>NC_044315.2:24838358-27238358 GCF_007474595.2 Lynx canadensis | reverse complement strand
CAACTACCCTCAGGGGAAAATGAACCTCCTTACATTTAAAAGTGTGTCATCAGGAACAAGTGCCTTGGTAAGTTGGTCAGTGAAAACTGACTTTATTCTGACCTCTAGTTTGGGGCTCATTCTTGTTTCTTTGTGTTGAGCAACACTTGACACGGTTGCCCTATCCTCTCACCCGTTGTTTCTGTGGTTGGGGAAGTGATCACATGGATTTCTCCTACGCTAGAACCAATTTTCACCCTGAAATACCTTATTCGTGCTCCAATGACCACTTTTCAAGTGGACGATGATCATTTTCAAGCTTCCACTTATTAAGCATCTACTATGGGCCAGGCGGTTGACACGTACTAGCCCAGATGCTCACAACAATCCTACGAGATAAACTATTTTCTCATTCTCCAGATGCGTTCACTTGCTTAAAATTAGCGTTGTTCCTAATCAGCAGGGATGCGTTCAGGACCTAGACTTGTCCACGAAAGCCTCACCTGCCAGATAGATTCTGTGGCGTGGCAGATACATCGGCGTGCCGGTGACAGCACCGATGTCATCTCTGATCAAGGAAAGACACAAACAAGGAAGGATTTAGCTGCCTGGATTTGTCCCACTTGGGGTGCTTTCCCCTTCAGGCTTCATAACGGCCTTTAAAAAACATTCAGCCAAGTCCTCAGTGTGTTTTACCAAACACTTTTCCCCTTGATTTTTAAACCCATGTGTTATTTCAGGAATAATGAAAACCATATGTCGCTGACATATTTACACTTAAATCATCAAGATGTTGTTTGGTCAGAACTTTTTGATGTCCTCTGAGATTTTTTTTTTTAATGGGACCCTCCTAGAGGCAGTAAGTCCCCATCACAAATAAACAAATTAAAACAAGAAGAAGCCTGAATAGGGACCCGGTTTCAGGCTGGCCGCGTGGGATGGATTTGAGACTTGGCAAACTGCGATCATTTTGGAATTGTTTAATTCTGGTTCTAGCTCAGAAGAAACCATGAAAATTTGACTTCAGTGAGAAACTCTTCACTGATCTGGTGACATTGCAGAACATGTTCTTGGACTCTTAGAAGGCCAAATGCAAAAGGTAGAAGGCAAACCAAAGTACCTGCTTCCGAGACTTGATGAAACTGACAACTTACCGTGAAAATCCCCTATGTAAACAACCCCTTTGGGAAAGATGCAGTCACAGTTGCTCAGACAATCTGCCCCTTGTTTTCTCCAACAGGCATCCCCACACTCCAACAAACTAGAGGCTTCCTTCTTGCTGGGGATACTATGCCGAGCTCACCTGTAGTTCATATAAACCTGTCCTCCTAGAATTCCTCCAAAGACAAAGACAACACCCTGATCATGCTTTGGTGTTTCCAAAGCCCTTTTCACCATGCCAAGTACCTGGGAGAGAAGCCAAGCAAATCTGAGTCTAAAGGTGCCGTTTTCAGAACGTCTCACTCAGGATGGCGCCAGTGATGAATGGACAGAAACACGTGCTGTTTTCCGATCCCAACACTGCTGTGTGGCCTTGGGCAAGGTCTTTCACCCCTTGCGGCTCAACTTCTTCATCAGTAGAAGGAATGTAAGAATGCTATTCCAACAGGTCGATGTGTGAATTAGTGATACTGCCACACAAGAGATTCATATAAAAACTCTTTTTCTTCTTTTATTTTTAGAAAGAGGGAGGGAGAGAGAGAATCCTTAAGCAGGAGCCACACCCAGCGCAGAGCCCAATGTGGGGCTCGATCCCACAATCCTGGTATCATGATCTGAGCCAAAATCAAGAGTTGGACACTCAATGTACTGAGCCACCCAGGCTCCCCAAGACGGTCATATAAATTGAAGTGATTCTGGCAACTCGAAGAATGGAGAGAAAAATCTTTTAAAAAATGTTTGTTTATTTGTTCATTTGTTTTGAGAGAGAGAGCATGAGCAGGGCAGGGGCAAAAAGAGAAGGAGAAAGAGAAAATCCCAAACAGCCTCCACACTGTTAGTGCACAGCCAGACACGGGGCTCGATCCCACGAGCAGCGAGATCGCGACCTGAGCCAAAATCAAGAGTCAGACGCTAAGTCTACTGAGCCACCCAGGTGGCTAAGAGAAAAATCTTTAAATGTTAATTCATAGGAACAACAATTTTCTGCTTCAAGGTATTGCTACTACACTCTATAACACATTTATAAAAATACGCAATTATGAAACTTGAGAGATGACGTCATTGACCAGACTTGAGCCTTCCCCGTTGCCTCATACATATTACTTGGTCTCCAGACTACTCACAAGTACCCGCTTACGGCAGAGGCACTGTTTTTCTTATACCAAAGTGTATGAGGGATTGCCATATATGTGTATTTTGAAAATGCGTGCATTCTTAACAATTTTAGAGCTGGAACGCGGTCCAGCTTTGTAGATGAGGAGGAAACTGAAGTCAGCGGTGTTCAAGGACTTGTCCAAGGTCACAATACTATTGTCAGCACTTGGGGAAGAGTTCCCAGGCCAGTATTCTTGCCACCTCATCCCAGTTTCCAACGTGTAGTACCATTTTTTGTTTGCTCTTCTCTTCCTTCTTTCTTATAACCACATAGCAGAACTTAAAATATAATCCAGAATCAATTTGCTCTATTTTTAAAAAAGAATACCCTGTCATCGTAACAGCTGTACCTGGCCCTCCCAGCCTAGGACTGTAGACAAAGCCCCCCAGGGAGTACTCAAGCTTGTGGTGCTGGTGGAATGTTCCGGAACGCCGCAGTCATCTGACACATGGGGAGGCCTGCTTGTGATTACCAGAAAACTCGGGGGAATGGATGGGTTTGGGAAACATTTTTGTAGGGTTTTGCTAACAGAAAAAAGAAAGGGAATCTGGTATATGTTAATCGACAGATTATTCCAGAAGAGTGTCCAAAAATATAAAATCGAAATTGGCAGATTCAAGAATGTCTGAAACATGGAACGTTGCCAAGATGCTCATGTGCCTTGAGCAAAGTGATGACATTTGCTTTCATGCCAAATTCCAGAGAGTCTCAGATCACGGTTTCTACTTGCTGTCCATCCTCACTCCATCCTGGGCTGCTTCTGTAACGTGGGCTTCCTAAATTGAGTTTGGGGACGAGCATTCCAGGTTATCTTGATTCCTGTTTCCTTGGTTAAATTTACCCCCAGTCGTGCCATCCCACTGCAACAGGCAGTGTGGACGATGCCTCTACCTTGGTGTGACAGGAGAACTCAGAGGAAGCTAAGAAAAGCTGACCTTGCCTGGAGCCAGGATTCACAGATGTTTCCAAGGAAGGAAACGGACATCGGACATCGTCAGGGCGCCCGAAGGCTAGAAGTCTTTGAGCGATGGGGAGAAACATGAAAGGGCACCCCCAGGGTAACACTGCTGCTTGGGGTAAGAGAGGGCTCACGTGAAATCACAACAGCTAGAAGAAGGTCCCCAGCCCGCCCACCCAGGGCACACCTTGGCCATTGCCACACTTTTCCCTGATAGCTCAGCCCAGCTGTTCCCAGCTGTGAGGGCCCGGCACATCGCACGTGGGATGATGTGGGAGGAGCATGAAGGCATCAACCACCTACTCCCAAGGTCAGCTGGCCATTCCCCCTGAGGATACGTCTTTAAACCTGTCCCTTTGTTTCTCTGTTTCTTGGCCATTAGGTATGGAGGCCTAGATTTTAGGACCAGTGGCTACTTAACATTTGGTTTGCAACTGAAGGGTAGGAGATGCCTGGGTGCCCCACCCCCATTGTCGCTCATAGGTCAATGGCCTGGTTTCCTGGTGTTGGATCCAGTGGAGGGACTGCCCTGGCTACAGGAACATGCTCTATGTGTCAGAGGGTTAACCAGCCCAGGGACAGTCCGCGCCCAGTGGCTTATGGACAAATAACCCATAGGGGACACTTCCCAGCTGTGTCCCACAAAGGGTGGCAGCAGGTTGAGCCCCACTTGCCCTCAGGGGTCAACAGCGCACTCACCCACTGTGCTGCGACCTCTCTTCCCCGCCTACCCCACCAAGTGCTTGCGGGCTGGTTGCCAAGGCAACCGAGTTGTTCCTGAATCCTCGTTTTAGGTCCTGCTTCCGTGGGGACCTAAGGTAAATATTCAGTAAGTATTCACGGTTAAAATCATTCACTAAGCACCAGGCACCGTTCTGGATGCTGGGAGTGCAGAGAAGAGAAGAGCGAGGCCACCTGAGCAAGTCCTGAGTTACTGCGTGTTTTTAAAGGAGATATAAAAGCAGATACCCCAACAGCATGTATCAAATGGCAGAGAGTGCAAAGTTCCATGAAAGAATAGAAAAGACACTCTGGAAATTCAGAGAGGAAACACACACGTGGCCACAGACTTAGAAGGGAAGCTAGGAAGGCTTAGGAGTGAGGCAGATCGGCGCTCACCTGAAGGCAGGGGAGGTATGTAGGTAGGTAGATACCGGTAAAGAACATTCCCTCCGAGGAGAGCTGACCAGGTGCAGACATCACTCCTGTGACCCTGGCCCGCAGATCCTGCTGAGGTTCCGATCCCCAGCCTGGCCAGTCAGCTGTAGGGTTGGGGGGCTGCCCGGAAACTCTGCTCGGAAGCAAATAGGCTTCACTGGACCAGCCAGCCTCCCGTGGGAAGTGTCACGAATATCAGTTATGTTAGGGGCCTGACAGTTCTCGGGAGGGGAGACAGGCTCGAGACTGGAGGACCCAAGTCTCTTAGTTTCTGCATTCTGATGCTTTGACATCTAGGGCCTGGCTGACATGGGAAGGCCAGCCCCTCCCAGGTTAGCCAAATCTAGAGACAGAGAACAACTTGCCCCTAAGCACACATTCCAAATACAAACCCACATCCCAACATCTCCTTACTGGGCTCTCACACTCTGGGCCACTACCCACCTGCCCTATCACCCAGGACTGGGTTCCAGACAGCCCCAGCAGTCTGCCAAAATTCTTCAGACCAGCCAATCCTAGTTTACCGTTGCTTTCTCCTGGAAACCACAATAAAGGCTCTTGCCGAAGTCTCCCTCCTCCCTCTCCCTCCTGACCGCCTCTGGTGTCTCCTCCTTGCGGCCCCTTGTGACACAACCTGCCCCTTCCCCGTGGGATCGGTGACTAACAATGTTTTGGCCTCACCATATCTCCATCTTTCTACTCATGCACTGTCTTCTAAAATAGAGATTCACAGAGGGACGGCAGTAAGAGGGAGTCCGGAGGCAAAGAGAGAAAGAAGGTACTGAGAAGAGAGGGTTGTGTGAGCAGAAACAGAGAGAGAATGGCCGGGCAGCGTTCCAAGTCCCCTGACGCCAGGCTGCCTGATGCCTGGGTCTGTTTGCTGCTTTGTCTTCTGTCCCCACGTGGCCCAGCACCTAACCTCCTAATGAAGGCGCAAGCTGAATGTGTCTGTTTGCTCCCGCAGCAGGAGAGCAGAACTTGAAGGAAAAGCTAAGGGATAGTCACTGAATCACGTAATTTTGGCATCGGGAGGGCCACTGATAATCGTCTAGCCTCGGGATGCAAAAAGTACTTTCTGTTAAGGAAAAGATGGACAAACTGGTTTACTTTCAGTTAAGAACATGCCTTCATCAGAAGACACCGTGAAGCTACTAGGTAAAAGCTAAGCCGCAGGGAGGGAGAAGATGCTCACAACACATACGACAAGCAATGTGTGTCCACCATGTATAATTCATTCTTACGAATCCATGGGAAAGACAGACTGGCCAGTTTTCAAAATGTGCTAAAGGATGGGATAGGTACATCACAAAAGGGAATGTCAGAATGATAGAATAAGGCATACGAGGGGCTACTGGGTGGTTTAGGAGATTAAGCTTCCGATAATTGATGAGGGAGTTTAGGGCAAGCTGACTGGCCGCAAACACCCCCCACCTCCAGGCAGGGGGTGTGCAGGGATATTCCTCAGGCACTCCTGGCTGCCCAAGAACAAAGGAAAGGGGTAAACAAAGGGTTAGCTGATAGATCGTAGTCCTGCAGGACCTAAGTCTCCAACTCCCCTCCATAGTGGTGTGGGCAACAAAGGCAGAAGGAAATGGCAGATAGAACTAAATTTCCTTGTAACCAGCAGCCCATTGACAGATACTTGAGGCTGGCAGAGTAAAAAATTTCTCCAGGAACTCCCTACTGTCTTAACGCTGATGCCTTGCTAGAGGGGAAACCACCTTCCCTTGACAATAGCTAGGCTTCCACTATCCTGAGAGTCTTCTTTAGCACATGAAAATCTCACTGGAAAATTCCGCTGGCCTGCCGTTACCTCCCCCAACTCCATAGTATAAAACCAATCTCTCCTCCTGGTACCGGGGCAGCTCTTCGGGTGTCTCCGTGCTTCAATAAAACCACCTTTTTGCACCAAAGATGTCTTCAAGAATTCTTTCGTGGTCAGCAGCTCCAGACCGCCTGAACCCCACTGTCACCCCAAAAACCTCATCAATGATCTCACAGCTTGTGGGTTCGAGCCCCACATTGGGCTCTGTGCTGACAACTCAGAGCCTGGAGTCTGCTTCGGATTCTGTGTCTCCCTCTCTCTCTGCCCCTCACCCACTCATGCTCTCTCTCTCTCAAAATAACTAAACATTAAGAAAAGTAGGCATATGAAAAAAGCCTGGATATGTGGTAATACCTACAGTTGGCAAGGATATAGAGGAGCCAGAATTCTTCCGGTAGGAATGTAAATGGATACAACTCTAGGAAACCATTTTGGACAGCCACAAAAACTGAACATATGCAAACGTTTGAAACCCCGCAAATCCACACCCCGGTATAGTCAGCAAGTTGATATGAAGTCAGATTAAAAAGTTTGTCAGTTAAAATTTTGCAGAAGTCTTCAAAATCTTGTAAACAAGCGTGCACCTATCCTCACCAAAACACATGTACTCGGATGTACGTTGCAACGCTCTTTGGAATAGCCCCAGACTGAACACAATCCAAACGCTCATCAACAATAGAATGGATAAATCGTGGAACGTTCCTGACGAACACCACACAACAGGCACTAAAGAACCATACACGCGTCGTGAAGAAATTTCACAAACACTGTGCTGAGCCAAAGAAGCCCACACGAGAGGGTTCATAGATATGATTCTATTTACGTGAAGTACAAAACAGACATATAAAGACAGAGCTCATCTGCGGTGATAAGTCAGGACAGTGGTTAACCTGGGGAGCTAGCATAGAGCCTGGGATGGGGAACAAGAAGCTGTTTTGGGGGGCCAGTGATGTTTTATGCTCTGGTCTGGGTGTAAGTTACACTTTAATGGACATTCATGACTTGTATACTTTCCTGTACATATGTTATGCTTCACTATGGATGTCTACTAGATAAAAACTCCTAGTCTGCCTTCCTATCTATTTACTACCGAGGACCTTCCATGTTTCTCTCAGCAAGTGGTCATTCATTCTGATCCTGCTTTAACTCTTCTCAATAATCAGAAAGGCAAGTGCAACATTCATTCATAGAAGAATAACGAGACAATGAGAAGTAAATTCTTCTAAGGCTCATGTCACCAAACGCCCAAGTTGCTGAATTTCCTAAATTTACCCATAATCTTATAAATGTATTCTTGAACATAGCAACAAATATGAACATACGCTTCTGTATGAATTCATGAGTGAATCGGCCTTCACCTTCTACTGGGGTTTTAAACATATACTTTTCCAAGGAATACATATGTTCATAAGAAGTACAAATCCCGTTACGTTCCTTAACAATTCCTTAAATTGCTTCTCTGAAGAGAATCAAAAATCGGGCAAATATAATATGGCAGATTTCCCCAAAAGCTATTAAAACTATATCATCTCATATGAATTCCTGTACATTACATACATAATTGAAATGTGTAAAGAAATAAACATTAATGTACCATTGGAGAAATTAGTCAAAGATTTCTACAATTGCTAGAGTTTTGGTAAATAATAAAATGGCTTTTAAAGAACTTCAGAACAACTCACAAAAATCCTGAAAATTTCACAAATGAATAGCTAAAGGTCAAAAGAATTCAGAAAATGTGATGGAAAAGAATATAAATATATGTATAAAATATTTATATTACATTACATAAATATAGATACTGAGGGGGTGGAAGGAAGGAGGGAACACAGACGCATTATTACCACTGCCATCTTGCCTCCCCGCCCATAGCAATCACATGCGAGTCGATCTTCACCATATTTTACTTTCTTCAACTTGTGCATGAAGATAGAAACGAATCCGTGTTTGTGGAGAGAAGGGACAAAGAAAGAGAAGAGAGGGAGAGAGAAAATGTACTGGAGGGACATTTATTCTTTTTTTTCTGGCTTTACTGAGATATCATTGACATGTGAACAATTTGATACATTTATAAATTGTTTTTTAAATTATAAATTGCCAGCCAATACCGCCATAGCAGTCGCTCCCTCCCATCATATACTTACCATTTCTTCCGTGTGTGTGTTGAAAACATTGAAATTAACTAAGAGGGAAGGGACGTTTTTTGAACACCAGCCCCATGTAAAACACGACACAGGTATACAAAGATGGTTACGAAAGTGGTTGAGATAAAAACAGCAAACACTCATACAGTCCTGATGCTCTAAGCAGGGTCCTCAACACAACACACAGTAACTCACCTGACTCCCTCACAACACCCTTTGGAAGTAGGTACTAGTGTTATATTATCGCCCTCTTTATGGATGTTACCTGAGGTACGGGGAGTTTACGTACTTGTCCCAGGTTACAAAACTAATACTTGGGAAAGACTGGAGTTTGAACCTTTGTACTTTGTGCTGTAGAATCTGCGTGCATTAGGACGACAGTCTGGGTAGACAGTGATCAACCTCGGGACACGTGAACACTTAGTAGCTCCATCCAAGGGTCAGATGAGAACTGAAAGGGGACCCAGAAAAATCTATTTAGCTACTTGGCAAGAAAATTACCTAAAAGGAAGGCAGCAGCTTCGTGCCGGCGTCTCGTCTTTCCAGGGTAAGCATACCCTTTCCTATCTTTTATTGGTGCCCTCATTACCGTGCCAATTTAAGAGCGGCCGTAGCATCTCCTCCTCTGCCACTTTGCTGCTTTGCCCCAAGCCCTGCCCTCATTCAGTGGGGTCAAACCGTCTTCCTTAATCACCAAGTGGGAGCTCAGTTTTGCACAAGGAGAGCTCGGATGATAAATTAAAACAAGGGACCTTTGTTTCGTGCGTGCAGTTGGGCATCACCGTCACCTTAATTATGCAATGACGTCACCCAAGCTGAGGGAAATTCTAAGGGCTTAATTACTGGGAGGCCTGGCAGGCCCGTGAGTAATGAGTAATGGGCATTGTGGCGTGCCTACAACGCACCTCCTCTCCTGGGCAGAGCCAGCTGCAAAGGGGATGCGGGGGCTGGGAGTCGGCGGAGCCTTCTTTCTGCTAAGGAAGCAGAGTAGAGCGCAGTGGGCCAGAGCATGGCCTTGGGATCGGATAGGTTTTCGCTTGACTCCAGGCTCAGGCGTGACCTTGCTGCGTGCCCTTGGAGGAGTTTCCCCCACTCGCTCCAGACCGTGATTGTGAGTAACAAATGAGACGGTGTATTTCCGTGCACGTAGCGGTTCCCAGACGAGCACTTGGTGTTTGTGCTATGAGAGAGGGGAAGCCCCCTTCTGCCATTAGGAATATCTGGGGACACCGGGGGGGGGGGGGGGGGGGGGGGAGGGGGCTCGGTCGGTCGGTCAAGCAACCTACTCGATTTCGGCTCAGGTCACGATCTCATGGTTTGTGAGATCGAGCCCCACGTCAGGCTCTGTGCTGATGGTGCGGAGCCGGCTTGGGATTCTCTCTCCCTCTCTCTGGCCTTCTCCTGTTTCCTCTCTCTCTTTCAAAATAAATAAATAAAACTTAAAAAAAAAAAAAAAAAAGAGTATCTGCATGCCCCCAAGATAAAGCAAGACAAGGACCTTCTGTTACATCCCAGGCATGGGTTCGTGATCCTACTCTGATCTTGAACAAGTGACTCCACCTTTCTGAGCCTCAGTCTTTCCCTTTGTAAAATGGAGCTAAGGTTTGTGAGGCTTGACCGAGATCATGGATATCAGTGACCCCACACAGAGCCACAGTGGGATGGGAAACAAATGTCTGGGGAGCACAGCACATGAGGCCCCTGGTTTCTTCCCACCCACGTGAAAGCGTCAGAATAACCGGCTTCCAGACAAAGCCCTTCAGATTGTTCTGTACCTCCAGCGTTCTGTCAGAGAGACGTGGTTTCTTCCTTCTTTCGTTTCCTCTCGCCAGTTTATCGGCTGCTGGGCTGGAGAATTTGGCCTCTTCCCTTCCCTTCCCCCACCCCCTTGCTTGCCCCCGCCTCTGTTTGGCCCACAAGGGCCCCGACAGGAGACAGGCTGTGACTGATGAGCCTGACCCCCGCTCCTTCCTCAGCGACTCCTCCCCCTGCTTCCCACACACCGGGTGCTCCACCAGCTCCTGGCACGACTTGCACCCCAGCCTGTAGTCTCCTCTGCGTCCCTCCTGCCCCCCAATCCCGTCCCCCATCCAAGCTTCCAGTCTTTCCCAAGAGCAGGGGAATCCGCCTCCCTCTGTTTGGCGGAGGAGGGAGAACTCCCATGGTGCTCACTTGAGATGAAGCCGGGACCCAGGCTTTCAGAGCTCCCGTGGGTTGGGATGTGGGGCACACACGCAGGTGCACACATGCACACAAAAACACACTCGTACTCACATGCAAACACGGATGCATACATGCACACGCACACAAACACACGCATACAGTCACCTATACACAGGCGTGCACACTCTCATGCACAAACTCACATTCGTGCACACACACGCACACCCCCTCCCCCAGCCACAGAGGAGACAGGATTTCACATGCACGGCGTACCGTCAATAGATGAGAGCCCCCAGCTTCTCATGGAAGTTTCTAGAGATGATTGCACACGTGTTTTGAACAATGAGGGAAAGGGCGTGGCACGAGGGCAGCTGTGAGCCATGTTGCGGCCATGACTTGGCAACGTCATTGGATCCAGAGCCAGCCCCATTGGTGCGTGCTTCTGGGAACTATCTCTGCCACGGAGACAAGGCCACCCATGCAAACTGCCGCCTTCCTGCTTATCCGCAGCTATTTATAGCGTCAGTCCTGTGAAACAAATGTCTTCAGCCATACATCTGCGAGCGTTTCTGGCATGTAGGCCCATTCCTTTTTAGTCTCAGTATGCCCTACCAGAAGATTCCCTGATTGGGTATTTCTGAGGGCACCGAGGAGAATCACACCCACCTGCAACAGAAATGGCGCTGAGCAGTGGCGGGAGTGGGGGAGGGGGGGAGGGCAGGGCATGTATGGTACTCGAAGAAAAGTCACGGCTACTGTCCCCTCCCAGGCCAACAGAAGACCCCCTGTGACACGCTGGCTGGTGGAGAGTCTTTTCCCCCCGGTGCTGGAGTGGAGGGGACAAGACAGAACACGCCCAGGGTTGTGCCAGTTCTCCTCACAAGCCACACGCTTTATCATGTCAAATGAGGAAAATATTTTGCTTTCTGCCTAGCTTGGGGGCTTCCCATTCTGGCGGGGATTACACGGACGCCAAAGCAAGCCGTCTGCTAGGAATGTGAGCGAACTGGCTGGGAACGGGGCCCGCAGGATCCAGCAAGCTGCCACGTTTTGAAGGCCAGGAGTCCCTTCTGAGATTCTCTTTTTCTGGGTACTTGGAGAGGCTGCAATCCCCCGTCCTCATGACTTCAATGCTGAAGGCAGATTCACCAGAGTCCTGTCTCTGACGTGAATTTTGCCGCATCCTCTTAGAAAACATCCCCCAATTTTTTGTGAACTCATTCTCCAGCTGAGGAGATCAGGAGACGACATGGTGCTTCACCTTCCATCTCACCCTCCCCGGGAAATACACCTCACGTCCCAGCCACCCTCACCCAGCTCTGCCCCGTGAGGCCACCGGGCCTTTGCTCATGCTGTTCGCCTGCCTTGAGCAGACTCCCTCCCTTTTTCACTTTCCTTTGAAGTGCAAGACGACAGCCACGTTTCTACGGAAGCTTCCCTCAACTGTCCCAGAAAGAATAAATCATCCTCCTAATACTGGTTTCCTGTGGCTGCCGCAACAGATTACCACAGACCAGATAGCTTAAACAAGAGAAATTTATTCTCTCACAGCTCTGGGAGCCGGAAGTCTGAAGTCAAGGTGTGGGCTGGGCTATGCTCCCTGCAGAGTCCAGGGGAGAATCCACTTCTGCTTCTCCCAGCTTCTGGTGGCTGTGGCTTCCTCGGCTCGTGGCTCCGGCCTCCTCGGCTCGTGGCTCCGTCATACCAGCCTCTGCCTTCCTCTTCACTTGACCTCTGTGTGTCTCACAGCTCTCTTGGACTTTTTCTTAGGAGGACATCTGCCATTGGGTTTAGGGCCCACCTGGGTAATTGTGATGCCAACTCAATATCCTTAACTTAACTACAGTTGCATAGACCTTTTCTTCCAAATGAGGTAACATCCGTAGGTCTCGGGGACTTGGACACAGACAGTTATTTTTGGTGGCCACTGTTTGACCCACTATATACCCCTGCCCAACAAAAAACACACTAAACCACCCCATGGCACACTAGCCCCCCAAAAGGATAATCATCACTATGTTATATCGCTTAGCACACTGAGCCATAAACTGTCTTCCCCTCACTGGATAGTTAGACCTTTGAACTACATGAACTCTACTGGATTTACCTTTTGGATTATAGAATCATTATGTGTTTGTTACAATGGACTAGTGATAAAAATAAGTCCAAAGCCTCCCACGGCCCATTCAAACCCATCTGCACAGTGAGGTCTCTGTGCCTTCAAGGGGACCAGGACTAGTGTTTAGTTTGTGTCTGCCCGACAACATTCTCAACACTCCGACACACAAAATAATTGATATTTATATACACTCACCCATACGCACATATAAGACTTTTTGTTCTCCTTTTGTTTTTTTTTAAGTTTATTTATTTAATTTGAGAGAGAAAGAGAGAGAGTGAGCATGAGTGGAGGAGGGACGGATTGAGAGAATCCCAAGCAGGTTCCGCACCCACCTGGGGGCTTGAACCCACAAAGTGTGAGGTCATGATCTGAGCCAAGATCAAGAGTCGGATGTTCAACAGACTGAGCCATCCAGGAGCCCCCCCACCATTCTCCCTGCTACAAAGAAAATTTGCAAACCTCTTTTGTTACTTAAGAATGTATCATGGGCTTCCCTCTCAGTGAGATATCACTGAACCTTTCTAGTAGCTGCATACTACTCCATTGTATGGAAGCACCACAGTTTAATCCATGAGTCCCGTGTGGGTAGATAGAGATTATTTAACTGTATTTTATCTCTAAACATGTAGTCATAGACATTCTCTTATAAATGTGGCCTGGGGTATTCCTGATGACGCTGATGCAAATTTTTCTTCCATTTAGATCTTTAGGACATCTAAACCAATGGCTCTCAACTGGGGCCAATTTCCTCCCTCAACTCGATGACAATGTCTGGACACATTTTCGTTTGTCCCACCTGCGGGGAGGAAGGTGCCGGCAACATCCTACGACAGAGAATTAGCCAACCCCCAACGTCAACAGTGCCAACATAGAGAAACTCTGTGGCTAAACTGCAATTTTATAGGCAGGGTAAAACAGAGATCTGTCTTTGTTTTCATTGATACGGATGGTTAGTTTTGTGTGTATCTGTTATTTATTCATCTTCCTCGTCCCACTAAAATAAAATGCTGTGTAATTCCGTGCTTAGTCCACGTACATCTTTCTTTCTGATCTTTCCACTAATCCTTTGTTCTATTCTTACGCTGATGCTGCCTCTTTAACGTAAGTTATTTTTCGTTACTATAGGCAAATACATACTAGATATAAACTCCTTTTTGTTAGAGCTCTGCTACATCGGACTACCTCTGCTTTGCAAATCAAATACAAATACAATTGCAAAACCAGTAAATTTCAGACGAACACAATATGTTGCCATAACAAAGCTGTTGGTCAGCAGTGAAGACCGGTAACTCAGGGCTATGGGGGGCAGGCAGGTCCTCTCGAGTTGGGTATGCCGAGAATATTATTTGTCATGCGAAGACCTAAGGCTCCCTTGTTGTTCCCACCGATGTTACTGAGCCACATTGGTATTTGGCACTCAACACAAGCACGTCATCAGTGTTTTAAATCTACGTCTGTTCTTACTTGCCCAGGATTATTAAATCAGGGCCACTTTACCACCAGTGAGATCATAAAGGCACTTAATTGTAAATGCAAGTGTGGCACAGATTTTGTGGCAGTCCTTAGCTGTGGGTGATCATCAGATGACCCAGAATAGGATTATGTTTACTTTCGGTCATTATTATTTTAAATGATAAAATTACATTTTACATAAAATTACATTTTAGGTTTGCAGAGAGAATTGTCGGATCCCACAAATAGCCACAGACACCGACTTAAAAATTTCTCTCTGTGTCTTTCTCCTGTCATCGAGGTTTCTCTCCAGGGCCACTTCTTCCCGGCAAGCTGAGGGCTCGCTTAGCATGTCCCTGCCCTAATTTCAATGCCTTGTGATTTTACTTCCAGAAATTTTATAGTATGTTTTCACATCCGGCTAGGCAAATTCTCTCTGCCACCCTTCAGTATTTTCCTTTTCCAAATTTTTATTATAAATTTTTACACAGTTGTACTTGCACTTTTCACTTCTAATCAAGAAGTATGATTCCTGATGTCCCACAGGAAGAGGGGAGAGTGACTTTCATGTAACCACTGATTTCATGACTGTTGAGACTTCAGTCTCAAGTTTAAGACTTTCGTCCGGAACATGGTATGTTTCTTTCTTTGTTACTACCTTAAGTCCTTCAATAAAGTTTATTCCTGGTTATTTTATAGTTTTCATATCTATTTCAAATGGGATTTCCCCTATTCCCTTATTGCTATATCTGAAAAAAGGACTATTGATTTTTACAAATATTAAAATATATAAATATATGAATTTTACATATTTATGTATTGTATATTTTATGTATATTATATGTATTATTATATGTTTTATATATACTTATATGCACACCTACATATACTTTCTCAAAATCTGTTTATGAATTTTAAATGGTTGTTTTAATAATCTTTCAAGTTTTCTAGGAATACGTTAATATCTTCTGAAAAAATAGATTATTGTGAGGATTTTCAATTCTAACATATATTCTGCTGATTTTATTTTCTAGAAGCTTCAGCGTCAAATAGTAGCAGCCATACTGCCATTGTCTCTTCTGTTTACAGAAGAAGAGAGTCTCAGTGTATTTACTCAGTTGACTTCTATTTAAACTGAAGTAGAATCTCTATGAATAACATCTTCCAAATTTTATAATGACTTCTTTAGAATCTACTGGTACTTTTTGTCTTTCTCCTTTAACTGAATTAATAATTTTGTTTTTAGATTTCCTGATGGTGAACCATTCTTTCAAATACAAACCCTCCTGGGTTATGCTGTAATAGGCATTCTTTCAGTATACTGATGGATTTTACTTGCTAATTACTTAAAGTCTTTATTCATTTGTTTATTCTATAATTTTTGATATCAAGATAATAATATATTTGAAATGAACTGGGAAATTTCTATAATTTTCTCTATACCAGAACATTTCACTAACATAGAAAAGGTTTATTTTTTTTCATATAAAATGCAAGTTAGCTGTGAAAATCAACAGAGCTGGATAAATTTTTGGTATGTTTATTTTTCTACCGTCATTGGGTCAATTATATTTTATTTTCAAAATTACTAATTTCTGGTATGTTTTATACATATTACTGTAGACAGCATAAAGTACCCCCCTATAGTTTTTTTTTTTTCTTTTTCGTATTTATTTTTATACTTCATGCTTCATTCTTAATGTTGTATCTTTTTGTTTAATATCTATTTTCTGGTTTTGACTCTTTCGTCTTTTTAAAAAACTAGTTGTTTTTCTTTATTTCTTTTTTTATTTTAGACAGAGAGAGAGAGAGATAGAGAACACATACGCATGAGCAGGGGAGGGGCAGAGAATCTTAAGAGCAGGGGAGGGGAGAGAATCTTAAGCAGGCTCCATGCCCAATGCTGACCTATGGGTTCGATCCTATGACCGTGAGATCATGACCTGAGCCCAAAACAAGAGTTTCAGCAAGATGCCTAACCGACTGAGCCACCCAGGTGCCCCAAAACTAGTTCTTTCTTTAGTTTGTTTTAATTTCTTTGTTTCAGGTTTTATTCTTATCAGCCTTCTTTTCCTAATCCTTTTGTTTGTTGTATTCTTCTTTACCTAATTTATTTACTTAAGTATAATGAAGACAACGTGTTATAAATTTTCCTCCCAGCGTACCTTTGGCTGCATCCCCTACATTTCCATTTTAATTTTTTTTGTATGATTTGTAACTCAGACCTTGATTTACTCTTTCATATGAGAAGTTATTTAGATATAGATGTGTCCAAAATCTCAACTGATTAAACTTTTGGGTGTCATCTTTCCATGAATGCTTTTCTAGGTTTAAGGACTTGGGGGTAAAGGATTATGGTCAAATAATATGATCCATAAAAGCTCCCTTATTGGAAATTTGTTAGAATTTTATTCTAACCAAAGACAAAATCAACCTTTGTCCTTATTCCATGAATTATAAAGGAAAGTGGTATATTTTCTGGGCTCAGACATAATAGGGTTTTGCTGTTGTTCTGCCGGATACATTATTGCTGGTTTTTCCTGGTCTCTAGATTTTCCTAATTTGTGTGTGTGTGTTTCAAGAAACTATTTAATCTTGAAATCACAGTTTCCAGTGACATCATCATCCTTTCTATTGCACATCGCCTAATACACATCCAGATTCATTATACACCAAAGTTTCTGGAACATATTCTCTTTTCTGCATGTAAATCTTTGTTCTGCTCTTGTTTATAGTTTACAAAGAACTTTTCTGAATAGTTACATATCTAAAAATGTCAAATTTATTTCTCCTTATAAAGAATGTTATCTTAGGGGTACCTGACTGGCTTAGTCGGTTAAGCATCTGACTCTTAATTTCTGCTTAGGTCGTGATCCCAGGGTCATGGGATTGAGCCCCTTGTTGAATTCTGTGTTGAGCATGGAACCTGCTTAAGATTCTCTCTCTCTCTCTCTCTCTCTCTCTCTCTCCCTCCCTCCCTCCCTCTCTCCCTCTCTCCCTTACCCCACCCATCTCTCATTTGCATTAGCTCTCTCTGTCTCAAAATAATAATAATAATAATAATTGTTTTAAAAATGTTATCGTGGCAGAATAGATGATTTTTTTAATTATGTATTTTTCTTTTAATAGTTTATACATGTGCTGCTTTTGCTTTTGAACTTCTAGTGTTACAGATGAGAAGTCCAATCCAAATCCGACTCTCTAGACTTTGAAGGCAAGCTTTTGCATTTGTCTAGAATTTTATAAGCTTTTACACTGAGACTTGCATTTTGGAAATTCACCAGGAAATGTTTAGATCTGAGCTGTCCAAAGTGGAAGTGACTAACATATGACTGTTTAAGTGCAAATGTTAGTTAATTTTAATTAAGTCAGTTCCTGAGCCGTATTATTCACATACCACAAGCTCCAAAGCTCATGTGACTAATGGCCACTGAGGTGCAGAGCTCAGAGCATTTGCATCATTGCAGGAAGCGCTATTGGCCAGCTCTGATCTGGTTTGTATTACCAGTGCCATTAACATTAATACTACTATTAATCTTGCATGACATCTGCTGAACCCTTTCAATTGCAAAATTGACGTTTTCTTTAACTCAAAATGTCTTATTTATTTATCACTTCTCCATCTATTCTTTTTTCCTATTGAAATTCCTCAACACTGCGTATAAGGTCTCACTTCTCTAAATCTCACAATTTCCCTCATTATTCTCACTTTCTCCCTGCCCTGTTTCCTTAATGAAATCTTTAATTTGGTGATCAGCAAGCGATTATTCTCTGTTATCAATTCTTCCGTTACATTTCTTATCTTGCGAAATGTGTATTTTAGCTAAAAATTTCTTTTGGGGGGGCTCTGTGAATCTGTCTCCTTGAAAGTTTCTTTCTTTCTTTCTTTCTTTCTTTCTTTCTTTCTTTCTCTTAAGTTACACTCTTCTTCATTTCTTCTACTCTGGAGCGTCAGCACTCTGGTTGATCCCTCAGGCTGGTCTTCCTCCCTCAGTGGATTCCCTTTCTGAATCCAATGTGCCTTTGTGCTTTTCCTTGCCTCCTATGGCTGTGGCTCACCCAGCAGGACCACCACGCTCTCAGGGGAAATGGGTGGCCCTCGCTCTGGCACCTGCTGCAGTGGTCTCTCAGGCAGTTGTAGAAACTGGCCATTTCTCCTGACCCCTGTTGGTACCCGCACATCACAGACTGAAGACCCACCCCAGTTCGTTCCCCACCAGAGCCCCAGGTTTCCAGGGATCAATTGGCCCTCCCAAGTAGTTAGGAAGACTGACAATCAGAACAAAGCTTCCGCATGCCATCATCTGAATTCTCGGTTCTTGAAGGCTCATGTTTTACCCTCTCTGTCATTGAAGGAGAGCCCAAGAACAGTTCTGGGCAGAACTGTGGTAGAAGTTAACTCCAAGCATTGGCCCCAAAACCCAAAAGGATTTTTTTTCCCCAAAAAACATTAGCTTAGAGTGAGAAAGCTATTTCTCAAAAGAGAGTAAAACTTGGTATAAGCTTTCTGGAAGACAGTGAGGCCATAAGATTAAAAATTCACAAATACAGACTCCCTTTAAGCAAACGATGATATCTAGGCATGTTTTCTGAGGGAACAGTTAAGGATATGTGCAAAAATCTAACTATAAGAATGTAGTTTAATACTGTTAAGACAGTAAAACATAAAAAGGTGATAGATATAGATAGGTAGGTAGGTAAACAGATAGACAGATGAGGAAATACTCCAAATGCCCCATAATAATTTGTAGCAAATTAGCTTCGAAACACTGTAATCTATGCACCGATATAAAATTATAGTCACTGAAGATAGTATTGTAGATCATTTGTGTGTGTACTGATTCCATTTTCTATTGTCTTTAAATCTATAAACCTCTCTATGTGTTTATACCTCGATCTGCATAAAATGGGGAAAGATAGGATACACCCAAGTGTTTGAAAGTGGTAGATGGGCAAGCAACGTTTGATCATCCAAAATTTTATTTTCTTATTTTTAAATATCAAGCAAATTTTGCTTATGCGACTTTTTTAAAGTAGCAAACTTATTTTATTTTATGCTTAAAGTTCATATATTGATTTTGCGAGGGAGAGAGGGAGAGCGTGAGCCGGGGAGGGGCAGAGAGAGAGCAGTACCCAAGTCTCCATTTGGGTTCAGGTCGTGTTTCACGGTTTCTGGGAGGGAGCCTCGCCTCAGGCTCCACGCTGGCAGCACAGAGCTTGCTTGGGATTCTTTCCGTGCCCCTCCTCCACTTGCACTAAATAAATAAATAAATAAATAAATAAACCTCTTATGCCAGAACTCTAGTTGAACTTTTCAGAATCATGTTCAAGATTTCCAGCAAACTGCATGGTTACCTGATCCCAGCTCCTTACTCTTGGCTTTTCCAGATTGTCTCACCACCCCCCCACCCTTAGCCTGCCTCCCTCACATCTCCTTCCGCCATCACACGCCATTAGACGATGACGAGCTGATGTACCACACGGTCATCGTGGGCTAAGGAAAGCTCACTGAGAGGGAGGAATGGTCCCCTCCCAGGTCTTCCTCCAGGGAAGGAGGAAGCAGTTTCATCAGCAAAAGGTAAAGGGAGCAGGAATGGGCCTTTCATGGGCTGGAGCTCAGGGCTGGGGACAAGCTTCCTAGGCTGTGCAGACGCCTATGGTCCTGCCCCAGCATCCAGCCGAAGTGGGGAGGGCTGCAGGGCTGAGCCCATCACCAGGGCAGAGGCAATAACAGGATACCAGTCAGACCAGGGCCAGCTAGAAGGCTCACTGGTGATGACTCACCTGCTAATCCGATCTGCTTCATTGTCCCCTAATCAACAGTGACAATAGCCTCCGTGTCTAGGATGGAAGGAGAGAAATTTAAAACCTGCTATACCTATAGCTCAACCCTCTTTCTGGCACCATGTGGTGAAGCAAGGACATATCAATATCTTCTTGCTACAGGCTCTTTGAAGAAAGTCCAGGGCTGAACGACACGAGGGAGCAAAGGAGTCCTCAGCCTTGTAGGTAACGTGCCTCATGCTGCCATCTTGTTATACCCAAGTTTTACTTTCTGATGAAATAAATGAGAAAAAAAAATGGACAAACTCTTGCTGAGCAGAGGTGGCATTTATGTGCTTGGCAAGTTTTTTATAATTCATGACATTCTGTTTTTTTTTTTTGACTCCCAAAACTCTTTTATTGGGGGTGGTGGGGGAGCCCCGGGGCCCCTCACTGCACGTCTTGTTCATTGATGCTGCTTCCTAAGTCCTGTGGCTTCATCATGTCAGATGCCTCAGGTGAGCTAGACAAGGACTCAAGGCACAAGACCTAGAAAGCTTCATCGTTCTGGAAGGCCAGCCTCACAGTGGCTGGAGCCTGCAGCCATGCTGTCTGACTGAAAGTGAAGCCACACTTTCCCAGTGTCTTACCATCACCCAGAAACTGGTCATACTTGTAGCTGCTGCCTGAGGATGCCCTTGACGATAATGCAGAACAGTGTTGAAAGTTGCCTCTTGGCACATGTCGGGATACTACATAATGGAGCCTCCTCCTTGAAGACAAGGGCTCCCTCCTTCCAGGTTGTATGGCCTTTCCAACATTGGATCTAGTGACCAATGTATCTCACTTTGGGCCTGGGGGTCCCATGACTGTTCCCACGCATATTCTCCCTCCAGCTTTGGTCCATGACAGCGGGAGCCTCTTGAGGACAGGAATTCTCTCTCTCCCTGTGGCCAGAGACCCAGCAGTGCTGAAGGGGGTGGGTAAGAGGCCAAGGCACAGACGGGGGGAGGAACTGCCTCATAACCCAGAGCCTGTCAGTCAGAGGAGCTCACTAAAGGATACAGGAAGGGACATATTTGAGTCTTTGGTAGGAAGTTTACAGGGGTCAAAGTGGCATTCCCCCCCCCCCCGCCACTGTAGAGGAAGGGCCAGGGGCTGGTTCTCTTCAATGGAAGTGACATTCTTGGGGGCTCCCAAGGGACCTTTGTCTTTTCAAGTAAAATCTTCACCATTTGCTACCTCTAGACCAGTGTGTTCCTCAAATTTTAATGTGTACACAAAATCACCTGGGGATGTTGTAAAAATGCAGATTCTCACAAGTCTGGGGTGAACCTGAGAGCTGCTGCTGGCCCATGGCTCACTCTCTGGATAGTGAGACGTTCAAGAGCGCACGTCACATGGAAGCCTGTTCTTGCTACAGCTGAGTGACCTTCGTCAGACGCAACCAGATTTCCGGCCTGCGGTGGGTGAGGCAGGTTAGGAAGATGCCAAGCGTACAGAGGTGAGAGGAAGGGCCTCTTTACCAGCAAATCTAGCAAACGCATCTCTCCTCTTTCAAGTTCACCGGGTTGCCACAAAGATACTCTTTATACCGTCCACGTCTACGAAGTTCATTCCGGGCACTGAAGGGGTTAAAAGGGCCAGAGACAGTGAGAGAAAGCACCCTTTCAAGGGCATTTCTAACAAGCTGAGCCTGATCCAAACCTGGTTTAATGAGTGCTTATTTTATACAAATAAGCTCACAGGCGCGTACTCATCTCTAATTAAACCAGAAAGAAAGCATTTGTTCTAATTGGGCTGCATAGCTCAAGAATTAATTGTGAGATTGTTTAGAATTGCAATCTTGTGACCCGTTCGCCAGAAGGGGGGCTGGGGGTGGGGGTGGGGTGGGGAACCTACTTTAGGAATCTCACTCTGTGTATTTTTTGCTAGGCTTTTTCTCTTCCTAATTCCTGGAAACCTTCCTGCAGTCTGAACTGATGATTTACAAACAAAAGCAAAAACTTCTGAGAGCAACTTACCGCCCTGCGTTACAGAGGCGTGGGCCAAGGTGAAGATAACGCAATTCAGTGTATATTCTAATGTGCCCCTGAGAAAGTGCCCTGATAATTAAGGGTTCCCACAATTTCTATGGGGGGGAATCCTGAGTCACGTTATTTATCAATATGAAAAGAGTCACTTTTGCGTTCGGCAGTCTGGCCTGCCTGGAAACAACAGATATTCTCCCCAAACGCCAGTCCACAGCCACATTCGGCCAAAAATGCAAGAGGTTTCTATGGGCACATCCGGTGCCCTTGGGTGGCGTTGATTGCCATCGAGTTTGCAAAGGATTACTCGACGGTGCTTGGCACTGTTTGCCCCTGAGCTGCCCTCCTCTGCTTGGGCTCTGTCTTCTGTATCTTGTCGGTGCAGCTCACTGACAAATGCCGGCTGTTTTCCTGAAGCCAGTTCAGCTCATCTAGCTGCAGAGAGAACAAGCTGGGTCCTTTGCCCTTCAGAAGCTAAAAAAAAAAAAAAAAAAAAAAAAAAAAGATACAGCTATGTCATCCTTGACGGCACACCCTGAACCCCTCCGAATCAGGGGCAGATGTCTTTAGAGAACCGGACAGGCTGGGATCGAGGTGGCCTTTAGCAGCTGGGACCCCAGTGCATTGGTGCAGCTCCATTCAGCTAGCTGTGCTTGGGTTGCTAATACTCTGCCAGGGGCAAAAGGGAACCTATTTCACTGCCAAGAACTAGCTTGAGCTTGTGAAGCTGACACTCGGAAAAGTCTTGCTTTGACTTGTATCTGGAAAGAGAACATTTCAAGTTGAATGTCAGTGATGGAGGAAAAGGGGGATGCTTCAGATGGTCTTCCCGTGCGATACCACATTTCACCAGCGGGTCAGACTTCTGCTGGGGGGCTTCCCACCTCGCAGCCTTTGCCCCCTCCAAATGCACAAGTTTGCACAGTTGTTCACTCTTGAACACAAAACCTGGCTGCTCTTGAGTAAGTTTCAGGGATGGAAAATGCAGAGGACTTTGCCAGAATTGCATAGCGTGAAGCGACCCAAAGCAGACCATAGTAATCGCAGACAGGAAAATGGATCTGAACAAAAACAGGACCGTTTTGCTTCGGGGAATGGATTTTAATAAAGATCCAGTTGATTGCACCCAGCAGAGACCAGGCATTAAATCAATCGTCCATGCAACAGCCTCCACCCAGCCAGCATTACACCAGGGCGTGTGGGAGATAAATTGGGAAATGAAAGGCATATGGCCTTCTCGTGAGGAGGGAGCACACCCCTGAGGGAACTTTTCACTAGACTGTGAGTCTTTAAGGGCCGGCTTAGGGCTCTGAGTTCCCATCTCCTGACGTGAGATCCCATCCCAGGCTCCACAGATCTTTGCAGAATGAATGGATCTTTGCGGAATGAATGCAAAGATAATGGGAGACCGAATATAACTAACATGAAGCACAGGTATCCATTGGCACTGCAGTTCAAAAGGGGACCGACCAGTGTGGGACCAAATAAGTGAGGAAGGGCCCTGGAGGGTGAATCGAGCCTCAGTGCAGAGAGTGATCCTGAATATCCGTGGCTTCTATATCTCCTCATTTCTATTCCCAACCTTTCCCCCAATCTCCTGAACTTCCTGAGACCACAGCCTGTATCAGGCTCTTTTCACTGCAGAGAGAATTTGACTTAGAGACTCCTAATCCTACTGCCTATCTATCCTAATGCTAAGTTACCATCTTAGCATTAAGTGCTTAATACGTGCAAAACCAAAAAGACGAGAAAAACACACAGAGATGCTAATTCCTGGTTCATTTTGTTTATTGCACACGAAAAAATGTATGAGCCAAAAGTTTATAATCGTACACGTCTTCATGTCCACAATATTAACACTTACATAGAGTATTTTAAATATATTAAAATCCAATGGCTTAAACAAACCTACTTAATGTACAATGTTGTATTGGTCAAAATAGCTTAGGCCATACAACGATTAAAAATGAGCTCCGAGGGGCGCCTGGGTGGCGCAGTCGGTTAAGCGTCCCGACTTCAGGCCAGGTCACGATCTCGCGGTCCGTGAGTTCGAGCCCCGCGTCGGGCTCTGGGCTGATGGCTCAGAGCCTGGAGCCTGTTTCCGATTCTGTGTCTCCCTCTTTCTCTGGCCCTCCCCCATTCATGCTCTGTCTCTCTCTGTCCCAAAATAAATAACGTTGAAAAAAAAAAATTTAAAAAAAAAAAAAAATGAGCTCCGAGATCTCCATGGCTTACACACAAAGGTTTATTTTTGCTCCGCTTTGTGTTCAAGTACGTGGCAAGGCCGACGTGTTAGCTCTCAGGAACCAGGCTCTACCACTTGAAACATGTCCAGGCCCTATAGGAAGGGAAGATACAGCCAAGAAGGGTCATGTCCTGACTCTTCTACACTTGAGTCCAGAGATGACATAAACCACTTTCACCTACAGCCTATTGGTCAGAACTAGTCAAGGAAACTTACCCGAGAAGTCATCACCACTAATAATAAAGCTCAATTACTCTCTGAGAGGTCTGTTTGATCTGCGAGGCCAAGTTACCTCTCAGTTGGGTGATACCAAAGTGCCCAGCATTTCACCATAGGGTCTAAACCAAGGGCCACAGCCAAGAGGGGAGAGGCAGAGACTCTGAATGCTGAGGACAGAGTAACTTTTTACTTTTTACTTTTTACTCTTTTTACTTTTTACTCATTGGGTCTCTGATTCTTTGTTGCCATATCTCACTAGGGATAGCATACGATTCTGCAAATACTCCAAGTAGATTGAATATTTAAAACGTAAGGTTTTTTTAAGACCCATTTAGTATTTCCTTCCAGTTTCAAATACTGGGAACAATAAAAATTGGAAGTTCAAACCGCAAACATCCCTGAGGGCTCTAAGAGGCCTTACCAGGGATAGATAATCCAGTGAGCTCGTGGACAAAATTAGCTGAAAAATACATGTGGGTGTTAGGCCCCTGGAGACGGGCTGCTCTAAGCCCAGATCAGTCACCCCCTGGTCATGAACAGGCTCCACCCCACCAGGGTGATGACCACATGGAGAAAGATCCTGCGGTGGTGGTGACCTTCAAACTCAGCTTTGCAATCCAGCCCATCTGTACCTGGCCCCCAGCATCGCTGCGGGGAGGCGCTCCGGCTGCCAAAAACCTCCAAGTGTCATTGAGAGAAGTTGGTTAGATTCTTGCGGTTTGAGGATTAAGCCCGTGTGGAGACTCTAGTGTTTTTCGGTGCTGGAAGGCGGGGGGGGGGGGGGGGGGGGGGGGGCCTGGGGTTGGGGGTGGGGGTCCCGGCCTGAAGCCCGCCAAACCCCGTCCACCTGAACAAATAGCTCCCTGTCGCACCCGATGTCACTGGAGAGAACAGCTGAGGTTCAGCGGAGCATCTGCTAATGAATCGTCTCCACGGTGTCAGCTCTCCCGCCGGGGGCCGTCCTGCACTCTGACATTATTTTCCTTAAGTGAACAAAAGGAAAGCCGGGATGGCATTTATCCAGGCCAGCTGACTAAGTCAGCACAGCTGGCTCCACCAGCTTAAAGACACCTCACTGATCACCAGCTCCAAATAATCTCAAAACTGGCCCCTGCAAACTCTCCTCCTCTGGGAGGGCAGATACAAAGCAGGGGCCAAGTCCTCCAGGGCTCCGGACCACAGTCTGCCGTGGAGGGGAGAGGTGGGGACCCTCCCACTCCCTCCCTCGGCTCCCGGCTGATGAGAAAGCAGAGGAAGAGGAAGGCCTGGCCTTGGGGCAGGGTGGGGGAAGCTTGCTGGGAAGCCGTGTGTGTTCGCTGTGCCTCCAGCCCAGGACTGCCTGGGAACCCAGGGTAGGTGCAGGAGCCCAGGCTACAGGAGGCGTGTGGCATCAGTGTAGACGCTGAACCTGGGCCCAATTTCAGCAAAGGCCCAAGATGAGACTGGATGGTGAGGGCGATTGCCTCGCCCTCTCCCCACTGGGGGCAACTTGTGTCCAAAACTGCATTTTGCATTAAAATAGGGCAAACAGGGGACTGAGTTTCTTGGGCAAGGCAGCAGACGGGGCCGGATTGAGGTCACCTATTTTCTGAGCTAGGAAAACACTTATTTGGGCTTTCGTAAAGATTTTTCCTACTTTTTAAAGGTGTGTCCAAGAGAAGTATTTAATGAATGCTTGGGGCACCTGGGTGGCTCCATTGGTTGAGCATCCGACTTTGGCTCAGATCATGATATCGCGGTTCGTGGGTTCGAGCCCCACATCGGGCTCTGTGCTTCAGCTCGGAGCTTGAAGCCTGCTTCGGATTCTCTCTCTCTTCCTTCTCTCTCTCTCTCTCTCTCTCAATAAATAAATAAACATTAAAAATATACAATTTAAAAGTGCTTGGTAGTGCCTGGCCATAGGCACACTATGTAACAGAATGGCTTCACAGACACAGGCCTGTGAGATTTTATTATCTGCATAGATGAAACTGATACCTTTTGTATCCTGCAAACTTGAAAAAGTTCAAGAAAGTCTCAGATGGTGAATTCGGGACGAACAACGGAAGCAGGCCTTCATGGTGACATACCCCGTCACCTCCTGCGTAGACATTGTGCTTTCTAACTCTTTCCTTCCCTTCAGCTCAACAAATGGTCACACACCTAGGAAATTCTTCAAGGAACATTCAGGCTGTGCTCCTATATTCAGGAATGTACTGGAGAGCCCTGCTTTCTGAGACTTGGACTGTCTGCTTTTTGAAAAGGACGTTCACTTGAACGATGCATGTATTTGGGCCTCTCTGGCCCACATCATCTCTACAAGGACTCATTAGAAATGTGTAAAGAAAGCAACTCCAGGTTGGAATGTATCCAAGCAGAAGACCAGATCGGCACAGAATCAGACTCTCCTGTAACCCCATAGCCTCCGTGGTATCACCCTCTGGGCTATGGACAGACCGTTGACCTAAGTTACTTACTACCAACCAGCAAATTAATTTTTCCAGTGGATTCTCAAGCCCGTCTTTTTCTTGTGGCATTGTTCCATTCTGATAAATTTATCTGGATTATGCCCATGAGAGTAAAGGGTTGGGGTCATTCACTAAAGACCATGAGCCTCAGAGTATTGGGAAATAATGATTCTACTTTCCCTGCTTGAATTAGGATTCTCCTAAGCAATGGACGTAGGAGGTCAGAAAGAATGGACAGCTGTTTTTAAAAGACACGGATATGCATCTGGGGGTCTTTGCAGTTTATGAGGCATCTGTACCACAAAGAGTTCCACAGATACATCTTCATCATTTGGAATTGAGTTACTTAAGAAATGGGCCAATGCAAGAAGAACACTAAGACCACCCTTTGTCTCCAGAAAGAAGGAAATAAATCTCTCATAGGAAAGAGACTGCCTGACGTACCAGGGGGAAGAGAGACATCCCTACTGTCAGAGATATGAAATTCAAAACAAAGATTCTGTATAAACAAAACCTTGTTACTTTTCTTAGTTGTCTACTCCAGACCTGATCATTTTTAGAATTCCTTGCTAATGATAGTTCTTCAATGTAAAAAGCATAACCATCCTGTGAAATATCAAAGATTTATGCTTCTTCGTCTAAAATGTGCAAAAGCTGCCTGCCACGCTCATTTCTGTGTCCCAATTTCATCACTGGACCTTTGTGAGCCTGTATGAAAACTCTGAGGTATTCTCCTGTTTAAAAAAAAAAAAAAGTAAATAAGCCAACTTATAGCACTTAACAAATAAGCCCTCAAATTCCTGCATTTATATGAAAAGGAGGCATAATGCCAAGCAATGCAAAGTAACAATTTTGCCCTTGAAGATGTAGTCAGAGAAGACACGGCTCTGGCTGAGAAGGTCGGAGATTAACTCTGCAATATAAGCCCATGCACTGGATGCATGAAGATTCCAGATTTGCATTTAACAAATCTGCTACCGTAAGCAAGGTAGACTTGGCTTTGCTCTGGGAGTACTTAGAGAGTTGTTGACAATAAGTGAGTTTGAGCAGGAGGACACATTCATGAAATAACTACAGGGGCGCCTGGGTGGCTCAGTCGGTTGAGTGTCCGACTTCGGCTCAGGTCATGATCTCACGGTCCGTGAGTTCGAGCCCCGCATCGGGCTCTGTGCTGACAGATCAGAGCCTGGGGCCTGTTTCAGATTCTGTGTCTCCCTCTCTCTCTGACCCTCCCCCGTTCATGCTCTGTCTCTCTCTGTCTCAAAAATAAATAAACATTTAAAAAAATTAAAAAAAAAAAAGAAATAACTACAAACTGTAATGAGTGCTGTGAAAAGAGCATGGCATGTCATAAGGAAAGGCCTGGAAGGATGCTATCTATATTCACGCCGAGGCCTAGAGTGCCAGGAGGAAAGCTAAGAGAGCTTCCAAGCAGAATAGCATAGCCAGAGACCCAGAGGCAGAGAAAATTTAACCCATGGAGAAACCAAAAGGCTGGTGTGGCTGAACCTGAAAGACCAGGGCTGAGAGCTGAAGTGCAGTTGGAGGCAGGCAAGGGCCGGATGATGAAAACTGGCCAGCCTCAGTGAGGATTTTGGATTTTACTCCATGTGCCATTGGAAGGGGTCATAACTGGTAACCATGAGATAATCTGGCTTTCATAATTAGAAGGCTATTCTGGATGCTGTGTGGAGAACGGGTTAGAGGAGAAATAGAGAAGTGGCAAGACATTCAGGAACTGGTTAGAATAGTCTACAGGAACTGGTGGGAGAGTCTACAGAAGCAGTAATAACAACCTGGCTGAGGTTAGTGATGTGGATATGGAATGGGTAGACCATTTGGATGACTGAAAGTCTTGTTTTAGACACATTAATTCCGATATATCTGCAAGACATCCAAGGACAGATCGTGAGTAGGCAGTTAGATACATGAGTCTGGAGTTTACAAATACAAATTTGGAAGCCAGAGACATAATTTACATATCTGGGAATGAGTAAATTCACCTGGTATGAGACACAGTGAGAAAGGGAGACAGAATGAGCGTTAGGAACTGCCAACACGTCCGTTCTTAGTAGTTGATACGTAGCCAGTAGAGGAAACAGCTTTGAGTAATTTAGCCCTAGCTCTGTCACTCAGAAGTCGGCGTCCTTGGGCTAAGAGACTGGATGGTACGGACCCAAAGTTCTCTGAATGTTTACCACCCCATGATTTTACCAAAAGGCATTTTCCCAAACCTACAAGCTGACGAATGTTGGGTGGGCTCAGGACTGACGTGAAAGAGGTCAGCTAGAATGATACCCGCCTTCTCTCCATCGTGTTTCTTCAGACAAAATGGTGGGCTAAGTAAATGATGGGCCTGATATTGCTGTGGAGAGAGCCCTCAGATTTTAGCGAAGAAAACTTTAAATGATAAGAAGGTTCCATGTATTTGTGAACATAGAGGTTAAATTCAAGTGTGTCTTGGGGTGAGGAAAAGATTTAGAAAGCCGGGAATTGTCCAACCAAGGAGACCTTTTCAATGAAGGAAAGGGATATTTCTTATTCTGCCTTTTGCCAAAATAGAAACATGAGGGAGATTCCAATCCTTTGGATCACCTAAAGCAAATACTCTTCAAGTCAACAAGAGAGGACCAATCAGTGGCATTCTCTTAAGAGCTTCCAGGGCTTTGCGGTGACAGTGTGGAGCCTGCTTGGAATTTTCTTTCTCCTTCTCTCTCTGCCCCTCCCCCTCTCAACATAAATAAATAAGCTTAAGAAAAAAGAGCTTCCAGGAAATGAATGTCATAGAAAGTTTAGTGTAGAGTACATTGAATTACCTGTGAGTTCTTTTAGGTCCTGAGTTACTCTCTCCTTCAGGTTATATAGTTTGGGAGGCTCTAGGCGGGAAACAAACAATAGAATGAATAGGATATTTTACATTTCTTTTTTTAATGTTTATTTATTTATTTTGAGAGAGAGAGAAAGATAGGGAGAGACAGAGAATCCCAAACAGGCTCCATGCTGAGCCCCATGCAGGGCTCCATCCCAAGACCATGAGATCAGGATCTGAGCCGAATCAAGAGTTGGACGCTTAACTGACTGAGCCATCCAGGCACTCCTAGAATTAATAGGATTTTTAAAGGAGCTGCATGTATAGTTAGTGTATCAGTTTGCATGTGATGTGTAACAAGCTTCCTCAAAACTTAGTGGCTTAAAATATCAAACATTTTGCAGTGTAAGCACCTGAGAGTTGGCTTTTTGATTATAATGCAAGTGTCTGACATTAAGCTTTTGATTTCCAGGCAGCCTCTTCACACAGCTATCTCCAATAAACACACTGCCAGCCACGAGACTAGATAAAAAGCCAGGCCACTCCACCCCTGTTTTAGAGGTCCCTGGTTGACTTCCATAACTGACCGTTTGAAAAATAAGTGTATTTTTCCCTGCCCATGCTGTAATTATTGCTCTTATGTTTTAAATTCACCAACGAGGAGTGAACCCACAAAACCCTAGACAGCCCCATCTTCAATCCCAATAAAAGCAGAACCTCAAGCCCGTGCTTTCTCTCTCTCTCTCTCTCCACAACCTCATTGTGTGACCCCAAACGTGCCATGCAGTGTCCATGACCCTGCGTGCGATAAACCTTGATTGTTGTTTCAAAATTCCCTGAGAGTTGCTGCTGAGGTGCCTCTTGCAATCATAATAAGAACCACAAGGGCCAGTGCAGCTACAACACCGACTCTGAACGGGGACATTTCTGTGGGGGCTCGCCCCAGGCCCAGGTGAATGCCCTCCAGCAATTCTAGCCAATAGCCACACAACACACATTTATACTTCCTCACCATCCCATGGGTGGGCTGAACAGTTCTGGTTTGGGCTGGCACAGATGACCTCTGCTGGCTCTAGAGGAGTTTCAGATCATCTTTTGTGTGGTAGGGGTCACACAGGTCTAAGAGAGCAGACTTCAGTGTGTGAGTTCTTTTCCTACCTCTGCCTGAATCATGTGTCGATCGTGCTTGGATTGTCCTATTGGCTGAAGCAACTGCCAGAAGCAAGTTCTGATTAATGTGGATGGGACTAGCCAAGGGTATGGATGCAATGACACACGAATAAATCTGGGGCCATTACTTGGACAATCTACCACAGGTATCCCCTATCTGATGCTATGGGAGAATCTGGAGTTAAAAGGGAACAATTTAGGAGCCTACCATGAGCACATGAGCGCCTGAAAACATTGTATAATTATTGAAAGAAAATTTTAAATTTCAATGTGGCCAAATACACTCTGAACAAAGTTAGAAGGTAAATACAAATTGAAGAAAAGGTGTCTCCCATACAAAAGACATGCAAAGGATCAATATTCCAAATGTACAAAGCCTTGGTACAACACAATGAAGAGAAGACAAAAACCCCATAGTGGGCCTTTGCCTTTTCCTTGACTGGGCAGTTTCAGAAGCCAACGACCAGTGCACTGGGAGAGAGCAGTGCTTGGAGGGGGGAGATGTGTCCACTGGTGACAGCTTAATCCACCTCTACCCTCCCGCATAACCTAGGCTGTGGTTTCTATATCCAGTCCTTCCTTTGTTCTTGCTTATTTTCTGAGCCTCATTTTTTAGCCTCCTTGTCAATGACATGAGCCATCTGATACCCCCCAAAAATCAATTCTCCATGTGCTTAGATTGGTTTCTATTGTTTGCAGTTCAGAACTTCGACAGGTACACACCTACTAGAAAAATGTGCAAATATGAATAGGCGAGTCGTAAAGGCAAAATACAAAATAACCAATGAGGACAGCACCTGTCTTGTAGACCACAATGCTGATGGTGTTCATATGTAACACAACAGAAATTAGGAAATAATTGACAATATCCATCCTCACAGTGGGGAGGATGCAGAAAACAGGTACTTGCCAGCATTATTTCTGGGAACGCACGCTACATGATCTTTGCGCAAGGCAATTTGACATTATGTATCAAAAGATAAAATTTCAAGAAAAAAGACAAAATTTCATGCTCGGCAACTCCACTTCTTGGATTCCCACCTAAGGACATAGTCAGGAAATAATGTGGAAAGACATATGTATCTGGAGGACCGCTGCACCAATGTGTACCATAGCACAAAAAAAGAAAAACTGAATTTATGGTGTTCCATAAAATAAAACAATACACTGTCACTTAGTAGCTAATTCAAGGTGGCACTATTTGATCTGGCAGGATATCTGAAGACTCCTAGCACGCCAAAAAGCAGAGAACAGAGCCTCAGGACTGGTGGGATTCCACTTCTGTGCATGAGACTTTCTGGATATGTTGAATTCATTTATGACTTCCTTGAAAAACACTGATAGAGTGCTTCACCCCAAGACAACCATGATTTTACATATCCTCCAAATACTAATTCATTTCTTATCATTATAGCTCTATGATAGAGGTCCTTGTATTATCTCCATTTTACAGATGAGAACACTGAGGCAAGTTAACTAGTCCAGGGTCCCAAGCTGACAAGCAGGATAAAGAGGGTTCGAATCTAGGAAACCGGGATCCATACCCTGAGCATTTACTAATGAGCCTTTCAAAACCGTACCCCAAAAATTTAGTAGGGCCTATATCTCTGTCTAGTTGGAAGTTGGATGGTTTCTCTTTTGTCTTTTGTATTTTCCTTTATTTATTATCTATTTTTAATCCATTATGTCTTTTTGTTCCGTTTCACAGTTTATGTGTATTAGCTACTTATAGAAAGACCTTCCAATAGGTCTGCTTACACGCAGAACAATCCAACGGCCAGACGATCCCCTTACTACTATCTGAACGTCACTCTTTCACTCAGTGCCAAATGCAGCACCTGGAGTGGATGTCTACTAAAATGAAAATGGGGGGGGGGCGCCTGGGTGGCTCAGTCGGTTGAGTGTCCGACTTCGGCTCAGGTCACGATCTCGCGGTCCGTGAGTTCGAGCCCCGCGTCGGGCTCTGGGCTGACAGCTCAGAGCCTGGAGCCTGTTTCAGATTCTGTGTCTCCCTCTCTCTGACCCTCCCCTGTTCATGCTCTGTCTCTCCCTGTCTCAAAAATAAATAAAAACGTTAAAAAAAAAAAATGAAAAAAAAATGAAAATGGGGACAACTAAGTTGACTTGAAATCATTCCACCTTGAATGTGCCAGAGAACCTTCTTGGGAAGAAGAACAGGCATGCCAGGAACCTGAAGAGAAATAAAAATATAAGAAGAGGGGACTTTCTGCTAATCTGGGAGGAACATAATCCAGAGGAGAGAGTGAGTCATACATTCAAGGCTCTCACCACAGGGTCAACAAGAAGGAGCAGAACACAGGGAGAGCAGCAGGAGTTTATATTCCTCTTAAAGAGCACAAATGCCTAGTCTTACTCTTTGCTTTTGTTGTTGTTAATGGGAACGCTTATAATGGTAATGACAACAATGATGTGATGTTGATGAAGTAGGTAACTTCAAAAGGTAATTTGTAACGTAGAACATTAAGCTTTTAAAAATACGTCTGGGGTAATCAACAAACTCATACAGTTTCTTATAGGCATTTTATATAGCCTTTTTTTTTTTCACTTCTCAGTCCCTTCTCTCTTCTCACTACCCTGTGCCTGAGGCTTTGTCATACTGGAAGGGCCTTGATGGGCACCTCGAGACAGGAGAGGAAACCAAATGATTTAGTACACCAGGCTGGACAGCTGCGAGGAGGAGATCAGCTGGGTGGTGTGGAAATTCCCAACTCTCTCTCTCTGATGCTCTTCCCAGAATGGGTCATGGGGAGGGCCACTTACCCCACGTCCTGGACCCCATGGGGAACACAATAGCTGACAACCAGCATCCAGAGAAGAGGAAAAGAAAAACAGGAACTTATCGAGAGAGTGAACAAGTAGGAATATTCCATATTGTTGTATTGTTGTATTATTATTATTCCTATTTCACTGGTAAAAAAAAAAAAAAATTGAAGACTTAGAGACATTAAGTATCAAAGGGCCAAGAGGAGGGAAAAGCAAACTGAGGGTCAAAGGACACAGGTTTCTATATTTACATTTTTGAGGAATTTCCATACTGCTGTCCATGGTGGCTGAGAGAATTGGTATTCCCACCGACAGATTAAAAATGGAAATAGCATATGATTCAGCTATCCCACTTCTGGGTATATATCCAAAGGAGATGGAAACCAGATATCAAAAAGACAGCTGTACTCCCATGTTATTGCAGCATGATTTACAAGAGCCAACAGGTGGCAACAACCTAAGGGTCCGCCAATCGATGAATGAATAAAGAAGCCGTGTAAATGTACAGTGGAATATTATTTAGCCACAGGACTGCCTTTGCAATGACCTGGCTGGGCTTTGAGAACATTGCACTGAGACAAGTCAGCTTGGAGAAAGGCCGAAACTGCACGATATCATTTATACTCACGATGGAGTCTGAACGAGCTGACTTCATAGACACGGACCGTAAAATAGTGGTGGCCAGGAGCTGGGGCTCGGGCAACTGAGGAGATGTTGTTTAATGATACAAACGTGCACGTAGCAGATGGGTAAATTCTGGAGACCTAATGCAAAGCAGAGTGATTGCACTCAACAATACTGATTTTATACCTCAAAGTTGCTAGAAGGTTAGATTGTAAATGTTCTCACCACAAAAAAGCAATGGCACAGGTGGTACCAGGTGGTAATCATACCGCACTACGTAAATGTGTCAAACCAACATCTTCATGCTCCTTAAACTTACACGACATTGTATGCCAATCATACCTCAATAAAAAAGGGAGCTCTGGTTTCCCTTCTCCTAGGGAATGGGGGGGCCCCTGTGATTCTTGAAGATGCCATCTCCGCCCTGTGGAGAAACTGTGGCCCAGTCCAAAAGACTCAGAGAGCGACTCCCTAATCCACATGCCCCTGTATAATCAAATCCTCCCAAGCTCAGTTTCCTTGCTGACGCCTGGAACTAAGAACCCACCCTGTGGTTTGGGGGCCTGAGTGAGATGGTGAGTTTGAGCCGCTGCACATGCTGACGGACAGAGACCCAGTGCTCAAGGAGGAAGATCTGTCATTGTTATGATTATTAGTACTTATAGGATTGTGATTCCAATTATTTATCTAAAATGTTTTCATAGGTACAGAGTATAGCATTGCATGTATGTACTTGATTGATTTATCTAAACCCCTGTTATGGGGCATTAATCTTGCTCACAAACCCTCTACCGTTAATCCTGTTAATGACCTTGGGGAAAGCAAGCACAAATACAACGATGGGGAAGGAACATGGCGTACTGCACCACCAGGAGTTCCTGGTTCTCTCTTGGGGGCCCCTCTGTTTCAATGATGGAGGGAACGCTCCAGGGCCTTCACTCAATCTTAAATCAATGCAAAGGGAACCAGGACTCCACGCAGCTCGGGAGGCCTGCCCAGAGCATTTGTAGGCTGGGGAGAGTCCAAATGGAGATGCCACGTAACTACTTAGAAGTTACAAACCAAGCTCACGTATCGCTCAATATGTAATCTCCTCCTCTCCTCCTTCCGTCATGCTCCAGAGGCCGGGTTTCAATGCAGGCTTCTCAGATTCCTTGGTGTTCCATGCTAAAACTGGCAATGAGGAGAAGCCAGCCTCGGCTCTCCACCTGCCCTTCCTCTCTTACCACTCGAACTCCATTCCACAGCACGCAGAGCTGAGTGGACTCCCCAGCCTGCACATCTAGGATCTGTCCACACCTAACATCAGACAACTGCCCCTGTGCCACCACCAGGCATAGGGCCATGCACGCTGGTCTGCCCAAGGAGGACAGACATGGAGAAGAGTCCCATGTAGGCTCTGGAAGTAGGCTCAAGGTCACTGGATAGGGAATTCTGGGGTCTAAAAGAAGGGCACTCTAGAAGGGAATTCTAGAAATGTTATACTCCCTTCTAGACTGCATTCTCGGAGGGCACATCCCCTGAACCTCCTGATGTCTTCATCTTACGAGAAAGAACAAGGCTAGAGGAAGATCAGAGTAGAGCCCTATAAAGCAAGGGTCCTACAACAGAGGTCCCTTGCCCAGGTCTAAGCGAGGGCAGAATCTCTTAGGGGAAGTCCTCTCATCTGGCTGGTAAACTTACAGACTACTATTGGGAATCGAACTCAAGTAGATAGTTTCATTCATTTATTCAGCGAGTATTTTTCCAACCATCAACTACACGTCAAGTGCGCTTATAAAGGAGAAACAAGGCTAAAAAGACAGTCCTTGCTTTCACGGCACTTATATTGTTTCTCCATGCCATGGTAACTGGCCAGGTGATGATAAGCACTGTGAAGCTATTAAAGCAGGGTTTGTGTGATAGAATGGGGATCAGCAGGCTCATTTATGTTGAGTGTTCAGGAAAGACCCCTTTGAGCGGGTGACATTTGAGCTAAGGCCTAAACTTCAAGATGGATCCAGCCTTGTGAAGTCCTGGAGGCAGAGGGGATAACAGGTGCAAAGGACCCGAGGCAGGAGAAAGCTTATGGTATTGAATTAACAGAAGGAAAGCCAGTGGGCTTCGCCTAGTGAGCAAAAGGGCAGGAGGTGAGGACAGAGAGGTTGCCAACACTAAATTAAGGAGGGTATAGGTAAATACCCTATAGGTACCTATATTTTATGGTATTTACATTATTGTTCAAAATGCCACGAAAAACCACTAGGTATCCTAAGCCAGAAGAGATGTGACCTGATTTATGTTTTTAAAGAGCATGCTATACAAAGAATGAAGGGGGAAATAAGGCTGGGAACAGGCACACCAAACAAGAGGCACAGCCCAGGTAAAAGGATGTGGTTTCTGGGACTAGGTCGGTAGCTTTGAAGCTAGGAAGACATGAGATGAGGAGTAAGTCAGGATATGTATTTTGGAGCTACCCTTGAAAGAACTTGGTGATAGATTGCATATGGAAGGTAAGGGAGGGAGAGGAGCCCCAGGCGACTCTCAGATTAGGGTCTGCTCAATTGTTCAGATAGTAGTCCCATTAATGGAGATGTGGCAAAGGGCACATGGGGGTCTGGGAAGTGCAGGGGCACATGTGGACTGTTCAGTGAACAGCCACCATCTCTGCCACCGTGGGCCATGTGCACAATAGAAGGGAGGGAATCAATCCTGGAACCCTTCCCACCCAGCCACCCATGTCCCTTTCCCATCCGCCTTTCCTCTGCTAACTCAAGCTTCTCCTCTGTCTCATTTCCTCAGGACTCGGCTCTCCATCACTCATCTCTCTCCCTCCCGCTGCTCCTCCCCCACTCGCACTTTTTCCCTCTCTCTCCCTCTCAAAATAAATAAATAAACTTAAAAAAAAAAAAAAAAAGAATTAATAGAGCCTGAAGGAGACACCGCTTCCTTGGGAATCTGCTTTCATCCACTAACGGACAAAGCAAGTCCATATAATGCTACCATTTCTGGCCCAGGAGCAGGAAGAGGGAGCTGATCACATGCCAATTGTACATTTCTCTTACTTGTGTGACAATAATGGCTTCCTTTTATTGGGTGCTTATTCCATATTGCCACTATTATTTTTGTCATTATTACGATTACTTTGAAAAGTGGCACAGTCAAGTCAAATCCCAAATCTGAGGCTTAGTGACCTCAAGCAAAGTTACTTACCCTCTCAATCCTGTTTCCACGACCATTTAAAATGAGGCTAAAACCACGCCCCTCGTAGCCTTGAGACTCCAACAGTCTCAACAGTCTCGTAACGGAAGAAAGGCTAAGCGTCGTGGTTCCAGGGTGGCAACCCCAGCTGGTACGCGGGCCATTCTTTCCTGAGAGGAAGAGAGAGAAGCTGGTGGAGGAGGAAAAGGCCGTGAAGTCATTCTGACCAAAGACTTTGAAGCAGGGCCTGCCCTTATTCCGGGTCTGTGGTGCAGCTGCAAACTGAGCCTGAGCCGCTCGGACCCACACAGAGCAACCAAAGCCCCTCACCAAATGGCCTGTCGACACCAGGTTCCCTCCCAGGACCCCCCACCGCACCCAATTCCCTATGAGTCTACGCTTGGAGACCCGGAATGTTTCCGTGCAAGGGTAAGAGACTGGCGGCATGCTAGGAATATTGACACAGCAGTGGTTTAATTAAGTCTTTAGTGGAAAACACAGCTAAGAGGGGGCCAGCTCACCAGGCATCTGAGTCCCTGCCATCCTCTGGTACCAACACTGGAGTTAATACCGTCACTCTTGCCATGATGTCACTCTCAAGGGGGCTGAACTGTCATTTGAAAACACCGCCCGGCTCTTGAAACCAGTCACCTTCTTCAGAGAAACTCCACGGGCAGAAATTCTGGATGTGACATAAGCCAAAGCAGAGGCCTGGATGAAGTGGCCCGCTGGGGGGGTGACATGTGAGGTAGCAGGAATGGGATGATGGGGACAGATGAGTCCCAGGAGATGGGGAACTCACATTCCTGTCCTCTCAAGTCACCCACAGCCTGGCCTCAGATCTCTCCCAGGAGGGCCCATCTCTACCGTCACTTTGAGTTTAAGAATCTGGGACTGTAAATGAGACGGCCATGTGAGGCATGTCAAGGCACAGGGAGGACACCGGCAGACGGGACCGTCGGGCCTTTGACACAAGCCTCCAAAGCCTCCATCACCTCCCCCCTCCAAACCCAGGCAAAGCATGTCTCTCAATTCCCGCCCTTTGTAATAATAATATCTGGCATTTATTCAGCGTTTAAAATATATTAGACCTACACTGTCCAACGGAGTAGCTACCAGCCCCCCAGGACTGTTCAGTACTCAAAATGTGACTAGTTGAATTGAGATAGTCTTGCTAGAAGTATAAAATATACATCAGATTCTGAAGACTGGTTTAAAAGAATATACTGTATTAGTAAATTTTATAATGATTACATGGTAGAATTCAATATTTTAGGTATATAAATTTAACTAGGATGTTATTAAAATTAATTTCTTTATTTTTTAAATGTGGCTCCGAGAAAATTTTATACTACATTTGTGGCTTAGGAACAATTGTGATTGGATTCATGATTAGAAAACCACGTTATGATTGGGGATCTTCACTCTACTGGCTTCCAGCCTGCTCCACCCTAAAAGGCTGATCCGAATTGTCTACACGGGGGCACCTAGTTGGCTCAGTCAGTTAAGCTTCCGACATCAGTTCAGGTCATGATCTCATGGTTCATGAGTTCAAGCCCCGCATCAGGCTCTGTGCTGACAGCTGGGGGCTTGTATCTCCCTCTCTCTCTGCCCCTCCCCTGCTCACACTCTGTCTCTCTCTCCCTCAAAATAAATAAACATAAAAAAAAAAAAAGATCTTGAATTGTCTACACAGATTGGTTCCTGGTTCTTTGACTTCTGGTTGGGTTCACTCAATGGGGAATAAGAGATTGAGGAGGGGATATTGACTCCCCTGGCTCCCTGCCCAAGGAACACAAGCTAGTCCTGTCTCTGTGCTGTAGGGGCCTGGCTGGTGGCCCTTCCCACTAAGCTCTCTGTTTCCATGTTTTGATACATATTCCTGCCATGGCACCTAAGCCTTCCCATTCCAAGTCTCCAGGCGATACACTATCGTTGGTGATTTCTCTACACCCTGCCCACATCTTTGTAAACAATCTTTTTACTAACCCTCCCAGATTCCCCATTTGAATGTGCCATGTGTTTCCTCCCTGACTCACACAAGATTCTTTTGTGGACTGCTCCAAGAAACCAGATACCATGTAACATATTGTCCTACAGGAAAACTCATTCCAAGGAGCAAGTCAGATTGCCAGGAACTTACCTACTCCCAATGTTGCCCCAGCTGGAGGAGAGGCTCTCACCCTCCTATGCTGAGTGGATTGGGGGGTGGGGGGGGGGGGGATGAACTGCCTCAAACTCCCAAGGTTCCAACAGTGCCATGGGACCAGATGGGAAGGCTCCAAAGTATCCAGCATGAAAACCAGCAATCGTGCATGGTCAAGGGAAGCAGCTGGATCCCTTCAGTTATTATGTTCATGTACAAGGATTGAGCTCAACTGAGTTTAAAACTCAGGGTGGGCTTGAGTAATATGCATGTTTATGTGCATAAAACAACAACGCAGTCATGATGTTGTTTATTGAGTGACTCTCATGCACTAGGCGTTGTACTTACGGGACATTACGCCCATATCTCTTTAATCTCAAGACGGTCAAGAAACATGTATACTTTTTCTTGGTTGATGGATGTATATATATAATATCAAACAATCAGCAGTTAAAATTTGATCTAAAGGTACAATTGGGACACAGCTCAACTCTCTCCACAACTGAGATCCGGAGAATTAAGTAGCTACTTGTAAAGGTACATTGGAAAGCTATGGGGGAACTCAGTGGCTTTTCATGCCAGACCCTCATGATCGCCATCTGACTGATGGGCTATCCTTCTTCAAGGTGTGAGCCATTTGATATTTTCTAGCTGAGAAATTAAACACATAGATAATATGCCTGTCCATGAAGAAATGCCCCCCACCCCCAGTTCAAGCAATGAATTCATCCCATTTACAGATAACAAATATGTATAAAAGGAGCAGAACCCAGGGGATTCTGTCATGCTCACTATGGGAACAGTCACACTGACAAACCTACAGTGAGAGTCCCTGTAACAAAGAATGCCATTTCGGGCAGGCTGGATAGAGCAGACCAAGATGGCCAGGGGACAGTAGACACGTTTATGAAGAAGAAAAATGAGCAAGGCAAATGTTGCTGTCATATTCAGTTCAATTTCAGCTTCGTCTATGGGGAACTAGTTTCGCTCTCCTCAGATGGCTCAGAGGGATCTCAGAGACCTTCAGGAGGAGCCATGGAATGTGCATTCGTGATGGATGCTTCAGGATCTGGCCGTAGTCTCTTCCTTCAGACTATTGTCTAATTCACATGTCCTATCAACTCTTGGGAGACCCGGGGGGATTCCTCTTGCCCCCAAACCTGATCCCGGATCCCTTTCAGGAATGGCTGGTAAGATCTCTGGAAGGGAGAAACTACCCTTTTGTCCTCTCTTCCCATCCCGCCTCATTCAACACTAAACACTGGTCAAACACAGTGTGCTCCCAAGCTCTGATACTCTGAACATGCCAGAAAGAAAGAAGCCAGGAAATACTATCCCTCTTGAGCTCTCTTGCCCTGGTCTCATGGTTTACGCAGCACTGAGATGGTGCCAGAACACTTGCGAATCCTATTAGTGTTCCCTGGAGGCTCCCCACATTTGAGCCAAAAACTGACTCATGGATGATCAGTTTCATGGTACTAAACCCCAATCCCATGACAGCATCATACCTCATCGGCTTTGACGTTCTCTTTTGTAACTGAATCTTTAACAGAATTAGGTTTCTCTCACAACCACTCTCTTGAGCAATATTGGCTGCACTGGGTAATTCGCCTATGAAGGTCATAATTTATAATCTGGGTATTGTACTGAAACGGACAGACAATACAGCATTACAGATCATGACATGCTGTAGTTAGAAATCCTAGGAAAGTCTAATTGCATATTCATTTATTTTTACCAGGTTAGATTTCTTTTATAAGCAGGAAATTTCCTGAATGCTCGCCGCCACCCCTTCATGGGTGTTATATATGCTTGTATTTATTTTAAATTTAGAAGAAAAATAAATCAGTATTTCAGGAGGAAATTTATGTTGAGCTTTGCAGCTCATTCTACAATTTTTTTAGTTTCAAGTTCAATGCTAGCCCAGTAATACTGATATTAAGAAAAGACCGATTATGATGGGGAAACTGGGTGGCTCAAGTCGGTTAAGTGTCCAACTTTCTGCTCATGATCTCATGCCTCGTGAATTCGAGCCCTGCATCAGGCTCACTGCTGTCCGTGCAGAGCCTGTTTCAGATCTTCTCCCTTTCTCTCTGCCCCTCACTGCTCACAGGCACAGGTACACACATGGGGGCATGTGCTCTCTCTCTCTCTCTCAAAAACAAACAAAATTTTTTTTCAAAAAGACCAGTGATGATAATAGAATTATAATTGCTTAACATTTAGCACTTAGTGTTTAAAAGTCCCTGTTCTAAGTACTAAACACCCATTATCTTGATTAACGTTCACAATAATTTTGTAAAAGAGGACTATTATTAAGCCATTTTATTAATGAGGAAACTGGAACTTTAAGAGTTCAAGGTCACCTGGCTGAGTGTGGCAAAGTCAGGATTCAGGTCAGGCCTTGGGCGTCAGAACCCTGTTCTTAACCTGTACACAAAAGTGGAGGAGAGGAAAATGAGATTAGATAGAAATATCCCATGTTTTTTGGCTTATGTTTCTTTCCCACTTTTCACCTTTCTGCAATATCTGGAAGTCAGAGATGTACAACTAAGTCTCAGAGCAATTTTGAGTCAGATGCAGTGGACCTCAAAAGAACTGGCCGGGTTTTTATTTGAAGCTTTATTTGTTAAATCATAGTTCATCTCTGAAGAGAAAGATTACACTGCAAAAAAGAAAAGAAAAGATAACACCTAGCATTCAGCCCACCATAAGCAACGTGGAAATCTCTGGGATTACATAAGACCTGCCCACATGAGGGATTTATTTATGCTGCAGAAAGGTGGTGGTGGTGATGTGTGTGTGTATAAAAGAGAGCAGAGGGCATTTAAGAGAAAGAAATGAAAAACAGAGAGTTTCATTGCTCGTATTTTGAGAGTTGAACCTATAGAACCAGACTTCCTGTCCCAGGCCAAGTTCACAGTGAGATAAACTGTGTATTTAAATGATGGGTGTTGGGGCGCCTGGGTGGCGCAGTCGGTTAAGCGTCCGACTTCAGCCAGGTCACGATCTCGCGGTCCGTGAGTTCGAGCCCCGCGTCGGGCTCCGGGCTGACGGCTCGGAGCCTGGAGCCTGTTTCCGATTCTGTGTCTCCCTCTCTCTCTCTGCCCCTCCCCCGTTCATGCTCTGTCTCTCTCTGTCCCAAAAATAATAAACGTTGAAAAAAAATAATTAAAAAAAAAATAATGCATGATGGGTGTGTGTGCATGTGTTGGTTGGCATGTTTTGGTGGACAGTCAGGATGAGGTGAACTATCATTCCATTATGAAGAGGTTAGTGTGAATCTCTCAGATTTCCTCTAGTTTAAAATTTGGGGAAGGGGTTGTAAGCCCCACCCCCCCCCCCCCGCCCCACCAAGTGGAAAATGAATCTACTCATGCATTTGTTCATTAACGTAAAACTTCATTATTCTTCCCTTAAAATACTTACGTTAATCACATTTGAGAGTCTGAAATTACATACCACTTAAGGTTCAATAAGCATATACATATATTTTCATACTTTTGTAGAAAAAAATAGTAATATAATGCAATACATTTTATAAAATGTTACATATCACATCATATTAAATCCTCACCAACTATACAGATGTAGTATTTAATTTCATTTTACAACGCAAATATTAATAGTGTAATTTAAGTGATTTTAATTGTGTCCTTGTATTTTTGGTTCTTCTAAATTTCTACAATAAAAATATATGACTTACGTGCTTGGATAACAGAACAATGAGCAAATTGCCCTACTTCCTCATTTCCCAAATGGAAAAGCCCATTGCCAAGTCTGCTGACGTTCAGCCTATGTGAGCTTGTTGAAACCTCTTCCTCTTTAAACTTCTGTGTCTCCACTTATCAAATACTTTCAGACCAAGTGGAGGAATGGACTCTGAACTCCCCCACACACGTGCGCGCGCACACACACACACGCACACACTCACACTGGAGAATGGAGAAGGTATCATCACGAGTGGCTCATTTTGACAGCCATGGCTTCCCGAAGCCCACTGTGGAAATTCGGTCTCTGAGGACTAGTGGAGCCTGTTCTATCCACGCCCACCCCTGCACCCACCACTCACTTCATATTAATGAAAACTGCAGGAGAGCCCAGGCTGCCTTGCTAACACACAGAGGACACAGCAGACTAACTCAATGTAATGTAATGCATTTTAACCCTTCCAATGAAAAAGACACTCTACAGAGAATCCTAAACTGCTAGGTCGGTGCTGTTTTCTAGAGGATTGGGGCCGTCAGCTACAGCTGGAATGAAAGAAAGGGTGAGGAGGTTGTTACTAATGGGACAGTGTATTTTCTAAAGACACACACCAAACAGAAATCTCTCTAGGCAATCAGGGATGCCGCAGACACTGGGCTGGCTCTTTGGGGTGAGTCAACTGACTTGTGCCGAGAATGTGCCAAGACACCTGCCATCCTAAATGCAAGGCAGTATTGAGAATCACGTGCCCGCTGTTAGGACTAGCCAAGTGTCCCTCAGCTGCACTATTAGGTTGGTTCTTCTTGTTAAAATAGTTGGGAAATTTAAGAGTCTTTTAGTAATCTTTAATAAGCTTTCAATATGTTGCAAGCATCAAAAGACACACATGTTCACTAAGGTCATAGCGTGAGCCTAGGTCCAAGAAATATGCAACAATAAGAAATGATCTTAGTCTCTCTAACAACTTGGCAGAAGTAAGACTAAAGAACACAAAATCATCAGAAAATGCCATAAGAGAGCATATTATATATATATATGTATATGTATATGTATATATATATATATATAATATATATATATATATACACACACACCTATCTGACAGGTATATATATATAATGAGTGTTAATTTGCCCAACAATGCTTGAGTATAAAAATGTACCACTTTCTTATTTCTCCAGAGCAAATAAATCTGGTTGCAGGCTCCTACTTATGTGACTAGCAGAACATCTGATACCCGTATTTGTGGGTTTCCTTCTGTCCCCCATCACATTAGAGAAGAGTCCCTTGGGGCGCCTGGGTGGCGCAGTCGGTTAAGCGTCCGACTTCAACCAGGTCACGATCTCGCGGTCCGTGAGTTCGAGCCCCGCATCAGGCTCCGGGCTGATGGCTCAGAGCCTGGAGCCTGTTTCCGATTCTGTGTCTCCCTCTCTCTCTGCCCCTCCCCCGTTCATGCTCTGTCTCTCTCTGTCCCAAAAATAATAAACGTTGAAAAAAAAATTAAAAAAAAAAAGAGAAGAGTCCCTTGTTATCTTGGCCCCTAGTCTATGGGACACTGGGTTCTCTCCCTTCTTCTGCTATAAGGCCTGCTGCTGAGTAAGCCCACATTTATCACGAGTCAGTCATAAGCACACAATGGATAGGCAAAAATAATACAACGGTTTTCAAGATGTGGAGGAGTTCAGCCCCAGACTGGGCAATGGGAGCCTCTCCCTTCCCCTTTCAAGGCTTGAGTATTGGACATCGGTCCCCAGGCAACCACTAGACATTCCCTCAGTGGAATTGACCCCTCCTGGGAGATGTGGGGTGGGCTTGGGTCTTTGACATGCCCAGCCAATGTGAAACAAGGCAAAAAATACCTCGATAGGTAATCCCCGGGTATTTGTGAATATGTGATAACAAGATGACAGTACCTTGCAAAACACAGCGTCTTATTTAAGACAAATGATTTCCCTACATAATGCTAGACTGAACTGAATAGAATTAACAACAGCTTTTCCCAGGTCATAGCACATGCTTGGCTGGAAAGCCCAGGCTGGCCTGCACTACAGGCCTTGGCGACTTCAAGGCCAACTTCCCCTTGGCGAATGAGAAATGCCTCTGGGTCACCAAGCCTTTGTTGAAGCCAGAGTGCACATTTTCAGGGTGCAGCCCTTCCTTCTCTCTCTCTCTCTCTCTAACTCCACCTCCACCTCTAACTCCACTTCCATCTCTATGTCTCTATCTCTATCTACCTCTATCTCTATCATCTCTATCTCTATCTCTATCTCTATCTCTATCTATCTCTTACTTCAATAATCTTTCTTCATTGGACCTTTCTTCTAAAGACAGGAATGGAGTAACATCATGCTTCCAGGCCATCCCCAAACTTCCTCCAACGCTTTCCTCTCTGGGATTCTACAAGTCCCTGGTTTCTTGTATTCCTTTATCCAAGGCATGATCTATCTGGCAGATCTTGTGTGTACATCCTCCTGGGAGAGAGGGCGGTGGTGGTGAGTCTCCCCTCAGACAGACCTGGAATTAAGCATGAATTCCAGTTCCAGCTCTTACTAGCTGTGAGATAGTAGACGATTTCTTAGCCCCTCAGATGCCATTTCCTGAGCTGTGCAATGCCAATTCTTCCCTCTGAGCATGGTTGTGAGTGTGGAATGTGGTGCTCGGTGAATTCCTCAAACATCTCCCCTCCCTGACCAGGCAAAAGGCTGTTATAAGAAATTCTCCCTCGTGTTTGAGTGCAGGGAATCCACAGCATCTTACTCATTCTTATTACAAACTTTTGGGGCAGAGGAAAGACTGTATTGTGGTGTGGGGATGGGAGGGTGGGGGGGACTATTTAACTTTCTACAGATGATAGAATCTCCCCTCTAAATTCCACTCAGGCAAGCTCAGCATTCTTTAAAGATAGTTTTATGATGATGCTTTGCCAGCTACTTCACATTCTTAGGCTTTAGGAAGTTACTACCACCTGCAAGAAATGGTTTGGCAATGTGGGCAGCCTCCTGCCATCACTTAGAGGTAAGTGGTTAATTTTCCAGAAATACATGGTGGTCAGCCAACATAGTGTTCTTCCCCACAGATGAGACAGTTCAAATTCTCCTACTTCTGGGCAAAGAAAGAAATCTTCGAGGATATCATACCATTGGTTAATTCGGGTCAGTCCAGTGTAGCATTGTATTGGGAAATCATTTGTCTCCCACCTCTGGGCAGAGAGAAGTCTTTGAAGATAGCATATCCTTCCTCTGTCCCTTTGAGAGGAGAATAAGTAGAGGACATCTGCATAGCGTGGGGTGGTAGCCTCAGTCCCTCGGGTCTGGGTCACTGGAGATGTGACACAGCTGTCTGGTAGATTTCATAGGGCTACAAAGTCTTCGCAGCTCCTCCTGTTGAAAGTGGCATCTGTTTCCCCACTATCGGCTGGCATGTGAGTTGACTTGATCAATAGCATGTTATGGAATTCCTGTTGTGTGAAATCTGGAGCCTTGGAATAAAGAAACATTGTAGCTTCTGCCCTTGCCATTTTGGAATGCTACCTTGTGGCTGCCATGTCAGGAAGCTGGTCTAGCCTCCTGGAGGGAGGATGGGAGAGCACATAGAGGAGAACCCGGGTATTCAGGACAAGAGCCAGTATCACCCGCCATCTTGGACCTCTGGCCCAGCTGACCCCCTACGTGAATGATCTCATACAAAACCAACAGAAGAACTGTTTTGCCAACCACAGAAGCTTAAAAAATAATATCTTATTACTATCTTAAGTCACTAAGTTTGGGGGTGCTTTGTATACAGGAAAGGCTAACAGAAAATGTCCAAGAGGAGTATTTTCCATAAGAATCCAACTCTTCAATCTTGATCCCCATGTATTAAGAATAAAGGCAGAGCAAGTCTCAGGCATAAGTAGATGAGGCCTCCACCCACAGAATGAGATTTGGAGTCCGAGATAAAACTTGCCCCTAATTAATATGACTAACCTGGCTTCGTACCTTAAATGGCCACCCTCAAATCTTGTAAGTTCAGCATTGTGTTTCTCCAGAAAGTTCCTGTTGAAATGCAAATATGTCAAAAGGATGACAGGGTAAGATATTAATTTATTTCTAATAATCTAGACCTCAGTTAAAGTAGCTTTGTAGTTAAGTAATAATTTTTGACCACAGGGTTAACAAAGCGTACAAAGATTAAAATAACACAACAATGATTACACTCTCATGACAACAGCAGAGTGCAATCTTTTAGGGAAGAGACATGTAGGCTTTTTGTACCTTTGTCAAGGAACTGGGAGAGCAATGGAAATCGGCAGAAAAAGAAACTACTTGTGACTGGTAAAACTGGGAAGTATTCATAGCAAAAGTGACATTTGATCAGGGATATTCAAGTACAGTGAAGATTTAGAAGGACAGAGATAACCCATATAGGGTATCCATCCAAAAGGAATGAAATCCGGATCTCAAAGAGATATCTGCACCCCTGGATCCATTGCAGCATTATTCAAAATAGCCAGCATATGGAAATAACCTAAGTGCCCATCAGTGGATGAATGGATTTAAAAAAAAAAAAAACCTGGTATACCTATACAGTGGAATATGATTCAGCCACGAGAAAGGAGGATATCCTGTCATTTGCAACATGGATGGACCCTGAGCCCATTATGCTAAGTGAAATAAGTCAGACAGAGAAAGACAAATACTATATGCTGGCACTTACACGTGGAATCTAAAAAAGCTGAACTCATGGAAACAGAGAGTAGAGTGGTGATTGCCAGGGGCTGGGGGGAAGAGGGAGGAGCGGGCCGAATAAGGAGATGTTGGTCAAAGCATGCAAACTTCCAGTTATAAGATGAATACATCCTGGGGTGCAGTGTATAGCATAGTGCCTATAGTTAATTAACAAAACTCCATTGTATACTTGAAAGTTGCATCCTGAGAAACTTAACAGAAACCCATGGGGGAGGGGAAGGAAAAAAAAAAAAGAGGTTAGAGTGGAAGAGAGCCAAAGCATAAGAGACTCTTAAAAACTGAGAACAAACTGAGGGTTGATGGGGGGTGGGAGGGTGATGGGTATTGAGGAGGGCACCTTTTGGGATGAGCACTGGATGTTGTATGGAAGCCAATTTGACAATAAACTTCATATATTGAAAAAAAAGGGGGGGGGAAAGAAAGTTGCTAAGAGAGGAGATCGTAAATATTCCCACCACAAAAAGAAATGGTAATTAACTGAGGTAATGGACGTGTTAGTTAACTCTACAGCGGTAATCATTTCACAATATATTAAGTGCATCAAATCAATATGTTGTACACTTTAAACTTACACAATGTTGTAGGTCAATTATATCTCAATAAAGCTAGAAAGAAGATAACCAGTGTAGCTTATACAATTAAATATATAAATTAAAGGTATATGTGACAGTGTAAGTGTAGGCAATTTTATATATAATTACATCATAATTTATATATAATTATATTATTATGTTGTATATATTAATAATGTATAGTGGGATATATTCTATTCATGTATGTAATATATCACATACATATATTATACGTATATATGTATTATATGTATAATAATATATTTATGTAATTATATTTATATACTGTGTATAATACTTGTGTGTGCATATAATTAACAGTGCATAATAATAGTGTGTGTCTGTAATTAATAGTGTATATATAGTTACATATATTATATACATTATTAATACATGCAATATATGTATTGTGTGTATATATACAATATATTAATATATTATATATTAATACTATATAATGTAACATATACACATGCATAACATATTACATATACATATATTTCATGCATATAACATGTGTATAATTATTATATAATATATGCATAATATGTAATTATATGCATATACTGTGTCAATTAATAGTGTGTGTGTGCACAGCAAAGGCCAGAGATGAGGGGTCTTAGACAATTTTATTGACAGGGAGAGACCTGAGCAAGTGGTTTGTCTCTGAGGAGGCGGAGCCCAACTGCCGAGCCTGGAGGGTGGCCCGGGCCTCCGGGCAGCATCGTGAGCACCTTAAGGGAAGGAACGAGCTTGGGAGAAGCAACCGGCCCGTGAAGGAGGGTGACTTAGAAGCCTGGCATTTAGCACGAGCCTAGTTCAGAGCAAGCGGTCAATACATACCTGTGTAATTGAGTTTAGTAGGGAGGATGCAGGAGCTCCTCCCCCCAGCGCGTGGAGCTACATCGCCCACGTCAGACCCTCGATTACCTGTGCCGCTGCTGCTTGTTGTCTCTGCTCCTCACGCTTCTGAGGTCTTCCGCTGTTTGTTCTTTCCGACCTTCCTATGACCTTGTCGTCTCATCCTCTGCACCAGCTCCTTATAGCATGAAGAATCAGCTTGTCTACTTTCCTCTAATTCAGCCAACAATGATGAGTAAGTACACGCACGCACACAAATACGTAGCTGGCAAAATTAGAGGGGCCGTTTTTTATTTGTGAGAAAGTTCTTTAACTTTCTATCTCATACCGGCCCTCCCACTCAATCAAGCCTTTGTTTAAGGCAAATGGTTCTCAACTGGGGACGATCTGCACCCCCACCCCTGGCGGGGGGGGGGGGTGGATTTGCTAACACTTGTGACGTTTGTATCGTCACAACTGGAAGGATGCTATAGGCATCTACTAGGTAGAGGCCAGGGATGCTGCTGACGGATGATGGGATCTTTTAAAATATTTTTAACGTTCATTTATTTTTGAGACAGAGAGAGGCAGGGCACGAGCAGGGGAGGGGCAGAAAGAGGGAGACACAGAATCTGAAACAGGCTCCAGGCTCCGAGCTGTCTTCACAGAGCCCGATGGGGGGCTTGAACTCATGAACCAGGAGATCATGACCTGAGCCAAAGTCGAATGCTTAACCAATGGAGCCACTCAGGGGCCCCTGAAGGATGATGTTTTAACCAATTTATCCCGTAACAATAAGCTTCTCTTTTTGGAACGGCTTTAGATTTACAGAAAAATCGTAAAGATAGGATGGGAAGGTCCCATATGATCCACCCTCAATTTCCCTATGATTAACAGCTTTTACCAGCATGGTACATTTATTGTAATTAATGAATTAATATTAGTAGATTATTATTAACTACAGTCCAAACTTAATTCAGATTTCCTTAGTTTTCATCTAGTGCCCTTTTTCTATTTGATCATGGCATCCAGTATAGTACATTATATTTAGTTATATGTATATATCCTTGTTCTTCCTCAGTTCCCCTTGGCTGTGATAGTTTCTCAGACTCGTCTTCGTTTTGATGACTTTGACAGTTGGAGGAGTATTGGGCAGGTGCTTTGTCCAGTGTTTCTCAATTGGGATTTGTCTGATGTTTCTCTCATGACTAGTCTGGGGTTATGCATTTTTAGAGGAAAGACCAATAGAAATAAAGCACCGTTTTCATCACATCATATCAAATACCATCAATCTGACTTAATGACTGTTGATGTTGACCTGATCACCTGGTGGAGGCAGAGATTTTCAAGTTTCTCCATTGAAAAGCTGCTTCCCCCTGCCTCCTTTTTCCATACTGTCCCCTTCGAAGGAAGTCACCACGTGTGGACTTAAGAAGCAAGGAATTATGCTCCACCTCCTGGATTATCTACATAAATTACTTGGAATGCTTCAGCACATGAAATTTGCCTCTTCCTCTTACTTACTTAATCATTTGTTTATATCAATCTGGACTCACGGATATTTATTTTATGTTCTGGATATAATGCCATATTATTTTGATGCTCCATTTTTTCCAGTTTTGGCCATTGGGAGCTCTTTCAGTTGGCTCCTGTGTCCCTGTGGCATACCCCCATTATTAGGTTGTTTTGTTTTGTTTGAGTGTTTCCCTACTTTCTGGCACTACAAGATGCTCTTGGCTAATCTGCATTTCAATACCCCGGTCCAAGAATCAACCATTAACCCAAGGAGTCCTGCTTCCTTTCATTGGAGAATGGTATTCGCAACCAAGATTCGGGCATTGGGTGTGCTTGTTACTACCAAGGCCATCTTTACTTTTCATTTAAAAAAAAACCCTAAGAATATAGTGTGCCTTGAGATATTAGCCAGTAAAAGTATACATGTATATAATCTACAAATATATAAATAGAGTGGGAATACATGTCCCATTTTTTAACCCACCCGTAATGAAAACAGTATTTGGCAACCACTGTTCCAAAAGGCTGTCATTCATGAGACTCGGCTCTAACAAACCCGAGTCTCTGTGATTCTCAGTATGATTTCATATTCCCAAGAGAGAGAATCTATTGCTCCAGAGCTGAGATGTCTGCTTCTTAGCCCAGGGTGGTAAGACATGGCTTCCACAGCCCCACCCGTCTGAGTCAGGGGCAGGTCCCCAGGAGCTGGTACTGTGAACTGGGCAGCCGCCCCCAGGGATGCCCACTAAAGAGGGACACAAGGGCAGTGTGGTCAGAGGGAGAGGCAAGAGGAAGCCAGGGGTGCTGGGTAGGTGGATCTGAGCCAACACTGACGCAGACTCACTCTGATTCCTTCCTGGCCACATGCCTGGTTCCATGCCATGGTTCCACCATCACCTTGGGCAGCCATCTCCTGGGTATGTGCCCCCTTTCACAAGGAACATCGAGGGAGAGACTGGGGATTGGCTACTGCCTCTCTGGCATGAGAACAAGAAAGAAACTCTACGCGCCCAAAGCACTCTCTAGGCTGAGAGAGTAATTTGTATCCGTGTAAACAAGAAACACGAAACATTACAGAAATGTGAGGACGACTGGCTGGGGGATGGGTCTACTCCCCTCACCCCCCTCACCTCTCACTTTCTCCAGGAACTTGGTGCATCATCTCATTTGTCTTTTAAGCAATCAGTAGGAGAAAGGTAAATGCTGGGCCTCTGTTTCTCCTTTTATAAAATACAGTGGGAGCACCTGGCTGGCTCAGTCGGTAGAGTATGTAACTCTTGATCTCAGGGTCCTGAGTTCAAATCCCAACCCTGTGGATTAAGAAGACTGATAAAAGAGCTTGCTAAAAATAGATGACAGATGATGATAGATGGATGATAGATAGATAGATAAGAAAAAAAATACACTGAAAGGGGCGCCTGGGTGGCTCAGTCGGTGGAGCGTCCGACTTTGGCTTGGGTAATGATCTCATGGTCTGTGAGTTCGAGCCCGGCGTTGGGCTCTGTGCCGACAGCTCACAGCCTGGAGCCAGCTTCCAATTCTGTGTCTCCCTCTCTCTGTGCCCCTCCCCCACTCATGCTCTGTCTCTCTCTCTCTCTGTCAAAAATAAACATTTAAAACAATTAAAAAAAAAATACACTGAAAAAGTGCCTTCCTCTTGCAGGGAACCTACCTGGAAACCTTATTGCTACCGCTGGCTATAAATACGGCAAACCGGAGTTGCTGACTAGTCCAGGAGTTTGACCTTGATTTTTAAGGTCAAACTGGAAATTCACTGGGATCTTGGCAGTGATTTGGGTGGAGGCCATGCTAACCGGAGGGAGAGATCCAGAACATTTTGTTCCACGTAGGACAGGATTGAGTTACCCCAAAGAGCAGCCTTCTGCCTGAGAAGTGGCCTAGACTTTTTCAACTTTCCTAAAAGGAGGAGGAAAAACAACATCTGGAAATTGTAAGGTGTCACGCCCTGAGATGTCACCTCAGGTCTGTTGAAGAAGTATTCGTGAATACTTGACCATCTGCGCCCTGACCCGGAGTGGCCAGATCCATCTGGCTTCCAAGCTAGAACCTGCCTTCCACTCTTCCCTCTCGCCTCCGCTGGCCTCACTGAGCAGCCCTCGCGTCCCCAAGGTTTGAAGCTGGCATTCCAGCTGAGAAGACTCCCCCGCCCCACTACTCCTGTCCTCAGCGGATGCTGTCCTCACAAAACACTCACTCCTCACAGCCTGGCCAGGGAACAAATGCGTGTCTGTCAGTGAATCCACAAGACTTCAGTTTGGGGTTAAAAGCATAGAAAATCATAGTATCGGTTATCAGTGTTGTAGCTCTAATGTTACCCTAGTCAAATCACTGCTGATTAAAACCAGACCTGTTAATAAACCGCAGGCTTTATTTCCCCTCGAATGTCTATAACCACTTTCTTCAACCCCTATTAAAAGGCGAAACCCAAAGAAAAACACAGCTTTGGAGCCCAAGCGTTGCTTACTCCCCGGAGAAAAAAGAACACAAGAGAGAATAGCTTTTTTTTTCCCCCCCTCACCTTTCCCCCCACTTAATGGAGTCAAACTCTTTTCTGAAGTAGAGAGAGAAATCTGTAAAAGGCAGGCGGGCATGATCCGTGGCCTGCAACATTGGATCAGCTGCGAACAGTCCCCCTCCACCTCCTAAAACGAAGTCATTTGCCGGCAATTCCGTGAATCTGACTCATATCCTTACCTCCTTCTCCTCTCGCTTTCCCCTTAAGGGACTGATTTTTCCTCCCATCTAAGCCAAAAAGAATTTCTCTGGATTAAGGAGACTGATGAAAGCATTTTTAATATTTGAGTTCAGGTTTGCAAGCTCCATAAAACCAACGTTTCCCGTCGCCTGCTTTGTCTTCCCCCCCCCCCGCCCGGTCAGTTGTTTTTCTCCTTCATTTGCTCCACAGAAACCAGCTCAGGACCTTCTCCAGATGGGGTCTCCGGCCCCCTGGCAGCTTCCCCTGCAGAGCTGCCTGCTCTCCACCACCTCAGCTCTGCAGGCCCCAGATGCAGGATGTAACATCTTTCGAAAATCTTGGGGGTGGGGGTGGGGGTAACTTACATGACATCTTCCATGCTGATGCCATATGTCTTTCAAGTCAAGACTGGTTTGACAATGTGCTGAGCTGCTCAGAGGGGAACCCATTTCAAGCCTGGAGGGGAAAGTTTTGACAATTCATTCCAGGGAAAACTGGAACCTCCCCCCCCCCCCCCCCCCCCCCCCCCCCACCGCCTCCCTGCCTTTGACTAGTAGGAGGTAGAAAGGAGGGGAACAGTGTCTTCCCAAGGCAGGAAGATCATGGTCTTTGTTCTTTATTGTTCCCACATTTGCACCACGGATATACTGCTTTTCCCTCGCTTCCTGGATTAATGGTGGCTTTGCCAGTTTCACCTTCAATTCCAGAAACCTTGAACTTACCGCATGTAAACAGGCCTTTGCTGAGGTAACCTCACCAGTTGCTGAAATCCAATTGAGTTTAATGGTTCTTGGGAAGCATGGGGCCTCGTTCTAAATAAATAAATAAATAAATAAATAAATAAATAAAAGTGCCAATTGGGCCACCCTGCTACTGTTCCAAGGCTGGGGGATGAGGTCTAATCACTCCATTGAGCAACAACCTCATACCGGGCAACTGTTTGGCCTCATTGTCATACCCTGGCTTCCGGGGGAAGCATCGTTGTGAAACAGTAAAAACCATCTGCCATCAAATGCCTCATTCTGACATTTTCCATCTCTTTTCATATCCGGTCCCATCACTGTCCACAAGATAATTGTTTTCAGATGATGGGAATGTATTAAATGGCACACTCACTGAAAGAGTGGGGTGTGTGTCCGTGTGTGTTTTATGATCAGCTCTTCGAAAGAGGGTGTGACAGATGTCATCTCCAGGTACAATGCCCTGAAGAGACTCACTGACACAGAACAACCAATCAGCGCAATGAATCGTGGCACAAGATGGTGCCTCTAATGCAGGAGGGACGAACCCTTTTGTCTAGATGAGGAGATTTTAAAATGTGAGTTCCCTGGGTGGCTCAGTCGGTTAAGTGACTCTTGATTTCAGCTCAGATTTCATGAGATCAAGCCCCACTTTGGACTCTGTGCTGACAGCACGGAGCCTGCTTGGGATTCCCTCTCTCCCTCTCTTTCTGCCCCTCCCCCACTTGCTCATGCGTGTGCTCTCTCTCTTTCTCTCTCTCTCTCTCTCAAAGTGAATACATAAACATTTTTCAAAAATAATTTTAAAAGTGGGATTCCCTTATTTTTCTCAGTGGGTGTGCTCTAACAATGTTAGAATTTATGACATTAATCATAGCTACAATTTTCATTGTAAATATGACCTGGTTTTTATTTGAAGTATTTTATTAAGCATAATTTCTAATCGTGTCAATAACACTTCAAAGCAGGTTTATTGGATGTCACTTCATAAATGAGAAGTTAAGTCCCAGAGATTCATCAACTTGCCCCCAGCAATGCAGTTATTAAGTGGCGGACTTGAGATTCACGTCAATATCAATGAGCTCTGAGGCTCGTAGTGTGTTGGTTTTAAACTATGTCTACAAATGCTTCGATACTTCTCTCAGCAAAGGCGGACGCTAATTTTTCTCCCCTTAAAAGTACATTGTGCTTAGCGGCTCGTTTCTAATAAAGAGAATATGGTGGAAGGCGGGTGTGTGACTCCCAAAATTAGGTCAAGCCACTGTGGCCTCCCGCTTGCTCTCCATCTCTCCTCAGTTCACTCTGGGGGAAGCTGGCTGCCATGTCATGAGGACACTCAAGCAGCGCCATGGAGAGGCCCATGTGACAAGGAGCAGAGAATTCCTGCGACAGCCCTGTGACAGAGCCACCTTGGAAGCAGATCTTCCAGCCCCAGCCAAGCCCTCAAATGACCACAACCCCAGCTGACATTGTGACTGCAGCCTCGTGAGACACCATGAGCCAGAACCACCCAGCGTGGCCACCCTAAATTCTGATCCACAGAAACCACGCAATAACTCTTTGTTGTTTTAATCTGCTAAATGTATGCGAAATTAGATCACTGATGCACATGTTTTTCCCCTAAATCATATTCCCTCAAAAGCAATTCCATTTGCCCTTGTGTGTCCAATGGCGTACAAAATTAAGTGGGACAGGGACATAAAAGCCCCTTTCCATCCTTCTCTGGATTCGACACATTTAAAAACATTTACCAAGTGCCCTGTCTGATCACCGTGCCTGTACAAAGAATCACAAAGAGCTGAAGTTGACTGTCTGTGTTTGAATCCGTTTGCCCATAGTCCAGACCAAAGACACAAAGCGGTGTTGAGTTCTTGAGTGGGAGCTTCAACCTTCCAAAATTTCCAAACAATAAAAGAGAAGGTCTCATCCCACTAGGCCTTGAATGTTATGGCAAGACCCTTTGTACTGGACTGGTACCACTTGACTAAGAGGCTTGGAGACTGACCACTTGTGATCAGTAGAACACTTCCCCCCGGATGGAATAAATGACCCCCGCGTGTCTCTCAAACTCCCACTGAAGCCTGAGGAAATTTGGGGGTATCCAGACAGCCCCATGCTCAGGACTCTCTCAGTGCTTTGCTCCTCTGGGGCTGGGCCCAGCCCTTGATAAAAACACCAAAATAGCCTGAGAAATGTACACGCTGCAAGTGAACTTGCTACCACAGACAGAATCCGATAGGACACAGCCAAAAAGTTCAAAGAGCCTGGACACGTTCCCAAACTTTATCAGGATTTCTGAGACATCCAAACTCATTCTTCCTGTGACTGCTTTTCCAGTGCTTAGAAGTTCTTGCACGGAAGATTAAAAATGTGGAGGTTTTGCCTCTTTATAGAACTGCAAATAAAATATCCCCAAGAGAAGGTCTCCTTAATGAATAAACACATGACTTTCATTTGCCTGGCTCTGCAAAAGTGCTTTTAAAGTAATCCAGGCGAAATCTCCGTAGACCACCACTCGCAGGCTGTTGGCTCCCCCCCAGTCTTAGCATGAGGATAACACACACCATGGTTTTTCCCTTTCTTTTTTTAATCAAATGCATTACAACATGCTATTTCTCCTGGGGCTGGGTTTCTCCAGATGGTTTTCCAGCACCACTGTGGACTCCATTCAGAAGGAAATGGAACAGAGTTTCCCAGTGTAGTGCCTTAAATCAGTTTGTTTTTCCCAGGTCTCTGTGCATGCTGACCTCACGTTTCACTGCGCTCTGAGAGAATTGAGTCTCTGTCACACCACACTGGATCACGCATGTCTGGGACTATGCATTAATGCCAAAATGAAAGTAGCTTCCTTTCCTCATGGTGGGGCAGGAAGAGGGAGGAGGCGAATAACCTAAGGCCAAAACAATGCCTTGAGCTTCTTTTGTGCTAGATTCAAAGTAGCCATTTAATAATTAGCTCAAACCATAAAATATACCTAGGTAAGATTTTTTATGATCCCGTCCAGTTTGTAACCGTCTTGCCTTGAAAATCCTATGACAGCACAAGTAACACAGCAACCTGTTCATTCTGCACGCACCCCACACCCTCCATACCAACAGCTCCAGACTAGTCCCAGGCAAAGCTCACGCCTCTCTTTCCTCCAGGATGACCGTGGGCCCTAAGTGAAAATCTCCCTTCAGCAGCTGAAAGTAACAGTGGACCTGTACCCTCTCCTCGAAATCCATTATGTCAAGCCCAAAGCACAGAAGAAACCCTTCCTTCTGGTGACATACATACACAGTCCCTGACATCTCCAGCAGACAATTCTTATCTGCATCGATATTAGGCTAATAGATAACATCAACAGACAGCACCGTTTATTAGATAGTTACACTGTGCCAGGCATTGTGCTGTAGGTATCGTGTTAACCCCTCATAACAATCTGTGAAGTGGGCCCCTGAAGCTGGCGGGGGGGCAGGGGAGGTTATCTAATGTCTCCAAAGCCACGGAGTTAACAGGAAGTTGAGTGTAAGGTGCAAGGAACCTAAACCTGAACGAGACACGGGTGAAGAACAAAAGGGTAGACAGCGAAAATTCCGGCGCCCTATGATAGATCCCAGAGTAGAGTCAGGTGGAAACTGCTGTCCCAGAAAAGGGTGTGAATAACTGGGTCGGGTGCATGGATGGGAAAGGGAGAGAGGAGAAGTTCTCAGAAGCCGGGATGCTTGAGCTGGATCGTGAACACTGAGTAGATGTTGACAAGGCTGACATGGAGAAAGGGCATGGCAAGAGGCTGGAGGCGTATTCTAGACGATGACACATCATGCCTCGAGGCCCAAAGAACGTAATGGGGTTCAGAACTGCACATGGCTTGGTTCCATGGGAGCACAGTATATCTGAAAAGAGAGAACGGAGTGAAAACGCGGTCAGGTGCCCTGAGATCAGATTTCGAAGGCTTTTTTGCCCTCCTAAGGGTTCTGCACGTACACCGTGGGTGACAAGCATGCTCTCCGAGGCAGTCACTATAAATCTGTGTCTCGAGAAGTTATCTCTGGAAACAGCATGAACTTGAGGCAGGGTGACCAGTTGTTTAAGGAATCTGTACCTGAGACTGAGAGGAGGGAGAAATACATAATATATTTAGGAGGAGACAAGATAGCACATGCGAGCACGCAGGCAAGGCAATTAGTGGTGGAAAGCAAGATGGATTCTAGGGTAGCAGCAATGCTGCGGGGTGGATGGTAGCAACCTAAAGAATGCAAGGGAAAACAGTGCCGTTTTTGTTGGGGGCGGGGGGGCATGTAGAGTCAAGGTTGTATTACACTGCGTTTGCTGTGAAACACTGACACCTTCCATCTGAACACCATCAGGAGGTCCCTCTGAGAGAATCTGGAAGGTACTGGCTGAGACAGAGCAATCAGATTCTGAAACCCTTCGGGAGGAAAGCTGACATCTGAATCTTTCGCATCCCTTGAGAGCAGAGTAGAAAGGATCCGTGCGAAACCTGCATCATTCGATGGAGGACGGGGAGCGCTTGGAGCAGAAATCCCCTGCTTTCGCAGCCATCTTCACTGTCCTGCTCCTGTCTCAGCCCCTTAGCCAGACGCTGCGGTCAGGAATCCTCGGTGCACTGAAGAATGACACCCAGGTAGGACCCACGGTCCCTCTGCCCAGCTGAAGCCTATACTTGGAAGCAGAGACGCTGTAGAAAGGTCTATAGTTCAACTCAGCGTACATGAATTTGGCACCTGTCATGTACCAATCATTGCACAGAACATTGCGACTCGGAGCTAAGACCATGATCCCTGACCTAAAGGCGTTTCCAGACCGTGCAGAAGAGGCGAAGGGTGGGAATAAGTGAAAAAGAGGACATGGAGAAAAACCAGGTCTGGAGGAGCGCATTAGGGGATAGAGTCCTCCTTGTCCAAGCTCAACCTGACCAAATCCTGCTCACAGTCAAAGACACACCCAGGCCTGGAACCCGAGACACAATCAGAAAAACTTTCATCGTCATACCAAGGTGGCCAAAACATTTATTGCCGCGTGTTTCTCCTTCATGACGTCCGTGGTAGTTATCGCAGGCAAAATCACTTAACCACTTGATGACCATTTACCTCATTTGTCTCCCCAAGCTGGCCTGGGTATATCTTGCTCGTCACCTTATCCCCTTTGTTTGGCCTAGTTCTGGGTACCGAATTGGTGCTTAGGAAAACACTTGTTAAAGGGAAAGCTTCTAAGGGAATTGAGGGAGGAAAGAGACCGCTTCTTAGGCAAATGGAAGAATATCATGCCCCGTAAAGGCCAGCCAGCCCCCTCCCCCAGCAGACAGATGCCAAGGATGTAGCATTTCACAGGTCAGACTGGCTTCTCAAGTCCTTTCTTCTGGCCTGAAATTTCTCACAAAGATTACCACTCTAAGCAGTAAAACTTAGGAATCCGCCTTGAAACAAACATACTCTAGTAAATATTATTCCTCTCCCTGGGATGCATTCCCCATTTATTTCTCCTCTTGGATTTTCATTCCTGAGACTTTATCCTCTCAATGCTTTCTGCCTGTAAATCATCTGTGTCCATTTCAAAGGCTCCAGCTATCCATGACCGCTGGAGAATTACAATGGAACGCAGCTCTTGACTCTGGCCCCTTGATTCTTGCATGCTGTCCTGGTAATGTGGCTCACTGAGAGCAACGTAGAGCTCTGTGGATTAGGTTGGAGCCCAGCTTGCACGGGGGTGAGCTCGTGTGCAGGTGGACTTCTAGGACCTGAAGTAAAGCACAGGGGAAGCGAAAAGGCAGAATTAGCTGACATGTGAAACTTGATTCTGGTTTCAGACATGCTCCATGAAGGCGAGGCATGCAAATTGCCCATCTTTGTTGAGACAGGGCCTCACCCAGCACTTGGCATAGAGTAGGCCGTTGGCAAATATTTGGTGAACTGAACTGAGCATGTACCACTACCTCAAAGGTTCTAGACATCTGTCTATGGGACCAAGATAGCAAATATCTAAGATGAAATGAAAATTTTCATCCCTAAAAAGCTTATACGGTACTACAAGGCCATACTTCAACTGGCAGAGCCAAGAAAGTTAATAAGCTTTCCACCAAATGTCTTTTGGCTCCAAAGAATGTAGAGTGCCCCAACACACACAAACACACACACACACACACACACACACACACACGCTCTTACGTAAGTGCATGCACACACCCTCAGGGAACATGAGAGTTCCAGATAAACAAAGTATGTTCAAGCAAAGGTAAAAATCGGTAAGAAAAGTGAGTGCTGCCTATTAGAGGTACTGAGAACGAGCTGACGGCAGCCAGACTCTAGTTCGTGGATTTCCTTTCTCCACTTCCCTTCTCTGCATGACCAGCACATGCTTAGCTTCCACCACAGACTCTCTTGACCATTCTCACACTTAAATGTGCTGCTTTCTTAGAACCACAACAAACGTTAAGTCAGGTGAAGGGCCAAACAATAGGGCTCTAGAAAGATAATGCTAGTTGGTGAACCCATGAGACAGGCGCTTAATCTTATATGCCTTTCATCTTCAGAACCTACCAGATGCTAAGTGCTTCCTCTCACTTTGTCTCAAATCCAAATGACGGGCCACACAGAGCATTTCTTCCTCCCAGCTGACCTCACTCACCTTCTACCTCTCGTCTGTGCTCACTGTGCTCCACATACACTGATCCTTCTTCAGTCCCTCGAACAAACCACACGTATCCCACCCCAGGGCCTTTGCAAGTGCTGTGCCTCGTGCCCAGCCTCCCTTGCCCACTTCATGTGACTGACTGCTCATCGTTCAGGTGGAAGGTCACTCGTCTCCTCCCCAGAGAGGTGCCTCCCGACCACTCCATCATCCCCTGGACACCGGTTACTCTCTATTATACTGTGCTGATAGCACATAGAGCTCATCATCATCTAGAATAATGGTATTTGTCGATTTACTTATTTAGTCTCTGCTTATTTTCCCCCACTAAGTTGTGAATTCCATAGAAGCACCAGCCTTGCCTTTTTCTGTTAACCTCTGTAACTCCAAACTTTGGTAAAGTGTTGGGTACATAATCGACTCTCAGCGAAGGTCTATTGAATGAATAACTTAAGAACAGATATTTGTGTGATGATATTGACAAATGTGTTCTCTAGATGAGTTAATATATGTAAAATACTCAAAAGAGTGCCTGGAGTATAGAAACCACACAACATGCTATATTTTATTACTATGTCTGCACTTGGGATGGGGTGGGGGGGGGGGTTCTCATTAGTTTCCATTCCCCTCTCAGACACCTAGTTACAGCTTTTTTTCTACCCCCCTCTTATCAATCCTTTCTTCCTATCCCTCCCTCTATGCATGAGGTCGAAGAATTCCTCATATTAACCGATGGGCTAAGAAGTATATACAGGACCACTACTTTTTTTCTTAGTATTCCAAATATCACACTGGGATATTTCACACCTTACAGATCAGATATTTCCTTTAAAGTCAGTGCTAAAGACCCAGCTTTGGCAAAAGTTTAATAATTATCTAACTCTCCTATATTCACTAAAACTATGCATCTACAGAAAAAGCAAAATAGGTAACATTTGTCTTGCTCCAGCCCAGCCCAAGCTTACTGTGTGTTGTACCCTCTCCACTTTCCTGGGTAGCCTGTGCCCTCATTACATGATCTTTCCCAGCTATCCCATTGGAATTAACCTTTGAAAATGAATTTTGTATCAGTCATTTACTATTTAGTAAGAACTGTAGTCAAAGTGCTACATCTGTAGAAGTACTTGTCTCTCATATCTCATTTTTAAATGGTAAAATGAAAGGAAGTCACTGAAGAAGAAATTTCAAGAATCTGTGAGCATATAGGGCAGAAAATATTTGGGAGGAGTAAAGGGAAATTTTTGACTTCTAGATGAGTCATCACTGACCCATCCAACAGATATGAAAAGCCAACGTGGGTCCATGTTTCCTCAGGTGTCCTTAGGTTTTTTGATATTTCAGAGACAACACCTTTGGGTAGAATTCTTTCTAAGGGATTGCCGAATTTACTAATTAAAATCATGCTAAGTGTACTCATCAGATGGGATGGCATCCCATCGTCTATAGCCCTTTTACAAATATGTGAGGAAAAAAATGACTATAAACTCAAAAGGTCCTAAGATACTTTTAGCTTGTCCCAAACACTGCATTTTCTCCCTGCTTATATTCAGAGATAATAATAGTTAACAAGCTTATTTTGGAGCAGTCTTTCCCTTTCTTCTAGCTATGGGCCCATCTGTTCTGCATATTAATTTGGCCTCTACCTCCACATCATTACATTGTGAAACAGCGCTGTCTGTGACTTCGCTGCAGCACGCAAGAGATTTCATTGTGAAATTCTCTCGTGGGTGGAGTTGTCTGTTTCAACTCTTTAGCACATTCTCTGGCTATATAAGCTGAGATGGAATCTAGGATTTAGACAAAGTTTCTTATAAACTTGGTTTACTCAACAAACACACATAAACCCCCTCTCCTCTCCCCAAATGTTTCACCAGGATGGATGAAGCCCCTTGCTGAATAGGTCTTGGCCCTCCCCAAGGAGCATTCTAGAACAAATAAGGAGATGCACACCTACCCTATAGTGCTGACCCCTGGAGTAGGTAAACTGTAGAACAAAAATCATTTATATTCACTAGTCAGCCTCCCTCTCCTTTAAATTACAGGATAGAAGGGATCTCAACATAGATTCTTGGGTTCATTAAGAATGTCACACAATCCTGTAACAGGAGCTTGGAGACCATCTAAATCTTCTCAGTCATAGATGCCAGCTGCTCTGTCACTTCTCTGAGATCATCTGCTTTGTAAGTGGCAGGTCTGGACTCCAAACCAAGTTTCTGCCTCCTTGCATTCAGGGTCCTTCAAAAGCCAAGTATTCTTGGGGTTTTTACTGCAGAGAATATATATATATATAGTTTGTCAATGCCACCTCCACAGAGCAGGAAGTGAAACAGAAAGTTAGATCACTCTCTAGAATGTTCAGGCAATTCAGGCAAGATGAGAGGATTATTTTCCCTCTAACTGATAAAGAAAAGTCAACTTATGTGAACTCCAACCAAGAAAATGTAAGGCTGTGGGCTTTTATGTTATTTATCTCACTATTTATAAGAAAGTTAATACACTTCGAGAAAGGTACTACAAAATGTGAAATCTGAATATAACTGGTCTCATGGTCATCGTTCTAGAAAGAATATTTGCCTTTCTAGCCCTCAGCTCCTTTTTGCATTGCGTTAGTCCTAGCAAAAGGGAACATTTCCAGCTCCCGCTCACAGCGCAGAATGCCTTCCTCGGATGCCTGCATTTCCAAGTAAGATTTAAGGCCCAGAAGCAGACTCCAATGAATATAGAAACCACACACTCACTGGAAAGTTCTTACCCTCAACAGTGTTTCCTTTTCCTGGGCTGCCCATGCCTTGAGCTTCACATAAGTGCAGGGACTACACCATCTACAGCCAAGGGAAGGTAAGCATGGTTCTCTTCTACCACGGCCTGCAGGAGAGGTCTTAGGAGGTGCTACCTCAACACTGTGGACTGCAGAAAGTGATTTTCTTCTCTTTCCCATCCTTCTCACCCCTTCTCAGAAGTAGAGCCCCTTCTAAACTAGAGGCGGAAGTGGGGATCACCAGCAGGAGCAGGCTGTGTCTGACTTACAGGTGGTATTCACTTTGGGGTTTTGAAACAGAAATCCAGAACAAGGCAATTCCTGAGTTCAGCTTTTTCTTCTGAGCAGGTCCCTCCTCTAAAAATTCATATTCTCTACTTTCAACCAATTCTTCATTCCCTAAGTCTAAGTCACCCATCCTTAGGCCAATGGGTGGCATAGCTCTTTGCCTCATCTAGGGAGAACCATAATTTCTAGTGATCATTCACTCACTCACTCAACAACTATTTATGAACAATCATACTCTTTGTCAAGCGCAAAATAGACACAGTCCTTGACCCTACAGAGGCTTCTAGAGACAGCCAATAAACAAGGACAAACACTAATATAGTATGTATTTTATATTGTAGACATATATATTATTAAATATTATATTTCATGTGTAACTCAATTATATATACACATACATATTCACCCTCAAAGCCTGTATTATATATGTATGTCTCTCTCTATATAATATTAAATTATGATATGTGCTATAAGAATAATTTTTTAAGTTTTAGGAGAAAGAATAACTGAGGAAATCCACCCTATATTGAGCGGTGAGGAAAAAGAGGGGACTTTTCATCTAAGACTCACAGAGTGAAGCGGATGAGAAGAAGGATGACAAGACCAGGCAGTGGGAGCAAGATGCACACAGATCCTGAGGAAGGAGAAAGTGCTTGAACCACTTTCTGACCCTTATCAAGATCATTCCTCCTCCTTCTGTGGTTCTCCGTATTCTTCCCTTCTTTCCCCGTACCTCTCTCAGCATTTTCTCTGGGCTTTCCTTGGCTATTGATCTAGATCTCTTAGCTCCTTTGAGTCTAAGGACTCTTGAAGATGTCTTCCAGCCATGAGCTCCTTATTCCAGCCTTTCCCTATGAAAAGTCATCTCAAGGGTATTGAATACCCAGCTCAAGGGTATTCAAGAAGGCATATTTTGCAGGGAAACTTTTCTTAGCAGTCTTCTGGATGTGAAACAGGTAAATGGCCTGGTCTTGTCTGAGGACAAAGCTTCTTTACACATATGGTTGTGTGCAAGGAAAACCCATTTCAAAGGGCCATGAAAAGACAGCTCTTTGGAACTGCCTACATATGGAGATATGGAGAAAACCCAAACATGTGAGTATAGACAGATGGTGGCTTGCTTGCTTTCTTTCTTTTTTTTTTTTTTTTTTCCTTTTTTAAGTAAAAGAAAACTTCAACTAAGAAAGCTTTCCTCAAAGGTTCTTAATCTGGGAACCTATAGAATAAAGATCCAAAAAGATCATCAGAATCTATGAACACCCTAAAAATTACATGCGAAAATTTTCTCTATGTCTTGTATGTGAATTTTTCTGGAGAATAGGGGTCTGAAAGTTTCACTGTGTTTCAAAGAGGTCCAGTGGTTTGTGTGAAAACCTGACAAAGGAAAAGATGTTGTTCTGCATGAAGACATTCTAGCCCTTGTCACTTCCTTCATGCATACCTCTCATGAAATCCCCAAAGGGATTCCATGAAGCCCCCAGGACTCTGCAGAGCACAGTTTTTAAGCTCTTGCTATAATAACCACCTAAATAAAATCCTAAAATCAAGAGTTTTGAGCTGTTTTTTGTCCACAGACATTCCCTTCATCATCTTTGGATGGCATATTGCAGGCGCGCCAAAATAAGGAACTTATAAAGCAGTTAGGGGAGACTAATGTTTGCTAGTAGCTTGGGGACTTTCGCTCAATCCTTTGTCTAGAAGCAGGCTAGTTCATTCATGAAAATAGGTAAAGTATGTACCCCAGACACATTTCTTAGTTAACTACGATAGCAGGAATTAATGTATCTTCTGAGTCAATAATACCTAAATATTTTAACCTCTCTTAGAGTTATTTTTTTAAAAAAATAAAGCTGTTTTATAGTCAAATAAAAATATGACTTCAGTCCTAAATATACAGAAGATAAAACATGAGGATGAGGGGGAAACATAGGATAGTGTTGATCAGGTTGATACTACCCAAATGATAAGAAAGACCATCATGATCACTTTGATCATTTTAAGCATTCAAAATATTTATCTAAAAAGATTTTGAGATGCGAGGCATACGCAAAATGTTGGCAGCAGTCTGGGTTCTTGATGGCAAACAATGGAAATAGGCATTGATTGGGGCGCCTGGGTGGCGCAGTCGGTTAAGCGTCCGACTTCAGCCAGGTCACGATCTCGCGGTCCGTGAGTTCGAGCCCCGCGTCGGGCTCTGGGCTGATGGCTCAGAGCCTGGAGCCTGTTTCCGATTCTGTGTCTCCCTCTCTCTCTGCCCCTCCCCCGTTCATGCTCTGTCTCTCTCTGTCCCAAAAATAAATAAAACGTTGAAAAAAAAATTTTTTAATAAAAAAAAATAAAATAAAATAAAAAAGAAATAGGCATTGATTGACTCAAGCAAAACAAGGGATTCATCGAATGGGTGTTAGGTATCTCAAGGAACCTAGGAGAAGCCCAGAGAACAAGAGTCGGAGAGAACCTAGGAAGGCAAAGGACAGCCACGATCTAGCCACCAGAACTATCTCCTTACTGCATGCCCAATGGCGCCAGGGACAATGGACGCTTGCTGTCATCACCGCTCCACCAAAAACCCCTCCAGTCCATGGTGCTGGACACTAGTCCCTGCAGCTGCACCCAGGACTAGTCTCCAACAACCCTGATCACAAAGACCCTCCGGAGATTCAATATCTGACTCAACTTCCACCCATCCTGGAATTCCTTCCAAAACAGGAAACCATTGGGATAGTGGGCAGTTAAATTTTTTTCTTCCAAAAGTCCTTAGCAATATTACACTAGAAGATGTGAGTGAGGGGGCGTTTGGGTGGCTCAGTTGGTTGAGCTTCTGATTTAGGCTCAGGTCATGATCTCATGAGTTGAAGCCCCACATCAGGCTCACTACTTCCAGCCCACAGAGCCCACTTCAAATCCTCTGTCTCCCCCTCTCTTTCTGCCCCTCCCCCACTCATGTTCTCTCTCTCTCTCTCTCTCTCTCTCTCAAAAATAAGTAAACATAAAAAAAGAAAATGTGAGTGAGGATATAGATGTGGTAAGAAAAAGAACATTTTATGATCTTCACATGGCGCTAGGATCTCTTCTAGGAAGCAGCCATAAGTCGAGTTCAATACCTTGTTAATTGCCAAGGCGGAAGGTAAGGCTTGTAAACCTCTCTGGGCCTGAGCCAGGCCTTACGGGAGAGGGGTCATCATGCTGCATAAAGAAAGGAGGCCAGCTGGAGCTGGGACCATCTTTTATTTATGATTTCTATTCCCAAAATACCTAGCTCAAAAGAGATCTTTGTACATCTTTAATTGATTTTATTAGTAGTAGAATAAGCTACTTCTGGTCAAATAGCAACTAGTTTTCTTCTTTCTCCATCATCTCCTTACGGAAGACTATATCCATTTACATCATTTGTGGGATTTTTCTTTCTTGTAAGTATTGTAAATCAAATCTCAAACCACTAAGGTGGATAGGTCAGGGATCGAGAGCTCCATTTTCCAATAAATGCACCCAAGAATTAAGCAATGGAACCCGTGAAATTTAAAAATCATGGAATCCTATTCAGCTCTACAAGAGAAAAAAATTCTGCCATTTGCAACAACATGGATGAATCTGGAGGACATTTGGCTAAGTAAAAAAAAAGAGACAAAGAAAAACAAATACCACGTGATTTTACTTATATATGGAATCTAAAAGAATCAAACTCATAGAAGCAGAGAGTAGAATGGTGATTGCCAGGGGTGGGGGAAAGTGGTAAGGGGTACAAAATTTCATTTCTGAGGATCTAATGTACAGCAATGTGACTATACTTAACAATACTGTATGGTATACTTGAGATTTACTAGGAGAGTAAATCTTAAGTGTTCTTACTACAAGAAAAAAAGAAAAAGAAAATCTATGTGATGTAATGGATTTGTTAATTAGCTTGATTGTGGCCATTATGTCCCACAACCCACAACCTATACGTATATCAAAACATCAAGTGGCACACTTCAAGGACATACAATTTTATTTGTCAATTATACATCAATAGGAATGGGAGAAAATCACACACACACACACACACACACACACAATCACACCAAACATAAAACTGGGAAGGCAAAACTCACTGGGTAATTAGCAGAGAAACCTCACGGAGAGCATGACATTTTGTTGTTAGATGATTCACACGACGCACATTAAGGGCTTGAAGTGGAAAAATATTAAACCACCGGGTCAGTCAGTCCTTCCACACTTGCTGCCAATGTTTACTTCAGTTCCGGTAACACAGTAGACTTGGGTATTTTTCTTTTCAGTAGATTGAAGAATATGAATAACATCTGTGTGTGTGTCGAATACTTGTGGAACAAAAGCTCAGAAATGTCACACTAAAATGAACAAGACTTGGAGGAGCGTGGCTGTTGGACAATCTCAGTTTCCAACTCTTCTGAGATTCAGTACAGAGAAGCAGAGGCCATGACCTGCCCCTCCTAATTTTCAGAGAATGGACAAGGCGTCTAGTGTAACATCACACTCCTGGCTATCAAGGCACAGAAAAAAGTAAGTATTTCATTTTTCTGGGGAGGAGAGAGGAACTCCTGAAAACAGTTAATGGAAGAAAGTATTCTCTGAAGGCTGGAGGCGGCTACAATTGCTTCCGTGTTTTTACTTCTGCATCATGGAGCCATGCTTGAGGACAGGGGCTCAGATTCAAACGAGAGGAGTAGAGTTATTTCTGGCAGCAGCCATGAGGGGTTTTGCTGTCCTTGAGGACAGGATGGTAGAGGAGGAAATGAGGCCCTCAGAAAGACTCTGCTGCCCAAGATGGGGAAATAGGTGATCAGGTAGCTAGGGAGAAGGAGGGAGGCAACAAGTTCTCTCTGAATATTCTCCAAAAGTGGCATCTGTAAAACAAGTTTGTTTGGGTACCACACTGCTACGGTTGTTGTTGGAGCTATGATAAAAAGATAGCTCTTTTATCACTGTGCGAAAGACAGTGATAGAAGATTCTGAGACCCACAGAGAAGGTAGAGATAAGGTCCCTTATCTCTGAACCTATTTCTACCAGCCCCAGATCTCCCTAGCTCTCCCCCTGCTCACAATATAGCGAAAGAGAAAAACCCAAAGTAGATCATTCTAATACAAGGTGGCCACCCCGGTCATCAGGAGCGGAGCACCTGAGGTGGAGAAATGAGCAAGAATCGGGGATTAGGAGAAGACCTTTATTATCAGGGATAACATAAATAGGACTTAAATGATGGGTAACATTTAGAACTTTCAGATTCTATTAATCAAGCAGATCCCTACAAGCAGACTGGAATTAGGCTCTGGGCCAAAGACACTTGCATGTGTTGGACTGTTCTGTGGTTATTTCCCATCCTTGAGAAGGCCAGATGAAAATACATTCGTAGAAGCAGAAACCAATTCTTTCTTTCCTGGGACATCAGAACAAATGAACTCAGAATACCACCATTATATTTCTGTTGATTTAAAGAATGGCTTTGTAGGGAACTGTCTCTGAGTTTTCTGCCTTCCTGGGAAATATCACAGATGTGAACCATCTTTTTTGTTTTGTTTTGTTTTGTTTTTGTTTTTGTTTTTGTTTTTGTTTGTGAACCATCTTAAAGAAGGACAAGGACCAAAGTGTTTTTGGATATGCTGCAGAAAACATGAATTTACTGAGGCAACAGAGGGTGAAGGTGTTCGAAAAACTTGTAGCTTTAGCCATAGGCTGCAAGACTCAACACTGATAATGTGGTGTTGGCACGATCTTAACAGAATCCATGGGCAACATGGTTAAAAGACCAAATCATGAATGTCGAAGCTGAATCTGGTTTGTTCAGAAGGTCCCCAGGATGGTGGCCCTAAGTAAACTCTGGTTTCATCAAAGTATTTCTGAGATTATCAACAAAAAATTCCAGAAACTGTTACCAGTTTTTCCAGGACAATCTGATTTCAAATTTTTATTGGAGTCTGCCTTCAGCCAATCATTTCATGTCTCTGAGCCCCAATTTCCTTGCCATAAAATGAAAAGTATTAAGTAAATTAACATTTTGCAAATACACCATCCCTCTTTTAATATGCCGTACGGTCTATAATGCATCTTTCAGACACATTGCCTTTATTTTTCTACAGCAAAAAATATGAATTACATGGGTAATACATGAAGATATTTTCTTTGTAAAAGAAATAAAACATCATAAATTAAACTCAGCTTTACCACTTACAATCCCAGTTTTCTTCTCATCTCTTTTAATCGCCAGTATTAGCTTGTCAACTTTGTAAATATTTTTACTTACACATATTTGCTCCTGGGAAATAGATAGCCCTGTTCTGTTTGTGTATTTTCACAGGAGTTGTACTCTATGAAACATATCATTCTGTGATTTCCTTTTTATTTATTCCACAATATACGAGAAGCTCCTCAGTGCCTACAGATCTACCTCATTCCATTCTGTGGATGTACCACCGTGCTTTGGGGTCACACTCACATTAATGAACATGGACTTGTTCTACTGAACATCTTTGAAAATGCCTCCTTGGGCACACATGAAAACGTATGCTGGAGTAGATAGTGCAAATGAATTTTCTGGGTCATGGACATGAATCCTTTAGATTTGGGGAAATACCAAATCATCCTCCAAAGTTGCTAGACCAGTGAGTACCAGCCATTCGTGAGCGTTCCCTTTTTCATGGAGAATATTCTTGCTGATATTAAACCTTAAAACCTTTTGCCACCCAGGTGGATGGAAAGTAGCATCTTATTGCGTGACCCTGATTACCAGTGACATGGGACTCCTTTTCACACACACCTCTTTGATTTCCGTTTACACGTAATGCCTGCTCACAACTCACTGGGTACAGTCTCAGAAACGTCTGAGTTCAAATGTCATCTCTGGTATTTTCTGCTGTGTCAAGTCACTGACTCTCTACGCTCACAGTTCCTTCGGCTGTTCAAAAAAGAAAAGAAAGATGCCTTAACTGTCTTCCTCAGCAAAGAAAACTGAATTCTTCTTGAACACTCTCATAGGGTTTAGCTTGTCAACAGCTATGCAACTGTACCAAGTAGAGTATGATCAGAGGAGCAGAATCACTAACACCAAGGGTGATATAAAATAAGGGATTTATTATGGGGATTTGATCTTACACAATTCTGGGTGATGATTAAACAGTCCATGTAAGGCTATGCTGTGTGGCGATGACCCTATAGTCAGCAGCGCGGGCAGCTGGGAAAGAAAGATGGAGGAGAAGGGGGGGTGTGGCAAGGACAAACTGGAACCCCTGATACTGAGCTGGAACCCATGAAGGCAAACAGAAATCCACACTGGTCTCTCCAAAATGTCGAATTACATTATGTGACTCCGGTGCCTTTCATCAGAGGGCGAAATGTACTTGGCCCAGAAGTTGAAGAAGTTGAAGGATAACCCAGTGGATCTGGAGAAGCTACTGACCAGGAAGACGAGCGGCCACGTGTGTGAGAGCAACAGCTGCACCAGAGCTCTGCCCCCAGCTTCCAGGGTTAAAAAGAACACTGCCAAACATCGCTTCGTCTTCCCACGCCTTGCAGCCCCGCCAGCCCGGAACTATGCAGGTGGAGAAATCTGGGAAGCACCTGAGCGGAGCACACATGCTACCAACCCAGGACAAATGACAAGCGTGAAATTTGTCGGTTGCGGACCCATTGTCGAAATGTTTGATCTGCGCACATCCTGGTCATTCCATTTGCCAGACTGTGTCCTTCCACGCTTGTCCATGAGGAGTAAGATCAAGGGAGCGAGGTGGTCAAGTTTCTACGTCTTAGCAGGTCAATGAAAAAACTTAAGATTTTGTAAGGGAAGAGGCTGGTGACAAAGGCTGAAATAAAATCTGGGGATCTGCGTGCCATTTTGCAGAGAGTCCGAAGAAGACAGAATTCCCTTCCCTGTGGATCCCAGCCACACATGACCACCTGAAGAATCCCAACCGCATGGATTTCCCCTACTGCCGAGTGAAGTGCACCTTTGTCTTTTGGAACAGACCTGTTTTACAGGAAAAGAATTAAAAGTAAGGGCCATAGAAGTACTACACTAATTATGAGCCGGAATGTGTCAGCCAGAAATGAGTTACAAGCTGGCCAGGGCCTGCAAACTATAGTTAGATATTTAATAACGTTCAGGCATGCAGCTGCGAGGACTTCTGGAAGCTTGCCACCTTTTATTATGGTGGCGCCTGGCAACACCCTTGTAGTTTAGAGTCTGTCAGTCTTTCCAGTAGAAACTCCATTTTTTTTTTCAGAACTCTCTAAATCTCCTTTTTCAGTTACATAAATTAGAAACTTGCATGTAGCACGGCCAAAAGGAGGATGTTTTGTGCTGGTTCTCACTGTTATTGTTTTGCTCTGCAGATTGGAATAACCTCAATCCTGGTCTACCATTTACTGAAACAAAAAAGAAAAAAAGAAAGAAAGAAAGAAAGAAAGAAAGAAAGAAAGAAGAAAGAAAGAAAGAAAGAGGAAGGAAGGAGGGAAGGAAGGAAGGAAGGAAGGAAGGAAGGAAGGAAGGAGGAAAGGAAGGAAAGAAGGAAAGAAGAAAGGAAGGAAGGAAGGAAGGAAGGAAGGAAGGAAGGAAGGAAGGAAGGAAAGAAGGGAGAGAGGGAGGGAGGAAGAAAAAGGCAGAGTTAATAGATAGGCTCTCAGCTTGGTTCCAATTTTTCCTACAGAAATGACCTGTTCTTTCCTTTCCCTATCTGGGGCCATATTGAAAAAGGAAAATACACTATAGGCAACGTGTTTTGCCTAAAAAATGGTATCTGTCTTTAGATAAGATAAAAGAAAGCTAAAGATGGGGAAATGTGCCTTCTCATTTCTTAGTTTGGTATAAAATTATTGACCTGGTAACAAAAAAGAAATCAAGGAAGAGCTTTATGCTTCAATATACATGCTTAAGAAGCAATTTTTCATTAGGAAAATTGCATACATAGTTCAGGAATCCTGGATGAAACAGAAAAACCTGCAGTAATTTCTCAGTTCTGGTTATAAGATACATTATAGATTTAATAGCAGCTATTCAGAAGAAATGTGGGGGGGGAGAAAGAAGGAAGAAAGATATCACCTCCATAAATGTACACTGGGGTTAAGATGCATCTCAATTTCAGAAGAATAAATAAATAAATATATATATGTGTGTGTGTGTGTGTGTGTGTGTATACACATATATGTGTATATATACATATTTTATATATGTATAATGTATATATAATATGAAGAAAGAAATGTCTTAGAATAAGGGAATAGGGCATATAGCTCATTATCATTTACAAAATGCTTTCAATCAAATTTTGCTAGAGCATTCTTCTCTGCTCTAGATGAAATACCAGGCAGATTCGATAACTTTTCTAGTGATTTTTCAGGTATCAAAAAGCCAGTTAAGGAATATCTAGGTGACTCAGTTGGTTAAGCATCTGACTCTCGATTTCAGCTCAGGTCATGATTTCACGGTTTGTGAGTTTGAGCCCCACATCAGGCTCCACACTGACAGTGCACAGCCTGCTTGGGATTCTCTCCATCTCTGTCTCTCTCTCTCTCTCCCTCCTCCTCTCTTTCTCTCTCAAAAATAAACTTTTTTTAAAAAGTCAGTTAAACGTCAAGTCAAACTGCCACAGTCTTACGCCATTTAAAATCGCATACCTCTGCTTGTGTCTGAACCAGCTTGGATGTCGACAAAGGTGGAAGGGATAGCATGAGTTTTTCTGTGATTTTTTTTTTAACCTTGCTCTTTCTCTTCTCCTCCTCCCATCCTTCTACTTCCTCTGGCTTCTCCAAGTTTGGAGTGAGGTAAGGATTAAGAGAGAGAGAAAGGTCTTATCAGTCTGATCTTACAGCCAGTTCATTCAAGACAGTCCCAGCTTACTTTGGGAGCTCCCAGTCATGGCTGTTGTCTGCGATGTTTCTATGAGGTGTTTGTTATGAACGAAATTCATGAGAAGGGGTCTGGTGGACCTCTGACCTCTATCTACTTCCAGCTCCTGCCATGGTTTTATCTGATAGCATGAGAGAAATACATAGCCAAATCTGAATGGGGACCTGACCTTTTTTGGACACAAAGTGACACTCCCTCTATGGGGACAGCATGCAGTGCATAGTTAGGGATGACCCTACCGGCATCTTGGTATACCAGGTAGCTATGCTGTGGCCCATGACATAAATTATACTAACAGCCTTCAACATACTGAAAGCCATTAGGCTACCAAATGGAAGGATCGGTGGAAACGCTGAAAATTATAGGCTGCGTGCATGTGAACTATGCATGAGAAACAGGGGCTAAGAAATCTTGATCTGTAGAGAGTAGTGCGAAAGCTAAGGTTTCCTATGTATTATATAGTACAAATCAGCCACTATTTATGTTATTCCTGTATTGTAAATAACAAGAGCCAGATTTCTCACTGTTGTGGACAGAAGTAAAAGTTAAGGAAAGGGAGAAACTAGAATGAACTTATTTGTTGGATTGGAATCAAGTTATGAACGCGTGTACTCAGTATGAGCTCATATATATACAAATAGATAGGTATAGAAATGTATATCTGTTTGCTTATATATACGTTTCCTAGTTCTGGCTACTGAGAGAGCCTAGAAACACTGTCTTCCAGCAGTCTGAGCATACCCGGCGCCAGATCTTGGTTTCTATATTCCATTCTCCAATAAAAGGAATCAGAGCTCCTTGGGGGAAAGAATTGATTCTAGAGGTGGGCCAGGAAAAACACAAGAGCCTGGACGATCTTGTGGTGCCAGAAAATAAGGAAGTGTTTGAGAAAGGAGAGGGGTACATCAAAAGGCAAGGACACATTCCAGTGTGTGTGTGTGTGTGTGTGTGTGTGTGTGTGTGAGACATCTTCCTTATCCATTTGTCTATCTATAGACACTTAGGTTGCTTCCATATCTTGGTTATTGTAAATGCCATACAATGTAACTCATATTTGGAATCTAACAAACAAAACAAATGAATAAAGAAAGAAACAAAAATTAGAATCAGAGAATAAATGCAGAGAACAAATTGATGCTTGCCAGAGGAGAGGAAAGTAGGGGGGTGGGCAAAATGGCGGAGCAGTGTGGGAGATGCAGGTTTCCAGCTATGAAATGAATAAGTCACAAGAATAACAAGCACAGCATAGAGAATATAGTCAATGATATTATAGTCGCCTTGTACGATGACAGATGGTGGCTACATTTATGGTGAACATGGCATAACGTATAGAGAAATTGAATCACTGTGTTGCACACCTGAATGTGAAATAACATGGTGTGTCAATTATACTCAAAAAAAAAAAAAAATTAAGGGCAAGGACACAACCTAGGGGACTCCCCATGGTCAGAGCTGCAACAATTTGATTTAAAAAAATAATTATAGTACTGGGTTATAACCCATAGAATAAAATAATTATCCATAAATGCACAATAATATTAAGGAATTATTGAATCAATGGGGGGGGGGTGGGGAGTTCTTCTTTACAGAAGAATCCCAATTTATAAATGTAGAAGGAACCAGGGAAATAAAAAAGTCACCGCTAAGGGGGCACCTGGGTGGCTCAGTCCTTTAAGCATCCAACTCTCGGTTTTGGCTCAGGTCATGATCTCACAGTTTGAGTTTGAGCCCTGCATCAGGCTTTGAGTTGACAGCTGCTTAGGACCTGACCTGCTTGAGAATCTCTCTCTCTCTCTCTCTCTCTCTCTCTCTTCCTCTCTGTCTCTGCTCCTCCCCTGCTCCCTCACATGCTCTCTCTCTCTCTCTCAAAATAAATAAATAAACTCTTCAAAAAATCACCATTAGGCAAATGCCGCAGTAATAATTGTCCCAGGCAAGAGGTATCAATGTATGATGCAAAAACCATTGAGCAAAATTTGAGGAGATTCAAGATACCAACATTGTTTCAAAGTATCTCACCCAAGATATTTATCAGTTATATACGGGAAAATAGTAACTTTACAACAGACAAACCCAACAGACACCCTAACCAACTGATTGAGGTTAATATCTGGAGTAACAAAAAAAAAAAATGTTAATATCATGCATGCCCTGACAGGATGCCCTAAGAAGGACACACAACACTTCTGAGATATTCCTGCCCAAAATGCACATCTTCAATATGATCACGAGAAAACATCAGACGAACTCAAACTGAGAGTCATTCTACCAAACAAGTGAACTGTACTCGTCAAGAGTGGGAAGATCATGAAAGACCAAGAATGTACAGCTGTCACGACTGGGGGAGGCCGAGATGACACAGCAAATGAAGGTCATGGGGTTTCATCCTGGAACAGGAAAGGGGGTGAAAGGGCTCTCTCCTGAAATTTGCATGGAGTCTGCAGTTTAGTTAACAACATTGTACAAATGTTCATATCTTGGTTTGGACCACAGTACTGTGGTTACCAAAGGTGTTAACATTAGGGGAAGCGAACTCTGAACAATTTTTTCAACTTGCAGTTTTGCAATTTGAAAATTATTTCAAAATAAAAACTTTCTTTAAAAATCCCACTGATCAGAAGGATATTTTGTCTCGGTTGTAGGGCACGCACAATTTAATTGCATCCAACATGTTACCACCAATATAGAAGCTAGAGTTACAAAAATTTACAAAGATACATTCCCAGCTAGACAAACTGAATCTTAAAATTTTTGTGACAAAGTGGATGCTGAATTCAAAAGAAAAAAAACAAAAATGCAGCATGATAGTGCACACTTTTTTTCTTTGCTGCTCAGTTTTATAAATGTTTGAAATTTTGAAGGGTTATTTTGCAAATTGACATAAATGTCCAACATTTGTATTGAGCTTCTATGTAAATAAGTTCTTTAAGTTTTGGTTGGATTTATTTAAGGGCAGGTGGGGAGGGATGCTCGGGTGGCTGAGCCGGTTGAGCATCCGACCTTTGATTTCGGCTCTGGTCATGATCCCAGGCTGGTGGGATAGAGCCCTGAATCGGGTTCTGCCCTGAGCATGGAGCTTGGTTGAGATTTTCTCTCTCTCGCCCTTTGCCCCCCTCCCCAGCTAGCGAATTCTCTCTCTCTCTCTCTCAAATAAAAAATAAATGAGAGAACAGGTGAGGATCTTTCTTCAAACTATTCAATAAGTATAAGGCCAAAAGCTACAGCATTTAAAGGTTTTAAGAAATTATAATCATTGAAAAAAATTTGCAAACAGGCAGTCGGTAACATTTATCACTGTAAAGGCGAAAAAGCAACTAAACAGCGACACCTGGGTGGCTCTGCCAGTTAAGTGTCCAACTTCAGCTCAGGTCATGATCTCATTGTTCTTGAGTTCGGGCCCCGCGTCGGGCTCTGTGCTGACAGCTCGGAGCCTGGAGCGTGCTTCAGATTCTGTGTCTCCCTCTCTCTCTGCCCCTCCCCTGCTCGTGCTCTGTCTCTCTCTATCTCAAAAATAAATAAACATTAAACATTAAAAAAAATGAAAATAAAAAAGCAACTCAACATATTAAAAGAGCTCAGGTAGCATACAAATTGAGCGATTTCTATAATTGTATTTTGGACTTCTCAACATGTAAGAAGTATATTTTGAGGAAGCTTCTATTTTTAAATAGATGAATTTCTATTCTTTATCAGAATAAAAAGAAACCGAGAATGCCCCAAATTTTCACATCTCTAAGTTGGTGAAACATTTACATGAATCATAAGTAGAAGCCATTCATTTTATGAGTTTTGTCCTATAAAATATTAATTGAAGAAATGTCTTACTCTGAAAATAGTTTGAGAATTTGCAAATATTCTCAAATTTAAATATTTTAAAAGCTAGAATTCAGACTATCTTCCATTTAACTGAATTTTTTGTGCACTTACCACTTCCTGCCTGATGTAGTCAGAGCATTTTCTCAATCAAAAAGATCATGGTGTCATAAAAGTATCACTTGAAAGTGTTTCAACACTTCCAATTTTTAACTTCAGCCTTGAGAAAGATTGCAGGCAGTACTATTAAAAAAAATTTAAATAATGAGACTATTTCGAAAACTTCATTCTTCAGAAAAATACAAATGATACAGTATTAGAAACAGAAACAGTTAAAAAGCTGATAAAATTAGGTACACATGTATCCAGATAAATTATCCTGCTTTTGTTTTCTTTAATGTGCAGAGAATTGATATAAACATGGCTAGGTTACATTTACTCTTCTGTGAAAAGAAGTTTTATATTTAAAATAGTTTTTTTAATAGAACTTGAGGTCTACCAAGATGATAAAACTAATTTGTACTGTTGATCGATAAGGAAAATGTCTCCAAAAATTATGCAATTTCACTTATTTTTACCACCACTTTCACTCTGAAAAGCACCCTGGTTTGCGTGATGTGGTGGTCAGTTTCATGTGTCAGCTTGGCTAGACTACAGTCCTCAGTCAGTCAATCAAACATTAATCAGAGTGTTGCTGTGCAGATATTTTGTAGATGTGACTAAAAGGCCATAATCGGTTGACTTTAACTAAGAGAGATTATCCTAGACAGTCTGGGTGGGCCTGGCTCAATCAGTTGAAAGCTTGACGAGCAGCACTGAGGCTTTTCAGCAAAGAAATTGCACCTGTCATCTGCAGTTTTAGCCCCTACCTACCTACCCTTCCTGATGGCCTGACCTTCAGGGGCTCCAACTTGCCCAGCCAGTCCCCATAATCAGTAAACCAATTCCTTACAATAAGTCTCTTACTCTCTATCTCCTGCTGGTACTGTTTTTCTGGTGAAACCTTGATTGATTCAGATGTTAGATTCTATGGTCACCTTCATCTTTCCCTCACAGGGACATCTGGTATCTGGCACGAGGTCCTCTAGGGAGCCCGATGTCCAAGTACTGACTCTTACCCACCGAGATCAGCCAGTGGGAACCCCCAATTTGTAATTCTCTGATCTCTGAAATGCCTTTCCTAACTTGCTAGGTACACCTAGAGTAGCTGTTATATAAATTATCTCGACTGGGGACATTCATCTTTGAGAGTGAAAGAGGTGCTATTCACTGGCTGGGGGCCAGAACATGAGCATAACCCAAGCAAATTGCATCTCCTATATGCCTCTCTTAGCCTGTGGCATCCAGCCAGCCATGCTGGCTTCCTCGGGCAAGTACTTTCAACAGGCTCCTCCACTGGCCCAAGGGAAGCATACACATTTGCACTTTCAGCGGGAGTGCAGATCCCTCCCACTGCAGCCCTGTCTCCTTTCTCTGCCATTATGGCAGCTTCAGCCACAGCCCGTGCATTTTTTTCCAGGGATAAATCAAGTAATAGTCCCAAACTTTCAAACTACAAAGAGCAGGAGGCAAGCTTTCTAGTTGGTGCTCTTGAGTAAATCATGTGATAGTCCCAAACCCCCAAACTCTAAAGAGTAGAAGTCAAGCTTTCTAGATGGTTCCCTTGAGTAAATCGAATAATAGTACCAAACCCCACACTCCAAAAGGTAGAAATCAAGTTCTCTAGAGGTTCTCTTGAGTAAATCAATTAATAGCCTCAAACCTCCAAACGCTAAAGGGTAGACGTCAAGCTTTCTAGATGGTTCTCTTGAGTGCCTCCTCACTTGGAGGACTTCCTGCCTTCACCATGGTGGGTATTCAACAACTCTCACCAAAGAACTCCTCCCTTTGAGTTCTTCCTTCAGTCCTCTAGCCTTCCCTTTTACATTCTGAAGCTGCCTGCCCAATCTGCTAACATGCTCCATAAAGCTGGTTTGGTCCTAATTGCTTTTGGTTTGGGAGGCCTTTGAAGACATTGGGTCAGCAACATAAGTTTCCCTTAACACCACCACCTCTATCAGTTAAGCCTTACCACAATCACATCAGGCAGGTAGGTAAGTCCTAAGTCTTGTTTAAAAGGGAGAAAATGTGTGTCTTATAAAAAATCATACAAAAAAAAAAATCATACAGCTGGTAAGAGACAAAGCCAAAATGAGGAATCAAATCTTCTGACACATAGTCTAACAAACTTCTTATACACCACATTTCTTCTCACTGACAAAACAATTGAAATACCCAATCTCATAAATATGCAAGATGGGGTCAATCAGCTGTTGACGAAATGGACAAGAAAGAAACAACCTGCATTCAAGTATAATTAAGTCTACATTCAAAATGTGCAGATTGATGATGCAGTTTCTCCCACACTAACAATTGCCCTATCATTCAGAACATTTCCAGTCTAACTATCCAACAACCAAACCAATCTACCTACCAGGGCGGCAACTTCAACTATGAATCAAAGAAAAACAAATAGAAAACAATCTGCTGTCCCTCTCTCTCGATCCAAATAATTAAGCCCCACATACTAATGCTGTCCATTCCAACACCCTATTTTTATTAGTGTGGGTCACCTTCAATGTTCTAAGAGAATTCTAGACCAAAGGTAAGATGGCAATGGTGTCATTTCGTCATCCACACCTCAACACAGGCAGGACCCCTGAGAAGTTGCCATAATATCCCCTCCCACGGCATGAGGATGGGCACCCATTCCTAGGATAGAACTGAACTAGTTCAGAGTGAACTTCCCTCTGGGCTTGGGAAAAAACTGAACTCTGACCAGTTGTCTCAGGGAGTCTTCCCATGGGCCACTGATCTAGACCATGACACAAAATGGGGCAGGATCCGTGAGGTATGGGTGTGAGAGACAGGGACAGCCATTCCTCTCTACAAAATCAGAACAGTGGAGCGCTGAAGATTCTCTGGAGAATTACCTTCTCAGCCTTCAAGCTGAGGTGAGGACCAAATACTACTATACTATACATTCTCAACAGGCCCACCTTGAGGGGGGTGACAATTGGGTTTGGGGGCGATGGGAGCATCTTTTCTTTAAGTCTCTTTTTATGTTTAAAGTACAAATATAGATACACTATATAAACATACATACAGTATATCTGAATTTAAAACGTCATGGAGTTGGCAATTAGAAGGAAGGATGTCTAAAAGACTTCTTAGGGAAGTGATAATGAAAAAAAGGATGAGAGACACTAAAGCGGAAGTATCCTGAGTGGCCTCCACTTCATTCTCCCCCTCAGCTGCCCAACCCTCCCTCCCTCCACCATTCCAGTGCATCCTACACTTCCTGACCAGAGGTGCTTCTGGAAGCACCAGTCATGCCTCGAATAACAAGGCTTACATCTTCCTCAGTCTTACATCTTCCTACTTCAGAACTTGACGCTCATGTCCAGTCAACCTGGAGGACTTCTGATTCCTCCCATACTTTGGATCATGTTGCTTCCTTTTTAAAATTTTTTTAAATGTTTATTTATTTTGGAGAGAGAAAGGGAGACAGGGCATGAGTAGGGGAGAGGCAGAGAGAGGGGAGGAGGACACAGAAGCGGACACCTCTGCCCTTGAAAGAACTATAATGCTATCAGTGCTCATTTCAAGTACTAACTCCCTTATGAAATCTCTCCAGGACCACCCCAATAAAATTGGTCTTTCCTCTGTCAGACACTCCAGAGCACTTTGTACATTTCTACCATAATCGTTGATGGCATTATATGAGTCTATTATGTATTTGTTTTAGCCACACACCCCCCCCGCCTCAAGCCACTCCATGTAAAGCTAGGCTTCCTGAGGACAGAAATGATGAATTGATTATCCTTGAAACTGGTACTGCAGCAAGAATGACCACCTATCCATTTTACTTACTCAACACTTAGGAATAGAAGTAATGAAATCCAAACCACACGCTAACATTTAAGCAATAGTCATAGGTTCGAAAATACAAAACGATCGGGCGGAAGAACCGGACTATTGTGGTGACTTTAAAACAATGACATATATAATCACAGAGATTTAATAACTGTTTGTGCTCAAGAAAGTATGAATTGTGACCATCAACCAAGTTGGTGATCATGTTGAAGACGGTACACATCATCTGCAATTCATACAACAGTCTGATTGGGGTGAGGAGTGGTTGAGGGGGCGTCATTTGAATTTTAAGGAAGAAGAAACTCAACCTCAAACTAATGAAAAGCAGAAAACTGAGTAGAACTGACTCTAAACGGCCAGGTTCTTCTGTCCATGATATAAGTCCTCTGTAGAGAAGCTAGTTCTGTACAGCAGTTCAGAGGAACAAGATATCTTTGGTAGATGTCACTTTAACGAAGAGCCTCAACGCGCAGGCTCTAGAATCAAGTGGGTTGAGCTTAACTCCTGGCTCTGTCACATCTCAGCTGCAGGACTTTGGAAACTGAACCTTGTTTTTCTCATCGACAAAATAAGGGAAATGGATAAAGTGGCTCTGGAAGCTTTAGGGGAGAATCCATTTCCTTGCCTTTCCCAGTTTCTAGAGACTGCCTGTATTTCTTGGCTTATGGCCCCTTCTTCATCCTTCAAAGCCAGCAAAAATTGGGAATCCTGGCTCATATGAGATCACTCTAACCTCTTCATTGTCACATGTCCTTCTCTGACTCTCTTCTGCTTCTCTTTTCCACATTTAAGCATCCTGGTTGTTACATTGGGTTTGCCCAAATAATCCAGGATAATCTCCCTATTTTAAGGTCAGCTGACTAACAACCTTAATTCTATCCTCCGCATAACCTAACATAATCACAGGTTCTAGGGATTAAGATATGGGTATCTTCATGGGCCATTATTCTGCCTACCAGACTGTTCCACTAATTAAAAAGAAGAGTAGTTAGTAGTAAGGAGTTGTAGGCAGAGTTGAAGGAGCTAAAGGCAAGGAAATTCTTTCCTTGACAATTACATATGGAGAAAGGCTAGTGCTCTGACTAACATAGAGTATATATAATGCAATTATCTCAAGTCAATGGGTCTTTTGAATGGAAAATAGTCAACCAGAATTCTGAGTTATGGGTTACCGTGCTAATCGTGTTAACTTCAGCATAGCATATGCCCTTTCTGGGGCTTGGTTTTCTCATTTGTCAAATGGAGATGGGACACTCACGGGGAGATTGTGTGGAACAAATAGTACAACATGTATCACTTTTTAAGGCAGCGACAGCAATAATAAAAACAAGGATATATGGTGTACTTAACACCAAGTGCTATGGTGAGAGCTTTAACATTAGTCCTGAATCTTCACAACAACCCAATGAGACAGTACTTATTAATTTATCCACTTTACAGGAAAGGAAACTGAGGCTCAGAAAGGCTAAGTAATTTGCCCAGTTTATGTATAGGAGAGCCAGGACTGGAACACCGTTCCATGTTACCCCGAAAATCTCTACTTTTAACAGTTATGATATAGAATAGAATAGAAATCTAAGCTATAAAAATTAGTTCAGGAGTACTTCATTCTCACACTAAAGAAAAAAGAGAAGAGAAGAGAAGAGAAGAGAAGAGAAGAGAAGAGAAGAGAAGAGAAGAGAAGAGAAACTGAAGTCTTGCACCTGTCCCCCTGTGACATAATTACTGGAAACCCATTATTCCAACCAACCCCCCAGCCAGGGAGAGATTCATTTGTTAACCACCTTTAGGGTTCTGCACAGAATGAGGTAACGTGAGGCCTGAGTGTTGTTTGCTTCTGAAAGGGCCGTGAACTGAGGCTCCACGTTTCCATCTCAGGGAGCTCTTGCCTCAGTCACATTGCCCTCTCGCATGTAGTTTTCTACCCAGAACAGACGTCTGATTTCCTTTCTAGCCTGAGTCTGTCTTGCCTACTCCCAGGAAAGCCCGCCATATTGTTTTCCAGAACATTCTTTTCGAACAACAAACAAGCCAAAAATTGTTTCTGTTCTTCACTTCAGCAGAAATTATAAAGCTTCCCCTGCATGCACAATGTCTTTTTTCATGTCTCTGGTAAATTATTTGCACGTGTTGCTACCAGACCAACTGACTGTGCTGAAAGCCCACCCTTCCTCATGCCTGGGATGACCTCTCACCCAAGAGGTCAGTGCCCAAAAGGCAGCATGTGCCAACTGTGCTGTGTGCTCCATTACCCATGAGATTCTGAATAATTGTGGGTAATTACTGAAGCAAATGAGTTATAGCTAATTACTAATGTGGTCTTAATCCCAGCAACAAGCGAATGCAAAAATGCTCACTGACATTTCACTCTCTACTATAATGAATACAGCTTGCAGTTTGAGTTGATTCCAAAATATTCACTGTTATGAACGGAGTCTGAAATCCCAAGGGAATTAGATAGCTGAGTGTTTAAACATGTAGGATTTTGCTTTCCCCACTTCTAATTTGCTATCAGATATTTTTAAGGGCAACTTCCTTTTTGTGGTACACAACTGCGTGGGCTTTCTGCTGTAGTTTGCAAATGTTATTAAGAGTTACCTGACTCTAGAGCCTGCTGAAAATGCCATATTATAAGAATTTAAGGCATCACTCGGAAGGATAAAATGAACTTATAGATTTTAAAGTCCTTTGGGAAGATAAAAGCACAATACAATTATAAGGTATCATTATTATCCCCCCATAACTATGATCTATAATGCCCCATAAAAAATAGAATTTGCTAATTGTTGCATCTAATGTTGTCAGTGATAATCAGTACAGGCCTGGATAACTGTAAAATGTAGCCTTTTTTGAACAAGTAATCCAAGAGTATTTCCTCTCATTCCCTAAATCCATATTTTAATTGCTCTGATTTGGGGATGCTTCCGACTTCTTAGGAGAGAGTTAACTTTGAGACTGAACACAGTGGAGATAAGAGCATGGAACATGATATATTATAGCAAAGCCAAGACTAAAACCCAGGTCTTCCGATAAGTAGCTAAATGCCCTTGGGCAAAGCATGTATTCAGTCTGAGTTATAGTTTTCATATCTTCTAAAAACGGGACTGATAACTGACACCTAAGAATACTGCAGGGATGAAATGAAATATAAAGGAAAAAGCACTTTGGAATGTTAAATGTACATGAAATCAAGACTTCTATGAAGAGCAGAATATGGTACTCCTAACAACACTAAAAGCTTCACCATGAAATGAGGACAATTAGCTTCCTTTCCTGTCAAAACTGCTTTAACACCACGTTTCTGCATGTCAGGGTTTGAGCAAGAGTGAAAGTTTTGCTTGAGCTGCAAAACCAAATGGAAGAAATGACATTGTTAGCAAATCTCTCTGATTTGAGACCAAAGGAAGAATGCCTGTTTAGGGACTTGCACATCTCCAAAGTTTGTTGAATTTGGTTTGCAGCCTATGCCACCTTTTACATCCAGAAGTTTCTCTGCATTGTGAAATAAGCGCTATTCTGTAGAGACGATGGCTTCCATCAAACGAGAGACTTCCAAAAAGAATCCCTCCATCTTAATCTTTTTCAAGGCCCATATAAATTTACAGGGGGAAAAATGGGGAATATAAATGCAATTGCTAACGTGTCCTTACTTGCGTTTCCTATCTTGCCAGAATCCAGATGTTAGTGAACTCTCTTTTTCCTAATGTACATAAATAAAAACAAAGCTGGGCTCAGGCAAATTTGCAAAGTATACACTCACTCAGACAATGAATATTAATGGAGTACCTGTGTGTGCAGGGCACATTCTAGGTTCTGGAGACTCAGCAGTGGACGAGACAGACATTTGTCTTTTATTCCAGCAAAGCATGCTCAATAGGAACTAAATCAACAAACAAGAAAATGTCAGATTGTAACAAACCCCTTTCAAATCCTTGGAATAAGGCTATGTGATGGGAGTAACTGGCTGACCAGGCAAGTCCGTTCTGAGATGACGTTTTAAACCGAAATCTCAATGACAGGAGGGCTCAGGAAGATGAACACCCCATCTTGGTGAGCCTTCCCCACCTATACACGGCTCCTTTCCTTCTCTGCTTCCTCTGTTACAGATCAAGGTTCCCATGTTAAAGCAGCCTGCCCAGACCAGGCCTTCTATCAAGCTGGCCAGCTTCGTGGCTTCTTAATTCATTCATTTAACAGACTCTAAAAGGGTTCTATGCTTAGGTCATGACCTCGATCCTAAGTGTTGAACAACCCCAGACCTGTGCCGCAACGTCAGTTTTATGAAATCTGTTTTGCTAATAGGGCTCATAAATAACAACCACAACAACAACCAACATTTACTAGATGCTTACTACGTGTCAAAATCCAACAGACCAAAGCAAAGGAACAATGGCCACAGCAATCACCAGAGACCTAGGACCAGGGGCCTTTGTCATTTTTCTGGGCTACAGAATCTGCAGGGATTCTATGCACCCAAGGGAAAGTGAAAAAATGCCACAATCAACTGATAGCTGCCTTATGTCAACTGTGGCAGTGAGGGATTGATCCATATTCATTAAAATATATATATATATATATATATATATATATATATACACATACATATAATCACTTATATGTATATATTTTATATAAAGTTATATAATATATAATTGATGTAAATATATTATACTTACGTTTATGAAATAATATACATAAAATATTACTGGATCTGGAGTGCTTTGAATCAGACCAGTGTGATCAAATCATTCTCCAGTTCAATAAACTTTCAGTGACTTCCCACTTCCCCTGGGAAGAGCAAACAGGTGACCAACAGGCCTGCCAGTGTTTCAGTGGGCGGTCGGGGAGAACCCACACAGTGCTGTAAAGATCAGAAAGCCCTCATTAAAAATACCAGGTTCCCGGGATCCTCTGAAAAGACTCAGAAGTTGTGGCATCTTTGGGACCCCATTTCTATATGGCATCACCAGCTGGCATTGAATAGCAGCTGTCCACCAATTTCCAGGAACAGCAATTTCATTAACTGTCAGTTTCACATAATTTCTGATTTCCATTTTGGCTGCTTCTTTGATTCATGAGAGGTTTCAGAGTGCATTTTTAAATTCTCAGCCTATGCTGTGTCTTCAAGTTGTCTTTTGTGTTACAATTTCTAACTGTTTGCATTCTGTTTACACAATGTGGTCTCAAATGACACTCATCTTAATTTTTGTGGAGGATTGCCTTATGTCTAAAAACTAGGTTAATGTTTATAGATCCTCGGTATGTTCTCCAATTGCTGGGGGAAGTGTTCCATATATGTCTGTTAGATGCTGTTAATACTCTATATACCTAATGAATGTTTATCTGGCTTATCTATGAATATCTGATGGAGTAGTCTGAAAGTCTCCCACTAGGATCGTTGTTGTTTTGTCTACTTTGTAATTTCATCAACTTGTGAATCTTTTCTCAGTAGGCATTATATAATGATCTCCCAAATGCCTTTTGTCTTAAAACCAGCTTTTATCGAATATTAACCTGGCTATTCCAGTTATCTGGAGTTTGTACATGTCTGTTATAATTTTTTCCATTCTTTTATATTCAACCTTCAGTATCTTTTTATGAGGACTTATAAATAGTCCATATCTGAATCATCTGCTGCACTGATATGTATTTGTTATCAACAGTCCATATCTGGGGCACCTCAGTGGCTGAGTTGGTTAAGCGTCTGACTTCAGCCTAGGTCATGATCTCACGGTTCGTGAGTTCTAGTCCCTCGGCGGGCTCTGTGCTGACAGCTCGGGGCCTGGAGCCTGCTTCCAATTCTGTGTCTGCCTCTCTCTTTCTGCCCCTCCCCCGCTCATGTTCTGACTCTCTGACTCTCAAAAATAAATAAACGTTTAAAAAAAAAAGTTCATATCTGAATCTACTGCATTGATGCTTATTGTTGGCTTGTTCATCCAGTGTGATAGTATTTGTCTTTTTTTTTTAATATTTTTTAATGTTTTTATTTATTTTTGAGACAGAGCGAGACAGAGCATGAGCAGGGGAGGGGCAAAGAGAGAGGGAGACACAGAATCCAAAGCAGGCTCCAGGCTCTGAGCTGTCAGCACAGAGCCTGATGAGGGACTCGAACTCAAGAACTGTGAGATCATGACCTGAACTGAAGTTGGATGCTTAACCGACTGAGCCACCCAGGCACCCCGGTATTTGCCTTTTAACTACATATTATAGTCTACTAATATTCGTTTTGATTAATGATATATTTGGATTGATTTTTACCACCTTGTTTTGTATTTTCTCCTTGTCCAGAGCTTTTTAGTTTTTGCCCCTCTGTCTTGCCTCTTTTTAGCTTTGCTGTTTTTTTCTCTCTCTCATTTCATTCTTTGCCTCTTCTGATTTGAAAATTACATTTTGGTTGTCTATTCTGTTAGTGGTGTCCTGTAAATGACCAACATGCATCTGTAACTTTAAAAACTAGAAGTTAATCAATATTTTTACCTTCATTTTGAGCACCATATGAACCTTAGGGCACTTCAACATTGATCACATGCTTTGTGACTTACATGTTATGTGTTTGAGGGTTTGATTTCTACACTGATGTTATACACTGTAAATTAGATTTTAATTGCTTATGCAGTCAGTGTTTGTTTACATTTACCAAGACGTACACCATATTATTTATTCCTGTTCCTTCTTGCATTTCAGGTGCTCCCTCTGGGGTCATTTTTTTTTTCCTGAAATATATTTTTTAGCCTTTCATGAGTGAAGACCTATTGGTAGGAGTCTCCTGCAGGGCCTTGGGGTTTTATTTTATTTGTTTGTCTTTGTCTAAAAATGTCTTTATTTTGGCCTCATTCTTGAAAAAATAGTTTCACTGGACGTTCAGTTTTATCTTTAATTTAACTTGTTATCTAAAGTGACTCATCGGATGGGAGCTGATGTCAAGACTCTCAGACTTGAGAAATCTTTGTATTGTAAAACGCATAGATAGACAACTAATTGGGCATCCTTTTTTTTTTTTCCACTCACAATTTTGGCTACAGGAGTAAAACACACTTAAGCCCCTTTATGTCAACAAACACAGCACAATAGCATCTTCTCAACGACATTGTATTCAAATAGAACCACGGGACACTACAGTAATCTTGAACCGTCTCTACAGCTCAGTAACGCCCCCCAGTAACACTCCCCAGAGTCAGTTGCCTTCCAGCTGCTTTAGATTAACACCCTTCCTCCCACATTGAAATTGTTCTAGAATGAAGGTACAATGTCCTCACTCTTACTAACACAGAATTCCCTTTGTACACCTTCTTGCCCACCCCGCGGTAAGCTTTACCTGTGGTAGATGCTCAGTGAGTATTGGTTGAGCTTAAAAAAAAAAAAGACTCAGCCTTGTCCTGAGAGAGATTTCAATCTAACATAAAAATAGGTCAGGAAATAGTTACCTACCTGTACCTGCAATACGGACAGCTTTGATAGTGACCTAAATAATTTGTTTACAGAGAAATGAACTATTGCATCGATCTATTCCCTTTATCTTTGAGTGCTTATGGCTAGAAACTGAAATGGAGTTCTAGATTATGAGCTCTAGGTGCTGAGAGCACAATATTTTGATGGAAAAATGTTGTATATGGGAATTGATGCAGAGAACAATAATCGGGAAATAACTGCATGTTGACTATGTGTCAAGCATGGTATAGACCACTTTCTCTATATTATTACACTTACTTTTTACAACAATGCAAAATAAATACTATTATCTGGATTCTATAGTTTGGGGAACTGAAATTTAGAGACAATCTAACAAATAGCTATCTTCCCCACCACCACTATTCTCCACCACCACCAAAAAAAAAAAAAAAAAAAAAAAAAAAAATTAAAGGCTGGAGTGAGGTTGACACCCCTTATTTGAGACCACTGGGCATTCTGCCACTCAATATGATTCTGGAGGATTTCAGTGACAAGACCCACCCTCCTGACCCCATGGGTGGCCCATCAGATTTGCTCTCCGAGACCCTCCAATGTCTTGCGAAGTCATAGAAGCAACAGTGCTGGGGGTGAGTCATGAAAGCAACATCTTGAAACGAGCTCTGTGCTCTGCAATTCACACAACTTCCCTGGCTCCTTCTTAAGGCCTGGTAGGCAGCTCTTTATTTTTTCCCTTTAGTTTGGTTTGCCACGCAGCATCCTTCCAACAAGTGTTCTTTTACCAGACTGAATTTCTGTTGTGTTCAAACAAATAACCATAAGGGATAACTTAATACTGAATAACACTGGGAAAGAAGCATGATTATCATCCTGAAATGGACACAGGAAGTGAGATTCCCATCTGTTATGCTGGAAGGTCGACAAGCACTGATGAACCTGATCAAACCAGTGCCTGTGGCCCTGGACACAGCACTCCTACAGTGGGTGGGCTCTCAGGAACTGGGCAGTTCACTGCTCAGGGGGAAGAATGCCAAGACCACAGGCCCAGAGGGTTGCTTCTGAATGCACAAGCTGAATTAAAACTACAGAATACATGCTCAAACCTTGGAATTCCCACCTCCAGGCAACAAAGAAAAAAACATGGTTTTTCTGTGAGTGCTAAAAGTATTCCTTTATCAGGTTAGAGTTGACCTGATAGAAAACCAAACCCAAATGATTGACAGGCTGTTATTCGACGAATCTGAATACCAGTTAAGTCCACAACATAGCAAAGTCTCTTAGTGAACATCTGGGACTTGATCAGGAAGGAGTGGAATTCTCCCAACTGGAACAGTGACATCTAGAGGGAATGAGGAAACCAGAGAAGCCCATTTAGTTCTTTTCCCACAAGAAAACAATGAAGAAGACCATCTTTTACAGACCAGAAAATACTTTGTAGACAAGAAAAACTTACAGGTTTCACACGGTGAGAGGCAGAGCCAGAATTCAAGCCAAGAAAGTCTGATCCAAACCCCAAACTCTAAACCAGGGTTCAGCAAGCTCTTTCTGTGAAGGACTTTCCAGGCCTTTGCCGAAGGTCTAAGCTCCACCAGGGTAAGCAAAAGCAACTTCAGGTAACACATCAGCAAATGGGGGTGGCTCTGAGCCAACAAAACTTTATTTGTGGACACTGAAATTTGAATTTGATGCAATTTCCACAGATCACTAAATATTCTTCTTTTGGTTTTTGGAAAGAATTTTCAAATATTGAAATCATTCTTAGCTCATAAGCCATACAAAAGCAAACATTGCTGTCATTTGCCAACACTCACTCTTTTTTTTTTTAATTTTTTTTAACGTTTATTTTATTTTTGAGACAGGGAGAGACAGAGCATGAACAGGGGAGGGTCAGAGAGAGGGGCACACAGAATCTGAAACAGGCTCCAGCCTCTGAGCTGTCAGCACAAAGCCTGATGCGGGGCTCGAACTCGCGGACCATGAGATCATGACCTGAGCCGAAGTCGGATGCTTAACCGACTGAGCCACCCAGGCGCCCCACTCACTCTTAACCATACTATGGCAACAGAGGTGACACAGATTCAAGCTGTGCTACAAAGCTGTAATCATCAAGACAGTATGGTACTGGCACAAAAACAGACACTCAGATCAATGGAACAGAATAAAGAACCCAGAAATGGACCCGCAAACATATGGCCAACTAATCTTGGACAAAGCAGGAAAGAATATCCAATGGAATAAAGACAGTCTCTTCGGCAAATGATGCTGGGAAAACTGGACAACGACATGTAGAAGAATGACCCTGGACCACTTTCCTACACCATACACAAAAATAAACTCGAAATGGATGAAAGACCTAAATGTAAGACAGGAAGCCATCAAAATCCTCGAGGAGAAAGCAGGGAAAAACCTCTTTGACTTTGGCCACAGCAACTTTTTACTCAACACGTCTCCGGAGGCAAGGGAAACAAAGGCAAAAATGAACTATTGGGACCTCATCAAAATAAAAAGCTTCTGCACAGCGAAGAAAACAATCAGCAAAACTAAAAGGCAACCGACGGAATGGGAGAAGATATTTGCAAATGACAGGTCGGATAAAGGGTTAGTATACAAAATCTGTAAAGAACTTATCAAACTCAACACCCATAAAAACAAATAATCCAGTGAAGAAATGGGCAAAAGACATAAATAGACACTTCTCCAAGGAAGACATCCAGACGGCAAACAAACACATGAAAAAATGCTCCACATCACTCATCATCAGGGAAATACAAATCAAAACCACAATGAGATACCACCTCACATCTGTCAGAATGGCTAACATGAACAACTCAGGCAACAACAGATGTTGGCAAGGATATGGAGAAAGAGGATCTCTTTTGCATTGCTGGTGGGAATGTAAGCTGGGGCAGCCACTCTGGAAAACAGTATAGAGGTTCCTCAAAAATTTAAAAAAAGTTGGGGCGCCTGGGTGGCTCAGTCGGTTAAGTGTCTGACTTTGGCTCAAGTCATGATCTCACAGTCTATAAGTTCAAGCCCCGCATCAGGCTCTGTGCTGGCAGCTCAGAGCCTGGAGCCTGCTTCAGATTCTGTGTCCCTCTCTCGCTCTGCCACTCACCTGCTCCTGCTCTGTCTCTCTCTCTCTCTTAAGAATAAATAAGACATTTTAAAAAAATTAAGTTAAAAAAAAATTAAAAATAGAACTACCCCACAGCCCAGCAATTTCGCCACTAGGTATTTGCAAGGGATACAGGTATGCTGTTTCAAAGGGGCACATGCACCCCCATGTTTATAGCAGCACTATCAACAATAGCCAAAGTATGGAAAGAGCCCAAATGTCCATCGATGGATGAATGGATAAAGAAGATGGGGTATACACACACAATGGAGTATTACTCGGCAGTCAAAAAGAATGAAATCTTGCCATTTGCAACTACGTGGATGAACTGGAGGGTATTATGCTAAGCGAAATTAGTCAGTCAGAGAAAGACAAATATCATATGACTTTACTCATATGAGAACTTTAAGATACAAAACAGATGAATATAAAAGAAAGGAAGCAAAAATAATATAAAAACGGGGGGGGGGGACAAAACATAAGAAACTCTTAAATATGGAGAACAAACCGAGGGTTACTGGAGGGGTCGTGGGAGGGGGGATGGGCTAAATGGGGAAGGGGCATTAAGGAATCTACTCCTGAAATCACTGTTGCACTAGATGCTAACTAATTTGTATGTAAGTTAAAAAAATAAATTAAACTAAATAAAAAAAAAAAGAAGAAGAAGTGCCACAGGTTTCCATGATTTTTTGCAACTGTGTCCAGGAAAGGCCCAGTGTAGATAAATATAGCACGTGCTTACTCTTTGGCTTACGAGCAGTAGGACATCACACTGTCAGGAATGGCAGCCTGCATTTTGGAACTGCCCGTATGGGCCACATGGTTGGCTGTTTAGAGGACGGAAAGTCAAGTATTCATTTCAATAAAATAAAATAAAATAAAATAATAAAATAAAATAAAATAAAGTAAAATAAAATAAAATAAAATAAAGTAAAGTAAAATAAAATAAAATAAAATATCACATTAGAAGGAGGAGTTTGAATGTTTGAGGAAAATACTCATGCTGACGTGAGGCCAGCTGAAACGCGTGTTATGCCAAGGAAGTAAAATACAAAGAGCCAGGCATGTTTACTTTGCATCTCATAAATGATTTATGAGAACTTTAATACGGCTACTGAGTATACTTTAGGCTTGTTAGACGTTTTAGTTTTTGACCAGGGAAAACTTTGTAAACGAAGACCCTGATATGTTAGCTTGGATTCCAGAGCCAAAGATATGTTTAAGTACGTCGGGGCACCTTTCTCTCTGACCAGTCCACTCCCTGCTGCCATTCTGATCTATGTACATTTCTCCATGGTCACTACAACTCTGACATGAATCACATAAAGAAAGACTCCTTGTCTACTACGAATTCCACATCTGCTTTCAAGAAAGGCAGGGAAAGCAGATCTAGGGTGGAGGTGGGGGATCAGAGCAAAGTTAGACTCAGTCACAGATGTAAGATACATTCAACCAAAGCACGAGCAGAATCTTATCGTCATCTTCATATAAGTGGCTGTGAGTGTTGAACACTTTAGAAAGCCCACACAAAACCATGTTGAGGTTCATCCCAGGACAGCAGGTGAACACATTTGTGCCCTGCATTCCCAGGGAGAGCAGCCTTGGGATTTGGGGAAAGACATGAAACTATGTCTAGAGAGGTAGATATATCTTCCATCCATCATATCCCATTTTTTTCTTGGTTTCCAAGAAAGTCTATGTAAAAGAATTTTGAAGACATGTTCTGGTTGCTTTCTATTTGCTAATTTATAGAGAGAATAGTAGAAAGGAGTAGAAATGGATAGAATGTGGATAAAGAGTGTTGGTTGAGAAATAAAGGGTTGATAGGAATTCTTACGATCAGTTCCTTTCAAAAGATTTGAGGACTGAATTGGTACCAGACATTTAGATGGATGATGCAGAGACACTAGGGTTTTAAAAGCCCTTATTTTCAGGAAACTAATTATATGGAGTCAAGTAGAATAAAATATGTACAATAAACAATGATGCTTTAAATCAAGACTGGAAGGAAATACTCCTTTAATGTTGTAAGAAAAACACAGAAGAGCAGAAAGATCAGAAGTTCTAATCTTGCTTTTTGTTTGTTGCATCTGAGATACTTACCTGAAGGCCAGGACATTGTGAGAGCCCTTCTGCTTTCCCTCTTCAGGCCCCAGAATCTGAAGATCCATGCCCCAGCTCCACCCATTATAAGGCAAATAGAAAATTGCTGGCAACTTCATCAGGAGCCAGATACAAAAGGATGTGAAGTTTGGGGGAGGGCAGGGGTTGGTACCTATGTTCCTTAGGCCAAACTGGACCACTGCCTGATTTTGTATGGCCCACAGGCTAAGAACAGTTTTCACATTGTCGAATGGGGAAAAAGATAAAAGGAATCAAATTCAAGTTTCAGTGTCTGTAAGTAAGGCTTATTGGAAGACAGACACCCCCATTCATTTACACATTGCCTCCGCTGCTTTTGGGGTGAACAGTTCAACAGAGACTCCATGGCCCACAAAGCCTAACACGTTTACATGCTGGCCCTTCACAGACACGGTTCTCCAAGCCCTAGGTGAAGAATAAAAAGCCAAAGAACTGAGAAGGGAGAGAAAGATGGTGAGGAACCGGTCCCGGCAGCACTGTCATCTACAATTGTAAGAATCTGCCGGGGGGGGGGGGGGGGGGGGGGGGGGGGGCCCCCGGGGAGCCCACAGAGAAAGCCTTGTGCCCTCAAAAAGGTCGAAGCGAGGTGGAGAGACTAGGAAACCCATGCACAAATTTATCTATGGGTTGCACTGTTCTTTAAATCCAAATTAAAGGACAGACTGAACCTTCTTTGAAATTCTACACGTGCTGGAGCAGCTGAAAGGAAGCCTACTTTGTTCTGGATCGAAACTCTCCCCCCAAAAGCACAATAAGTCTGTGTGTGTTTAGGAGGAAGGGGTGGATATGTGGAGACATACATATTGCAAATACCTTTTGAAAGGTCTATAGTGGGGAGTGAAACTGACATGAAGGACTGAGGTTTCACTTCTGACCATATCTATTTCAGTAGCGCTTAAGTATTGTCATAAGCATTCTAAGTAAGTGAATAAAGCAATAAAAATGGAAGAAAGCAAGAAAAAAAGAAAAGAGAAGGCAAGAAAAGAGAAGGCAAGGCAAAGCAAAGCAAAGCAAAGGAAAGAAAAAAGAAAAGATGCTCCGTTAAAGAATTGTAACCACGAGTTTTGTAGGTTCAAAGGTAATGGCAGTCAGAGTTGACTATTCAGGAAAAGGGATATGGAAGAGGCAAATCAGGAAATGCTTTAGGAGGACATGACATTTGTAATAAGCCTTTAAGGATCAATAAGATTTGACAGGGTGACAAGGGCATGGTCAGCCAAAGAAACATTCAAAACCAACAAGAGTAGGAGTTCTCTGGCCCCAGTGAAGAAAGGGTCTTCCCAAATGGTCTCCAAGCTTACTGATATGGGAAATATAGTTTCAAGGCTGATTTGGCTGTATGCACAGGGACACATTCCACAAAATAATCAGCTGTGAAGAAAGGCTTGGCTACTTATTAGCACAGCTTGCAGCTTATAAGAAAATCACGAAAGAAGAGAAGGACGAATATTTCTATCACAGTAAGATAAAAGCTGAACATACCGGGCCATCCTGAATTCCAGCCACACTTGCTCAATGCTTCACAGTAAAATGACCAAAAGTGGATCAATCCGGTTTCCGAAGTAATTAGCGGCCATGCCTTTCTCGGATGCAAAAGAACTTAAAACAGAGCCAGCTTGCAGGTTTAATGGTGGTCACTTTGACCTTCCTATCAGTACAGTCTACCAGCAATTCTCACCTGATAATAAATGTCCTGAATTAGTATCTCTGCGGGTGGAGACTGAAAGTCTCTAGTTCTGTCACACTTCCAGGTGATATTTACAGATGAAAATGTGAGAGCCTCAATTCTAGAATGTGCACACCATTGCTCCATGGCATCTGTTGTTGATGACCCTACTAAAGACAAGTTGAAACGTTTAAAGACGTAGCTTCCAATTTGACCTTTCCAATCTAGCAGCTTCGAATTGAGGAATTTGAAACCATGTTCTTTCTGGCTCATCTGTGCTCCGTTGAGGACTTCTTAGACTTAACGTCCACATTTCTTCCGCTTCTTTCCCCAAACTTCTTCCTCCAGTTTCTGAGGGAGGAAAGAGGAATAACCCTCATAAAGCATTTAGCACGAGGCCTGATACCTAGAAAAGGTCAAAAATGTTGATTGCTTCCCGCGGTTGGATTCATCTCTTAAATCTCTTGGGTGGTTTGTCATAAGACTTCTCCGAAGAAACGGGGGAATGATCACAGGTCCTTAAAGTGCAGCTGTAGTGAACCTCGTGGGCACTTGTGCTCCAGGCCATTGGCTGAAGACAGGGCACTCAATGGTGCTGACTTTCAGTGGCTCTTTGCCCATTTCCAGGCAGTCAGCCTGGAGCTGCTCTCTGGAGCAGTGGTTCTCAGCCTTTGCTCAACTGTGGAACCCCGGACTCTGACAGAATCTGACCCCAAGGGTAGCTCCGGAGCAGTGCCAAGTCCCTGTGGTCGAAGCAGGGGTGTGAGCGCCCGGAGTCTGCCCTCACCGCCCCCCCTCCCAGGGCCAGCTTCCCCACTAGGGGTCCATTTGGAAGCCAACCTTAAGTCTCAGAGTCTCTCAGAGTCTCTCAGAGTCTGCGATGGAATAAATTCGGTGTGAATGTTATAAAAGGGTCAAGAAAAGACTCTTGATCACTGGAAAGAGCAGAGTCCTGCAGTGAAGGCAAAAACCACTCTGAAACACTGCTTCCGTTATAAAATGAGCGTTTAAAATAAAGCTAACCTGCCCAGATACGTGACAGCTTTGCGAAGAGTTCCTGCTAATTCCACGGCCCTAACACAGTGCCATTACCTACTTGGTACTTTTGGAAAGTTGGTAAGTGGAGAGAGAACAGGGGTGGAATCGTACAATGTTCAATAAGGCCCTGGGCATAGTGACACAGCAGAGTTACGCTACGGGGTCGACTCGGAGCTGCTTTGCCATACAATGTGAAGAACTGGACCTTTCTCCCAAACCACAGGACCTGAGGTTCTGGCTCTTCCACTCCAGGTGGAGCCAGGGCCCTGGGGGGAGAACAGAGGGGTAAGGAAAGCTGAGGGATGGAAAGAAGAAGAAGAGGGAGAACACAGAAAGCCCACACAGAGAAGGAAACCTCAAGAGGCCCATCAGAGGGGGGACTCAGCCGGGGATCAGGGCATACTCGTTATCAGCTCATTGCAAGACCTGCTTCCCAGCGAAGAAGCGTGCTTTCATACTTGCTCATACTCCCAGCACATGACTGAGAGGCTACATGACCACACTGCCGTTAGCAGCCCCTGAGGACGTTTGGGATGAAGCCCGAATTGCTGAACGTGACTGACGAGGCTCCTGTTGACTTCTCCAGACATGTCCCTCACCCCCCACCCCTTCCCCGCCCTCACCACCCTCCTAGTCACTCCCCACAGCCACACTGTCTTCTCCAGTCACACTTCGTTCCCTTCTTCATTGATTTACCCCAAGTGTCGATTGAGCACCTGCTACGTGTCATGTACGTAGACTCTGTGCTAAATACCAAGGAGTCCCCAAATGTCCACCTGGAATCATCCGTTCTCTGTCCCTTCGCTCTTGCTGTCGCACTCCCCCCCTTGCCTGGACACTCCTTTCCCCTCTGCTGACCACCTCCTGCACCTCCTTCAGATGGAAGCATCCAGAGGCTTTCCTTCACCCTCCTACCCTCCCTGAGCAAGCTGGCTCTTCATCCGTGTGCTCCCACAGCACGCACCCCCTCTCCTCATCTTTGTCACACCCCCATGACACATCATTGCCAGACCCCATGGTCTTTGTCACCTTTACATGCCACATCATTGCCGGGCCAGCTGCCAGTCCCTCTGGGCTATGGCAGGGCGGGTGGGGGAACAGCATTGTGCCTGTGGTCCGGCCTTCACTGGGGATGTTACCTGAGAAATTAAGCCCTACAGAAAAAGAGTCCACGTGTTCTCAATCCTCCCGGGGAGGGCACGTTGCATAGGAAACGAGCTCATTCCCGAGCCACTGCGGGCACCCCGGACATCCACGCTCAGTTCTCTCAGGGAACCCCCTGGGAGGGCCTACTGTCCATCCAAGCACAGAGCCCAGCACCCAGCATCTCTCAACAAATGTTCGTTCAACTATAAGCGTGCGAGGTGTCCAGGTGTGGGGACAAGGGGAAGAAGTCACTGTGTTCTCAGTCGCCTCTAAGTAAGGTCAATATCAACAATATCCCTTGCCCGCCTATTGGACTAAAACTCGCAGGGAAGATCAGAGCTAGTTTGAAGAAGCCGGAGAAACCGTTAAGATCCGCGACTCTTTCAGCACCAGAGGAGCATTGTTCCCGTGGGTTCCAAGGCGGAGAACGACTTCTCACCTTGCCTTCCTTCACTGTCAGCCTTCACTCCTTTACTCGCTGGCTGCTTTTATTACATTCCCTTGCAGGTGCCTCTGTTTCTAATTAGAGCCCGGGGCCTGACCCCCTGAGAGCTGATAACAATTTTGCCCCGAGACATACCTGACCGGCTAACTGGAAAAGGCAGGTTAATGGTGTCTGCGCGGAAGGTATATTATTAGCAGTGAGTCTGTGAAGCAAATTCCCCGTGACTCTAATCTTCGGAATGCTGACTCCTGAGGTCAGTAATTGGGCCCCGCAGAATTCACCAGAGCAGCAGGCCTCAGCCTGTCTTCAGACCTCTTTGAAATTCAGTTCCTGAGGTCAGGGAAATAATTGCTTCATTTGAAGGGGGTGAAAAGAGACGAAGGGAGAAGAAACAGCCTTCGTTAATTCTTCAGTTTATCAATGCACCATGTTCTCAATATCCCGGTCTAATTAAAATAACACAGGCTGCTTGAGAAACTCAATCATCTCCACGGTGATGCTTGTCAGTTTGATCCTCCTGCCCGCTCAGAGATGCCTAATGGCAGATAAGCCTGGCGTCTGGGACTCCCTCGCTTAGTCATTAATTCAGCAACCAGGGTGCCACGATGCTCATTAACGTCCTTTGCCCCTGCTCTATTAAAACCTTTCATTAGCGGGGAGGATATTTTAATGTCACTGCTTTGCCACTTTCCAAAGAAAAATGCCAATGTAATCAACTTGAACTCTTGACCACCACGCCTAACGCAAATCTGCCTTCTTCTCAACCAGCCTGACTCTGGGCTCGGTTCACATTCCAGATACACTGACCATGATAATCTGGGCACCTGGTACCGCCTCGCCCGGAAGTGCTCGAACCTGGAATCATTCAGAAGATCTCTCTGAAGTTTGGCCCCTGGTGTTGCGACCCTGGCCACCTGGGAAAAAAGTTCCAGGCAAGATCCAGAGATCCACTTTTTTAGCTCATGATAAAAGAAAGAGGGGTGAAGAGGAATGGGGTGGGGGTGGGGGGTTGTTGTTCTTTTGACTAAATCCCCATAACTCCCGTGGGTCAGACTTAACTCCAGCTCACAATCAAGAGAAAACTGGGCACAAAGGAGATGTGAAAGGAGTAGACCAAAATTTACACTCCAGGCAAGAAAGGAGTCGGGGGAATCAGCAGCAAGTTCCTTGGCCAAGTGAGGCACCCACGCTGACAGAGATCCCGACACGTATCCAGTCCGGCCCGGCGTCTGTATCGAGGACCCACCGCAGACGTGAGGAGGCAACCATTGGCCTGCTTACTGTGGAGACCTGAGGCACGGATCTCTAATCCCCATGGTCTTGGGGCTTTGGGTCTGGTCCTTCAATACCCACACGAGCCTCCGCATCTGATTTGGCACCTGGGCTCAGGACTCTTCCTCTCCCCACACCATGACTGCGAGAGCCAGGGCCAAACTGGCCCCTGGGCCTCAGTTTCCTTCCAGTATCCGACCCAGAATCTGCCAGCTTGGCCACTGAAATGGCCCCTTTGACCTGTCTTGTTGACAAGCTGTTAGCCTTGGCGAGGGCATACGATCTCGACAGCTTTCAGAGGCAGTCAGCACGCCTAAGTGGTGGGGGTGACATGACATGATGACAAGACAGGGTAGTGGGTATAAACCAACTCCACTTGAAACAAGAAAATGTTTTAAAAACCAGATTACCGTTTCCCTCCCTGTGCCCTAAAAGGCCAACATTTTACATGGGATTATAATAATTGTAAAGACCCTTTAAAAGTTTCCCCTTCTGGTAATTGCAACACAGATGCAAATATTCCTTTCGCTTCTCAGGCCACAGCAGAAAAGCACTAGAAAGGAAATATATCAAAGCTCAGAGGCTGGAATTTTAAAAATGAGATTCCGATGTGTCTATAAATCTGACAGAAAGATGCAAAGAGACCCTTCAGGCCGGCGTGGGCAAAACATGCCTGGAATCTGGTCTGTGACCTCACCTGGCCACTTGCTTCATTAAATCTGCTGCTTTGGGGCACGCACAGGCCTGGGGTCAGCTGGGATGTTTTCGTCCCACGTATACCACGCAATATTGTTTGCTCGCCTTGGGGCTGCCCAGCGTCCTGCCTCCTGCTCAAGTGTCGTGACTCGGCCAAACTCAAGAGGCAGGAAACTGAGCTGGACGGATCACTGGTTTGATCTCCGGTGACAAATCCCTTGTTGTGACGTCTTTCAGAGACAGGAGATTGCCCAGGGGTGGGGGAGGCAGGGAGGAGGCTGAAGCGGGAAAAGGGCAGGAGATGAGTCTTCACCAAGATGGCTCCTGCTCCCCCAAACCACCTGCACTTGGGCACATCTGTCCTGCTTTCGATGCTACCTCATGCATATCCATCCAGAGAGAAGGTGGAAAAAAGTGCCCGGGAGTGAAGCCCAGGGAGAGACCCTGAAAGAAATTTGCAGGTGTTCAGGAGCCAAATAATTCTAGGCTCAATGCTCTCATTCCCAAGATCAGGCAAGAGACTTAGCCTTCTGTGTCTTCGTTTTCACATCAGTGAAATGGGGATACTAACACTCATGCGTCACGGTTGTCAAGAGGAATGAATTCAATAACATACGCAAAACGCCTCTCATAGACAACTGATCCTTTATTAATAAATGCCGGATCCTTTCGCTTTCCTTTTCCAGATTATCTGCTACAGGTTTGCCAATTTAGTAGGGCAAGTAAAGGGAAGACCTGAGAAACATAATTCTGTTCTCTTAACAAGGGGGGAAACACAGACAAGATGAAATCAAGGCTCTTGAACCTGAGAATCATTCCCAGCGAGAAGACATATTTGTGATGAGGACTGTTTCAGACAGCCCTTTTACTTTAAAAACCATGAGATACTTTTCCAACCCAGTCACTCAGATGAGTGACTGACATGATCACAATCTGTTGGATTCATTTTCCCAAAAGGCCAGCTAGTCATGGAAGTACCATATGGATGACCTTGTTCAACGGGTGTATTTGCTTAGCAGTCTAGCCCACGTGCTTACCCTACTCGGGTCCTAGGAATTCCCTTTCCTGGCTCCTACTTTGCCACCATATCTCAAAGTCCAGCTCTCCTACTTTCTTTCTGGAGTGCAGACTTTTGCCAGGAGGACCTGAGAGAAGGCAGAGAGAGAAAGAGAGAGAGAGAGAGCCCTCCTCCTATGGCCCAGCGCACCATCCCATGACAAAGAGCAATTTCTCCCAAGGGGATTGACATTGAGAACCTCCATTCCCTTACTGCTTGCTCCCTTGCAAATCAATGACACCTAGTGATCGCTGATAATATTTGTTCAACTTCAATATGTAAAGGAACGGTCATATTTACACATAGCTACATGTAGACCAGTTTGTTGTTATAGATCCTTCTGCTGCACAAAGTGAAGGATGCACGCCTTAACTCCATAAGCTTCCAGAAGTCCTCACCATATCAGGTCTGAGTCTTTTGTAACACAATCACTCCACAAAAAACACCCACAATTTTATAAGAACAGACAACAGTTTGTAACACACACACACACACACACACACACACACACACACGAATTCTCCCAAAGATACCCAGCTAAAATATAAAATATGCAATAGGTGTTGCCCAAAACGAAACAAATATGATTAAAACCTCATTCTGGTTATTCCCAAGTCTTTTGCAACAGTGGTTGGGTATTTGCTTATTGACTCATTGCTTATTTACTCATTCATTCAACAGATGCTATTTAGAGACAGGCACTGTTCTACAAAACAGGGACACGGCCTGTCCTCACAGGGTTTAAAATTCATAGTTCATTGTGATCCTTTCCCAGAACTAAATGCATGTGTATATGTATGCATACATTTAAAGAAAACAAAAAAGCAAGCTTGTTTCAAAGACTTGAATCGAAGTCTTAGATTCTGTTCACGTAATTCTTTTCCCATGTATGCCCATTTAGGCTTAAAAAAACACATGAGGGACTGGGCACTGGATATATATTGCCTTATCCGGCACTTGCCCATTCTTCTAACACTGCTTCCTCTTCTGTGTCCTCACAGACCACCCATTTAATGATCAATTGCATTCTTAGCCAGAATTTACCTTTTTTATTTTAAAATAAATATGTTCACCATTTCTAATCTAATGCACTTCCCAGCTTCACAGAATATGTCTGTGTCTATATATTAAAATGTTCATAAGAGCAGGGCTCCTGGGTGGCTCAGTTGGTTAAGTGTCCGACTTCGGCTCAGGTCATAAACTCGTGGTTTGCGGGTTTGAGCCCCGCATCTGGCCCTGTGCTGACAGCTCAGAGCCTGGAGCCTGCTTCAGATGCTGTGTCTCCCTCCCTCTCTGCCCCACCCCTGCTCACGCTCTGTCTCTCTCTGTCTCTCAAAAATGAATAAACATTTAAAAAAATTAAAATGTTCCTAAGAGCGATTATAATTGCAAGTACAATGTTTTCTGGCATGCCAGGTCACAATCTCCCTCCACCAGTGAATGTGCCCAAGGATGTAGGTGCTAACATTCTGTTGAGTCTTTATTTAGTTTTGATTTAGTGACCATCACTGTGCTGAGATCGCCATACTCACTTTCCTCTTTACTTCCCATAGTAGCCCCAAAAAGTAATTTATTGACAGATGAAGACGCTGGGGCTCCCTGAGTAGCCCTCCACCCAGATAGTTGATCGCAGAGCCAAAAGTTAACCTCCAGATTGAATATTGAGAACTACTGCCCCAGGAGAGAGCCTGGGGGAGGAGAAAACATGGGCCTTTGAACTACAGTCATGTCTAGATTTTTAGAGGTCTTTCCAAGACATGTCAGGGGTTTTCCTGGGTTTTCTTTTCAGATAAATGCTCCAGTGTTGACTCCTCTGTGTCTAAGCTGGCTCAAACGAAAGTATATTTATTTCCGTGGGAATGGTAGAACATGGGATGGGGGAGATTCTTTCTCTGCACAGCTGTCTCTAATCTCAGAAGGTCAAATCTCCAAAGCTGATAGACCATCATTCAAGTTGGTGGGTCCACCAGAAAGACCTAAGCCCTCTCGTGATCGCTGGGATTCGGTACCAGCACAAAGAACCTTTTAGAACCTTTTGCATAACAGAACCTTTCAGTGGGTTAAAAAGAGAAACTGAGGGGCGCCTGGGTGGCGCAGTAGGTTAAGAGTCCGACTTCAGCCAGGTCACGATCTCGCGGTCCGCGAGTTCGAGCCCCGCGTCGGGCTCTGGGCTGATGGCTCAGAGCCTGGAGCCTGTTTCCGATTCTGTGTCTCCCTCTCTCTCTGCCCCTCCCCCGTTCATGCTCTGTCTCTCTCTGTCCCAAAAGTAAATAAACGTTGAAAAAAAAAAAATTTAAAAAAAAAAAAAAAAAAGGAGAAACTGAGCTTATATCTTCTTCTTGCTGCCATGGTTCAAGAGCAGAACTTTGAAGATTCCTTGTCTGAAACAGTCCTCATGGTGGTCCTTTAAGCAAAGCCATCCAGTTGGTGCTCAAAACAAACTCTGCAAATATCTTGCATCCTAGGTTGAGTATTAAAATATAAATTATTTGGAAACCACAACCAATTACAGATTCATAGCATCGTCTTGTGTGACGGGCAGATGATATTTGGTAACAGAATATATCCCTATTTCTGGAAATAAAAATCCTGTCAGGAATACTAATTTTTTTTAAATGTTTATTCATTTTTGAGAGAGAGAGATGCATGAGCGGGGTAGGGGCAGAGGAAGAGAAGTATAGAGGATCCAAAATGGGCTCTGTGCTGACAACAGCAATCCTGATATGGGGCTTGAACTCACAAACCGTGAGATCATGACCTGAGCTGAAATTGGACACTCAACTGACTGAGCCACCCAGATGCCCCAGGAATACTAACTTTTTCACAAACTTTTTCTGTCCCAAAATACCTGAGGGATAAGACACACTCCTTCAGTCACAGCAGCCATCTCTAGGCATGATTTAGGATTAAGGAATTTGGTGTCCCGTACAGGGGTTACAGGCTCTACACTATCACAATCTGTCAGGGAGAGAATGTACTTTACAAAGCTCCACAGGTGATTAGAACGTGCCCATTTATCTTGCCCAACACTTCTCTGCTCCTACCTTTGTATAAAGATATAAAGTGAAAATACTCACTCTCCCCAAAACAACCAAACACCAAGAGGCTACTGAGGCATCTATAACTTATAACAGATACTTAAAATAATCATTTACTCAGCTAAGCTATGTTTACTGGGAAGGGCCACAAAAAAACCCTAACATTAATCCATTAAAGAATATAATGTGATACATCCCAGTACCTTTGGACAGTAATTATTATGGTCCTACACATGCTACCAAACTTGAAAATAAATTTACTATTTGCTTTTTAGTGATTGCAGCTTATATTTACAAAGCCAGATTAGCAGCCTTTACTAAGAATATATACATTCTCCAGGGAACCTGGGTGGCTCAGTCAGTTAAGCGTCTGACTTTGGCTCAGGTCATGATCTCATGGGGCTTGAGCCCCGTGTTGGACTCTGTGATGACAGCTCAGGGTCTGGAGCCTGCTTCGATTCTGTGTCTCCCTCTCTCTTTGTGCCTTCCCCGCTTGTGCTCCCTCTCAAAAATAAATAATAAATGTTTAAAATTTTTTTGAAGAATATATACATTCTCCTTTTCACTAGTACTTTAAAGATTTTCCCTTACATGAATTCTCTATCATTTAACCAAATTTTCATGTAAAACTATTAGAGAAAAATGAAATATTTTACTCACACTATTTTCTTAAACAATCCCTAAACATAATAAACATAAATGGCCTAGATTTTTTTTAGATGCTCTAGAATCTGAACATAAAATAAGCCATCTGTTGTTTAATGACTTTCATTTAAAGAACTTGCAAATAGGGGCACTTAGGTGGCTCAGTTGGTTAAGCATCCAACTCTTGATCTTGACTCAGGTCATGATCTTACAGTTCGTGAGTTCCAGCCCCACATCAGGCTCTGTACTGACAGCACAGATCCTGCTTGGAATACTCTCTTCTTGTCTGTTCCTAGCCCACTCATTCTCTCTCTCTCTCTCTCTCTCTCTCTCTCTCTCAATAAATAAATAAACTTTTTTAAAAAAAGAACTTACAAATAGATTTATTCTGTTATTACCCTCCCGTCATTCCCATTTGGAAAAATAAAAGCAAGGAAGTTTTTTTTTTGAAATAAAATACTAATCTTTGTTGCATTCATTGCTGCTAAGAATATAACACATAGTCAGCCAAACTTCCTGGGATGTGAACAGGTGAATTTAAGTCAGGTAAGTAATCAAATTAGCAGAGTTTTCCCAAAGTGAAAGTATGACTTATACCTTTCATTTCTGAAGAGACTTACTTGCTGTTTTCATCTTAAGTCTTCAGCCATTACTAGAAGAGAAGTTAAAGGAGTCTGCAGGAGAATTTCCATTCTAGGCCAAGCAGCACAGCTTTGGGCTCGCCTCATTGTCAGTGTGCTTGAAGTTGCACAACCAGGGGTTAAGCATGGGATCCACTCATGTGTTTGTCATTGTGAGGAAAACTGGTCCCATATGCCCACATGCATGCGCACACACCTCATTTCATGTCTGGACTTCAGACATGTGCAACAGCACATAGCGATGTCAAGGAAATGGCAACCTGTTCCTGCTTAAACCCACTTACAAGAGAAAACTGCATTCAGATGACCTATTCAAAAGGTGCTTTAACTTTATTCCAAGTGGCCAGCAGGAAAGCTTGCTTGAAATGAGCTGATTTTTACCTTTTTAAAGAATTTGAGTTATCAATATTTTTTTTTTAATTTTTTTTTTCAACGTTTATTTATTTGTGGGACAGAGAGAGACAGAGCATGAACGGGGGAGGGGCAGAGAGAGAGGGAGACACAGAATCGGAAACAGGCTCCAGGCTCTGAGCCATCAGCCCAGAGCCTGACGCGGGGCTCGAACTCACGGACCGCGAGATCGTGACCTGGCTGAAGTCGGACGCTCAACCGACTGCGCCACCCAGGCGCCCCGAGTTATCAATATTTTTAATTATAAGATTCATTTTGATCAAGTGTCCAAATCAATCTCCAAGGAGTTTTCCTTGCTTTTTCCTAGGTTTACAAATATTATGTGTCCAGGGCGCCTGAGTGGCTCAGTCAGTTAAGCATCCGACTCTTGTTTTCAGCTCTGGTCATGTTCTCACAGCTCTTGGGTTCCAGCCCCACATCGGGCTCTGCAGCTGGCAGTACGGAGCTTGCTTGGGATTCTGTCTCTCCCTCTCTCTCTGCCCCTCCCCTGCTTGCGCTGTCTCTGTCTTCTCAAAATAAATAAGTAAACTCAAAAAAAAAAGTTACCTTAAAAAAAATCATGTGTCCAATCGGGCAAAAGCATCAAGTTGAAATCACAGTTGACCTTCAGGCATGAGAACTGGGAGGGTGTTGGGAGCTAAGAATGCCATTCAGTAGAAAGAGAAAGGGATTCTGATGTAAGTGGTGGAAGTCATATAACAATTTGGGATAAGGGTTCTTACACACACACACACACACACACACACCTGCTTCAGCAAAGCTGCCACAGGATTTCTCCTAAGGCATTTTCATTCCCACAGCCCTAACACTAGGCCAAGTTATGTGAACTGATCCATTTCATCTACTTTGAGCCAGTGTATCTGATTCACACAGGTTCACAAGGTTTTGCCAACTTTCTGTGGTATTAAAGAGTCTGTTGCCCTACAATGATTGAATATCTTAGTCCTCTGAACTCACCAGCATCTTGGAGGGCACTGAGAGCCTTTGCCTTCAGTCCACCCCAAACTACCCCAACCCTGCCATCAACAGACACATGTTCTGTCAGTGTCCGCAGTGAATTATTGGGGAGAACTGGGGACACTCCATTGTTCAATGTCACCGTACAGCAATCCTAACTTGAGGTCCCCAGGCTGTCACCTTTTCCATGTTTACTTACGGCTCTATGACCACAAGAAGTATATAGTGCTAAAAAAAAAAAGCCAGGCTGCATACACACTGAGACCGTTCTCACATCCCAAAAGGCCTGTGGCAGAGTCAGCAACAGACCAAAAGATACGTAAGGGTAAAGCCATTTTTCTTCCCCAGGTCCCCTTTCTGTTGATGAAATTGGAAGCACACTTGCTGGTTCAGGGGGAAGAGGTGGCAATTATCCCATCCACCTGGGTCCTAAATCTGCTACCTCGGTGATGACCCCTTGATGACTCCATGGGCGCAATTTCCCATCTCTCAAATTTTGCCTCTTCCCGTAGACCTTGTGTGGATGAAGGCTGAACTCGGGAACCAGTTTCTGATTCCAAGAACGCAATGTTCTCTCTCACACTGTTTCCAAGACAAAGGAGCAATGCCAGTTATGAATCTGAGCACACGGATCCAACAATCCTCTTGAAAAAAAGACAAAAATACCAATTTTCAGTCCAGCAAAAAACGCATGCCTTCAGTTCAAGTGATTGATGAAAATGCATTCCTGCTCGACACAGAACGAAAGAAACACATTTTTAAAGATGAAGTACCCTGGAATCCCTGCTAGCCGCTTATCTTCAGCTACTCCTGTCACAAAACTGCCATTATAAAGCTAGTATTAATCAGTTAATTAATATATTATTGTTAATCACGTTCAGCATGTCTAAGAGGCTCTTCAAAGACACAATTTAACTATTCACACGCCATCTCACTACTTTTCTCTGCTAAAATTAAATACCAAGACGGCAATGGTAAAACTTAAACATCCTAATTAGATGCCACAAAAGACCTGTGCCATTCGGCCAGAACTCATCCCAATTCTTTCCGTACGTAAATACAATTTAATTTGGGGTGTCTGGTTTTAATTGTATTTTTCCCCTTAAAAAATGTTAACTAAGTAATAGGACATTGACAAATAAAACATGTTTTCTCACCTCTAGACTGATCTGATAAAGGGGAGCAGAGGAGCATACACCCGGGTCTCAGGTGGGAGGAAGTGTGGCAAACGCACTACGGGACAGCTAGGGTGGAATATCGCTGGCCATGAGAGTTTAGACCAGTTACTAAATGTCTCTGTTATTTGGTTTCCTCGTCTAAAAGTGGAAAGACTAATAGTAGGATCTCTTTCATAGAATTTTTGTGAGGATTTAAGAAATTAATATGTGCCGGGAGCCTGGGTGGCTCATTTGGTTTAAGCGTCGGACTTCGTCTCAGGTCATGACCTCGCGGTCCGTGAGTTCGAGCCCCGCGCCGGGCTCTGCGCCGACAGCTCAGAGCCTGGAGCCTGCTTCCGATTCTCTGTCTCCCTCTCTCTGCCCCTCCCTCGCTCACGCTCTGTCTCTCTCGGTCTCTCAGAAATGGATAAACATTTTAAAAAATGTTAATAAAAAAAGAAATTAATCTGTGCAAAGTTCTTAGAACAGGAAACACATAGCACAGATTAAATATTAGTGGCTCTTATAACTTAACGGAATTTTCAGCCACTCGCTGGTCTTTTTCTTTTGACTGCACCTCAAAATCGATTCATCTAGAGAGGTAGTGCTCTTCTCTTCAGAGCAGCTCCTCCTCCCAGCTTCCCTGGAAATAAAACCCCCAGGCAGTGGTGCCACTATCTGATAACTACAGAGGTGCCACCAACATATTTGATTCCTCCTGCTCCTGCTCTCTCCAGCCATCCACACTGTCACCTTGTCACTTCCCTCTCCATTCCAGCTGTGATATTGTGATCCAAGGTCTTTGTCCCTGGTTCCCTGGTTCCTGGCACAAAGCTCTTAAAACCCTTAGAATTACCTGAGGAATGGGGTAAGAGGAGCATCTTTTGTTATTCATACTTAGCCTCTTTCAGTCATACCCGAGTTTATGCTAATGAGCTGATTCTTGGAAGATGGGGGCAGAGCGGGGGAGTGTTGCCAGGTAAGTAATGCTCGTGAAAAGTGGGCTAGAACTTTAGTCCCACCGCCCCCAGCCTCTGGGGAGGGGGAAAGAACCGGGGATTGCGTTACTCATCAATGGTCAAGGACTTAATCAACCATGTTTATGCAACAGGACCTCCATAAAAACCCAGACGAAGGGATTTAGAGAGCTTCCGAGTTGGTGAATGGACCCATGTGCTAGGAGGGTCGTGCATCCCCAGGACAGAAATTCCTACATTGGGGATGCCCTCACCTCGCGTCCACATACATCATCCTACTCGGAACGGGCTGCTCACTGGCCCCTGTGCCATGTGGCAAGAAGCAGAGCCTCACTCAAGGTTGCCCCAGTTGACGGGGGCCTGCATCCAGGAACAGCGAGGCCAGGACATCATTCATCTCAGCCGTCAGTGCTGCCCCTCCCTCCTGGGAAGGAGAAAATACAACACTGAGGATACACTTCCACTAAAAAATCACTTGTGGCTTACCTGAAATTCAAATTAAACCGGGTGTCCTCTTTTATTTTGTCGTTCTTACCGTTTCGTTTTTCCATTTGCTAAATCTCGCAGTCCTACGTCACACACAACATGGAGGACATCAAGGGTCCTCTGTTTACAGTGGGAGCCAGCTTGTCCCAAAAGGGGATCACCATGTCCAATGCCTCTAGGGTTGGGGGGCGGGGGGGTAGTAATGTGAACATGTGCAGCAGGGCCTCTGTAGGATGATATACGACAACTGGCCTCAAGTGTTGAGAGATCGCCCCAGCGAGCAGTGGAAACTGTTTTAAACTGATGTGCACTGTGCATACTCCAACTAACCCAAGTAGCTGCTACTCACTTCCGTCTACGATTGCCATAGATATGGTAGAAATGCTCAAAAAATTCCCAAATGTTTGAAAGGTTTCGATTTGAAAACTTTTGATATTTCAGTGTTAACAACGAATTTAATAATAAAGCATTGTACTGGCAACCCTGTGTAGATGGACAGAATAAAAAAATTTTTTTTAAAAAAGGTGTAATGTCCACACCAGCTGGCCTGCAGGCCACCTCTGCCCTATAGCAATTCTAGAGCTCAGTCTTCAATCAGGAAGAGGCATCCATTGCCCCAGCCAAGGTCCGCCATGACAGTGGTTCAGCTGCAAGTCTGCTCTTGGCCAGCGGACTCCTTTGGTACTTCTGGTTTGAACTCTCTAAAAGAAGGGACTGGACTGGGTTGGCTAGTCACCCTGCAGCATATAGCACTCTACCTGGTCATTGGCCTGCCTAGAGAGGGGAACTCTCTAGTTTAACCAGCTGTACTCTGGGAGGACAATTACAAGGTCCAGACCCTTCACATTCCTCTTGCCCTGTGCACACCAGTCACACCTGCCTTCTTTCAGTTTCTCTTTCTGCTCCTGTCCTACCACAGAGCTCCCTTACATACCTTCTCTGTGGTCATGCCTCCTCGCCCTTCTCCCCAAATCAACGCTTCCACACACTTTAGATCTCTTCCTTGGGGAATCCTTCACTGGCCTCTCTGAATAGGTCAAAACCCCCCCTATACAACCCTATGCCACCCGGCCCTCGGTGAAAGTATTCAAAGCATTTATTTACTGGAAATGTGCAGACGTCAGCCCAAAGAACACAGAATGGACTCTGGAACAAGAAACTGGAAGCTTCCTGCTGTGCCGGGAATTGACTGCTGAGTGCTAAGTCATGGTGGGGAGCCGTCCTGGAGGTGCTGGAGACAGATCTGAGGGGTCTAGGCCACAGGGGAGGGGCCACTCAAGGGGCTCAAGGCAGCAGCTATACTGCTGTTTTAATGATCTATTGTTGTGTAACAAACCTCCCCAAAACTTAATAACTCAGCATAACCATTTATTCTTCTTTTGCAATGTGCGCTGGTTTCCTCTGGGTGGTTTTCCTGCTCCACGTGGTGTCCACTGGGAGAAGAATGCCCCGAGAGGAGATGGCCTTCTTCAGTCACGTCTGACGTCTCAGCTGGGAAGGCTGAAGAGCTGGGACCCGGCTGAACATCCCTCTCTCCGTGTGGCCTCTCCCCGCTGCTGGCTTGGCTTCCTCACAGCACTGTGGTCTCGGGATATTGGGCTCTGTCTGCGGCAGATGACTTGGAAAGGGAAGTCGCGGAAGGCCATCAGTTCTCTTAAGGTGTTGGCCCAAAACTGTCTCACACAGATCCCTTCACAGCGTTCTCGGGCTCGAAGCAAGTTCCAAGGCCAGCCCCATTCAAGGCAGGGACAAGGCTTCACCTTCTGACGGGTGAGAAGGCCTTTGCGTCAGCAGAGGGAAGGACAGGATAGGGGCCATCTGAGGAGAATGTCACGTGGACGCTTTTAAATACCTTCACACTGACCCAGCAGCGTATTTGCATAGTGGCTGAACATAGAGGTCAGGTCTGTGCCTTTTATTCAGGTGAGTGTGGCAAGTGTACGTTTGTTTGTGATTTATTCGATGCGAGTCTCCGAGATGGCCGCAACGGTGACTGCGTTTGCTCTGCCTTCAGGCGCAATGTCTGTCACACTGCAGAATTTGCTATGTGTCTGTTGAATGAACGAACTAATGAATGAATGAATGAATGAATGAACGAGTATCCCCTTTAAGAAACAGCCACCACGATCATCACTGAACCGCTTCGGTGACCGAAACACTTCAACCTTTGCGTGGTGAAAATTTGCTGAAGGTTTTTTAAGGGGGCTGGAAACAGAAAGTTCAGTGTCAGAGTTCGCCCAGGCAGAAGAACTAGTTTTGCTTAAAGGCACTAAAATGCGTCTTTTGGAAGTGATACCAGGTGTCTGTGGGAGGCAGGAGGGAAAAAAACTGAAAGGAGAAAGAAAGATTTAATACAATAGGTTTCTCCCTCCCCTGTCTTACGGATGTTTCTTTGCACCAGGCGAAGATCCCCTACCGCTGATAAGGCCATCAATAAGGGGAGCCACCCACCACGAGGGTTTGATGAGCCACCTCCCAGGAAGGCTCTCCCTAGGCAAGAACGAATGCCTTCTTCCAGTTTCGAATGCGTAGCTTGAGGTAAAGGTTTTATTTGGGCAGCAGCCTGGAGTAAAGAAAAAAACAGGAGTCAGAAAAACTGGGTTCCCGGCCAGCTTGGCCACACTCTAAAGAAGAATCCTTCGCCGGCGGAGGGCTCAGCTACCCCAGATCTCAATCCCTCTTGACCAGTTTCATTAAGTCGCGCTGTGCCCCTGACAGGATGTGACAATCCCACCCTTCCAAACTCCTCGTCCCCACCAGTAATGTCCGTCTGCCTGCTGGTCCAGCCGTGACCATCTGGAATGCATCAGTATTGGCCCCTGCACATCTGCTACATCTCCTTGCTCACCAGACGTCGTAGCACTTCCTCCGGGACCTCGGGCCTCCTGTCTCCATTCTGCTCCCAAGTCCGGGTCCTCCTGGAAACCAGCTTTGGTGTGGTTCCTCCGATCCAAACCAATCCCTGGTTCTAGACCGTCCTCAGTTCACCACTCCTAGTGATTCCTGACTCTCCTGACGTTATGCCAGCAGACCCTGGTGGTTGCCTACGTGGAAGGCAGAGGTAGACTTACCATTTACCACGAAGCCGTTGAAGCTTAAGCTCCCAGGTCACTCACTTGGCTGGGCTCCTTTCCAAAGCCGGGAAAAAGGAAGCTCTCTCCTTAAGGTTACCTGTGTGAGTAAGATTGTTTACCACCGTGAAGTATAACCACCTCCGTTTTCTACCCCAGTTTTCTTCACTCACATCTCCTCTCATGCTAAATGGTAGCAGAGTGCCAGTAGACGGTTTAGGGTGTACTGGTGGGTTAGTTGGGTTGAGGATACACTTAGATTGTGTTTACTAGAACAGGTTGACGTGGCTCCCTTCAAGGTAAATGGGCACTGGTTAAAAGAAAATAGTGAGGTTTGGGAACCATTTGGATTACACCCAGCATATATTTTTTAAAGCAGCAATATATTAAGAAGAAAAGATAGACTGAGGATAAAAGTAATGAAGAGCCTCTGGGGATTATTTGCTAATGTGATTAATAGTTCAAATCATGCGGACGCACTGGAAACAATTTTACTTTCTTAATAATTTGGCACGAAAGACTAACAACAAATTTAGCACAAAACTCATAACACGCATTACAATGAGGACATTGAAAATGAACTCTTTTACGAGTAGCATGAATGGAAAGAGTGTTTGAGATTCGCCAACACACAGGACAACTCGAAATACCTGGAGATTTTACAATTCATTTATAAAAGAAACCGGGGGGGGGGTGGTTTTGTCAAAGTTGGCAGTAACCTTACATCTTTACATAACATTACCAATAAGCAAGTTGTCAGGCTGAAACTTTTTTAAACTACTGATTAAAAAAACGTCTTGATCCCCCATGTTGAGAAAAGCCTGAATGGTCTTTCTATCGTTGCTAAAAAAAATTATACAGAAATTCACTGTCAGGTGAGGAGGATTTCGAATAAAATGTTTCAGAGGGATGTGCCAGGCAGTCACTTAAAATGTTACCATTTTTTTTAGTTTTTTTATTTATAGACAGAGTACAAGTGGGAGAGAGGGGAAGAGAGAAAGAGAGAGAGAGAGAGAGAGAGAATCCCAAGTAGGCAGGCAGTTACTTAAAATGTTACCATTTTTTTAGTTTTTTATTTTTTACAGACAGAGTGCAAGTGGGAGAGAGGGGAAGAGAGAGAGAGAGAGAGAGAGAGAGAGAGAATCCCAAGTAGGCTCCACACTTAGCATGGAGTCACACAGGGCTCAACCCCACAACCCTGAGATCATGACCTGAGTCGAAATCAAGAGTCGAGATGTTCAACGAACTGAACCACCCAGGCACCCAAGAATGTTGTGAAGTTTATTTTTTATTCTTAATTTCGTTTTCAGAATTGTGTATGCCTTTTCTTAAAGAGAGATTTCGAAGTGTATAGTCATCAAGCCACGCAACATCTGATCTACCTTGCCAATAGCCAATTCTCCTTCCTCTTTGCAAAGGGAACACAAATTTTGCTCAGGGACAGGCACTGGATCCTAACTCTGGTCCTTCCAGGCACTGATGGGTACAACTGCATTAACTACATAACACAAAGAAGGCAGTGACTGGCATGTTTATTTAATAAAGATAGTCTTCCACAAGCCTAACTCCAGCCCCACTGGCCAAACTGGCCATGTTTTTTATTTCACCAAACCAACAGTGCCTTTGAAAACACTAGAGCTGTGTTATTCCATCTGACAGCCACCAGCCACATGTGGGGCTTTAAATTTTAAATTCTGTTTACTTATAATTAAATACAATTTAAAAATCAGTTCCTTGGTTGCACTAGCCACATTTTAAGGGCTCAATAGCCACATGAACCAGTGGCTACCATAATTCTACAACACAAATATAGAATAGTCTCATCATCAGAAAGTTCTATTGAACAGTCTTCTTCTAGAAAACCTAGAGTAGGACACCATCTAAGATGTGTTCTTCTTCTTCTTTTTTTTTTAATGTTTATTTATTTATTTATTTATTTACAGAGAGAGAGCACAAGAGGGGGACAGTGGGGGGTGGGGGAAGAGACAAAGGGAGAGAGAGAATCCCAAGCAGACTCCATACCCAACCCAGAGCCCCATGTGGGATTCAATCTCAGAACCACAGGATCACGAGCTGAGCCAATATCAAGAATCAGACGCTCAACCGACTGAGCCACCCAGGTGACCCTAGAATGTGCTCTTATCAAAAGAATAGAACTTGAATCTGATCAAGTCTCTACAATTTATAGGAAATGCAAAAAAGGGAAGAAATGCTCATCTACACCACAGAAACACAATCATAAATATGCAGCGTGGAAAATTTGATGGGATAAATGGTACAGTTTCCTAAAAGGAAGATTTCAAGAAAAAACAAAAGCAGGGAAACCTATAAATACTGGTCAGATACATCAAACAATGAAAATGTGTGGACTTTATTGGAATAAATTCAGATATAAACTATAAAAGTATGTATTCTAAGGATGAGATAATAACTGACATATAATAATTGATAATAGGATATATATAACAACTGACAACATTAAGGAGTGGCTTTTTAAATAATTTTAGGTATGATAATGGTATTTTGGGTATGGCATAGTAAAAAAGATCTTATCTTTTAGGAATGCATACTAAAATATTTACAGAAGAAATGATATAATGTCTGGGCTTTGCCTTGAAATAATTTAGGATGGGGGATGGATGGGCACATAGATGGAATAAAATTGGCCATGATGTGATGGCTGTTGGCTCTGGGGGACATACCCACAGGCATTAATTTTATTATTCTGGCTGCTTTTACATTTGTTAAAAATTTTCCATAGTGAAGACTTAAAAAAAAAAATGTACTAAGGCAGGACCACAAGAAGAGAGCTACAGGAAATAAAGATGGCTTCTTAATTCTCTTAGTACTTAGTAGGCATTGCCCTTGACCTTGGCCTTTTCAGTCAGTCATTGTAGAAGACCTGCTTCACACATAGACCTGATGAAGACATCTGGAAGCCAGAACACAACACTCAGAATCTGGCAGAGCAAGATAGGGAGGTAGAACATGATTCTTAAAATAGGAAGCCTGGATTCATTTTAAGTAGGGATTCATCTACTTCTAGTATATGGATTAAATGAGGTAATACACATAATGCACTTAGAACAGTGGCCAGCGTAGAGAACACTATAGAAGTGTTCTTATCCTGATTCTGATGATTAACGATGGGTTGGAGAAGAACCAAGAACTGAAGCAAGTAAACAAGTTGGGAGGTTGCTCCCATAGTCCTTAGTGGTGGCTGGGAAATTGGAGAGCAGTGCAGTGTGAGTCAAAAATGGGAGTCAGATGTGCAATCATTAGGGCTTCCTGATGAGCAGGGAAGGAAATGAAGAGCTGTCCCCAGGTTTCCATCATAAACTACCAGATGGATGATGTGGGATCACGCCGAAGAGGGCTGCCGAAGAAATCAATCTGGCAGGAAGAATCAAGAGCGCCATTTCATTCCGTCGAATTGGAGATGCCAAGTGGAAATATCAGATATGTCATCATCCTCATTGCACATTGAGGAAACTGAGGCTCCTTTAAATGCGGAAGCTGAGATCCAGAAGGACTAAGTCATCTCAAAGTTGAACAGCTGTTAGGAGAGTCAAACTTGGAACTCAAGCTAAGAACCCTTCGCAGCCAGAGATCTCACCTCCCGGTGCTGAAACCCCCATAGGAACGGCGTCTGCTTCCTTGGTGTAACGGTGCATCGGTATAAGCACCTCCAAGATACACGCAGGGGGCTGGCATCCCAGAAATTCCAGGCAAGTGCCTGAGCCAACAACAGAGGCCAGGAAATGTGCCTCAGTTCTCGGAGTCTTAGCAGATAGATAATTTGCCCAGGAAAGAAGGAAAAGCCAGGGAAGAAAACTATACACAGTTAAAAGGAGGGATGTTAGCTTGCTAAGCCTGGCTTCCTGCTCTACTATATAGGGTGGGAAATCTAATACACACAATTTCAGGTCTATTATAAAGGATTATGTTCAAAAAGAGAAGCAAGGGAGAGCAAGATCATGTACCTTATAAGTCTCCCAGGTCTGCATGTTCATTTACCCAGGCCACAAATTAAAAATAAAACTGGACCAGGGGCTGGGGGCACTGAGAGAAACGGGGACTTATTACCTCATGGGGACAGAGTCTCATCACAGGGCTGATGAAAAAGTTCTGGAGATGGCTGGTGGTGATGGTTGTACATCAGTGAGAATACACTAATGTCACTGAACTACGTATTTTTAAATGGTTAAAATGTTAAATTTTATGCTATGTATATTTTACCACAATAACAATAAATCAAGCTGGATTTTTGCTTATATTATTGAATAGAAGGTCACATCACACACCTCCATTGTGTTTCTCTAGGAGCCGGGTGATGAGCCAGTGTCTCTTGTCGTCCCCACACACTTTGGATGTGGAAGAGAACCAGTTTTGACTTGGACAGGAAAAGTGCTGGAAATGAGAAATTAGCTATAAATAAAATGGCAACAATTGTCTAAAAAAAAAAAAAAACTTGAATAAGAGGCTAGATTTCAAATGGCATCCTATTTTATCTGAACAGGATCACATTCTGTAAGCAAGCATCTGTCTGCGTCAGTTTATGAGCCCCTCGGGGCCAAGACCTGCCTCTGCCTGTCGTGTCAGTGCTCTCACGGGGCCTCGTGTGAAAGTATTGTTACGTTATTGGGAAAGTTGAATGGAAAAATCTAGAGACAGTGGAACCAGAGAGAGAAAAACTACAGTGCCCACCACTAGAAATAAAAATGCGAGGGAAATAAGTCAACCAGAGATAGACAAATACCATAGGATTTCAGTCGTATGTGGAATTTAAGAAACCAAACAGATGAACTTATGGGAAGAGGTGGGGGAAGAGAGAGGGAAACAAACCATAAGAGACTCATAAAGGTAGAGAACAAACTGAGGTTTGACCAAGGGAAGTGGGTGGGGGATGGGCTAGATGGGTGAGAGGTACTAAGGAGGGCACCTGTTGTGATGAGCACTGGGTGTTGTATATAAGTGATGAATCACTGAATTCTACTCCTGAAACCAATATTGCACTGGATGTCGACTAAAATTTAAATTAAAAAAAAAAAATGTTAGGCGCTGCATTCAAAGGGAGGTCAGATTAAATTAAATGGAGCCTCCTGAACTTTTGAAGCTAGTAGACATTTTCCTGCTTCCAAGAGCTTGCTTTTAATTTTTTTAATTTTAATTTTTTTTTTTAGTGTTTGAAAAGGTTTAATCGTGTTAAATATATGTAACATGAAATTTACCATTTCATCATTTTTAAGTGTGGGGTGAGGTTAAGTATACTTGCATTGTTGTACAACCCTGTAAAGCTGACACTCTATGCCCATTAAATAACTCCCCATTTTTTCCTTCCTCCAACCCCCGGTAGCCATTATTCTACCTTCTGTCTCTGAACTTGACAGCTCTGGGTAGTTCATGGAAGAGGCATCCTGCAGTAATTGTCTTTTTGTGTCTTGCTTATTTCACTTATCATAACATCCTCAGAGTTCAGCCAGGTTGTAGTATGCGTCAGAATTACTTTTCCTTTTAAGGCTGAATAGTATTTCATTGTATGGATATACTCTATTTTGTTTATCCAATACCTGTTGAGGGACACTTGAATTATTTCCACCTCTTGGTTATTGTGAATAATGCTGCCATGAACATGGGTGTGTAAATATCTATTTGACTGCTTAGTTTAAATTCTTTTGAAGATACACACAGAAGTAGAATTATTGAATCATATGGAACACAGAGTCCCCACACACGCACAACTTCCCACACTACACATTCTCAACCACAGTGGTGCATTTGTTTATAATTAATAACATTTGCACTGACACCATTATCATCCAAAGTCCGTAGCTTACACTGGGGTTCATTCGTGGTGGTGTACATTCTGTGAGTTTTGACAAATGTACAATGACATGTATCCACCATTATGGTATCATACAGAGTATTTTCACTCCCCTAAAATTCCTCTGCACTCTGGCTACTCACCCCTCTCTGCCCCCTAACCCCTGGAAGCCACTGATCTTTTTTTTGTCCCCACAGTTTTGCCTTTTCCAGGACACCGTATAGTTGGAATCATGTAGTATGTAGCCTTTTCAGAGTAGCTTCTTTCACTTAGTGGTACGCATTTATGTTTCCAGAGAGCTTTCATTTTTACATAGCCTATTCTTGGCTGGTTTGCTTCTCACTTGTCTACAGTCTCCAGTGAAGACATTACTAAAAGAAGGGAACCCTCTAGGCTGCACAAAAATATGACTCTCAATGCCCCATCAGCCATTGCTGGGATCCTGGGCCAGAGACTTAGAAGTCAAGGCTCTCAGGCACTTCCCTGAAAAGAAAGGAAAGCCAATGCCAAATTTTGCTCTGATCAGGCAATGCGTTAGCCTAATCTCACAGTATAGCACCCATAGCTAAATTATCTGCCACTGTTGGTCACTTGTGACCATATTATATTAGCAATGTTAGATATCATGAAACTTTTTTTAATGGAAGAATTTAGAACCCAGTGTGAGCTCTTTCAAGTTTCTAAACATTTGGAAACTAAACAACACACTTCTAAAAAATATCCAAGAATTGAAGAGAAAGCTCAAAGGAAGTAAAATAATAAATAGAACATAGGAATTTCAGTGATGCAAAAGTGGTTCTTCAGAAAGAAAAAAAAATCAGCCAAATTGATTCAACTCTAGCAAGACTGAAAGAGAAAAAAGAGAGAAGACAGAAATCACCAGTATCAGGAATGAAACAGAAAGTATAATTCCAAACCCTACTTATATCAAAAAACAATAAGGAAATGCTACAAACAACTCTACGTACATAAACATGACAACTTAGAGGATATAGACCAATTTCTCAAGATGCGCAAACTATCACAATTCACCCAATATGAAATAGATAATTGGAAAATTTGGATAGCCTTACAACTATTAAGAAAATTAAATGTGTAATTTAAAAACTCTCAAACAGGGATCTCCAGGCCCAGATGGTTTCATTGAAGAGTTTTTTTCAAATGATTAAAGAATTAACAGTAGTTCTACACAGTCTTTTCAAGAAAATAGAGGAGAGTACACTCCCAAATTCATTTTATGATGCCACTATTACCCTAATACCAAAACCAGACACAGAAAATGACAGTAACAAAAAGAAAAAAAAAATGAAAGAAAGAAAGAAGAAAGAAAGACAAAAGGAAGAAAAAAGAGACTATAGACCATTACCCCTCATGAATACAGATGCAAATCTCCTGAACAAAGTATTAGAAAATAAAATTCATGATACATAAAAAGAATAATATGCCATGAGCAAGTGGGTTTTATTCCAGATATGCAAAACTGATTGACTATCTGGAAATCAGTCATTATAATCTGAGAAGAAAAAAATCATGTGATCATATCAACAGATGCAGAAAAATCACTTGGCAATATCCAACAGGCATCATGATAAAAATTCTCAGAAAAACAGAAATAAAGAGGAGTTACTCAACCTGATAAAGAGCATCTACAAAAAAAAAAAAAAAAAAAAAAAAAAAAAAAAAACCTTAAAGTTAACATTATGTTTAATAGTAAAAAACTGAATGCTTTCCCTCCAAGATTGAGAACAGGCAAGGATATCTCAAAAGGAAAACCATACAGTACTTATTCAATATTGAATATTCACTCATTCAACATAGTACTGAAAGTTCTAGCTAGATGGCAAGGCAAGAAAAAGTAAAGTGAAATAAGGTAAGAAAAGTAAATTTGGAAAGAAGGAATAAAACTGCCTCTGTGTACAGATTATGTGACTACCTACATAGAAATTCTCAAGAAATCTATAAGAAACAAACAAATGCTGTAAGTGAGTTCAGAAAGGTCATAGAATACAAGAAGATACAAAAGTCAATTGTATACAGGTATATACCAGAAATATAGTAGTCATGACATCATGGCAACTGAAATTTAAAATAGCATACCATTCACAATAGCTCAGAAAAATGAAATAACTTACAGATAAATCTAGCAAAACACATGCAGAACTCGTATGCCAAAAACTTCAAAACTCTGATGAAAGAAATCAAAACATCGTATGTGTCATATGGACGTGCACTTGAACACTTCACATGATAAGAATGAAAATTTTTAGAAATATTTAAGCCAATGCTCATCCAAATATCAGCAAGAGTTTTTGTAGCTAGAGACAAGATCATTCAAAACTCTATACGGAAACTCAAAAGGAACTAGAGTAGCTAAACAACTTTGTAAACGAAGAATAAAGTGGGAAGGATCAATCTATCCAGCTTCAACACTTATTTTGTAGCTCTGTGAATCAAAACTGGGTGGTACTGATGAAAAGCGATCAATGGAACAGAATAGAGAGAGAACCCAGAAGCAGACGCACAAATACACTCAACTTTCTGACCAAAGTGTAAAAGCAATTTAATGGAGGAAAGATCATTGGAACAAGTGGACTTCCACAGACAAAAAACATAACATCTAAATTTATACCTTATACAAAATTTAAGTCAACATGTAAATCATGAACTGAAATGTAAAATGCAAAGCTATAAGTTTTGGAAGAAAACAAGAAATCTTCAGGATCTACAGCTAGGCAAAGAGTTCAGAGACTTGACTCCAAAAGCACAGTCCATAAAAGGACAAACCGATAAACTGGACTTCATTAAAATCAAAAACATTCACTCTGTGAAAGACTTTGTTAGGAGAATGGAAAGACAAGCTTGTAGACTGGGGAAAAAATATTTGCAAATGGCATATCTAACAAAGGGACTAGTATCTAGATTATATAATGAGTTCTAAAAACTCAGTAGTAATGAAATAAACAATCCAATTAGAAAATGGGCAGAAAACATGAACAGACCTTTCACCAAAGAGGATGAGTATTGCCAAAGAAGCACGTGAAAAGAGATGCAGCACCATTAGCCACTAGAGAAATACAACTCAAACCAAAATAGGTTATCACTACACACCTAATGGGAAAGACTAAAATAAAACATAGTGACAGTAACAAATGCTAGGGAGGATGCAGAGAAACTGAATTCCCATTACCTGATGGGAATGCAAAATGGTACAGCCACTCTGGAAAACAGTTTGGCAGTTTCACGAAACAATAAATAAATATAAACTATCTTAGAGCCCCTCAATTATACTCCTGATGCATTTGCTCCAGAAAATGGAAAATACATGGTCACACAAAAACCTGTCCATGAATCGTCACAGCAGCTTTACTCCTAATAGCCAGAAACTGGAAACATTCCAAATGTCCTTCAACAGTTAAATGGTAAAAACAAACTTCCATTTCAGTACCATGGAATATTACTTGGCAAGAAAGGAGTAAATGCATGATATATCAACAACTTGGATGAATCTCTAGAGGACTGTGTTAAGTGGAAATAAAATCAATCTCAGTAGGAAATATGCTATATGAGTCCACTTACCTAGCGTTCTTGAAATATCAAAATTATTGAAATGGAGAGCAGATTAGTGATTTCCATAGTGTTCTGGATGGGGAGGGAGATGCAAAAAGGAATGAGGCATGTCTGTAAAAGGGCAGCATGAGGGATCCATGTGGTTGGTGGTGGAAATGCTCTTGACTACATCAATGTCAATATCCTAGTGGCGACATTGTACTATAGTTTAGCAAGATGTCACCATTAGGAGAAACTGGGTAAAGGGCATAAGAAATATCTCCATATTATTTCTTGCAAATGCGTGAGAATCTATAATTAACTCCAAATAAAAAGTTCCATTTAAAAATGGTTTGTCCATTAATTTGTTCAAACATTTCTGGAGCATCTCATTATGCATTACAACCATTGATCTCTACAGAGTTTATAGTTGCTGTTGCAACAGCTGGGATTATAAAACGAGATCCGAGAGCTTGCCCAAGGTCTGGAGGAAGAATTTTCTTGGTGGGTAAATCCAAATTGTGAGGCAGAAAAACATTCCAGTCAGCTGTCCGATAAATGAGGGAAAGGGTGTTGGTAAAATTCTCTCTGGATACTTCCAGGCGTTCAAAAAGAATGGGTTGGCCGAGTTGTAGGTACTCAGAAGACCACCTTTGCCATCTGAGGCCAATCGGCCACCCCCTACATTTTCAGTTTTGCTGTCTCGGGAGAGAAGGGGCCATTCAGAGCTCTGTGTGAGGCTGGCAGTCAGGATTTCCAGGTTCCCAAAGGAACTATGCCCAAATTAGCCTCAGCCCAGAGCATGCTGGGAGTGAGAGACGGTGGCATGGGTGTTAAAAACACTGGCTTTGAAGCCACAAATATCTGGTAATTGTTCTTTCTCTGCTCTCTCGGTTGTGTAGTCTGGGCCAAATTGCCTATCCTTCTGGAACCTTGTCTTTTCATCTATTTCATGTGGCTATTGTCGTTTGTTCGATACATTTTATTGGGGCATCCACAATGGGCCAGGCACTGTGGTAGGCACTAGAGAAACCACATGTGAATAACACAAATCAGGAAAGAAAGAGGAAGGGAGGGAGGGAGAGAAGGGTGATGCAAGGCAGTGCCTAAAAGCGTGGCAGCAGCAGCATCACCAGGGGGCTCCTTAGGAATTCAGAGTCTCAGGCCCGCCCCGGACCTGCTCCTCAGACTCTCTGAGGGTGGGACTCAGAAGTGCTCATGCTCACCAGCTCTGCAGGGGATTCTGCTGGCCTCCAGATTTGGAGAACTGCGGGTCTAGAGGGAGCGAGAGCGTTTACCACGTGACCTTGCGCAAGGCGGTGCTCACTCGTACTATCCCAATCCCGACCCATGGGAAACATTCAATTTGTCAGAAGGGACGAACCCTCCAAGAATTCAGGCGGACCTGGAACTCAAAACCCAAGCCCACTGCCCTCCAACTGGCTGTTCTTTCTATTGCCCTCACGGCCTTCACGTGCCACAAACGCAAACGCGCAGCAAAGAGGTCCTGACCATTTATCCGGGGCTCCCCGCACCCTGTGAATTGCATTTCTGGGCCTCCACGGTGTCAGCGCCCTCCCGCATCCTCACGGAGACCTCGGATGCTTCACTCCCTCCTGGGAGGTTATGATACACAATTAAAACCGGAAAAGACGGCAGCTCGCGCGTCTAAAGGTCAACCGTTGGCTTGCGGTCATTTTTGTCTAAACCGCAGAGAATGAACACAGCTTGGAAACAAGATCATTCCTTTATCTGCGCCTTCCTAGGTCTGCGGATTCTTTGAGGACCGTGGAGTCTGCACGTCTCTGAGAGACGTTGGATGATGGCCCGGGCGCTTCCCGAATCCTCCCGCACCCGAAGCGGCCCGCGGTCCTGCCGGCCTATTCAGTTTGTGCAGTGGAGGGGACACGGTCCCCGGGGTTAAGAGCTGGCAGTGGGGCACGCAGGAGCCCCTCTACCCCCGCCGAGGACGATCATTCAGAGCTCCGTGTGGGTCTCTTTTGTGCGGTGGGTGAGGCTTCCCACCATGGGTTCCGGTGACTTGGAATGCCAAGGGCCCAAACTTAATTAACTTCTCCGGGCTGGGACTCTATCATGTCAACCCGCATCCTGCTTCGTGGGGCGGCCGGACGAAAGTGCTCCCTGCACAAACAGAAGGCCAGGGACCTTAGTGGGAGCGTTGGCAAATACAACAGGGCCAGTGGCATCCTCATTAAACTCTGATTAGCAAGTGGACTTGATCCAGGCTAAATCAGAGCTGAATGAGATTTCTTTCTTTCTTCTTCTTTCTCTGCTGCCAGTTGATCAGATGTAGGCAATTAAGAACCCCCACACCTCCAGCCCTTGTATTTTTTTGAAGCAGGGAGCCCATACCAGTCAGGCCATAAAGACACTATTGTCCTAAGAACAATATTCCCCACTAATCTCACTTCTGGTAATTTACTTTTTTTTTTTCCCAAGCAGATTTAGAAACTTAAAAAAAAAAAAAATCCTTGAAAGAGTGGGGGGGGCGGGGGGGAGGAATACTCCACGGTATCTAATCCCATCGCAAAGTGGGAGTTTTCTTGTTCCATTCAGCTTTTCTTTGAATGAGCCCTGGATAAATAAACTTGGGCTGCCTTGCCACATTGATGCGGAGACCGTGAGGGTCCAATTATGCATATGGGGGCGTGTGCATTCTGGTTTGCAAATCAAACACAAAGAAAGCCGCACAAGTGCCCCCTTGTAATCAGTTCTCACTACAAATTTACAAACCTGCGAGGTGAGATTGCCTTTTGTTAAGTGTTTAAAAGCAATTATTACCTTTCTTTAATTTTCTGGTGGTAATTAGGCTTCTGAATCTAGTCCAACCTGGTCTGCGCCTTGAAGGCTTCTCGCTCCTCCCTGTGGTCTGCACGGGTGAGCTTCCCCTCGGAGCCAGGCTTGCAAGGATTCCTGAGAACTCCAGAGCTTTTCCAGCCCGAGGGCCAAGAAGTCTGACAGGCGGACGTCAGACGCTGAGAAGCTGTGTCCTTTTTTGCCTTGAAAGAGAGAAGATAAGAGACAATGGTGAAGAGAAGGATTCAGGGAGGGCAAAAGGAAAGACAGAAACTGGGCGGGGGGTGGGGGGGAGCATGAGGCAACAGAAACTTGAGAGGGAAAAAAAAGACGGGGAGGATTATCTAAAAAAAGGAGAGTCACCTCAGCACTGTTACTGTGTTCACACTTTTGCATTCACTTGCAGGATTCCGGTTAATGAGCCCGGCTGCTCCCGGCACCCATGCCTCAATGCATTTGGGTTCAAAGCTGAGTCTCTCTGCAAATAGAAGCCAAAGGGGAAAGAAAGCAAGAGAATCCAAAAGCCCTGCAAAATAGCTAACCAAAAAGCTCTACCTTTCACCATGTCCCAAGGTCACACCAACTTGGCAGGCAAGAGAGCCCCCAGAAAGACCTGCCTGGGGCTCCGCCTACCGAGACCCTAGCGGAGGCCAGGCCAGAAATTCCATTGCTCTTGGCACGTTCTGTGACGGTGCAGAGTACCAGCACCATTCCCAATGGCCAGATCCATCTCCAGGAAGGCCAGAGTTGACATCCCATGGGTCTCTTGGAAAGACAAACTATTTTTGGATTGTTGAGTTTTTGAGATTTAGGACAGCTGAGCCCACCTGGGTGAGGATGGGGTTAATCGTAAAGGATCTGGCGAGGAAACCAGGCTGGAGTCAGAGGGAATCCCCGTCACTAGAAAGGAGGCAAGCTGGGCCATCTTACTACTGTCCAGGGAAATCCAAGCTGGAGGGCAGTTCCAATATCAGGAGCAAACCAGAGGTGGAGTGGTCACCTGCTCTGTTTTCTCCTCGGGAGCAACATTTCCTCCCAAGATGAAAGGAAACAGCCCATCCCCTTTCACAGTGCGGGGTTCTGAGTCATCCAAATCTCATTTCAGGCCCCGGCCGGGTATTTACCAGCTGTATGAGGCTGGTCAAACTCTGCAGTCTCGAAGAGCCTCAGTTGTTCTCACCTGTACAATGAAGAGATTCCTCCCTGGAGAGGATAAAATAAAATACGTAAATCGCTCAACACGTGTCCGTGACAGACACTCCGTATATAATCGTATGAGAAAGTTAGTCTAGTAAATGATGAATGTCTGTTGGTCGTGTTTAAGAGACTGAGTTAAAAAGAGAAACAAGTACTGTTTCCACGAAAAACAGCTGTGTGATTGAGAAGATAGATAGATTCAAATAGAGAGAAATCTATATAAAAGCGTTGCTGTGAAGCATAGTAAATTTGTTGGCATACTGAGTGCCAGTAATGTGACTTCCACCCGGTCTCCACGGAGGGTCAAATATTGGATAGGAGCTGTAAATATGAACAAGCCCCTCATCCAAAACACTCACCATCTGGGGTGATGTAAGCCGTGTGACTATCCCACCAGGCAGAACGTGATAAGAGCCAAAGGAGTTGTGTAAAGAAACGAAGGAGCGCACTGAGGAAGGAGAGATTAGTTCCAGATAGCAGGATTAGGAGAGGCTTTAGGTTGGAGCTGGCATTAAACCAAGACTTGAAGATAGGTGAAAACAAGGAGGGCGTTCTGGCAGGAGGGGACAGAGTGCGTGCGAGAAGGCAGGTATGTCCGAACGATGGGGAGTGGAGGGACGGCACCTGCAGGGTGCGAGGCTGTGTGCTTGGGTCAGGGGACAGGAGTGCTCATTTGCCATGACGGGTTGGACCTTCACTGTCTGCAGCAGGCAGAATGGAATGGTTTGACTCACGTCGCCCCAGAAGCTCGGGTGTGAATGGGAGGTGGGGAGAGAACAAAGGCCAGGTCCGGACCGGCAGAGGCCTTTGCAGCAAGAGAGAATGATGGCGTAAGGAAGGGTGTGAATGCACAACAGGGCATGGATGTGGACACATCAGGCAAGATGGGTGACGTGTTGAACGTGAGGGCCAGGTTGGAGGGAAGAGTGGCAGAGACCGTTGGAATCTGAGCCCAGGGAATCAGAAGAGCTTACAGACCCCTCCTCCTCCCCCCCTCCCCCCCCCCCATGCACGAGGGGTGAGCTGCTAAGCCAGAACAGTCATCTTCCGTGGAGGAAAGGACAGGTGTGATGGTGCCTTGGAGAAGAGACAGAAGGAGAGCAGGTACTAGAGGAGGTGGTGTCCCAGGGCTGGGGAAACTGAGGAAAGGGCAGAGAGGAAGTGCCTATGAGTTCTTGACCTCCCTCCCTGTCCCATGTGGGGACAGGTCAGGGAGAGAAAAGGTGCCTGCAGTGCCCAGTGGCCTCCAGCACCCGGACGCTGGGTCCTGACCCTCACTCAACAGCTGCGAGAGGTCTGCACCGTCCTCGGGCCCTGACACAATACAGTAGCCTTGTCCTAATTTTGCCACTGGACTATTTATCGCTGAGGGAATCTGCCCCCGTTATGTCACCGCTACCCCCTTCAATAAGATCATCAGTGAGCTAAGGTTCCACAATGATGGTGAAAAATTCGTGTATGGCCCTTCTCTCACACTTTTCTCTTTTACTTGTTTAAAAAAAAATCTACTGATCATCAGTGTTCTTATTAAAGCTTTTCCAGAGATATCCATTGAAGGGGACTAAAGAGGCCCTGGAAAAAAGATATTAAAATGTCATACCCAGGCAGGACCGCAAAGATCATCTGTTCCAGGATTTTCCAAACATTTTGGGTCTTAAGCATCACCTGGGCCTTTATTAGAACTATAGAAGAAGACCAAGAAAGTGGACCTAAACCATAAAAAAAAATTATAGATTCCTGAGCCTCATCTCAGATCTACTGAAGCAGAACATCCAGGTGATCCTTAACATCATGCAAGTTTAGGGCACCTGAGTGGTTCAGTCAGTTAAGCGTCTGACTTCAGCTCAGGTCATGATCTCACAGTTCATGGGTTCGAGCCCTCCATTGGGCTCTGTACTGACAGCTCAGAGTCTGAAGGCTGCTTCAGATTCTGTCTCCTTCTCTCTCTGCCCCTCCCTAGCTAACGTTCTGTCTGTCTCTCGAAAATGAATGAAAACATAAAAAAAAAAAAAAAAGATCATGCAAGTTTAGGGAACACTGATTTAATCCAATCTCTTAGAGACAAGGCTCAGAGAAGTCAGTTACCAAGAATTCACAATTTCAGGGGGACATGGGACTCACACTCTCAGGGGTCACCTTCTAACACAATCTCCTGGGAGAGGAAAATGTTCTGGGTAAATTGATATATTGACTGAGCAATATTTGAGCAATATTTTTTGAGCAGTATTTTTTCTCAAGCTTGATTTTAATTCACTACAAAAAAATTAGCAATTTTTCAAATAACTTTCTCTGTTCGCCTTAGAAAGCAGGTTTGGCATATATATGTATCTGTATATGTATGTGTATGTATATGTATGTGTGTATACATACATATGTATAAATATACATGTATATGTCCATGTGGATGAATATGTATCCATATATAAATATATATTTCTGTATGTATGTGTATGTATGTATATGTGTGTGCATCATGTGTACATATACATATGCATGTGTGTACATGTGTGTGAATGTGTATCCGTATATGAATATGTGTGTGTGTGTGTCTGCATACATGTGTGTGCATGTGCACGTGTATGAATATGTATGTGTGTGAGTGCATGCATGTGTGTGTAAATACACGTGTATGTGTCCATATACGGAAGTATATTTGTATATATATATGGGTATGTATAGCTATATACCTACGGGTCTAGAACCATCAGGTGATGAGTAAATGTGTGATGAATGAGTTGAATGAGTGACATTATCCCAGGAACTGGCCGGGCAGCTGGCCCGGCAAGTTATGGCCACAGATATTTTCTGCCCAGAAGCAAGTATTTCTCTTTGAAGATCCTGAATCTGTAAGGCAGGGGTGTGGATTTGCTGTGCTTTCCAAACCTGCCATGTTAAGGGAAGGATTTCTTTTGTAAAAACCTGTGAATGGTTCTTTTACTGGCATGTTCTGAGTGTGGAAGTGTTAGCAAGAGATTCGCAGAGTTAATTAACCACCCCCACCTCCCTCCCTCCTGTTTGCCCAGCTCATTCAAACACATAAATGCCACTACAAACAACCACTAAATCTACAGAGGCTTGTTCTGGCTGTCAAACACCACTGTAAAAATAATATGCCCTCCAGCAGGGGAGGGGAAAGAGAAGACGGCAAAGCACTCACTAATTTTCAACAATCCCTCTTTAGAGACATAATCTTCAAATAAATATTTAACTTGCTCTGTCTTCAGTCTTAGATTATTTACAAATCAGGCTTTAAAGGCGATTTTAAATGATCCTTCCCTGAGCTATTTGCACACCTAGAGTTGCCCCGGGGGGGAGGAATGAGCCTTCCCAGAGGCCGGGGCTGGCCTCCCATGAGACCATACATGGCCTGTGAGCTCGCAAAGCAGGAGGCTCCAGAACCCAGGGAGTTGCACACCCCCTTCCAGCGCCCCTGTGCTGTGAAGGGATGGCTTGCCCACCTCCGGAAAGTTATCACTCAGGACCCTTACTTACGGAGACAATAGTCAGAGACTGAGGGAAACTTCCATGGCAGAACCAGAAATCTGTCCTAAGGAGGCCTGTGGCCCCGCTGAGACACCAGGGGAAAAAGGGTTCAGAGGGCAAGTCCAATTCTCAAGATCACCAGGTGGAGGCTCACAGCCAACACTCGATTCTGATTGTCTCCCGAGTTCTCGTTCCCGAGGCTGCGCAGAGTACAGTGGAAAGTGTGTTAATCGCATAGATTAACTGCTTCGACAAGCAAGACCAAACGCAGCAGAAGCTTATTCTCATTTGTATAAAGTTCTAACTCGTGTTCCCGGTCGGCGGGCAGGCCATTCCTTCGGCTGCATCTGACCAGCAGTCAGGAAAGAGAGAGAGGGCACGGAGAACGGAGCAGCGGCCTTTATGGCCAAAGCAGCTCTACTGATGAGTTTTTTGGGGTGATGGTGGGGTTCGTGGGGTCCGGAGCCGACGGCCAAGAAAGAATTCCTGGAGACGTCTTTGGTGCAAAAAGATGATTTTATCAAAGCACGGGGACAGGGCCTGTGGGCAGGAAAAGCTGCCCAGGAACCTGGAAGAGAGACTGGTTATATACCTGGGAGTTGGGGGAGGTAAAATCCAGGGGAAGTTTCCAGTGAGATTTTTCATATGCTAAAGAAGACTCCCAGGACCCTGGAGGCCTAGCTAGTGTCTAGCTAAGGGTGTTTTTCCCTCTAGCAAAGCATTAACCCTGAGACAGTAGGCAGTTCCTGGAGAAACATTTTGCTCTGCCTGCCTCAAGTATTTGCCAATGGGCTGCAGGTTATAAGGAAATGTAATTTTACCTACCATTTCCTTCTGCCTTTCTTCCCCACATCACTAAGGAGGGGAGGGTGATGTTGGGGCTCCAAGAAACGGAATCTATAAGTTTCTGGGGATTAGGCTATTGATTAGACTGCCTTTTTTCTTGTAATTTACTAAGATATTTGTAAATGGGTGGAGACCGGTGTCCCGCAGGACTGTGATCGCTATCAGTTAATCTTTTGTTTTTCCCCTTTCCTTTGTTCTTGGGCAGCCAGGAGTGCCCAGGAATATCACACACATCCCACCCCGGGGCTGGGAGGGGGTTGTAGTCTGTCAGCTTGCCTTACGCTCCTTCATCACTCTGAACACCTTTGGGCCCTGCACAGGATACAGTACAATGGGAAACCCAAGGTGAAGGGCATGGCGCCTCCCTAGAGAACCAGAGACAACCCCACACCAAGCAAATGATCTCTGTATAAGTCTGCACACTGAGCCTTCACTTGACCTTCATTGTACTTCCCACGCACCACAAGGGGTCTTTCTATTTATTTGCTTTATTCTCTTTTAGTATCTCAGTAAGCTGCTCCATTTTTTTTTTTTTGGCGTAGGAGGAAACCATTAAACGAAACTAATAAGTCATGGTTCAAGGGAGGGGAAAAATTGCCCACTGAGGTAGGTATCATTAAAAACAAACACAATAACAAAGCAGATTGGAGTTTACAGGAACTCCTGGGAGCTTTTTCCTTGCTTGAGACAACCCTCGGGCATGGATGGCTCTGTCCACGTCGGACCAGCCAGTGCCCCTCCAGCCTGGGAAACCCAGCATCAACTCTGCATCCATTCCAGAGGCACCCGGAGAGGAGAATCCAGAACTCTGACCTGTCTTTCAATAGTCTTGCTGCCGGCCGTGTCCTTCCATGAGTCCGGCCGGATTCTGAGCCCCAGCCAAGGAAAGATAGACGGGGGCCATCTTAAGGTGGGCCAGACCCAGACCAGCTCCCACCCCAGCATGGGCGTCACCTTGTGGTGACAGCTCAGAGCCTGGAGCCTGCTTCGGATTCTGTGTCCCTCTCTCCCTGCCCCTTGCCTGCTTGTGCTCTGTTTCCCTCTGTCTCTCAAAAATAAATAAAACATTAAAAAAAAATTTTTTTTTAATTAACTGCCATCTCCTCGAGGGGGGGCGGAAAGCAGGGGAGGATGACAGGCCTCTTGAACCACATCATAAGGACACACACTTGCATGCTCTGTTTGATAGCCCCGACTGACAACAATCATTTCTTTCATCAGGGACACATTTCATCTTTATAAAGCTAGATATCCAGGAATGTAATTTTTGGAAAACAAAGTGGAGACAATCCGTAAGCCACACATCCTTCACTCTTACCACAAATGAAGTCATATATCGACACCTTCTTCCCCTCCCAAACATAGGATCCTTTTGGAATTTGAATTCGAAACTCAAATTTGTCTCCCCTATCTTAGTCCTTCGTTATTGTCACATTGCACATAAAACAATCACTGGGAGATGGTAAGAGTAGTTCACACATTCACATATGCATTAACTACTTATACATACAAGCATACATAGAGATGTAACTGTGCAAACATGGATGTATATTACACAGTTCCGGATTCCACATATATTCTCATTGTATCTTCGTGACAACCCATGAAAGAGGCCTGGCAGAAATTTCTCCCGTTTCATATTTGAGGAGACTGGAATCAGTTGGTGAATGAGGTCCTAGGGAACAGTCCCCCATGGGGCTCTCTGCTGTCATCGTGGAACCTGCATCAGGTCCTCTGTCCCCCACTCTCTCTCTCTGTCCCTCCCCTGCTCACACTTTCTTTCTCTCTCTCTCTCTTTCAAAAATAATAAATTAAACATTAAAAAGAAAAGAAAAGAAGAGGAAAGGAAAGAAAAGGAAAGGAAAGAAAACATTATACTCTCTGTACCTGGAGCACAGACAGTGACAGTTGAGACATAAAATCTAGGATCCAAGATTCCATTCCAGCTATAACCCTAAACTCCCCCCAAGGACAGGGCCTCAATGGCCTTTGTAACTGCTGTTTTTCTTTGCAGGTGTACAGATGGCAATGCAAATACAAAGGGAAATTATACAATGTTTGAGATGTCAAAGAAAAAACATTGTAAAAAATGTTACACGACTTAAAGTGTATTCCTGAGGGAAAGGAAAAAAGGACGTACAAAACAGAAGGAAATTAGGACTGGAAATTAGGATTTCTCTCCGGAGCATTCCAGGGAAGTTTAAAGACCACCATGCCTTACAGATTCTTGCACTAGCTCTCCCCCAACCTTTCTGCAGCTATAGCCAACTAGGAGAGGGAACGTCAGCCCCCTTGTGGAATGTGGCTCACTTTCTAAAGGTCTATGACAGAGAAGGATCATTTCCGAGGCAAAACAAAGACAATGACATAGGGTTACGGCTACATAATGAGTGTTTTCACATTGAGCCAGTGACTGCACAGAAACAACACAAGCACAGACTAGGATCTCCCTTCCACGCTCTCGGTGGCTTTTGTCACACTTGGTTATGAGTCGAACTGTGTCCCCACAAAACTCATATGTTAAGGACTTACCCCCAGTGTCTCAGAATGTGACAGTATTTGGAGATAGGGCCTTTAAAACATGAGTTAGTTAACGTGAGGCCATTAGGCTGGGCCCTAGTCCAATCTGGTGTTCTGATACAAAAGGGAAATGTGGGGCACCTGGGTGGCTCAGTAGGTTAAGCATCTGACTTCGGCTCAGGTCATCATCTCAGGGTTCATGAGTTCAAGCCGCACATCATGCTCTGTGCTGACAGCTCAGAGCCTGGAGCCTGCTTCGGATTCTGTGTCTCCCTCTCTCTCCTCCCCTCCCCTGCTTGTGCTCTGTCTCGCTCTGTCTCTCAAAAATAAATAAACAAAAAAACAATTTTTTTTTTTTTTTTTAATTTAAAAGAGGAGGGGAAACTTGAGCATGGACATCAGAGTTGCTCACACAGGGAAGACCACACGAGGGCACAGCGTAAAAGCCTGAAAATCTACAAGCCAAGGAGCAAGGCCTCAGGAGAAACCACCCCTGCCAATATCTTGATCTTGGATTTCTGGCCTCCAGAACTGTGAGACATAAGTATCTTTTTTTTTTAAAATTTTTAATATATATTTATTTTTGAGAGAGAGAGGGAGAGGGAGAGGGCAAGTGGAGGAGGGGAAGAGAGAGAGAGACGAAGGCAGAGAATCCGAAGCAGGCCCCAGGTACTGAGCTACCAGCACAGAGCCCAATGTGAGGCTCAAACCCACGAACTGTGAGATCATGGCCTGAGCCAATGTCAGACGCTTAACCGACTGAGCCACCCAGGCGCCCCAAGTTTCTGTTTTTTAAGCCCCAGTCTATGGTGCTTGTTACAGCAACCCAAACAGACTCACACACACCCACAAAGCCTCAGAGCAGAAGAGGGGAAAGCATTTGGCCTTGGAATGTGGAGGCTTGGATTCAGGTGGGGCTTTGCCACTAAGTCATGTTCCCAGAAAAGTCAGGGTTTCTGAGCATCGCTCTCTTCCTGTGCAAGATGTAAGGGTTGGTGGGGACTGGCTGAGAGGTTCTTTCTCCCCACATTCCATGACTTCGCCACCTGTCCATCACAAGGACGCCCCACCCAACCTTCAACCGCGGGGGTGGGGGAGAGTCCCGCCGCAGTGAGGCTCACTCAGTGACTCTGCAAGCTACAAGCACACTGTGGCCTTGGCCTTGAGACAGGGGGGAAGGATCTGTATTCTCTAGTGGCAGGAATTAATGAGTTGGGAAGCCATGTCATTCTCCCTAATTGGCTCTTGTTGAGGCCAGGGCCGCCTTTGCCTGGAGACCTTTGCAATCCTGACTGCTCAGGTGTTCAGCCCGCCCCTCACCCTCACCCGGCTTCCCACACACGCCTCTCCCCCAGGGCTTGCTCTGACTTGGATTGCCGCCAGACTCCCGCCCAACTCCCAATTAAGTCTACCAGGCGCGGTCTGCCCCTTGGAGGAAGCCCTCGCTTGCAAAGGGACTTAAATCACTTGACGCGTGCATGCCAATTTTTCCCTCCATATCACTCTTACTGATTAGCCTTTTCTTTTCCCCCTTTTAAGAAAATGACGACGACTCATTATTTTTAAAGAAAGCTTGATGGGCTTTGGCTCAGACACAAAACAAAATTTCAGCCAATGGCGATGAATGCAGGCCGTTCCAAAGGATAAAAGGCAGAGGCACCTAAGACCACCTAAGTAAAGGTTAACTGAAAGTGCCTGACGTGCCCACTCTGACACCTTCACGTGTGTTCTCGCTCTATTTCCACGCACCCACAGCAAGTGGGGCCCATGCATCTAAAGTACCCTGATTGTCAGAGAAGTTGCTCCTCCCACCTCCCCTTCCCCATCTTTTCTTCTCTCTTCTTATTCACTAATTAACATCAGCAACCTTAGTGCATCCTGTCCTGTCCCTAGCAAAAAGGAAAGCCAACAGGGACGCTGCAAAGTGTTGTGACCTCCTTACATCATTTTAAACTGCATTTTTTTTTTCAACCCAAAGGACCTTGAATAATAGGAGATTGAAAATGGCCAGAGAAAAAAAGAGCCTTTGAATACGGAGAAAACTTCCAAGTAGCATGTAGTCTGTAAGTTTCAATTTGCAACTAGGTCACTGAATGTAAGCCTCTCCCACAGGCTTTTCTAAAGTCATATGTAAGCAGAAAGCATTCTCCTTTGAGAATTTTGAGCAGTCGCTCAAAATATGCGTGAACAGAATTGCATACATCCACACAGTAACAAACAGGAAGAGAAATAACTGGACAGGGAGACAGTCACATAACAGTGAGTCCGAAAAGCAGGACATCTCTGTGTTTTAGAAAACCGAACTTCATGCAATTAGAGGCAGAGACTGAAGACTCCAATATTATTAAGAGTTTTGATGGCAATCAGATGTGGACCACACACCACATGGTGAAGGGCAAGGGAATGCATGGCAGTGGAATACAGAACCAGAACCCAGAGGACAGAGTTATGACCAGACACGTTGCTGGCCACTCCTGGAGATGTCACCATCCCTGATATAGCACCCCCAGGAGTCACGCACGTACACAATGAGCTGCTCTTCTCTAGGTTGGAACTTTAGTGCCCTTCAGTGGGTCCACCATGGAGCTTCCTGGGCGGCTCTGATGTGATCCACACTAGCTGAGAGTAAAATGTACAGGTGGCAGATTGCCATCTCCCTGGCGCTTTCGAAGCATGGGAATAAAGATTACTCGTAAGTATTTTATTCTTTCACATATTATTGTAAATGGGATTCTTTTCATAATTTCCTTTTCAGATAGTTGGTTGTTAATGTATACAGTGCGGCTGATTTTATCTTAGAAGAAAAGTTTTCAGTTTTTCACCACTGAGTATGACATTACTTGGAAGCTTCTTATGTATGGCTTTTATTATGTTGAGGAACATTCCTTCTGTACCTAATTCGTTGAACATTTTTAACATAAAAGGCTATGGAATTTTGCCAAAGGTGTTTTCCTCGTCTATTGAGATGATCGTACAATGGATTTGATGTTTATTTATTTTGAGCAAGAGGGAGAGAGAGAATCCCAAGCATGTTCCACTCTGTCAACACAGAGCCCAACACAGTTTTCTGTCTCACGAACCGTGAGATCATGACATGAGCTGAAATCAAGAGTCAGATGCCTAACCAACTGAGCCACCCAGCCCCCTAGATTACCATACGATTTTTAATTTTTCATTTCATAATGTTAATGTGGTTTATCACATTGATTGATTTGCATATGTTGAACCATCCCAAAAATAAATAAATAAGTCCTACTTGATGTATTGTTGAATTTGATTTGCTAGAATTTTGTTGGAGATTTTTGCACCTATGTTCATCAGGAGTATTAGCCTACGATTTTCTTTTCTTGTGGCCTTTTTGTGTTGTTTTGGTATCAGGGCAATGTTGGCCTTATAAAATGAGTTTGGAAGTGTTCCCTCGTCTTCAAATTTTTGGAAGAGTTTGAGAAGGATTGGTGTTAATCCTTCTATAAAGGTTTAATAAAATTCACTAGTGAAGCCAACTGGTCCTGGGCTTTTCTTTGTTGGGAGTTTTTCACTACTGATTTCAATCTCCATATTCATTATTGGTCATGAACAATTTTCCATTTCTTCATGATTCCGTCTTGGTAGGTTGTATGTTTTTAGAAATTTATCCCTTTCTTCTAGGTTACCCAACATGTTGGCATATCAATGTTCATAGTATTATCTTTTGATCCTTTGTATTTTTGTGGAATCAGTTTAATATCTCCTTTTTTGTTTCTAATTTTATTTATTTGAATTTTCTCTCTCTTCTTCTACTGAGGAATAAGTAAAGGAGGTGAAAGAGTTGTGCACTGAAAACTATAAAACACTGATGGAAGAAATTAAAGCAGATACAAGTAAGTAGAAAGACAAACTGCCTTCACCCATTTGGGCTCCTATAACAAAATACTACAGACCAGGTAGTTTATAAACAACATGAATTTATCTCTCATGGCTCTGGAGGCCAGAAGTCCAAGATCAACAGCATAGTCGAGTCCTGGTGAAGACCCTCTTTTGGGTTGTATACTGCTGACTTCTCTCTATGTCCTCATAATGGAACGGTAGATCCAGCTCTCTGGAGCCTCTTTTATAAAGGCATTATTCCCATTCATGAGAACTCTGTCCACACGACCTAATCACATCCCAAGGCCCTACCTCCTAATGCTATCACCATGGGGGTTAGAATTTTAACATATAAATTTGGGGCAGACATAAACATTCAGATCATAGCACATTCCATGTTCATGGATTGGAAGAATTAATATTGTGGGGCACCTGGGTGGCTCAGCTGATTAAGCATCCAACTTTGTCTCAGGTTATGATCTCACTGTTCGTGGGTTTGAACCCCACATTGGGCTCTGTGCTGACAGCTCAGAGCCTAGAGCCTGCTTCAGATTCTGTGTCTCCCTCTCTCTCTGTCCCACCCCTGCTCGTGCTGTGTGTGTGTCTCTCTCAAAAATAAATAAACATTTTTAAAAAATTAATAAAAAAAGAATTACTATTGTCAAAATGTTCATACTACCTAAAGCAAACTATACATTCAATTCAATGCCTGTTAAAATCCCAATGGCATTTTTTACAGAAATAGAAAAAATAGTCCTAAAATTCATACAAAACCACAAGGGACCCTGAATAGCCCCAGGAATCTTGAGAAAGAACAAAGTTGGGGGTATCACACTTCCTGGCTTCAAAATAATTTACAAAGCTATAATAATTAAAACAGTAGGGTACTGGCATAAATACAGATACATAGACCAATGGAATAGAACAGAGAGCCCAGAAACAAATCCATGCATATATGGTCAATTGATCTTCAGCAAGGATGTCAAAAGTACACTGCCGAAAAGATCATCTCTTTGACAAATGGTGCTGGGAAAACTGTCCACATGCAACGGAATGAAACCGGACTCCCATCTTACTTCATACACAAACCCACTTCTAAGTGGGTTAAAGACTTAAACACAAGACCTGAAACTGTAAAACTTGAAGAAAACATTCTTTGATATTGGTCTTGGCAATGATTTTTTGGATTGGACACAAAAAGCACCAGCCAAAATCAAACACAGACAAACGGGACTACATCAAGCTACAATGCTTCTGTACAACAAAGGAAACCATCAACAGGCTGAAAGGGCAACCTACGTATTGGGGGAAAATGTCTGCACACCATCTGTCTGATAAGAGGTTAATACCCAAAACCTAGAGAACGCTACGCTAAATGAAACAAGCAAGTCACGGAAGGTCAAATATTGCGTGGTTCCGCTTATTCAAGGTGTCTAAAATAGTCAAACTCATAGAAGCAGAGAATAGAATGGCAGTTGCCAGCTGTGGAGAGGAGGATTGAGGAGTTGACGGTCAATAGGTATAAAGTTTCAGTTATGCAAGAGGAAAAAGTTCTAAATATCTCCCGTACAACACAGTACCTGTAGTTCATTTAACAATACCATATTATGCACTTTAAATATGTTAAGAGGATAGATCTCATGTTAAGTGTTTTTACCACACACACACACACACACACACACACACACAAGAACACAAGGAAACTTTTGGAGGTGATAGATATGTTTAGTACCTTGATTGTAGTGATGGTGTCATGGATGTATATCTACAGCCAAACTGATCAAAATGCATACAGTAAATATATGCAAATTTTTGTGATATCAATTATATCTCAAAAGAACTTTTTTAAAGAGACAGAGTTAAGGACCATAACACAGTCAAAGATCCTCCAAATATCTGTGACCTCCCAGGACCTCATTTCGGGTTGACTTTTCTAGAGAAAACCCAAGCTACATGGAAAGATCATTGAATACTCCTTTAGGCTAATTCAACCAGATTTTAAGGAAATTGGGATTCGATGTTCCCTGTTTATATGAGTTGATAGACTCAGGTTCATCTATGGTTCATAATGTGATGAAGTCAAGGGGCCGACTGATTTCTAGAACAGTATCTAAGGGCTCTACACATGTCCATTAGCCACAAATAGCTACAGAATATGGTGAGCAGAGCAGTCTCCTCTACCCCCATGGACTACCTTTAAGTGGGAAATGCTACCAATCTTACCGGGCCATTCTCTGGGTGCCACCACACGGACCTGTTTCTCAGGTCTGCTTCAGGATTGTACAAGGAAATGAAAGTCACAGTCTCCAGTGGGAAGCTATTGTGTTTCCATCGTCTCAGGGAATCCTAGACTTAAAATTCCTTGGAAGTTCAGGAACTTCCTATTTTTATTCTTTGCCAACCTAAATATCAAAATGTCTGAGAGGAAGGATTGATTACGCAAATGAGCCACTATTGAGATGTTCCCTATTTATTGAGACGCTCCAGCATGCTTGGAACTCTTTCCAAAAGCTCTAAGGAGGGCACTCACATGTCTTCTCTTGGTAAATCGATGTGATTTAAAAACAAGGAAGAAAAAGAGTATTGTTGATAGGGGCTGTGTTCTTTGCTTCACACAACCCCCTCACGTCTCAAACTGTTTAAACCCTAGGTCATATTTTTATTGGTCTCTCTCAGATGCTTTAGTGTCACCTCCATGAGAATTTTTTTTTTCTTTTCTTTTCTTTTTTTTTTTTAATTCTTAGTCTCTGAAGATGTCATTGGTGGAGGGGATTGTCACCGGAGAGAAAGCCACCTGGATTCAGTTCCAGAACTATGTAGATTGGGTTACAAAACATCAAGGAGTCTAGGACAGTCCCATAAGTAGTGAAGATAACTATGGTTTATTGTAATATTAAGTGAGTTCCCAGCTGGGAGGATTATCTACTCATTGAGAGTGAACATTGACTAGAAAAGATGAAAATGTAAATTTGGGGGTGGTAGGCTTATCCTAAAATTGACTGTGGGTGACACTGAACCCCACTGAATGGTGCATGTCCAATGGTTGATCTTATGTTACATAAATTATACCTCATATCTCAATAAAACTAGGTTGTTGTTCTTTTTTTTAAGTTAGTGGCATAAAATAACACTGAATTGCATTAAAAAAAAAAAAAAAACAAGAACCATTTCATTGCAGTGATGAATCTTATGGTGGAATTCAGTTAGGACTGTGAGTCTGGCTTGTCTCTGCTCCAGAATGACCATGGATTCTGATGGGAAGACTTGAATGGTTGGGGGCTAGAATCCTCTGGAGGCTTCTTGATTGGCATGTCAGGCACTGGGCTGGACAGTGGGCTGAGTTGGCGGTAAAGATGGGCTCAGTCAGTACCGTTGACTGGAGCGCGGGCATGTGGCCTGTCTACGAAGCTTGGGTTTATTACAGCAGAGCGGCGGGATTCTGAGGTAGAACATCCCAGGAAGGAGTTTCTAGAGAATGAGCTTTCCAGAAGCTCCAAGGCTTCTTAAGTGTCCAAATAAATCTCTAGGCCAGCCCAGATTCAAGGGAAGATAAATAAATCCCCTCCCTTTGATGAGGGTGTGGCAGGACCATATTGAAGAAAGGCATGTGGCATGGGACATACCATCCAGAGCACCTTCAGAAAGTAGAACCTGCTGCAGGACCCTATTCTTCAGAAGACCATGGTCTCTTGGTCTCACTGTCAGGCCCAGAGGCTTCCCTGCAGGGTAAGAGAGCTCAGTTACAGAAATTCTAAAGCTAAGGTCCTTGCCCTGCCACAGCACCACAAAGCCTTTTGCTCTCAGAGGTCTCCCTGAGATATCTCACCTGGTAGGTGCAGGTACCGTCACTTGAGAAACTTGCTGGCCTCTGACCTTGTTTCAGATTTAGAAACTGCCCCTCACGATTGCTCTTGCTATGCTGCTCTCCAAGGTACTTCTCCCTCTTGCCCCCACCCCATGAGATGTCTCAGAAAACATCTTCAGGGGCGCCTGGGCAGCTCAGTCAGTTAAATGTCTGACCCTTAGTTTTGGCGCAGGTCACTATCTTGCGGTTCGTGAGTTCGAGTCCCGCATCAGGCTCTGTGCTGACAGTGCGGAACCTGCTGGGGATCCTCTCTCTCCCTCTCTCTCTGCCCTCCCCCTGCTTGTGATCTCTCTCTCTCTCTCTCTTCCCCTCCTCAAAAATAAATAAATAAACAATTAAAAAAAAAGAAAACAACTTCAATGAGCTTTATGTTTCAAAAGAGGTTGCTCACAAGCAGCAGCTTTTATATTTAGATTCCGTAAAATCTCTAAAGCTGAGAGACAGAGAGACAGAGAGAGAGAGCCCACCTTCTTTTTTTTTTTTTAATCAGGAAAGGCAAAAAAAAAAAAAAACAAAAAAAAAAAAAAACAGAACAACAACAACAACAAAAATACATTAGGGACGCCTGGGTGGCTCAGTCAGTTGGGCATCTGACTTCACCTCCAGTCACCATCTCACAGGTTGGTGAGTTCAAGCTCCACATGGGCCTTGCTGTTGTCCATGCAAAGCCCACTTCAGATCTTCTGTCCCCCTCTATCCCTGCCCCTCCCCATTCTCTCTCTCTCTCAAAAGTATATAAATTAGCATTTAAAAAAAGACACATCAATTTTTCAGGAAATCATCATGCCACAATGGTCAAATGTATAAATGCACATAAGGGTGTGTTCACACACATAAGAAAGGCAGAGAGGGAGGAAGGTATGGGAGGGGGGAGGGATTTGTTAAATCCTCTGAAATAACTTGCATGCATTTTTCAAATAGCAGAAACAGAGTCCTGCTTAGGGGCAGAATGCAATAAATAAGGAAGAGAGGAGAAGCTGATTTCATATAAAGAAGAAAAATACAATTTTCTCTCTCTCTCTCTCTCTCTTTTTTTTTTTTTTTTTGATACTTAATGCCACATCTCATATTTGTGGGAGATAGAAACCTAGTCTTTTTTTTTTTTTTTTTTAATCCACAAACACCTTTAACATAAGTCATTAGTGACAGCCTAGGGATCATTTTTTAGACAAAGTCAGCGGCTTATCTTTGTCTATATCAAAAAAAAAAAAAAATCCTTAAATGACCAGAACTTGGCACTCTAGGAAAAACTCGAGGGGGAGATTGGAGAAACAAAATTTGGCTTCAAGTATCGTGCAAGGGGCGTCCCACTTGTTACGCAGCCGAATCTCCCCCATTATGTGAGGCAGCTGCTAATATCTCATTTAGTTTTGCAGTTTAGAAAACTGGCACTAAGAAGTTAAATAACAAGCGAGTCTGTCCGTCACTGGCACTGCAGACCCAGGTGTGGCTTCGCCGAGCCTGTGTCTGGCCTGGAGTCGCGTTCCTTGGCTCAGGAACACCTGGGTGTCTCCTAGTGGGACGATAAATTGAGACGTGCTGGTTGGAGGCATTCTGATAGGCCACCAACATCTTTCCCTCCAGCTCCGTTTCCTCTCTCTGGGACAAGCTAAGAATGCAGCTCATTTAGGTCTTCTTCCAGATTGACTCTGTCCCTGGCCGCCCAGCAAGCACTTTGTTAAATGCCCTGCTAAGTCCTCCCGCAGCGCCCTCCACCTGCTCTATGCTTATTCCTAACGTAGCACCGACCCTTCTAGTCTACAAACATTTTGAGTCTCTCACAAGAGACTTTAAGCTTCCTGAGGGGGCAGACTGTGTCGCATTCAGCATTTATCCCAGTGCTCAGCACGTAGAAAATGCTCCCATGCTTGTTGAATGCCTGGGTTAGTTATTAAAGATCACTCAGCCACAATTAGTGCCCAAGTCCCTTCCTTGCATCTCACTAAATGGCACTGAGTATACAAATCACAGCGCTTTCTTCATGGGAAAAGATGGATAGGAATGACTACATAAAGATATAAAACTTCTATAAGGCAAGAAACACATGAACAAAATTTAAAAGGGAAGTAGCCAGCTGAAAGAATATATTTGCAAAGAAAAAAAAGATAAAATCCTTGGTATATAAAGGATTCCTATAAATTAATGTTAAAGATGCATGGCACAATAGGAGAGGGGAAATTATAAATGGACAATTCACAGGACCAATGCATATGGCTAAAATACAAAAAAGATGTTGAACATCACTAGTAACTACAGAAGTGCAAACTTCAATGACTGTCAACCTAGCAAAATGTCAAAGGTAGAGCATACTCAGTTGGAACACTGGCAGGATGAATCAGTACGACCTTCTGAACAATCATTTGCCAACATTCCGGAAAATCTCAAACGGACGACTCCTTACATTCCATGATTCCACTTTGAGGAGCACTTACTAAGGAAATATGACCAACTAGCAGGTGGACCTAAAGCTATTCTTACAAATATACATTCTGCAACTTTGTTGATACTGGCAAAATTATAGTGAAGACCTAAATGTTAATCACAGTCAAAAGGTAAAATGCATTTCACAACACTAAACTATGAAGAGACTCTACTTCATGAGGTCCTTCTAGATGTGTTAATATATCTATGCCACATAATGAAAAGAAAAGTAGATTGCCCAAGCAACACAATAGTCGACTGAATTTTGGGGGTGGGGTGGGGATATGCATTAGTTTGGAGAGATTTGCATAAGCACTCCAAAAGCTTGTAGAATGACACCCCCAAGTTGTTAACAGTACTTATTTCTGGGACTGGAAATGGAGTGAGCAAGAAAAAAACGTTTCCTTTTAACTCTGTACATGTCTGTACAATCAGTTAAATGTGTTACAAATTTATTACAATCAGTTTCTATTGCTTTTCTAATATGAAAGAGAAGCAAAGACGTTTCTTTGTTTTAAGTCTGTCCTATCTTTTCCTGGCTGCGTTGCTATTCTCTGTAGAGTTGGACAGAATGTAAGAGAGAGAGGGAAACTTAGTTTGAGAATGATGCGTGTCCAGCAACCCCCACTGACACCCTCTTTGCCCCATAATGTCCCAAGAATGCAGGGAAGCATTCTTGGATCATTGCCATTTTCTCGAAAGTGTCGGTGTTTGCTTGCAAAACTCAATGAAGTGGTCTCTTCCCTTAAGGAGCTTACAAAGTCTAGTGAGGAGAAGAACAATCAACTTATACAAGCATATAACCTACAGGGAAGTACAGTTTATGAAATAATGGCTGGCCTAGGATGATGAGTAAATGAATCATCCAGGAAAAGTCAGGGAAGGCTTTACCAAGGGGGAGGTTTGGGAACTGAAACTCAGCCATTGAGCAGAATTTTTTTCTTCTTTTCAGGTAATTACACACGCAGTTTTCAATGAAATTTTATACAATGAAAAGTAAAATTGCTGTTTGCATAGCCCCATGAAAGAATTTGAGACAAAAGCAAATACACTAATTAAACAGGAAGTGAGAGAGTGACAGACGATTTCGAAGCTCTCTTCCAGCTCTCAAAACCTCTGTTGTGAGCACTCAGAGTATTGATGGAGCCCCTGAATGTGTTCAGCTCTGATCTGAGGATGGAAAGAGGAGGGAGGATAAAACTACGTGCCGTGGTCTCAGTTCTTATGAAATTTACAACCTTGGGGCCCCTGGGTGGATCAGTGGGTTGAGCATCCGACTTCAACTCGGGTCATGACCTCACATTCCTGAGTTAAAGCCCCACAATGGGCTCACTGCTGTCAATGCAGAGCCCGCTTCAGATCCTCTGTCCCTCTCTCTCTGCCCCTCCCCTGCTTGCACTCTTTCAAAAATAAATTTAAAAACATTAAAAAAGAAAAGAAATTTACAACCTTGCTAAGGGTACCAAACTAATGCACAGAAATCTGTACTCAATAGGAACCACCCCAGCAGGCCGTTCGAAATGTTAATCTATTGACATTACATAACTAGGCACCAAACCGTGTGGTATAGACCCTGGAGACGATGTCCATAAATGATACAACCCAAAAACAAGACACTCTTCAAATTTGTAAACTGACCTCCAAGGTGCAAGTATTTCGCCATATTCGCTAATACACTTGCAATGGATGATTCTTTAGAGTAGTAAAGCTATGTGGGATCTAAATAATGGCAAAAAAATACATAAATTAGCAACATATATGAGTCCAGCTGACCCTGAACGACATGGGTTAGAACTGCATGGCTCCACTTATACTTGGGTTGTGGTTGTTATCGTTGTTGTTGTTTCAGTAAACACAGTACAGTGGTGTAAATGTTTCTTAACAACATATCTTTTCTCTAGCTTACTCTTTGGTAAGAATACAGCATATAAAAATATAGCATACCAGATATGTGTTAATTGGCTGTTTATGTTATGGGTCAGGCTTCCGGTCAACGGTAGGCTATTCGTAGTTAAGTTTCTGTGGATTCAAAAGTTATACACAGATTTTTGACTGTGCGAGGGGATCGAGGCCCCTTACCCCAAGTTGTTCAAAGGTCAACTGTATTGAATTATTATAGGCACTACAAATGGAGGTCAGAAAACAAAGCTCTCAGTGGCTACTCAGTGTCCACTGGAGAAATCAGAAAAAGTATGACCAATGGGGGCTTGAGTTGAGTCTAATAGAACACATTGGATTTAGATCATAGAAGAGATTAGGTAGAACATCAGAGACAGGAAGAAGGCTACGAAGAGTTGCAGGATTCTCCTTCATTCTGAGTGACTTAATAATGGTCTACAGTATTTCTTATTACTATTGCTACCTGTCTATAAAACCCCCAGGCATAATCAAGTTCGCTCTTATTTTTTTTTTTAATATTTATTTATTTTGGGGAGAGTGCACGTGGGGGGAGGGGCAGAGAGAGAAGGAGGTCAGAGGATCTGAAGCGGGTTCTGCACAGACAGGCTGACAGCAGCAAGCCTGATGTGGCGCTCGGACTCGTGAACCACGAGATGATGACCTGAGCAGAAGTTGGAGGCTCAACCGACTGAGCCACATGCCCCTCAAGTTCATTGTCAAGGTAGTAGGAGGAAAGGGATATTTGATGGTTTCCAAAGGCAGAAGTATGTGGGAAGCCTGTCGGGGACACCATCAAAGGTTCAGAACTTCTGCTTTCTCGCCTCATGAGTCTGAGTGGTACACTATTGGTTTCTAGAAAGAAAAAAGTACCGGAAGAAGATGGTATTCCCAAAAGTCTGAGAGGCTATCAGAGGTGAGTTAAAACGCACTGGGGAGCGTTGTATTGGAGAGGAGAACTGGAGAACGGACAGCGGGGAAGTGAGCTGGGGAGGTTGAGGGAAGGGAAGAGAACCAGCTCCTTCTGGGTTTACGGCCAATTCACATTTGCCATACTTCAGACTCGGACGTTTTGCAAGGGCTTCTCAGTATTAAAGGCAGCTCTTTGAAGAAAACGGTCCTTTTTTGTTTCTTTTCTACAGTTCACAGCTGTCAGAGATCATTTAACTCCTTATACATTTCCAAAAAGCGACGCCTTTAATGGGCAACATAAACAGTGGAGCGGGAGTAACCTGAAGCTTGACTTGGATGCAAGGTGTTAGGGCATCACTCGCATCTGTCAGGATCTGGAAGGGAGGCCTACATAAACAATTCCATGCATCTCAAAGAACAGAAGAAGAAAACTAAAGAGAGAGGAGGTGGGATGCAGGGGAGAGGAACGATGAGGAATAGAGCTAGAGAGAAAGGAAAGGTAAGAAGAGAAGTAACAAGGACAAGAGAAACAGAAGCTGAGAATGCAAGGATTAAAGCTTCCATTTCCTTCTTAAAACAGCCCATTTCCATTCAAATGCGAACGTAGTCACAAAGGAACGTGCTAAGTCTCACGTGTCAGCCTTAAACAAACTTCCTAGTTATTAGGAATTCGACCATAACAGCACAGTTTGTATTTAATTTCCAATTTGTTTTCCCCTTTTACAATAGATCCAAATATCACATGTAACATGTACTGTTTGGGTTTTTTTTTTTTTTTTTTTTCCATTTCCTTGAGTATTTTCAATGGCCTTACTCTTTTCCAAGACCACTAAAACTGCTGGTGTGATGTTCCTCCCTTTGGGCTGGGATTCTGTATTGGAAATAGAAGCCCGATCCGGTTATGAAAGAGAGACTACGGAACTTAAGGGAAAGGCTCACACCTCTGGGCAAGTTTCACCTGCAAGATTAAATGTGTGAGCTCAGCAGTATTTGGGAAAATACCAGAATCTTCCTTTCACATGAATAGCGGGTAGTAAAACAGTCTTCATGACATGATGGTAAGTGAAATCCCAAATGCATTCAGGAATTTTAAATGAAATCTTAAAATCTGAAACCTTTAAAAACTGAATTCATGGGAAAGTGTCATCTAAATTTACCCTAAGTGATACCTATATTTGTAATAATAGTGTAGAAAGGCTTAGCCAAGTAAAAAATTCCAAGAAAGAAATGACCCAGTCTCAATTACCATCCAGAAATAAGTAATGTTAAAAGTCTACAAGTTTCAGGGGTGCCTGGGTGGCTAAGTCGGTTAAGTGTCTGACTCCGGCTCAGGTCATAATCTCATGGTTCGTGAGTTCAAACCCCACGTCAGGCTCTGTGCTGATAGGTTGGAGCCTGGAGCCTGCTTCGAATTCTGCGTCTTGCTCTCTCTGTGTCCTTCCCCCTCTCGTGCTCTGTCTCTCTTTCTCTCTCCAAAATAATAAAAATAAACATTAAAAAACTTCTTTTGAAGTCTACAAATTTTATTATAACAGAATGAAAAATATACAGATAAAAGAGTGGCTAGTATATGTCAACTCTATCTCAATAAACCTGGAAAATATAAAAGAAAAAAATTAAAATTTGATACACATAGATAGATATAAAGACAAACAATGATTTCATTAGAATAAATTCATATAACATGTGTCATTTTAAATCACTTAATCTGGAAACTCCTGGGTGGCTCAGTAGATTCAGCATCTGACTCTTGATTTAGGCTCAGGTCATGACCTCGCCATCGAGCCCTGTGACGGGGGGGGGGGGGGGGGGGGGTTCTGTGCTGAGAGTGGAGTCTGCTCAGGATTCTCTCACTTCCTCCCTCTGACCCTCTCTCCCACTTGCACCTCTCTCTCTCTCTCTCAAAATAAATAAACATCAAAAAAATAAATAAAAATAAAACATTTAACCTTATTTTGCACACATTTAACAAAGGAAAAAGAAGCTGAAGAAAAGGAGATTTCAGAATTTTAGGTAAATATTTCTTTACCATGTAAGATTGAGAAGAAAGTGTGAAGTCATTAGCAGTCTGAAGTCATTGACTGCTGACGATTTAAAATACACATTTTATTTTTAAATAGTTTGGATCGATTTCCCTGCTAGGAAAGAGAAATTTCTTTCACTTCCTCCTGCCGCCCCTACACCTTCTACTGTTGGTTACTTTATATGATTTCTATATTGTCAGGATCTGAAACATTTACATAAACTGTAAATGTCCCAGAGTTTCTTCTTCAATCTGTATTCGAATGGATCCCATGCTTACAACTAGTCTTTCTACCACCACCTCTCTATTCTTGAGTTCTTTGTTATGATTCACCCCTTGCCCTGCGTTATTTTTTTTAATGCAGGAAAACATTTTTTTGAAACATGCTAGAAATTTTTTTAACTTAATACAAATCATGGAAATTGGGTACATGAAATTGGGCGCTTAGTGAGTTAGGAAAAACATAATCTGCTTAGGCACCTCAGACGGAAAACAAAGCAGGTCACTGGAAATTCAATTTGTGGAGGACGTGATATGCCTCCAAAGGGAAACCATGCAGAAAGTTCTGGGGACTGACAGAAGGGGCCTAGGAAGATAGGATTAAGGTTCCAAATCAGGGGGAGGGGAATGTCAGCTACATCCAATCTCTTTGGAAGTGCCCAATTAGGCAGCAAATGCCTCTCCAAGCAAGAAGGATCTGAGAGTCTGCCTGGGGACATTAATTATTTAGAGGCTAGCAGGAGACCTCCTTAATAGTGACTTGTCCCCTCTTCGTGCCATCTCTGCTTGGGCATGTCAATTTCACCTCAGGCTCAGCCTACCAAATATTGAACACATCACCTTTCTCTCTACATGGACTTCCTCGTGTCTCCCCTTATTGAATGGGGTTCCCCACTCCCAGGCCCACCCATTACACAGATCAGACACATTCCCTCCCTGACTTCTGCACCCTCCATGCAATTCATTCCAGCCCTCCCCACCGTCACCACGCCACCCAGCATCATTTCATAGGGTGGTAGGTTAAGGCTCTGCCTCATTCCATTCTACAAAATGTACCTATGAAACAGCACTTGCACAATATAACGGCCAAATGAAATTGTTTAATTGCTGTGAATATTCTATTCTGAAAAGGCGGATTGCTCAGCTTTCCATGAAAGTGAAATTTGGGGAGCAGGAAACAAGATTTAGGGTCTACGCTGGGGGTCGAAACTGCTTGTAAAGGGACAGGTAATAATTATTTTTTGCCTTGCAGGTCATATACTTTCTGTTGCAGTGCTGGATCTTGCCATTGATAGCAGTGCCCAAGAAGCCATCGATGGTATGTGTACAAATGGATGCAGCTGTGTTCCAATAAAACTTTATTTATAAGAACAAGGAGTAAGCATTTAAAGAAGAATTAACACCCATCCTCTTCAAACTCTCCCAGAAAAACAGGAAAGGAGGAAACACTTTCTAACTCCCTTTATGAGGCTAGTAAGGCTCCAAGATCCTGAATATATAAAGGACGCTTTCTAATGCCACTCCTAGGTGTCTATCCAAAAGAATTGGAAACAGTGACTCCAACGAGGACATGCACACACAGGTTTGTAGCACCGTTCATAAGAGCCCAAAAGTAGAAACAACTCAAATACCCGTCACCGGGGGGATGCATAAAGAAGTTGCAGGCATATACACACGATGAAATATTATTCAGTCAATAAAAAAGGAATGAAGTACCGAGTCGTTCTACAACATGGATGGACCTCACACACCTCATGCTACATGAAATACATCCTGATGTATGTACACGAGAGCTCCTATATCGTACGGTTCTGTCAATATGAAATACTCAGACTAGGCAAATTCAACGAGACAGAAAGCAGATTGGTGATTGCCAGGATCCGGGAAGAGAAGGAAATGGAAAGTCGCTGCTTAACAGGTAAGGGGATTCCTTCTGTGGTGATGAAAATGTTCTGGAACCAAAGAGCAGTTCCACTGAGAACTGCACAACACCGAGAATGTATGAAATGCCACCGAGTTGTTACCTAGATGTTACCTAGATGCGGATTTTTACCTCGATGAAAATAAAAATAAAATGTGTAGCTCAGATTTGGCTCATGCACCGCAGTTTACGGAGCCATCATCTGGACTATGGGTGAAGAGTTCATAGCTGGCTCTAAAAGTCTTTCTGGGTGACAAGGAGACTATCAGTTTTAACTTCATCCCTAATGAAAGCACTTTGTCCACATTCGGTGTAATTATAATTTCAAGTGACTGCAGAGCTGATAGAGCCCGTGACTTCACACACACACACACACACACACACACACACACACATGGAGAGTCCTGGAATTCTCCTCACTGAGATGAGACACAAAGTATGAGACAGTCAGAGAAATCAGTCCATGATCCAAGTCATGAGGAATCCAGAAAGTGACTGTTTAAATGAAAACAGAAGAAAATGCATATTTCAAGGATGCCATAAGCCTTTCTGGAAGGAAGACATAAATGCACTGTAGAGCATCAATCAGCTGAGAATAGTTGTAGTTTGTCTTACATCAGCCCACAGGGATTCTTACAACCAGATAAGACAAGCTTCCTCAGAGGGTCTGCAGACAGCTTGAATGCAGAGGTCAGCCCTGGGCTGGTTCCCTACCTTCCCACCAGGCAGCACTCCCACACACCAGGTGCCCAAGCCAGAAGCCTGGCAGACATTCTCCACTCCTCCCTCTCCTCCATTCCCAGACCCCCTGGACCATCAGGTTCTTGTCCCTCCTTAATCTCCCCTGAAGTTATCCATTTCTGCCACGCCCCTTGCTGCTGTCCAAGTTAAGTGTGATTATTTCTCAACTGGACCGTAATGGCAGCCACCATTCTGGTCCTCCTTCCTCCAGCCTCGTCCCCTCCAATGCATGTTCCCTATTCCAGCTTCAGTGTGCTTTCTAAGACACATACTGGAGATTTGCAATGCAGTGGTTAAGAACTCAGGCTCCGGGTCAGAATGCCCAGGTTCAATTCCTCATGCTTCTACTTTCTAGCTCTATGACCTTGGACAAGTTACTTCTTATGGGCCTCCGAGCCCCCAATTCATATGTTGAACACCTAACCCTGAGTACTCCAGAACATAGCTGTGTTTGGAGACATGGCCTTTAAAGAAGTAATTATGTTAAAAATGATGCCACCAGGGTGGACCCCAATCTCATATGACTGGTGTCTTTATAAGAAGAGGAAATGTAGGGGTATCTGGGTGGCTCAGTTGGTTGAGCATCCTACTTCGGCTCAGGTCACGAGCTCAGGTTTGTGAGTTTGAGCCCCACATCGGGCTCGCTGCTGTCAGCCTGATGTGGGGTTCAAACAGAGCCCACTTGACAGACCCCGCTTCAGATCCTCCGTCCCCCCCTCTCTGCCACCTCCCCTTCTTGCGCTCTCCCCAAATAAATAAATAAATATTAAAAAAAAAGAGAAGAGGAAATGTGGACACAGGTACCGAGAGAAGACACAGAGAGAACTATCTAGAAGCCAAGGAGAGAGGCTTCAAAAAACCAAGCCTGCTGACACCATGATCTCGATTTCTAGCCTCCAGGACCGTGAGAAAATGCATCCCATTGTAGAAATCACCAGTCTGTGGTACTTTGTTAAGTCAGCCTGGCAAACTACACACTTCTCTAAAGCCATGTTTCTCTGTATAGACAGAAAGGAAATATAGTTATTGTAATTCAGTGTCATTCTCAAATTCTTGGCAGCCAAGGCAAAGATGGAAACATACCCTTCAGAGAGGGTGTATCAGGCCAGAATGCCTGAAACTGAACTCATAAGGTAATCTACAAGTGTTTGGGGAGGGTTCTGAGAGCTTCGCTACCAGGTCAGCTTAGTCAGGGTTTTTTTTTTTTTTTTTTTTTTTTTTTAAATTTATTGACAAATTGGTTTCCATACAACACCCAGTGCTCATCCCAAAAGGTGCCCTCCTCAATACCCATCACCCACCCTCCCCTCCCTCCCACCCCCCATCAACCCTCAGTTTGTTCTCAGTTTTTAACAGTCTCTTATGCTTTGGCTCTCTCCCACTCTATCCTCTTTTTTTTTTTTTTTTCCTTCCCCTCCCCCATGGGTTCCTGTTAAGTTTCTCAGGATCCACATAAGAGTGAAACCATATGGTATCTGTCTTTCTCTGTATGGCTTATTTCACTTAGCATTACACTCTCCAGTTCCATCCACGTTGCTACAAAGGGCCATATTTCATTTTTTCTCATTGCCACATAGTATTCCATTGTGTATATAAACCACAATTTCTTTATCCATTCATCAGTTGATGGACATTTAGGCTCTTTCCATAATTTGGCAATTGTTGAGAGTGCTGCTATGAACATTGGGGTACAAGTGCCCCTATGCATCAGTACTCTTGTATCCCTTGGATAAATTCCTAGCAGTGCTATTGCTGGGTCATAGGGTAGGTCTATTTTTAATTTTCTGAGGAACCTCCACACTGCTTTCCAGAGCGGCTGCACCAATTTGCATTCCCACCAACAGTGCAAGAGGGTTCCCGTTTCTCCACATCCTCTCCAGCATCTATAGTCTCCTGATTTGTTCATTTTGGCCACTCTGACTGGCGTGAGGTGATACCTGAGTGTGGTTTTGATTTGTATTTCCCTGATAAGGAGCGACGCTGAACATCTTTTCATGTGTCTGTTGGCCATCTGGATGTCTTCTTTAGAGAAGTGTCTATTCATGTTTTCTGCCCATTTCTTCACTGGGTTATTTGTTTTTCGGGTGTGGAGTTTGGTGAGCTCTTTATAGATTTTAGATACTAGCCCTTGGACCTTATGAAGATAAAAAGCTTCTGCACAGCAAAGGAAACAACCAACAAAACTAAAAGGCAACCAACGGAATGGGAAAAGATATTTGCAAATGACATATTAGTCAGGGTTTTTACGGGGGAATGGCGGAGTGTCATGGCACTCCCCAGGGCTGGTATGTGTGGCCAGTGTAACACGAGAAGGTTGGTGAGTGTCCCCTGAGCTGGAGTGGGGGGGGACAGAGGGCACACCCGAGGGGGGACCCGCCTCACCAGGAGCACAATGATGGCCTCCAAACAAAAGGTGTTTGTTGCTCTCAGGCACATTCTTGGCATTTCATTTGAGAAAAATGCCTGATGGCCAAAACGTCAGGAACGTGCCTGTAAATAACAAATTCCTTGGAGTTACCCAGCGCACCTCATCCTCTTTGTCAAAAAAGTTTGCAGTCACCTCTTCGAAACCTACATGGACCTCTCTTTGCACACCAGCGTTTCTCCTATCAAATACAATATGGTTTCCCCTCTCGTGATGATTTTGAAACATGCAGCTATCCACTAGACAGCTAGTCTTGAATTCTAGCATGCACTGCCCCACTTTGCCAAGCTTCTGTTGAGTGTGCAGTGGGCAAGAGCTGGTAAGGCTCCCACTAAAAGTACTGCTGAAGATACAGGGTCAGAATCATCCAGTCATTCATTCATTCACTGGCTCACCCATTCATTCATTCGTTATTCACTCAACAAATATTGAAAGAGTTAGTACAGGTCAGGATCTGCACTAGGGATCCAAAAACAAATCAGACACAGTCCCTCAAGGAAGATAGGGTTTATTGGAAAAGTCTGGTAAGACATGAACAATTATTATACATCCCGATGGGTGGGGTAATAAAATTAAACATGCAGTGCTATTTCAACAGAGGGACACAAACGGGCAGAGAAAGATTCCTCAAAGAGCTAATGCGTGAGCTGAACCATTGCTCTGTAGACGGAAATAAGTGACGTGTCAGATTTTACTCGCATATTCAGCACAGAGGTAGAGAGCAGAGGCCTGGACTCTGAAGCTAAGCCACCTGGATCTGGATCTTTGGCTCTGGCCCCCACCGGCCGTGTGGCCTTGAGGTGGTTGATTAGCTCTCCTGTGCCTCAGTTTCCCTATTTGTAAAATGGGGACATTTAAATGAGTTAGTACATAGAAACAGAATGCAGTCGCAGATATACTGTTATATAATCAAACCACATATAAAAATAAATAAATATATAGAGAACAATGCCACCACGAAGTAATCACTACATCAGAATTTGTGATATTTGAAGCAACTCACATTAATAACCACGTATCTTTGGGAAGCAGTCTGAGTATACATTGTACAAGTACGGTAGTATTAATGAGATACAGTTGCTCTAGTAATGAATATAATTTTTCTTTCTGAGAAAACACCGGTCTGGACAAGTTTGATCCAGGACTTCATAGTGCACACACACACACACACACACACACACAAGCTATATTTATTTTGGAAGCAAAATTGTAGTAATATTCCAATCCTAAGCATGAATTTCTTCTATTCTAAATTCTGTGATTTGCATTGCTACAAAATTCATATTCACCAAGCAGCTACTAATCCTCGAATTCCACTCTGTTTGAATAATTTGGGTCTCAGAAGGGAATTGTGGTTTAACAAGCCAAATAAAGAGAGTCATGCGTCCCAACCTTAACAACGTTGGAGGAGTAGCACCTTATGCTAAACGTGTGCACAGACAGCAGGCTGTGTTGGCGAAAAGCCATGGGTCTCAACATCTGTCTCAAAACCCACTTCCCACAACTCTTTGCCCGGCAACAAAAATACCCAAACACCTTTTGGTGGGTCAAGCCTTCCCTGCTCCGGAAGCGTTTGCTTTGTGGTTCAAAATTCATTTCCCGGGTGTCTGTGTCTGGGCTGTGTCTGGCTCTGTGGGCCTCGTCTGGGCAACCAGTGGTGGAAGTGACAGGCCCAAGTTCTGCTCCCGGAAATGAGCAGCAGCTCCATGAGCAATCGCCATGTTGCCCAGAGTCTCCTCAGCCTGGACACAGAGAAGTCCTAGATGATGTGTGCGCTCAGGTGTGCCACTTAACCTCAAGCCACAACACGTATTTCCCATATTAGCCACGATGGGCAGGACCATTGCGTCCCCTGCCGTATCTGCCAATCACAGAAACCTAGGCGAGAAACAAAAACAAACGTGTGAGCCACTTTTTAAATGTCTGAGTTCCTATTTTCAGTCAAAACACTGAGGGTTCTCAATGACCACTAAATCATCTCCTGCTCCACTCCCCCCCCCACTTTCAAAATATTTTTAGACTCTTTGGAGCTTACACTTTTGTTTACATTGTTTTCATTATGACTATTGCTCAAATAAGGGGTATTTTCAGAGCTCCAACTCTTTGTGGTCGAACCTGTAGCATATTCAGAAGCAAAGCCACATAAAACTTGGCTTTGGCAAGCCTTAAAGTACTAAAATCTGTACTTTTTTCAAGAAGTGTGGGATGGTATGAACTGATATACTCCATTCCACAATGCAGACTTACCCAGCATGCACTGGGGAAGAAAGAGACGGTCGGTGGAGGGGATAAGGTTTGAGACGGGCTTTGAAGGATGGCTAAGAAATGTATACGTGAGGATGGATATTCTCGCCCCGTGATTTAGAGAGGGAGAAAAGGGTCAGTAGAAATGTAAGAGCAAGGAGCAAAGATCTGAAGTTGAGAATGCACTTTTCCCTCACAGAAAGGAGAGAAACCAGGCAGAGCCCATATAAAGGAGGGAACAGATAAAGCAAAGCCCATCATTCTCTTTGATGTGCCTGTGCTTGAGCACATATTGAAATGTCTTCCCAACAACACCTCATACAACTCGACTAACTCAAGTCCTCAAATAATAGAAATCCTTCTTCTACATTCAACGCTTGGGATGTTATTTTCTTAATTATAATCCTGTATTACTGATCCTGCAATTTTAAAAACAGGCATTTGCACCCTGCTGTTTTCCAAAGTATATTTAAGATGGCTTGCAAAGATAATATAAAGTACAATGAAGGAGCATGAGACAGAATGAGATAAGAGAAATAATAAAGAGAAAACGAGGGTATGCATTAAATGGAGCCAGAAATAAGCTTAGTACTAATTATGTGTCACATGGGGCCATAAATTTGTCTTCTGCAGCATGAAGAGAGAAACCTGATGGTTACGGGAAAGTGGTCATTTAATCCATCATAGTCACACATATCGTTAAAGCCATTAGAAGCATTAGGAATCATTCATGTCCAACCCTGTCATTTCAAGATGTGGCAGGTGGGGCTCCAGAGCCTCTGAGTGCGATCACAGGGCTAGTTAGGGCAGAACAGAAGTCAATTTTCACAAGTGTGGAAATCACTCCCAGAGAGGAGATTAAGAAGCAGAAGTGAACCAATGAATAGAGGTCGCCTTCCAATGGATTTGGAACCTCCCTTCAAGAGCAGTCAGATTTCTTCTGTAAAAGCCGCCACGGAGACGTGAATCAAGAGTATTGTAAGTTCCTAATTAGATTACCTTAATTGTTGCTACGCTCAAGTACAAAACCCGAAAGAATGTCTGAAATCCCCATGGTCTTTATGAGACGATGTGTTCCTTGCACGTCATCCAGCATCAGCAATAAACTCTATCTGCTGATTTCACCATCCCCGGTGAGCTCATGGGCAGACTTATTTTCTGGTACTTTGGCACGGGTATTTTCTGTGAGTTCTCATTCGTTTCTAGGGGAGGGTTGTAACCACATATCCACACCCTGGGGGAGAAATGTGTTTTCACTAAAACTATAATTTACTCCCTCGGGTCTCCCCCGACTCATGGCAAAGTGGTGACCCTGCGGGAAAGACCTCATTATGCGACCTCGTTGTCATGAGAGACCAAAGGAATAAGATGTAAGCCTTGTGAGTTCAGTGCTAAGAACACTTGCCCCAGGCAGCAACACAACTGTAACGCAGACCTGAAAGAGGAACAAGAAAGAAATGTGGGATCACACCCTCTTGATGAAGACAAAGACTAAACAAATCAATCAAGTGGGCCACAAAAAGCATCCTGAGATTGAGAAAGTGTAAGTGAAGCAGCAGTGATCACTGCCTTCACAATGGCAGCATAGAGATGTCAGGCTCCATGGAATATCACCTCATGACATGGGGTTGCAGCCAGACCTCGGTGGCCCCGCCTTTCCCAATTCTCCTTCACCTTCTTCAGCTCATGGCCCAGGTCCATGCTTTGCTCCAGATCATCCACCTCACTGAAGGTGGAAGTGGCGAGAGACTAAGCGTTCTAGTCCATTCTCATGGTTTCTAACTCCTGCTTATGGTCCCAGCTTGTCTCTCCACCCCTCCCCCACCTTCCATCCACCTTCCCTTCCATCTTCTCCAACATCAGCTCCAACACCAGACACAGAGACCATTTCGCCAGCTCCCACAATTGCACAGGGTCAAATCCCCTGAGAAATCCCTGGTTGGCGTCTGTGTGGGCTAGCACTAATCTTGGTGGAACCAGCAGCCCTGTTTTTCCAACACTCGGGAGTCTTGTGCTCTTTCAGAGTTTCCATAATTGTATGATTTTTTAATGGAGAAAAAGGCATTATAACATTTTTAAGGAATATTTGGCGGGGTGGGGATTTTTGAAGTTTATTTATTTATTTTGAAAGACAGAGAGAGAGAGCACGAGCCGGGGAGGGGCAGAAAGAGAGAGAATCCCAAGCAGGCTGCCGCTGTCCGCACAGAGCCTGACACGGGGCTTGAACTCACAAACTGAGAGACCATGACCTGAGCCCAAACTCAGAGTCAGACACTTAACCGACTGAGCCACCGAGGCGCTCTATTAAGGAATATTTTGAAAATTGTTTTTAAAAAAGCCCTAAACCATAATTCTTTTTCTCCAACATGCCAAATATTTTCTTTTCCTTCCTGAAAGTGTCCCCTTCTGTCATACCAGGAAGGAAAGAACAACCTTTATCACCAGAGTTAGAGATGCTGGCAAAATGGACCTACACAGAAACTCTTACTAAAATAATCCTTATCTTCTGTTCACTTCTCTCAATATTTACCTTTCCACAATTTACTACCCTATGAGCTCAAGCCTTTTCCTTTGTCTTGTCACTTACCCACAAATTTATTGCTCTTTGTTAAAATGATATATAAGCCCATGGTCTAACTCCCTCTTTAAATCTTCTCTTCCTTTTCTTTGAGGCCTCTGTGTGCATACACATAAATCTTTTCTTCCATTAATCTGCCTTTTATCAGTTTGATTCACAGGCCCCAGTCACTCAACCTAAGAGGATTGAAGAAAAGGTTTGTTTGGTTTTTTTTTTTTTTCCTTCCCTACCACTGCAATGAATTGAAACAGGTCAATTATGCTAAAAAACTCAGAAATCCTTGGAGCACCTGGGTGGCTCAGTCAGTTGAGTGTCTGACTCTTGATTTCAGTTCAGGTCATGATCCCGGGGTTGTCAGATTGGGCCCCGTGTCAGGATCCACGCAGAGCATGAAGCTCAGATTCTCTCTCTTCAGATTCTGCTTCAGATTCTCTCTCTCTCCCTCTGTACCCCTCTCCCCCACTTTCATGCTCTCGTTCTCTCTTTCTCTGTCCAAAAAAAAAATAATAATAATAATAATAAATTCTTCATGATGCTATAAATAGTAAACAGCAAACATTGGTCACCTCTGGAGGATGCTAGGGAACCAACTCCTTGTGAAAATTGGTAAATAAAGAGAAATTATCAAAATATTCATTCTAGCTTTTTCACTTAATCTGATTGTGAGGACAACCAAAGAGTTGACAAGGGAACCGTAACCAATAAATGAATCAGAAAATCACCATCGGATAGCCCTTAGTGATCATCAGTGACTGCTTAAAACATCAGGGGAAAGGTGGGTAAGAAACAATATAATGGGTGAAATCAGGCTGACAGCACCCAAAGCCACTAACCAACATTAACATCACAAACATAAGAACGACCGTCAAAGAGTATCCATCACCTTCTGAGCCGAGGTGCTAGGATGGACAGAATATGCTAGCCATGAAATTGAACCTGAATCTAATCAAGCTCTGTATCATACTGACAGCCTACAGGAAATACAGGGGCTAGGAGGACATGAAAAATAACACCAGAGGATACAATCATCAAAATCCAGAATGTGGGGGATGTAACAGAACCCTATCTTCCAGACTAGATACCTTGGGGTCATCTTGGATTCTTCTAACACCTCCATCTTTCCTCTCCATCTGCCTTCAAACCGTGTTAGTGTTCCTCTCCTATCTCTGTTAAAAACTCTGTTTCTCTCCCTTTCCATGAATTGTCACAGATTTATCCTTGTCCTCATGAGCAACGTTTTCATCTTTAGAGCGTTCGTCACACTTTCTAACTGAAAAAAGGTCTGCTTGTTTAGTATGTGTCTTCTTCACTCAATTCTAAAAGCTCATGAAAGCCAAGAGCATGACTCTTGGTCAAATCTGTTAACCTCACATATAGTAAGCATACCATAATCAGTGGCCAGTGACCGAAAGCTTGATTGATTGAATAAGTGAACAAACACACCAGCCTTCCAGGCCACAACATTAATTCTAGATTTTTTATCTCCTTTCAGTTCATCCTACGTACCCTATGTTCCTTAAAAAAAAAAGAAAAAACTACAAAAAATCACAATTAACCTGTTACTCAAGTGACTTCCTTTCATCTATAGCAGCAAGCTGAACTTCTCTGCTTTCCTTTGAGGACTCCAAAATCGGGAGTGCCATTCCTTGCCTGCCCGAAGACATTGTCCACCAAACCCCAACTTTTCTGCTTCACGGTTTCCCATCTCTGCATCAGCCTTTTGCTGGAGCTGTCTTCACCCCCAAGAGGAATCCCCACCTTCCTTCCATCCTATTGTCTGAGTCCCACCCATTTTTAACATCTCTCCGGCACCTTCTCCAGCTTCCCCAGACCTTAGTCATTTTTCCAGAGAGCCAGGGTGAATGAAGTAAATTCAGCCCTTTTCGTGTTCATGTGACAAAGCAGAAGACCAAGGAAGTGAAACAGCAGCTCTGAGCTATTTGGAAAGACAGGGCCCAGCCCCTGTGTACCTGCTCCTAGTTCAATGCCCCTTCTGCTCCACACAGGGGTTAGTTTCCACAACACTCTCCATAGCTAGACCGTGAGTTATTCAAGGGTCATATATGTCACTGTGTTCTCCAGAGAAGCAGACCCCAAAGTAAGGTGAGCATGCCCCAGGGGTGTGCAACAGCATGTAGTAAGAAAATATGAGAACAGCTAGTCAGCTTTTTTCTCACTTCATCCTTTTCTTTATTTTTCTAATGTTTATTTATTTCGAGAGAGAGAGAATGCAAACAGGGGAAGGGGAGAGAGTGGGAGAGAGAGAACCCCAAGCAGACTCTGCACTGTCAGTATAGAGCCCAACGCGGGGCTCGATCTCACGAACTGTGAGATCATGACCTGAGCTGAAATCAAGAGTTGGACGCTTAACTGACTGAGCCACCCAGATACCCCTTTTACTTCATCCTTTTAAATATTCTATTTGTATACGTGTTTCAGTGTACTTCATGTATTGGTATAATAGAACATGAATATAATATACAAATACATGTAATGCATATACAGAGGTGTATGCTTTCATATATATAAAATGTTTTTAGCTGACAGATTGCTACCCCTCCCAACACACACACACACACACACACACACACACACACACACATTAGTAGCATCTGCTGTAGGCTGTCAAACTAATTCCTGAGCATTACAAGCTTTGGAATACATGTCTATTGCCTATTGTTAACCAAGAAAACTGGGGGGCCATTCTGAAGGAGGGTCCCCTTCTCTGCTTTCTCCCCTGCTCTTTGAAATGTCTATTTTTTAAGCCACTCAGTCAACTCCATGGCTTCAGGCAGTTTCAATCTGTTCAAATTCCTGAGGACACTTAAAGGCCATCGATTCATTTAGAGAGGTCTTTCTTGAGAATTGGAGAGAGGATAAGCAGGAGACAAGGCTAAAGATCACGACCCCTGCTAGCTACAGCACCTGGGCAATATTTTCCTAGGAGTTCACTAATAGTGAGTTTATTTTGGTAACTTTCTGGAGCTAAATCAAGTTCTAATTGAAAAGCAAGCATTTGTATATTGGGGGAGAGGAAAGACAAGAGCTGTTGGAATCAGACACATGGCGGCATTATGACTGACAAGTGCTCTGTTACAACCAAAACTCACGTACTTGGACCTAGAATTCAAACCCGAGATTTATAAGAATTCCTCACCAGGTCAAGAAATTACAACATCAAACCTTTGAAATAAAGGGTTCCAGTCAAGCACCGCTCATTCGGGAAGCAGGGATGAATGAGAATGCTTTTTATTTCTGTTCCCTGTGGAAGTATATTGGACTTGAAACAACTTAGCAATTAGATCTTTCTAAAGAGAGAAAAGAAAAAGTTAAAGACAAACACAGTTCATTGATCTGCTGGTCATTCCCGCCTTCCAGTTTAGATGCCTGATGATATAGACTCTATATCATGTCCTACTTTTCATGGACAGGCTACTTAGGAAAAATACTGTGTTCTTGGGGTGCCTGGGTGGCTCAGTCAGTTAAGCATCTGACTTCGGCTCAGGTCATGATCTCACGGTCCATGAGTTCAAGCCCCGCGTCAGGCTCTGGGCTGACAGCTCGGAGCCTAGAGCCTGCTTTGGATTCTGTGTCTCCCTCTCTCTCTGCCCCTCCGGCGTTCATGCTCTGTCTCAAAAATAAAATAAAACATTAAAAAAGTTACAAAAAATTACTGTGTTCTTCACTGTCTTGGTCGCTAAGGAATAAAAAGAATAAACTTCGTCTCCTTAAACTCAAGCAAGAATTTTTAAAACTATACCTAATTTTTTCCATAAAAACTTAAGAAATTGACAAGGTAGTGAAAATGAATGAGAAAATTATGAAAAGTGACAAAATAAAACTTGAACCAAAAAAAATGATGCTTGGTAAATTGCTAAGTGTAGAGGTACTCCTTACAAAGCAAAATTTCCAGTTACAGAATTAACCAAGGGCAATGGGCCACATTCAGTACTTTGTTCCTCTGATCTAGTTCTTTTCTGTCAATACAGTTGAATCAGTTGGAAGTGGAATTAATTATGCTTGTAAAGCCCTATTCCAGAAGGCACTGCTGGGTAGCTCCAGATGTTCCCACACCTGTTGACTAGAATCCCACATCCAGCACCATCCCCTGAACAGGGAATGATTATTAGTTCTCTCTGGTTTCCTTCCTGCAGTCAGAAACATGTCGAATGATGGCATAATAGAGCGTGCAACTGCATTTGCGCCTCTAGAATTACAACCCACGGGGAGCGCATTCCCACAGGCTCAGCACTGCCTACGATCTCACAAACATCTGCGAGGTAAGCGAGGGACCGGGACAGCCACAATACCTTCCCCCAGGGAAGGTGAGTCACACTCCTCTCGGTGACACCCCTGCATTTTAAGGCCAAAAAGAAAGAAGTGAACACAACATAACATCCAGTAGCCACAGCTCATACTCATAGAAAGTTACTGGAATGATCTCAATATGGCGACTTGTTTTCTCTCTAAATAAAAAAGAAACAATCTTCGAGTCTAGAAGTACATTTGAGACAAAAATCCATCCTGCATTTTATTGGTGAGTTGAGTCTCTAAGATTCTAAACACGTAAATAAAAACTTCAAAAAAAAACACTGATTATTAAGGCATTTATTTGCCATTGGGGCACTTGGGTGGCTCAGTCAGTTGAGCATCCAACTCTTGATTTTGGCTTCTAGATCATGATTCCCGGGTAGTGGGATCAAGCCTCGAGTCAGCATGGAGCCTACTTAAGATTCTCTCTCTCTCTCCCTCTGCCCCTCTCCCCTGCTTACGCTCTCTCTCTCTCTCTCTCTCTCTAAAAAAAATAAAAAAGACATGTATTTGCCTCTATCAGAGAAGCATGCACCAGGGACAAATGCAAAGAAACCAGCATTAGAACCACTGTCAATGCCAAGAGAGCAGAAAGGTGGTTAAAAACAGTCTCTGCCCGGAAGGAAGGGGGAGGGGTGAATTTGGAGAAGCTGTGTCAGTCAGGGGAAAATGTTATTTGCATTCTTGAGCCATGAAACAAGAAATAGGATTTAGTTGATGAAAGCCATACTAGTTGGGGGTGAAGATACCTTGCTTTCCTTTTTGCAAATATGTGGCCCTTCACTGGCCAAAAAACTCAGTTGTTTGGAGCTTAATATTTAACAAGGCCCAAGGGTTCAAAACCCACAAGGCCCAGCTAGCAGTAAATATTACTATGAGAAAGCTTTCGTTCATGGCCAAAGATTGATCTACTCCTAAATCTGTTAGCAGTAGGATCCTTTTTGCCAAAAACTATGATGCACTGACACCAAAGTGCTGAGCCAAATGGGAAAAATGAAGCATTCCATGTGACCTTGGGCAAGTTACTTAACCTCTCTGAGACTTCGCATCCTCGTATTTAAATTGCAATTTATAACTACCACACACAGTTTCACTGCCAAGGAGAAAGGCATTACCAAACGGAAAACTCTCAGAAGAATGTGAGGCATGTAGTCAGTGCTCAATAAATGTTAGTTGTAATGAATATGATTACAGCTGATCCTTGAACAATGTGGGAGTTAGGGACACTGAACCACCTCCCCTAACACTGCAGTCAAAAATCTGCATCTAACTTCTTTTTTAAAAAAATGTTTCTGTAGTTTTGAGAGTTGTGTGGGGGGGGGGGGGGGCGAGGGTCTGCAACAGGCTCTGTGCTGACCACAGAGAGCCCAGTGCAGGGCTCGAACCCACAAACCGTGAGATCATGACCTGAGCTGAAGTCAGATGCTCAGCTGACTGAGCCAACCAGGAGCCCCTGCATATAATTTCTGAATCCTGAAAACCTTAACTACTGAGAGCCTACTGTTGACTGGAAGCCTTACCGACAACATAAATGGTCAATTAACACATATTTGGGGTATTACACGTATTAGACAGCGAATTCGTACAATAAAGTAAGCTAGAGAAAAGAAAATGTTATTAAGAAAATCCTAAGGAAGAGAAAAGACATTTACAGTACTGTACTGTATGTATTTAAAAAAAAAAAAAAACCCCACATATAGATAGGGGCGCCTGGGTGGCTCAGCCGGTTAAGTATCTGACATCTGCTCGAGTCATGATCTCCCCATTCGGGAGTTCGAGCCCCAAGTCCGGCTCTGTGCTGACAGCTCAGAGCCTGGAGCCTGCAGCCTGCTTCAGATTCTGTGTGTGCCTCTCTCTCTCTGCCCTTCCCCCACTCATGCGCACGCTCTCTCTCTCCCTCTCTGAAAAATAAATAAAAACATTTAAAAATCCACATATAAGTGGATCCATGCAGTTCAAACCCGTGTTGTTCAAGGGTCAACTGTATTTTCTTATAAAACATAAACGATGGGTCAGGAGAATTGTCCTGTTTTGTGAAAGCATGCTACTTGATAAGACTCAAGGGACGTGACGCTGGAAATTGAGGGAGAAGTCCTCCAGAGCAAGAGTGAAAACAATAGTTAAGCAATAAGCTCAGGGAGTCTTACCGGATCAGAGTGAAAAATACTGTCCTTGAAGAAGCCTAAGGAAGCACACACTGTGAACGGGGAAGGAGTCCAGGAGAGGAGCCTTGCCAAAGACTCATTTGATCGACACTGAGAAACTGGGTGTGATTTAGAATCTCCATTTCCCACGGGTGGGGCTTTTCTGGAGACGGAGGAGAAGGGGTGGCAAGAAAGCGAAGGGGCGGCCCCAGCTCTTTCCCTGGAGGACAGGCCTGGTCCCTGCCGCAAGACGCATCTTGCTAGAACCCTAGCTGAAAACAGCTCCCACGTGGGTGACTCCGAGGTTCAGGTGGGAGGACAAAATCCAGGGGCCTGGGGAGAACAGGATCTGCCTGGAACCTAAACACGGCCCCGCGCCCGCCCCAGCCTCGTCCCTCTGGGCAGTCGGTTGGGTCGGGTGCGAGGCTGGTGTCGCTGCGGAATCAGGCCAGTGCGATCAGAAGCTGAGTAAACTTCCTCTGCAGCCATAAAGATCTGCTCAACAAAGGATTTTCTCTGAGTGGGGGAAAAAAAGGATGTCTTTGCTGTCACTCATCGCTCCCTTCGGGAAGCAACCCCGTGAAAGCCAGCCTCAGATGCTTACAAATAGAGCAGTTTTCCCAAATCTGATTATGAGCCCTGTGGGCTTTGAAAATTATGGCAGCTTATGAAAAGTAACCACAGAGCCCTCTGCGGGCGTGGAGGAGGGCCCGGGGCGAGCGCCCTGGGAAGGGAATACGAGTCTAGCCCGGGCCCTCCGGGTCCAGTTGCCAAGTACAAATACAGAGCTTTCCATCAACGTGGGCCATTTGCAGCATCGGCTTAAAACCCAAGCAAACAGTAAATTCTTTCTGTTGTTTTGTTTTCCTTTGATTTTCCTCATGTAGACATTTGTGGTTAATACAAAATAAGATCTCTGCGAACGTTACAAAGGTTGCAAATACGATATAAAACAGTACAAACCAAGGACAACTTAAGCGTCTCCCTCTGCAATGGTGTCATAAAGAGAATGTGAAAGCGTGTCATTTTTTTTTTCCAATCGTGCATTGCCCTCCCCCGCCCCCCAGAGCTAAGGACGGCTGAAGCTGTTGACAGCACTGTCCCTCTCTTGCAATGACAGACCTTGCTAATCAATCATGGCACTATTTCTTCTAAGCAAAATAGTCCAGGCACCTACCCATCCATCAGAGATGGTGGGGAAGTAGAGACTGAGTTGGGAAGATAATCTAGGGGTCTCTGAATGCATTTGGAACAAAAATATTTGTAAGAGGATACTTTACACGGGCACCGCAGTGCAGAGGAAAGAACCCTGGCTGAGGACAATGGTGATCGAACTGCAGTACACGTCTGAATCCCTGGAGGGGCTTCTGCAAACACCAGTTGCTGAGCCCCACTCCTAGAGTTCCTGACTGAATAGGTCTGGGACTTCCAAGAATTTGCATTTGTCACCAGCTTCCTGAGGATACAGATCCTGCTGGTCCCGGAACCACATTTGAGAACCACTGGACTAGGGCTTAAGGACACTGTGGTAGGCTGGTAATGGCTTCCAGAGATATGCTCATGTTCTAATCGCTAGGACCAATGAGTGTGACCCTACGTGGTAAAGGTTTTACAAACGTGATTAAGTTAAAGATCTTGAGATAATCCCTGGATTATCCAGCAGGCCCTGCTATGGGCTGAATATTTGCATCTCCCCAAAATTCTTTTTTTTTTTTAGTTTATTTATTATTTATTTTGAGAGACAGAGAGAGAGAATGTGTGTGTGTGTGTGTGTGTGTGTGCGCGCGCGCGAGTGGGGGAAAGGGGAAGAGGGAGAGGGAGAGAGAGAATCCCAAGCTGGCTTCATGCTCAGCATGGGAGAGTATGTGGGGCTTGATCCCATGAACCATGAGATCATGACCTGAGCTGAAATCAAAAGCTGGACACCTAGCTGACAGAGCCACCCAGGCGCCCTCCCCAAAATTCTTATGGTGAAACCTTACCTCCTAATGTGATGGTATTAGGAGACGGGGCCTTTGGGGGTTTTGCAGTTTAGATGAGGCCATGAGGGTGGGACCTCATGGTGAGATTACTGTCTTTATTAGAAGAGAAAGAGAACAGGGCTCATTCTCTCTCAAGGGAGGCTATAGCAAGAAGGCAGCCATCTGCAAGCCACAAGTAGAGCCCTCACCAGGAACCCGACCATGCTGGCCACCCTGATCTTGGACCTCCCAGTCTCCAGAGCTATGAGAAATAAATATCTCTTGCTCATGCCCCCAGTCTGTGGCATTTTGTTACAGCAGCCTGAGCATACCAAGACAGGCCCTAAATGCCGTTACAAATGCCCTTATAAGAGAGAGACAAAGGGAGATTAGACGCAGGAGAGGAAGAGGCAATGTGACCACAGAGGCAGAGGTTGAAGTGATGGGACCACAAGCCAGGGAGTGCCTGCAGCCACCAGAAACTGGATGAGGCAAAGGACAAGTTCTCCTCTACAGCTTCCAGAGGGAGCATGGCTCCTCAGACACCTTGATTTCAACCTGGTGAAACTGACTTTGAGCTTCTGACCCACGCAACTGTGAGAAGAAAAAAACAAAACAAAACTATTGCACTGTCTTAAACCTCAGGATATAAGTACACAAACAGACAATGGCTAGATCATATATAACAAAAGAACTCTGGCCCACAGCCTCCGCGGCAATCGGCACAGAATGGTCAGAACTTGGTCAATAACTGTTAGCTTCCTTCATTTGTGCCTCCGTTTCCAAATCAGGACCAAACAGAGAAAGCCAAATATGTTCCCCAAACCAATCACATAGGATGCCCAGCTTCCAATCAGCCTGCCTGTAGCTTGCCCATGCCAACAGCTTCCCATCAGAGCGTTCCTGAAGCTTTTTCCTTTTATCATCATAAAGCCTCCCCACTCACCTTCCTGTGTTTGAGTCTACAAATGCAAGTGATGGTGGCCAGCTCCCTTGCTAGAGTACGCTCTGGATAAGTGGCCTCAGTTTGTCCTCATTTGGATGGGTTTTATTTCCACAAATCCTTCCTCTCAACGGTAAGTTTATTCTCATTTTCTATTTTCTACCACACCAAGTAGTACTTTGCTCATACAAGATACTCAGTAATTATTTTTAAGATCGTAGTGAAATTAGTATAGCCTCCCATATTACAGATAAGAACATAATACACCTGGAGAGATTCATGTATTTGCTAAAAGTTGCATCAAATGGCAAGAAAAAAATCCCAATTTCTGGACTCCCAGTCAAGTGCTTTTTTCACTGGAAGACTGACTTCCTGGTTCTAGTATCTCCCCAACCTGCTCCCTCCCCAGTTTGTGTTATGCGTCTTTGTCATGGCCCTGGGGTTGGAAGAGGGTACTTTTCTGTGCCTTGACTTTGGATTTGGCCAAGGGACTTGGCTTTGGATGGTGAGATATTAATGCTTCTGACTCAAGCAAGACTTGAGATGTGCTTTCATGGTTGGGCTTGCCCTCTTCCACCCCTGGCTGTCATTATGAGAAGAACAAGCCTCAGTTACCCACTGATCCAAGGAGGAGGAGAAATTCATGGAGCAGACCTGTAACCAACAGGGAGCTTGGGGCCCAGCCAAGATTAATCAATCCTGGCTTCCTAGCTCATCTACAGATACATGAGCAAGAGAACAGTGAAGTTTGTGGTATTTTTCATACAGCAATAGCTGATTGGTGCAACTACTGACCATTTAAATAAAATGTGTGATTTAAAGAGGCAAGGTCAGGGGCACCTGGGTGGCTCAGTCAGTTAAGCATCCGACTTCGGTTCAGGTCACAACCTCACGGTCCATGGGTTCGAGCCCTGCGTCAGGCTCTGTGCTGACAGCTAGGAGCCTGGAGCCTCCTTCGGATTCTGTGTCTCCCACTCCCTCTCTGCCCCTCCCCAGCTCATGCTCGCTCTCTCTCTCTCTCTCTCTCTCTCAAAAAACATAAATAAAAACATTAAAAAAAATAAAGAGGCAAGGTCAACAGTAGAAAGGTATTTATTAAAGGTACGTATTTTTTTTAAAAAAAGAAAATCTCAGTAGAACCATGTGTATTAGTTATCTATTCCTACAAATTACCACAAACTCAGTGGCTGAACAAAACAGACACTTATGGTCCCATATTTTCTGTGGGCCAGGAGTCCGAGCACTGCTTAGCCGGGTCTTCTGCCCAGAGTCTCCCAAGGCTGTGGCCAGTATGTTGGCCAGAGCTGGGTTCTCATCAGAGGCTAACCCAGGAAAGTATCTGCTTCCTCACGTACCTGGTTGCAGATAGGGTTTGATTCCTTTCAACTCTAGGATCCATCGGTTCCCTTGGCCAACGAGGGGAGAGAGACTATGGGTAAATCCACTAGCAAGGTGGGAGTCTTGCTTAAATAATCACAGAGTGGCATCCCACCGTGTTTGCCATATTTTATTAGTTATGCGGAGGGGGGCGGGATTACACAAAGGCAGGGACACAGGGAAGGATGGCACGAGAAGAGGGGACAGCTATATGGTCTGTCACCACAGTCCATCTTCTCTTCCCATGAAGCATGGCATCTGCCATCTCTGCATGTCTCCTGGTGGTCTCAGGACCGTGCAGCTAACCAGCTGGCCGGGAGAAGCTGAGGAAAGATGAAAGGAAAAGGTGACATTTTCTGGAAAATAAAAAGTTGAATGGAACCAAATCTGCCTTTCAATTTCCTTCTAGTCATTTTGTGGCATTAATGATAAAAGTTGACCTAGGGGCACCAGGATGGCTAAGTCAGTTGAGCATCCAACTCCAGCTCAGGTCATATCTCACAGTTCATGAGTTCGAGCCCCACGTTGGGCTCGCTTGTCAGCCTGTCAGCACAGAGCCCGCTTCAGATCCTCCGTCCCCTTCTCTCTCTGCCCCTTCCCCACTTACACTCTCTTTCAAAAAATAAAAAAACTTGACCTAGTAATTCTACTTTTTGGTACCCATCTTTGGGAACGTCTAGCACATGTGCCTGAAGAGACATATACAGGGCTTGTCATCTGTCGTGTGAAACAACATGTGTGTTCAGCACTGGAGGAATGGCTGCGTGGATTGTGACCCATCTCTACTTTGGAATAGTTTGTGACTAGTTTAAACAAAAAGGTGGATTCAAAGTGTATTGTTAAGTGGAAAAGACAAGGTGGAGAATACCCAGGCTATATGACACAAAGCACAGAATATTTTCTGCATAGAAAGTACAAGTGCATAGGGAAACATCTAGAAAGGGATACAGAGGCCTCAGAGTACTGTTTAGCTCAGAGTTTCTGAGCTGACGAGAATTATGTCAGGAGAGGGATCAAAGGGGAGTCTGGTCATCTATATTTTGATTTTCTCCCCTGGGAAATGTATTCACATATTATTTTAGATTTACGTATGATATTATTATACATTAATATATAATTCTTTATATTATATAGAATACTGTATATTATATGTATATGTTAATTTATATATTGTGTTAATATATGTGTTAACAAAATATTACATAAACATTATATGTATTACATAATTTACATATTACATTATAGCAAAGAAGTCAGGAGTAGAAGTCAGCAATATAGCTGTATAAATCATGATGGTTTTAACCATGTACACAGATTCCTTGATACTTTTCCCTTGAAGAGAAGATCTGCCCTGGCCAGTAGTTTGACTACAACCTCACGAGGGACCCTGAACCAGAATGACTGGGACAAACTGCTCCCAGATCCGTGCCCCACAGAAAATGTGAGGTGGTAAGTGTTGTTTTAAGCCTCCAAGTTCGGGGCTAACTTGTTACACAGCAACGGATAACTGATACACAGATTGGTGAGACTAACAGTGGCTTTTTACAACAAGGTAGCGTTCTTACACCACCTTGGAAGAGTACATGGAAGTGTTTTGAGCAAGAGGAATGTCTGTCCGTTAAGGGTGAAGTTCAAATAAAGTCCTTGTTTTTAATACGCTCAGTCTCCAACATGGAAAAATCCTGTCACACCAGGGAAAAAACACTGAAGACTTACCAAACCTTGGTCGCGTGATAGCGATCACCAAAAACCCAGCATCCATCTTGTCAACAAATGTTATTCCATTCCACCCATAGTAGAATTTTCGTTTTGCCTTCATAATGCATCCTTCCCAGAACTTCTCCCTGAATCACATCAACAGTTTGAAGGTTGTGCAATGACTGCCTATGAGAATAGCCCCCTAGTGGGTGAAGTTTGCACCCCAACCCATCAACATTGGTTACGATCATCGCTGGGCCTTTGGATTACTGGTGATTTCATCTTCTTCATGGTGGATCCCATTTTCAAATTTTCTGCAATGAATGCATATTAATTTGGACAGCAAAAAAATATTAATGCTAATTCTCTTTTATGATTGATTTATTTTGAGAGAAAGAGAGCGAGGGAGAGAGAGCACGTGTGCTCACACAAGCACAAAAGGGGCAGAGGGAGAGAGAGACTGAGAGACAGAACCCCAAGCAGGTTCCACAGTGTCACTGCAGAGCCTGATGCAGTGCTTGAACTCATGAACCGCAAGATCGTGACATGAGCCAAAATGAAGAGTCAGCTACTTACGCGACTGAGCCACCCTGGGGCACCATGCGAATTCTTTTTAAAAGTTACCACATATCAATTAACAACTACATGTTGTTTCTTTCAGCAGGCAGAATCCAAGCCCTCAGCTACCACCACTGTATATTTAGCTGTAACCCATGTGGCCCAAACATTTCTCCCAGGTGGCTGGATAAGCCCCGTGAAACCCTGTGACTAGTTCATATCCCAGAAGGAAAAAAGTAAAGGCTTCTTACCTAAAGGAAAAAAAAAAATCTCCCTTTATTTATTTATTTATTCATTTATTTTTAGAAAGAGAGCACACACACAAGTGAGAGAGAGAGAGAGAGAGAGAGAGAGAAGCAGAGGGAGAGGGAGAGAGAATATTAAGCAGGTTCCACACTCAGTGCAGAGCCCAAGGCGGGGCTCAATCCCGCAACCCTGGAATCATGACCTGAGCCAATATCAAAAGTCGGACGCTCAAGGGACTGAGCCACCCAGGCGCCACATCCCAAAGCCCTTTATTTTAAAGGTCTTTCTGAGGCTGGTGTCTGGGTCACGTTTCTAAGGCTCAGACCTGAACATAAAAGGTGGGTTTGCCCCAAAGCCTCAGACCTCTAGCAGCTGGCCTGGTTCTGGCTCTTGCCTGCCTCATAGAAGGAGGAGAACCTGGAGAACCCAGTGGCCCTGGGCCTGGTCTTCAACTTTTATTTCCCGTCTTGCCTTGACTCGTGCATTCTAACATCCAGCTTGATCAAAAGCAAGGAACAGTTTGAGTCTTCTCTCGACCCTTATCGATTTTCTCTTTATCCCGTCCCCGTCTCGAATCTTCTTGTCCCTTCCTATGGCCAACCTCATAACCTGAAGTCTATTCTTATTTGAGAAATCTCCTTACTGTCCTGGTGCCTCCTCTCCCCTCCTTCCAATCCACGCGGCTGGACTGAAATCCCCACGTTCCTCTCGTCACCTCCCATTCCAAGCTCTCCCGTGTGTTCCTGTTGCAACTACCTGAAGTGTGAGTCCTCGGTACATTCAGCATCTCCAGACCCTACCCCTTTCCAACAGGTATCTCTTTCCAGACATATCTCCACAGCCACGCCAATCCCATCTAACCGGCATGTATGTATTAAGTACTGCTATGCCCCAGGACCATACTTACGATGGGGAAATAGACAAAAAGAGCTTACAGCCTAGTAAAAGAGACCATTAGTAATTACACAGAGGGGCTCAGAGTGTTTACAGAGGGTGGAGGAGAGGAGCCTCAAACAGCACCGTGGAGGAAAACCTCCCTCAGATTGAAAAAGGGGCAGGGAGATGGTCTTGGAAGGATTCCCAGAGGACATGATGCGTGAGCTAAAACCAGAAGCCACGTGGAGGCTAAGTAGCTAAAGAAGTGAACAGAGGGCTTTCCAGGCCTAGAGAACAGCACAGGCAAAGCCTCGGTGGCCTGAGCAAGTATCCAATGTAGGAGAAACCGACCAGATATGGTCCATGAGTGACGGAGCCAAAAGCAGAGAGGGGAGGATCTCACTCAGTGGGTACCAAATGGTACTAATTGACTGAGCCCAGGCTTTGAAGCATGATAGTGCCCAGATCACAGACCAACCCATGTGGCATAAGACAATTCACTCAGCCTATCAGAGCCCCAGTTTCCCTAGGCCTAAAGTGAGATTTAAAATACCAACCATGTGGTGTTATTTTGAGGATCATAAAATAAAATGCATTTAAATCACCAGGCTGAGGGGCGCCTGGGTGGCTCAGTCGGTTGAGCGTCCGACTTCGGCTCAGCTCATGATCTCACGGTCTGTGGGTTCGAGCCCCGCGTCGGGCTCTGGGATGACAGCTCGGAGCCTGGAGCCTGCTTCAGATTCTGTGTCTCCCCCTCTCTCTGACCCTCCCCCGCTCATGTTCTGTGTCTCTCCCTCTCTATCAAAAATAAATAGACATTTAAAAAAATTTTTTAATAAAAAAAATAATGAATCACCAAGCTGAGTGTCTGCCCCATTACGGAAGGTTGAAAAATCCATGCCTCCCTTCCCCTTTTATTACTTAATAAGAACCGTAGCAAACAACTACATAGCATTTACTCTGCACCAGGCACTTTACAATTCATGGAAAATAAATGCCTCAAGAGTATGCATGAAGTGCTTAGTGGGTCTACTGAGAGCTTCTCTCTACCACGGTGGAGCGAACAGAGCTGAGAGATACAACGGCCAGAAAGAAAGGGGTCACCTTTTATTCAGGTTAGCAGGAAACTAACTACACATCAGTGAAGAAGAAAGACGTTAGAGTCGCAGAGCACTAGACGCGACTTGGAACAAAGGCCTTCAGACGGTGTGGAGACCAGAGCTCTACAGTCTCTGCCATCAGGATACCCGGGGTCCACTTCTGGCATCAGCCCTCCGCAGGCTGGGCCCTTATCACACTCCCTCCTTCACCACATCGTCATCGAAGGCAAAGCCTTTCCCGAATGAGCGGCTGCCTTCCCTGCTCCCACCGCTCTTCATTTGCAACGAATGGGCACAATTGTCTGGTCTTGTGGTGCATTCCCTCCTTCCTTCATTTGGCTGATATTTCCTGGAGGCTGAAAACATAACAGAAATCAAAACACATACAGCCCCTCCCCTCTGGGAGCTCACAATGCTGAGAAGCCAGTGAGGGAGCAAGGCACTAGTCATCACAAAAGTAAGTGTTTAAATGTATTTTTTTTTTTTTTTAAATGTGCCGTGCTAGAGAGTTAGGCTGCTTGGCGGTGTTCAGCAGGGTTTCTGACCCAGTGAACCGAAGGGTCTTGGAGGACCAGTATAATTGCCCCCAACTATTTTACAAGCAAGCTCCTGTAGGCCTGACCCCATCATATTTGTCCTCGCTTGCCCTGCCACCCCGGCCAGTGGCACATAGTAGCCGCTCAATAAATGTCAGCTGCAATAAAGGAGTTCCCGGACCAGTTCAGATCAAAGCCCGACTCCCACCAGAGTTAATAAAAAGCTCTGGTTACAGGCTTCTGAGGACACAACCTGGGATGTTTGCTTTCCTTCATTTCCAAGGAAGGCATTCTCGGGTTCCCAACATTTAAGAGAAGGCTCAGGAGAGAAAGTTTGTGTAGTTAAGGATCCAGCCCGGGATGGTTTATCTCAAAGCCAAGGGGGTGGGGGGTGGCTGGCTGCCTCAGGGCTGTCAGCAGGGAACTGGATGTGAAGAGGTGGAAGATTACAGGAGCTTTGGAGACAAAGGAACATAAATCAAAAAGAATTAAAAGAAAACAAGATCCTTGAGCCTCCGCCTGTTAAGGTTCTTTTAAAAGTATTTTTGCTAGCGAGTCGGGTGGGGGAGGGTAAACAAAGTTTAAATGAAGGAAAGTAAGCCCGAAAGTGAATGGCTAAAGGCCGCGTACAGCCCAGGTCTGTCCCCTCCTCTGTCTTTTTACTTTTCTCTGTCTTACTGTTAATGGCCCGAAATGATTAACAATTGGAAAAAAGATGTCACAGACTTAAACTGTTTCCTCCCTCTCTTCCCCACTCTTGTTTCAATTCCTGTTTGGTTCAGACACTCTGAGCTACAGATCTTCCTTCACGATGAAATGGTTTGGGCTCTACTTAATAAGTCAACACCAGAATGCAAGGCGGGGTTGAGCAGGTGGAAGAGGATGGCTTTATTCCAAAAGCATAAACGTCGACCCAAATTAGATTTAAATAGTAACACTGCACCGAAGCTGTGCAAGTCCCACGCCCTCCATAAATCGGGCAGCCAGCCTGAACCCCTTACCAGAGCTTCGAACAGAAACCATCCTACTCCAGGACGTCGTCAGGCTTCTGGTCTTTTCTAAGACGATACATTACCAGAACTTTAGACAAGAACATTAATTCCCACCCCTGATACCTCCACGGGTAGCCCACTCTCCTACAGAGGAAACCACTTCTTCGAGAATTAGGGTTGCCATAGAAAATTCAGGACGTCTAGTTAAATGTGAATGTCAAATAAGCAACAAATAATTTTTCAGTATGAGTGTGGCCAAAATATCACATTTGGATGTCCTACTTTTACTTGCTAAATCTGGCAAACCTTGCAATTCTCCAGCTCAACAGATCCTAAACATATAGGGTTGCCAGATAAGCTATAGGTTGGTTATTTAATTTGAATTTTAGATAAATAACTAATCATTTTTTAGTGTAAGTGTATCTCATGCTGCAATACTTGGGATATATATATTGTTAGAAAGAAGGAAAGAAAGAAAAGAAAGAAAAGAAAGAAAGAGGGAGGGAGGGAGAAAGGGAGGAAGGAAGAGGGAAGAAGGGAAGGAGGAAGGAAGGAAGGGCGGAAGGGAGGAAGGAAGGGAGGGAGGGAGGAAGGAAGGAAGAGGGAAGGAGGAAGGAAGGAAGGAAGGAAGGAAGGAGGAAGGAAGGGAAGAAGGAAGGAAGAGGGAAGGGAGGGAGGAAGGAAGGAAGAGGGAAGGAAGGAAGAAGGGGAAGAAGGAAGGAAGGAAGGAAGGAAGGAAGGAAGGAAGGAAGGAAGGAAGAAGGAAGGAAGGAGGGAGGGAAGAAGGAAGGAAGGAAGGAAGAAGGAAGGAAAGAAGGAAGGGAGGGAGGGAGGGAGGGAGGGAGGAAGGGAGGAAGCGAGGAGGGAGGAACAGACTCCAAATAATGGAGTCTCTCATGCTCATTAATTTATTCTTTTAATATGTGTATACACTCTGAAGGCATAGGAGGCTAAAGCCAGCACAGGGATCATGTGTAGCTTTTGTGAGAACACCATGATAAATATGAAGATTGCACCATACTACCACAGGGCCCCTGTGCACTTGCACACACACACACACACACACACACACACACACACACACGTGTGTGTGTGTGTGTGTGTGTGTGTGTGTGTGTGTGTAGCAGACTGGAGAGACACAGCATTCTTATGATAAAGGCAACTACAATAACACCTGAGTTGTTGTTGCTGTGTTTAGGCAGAAAAGTCCCAAGAACACATATAAATAAATATAAATCATAAATGAGAAAGGACATCTTTTCTGAGAAAATGGAGGAGCAAAGGGGGTGGTTAAAGTTCCCAAGTAAGCTGAGGGTAAAGGAAGAAGCATGTGAAGGGGTAGGAGACGAGCTTACTGCATGTATCAGCTGGACGCTGGTGGAAGAGATACTCAGTTCAAAGCCAGTAAGGAGCCGAGCATTCGTCCGGGTGCTTCTGTGACTGTTCGCTTGCCTGCCTTGGCAGTTTTACTCTTGATTACTGGCTTTCTACCATGCTTTGTTTCACACTCTATGAGTGTGTATGGCTAACATGTATCTTTTCTCTTTAATCTACTCTACAGCATAAAATCCATAGGGAAACAGCAGCAAGGATTCAAATATTACTGTTTGAATTAAAAATTCAAAAAATAGGGGCGCCTGGGTGGCGCAGTCGGTTAAGCGTCCGACTTCAGCCAGGTCACGATCTCGCGGTCCATGAGTTCGAGCCCCGCGTCAGGCTCTGGGCTGATGGCTCAGAGCCTGGAGCCTGTTTCCGATTCTGTGTCTCCCTCTCTCTCTGCCCCTCCCCCGTTCATGCTCTGTCTCTCTCTGTCCCAAAAATAAATAAACGTTGAAAAAAAAAAAATTTAAAAAAAAAAAATAAATAAAAAAAAAATAAAAATTCAAAAATGATTATACTCTTAACTCTGTTAAAAACTGGGAGACATTATCGTGAAGAGCGATCAAATATTTCCAATCTTGCTTAAGAAGTCTTTCGGAAGGATAACAATGATCTTTCAATGATCATGTCAAAGAAAAGTAAAAAGAAGCAGGTGAAATTAATGTTAATAAAAGATTTTACTGAAGGGGCACCTGGGTGGCTCAGTCAGTTGAGCGTCCAACTTCGGCTCAGGGCATGCTCTCACAGTTCGTGAGTTCGAGCCTTGCGTCAGGCTCTGTGGTGACAGCTCAGAGCCCGGAACCTGCTTTGGATTCTGTGTCTCCCTCTCTCTCTGCCCCTTCCCCACTCATGCTCTGTCTCTCCCTCTCTCTCTTAATAATAAATAAACATTAAAAAAAAAGATTTTACTGAAGCCCAGTATCTCCAAAATACTATCATTTCAACATGCAATTAAAATTATGAATGCAATACTTTATATTTTTTCTTAAACCAAGGCTTCAAAATCTGGCACATCTCACTTAGATGCTAACTTTTACCAGAAATACTTTATGTATATTTAGATTTCATAAAATTTGCATTTGAAAATGGAGATTCACGTACCCAACTTGTTCTGAACATACTTAAGAGCTTCCCAATAACCGAGTTAACTCTTTAAGTTTAAACTTACATAGAATTAAAAAGCCAGCCTCCCGTTGTCCCAACCACATTTCAAGTGACCAATACCTGCAAATGCAGATCGAAGATAAAGACACAAATTTCCAGCCCCCAGTTTTCAGCCTCTAAGTAACATCATCGATTTCTACTGCTAGTGCCCTATTTCTTGCTCTTTTATTTTTTTTTTTCAACGTTTTTTTTATTTATTTTTGGGACAGAGAGAGACAGAGCATGAACAGGGGAGGGGCAGAGAGAGAGGGAGACACAGAATCGGAAACAGGCTCCAGGCTCCGAGCCATCAGCCCAGAGCCTGACGCGGGGCTCGAACTCACGGACCGCGAGATCGTGACCTGGCTGAAGTCGGACGCTTAACCGACTGCGCCACCCAGGCGCCCCTTTCTTGCTCTTTTAATATCCTGATTGTCACTCAACCTGCAGTCCCATCTTCTGGAAAATAAAGCCTAGAAAGAAAAGGGGTTGACCTCCAACTTATTCCAAAGAACAAAGCAAATTCATCCCCTGAGCTCTACTGATATTTTCTTTTGTTTTAACTTTTTTTTAATGTTTATTTATTTTTGAATGAGAGAGAGAGTGCGCGAGGTGGGGAGGGGCAGAGAGAGAGGGAGACGCAGAATCCGAAGCAGGCTCCAGGCCCCGAGCTGTCAGCACAGCGCTCGACGAAGGGATCAAGCCCATGAGCCATGAGATCATGACCTGGGCCGAAGTCAGATGCTCAACCAACTGAGCCACTCAGTCGCCCCTTTACCGATATTTTCTTAATGGTTACATTCAGTTCTGTAAACGCTGTAGAAGTAATTTCATCTGCACGGAACTTGGAGTGGTTTCTGCCTATTCCTTCTTGGTATGCAGAGAGCATTGTGCATGGTAAGTATTCAACAAAAGCATGCTGAATGCGCAAATAAGTGACCATTCGGGAGACATGCTCCAGTTAATTGTGTTCATGGAAAAACCGAAGGAGATCATTTAAGAAAAGAATTCTCTGCCCTATTCTTTGGGTAATGTCTTTAACCAAGACCCTTTCATCCAGTGATACCTGATGATAGCAACAGAAAGAGGGAGGAGGAGTGCCAAGAGGAAGCTGTCATCAGATATCTCTGCTCAGACAAATGACCAGAATTCTCCTGCCCTGGCCCACCCCTCATTTGATGGTGGCACAGACTGGTACAGCAGGGACACAGACCAAAGCGCTATGACCGGACTTCAGGTCTTGGGGGGGAATGAAATAAAGTCGAGTATCGATCCCAGCAGAGACAGTTCAGACATGGAAGGGCCAGCCCGTGCCAGAAACCCCAGCACAGCCCTTTGGGATTTGCCGAGAGAGTCCCTCAAGAAGGTTCGGAAGCACTTACAAATAAATACATAGGAAAAAAAGTGGATTGTGCACACTCACTTCAATAAGAAAGAGATGAGGAAAACTCCCTTTTGAAAAAAAAACATGCAAATCACTTAAGAATTGGACGAAGAACTCTCAGATGAGGTCCGCTTTGAGAAGGTCGCGTGCCAAGAAAAAAGAAGATGTATGAGTAGAGCTCACCTCCAGGAGTGAGGTCAGCAGAGCAGAAGCTCAAAACAAGGTTAGGACTGAGGGAAACAAGTGCTCACAATTTTTAAAAGGGGTATTTGTTAGTTTCCTATTGACGGTATAACCAATTGCCACAAACCTCATGGCTTAAAATAGCGCAAATTTATTATCTGAAAGTTCTGAGGGTCAGAACTCCAAAACCAGTCTGATTGGGCTAAAAGCAAGGTGTCGGCGGACCTGAATTCCTTCTGGAGGTTCTGGGGGATATTCCATTTTCTTGTCTTTTCTGGTCTCCAGAAGCATCCTGCATTCCTTGGATTCTGGCCCAACATGGCTCCACCTTCAGCTTGCATGGTTGTATCTCTTTCTCTCTTTCTGATCATCTTGTCTCCCTCTTATAAGAACACTTGTGATGGATGGCATTGGGCCCACCCAGATAAGCCAAAATAATCTCCCCATCTCAGGATCCTTGATTTAATCACACCTGCAAAGTCCTCTTTACCAAGGTTCCAAGGATTTGTGCATGGACATCTTTGGGGACCGTTACTCAGCCTAGCACAGATATACTTGACTGTCCTACAGGAAAATGAATATTTCTCGGAGGCAATGATGTGATGCTCAGCAGTGACAAAGGGGAAGTGAGCCTTCTTGATTCCTTCATGACTTCCAACTTCTCTGACAGGAAGACTGATCCCTTCCCCAACCCCTATAAGCTAATACACCCAGTTTCCCCCAAGTCTCTGTGGTTCTTTGTGCTGTCCTCTGTAAGAGCATTCAATCACTCAACGAATAGTTATTGAACATCTACTATGTTGAAGCAATATTCTAATCACCCAGGATAGCAAATCTAATCACCCAGTGAGCAAAACAAATGAAAGTTCTTATCCTCAAAAAACGATCACACTAGTAGGGGAAGACACACAATTAAAGAAAATTAAAAAGAAAGAAGGAAGGAAATTATACAGTGTATTTGAAAGTGATTAAGTGCTATTTAAAAAGTGAGGCAGGGGAGAGTGCCTGGGTGGCTCAGTCCGTTAAACATGTTAAGCACCTGACTTCCGCTCAGGTCATGATCTCATGGTTTGTTCCAGTTTCAAATCAGGTGAGCAGGAACCCCTCTTGGGTGAGCTCCACTTCTCTCTCTCTCTCTCTCTCTCTCTCTCTCCCTCCCTCTATCACTTGTGACCCCTCTGGCGCTCAAAAAAAAAAAAAAAACAATGGTGCGGGGCGGGGGGGGGGGGGGGGAGGAGTGGGGAGTGCAGGTAGTTAACCTGCTAGGTGCTAACTCAGTGTTTAGGAAAGGCTTCGCTGAGAATAGGGCATCTGCCCAATCTGCTGGAAGGGTGAAGGAGGGAGCCACACCCTTTCTTAGATCCCCTAAGAACAGAAACCGCAAATAAGGCAAAAGCCCCGCAGGGGGAACAGCTTGAGGGGCTGAAGCAGATGGGGACTAGCCAGGCTGCAGGAGAATCAGCAAGGGGACAGTTGCAGGAGCTGAGAACAGATGCTCATGGGAGGGCCAGCCGAGGAAGGCCTTGTCACATCGGATTGTCCAGGACCATGAGCTCCAGAGGGCAGGGATACTGCCTCATTCTCTTTGGTGTCCCTGGCACCTCGCACAGTGTGAGCATGCGTAGTTAACGCCTGCGACACGGAGCATGCTTCTCTGCTTGCAACTTCACTGCAGGCTTCTTCCCTCCTGCACGTAGGACAGGGGCCTGGCATGTCTGTCACTGGATAGCACGGACCCGACGCCTGTGGCCAAGAAGTAGGAGTTGCAGGTGCAGGGGCCAGAATCCTGTGCGCTCTGCCCCTGCGCTCTGCCTACCTGCTCCGCGGCTACCTCGCTGCCCTTCGCTCACTGCCCCCGCCAATGCCATCCCACCTGTGCCAAAGCCCCCGGCCGGCGGCGAGGCCTTTTTCCTTTCATCACCCGCTGGGAGCACCAGCTCCGCGGAAAGCTGGAGAGACCGGAAGAATTGGGGTGGGGAAGGAGGTGCGAGACCCGCCCCGCCGGCGCGGTCTGGGGTGGGGATGGGGGTGGGGGGGGGAGAGGGGACGCGAGTCCGGAGCGCCGCGCCCAGCGCGGGGGCGGGGGACAAAGGGTTAAGCGATCGGCATTACTGTCTGCGTGCGGCTGGGCTCCGAGGGCCTCGCGTTGCGCCTGGGTGGTCCGGTACAGTCGCGGGCAGCAACCTATTAGTGGTATCTCGGCGTGATTTATGCAGCTGTCAAGCTGCCTTCACCGCGACAAGTGAACTGCGGCCCCGCGCCGCGCTCCTTCCGAGACCATCAGTAAATGGGGCCAAAGAGAAAGGAAAACAGCCCAAGGTGCCACCCCTCAGCCTCCGGGTCCTCTAATGACGAGTCCCCTCTATAGAAAAACATCCAGCTGCCCCCAAGAGAGCGACTCACAGAGCCCCACTGTCTGGGGCGCCAGGCCGACAGGGGGCCGGTGGGGGGGGGGGGTGGGCGGGCAGGCGGGCTTGGCAGGGAGCCACCCGCCACCAGCGGAGCGGGGGCAAGCCAGCCCGCCAGGCGTGGCGCGGACACGGCCAGGGGGCGACGGTGACAGTGCCAGGGGTGGACGTCGTCCTGCGGCCAGGGGAGCGTGGTCAAGCCAACATGCCACCCACGAGGTCTGGCACCCGCTCCACCCCGCCACCCCTCCTTTTACCCTCCGGCACAGGCGACGCTGGCCTGAGAGGGCTACACAGGGGACACGCGTCCCCTCGGCCTCAGCAATCCCCACACCTCCCACCTGCGCAGGTGACCCTGGGTCCGTCCATGGCCATCAGACACCAGCGCCTACCCCCCCCACTCCCCCTTGCCCACACCCACACCCGTGCACACACCCGTGCCACACGCACCCGTACCTACACACCTGCTATCCAAGAGGGCCACGGCCCCCCAGGAGAGGGCTATCTCTTATTCAGTACTTGATTGACAGTGAGGTAGCCAAGGGCCTGGGGAAGTGTGCGTCTGTGTGTCTGCGCGTGCGTGTGCGTGCGCGTGTGCGTGAGAGAGCGCGCGCGCGCCAACAACCACAGGACTGCCCTTGTTAATAACGTCAGGGACGTTAATAGGCCTCTTTTCTCCCTGCTGCCAAGTGGCATGCGGTGCATTGTGTTTGTGGTACCGCAGTGGAGGGCAGGTGTTCCACACTGGATCTGATTCCCAGCCAGAACGTTTCAGAGGCTGGAGGTGACGCACAGCGACGAGTTCCTGATTGCTGCTGACACAGGGAGAAGCGGAAGGAGGTGCGTGCTGGCCCCCGGGGTCCCCCCCCCCCCCCGCCCCGGAACGGCCCCTCCCTCCCTCTCTCCTCCTTCAATACCTTGGCCTTGCCTTGAGGCCACAGGACCCGGCACTCCACAACGTGGGTGCCCTGAAAAGGAAACTCTTAGCTGGACTCAGAAGGACACAGGTGGCACCGACAGCTGCACGCTCCCTGGGTCTCTGGACTTGGCAGAGCTCCCTGGACTTGGTCATTTAACAGTCCTGTCAACACAGGCGGGAAGGGACAATGGCATTTTTAATAAGCTTCCTGTTTGTTCAGAGAGGAAGCTGCTAATGCCTCACTCCAGAATGGTGTCTGGAGGTGACCGTGCCAGCTCTCCCTCCGGGCACCTGATCTGCCTCCCTTCTGCCTGTTCAGCCACAAGTTTCAAAGGTTGACAGTTTAGCTCAGGGCATGGCAGCTCTTGCATTTCCCACTGCCAGGGGCTTCTCAAGGACCCTTGTGCCCTTCTGTTTTCCAGGGCACCATTCTTCTGCTCTGGTCTGGGTATAAAAGGGAACAGCTGCACTGGAAGTCGGGACTGGAGCCCGCTTGGCCCACATTCCTTGTCGAATTCCCGTCTTGGCCCTCTCCCCTGCACCCCCACGTCCGGTTAGTGCAGGCGGTCCCCGGGGCCCTGCTTCTACTTTCAAATCCCTCACGGCAACGCCTCACACCACCCCACACGGCACGAGGGGCCTTTCTGGGGTTTGTTTTCTCATTGGCTCCCCAGAGACCCTGGACAGATAAAGTCACAAGGAGGTGGAAGGCATCCATTTTCTTTCCGGTCTCTCCTTGAGAAAGAAGGAGGCTGGTGACAGAAGAATAAACCGTTATAATTCCTTGGGTGCTTTTCTGGCATATTCTGTGGGGAAGCTATGCCTGGAAATGACGATGGATGGGCCCAGATTGATTTTTTTTTTTTCTGCTAATGTTTCCCACATAGGGTCTTTTCAAACTCATTTGTGCAAGACTTTTTTTTTTCTTTTCTGAAAAGCTGGGAGAAGGTAAAATTTCACAGGAGAGTCCCATGCTTTCTTCTGTGGGAACTATGAGGCCAGCTCACCAACTCCACTGTTCCCACGTGGCTTCAACCCCGCCTTGTCCCATCCAGGCCTTTGCAATGACCTCAAAACTCCAATCTTTCTTCTTCCACCCTAATCACCTTCTTTAAATACAAGCAAGATCTCACTTTTCCCTCCTCTAAAATCTTCACTGGCAAACTGTCTGCCAAAGTCCCAAACCTGAGAGTGTCATCAAAAGCCCTTGACAAGATGGATCCATCCAATCTCTCTTTTTTTTTTTTTTTAAATTTTTTTTTCAACGTTTATTTATTTTTGGGACAGAGAGAGACAGAGCATGAACGGGGGAGGGGCAGAGAGAGAGGGAGACACAGAATCGGAAACAGGCTCCAGGCTCCGAGCCATCAGCCCAGAGCCTGACGCGGGGCTCGAACTCTCGGACCGCGAGATCATGACCTGGCTGAAGTCGGACGCTTAACCAACTGCGCCACCCAGGCGCCCCCATCCAATCTCTTTTTATGTACCCTCCCTTCAGAAGATACACGTGGTAGGGGCGCCTGGGTGGCTCAGTCGGTTAAGCGTCCAACTTCGGCTCAGGTCATGATCTCGTGGTTCATGGGTTCGAGCCCCGCGTGGGGCTCTGTGCTAACAGCTCAGAGCCTGGAACCTGCTTTGGATTCTGTGTCTCCCTCTCTCTCTGCTCCTCCCCCACTCATGCTCTGTCTCTCTCTCTCTCTCAAAAATAAACATTTAAAAAAATTAAAGAAAGAAAAGGAAGATACATGTGTTAATCTGGGTTGGCCAAGAAGTAGACATCATGATGAGATTCACAATGCATAGATTCACTTGCCGTTTGCAACTACGTGGATGGAACTGAAGGGTATTATGCTAAGCGAAATTAGTCAGAGAAAGACAAATATCATATGACTTCACTCATATGAGGACTTTAAGACACAGAACAGATGAACACAAGGGAAGGGAAGCAAAAATAATATAAAAACAAGGAGGGGGACAAAACATAAGAGACTCTTAAATACAGAGAACAGAGGGTTACTGGAGGGGGGTCGTGGGAGGGGGGATGGGCTAAATGGGTAAGGGGAATTAAGGAATCTACTCCTGAAATCATTGTTGCACTATATGCTAACTAACTTGGATGTAAATTTAAAAAATAAATTTAAATTTTTTTTAAAAATGCGTAGATTCAACTAGGGCTAATACCTGTGGAAGAGAAAAATGGGGCAGTAGCTGGAGAAAGCAGGAAGAACTGTCAGAGTTTAATGAAGGTTTGACATACACACACATACACACACATACACACACACAGTGAAGGGGAGAGGAAGGAAATGTCAAGTAGAAGCATCCAAGACTGATATAGAATTAAGAAAGTTGCATCAAGGCCATCAGGGAGCGATGTCAGCCCACATCAAGGGAAATTTAGCCAACAAAGGACTTCCATGGCTTCCAGGAATGGACCCATCTTTGTATCCCTGCCTCACTCAGCCACTGGCTGAGAACAGGCGATGGGAAATGCATTTGGCCTTGATGAAACCCAGTGTGGATTGGTTTATGGACTTCTCAGAGGGCAGCAGCTGGGATCCTTGGTCAACCCCTGGATTTGGAGGTCTTCAAGGGGCATTTCCATGGGCATTCCCATAGCTGCCACAAGGTGCAGGTCAGCCAAAGAAAGTAACCTATAGTCTTCAGAGCAAGCCATTCACCCATGCATTTGCTCCTGCCTTCTTCCTGGCCTGCCATGCTCCTTCTTCCATTCTACCACCAAATGAAATTCTACTCATCCTTCAAGGGTCCACACAAGTGCCACCTTCTCCAAGAAGCCTTTTATCTACACTGATGATACTTTGCCTGCCCCTCCATGATAGTATCCTTTTGGATTTACACTAGTTGTCCAAGTCTCATCCCTGGCCTTGGGGATGAGAACTGTTTCATTCCTCTTTATACAAGTAGTTTGGCACCGCAGCTCACATAGATTCACTCACGTACTTATTCAACAGGATTGCTTGTTTATTTTTATGTACCAGGCACTACACTGGGCCCCACTGGTCTAGAATTGTGCAAGATGGTGAAGGAGCTTACTTCCCAGCCTGGGTGAGGGAACTAGGAGAATGAAAATATTAAGAGTCAAGCAATGTCCCACAGGAGAAAGGGGACAAGAAGGCAGAGTCCTGAGCCAAGGTATCCTGGACTGGTACTATGTTTTTAAAAAATGTACAGCAATAGCATATGAGGTCTTGGGATGCTAAATTTGGGGAGTTGATGTTAAAAACCATCCAGAAGTCAGATGAATTTCAATGACCCCATTGGTTCAGCAAAATTACCAGAAAGCCTCTGTCTACAATGGCTCTGGATGGGCAAAAAAAAAAATCTCTGTGCCTGTGTCTTACACTGCCATAAATGTTTATTGGAGCTATGCACAGGCTTTCAGAAACCCCAGGCCAAAGTCAAGAAATTAACAAGTAAATACAAAGCAAAAGCTCTTCTTAAAGTAATTCCCCATTAATAATTATAAAATGCTTAAGAAAACAATCCACTGTGAGTAAAAGTCAGCGAGTACAACAGATGATTAATTCAAGAACTTGAGATAATAGAAAAACAATGTAAGAGAAACTATAAAGCAAGTATGCTTAAAGTATAAAAGCATTTCTTTAAGTATTAGAAATATAAGGGAAAAATTGGACTCTGAAAAAATGAACCAGCAGATTTGAAAAAGAATGAATCAAAACTTCTACAAATGGAAAATATTTTCATTAAAATTAAAAAGTGAATGGGCAATGAAACAGCAAATCACCCAAGTTATATTTGAAAAATGTGATCAAATATAGCACAGAAAAGTAATAAGGTAGAAAATATGAAACATTAAGAAACCATGGATGATATAATGAGAGGGTCAAACATATGTCTAGTTGGAGTAGAAGCAATATTCCAAGAAGAAATGTCTCAGAATTTGCTCAAATAGATGAAAGACATGAATGTTCAGATTTAATGAGTATGAATCCCATGCAGAATGAATAAAAATAAACCCACAACAAGAATAGCATATTGAAACTGCAAAACGCTGAAGAGAAATTCATTTTAAAAAAAAGAGAGACACAAAATTTAACATAACTCAGTAGCTATAGTGGAGACCAGAAGACAGTAGAATGTTGTGAAAATCCCAAGGGATGAAAATGTTCAACCTAAAATTCTATACTCACATAAACTTCTATACTTTATTCTGTAATCAACAGTACACAAATTAAAGATATTTTAGGCAAATAAATGCCAACATGATTTATAATTCACAGATTCCCACTCGAAAAGATTCAAAAGGATGTACTTCAGTGAGAAGGAAAGTTGAGGGGCACCTGGGTGGCTCAGTTGGATAAGTGACCAACATCAGCTCAGGTCATGGTCTCGTGATTCTTGAGTTCAAGCTCCCCATTGGGCTCTGTGTTGACAGCCCAGAGCCTGGAGCCTGCTTCGGATTCTGTGTCTCCCTCTGTCTCTGCCCTTCCCCTGCACTCACTCTCTCTCTCTCTCTCTCTCTCTCTCTCTCTCAAAAATAAACAAATATCTAATTTTTTTTAAAAAAAGAAAGAAAGTTAAGCCAAAGGAAGAGTGTAAATACAAGGGGTGAAGATCAGCTAAACAGTTGTTTAAAGTTTAGGTAAGTGTAGACAAATGTTGGCTGTGAAATTAATAGTAATAATAATAATGACTAATTTAGGATAGTTTAAAGCCAAATGGATTGAAAATGCTTGACAAAAATCACACGTGAACCAGGGTAAATGTGTTCATAGATTTGTTCAAAAAGGTGATGCGCACAATAGATCTTGTCAAGATCTTGTTAAATCTTGTTAGGTCAAAGATGCATATTAAAAATCTAAGGGTGCTTAATGCAATGTGTTACTCTGGATTGGATCTCAAAACAAACAAACAAAAAGTACGTAAGTGGAAAAACTGGTAAAATCCAATTAAAATCTAGAGTTTAGTTAATAGTAATGCATCCCTGTTGCTTTGGGTTTTTTTTTTAATTTTAACTAATGTGCCATGGCTTATAAGATGTTAACAGGGAAAACTGAGTGAGGGTTATAAAAAAAAAATTCTCTATTTTATACTTGTAACTTTTATGTAAATCTAAAATTATTCCAGAAAAAAAATTTATTAAAAAATAGAGAAAAAATTTTAAATGCAAAGGTAACCACTAAAGACTAGAGCAAGAAAGAATAACTTCCAATTAGAAGGCAGAAATATAAAGAAAACTTGGTAAATCAAAATAGGAGGCAGGCAAGAAGAAACATAAATAAGTATTTAAAAAGCATTATGGATAACAGAAAAAATGAATTGGTAGAAATAAATTTAAATATCGGATCGGGAAACAGATGAACAAAAGGGAAGGGAAGGAAAAGTCAGATAAGAACAGAGAGGGAGGCAAACCATAAGAGACTCTTAAATACAGAAAACGAACTGAAGGTTGCTGGAGGGGAGGTGGGTGGGGGGATGGGCTAAATAGGGGATGGGTGTTCCCAAGTAGGAGAGCATTTGTTGGGATGAGCACTGGGTGTTATATGTAAGTGATGAATCACTGAATCCTACTTCTGAAATCATTATTACACTATATGTTAACTAACTTGGATTTAAATAACATTTTAAAACTTAAAAAAAAATAATAAATAAAATACATACATACATACATACATGACTGGGGACTAAATAAGGTAAAAGCAAACATCAGTAAATTACCAAACAGAAAAGATGAGCTAATTAATAACATGAAGATCTAGTTCTTTAATCAAGAAAAAATGAAAAGGAAGAAAGGGAGGGAGGAAGGAAGGGAGGAAGGAAATCATTAGGTAAACAAGTATTTTTTTTAAAGAGGAGAAAACAAATACACAAAATTAGAAAATCACCACAAATATAGAAGAAACTTGGAAAGATATGAAGGCATCTACTCAGCTCTATATAATCAACTTTCTTTAAGCACCCAGGTGATAGAATTCTTCCTTTGTCTTCCACATCCTTTCTCTGCCCCCTCCTTCTTGACTTTAATGGACCACATCAAGCCCTCTGGCCTCCCGTCAATTTTAGGTCCAGCCAATGGAAAGACATGAGAAGAGACTCTTCCCCAAGTTCCCTTCCTCCACCAAAGGACACAGCACATTGGTTTTACTTTTGGATTTAGCAAAGGCAAATTGAAAAGCCAAGAGGCTGATCCCTACATGGGATCACCAAGAGTCCCTATAGGATAACAGGACATCCTCAGGTATTGGACAGACTTGGGGACCAGTTAAATCCACTTCTGTATGTCCTGATTGTGTGACCTTGGTTGACTGAGTCCCTTATATCTACCGAATCAGGTGGCTATAAGAGGAAGAAACACACAAAAGAATAGTGGTAATGTATGTAACCCATAGAGATATTTATAAAGGCTCAGGAGAAGAGAAGTCAAGATGGTGGAGAAGTAGGGGGACTGGAATTTCCCTCCTCCCTCAAACACAGCAGTATTGAGGTCAGAACACTTGGAATACCAGGAATACAGGCTGCAGAGTGACAAAAAAAATCTCCAGAGATGGAAAGAGACAGCTTGGCAGGACAGAGGTGCATGTATGCGAATTGGGAGGCAAAAAAGGGGTGGTGTAAGCATGGAGTAGGGAACCTCTTCAGTGGAAAAACAAAAGGAAGAGAAAGAGAAGCTGTGAAAGTGTGGGATTGTATTTGGACAAGAGAAAGACCTCTCCAGACCATAGACTGGGGAACGAGAAATATGGAAAGAGCCAGTTTCAACTTTGCAAACAGCCTTAGGAACTAAAGACTGGAGTTATCTGGGGTGCAAGACATTCTCTGGACTGAAGCTGGCCGTGTGCTCACGCCTGGAAGGCAGCCACCCCAGGGCGCAGTAGCAATCTCAGGGGGTGCACTGGGATAGAACAGTCACCTCCCTTGAGCACTGTGGAAAGAAGTTATATTGCCCCCAACCAAGGAAAAAAGACCCTGCAGGTGCCAGCCAGAGGCCTTTTGTCAGCGGGGCTAGCCAAGAACCAGGTCCATGGGGTGCGGGATCCTTTAAGAAATCGGGTTTTGAATCCCAGTCCAGTGCCTGGGAGACATGGGAGACTGTGGAGCAGGACAAGCCCATTCTACTCTGTGAGGGCAGCCTGAACAGCCTGGTTTGAGACACCCTGTCCGGGGAGGAGAGACTGGGGTGTCGCCATTTTTCGCCCCATCACCAACACAGTAGGGCTTCAGGGAGCAGCACACAGGCCCCCAGTGGAGGCAGGACCCACTTACACCATCCCCACCCCTGGGTGCCTGGTAACTGCTTATCTCCTGGAGCGAAACTGACACTAACCAAACCAGACGGTCCCCCCTCCAGACCAGCACAACCACGGATCCCAGACACCAACATACAACTGCCCCGTGGTTTTGTACGTTAGTCTATTTTTCTTCTCTTTCCTCGTCTTTTCCCTTCTTTTTCTTTCTATTCTCTCTCTCTTTTTTTTTTCTTCCTCCTTTGAAATCAGCATCCTAGTGTCTGATTCAAGTTTTGGTCAATCCTTATATATTTTCTTTCTTTCTTTCTCTGTTCTGGTTGTTTGTTTAATCAGACATTTTTACTCTCTTCTTTTTACACATTTTCTGTATCTCCTTTATTTTCCCGTCTCTCTCTCTCTCTCTCTCTGGATTAAACCTTATAGATTCTTTGATTCTCTGCCTGGCCTTTTTTTCTGCCCTTGTCATTTCTCTCTTTCTACGGAATAAAGTGTCTTCCTCCATTCCTTTTTCCTTTTTTCCAGGGTTACTCCAACAAACAAATCGAAGCACACTTGGTGGAAGGTCCAATCCACCACTACAAGCAGTGAGATAAAGCGGCCAAAGATGCAACAACAGAGTGCACACACATACTCCAAAGACACTTCCTGAAGTGTCAGGCACTGGACAGTGCATGACACCTTTTTAATATAGTAGTACTCGGGGTGCCTGGGTGGCTCAGTCGGTTAAGCGTCTGACTTCAGCTCAGGTCACGATCTCGCGGTCCGTGAGTTCGAGCCCCACGTCAGGCTCTGGGCTGATGGCTCAGAGCCTGGAGCCTGCTTCTGATTCTGTGTCTCCCTCTCTCTCTGTCCCTCCTCCACTCATGCTCTGTCTCTCTATGTCTCAAAAATAAATAAACGTTAAAAAAAAAATTTTTTTTTTAAATATAGTAGTACTCACAGGTCCAGGACACATTACAAGCTACTAAAACAAAGAAAAAGGCAGAAAACTAGCCAAAGTGATGAAACAGAAGAATTCTCCCAAAAGAAATTCCAGGAAGAGATGACAGTCAGAAAATTGCTCAAAACAGGTATAAACAATGGATCTGAATGAGAATTTAGAATAATAGTCAAAGACTCATAGCTGGGCTTGAAAAAGACATAGAAGACAGCAGAGAATCTATTCTTGCAGATCAAGGGCCTAAGAAATAGTCACAGTGAATTAAGAAATGCTGTAAGCAAAATGCAAAATAAACTAGATGCAAAATAAACAGCAAGGATAGGAGAAGCAGTGGAGAGAATAGGTAAAATGGAAGATAAAATTATGGAAGATGATGAAGTTGAGAAAAAGAGGGAAAGGAAATTAATAGAACATGAGGGGAGAATTAGAGACCTAAGCGATTTGGTGAAACAAAATAATATCCATATCATAGGAGTTACAGAAGAAGAAGAGAGAGATAAAAGGGCAGAACGTTTATTTGAACAAATTATAGCTGAGAAATTTCCTAATCTGGAGAAGGAAGCAGACATCCAAGTCCTGGAGGCACAGAGAACGCCCTTCAAAATCAACAAAAACAGATCAATACCACAAAAGTATCATGGTGAAACTGGCAAAATACAAAGATAAAGAGAGAATTCTGAAAGCAGCTAGGGACACATAAGGGTAGTAGCAACCTGTCCACTGAAACTTGGCAGGCCAGAAGGGAGTGGCAGGAAATATTCAATCTGCTGAATAGGAAAAATATGCAGCCAAGAATCCTTTATTCAGCAAGGCTGTCATTCAGAATAGAAGGAGAGATAAAGGCTTTCCCAGACAAACAAAAACTCAAGAAGTTCATGACTATTAAATGAGCCCTGCAGGAGATCCTAAGGGGAACTCTGAGTGGAAAGCAACAAAGACTACAAAGTACCAGAGACATCACCACAAGCATGAAACCTACAGATAGCACAATAACGCTAAATCCAGAAACCTACGGATAACACAATGACGCTAAACCCGTATCTTTCAATAATCACTTGAATGTAAATGGACTAAATACCCAAATCAAAAGACATAGGGCATCAGAATGCATTAAAAAACAAGATCCATGTATATTCTGCCGACAAGAGATTCATTTTAGATCTGAGGACACCTGCAGATTGAAAGTGAGGGGATAGAAAATCATCTATCATGCTACTGATGTCAAAAGAAAGCTGGAATAGCCACACTTCTACCAGACAAACTCGATTTTAAAACAGAGACTGTAACAAGCGATGAAGAGGGGCATTATATCATAATTAAGGGGTCTGTCCATCAAGAAGAGCTAACAATTGTAAATGTTTATGCCCCCAATGTGAACACCCAAATATATAAATCAATTAACCACAAACATAAATAAATGTATAGATAACAACGCTGTGATTGTAGGGGACTTTAATACTCCACTTACAATAGTGGACAGATCATCTAGGCAGCAAATCAATAAGGAAACAATGGTTCTGAATGACATTGGGATAGATGGACTTAACAGATATATTCAGAACTTTTCCTCCAAAGGCAGCAGAATACACATTCTTCTCGAGTGCGCATGGAGCATTCTCTAAAATAGATCACATACTGGGTCACAAAACAGCCCTTGACAAATATAAAAGGATTGAGATCATGCCATGCATATTTTCAGATCACAATGCTATGAAACTTGAAATCAACCACAAGAAAAAATTTGGAAAGCCTCCAAACACATGGAGGTTAAAAACATCCTCCTAAAGAAGCAATGAGTCAACCAGATTAAAGAAGAAATTAAAAAATATATGGAAGCAAATGAAAATGAAAACGCAACAGTCCAAACCCTTTGGGATGCAGCAAAGGCAGTCCTAAGAGGAAAATACGTTGCAATGCAGGCCTATCTCAAGAAGCAAAAAAGGTCCCAAATATAGAACCTAACTCACAACTAAAGGGACTGGAAACACAACAGCAACGAAAGCCCAAATCCAGCAGAGAAGAGAAATAATAAAGATTAGAGCAGAAATAAACAATATAGAATCAAAAAACCCCAGCAGAACAGATCGATGATCTAAGAGCTGACTTTTTGAAAGAATAAACAAAACTGAGAAAACCCTAGCCAGACTTCTCAAAAAGAAAAGAGAGAGGACCCAAATAGATAAAATCACAAATGAAAGGGGAGAGATCACAACCAACACCACAGAAATACAAACAATTATTAGAGAATACTATGAAAATTATATGCCAACAAACTGGACAATCTGTAAGAAATGGACAAATTCCTACACACCCACACATTACCAAAACTCAAAAGGGAAGAAAGAGAAAATCTGAACAAACACACGACCAGCAAAGAAATTGAATTGGTTATCAAAAATCTCCCAGCAAATAAGAACCCTGGGCCAGATGGCTTCCCAGGGGAATTCTACCAGACATTTAAAGCAGAGTTAATACCTATTCTTCTCAAGCTGTTCCAAAAAGTAGAAACAGAAGGGAAGCTTCCAGACTTTTTCTATGAAGCTAGCATTACCTTGATTCCCAAACCAAAGACCCCATCAGAAAAGGGAATTACAGGTCAATATCCCTGATGAACACGGATACAAAAATTCTCAACAAGATACTAGCAAATAGAATTCAACAGTATGTGATCCATGATCCAGTGGGATTCATTCCCGGCTGCAAGGCTGATCCAATATTCGCAAGTTAATCAAGTTGATACGTCACATTAACAGAAGAAAGGATAAGAACCCTATGATCCTGTCAATAGATGCAGAAAAAGCATTTGACAAAATGCAGCATCCTTTCTTGATAAAAACATCAAGATAGGGATAGAAAGAACATATCTTAACATCATAAAAGCCATATATGAAAGACCCAGAGCTAATATCATCCTCCATGGGGAAAAGCTGAGAGCTTCCCCCCTAAGATCAAGAACACAGCTGGGATGTCCTCTCTCACCACTGTTGTTTAACATGGTGTTACAAGTCTTAGCATCAGCAGTCAGACAACAAAATGAAATAAGAGGCATCCAAATTGGCAAAGTAGAAGTCAACCTTTCACTTTTCACAGATGCCATGATACTCTACATGGGAAATTCAAAAGACTACACCAAAAAACTGCTAGAACCGATACATGAATTCAGTGAAGTCTAGGATATAAAATCAAGGCACAGAAATCGGGTGCATTTCTATACCCCAATAACGAAGCAACAGAAAGAGAAATCAAGAAATTCTTCCCATTTACAATTGCACTGAAAACCATAAAATACCTAGGAATAAGCCTAACCAAAGACGTGAAAGATCTGTATGCTGAAAACTATAGAAAACTTATGAAAGAAATTGAAGGAGACACAAAGAAATGGGAAAACATTCCATGCTCATGGATTGGAAGAACAAATATTGTTAAAGTGCCAATATTACCTACACAATCTACACATTCAGTGTAATCCCAATCAAAAGTGCACCAGCATTCTTCTCAAAGCTAGAACAAATAATCCTAAAATTTGTATGGAACCACAAAAGACCCCAAATAGCCAAAGTAATGTTGAAAAAGAAAACCAAAGCTGGAGGCATCACAGTCCCGGACTTAAGCTTCTACTACAAAGCTGTAATCATTAAGATAGTATGGTATTGGCACAAAAACAGACACATAGACCAATGGAATAGAATAGAGAACCCAGAACTGGACCCGCAAATGTATGGCCAACTAACTATCTTTGACAAAGCAGAAAAGAATATCCAATGGAAAAAAAGACAGTCTCTCTAGCAAATGGTGCTGGGAGAACTGGACAGCAACATGCAGAAGAATGAAACTGGACCCCTTTCTTACACCCTACCCAAAAGTAAGTTCAAAATGGATGAAAGACCTAAGTGTGAGACAGGAAACCATCAAAATCCTAGAGGAGAAAACAGGCAGCAACCTCTTTGACCTTGGCCACAGCAACTTCTTACTTGATATGTATCTAAAGGCAAGGGAAATAAAAGCAAAAATGAACTATTGGGACCTCATCAAGATAAAAAGCTTCTACACCACAAAGGAAGCAATCAAAAAAACTGAAAGACAACCGACGGAATGGGAGAAGATATTTGCAAATGGCATATCAGATAAAGGGTGAGTATCAAAAACTCTATAAAGAACTTCATAAACTGAACACCCAAAAAACAAATAATCCAGTGAAGAAACGGTCAGAATACATGAATAAATACTTTTCCAAAGAAGACATCCAGATGGCTAACAGATATATGGAAAGATGCTCAACATCGCTCATCATCAGGGAAATACAAATCAAAACAACATTGAGATACCACTTCACACCAGCGTGGCTTAAACAAACAACTCAGGAAACAAACAACAGATGTTGGTGAGGATGTGGAGAAAGAACCCTCTTGCACCGTGGGTGGGAATGCAAACTGGTGCAGCCACTCTGGAAAACAGTGTGGAGGTTCCTCAAAAAATTAGAACTAGAATTACCCTATGACCCAGCAATTGCACCACTAAGAATTTATCCAAAGGATACAGGAGTGCTCATTCATAAAGGCAAATGTACCCCAAGGTTTAAAGCAGCATTATTGACAATAGCCGAATTATGGAGAGAACCCAAATGTCCATCAATTGATGAACGGATAAAGAAGATGTTGCATATACATACAATGGAATACAACTTGGCAATGAAAACGAATGAAATCTTGCCATTTACAACAACATGGATGGAATTGGATGGTAGTCAGTCAGAGAAAGACAGATATCATATGTTTTTGTTCATATGTGGAATTTGAGAAACTTAAAGGAAGACCATAGGGAAAGGGAAGGAAAAATAAGTTACAAACAGAGAGGGAGGCAAACCGTAAGAGACTCTTTTTTTTTTTGTATTTTTTTTCTAATGTTTATTTATTTTTTGAGAGAGCACAAGCTGGGGAGAACAGAGACAGAGGGAGACACAGAAACCGAAGCAGGTTCCAGGCTCCCAGCTGTCAGCACAGAGCCCCACGCAGGGCTTGAACCCATGAACTGTGAGATCATGACCTGAGCCAAAGCTGGACACTTAATGGACTGAGCCACCCAGGCGCCCCAAACCATAAGAGACTCTTAAATAAAGAGAACAAACCAAGGGTTGATGAGTGTGGGGGGGTTGGGTAGGGGGCGGGGAAAATGGGTGATGGGCATTGAGGAGGGCACATGCTGGGTTGAGCACTGGGTGTTGTATATAAGTGATGAATCACAGGAATCTTCTCCTGAAGCCAAGACCACACTGTATACACTGTATGTTAGCTAACTTGACAATAAATTATGAAAAAAAATTTTAAATTAAATTAAGTTTTACAAAAAGGCTCAGGAGATAACGTAAGTAGTCAGTACATATGATAATATGGTGCTTTCATAGTAATTCTTTTTTACCACCTCAGTCATTTTGTTCTTATTCCCTATCCATTCCCTTTCCTAAGGGATTAAACTATGGATAATGATGAAGGCATAGAAAATTGACAAGACCATAAAGAAGAAAAAAACAGGAGCCAGATTCTCTGGAAATGTCATTGTTCCCATGATCATCATGTGCGTATAGAAAGGCTGTGAGCCATTGATTCATTAGAATCCAGCAAGGAGAGCCTACCTAAGGTCTTGGTCCTCAATCAGTGTATGCATGGTTACACTCAAAAGCTAAACGAAAACATGTGAACATTTGGGGGATCAGGTTTGTTGCAAATTGATCTTTTTGTCATTCTGACACAGAGAACGAATGTGCGAATGAACGAACAGGTGAATGAATGAACACACGGGGGAATGAATGAATGAATGAGCCAGTAAACAGTTGATACAGGACATTGATAAAAGGCCGGCAGAGAACAAACACCCCACGTGCTCTGACAGTTCTTTCTAAACTAGGAAAGACGGCCATCTGCACGCAACTGATTATTTCACTGTGCTTTTGTCACAGGACAGCAATGAAGGAGTTCTGATAATCATTCCTCTTCATTCTCATTATTTTTTACTTTTTCCCCACCGTTTTCGTCATTTCTGGCAACGTCCAATATTTCCAGAGTGCCCGGTTCTGATTGGTGAATTACTCACAAACAGAACATACAGAGGCACCTCTCTGTAGAGTGAGAGTTTGATTCTCTGTTTTATTTTTTCTGTTTAGGCTTTTAGATGATTTTAGGCCTTCGCCAAGAGGAGGGGAAGCACAGAGCAGCAGCTCTGGGGAAGGGACTGGAGTGACCCTGTTCATCTCTCTGGGCGCCACATCAGGAGGTGGCCTCATTCACATCATCCAACACTGCAGGCTGCACCCCACACGTCTGCCCCTGCCTCGCACCACCGTGGAGCGCTGTGGACTCTTTTTCTTGTCCAGATCACAGACCTTAAAGATCTCAGAACCCCAGGACCATCCAGCTCCAAGGATGAAGCTCAAAACCCACTTTCTCCTCCGAGGTGAACTTTCCTCGTAAAACTAAATGAAGCCTCATAAAATAATTTCCTTCCATGACTCAAAAGTATCATCGCCATAACACACACAGAAATCTGGCAAGCTCCCCTTTTTAATCACGTCTCATGATATAAAAGGGAATTATTTCTTTAAACCACCTCATGTCTCTCCAGTGTATTTACAGTGTGAGTCACTTCATCCAGGGGTATTTGCAGTAATAAAATATTTGAGAAGAAAAAATCTCTTGGGGGTTTCCCTCTGAAAAACTTGTTTCTATCAGTGTCTAGAAGGCTGCCCTTCCACGTTCCTGTGTACCACGTTTGAGTCTGATGGGGACACAGAGTCTTGACTCGGAGGGCATTTAACAGTTTAAACTATATTTGAAATGTTTTCCTTTTTGCCAGACCCTAGTTTTGATCCTTTTTCTTTTAATTATGCCAGTCTACAGGTTAGAGATAGAAATGATGCCAGGGATCCTGTCATCTTTTAGGTACAACACAAAAGCGTTTTGCTTTTTTGTTTATTTCCACTTATTTTTCTTCTCTCCCATGTTTTCCCCCAACATTTGGATCTGCCCAGGAAGAGCTTTGTATCTCACTAAGCAAAATTCTTTCCTATTTTACTATAGTCCAATATATATACATATTGCATTTTAAAAGATGAATTTTGCAAAAAGTGAGCTAAAAGAACTTACACATCTTGAGCTCGGTGCTTTTTTAACAATGAAATTTAAACCACAGGGTAATGCAACGTATATAATCCAGAAGAAGCAAGACCTGTCATGACTGGGTCCATCCTTCTCCAATCTCGCCTCCTTTTGTGGTCAGCAAGAGCTATTTGAGTCTGTGTTGGCTTTATGAACTGCAAGCTCCCAAAAGGAAGACTTGCCCAAGTTCTGGAGCCTGATTCTGTGTCACACACCTTCCTACCACTCATGCAGTGATCTTTCCTTCCCTCCATACATTGCTTTGGGCCAGTCCCCCATTCAACCGCCCAGCTCTGTAGCTCCCAAGAGCTTTAAAAAAAAAAAAAAAAAGACTCCCACTAACCCCATTATTAGTATTAACATTAATCACATTGGCATTGTGGAATCTTCTGCAGCGTGGAAGGTTCTGAAGGGTAGGTTTCTATGTGGGAGCTGTGACCAGGAGTGCTGAGTGCAGGAGGAAAAATCAGAGAGGTGTCCCCAGAGGGATTAATACCCTCCTAAATTTATTTATTTATTTTTCCTCTTAAACTTAGAGAGGTGAGGAGAATTTCCCCATTGGGGAAAGGCATAGGCTTTCGAGTTAGCCAGACCTGGATAAGAATCCTTGTTCTGACACTTATTAACTATAATCCTATGCAAGTTACAAGCTTCTCTGAACATCAGTTTCCTCCTCTGTGAAATGGAAATAAAATTAATCCCCATAGGGGATTGTATGAAACAATTCATGTCTCACCTTTACTTCTGCAGGTCACATTCTCTGATACATATCAGGTGTTCAATAACAAATATTAATTTCCTTCCTCTTTTCTGGAACTTGCACCCCTTTTCCATTGGCTACTTGATGAGCCAACTTTTTTTTATTGTACAATTTTTTTAAGTTTGTTTATTTTGAGACAGAGAGAGCAGGAACCAGGGAGGGACAGAGAGAGAGAGAGAGAGAGAATCCCAAGCAGGCTCTGCAAAGTCAGCACACAGCCCAACATGGGGTGGGAACCCACAAAACCACGAGATCATGACCTGAGGAGAAATCAAGAGTCGGATGCTCAACTGACTGAGCCACCCACGTGCCCCTTGATGAGCTAACTTCTTTTTTTTTTATGTTCATTTATTTTTGAGAGACAGACTGTGAGTGGGGGGAGGGGCAGAGAGAGAGGGAGACACAGAAACTGAAGCAGGCTCCTGGCTCCAAGCTGTCAGCACAGAGCCCTGAAGCAGGGCTTGAACTCACGAACCGTGAGTCATGACCTGAGTTGAAGTCGGGTCGGACGCTCAACCGACGGAGCCACCCAGGTGCCCCTTGGTGAGCTAACTTCTAACACGGACACTGCACTTTCTCTCACATTATCATCTCTGAACAAAACATATTTCCAACCTACTTTTAGAATGTGTTTAAGGATTGGCCTCACTAACCCAATGCCCCTTCCCAGGTGTTGGTTACAACAAAAGCCACCATCGTTTTTCTAGCCAAAAAAAGAAAAAAACCTTCTTGGACGTCAGTTCAATCCATTGGTCATTTAGGGAGCCTGTAATCGTGCCGGGCATTGGGCTAGGTACTTGGGAAGCAGAAATATCTTGAAGACGTTATAACGAGAGAAACTCATATTCCAAAATAACATCAAGCAACTCCATTCCTTTCCTCACTGAATGAATCACATCCAGTATCCTCAGTTAGAGCCTTTGGAGAAACGTAAGATATGAAAAGAAATGAAAAGATAATCTTGTACGGGGCTGTTGGTTGGCAAGTGATGGGAGCAGGTGGGGAGATACTACAATGGATCCAACTTATTCCCATTGATGAAGTGAGCATCTTGACGTGTTTAGGAAGGTAAAATATATCACGTGCAGCCGGGAAAATGTATGAGCATAGAAGTTTCCACCCTCTTTCCCCCTTCCCCTTGCAGAACCAAAGAAGAGAGAGAGAGAAGTGGAGCCTATAACATGGCATCATATTTAAGGGAGAAAACCCAATGACAGAAGAGAAAGAAGGAAGAGGCATTACGTGGATTGTTTGTAAAGGGTCCCATTCTGTGTGTTAATCTCTAAGGAGAATATGTCCAAATTTAATATCTTTACAAAGAATTCTATATCGAGGGGCTTTAAGAAATCTAACCTAACAGTGAGGTTTGCCAGTTTATGATAAGTTGGCAAAAGTATGGAGAACTCAGGCAAACACCAATATTAAGGTTAAAAAGGAGCATCGTACTTTCTGTGGTGATATCATCCATAGTATGGAGCAAGGAGGAAACACGTTATTTGTATCTGTTTGAGGTGGAGCTGCTACAAACCAGTCTTTGGAGCAAGCAAGAAGGAAGAAAAATGAGATAGTGGATGCTTTCCATAATATGATGGCTGGACCCCAGATGGTGTCGGCCCAGATCAGACCCTGCCCTTGAATGTGACTTTTCAATACCAAGGACCAGAGGTCCTGCTTGCGTTGTATTATGGTGGAACAGTGTCTTGTCTTGATCAAAGGCCTTCTCTGTCTTGCACTTCTGCCTTAGATTTAGATTCGAGAAGATTCTGGGGAGCACAAACAATTTTCTGATATTCTTCCAGGGCCTCAACAGGCCCTTTTCTTTCTCCTGCCCTTCGGCAGAAGTCTTCTGAGATTATTACTGAAGCTGGAGCTCTCCAAAAGGGATTTTGACCAAAATGAACTGGCTGCTTCGGACACACGATGACCAAGAGGCTGGCATCCTATGGAAGTGCTACAGTTGGATGCCGGGCCCTTCCTAACCACCAAGGCATTTCATTGCACAACTTGGCTATTTTCAAACTTTTTAACTGTTAACTCTTTCTTGCAGTGTCTTGACTACATCAAGCTTTGTCTTTCCTTGCTTCTTTTTGGGAAAAAAAAAAAAAAAGACTGAAGACGATAGACTATAACAAGACCATAGGCTGTACACCCAAACAAAAGGGCTTGGTTTTTTGGCCTCTGTAGATGGGGCCGACAGTCATGTGTTGTCACCATGATGTAAACTGGGCTATGGGAGGTTCATGGTTCTGCACTTATACCGATGGTCAGTCAAACACACTTTTCTTCTCCCTGTTTTTGATATATTTTGCAATTGATACAGTCTGTAGGTCTGGTATTACTTCAACTATTCCTGCCTTTTAGGTGCCTTATTCTCCCATACACGGACCTGGTCATCTATTCACACTGCTATGGACTGAATGTTTGTGTCCCTGCAAAATTCATATGCTGAAATCTAACCCCAATGTGATGATCTTAGGAGGTGTGGCCTTTGGGAGGTGATTAAGTCATGAGGGTAGAGCCCTCAAAAATAAAAGAGGCCCCAGAGAGCTTCCTAGTCTTTTCCACTATGTGAGGACACAGTAAGAAGACACCATCTATGAACCACAAAGTGGTCCTCACCAGACACGGAATCTGCTAGTGCCTTGATTGTGGACTTCCAGCCTCGGGAGCCACGAGAAATAAATTTCTGTCATTTTTATAAATCACCCAGCCTGTGGTATTCTGTTAAAACAGCCCAAATGGACTAAGATATACACATGCATTATCATCACATGGTTGACACCGATGTGACTCAGGAAACTTACACAGCATGGGACAGCCCAGGACTATGGAGCAGGGGCAGAGCAGCAGCTTCCCCATCAGTAGGAAAAGCTCCCAAATCTCACCCTAAGACACTGTGCTGTTGCCAAAAACATCATTGGATAGGGGTACAGATGCCACAGGATCACTGAAGAGTCTTGCCTTTGTCATTATCAAGGGAAGGATTATATTCTCCTGGCTGATACTGTATTTACGTTGTTTTATTGGCTGTTTGCAACATCTGACAATCGGCGGAATTGACTTTACTGTCAAGACAGAAGGGTGTTTGAGGGATGACTAATGCTTTAAGTGGCCAATTCATCAGTGAATGGTTTTTAATCTTACGGTAGTTCTCCATATAACTTCATGTCTGTAGAGACTTAAATAGAAAGGACATTAGATTGAGGATGCCTTTAATCTAGAAAAGTGATTGATTGATTGATAGCCATTAATAGGCCATAAAGTGCCTTAATGCCCTTGGTCCGTAGCAGCCACTGTCAACATTAAAAAGTACTCCCTTCCGTGAGAAGTGTCTCTCATACTCCAACTGGAATTTTGTACCAGTGCTGTTTGTCATTGTGGTGGCTTATAATGAATGGAAACATGTTTCTAAGTAAGTCTTCCTCTTGCACAATTTTTAAAAATTAATTTTAAGGCTTCTGTGCCAGGTAAACAACTTGTCTCAAACATGTTTTTCATCCTTCAAAACTATTTCATAATTCTACATTTTTGTAATGTTCACTGGGAGAGGCAGAGAGGGGGAAAGTCTTTCATAGGAGAAAAATAACCATTTTTCCCATTTGCCTTTCCTGGACTTTCACGTCTCTCTTCCAAGGTAGTGGCCCTACTGCTTTCTCCCTCCCCTTGTCCCCAATCTGTCTCCTCTCCTCATCATGATCAGCTTCTCAAAAATGAACTGTTGGGACCTCATCAAGATAAAAACTTCTGCACTGCAAAGGAAACAATCAACAAAACTAAAAGGCAACCGACAGAATGGGAGAAGATATTTGCAAATGACATATCAGATAAAGGGTTCATATCCAAAATCTATAAAGAACTTAGCAAACTCAACACCCAAAAAACAAACAATCCAGTGAAGAAATGGGCAGAAGACATGAATAGACACTTTTCCAAAGAAGACATCCAGATGGCAAATAGACACATGAAAAGATGCTCAACGTCACTCATCATCAGGGAAATACAAATCGAAACCACAGTGAGATACTACCTCACACTGGTCAGAGTGGCTAAAATGAACAACTCAAGAAACAACAGTTGCTGACAAGGATGTGGAGAAAGGGGAACGAACCCTCTTGCACTATGGATGGGAACGCAAACTGGCGCAGCCACTCTGGAAAATGGTGTGGAGGTTCCTCAAAAAATTAAATATAGAATTAGCCTCTGACCCAGCAATTGCACTACTAGGAATTTACCCCAAAGGATACAGGAGTGCTGATTAGAAGGGGCACATGCACCCCAATGTTTATAGCAGCCCTATAAACAATAGCCAAATTATGGAAAGAGTCTAAATGGCCATCAACTGATGAATGGATAATATATAGATATAGGTATTGGTATAGGTATATAGATATAATGGAATATACTTGGCAATGAAAAAGAAAGAAATCTTGCCATTTGCAACAACAAGGATAAAACTGGAAGGTATTATGCTAAGCAAAATAAGTCAGTCAGAGAAAGACAGAGATCACATTGATTTCACTTATATGTAGAATATGAGAAACTTACCAGATGATCATAAAGGAAGGGAATGAAAAATAAGAAAAACACAGAGGGAGGCAAACCCTAAGTGACTCTTACATACAGAGAACAAACTGAGGGTTGATAGGGGTGGGGAAAATGGGTGACGGGCATTGAGGAGGGCACTTGTTGGGATGAGCACTGGATGTCGTATGTAAGAGATGAATCACTGGATTCTACCCCCAAAGCCAAGACTACACTGTATGTTAACTAACTTGAGAATAAATTAAAAAATAAAATAAAATAATAAAATAAAATAAAACAAAACAAAACAAAATAAGTAAAAAAATAAAATAAATGAAATAAAATAAAACAAAATAAAACAAAACAAAATAAATAAAAAAATAAAATAAATGAAATAAAATAAAATGAAATAAAATATTATTTACATATTTAAAAATATACATATCAGCTTCTGGCCTTAACATGCTGGCCTTTTCTCCCAAACAGCAGAAGACCGTCAGCACTTTCAGCTCAGGCTGTGGTATCTGGGCTCCTGCTACTCAACAGACCACTGTTACAGGGCAATGGTGGCCGTGATGACACCTTGGAAGACAATCCTTTGTCACACCTTCCATGTCAGTTCACCTTTGCATAGTCTAGGTGACTTACATGCCACTCATCTGTTCTGGAAAGTTCGTAAAGTCCTTATTCCTTCTCAGGTAGAAAAGTATGTCTTGTACAAAAAAAAAAGCAAATCCAAAGAAGTTCAAGATCCATTTCTGGTAGAAACAGACACCCCATGACACTGAAGTGATTTAAGTAGAGGCTTAACTTGGGTGACTCAGTGCTTCTACCTGAACTTCCTACACTGTGAACAATTGAAACCGTGAATCCTCTGAGTCAGAGCGGCTGGCAGGTGAGCTGGAGACTCAAATCTACACCGGGGCTCCGTGCTTCCTCAGCAGTGGGCCTTGGCACAAACTCACGTGCACACGTGTGACACGCACGTGCATGAACGCACACACAACGCACGGTGAAGGTTGAAGGTTTCCAAATGTTTTCACTTATCCTCCTTTAGGTTCATTCCAGGATAGGAATTCTAGTGAAGCTGTAGTGAACGTTAATATGATTGTACACATACACACACATCTAGATAATATTTAGAGTAAAATCAAATATTTACATAATAAATAACTACCTGCCTGGTGGCAAACAACATATTTTGCCATGACTGGAAATAAGAGAGCAAATTTGCCTTTCTGACCTCTGCTGACCCAATACACAAAGGATTTCTTTCTCCTGAACAAAGACCTCATCCATGACCTTGCTCTTGAAGATATAGCCGGTTGCGGCAACTGAAGAGAGGAGTGGCCCCTTGTTTCCTGTGTGCCTGCGTGAACACCTCCTCCCAGGTCACCAGGATCTCCCTTGCCTGCCTCTCTCTTCTTTGGCAGAGTCACCTGTCAGTGGCCACGTGGCCCGGCTTCATGGAGAAGATGCCGCAAAGGCTGATGAATTGCATCATTATCACCGTGGTGCCCCCCCGCGCCTGGGGAACTGGGCAAGTCCGTACATTGCAAAATAAATCAACCTAATGAGCAGCCCTTTGAGTCAGCCACAGTGGACTCGGCCCAGGCCAGGCTGAGGGCACCTCACAGGGTGCGGATCCTAACGTCCCAGGGCTTGCCAACTCTCAGTTACAGCAGCGGTCAGTCCCACTGAGGCCGAGCCACGTCCTTCTTTTTCTCCCACCACTGCCTGATCCTTTGCTTAACTCGCACAGTGTGTTCCCGCCTCCCCAGAAACGTGAGAAGGCCAGCAGAGGACCCAAACCCTTCTGGTCTCTCCGGGGGTACCTCCACAGCGCTCGGCTTCCTCCCACATTCCTTCCTTTCCACAGTATCTGTGCATTTGTCCCACAGGCGTGACTGCAACTGCCAGCAGATGAGAACGATAGATTCATGGGTGTGTAGTGTGTGCGAAAATAGTGAGCACAGATAGGGAAGCATCCGGCTGTGTTATCTCCATTTGTCTGCCACTTGTTAGCTAAAAGCCCGCCCGAGGCAGGTTGGAACTGCATGTTCCAGGGTGAGATTGCATGACTTCTCCAGATTCACGTAAAGAGAAACTGGCAGAGCCAAGGCGCAAACCCAAGTCTGATTCCAAATCCAGCGTCCCTTTCACCACACGATGCTCTACGTTTTTTCTTTAGTTTCTAGTTAAGGTGAAATTCACCATCTTAACGCGTGAAATCCAGTGGCTTTTGGCATAGGCCCGATGTTACGCAACCACCGCGTTTCTCAAGTTCCAAAACATTTTCATCACCCCAAACCGCTAGGGGCGACCGTTAGCCTGTTTTCTTTCTCTCCGGATTACTTTTGCCGGGTATTTCATATAAAAAGCGTCAGACAATAAGTAACTTTTTGTGTATGGCTCGGTTCGCTTAGCATCATTTTTTGAGGGTCACCTGTGATGTAGAATGTATCAGCACTCCATCCCTTTGTATGATTGAAGCATTCCCTTGCGTGTCTACGCCACAACTTGTCTATCCATCCTTCCACTGTCGGACACCCAGATTGTTTCCACCTTTCGGCTATTGTGAGTCATGCTGCTGCTGTGGGTGTGCGTGTACACATAGGTTTGAGTCCCTGTTTTCAGTTCTTTGGGTGTATGCCTAGAAGGGGAATCGCTGGGCGATATGGTAATTCTATGTTTAACTTTCCAGGGAATCACCAAACCGTTTTCCACAGTGGCTGAACCATTTTATATTCCCATCGGTAGTGAATGGGGGCGGGGGCCCAACAACTATCATCTTCCTTTCTTTTTTTTTTTTTATTATTTTTTTTTTAATTTATTTTTGGGACAGAGAGAGACAGAGCATGAACGGGGGAGGGGCAGAGAGAGAGGGAGACACAGAATCGGAAACAGGCTCCAGGCTCCGAGCCATCAGCCCAGAGCCCGACGCGGGGCTCGAACTCACGGACCGCGAGATCGTGACCTGGCTGAAGTCGGACTCTTAACCGACTGCGCCACCCAGGCGCCCCTATCATCTTCCTTTCTTTAACTTCTTTTGTTGTTATAGTTACCCTAGTGGGTGTGAAGCGGTATCTCGCCTGGTTTTGATGTGCATTTCCCTAGTGACTACTGATGTTGAACATCTTCTCGTGGGCTTGTTGGCTATATAGTTCTTTGAAGAACTGTCTATTCAAGCCCTTGCCTCTTTTTTTTTTTTTTTTTAAATTTTTTTTTTCAACGTTTATTTATTTTTGGGACAGCGAGAGACAGAGCATGAATGGGGGAGGGGCAGAGAGAGAGGGAGACACAGAATCGGAACCAGGCTCCAGGCTCTGAGCCATCAGCCCAGAGCCCGACGCGGGGCTCGAACTCACAGACCGCGAGATCGTGACCTGGCTGAAGTCGGACGCTTAACCGACTGCGCCACCCAGGCGCCCCAGCCCTTGCCTCTTTTAATTGGATTATTTGTCTTTTAATGTTTATTTTTGAGAGAGAGGGAGAGACAGAGTGTGAGCAGGGGAGGGGCAGAGAGAGAGCGGGGGAGACACAGAATCTGAAGCAAGTTCCAGGCTCTGAGCTGTCAGCACAGAGCCTGACGCAGGGCTCGAACTCATGAGCCGTGAGATCATGACCCGAGCCGAAGTCGGACACTTAACCAACTGAGCCACCCAGGCTCCCCTATTTGTCTTTTTCTCGCTGAGTTGTAGGACTTCTTCATATTCTGAATGCTAGGCCCTTATCAAATATGCCACTTGAAAATATTTTCTCCTATTCTCTATTCTGTCTTTTCCCTTTGTTGATAATGTCCATGCTTTTAGTTTTGAAGAAGTCCAATTATCCATTTTTTTTTTTCTTGTTGCTCATGCAATAAGAGCATCATTGTACTTCTTTTTTACCCGAAGTACCTAGATTAACACCATACACTTAGCAGGAAGTAAATAATATGTGTTTGCCAAATGGTTTCCTGCATCTATTTGGCTGAAGAGAATGATAACTGACTTTCCATCCAACTCAAACATTCTAGAACTCTAAGGCTGTTTGCAGTCATATTTCAGAAATACTATAATTTCCCAAAACCAACAGATGGTTTCTCATTGTGCTCTTAGGAAAAAAATCATAAAAATATACATTAGTTTTGATATATGTCTTTTTTACATGTCTACATGGTATAAATGTTTACATTGTACACATAAGCCTTTTGGTGCACATAGTACAAGTTTTACGTGTTTACATGATATGTGTTCTTTAGTGGTATATATGTTTTTACATGTTTTACATGATATACATGTTTTCCATTGTAGGAAAGAAATGGCAAGTTGCTGGTCTCTTTAGCTTAGGAATCTTCGGTGTCTTTTTTGTTGTTCTTGGCTACTCAACAGCTCTGACCTTTCAGTACACTTTTCTCAGGCATAAATCATGAGAGGGAGGGAGGAACCTGAACATTTAATTGTGTTATAATTGCTCTTGGGCCGCCATGCCACCTCCAGCTTATTATTCCCAAGGAAATGATACCATTTCACTCTTTCTGTGGTGATTTATGGCTGTGCTGTGCAGGAAAGTAATTTATGTGGCTAATAAATCCAAGATGAGTTTCCCAGGTACACGTCCTCGGAGAAGACTGTTAGCATTTGCATTGTCCTTTGTTATTCTCCAGCCTCAAGTGGATTCTCCATCCTCAGGCCCATTATCATGGACAATGATTACTGCCAAGAACCAGCTCTACTTTCCGTGGTGGCACTACAACTCCAGTCAAAGCTTCACTTGAGCTTCTAGCACAATTCTTATGCTGATCATGGTTAAAGATCCCGTGGCTTCTAATCGAATGCCCAGACTGGAACGCTCATGTCCACATCTGCTAGTTCTTTAAAAAGTGGTTTCTCAATTATTTGTGCAAACTAATTCAAATAATATACTGATTCATCTTCAGGGCAGGGAAACATACACATTGTATAACTATCAGTCCTTTTGCAAATAATGAGGGAAAAATCTAGTCAGTGGGATCTAGGGAAGATGTAAGAAATAGTTGTAAGGTAAAGCATTACACTTGAGATACGCAAAGCCAGATACAGAGAAATATTTCACAAAATCCTTATCATTCATTCTTCAGGAGATAGAGTCCCTCATATAACACTGAATGTATTCTTAGACCTGTACTAATCACATTTGAATGTCAGCAGAGGGATTTCTAATCTAAAACAACACAGGAAAACATAAAACATACCAGCAAAAAAAGAAAGAAAGAAAAAGAAAAAGAAAAAACTCTTTGCACCTAAGTTTCCTCGTCTTTAAATAGGGGTTAACAATAGCACCTATTGCACAGAGTTGTTGAGTGAATGTATGTAACATATTTTTAAAAAATGACTAGCAGGGGTGCCTGGGTGGATCAGTTGGCTAAGCGTCTGACTTTGGCTTGGGTCATGCTCTCGCGGTCTGTGAGTTCGAGCCCTGCGTCGGGCTCTGTGCTGGCAGCTCGGAGCCTGAAGCCTGCTTCAGATTCTGTGTCTCCCTCTCTCTCTGTTCCTCTCTGCTCATGCTCTGTCTCTTTGTCTGTGTCTCTCTCTCAAAAATAAATAAACATTAAAAAAAATGACTAGCACAGAATAAATACTTCATAAATTTTGGCTACTATTTTTAATCCCTTACCTTAGTAGTATAATAGAGTAGAAAAAATAAAGATGGAAGGGGACCCGTTTTTTAATGTCTATGTATTTATTTTGAGAGAGAGAGAGAGTGAGAGTGAGCACGAGAAGGGAGAGGTGGAGAGAAAGGGAGAGAGAGAATCCCAACTAGAATCTGCACAGTCAGCATAGAGCCCAACGCGGGGCTTGGTGCCACCAACCATGAGATTGCGACCTGAGCCAAGATCAAGAGTCCATCGCTCGACCGACTGAGCCACCGAGGTGCCCCAGGAGGTGGCCCTTTTGAACCACAGTTCATCCGTCTTTCTTCTGCACCCATGTTTTCATTGGGTGTTTTTTGTTCCGTCTCTAGAGAGGCTTCCCTCTTGTGTACGTGTGTGTGTGCACCAGCTAATGTATACATGCACGCCATAGTAACAGGAACGAGTAAGTGATTCTGACAAGTACGTCTGACTAGAGCGGCCAAATACTGGAGATACTAGAATTTATAGCCAGTTCAATCAGCAACAACTAGGAAAACAATTTCCTTAAAATCAATCACATGTGTTGTATTTCGTAATACTTCACCACTGTCTCCAGCCTACCACTTACCATGTGGTGCTGACTCCTCTTGTGTCTCCCTCGATACCCAACTTTGCTCCACCCCAGAGGGAGACAGAAAACCTGTCTTATACTTCCTGGTATCTCAAACCCACACAAGCACACAAAATGGCTGGATGAACAAGTGAAATGAGCAAGTAGGAACTGTTTCTGAAATCGGTCACTGCTGCTGACGTGGTAGAACTTCTAGCCGTATTCATTGGAGAAATCCCTTTATGCCTGAAAAGTACTTTTCCCCAGCTTCCTACAGAAGCAGACTCCCAAGTTGCCGAATTAGAAATGGGATAACACTGGAGAGTTGGGAAAATGACTAATTTTTGGTAGAATAAGGAGTCAGAATGAGCTTTAGGAGTCATCTAACCTAGCCAGCTGACTTTATAAAAGGAGGAAATAAGGCCGAGAGAAGTGAAGTGCTTCGCTTAAGGTCACACAGCTAGTTAGCCTCAGAGCTGGAAACAGAACCAGTAATATCACACACATTTAACTGAACATCCTCGATCCATTATGGGCTAAGAAACTTCCTTTCCTTTTATAACTGGCTTTCCCATGACACAATCCTAATGTTTTTCCCCACCTGTAAAAATCCTCAAAGAATCAACTTGGCAAATTATATTTACCAACTTGGCATTTATGTTGTGCATTCAAATAAGCAAAATTGAATGGGAACTCACAAGTGGGAGAGCATGCTGGCCAATTATCCTTTAAAAAAAAAAAGCAGAAATAATAAAACCTGCTTCCATTTCAATGAAGGAATTGGAGCTGTAAAAAGTCCAGGCATCCTTGTGAATGTAACGAAGTCAAAAACAGAAATGATAACACAACAAAAAGCTGAGACTTCAGGAAATGTCTGGCCGGCCACCGGAGGGAAGAGTCACCCCTTGGAGGCAGGAGTGTCTGATTTAACAAATAAAAATACAGACACCCAGATAACCTTGACCTTCAGATAAAAGATGGATAATTTTTAGTCCCAAATATTGCCTAGGACATACCTGTACAAAAATTTTTTTATTATTTATCCGGAATTCAAACTTAAGTAGGCATCATGCATTTTATCTGGCAATGTCATTCGACGGGAAATTGGTACTTCACACAGGGGGGCTGTGGTCCTGTCTTTACTCCCTATGCCTAGGGACACGTTACTCTCCTGAGAGAGTTCCGTGGAACAAACACGTGGTCTCAGAAGGGAAAACCCCCAAGTGATTAGGGAATAATAGGCTACCATTTTGTCCACCCAGGCAGCCAATGGGGTGAGAGACAAATCCTCCCATCACTCCTCCTTTCCATGGCATTGCTGAATGCCACAGACGAGTACCTGAAAGGACTACAAAATGAAATCCCATTTTAACTGGAATAGAACGTCTTTATTGAAATCAACCCCAGAAATAAACACACACACCCAAATACACAAACACAAAGGCCCACAAACAGAATCCCGTGCTCCCTTCCCTAAAAAGACCACTCTTCCATAAAAACTGTATTGCTTTTCCATCGCAGTTGTTTGAAATTGGGATTTACATATGTGATTAAGGTCCATATATGTATATACATCTTAATCACAGCCTGGCGCAGAAGACCACAAGTATTTTTAACTGTTTTCAATGACAAAAATCTTCATTCCCTCCTCACAGCTCACTTCCATGGAGCATTCCAACACCACCTGCTTCCGTTTAAGCAAAGTTGCCCAAATATCCCCCCCCCCAACACACACACACACACACACACACACACACACAGAGTTCAATTTAATTATAGCTTTTGTTTTAACCCTCACTACTTGGTAATTAAGGCGACAACAAACCAAAAGGACCCAAAAAAGCTGGCATAAAGTTGTTTTCCACATAACTTGAGACGTATCTTCATCTAGGCTTTGTCCCAGTTATATTTCCAACTATAACATTAAAGAGTCTCCGGGGAGAAGATCCCTGTTATGACCACTTACAAATAAGTTAATATTGTGCCTTCCCTTTGGAAACTTAAAAGGACCTTCAAAGGTCCCTAGATACTTTGTCAGAGTCTGGCTCTTCCGCATTATTTATGAATTGCATAAGAACCATCTAAAATTCCATGGCAGAGCAGTGGAAATGCCCTTATGTGTGCAGCTGGTTAGTATTCATGAAGCACCACCATTCCAAATTGGTCCAAAGGAAACAACAGGACAAAGGACTCAGCAACCAGCTTGACTTGGCTGGAAATTGGATCAAATGAAGTTAGTGTAGTCATCAGAACTAAGGCCCTCGGCAGATCTGATTTCTGATGCGCTTCAGCTGAATCTGAGCAGCAAATAAGAAGCAGCTGTTACTGCTGATTCTATGACGGTAGTAACTAAGGGAGATTCATTTCTTCCAGGTCTTACTGGTCTTGGGTAGTAAAGAACACTCAGTGGCATGCCATTAGAAGTTCATGGATACGAGCTTTTACCACAGGGCCCCTAATGGGTAGCCAGCTCATTTTTTAGAAGAGACAAAGACTGAGAACAATGCAATAGATGCACATCTGAGAATAGATCCCAACATAATCTTAAGGGTCTTCCTCAAGGGAAAGGGCAAAGTTAACTGTCAAAGACAGTACACGGTCTCTGGGTCATTGCCTTATTTCAAACCCAAGCTGAATTTTAGTGTTCTCTTTCTGTGAAAGGGGGCTGAGATCCACAGCAAGGGCGATGGCCTTTGTCAGAGGAAGGTGTGGGTGTGGCACACAAGGAATGCAGGGATTTGGATTAGTGCTCAAAAACCAACTCGCAAAGCAGGGTCCAGTGTGGATGGCACGACTGAATGCTGGCACAGATGTTAATGGTTCTGCCTTCTCCTAGCTAGAAGCTGGATAGAGAGTTATCTTGAAAGGCGGGAGAGAGAGTAAGACAATGAAGATAAGAACAGGAGAGAGAGAAAGAGGGAGATCCCCAGTGCAAAGTGGGAAGTGGTGCAAAAATCACAACAATATGTTTCTCACCGTGGGGTTATTGGCACGCGGGATGGAGCGCCATCTATGATGGACATAAAGATGTGCTCAGGGAGGAGCTCCAAGATGGTGGCAAAGCTGCCTAGTCCAAAGTCATGCCTCTCCCTGGGGCAGCCCGTATCCAATCTCTGATCCATCTCAGCCCTACTTGGGGCAACTCTGAAGGAGCATTCTAGACCCAGAGCTCCCGAGTCACCTGAGACTGCCATGTGCCTACATCCCATCCAGTCCTGATTGCTTTCCCTCCCTTTTGGCATTCTCCTTCCCAGGGAACTCCTTAATAAAAACACCACAGACCAAATTCCCTCATCGGAATCTGCCTCCTGACCCACAACAACATCTATATCTTGACAACTTTCTACAGTAAACTTGCTACATCTCCAGCTACACCACTGGATTATGCTTGAACAATTCATTTCTCATGCCTGAAAAATAATCCATAGGAAATTTGGATCATCAGTTTGTTGAGACATTTGACTCAAGAATGTGTGTTTCTCGGATACAAGAATTATTAACATTACGACAAACTGTTTATCAAATAAAAAGTAGCATAGAATGCCAGTGTGGATACATTTGTTAACTGGGGGAAGGGGAGGGGAGGGAAGGGATCTCTGTTGGTTGTTCTCTGGGTTTTGTTTGTTCAGTTGTATGACTCATTGTGGCCGTGGAGACCTGACTAATTGTGATTTTTCTCAGATATTTTAAATCAAAAGCCAGGATGAGGAACACTGTTCAAATATCGGTTGCAACAAATCACCCTTTATCTCTACTCAGAAAGGGCAGAGAAGGAGGAACCCATGTCCTAAGAAAAGAGCAGAACCTTTTTCCCCTTTACTCCCCTTGTGCTCTTTTGGAAGTACAAACCTGAGTACCACTGCCAGGACCACTCTGAGTGCTGAGAAGCTCAGCCTCTCATGTGCTTGGCTCTCTCAAAACGAGTTCGAGGCAGGTCTTCCTCAATGGCTGACCAATGGCATAGTCATGAAAGAGACAAAACTCCATCTCTGAGTTTGAACCTGCCCTCACCCATTAGCTATTGGCCAGCACCTGGGCACAGGAGCCTGATTTTGAAGCAATGGGGACTCCTGGAGACTGTTGGCAGACAAGACAAGCCCTTCTCAATGAGAACAAATCTAGAAACTGATGTGCTCCCTGTGTTCAGACACTGAAGTTGGCGTCACTGGAGAACTGAGAGGCTAGGAGGGACCAGCATTTGGCACTGGTTCTTGGAACATTTGGGCATCTTTGAGTTGAGCCCAGTCACCACCTGTCACTTTTGCAAAGCAGCCCTCGGGACATGCTGTACTTGAGCATTTTGTTTTAGGGATCATGTTGCTTAGATGGCTTTTCAACAAAGGTGGTCTTCTCGGCCAGCACTCCCAGAAGGACCACTGTCAACCTGAGATGATGCAACCGAACAGTTGTGCACAACTTACAGCCCTCACTGCCAGGGGGTGGAGGAGGACCATGAAGAAGGTAACGGAAACCAGGAGGCATGGCAGGAAATGCTAGATCAAATTTCTTTTCCAATCCAGCTGGAATGATGGTGTCCCCTAAACATCCAAGAGCCAGGCACAGTTAAGCAAGGGCTGGGGGCCAGAGTGACAAAGAACACTGTCACCAGGAAGGATGCTGAGGAATAAGATGGGCTATAGCACAGACACTAACATGTCAGATGCCAATTCCGGGGTCTCCCTGGAAGGAGGTCCTTCTGATTGATAAAAGCCCTTTCTCTCTGCTTCTCGATTTTAGAAATATAAGTAAGGATTACTAAGAGTACTTGTTTCAAAAGCTGATCATGGATCCTGCCCCTAGAGTTTCTGATCTGATGGAATGAGAGCCAGGAATCTAGTTTATTGGTATAATTATTTTTTAAGCAAGCCATCAGTGACTCAGAAGCATGGACCACACTTTGAGAAACAAAGCTCAGATCTACAGGGAGATGTTTCCTTTAGTAGTTTTGCCATATGCCTCCCCGCCAGCAAGCCAGTCTGGATTATTTGCATAAAGGACTATCATAAACTCTGGAAAAGTCCGTGGGATTTGAACAAACATAACTGTACTAAAGGGAGTAGAATGGAAAGTAACAATTATTAAGCTCCAACTACATGTTAGAAACTGTTGGCAGTTCAATCTCCTATTAGTTTATTTAATTTTAGAAGACCCCTAAGTAAAGAAGCACCTCCATTTTATACATGGGGAAACTGAGGCTTGGAGAAGTTAAGTAAGGAATTTGCCCCAAACCACCAAGCTAAGAGAGCAAGAATTTAAACCCAAGCATATCTGGCTCCGAAAGCAACCTTGCCTGAGCACGAGAACCTTCCGTGGCGTTTGTTTAAAATCTGATTCTCAGTCCACTCCCCTGGAGATTCTGATTTCACATCTTTTCGGTAGAGCCCCAGAATCTGTATCTTTGGCGGTTTATCTCTAGATGGTTCTTAACTGTGAGGATTTAGGGAAAGACTATTACTGCCCCCTCCCCAAGGGCACGTGTTTGTGAGTCCCTTTCAGTGGAATTAGGCGGTTCAAAAGATCCGTGTCCTCGTCCTTTGCCTTCAGGGAAAAAGTGTTGCTTTTGAAAACACCTAACAATTTCCTTCAAAACTTGCCTTGAAAAATAAATGTGTATTGCTCTTCAGATGTTTTCCTTCGCTACATTGTTTCTTTTCGTAGAGAAAAACTCTGGATTGGGATGAAGGGATTTCCAAAGCTATGTAATAACATTTGAGGGTGGGCAACATTTTTTGCATGACTCCCAGTAATAAAAAACAGCGAGTGGTTGAAGAAATAGGCACAGAATTAGAACAGCCGCTGTGCTCCATACAGAGATTAATTAACTTGCTTGAAGGATCAGATTTCAACACTCCAAAGTCCCAACGTTCTCTGCTTGTTCACACACTTTAGAGTACATCAGAATCACGTGGTGGAAGGGGCTGTTATGCAGATGCCCAGGCTCCACCCGCTAGAGATCCCAGGTTTAATGGGTTCCTGGTGGGGCTCAAGAATCCACATTTTGAAAGAGCACCTGGAATTATTCTTTTTTTTTTTTAATAAACAGGCTCCAGGCTCTGAGCCATCAGCCCAGAGCCCGACGCGGGGCTCGAACTCACGGACCGCGAGATCGTGACCTGGCTGAAGTCGGACGCTTATCCGACTGCGCCACCCAGGCGCCCCTCACCTGGAATTATTCTAATGTAAATGCCTACAAACCACAATTTTAAAAACTGTGACAATTTATCAAGACCATCTTGAGTTATTTTCCAAAGTAGAGGATGGATGGATGGATGGATGGACGGATGGATAATAGATGAATATCAACCAACACAAACAGACCACAAGATTTAGTGGTAACAGTGCTGTTTTATCATTACTCATTAGTAATCCTACAGATTAACGTAAATAACTTGTTTATTCAGGAACAGTGTTGAATATATAAGAGCTATGACTTGTCCATCCCAAATTTTTTACCAAGCGTGCTACACCATGAAGGTCATGGTGTCTCTCCCAACTGTTCCTCACCCAGTAGTACTCCAAGAAACTTCAGTAAACTGAAGCAAATCCTATTTTACTATCAACGTCCATGATAAATTGGACTGTGCTCTGAGATGAATAACAGTATCCTTGGAACATAATAAAATAAAAGGAGATAATACAATAAACTTTTATACTTTGAAAGTTCTGGCATTTGGATGGCACAATAATATTTATCAATTTAACGGCAACCCTGCTTTGTGTTATTACATATTAAAAGTGAAAGTAGGACTCTTTCCTCAATAAAGTGTATGACGAAGTAAGCATCACAAGTCAGAGAGGGAATGAAGGGAGCATTTAATCAATTTTATAACAATTGCTTAGCAATTTGAGGCTTGCTTTCTCACACCATATACCAAAATAAATTCTAGATAGATAAGTTTTTTACACTAGAGAAATGCAAATTAAAAAGGATTTGAGGTTTATCAAAGTAGATATTCTAGTTATTCCATTAAAAGGCAAGCTTATTTTAAGTGGGCAATTTTTGTGGACGGTGAATAATTTTGGTCACTGTTTATCTATCCTCGGTGCCTACAACCCCTCTAAGGCTGGTATCCAATAAATAAATACCTGAATGAATCAACAAATCACTAGATTCAATTTCTAGAGGGGAGGACTTTTAAATTTTTAAAACAATAGAAAAATAAATACAATAGAAACCAACAGAAAAAAATTTTTCATCAACAGAGTTGACGGAATGGGAACCCGTAAAGTCAGAAAACAAATCAGTGGTGTTATTTGTAGTAGACGTATAGGAAAGGTAAGTGTGTAATAACTTTTACTCTACTAAAAAATTCATTCACAAAAAAGTATACATGTAGCAGTAAAATATGGACCCACACTCTCCTTCACTGCTGGTGGGGGTGTAACTAACTGGTTGACATTTCTGGAAGACAATCTGATAATATGTATAAAATGAATAATACATGTGAATACTGTTCTTTTCCAGCCATTCATCCTCTGGGGATTCATCTGAGAGTAAGTAGGTCTATAAACACATACAAGTACTGACATAAGAATGTACATCACAATATGGTTTTTAACAGCTAAGAACATTGGAGATACCCAAGTGTTCATCAGTGGGGACACCAGGGCCAGACCCACCATGGAATGCTAGGGAACCTTGAAAGAATCATGCCTGTATTTTTTACATGAGAAGTTATCAACGTAAGCCAAACGATTCGGAGTAAACATAGCTTGTTTGCACTAGATGTGAATATAGCTGATGCCCCTGAATTGTATACTTCAGCATGGCTAAAATGACAACTATTTTATGTTACGTGTATTTTACCACAATAAAAAAGGGACATGCTTGATTAAATCTAATTTTCATAAATGTGAAGAGAAATACTGATGTACAGGCAACCTGGGTGGCTCAGTCGGTTACGTACTCAGGTCAGGTCAGGTCTTGATCTCAGGGTTGTGAGTTCAAGCTTTGCATTGGGCTCTGCGCTGGGTGTAAAGCCTGCTTAAAACATATATATACAGACAGATGTAAAACAATAATAATAGAATTATTATTATTAAAGAAAATATTCTCGGAGTGGTAGAATTATGAGTGGTTTTCACTTCTCTATCCCTTGATGAAAGTCTGAATGTTTACAGGGTGCAGGTATAATTTTTAATCTATTAGTGGCCAGGGTGATAAAGCAACTTCCATTTTGAGAATAGATACATCCAGTCTGCTGGGCACACGTCCACTGAAAATAAGCAGAGAAAAATTAAAGATAATTCATAAAAGGAAAGACAAATTCTAAGGAAGTGCATGTGGAAATGTTCAACAATAATCAGATTTATGCATATAAAGTTAAGGTTATTTTCAACTGCCAGTTAGGCACATTTTTTAAAGACATATCCAATGCTAGAAACTTATGCCTTGAATCACTGGTGCCTCTATTATCACGCATTTGAAAAATAATTATCATTTAATATCTGTCTGGTCCTACCCATTTCTTCTATGGCTTCAAGCCCTAGGCTGTGCCCTAGTGTCAAAGCCACACAAGTGCCTTCTCTTTCTTCTCCTCCTTCTGGTACATTTCTTCCGGATCCATCTAGAAGCGCTTTCCCCACCTGCCTGACTCTACCTCCCACTCCTGTCCTGGTTTTCCTCACTTTTGCCTCATGCTTCCTTTTTCTGTTTTCATCTTCCCCTCATTCCTCAACTTGAAGGAACCATCGCCCCATGACCACTTTTGGTACCCATGAAGCAAGGCCTAATTAGCACATCCCAATAGAAAGATCACTGTCATTCTGCATTTTCTCTTAGCATACTATGTTCTCCTATATCAGAGTTTGCAACTCACACGATTTCAGAACTAAGTTTGATATAAAAGCTAGAAATTTCAGAATGTCTCAAGACTGTTATTCCCTATGACATAGGTCATTCTTCGCTGACAGACTGGCTTTATGTGGTATTTCTTATCTTTAAGCTACTGTTTCGTTTTGATTTCCGAATTAACCTTATTCACATGAGCCCTTATGCATCTCAAGCCCTCATTGTCCCTTCATTGGCACAGACACACGCAGATAGCTCATCACTATCCCCAGATAGGTCACGTGGGGACAGAATTAAAGAAGGAAATAAATTAATTTCCGTGTCCTGTCTGAGGTCTGACAGAGCCCCATAGGGTCCCAAGGCCGACACAGACCCTTGACTCTACCCCAACATGTACAATCTTTTCTTGGACCCAAAGGGAAATACAGGGACAACTAGTAATTTAAGCAAGAATTTGCATTATTAATGTATTCGAATTTTTAGCGCACTTGATTAAAAAAAAATAGAAAATATATCTGGCTTACTCCTTGAATGCAAAAACTTCAGTGAATACTTTTTTCTCAGTCTGCTTTCTATCCTGGAAGCAAAAACATTTTAAGTGGAAAGAAACACCAGGGAAAATTCAGAGATCCGGCAAGCTTATTTGTACTCCCCGAGATGTCTGAAAAGAAGGCTGCACCAGCTTGAGCTCTGCCTATAACAACCCTCATAATCTCTAAAATGTTTTCTACAGAAATGTATTTTTGAGGATTGAAAGCATTTCGATTATATGTTTGGCAGAGGTTGAGAGCTGCAGAGCTAGATAAAAGAGCTGTATCTACAAGCAGCCCGTCCTGCCAATAGGTTAAACCCAACTCTCTAACAAACCCAAATTCCATGGGGCAGGCATGAGCTCAAAGGAAAACTAGTCAGACCAGTCTGGCTTTCTCAGGGGTATTAGAATCATTTGTTTTTAGTAAATCAATTTCATTCATTCATTCATCCACAAATACTTAACCAAGTCACTGGCTTGGGCCAATCCTTGGCATAAAATAAATGGGCTGTGCCTTTGGGCCGTGTTGGCAACCAACAACTTCAATTTTTCTTTCCATATTGAAAAATTTGGAAGCTGGTTTATAGTCAAAGTCTTACAAATTATGAAAAAAAAATAAAGTCGAACGCCTTTTAAGCCTATAATCTTTAAATTTTATTCTCAGCAGCATTCAATACAAGCATCCTTGCTCTTGAAATATTTTTGTTTCCTGCCCTTTATCCTACCTCACTGATAGCTCCACCACGACACCCTTGGCAGGTTCATCTTCCTGAACCAGATCTCTAAACATTGGCGTTCCCTTGGGCAGCTCAGTCCCTTAGTCCTCTCTTTCTTCTTCATTCTTTCCCACAGTGACCACCTCTATCCTTATGGCTTTAAATACCATCTATGTGGTGACAACTCCCCATGTTTATCGTCAGCTCAAAACTCTCCTCTCATCTCCAGACTCATATACCCAGCAGCCTCTTACATGCCACGTGGAGATCTCATGAGCATCTAAAATGACATGTCCCTCTAGAATTCCTGATTCCTTCCCCTCCCCCCCCAAGCCTGTTCTTTCCCGGTGTTCTCCAGCTCACAAAATGGCAGCACCATCTGCCAAGTTGTTCAAGCCAAACCTGAAAGTCATTGCTGATCTCTTCCCTTGACTCACTTCCTACATTCAGGCAATAACTTGTTGCTCCTACCTCAAAAATAGGCCCTAACACCAGGTGCGATGTTCAAAATATTTAACAACCGGTACTAATGAGCATTTGCTGCTGACACTGCTGTGGGTGCTGTCTTTCCACTAGGCCCCCTGAGGGTGTCAGGTGGCCTTGATGAGATGCTGGAGGGACCAGTGGATACTAAAGGGGCCCCCATCAGAGTCCACCCAAGCCTCACTGCGTCAACTGGCCGGGACCTAAGAGGAGCACAGACAAGACTCAGTGTGGATCAGGAGGCCCCCTGATGATGAGCCCAGCTTTACCACTCACTTGCTGGACCACAGGCAGGCGGGTGAGTCTCAGGACGAGGCAGGCTGGAATTATGGGAGTAGGGGACACTCCAGGAGCTGGGAACAGCAACTAATTATCAACTATATGAGTCAGGGTTCTCCAGAACCACAAAACCAGTAGGATGTGTGTATAGTTAGAGATTTATTACAAGGAATCGGCTCACAGAGCTTGGAGATTGGCAGGTCTCAAAATCTGCAGGATGAGCCAGCAAGCCAAGGACCCAGAAAAACTCATGGTGTAGTTCCAGTCTGAGGGCCAGCAGACTCAAGATGGGAGAAGAGCGGATATTTCAGTTTGAGTCTGAACACAGGAAAAACAAATAATGTCCTAGTCCCGAGGCCATCAGGAAGGAAGAATTCTTTCTAAGGGAAGGTCAAACTTTTTTGTTCTATTCAGGTCTTCGACTGATTAGATGAGACCCGCCCAGACTAGGGAGGGGAATCTGCTTGAGCCAGTCAAGCAATTTAAATGTTTATCTCATTCTAGGGCAGCTGGGTGGCTCAGTCGGTTAAACGGCCAACTCTTGATTTGGGTTCAGGTCATGATCTAGTGGTTTTCTGAGTTCGAGCCCCTCATTGGACTCTGTGCTAACAGCATGGAGCCTGCTTGGGATTCTCTCTCTCTCTCTCTCTGTCTCATTGCCTTTCCCCCGCTTGTGCTTTCCCTCTCTCTCTCAAAATAAATAAATAAACTTATAAATAAATAAGTAAATCTTCATCTCATTCAAAAACATCCTCACAGACACACCCAGAATAATGTTCAGCCAAATACCTAGGCACCGTGCAACTCAAATTGGCACATAAAGTTATCCATCACACCAGTTGAAATGAAAATTGCTCGATACTTTAATAACTGATCTACTGGAATCCACCAACTTCTCTTGACCATGGACATCAGCACAGCCCAAGCCAACTCACCTCTGGCCTGAATCACTGCAATGCCCTCCCAATTCATCCCCTAATTGCGTTCTAATACCCTCTGATCCAGACCTGGGTTTCCAAACTGGTTAAGAATACGGGGTCTGGAGTCACTCTCTTTGAGCAGTGTCTGGTTCCACCACTCCCTACCAGAATGCCCACCTCCAGTGTTAGCCTCAGATTCCGCCCTCACTCTTCCCCTACTCTCCTCTGTACCATGGGTTCTGACCCTAGGATTACATCTAGGGTGAGGAGAGGGAAGCCCTCGCTTTGAATGCAGAATTTATGGAACACCAAGAAGCTTAGTGATCAAAAAATAATAGTTTAATGCAATGTTTTAAAATTTTTAAAGTAATTCAAAAGTCCATAACGAGCTAAAGATCACGTTTTAAATACAGACAGGATTTGGGGCGCCTGGGTGGCGCAGTCGGATAAGCGTCCGACTTCAGCCAGGTCACGATCTCGCGGTCCGTGGGTTCGAGCCCCGTGTCGGGCTCTGGGCTGATGGCTCAGAGCCTGGAGCCTGTTTCCGATTCTGTGTCTCCCTCTCTCTCTGCCCCTCCCCCGTTCATGCTCTGTCTCTCTCTGTCCCAAAAATAAATAGTAAATAAATAAATAAATAAATACAGACAGGATTCAACAGAGTCAGAATTAGGATGAGGTGATTGAAATAATAAGTCTTGCAAAGTGCAGGGTCAGATCCCGTCCTAACATTTTGGCATTTTGTTCATCATGGACTTTTGCTCTAATTTTGATTTTGTAAAACATTGCATTAAAATATTACTTCTCTTTAGGGTGCCTGGGTGGCTCAGTCAGTTAAGCATCTGAATTTGGCTCAGGTCGTGATCTCAGAGTTCGTGGGTTTGAGCCCTCCGTCTGGCTCTGCAATGACAGCACAGAGCCTGCTTGGGCTTCTTCTCTCTCTCTTCCTCTTTCTCTGACCTTCCCTGACTCATGCTTTCTTTCTCTGTCAAAGTAAATAAAGAAAATTAAAAAAAAAAAAAAAACAACTTTAGAACATTAATTCTCTTGATTACTAAGCTTTTGAGCATTAAATGTTATGCCCTGGGCAAGCACCTCGCTTGCCTTACCCTCTCAGTGCCTTGCAGGTACTTGGTAGAATCAGACTCACAATGGCTGGTCTCACCTTACTTCTCTCCCCTGCAGTGAGCGGCCAGCCCCTGTCCACAGAGCTCCACATGGTTAATTGTGGCCTCCTCCCTTGTGGTGGTAACACCTTCTTGCTATTCTAATCTCTGGATTGTCTCCTTATTGGTCTTCCTCACTCTGGCCTTCCTGACTTCACTAAAAGTTGCTTTTCTAGGCTCACAATCCAGGAGCTAGGTGGGGTAAGAGTCTGGGGGAGCCAGAATGAGCCACACGGCCCTGAACTCTCCACCTTTCTAGGAATGGAGACCACTGGTAATAACTTAGGTGGCTTCAGTGGCTTTTTTCTCTACCCCATTCATGGTGTTCCACATGCCACCTTTGTCTTTTCCAACAACTTCTTGCAGCTCTCCAGCCAACTTGACCCTACAATAACTTGATCCCAAACAGCATGGTTGTATATGAGAATGAGGAACCACTGGGGACTTTGGGCTATGTTGAGTTCAATGGTCTGACTAGGAAAACAAGGTGATCCCTGGGGTCACCAAACCTTCAGCACAAGAAGGAGGGCCCGTCTGTTGTCCATTGTCTGTGGGTGTTTCTAGAGAAAATCTAGGGCACAAAGATCACAAGAAGGGCGAACTCTTCACACCAAGAATAAGATCTGTTACATTGGGAACCAACATGGCTAAAAGAGGCCATCAAGAGCACCTTCCCCAGATAGGAAGATGTCTTGTCTGACAGTATCCAGGGAGATACCGTCTTTGTGCTCAAAGATCAATCCATTCCCACTCCTGTCAGGGTGGCACCAATGTGCTCCACACTGACTCCATTGGTTGCAAAGCCATGGGACTAAGACTGGCTGTGTGGGACAGGAAGGGGAAGGCAGGAGAGCCGTGATTAAATATGATGAGCACAGTCCTATTCTTTCCCACATATTGGTTCTTTCTTGTTATCCATTCCTCTTCCTCCTTTCTCTGCCATCCACCTCACTCTGTCCTCGCTCTTGCTCTCCTTTTCCTCCAGGCAGATGGATGCCCCAGACACAACACGAAGAGGAAAGTCCTCTTCCTAGACTTTGTCCAGCCTTCCTAGCAACCACCAAAGCAATACCCCCAACATACCCTCACCCAAGACACACCCAGTTCTGTGTCCACCAGACAATGGCTATCTTTTCTAGAATAGGAAGAGGCAACTATTTTCAGAATGTTCTTATTCCAGAGCCTTTCAATAGCTGGGCTGCATCATGGTGGGTAGGATATGGAGCAAGCTAGCCCAGGAGTGAATTTTCATATCCCTGTCTTAAAACCAGTTCTCACTAAGATCCTGAAGACTGACCTGATATTGACTTGCCCAAGTTTGAAAATATAATGTCCCCTTAGTCTCCCATCTCAAGAAAAACATTTCCCCTTCCCTCCCGATATTCTACATCCTCATTTTGGGGGCAACAACAGGAGAGAAAAAAAAAAAACTGCTTTACACACACACACACACACACACACACACACGCACACACACCAGCCTCTACCTTCCTAGGTCTATGGTACCCAGCAGGAAATAGCCAAGGTTACAGTTACTGCACACACGTTCACCCAACTGTGCCATTCATTCAGAGGCCTGCAGGCTCTGTGCTTGAGATAGAAAGAAAGGCAGATCACTGATGACCATCTTCATTTGGGGACACAGGGCACATAAAACCCAAGCAGCCTCCCTGACAGCTCCCCCTCACTTCACACCCATGGAGCTAAAAGTTCTCAAAATAACTTAGAGTCACTTGCAGACAAGCAGGACCCTCCTACTGCCTAATCCTTCAGCAGCAAAGAAAGCAAACAAGAGCAGGTGCACAGGCCACACAGCCTTGCAACCCACTCCTGAGAGCACGAGATGCAGCAGACATGGGGCCATCTCTTCCTTGGTCTGCACAGCGAATCCTGGGTGACCAGTGTCCGCCTCTCTAGGAGCTCCTCTTTGCTAGACTCTCCCTCTGTCTTATTCAGTTTCGTTCATTCCCTAAAAACACTGTAACTTCTCCCATTTTTTTTTTTATTCTAACCAAGCTGGGAGGACTCTTTGGCTCATAAATCAACTATGTAGTCCTTTAAGAATTTTTTAACTTTATATTTTATGGCAGTTTAAGGTTCACAACGGAATTGAGAAGAAGATACAGAGATTTCCAATATGCCACCAGCTCCCACACATGCAGAGCCTCCCCCATCATCAAACATCCCCCCACCAGAGTAGTACATTTGGTTTCCTTTAGAGCTGCTGTCTAAGCCTTAATATGTGCCTTCTCCCTACCAATACTACCTATCCACTCACTGGTGTGTGCCAGATCCCGTGTCAGGTATTATTAATTCTTTGCAGAATCGCAGTGAACAGTCCTTTGAGGTAAATATTATTTTATCCCCATTTTATATATGGAAAAGTGAGGTTTACAGAAGTTTAAATAACATCCCCAAGTTCACACTACTAATAAGTCACAGGGTCAAGAACCAAAATTAAGTCTGATTCCAAATCTTTCCCTTACTCTTTCCACTGGAACCTGACGAAGAAGCTTTTCCTATCTATTCATTTCCCATCCATCCTACATATTCTACCCACTATTCTTTAAATATTAGTTTGATCATGACACTCCCTTGCTCAGAATGCTTCAGTGACTTCCTAGTATTTACCCAATACGGTAAAAGTTCCTCCATCTAGCTCCTGGTATGATGCCAACTTAAATTCTCTGTTTTATTTCCGTGCCCCTGTGTTTCCCCATTCGTTCAGTCCAGCTTGATCATCCTGCCCAATCTCCCAGCGGATGGCAGGAGGCTCTCCACAGCTATGTTTTCCCTCATGCCATCCCCCACCAACTATATTCTCCTTTCCCACTTCTCATCACTTACCCACCCTCTGCCCTCTCACAGGCTCAGTCCAACTGTACGTCCCTCAGGAAGCCCTCGGGCCATGGACCTTTTCCTTCCAAGTGGTTGTCCTCTTAACAGGGCTATGGCCCTTTGTTTGCACCTCTGTCTCTGGTAAACTTGGGGGGCAAGTGTAGAAGGGATTCGCGCCCCTAAATGGTCCTCTTCTTCAAAGTCCCTCATCTGGTTTAGATATGCCCTGCCATTTGGGCACCTGTCCCTCACTAGGACCTTCTAGAAATCATGAGTACTTAATGTCTCTAGGAACTGGCTTTTGTTTGTTTAACAGTCTTTGTCTCAAGGGCATAATTCCACTTTAGCTAGAATTTTAGTTAAATAGACTTTCCGATTATTCATCACACAAGCCCAGTCTTGTAAAATGGAGGACCGAATTAGCCAACTCTGAAACCCCCTCCTTGGACCCTATCTTAATTCAGGTCTTCAACTCTCTTGCCAACTCTAAGACTCACGTGTGTCTTTCTGCCTACACTTCTAAGGTATCTCATATTTGACGCACTATTTGCAAATATATTATCACATTTAATCTCTATAAAAACGCTGTGGGGCAAATGGTGTATCCTCATTTTGCAGATGAATAAAAGGAGGCTCCAGAGAGCCGAAGAACTTTCCCCAGGGTCCCAGTGTGTCCTCACGGAACTGGAGAATTGCCCCAGTACCCCTCAGGATAATAAGCAGAGGCTCCAGATTCCCAGCCTTTCATGTCCAGAGGAGTTGTATTCTGGCACATTTATGCAATTGTTAGAGCCAGAATCTCAGGGAGGAGTAGGGAGAGGCAGGGAGAAATGAGGTCAAAAAATACATGAAGGCGTTTCTCCCAGGAACTCCTGGCCAGTTTCTATAAGCCTCAGCCCTTCCGTGGTATGAAATTTTCCCTTACCCTGATGTTTTTAACACCACTGTACCCCCATCTCCTGTGGGGACTTGTAACACAAAAGTTTCATTTCTGAATCTGCTATGTCAAATGCCCTTAGGGTAAAAAAAAAAAAATGTGTGTGTGTGTGCGCACACACACACACACACACATTTTTAATAGCTCATGGGAAAACCACATAAAGTTACACTGCAAAGTGCATGCAACTGTCACATGGTATTGATTACACATCTCAAGTATAAAACTGAAAAAGATGTGGCTTTGAAAAAAAAAGTTTAAATAAAAAAGAAAAAGGCGAACAAGAATGGTAGAAACTGAAAATGCTTCAACGCTCATTCAGACAGGAGATTAGGTCAACCTCCAGACCCACTGACAAGAAGTGAGACCTGTCTGGGGTGAGAAGGATTGCTGTGCATTGCTCGGCTGCCATAGTTACCAGCTATAAATTTTCTTACAGGCAAATCATAAAGGGGCCTGAAATCTCTGACAGACTGGTTCTCAATCAAATTGCCAAGTGGGTCAATTTTGTCTTGGGAAATTTTTCTCAAATCATTTCTGATGTTGATTCATTCATTCATTCTTTCGTCCATTCATTCATTCAAGAAATATGAAGTCGATTCCACTATGAGCCAGGCAGTGTGTTAGGCGCTATAAAAGAAATCCTGAGAGAGAGATAATCCAGTAGAGAGATGAGACCTCGCCATGTGTAACAGAGGCAACAGCAACCATTGATGAAGTGCACCCCACATGCCATTAATTATTCCATTAATAGGCACAAATATCCCACAAATCCACTTCTTATTATCTCTAGTATGGAAATCAGGGGTTCACCCAGAATCACGCTCACTTCTATCTGCCCTCAGGGCCCAGCCTTCATCTGTCATGCTCTACCCCGGAGCTGTTTAGTACACATACAATGCAACCCGCCCACGAGTATAATTCTACATTTTCTAGTAGCCACATTTGGAAAGAGATAAGAAAAAAACAGATGAAACTAATTTTAATTATTCATTTTTATTTAACCTAATATATTTGTAAACGCTATCCTATCAACATGTAATAAGGACAAAAACTACTCATGAGACATTTTACAATTTTTTTTCATCTTCCAAGTCCAAGGAATATTTAACAATTACAGAACATCACTTTTCAAGCGCTCAGTGGCCAACTGAGGCTGACGGCGGCCATATTGGATGGTGCCCCTTTTTCAGGTAAGCAGGGCACCTGTACCTGACAGGACAAGGCAAATGGCAGTGTCTCTGAACACATAAAGAAGAGCTTGGTGCTTCAGCATGGGAGGGGATATCAGGAAGCAGTCTTCACGGAGAAAGCGACTTTTAGGCCAGACCTTGAAGACAAGGAGGGAGTAGACGAGAACTGGAGAGAGGTCACGCCAAGCTGGATGAGCAACAAGAGTTAAAACAGAGAGACTGGAAGGGACACGTGTAAACTGGAAAGGCAATATCACTTCACATTGCCTGGCACATAGGATCCTAGGAAGCAGCATTTTTATACCTTCTTACCATGCCCCATGGGGAGAGATGTTTTATACTCATCTATCCACATATTTGCATGCACACGTACATAGATATACACGTATATCCACACATATGTGTACACACTCAGATATCTTCTATTCTATTAAATTCCCTTCTATTATAATTTTGTGATGCTGGCCGTGATCCACCAACTTGATTTCATAGCCACCCTGAGTGGGAACTCGCAAAGACCGCCGAGGAGGACGTGGGCCATCTACATCTCCAGCACCCATTTCTCCTCTCTACTCATTCCGTGTCATCTCAGAGCAAGTGAATTGATTGAACTGACCCATCTCTGACTCCAGGAGGAAGCACAAAACTCCAGCATGGCCCACCACAGCATTGCATCTGACGGCCACCATGATTGATTCAGAGAGAAGTGTATGGCTAATCAGAGCCGATTAAAGCCAATTTACCATAATTTTTTTCTACAGTGATCAGGCCAAGAAAGAGCCTGTTATGTTACACTTCAGAAATCACAGGAGCCCCCGCTAGGAGAAGGTCTGCTGAGAGGGAATCCAGAAGAGAGAAAAAGTAGGTGCAAGAGCAGAAAAAAGTTTCGAAAGTATTGTTTGAGCACCTTGACCACACCATACCTGAAACCTCACCCCCAATCTACTACTATTGGACTTTTAAATTATATAAGCCAATGAATTTTCATTTTTTCCTTAATTCCAGTTATGTTGAATTTTCTGCCACTTAAAACCTAAAGAACCTAATTTATAAAATCCCCATACATGTCACTGCAGACACTGGGTGCCTTTCTATTGCCTCTTTGGCCAAGCTCCAGGCATTTTTCTTCTGAGCCATTCCCTGCCCTTTACAATGTTCCTCTCCCTCCCCCCCCCCCTTCCAGTTCAGAATCCCTTTCTTTATGTGTTCTTTTCACCACAGCATGAGCGTCTTCACCTGGCTAGTCCTTCCAGGCATATTTGCATTTTAATCGAGCCCACTGAGTGATCTAAAAGATCTGGAATTTCAGCAGTGCAGGGCAGACAGGTGGGGGGAGAAATCTGAGAGCAAAGATCCACCCAGTATCTGCTCTGAAAAACTGTAAGCCCAATTCTATACAAGGGAGCTGAGTTGTGTGTTTTTTGTTTGTTTTTCTTTAATTATTTTAAAAAGTCCCACTTTCGGGGTGCCTGGCTCAGTCGGAAGAGCATGAAACTCTCGTGGGTTATGGGTTCAAGCCCCACATTGGGTGTAGAGATTACTAAAACAAATAAACTTTAAACCTTTTTTTAATAAAAATAAATAAATATAGGTCCCACTTTTGTTGTGGTTATTGGCGTCGCTAAGCGATAAATTATTGCCCGAAACTCCAAGCTTCCTTCGGGGTCTGTGACTTTCCATAACGCTCTACCTTCATTTGAAATTAAGCACCCAAAGAGGTATCTGGTGCATACTTGGCTACTTATAGGAAAATATGAACACTTCAAAACTAAGTGCCCTGCCAACATTTCAGAGCTGTAAAAGGTGGTGCCCAGAACTGTCAAATGTCAAAACTAATTACCAGGCAGAATGTTACTCACACATCCAGCAGTCATGATCAAAACTGATCCTTCCTGCCTTCATCTGTCTGGACAAAGTTAGGTAGGAGAGCTGCCCAGGCTGGTGCCTTGAGGCCGCATAGATTTGGAAAGGGAGAGTCCCCGACCTGATTCTGGAATATTCTCCTTAGCGGTCAGGGGTAATTTTAGGAACCCGCTGCTCAGCTGCTGTTTTCATTCGCTTACTTGTTTTCCTGCAGACACACACAATTTTTCGTAAGTGCACAGACTGATTGTGTCATACCTACCAGGATTTCTAAATTTTCCCTTATAAAGTAAAATTCAATATGGGTGCAGAAAAATACTCAAAATGAACGTAAACAGTCATGAATTATTACAATCACCCCCCAGGTCAAGAAATAGAACCTTCAAAATCCCTGTCATAGGCTCCACCCTAGCCATTGCCCATTTCTGAAAGGTGATCGCCGTCGGGACTTTCGCGCCGATACTTTTCTTGTGTTTCTTGATCGTCTCATCACCCGAGTATGAAATCCTAGACGTCGAGGTTGGTCTTGCCCATATGTTTAAAAATCTGAAAAGTCTTCATTTCTTCTCCTCAAAGGCTGCCCATCCATCCTTCTCGTTGCCTTACAGATTATCTATCGAGGAGCCCGGGATGCTGTGTTTAAGGGGGAGTGGGGGCACCGGTATATATTATGCCCGTCACCCCCATGCTTTCTTCCATCCGCCTCACCCATATTCCTCAGCATCACCTGCCTGCTCTACACCAACTAACTCAAGCTAACAACCACTGTCTGCCCTTCAGTGTTTTCCTCCGTGCCAATAAATCATATGCAGGCGGCGTATTTGAAAGGGGAGCCCAGGAAGCAGGATCGAGGGAGCAGAGAGTGAGGCAGGAAAAGAGGGGAGATGGTGCCATGGAGCTGGTTACCTCTGTGGGCACCGCAGAGGCACAAAAGTCACAGGAAGGGCACAGGGACATGACTCAAGGCACAAGGAGGCTCCCAAAACCCCTCCCTCTCCTCCCCAAAGGTGTTTCCAATCTTCCTCCTTTTTCCTCCCACTCCCCCCCCACCCCGAATTTAATCTGAGCCTAAAATAATCCTATCCTTCAAAGCCCCACTTTGCATACCCTCTTTCGGAGGCAGCATAGTGGAGAGAAACATGGACTTGGGGTCCAAAGTACTGTCAAGACCTGGCTCAGCTCTTCCTCTTGCATCAGACACTTGGGCGGCTCCTTCAGGGTCTCCTAGAGGTGAAACCCCTCCCAGAGCACAGACACTGGCAATCTGGCTTGGCCAGAGCCTCAGCTAAAGACAAACAGCACCCCCCCCCGCCCCACCCACCCCTGCACCAAAGGGCTTGATGAAGCAAATGCCCAGGATGTTCCAGCCAGATGAACTCTGCCTCTCTGCAGACAGGAAAACACCTGCATAGGAGAAAGCAGCAGCAGGTCAGAAGTTGCAAAACAGGCTTTGCTAACTAGATAAAACTGGTCTTCTGCACAATCCTTTAGCCAGGTCTTCTGCCCCTCAAGGTCCCCCCAATCAGTCTTCCCCAGCCCCCCTCTGCAGTCCCCATGGCCTGGGTCAGAGAGAGAGATCGAATCACCCAATAAGAGCAAGCGTGGCATCTGCACAAACGTCAGTTGCTTCCAGAATCCACTGGAAGGTGAGACGTTTTTCCCTCCACATTAAAACCAAGCAGGGAGGGAAGTATTCCCCCTCATTCATGAAAGGGGAAGCTTCTGGATTTGACAACCTGGAGACAATTCAGGTATGTGCCACGGTGGTCAGTGTCATGTATAAATGTCATTTCCCGTCTGCCTCGGAGGCGAAAATATCAAACCTGACACTACCTCATGGCTTCAGAGCTATTCCCTGCAAACGACCACAAATAATTTTATCATAAACAAGTTAGCGCAGAAGCCTCTCCTTTTTACTTGAATTTCAGGAGAAAGGATGCTTAATCCTTTAATTACGCAGCACATTTGTCTGTCAAGCTGACTCTGTCTGCTAAAAAGTATTTTGCCATCACGGAGGCTGCTGATACCTATCTGCTCAAAGAATTTATAGCGTTACAGAAAAATTCCCTTCTTTAAAAAAAATGTTAAAAAGCAAAGAGTGGAAAACTTAATCCTTTTAAGAAAGAAAGCACTATATAGGCCTGGTCATCCACTGCCAGCCCCACCCCGCTCACCACCCCCCGCCTAGCTGAAGGAACTGCAAAGGCCAAGGGCACAGGGCCTTGACGTTGGTCAGCCGGCAGGGTATTTCCAAAAGGTATATATACTTTCCAAAAGGGTGTCTGGGGACTTAACTGAATGGGAGCCACAAATAAAACCTCATATCCAGTTGAGAAATCATCTGCTCAAAGGCCTGAAGAAGGAGCACCGCACGGTGAAGGTAATGTTGAGCGGAGAGGATCCTGCATCAGCCCTGGGAATGAGCAGCTGTGGTCCGGGAGAAGTGCCCCAGGAATCTGGGGCAGGAGTCCTGGCTGTGCCGAGGGGGAGCTGTGTGATGCTGACCAAAGTTCGGACAGAACCTTTGTGAAAGTCGTTTTCCAAAAATAGGAATAGCAACCTCTACCTTACAAGACTGTGGTGAGGATTAATGAGATAGTACCTAGGAAAGCACTTCAGCAAGTCTAAAGTAAATATGTGATTGTAGCGGCATATTAGCTGGTGGCTCCAATGGATTTCACGTAGAGGCTCACAGAGCCCAGCTGACCGATTCAGTTCACTTATCCCAGCCCGTTTCCCACAACCCCCCAGGGTCCCATGGGAAATCCAAGCACAGGTTAATTAGACTCAAACAATCTGCATATAGCAAATACATTCTAAAACTAAAAAAAACCTTAAACTTCCTGGTCACTTGATTTACGCCAAAGGAGTCAAGAATATACAATAGGGAAAGGACAGTCTCTTTGATAAGCGGTGCTGGGAAAACTGGACAGCCACATGCAACAGAATGAAACTGAACCACTATCTTCTGCCATACACAAAAACTTACTCAAAATGGACTATATCTTATGTGACAGGCCTAAAACCACAGAACTCCTAGAAGAAAACGTAGGCTCCTCGACATCAGCCGAGGCATTGACTCTTTGGATTCGACCCCAAAAGCAAAGAAAGCAAAAACAAAAATAAACAAGTGGGACTCCAACCTAAAAAAGTTTCCGCACAGCAAAGGCAAACTTCAGCCGGATGAAGAGGCAGCCTCCTGAGTGAGAGATAATATCTGCAAATCATATATCTGATAAGGAGTTAATACCCAAAATACATAAGGAACTCATACAACTGCACAGAAAAAACAAACAATCTGACTTAAAAATGGGCAGAGGACCTGAACAGACATTTTTCCAAAGAAGACACACAGATGGCCAGCAGACACATGAAAAGATGCTCACCAACCCTCGTCATCATGGAAAGGTATATCAAAACCACAACGGGATATCACCTCATACCTGTCGAAGTGCAACAAATAACAAGTGTTCGCGAGGATTTCTCCAGAAAAGGAAACCCTCATGCACTGTTGGTGGGAATGCAAACTGATGCAGCCACTTGATAAACAACATGGAGGTTCCTCAAAAATTTAAAAATGGAAGATCCAGCAATTCCACTTCTGGGTATTTATCCCCCCCTCCAAATGAAAACACTAATTTGAAAAACATATATGCAGTCCCGCGTTCATTGCAACTTTATTTATTTATTTATTTATTCTTAATTTTTTTTTAACATTTATTCATTTTTTTTGAAAGGCAGAGACAGACAGAGCATGAATGGGGGAGGGGCAGAGAGAGAGGGAGACACAGAATTGGAAGCAGACTCCAGGCTCTGAGCTGTCAGCACAGAGCCCGACACGGGGCTCGAACTCGTGGACCGTGAGATCATGACCTGAGCCGAAGTCGGCTGCTTAACCAACTGAGCCACCCAGGCACCCCACAACATTATTTAAAATAGCCAAAATATGGAAACAACCTAAATGTTCATCAATGGATGAATGAATAAAGAAAACATGGTGTTTATACACATATATATTAGATATTAGATATAATTAAGCCATAAAAAGAAGAAAATCCTGCCATATGTGACAACATAGGTATACCTCGAAGGCATTATGCTAAGTGAAATAATTTAGACAAAGGAAGATAAATACTGTATGTGGAATCTAAAAAATAAATCACTCATATGTGGAATTTAAAAACAAAAACAAAACACAAAAACAAAAACAAGCTCATAGATCCAGAGAACAAATGGGTTGTTGCCAGAGGTGGACGTGGGAGGTTGGCAAAATGTGTGAAGGGGGTCAAAAGGTACAAACTTCCAGTTATGAAATGAACAAGTCCTGAGGACGTAATGTACAGCATGGCAACGATACTTAATAATACTGGATTGTGTTTTTGAAAGTTGCTAAGAGAGTAGATCTTAAAAGTTCTCTGTACAGACAAGAAAAAAGTCTGTAACGGTCTATAAAGAGAGAGGTTAACCGGACATTGTATTGATCGTTTTGCAATACATACACCCACCTATCAAGTCATTGACTTGTGCACCTGAAATGAATAGAATGTATGTGAATTATATCTCAATTTTTTTTTAATTTGACAAATGAATAGAGCCAACTCCTCTCCCCTCAAAATTAAACCTTTCCAATACTAGAAATACTGAAAACAGACTTAAAATGCCATTTTTTGCGTTCCTTATAAGAAAAGGAAGCTTAGGGGGCGCCTGGGTGGCTCAGTCGGTTAAGCCTCCGACTTCAGCTCAGGTCACGATCTCACGGTCCGCGAGTTTGAGGCCCGCGTCGGGCTCTGGGCTGATGGCTCAGAGCCTGGAGCCTGCTTCCGATTCTGTGTCTCCCTCTCTCTCTGCCCCTGCCCCGTTCATGCTCTGTCTCTCTCTGTCTCAAAAATAAATAAACGTTAAAAAAAAAAATAAAAGGAAAAGAAAAGGAAGTTTAATTATACCGGACTTTGTAAGGAGGGGATGAGGGGAAAAGGAGAAACTTCACCGGAGAACCCCATTTTGAAGGGCCATTTGGTGGTATCTATCAAAAATTTCAACATGCTGACCCAATAGTTATCTTTCCAGAAAAGTGTCTTTCCTTCAGGAGTATAAAAAATTATAAGAACAAGGACACTGGTTATAGCAATGTTTGCTTGAGTAAAAGGAGAGTCCTATGTGTCCATCATTAGAAAACCAGTCAAAGAAAGCAAGAAGTAGTCACACGATGGAATAATAACCTGCCATAAAAAGAATAAAAGAGAGCTAATTATACAGCTCTGTAAAAAAAAAAGTCCATATTTTGTCAATTTACAAAAGCCTACTTCACAGAGGAATATGATTCCTTCAAGTATCACCAAAGTACCACATACATGCACATTCCTATAGGTACAGAGAAAAGTCTACAATGTTATACATGGGGGATGAAATTTAGATATTGTGGAAGGAAAAGACTTCATTTTAAAGTTTTTTATGTAGCACTTCAGATATTGTTGGTCTTTACTTTCTAGTATGGGACCTTCTTCAAAACAACAAACAAACAAAACACTGACAGTAACGCACCTACTTCATAATCATGATGTGCAATTTAGAGCACGAAAGTCACAAAGAACGCTAATGACAAAACACTGTTTGCAAACCTGCTATCCCCAGCCCGGAGCTGAGTGCCCGGTAAATAATAAGCCTTCAATAGACTTTTTTTAAAAAGATGAACTTGGCCTTTACGCAGACAATCTAAAACAGCCTGCATTTCTGCTATTTTCCACGATGCTTTCATCAACAATAAACTGGACTGCAAAATGGGGAAAAGGCACAATAGAAGCCTGGAATTTCTTTCAAAGCATATTCCTTCCTTTCTCTGCTTACCCGAGGAGTTGGGAGGTGGGTGCAAAACCATTAAAAGATAAGTTTTCTGGCATGAGACCAGGAACAGTTCAAAAGGTATTATTGTACAGCTGTCAGCTCAAGGAACCGAGCTACAAAACTCCTAAGAATGATATGGGAAACCTGTGATTTAATCAGCTGCAGACTCGTTACCCACAGGACCTCCACAGAGAAGCCTCCATCCATTAGCGTGTCAGGTGCATATTTAAAAGGGGGTGGGGGGAACACTGAGGAGTTAGGGCAAAAGTTGACGGCCGGAGCCGTGGTTTACCAGGGCACTTCTCGCTGGTCGGGGACTTTGTGCTGGTGACAGCTACATGGCCTCTCACCTTTAAAAATAAAAAAGTAGAAAGACCCCTTGCGGCGGGGTGGGGGGGGTGGGGAGTTGCTCAGTCGGGTGAGCCAACTTTGGCTCAGGTCACGATTTCAGGGTTCATGAGTTCAGTCCCCTCATCGGGCTCACAGCTGTCAGCTCAGAGCCTGCTTGGGATCCTCCGCACCCCCCTCTGCCCCTCTCCTGCTCACGCTTTCTCTCTCTAAAAGAAATAAAACCTTTAAAATAAAATAAAAATTAAAAAGTAGATCCACCAGCCCTCTGGCGGATCCCCCCCCCCACCAACAGAGGACTGAAGGAAACTGACTTGCTGACGTCTCTTCACTCTCTGACCACAAAGCTCCTCCTATGACAGGCGGATGTTTGTTCTGAAGAACAAGTTCTGCATTCACATGTCAACCTAGCCGCCCTTCCAAAATGGAGGGGGTGCACCCGAGCGCGAGGGGTAGCCGAGGGGGAGAGAAAACTGGAAAAGCACCACGGATCAGCCAGTACCCACGACCAACCAGACCCTCCCACCATCTCTGGGAATGCTGAAGCACTTAACCCAGCTCCTGTCTTGACAAAGCCGTCAACCAAAGTAGCTGGTTGCCCAGTTGGTGAGGCCAGGCGGTGCGTCCCCACGACCCCACAGCCTGGAAGATACACAGCACGCTGTGAGGGGCCCAGCCAGCCCCTCCAGGCTGCCTCGGTTGAAAGGGGGTGGACCGCACATCACTCTAGCCACAGGCTCGCTTATGCTCATTCCCTTGCCTCTTTCCTTCCCAGCCAGACCGCAAGGCCATGCCTTCTCTTTCCTTCGGATCTCCATCCTAACCCAAGAGTCCTGAATAAGCAGCTCACTCATAAACGCTTACCCATCAATACGGCCCTGTCTGAGCGACCGGTTGAACACATCAGACCACACAGCACAGCCCAACAGAAATAGGAACCTCCCCTATTTTTTAAAGACACCCAGAGAACAAACTTGCACGTTTTATTACATGCTCCAACCCAACACGCTGGACTGAAAGGTCAAGGTTCCAAAATTCTGTCACCAAAGTAGGAGAGCATGCACATGGGGGGGACCAAAGAGGGCTGGAGAACGTAATACAAATGAACACCCTTTCCCCAGAGAGTCCGCCAGCAGAGACGCACTGTGAAAATAATCGCACAAAGGATGAGGTGTCAGGGGAGGGGTTGAGACTGGGAAAGCGGATCAGGCAGCCCCAGGGCTCTTGCTACCAAATGGCGCCCTCCTCCCTTCACCTGAGAGCAGCGAGACAGTCTCTTGCCAGGCCACGGAGGTGTCCCTGCCACCAAACAAATTACAGACGCCCCCAAGAAAGTTCCTTCTGCAAACAGTATCTCTTGCTAGACATAAACACCTCTTTTCAAAGCTTTGAATTTATTAGCACCCAAATGATGTTTATGACCCTGCGGCTTGTGATCCTGTCATGGATTCTATCAACCAGGGAGACTGGATTAGCTCATGGACCCAGGCATTTATGGCTCTGAAGTGAGCCACTGTTCAAAGAACGCAGATGGAATTGATCTACCCGCAGGTGGATGAGCACCACTGGAGCAGGAAGGGCCCCGTGCTGGCTGAAAGAACACCCAGGACCAAGGGGAGAATGTAAAATAATAAAGCGGGAACTCGCACGGCAGCTAGCAACCACCCGGAAGCCATAACTAACTACAAGAAGTGAGCTAACCAGGGAGAGAAAGCAACCAAACGCTGAAGAGGTATCACAGGCAGCAGGAAACAACAGCAAGATTTCTGCATCGACGGAAAAAATGCAAAGATGAGGGGCACCCGGGTGGCTCCGTCAGTTAAGTGGCCGACTCTTGATTTCTGCTCAGGTCATGATCTACGCTTCTCGAGCTGGAGCCCCACACGGGGCTCTGCGCTGACACAGCGGAGTCTCCTTGGGATTCTCTCTTTCCCTTTCTCTCTGCCTCTGTCTCTCTAAAAATAAATAAATAAACGTTTTTTTTTAAGTTCCAAAAACGATTGCAAAGATGAGTAAATGGCAGTGGAATTCATTCCTCAAGGAACGTTCCGAGTTATCTATATACAAACATAAGAGGGACGAATTTTTTACATTGTGGTTTGGTTTCGCTTTGATTTTTTTCATTTTGAAAAACCTAGAGATGCGTGCATTTTTAACATGCAGTTTCGACATCTGTGGACTTTACCAGAACACTTCAAGAGAAAAATGAAGAGTTGGAAAAACACTGAAGGTTACTCACTCGGTTAGGAGTTCAGGGAAAGGGGAAAAAGCAGAGAACCCACTGAAACCCACTGAAACTTGCTGAAGTTCTAAACTCCTGAGATGTAGGTGGGGGAGAGAAATATTAATCACCTTAGTGACTCTCCTGCAGTACTCCCTAGTTTTTGTTAACTCTTGTTCCTTGTTACAGAAAAATACAAGGTGACAGTGGCCAAGAAGACATTTAAATTATAAACGTTGGCCTTTATCTTTGGACCCAATCTCTAAACTTAGAGTAATTATACTGGGGGTATTAGCCCCTTCTTTTTTTTATATGGAGATTTTATTTTATTTTAAGTAATCTCTACATCCAACGTGGGGCTCAAACTTACAATCCTGAGATCAAGAAGTCACACACTCTAACGACTGAGCCAGCCAGGTGCCCCTGGAAAGCCCTTTCTAAGAAAGACTTCTAGATTGATTTCCCCTGTAGCAAAGCCCTGAAAGATCAAGCAATCCTGGCTAGTATTTCAGAGTGTTAAGTCTCTTGAGAACGTAGACTATGCCTTTATTTACACATATTTGGTTCTTTTTCTTTTTTTTTTTAATGTTTGAGACAGAGAGAGAGAGAGAGAGAGCGAGCATGAGCAGGGGAGGGGCAGGGAGAGAGGGAGACAGAATCTGAAGCGGGCTCCAGGCTCTGAGCTGTCAGCACAGAGCCTGACGAGGAGCTCAAACTCATCAACTGCCAAGATCATGACCTGAACTGAAGTCAGACGCTCAACCGACTGAGCCACCCAGGCACCCCAGACATATTTGGAAATTTTTCAACAAATTATAAGCGCAACACTGTGCTTAAGTCTCAGGTAAGGTGAAAAACACAAAAGTAGTATGGTCTGTCCAATTTCAGGGAGCTTACCGCTTTATAAGGAGGCGAGACACTTGCACAAATAACTAAAACACACACATGTACAAAAGGTACAATGGAGTAAAAGTACTATTTATTTATGTATTCATTTATTTATGTTTGTATTTATGTATGTAGTTATTTCCTCATACACACTTATTGATGAGAAATGTTTACCCTGTGTGTGTGTGCGTGTGTATGTATATGTGCACGTACATTGTCCAAGATGTGTTGTCTAAGATTCTGTGGAGGTCTTTTCTGTAAGTGGCATGTGTCCTGAAGTTAGCTTGCCCACTAGCTGTCCCCACTGTTGTAGATTACAGGAAGCCAGTTAGAGATTGTTCATCAATTCTTGAGCTATAATGAAGCACCATTTCTAAAAAATTTACCCACTCTCTGATTCTTACCTTTCCCCAAGCTTACCCTATACCCAACAAATAGGAAATGAATGAATGAATGAATGAATGAAATTTACTAAAAGCTTTCTCTTTACACTTTTCCTTTACATACATTTTCACCTTCAGAATTCCAACAATATTAACAAGTACTACATCTAAATGTTACAGGATTAGGACAAGCACTAAGATAGACCCAATTCCTCATTTCCACGTTGCCAATCTATAGATCATTTTATTTTTTTTTTTCAACGTTTATTTATTTTTGGGACAGAGAGAGACAGAGCATGAACGGGCGAGGAGCAGAGAGAGAGGGAGACACAGAATCGGAAACAGGCTCCAGGCTCTGAGCCATCAGCCCAGAGCCCGACGCGGGGCTCGAACTCCCGGACCGCGAGATCGTGACCTGGCTGAAGTCGGACGCTTAACCGACTGCGCCACCCAGGCGCCCCACTATAGATCATTTTATATCAGCCACACAGTTTTCTCAACTCTGCCTTACATTTTAAAGAAGCATTCTGGGGGCGCTTGGGTGGCTGAGTCAATCAAGCGTTCAACTCTTGATTTTGGCTCAGGTCACAATCTCATGGTTTGTGGGATCCAACACCACATCCTTGCTGAATGGCCACTGGGTGCATATCCATATGGAAGGACATTCCCCGTCTTGCCCTTAGACAGCAAAGGAGCATATCTATGCAGATTTACTGAATTACCTCATTGTGGCTCCAGTCCTCTACCTCTCTGCCCTGGTAGAGACCTGATCTTGGTGTTCTCAGGACAGTGCTGTCTCTGCAGGGCAGGGGTCTCCCTCTGGAAGGACAGGAGGGCCACCCAGGGTAGGACTGTGAGCACAGCTCATGATGCCAAGCTCCTCTGCGGAGTCAGTATAACTCCTGGAGGAAACTCAGTGTGCCTGCGGCAAAGCACTGACCCTAATTGTGTCTCCATTTCCCCTTTGTAAAACAGGGTAATTATAACCTCCCTGCCATATACGGCTTTGGGGGAAGCTTCATTAAGGTTTGTAAATCACTTCACAGATGAGGGTGACTGCTCATCGCTGTGGCAGGTGGAAGATGTTTGGCCCAAGCCCTCCATCCATCCCAGTGACCCGGCAGCTTGCTTCATCTTAGATGAGGGAGAAAAAGTAATGCCCTTCCCTCTCCCTCTTCCTATTAACATGGGTTATCTGAAGAGAAACCCAGTGGCCCTTTTGCCTAAATTTCTGTGTTCTCAGTTTTACATGTTTTCATCACAACACAGAAAGCATTAATATTTTTAGATGCAAGAACTTAAAATTAACATCTTTGTAAACTTCTGCAACGGCTATGGAATTATCATCAAGAATTATTTCTATGCAACAATTTCTGCCCATGTGATGTCTGAGGGTGTATTTCTAAGAGTTCAAAAGTGGATGCATCTTGAATGCTCTTTGCTAATGCAGCTAACACTTAAAACCAGTTAACCTTCTTTTAAAAGAAGGAAAAGAAATTTAAAAGAAAAAAAAAAACCACATTTTTAAAGTGCAGATAAAGCACAATCGTACACATGTAAAATGAACTTTTAGATATACTCTTACACATTTAAAAAATGAAACAGAGGGGGTGCCTGGCTGGATCAGTCGGTAGATCACGTAACTCTTGATCTCAGCGTCGGGAGTTCGAGCCCCATGTTGGATATAGTGCTTACTTTTTAAAAAATGCAAAAGAGGACACTTGAAAAAAAAAACCCATTTGGATATTAAAAGCCCCACTTTGGACATAAAGCTTATTCCAAAAAAATCCAAATAAAATGCAAAAGAGTACACTTAAAAGAGTACCCTTAAAAAACTCATTTGGGTATTAAAAATGTCTCACAAGAACCACATTTTAAGGACATGCATTAATTAACTTTTATTGTTTTTTTTTTAATTCAAAAACATGAAATATTTTAAAATAAACTTTAAAAGTCATTGTGACTTAAATAATCTGTAAGGTATAAGCTACATAAATTATAGTATATTCATTATGGGGGGGATGAAATTTTATGTATGTTTCTTTTTTTTTTTATTTTTTAAAAATTTTTTTTTTCAACGTTTTTATTTATTTTTGGGACAGAGAGAGACAGAGCATGAACGGGGGAGGGGCAGAGAGAGAGGGAGACACAGAATCGGAAACAGGCTCCAGGCTCCGAGCCATCAGCCCAGAGCCTGACGCGGGGCTCGAACTCACGGACCGCGAGATCGTGACCTGGCTGAAGTCGGACGCTTAACCGACTGCGCCACCCAGGCGCCCCTGTATGTTTCTAATTTTAAAAAAACACACAAGTACAGAATAGTCACAGGTTATCATTTGTGTTTAAAAACAGATGATAGGGGCGCCTGGGTGGCGCAGTCGGTTAAGCGTCCGACTTCAGCCAGGTCACGATCTCGCGGTCCGTGAGTTCGAGCCCCGCGTCAGGCTCTGGGCTGATGGCTCGGAGCCTGGAGCCTGTTTCCGATTCTGTGTCTCCCTCTCTCTCTGCCCCTCCCCCGTTCATGCTCTGTCTCTCTCTGTCCCAAAAATAAATAAAAACGTTGAAAAAAAAAATTTTTAAAACAGATGATAGATGATAGATAGATAGATAGATAGAGTGAGAGAAAGAGAGAGATAATGGATGGATGGATGGATGGATGGATGGATAATAGATAAGTAGATAGATAGATGGAAAGATGGATGGATAGATACATATATATGAGATATACGTGTGTTTGCATGTACACATGTATATAAAATAGACTATCTCTAGAAGAACACAGGAAAAATGGTAAGAGCAATTACTTCTGGGAAAAGAAAGATGAGAGGACTTAGATCATAGGCTGTAGGATTATATTTCAAAATTACCCACTTAGGGAGTATATGGGAAATCTCCATGCCTTCTGCTAAATTTTACTGTGAACCTCAAATTGCTCTAAAAAATAAAGTCGAGTAAAAAAGAATTGCCTACCTACTATAAGATGAATATGCTATAAAATATTCTCTCAAATAAGCTCAGATGAGTCACAAAACTGTTTTCTTTGGCGTAAAAAGGTATCAACGAATAGGTAAACATTTTCCCTCTACTGTAATGTGAGCACTCACATGAAATTGCTTTATACTCCTCCCTTGGAATCGATTTCCTTGTGGGCACAGACAAGGCCTTCTGCATCTAATTTCTCCCCAAATGTCTAGCTCGACCCCTGGCAAATAATAGGTGTTCAAAAAACGTTTATCAAATAAAATAAATAAATTGACTTCACTGTCTGATATCTTGCCCATTCTAATTAAACAGTCTTCTTTAATGTGACGCTTTTTTAAATGTTTATTTATTTATTTTTGAGAGACAGAGGGAGACAGAGAATCCCAAGCAGGCCCTGTGCCATCAGCACAGAGCCCGTGAGATCATGACCTGAGCTGAACGATGAGATCATGACCTGAGCTGAAATCGAGTCAGAGACTTAATCAACTGAGCCACCCAGGTACCCCTAATGTGACACTTTTAAAAACCTTTAATAATGAATTGCACATTATAAATTCAACGAAGTAAACATAGTAGTCAGCGTTTCCCAAACATGAAAAAATATTTTTCGCCACTAAGTGATTTGTAGTACTAGGGGTAGTAATAAAGTATAGACAACTAAAAATGTAAAATATTGCCTTGGCTTTTAATTTATACCTCCCTGTTTCCTAAAACTCAAGATCGGCAGAGACCATTAGTGGTCACTGAGTATTCATGGGCTCCCTGCATCTCTCATGCTGCCCTGTTGTTGGGTCGAGGCTATATGATTGCATCCAACATGGAGGAATGTGAGGAAGTTATGTGCCATCTCCATTCCAAGGCACTCAAGAGTCAGTAGGTCACCTTCATCTTTTTCTTCTTTTGCTGGGACAACTCTGGAAATCAGGTGCTGAGAGAATGACCTCACGAACTGAAGGGAATCCCCAACTCGCCAGATGTGGAACATTCACGTCAACTCACATCAGAGTTTGTGATGAGCAAGAAATATACTTTTGTTGTGCTAAGCCACTGAGATTTTAAGTCACAAAGTGATTTGTTACAACTGCATAACCTAGCCCATCCTGACTAAATGCATTCATCATCATGGCATTCCTTGAGATAAAAATATGGAATGAATGCCTAAGGGTCAAGCATCACATTTGAGGCATCTTACAATAAGTGTGTTGCAAAACAGCCAAGAGAGAAATTAAACACGCAAAATGTGTGGACTGAGGGATAAACAGCGTCTGTTATTTGAAGGAAAAGTGTTGAGGTTAGATGTTTTTCATCTTTGCAAACCTAGTAATTACTTCAGAAGTTATCAAAGTGAGCTTAAGGGCAAAGAATACAAATTTGCCCAAAGTAACTAGCATTTTACTGTGTCTGGATTACTTCATTCTTTCCCAAAGACCAGGTATTTTCTGAGTAAGACTGAGAAGCAGTATGTCCAGAAATGTTTCTGTTCTCCTCTTATACCTATATAGAATTCTTGGCTTAAAAAAACAACAACTACAAATCCAAAGGGGACATTGCAAGTGGTCTAACATATATCAGAAATTGTCACTAGACCTCTTCAGTTAGTGCTCTTGTGCCTTTGTCATAATTAGGCAATATGTCTATGAATTTTCTGGATTAGGGTTACATAATAGATCAGCACTCTTAAAAGATTTGCAACATTCGGTCGTAATATCCATCCAAAGAAACAGTCACACGAGATAAAATTCCGTTGCAATGATGTACTTCGATTTGACATCTGTAACTGCCTTGTGACATTATGGAGATTTGGGGGAGAAGAAAAATGTTGGGGGACATTGAGGCAGAATGTAGAGGAGGAGTGTTAGTTCACTGTTCATCATGTTCAGTGGCGAAAAGTCAGGACAAGGAGAGCTACTCAGTGTCCCACCTCTCTAAACCCCAAGGATCTCTTTAAAGCTCAACAGAATGTCAACGATCACAGTGATCCAAAAGAGTCTGGAATTCCAACAGCAGCTGTCAGACAAACCTCAAGTCATGGGAAAACAAAATCTTTCATTAATTTTCTGCCCAGTGCTCTAAGCAGCTTCGCAACTTTGCTTGGAGGAATATTCACTAGCACATAATGCCGGGTTCCTCCCTCCCTCCTCTTGATCCTCGCCCCCTCCGGAGCCAGGAGATGTTTTAAAGGATTGTTTTGGAAAAGCAGTTCCCAGGTTTGCCGTGTACTGGCCAGCGTTTAACCTCAAGTTCATATAACTCTGGGACGTTTCATGGAAGCTAGAGAGACAGTCCAGTTGGAAATCTGGAGTGCTGGGCAAGAAAACCACAAACTCTGTCTAGGCACTTGATCAGCCAGGCCCTGCCTTTGAAAGATGACCCCTCGGAGACAGAGGTCAGGGTTGGAATGCCCTATTGATTGCAGCTTAGCTCTCCTGGCTGAAGCTGTCAGGAGCTAGGACTGTTCTGGCCCACAAATGAGCTCTGGATACATACATTCCCTCTTACTATTTTCATTTTCAACTCACCAATAACTTCTTCCACCTTGAGTTAATGCCATCTGAGACAGCCAACCGGATTCATTTCCGGTTCATAAACTGCCCCTCAGCCCTTCATACCCATTAGCTTGCCTCTGCGTTTTTTACTTTTGATATTTTCTTTTTTTCGCTATATAGCAATTGTATCCACGAGTCAGTAGAGCAAGTTCTAACTCCTCATTCTTATTTCTTTATACGTATACGCGTACACACATTAATCTTTGCGTAAATAGAATCATGTCACGTTTGACGGGGATCTGCTTAGTGCAGTCTTTTTATTTCTTTTTCACTTGCCCCCATGTCCCCATCTTTACAATTACTCAGGATCTCCAAAGCTATCGTCCTTATTTTCGTCTGTACTCGTATCATCATAAACGTATGCACGCACGTGGAATTTTGTTAGCCCGTGTTTATTGAACAAGTTGGATCATTTTATACGGATTTCTCTGCATCCCTTATTTCCTCGTTCTATAATACCTTGTCAACTGTGGTAGTTCTAGCACATTATTTTTAATACCTAAAAATACACCTTGGTCAGATGATACCAATTTCTTTACCGGCTTTTCTTCCTCTTTATTTCTAGCTTGTATTTGTTTGTTTGTGGTTGTACTTTGTCCTTCACTAACCATGCTTCAATAGATATCCTTGTAAATATAACTTCCTATATTGATGCTTTCATTTCTAGTCACAGGAGTGGGCCACTACCTTGAAAACCATGTATTTTAAAGTTTTAATAGATTGTTTTTATGGCTACATTCATTAGCAGCTGCGTGGTTGTTTCCATAAACACGATGTAATTTGCCTTGCAACTAGCCATGCGTAGATATTACAATCTTCTAAATTTTGCCAGTCTTATTACATTGCTTACTTTATCTGCATTTTCCCCATTACCAGTGGACTTGAACATCTTTTCATAACTCTTTAATCTTGTTACCTCCCTCATCTATAAATTGCCATTGATTTTACTGGGGTGGTTGTCTTTTCCTATGTTGCCTCTTAAATGACACATCTATGAGGCGAATAGAAGACGAGTGGAATTCGCAGCTGAGGTCAAGCATAACTGGGTGGTGACTATCATTAACTATATTGTACATTTCAGAGTTGCTAAGAGAGTAAAATCTTAAAAGTTCTCATCACAAGCAAAAAATTTTAACTATGTGTTGTGATGAATGTTAACTAGTCTTACTCTGGTGGCCATTTCACAGTACACACACACACACACACACACACACACACACGTCAAATAGTTACGTTGTATACCTGAAACGAAGACAATTGTTACATGTCAATTCTATCTCAATTTAACAACAACAACCACCAAAATAACTGGGAGGAACTTGTATAAGGAAAAGAGTTAGGGATTGGGAACTGCAGTCAATTTTGTCAAAAGGTCAGTGATAAGTAGAAATAAGTTCTACGTTACACATAGGTCTGAGGGTGGGCGTTAGGACACCATCTGTTTTCTTGGTCGTGGATCAAGCCGACTCTCCCAAGAGCTCAAGTTCTTAGTTGGCCTAAATTGTGGAGGGCAATTTGGTGGGAGGAAAGAGAGCAGAAAACAAAGAGGGACGAGGAGGGAAAGTAGCAGGTGGTTAGTGCCTGCCTTGTGCCAGTTACTGGAAGAGGCATTTTATGAATATGTTCTCATTTGTTCCTGGCAATGAACTTATGAGTTAAGCCATCATCTCTATAGATACTCAGAAATATCAAGTAACTTGTCCTACATCATTAAGTTAGTGAGGGATGGACCTAGGAGTCTGGCACAGGTCTGTCTCACTCCCCCATCCATGTTCTTTTCCAGCCAAAAGGAAAATTCCAGTGGGAACCTGAGCCAGGCGCTGTGTCCTGCACAGAAGACTCAGGTAGGTGCAAGGTTCCATCACCACCACCCTGGGAAGCCTGGTGTATAGCTTTGAATTCTACAAAGGTGTTCTTATAGTCAACACCACCCTCAAGTGGCCAGCGAACTCTAATTTGGCAATTCAGTTACATGTAGAGTTTTGGATCTTCAGTAGTTAGTAAGACTCTTTTGTAAACATTATGCTGAGATAAATCAAGCAAAGAAAGATACTCTATGATACCACTTATATTTGGAATCTAAAAAAACCCAAACTTGTAAAAACAGAGGATGGTGGTTACTAGGGGCTGGGAGTAGGGTACTTGGGGAGGAGATGTTGTTTAAGTGTACAAACTTGCAAACTAGTAGATCAATAAGTTCTGGAGATCTAATGTACACAAGAGTGATTACAACAATACTGTATTATAAACCTCAAAGTTGCTAAGAGACTAGATCCTAACTATTCTCACCACAGAAAAAATGATAATTATGTGATTTCAGTTAACATTAAGGAGCTAATCATATTGCAGTACATAAATTTTCAGATCAACTTGTCATACACCTTAAACTTGCCTTGAACAGTCTTATATGTCAATTATATCTCAATTTTTTAAAAAATCCTCTCTTGTGAGGATCAGCCTTCTTTAGGGTGGGTGGCTTTAAAATCACCCAGCTCAATAAATTAAAAGAAAAATATTCATGTTGCCACAAATTCAGTTTCTGAGAAGCCAATGAGTACAACCAGACTTGTCATATACTAATAAGCAACACACAGTATGTTTTGTAAGGGGAGACAGTTATGTTAAAAAATAAATGTCAGGTATCTATCCAAAGGACTGTCCTTCAAGTAAGAGCTTCAGATACCAATTTAGATATACTATGTCTATTAAGAGAAATTCAAGGGCATGCTGGGTAGTGATTGTTAATTTCTCCATTTGCAACTTAACAATTACTCCACCAATCATGTTCCATTGGGCTTGTCTCCTTGCTAACTAATTCAGACTTCTTCCCATCACAGAAATCCACAAAAATATCATTCTGCAATGAAATCAAATTATGCAAGATTAATTCTCCATTTAGGGCTCCAGGAAATAACCTTACTGTATAAATCATCTTGGATGTTTCCATAAAGTGATTGCACAAAACAGAAATTATTAGTCATAACATGGAAGTTATCAGCAGTGTGCTAATGAAGGCACAAACAGCTCGACAAGCTGTCTCAAAGTTTCTAAGGGGTGGACATACAGCTGAAACATTCACATTGATCTCTCATTTTATTGTCAAGCCTTATCACATAAGGGTGATTTGTGTTCCACACAAATTAGCTAGGAGGTTTGGACATTAATCCACTGCCCAAGAAGCAGCCCTCAGCAGTGAGGTAGTTTTTGAAAAAGACCAGCTCTGGCTTTATTGCCATGGGATCCATCACAGTAAGGAGATGTGCATAGCATGCTCTCAAATGTCAGCTGGAGACATCCATACTTCACACTTGTACACAGGGCTCTTTCCTCCTTGTTCCCCGTGTGCCTCATGGGCACATCACTTAAAAGCAAGCAGTGTCAGCTGAAGAAAGTGGGAAATACCATGTGTAGAATTTCAGCAAAAAGGAAGCTGTATAGATCTGATAAGGGTCTAGTATCCAGCATATATAAAGAACCCCTAAACTCAAGAAGAAGAAGAAGACAACTCACCCAATTACAAAGTCTATGAGATTTCTTTTTGAAATGATGAAAATGTTTTAAAATCGACTGTGATGATGGTTGTACATATCCGTGAATATGCTAGAAACCCACTGAAGCATTCACTTTAACTGGGGGAATTGCAGGGGTGCCTAGGTGGCTCAGTTGATCAAGCATCTGACTCGATTTTGGCTCAGGTCATGATCTCATGGTTGTGAAGATCAAGCCCCAAATCAGGCTCTGCACTGTGCATGGAGCCTGCTTGGGATTCTCTCTCTCTCCCTTCTTTTGTCCCTTCCCTGCTTGTACATGCACGTGTGTGCATGCACACGCGTGCTCTCTCAATAAATAAATAAATAAAGCAATTGTATAGTATGTGAGTTATGGTTCAACAAAGCTGAGGATTCTCTCTCTCTCCCTCTCTCTGCCCCTCCCCAACTCACCCTGTCTCTATCTCTCTCAAAATAAACTTTAAAAAATAAATAAATAAAATTATTATAAAAATCTGTATCGCTGGATCTGCTATTATGTTGAACCATCTGAAATTGCCAATTTTTGTAGGTCAAAATAGTCAAATACTGGCAACTTCATATGTTATTGTATTAAAAAACACATTGCAATCAGGTTGATCAATTATAACAAGTGGACCACTATGCTGGGGAACGTTAATAAGGGAGGGGAAGCTGTGCAGGTGTGGGAGTGGGGGTATATGGGTAATCTCTACCATCTACTCAATTATGTTGTGAACCTAAAACTGCTCTAAAAAAATAAAGTCTAATAAGTTATGAAAAAAATTCTCATTAATGTACGTCATAATATGTGTATCTATATTTGCATAATTTTTTACTAGATAGTATAGAAGGACAAATACCTAGATGTTATAATCACTTACTCTAGGATGGAGAGGAATGTATGTGTGTGTACATGCGTGTGTGTGCGCGCACGTGCGTGTGTGTGTGTGTGTGTTGGGAAAGTGCTTATTAACTCTCTCTTTATACATCTTTATATTGTTTCATTTGTGACTACACTTACATGTTACTTTCATAATTAGTAAGCATAACTGAAAATTATAAATAAGAAAGAGAACACAAAGGGAACGCCTATGGAATTGAACCCATCATCCAGACTCATGAGCTTCTCCCTTCAAGTTTAATTTCATGTACAACATGCGGGACGGACTGTCTAGACGTGAACGCCCACCATATGCTACGGAAGTTTCGTGGAAATGGGAATTAGCTGTGGATCTGGACTTGTCTTCCTAGCTGCTCACAAGGAAACACAATAAAAATAGTTTCATAACACTTGTGATAAGACTGCTGTACAAAGATTGATCACTTGACGTCATTAAATCAAGTGCCCTTTGTGTGGGTTTCTGAGGACAAAGAAGTCCAGCAGTATTTTATGTGCAACATGAAATATGAGATAAGAAATTAGCAGAGATAAGATTTCAGTACATTGGTGTGTTAGGTGGATTCCACTCATCCTCCCTAACTCCTAAACCAAATCCCAAACATTTGTCTCAGGTCTGGAATAGACTTGAAGAAAAGAGGCTTTTTTTTTTTTTTAATGAATTTATCTTATGTGTACTCCTTCCCTGGGGGGCCCAAGAATGTGGGCGGTATCAAAATGTGAAAGGCGGTGTGGGATCATGGTTAAGGGCATAGTCTTTGGCCACAGAAGGCCTGAATTCAAACCTCAGCTCTGCCACTTACTGAGTTGGGCACCTCGCGTGCCCGTAGTTTCTCTGTATGCTGGGGTCAGCAATGAAAAGCACCTCTCTGGGGACTGTTAGGAGGATTGAATGGGCCGATATAGGCGAAGCGTTTACAACTGTGCCTGGCACTAAGCCATACACATTTTTGTGCATTAAAAACTGCTCGTGGCTTTGACATGTTGTCCAAAAACTGGGTGTAATGTCCTGTCTTTCTCACTCGCACACATGACCTGACTGCCTCCTGCCTGCCGGGCAATATCCTGGGCATTCAGAATAATAAATAAGTGAGCGGATGAATCTCACCACCTCTGTGCCGAATGGTTCCCCACACACTTCAAAACGTGCGTGCCTTTTAATCGCTATCTCTTTTCACAACAGACGTCAAACGGAAACTGTTCCAATTATCGAATTAGTCGTGACAGAATACGCAAACTGGGAATAGGACAGCACAGGATGGGTCCTTGCAGAATGCCACTAGCGTGGAACCCCAGGGCTCGACACCCCATCTCAGCATTTGTGGTGTGACTTATCAATTACTGAGGTTAGATCCCTAACTTGATCCCGTTACCTTATGAGTTTTGGTGAGTTACATCAATCCGTGGTCAAATTTAGAGCACCGTGTCTGCAGGTGACCGCACAAATTCACCCTGGCCCACAAGCCCGGGCCAGAGAGAAAGCAAAGCCGACCCAGCGAGAACCAGAAAATGGATGTCACACAAAATACCAAACCATGTGCCCCTCCTGCTCCATCTTTTCCCCCTGGATTTCATGAGTCAAGAGGAGAATTCTTGGGGGGCCTGGGTGGCTCAGTCACTTAAGCGTCCGACTTCGGCTCAGGTCATGATCTCGCCGTCCGTGGGTTCGAGCCCCGCGTCAGGCTCTGTGCTGACAGCTCAGAGCCTGGAGCCTGTTTCAGATTCTGTGTCTCCCTCTCTCTCTGACCCTCCCCCGTTCATGCTCTGTCTCTCTCAGTCTCAAAAATAAACAAACGTTAAAAAAAATTTTTTTTTTTTAAAAAAAGAGAATTCTTCAGTGCATATGGTTTGTGATCTCTAAGGCTTTCGATAAGTAAACAAAGGAAGAGATGACCGTGGAAATGCCCACTGACCACTGGAAACTTACATCATCAGGAGCATTTTTGTGGCTCGATGATTTCCCCAGATCAGTGAGGCCAAACGTGTTAGCTTTTGAAGCTGTCTATGGTTTTGATGAGCCTTGGCAACAAGGCAGAGAGCCCCACGCAGTAAGACACTTAAGTGTACCCGAAAGCTCTCGTGGTCATTCTATTCATCCATTACAGCTATTTCTGTGTCCCTGACACTATGCTAAAAGCTGGGATCACACAGATTCAGAGCTAAAAAAAAAAAAACCGGTAAGAACCTCAAAAGTTGATGAACTTTCAGTCAGAAAAGAAAGTTTCTAGGAAAACAAATACACAATGTGGTATTGCTTTTATGTGGAGAACCTTCAGCCTAATACATTATTATGTCAACTGACCACGGTTCAAGGGCTAATTTCTCAGGAGCTGGTGCAAAGCAGAGGCTTGGGAAGCTAGTAATTAGTTAAGTGATCTTGCCCGTCGTTGCTCCTGAAGGAACACCAGTCAAATTTATGCTTGGAAATGTTATTTCAAAATGAAACAGGAAACAGAAAAGAAATGATACTCCAACTGATAAAGAAATAATTCCTACCTGGAAATATTGCCATGGCAATGTACATCTGCCTGTAGTTCTCAAGGCAAAATACAGATTTAAGAAATGTTTCTCAGGGCCCCTGGGTGGCTCAGTCGGCTAAGCATCACTTCATCTCAAGTCGTGATCTCGCAGTTTGTGGGTTCAAGCCCCGCATTGGGCTCTGTGCTGACAGCTCGGAGCCTGAAGCCTGCTTCGGATTCTGTGTCTCCCTCTCTCTCTCTCTGCCCCTCCCCTGCTCACACTCTGTCTCTCTCTCAAAAATAAATAAACATTAAAAAAAAAGAAAAGAGGGGCGCCTGGGTGGCGCAGTCGGTTAAGCGTCCGACTTCAGCCAGGTCACGATCTCGCGGTCCGTGAGTTTGAGCCCCGCGTCAGGCTCTGGGCTGATGGCTCGGAGCCTGGAGCCTGTTTCCGATTCTGTGTCTCCCTCTCTCTCTGCCCCTCCCCCATTCATGCTCTGTCTCTCTCTGTCCCAAAAATAAATAAACGTTGAAAAAAAAAAAATTTAAAAAAAAAAAAAAGAAAAGAGAAGCAATGTTTCCCAGCAGATAGCCCTGCCTTCTGGTCTTTATCTGCTCCCTAGGCGGATGCCCCCTGTGAATAAATCTCCTCATCTAAAGACACTCTTGTATGCCTCGGGGCCTCAGCATCATATTGTCACAGGACAACTATCAAATCTTTCCAACAGCAGGAATCTATTGACCAATGTTTACATCGTACGTGCGGTAAAGATTCTGTGTGTCTGAATTCAGAAATTACAGCGGAAGAGTTCATGCTTGCTACTCAGCTGCCGGCCTAGAGTTTCTCCAATGAGAGAATCCTCTGATTCCCACTTGCTCACTCACCTCCCCCCCAGAAAAGATTAACACATCAGCAACCAAGAAATTAAATCATGGCAGCCGAGTTCTAAAAATTCGTCCAAATGTTAACTAGACCGGAATTCTTTTTTTTTTTTTTTAATTTCATTCAAAATGTAAAAATGAAAACGACAGAAAAATCGTGTTTGTTTCAGGACTTAAACAGTCCAGATCTAATCCTTGAGTTGCCCAAGAAAGATGAAGTTGAGGGGTTTGGGACACGAGAGGAAAAAGGAGTTCATGATGGTTACTGACGCCGTTCGGGGAGCCAAGGGGGGGGGAGTCTCTTTTTCAACACAGGATAATTTCATTTTTACAGTTGCTTTGTGAAAACAACTGACAATAGATACAATGGGTTAAATCTGTCACTCACAAAGAGAAGTTCTCTGTGGCTTATCTCGTACCCCACCCACCCCGGGCTCACACCCTTCCTAGACCCAACCCGACATTATCAGCAGCTCTAGGTATTAATCAAGAGCCTACTCTGACCTGCCCAGACTAACAGGCTCCGTGTGACCAAAGACACAGGAGCAGAAAAGACTCTGTTGCTCCTCAGAATTTTCCACTGATATAACTAAAATAGGGAAGCCCTCAGTCTTGCTTCTCTCCACTCCATCTTAGAGTGCTGACAGGGTGCTTGAACAAAAATCCATTTTCTCTAACTCCTTCTGGAGCAATCTCTGTGACCCTGATGGAAAGGAAGGGGCATTCCCCCGACTGCCCCCAGGGCTTCCCATCTGATGGCTGTTTGTCAATCTCAGTCCCTCTGATAGAACCCGCAGATGGACTTGGTCACACCCTCTCACCCCAGACTCCAAGGGGGCGTGGAAGGAGGACAGCTGTTGGTTTCCTCCTCCCAGCCCTGCATGTAGGGTGCCCACCTATTTATAGGTGGGTGGTCAATCCCAAAGAAATAACCAGTGGTGTTAGTGGTTTTATTCCTCTTACTCATAGAAGTTGGGAGCAAGTACTTTCAAAGGAATTTAACACTCAGGAAGAAGAGGCACACAGCTGAGAACTGTGCCTAGCCTTAGTCTCTACTTCTGCTCCAAACATGCGTTTTTAGGGAGGTCCGTGGCCACGGGGGCAATAGTGCAGGGTGACCACATGATGGGATGCTTGCCCTAATCCATTCGTTGAACAAACACTTATTATACATCTGCCATATGACATATCTGCCATTCTGGCTTTTCCAAGGCTCAGTCTTCTTGCCAAGTCACTTGAGAGTCTGATTCCCAAGGAAAAAGTGACAACCTGGCCAGGGAGGACACAAAGTTGTGTACTACACAATGGCACCCAACCAAGGAGCTAAGTAAGAACTGAAATGCAGCCCATGATCCTTTTGCCCAAGGGGTGTCCCTTTCCCTGATGCCCGAGAAAAGCACTTTCTAGTCAAACAGGGGCCCTGTGCATGAGATGCAACATATAATCAGATGTCAACAGGCTGCCGTACCCTACAACTAGCTCTATCGATGACAGATGACATGAGAATGGATGAGAATGGATGCATTTCTTAATTTGTCATTGCCTCAGTCTCCCCATCTATCAAGTGGGGACAATAATGCTTCTCCATGTTTTATGCCTTGTTTTAGGAGCAGACTGAGCTCACTAGAAAGGAAGTCCTCAATATAATGTTTCTATTAAAACTTTATTTCCTCCCTTTGTCCCAAGAGAATGCTGCTTAGTAGCTATGGATCGTCTTCTGACCAGGGAGGAAAATAAACCTATTTTGTAGCCCCTGCCAAGGCAAAGTAATGGAAGCTCTAACTTCACTAGCCACGCAATGGTCATGAGAAAGACCCAGAGGGGCACCAGTTCCACAACTAAATGCCTATTCGGGGGCCCAACAGAAACTTCAGATCAATTCTTCCTCGAATGTCCTCCCAAGTTGAGATGGAAACAAAGGTCATAAACAAGGCTACTAACCAATTTTTGCAGAGAGGGAGAAGAAAAGACTTTCCACCCTTCCTTGAGGGCAGACTTTGTGCCTTTCTTCGACCGTGAGTTTCAGGGCCAGAATTCAACAGTGATTGCTCAACCAACATTTGTTGGCTTTGTGCAAGTGGTCCAACACTTCCAAGGGCTTGATCCTCCCCTTCAGGGGAGAGATGTGGATTCATATTAGGATTAGCAGAGCCTTGAATAATTCATATGAAATCATCCAATTCAGCTAGACCTGCAGAAGAAGGTCTTCAATTCCCATGTTTAGAAACTTACCGTATCTAGCCTAAACCTGGCACGTTCTTTTTCCAGTGCTAATGGAAACGAAAAACACAGAAGAAGTTGTAATTTAACGATTGGAATATGCTGCTTCTGAGTTTCAGGTGGATTTATCTTTCCAGGTTAAAAAAAAAAAAAAAATCCAAACAAGCTAATGTTAGTGTCAGTGGGTCATTCCATGACATCTTGCTCAAAGCACGATGTTTTTGGTCTGAACTTCTTTTTGTCTGGTTCACCATTCAGTCTTAGATTGGCCTTGAAAGCCAATAGATGGCTTGCTACTATCTCACTTCAAGAAAAGCTTAAGATTGCAGTGGAGAGAAGGCAAGTGCTGGTCTCCAGCTTGAGGTTCCAATTCCGGGAGACAGAAATTCTTGGTATGAAGTCAAACTGCACTTGTATTCTTTTCTTTTCACTCCCCTCCTGAGAGCTAAGGAAGGGGGCTGCACAGGGAGCCTCTCACGAACAACACTCAACCAGGCTTTAAACGTGTTTGCACTGGTTTCAATAGCATCTATTCCTACAGCACACTCTTGAAATAATACTTTGCCACTTAGGGACTTCATCCTTCTCAGGAGCGGATGGCTACTTAGGAATGTAATTACCGCCACCTTGTGGAATGGAGACAAACTTACAGTTATCCCCCCACCCCTTATCCATGGAGGGGGGTGGGGTGGGGGGAATACTTTCCAAGACCCCCAGGAGATGCCTGAAACAGCAAATATTACTGAACCTTATACACACACCGTTTTTGTTTTCCTATACATACTTATGATAAAGTTTAACGTCTAAGTTAGGCACAATAAGAAATTAACAATAACCAATAATAAAATGGAGCAATTATAACAATATTCTGTAATAAAAGTTATGTCAATGTGGTCTCTCTCTCTCTCTCTCTCTCTCTCCCCAAGTATCTTACTGTATGCTACTCACCCTTCTTCTTGTGATGACGTGAGATGATGATAAAATGCCTACACAACGGGATGAGGTGAGGTGAATGAGGTAGGCACTGTGATGTGGTAAGTAAGTAAGGCTACTACTGACCTTTAGATTATCCCTGAGGAGGGGGATCATCTGCTCCCGGATACCCCCTGACCGTGCGTAACTGAAATCGTGGAAGTCGGAACTCAGACAAGGGGTGGACTACCGTATTTGGAAAAACTTGATGGGTTCAATTTCTTTGTCACACTTGAATATTTTTTTTCTCAGTTTCGATCGCTTTGTCTTTTCTGGGAAGGAGCCTCTGCTGATCTTGCCACAGGACCATCCTGCACCTGGTGGGGGAAAAAACAAAACAACCCCGCTTGCTTCCCGTCCCGTTATTCTCAGTCAAATGGAGCCATGACATACAGAGAGTAAAAACTTCCATTCCCTGGAAAGCTTTTAAGCTTCACAGACAGTGCCAGGAATTGAACCATAATCCTAAATAATTATATTTACAAAAAAAGGGCCTGCCCATAATCTCCCCCAAAAATAATATTATTCACATATGTTTTGTATAGAAATCCACATACATTGGCCTAGCCATGTTTGCATTCTGGTCTTAGACTAGAAAATTAGCCTGACCTAACAGAAGGGTTTAAAATTGACTGCCCTATAATATATCACATCATTTGCTTTCAATGCAAAGCATGGTCTGGTTTATTTTCCACTGCATTTTCCTGTTGCAAAGACACTTCTCTAGCTGTGTATATCTCTGTAGATGGCTCTAAGGGAAGGGGTTAGACGTAAGGCTACACCCATGTTTAGATAAACACATCTATCTGTTTTACCTCAGAGTGAACTATCTCGTCATGGGAAAGTTGAAGTCTGCTGAATAGACACCAACATTTATAAAGAGTTTGATTATAAGCAATGTCTCTGTTTTAAAAAAATATATATGTCACTTTTTCACTTGGAAGAAACTGGTTTTGTGTAATTCCGTTTAGCAGCTACTATTTGCAATACCTGAGTAGATAAATCACAATACTACAGCTTTGACCTGAACCACCAAAATGGTTACTAAACCCTGCAACATGCACATTACATCTGAACAGACAAAATGTAGGAAGCAACCAGAACCATCTTGCAACAAAGCTCCTTCTTTCGTGAAACCTACTTTCTTTTACTAGAAGAGATACTCGATTGTAGCCAGTGTTGTGATATTCACAGCACAATTCCCTTTATGTAGTCCAAGAGATTTTGAGTTGGAAGTTCGGGAGAGGAGGGGGGTAAGGATATGAGGCTCTCTCAGGAATGTGCAGGAATCTGGTGATACTGATACATGAATAGTTGGGAGGGGGAAAAAAGTGTGACACAAGGCAGGACCCAAAAAGGGAGCCAAGCTGAATACCTTTTCCCAGTGTTTCCAGTCTTAAGTTTTCAGAGTAATGTCAAAGCTAGAAGAGGACATTACACATCAAAAGTCCCAGGAATGGAGGAAATAACACAAGGAAAATAAAATTAAAGAGAAGACCAGGTTGAAAACTAAAATGCATTCTTGATACTATATGATAGGCCTTATTTTTTGTCTCTAAGTCCTCAAGAAGAGAAATGAAAGAGAATCCAAGTAGAAGTAAAAAAAGATCATGAGCTCTTCCTGGGAAAAGAAGTGAGATCAGTCACCAAATATTTACCCAGAATATTGTTAGGAATATTGGTGTTGCTCACCAAAACAGTCAGCTCTCCCAGAATCAGGGGAGAATTGCACTTCCAGGCTCCCAGTTGGTAGGGAGGAGCTGTGTGACTTATTTTGGTCAATGAGTAGAGAGCTGAAATGACACGTGCCTCTTCTGGGACAGATCATTGAGCTATTGATGCAAGACGCAGAGTTCTCTATTCCCCGTGGCACAATGGCATGCAATTCAAGATGGCGGCTGCTTAGCCATCTTGGGTCTCTGGGAGAATCCCAAGATCATAGCCTTTGGCCTGAACATGTAATGTAGGTGAGCAACAGATCTTCATGGTTTGGGCCACTAGCATTTTAGAGATGTTTGTTACCGCAGCATGCCAAAGGCAAACCTGACTGATATGCACCTGCAATCAGGAGGCAGTATGGACAGCAATGTGTGAGACGATCCTTATGTGCAGGCAGTGAGTGCCTGAAGCTTGCAGTGAAAAGATAGGGAGAGTGAGAAAGAGAAAACCTTACATTTCAAAGCAGTTTTCTATCTCCGCAAAGAAGATTGAATTCACCTTCCCAGCTACTATTACCTTATTTTAGAAAAAAACACCAAAATATGCCCTTTGGTTACATTAATACAAGTCAAGAACACTCTCAATGGTTCTTAGGGGAGGAAACAAACAACAACAACAACAACAACAACAAAAATCTAATTTAATACAGCACTTTTAGGAGAGGAAGTTAAGCCTTCATTTGGAAATGTCAATTGTTACATAGAATTGAGTCAGAATTGTGACTCAGAGGCTTTCTTGCTTTCCTGAGTGAAAGAAAGAGATTTAATTCTCTCTTTTTGTCTCTCTCAAACATGTCCCGAGGGTGGAGGTGAAATGGGGCAGCTGAGGAAGACTCTAAGGAGACTCTGGGTCCCTGGGATTACAGCAGAACCACTCCTGGGAGCTACATGAGTCACGTTCCTGTGGGTCCTCATGTCAGTTATTCCTGGGCCTAAAAAAGGACCTGGTGAAACTTGCGGCCTGGCCTCTGTTTCGAGTGGGGTATAAGGAAAAGAAAACTCCCCACTAGAGATGCAGTGGTTAGGAGAGCAGCAGCATCTCCCTTAAGGATAGAGGAGCCAGAGGAAGGAGGAAGGCCCACTGCCCATTAGCCAAAGATGGCCACCAAGAAAGACACAGAGTGCCATGCCAAGAAGCCTGGAGAAAAAGAGAAAGGAATATGATCCCAACACATGTTAATATTGGCGATACCGATGATGATAGCTAACATCACATAGTGCCTACTATGTGCCAGTTACTGTGCTAAGCAAACACACACACACACACACACACACACACACATACCATATCACATGATGACAGCAGCATGACAGACCCTCCAAAAGAAGTTCTGGGGCTGGGGGGGGTGCACCTGGGCAGCTCAGTCGGTTTAGCACCAGACTCTGGATTTCAGCTCAGGCCATGATCCCATGGTTGTGGGATCAAGCCCACATTGAGCTCTGCTCTGAGCATGGAGCCTGCTTAAGGTTCTCTCTCCTTCTGTCCTTCTCCCCTGCTCTCTCTTTCTCTCTCTGTCTCTCTCTCTCTCAAGAAGAAGAAGAAGAAGAAGAAGAAGAAGAAGAAGGAGAAGGAAGAGAAGTGGGATGCAGTTAGATTTCTATATTTCTACAGCAAAGAATAAGCAGGGTAAATGCAGTAAATGATCACATGTTTTAAACAAAAGCTGGTTGTTTGGTAGGATACTTCTTCCATAAAACAATTAGTTGACACTTATGAAGCACCTACTGTGTGCCAGATGTGTTGACCCAACACATACACTTTAATCCCCTACTCAGTGCCAGGCCCTGGGAGCACAGTGGACAGCAGTGAACACGGCAGGCCAAGACCTTGTCCCGATGGAGACAGAAAATAAACAGGAAAGGTAGTTAGTTCCTTAATTTTTATTATGATATATGCTATAACAGAAACCAATGCCAACAGAGGACAGGAGTGCTCAGGAAAGCGTGCTCCAGACACAGCCTCTCTGAGGAGTTGCCTCTTCAGCTGACCCAAGAGAGAGAAGCAAAGCCTGAAGAAGCTGGGGGTGTTCCTAGGCACCCGCAGGAAAGCAGGGGGGGCCCCAGAGGAATGAAGCCTGAGGGGGCGGGATTAACGAGGAAGGCCAGAGATGACTTTGAATTTCACTCTAGCAACAATGGGAAGCCTTTGAAGAGATTTAAGTAGGAAAGTAACATGATCTCATTTACAGTTTTAAAAGACAATTATGGCCGCTAGAGGGAACTAACATTTACGGAGCTGACATTTTGTGCCTGACTATTCTAGGAGCTTTTGGGTTGTCTAATTTAATCCTCACAACAATCCCAGGGAGTAAGTTACTAGTCCCGTTGTGCAAATGGTGACTTGGTTTGCCTGAGATGCCACAGCCAGAGGGGCCCCTGCACAGTGTAGATTTCACTCAGTGAAATACCTCATGCATGATGGCTGGCCACCAGCCTTGCTTCCCAGAGAGAATTTAGGGCTGTGCTCCCAACAAGGGAGACTACTGAGGGGGCACTGGAGTCAATGCAAGGCACCGTAAATCCACAGGCGCACCAAGTGTCACCTACAGACAAAGTAGACAATATGCCCTGCTCGTTTTTTCAATGCTTATTACCGATAAAATACACATTCATAGAAGTGTCACTGTCTTTACTATATCTTTGTGCCACTTTGTCTTCTCAACCAACAGAGATCAAAAGTGCAACCACAAGCACATGAGGTCCATTAAATTGTCTGATGTTTAAAAACAATTTTTTTACTGTTATTTATTTTTGAGAGGGAAAGGGACAGAGAGAGAGACAGACATAGAATCCAAAGCAGGCTCCAGGTTCTGAGTCATCAGCGCAGAGCTCGATGCGGGGCTCAAACCCACAAACCCTGAGATCATGACCAGAGTCGAAGTCAGACTGAGCCACCCAGGTGCCCCGAATTGTCTGATGTTTAAAAGGCATCCTAATTCTGGGGCACTTGGGTGGCTCAGTCAATTAAGCATCCAACTCTTGGTTTCAGCTCAGGTCATGATCTCACAGTTCATGACTTCAAGCCCCGCATCTGGTTCCACGCTGAGGGGAGCCTGCTTGGGATTCTTAATCCTTCTCTCTCTGCCCCTCCCTCACTCATTCTCTCTCTCTCTCTCTCTCTCTCAAGTAAATCAATACAAATTTAAAAAGAAAACATTGTTGGGGCGCCTGGGTGGCGCAGTCGGTTAAGCGTCCGACTTCAGCCAGGTCACGATCTCACAGTCTGTGAGTTCGAGCCCCGCGTCGGGATCTGGGCTGATGGCTCAGAGCCTGGAGCCTGTTTCCGATTCTGTGTCTCCCTCTCTCTCTGCCCCTCCCCCGTTCATGCTCTGTCTCTCTCTGTCCCAAAAATAAATAAAAACGTTGAAAAAAAAAAAAAAAAAAATTTAAAAAAAAAAAAAGAAAACATTGTTTAAAAGGCATCCTCGTTCACAACTACTGAGGAACGATGGGTTTTAGACAACAGTTTTATGCTTCATTTCTGAGAAAGCTGGAACACACAGTATGGCCAGTGTCCTGGCCACCAGGACGGGAATGAAAATTCCTTCATAAAGCTTCCTACCAGCTCTGCTTCACAAACCGCTGCCATTCCACAACAAGGGTGCCTCCGAGTCACCCAACTTTGAATAGCCTGTCTTCACACTGGATAATTTTGACACACACATACATGCACGGTCCTACATACAGGTTAGACTAAAAGGCAGATCTTGAGATGATCAGAAATGAGAAATCTGAAAGACCAAAGATGAGGTCACCCATAGACAGACATGCCCATGATGGGCCCATTTGAAAGTTATGGTAACACTTCAACCTGATTCTTTTATTTCATGGGATTCAAGACCAAGAGCAAGCCTCTCCATCCTACCTCCAGCCAGCCATGTGCACATGAGTGAAAGAAATACATTGAGTTACTACACTGCATGAATGTTTAGAGCTTGCCACCGGCAAACCTATGTTCTATTTTCCCAGTCCAGTTTGTAGCCTCTACTTGACCCAGAGTGAAATAATATCTATAGCTAAAACTGACAACCAGAGGAAGGTATAAGGATTTCAGACCTAAATGAGGTATTGATTTGCTGGTTTTCTTCATCTGCTCTTTGTTGTATTGAGTACCTTCCTCATTAACAGGCACTAAACTCCATCTTTTATTGTTATTTTCTTTCTTATATATAACAACCTCTTTAAAGCATAAGATATCACTATCCCTATTTTATGGATGAAGAAAATGAGGCTCAGAGAGGTAAACTGGACTGCCAAGGTAGCTAATTAGCTTCTCAGTCAAGATTCATGGTCATGTCTATTTTTGAAGCCTAGGTATGATTTTAATCACTCCACTCTAGCTGTCTCCTTCCCAGAAACTACAGCCATCTGAGTTGGAGCATCATGGAACCCTTTCCAATCTTTTATAAAGGGTGCTTATTAGTGTCACCTTCCAATAAGGAACAATGAGGAGGTCAGAGTCATGAAATCAAGGATCTGGAAAGTGCCTGAGAGCTGAACAATGGTGCAGTGGACCCTCTCATGTACCAATAGAGGTGGATAAGCTTGTAACCGCAAATCAGAGCACCCATCTCATCAGGCTACCAAACTACCAACACCCAAATGACTGTTGTCTTCCAAAGTGAAGATACACTTGAATGCATGAGCTCTAAGCTGTCTATTTCTAAAACTAACCACTTTTGGAGCACCTGGGTGGCTCTGTCAGTTGAGTGTCAGACTTTTGATTTTGGCTCAGGTCATGATCTCACAGTGGTGAGTTCGAGCCCTACATCGGGCTCTGTGATAACCTCAAAGAGCCTCTTTGGGATTCTATCTCTTCTCCCTCTGCCCCTTCTCTTCTCTTGTATGTGTGCACCTTCTCTCTCTCTCTCTCTCTCTCTCTCTCTCTCTCTCTTTCTCTCTCTCTCTCCTTTCTCTCCAAATAAATAAACTTTAAAAAACATAAAATAAAATGAAACACTTTACTATATCACACCTCAATATATATGCATTGTAATTGGTTAAAGCCAAACATCAATTAAAGACAACCCTACATTATTAATTGTATTGCTACCAGGATAAAATATTCTTCATCTGAAAATGTTTCTCCACATTCAGCTTATCTATTTTTTCAATGATTAGAGCAAGAAGTCCTTCAATGTGGACCTATGTATTTTCACATATTTATTTTATGGATATTTTATTTGGTAGGGTGTTTTTGGACTTTTACTGGTCAAGTCAATTTTTAAAATCACCAGTCAGTTCTCTGCATTTATCTTAAAGGCTGTTAGACAGCCACCACCCCCTAGTAGATATTTACATGATAAGGTGCTCAGTGCTTGATTGCTCATGGAGACATTCAATAATATTTGTACCCCACAGCACTGCTTTAACTTCTCATCAGGGAAGTCATTATTTGGTAGATTTTCAGTTTTACATAAATCCAGATATTTTTCTCCCTTTTTTAAATAGTTATTTGTCTGTTAGTGAGCAGTTAATCCATTTACACTATTCTTACCAAAGCAATTTTTAAAAATAGAATCCACTAGGGGCACCTGGGTGGCTTCACCGGTTGAGCATCTGACTCTTGATCTCAGCTCAGGTCATGATCTCACAGTTCATTAGATCGAGCCCAGAGTCGGACTCTGTGCTGACAGTGCAGAATCTGCTTGGGATTCTCTCTCTCCCTCTCTCCCTCTCTCTCAAATAAATAAACTTAAAAAAATAGATCCATTAAATATTTCTGATCAAATCAGGTAATCATTGTTCCATGCAGTTCCCACTAAAAAGTAAAAAAAATCACTCAGTTTATGAGCAAAGAGTTAAGGCCAAATTGTTAGTTTTTATGTAGCCCAAGTATTTTTTAGGAACAAATAATGATATGAAAAGTCACCTTAAGGGGTGCCTGGGTGGCTCAGTTGGTTAAGCTACCGACTTCAGCTCGGGTCATGATCTCGCAGTTTGTGAGTTCAAACCCCCGGTTGGGCTCTGTGCTGAAGCTCAGAGCCTAGAGCCTACTTCAGATTCTGTGTTTCCCCTTCTCTCTACCCCTCCCCTGCTCACACTCTGTGTCTCTCTGTCTCCCAATAATAAATAAACATTAAACAAAAATTAAAGAAAAAAAGTCACCTTAAGCTTAAGCTTAAATAGCTATCTTAATTTCATGGAATAAATAGGTAAGTAAAGTAGTTAATGAACAATTATATGAACATTTGTCATTTTCACTTTCTCAAATGTCTCCCTTGAAACTTTTGAAGTTAAGAAATTGTTAAAGTATGTTAAAGCATGCTATGTTTCTCTTTTCTTATAAATTGTGTTCAGCTATAATACACATGAAGAAAATCGCATGCATCATAACACCTCAATGAACTTTCATAAAACAAAGCATCCAGATCATGAAACAGGACGCGACCAGCACCCCCAGGGCCCCTTCCTGCCCCGCCAGGCACAGCTTTCCAAGAGGAACTACAAGGCTGACCCACCCGCGTAGTTTAGTTTTGTCTCTCTTTAAATTCCATATAAATGGGATGATACAGCGTGCACTCCGGGACTCCTGCCTTCTCTCAATATTATGTTTTCTGAAGTTCATCCCTGTTTCTGCCAATAGCTGCAGTTTGTTTATTCCCCCTGCTGCCTATTCTTATTTCTCTGTTGTAGGAGCACACCACAATTCATTTCTCCACCCCACCGCTGCATGGGACACGCCTACACTAAAACATGCCTTGTTTATCCAAAATTCAAATTGTACTGTGTTTTTTTCTGGCAGCCCTAATCCCTGCCACTGCGTAACGTTGTCAGGAGAAGTGCCTACCTCATTTCAAAGAACAAAAATAAACCAACCGAAACCACTTGCTATCCCGGTAGAAGCTGCATCTACTAAGTAAAAGCTTTGAGGGTCTTTCAGTTCGTCTGTATAATGAGAACAGGGAACTGGTCTATTCAAGACTACCTCCCCCTCCAGAAAAAAAAAAAAAAGAAAAGTCCACTTTATGAAATGAAGTGTGTTGTTCAGCTGTCTGCATTTATTAAATCAACCAAGGCATCGCCAAGTGTTCACTTTATTTTTGACACGTAAACGGCTTCAATGAAGTTACTAGTTTGCTGACGAACACCGGAAGTTGGCGTAATAACAATGTTTCTTATTTCTATGAAGTTTTTTCTTTACTCTCCAAAGCATATGACAAATGACAAATTAATGAAGCTCCACAACAGCCCTCCACCCCCACCCGAGGGAAGAAGGAAATTACTATATTCATTTGATTGTTTTTTAAGTAAGTCTGTATTTAAATTCTAGTTAGTTAACATAGAGTGTCATATGAGTTTCAGGAGTAGAATTTCGTGGTTCATCACTTACATACAACACCCAGTGCTCATCCCAACAAGTGCCCTCCTTAGCATCCTCACCTGTAAGCCATCCCCTACCCACCTCCCTCCATGAACCCTCAGTTTGTCTCTATCATTAAGAGTCTCTTAACGGTTTGCTTCCCTTTCTGTCTTTTTTTTTTTCCCTTCCTCTATGTTTATCTGTTTTGTTTCTTTAAATTCCACATATGAGTGAAAGCATATGATATTTGTCTTTCTCTGGCTGACCTTGTTTCACTTAGCATAATATACTCTACTTCCATCTATGTCATTGCAAATGACAAGATTTCATTATTTGATGGCTGGGTAATATTCAGTGTGTGTGTGTGTGTGTGTGTGTGTGTGTGTAGCACATCTTCTTTATCATTCATCAGCCTATGGACATTTGGGATTTTTCCCTAATTTCGTTATTGTTGATAGTGTTGCTATAAACATCAGGATGCATGTGTCCCCTTTAAATCAGTATTCATTTTAAACCTCAAAATCCCAAAGTCAAGATATGAATCACTGATCACAGAATAAATTTCAATCCCAAAAGGAAAGATCTTGGCTACATGTTCCAAACACTGAGCTTATGTCAAAATGAAACATTAATAATCCACTCAGCAAAAACTGCATTCTGCTTTTCCAACTAAAAATGGGAAATAAATCTGGGGGGCCAGGAAAGGCTAAACATTCAACCAAGTGCTTATCTTAATTCTTAAATATAAGCCTCACCAGCAAAGTTTCAACCTCAGGAAAGTTCTGATTGTTTTTTTGATTCTAAACATGGGTACTTCTCAAGAATACAAGGCTCAGACAAGTGATATCCACAGAAAACCAGAAAAATATAAATTCATGAAAATTTAGTGGGGTCCAGAGGAAATTCTAAGATTAAATTCCAAATGGTTATTTGCCAAGGATATTCTGAAGTAGAATTCTTCTGCCTGTTATCTTCCAAAGTGATTACCGAACAAGTACTGAAAATTACTGACCAAGTACGATAAAGCTGGTCTAAATTTTCTCTCTTGACTTTTCCAGCCACAAAAATCTTGGCATTGGGGAAGAGTTGTCCTAAAATGACTATTGTTCAATCCAGATCCTGATTGGAAGTGAGACTCTGAGGTTCTGTTGGGAACAGCTGGGATATTTTGGGGGAAAACATTTTGATCTAATTCCATATTTGTCTTCAGACATTAACCAATGATTTATGAAACTTTCCTTGACAACTAATATTTAAAGAATAGAAAGTGGGTATTTTCCGGAGCAATTTTCCTCCTGAATTATTCCTTAGCTCTTGCCAGAAAGACTTCTATCAATGTGCTTACACTAAAGATCTTTGTCCCCTATTTCTGCCACTATTTTTCTGTTGAACAAAGGAAAATGCCCATTAAAATGTAAAAAAAAACACAAAAAACAATGTTATAACTATGAGCACTGGCTATGTACTGAAAATAAAACTGTGAGATGTAGAAAACATATATTGGTGGTGATAAAAGATCAAGTTTAGTTCACAAGTACAAAAAGTTAAACAAAATATGTTGGGTTTTTGTTGGTTTTTTTTTTTTTGGATGTTTATCTTAAGAGAGAGAGAGAGTCCGAAGGCTGAGGAGGGGCAGAAAAAAGGGATAGAGAGAATCCCAAGCAGCCTTCACACTGTCAGTGCAGAGCCCGACACAGGACTTGATCCCACCAATTGTGAGATCACAACCCGGAGTGGAAACCAAAAGTCCGACGCTTAACTGACTAAGCCACCCAGGCACCTCAAAATATGTTGTTTAAATTGAATGAACCGAAGGTATACAATGAGAGCAGAACTCTTTTTTTTGTTGTTTAGTTTAGTTTGTTTTTTTTTGGTTTTTTTTTTAATTTTTTTTTTCAACGTTTATTTATTTTTGGGACAGAGAGAGACAGAGCATGAACGGGGGAGGGGCAGAGAGAGAGGGAGACACAGAATCGGAAACAGGCTCCAGGCTCTGAGCCATCAGCCCAGAGCCTGACGCGGGGCTCGAACTCACGGACCGCGAGATCGTGACCTGGCTGAAGTCGGACGCTTAACCCGACTACGCCACCCAGGCGCCCCTAGTTTAGTTGTTTTGAGAGAGAGAGAGAGAGGAGAGAGAGAGAGAGAGCTCCAGCCCACGTGAGCCATGGAGGGCAGAGAAAGAGGGAGAGAGAATTCCAAGCAGACTCCATGCTGTCAGTGATGTGGGTGGGGCTCAGACTCACAAACCATGAGATCATGACCTGAGCTGAAATCAAGAGGTTGGTTGATTAACAAACTGAGCCACCAAGGTACCCCAAGAGCAGAACTCCTTAATGGGGTAAGGAAGAAACATTGGAAAAAAGTCACAAAAATTCAAGAGAAAGAGATTTTTTTTAAATGGCTATCTTTACACAATAATCAACCATGAGCCAATGTGGGCATGTTAAAATAAGTTTATCTTGTTAAGTACAGTTGTTTAGCTGAAAAAGGGATTTTTAAGAAGTAAATTTGTGACATGCCTTCAAGTCCATGAAAAGTTTGAAAGGTTCTCATTTACCCCACAAGAATGGTCATCCTCCCGTGACCCCACCTCCAGCCATCTTCCTCAGCTCAGTGAATAAATTGCCCATGTCTATCTGTCACAAACCTAGGAGTCATTGTAATGCTCTCTTCCTCCGTCCTCACCTGATTCCATCCAGTGCCAAACAATATCCTTTCTGTTTCTAAATAGTATTATAAATCCGTCCACCCCTCCCCATCCTGACCAACACCCGCCCTGCTCCAGCTCCCGTGGATGGCATCAGGGCAGCCCCTAGGCATTCTTCCTGCTCCCATGCCTGCCAGCAGCCGTCCCTTACAGCAGAAAGGCTCCTTTTAAGCTCTTTTTACTAGATCATATCACTCCCTATTTTTTTTTTAATTAAAAAACAAAACGAGGAGCACCTGGGTGGCTCAGTCATTTAAGCTTCCGACTCTTAATCTTGGCTCAGGTTATAACCTCACGGCTTGTGAGTTCGAGCCCCACATCAGGCTTTGCGCTGACAGCACAGAGCCTGCTTCCGATTCTGTCTCTTTCTCTCTCTCTCTCTCTCTCTCTCTCTGCCCCTCCCCCCACTTGCTCTCTCTCTGTCTCTCTCTCGCTTTCAAAATAAATAAATAACTTTAAAACAATGAAAACTCTTTCATCAAACTTCTTAGTACAGCCCACAAGAAACTGCAACTAGCATCATCTTGGCACTAGGAAGGGTTCAAGATATATTCGCCGAATAAATAATAAACACAACAAAGAGAGATTTTTAAGGGAGCCTCCCAAGGAAAGGAAAGCGACCCTGCCGATCAGCAAAGTCATCGCCAAGGAGGGGTGAGGAGGTAGAAAGACGATCTATAAAGATGTTCTAAGCGGGGCGAGGCTCCACAACAAGCCATTGTTGCTGGGTCTTTGTGATCGACCTCCAGAGAGACTCTGAGACCCTTCTATGTTTGGTCGATGCATTGGCTTGTTCTCCCCCCGCCACTTCCTAACCCCCACATTCTGGTACTGTCACCTGAAGGCAGTCCCTGAGGAATCCGGAGTCTCCTGCGGGAGTCATCAGTCAGTTCTCTGGAGACAGGGCTCTCCCCCTGCTTGGTGTCATGCATGGGGGCTCCTCGGCAGGTGGGGGTGGTGACTGCTGAACAAGTCAGGCCCCCAACACTGGTTGACAGCATGAACCTTCAGAGGGTTGCAAATGGCTGAGGGAGGACCAATAGTTCTCAAGAATAACAGAAGCTGGGGGCGCCTGGGTGGCCCCGTCCGTTAAGCATGGACTCTTGGTTCGGCTCCAGTCATGATCTCACGGTTCCGTGAGTTCGAGCCCCGCATCAGGCTCCACGCTGACAGTACAGAGCCTGCTTGGGATTTTCCGTCTCGCTCTCACTCTCTCTGCCCCTCCCCCGCTCCCACTGTTTCTGTCTCTCTCAAAACAAATACACCTAAAAAAAAGAAGAAGAACAGAAACTGGATCCAGAACAATGATAAAGAGGGGTCATGGGAGAATGGGTTGGTAGGGAAGAAACCCAGAAACTATCCAAAAAAACCTTTTTTCCTCTGCCACACCTTCACTAAGTCACACTGAGGCAGGGATTGGCCAATAACCCAGAACCATGTCACCTACTATTTGTTATCTGAGCTTTAATGACACATTTCCCATTTCCAACTGTGTGTTCAGCTCCTCTGAATAACCTGTTGCACCAATTTCTTTGAAACACCACTACCAAGCCTGCTCTCCGGGCGAGCCTGCTGCTCGACATGCCCGGGAGGAAACACGTTGCAATGACGTACTAGAACTTGATTCCACAGGCCATCGGGACGTCAGTGCACGTCTACTTGAGGCAAAAGGAGAAACGAGATTAACTTCTTAGACCACTCCCAACTCTGAAATGCTATAATCGTGACCCAGTGATTCAGTAAAACACTGTTGGGAGAGCCTGTGGGCCTTTCTGTAACTCAGCCCCAGGTACATCCCAGACCACCACCAGTTCCCTTCGTCCTCCCCCAACACTGGCAATGTCCCCAGTATCTTATCCACCCACCTCTTCACAATCTCTAAAATCAGGCTGCAAAACACGTTGGGCAAACAGAAGGATAACATCGTAACAACCCCCAAAACTGGGGGGTGACAGTCCCCAGCTGTACATCCTGGCACCCCCCTGGGTGGCTCAGTCAGTTAAGCAGCTGACTTCAGCTCAGGTGATGATCTCACCGTTCAAAAGTTGGAGCCCCACGTCTGGCTCTGTGCTGACAGCTCAGAGCCTGGAGCCTGCTTCAGGTTCTATGTCTCCCTCTCTCTCTACCCATCCCCCATTCATACCTTGTCTCTCTCTCTCTCTCTCTTTCTTAAAAATAAATATTTAAAAATTTAAAAAAAAAATCTTCCTTGGGTTTCTAAATATCTCCCATGGTTTAGAATTAAAATAGTAGGAAGCAGATAGAGACCTTTTCGGTGTTTCTAAGTTATCTTACAGACCCCCCAAAACATCCAAATATTCAATATTTGTGTGCATGCTACTCATATGGAAACCCTCTACAACTAAACAGTTTTCATAAGTCATTGCCAAACCCAAGACAAAAACTCATGTCTGAGAATTTCAATATGAATACCCTCATTTGATGTTTCACAAAACCACATGATTACAGGATTCTTGCACCTTTGGAAAATACTAACTCTTCCTAGTTGATCTTTTTCTCTTAAGGTAGAAAATTAGCACTGCTTAAAGCCTTCCACTTTGGTAGTCACAATCATTATTAAAGGATTTAAGCCTAAACTATTGGGGCAACTGCGTGGCTGGGTCAGTTAAGCGTCAAGTCTTGGATTTCAGCTCAGGTCATGTTCTCACAGCTTGTGGGATCGAACCCTGTGTCGGGCTCTACACTAAACAGCACTGACCCTGCTTAGGAATCTTTCTCTCCCTTTCTCTCTGCTCCTCCCACCCCTCCCCCGCTCATGCGCGCGCGCACGCTCGCGCGCACTCTCTCTCTCTCTCTCAAAATAAATAAATAAACATTTTTTCAAAAAAAGCTTAAACTATTAACTCTGGCTTCCAAACATCAGTCTGAAAGATGGGAAGCAGAAATAAGCTTTAGTTATTAACATACCTCAACTAAATAAGAAGAAAACATGTCAAGTTTAATACCCATCCTGGGTTTGCCCATTTATTTACGAGGCCTTGCTGCACCTTAAACTGTGATCACATCAAAAACAAATGCTAGTGCTGTATTTCTCTGTGTCTTTCCTCAAAATAAGTATTAGATGGATTATCTATTCCAGATGGCCTGTAACATCAAGTTACTTTTCCTTTATGCAATGTGGGAATATTATCCAAATTTCAAAATTACCTTATTAATCATATTAAATTGGAGGGTTTTGATGGAGGGGCTTGCATAGGAAATGTTTGTCCTTTGAAAAAGACAATATCAAGCCTGGCTTGATATTAATAACTCACTTTCCAAACTATTAACAAAGGATGGTGTGAATATTTCATTTTTACACAGCTCTTTTTTTTTAAGTGTTAAAGTTTTTTTTTTTTTTTTTAGTGTTTTAAATTTTAAAAAAAATGTTTTTAATGTTTACTTATATTTGAGAAAGAGCAGAGAGATGGAGGACAGAATCCGAAGCAGGCTCCAGGCTCTAAGCTGTCAGCACAGAGCCCGACACTGGGCTTGAACTCATGAACCGTGAGATCATGACCTGGGCCAAGTGGGCTGCTTAACCAACTGAGCCACCCAGGTGCCTCCACAGCTCATTTTTTTTTTATAGAAGAAAAATTTTGTTTTCTTTTTTTTTTAATGTTTATTTATCTTGAGAGAGAGAGAGAGCACATGCATGTGTACGGGAGAGCAAGGGCAAGGGCAGAGACAGAGAGGGACAGAGAGAATCCCAAATAGGCTCCACGCTGTCAGCGTAGAGCCCAATGTGGGGATCGATCTCAAGATCACAAGTTCGTGGACCTGAGCTGATATCAAGAGTTGGGCACTTAACCGACTGAGCCACCCAGGTGTCCCTACACACAGCTCATTAAACAGATTGATGAAACAGAGCCACCTAATCCCCAGTCCGCATTAAAGCAGAAAAAAATGCCCAAAAGGTAAAAATTCATTTCATCACTTATTTTTCTCTTCCTCGTCCTTTCCCTTTAAATTCTGCACACATCTTCTGTCACAATGTTCTCCAGTCCTCTCTAAGAAACGTTCTCCCTCACACAGAGAGGAAAAGTAACTTTTCACTTTATTTAACTAAAATTCACATGTACTTTACAACTTATACAACATTGCCTGTATGAGTTTGTCCTCAAGATGGTTGTTGGCAAAGGTCAAAAACAATCAAACGCTGGCAATTCCTATGGCTCAGTGTGGTGTATTTCATTGGGTCCTTACAACCACTTTGTGAAGAAGATATTTATTATCAGTCCTGTTTGACTAATTAAGCTGAGGTTCAGAAAAGTTAAGAAACTGGCACAAAACACTCAGCAATACATGTCCAATACTTACGGGCCCAAATCGTCTGATTCCAAATTATTTCTCCCCCATTAAAATGTGTTAAATGCAATACATAGCTCAGGGCTTTTAAGGTATCTTGGCAGAATGTCCAGGTTCTAAACAATCTCTTTTCCCTTCCACCCCCTGAGGAGAAGATTCAAGCTCAAGAGGCCCCTAAGATTCCCTTTACTTACATTTTGGGAAGCAATTACAAGCACCAAGGAAAGACAAGCAGAAGGAATATAAAGGTTCCTATTGTGCTCTTGATTGGTTGGGGCTATCAATCCCGTCTTTACGGGTAGAATCAATACATGAAACTCCATGCTTTCCCTGCACCATCTGCTTTCCCTCCAAAGTGTTTCCCTTTTCAAAAAAAATGGAGGATTTTCTAACTGATATAAAAGAGGATGAATTCTTCAAGAAAAAAAACACACCCGCATCGTCTAATTCATAGCCTGGATCAAGCCACTGTGGGTTTCACACAAAATAAATTTCTCACTGCTCTTGATCCACTCTTTGCCACTGGTCCCAGAAGCACACCAGTAGCTTCCGAGCCAGCGTTTGTGGGCGGCCTCCCAAGAATTAAGACTCACAGGGAGCAACAAGCACATAAAACCTGAGCATTCAGGAATTAGAAAAAAAGTAGATTTGAATCAATCTGACCCCTCCTCAAACCCACCTCCAAATTCTCAGCCTCTTTTCTATCATCTCTGCCGCCCAGACTGGAAATCACCAGAGAAAGGAAAAGCTCCAGATACATCTTGTTTATCCTAACAAAGGCATCCTTTACCAACCTGGCATTGCATGCATAACATGTACTCCATTAAGAGATCCCTGTTCTGAAGAAATTTACAAAGTAACTTAACCTTTCACATCTGGAGCGCACATCTTGGAAATGCAATGTGAGAAAATGTTCCCCAGGAGATGGAAACATATTTATGATCCCCCCCGTTATAGGTGAATAAAGCACAACAGGGAAGACCTAAATCTCTTGTAAACTAAATTGGTAAAATATGTTCTATGGGGGGAGGGGGGAGGGGGTTTGGAGAATAGTAGATACACATGTACTCGCAAAACCTTGAACTTTCCAGGGTTGTCAAAATGATAGACTCAAGATACAGAGAGAGCTGATGGGTCTGAAGAGGAACGTGTGAGCACAGTGAGTTTTATTCCAATTTTCATTTTTAAAGGCACGCTTGGGTTGATTTTTTTCAGAACTGTCTAAACTTCTCTTTGCGCCTGGAGCCTGAGGGTGAGTACCAAAGGTTCATGGTTGGCTATCGTGACTCTCTCCGTGGAGGACATTGTCCCTGTTTCTTATTTAAGGCCCTAGTAATTAATCTGAACTGTCTTCTTTCAGACATAGAAGACCGGATTCTAAAATTCTCCCTTTCCTTCCTGTCCCCCTCCCCACCCCTTCAGGAGAACATGGGAAACATTTTTCCTGTCATCTAACCTTTTAGATTTTTGCATTGTATTTTCTGATGAATCTGTTGTTAAGCTGCAGGCATTTTGAGCTCTGAAGTATCTGAATGGCAGGAAGTGAGTTACTAAGATCATCCCCAGAGAACAAAGATTGGAACACAATAGTGATTTTGTTCATAATATGAAAAGAGATTTTCTACACATAAATCACATCAGCATATGTTTCTAGGTTCAATGTTCCATAAGGTTCCAATTTAGACTAAAAAGAAAAAAAAGCACACTCAACAATCTCCTATTGTAGCTTTGTTATGAACTAGTGAATTTTGGTCAACAAAACCATTCACCTCTAAGGAAAAAACCCAGGGCATTAAGTGGACTAAACCCCAAACTATTCTCGGGGCAAATTGTTAAAATATTTTCGGAAGGAAACTCTTGAAAAAAATAACATAAGAACTTCTCCCATAAAATACCAATCTTAGATTCGTGCTAATTTGTAGTGAGTCTGACATTTAATAGTACATTTCTAGTAGTCTGTTTTCCTGAAATCTCCCTCAGGCCAAACCCCACACGATAATGCATTCCTTGCTTTTCAGTCAACGAAGGGAGAAAAAAAAAGAAAAAAAAAAAAAAAAAACCCCCATCGAGCATCTAGACTCTTTCAATAATCTCTGAAAAAAATTTAAGCCACTCTGAAGTTCAGAGATCTCAACACACGTCAGGAGCCTAGTAAGTGTCAGCGACCAATAAGGTCCTATCTGCCCTTAAGGAATCCATAGCCTAAGGGGAAGAAGTGGAATATGACCAGTGCTTAGCTCCGGGACCAAACACTCCACCAACCAACTCCATTCATACTGTTCTCACTTTCAGAACATATGGATATGTTCATATCTCATACACAGAAGGAGAACTCCTAATAGCTGCTGTGTCCACAGAAAGCATAGGAAGCTATCATAAGCACTTCGTGAGCCTCAACGATTCAAATGGATATTCTTCGTTCTATTGCACAGATAAGAAATCCTCAGTTTCACCTTATAACGCTGTTGGGTAGGAATGCAAACTGCCGCAACTGCTAGAGAGAAGAGTATGGAGTTTCCTCCAAACGTGAAAATTGAACCACCATAGGATCCGGAAATCCCACTTCTGGGTGTTCATCCCAAAGACATGAAATCACTATCTTGAGACAAGATCTGCACCCCATGTTCATTGCAGTATTATACGTGCTAGCCAAGACTTGGAGACAACCTGTGACCATCCACGGATGAGTGGATACAAAAGAAAGATATGCCATGTGGCATATCCACATGGAACCGTATTCAGTCATTAAAAGGAAGCAAATCCTGCCTTTTGCCACAACATGGATGGCCTTGAGGGCATTGTGCTAAGTGGAACAAGTCAGAGAAAGACAAATACCGTTAGATCCTAATTCTATGTGGAATCTAAAACAGTCAAACTCACAGAAGCAGAGAGTAGAATGAGGGTTGCCAGGGCCTTGGAGGTGAGGGAAATGTTAAAAGTTATAGGGTGAATAAGTTGCAGGGATCTAATGTGCAGCCCAGTGGCTACAGTTAACAATACTGTATAATATACTTGAAAATTCCTAAGAAAGTAGGTTCTCCTCATTAAAAAATGATAATTGTGTGAGGTGATAGAGATAGACAGATAACTAACCTTATTGTGGCAGTGATTTTTGCAATATATATATGTGTGTGTGTGTGTGTGTGTGTGTATCAAATCATCACGTTGTACACCTAAACTTGTTATATGTCCATTATATCTCACTAAAGCTGGGAGAAAAGTCTGTGTTGCAATACAAAAGCAGCCATAGATAATACGTGAATTAATGGGTGTTGCTGTGTTCCAATAAAACTTTATGGATACTGAAAAAAGAACTGGGCTTTAGACTGTAGATCTTTGCTGTCCAATGGGTATAAAGCTTCAGTTGCAAGATGAGTAAGGTCTGCTGTATGACATTGTTCCTATAATTAACAATACTGGATTGTGCACTTTAAAATTTTTTAAGAAGATACCTATCATGTTTAGTATTTTTGCCACAATAAAAAAATTTTTAAGAAAAAAGAGAGATCAGCAGTACCATGGGGGAAAAAAGTGATGGACATGGAACGCAGCATCCCAGTCTTAATGATGGTGGATGGAGAGAACAAAAAGCAAAAGACAACATCAATATACGAACGTCAATGGATTTCCTCTATGCCAGCCACGAGCAACCAGAATTGAAATTTTTTAAAATACCACTTACAATAGCACCCAAAATTGGAATATTTAGTTATAAATCCAGCAAAGTACGTACAAATCTATGTCCAGAAAACTGTGACACAGTGTAGAAAGAAAGCAAATAGAATATAAATAAATGGAGAGGAGGATACTCTTTTCAAAAAAGTGGGGAAGGCATTTTAAATAAGCTGTCTAAAATCACACAGCCATTAGGCAGGAAAGCCAATACCTGAGGCTCCTCTGTCTCCATGTTCCCGCTGACCTAAGTTTTGTGCTAATGTCTCATTGTAGATTAAACCAAACTTTACCACTCTTCTCGTTATACTTCTGCAAATTAATATTGTTGCAGCAAGGGAACCCCTTACTGCATCCTCACGACGGTTTGCTTTTGGAACATCATAATTCTAATTCAACCGTAGCACGAGTTATAATACATTGTACAGCCTCAAGACTCAAGACTCCATTTTCATGTGAGCACTAGATGTAGAGAACTTCTATACACTTTCAAGTGCCTTGTTACCTCCTTCTAGAGCACCTCCTTCATGAATCCCAAGAGAGCTGAAACCTCACAAAGCCATCTGTGCTTGCATAAAACTACCCCGGCAGAGAACCATTGGCGTTGGCAGCAAAAGTTTAGACGTAGTCTGGTTACATGTCCAATGAGTTGACTTCAGCGTTCAGTTAGTTAAACTATTAATTCACAGGTTGTGTTCCCTCAGTGGAGGAAATGCTCAGTTCCACCCAAAGCCAAATGTTCAGACAAGATGATGCACATCATGTCAACCTTTACCTCCAGTCACGGATAATGTGGGATTCCATGATTAGGAGGCCTCGTCTCCACTGCCAGGACCCCAGGTACTCATGATGTCTTAGAGACTTCCCTCCAACCAATCTCAACAGCTGCCAGCACGTAGATTCACCTCCTATCTTGACTGGTTTCTTCAGGAGCATTCACAGATGGGTCATCCATTGCTTTTAAACGTTCTGAGTTTAAATGCAGAGAATAGCATGTTTTTTAAAAAATTACACATGCTGATTTTTTTTTGCCTTGCCCTAAAGGAGATAACATACATACCTGCAGCAGATTGCCCAAATATGTGCTCCCCACCTGTGCTTATTTTTAGGACAATATATTCCTTTTTCATGTCTTGAATACGGCCAAGTTATTTTGACTACTGGAGATATTAGTAAATGACAGAAAAAGAATTTTGATGGGTTTCATCCCATAAAAGTTGTAAGTGAAACCTTTCCCTCCTATTAGGACAAAGAGTATTAATTCAACGTTTCAATTATTTGGTATTGTTTTCCAGTATATTTTTTCTAAAGAAAAATATAGGTCTCATAACCCACACTCTCCTGTCCCTTTCTGCTAATATTAGAACTGTCAAAGGTTTTGTGTTTAATTTTATAACTGAGGTTTTGGTTGTGTGGGGGTGGGAGGATATAAGTTGAGTCTAGCTTAGAAGCTGGTTGGCCCATTGATGGAAACAGGGATTACAGGAGGAGATTCTGTGGAAAAGGAGAATCAGAAGCACAGGAGAAAGATCTAGACTGGAGTCATAGATTTGGGAGTTAATGTACAAAAGAGGTACTGAAGTGGGCTCTGGAATTTTTACCCCCTACACACACACACACACACACACCACACCAAAGATCTATCCTTGCCTACATAGATGAAGCAAAGACCACACTCTTATCACTTGGCGTGAGGTTTGCCAAGCCTCACCCCGTCAGCAGGCAACCTGATTGACAGTGATATCTTGACAGGTGAGGACGACATCAAGACCCCAGAGCCTCAATACAGGGTCTGGGGCACCTGGGTGAATCAGGCGATTAAACACCCAACTTGGGCTCAGGCCATGATCTTGCAGTTTGTGAGTTCAAGCCCAGCATCAGGCTCTCTGCTGTCAGTGCAGGGCCCGCTTTGGATCTTCTGTCCCTCCCCGCCTCTGCCCTTCTCCCACTTGTGTACTCACTCTCTCATGCGCACTGGCTCGCTCTCTCTCTCTCTCTCAAAAAGAAATAAACATTAAAAAAAAATACCAGGTATCAGGGGCATCAGAGAAAACAAACAATATGGTGGTCTTATGTGGACCAAACCTGGAAAAGCAGGAAACGGTGCCACATCGGGCCCATGAAGCATGTGGGTGTCTCCATATGGACCCCCAGCACCACGTAGGAAGAATTTGAGAATCTGGAGTTTCCATAGTTTGTAGAGGCAGAGCCTCTATTGTGACTTATTTTCACCTTAATTTTCCCCCTAGTCCAGTATGACTTCAGAAGTACAAGCTATACTGAAAAACAGGGTTACACAAAGAAAGAAGGAAAAGATAACACATTTTAGAACTCCCACCATCTCCCCATGGATGAACAAGTGTCTCTACTCAATCACCCCTCATAATGCAGAAGTTTCTGATTTTTTTTTCCCCCTAGGAAAATATAAAAAGTTACATCATGGCTCCCTTTTCGTCCCCTGGCACTGTTCTTCTCGTAACATCTCTGTCCTCACGTGGGCCTCTTGTGAAACGAGAAGAAGCTGGTTGGACCGTGCTGTTATTCACACTGAGGAGAGAAGCAAATTTTCCTGGAATTTTCCAAGACACAATAGAAGGCACTGTTCTTTCAGCTAATTGGGGGAACCTGGATGGTGCCCAGGTTTGAATCACACAGACGTAATTATTCCTTTCCCTTCGCAGATAACTTTAGAAAAGCATTCCCTTACATTCGTGAACTTTTCCCTCTGCAGCATGAGAAATGCAGGAATGCAGCCCAGCCTGCCTTGCCTAGAGAGAGAGATCTGTTCTCCAAAATTGTTGAGTGCATTTATTTAAGCCCCTTTCAAAAAAAAAAAAAAAAGTTGAAAGTTTAGCTCAAGGTTGGCTTTTGGGGAATGCAGGGATGGGATTTTATCAGATTGCTGGGAAAGTAATGTGAATGTCTGCCAGAGAATCATACTGCTCTCTTTTTCTTTTAACAACAACAAAAAAAGCTTAAACTCATGCTGATTTGGCAGCAGGAGGCCTGCCCGTGTGACAAATTAGTCAAGATGAAATGCAGTGGTTTGGCATTCCTGGAAATTTAATTCTCAGGTTTTGAAAAATGTGGGGAAAACAAGAAATCTTATTGTTAAAAAGAGTCAGCACGGTGGCACTAACCCACTTGTAAGAAAAGCTCGTTTGCAAACAGGAAGGAACGTTTTGAAACGTCTTGGAATGGAAAGGTTGCATATAAAACAGCTATTGAAAATAGCTATGTAGAGATCATGTAAAAAACACTGAGAGAAAGAAACACAGAGGTAAAGGCCTAACAGGCAAGAAAGTGGAATCTATGTCCAAGGAGCTGAAAGTCCTATATGGTTTTTAGCCTTTGCTTCGTTTTACCCAAATGTCAGGAGGAGGGGCCCCAGGTGCCTCTGGCTGAGGTTTCAAACAGAATCCAGATGCCAAACCAGAGTTAAAAACCTAAAGATAAAAACCTGAGGCAAGAAAGAGTCAGAAAAGAGAGAGCCAGGTCAAGAACACAACAGGTAAGATCCAGGTCACCAAGTCAATATCAGGTGTGCTCAGAGTCAGAGGGAAGGGACCGAAAATTGCCAAGTTCAAGCTCACTTACTAAAGGAGGGCAAGGCCAAAGAGGCCAAGGAATGCCTTAGCACTGGGCTTTTCAGATTCTTCCAAGGAAACTAGTGCCAGAGTAAATTCATATTCTTAGAGATACTGGAGGCATGACTGGAAACAGATGGGCACGGCGACGGCATTTGTAAATATCGTGTACCTTAAAAATCAATGAAAAATGTGCAGTTGTCTCATACAGTAGCTTTATTCTTTTCAATATAAGCTGATATAAGATGAACGGCTCACCATGGAGTAAAATAGACTGCTCAGAAGGACACATCATGTGCAAAAGCACAGGAGAAACCACACCCTTGTGCAGCTGGGAGAACAGAAGCTGTGTTTGAGAAGCAGAGGGCTCAACCATTGTCCTTGGCTGCACTTTCACATAATGTTGGGCCCTTACCCTCCCTAGGATTCAGGAGTAAGCCCTGCTTCACCCCACAGCCATCAAGATAGCCAGGGACCACACACTCAAGTGGCAAAGGGGGTCAAGTAACAAACGCAATTGCCTGAGCTACTTGTCTCAAGGCCAAGGAGAATGTCTGTCAATTACAAAATCTTTTCAAAACATCATGGAAGCCAAATGAAAAGGTCAAACAAAGGAAGATGTGGACCCATATGCAGCCCAAGGGCCACAGTGTACCAACCTCTAGCGGTCCACTCCTCTGCCCCAGAATATGACCTTAGCTAATATTTGAGTGAAGAAGGACATCGAATCTAAGAGCTGCATGGCAGATCTCTTACAAGAAAAGAAACCATGTCCAAGAAAGAGGAACTAAACAAATAAAAATTATGACTCACATGTTAGCATATCAAGACTATGTTTTTCAGACCCTTCATTAAAAAAAAAATTTCTAATGTTTATTTATTTTTGAAGGAGAAAGAGACAGAGCATGAGCGGGGAGGGGCAGAGAGAGAGGGAGACACCGAATCTGAAGCAGGCTCCAGGCTCTGACCTACCAACACAGAGCCTGACACAGGGCTTGGACTCGTGAACCGTGAGATCATGACCTGAACCGAAGTTGGATGCTTAACCAACTGAGCCACCCAGGCACCCTGGGAGACTTTTCATTTCAACAAAGGACAAAAGTAGACTGGATGTGGAATGGACTTTTTGTGTGAGTTACCCAGAAGGCAGTAACCTAGACAAAGGTCAATAAACAAAAACTTTATTGGGGTGGGGGGGGTGCGGAGAGGGAATGGAGAGTTATTGTTCAATGGGTATAGGGTTTCAGTTAAACAAAATGAAGCATTCTGGAGACAGATGATGGTGATGGTTGCATAATATGAATGCACTTAATACCACTAGACTATACATTTATAAATTTTTTAACCTCAATGATATACCACCTCACACCAGTCAGAATGGCTAACGTTAACAACTCAGGCAACAAAAGATGTTGGCAAGGATGCGGAGAAAGAGGATCTCTTTTGCATTGTTGGTGGGAATGCAAACTGGTGCAGCCACTCTGGAAAACAGTATGGAGGTTCCTCAAAAAACTAAAAATACCACCCTAGGACCCAGCAATGGCACTACTAGGTATCTATCCAAGGGATACAGGTATGCTGTTTCGAAGGGACGCATGCACCCCCATGTTTATAGCAGCAATATCAACAATAGCCAAAGTATGGAAAGAGCCCAAATGTCCATCGATGGATGAACGGATAAAGAAGATGTGGTATATATTACAATGGAGTATTACTTTGCAATCAAAAAGAATGAAATCTTGCCATTTGCAACTACGTGGATGGAACTGGAGGGTATTATGCTAAGTGAAATTAGTCAGAGAAAGACAATATATAACTTCACTCACATAAGGACTTTAAGATACAAAACAGTTGAACATAAGGGAAGGGAAGCAAAAATAATATAAAAACAGGGAGGGGGACAAAACATAAGAGACTTTTAAATATGGAGAACAGAGGGTTGCTGAAGGGATTGTGGGAGGGGGGATGGGCTAAATGGAGAAGGGGCATCAAGGAATCTACTCCTGAAATCATTGTTGCACTATATGCTAACTAACTTGGATGCAAGTTAAAAAATAAATAAATTAGGGGCGCCTGGGTGGCTCGGTCGGTTAAGCGTCCCACTTCAGCTCAGGTCATGATCTTGCAGTTCATGAGTTTAAGCCCTGTGTCAGGCTCTGTGCTGACAGCTCAGAGCCTGGAGCCTGCTTTGGATTCTGTGTCTTCCTCTGTCTCTGCCCGTCCCCCACTCACACTCTGTCTCTCTTTCCTTCAAAAGTAAATAAACATTAAAACAAAATTTTAAAAATTAATTAATTTAAAAAATAAATAATAAAAAATAAAAATAAGTGGTTTTTTTTTTTTTTTTTTTAATTTTTTTTTTCAACGTTTATTTATTTTTGGGACAGAGAGAGACAGAGCATGAATGGGGGAGGAGCAGAGAGAGAGGGAGACACAGAATCGGAAACAGGCTCCAGGCTCTGAGCCATCAGCCCAGAGCCTGACGCGGGGCTCGAACTCACGGACCGCGAGATCGTGACCTGGCTGAAGTCGGACGCTTAACCGACTGCGCCACCCAGGCGCCCCAAAAATAAGTGTTTTAAAATGTGATAGATACATGCACACAATGGAATATTATTTAGCCCTAGAAAAGGATATCCTGCCATTTGTGACAATATGGATGGATATTGAAGGCATATGCTAAGTGAAATAAGTCAGACAGAAAAAGACAAGGGGCAACTGGGTGGTTCAATCAGTTAGCGTCCAACTCTTGATTCCAACTCAGGTCATGATCTCATGGTTATGGGATCAAGCCCGACATCAGGCTCCACACTCAGTGTGAAGCTGCCTTGAGATTCTCTCTCTCTCCCTCTGCCCCTCTCCCCCGCTTTTTTTTTTTTCTCTCTCTCTCTCTTAAAAAAAAAAGGAGGAAAAAAAAACAAATTCCATATGATCTCACCTATATGTGGAATCTAAAAAAAAAAAAAAAAACTCAGAGACACAGAGAAAAGACACAAACTTCCAGTTATAAAACAAGTAAGTCCTGGAGATATAATGTATAGCATGATGCCTACAGTTAATAATACTGTATTACATATTTGAGAGTTGCTAAGAAAAGGAATCTTAAGAGTTCTCATCACACACAAAAAATTGTAACCATGTGTGGTGATGGATATTGACTAGACTCACTGTGGTGATCATTTCACAATATCCACAAATGTTAAACTTTAGGTAGTACACCTGAAACTGATAGACTGTTATATGTCCATTACATCTCAATTAAAAAATGGTCAGGATGGTAAATTTTATGTTACATGTATTTTGCCACAATTAAAAAAAAAAACACCTTATTAGGGAGCGCAATCCTAGGGAACAGGAGTGAGGGAAAGGGGGGAGCAAAGTCAGAGGGGAGAGAGAGCCAGAACAAAGAGGCCTTGAGGAGCTGGCCACCGATTGCAGGGGACTGGCTGCTGGATCCTGCAGGATTGTCCTGTGAATTTTATGGAATGCGACTCCAGACCGTCCATTAGGGAGAAAGGGAAAGGCAATTCTCTCCAGGCTCCACCCTGCATTAGACACAGGTTTGCCCGCACGGGTATCTGTCCAGCACGTCTGGGGTCTGCACCAGGGGAGCCCAGAGGTTTCATTGCCAGACGTGAGGCACATGCGTGTAAGTGTTCAGAGCCCTGCAGAATCAATTACAATGGTGGCTTGAGTAAGAGACAGAGGAGGCCTTGGGAACCTGAAAGGGTGTCTGATACACAAATAAACTGTAAAACCAAAGGGAGGCAAAAATATTCTAAGTAACGTTCTAATGCACTACTAAGTAACAGTCCAGTTTTGAGCTGTCCCACTTCTGACCGTTTGCCGGCCGTCTTTTATCATAGCTACATACCACCTCCATAATTATGTGATAATTGCTTTAAATTAACTCCTTCTCTTTATTTAAATTTTTGGCAGATTAAGGTATAATCTACATATAGCAAAATTCACTCTTCTAAGGTGTGCGATTCAGAAAAGTTTTGATAAACAGACTTGTGTAAACGCCACCACAATCAAGATAAACATTTCTATCATCCAAAAAATTTTTCCTCGTGCCCCTTTGTAGTCTGTGTCCTCCGCCCCCCCAACCCCCGCCCCAGCAGTCATAGATGTGATTTCCAGCCCTATAAATCTGCCTCTTCCAGACTGTCTTTAAAAAACAACAACAAAAATCATATAGTATGTGATCTCTTTACTTTGTTTTTTTAAAAAGGAACCTTGGGGCGCCTGGGTGGCTCAGTTGGTCAAGTGTCCAATGGCTCAGGTCATGATCTCACAGTGCATGAGTTTGAGCCCCACGAGGGGCTCTACGCAGACAGCTCGGAGCCTAAAGCCTGCTCTGAATTCTGTGCCTCCCTTTCTCTCTGCCCCTCCCCTACTTGCGTTCTGTCTCTGTCTCTCTATCAATAATATTTTTTTAAAAAATTTTTTTAATAAAATAAAAAGAAACCTTAAGGGGGCCTGGGTGGCTCAGTGGGCTAGGCATCCAGCCTCAGCTCAGGTCATGATCTCACACTTCCTGAGTTCGAGCCCCACATCGGGCTCCATGCTGACAGCACAGAGCTTGCTTCAGATCCTCTGTCCCCCTCTCTCTGTCCCTACCCCGCTCCCATGCACTCTATCTCTCTCTTAAAAATAAATAAACATTAAAAAAAAAGAAACTTACTCTCACTATTTTAAAGCATGCATGTGATATGCTAGTCATATTGTAATACCTATTAAAGAACATATAAAAATTAAAATATGCCGCCTAAACCATAAACACCACGTGGATGTGGCGGGGCTGGGCTGGGAGTGAACATAAACTAACATGGGACGAGCAGGGGGTGGAGGAAGCATAGGTCATCCCCCAGCTGCTGGTGACCGAGGTGGAACGCAGACTGCCATGCAGACAAAGCGTATTTGAGCAGGTGAGTGGACACCGGGAAAAAAGAACCCATGAAGAATTGACCCCTGGAATTCCGCACAAGTGTTCCTTGATTCAGACCGGGGGGTTATGGGCCGTTTACGGTCTCTGTGTGGACACTGGCCAGAATAAGGGAGGACTCTGAAAGCAGAGCTTCTGGAACTCTAGGCTGATGTCCAAGAGAAGGACTCAAACTCAGAATACAAACTAAACTTCTTTACATTGATGGTTTTTCACTTTTTTTCTTCCTAGCCCCACCACTAGGTTCTCCTTATCCTGCATCCATGGGTAATTGCAAGAGATAGAAAACCTAATCGCCGAAACAACATAATCAAGGGCCATGATGATTTCTTCCTTGTGCTCCAAAGACCGAAACATCCACTCTTGCAACCGTGTTCATCTGATTGTCTTCTGGACCCTCAGGTTCCATCCATCTTCCTCAGGGAGGTCGAGAAAATGAGCAGAAACCTGAGCAGGAGGTAGGTAGAGGGGGACTTCTGATTGGACCACTTCCAAATATCACTTCCAAATTCCCATTTCAAGAGCAAATTAAGGGCCGCCTGGGTGGCTCAGTAGGTTAAGCATCCGACTCTTGACTTTAGCTCGGGTCATGATCTCAGGGTCATGGGATTGAGGCCCACGTCAGGCTTTGTGCTGAGCACAGAGCCCACTGGGGATTCTCACTCTCCTGTCTCTCTCTGCCCCCAGCTCATGCACTCTCGCTCTCTCTCACGCTCTCAAAATAAATAAAGATTCAAAAAGAGAGAGAGAGAGAGCAAATTTAGACCAGGCGGGAACAACTTGAAGGCAGCTGTAAGATGCCAGTTTGAAGCTAGCACGCCCCCTAATCTCCCTTTCTAGAGCAGCAGTATAACACCTCGAGCTCTCTGAATTGCCATAACTTATAAGAAAAATGACCTGCCGCTCTTTCTTGAAAAGCGAAACGCGCTCTACCCTCTAACTCGCACCCCTACACGGAATAAGTGGTTGTCCATGAAGAGATATGTGGCATTTTGACCACAGGTTATCTGGAGTAGTTCAAGTACTCGGGAAGGAAAAGCTAAGCAAAGACAGGACGCATTGTGTTTGCGTCTATAGACATAAATTGCTTTTTCTTTTTAAACTACTACAATAAGTAAATACCTAAATTCATTCTTCAGCTAACATCCTCAAGGCAAAATGAGCATCAGTAGATTTTTTTTGGTACAATGGACCTTTGTGAAAGGTTTAATAAGCTTCCTGATGAGTCACTTACATCAGCTATTACATTTTTAAATCATTATCAATTTCACAGCAACAACTGTTTTGTGACTTATGTAATTATCCAGTGTTCCTAACACATTTGAAATAACTAAGTCCCATAGTCTATATGTGTGTAGGAAAGTAAGGTTTAGCACACTAGAAAACTTTTTGCCTTTTCCCTCTTATGTGTCATGAGCATGGGGACAAAGCTGAAATGTACCTGTTTTTCAGATTCTCCTCAGCCTTGGAAATCCAGTTGGCAAGAACTTTGCTATTGAGTGGTCAACTTTCAATCTTAAAGGCAAATCCATATTTCTGATCTCATTTTTGCCTTCAGACAAAAAGCAAGTATGCATTTCTTATATGATGCTTACCAATTGGTTGGAAAAAGTTTGATATCTAAATAATATAAAATATTACACAGCTTTATTTTCTGAAATAAATTTGGATCTACATCTAGCATCCCTGAGGGACACATACATTGTATAAAGTGAAAAAGAAATTGCATTCACTCTGTTAGCAATTTTCAAATACACCATTTGGCAACATTAACTGTAGATATCATGCTGCACATTACATCCCAAGTATTTATTTATCTTACACCTGGAAGTGTGTACCTTTTGATCACCTTTGTCCAATTCCCCACTCCCAACCCCCAACCTCTGGTAACAACAATTGATGTCTTTTTCCGTAAGTTGGTTTTTTTTTTAATTTTTTTTTCAACGTTTATTTTTTTGGGACAGAGACAGAGCATGAACGGGGGAGGAGCAGAGAGAGAGGGAGACACAGAATCGGAAACAGGATCCAGGCTCTGAGCCATCAGCCCAGAGCCTGACGCGGGGCTCGAACTCACGGACCGCGAGATCGTGACCTGGCTGAAGTCGGACGCTTAACCGACTGCGCCACCCAGGCACCCCTTTTTCCGTAAGTTTGATTTGGGTTTGTTTTTTCCCCCCAAGATTCCATGTGTAAGTAAGATCATATTATATTTGTCTTTCTCTGTCTGACTTATCTCATTTATTTCGCTTCATAATTTCCTCAGGGTCCTTCTGCTTTGTTGCACAGAATTTTTTTTCTTTTTAAGGCTAAATAATATTCCATTATACGTATCCCATCTTCCTTACCCAGTCATCTGTCAATGGACACAACATCTGTTGTTTCCATGTGTTGGCTATTGTAAATAAAGCTGCAATAAACACCTATGGTTAATTCTTTCTACCTTGAACTTTTCTTCCAGGAATATTTTTGATAAGTTAAATTAACCTAATGTAACTAGCAGCTCCAGTTTTATAAAAAGGATCTATATGTATTCAGGAATAAGCTAGCATTAAACAACGCTATGTAAAACAGGAGATCTAAATAGTATGCAATCAGAGTTTACATATTTCTAGTGTGAAATAGAGGACTTGAAAAATCAATACAGGACCATAGGACTTTGACTTTAGTAAGCCCATCCACAACTTGCCAATGCCTTTAGACAAATCCTTATGGCCAGGTACTAAGCTGGTGAGATTCATCAAGTAAAATCACTCCCCAAAGTTCAGGTAAATATGTATGAAGATATATCAATGTGCCCACTAATGAAGGCATCAACATTTTGATAGGACTGTAGAGTAAGGTGACTACTACCTTAAGTACTCTAGCTCAAAATGCTCTTTGGAAGACTGAACTTGAAAACTGGAATAAGATAACAGAAGAACAAGAGCGAATAAGACTCTCACAACTTTCAGCACCCTACAGTTTATACACCCCCTTCGCATTTAGGCAGGTTCCAGGTTCAAGCATAGTCCCAACAGCATGTTGGGCCAGCCCAAATTGTCCCGCTGGTCCAAGGCCCCCCTACATTTGTGATGCTTCCATCACCCCCTCACAGAATTGCCTGGATTTGTCATTCGGGAGCACCACACGTCAACACCCAGTCGCAGTAAGGCAACTGCTCATACCCCCTAAAAGAGCTCAAATCAATCAGACATCCCCAATCATTGGGTTCATCTTGCCCTAATTCTACTCAAGACCAGGCCCCGTAAAGCATCCAATCCCTAACAACTCAGGGCCTGCCTCAGGGGACCCAGGGAACATCCCACAGCCCTGTCAACCTCTGTTCTGTGTAGACTGACATTAGTTCCCTAAAATATGCATGCTGAGGAGCACCCTGAGCCCCCAGAGCTGGTTCTAGAAACCAGAGGAAGAGCTAACACATCACCCAACGCATAAACGTTAGAAAAGGTGGCTTGGGATAAACACAGTGGCCTGTCTTAGGCTCCATTGGTTCATTGAAATGAGCTCTTCCATCAGATAAGCAAGTCCTACATTTTTGTTGTTGTTGTCTTTAAAGCTTGCATTCTTAACTTACTTTACCACCCCTAGCACCACAAGCTGGAAAGTGGTTGCTCATCTAGTAAGGAAGACACTGACTTGGATGTTTGCTTCAACTTTCCACGGACAGCAAACGGGTTGAGCTGTTTCTACACTAGGAAGGGTGTAATGTTGGCTTTGGTTGCCTGCCCCATACTTTGTGCCCTTCCCCAAGAAATGGGTGATTATTCACCACTGACGAACAAATCCGTGCATAGATAAAATCCTTGCCCACGTGTGGCTCATACTTTCGTCTGCCAATGGGAGCTGTCAAAACAAATTAAGTAATTACACGGCGTTCCTGCAGCTGTGTGTATCCTTCAATTACATTATGTGGCTGCGGCTAAGGGATGGCTCTCTCCTGCCTCGTTTTAAAAAATAGTTGTAATGGAAGGTAGACTGTCAGGGCATGTCCCACTATTGCCAGAAAAAACAAAAAGTAAATGAAAATGACGTTGATGGTATGGCACAGCCCTGTGTGTGTGTGTGTGTGTGTGTGTGTGTGTATACAGTACCCCACTCTGCTATGATTATACACTACCTGTTTTTTTTTAATTAATAAAAAGAAGCTATAAAAAATAGAAACAGATTGTCAATTTTCAAATGACTCAATAAATAAATATCCTTAGTACAAACAGTAGGATTCACTGATCACGGTCTATCATTTCTTTGAAAAATTAGAAATCTCCATCCATTGAAAAACATTATACAAATAGATATCAAGTATTTATCCAAGAACATAACATCTTTAAGACCTAATGATCCTGCAAGGTGAGTGTTCAGTTACTTATGGTTTGATATATGTATGGAAGAAAAGAATAAAAAGGAAAAAAGGAATTTAAAAAATGGTTGATCATTCTAGAATGCTTGCTTAAAATCCTACATTAGCCTTTGGACACTGATAGTCTCAAAAACCTTAATTTCAGAGACACCCGGGGTGGCTCAGTCGGTTAAGCATCCAATACTTGATTTAGGCTCAGGTCATGATCCCACAGTTTGTGAGTCTGAGCCCCATATTGGGCTCTGCGTTGACAGTGCAGATTCTCTCTCTCCCTCTCTCTCTCTGCCCCTCCCCTACTTGTGCACTCTCCCTGTCTCTCTCTCTCTCTTTCTAAATAAATAAATAAACTCAAAAAAAAAAAAAACCCTTCATTTCAGCATTCCTAGTAAGGATGAGGGAAGAAAGTATTATTTCAAAGTTTGTGCCTGTTTTCCTAGGGAATGTCCTCCAACTTGAGAAGGCTAATTTTTAACAAACTGAATTTTCATAACTGTAAGAATACATACGTTTAACGGAAATACCAGGCAAAAAGGCATCTGGATAAAGAGAAGTTGTTACATACATATACACATGTATATGTATATGTATATGTATATGTATGTATATATGTAAATGAATTATATTAACATCATATTAAATTTTTAAGATAATACAGCTTATTTAGAAACATATACTCAGAATGTCAGAGCTTCAAGTGAAAGCAACAAAAAAGGCCAAAGACTTAAGGACAGCAAAGAAATACAAAGACAACCCAAGAAATGGGCCAGAACCAAATGAGTGCCCAGAAAAATCTCCAAGGCAAATAGGACTTTCAAGAACATGAATTTCTACGTTGTCCTGGAGAATTACCTGCTCATTATAAACATTTAGAATTATGAGAAATGTGGCAAAAACAACAATAAAATTAACACATAACCATGCTAGAAAAAAAATAAAAGACCCTATATGCAAGGTAAACAGGGAAATCAAAGCCAGAGCAGAGAGGTGACCCAACAGCAGTTCCGAGCTCAATCACAGAACCTAGAGATTCAGAGCTAAGTTCAAATGACTCTTTTAGTTTTGTTTTGTTTTAAGATCTTTTAATTTTAAGTAACCTCTACACCCAACATAGGGCCTGAACTTACAACCCTGAGATCAAGAGTCGCACACTCCACTGACTGAGCCAGCCAGGTGTCCCATCTAATGCTCTTTAAGGACAGGAGAGAGAATATTTTCAGGGTGGGAGTGGGCTGGGGGGAGAGATGTGGTTGGATACCGCCCTGTGAATCACGGAGCGTTGAAGTATTACTTCCCCCCATGAAAACACTGAAATAACTCCTCGGAAGGACGATTGACCTCTCCAGGGCCATGGGTTAAAAATAAATCACCTAGGGGCGCCTGGGTGGCGCAGTCGGTTAGCGTCCGACTTCAGCCAGGTCACGATCCTCGCGGTCCGTGAGTTCGAGCCCCGCGTCAGGCTCTGGGCTGATTGCTCGGAGCCTGGAGCCTGTTTCCGATTCTGTGTCTCCCTCTCGCTCTCTGCCCCTCCCCCGTTCATGCTCTGTCTCTCTCTGTCCCAAAAAGAAATAAAACGTTGGGAAAAAAAAAATAATTTAAAAAAATAAAAAAAATAAAAAAATAAATAATAAATCACCTATGAGAAATCACAATGCCAGGTATCCGTTATACATAAGGGTAGGGTTTAAATGTGTAACACCCACACCATTAAGGCACCACAAACCCTGAAGTTGATATCAAAATGGTTCTAAAAGACTCTTAGCATCCTAGAAAATGTGAATCCACTCCCTGGGGTTACTTTAAAAACAGGTGCTTAAGAAGTTCTCATGGTGGAAGAGGAGGGCCTGGGTGGTTCAGTTGGTTAAGCATCAGACTCTTGATATCCGCTCAGGTCTTGATATCCCAGGTTGCAATGTCGTAGATGTGATGTCACAATAGTGGGATGGAGCCACACTGCTCTGCAAAGAGCATGGGGCCTGCTATAGGATTCTCTCTCTCTGTCTCTGCCTCTTTCCCCAACTCACATGCAAGTGCATGCTCTCTCCCTCTCTCTCTCTCTCAAAATAATAAATAAATAATAAACATTAAAAAAAGAAGAAAAAGAAAAGAAACTCTCAAGGGAGAAGAGTCACCAGAGCTGACAATCATTTGTTTTAATTCCCTCCTTTTTAATTGATTTTTATTCTTATTATGGAGAGAGAGACCGTGAACAAGCAGGGGAGAGCGGCAGAGGGAGAGAGAATCTTAAGCAGACTCCACACTCAGTGTGAGCCCTTCTCGGGGTTCAATCCCACAACCCTGGGATCATAACCTGAGCTACAGTCAGGAGTCCGATGCTCAACTGACTGAGCCACCCAGATCCCCCTGAAAATCATTTCAATGCAATGAGAAATCAAGACAGCATGAGGGAGATTCAGAAAATGCAATCAACAGGAAAATTAGCACCCCCAAAATAGGGAATAGATACAGTGTGAAAGAGACCACAAACAAGTTTATTTAAAATTCATAAAGAGATAACTAAGGAACAAAAACCATAAGGTAAGACAAGAGATCATGAAAAAGAACAAGCCATTTGGAAAGAAGCCAGTGAGAACTCCTAGAAAAGGATAAAGTCATGGAAGTTAAAAGCAAATGAAAATACCCTCATTCAGAACGTGTTATAGAAAACACTTGAAAACTTCAATGACAAAGGAATGAGAAACTAAAGGGCAAATTATCCATAAATAAATGGCAGTTAGACTGACAGCTGACTTCTCATCATCCCATCAAATGATTCCAGAAGGCAGTGAAATATCTTTAAGCACAGGGGGAAATACCCATTGGTGTAGAGTGTATATACAGCTAAATATACAGCAGTGATGGCAAAATGAAAACATTTTAGATAAACTGATTGAAAACATTTACTACCCACAATCCCTCCCTGAAATGACTCTTAGGGTGAACCATGTGAACTATTTCCTATCTGGCCATTTTTGACCCACAAAAAAAAAAAAATTAGTATGATTCAAAGTAAAACTAAAAGATATATGTGCTTCAGGGAAGAAGAAAAGCGATATAAGATATAAGATGTAAGGAGCAATGATAAGCAATTACTTATAAATCTCAATAAACCTTGACTAGTAATAAGAATACTATTTTATTATTTATTTAATTTCTTTTTACATTTTATTTATTTTTGATAGAGAGAGACAGAGCACAAGTGGGGGAGGGGCAGAAAGAGACGGAGACACGGAATCCGAACCAGGCTCCAGGCTCTGAGCTGTCAGCACAGAGCCCGTCGAGGGGCTCGAACTCACAAACCGAGAGATCATGACCTGAGCCGAAGTCGGATGCTTAACTGACTGAGCCACCCAGGTGCCCAAGAATACTATTTTAATAACAATAAAATAACCAGTGGATTTTTGAATAGGAGGAAAGAGCTAATATATATCTGGGGGTATGAGGATAGGCATATTAATTAATATGAATCACAGTAAGTCATGAGTCAATGTTAAAATTTTAAGGTTGACAACTAAAAGACCAGAAATAAAATACAAAACTTCCAAATCGGTGGTTGGACTGGGGGGTGGGAATAAAGAAAACTCAGTCTTTCCAAGAGAAGTTAGGAAAGAAGAAAGCAAAAGGCATGATCAATAGAAACGTGCGGTAAGATGATAAAGTAGCCCAGTGATGGAGCATCTGGGTGGCTTAGCCAGTTAAGCATCAGACTTTTTAATTTTTGCTCACGTGATGATCTCACTGTCGTGGGGCATGAGTCCCATGACTGAGTCAGGCTCCCTCCACACTGAGCGTGGAGACTGCTTAGGATTCTCTCTCTCTCTCTGTGTGTTCTCCCCCCAACCCGCATTCTCTTTCCCACACACAAAATAATAAACATTAAAAAACAACAACAGGGGCGCCTGGGTGGCTCAGTCCGTTAGAGCGTCCGACTGCGGGCTCAGGTCGTGATCTCACGGTCTGTGAGTTCGAGCCCCGCGTCGGGCTCTGTGCTGACAGCTCGGAGCCCAGAGCCTGCTTGAGATGCTGTCTCTCCCTCTCTCTCTCTGCCCCTCCCCTACTCATGCTCTGTCTCTCAAAAATAAATAAATGTTAAAAAAACAACAACAACAACAAACTGATCATCAAAGTGGCTAAAAAAGGCAACAAATGTGCCTGTTTAAGAGGGCAGATTCTCAGAATTTCAAAGGACAGATACAAAAAAATCCAACTATCTGCTGTTTTCTATAAAATGAATCTATAGTGGTTCAAACCGGTCAAAAGTAAACTAATGACAAGAATGAAAGAGTATGTACCAGGCCAAATACTAAGAAAGGAGGGGAAGGGAGGGGGGAAAAAGAGATGGACGGGGAGAATTGGAGGGGAAGGAAGGGGAAAGAGGAGAAGGGGGGGGGGACGAGAGCAGGAAAGAGGAAGAAGATGAAAGGGAAAGATGAGGGTTAGGGAAGCCCAGGAGAAGCCAGTATGCAATATCAGACAAAGAGACTTAAAGACCAAAACAATTTTTTAAATCATTGTTAACAGTTTAAGACGGTCATTAATTACTGATAAAAGGAACAATACACCCAGGAAAGTATACTTGCTTTAAATCTGTATGCACTTAAGCCTGGAGCCACAAAGTACATTAAATAAATAGTTTTGAGGACATGTTAACTGAAATACAGACCACATTTGATTTCTTTGGTGTTTACTAGAATATTTTCCACCATTAGTTAGTTTCTATTAACTTGATCATCGAAAAAAAATTTTGGTAACTATTGTGTCCCAGACTAGAAATTATTGTTGGAGGAAAAAAGTCTCTATCTCCTTGGAGCTTAAATTATACTCCTGTGGGTAGAATACATCGATTTCAAAATAAATCTTGAAAGCACATGGCTTGTATGTAAGAAATTACACTAAAATCCAAAATAACATTCAGGATTCGAATTACGTATTCAGTCATATTGCCAATGCCCTAAATGGTTCTCTGATAATAAATTAGATGGTTAAGAGACTTGCTCATGTTGCTCCCCTTTGTTCAGTGGGCTCCATGCATTTTTTTTTCACATGTTTGTTTCTCATTTTTATTGAACATAATTATCGAGCTGATGCTCCACGGGATGAAATAACAAATGACAGTAAGGATTATTTCATTTTAAATGTACGAAGTCTTAGTGAGATGTTACTGCCAAAGTGCACATGTGGCCAATTAATAATGGTTATGAAAATAATGATTTCATAATTATTGGCTGGTTCCATGAAAAATGCAACTGAAAATTCAGCACAGTTCCATGATTTAGGAAGTATAAATAGCAGCCCAGAAATTTACTCACTTTTTTCATCATTTGCTTTATTCTTCGAATGTAACAGCATAGATTCACTGACAGTTCTCAGCATCTCCATTGAGTCATATATTAAAATGACATAAGGGTACAAATGCTTCAATCTTCATGAAGCATCTCTCTTTCATTAACTGCCAAAGTATACACACAGTATTCCAGAAGAACAAATTATGACAAAACTTTTTAGATATAGTCAAAACATAGTTGGAACCAGCTAGCCAAGAAATGTAGTCAAGTGGCAAGTGATATTTAATTCGCATCCTGACATATTTACATAAACCATTAAGGATCGATGATGATAAGACCGCACTTACAATTTTTGATATCAATTTCTGCTAGAAATTCCATGCACGGGTTAAGCCAATATAAACACAATTCTAACAATTAGAATGAAAGAGGTCCTGAGAATGCATCTGGTCCCTCCAAAAAAGTCAACGTGATACAAAAAGGTTTCCATATGTTTAAACAGCTTACTGTTAATTTCTCACAGAAATTAAAGTTTCAAATTAACCTGATATTTTGGAGCACCATTTTGGGGTATGGATGACGATACGTCATGTCCGGACTAGGAGAGCTGAACTCATGGTCATTTCTAAAAGTTTATGGCTTTCTCATCATTGGAGAGAGTCAAGTAACTATGAGGTATACCCACGAATCCTATGTCCCCAGAAAGTTCGGCATTTGATTGGAAAAGGCTGTCCTGGGGTTTAATTTTCTGATGATCATGGCCTTGAAATGGTTCCCGTTGTTTTGCTCATTTTATCCAGCCAAATTCACCCAGAATCTCCATGCGTGTGTTACTTAACTTGCCAACCACTCGGGGGGGGGGGGGGGGGGGGGGCGGCGGGGAACGGCCAAACCTGACATTACCTGTGTTTGCTGTGCATTCCTAGAGTTGAGCTGCCAGTGTCTTGTGGGAGAGACAGGCAGGAGAGCCCAGGGCCCGCCAGTGGGGAGAATGTGCCAGAAGATCCCTGCGTAATGCTTAGGCCCCACAGGACAGCCCCGAGAGAGTGTAAGAGAACCAGATTCTACATAGTTCGAGGACCTCAGATAAACCTGCCTACCCCGCCCCGTCCTCCATGCTCGGGAGAAGAGAGAGAAGAAATCTCCCCTGAGGGTTCCTACCCACTCAGTGGCCCCTCTCCAGGGTTTGCGGGACCATTCCTAGTGCTTATAGTCCAAAGGCTCATAACAGTGGAGAAGTTAGTTTAGAGTAGTCGTCAGTAGTACTGAGAGACAGAAAGTAACCAGCAACCTGGAATTATTTTCAAGCAATGGTAGAATGCAGGTGGTGAGCATATGGGTGTTGACCAGAAAATTCTTTCAGCTTTGGGAGAAGTGTGCTTGACTCTACTCAACGCCACCTTCCTTATTCTTTTCCTCTGGCATACAAACCCAAGGATGAATACTGAAGGCACTCCTGGGACCCGAGGTCGGAGCTGGGCTGCACAGGACCCCGACCTTCTCTCCCGCCTGGGGACAGCAAGTAGAGCAGGGACATCTGTCCAGCAAGAGGCACCACCAAGAGAAGCAGTAGTGAAGGGGGCAGGTGCTGACTCTGCGGCCACCTTGGCAGAGCGGCTAGGGCCTCCCGGGGCCAGCCGGTTGCCACCGGGAAGCCCCCAGGGAAACCCTCCCCCCCACCCCAACCAGACCCCCAGCAGGCACTGCCCAGATCAGATCAGGTTGTTTGGAAAAATTTCCTGCAATTGTGTGGTTTAGAGAAACTCCCCACGGTCATGTGACTGCAGATGTTCCTGGGGCTGGGTGAATGCAGTGTTTAATAAAGTGGTTGGGGCCCATGGGTGGCGGGGTGGGTTAAGCTCAGGTCGTGATCGCACAGTTCATGGGTTCGAGCCCTGCGTCGGGCTCTGTGCTGACAGCTCAGAGCGTGGAGCCTGCTTCGGATTCTGCGTCTCCCTCTCTCTCTCTGCCCCTTCTCGGCTCACACTCTGTTTGTCTCTCCAAAAAATGAATAAATGTTAAAAGAAATTTTAAAAAATAATAATAATAAAGTGGATGGTGAGGGCGCCTGGGTGCTCAGTCGGTTGAGCCTCCAAGTCTTGATTTAGGCTCAGGTCACCCTCTCGCCCATGATGGGATGGAGCCCTGCCTCCAGCTTAGCTCTGAGGAGGAGCCTGCTTAAGATTCTCTCTCTCTCTCTCTCTCTCTCTCTCTCTCTCTCTCTCTCCGCCCCCCCCCCCCGCCCTTCCTCCACTGGTGTTCTAAATAAATAAACAACCTCCCATTCCTCCAGGCCCTCTGGACAAATACAGGCATTTGTCTAGAACTGGACATTTGTCCATAAGATTCAGGCATTGACACAACCAGCTCTTGTATCACAAGCATGGGATTTGATCACATGAGGGCTTACAGCATGTTGGAAAAAATGAGACTATGTGAGCATCATTATGTGAAGGCCAACTTCTTGGAGAGACTTAGTAAACTTGAAAATTTACAAAAAAAAAGCATGTTGGAAATGGAAACAATTTCATGTGGGAATATCACAGGCAAAGGCATCATTGCTTTACATCGCTTAAGAAACCTCAAGTATTTATTGTTAAGTGATCTTCCTGGAATAAGAGAAAAAGAAAACCTTATCCAAGCCTTTAAGACAACACTGCCTTCCTCTGGAACCAAAATTAGACTTGAAATAAAATAATAATATTTAATAAGTGTCTTATTTCAATATGAAGCGTCACTTGAAAAAAAAATTCTTTCGACTTTGCAATACATTTGCAAATCTTCATAATAAAATATTGGAAGGCCATTTTCAAGAAAGAAGGGCGGTGAGATTTTTAGATTAACTAAAATATTACAAGGGTCGTACTTCAGGCAAGAGGATCATCTAAGATGGAAAGGATTTGATCTGAGTTGAAATGGTGAGCAAAGATCCTGGAGTGGTAAATAGGTAAGTAAATCTATACAAATTCACTGTGTAAAACAACAGTAACCTAATTTGTGGCAAGAACATTCTAAAGATAAAATACAACTGCTGTAGTATACCAGGGGAAAAAGGGAATAGAATTTAGTTTCCCAAGTTCCTTCTATTTTATGAGAGAATACAGATGTCAATTGACTTAAACTTTGATTGGCAAATATGTTAAATTAGCTTCAGCAAGTGACCTTAAAGATGGAACACCACCTCCAAACAAAAATAGAATTAGCAAAAATTTTAAAGACAAGCAAACCAAAACTAAATCCAAAGGATGTCAAGAAAGAAGAATTTTTTTACAAGGAAAACTCAATTAAAAAAAAAAAAAAAAGGCAGAAGCCAAGATATGCGGTTTGTAGGTGAGGAACCCAAAACCAAAACAAAAAACTATAGGGGCGCCTGGGTGGCTCAGCTGGTTAACTGTCCACCTCTTGATTTCTGCTCAGGTCATGATCTCACCGTTCCTGAGATAGGGCCCCACGTTCCACTCCATGCTGATATCACAGAGCCTACTTGGGATTCTCTCTCCCTCTCCCTCTGTGCCTGCCCCCCACCCGTGTGTGCGCTCGCTCACTCTCTCTTTCTCTCCCTCTCTCTCAAAATCAATAGATACACTTAAATTTTTTAAATGACAAAAGATGGGAAAATATATACTAAGTATATACAACAAAACAAAAGCTAAAGTAGCTATAGAAGCATCAGACAAAATGGTCACTAAAGCGTAAGATTTCTCTTGCTGAGAATAAGTTATGGTTGCACTTATTTGACTGAAATTCCCAGGTCAACAGTAACAACTGTTACATGGTAACCGTGCTTTTGAGCCTCACCGTCCATAACCCCTTCGATCTTTGTGTCCATTTCCAGTTGACATAAGCCATACCTGGAATCCTCACCGACTCCGTCGTGCATTCTGAGTTCTCTCAGTTTTTCCATCCCTAACCACAATAGTCCTTACCCTCTGGGTTCCTCCTTTCTCCAAAAACACCAAACACCAAACCTAGTCTATTGCTCCAAACCCTCAAAACTCAACCTTTCTCATCTCAGTCGTGGCATCAGGGATTTCAGAGACACCGGCTCCCTTCTTGACCTCTGAACCAGTTGCCAAACAAGAGGTAAAGCAGATTGGAAGTGCTTCACCTTTTTAATTTATTTTTTGAAGTTTATTTTGAGAGAGAGAAAGCATGAATGGGGGAGGGGAAGAGAGCGTGGGAGAGAGAGAGCATCCCAAGCAGGCTCTGCACTGTCAGTGCAGAGCCCGAGGCAAGGCGTGATCTTGAACCCAGAGATCATGACTTGAGCAAAATCAAGAGTCAGCCGCTTGACCGACTGAAGCCACCCAGGCACCCTGCTTTGTCCTTTTTAAAGATAAGCTGCCTTTGTCCAAATTCGTATATTTAAGATCTTTTCTGAATACAGTGGTCAAAGACATTTGAAATGTAACTCTCTTTAAGAATAGCCCACAGATGGGGCGCCTGGGTGGCTCAGTTGGTTAAGCGGCTGACTCCTGACTTGGGCTCACGTTGTGATCTCATGGTTTGTGAGTTTGAGCCCCGCTTCAGGTCTCTGTGCTGACAGCTTGCTCAGAGCCTGGAGCCTGCTCTGGATTCTGTCTCCCTTTCTCTCTGGCCCTGCCCTGCTCACACTCTGTCTCTGTCTCTCTCAAAATAAATAAACATTAAAAAACAATTTTTTTTTGAAGAATGGCCAACAGTTTGTCTATCTCACAAAGGAGGTCAGTGATTAGTGATTACCTGAGCACTGGACCAGAATTCTCCCTCCGAGCATTCTAACCTGTAACAAACATAGGGCAGATTCTGACCTATTAGAAAAAAAAGAAGCAGCAGCAGCAGCCTAAAAGAGACAGTAAGAAAGAGTCAAAGAGAACAAGAACAAAACATAACTTACTTACTTTTTAAGCCAGATTGACCCTGAAACTGTTAACATATTGGAATTGGACATTGACCAAACCTGTCAGAGGAAAGGGGGAAATAAATTGAATCCCAAATAACACAAAGCTCTTTCTGTTTGTTTTAAAAGGTGGAGGGCAGAATTACTGATTTATACTGAATTTCTATAATTTTTTTCCTCTACAACACTTTAGCCAAACAAAAAGTCCTTAACTCTTACATAGAAGAGCATGATCCTAGGTCAAAAGAGCTTCTTTCACCCATGGATGTTAATTCGCATTCTAGATGGGAAGAGAAGGCATAAACAAGAAAAAGTCTAAAAGAAAAGGAGAGATTTAAACACCTGCTCAAGAAATTCAAGAGGTATCACTAGACCGAAAGTGGTTGTCAAAAGAATTGTATCCAAAAGAAATGCTAAACAAAATGGGCTGATAATATTGCTGAAGCATTCACTTCAATGCCAAAAAATAAGCGAAGGCAAAGAAACCCACCCCCACTTAAGCATATTTGAACGGTTAACTGCAAACACAGGAAAACCCAATGAAGAAAGGATGAGCAAAATGTTGCACAAAACCGACAGCAGCAGAAGAGCATGGGGGGGGGGCAGGAGGGGTGCTGCCCACTGCCCCATTGCTAAGGAAAGAATCACACTGTAGGAGTGAGTCTGGTAAGGTAAGAGAGAACAGGAGGGGTCCTATCTCTGCTAAGTCAGCTGTGGAGATACTGAGGGACAGACACTGGAGACTCCTGGAACGCGACCTGATGAGTCCAGGGAGGAAGAATGCATCCCAGCTCCCCCATCTGCAGCCGCATCAAAGGTTCCAAGGATTAGAAAAATTGCCCGACCCATTGCGCAAACCATCCTGGATACCCAGAATCTAATCCAGTTGATGAGTTTATTCAGCCATTTTTTGTGGAGTCGGTACCAGAAAAAATCTCAAATGACTTTTTGGCCTGGGAAACAAAACAGAAGATCAGTCTTCATGCAGCACCCTCATCAACGTTGCCAATGGTAATAAAGCAATTCTATAACTCTAATTCCTTAACATAAAGTTATGATTGCCAAGAACCAAAATTATAGTCCTTGACTCCTTTTGCTCTAGATGAAATGAGTCTTGGTATCTGGACTATTTAAACAGTATCCTGTCTATGCACTTACTTTCCAGCCCAGACATGGAAAGGTAGGTATGCTGCTCCCTCTACTGGCTATGCCTCTGCAGTTAAAGATGAGGTGAACTTCACAACTCAGCCTTTTAGCTGGATTCCTCTCTCCAAAGACCGAGAAATGGACAGTGCAAGTTTCTTAAACCTTAATCAAAGATTTACAGAGCCCTTCCCAAACGTCCCATTAAAGAGTTAACATAAACACGTTGAAACCCTTAAAAATAAATTCTACTCATTTATTTTGCGGATAGTGGCTGAAAACTGTTGAAATTTTCTGATGATTGTCTTGACTCTGCCCTGGAGAGTTCTTAAAGACTAGAGAGGGAATTTAAGAAAGGAAAATAATAATGAAGCTATTTCAGACGTGTCGAAGCAATGTTTCCAAGCATTTCCTATTCTCTCTCCCCTCACGACAGGCAGAGCCTTTGTCACCCCCGTTCTTCCATCACCGAAATGTGCAAACACACTTGGTGGCCTTATATCTGTTTTCCTCTGAACTTCCAGAAAAGAGGATAGCTGTATACAGGTAAGTGTAGGTGAAACCCGGGGTATTTTTCTTTCCTGAAAACTAGTAGGAATAATGGGAACAACTGGACACACCCCTTACACCAGCCAATTGTTTGTTAGTCAGGTGGCTTCATGGGGCCATTTCCTCCTCACTGATTATCACGCATATAGTCTGAAGTTGACATACCACAATGTATCCTCTCTCTTCCAAGGTCCCAATTTTACCCTTAACCTGTCTAGTCAACCAAAGTCGCTCATTAGGGTCCATCTGATAAATATTTACTGAGCACCTACAATCGGTCAGGCAATGTCCTAGGGGCCATGGGTATAGTAGTGAACAGACAATTTCACCCATTTCACTGAAAAGACAAGGCAGTTTAGTGAGCTCCCATTCATTGTCCTGCATCTCAATGAGTTTATATGTGTCCCACATATACTAGGTCAAACTCCAACTCCATGAAATCTTCTCTGACCAGTTTGGGCCATGGTTCTCACACCAACTCTGATTTCTGAAACATTCTGTCATTAAGCCACTACATGTTTCCTATCTATACACGTATTTTCTTTTTTTTAATTTTCTAATGTTTATTTATTTTGAGGAGAGAGCGATAGAGTGTGAGTGGGGGAGGGGCAGAGAGAGAGGGAGACACAGAATCCAAAGCAGGTTCCAGGTTCTGAGCTGTCAGCGCAGAGCCCAACGCGGGGCTCGAACTCACGAGCTGTGAGATCATGACCTGAGCTGAAGCTGGACGCTTAACTGACTGAGCCACCTAGGCGCCCCTCTATACATGTGTTTCTTATGTCTGCTATTGCTTTGAATTAGTATTTAAAAAAATTTTTTTACATTTATTTATTTTTGAGAGACAGAGAGATATAGAGTGTGAGCAGGGGAGGGGCAGAGAGAGAGGGAGACACAGAATCAGAAGCAGGCTCCAGGCTCCGAGCTGTCAGCACAGAGCCTGATGCAGCACTCAAACCCATGGACTATGAGATCATGACCTGAGCTGAAGTTGGACACCTAACCGACTGAGCCACCCAGGTTCCCCCTGAATTAGTATTTAAATACTTCACTGCCATCTGACTGTTCACATATGTCTGCATTTTCTCCTCAACTGCAAGAAACACATTACCTGATATAAATTATGTAAGAAGTCCTGAAAAGGTATAAAAGTAAATCATATTTAACAACTCACCTTTCTTGAAAAGAAATTACTAAATACAGTCTGTCAGCAAAGTTTTATGTACTATAGAAACTGAATTGGTTACAAACAGTAACTAGATTGTTTTATATTAAGATGTTAATTGTAATCCCCAGGGCAACTTCTAAGAAAGTAACAAAAAATATAGTAAAAAAAAAACAAGATTAAGAGAATTTAAATGGTATCTAACAAAAGAAGGCAGTAAGGGAGAAATAGAAGAACAAAAAGAACATAAGACATATAGGAAACAAATACTAAAATGATAGGCATAAATCCTACCATACCAGTAATTGTATTAAATGTAAATGGATTAAATATTCCCAATCAAAAGACAGATATTGGGAAGAATAGATTTTTTTTAACGTTTATTTTTTAGAGAGAGAGAGAGAGAGAGTGGGGAGGGGCAGAAAGAGAGGGAGGCAGAGGATCCTAAGGGGGCTCTACACTGATAGTAGAGAGCCCGATGCAGGGCTTGAACTCACGAACCCTGAGATCATAATCTGAGCCAAAGTCAGATGCTTAACCAATTAAGCCACCCAGGCACCCCAGGCAGAATAAGTTTTTTAAGTCATCCAATTCTATGTCTGCTGGAAGCCGAGCTATCCCAGCCTGAGTGGCAGGGCCCGGGCCGTGGACGGATTGGTGACTGCAGGGCGGCCCACAGACAGTGAAGCTTCTTGTCCTCCTGCTTTTAGGTAATTTGGCCTTAAAACTACCTGGGGTTTTGTCTGTTGGGGAACTGCTCTCGACAGGCCCTCTATTAAAGAGGAACTGTTAGGAGGGGCGCCTGGGTGGCGCAGTCGGTTAAGCGTCCGACTTCAGCCAGGTCACGATCTTGCGGTCTGTGAGTTCGAGCCCCGCGTCAGGCTCTGGGCTGATGGCTCGGAGCCTGGAGCCTGTTTCCGATGCTGTGTCTCCCTCTCTCTCTGCCCCTCCCCCGTTCATGCTCTGTTTCTCTCTGTCCCAAAAAAAATAAATAAAAAAAAGTTGAAAAAAAAAATTAAAAAAAAAAAAAAAGAGGAACCGTTAGGAAAGAAAATAAGGTGTCGCAAGAAATTGTGCAGCCTTACGTTTAGCCCTTGCCATCCCCTGTGGAGACTCCTCTACTTGCAGGAAGGATAGCCCCATACATTTGCCAGCAAAGGCAGCCAACTAAGGAGAGACATATGGATTTGAAAGCCCCACTCTGGCAACTAAGGAGTGTATCTCTGAGCACAGGTGACTTCAACCCCTAGGCCCACCCGGGCCCCCGGAGGCATTCCAGATGATGACTGAAGCTAGTCGGTTAAGGTACAGAATGGTTCCTTGGTTCCTAGGTGAATTGTCTCTCTGAGAATGTATGAGGCGTGGATTTCTAAAGTCTTTTTCAGCCCCTTTCTGGCACCCGGACCAAGGCAAACACATTGTTCTTCTGGCCTCATGTGGTTAGGAGGTCATGTCCCTGTAACTGTTCCACTTGAGGTGTTGAGAAACGGAGGGCCTTTCACGAGAACAGCAAAGCAAATGCTTTGTGGATTATAGATAAACGCAGATGCATAATGGAATAATGTAAGAAATTAATCAATAATCAAAGGGTATGCGGGAAACTTAGGGGGAAAATCACCAGGTTATTTCTTAAAGGTTGTTTACACATAGGAACATTTTCAAAATTAGGTAATGTTAGAAAAACACAGATGGCGTATGTTACAAGGAAATCACTAGCATATATCATGCCACGTTCACTACAACAAATCGGCCAGTTCAACACACTGCTGTTGTCTGTGTCCATGTTTTTTTTGTTTTTATTTTAGTTTTGTTTTATTTTCACCTTGTCGCTGACGCCGTTCATCCTTCGGGAACCCCTGGACCTGTTGGAGCCGGACTCTGGCATATGTCTATGTGACATATACTTTAACTTCAGAAACATGACTAGGGTAAAAGTTAAAAAGATGTAAAATAATATACCATGCAGACAGTAACCAAAAGAGTTGGAGTCCTATATTAATATCAGATAAATTGACTTCAAGACAAGGATTTTATGATGATAAAAGGGTCAATCCGTCAGAAAGACATAACAATTACAAACATATATGTATCAAATAAGAGAGTCCCGTAATACATGCAGAAAAATTTACAGAATTGAGGAAATACATAATTCAGCATCAATAATTTCAATAACCCATTTTCAATAATGGATAGAACAATTAAGCAGAAGATCAAAAAAGAAATAAAAGACTTGAAAAACAACATAAACCAACTGCACCTAACAAACATTGACAGAACACTCCATCCAACAACAGCACAAAAAACTAGGAATAAAAGGGAACGTCCGCATCAACCTGATGAAGGCTATCTTCTAAAATCCCACAGCTAACATCATACTTAATGAAGAAAGACTAAATATTTTCCCCTATGATCAAGAACAAGACAAGAATGTCTGTTCTAATCACATCTAGTCATTATACGGGAGGTTCCAGCCAGAGAGATTAGTCAAGAAAAAGAAATAAAGGCATCCAGATTGGAAAGAAGTGAAACTGTCTCTATTCACAGGTGGCATCATCTTGAATGTAGAAATTCCCAAATAATCCTTTAAAAATATATTGAAATAATAAATGAGTCAGCAAGTTTGCAGAATAGAAGATCAATATGAAAAAATTAAATGTATCTCTATACACTATGAACAATACAAAAATGAAATTTAAAAAATTCCATTTATAATAGCATCAAAAAGAATAAAATACTTAGGAATTAATTTAATAAAAGAAGTATAAGGATTATACAATGAAAACTACAAGGCATCATTTAAAAAACTTAGAGAGGGATCTTAAAGTTATGTTAAGTTATGCTTCCACTTGTAGTGCTTTAGATCATATAATATTTTTTTTTTTAAATGAGGGGTAGCTGGGTGGCTTAGTCAGTTAAGCGTCCCACTTCAGCTCAGGTCATGATCTCACTGCTCATGAGTTTGGTCATGATCTCACGGCTCATGAGCTCAAGCCCCATATCAGGCTCTCTGCTATCAGCACAAAGCCCACTTCAGATTCTCTGTCCTGTTCTCTCTCTGCCCCTCCCCTACCTCTCTTCTTTTTGTTCAAAAATAAATAAACATATTTTTACATTTTTTTCACATTTAATTTTTGAGAGAGAGAGAGAGAGAGTGAGCAAGGGAGAGGCAGAGAGAGGGGGTGACACAGAATCCGAAGCAGCTCCAGACTCTGAGCTGTCAGCGCAGAGCCTGACATGGGGTTTGAACCCACAAGCTATGAGATCATGGTCTGAGCCAAAGTCAGACTCTTAACCGACTGAGCCATCCAGGTGCCCCAATAAACATTTTTTTTAAAGAAATAAACCTATATCTCTATGGTCAATTGATTTTTGACAAGAGTGTCAAGACCATCCATTGGGGAAAGAATAGACTCTTCAGCATCCTGGACACCCGGATATCCAGGTGCAAAAGAATAAAGTTGGACCCCCTACCACACAATATACAAAAATCAACTAAAAATGCATCAATTACCTAAAGAGCTAAAACCATAAAACTCTAGAAGAAAACCTAAGGGTAATCTTTATGACCTCAGATTTAACAACAGATTCCTGGAGATGACACCAAAAACATGAGTAACAAAAGAAAAAATGTATAAATTGGACTTCATCAAAATTAAAATCTTTGTGCATGAAGGATATTGTCAAGAAAGTGAAAAGACAACGTACATAATGGGATAAAATAGGATAAAATATGTGCAAATCGTATATCATATAAAAGTCTAGAATGTGGAATAAACGAACTCTTACAAATCAACAATAAAAAGACAACCCAAGTTAAAAATGGGCAAAAGACTTGAACAGACATTGCCCCAAGGAGACACATGAATGGCCAACAAGCACCCGAAAAGATGTCGATATCATTAGGCAATGGGGAAATACAAATTGAAACCACAAAGAGATACCACTTCACCCCCACTAGGATGGCTATCATCAGAAAGATAGATAACAAGTGTTGGCAAGGATGTGGAGAAATTGGGACATTCATGCATTGTTGGTGAGTAAGTAACATGGTGTGATTAGTTTGCCAAAGCAGTTCTTTAAAAAGTTAAACATGGTGTTGCCATGTGACCTGGCAATTCTACTCGTAGGGATGTACTTAAGGGAAATCAAAACAATTGTCTGCACAAAAACTTGTACATGAATGTTTTATGGCAGCATTATTTATAATAGCCAAAGAATAGAAACAATACAAAAGTCCATCAACAGACAAACGGATCAACAACATGTGGTTGGTATACCAATACAATGGAATGTTTGGGGCCATAAAAAGGAACGAAATAATGCTATATGCTACAACATGGATGAACCCTGAAAACACCATGCTAAGTGAAAGAAGCCAGACATGATAGGTCACATATTGTATGATGACATTTCCATGAAATCTTTTCTATTTGCAGGAACTGACAAAGTTCCAACTTTGTCCTTTTTCAACATTATTTTGGCTGTTTGGAGTCCTTTGCATTTCCATCTGAGTTTTAGGATCATCAGCTTGTCCATTCTGCAAATGGAATAAGATTGCACAGAAATGAAATCAATAGGTTGCCTGGGTGGTTCAGCCAGTTAAACTTCTGATTCTTGACTTCAGCTCAGGTCATGATCTTGCAATTCATGAGTTCAAGCCCCACTTCGGGCTCTGTGCTGACAGCGGAGCCTGCTTGGGGTTCTCCTTCTCAGCCCCTCTTCTGCTAATGCTCACTCTCTGTCTCTCTCTCAAAATAAATACATAAATAAAAACTTTAAAAATAAATAAATAAAATCAATTTTGCTAACAGGTAAATCTATAGAGCCAGAAAGTAGATTAGTCGTTATCAGGGGCTCAGAGACTTCTCAGAGTGGAATAGCAAATGGCTGCTAATGGGTACAGGGTTTCCTGTTGGGATAATGAAAATGTTCTAAAATTATATAATGGTAATGGTGCACAACTCCATGAATGTGCTTAAAAACCACTAAATTGTAGACTTTAAAAGGGTGAATTTTATAGTATATGAACTACATTTCAATAAAGTTGTCATTTTTAACATCCCATCCTGGGAAATGAGGATGATATAGTTGTATTCCCACACGATCTATATGCCTTGTACATAGAGGCGCCAAAAATATGTATGTAGATGAGTGCACATGACACTGCCTGTTCACAAATTGCTCCAAATATTAGTTGAAGCTTTTCAAATGGGTCAAACTCCTTGAGGCATAGCCCATGCCTTACACATCGTGAATACTCATTACGGTTAGACGTTGCATTGTGATTTCATCGAGCCTGGAGATAATCACATCCACGGTGGGTAGTAATGCTTAGTACCTTGTATGACCTACGACTCCTGATTATTCAGGAGGCAGCGCTGTGCAGTGGACTCTGGAATCAGACTAGCTAGGTTTAAATCCAACCTCTGTGGGGCGCCTGGGTGGCTCAGTTGGTTAGGTGTCCGACTTCGGCCAGGTCATGAACTTATGGTTCCTGAGTTGGAGCCCCGTGTCAGGCTCTGTGCTGACAGCTCAGAGCCTGGAGCCTGCTTCGGATTCTGTGTCTTCCTCTCTCTCTGCCCCTCCCCCGCTCATGCTCTCTCTCTCTCTCTCTCTCTCAAAAAAAAAAAAAAATGAATGAACATTAAAAAAAATTGTTTTAAATCCAACTTCTATGACTTAATATGATCTTGAGTGAACGACTTAACCTCTGTGAGCCTTGGTTTCCTCCTCTATTAGGACAGGATTGATAATAGTAACCACCTTTGAGGGCTGCGTGAGGCTTAGATGACGTAAAACGTGTAGAGCACCTACGTGACCTGTAAAAAGCGCTTATCATTCATTCATTGAGCTGCTCAGCATTCATCGAACACTGGTTTTAATTCTCTGCCCACCAAGGATAGAAGTAGAAGAAAACTGTGTAAACAAATCAATACCATAAAGTGCTCTGGGGCTCTGAAAGGCACAAGAGGGAATCCCAAGGGACACCATGTATATGTGAGGGGGCAGGAGTACAGGATATCAGGAAAAGTTTTATGGGAGAAGTACCACCAGAATAGAGTGTTTATTTAACTTTTTTTTTTTTTTTAAGAGTCATTCCCTGGATTGAGGGAAATAGGGAAATAGGACATTCTAAGGAGAGAATGATAAGGGGAAAGCATTATTTGTTCAGGGAGCTGTGATGAGCTCAGCACAATGGGACCCAAGGGGAGGTACAGAAAAGTCCAGAGAAGCAGGAGCCAGATCACAGAAAGCCTTGTTTTTCCTCCTTCATCAGGGCAGACTGAATCACCTGGCACCTGGGAATCCTCCTCCCCACTCCAGAAAAGGCATTTTCTTTGGGTGGTTTTGCTTCGAAAGGCCATAGAGCAAAATAGAGGAAGGACTGAAACTTTGAGACTGCTTGAATATTTCCAAAGTATTCTAGTAATTTTAATGCTGACAAGGCCAATCATTTATTGATCAGCCATCATCGAACACCCAGAGGCTTCAGGACAGCTATTAGGAGTGACCAGTGTCCTTAATAAATGCAATTGCACTTTGCATGAGCCCAGTTTCCCTGGCATGCTCCCAGCATGCACTATTCCTGCACTGGGCACCAGAAGGGCTAAAACAAGATGGCAGCTCCCAGAGGAGTGCCCTCAATTACCCACAAGCATCTGGGCATAAGTTCTCATCATAGGTGATTATGGCCACGGGTTAATCTAGTGGTTCCTCCAAATTAATAGCCTGGAGTATTGAAGAAGCCAGAAGTGACCACAACACTCTGAGTTTTTGGAAAAGCCCAGCTGGCTGAGTGTCAGTCTTCCGTTAGACCAAACCTTGGTGTGTTGTTTAACCACATCACCCTTTCCTGGAATCCAGCCCTTTGGCTGACACTCTTCTGTGGAGACACAGTGTCCCTCTTGTGGCTCAGAAATACCATTTAGGCTTTTCTTCTGCCTCAGCATTCCCATTTCTCATTCTTTCAGCTTCTTCCAATCCATTCTTCTCTTCTCTTGGGCATATGCTCGGTCTTTCCGCACTCATTTCTTCAGATTATTTTCCCTTGAGTTTTGTTTTTTTTCTTTTCCTTCAAAAGACCTGACGTCTGTTTCTTTCCCTGCTCTTGATTTTTCAATTTCTCTCTCTTCCCCTGTGCCCTCCTCCCTCTTCTCCCACTTCCTGTCTTTCTTTTACTTTTTAATTGGCCTCAAATGAAAGCAAAAAAAATCACTGTTTCATGACACGCTCAGCAGGTTCTTGTGTTTGGTTCATGTTTTTTCTAATTACTTGTTTTTATGTCATAAGCACCAATGAATCTACTAATCTTGAAACAAAAAAAAAAGGGTCACAACAATAATCCTACAGGCAAACCATTTTTGTAGCCCACTACCCCCATCCCCCGGCCCCTCACCAGGTAGCCTACCATGCCGAATCTTGGGCATCATCCCTCCTTTTCTTTTAATACTGATAATTGTATCAATGTGTAGGTGTCAATTCTTTTTACTCTAGAGGAGCCTGGGTGGCTCAGTCGGTTGAGTGTCCAAACTCTTAATTTGGCCTCAGGTCACGATCCTAGGGTCATAGGATCAAGCCCCGAGTCTGGCTCCATGCTTAGCATGGAGCCTGCTAAGATTCTCTCTTGGTGCCTCTGTCCCTCTCTCTCACATGTGCTCACTCTCTCTCAAATAAAACAAAATTTTTTTATTATTCTAGTTTTTTTGCTTTATGAAAGATTCATGCTTTTCTTTGTTTTAGCTTTATTTTATAAACGTTGTAATCTTGAAATAAGTTCAAACTTACAGAAATGTCAAGGATAGTACACAGAACTTTCATATAGTTATATATACACACACATACACACCACACACCACCACACACACACAGACAGAGACAGAGAGTTGGACTTCCTGGGTGGCTCAGTCCTTAAGCATCAGACTTTGGCTCAGATCATGATCTCCCAGTTTGTGAGTTTGAGCTCCACATCAGGTGAGCTTGTGCCCCACTTTGGGTGAACACGACCCACTTTGAGTAAAACATGAGCACCCATTCAGTGAGCCCTACTTCTCTCTTTCTCTCTCCCTCTCTCTCCTTCTCTCTCATCTCTCTGCCCTTGCTCTTGTGTGCCTTCTCTCTCTCTCTCAAAAAAAAAATATATATATATATTAATATATATATATATATATATATATAAAGAAAATCTTTTGAAAGGCGGTTTCATATGTCTTGCCTCTTTATACCATTAATACATCAGTGTGTATTTCCTAAGAACAAGGAAATTCTCTCATATAACCACAAACGAAGGAAAGTAAACATTAATATCATACTTATACACTTACGTCTTATCCATAGTCCATTTTTTGAATGAACGAGTCCATTTTGAAGTTTGTCCATTGCCCCAATAATAGCACTGACAGCAATTTTTCCAAGTACGGAATCTGGTCCAGAATTGCATCGTGTGCTCGTTATTGGTGTCTCTTCCGTCCTCTTGAGTCCTGAAATTTTCTTCTGCTTTTCTTTGCTCTTCATGACATTACCGTTCCATCTGGGGTTTTATTAAGATCCTTCAGTTTGGGTTTTCCTAATGTTTCTTTTCCGATTGCATTCAGGTTATTCATTTCTGCCAGTGACACCACAGAAGCGATGCTGTGTTTCGTGCCCTTTCTCCATGAACCTCAGCCAGAGGCCCCTTGTCGGCGATATTTGCTTTGATCCTTCGGTTATATTGCTGCCTGGTGTCTCCAGACTGTATGTTTACATATGTTTTGGGAGAATTATTATTTCACCTAACGTTACATTGTTAAGACATATCCATATCGTTTTGTGTCACGCTCTTCTCTCTCTTTTTCCCACACCCACCCACAGACACATACACACCCACCTACACTCACAGCGCACCACGCATGCGTTTTCCTTCTTTTTTCCTTCCTGTCTCTCATTTTCCGGACGCATTCTTACTCAATCAATTTGGAAGTATTCAACTCCCAGCTGAAGGACGTACCTTCTTTTCTTCAGTTACTGTAGACTAACCTCCAGAGATTGGCATAAAGTTGCCAAAATTATGGTTTGTGATGAAAACAGATGGCTTAGCAAAGAAGCAGACATCAAAGAGATCAAAAACGAATGCCTCGCCTTTCACTCACTCAAACCAAAGAACCAACCTGAATTTATTAACTGAGTGATTGTTATGTCCCAGTACCATACTTGACTAGATGGGGACACATAAAGTGCAAAACCGCCAAGGGCTTAGAAGCCCGACACTCCCCTCTCTCAGCAGTGCACCTGTCGACCCCTCTCTCGTGCTTCAAGGCACAGCTCAAATTCACCCCTCCTAAGCTAACACTTCTGGCACCTACCTTAAGTACCTTAATTGAGTACCTACTACTTTTTTCAAGTACAGTGTTATATACTTTCCTCATAGTAGTTATGGAAGGTAGGTGCTACAATTTTTATTTGTCCAATGAGTAGACTGAGACTCAAAGTTTTCAAGGCCTTATAAGCAGTCACACAGCTTGTTTCCGGACCAGGCAGAACTGGTGCTCAAGCCTGACTTCAGGGTTGATCCATATCTTCTCACTATTCCACAGTGAGTCCTAACAGAGTCAGTGCTTTGTCCTTAAAACTGGTAACATCTTGCTTATAGTTCAAATACCATGGTTATTACTCCATATCACAGTTCTCTTCACATCCCTCCCATGTGTTGGATTTTGAGTTACTTCAGCATAAGAATAAAGTCCATGCTCAATTTTGAGTCCCCAGAATTTGGCAGAGTAACTACAAAGGACAGTCAATCTTCATTATTCATGGATTCCATATCTGAGAATTTGTTAAAGTTTATTTGTCATCCAACAATCAACATCAGGGGCACTTTTGTGAACATGCCCGTGGTCACAGGATGAAAACTTGGAACGGCCCCACTCATACACTCCAAGTCGACAGCCAATGAGGTATTTCTCTGTCTTCCTGTTTCAGCTCTCAGACTGCAAACACGTGTCCTCGTAGCCACCTTTTTGCCACTTTTTTTCTTTTATAATTTTGTACTTTTTGCTGGTGTTTTCACTGTTCAAAATGGCCCACAAGCATTGTGCTGAGGTGCTGACCAGTATTCTAGGCACAAGAAGGCTGGGATGTGCCTTCCAGAGAAAATACGTGTGTTAGATACGCTTCCTTCAGGCTTGAGTTATTAGTGCTGTTGGCTGTGATTTCAATGTTAATAAGTCAACAATATATATTAAATAAGGTGTCCTTAAATAAAAGCATATATAAACAGGTTACGTATTGATTGGTTTACAAAAACATTGTGGCCAGAGGCTGGTAGGAACCTAACCCTGTATTTTCCCCTAGGAGCAATGGTTTGTTACTGCTAATTCAGTGTTTGTGGGGACTTTGTAGAACATAATTACTGTGACTAGTAAGAATTGACTATAGTGGGTGGTAAATAAATGCATGGGGGGAAATGAAGGAAAGAAGACATCTGTTGGAGAAATGACATTAACTGATGAAAAGCTTCTCTAGGAACCCACGTGAAAAACCAAAATGATCGAGAAAATTTATATAGATATAGTAAAGAAGTGTCAGATTATGTAGTATAGGCAGAAAATCAATTATTATATAATAATAACACACAGAAGGAAGGGATAATAAATGTACATTTCTCAATGGGAAGAAAATGTTCTGTGACAATTTGTTTCCAAAAGAATGAATATTTATTATACAAATTCAAGCATTTCCGGCTGCCCTGAATTTAACACTCCATAGTTTTTAGCATTTTTCCTTTGCATCTCACTGAGCACATTAAAAAAGCTATATATTTTATGTCCGGAAAAATATAATAGTACAACTTTTTTTTGAGGGGGTGAAGAGAACGAGCAAGGGAGGAGCAGAGGAAGAGGGATAAAGAGAGACTCTTAAGCTGGGTGTGGAGCCCGCATGGGGCTAGATTTCATGACCCTAAGATCACGACCTGAGCTGAAATCAAGAGTTGGATGTTCAACGGACTTAGCCACCCAGGCGCCCCGGTACCACATTTTTTAACCACAAAAGTTTTCAAGAACTCACTGTATAACTCTTCCAAATTTTTTATTATTAAATGTTTTTTTACTGACTGACAGAATGATTCGATCCATTTTTAGAGAAAAATACACTGGAATATCTCTGAGCTCTTCGTAAAGCAAGGAAGAGGAATTTGTTTGCTCTTTCTACTGACTTTATAGAGCAGATTCTACACTGTGGCATGATGGGAAAGGGCCTGACCTGCCAGTTCCTTATCCATATGATTGTGGTAAAAGCAGACATAACATTATGGCTCAAACAGAACAAAGATGAGCTTACAAAGTACATGGTATAAATAATTCCAGAGCTTTGGGACACAGATCTCTTTTTTTCAAGACACGAATCTCATGTAACCATAATCATGATTGGTGGTGGGGAATTTTAAAAACAGAGTCTTCTCTAAGCCCTCCAGACTTAGTTATACCACAGCTAAATCAGGTGATTCCAACACATGATTCACATCCCACAAAAAATGAAATGTTTACAAAAATAAGTCTCCCAAAGGACAAAGTAGCCTTTTCTCAAATCCATTCAAATTTTTAAGCCAATCTTCCTATGTTTTGTTTGACATAACTACCATATTTCCTATGCTAAAATACGAGGTTCATACACACACAGGGGTCTGACACAGTTTAAATGCAACTTTGCCTTTAGTGCATGTAGGTCAGGAATCAAGTCTATTGGTATAGTGATCGATACACACATATATCTTTTATTATGAAAATCTTCAACCACACTCAAAAATGGTAGGAGAAAGAATACAACAAACTCCCATTTACCAACCACACAACTATATTTTCAAATACAAGGAAAAGATCCTAGAGCTTCCTACCTTGTCCCATCTACACCTAGAGCAAACAATAACAGCACCAACAACACTGAATGCTTTGCAGAATATGAGCTGTTGGACTTGTAAACACTTTGAATTTCAACCTGAAATGCCCAGCGGGGTGGCTGCATAGAGTAGTTTTCCTAAGTCCCTTGCATAATAAAAATTGATGACTATGAAAATCTGATTTCAAACATTTTTTATTGTTATAAAGTTATGCATTTTCATTTTGTAAAATTGGCAAATGCAATCACATAAATTAGCAGGTGGATGGGCATTTTATGGTATAATGAAATAAATGTTCATTTTCTTTGGTGTGATAATAGTATTACAGTTAAGTAGGAATAGTTATTTTTAGGAGACTTATAATAAAGCATTCGAGGGAGAAATGTTATGTCCGTAACTTGGTTCAGCAATGGTATCTGTGTGTGTGTGTGTGTGTGTGTGTGTGTGTGTAGATCCAGAGTTGACCAACTTTTTCTGTAAAGAGCCAGATAGAGATAGTAAATGTTTTAGGCTTTGCAGACCAAGATACTAAATCAAGGATATTTTATAGATAACAATATAACCAGCTAAACCTGAAAGCATAAAAACCCTTAACTCAGGGCTGTACAAAAACAGGTGATGAGTCAAATTTGGTGACCATAGTTTGAGTCAGATGACCATATTTTGGGAACTTTTGATGTAACAGATAGATACATCGATGATAGAAGATAGTGGGTAGGTATGTTGGTAGATAGATAGATAATAGATAGATAGGCAAATATAGGGAAAGATTAACAGTTATTGAATCTTAGTAGAGAGAATATGGATGTTTGTTGTACTAGTTTTTAAAATGTTCTTTTGGTTTGAAGATTTTCATAATAAAAAGTTGGGGGAAAAGCAAATACACAAAAATACAATGAAAATAAATATCACCCATAATACAAGCACCTCAAGATTATTGACACCATCAACATCTTGGTCAAGTTGCTTTTCTTCTCTTTTCTTTTTTTTTTTTTTTTTTTTTTGGTTTATTTATTCAAGAGAGGGAAAGAGCACTGGAGGGGAGGGGCAGAGAGAAGGAAAGACAGAATCCCAAGCAGGCTCCGTGCTGTCAGCACAGAACCCAATGCAGGGTTTGAACCCACGAACCTCAAGATCACGACCTGAGCTGAGATCAGGAGCCCGACACTTAACCGACTGAGCCATCCAGGTGCCCCAAGTTGCTTTTATTTTTAATTCCTGGAGTGTGCAGAGTCTGTATTTTTTCCAATGATAATGAGATCCTACCTCATATAAAGTTTTACAGCTTGCCATTTCGTTTCACAATTTTTCCTTTTTTTTTTCATTTCGCAGTTTTTCATAAGCATTTTCACATGTGGTAATTATATTAATGGACTCATAATATCCTACTGAAAAAGTTTTTTAAGCGTCTTAATTATTTCTCAATTATTGAACATTTAATTCATTTTCTATTCTCCACTCACGTAAGAATTTCTTAATGTGATTTTTATTTGAGAGAGAGAGAGCAAATGGGGGAGAGGGGCAGAGGAAGAGAGAGAGAGAATCTCAAGCAGGCTCCACACCCAGTATGGAGCCCGATGAGGGGTTGGATCCCACACAACCCTCTCTGTCTCTCAAAGTAAATAAATAAACATGAAAAAACAAAGTAACCATGCCCTGTCACTCTCTACCCTAACTTCCTACTGCTCATCATCACTCAGCCTTGAGTGTGTTTATTTGCCTTTGTTGGTGCCTCCAGTTGGATGTAAATTTCAGGAGGGCAGGGGATTTGCCTGGCAATGGTCACTGCTCTTACCCCTGTGTTATACACTTAGTAGCTATTCAATAAATATGTGTTGAATAACGGGATGAGTGAATACCAGTCTGGGGCCCATGAATGAATACTTGAGACTTGGTCTTCATTTGCCATTAAGATATAGATCTTCTCTCAGGCTTCTCAGGTTCTCATATTTGGTATATGCTATAGTTTTGATTACGCCACACTGTAATTCCTCTTGCCCATCTATTATGTGTGTGAGTTAATAGATGTTGTTTCTTTCTGTTTTTTATTTTGAAAAATCGTAAAGCTGTGGACAATTACAAGAGTAGTATAATGACCACTATATTCCTTCCACCGAGCTTCACCACTTGCCAACAGTTTAACACATTTTCTTTATCGCCCCCCATATTTATTATTTTTATTGTTATGTTGAGACTCTTGACCACATGACTCTTAAATTTCTTAGGAAACCATCTGAGAACCACAACAGAGCTGACTTCCTGAGGGTTTCTAATTTTCACTTTAAACGTCCTCTGAGACCTAACTGATCTTGGGTGGCAGGAAAAGATGAAAGAAGTACATATTTACAAACCCAGGAGCTATTTTTAAAGACAAGTTCAAATCAAAAGCTTCCCCTTGCCATCCAAAAGTTATATCGTGTTTTGGGAGCTAGATTTAATAGATCTCTAACGCTTTACTTACCCTGTGAAGACACAGCATGGAGAGAGAAAGAGAGGTTCTGCCCCAAATCCATTTTACCAAAAGGGGCATGTGACACACCCGAGTGTCGCATCGCACCTGGGTTGTAATTTAACTTTCTCTTTAGGCAGCTGGGGCTGTGGCTCTAGTCTCATCCCAGCTTAGTGGGGAAATTCAACCAAAGCGGCTTTGGACTGTGTCTTCTTTAACTCTACTGCCATCTAGTGTGGAGAGAACAGAACTTGGGGCTCTGCGAAAAAGAGAAGGTGAATGTGTACTCTTTGTTTCCGTATCTGGATTCAAAGCCTGTCCGACTGCTGAATAAACTACCATGGCCTTTTTCCTTGGATTTGGATGAAGGAAAGTTTCTAAGAAAAAAATATATACTTTAAAAATTAGACTGTATTTCACACTATTTTGAAAACAGGCTAGACGAAGGCTTGCTTTTCTAATTTTTTTTTAAAGATTTTATTTTTCAGTAATTTTATTCTGAGTAATCTCTACATGCAACATGCTGGGGGTGGGGCGCGCTCAAACTCACAACACTGAGATCCAAAGTCACATGGTCTACTGACTGAGCCACCCAGGCACCCCATGGCTTGCTTTTCCCCATGAAACCCTCTGGCCCATTTGGCCTCACAAATGATTCCTACATCATCCCTTCTCACTCCAAGGGCATACTCAGGTCTTCAGCGGGGCATTTTCCTTCTTTCCAGTGGGACAGGCTAGAAAGAGGGAAGAGAAAAGAGGGAAACCAAGAAGAAAGTCAAAGGCAAAAGGAAGGGAATGATGGGAAAAATAATAATAAAGACACTAAAAGAGACCAAGGAGTGGGACACAAATACAAGAAAGTGCAGAAGGAAAAGCATGCAACGTTAAAACGAGACACCCAGGAGCCGAGAAAGGCAGAAATACGAGCGAAAATGTCGAGGAGCCAAGGTAAAAAGAGGCAAAGAAAGAGATGGAAAAGGCGAAGGGTTGTGCCCACAGTTGGTTGGCCCTGCTTTGCCCCACAAGGGACCACAGGAGGACACACACTCGCTCCCCACTCTTTCCTCAGACTCGCCGCCTCCTTCCATACAGGACCGTTGGTGTCCACCCCACTGGGATGGAAGCTTCCATAGAGCAGAGGTTTTTACTGCCCCCCCCAGCCCCTTTTTGTTCATTGATGTATCCCCAGTGTCTGGAACAACACCTGGCACACACATGACACACGTGCGATAAATGTTCATCGAACAAATGAAGGAATGTGGGGCCGCTCTAGACATGAACGTGAAGATGTATTTGCAACGTTGGCTTTGCTTGGTGACTGTGACACCTTCTCTCCTGGCAGGACCACATTCTCATTTGCAGGCCACCGCCTGGTTTTTCACACACCCTTCTTGCTCTAGGCCAAGTGTTCATGTCCCCACAAAATTCATAGATTGAAACCTAATGCCCAATCTGATGCACGGTATTTGGAAGGTGGGGCCTTGGGGAGGTGCTCTGGTCATGAGTGGAGCCCTCTCGAAAAGGGATTGGTGTCCTCAGAAGAGAGGCCTGACAGAACTGCCTCGCCCCTTCCTCCATGTGAGGACACAGTTAGAAGTCTGTGACCTGGAACAGGGCCCTCACCCAACCATGCTGGCTCCCTGATCTCAGGCTTTCACCTTAAGGACCATGGGAAATAAATTTCTGTTGTTTGAAACCACCCAGTCTGTGATATGCTGTTACAGTGGCCCAAATAGACCTAAACACTACCCTTCTGAGGAGACAAGCCCTTCTTAGAAGTCACTGACTATATTTCCACTCACGTCAACATTCCTCTGAGAGGTATATTCTGACATCAAAAACAGTTATCAGGGCACCTGGCTGGCTCCGTTGGTAGAGCATGGGACTCTTGATCTCAGGGTCTTGAGTTTGAGCCCCACATTAGGCATAAAGCTAACTTTATTTTTTTAATTTTTTAAAGTTTATTTTTGAGAGAGAGAGAGAGAGAGCGCAAGCAGGGAGGTGCAGAGAGAGACAGAGACACAGAATCTGAAGCAGGTTCCAGGCTCTGAGCTGTCAGCACACAGCCTGATGTGGGGCTCGAACTCACTGACCATGAGATCACCACCTGAGCTGAAGTTGGACGCTTAACCGACTGAGTCACCCAGGCGCCCCTGTTAAGCTTACTTAAAAAAAAAAAAAAAAAAGAACGGGGTGCCTGGGTAGCTCAGTGGGTTGAGTGTCCAACTGATATCATCTCAGGTCGTGATCTCATGGCTCATGGGTTTGAGCCCTGCCTCGGGTTTTGCGCTGACAGTGAGGAGCCTACTTTGGATTCTCTGTCTCCCTTCTCTCTGCCCCTCCCCCACTTGTGCTCACTCGCTTGCTCTCTCTCTCTCAAAAATAAACATTAAAAAAAAAAGAAATCTACTTATTGCTTACAATAGATGATAGATAGATAATTTAAAAAGAAAAGAAAGGGGGGAAAAACCACAAAGCAAACTAGAGAAGATAGAGATTCTCATATCAGGCTGAATCTTAGAAAGAATGTTCTGGAGGAAGTGAAGCAAGTTATATAAGGTTGTCTCGCTTTCTTTCTATTTAATAATCTCCATTTAAAATCTCTCCTTTCCTGATGTTTTCATCCTTGTAAGTTATACTGTATGTCTTCATATCTTTCCAATCCCTAGCTCAGCTAAAGCAATAACTGAATTTCTTTTTTGAATTAAAAAAAATTTTTTTTGTTAATGTTCATTTTTGAGACAGCGTGAGTGGGGGAGGGGCAGAGAGAGGAGGAGACACAGAATCCGAAGCAGGCTCCAGGCTCCGAGCTGTCAGCACAGAGCCCGACACAGGGCTCGAACCCATGAGCCATGAGATCATGACCTGAGCTGAAGTCAGACACCCAACTGACTGAGCCACCCAGGTGCCCCTTGTGATACCTGAATTTCTGAACCTTGACCATCAGAACTCTAAAGAGCTTGTTTTAAAACTTATTTGGGAGTTAGAAGATGGCATGAAAAGATATCGAAGTCTTTAAGAAAGGAATGCAGAAAGGAAATGCTTAAGGAAGGTGGTTTTCCGTCTGAAATTTGGAAAATGTCTGTGATTCTGGCACTTTGTTGCGCTAATTGGAAGCATTAGAGAAAGCTCAATTCACTATTCAAAAATCACCAAGAAAGAATTTTTTCAAGTATCTCATGAATGGGTCAATTTGCACCGGATGGAGATACAAAGGCTGATTTGGAAATCGGGTCCTTAGACATGCTTGTAAAATGTAGCTGGTTTTCCATGTGCTCACGCAAATCTGTCTTGGCCGCTGGTTTTGCTTTCAGATCACACATCCTAATTTTCCAAGTGTTCACACCTTCGCTATCGAATTTGTCCTCCTGTTATGTCAGTGGTGTCGATGGGACCAGGTGTTATCTTTGACTGCACTTGTTTTGTGGCTTTTAAGTAGGGAAGCTGAACTCATCGTATTTTCCTGTCTCCTTCGCAGCCTCCCAACGTCATGGACATGACTGTCATGCCAGCACAGGACCAGGGGGCTCTCCCACCTTCCACCAGATCATTCTGAGTCCTGGAGTAAATTTCATTACTCTGTGAGTTATAGTGGGCGAATGCAGCAGAAACCTTAGATGTCAACTGGGGACTTCTGAATGGTTTGCTGAAAACAGCTTGTGACAACGAGGACAGCTTGGTCATCATCTGTGTGACCATGGGTAAATTCACTAAACTCTCTGGGCTTTAGATTCCTCATTTGTAAAGTGATCATGCAGATCTGTGTGGTCTTTAAGGTAGTAGATTCTAGACGATGAGTCCATGGGTCAGTTTGAAAAAAAAACAAACCTTTTTAATTTTAAGGATTAACATGGGGGTTAATTTTCAAGATTAACAAGGATTAAGGATTAACTCTTTGTTTTTGAAATAAATTCAAGATATCGACACTGCAACCATCTACTCATCCCTCCTCTCACCCTGGCTCAACCAGAGGAGAATTGACACAGAGATTCACATGAGGACCCGAAAAAACAACTTTATTAGGGGGTTGGTCAAGTGCCAAAGTCCCACAGAGTAATAGGGAAACTCATAAAGCTGAATAAGGGAACACCTGCTGGCCTCTCTCGATGAGTTGGATTTAACAACCACGCCTGATGACAGTCACATGCAGAGCGCCTATCATGAGTGAGTGCTTCTTCTACCTAGATTAGTCTGGGCTTCTGTTCCCTGCCCCTGCCCCTGGTGGTTGCTTCTGGAGGCTGTGAGATGGGCAGCTGAGCTAGTACCCCAGAAGGCTCTGAAACAGGTCAAAACAGAATATTGAGATACCTTCAAGGCCATATGCACCATAAACCAAAATTCAATGCCTTTTTCTGTTTTCCATCTCAAATGACGTTCCACTCAATGATCAATATCACTCTTGGAGATCTTACAACGAATACCAGTCAAAAGTCTAAAAACTCCAAATGATAACAAAGCCAGTTTGTTGGGCATCTGACTCTTGATTTCAGCTCAGGTCATGATCTCACAGTTCGTGAGTTCAAGCCCCATGTCAGGCTTGCACTGACAGTGAGAAGCCTGCTTGGGATTCCCTCTCTCTCTCTTTCTCTCTCTGCCCCTCCCCAGCTCATTTTCTCTCCCTCCCTCTCTCTCTCTTCTCTCTCTCTCTCAAAATAAATAAATAAACTTTTTTAAAAGCCCAAATTTTCAGCTTTTTAAAAAGCCCATCCATGATTACAATTCCAGAGAGAGGCTGAATTCCAAAGATGAAATCCTTTAACTTTGGTCAATTGAAGTCTGAAGACATTACGTTTCAATATTTCTGTCTCTCAGATTTACTGGAAAGTAAGAATTTTCTTCCCAGGTACATGATCCTGAGATCAAAACTGTGTCCTTCATAAGTATTATAGACAGAAGTTCTTGGATCTCAGTGGCACAAAAGGTCCTTTCAGGAGCAAACCAGAAGTACATCTAACCATCCACATGCAGCTTCCAATGGGATGGATCCTGAGAAAGGAGCGATTGAGATGGTTCTAGTGAGTGATGAGGGGCACTCCTGCATCTGGATCTTGATTGTTGTAACTCTCAGATGAGTTATAGCAGAAGAGGTTTCTCAGATGAGGTAAAGAATTTATCCCAGGGACGCCTGGGCAGCTCAGTCGGTTGAGGATCCGACTTCAGCTCAGGTCATGATCTCGCAGTTTGTGGGTTTGAGCCATGCATTGAGCTCTGTACTTCTATTTCAGAGCCTGGAGCCTGATTCAGATTCTGTCTCTCTCTCAAAAAAAATAATAAAATAAAAAAACATTAAAAAAAATTTTAATGGTTAAGATTGTCAATATTGTGTTATGTGTATTTTACCACAATTTTTACGTTTTTTTTTATTTAAAAAAAAAAAAGTCTCCCTTAGCCTGATTGTAGAACTAAGAACAGCTTTCTATGATTCTCTCTAACACTTAGCTATTTGGTGATGGCAGATGCAATGAAACCATCATATCTTGAGGTTCATTTAGTAATTTCCATAGCCTGCCTAGTCTTCCTTTACTCCCCACTTTGGTTCAGAAAGAAGGCTTTTCCTCCAACATTTCCATCTCTAGGCCAATCTGGGAAGAGAGCTTCCACTCCATGTTCTTGTCATCCAAAAAAAAGAGATGCACCTAACCTGACTGGTGAGAGCTGACATTCATGAGCATGGCCCATTGGTAGGCAAGGTCCTGGGTAAGAGTTCACTGTACCTCTCCTCCTCTCCGTGTGGTTAAGCCAACTAAACCCATCTAGCAATCCTAAGCAATCCACAATCTCTCTGCTCTACTTCCTCTGCCTGTGACCAGCTATGAGGCAATTAGCCTCGTGGAATAGGCCTGGTGAATTAAGTTGTGGGGGAGAGAGGAGGAGGCTGCCCTCTGGATTAGACTTAGAGTGTCACTGTCCCTTTGCCTGGCTTGGGACAAAAGTGACACTTTGTTCTCCACCTGTTTCTCCAGCTCTTCTCTTTTGATAGGTGCAAGGAAAGCAAAACTGTACCTCTACCCATCTTAGGTTTTTACCTGGGATCCCTTAACGAAAAAGAAGAAAGAATAAAACAAAAAGAAAGAAAAGATTAACAAGAGAAAAACAAAGCATGCGGCACACATCACGTGGGAAAAACTGAAATGAAGAGCAACTCAAAGCAGTAGCTTAGAACTCCAGCTTATGCAGCATCTTCAACCTAGAACAATAAATTTCTAGAGAACGACAGGACAAAGGAAAGCAGTTTCAGACTCCCAAGGACGGCAACCTGTGGGAAGGTAAATACATGGGAGGAAACTAATGAAGTAAGATTTGTTTGCAGATTCCTCTGATGTCATTGGGCTGATGAGACTCTATCTTCAGTAGAAGGAGACTCATACTCTGCTTCTAGACAGAAAAAAAGGGAGAGCTTTTCCTGTGTTCATTATGTCTTTATTGCTTTCAGTTCAAAATCATTTTTCTATCAAAGAGGCATATTTTGTAGTGACATCTGGTTTCATTCCTAGAAAAGGGGGCAGCAAAGAAATGGTAGAAGGTAAAAGATTTCATTCCCCCCAAATCACCATAAAATGGCTTTTTAGGACAAGCATTCTTTTTTAAAGTTCCCTTTCAAGTTAAATACATTTAACTTTACACAAACTCACTTTCTTGTTTCTTTTTCATTTTGTCCAAACTGATGAAGATTTTTTGTTAATTGTCACCAATCTATAAATCTCTATTTAAGGAACACTTGAGGAGTATTCCTCTGAAGTGCTTTTTTGCTCTGAAATTCTGTGATATTAATACTATTGCTTCTGGGGAACCTGGGTGACTCAGTCAGTTAAGCATCCAACTTCCACTCAAGTCATGCTCTCACGGCTTGTGAGTTTGAGCCCCGGGTTGGGCTCTGTGCTGACAGCTCAGAGCCTGGGGCCTGCTTCAGATTCTGTGTCTCCCTCTCTGTCTTTCCCTTCCCTGCTCACTGTCTCTCTCTCTCACACACACACACAAAAAATAAACCTTAAAAATAAAAAAAAAAACAAAAAAGGTACTGTTGCTTCTGTTTCCACCATCCCTCCCCACATCTCAGGCACTGAAGGGATAATAAGGCTGAAGTGGAAACCAGAATTTAGTGCCTTGTAGAATGCTTTATACAGATAAAATACTTGACAAATAAAATAATAATTATAACAACAACAACTATTATTATTATTATTATTATTATTATTTTCTCCTGTGCCAGGGAAACCCATGAACTTGTCTGACCTGAAGTTCCACTTGCTTATCTGAATCCAGGGTCTACCTGGACTGGGACACCCATTGCAGACAGGAAAAAATACCAGGAGGGACACAGTCCTAAGGCACACTGCACCAAAAAATGATTTTGCAGTAGGGACCCAGTTTATTTCTACTTCATGAAGCTATATCCAAATTCAGGTTTCTCTGGTTTATCTTTGTGTTGATATTTATTTATTAAAATGAAATCAGGGCACCTGGGTGGCTCAGTTGGTTAAGCATGCGACTCTTGGTTTTGGCTCAGGTCATGATCTCACAGTTCATGGGCTTGGGACTCCCAGCTGTCAATGCTGTCAGCACAGGGCCTGCTTGGGATTCTCTCTCCCTGTCTCTCTGCCCCTCCCCGGCTCTCTCATTCTCTCTTTCTCTCAAAATAAATAAACTCTAAGAAAAAAATTTTTAGTGAAATGATCATTTTTCCTCATTTATACATACCAGGACTAAAGTTAGGAGTTGCATTAAGGGCAACTGGATGGCTCAGTTAGTTAAGCGTTTGACTCTTGATTTTGGCTAAGTTCATGATTTCATGGTTTTTGAGTCCAAGCCCCCCATCAGGCTCTGCACTGACAGTGTGGAGCCTACTTGGGATTCTCTCTCTCTCTCTGCCCCTCCCCTGCTCATTCTTTCTCCCTCTCCCTCTCCTCTCTCTCTCTCACACACACACACACACACACACCATACACAATAAATAAATAAACTTAAAAAAAGAAGTTGCATTAAACTGCCTTCCTTCATGTGTTCTCCAAGTATCTGAGTTCATTAGAATTCATATACTCCCTTGAGGATTATTAGCTCATTCTCCAACCATGTTACCAAGCAGAGAGGAGAAGAAGAACTGTGTCCCCACCCCTACATAAAAAGCAGCTCTCTCTCTTTGCAAGCAACTGGTGCACTTTGCAGCTGACATGTCCTAGATTGTTCTAAAAAGAGCAGCAGCATCAGAAAATATAAGAAAAGATGATGCAAAAAGTCCCTGTGAACTGCCACAGCCAGCTTACAATTATAAATGCAGGGGTAGGTAGGCGGAACATCTGTATTCTGAGTCACTCCATTTTTCTAGAAGGGATAATGTCACCAGCCCTCTTGCCGTATAAACCCTTGTGGTCTGTAAGCAGTTTCCAGAACTGGTTCATGGTGAACTGGATCTTTACACTGTAACTGGCTCTCTCCCTACTGTCATGAACTCAACATGTTCTTAAGTCACCTTAATTAATTATTGACTTCCAGCAGCCCAGGAGGGGTGTGTGTGTGTGTGTGTGTGTGTGTGTGTGTATATATATATATATATATTTATATATATTAAATCTATATTTTAAATAATGACTATACAAAATCAGTGTGTGTGTGTGTGTGTGTGTGTATATATATTATATATATTAAATCTATATTTTAAATAATGACTATACAAAATCAGTGTGTGTGTGTGTGTGTATATATATATATATTTATTATATTAAATCTATATTTTAAATAAATGACAAAATCAGTGTGTGTGTGTGTGTGTGTGCAGCAAGAATTAAATAACCTTAAAGTCCCATAAAGGTTTGACACTGGATCTCTAATGCCTAGAATATGATACAAATTTAGGGATGTTGCCTTTTGTGGGAAGAAGTCCCAGGGAAAAGCAAAGAGAGAAGTGGCTTTTTTTTTCAAGAAAACTATAAAACCTGTTATTCCAAAAGAGAGTTAATTGAGGCTTTTTGGTTAATGAATAACAAAAAGATGCCAGCAAAAAAAAAAAAAAAAAAAAAGAGTAAGACATGGATGAGAGAAAACAAGACCTAACAGCAGTTCAGGCAGAGCCAAGTTCACCAATGTGTTTTCAGGGGTTACTGCCTCTTCATGGGTGACTCCTATGGGGAAATTGCACTGTTTAGAGACATGTAAACATCTGTTGACTTAACGCTGATTTTCATTCCTTACCCTCACTTCCTGCCAGCCATGGTAAATAGCCTGACATATTGACACTCACTGGCTTTGGTCTGAGTCAGAAGTTTAAAACTTGGTTCTACTCTGCCTACCTGTGTGTCTTAGGACAAGCTTCCTCTTTTCCCCCCAGTCCCGGTTTCCACACCTATACGATGGGGGATAATAGTTCACCCATCTGTCTCAAAGGACAGCTGTAAGGATACAATGAGATAATGCCAGTTACTGCCATACTACAGCTTCTGACACACAAGCGCTCTATGACAGCAGGGGAGGCCATTTATTGTAGATTTATCTAAATCAAGGCTCACACTTACAAATACCTAGACCAGAATAAAACCCTCCAGGATAGATACCAAAACCTCAGCCTCAGAAAGTGACAGCAACACATGAAAAGCTTGCACAAGATAGCATGGGGTAAAGGAGTACAATGAAATCTGAAAGAGGAACCCAGGGTCGCAGAAGTACCCGCTTTGAAAACTCAGATGCATGCAAGTGTTTGCATCACAATCAGGGCTCCTTGAATGGCTGCAGGTCCTAACTAGTGACTCCAGAAACTAAAATGACCTGTCCTGAATCTGATTTTGCCCAAGGCTTCAGAGGAACCTAGAATGTCATCTTTTCTACTATTCTGTCGGAGGGTAGAAACAGGAAGAGAGGAAGTAGCTGGAAAGTAATAGGGAGGGTCTATGACAGGAGTGTGGCCGACAGGATGTGTCTCAGGAAGTGAGAAGGAGTTACTCATTGTTCTCACTTCCTCTCGACTTCCCCTCCACCAATCTGTCTCCGGATGGCATAGGCTAGGGCCCTGGACATCCTTCAAACTTGACCAGAACTGATATCACTGTACTGTAACACAATAAACTGGCATTATTTTATTATTACTTACTTTCACCAGTTGGTACCCATCTTGCATGGGATCCATGTTTGTTGGGGAAAAGCCCAGGTCAGTCCATTTGGGGAAGAGAAATACCGGTAAGGGTCATGGATGTTGACTAGCATCATGACTTCTGCAAAATCACCCTGCACAGGGTGAGGTGCCTGTGACACTCCAGAAGTGGAAGAGAAAAAAGAGTCAGGAGGATATAGAAAGTTGTTAGAAAGAGAGAAGAAAAAGTCAGTGAATCTTCCCAGCCAAGGGAGCTGCTTGGGCTCATGCTTGTGTGCAACCATGCACACCATCACTCTTCCATCAGTTGGTGGTGGAAATCTGCCCATGTGCCAGGCGCTGTGCTGGGCTGCGAACAAAGCCAGAATTCTTGCTCTGGTTTGCACACTAGGGTGAGACAGACATTGACCAAGTCATTGCACAACATTTGCAAAATTGCAACTGTGATGGGTGTTATGAAGAAGAGCTACATGAAACTATTGAATGTAACAGAGATTAGCCCAGTCAGGGAGACCTGAGATGCTTCCTGAATAAGCATCGCCTGACCTGAGCACTGAGGATGAGAGAAGAAGAAAGGAAAGAAAGACAGAAAAGTGAAGAAGAATGTGTGCAAAGCCCTGGGGAGGCAGGTTTGAGGACTGAGAAAGGGCAAAGAGTGGGAAGTAGGGGAAAGAGCCCAGGAAGAAGAAGAATGGGCAGGGTGACATTGAAAGGCAGGAAAGGACCAGACTCTTTGGGGACTGAGGACAATGTGATGGAGTAGTCTTTATCTCAAGAGGAGTGGAAGTCATTGAAAGGAAATTGACAGAAATCCCAAGAAAATCTGAACATGGCAAAGAGACCCCGGCTTAACTTTATCCCCACTCTCTTTTATCCCATTGACTATGAATCTGGCTTAGCCTGAGAAACTGAGATTGCCCAAAATCAGAAGAGAGAAAACGTGTAGCATTGTTAACTTAGTAATTTCACTTAAATAATATTTTAAATGTATTTTCCATTAATGTACAATAAAACCGTTTCTGAACCATCATCAAAACACAAATGCCCAATACATAAATTCATAGTTCGGCATTTAGTTACCTAAAGAACACTGAATTAGAAGTCAAACAGCCTGATTCTAATTCTGACTTGGCCACTTATTAGTCACATGGCTTTGGGTAAGTCCCCAGACTTCTCTCCATCTCAGTTTCTCATCTGTAAAAAGGGGGTAGTTACCATTGCCCAATATCTCACAGGATCAAAGTGAAAATCTTTGGAACGAGCTATATACTAAAATAAAGATATTATTATCAACGTTCTCCAAATTGCACAGAAAAACACACAACTTACTCCACTCAGATAATATTTTTTAACTTAACATATCAAACTGTTTTGCAATTTTGTTACAAAATAATGCTTTACTCTTGAAGGTCATTATAAAACTACTCTCACGTGCATATAAACCCCAAAAGCGAGATTCTTTGAGAGAAAACATTTGTTTCACTTTATTGCAACACAGATGCAAGATTCAAGGTAAGTATTCAAAATGTTATACCTACTTGAAAAGAGAAAAGACATATAAAAAGATGCTCAACTCATAAAAAAAAGTGTGGAGATTAAAACCATATGAGATGATCTCACCCATCACACTCACAAAAAATGTAAACTCTTAACAAAACAGTCCGTTGGACACATGTGGGGAAAATAAACACTCTCATTTGTGGCTGGGGTACAAAATGGTACAATTCCCATGAAGGGAATTGGATAATATGTAGCAAACTACATAGTATTTACTCTTTGGCAGATCTAGGAATTTCTTCTAAAAAATACCTCCAACTATACAAGAATAAATGCACAAGGTTATTATTCCTTACAATATCATTGTTTACTTTTTTTATTTTTAAAGCTTATTATTATATTTGAGAGGGAGAGAGAGAGAACATCACCAGAGAGAGGAGGAGAGAGAGAGCGAGGGAGAGAGAGAACATCACCAGGAGAGGGAGAGAGAGAGAGAGAGAGAGAGAGAGAGAGAGAGAATCCCAAGGAGGTTCTGCACTGTTAGTGTAGAGCATGATGCGGGCTTGAACTCGCTAACTGCAAGATCATGACCCGAGCCAAAACCAAGAATCAGGAGCTCAACAGACTGAGCCACCCAGGCGCCCCACAACCTTATTTGTAATTACAAAATATTGGAAACACCCTAAAGGCCCATATAGAAGTTTGAATAAACTATGGTGCACTTACTCAGTGGAGTACCATATAGCTAGAAAATTAAAAAACAAAAAAGATTTCAATGCCCTGGCATAAACTAATTTCCAGAATATATTGAGTGGGAAAAAAAACAAGGTGCTAAAGATATATATGTAGTATGCTACATTTGGTATGATAAAGGTGAAATATTTATTCATTTTTTTTTTACAAAAAAACCCAGAAAAGATAAACAAGAAATGAATGAATTCGATCACCTATGGGATTTGAGGGAATGGGATGGAAGAGATGGAAAGAGACAGGTGTGTCTGAATATAACTTTTTATACAGTTTTGGATTTGAAGCACATAGACATTTTACATATTCAAAAAATAAAGCTAAATCAACAAGAATGGCAGGGGTGGGGGACGGTAGGAGAACCTGAAAGTGAAAGAAAGGAATGTACTTGATTATAACCAAGTTGATAACACAAATTACAAAGAAAAACAATGAATCCCAAAAGCTTTTGAACTAATAACAACGTATTCTGACTGTATGCTTTCAGTGGGATTCTAAGGACAAAAGAAACCTTGAACTTTACTTGGTAGGCTTGTTTGCATAGTGATGTGGGTGAGGCAATTCTGAAACTGCTTTATGTATATTGCAGGATTGAGCAAATGAGTAAATATATTGATGTTTTGAGAAAGCAGGGAGTTCACTGTGGGAGAACAAAAATGCAACTGTGGGATGGAGGGGGAGAGGAAGAATCCTATTTGGATTGGGCATCAATTAGAGGTATGATTATGAACCCATGATTTTGGAAAGCATTTCCTAGTTCTGTCCATCTGAGAAGACCTAAAAGCGATTTCTCCCCAGAGCGATAAGCATACAGGGAACAAGGTCTTGCTTCCTGAACACCATTCCCCAAACCCTTTGAGAAAATGCTTAATTTCAAGGTGAACCCAGAATATCTTGTTGTGCCAGAAATCAAGGCAGTGCTCAAAACTGAGGAAGATATGCCAAAGAGATACAAGAACCAGTTTAAGGGGCTGTCACCTGCCAGATTTGGGACAATCTGAGCATTAAAATGGATAATGACAGGAATCGATTACAACACACTGAATAAAGTAGAATCCATGAGTCCGTCATGATGTATGTTTTTAAATTTTTAAGGGATTAAGGGAGAGAGAAAGGAAAACCCTTCTTTATAGAAGAATGCCAACTAATAAACACAGAAGAGATGACAGAAATGGAAAGTCACTATTTCAAACTACCATAGTAATATTGGTTTCAAGAGAGAATCATCTGTGGACACTAAAACCATAGGGGAAAGAGGGGGAAGAAGGATACTTACTCACACAGCCCAAAGTGTCACATCCCAAGTTACTTATTATTAACGAAGGGAGAAAGGAGATCTTTGCAATGGGGAAGTATGGTAGAAAACACCGTAGCCAGATGATCAAACGTAACATCATTGTTACGAATCTATTCACCTCATGGGTCCTCTGTTTTGATACACTATGATGTGTGATACAACATTACCTGGTATTATTCCTGCAAAATGTGTTTAACTTAAGTCTAACCACTAGGAAACAAGCAGACATCTGAAATAGAATAGGCCTGGACTCTTGGAAAATGCTAATGTCATGAATAACCAAACAATAATAAAACATTGGCAAGCCGAGCTACATTAAAGAAGACTAGAGGGGTACCTGGGTGGCTCAGTCGCTTGAGCGTTGGACTCTTGGTTTTGGCTCAGGTCATGATCTCATGGTTTCTGAGTTTGAGCCTTACATCGGGCTCTGTGCTGACAGTGTGGAGTCTGCTTGGGATTCTCTCTCTCCCTCTCTCTGCCCCTCCCCCAGTTGCTCTCTCTATCTCTTTCTCTCAAAAATAAATAAATGAACTTAAAAAAAAAAAAGAACACTACAGAGACATGAAAATAAATATAGTATATGATTCTTGCTCAAGTATGGAAGAAAAAATTTAAAAAAGTGTTTTCTTTGTTTTTGTTTCTGTTTAAATGTTTATTTTTGAGAGAGAGTGCGCATGTAAGCAGGGAAGGGAAAGGGAGACAAGGAGAGAGAATCCCAAGCAGGCTCCGTGCTCAGCTCAGAGCCCAATACAGAGCTCGATCTCACAACTGTGAGATCATGACCTGAGCCCAAATCAAGAGTCAGATGCTTAACCCACTGAGCCACCCAGCCACCCCAAAAGTAAAACAGTGTTAAATGGCAAAGTGTGCCAATTAAAATATGAACTTTATGTTAGAAAATAGTATTGTGTCAATATTAATGTCCCGAATGTGAGAATTGCATTGTGGTTACACAGGAAAATATCCTTGTTTTAAAAGCTACATGCTGAGGGGTTGGGAGCTTAGGTGTCTGGATGTCTGTAACTCTCAAATGGTTCAGCTAAACACACACACACGTGCACAAAGGGAGGAAAAGAGGGAGGCAGAGAAAGGAAGAAAGGAAAGAAAGAAAAAGAAAGAAAGAAAGAAAGAAAGAAAGAAAGAAAGAAAGAAAGAAAGAAGAAAAAATGCAACAAAATGTTAAGATCAGTGAGCTATGGAGATAGTAAATAGATGTTCATTGTACATTTCTTGCAAGTTTTCTGTTGGTTTGACGTTTTGCAAAATGCAACATGGCTGGGGAGCTTTTTATACGGTCACTGTCAGAAGACAGAATACTTAGACAATCTGGGAACCAGTAAACATTCATCAGTTGGTGAATCCTTACCAAGAATGCAAGCTCCGGCAGAAAACCCCAGAGACATTTGGAGGTAGTTGAATTTAGCAACAATACTTAATCAATTAACTCAATACCGGACACCGGGTTAAATTTGAATTACAGATAAACAATGAACAATTTTTTAGGATAATATGCCCCAAACATTGCCCTGATCACACTGTATTTTACCTGACAAGCCCGGCTCTAAGAGGCACTTTGACCTGCTCCATGCCGGGGGATAAAGCAGGCCAGGTCAGGAACCCCAGGACAGCTCAAGGTCAGGACCATATTATGTTTCTTTACTTACTCTTCTTATTTTAATCAAACTCAACCCTTCTTTAACAGTTTATTTACTTATTTTGAGAGACAGTATGTGTGCGTGAGCGGGGGAGAGACAGAGAGGACGAAAGAGAGAGTATCCCATGTAGGCTCTGCACCGGGACACAAACCTGCTTTGGGTCTAGAACTCACGAACCGTGAGATCATGCCCTGAGCCCGAAACCACAAGTCGGAGGCTTAACCAATCAAACCACCAGGTGCCCCTCAATCTTCTTTAATGAAGACTGCTCCTCAAGTCTATTTTCTCCTTACGTATTGTCGGTACAACCCTAATTTAGGGTTTTCTGTCACTGCATTTCAAAGTTCCCCTCTCCCCCTGCTCTGCTCTCCCCAGCTTTGACTTCTGAATACCTCGCTTTTCTCATCCTTTACACTACCTTTTTTCCCTTCTCAACTTCCATCTCTGTGGCTTGGGCGAGAATAGTTCCAAAGCAACAGATATAGTTAGCAGGGATTGCTTCTGGGAATTTGAGTCACCCATGCTGTTAGTAAGATGCTGTGACCTGCTTAGGGACCCTCCCCTCCCAAGAACACCTGGATGTCTTGTCTTGCATTTTTGGTACGTTTGGCATCCATGAGGCCAGAGCGGCTCAGGAAAGACTTGCATATTACCCTCTCTCAAATTCCTTATCATAGAAGCCCCTCCTTTTTTGGTCTTCCTTATCCGCTTCTCTTACTGTTCTTACTGTAAATGTTAGTCAGCCTTATGGGTATTTTCTTTCTCTTCCTTAGGTCCAGTGCTTAGCAAAGTTCAATCATGGGTATACCATCTTTATGATTTTTGACATCTCTGGATAATTATTAATAATTTTCATCAAATGGGGGCGCCTGGGTGGCGCAGTCGGTTAAGCGTCCGACTTCAGCCAGGTCACGATCTCGCGGTCCGGGAGTTCGAGCCCCGCGTCGGGCTCTGGGCTGATGGCTCAGAGCCTGGAGCCTGTTTCCGATTCTGTGTCTCCCTCTCTCTCTGCCCTCCCCCGTTCATGCTCTGTCTCTCTCTGTCCCAAAAATAAATAAATGTTGAAAAAAAAAATTAAAAAAAAAATAATAATTTTCATCAAATGGAGTTGACCTTTTTAATACTTTTTTTTAGCAAATTTTACTTCAAAACTTTAAATGGAAATTAGTATCTCAAATAGAAGATAAATCTAGAAATTAAAAAAAACAAAACAATATATATAATTAATTTCTCACTCTAAGTTAAAATATCAGTAGAAGTAAATCATTATAAATATATAAACATAGAGGGGTGCCTGAATGGCTCAGTCGGTTCAGCCTCCGACTTTGGCTCGGGTCATGATCTCACAGCTTGTGAGTTCGAGCCCCACATCGGGCTCTGTGCTGAAGCTCAGAGCCTGGAACCTGCTTCAGATTCTGTGTCTCCCTGTCTCTCTGCCCCTCCCCTGCTCATACTCTGTCTGCCTCTCTCCTTCAAAAATAAATAAACATTAAAAATTATATATATATATATATCTATATATATATATATATACTTATAAAAATACACACCCCAAAATAAGTTACTGAGAACTGAACTTCTTGTGATCAGTCAGGAATAGTGATGTCTGGCTTAATGTTCCTTATCTCTTGCTTACAGTTAGAGAAACTGAGGCCCAGGAAGGAAGATAAGTTGCCCAAAATTAAAGCAAAGTAGACATAGAACAGGATCTATAGCTGGAGACCAGTAGTCCCAGTTTCAGAGTGTGATCTCAGAATGGGAGCATTCAAAGGAACAGTGGTTCTTCTGGGGTAGGAGGGCTTGATCAGAGGACAGGAGCTTGGTGCATGGTAGGTTAAAAGACCATAAAAGTCTGGACTCAGAAAGACTCTGGTCAGGTCTGAACTAAAGCCGTGTTGCCATAGCCCATGAGTTCACTCTTTGAGCCTCTGTTTTATAACATAACACAAACCACAGAAGTACAAGAGGACTATTGGATCCATGTACCAAGTGCTCAACCCAGTGCTTATTCAATCATTGAAGTTTCCATCCTTCTGCCACAGACCCACCCACCACCAGCTATGTCTCCTTTTGAAAGAATACGGTTTTGTTTTGGCTTGTTTTTTCTGAATAACCTCTGCCTGATTTCTCTTCCTCACTGCCCCTGGTCCAGTATCCAGCTCTCCATCTGTGCAGGGCCCCATTGGCAAGGAGAGAGGCAGTGGCTTCCTGGCATCTTTGAGGGTTGGATCTTGAAAGCCGAAGACAGCCTAGTGATGAGTTCTGACGGCCTCAGATAGCCTCAGCTTTAGGTAGCCAAGGGAGGGCTGCAGGCCCTGGGGCATAGGTTCCAGATCCAGTGAACGCTCATGATGGGGTTTTGGAGTGGTGGTGGGAGTCCGAAGCTGACAGCAAAGAAAGAATTCTTGATGATGTCTTTGGTGCAAAACGAGGTGATTTCATTATAGCACGGGAATGGGACCCGTGGCCAGGAAGAGCTGCACTGGGGTGGTGAAGAGTGACTGGTTATACACTGTGGAGTTGAGGGAGGTAAAGTCAAGAAGAAGTTCTTAAAGGGACCTCCATATGCTAAAAAAGACTCACAGATTACTAGAGGCCTAGCTATTGTCAAGCTAAGGTTGTTTTTCCCTCTAGCAAAGCATTATCATTAAGACAGTAGGCACTTCTGGAGATTAGGCTATTGATAAGATATTTGTAAACTGATGGAGACTCTATCAGTTTAACCATTTTTTTTCTGTCCTTTCCTTTGTGCTTGGGCAGCCAGGAGTGCCTGAGGTATACCACACATATTCCACCCTGGGGGAGGGGACAGGGGTTGTCAGCTTGTACTTTGCCCTCAGCTTGCCTTATGCGCCTTCATCACTCAGAGGCCTCTTGGGAGGTTCAGCCTTAGGAAGCCCTGGGGGTGGAAGACCCACAGGGAACCTAGAGAAGTCTAGAGTGAGGCATTTGATGAGTATGGAGATGAGAGGCTCTTTCTCCACCATGACATTTGAGAGACATGCAGTGGAATCTAAGAAACAGCTGGAGTTGGGTATTGGGTTTCCATGGGAAAAGAGATGGCTTGTGACTTGAAGGGAGGCGGGGAGGATGGAAAGACAGGGCTGCTCATATCCATGGCAACAGGAAGAGGAAGCAGAACCTCCCATCCTTCAGAGGGTGAGATTAGTTGAGGGGAAAGTTTGGAGCACATGAACCTCCCCAGCTCAGAACCAGGGGGAAGTAGATGACCCAAGAGATAAATAGGGTGATCTGGGGAGTGTAAAAGTAACAGCAGGACACAAGTCACACAGAGGAGGGCTGAAATTGGCACTTCAGGCATACTTGAGATTCTACATGTCCTTGAAAAGAATCCAGGTATTTCTGGATTCTTCTCAGTGCCAAGAAAGACAGATGGCAAAGTAACCTGGAAATTGCCAGACCTGGAGGGGGACGGGGGTTGGGGGGTGGGTTGTAGAGCACCCATGCTGAAAAATCACCTAGGAGTTGCAGCTAGACCTCAAGAGGGATGCACAATGTCATCAAGTATAGGGCAGGTCCGAGTTGACAACATCGAACCACTGGGGGTGGACTGGGCTGACAGAACCAACCACAAGTCCCCAAACCTCAGACTCAGCCTTAGATAGATATTTAGCAACAAGGCAAAGAAGAGCAATGGGAAGACACCAGAAAAGAAACAGGTCCACTCACAGAGCCTGTGGATGTGTACCCAGGGACACGTCTTTCTGGTCCTACGATTCCAGAGCATCACATCCCCAGGTAGCATCCTAGGAAAGTGGAGAAGGAAATCTGAACAATGGGACACATATTCAAGAGACCAAACTGTGAGGAGTGAAGGAGATGATTCATTTTCAGAAATACCAAATAAAAGCTGTGCTGTCTAGTTAACAGTAGGTTTACAGACTATTGGAAAGATGTATGAACCTCTCACCACCCCAACAATCGCATTCCAAACCTTAAGATACTTCACTTCCTGGTTCTTATTCCCCTCTCCATTTTGCATGCTTATTTTCAAGGGCTTTGCAATGAGCATGAGCCAAAGAACAAAGGGAGGAGGGACTGACAGTCTCTGCATCACCTCAGGGAAGGTACATTTGTTCCAATCTGACTATTTTTTTTCTTATTTTTGTTTTTATGTTTATTTCTTTTCGAGAGAGACAGAGAGAAACAGAGCATGAGTGGAGTGGGAAAGGGCAGAGAGAGAGGGAGACACAGAATCTGAAGCAGGCTCCAGGCTCTGAGCTGTCAGCACAGAGCCTGATGTGGGATGCGAACTCACAAACCAGGAGATCATGACCTGAGCTGAAATCAGATGCTTAACTGACTGAGCCACCCAGGCACACCTCCCACCCCCCAAGTCAGGCTACTTTTTACCTTACATGGGCATAGGAGACTTCCGGGTAAGGCTATAACATTTGTAGTACTCAGCCAATGAGGAACCAGGGGAGGGACTTGAATGCTAGGAGATAAATTGTCTGCTGTAACTGCCCCAGGTGTGCCTGTCCATCAGACACCTGCTCTTGCAAGGATGTTGCTTCACTGTGCTCCGAGTCTCTTCATCCCTCCTCTGATGGGTCGGTGGGCTTATCGCTCACACAAACCATCAAAGGTCTGATTTAAATCAGAAGACTGAGGTATGTTAATTGGCAAGTTAAAATTTCTCTCCACAGTTCCCAGAAAAGAGTAGGGCCCCAGAGTAAGACTAGATCATGTGGGGGAGGAGACTCAAAGCCAAGTCTTAAATTTTCAAATTCAGGACATCTGCCACCATTACCGTATTTTTCAACCCTTCAAGATCTGGAACTGTGTCTGTTTTCCCTCATTCATAAGGGTCCTTATCAGGCATTCGACATTTCTCGAAAAAAATGAAATAAATGAATGACCATAAGTATATGACTAATTCAGGAAAAACAAAAATCTAGGTTTGAGTTATTTGTTTTCACTAGCTTCCTGATTTTCCTGGGATTTGACAACGTGCACTGGAAATTAACTTCTTTTACTTATGCAACCTATGTTCCAGGTTGTAAACAGAAGGTCCTGGAATAATGTAAGCTAAGACTCTTCGGCAGGCAGGAGCTGGAGAGTCTGTTAGCTCTTGGCAATTCCTCAAGCCACAGAAATTAGAAAAGTCCAGACTTGGGGCACCTGGGTGACTCAGTCAGTTGGGCATCCGACTTCCACTCAGGTCATGATCTCACAGTTTGTGGGTTTGAGCCCCGCGTCAGGCTCTGTGTTGACAGCTCAGAGCCTGGAGCCTGCTTTGGATTCTGTGTCTCTCTCTCTCTCTCTGTCCCTCTCCCGCTCGCGCTCTGCCTCTTCTCTCAAAAATAAACATTAAAAAAAAATGTTTTTTAAAAGTCCAGCCTAAACCTGACTTGGAGGAAGGTCTTTGAAAAGACTGTACAATGAGAGCCCTCAAAGGCCCCCCTGAATGTTGTCTCCCTCCAATACAACACTAATTATCTCCTGTCCTCTGACTTCCATGGAGCAGAGGAAGGAGCATCTGTCTCTTCTGATATTCTAAGAAGGTGGATATCAGACTGGAAGGTCTTCCCTGATCAAACAGCAAAATTCTAAACACATTTTTCAATTTTCCCATGTATACCCTGATTTACGGGAAAGCCAAAGTTTGCTGCAAAGTCTGGAGGTGAATTTGTTTAAGATAGGTGAAATGAACACTGTTGGCTGGCATTCTCACCTTTCTTATTCCTCATAGGACCTAGATTTCATCCATTATCTCATCCTCTCTCAAACAATGCAAGTGCCCCAAAGTCAACCGACCCTACCCCCTCACTCCAAGGGTGAGCCTGAAGGTCTAAGATGTGGTTCTCAACTGGAGGTGATATTGCTCCCCAGGGATGTTTGGCACTGCCTGGAGATATTTTGGATTGTCACAACTAGGGGGACGTCCACTGGGTAGAGGCCAAGGACACTGCTAAACATGTTGCCATGCACTGGACAGCCCCCCCCCCCCCCCAACAAATACTATCCAACCCAAAAATGCCTGTAGTCCAATAGTAGAGAAACACTGGTCTAAGGGTAATGGCATCCCCCTTCCCAAAGATTGATTTAAGTTTGCAAGAGTTTCTTGGAAAGTTGTTCCTGGCTTCCAGAGGCCACCTTCCTTTCTGCTGGGTATGGCGGTGGACTGATGTGACATCCGGAACTAACACTGTCATCGTGCCCCCCCTGGGTTATGCCCTCCTGTGTATGTGAAGACAAGGTCCATATACACAGGAGGGTGTAACCACTGGACAAAGCTGACATTGAAGCTTATACCACCACTCTGAACTTCCAGTTTTGTGAGCCAATAAATAATCCTCATTGTATAAGCCAGTTTTGACAGAGGACTTCAACTATCTCTATTTTGACTTCAGTCTGTACTTCCTAATTAAGTTCCTTCAGCTTATCTCTTAACTCACACAAAAAACTCTGCAGGGCAAAGCATCCTGTGATGGGAACCCGAAATTACTCCCTCAAGCAATAACCACTGCCCCGAGCCAGCAAGACCCCACGTGATTGACTCCAAGACAATGATCTACCTGAACTTCACTGCCTACCGGCACGTACCCGCCCCACCTTTGTCCCACATTCTCCTTAAGAAACCTAGAAGTATTTTCAGCACTTTGGAGACAGTCTATGAGACTCTAGTCTTGGTCTTCCTGGTGTTGGCCTCACTGAAATAAATTCCTTTCCCGTTTCACCACCACTGTCTCTCGGCCTTCGAATTTTGTCAAGAGTGAGTGGCTGGCCTGCTTGGGACCCCTGCAGCCAGGTGCTCTTGCAGCCCTGCGCCCTCGTTACAATTTAAATTGGGTTTTTACAGGGGTGCCTGAGTGGCTCAGTAGGTTAAGCATCCGACTTCGGCTCAGGTCATGATCTTGCAGTCCGTGAATTCAAGCCCCGTATTGGGCTCTGTGCTTAACTGACTGAGCCACCCAGTGCCTGAGAAATGACCTTTGAGAGGGGTACCTGGGTGGCTCAGTCGGTTTAAGCGTCCAACTCTTGGTTTTGACTCAGGTCACGATCTTGGTTTTCGGTTTCAAGACCTGTGTCAGGCTCTGCACTGATAGTGTAGAGCCTGCTTGGGATTCTCTTTCCCTCTCTTTCTGCCCCTCCCCTACTCATGCGTGCGCGCTCTCTCTCCCTCTCTCAAAATAAATAAATAAAAAATCAATAAATAAAAAATTTTAAAAAGTAAAAAGAAGTATCTTGAGAGAAGATACTAAGGAGATGAGAGTGTGAACACAACAGACACCAAAGAAAGGAAAGCATTCCAGGTTAAGGGAACAGCCAGTGCAAAGTCCTGAGGCAAGAACTCTCCTGGTGTGATGAAGGAATCACAAGAAGGTAGTGTGGCTAGGGTGGAGTGAATGAAGGGGTAAGAGGCATTAGGGGTGAGATCAGAAGTAAAGGGAGGGGCTTTGTAGCCATTCTATGAACTGTGGCTTTTACTTCCACAGAAATGGGGAACCACTGAGGGGTCTTGAGGGGGAAACCATAGTCTGGCTTAGATTTTAAATATCAGTTTTCTGGCTGTCGTGTAGAGATTAAGGATGGCAAAAATAAAAGCTGATGATTGCAGCAATGCCGTGAATCATGGTAGTAAGTAACAGGTTGGAAGTAGTGGAGATGGCAAGACAACACTGGATTTCAGACGTATTTGAAGGGGCCAACAGTTCCCTGAACAAAGTAGATAAAACACACTAGGAAAAAAATTGGCCTACAAAGCTATGAACACAACCGCTGAACTTCTGACTCCCCGGCTACAAAGAAAAAGAACACCAGCCCTGGGTGTGTTAAAGGTTGACTTGTCAAGATGTATCACAATGTCAGGCATGTGGTTGAAGACAGAAGATACATGGTAACATGCAGAGCAGTGTTAATATCCCCTGAACCAGACCGCCCCCAAAATTTCTGCTTCAAGTTGCTACAGATATGTCTAGATCAAGAAACAATCCTCACAAAGATTCTGAGAAACTCAGCATTCCCTACAGTGACAACCAAAGAAGAATCAAACCAAACTTTACAACTGGATTTTAAGGATCCCCATGATTAATTTAAATCCCCATTGCAGTATAATATGGACAAAAAGAGCTATGTTGCCATTATCTTTTTATTAGTATTGCATCTCATTGAGAGAGCCTCGTTTACCCTCAAGACAAATCTCAAAAGCACATTCAGAATGGATGCTAGGCATTGGGGAACACATCGAAGAGAATGCAAATAAAAAATATTTTAAATTCTTAAAGGATGTATCCTCCAGTGATTCTGTAGAACTCGAGACACTTGAGGCCGAATTTTCCTCAACCAGGTCTTTTGTATAAAAATTACTCAACTGGGTGTGGTGACGCTACTGTCCCATAATAAATGTATTCATGTATCACTACACTCCCTTTAGACCCTATTAAAAGCCATTGTCTGCCTGTCGGACAGATTATTGGCTAGATTCTCACGTCTGTTCAGACCCCAAAGCATCTAGATAAGGCATTATACAAAAGTAGCACCAACACGTTTTAAATCACCTTTAGCATAGACAGTAGTAATAAGGACTCTGCCTCATTAAGTGGTTTCCAGCAGCGCCCTTTACTTTACCATAAATACTATTTCCCCATCTTTAGAACGGGCATAATGGTATTTTCCTGGAGGACTTGTTGTGAAGATTAGAGTTAATATTTGTAAAGCCCTCAGAACAGTGCCTGACAATACCCAGGGCTTATGTGTCCATTATTATTCTAAGACCTTTGCTCCGCAGCATCTCATGGATTTAAATTTAAATGCTCCTAAAAAGCAGAGAGACCGAAACTGTCAACTTTTCTCAACACTCCCTGATTTTATTAGCTGTTCGAGGCTTTCAAAGCGTTTAGAACAAGACAGCAAGGAAGGTAACACGGTCAAAAGAAGAAAAGAAAAGGAACCCCGAGTTGTTTGCTAATGCCAGGTGTGCATTCTTCTTTCAAAATTTCGAGCATGGTTCTCCCGGATCGTCCTTTGCGATTACACAGACTCTCGAAAACACGGTTTTGTGTTGTTCAGTAAAACAAATCCGTAGCCAGTCTAAGAAAAAAGCGAAGCATTTCCCTTGACCACACTGAGATCTGGGTGAACGGCTTAGATGCGGGCATTTCTAAGACCTCGCTAAATCGTAATCGTCAGAAAAAACAGCAAGAGCGCTACAAGGCCTCACATTCAGGCTGCACTTGCCCTGCACTCGCCCGCAACCAAGAGCATCCAGGGGCAAAGCCGAGCCGCCGGCGCACGAGCCGTCCGGGCTCCGCGCCTCCCGCGGAGCACAAGAGACTCGCTCGCCCGCGCCTCCCGGGTGCTAGCGAGGCCTAGGAAGCCGGCCCCGGGAGAGGAGAGGAGGGGCGGAGCGGGGCACCCCGGCCAGACTCGACGCCGGAGCCCCGGAGGGGGCGCGCGACCGCGGCGGCGGCGGAAGCGGGCGGGGCGGGCCGGGGGCGGGGCGGAGGCGGGGGCGGGGCGGCGGGCGGCCCTGCGGGCGCAGCGCGCGTTTCCGGCGTGCGCGGCGGAGCGCTCGGGCGGGGGCACCGCCGGCTTCGAATCGCGCACAATGAGACAGCGCTGAGCGCCGGAAGTGGGGCCGAGGGAAAACACGGAGAGGGAGCCCGGCCGGGACAGGAAGAGGCGGGGGACCGCGGCGGAGGTGGTGAGTGCTCCGGGGCGCCTTCTCCCCGCGTCCCTCCCAGACTCGCCTCCGGGGTGGGTCTCCGGTGGGTTCCCTCGTCTCCGGAGTAGAGGGCGGGCCCGGCCCGGGAGAAACGTTGGCTCCTTCCCCCGCCGGCCTCCTCGCCCCAGTTGCGAGGACCGGGGAGCCCCCAGGCCGGCGGGGACTGAGCTCCCGGGTTCGAGTCCGCATCTTCACTTTGTGTCAGACCCTGCCGGCGCCGGAGAAGAAGGGACTTGGGTGGAGGCACTCGACCCCGGCCCCCTGGCCGGCCGGGGGGACCCCGGAACCCCATCGAGGAGGCAGGTCACTTCCTGCTTCCTGGTCCCCGAGGTGGCTTCGTGGCCAGGAGTGCGGGGACGCCTCCTCTTTCTCTGCCTCCGGCCTCGAAGGGTGGAAACTGAGGCAGATCGGGGGTGGGGCGATCAGACGGGGGGGTTGAAGAGGGAGAAATGCTGTTCTTGACAAAACCAAACTTGTTTGGGGTTAGAGAATGAGGACTGGGGAGGTGAGCTGGACTTGTCTCTTGGTGGGAAACCCAGTCCCTTTCGCTAGAGGGGACTCTTGGTGGGGAGCGAGCCCCTCTTTAGCCCAGGCGACCGAAGCCTGTGGTTCTGAATAGTGGTAGTGAGGCGGAGCCGAAGCCCTTCCCTGGAGGTCGGAGAAGGGACAGAAAAGTGAAGCTGAGAGGAGATGAGCTACGTTCACACAAAGTTTTGGTTACTTTGTATAACACTTAAAAGTAATTGCCAACTTTTTTTTTTAAGACTGTTTCCGGAGCTTTCTAACAGCGTAGGCTTGGGATGAGGGTTTGGTTTTGTTTTGTGGAGGAGCGCTTTTGTTTTATAGGTAAAGCCAACCAACTTGGTGTGAGTAACATTTTTTTTTATACTGCAGTTCTCAAGACTGTAGGGAGCTTCCCTTAGTCACAGATGTAATCGTCACGTTAAATAGTAAGTACTAATTTTCATGGAGACTATTATAGGACTCAAGCAAGCCTCCCAACTTTTGGTGTAATGTGCTGATTATTAGGATGTGATGGAAATTAGGAAAGGAAGAGTTTCTTACAGACTTTTGAGCACCTGTGCAATAAACGTGTGGTATTTCACATGCTTGGTATGATATCTTGTTATGGTTTGATAATTTCCCAAAATGCCTTCTTCCAGGTGCAGAGTAAGAAAACTGAAGTCAAAGACCATGGGAGATGCCGCAAAACCTTATTTTGTGAAACGCGCTAAAGACCGAGGAACTATAGATGATGAGGATTTCAGAAGGGCTCACCCCCAGCAAGATTATTTAATAATGGATGACTGTGTTAAAGGCCATAGCAGTAAAATGGAAAAAGGCCTTCCAAAAAAAAAATTAACACCAGGGAACTATGGGAATACCCCCAGAAAAGGACCATATGCTGTTTCCAGCATCCCTATGCATTTAAAAACCCAATTTACAGTCAGCCCACTTGGATGAAAGACAACCACAAAGATCAGAGTAAGAGATGGCTCTCTGATGAACTTGCTGGTAATTCAGACAGCTGGAGGGAATTCAAACCGGGACCTAGAATTCCTGTTCTAAACCGACCAAGAAAAGACTCCTTTCAAGAAAGCGAAGATGGATATAGGTGGCAGGATGGACGAGGCTGCAGAACTGTAAGACGACTGTTTCATAAAGACTTGACAAGCCTAGAAACCATGTCAGAAATGGAAGCAGGAAGCCCTGGTAATGTGTTCCAACTTGTCAAGTGACAAGCCCAAAGTCGCAGTATCTTTTCTTTGTCATCCAAATGAGGTTTATTATTTTCAGCAATGCAGTTCCAATTTTTCATAGTCTCTGCTTATTTAATGCGAATACTCTTAAGAACTGTAATCGTGGCATTTGGGCAGCTTCAACACGTTGCATGTATTGGTCTCTTTAAAAGTTTACTGTGCCGTGAGGCTCATTTTCCTTCGGTAAACATATTTCCCATTGGTACTTTCTACAGAAGAGGGTGATGATATCCCCCTGGGGACTGTTTCATATTTTCTGAGTGGTGTATATGTATTTTCTAAATTATGTATTGTAATTTTGTATTTGAATAGTGAATGTGTCCATAATATAAATGACAGAATATAAAGCTAAAAAAAAAAATCTTACTCGATGTAAATACACAATATAGACCACATAGATTTCCTGTCTCAGAGGATTATATGACTTTTGGAGGGAGCATCGATCTCCAGAGGAGGATAGTCCAGGATTTTTTTTTTTCTTTGCTCAACAGTGAGCTGCACGGCAAACAGACTGGGACACTTTAAGTTTCGAAAGTCAGAAATACAGATAAGTTTTGCCTTTTAGTTTCCGTAGAACCAAAACCCATTTCTAAGGGCCAGGTGTGCTTGATAATAATTGCCCCAAAGTGATTATTTATACATTTTTCTCAAAGGTGGATAGTAGATTTTGTCCATGTAGCCATAATTTCTATAAACAAGAAAATTATCTAATGGACAATAATTACTGAAATGAAATAAACTCATAAATATGAAGGAAAAAGTAAAACAGTATTTAGTCTGAAAATGCAAATTATGCTTGGAAAAATGGGCTTTTAAATTTATTGGCTGGTAGCCTTTTTTTAGTGACCATATAGAATGGGTGGCAAACTGGCCAGCACTTTAAAGTTGTTTGTTTGTTTGTTTGTTTGTTTTAAATTTAAATGCATCTAGGCAATATTGGCACTCTCCTAGGTGTCCAGAGGCCTTTTTCTTTCATGTTATCTCACAGTGGCCAGCTTACATTTCTGTATTTTACTGGTAAGGAGTTTGATTTTGTGACCTGGACATGTAGAATACTTAACAGAGAAAATGTCACTTATTTTTAGAGGGTCTTTTGATAGTATTAAATGAGAGAAAAGGTGCTGTTTTATATTTCTTAAGGTAGGAAAAGCAAGAGAAAATTCCTTGTATCAAAGAGTACAAACAGAATGAGGTGTTACAAAGGAATCAGTCAGGAGAGAAAATCTTGGCCTCATAAATGTTGAAGCTAGAAAGGATGCTAGAAAGAACTTGAAGGAAGTGTCTGATGCAGTGCTCTGTTGTGATATATCAAGGTAGAATCACAATTTTGCAAAGCAGGCAGCTGTGGCTTGGCAAGGTTAAATTTATCCAGACTGATTATGCTGGGTGGTAGATGAGGAAGTGAACCTGAAATTGAGTACTGTGCTGCTCTGGCCATTAACGGCCTCACTGGACCTTGAATTTGACAGAGGGAAACGGAACATGTATTGATAATTTCTTGACTTTTGATTTGTGTTTTTCTTTTTAAAAGTCTGTGTACATTTAAGTATTTTTGTATTACTGTGTCCAGGTAGGACATGGACATTCTAACTTAGTTACCAATAGTTTAAAAAAAAAAAAAAAAAAGTTGATCTTGAGTAGCATTATAGAAACAGAAGATTTATAGAACGAAAGTTTGCAACCAGACAAATACTAATAGGGACTGTTAACAGACTGAAAGCCTTATATATGTATTCTTGTTTAGTCTGAAAAGCAACCAAAAAAGTTGCTTTTAAGTGGTTTTGAACAGGAAGTACATACTTTTACTATCCTTTTAATTGAAGGCAATCCCCAAACCCCCATATTCTCTCCATATGAAAAAGAGGTATGTTCTTTCACATTTGCTAAATGAAGGACTGCTCAGCTTCTAGCCCTTGAAAATCTTCAGAAAGGAAATAATTTTAAGCTGTGGTATAAAATTGCTTACTGTAGAGAGAAATTCAATTTGAAGTATAAACTTTGCACTGCACTCAGGATCCTAAAAAGGATCTCGTTAAAGGGACTGAAATTTTCTTGAATCAGAATTATGTCTTAATAAGCAAGGGTCTCATTAAATGATGTGAGAAGATATAATGAAAATTATCTTAGAGTTGCTTTGTTTTTTAATACTTATTTTCTATCTTTCAGTTCTACGTTACCGCCCTGTACTTCATCCCTCACATATCCTAGATTGCCAATGTAATGTATTTGGGACAATGCCATTAGTGATCTTAGCTGGAAAATATCCACTCAAATACACATGTCCTTTGTGAATGGAATAATGGGCCATATGCAAATAAAATGTGGGAGACTTGGAATAGTGTATATAGAGAATTCATGTTACAAGACACATGAGATGAGCTAGGTTGCCTTCCTCGAATTATGGGAACTCTTTAGCAGTACCCAGCTTTATCCTTCCAAGATTCCTGTCAATGAGATTTTACTTGCTATTTTTACCATGTAGTCCTGTGAAACTCAGTTCAGAAGGTGATACTGTCTTGTCAGTTACGGTCTGTTCTAAATGTGAATGGATATGGATTTTAGTAAGTTCTTTCCAGTTCTTACATTGTTAGATAAAAGGCTGGATTTCAGAATTCCATCCATGCTTCAATCTTTACTTCAAATCCTGTTAACTTTGATTTAGTCATGTGTCCCTGAACCAAGTTATTTTCTTGGGCCAGCATTTTCCCCATCTGTACAATGGGGATAACATTAGCATCTATGACAGGATCACTGTAGGGATTAAACGAGGCAGTGCACATAAAGTGCTTGCATTGCATCTGTCGCATAAAAAAATACTCAGCAATGACAGCTGCTGTCATCATCATCTGAATTTCTGCAGCCATCCACTTCTCTGTATAAAAACAAGGAATGGGGTGCCTGGCTGGCTCAGTCTGTGGAGCGTGGGACTCTTGGTCTCAGGGTTGTGAGTTCGAGTCTCACGTTGGGTGTAGACATTCCTTGAAAATAAAATGTTTAAAAAAGCAATAAGGAATTAATTGTACTCTTTGGAGGGAAATCGAAGTCACTCTGGAAAATGACAGCAAATAGGTGAGAAGCCTTTGTGATCAAGAAGGGAGGAGTTAAAGAAATTGGGTTCCATAGCAATTACAGTTTTGTAAGCTAATGTGGACTTTTCTAATGGGTATTGCACATATTAGTGTAAATCTCTAATGAGCGTCAAAGTAAGAAACTTATTATGAACACTGAAATCACAGATGTAATTATTTAGTGTAGACCTTGTAATGATAGGCAAATTACATGTGAATAGACACACAGCTAAGTTAAAAGAATTTCTTGTCTCAGAAGTTTATGCAGACCGGGGCACCTGGGTAGCTCAGTCAGTTAAGCGTCCTAAGTGTCCAACTCCTGGTTTTGGCTCAGGTCATGATCTCACAGTTCGTGGGTTTGAGCCCTGCCTCAGGCTCTGCACTGATGGTGTGGAGCCTGTTTGGGATTCTCCATCTCCCTCTCTCTCTGCCCCTCCCCTGCTCTCTCTTTCTCAAAAATAAAACTTTAAAAAAAAAAAAAAAAGTTCATGCAGACCAAGAGCACTGTCCTTAAAAGATTATGATAAATTAATTGGGAGTAGAGGAGTGGTAAGTATTAAAGTAGACTGATTTTTGTCTGCAAATGATACCTACCTTTTAGTATTTTATTTGGTCCATTTTGATTGCCTTTTTAAAGAAACTATTTGTCCTAATACTTCAATTTCTTTTAATTGCCACTTATACTATAGAAGCTATTCACAGAATTTCACTATATATTCACCTTCTGGTACTTTAAGCACAATGCTTGCTACTTTTTCTTTAGAGCTGTTCACAGTAGCTTTTTTTCAAATTAGAGATCCTGTACCTCCCTTTTCTGACTCAGAATTTTTTTCAGTCAACTGGTTCATTGTAAGTGCCATAGAAGAAATGAGTTCCACTGTAAACTTGACCTAGGAATTGGTTCATGCAGGGCTTTTCAGTACATTTCTATTTTGAAAGACTAATTTTTGATAAGCCACTTAAACATTATTCAAACCATTTGTCACCATTTTAATTGGGGAAATGAGTTTTATTTTGATCATATGTATTATTGGTAGCTTCATTTTCAGAGCTTGATAGAAGTTATCAAAGCTCTTGAAAACCATTGTTTATAGATCAATCCCACAGTCATCTTCAGTTTCCCAGATAGAAAAGTTGTAAGTTTAAAAGAAAAAAGTTTTATTAGTTACAAAGCTTGTAGAACAGCAGAGTTTAAATGAATTAGTCTGTACATACAGAAAACTTTTTTTCCAACTACTGTTCGTTTTTCTTTGAAATGTGCTTAGTGTGCAGGCTGTTTAAAGAAGCTAAAATGAAAGTAAAGATAAGATGGGAACTAGTCCTCAGTAAATAAAATTTTGGCCTGGACTTCTTGTATGAATATGGGAGGAGGGCCCAATCACATGAAAGGTAAATTTACAAGTAGATGATGGATTTTCACTCCAGATAAGAATGTAGTTGATTTCTGACTTCTTTGGAGATACCCTGTTGTCCTTTGCTCTGTTGAGCTTGTTCACTTACAAAAAATGAAAGCACATATGGATAGTTTTCATTGGAATGGCAAGTATACTTATAGGCACACTAGAATATGATACATTAGCATTGGATAGTTTTCATTGGAATGGCAAGTATACTTACAGGCACACTAGAATATGATACATTAACATTGTAATTATGACATACTAGGTATATTAGAATTCCAAGTATGCTTGCCTTCAGAGGATAATTTTTACTATTGCTTGAGTATGGGAGCACACCAGGAAGAAATGAGAAAATCACATTGGTTGAAATGGATTCTTTTTCAGTGTTCCAAAAAGAGGATTTCTGAGGACTGATGTGTCCAGATGAGGTGGTTAATGAATATTCACGCATTTTATCCATGGAAGAGCTTTCCTTTTGCTGTGTTCAGATGTCATTCTGATAATCACATGATTTACGTCATAAATATGTACGGTCTGCTTTTTCATCAGAGCAGTATTATTCAATATTGCCAATAATATTTTCCCCCTAACTTAAGAAAACAAGAAGCAGAGATCCAGACCTCGGAAGCCACGGAGGTCTAGAAATGAGGAAAATGAGCAGGACGGAGACTTGGAAGGCCCGGTGATTGATGAGTCTGTGCTTTCAATGAAAGAGCTCCTGGGCTTACAGCAGGCAGAGGAGCGATTAAAGAGAGACTTCATTGACAGGCTTAAAAGGGTAATGTCTTTTATTTGTTACTTAAAATCGTTGTCTTGGTTTAAACTGTGTTAGTAATTGGGAATATGTGCTTTGAGGAGTCAGGTATCCTACTGTAGTTATTAGTATTTAAGGACTACAGGTTAAAAAATAAAAGTGATAGTTTGATTTAATAGAGTTACTTCAAAAAAAATGACTATTAAGATAGTAAAGAGTGACAATTATATATTAACAGCTTTGAAAGTGATAGGGAAATCATTTCTGGCTAATTTTTGTTTGCCTGTATTTTGGAAGATACATATATATGTCTCTATAAATCTCTTCGAATTACAGCGACCAAGAAACTACCCTACAGCTAAGTACACCTGCAAACTTTGTGATGTTTTAATTGAATCCATTGCATTTGCCCATAAGCATATCAAAGAGAAGAGGCACAAGAAAAACATTAAGGTAACTTTAATGTAACCCAAACAAATATGTTTTACTTTTCAGTTGTTTTTACTTGTCATCTTTTGACTTTCCTCTCTTTAAGACTGTGATATTAATAACATGACTATATTATTGAATTTATTTTAGCCAAAATACTTTACATTGGTCAGGTATGTTTTGCGGGACAGTCTTGTGAATTTCTTTAAGAACAGTATCAGGATGAATGAAGTCATTAATAGGACATAGGTATATGCCCTTATGCCAGTCATAATAAAGCAAATAATTTGTCATTGCTGCTTTTAATGTTCTTTCCCTGCATTTTTTCCTAATTCCTGTCTTCTGTTATCACTTTATATGCATAAAGAAGTATATATGTTTGATGAGATGAAGACTAACACAGCTAAGGTGAGAGGGAGAGCTAAGAAAAATAATTCCAGAGTATTCTACAGGGTGTTGTCTCAGTGAATGGTAGAAGGTAAAAACTGTGTGAGTCATTTTTAATCTCAATATTGATCTTAAAAGGAGAAGCAGGAGGAAGAGTTGCTCACTACGTTACCCCCGCCTACACCCTCCCAGATAAATGCAATTGGTATTGCCATTGACAAAGTGGTACAGGAGTTTGGCTTACACAATGAGAACTTGGAACAGAGACTAGAAATTAAACGTATCATGGAAAATGTGTTCCAACACAAGTTACCAGGTATTTTCTAGATTTGTTTTTCTATTTAGCTACCTAAAAGTACCTCATTCATTTTTCCTACGAGTAGCGATTTTCATCTAACAGAACTTGATTTGCCGTGTCCTGAAGCTCTTAGTTTTTTGTGTGTTTTTGTTTCTCCTGGCTTTTCCCTAAGGTAACAAAGACATTTACGTGCATTGTTTTTAAACCTGTTTTCACTATGAATTTCATTTTACACAGGTACTTTAAATGCCCCATATTATTGGGGCACTGTGAATCCCTTGTGCATATATTTGTTTACTTTCCTGTCTCTTTAAATTGACATAGTATTTTGAGTTAAGAAGTACATTTGAGTAATTTCCAGGTTAGATGTACCAGAAAAGTTCTGTTTAACCACTTTTCAAAAGAATTGCAACATCTATAATGAGCTCTGAAAACTATTTTGTAATAGATCTTGTGTGCTGTTGGTTAATTTTCCAAGTTTTGCCCGTGGAGCCAGAGAAAACTATTTTGTAGAAAGCTCCACAAGTGATTCTGACCCACAGTGAGAGTTGGAATCACTATTCAGAATTTATCACCATATCACCCATAGAACTATTTGTTCTAGTGAAAAATCATTCATATAGTACATCATTCATGCTTCTGTATACTTTCATAAAAATAAAGGGCAGATATCTGTTCATTTCATCATTTCTGTGTCTCATCCTTTACATTGTAGACAAGTTCCTGAAAAGGCATATGTAATTTCAATAATTTTTGCCATAGATTTCCATTGTAAAACTGAATGTACTTTGTCACGGAAGACTGTTAAAACTCAAATCACTTGATTTAACAAACCTTAAAAATGCCACAAAAAAAAAATCCCTTGATGAGAAGGAATAATTTTTTGGCACAATGGTAGTAAACAGTAAAACTTAGCAGGGAAAATGCTGTATGTAAATATAGGCAGGACACACACACACACACACACACACACACACACACCCCTTCGTCTGAAGAGTGAATTGCTTATTGCCTAGCATTTTAAGTTAATATCAGTGATATAATTATTTTCAAAAGTTTTCTGAAATAGAGTATATTATGTTAAGGGCTTTTTTGTTCATAATGAGTATTCCTACTGAAAAGTAACCTTATGTTGAAGGTCATTTTTATGGTTATTTTACTGAACATGATCTTTATAGTAAATTACACCTATGCATGTTTTCTAAAAGGTAAAATGTTTCCGTTAACTCTTTAATATACTATCAAGTTTATGGATCTGAGACAAAGTTAGGCAGCCCTTTTTGACTTTCACATTGTAAAAATCATTGCAAATAGTATTTTCTGCACAAAATGAAAAGTAATAATTTAGAAATTTTTTAGACATGTTTTACACTTGACATGAAAAGCGTGGCTGTTAAGCTAAACCACAGACAGTATAGCCTTCCCTGTTACATAAAATAAAAATGAAGACAACAGCAGAGAGTCAACGATTCCTTTTAGTTTGTTTATGCCAGACTTGAATACTGTCTTTCTTTCATGTGTAGTTTTAATTGGTGATTCCATTCCTGAAATAGCAGTGTTTTGTTATGACTTTTGAGAAATTTCACTTTATTTATGACTTACTTAATTTTTTTTTCAGATTGTTCTCTGAGATTATATGGGTCATCCTGTAGCAGATTGGGTTTCAGAAATTCAGATGTAAACATCGACATTCAATTTCCAGCCATTGTAAGTACAAAATGAAATGTTGGAATTTTCACAGAGTGGTATGGAAATTCTTTTTTTCAAATATGAGCTATGTATTGATATATTTTAGATATTTGAAGATAGTGTAAATGTATTGGTGGCAGCTTTTTTTCCCTAAAATTTCAAGTTTTATGCTCTTCTGCCTACCTTAATGGGGCTTTTTAGATTCTGTTATCTTAAGGTTAAATTATCTTGGTAAAGTCAACTTTTCTAACATCAGAGAATTTCAGATTTTAAATCGTGTGTATATGTAAACATTTTTGACCCAAAAGCTCAATTCGCTCCTGAGTTTCCTCTTCTATACATCTACTTTGTTAAAGAATTGTGCTTTTAAAGAACCACACCTAGCCTGGATTTCTGGTTTAATGTAATTTAAAAAGATGTTGATGATTCAGAATTTTGAACCTGGAAGGCACTTTCATAGATTATCTATTTATCTGTTGGTGGTTCCCCAGGCCAGGTTGCAGATGGCTTATGCCCATTTGCCTGGGTTGCTAGTTAATAAAGAAGGTTCCTGTGGAGGTTCCTCAAAAAATTAAAAATAGATCTACCCTATGACCTGGCAATGGCACTGCTAAGAATTTACCCAAGAGATACAGGAGTGCTGATGCATAGGGGCACTTGTACCCCAATGTTTATAGCTGCATTTTCAACAACAGCCAAATTATGGAAAGAGCCTAAATGTCCATAAACTGACAAATGGATAAAGATGTGGTTTATATATACAATGGAATACTACTTGGTAATGAGAAAGAGTGAAATCTGGCCATTTGTAGCAATGTAGATGGAACTAGAGGGTATTAAGCTAAGTGAAATAAGTCAGGCAGAGAAAGACAGATACCATATGTTTTCACTCATATGTGGATCCCCTCCCCAGGGGGGAGGGGAAGGAGGAAAAAAAAGATACAGAGAGGGAGGGAGGCAAACCATAAGAGACTCTGAAATACTGAGAACAAACTGAGGGTTTGATGGGGGATTGGGGAGAGGGGAAAGTGGGTAATGGGCATTGAGGAGGGCACCTGTTGGGATGAGCACTGAGTGTTGTATGGAAACCAATTTGACAATAAATTATATTTAATTAAAAAAATAAATAAAAATAAAGGGAAACACCCTGTATGTCTATTTTACAACCACTCCTTTCTTGCCATCCCTAACTGCTATAGCTACATAGTCAACTGGCCAATAGATTCTACTCTTCCTTTAACCTTAAATTCTGATGAGTAATTTACCAGTATAGTGGTTATTTTAGTCTCATCATTCATTTAGCAAATATTCACTGAGTCCATGTTGTATGCCAGGAACTATACTAGATTCCAGAGGACAAAACAGGTAGGATTTCTCCCTCATGGAACTCATAGCTGGTGGAGGAGATAAGTAATTACATCTATACAATTGATTGTAATGAGAGCTATGCAGGGGAACAAGGTTCTGTGACAGAAAAGAACAAGGGATGTGTAGATCCAGTAGTCATGAAGGTCCCCTTGGAAGTGATAACATTTAAGCTAGGCTCTAAATGATGAATAAGAGTGGAGAAGTGAAAGGGTAAGTGTTTGGGGCAGAGGAAGCAGCGTTTGCAAACACCCTAAATCAGTCTGAGTGTGACCTATTCAAGTTGCTGAAGGGATGATTGTATAGCCAAGGTGGAGGGACCAAGAGAAAGAAGCAGCATTAAGGTAGGATAGACTAGAGCCCAACATGCTGGATCTGTGGGCCGTGGGAAAGTTGCACTGTGACCTAAGGGCAATAAGAAGCCATTGAGAGTTTTAAGGAGAGGCATGACTAGGTCTGATTTATGACGTTAAGTGGTTTTGGTTCCTATGCGGAGCAAGGATTGGAGAGAGGCAGGGCTGAAGTAGTCTTCTAGAGGAGAGGTGATATTAACAGTTTCATGTCTTTGAGATTTGCTGTGAGGCCAATTACCTCAGGAATGAGTTAATCAGGAGTTAACTGTGTAACTGGTCTCTTGCCCTCATCTGGTGCTCATCTCTCATGCATCTGTTGTGTGCACATAGCATGATTAATTTCTTTACTTGGGTAGCAGTGTGCTTTCTAATTTGGAAAGGTCTTTGGATAACTTCAGATGACTGTATTATCTCAGTGAAATAGAAGTATATATGGATTCGTGATGTATTCATTGATTTGTTTCCTAGATGTCTCAGCCAGATGTTCTCTTACTTGTTCAAGAATGTTTAAAGAACAGTGGTAAGGCCAAACTCTTCCCATATTTTGCTCTTAATTGTTTTATTTTCTCTGTAATTTAGATATATCTTATTTGTCAGATGTTGAAAATAGGAAGTCATGTGTCTTTTAATTATTTCTCTGGGTAATATCCAAACAGAAAACCAAAGCAAATGCCCATGAATTATTAGCTAGTTGGGAGTCCTGCTAATTGTTCTACAATGCAAAATAACTGTTTTCTAAGTAAAGTTTTTAGCTTGCTGATAATGTCACAATTTGTAAAGATTGAGTCCTAAACCCAGACTAAAAAGATGCAAAATACGTAAAATTTACTCTTGAGGGCAAAACTAAAGTGTGATCTGCTTTATTCTTTAACTTAATACTTTATAGATGATAAACAGATGCGACCCAACTCTGATTAATAACTCAGCAAACACTTGTTCCCGGTTAGGGTTACTAGTCATCCGGAGTAATGTCCAGCTTAGGACTTTGAGTTTTTAATGCTCTCCGTAGGCCTCATTAAACTGTCTCATCTCAATTAGTCTTTCCCATCCTTCTTGTTTTGGTTGACTGAAACATTTAAACATTTCTTCTTACTTCAGTCAAGATGTATTTTGAGCCCAGATATTTTAGTAGTTTTTGCAGCAATTTTGTTTTCCAGTGTCCTGTCCACATTTCGAATTACCTGATCCACATAACACTTACCTGTCCTGATCCAGTAACGTAGTCGTTTCTAATCAAACGTGAATTTTGCGAAATGAAGGTTTTAAGTTAATGTGATTACTTGATTATTGTACATAATACTGCTCTCCTTTTCAAGTCATCTCAGCTTTATTTCACAATCATCTTTCAAAAGGCTGAACAGATTAAGTCACAACTTGTACTTTATCTAGTTCTGCTTTTAAACAAAATTTAATTAACCTACTTAATATTTTTTTCTTCTTTCCTCAGAGTCTTTTGTTGATGTTGACGCAGACTTCCATGCTAGGGTACCAGTGGTGGTGTGCAGAGAAAAGCAAAGGTCTCCGTTTCTTTAAGCTGTTTATATATTAAATAGAAACTTGCCAGAAGCACATGTACTTTATTATCTTCATGTCCAGTTTCTAGAATAACAGGCTTCTTATGTCGTTAATTTCACAGGCTCACTATTAGCATTCTCTCTATACTTTTGGCATTTGATGCAGGAGGAAAAGGTGTTTTATTTTAAGAAGAATATAATTATTTGAAAGGAAGTATAGGGAGGAAGCATCTTGACCCATTTGGTTTCAGTATAAAACAACTTTATCAAATCATTACTTGATCGAGCCACCTTACATTGCCATCCTTTTCAGCAGCATTTTTAGCAGCGCTGAATAACAATTAGTGTGACTTCCCCCGTGTGTCTCTTCCTCCATCTGGAAGCATCATCACCACGTTAAATGGATGGTTTGTAGGCTGTAATGAGTCTTCATTAGGCAGATTCCTCCAACTCTTGGGAAAACACTCTTTTATTCTTACAAAGATGAATCCATACTCTCATTTGAAACATCTTACAGTATTTTCCTTATTTTCATTTCCCCTCAGAAATAGTTTTAGTATATGAAAATACATAGTTCTAGTTCTGAAAAATAAAATTCGCTCAGGCCCTATCTTTTTCTTAATGCAATGGCCTAAATAACCCATAAAGATTTAGTAAGTTTTTAATTTTCATTTTGAAGATCTTTATTATCAGTGTTAATTAGTTGTCAGCGTTTAAAAGATACCTGATACCTGCATAACACTTTTTATCCTTCTCTTTTCCTCTCCCATCCCCACCCTTTACCCCACCAGTGGTCTTCTTTGTAAAGTGAGCGCAGGAAATGAAAATGCTTGTCTGACAACAAACCATTTAACTGCCCTTGGAAAACTTGAATCAAAGCTGGTTCCTTTGGTGATTGCGTTTAGGTACTGGGCAAAGGTAGGTTTGAGTTCTTTAAATGCACAAATACATACTATGTATGCATAAACAGTATGCTTTGATTTTTGCTTGGTTAATTTAATCTTAAATGTTTGGATGCATATTTATAGACATGAAGGGAATAGGCATCTGAGTATTGGAACAGAAATTTTAATGTCTACGGAAAGGAAAATTTAGTATTTCTATTTCACTATAACAGTATTGCTCAAAAGATCAAAATGATTTATAGTGCTTATTAAAAATCAGATTTATAGGTCAAATCCCAGAGGATATGGTCCAAGAATTTACATTCTAACTAGTTTCCCAAGGTGATTGTTAGGCACAGGAAAGTTTGAGGTAAACCTTCTCATACCATTTCCAATAATGTACCCAGAGACTCCAAAAATGGAAGCCACTCTCTCGTCGTGCTTACATTTCTATAATGTTTTAAATATGACATCTCAATATTTATTAAGCATTTAGTATTTCCTTAAAACATAAGGTCCCATCATGATTATAAAATTGAGATTCTGGGTAGGTGCTTTGTAGAGAAAAGCCAAAGCTTTACTAATTAAGATATGACAGTAACAGTAGGTAGTCCCTGTTGCCCCAGTCCGGGATAAACAGGGGACTGCTTTACCCTTAGCCGGGTGAGTTGATAATTACAATATGCCATCCTTTGAAAGCTGCTTCCTGCTTCATCCCTAAGTAGGCTATGCTCTTAAATTGTTTTTCCTGTTAGTGCTAATGAATTTGCCTACATTCTCTCCCCAATCATCTTTTTGACCAATGCGTGAATTTTCAAGGCAGTAGCTTCAGATGAGGGGACCACTAAACTGAGCAGAGCCAGTTGGCTTGTACTTGGGATTGAACTGTCATTTTGATTACATTAATAAGTGGGTTTTTTAAAAAATATTTATTTATTTTGAGAGAGAGAGAGAGAGAGAGAGAGAGCGAGCGTGTGCATGAGTGGGGGAGGGGCAGAGAGAGAATCCCAAGCAGACTCCACTCTGCCAGCACAGAGCCTGGGGCTCAAACTCACCAGCTGTGAGATCATGACCCTGAGCTGAAGTCAAGAGTTGGCTGCTTAACTGACTGAGCCAACCAGGAACCCCATGATTTCATAAATAAGTGTTTTCACCAAGTGAGTGGATTTGCCGTGGGTGTCAAAAAATGAAATAACACAGGCACCTGGGTGTTTCAGTCGGTTGAGTGTCTGACTGTTGATCTTGGTTCAAGTCATGATCTCAGGGTTGGTTGGTGAGTTCAAGCCCCACATCTGGCTCTGCGCTGACAGTGTGGAGCCTGCTTGGGATTTTCTCTCTTTGCCGCTCCCCAACTTGTGCACACATGTGCACATGCTCTTTCTCTCAAAATAAATAAATTACAGTTTTTAAAAAAATGAAATAACAAATATTAGTTTAATTAATGAGATTAAAATTTGAAATTGAAGTTGCCACTCAACCACAGTAAGTGGTTGCTTCAAAAGTATGAGGAAGTTTTATTTTTTGTCATTGTGGTGTTCTATTCTGAGAAGTAAACCATCTAACACACAGGAATGAAGTTACACGTTTGTTTGGTTGGGGTTTTTTAATGTTTATTTATTTTTGAGAGACAGTGCAAGTGGAAGAGGGGCAGAGAGAAGGGGGCAGGATCTGAGGCAGGCCCTGTGCCGACAGCAGCGAGTCCAGTGTGGGGCTCGAACTCACGAACCACAGGATCAGAACCTGAGCCAAAGTCAGACACTCAAGCGACTGAGCCACCCACGTGTCCCGAAGTTAGAGGTGTTAGAAAAAATTGTGTAAATGATACGTTGATAGAAAAGAACGTTTACTCTTTTTTCTCTCATTTGTAGCTTTGCAGCATAGATCACCCTGAAGAAGGAGGTTTGCCACCATACGTGTTCGCCCTGATGGCCATTTTCTTTCTGCAACAGAGGAAAGAACCCCTTCTGCCTGTTTATCTAGGATCATGGGTATAACATTTTTTTGCTTATGTATCTGATAGTGATTTTATTACAGGGCCACAGTTGCTTACGCATAATTTCAAAACCTAAAAACCTAACTAGAACTGACATGAATTTATTTTTCCTCCTAGTCTGAACATTCATGCCTCTCACTGCTGAAATATTAATGTATTTGACTACAAGATGCTGGCCTATACTGTGCTAGGGGTAGCAGTAGTTCTCTAAACTGAGAACCCTCTTAATTTGTGAAACACACATGAGCCTAAGGGTTTTAAACAAGAGAATGTGAACCTGAATTAAATTTATCCTTTGGTACATACTTCCTCTGAGTATGACTAGATACTTGAATTTACAAATCACCTCCAGACAGACTGCATGAAGCATTTGGTTGCTGTAACTTTCTGTTTCTAGTCTCTCAGCCCTCTGCGTTCCCCATTCCCTGTGAAACAAAAGGAAAGAGTTGAGATTGCTGGCTGTACTGCAAGATGCAGAGCGTTGTCACCGCTTGAATAATATTTTCGTGTTTAGGATGATTCAGAATTCAGTGATGTGGCCGCTCTTTCCTGCATAGATTAAGGTTGAATTGGTTTATTCAAATAGGATTTAAGGAGAAACCATCTCAAAGTCAAGATACCCTTCTCATCCTCTTGGAAACCTCACTTTTAAACCCTAAGTGTTTATCTTGAGAACATCTTATATGTACACTTACTGTATAAAAAGTCTCCCTTGGTGAAAAGCTTATTTGGGCACATTTGGTATTTTAACCACTTTTCTTCCTACTGTACCCAGGATTCTCATCATTTAAGGAGAGTATGTTCTACGGCAGTAGCTCTTACCTATGGGTACATAGCAAAATTGTATGATTATAGGGAAAAGTTTTTTCTTTGTACTTAACAGATTGAGAATTAAGCAAGGACCTGCTGGGTCCTAGGAACAAAGACTAAAGCAGAATGAGCCCCTTGTAAATGGTCCCGGCAGAGGGATCGCAGTCGGCTCTGTGTCCCAGTGGCCTAAAGGGCCCTCTCTTTGTGCTTGTACTGAACTGAAAGGATGCACGGTCCCAGCGGGTGTCTGCTAGACTGCTCTCCTGGTGGAGCGAAGAGAGAACAGTCAACCCTTATCCGATAAAGAACCTTTTCCATCATACCCAGAGGGGAGTCTGTCTCTGAAGTTTTCCTCTCATGTTAGTCCAATAGAGACAGGACGTTAGGATGGAACCAAACCAGTTAGACTCTTGAGAGCACATTGTATGGGTTCCCATACTCACTATTGTCTTGGTGAGATATGCCTTTCCTTGGGTCCTGGTCACCTCTGAGTAGTCCTTTGTCACTGCTGTGAGGATGCAGGAAAAAGGATGTTTCTATTCTGGTAAGGGGGTTCTCCTCAGGATTTACTTAAGACTACAGTAGTATCAAGATACCCTTTTCTGTGGCCAGTATATTACATCCTAGGCAGTGATACTGGAAATTCTCTATGGTGACACTGAATTTGATTGTGATTATACCATTTGTTCATTTAAGATTTAATGAGAGAAACAGGTATGTGGTGGTCAAACATGGATTGAATTCTATGGATCAAATAAGGCACACTCTACTGCTTGAACCAAAATGATCTGCAGTTTTCAATGTTTTAAGCTAGTCAATTGCCAGTACCAGAGTCTTACCAATGCTAGAAGCTTCTGCTAGAGTCACAGAAATATAAAGCAAGTGAAGGTAAAGAAGTTAATTTCAGTCCCTTATTGGTGCCAGAAATTTTACATCATTATTTTTGTAGAAAATCCATTGAAGATTTCTAAATTATGTGGATGAAAGTATCTAAACTGTTCATTCCTTCACAGTCTTTAAAACACTGTGTAGGTTTGTCATTGTATTTGGCCCTGAAGGGAATACACAGATGAATAAGACAAAATTCTCCATGAAGAAGTTTAGAATATCCTACCTCTGTGCCCTAATCTGTCTCCTCAGAAATTCTTCAGCCATTCTCTCCCAACCTATGCAGACCTCTTCCATGTTGGGGGCTGTCCTCGCTGACCTCTTAACTTCCATGTATTGTTAGTAGACCTTGATTTGACTAAAAGTTGAAATCATAGTGAATAATGACTGATGAATAGGTTTAACTTTGTCTGCTCATCATCTTTTGTCCACTACAATAATATCTTATTAGTCTCCTAGTAAATATTGTTTGGGATCTGTCTTGTTTTGGGTTATATAGGCTTAGCCTTTAGCAAACAGTCCTTTACACATGAAGGATGCCAGGTAACGAATGTAATGGAAAGAAGAGTAGTTTAAAGTTTGATAGCACTACAATTCCTCCAGCTCTTGTTATTTATACATATCCCTGTGACCTCCAGCAATTTATTTTCTCTGAGCCTCGGAGTCCTTATCTGAAAAATTCTGAAATGAGACCATGAATGTAAAGCTCCTAAAACAAAGTAGGAGAACAAATGTAGTCCTTTTCTCCCTCAATGGAAAGTCAGGTTCTACTTATGAAACGGAGGCATGAACTCCTAAGCAAGTGATCCGTGTATAAGTAACAGCTATAAATTCTCAACAAAATGCCAAAAAAAAAAAAAAAAAAAAAGCAACAACGCGAACGCTCTGGAGACAAGTGCAAGCCGACTTTGGAGAGAAGTCAGACCTTGGAGCAGGTGGCCAACACAGAGCGAGTGTCCGTTTTTTCTGTGGCTTTACCCCTAAAGGCAGCTCTGCGAGAAAAACCAGTCCCCTTTCTGGCAAGAGGAATTAGGGCTACCAGATAAAGGGGAAGAACCCAGAAGGGAAAGATATTAGAAGTGGAACCCTTAACTCTGTGTATAAAATCAACTCGTCTCTAACTTCTGAACCGGTCCAGTCTGTTGGATTAATGAGCTTGGATGTCATCACTCTATACCCAGAAAAAAGGGGGAAAAAAAACAAAAAAAAACCTAAACAAAGTGAAAATCAACAGCTCTTCTTAGATCCATCAGAGAATTGAGGTCACAGGGAAAACCATTGCCCCAAAAATTGGAGAGACAGGCAAATAGAGCAAATTATAACTTATCAGAGCAGGAGGCCAGGAACGGAGCCTATACCAGGGTAGGAAGGCTTAGACTATGGCTCTGGAGGCTCAGTGTGGACAAGCTTGAGCGTGAAAAATAACAGGGAGCCCCAGTCTTAGGGGACCCCCAACAATTTCACAGGTTTTACTTCCAGGAACCCCCACCAGCTTCTCAGGGTGAAGATCCAAGAAAAATCCCCTCGTGCTTTGGCCGAGTGAGAGAAAAAGTCGCAATTTTAAAGTATGCCCAGAGCATTCTGTTCTTCTAAACAAGCTTGCCTTCAAGGGAAACTTTTAACCAGGGCTTAACTGACCTGGAGGAAAGGAGAGTACCTAACTCCAGCCCCTTTCCTGACCTTTCCTGTCTTCTTACCTGGGGGAAGGCAGGGGGAGGGTCTCAGTCACTAAAAGACTGAGACCTGATCATAGGACTATATAGAATGCTTCCCCTCCCCCCAGACCTTACCACCACATCATTAGAGCTCCCATAAAATGGGATTATAACAGAAACACCTCATTTCAGAAGAAATCTGTTAGGAAACCCAAAGACAACAGGGGAGACAAAAACAAGGACACCAGATGAAGTTTTAGCCTCTTGACATCTACAGCTACAACAAACACATAGCCTAACTCCTAGCAAAATAAAACCTCACACTTGGGGTGCCTAGGTGGCTCAGTTGGTTAAGCCAACTGACTCTTGATTTGGGCTTAGGTTATGGGATTGAGCCCCAAGCTGGGCTCTGTGCTGAGAGCATGGAGCCCATCTGGGATTCTCTCCCTCTCAAAATAAATGAATAAACATTCCACACACACAAAAAAAATAACTAAAAAAAAAAAAAACCTTCACACTAAAGGCCTGTCTCTGTCCCTTTTACCCAGTACACCTATCCAGCTTTCCACCAGAAAATTACAAGTCGTATTAAAAAGGCAAAAAAAAAAACAAAAAAAAAAAAAAACCACCATAGTTTAAAGAGGCAGAGCAAGCATTGGAATTATCCAACTGGTAAATTAAAATAACTAAGATTAAAATGCTAAGGGATCGGACAGAAAAAATGGGTGACGTGCAAGAACAGGTGGGTAATAGAAGTGGAGAGATAGATGGGAGCCCTAAGAATCAAAAGGAAGTGCTACAAATAAAATATGTAACAGAAATAAAGAATGCCTTCAGTGGGTTCATCAGTAGCTTGGACACAGATGGGCAAAGAATCAGTGTACTTCATTCAGTAGAAGCTTCCCAAACTGAAAAGCAAAGATCAAAAAACAAAACCAGAGCAGACTATCAAAGAACTGCAGGACAATTACCAGGAGTTGTGATATATATATATATATATATATATATATATATATATATATATATATTACGAGAGTATCAGAAGGAGAAGAGAAAGGAACAGAAGAAATAATTGGGGATAATGATGACTGAAATTTTCCAAAATTAATGGCACTTTAAAAAAAATGTTTTTAATATTTATTCTTGAGAGAGAGGGAGAGTGGAGAGAGGCAGAGAGAAAGGGAGACACAGAATCAGAAGCAGGCTCCGGACTCTGATCTGTCAGCACAGAGCCTGATGCGGGGCTCGAACCCACAAGCTGCGAGATAATGACCTGAGCCGAAATCAAGAGTCGGTCACTTAACCACCTAGGTGCCCCCTACACGCACCTGTTCAAAGGCTATGATCAGTCCCATTTTACAATAAAGAAAGCTGTTCAACTTTGTTCCAAATCTCTTGGAACTTTTAAGCCCAAACTGTTTTCTTTAGCCATTTGCATCTCAACAACATCGATAGAAACAGTTTCTTAGATTGAGTATTCACTGCGTTCTGTGGCCTGTGTCAGTGATTTATGTCCATTATTTCACATCACAACTATCCCATAAAGAAAGTTCTACTGCGACCCGTTTTTACAAAAACCTGCGACGGGAAGAAAGCAAGCACTGACTGGAAGTCTCACAGTTCCAGGAGGGAGCTGAGGTCAGGGCCTGGGCAGTTTTACTCCAGAACCCATGGCTCTAGGCCTAAGCCATGTTACCTTCTCCCAGACTCTTCACTAAAAAATTATTTCACAAAGTCACCATTTCTTCTGCCAATTAAAACCTTGGTTTTTAGTTTAAAAAGTATTTTCAAATTAACAGATGTCTTGGAGGTATCCCAGAAACGATACCTTTTTCTTTTTTTTTTAATTTAAAAAATTTTTTTAATGTTTACTTTTGAGAGAGAGGCACAGAGCGTGAGCGGGGGAGGGGCAGAGGGCGAGGGAGACACAAAATGCAGGCTCCAGGCTCTGAGCTGTCAGCACACAGCCTGACTCGGGGCTTGAACTCACGAACCGTGAGATCGTGACCTGAGCCAAAGTCAGACGCTCAACCGACTGAGCCAACCAGGTGCCCGCCCCCTCCCCCTGCCCCGCTTTTCTATTTTCAGTGAGCTAGAAGTGTGTTTCCATTTCTTCCAGGATTAATAATGCTCTGGTCGATATCGAATCCTTTCTACCTTATAATAATAGCGTGTGTCTAATTTTTCCTAGATTGAAGGGTTCTCGTTGAACAAACTAGGAAATTTCAACCTTAAAGATGTTCAGGAAGACACCGTGGTTTGGGAGTATGCTGACAATGCTGCCGGAGATGCGGAAACAGCAGAACACGAGGCACCAAGAGAAGTGCCTGTGAAGAGGGGACAGGTCTGTTCTCTTTCTCAGTTTTAATTGTACAATTTCTATTTGATTTCATTGTTCATTGTGGACTCTGTGACTGAATCAGGCCTCCTTTCTGTCTTTACCTATCTTAACTCTTCCGTGGATGTTTCATTTTCTAGTCTGTCCGGTCCTTCAACTAGACAAATAAAGACAAAAGGTAAAATGCAGATCATCAGATACAGTTATTTCTGTAGTTTCTTCTGTGTGCCAGGTCCTGTGAGGGTTACTGAGAATTCAGAGATCAATCCCTGTCTATCCTCAAAGAGCTTATGTCTTAGATGGTATTAGGAGTTTTAAATATATGAAAAGTTCGTTGACCTCAAAGGTACTAAAATCACAGCGAGTAAGTATTTGGTATGATGTGTTTTCACGTCCTCATCCATACCATTAGAGGTTGGCAAGGAAATATATGCACAGGGAAGGAATTGCCATTTACATTTCAGGGGTGCCTGGGTGGCTCAGTCGGTTCGACGTCCGACTTCGGCTCGGGTCATGATCTCACGGTTTTCGGGTTCAAGCCCCTCATCGGGTTCTGTGCTGACAGCTCAGAGCCTGGAGCCTGCTTCGGATTCTGTGTCTCCTCCTCTCTCTGCCCCTCCCCTGCTCATGCTCAGCCTTTACCTCTCAATAATGAATAAATGTTGAAAAAAAAATTTTAATTTCAAACAAAAATCTGAGCATTGTAATTATTTTAGAAATGATAGGAATCTGCCCCAAATTGGTGGACAGTCCCTGACCTCATGCCTTTCTCCATAACCTTATGGGATGAAATGGCAGCAATACCCACAAAATACTTCTGAGACCAGGATTCGAACCCTAGCTACACACAAACAAGTCAGGTCACTCCTCTGGCCTGTGCCTAAAATGAGGAGATAGTGGTGAGTGGTAGATTCTCCCGTTGTGTTTTCTAGAATCCTTGAGCATTGGAGAGAGAAGGGAGGCTGTGCCACTCAACCTCTGCCACCACCAGAACACCCCCACTTTTTTTCTGTGTCCTGTTTGGGGTTCCCGGAGTGGATAAGAGTAGAGGCCGTGGAGCCAGAATATGTGAATCCGTATCCCAGCTCTCGCACTTCCTAGCTGTGTGTCCTTGGGCAAGTGACTTAATCTTCCTGTGCCCCAGTTTCCTCACCTAAAACTGGAAATGATATTGGTACCCTCTCAGAGGGTCACTGACTCATGGAATGCTTAACTCAGTGCCAAGCATGTGGTAAGCACACAGTAAATGTTAGCTGCCATTCTTTTCTCTTTCCTTTTTTTTTTGGGGGGGGGGGGGGGAAGAAAGTGTTCCCTACTTTAAAAGAATAAAAACAATAACGAAAAACAGCTTAAGTACCACTAATGTAGACCTATCAAAGGTCTCTTAAGTTCCGTGTGGTATCCTCAAGTCATTTTGGTGAGAGGCTTAAAAGCCCTTAGTGATGCTGAATAAGGCTTTTGGATAAAGCGGTGAAATTTCATGAGGCTTTCAATTTCTAGGGGTTTTCTTCGTGTCCTCAACCACAGTGTTTGGACATGGACAACTTCCATTTTCAGTCACTTCTGCTTTGTACATCTACCCGATGACCTGATCTTATTTGACAGAATGTTTGTGGTCAGGATTTAGTGGCTAATAAAATACCATACCACTTGTTTTGATCCTCAGTATAATAAAGTGGGATGGGAGACAAATTTGTATACCTCAGAAGGAAAAGCTGTTGCTGTGAGCGGAAGTAAATACTTGATCTTTACATCTTTGTGTCGTGTGGAGAGATTAATCCTGCTGCCACTTCAGAAATGGAGACCTAGATAGGGTCGAGATTGATTGTATGGTGTGATGAAAGAGCCCTGTCCTGGGATTGAGACACTGCTCGTGCTGCCACTGACAAGCAGCGGGACCTTTGACAAGTCACGTCAACTCTGGGCTTCCATTTTCTCTCCTAACATCCGGGGACTGAACTAGATTACCTCTCAAGAGCACCTTATGGTTGTGACATCATGTTTCAGTGATAAGTGGATTCCTTGTACTTAAAAGCCTATATACCTAAGTGAAAAAATACAGAGAGCAACCGAATGTGCCAGATGCTTTCCCTTGTCTCTCATTTAATCCTCATAACTGTCCTGTGTTATAGGTGGTACCGTCCCTACTCTGCAGATAATGATAGCGACCATTTTTTGAACATGTGTGCCAGGCACTGTGCTAAGCACTTTACAGACATTCTCTCACTCAGTCCTCCCAACAACCCTCTGAGGTGGGTACTGTAATCCCGATTGTTCAGATGAGGAAACTGAGGCTTAGACTGCCTATAGCTTGGCCAGGATCCTACACAGCCAGTATATGGCAGAGTTGGATTTCAAACTTAAAAGTCCCGTGGCAAAGGCAGTTTTAGCCACTGTGCTGTCGTGCCAGCTGAGAGTGAAGACGCTAAGTCAGGGAGCAGTTAAAAGAGAAGTGGCAGAGTCAATATTTGGACTCTTTTTTTCCCCCCTATTCTAGGTCCTGTGCACCTTCCAGTACATCCCATCACAGTATGTTCCAATTTGTCGAGAGCCTGTCAATGTAAAACTGACGTCAATTTCTGAAACCAAGAGTTCTTTGACTCTGGTGCCCCTGGCTGGCTCATTCGTAAGAGTATGCGACTCTTGGTCTCAGGGTCATGAGTTCGAGCCCCAAGGTGGGCGTAGAGATTACTTAAATAAACTTTGAAAAAGACAAGTTTTTTAACTTGAAGATCAGTTGCCCCTGGTATAGCTTCTCAGAGCAAAGGAAGGGAGTGTTTTGCCTTTTGCTCTACACCCTTAACCTGCCGCCCATTTTAGTGTGCGTGAGTGTAAAGGTGCCCTTCAGCGGCAGCACCCGGGAGAGCTCTGTGCTGAGACCCGCAAACCTAAGGCTTCAAAATTAGGAGTGCCAGCCACCTGGCTACCTATAAGTGCCCGCCCGCCCCTGTGATGATGGTTAGATTTTAACCTGCTCTCATCCCAGGAGTGCAGTATTTGCCACAAACAAAATAGAACCTAGATGCAATTTACCCAGATGGATTGTCACATTCCTATGTTTGCTATGGTTTTTCAGAGTTTTTGTAATTTGCTTGAATGATCTCGAGTTTCTCAGATTGTGCTGACCTCGGAACTACCTGTGTGTTTTCTCTTTACTGTTCTAGGTATCATTAATATTTGATTTCAAGCACCAGCCGTCAGTACCAGTTGGGCAGCTCTGGGTGGAAATGCTTCGATTCTATGCATTAGAATTTAATTTGGCTGATTTAGTGATAAGTATCCGTGTCAAAGAATCAGTGTCTCGTGAATCCAAGGATTGGCCCAAAAAGCGCATTGCCATTGAAGGTATCTCAGAATGTTTCTCTTAAATTTCCTTTCCTTTTAAGGTACCAGTCTAACCGCATGCTTTGTATTTCATTCTCCTTTCAGCTCCCACGTGTAACATAGGCCTGACCCCAACAGCGAAATAAACAGTTAGACTCTGGCATGTGTTACCGTGGTCATTCCAAGGGACCAGACTGTTCTTTCTGGGTTTTTTATGCACTGCAATAAAATGTCTTAGTTAAAAAATAGCTAAACAGTGGCTGGGCGAGTCCTCGCTTTCTTTGTAAATTGCTTACCAACCTAAACGCAAAAAAAAGTTTTTTCCCCTGGTGATGTGTGAATCCTCCTTTCCTCTCTGCTGTTCTCATTGCTGGATTTTTAGATTCAGCCCTTTCATGGGTTGTTGATGTTGTTTAGATGTTTAAGATGAGAAAATACTTTTCCTCATGAAAAATAATTCTTGGTTGGATTCCTCTTCATAGCGAGAGGCTAGTTATTTTTGGAATATCTACAATAGCATTTGGAACTTATTCCTGAAAACACTTTTTCTAGTGAAGGCTCATTTAACTAAAACCATTGTATGAAAGAGTCGCTGATGTGCCCTGTAGACTACATTAAATGGACGAGCTCTTCTCAGCTTTGCAAAATCAGGAGGTTGAAAACCCTCTAGAAATCTTAGTTCTCCTCCTTCAGATAATTTAAAGAACCTCCTAAATGGAATTCTCGTATTTTTGCTTGATTTTTTTCAAGCTTTTATATTGCATAAGAGGGTTTTTGTTTTTTGTTTTTTGTTTTTTTGCATTAATTTTTTTTGCATAAATTCTGTGTGCAGTCATGGGGATCTCACATTTTTAAACCCTCCCCTGCAGTTTCTCTGGCTCAGCTCTTCTGGCCAATTGCCTAACCTGCTGGAGTTCTAGGGGAGGAGAAAAGATTGAGAGAAGTGGTGTCTCCTCCTGGTGCCTCCCTCTCGCCCCTGAATTCAGTCCAGCCAGTTCAGTGATGGGGCTTCCCAGGGCAGAAGAGTGGAGGTAAGCTCTACACACCACAGGGCCTGGCTGAGTGGGGAGGCAGAGCACTCAGCAGAGCCTGGCGGGAAGACCTCCCTTCCCCAGGGCGCGAGAGCCACACTGATGACACCTTTTTTACCTCCACAGTCACAGAACAGACTAGGGAAGGGGTACTGGTTCTCAGCAGAATGGGTTCTCTTCATAGAGCAGATGTTTAAGAAAACATTTCTTTTTGTTCTGAAACCACATCCCACCCCCAGTTTGGTAAAACGCATACAAGATTCACGCTAAATTCTAGTAGTGTGTGTTTGTTGTCTTGTCTACAGCAGGCTAATTTTTAAAATGTGAAATGGAAACGTATGAAGTGGTGGGTTTTTGTTTTTTTTTTCTTCTCGTTACAGATCCCTACTCTGTTAAAAGAAATGTGGCAAGGACTCTAAATAATCAGCCCGTGTTTGAATATATACTTCATTGTTTAAGGACAACATATAAGTATTTTGCTCTTCCACACAAAATTACAAAATCCAGCCTTCCAAAGCCTCTGAATACTGTCACACGTATTTCCGAACACCCTAAAGAAGTAGCAAGCGTGGGGGCACGAGCAAAAGGTGATGAACTCAAAAGCTCAGCTTTGGCTCAAGAGCCAGGTGCTGCCAGTTCAGGTGCGAACACCTGCCAGGTACGGCCACTTACAGAGACTGCTGAAAGCTTTGGAGGCCCCCCAACAGAGGAAATGGGGCACGCGCATGTCAGCATCCACCTGGAAAACTCCAGCCGTATCAGGACAGGGGCCGGTTGTGATGGTTGTGAGGATGTTAAAGCACACCGTCGAGCAGCGGGAAGTAAAGCTGGGAGCGAGGGCAAGCATCCTTTGCCTGCCGGTGATCAAGGGCCAAGCAGTAGCAGATGTGGAGAGCTTGTCCTCCGTGGCGGCACACAAAATAAGGAGACACATAACACTTTGGATGTGGAAGACTTCCACAGTCCTACGGCCGACGAGTGTGATGGATTCGTCACCTCGGAGGACAAGGCTGATGTTGATGAAGAAGGCGTAGAAGGTCCTGATGAGCTGGAAGATGCTCTAGGCCACTTTGCCCCTTCAAGACAGGGTCACGTGTCAAGAATCATTCATTCCGAGGAGGAGGAGGAGGAGGAGGAAGAGGAAGAGGAGGACGATGAAGAACCCAGGCTGTCCATTCCCCGGAGGGAAGATGAGGACGACTTGGCAAATGAAGATGAGTTAGAAAATCCGTACACAGGATCAGGGGACGAGGACGCCCTGTCTGAGGAGGACGATGAATTAGGCGGATCTGCTAAGTATAAAGACCTGAAAGAAGATGGAAAACATGTGGACGGGGCTCTACTAATGGAATTGAATAAAATCAGTCTTAAAGAAGAAAATGCATGTGAGGAAAGTTGCACTGCAGATCAGTCTGATTTCTTCTATGAATTTAGTAAACTCATCTTCACCAAAGGCAAGGTAATCCGTGCCACTCCTCGAACTAAGAGACGTTAAGTGGTTTTTTAGTGCATGTAATTTTAAATTTTGTGGACTGGAACAGAGCTGTGCCCTGTCCGGGTGGTAGTCAGGAGTTCGTCTTCCACTCTGGTACAACCGCTCCATGTCCTGCCCTCCTTAGACCCCTGGGAATTTGCATAGGCCGTTGGGAATGATGTCGGGAGTGGAAATAACTCCCTTTTACTCCTGAGTATCCCAGAAGATGTCCCCATCTCAAGTAGTTTGCAGCGGTTGCACGTTATTTTTGTTCCTTTGGGAAGTCAGAGTAGGCTGTGGGGCTTTTGAGAAAATGATTCAGGACCCCTTTAGTTGGCAAATAGAGTTGTAAACGAAGTCTTGGTTTGCTTTGCCACCTTCCCATAGTCTCCTACAGTCGTGTGCAGTTTATGCAAACGAGAAGGCCATCTCAAGAAGGACTGTCCCGAAGACTTCAAAAGAATTCAGCTGGAACCTCTGCCGCCACTGACACCCAAATTTTCAAATATCTTAGATCAAGTTTGCATCCAGTGTTACAGTAAGTTACTAACACTTCTTTTCATTTGTCAGAATGTCGCATTGGCATTTGCCCCAAGAGTCCTCTGACTCACTAACCTGTTAGCTCCATCACTGGGACCAAGTCTGTCCCATTTTCCCCCGTGTCCATGGAGCTCTGTGTGTAATGCCTATTCTGGCTGAGATGCATAGTAAATAATTGTTGCAGGAAAAACGGGGACAGGGAGGACCTTTTAAGCCTTGCTATTGGAGTACTGGCATTCCCAACTGGTGTTCCTTGGACTGTTTTTCTAAGCAGTTATTAGTGTTTCGTGACAGTTGGTGCCTGGGTGGTTCAGTAGGTTAAGCATCAGACTCTTGATCTGAGCTCATGTCATGATCTCAGGGTCGTGAGTTCAAGCCCCGCACTTAAAATAAAATAGTTCCACAGATCAAGGAGGGAATGCGTCTACCCTCAGCGGAGGCTGGGGGTGTTGGGGTTGGGGCAAGAGATTTACAGGGCATGTTAGCATCATATTGGCTTCTGAGAAATGTTCTAGTAAAAAACCTGTTTAACTCTTTATTGAAATATTCCCAAAATGTGGGCATAATATACTTTTTAATTAACACTAATTAATAGCTCCCTAACAGCCCTTTGAGGAACACCAGTGTGGGGAAGCATTGGTATACAGAGGGTTAAGGTTCCACAAAGGAAAAGCATTTAAAGGAGAGGCAGGCGACTCGAGATGAGCCTGACGCCTCACAGCGCTCCGCTCTCCGTCCTGAGGTGTCCCTGCCAGAAGACACTTGTTCTTAGCTGGTGACTTAGTCTTCTGCAAACCTTTTTGGAGGTGATAAGCTATGAAAGGAAAACTAGGTTCCCCTCAGAAACATAGGCACCTGCTCATAAAGGTTTGCGTTCACACCTTGGGAGAGTTGCCTGAAGACCACCTTTATAGACCCCTGGGGTCTCTGGAATCTAGTAGCAGAACCGCTACTCAGATTTGTTTCTATTTCAGGAGCAGTTCCTGGGGGCAGAAGTTTTTCAAAGAAAGACAGACTCTATTGTATATTACTAATGCTGTCTACCAAGAAGATGCTCGAAATTTAGGGCTTTCTTTTAAACTTGCTAGATTTTGTTTTATAAAAAGTGTGATCTTCCCCCCCCCTCCCCCCCCCCCCGCAAAGAACGTGAACAATCTTTGTTTCTGAATGTTTTCTATTTTAAACAGAGGATTTTTCTCCAACTATTTTGGAAGATCAGGCTCGTGAACATATTCGGCAAAACCTAGAAAGTTTCATAAGACAGGAGTTTCCAGGTAAATAACTTTTTAACCTTTAAGAAAAGAAAGGTCTCTCAAAAATGAATAAGTGTTAAAAAAAAAAAAAAAATGGGACGCCTGGGTGGCTCAGTCAGTTAAGCGTCCGACTTCCGCTCAGGTCATGATCTCGCAGTCTGTGAGTTCAAGCCCCGCGTCGGGCCCTGTGCTGACAGCTTGGAGCCTGGAGCCTGCTTCGGATTCCGTGTCTCCCTCTCTCTCTCTGCCCCTCCCCCACTCACGCTCTGTCTCTCTCACTCTCAAAAATGAATAAACGTTAAGAAAAATTTTTAAAGAAAAGAAAGGTAGCGTGACCTTCCTTCAGAACGAGCACATGTGTTACAAGCACATTAACTTTGAGAACGAGAAAGTTTTGCGGGGACGGTGGGGACAGGGCTGTGGTTACTTTGTGATGTACTTTGGATGCTCTTTGCTCTGCTGCTTTACCGACATACAGGACAGCAGCAGTGTGGGATTTCTGTTAGCAGACACCACAAGTGAAATTTCATTTCGTGTTATGTTTGAAGTCAAAGTTTGCACCTCCAGACTTTGGAAAATATTCCACAAAGTGAATATTTAGAGAGCAGTAAGCTTACATTACTAAATATACTGGTGTGATCCACATTTTCTTTGAAATGTCCTTGCAATTTAAGAAAAAAGTGGCACTTGGTGGTCTTTCACACCATATACACATTGTATTTGTTTAAAGTAAATTTTGAGAGAAAGTAGTTTGTCATAAATACGACAATAGAATGAGGATAGTTAACAGATGGGTATTTTTGATCCATGTGAGGGCCGTTTTGATCAGAACATTAAATGTACTCAGGTAATTAGTTATCACTTTTCGTCTATCCCCAACAGGAACTAAATTGAGCTTGTTTGGCTCCTCCAAAAATGGATTTGGGTTCAAACAGAGTGACCTTGACGTCTGCATGACAATTAACGGGCTGGAAACCGCGGAGGTACGGTGACCACGTAAAACTCAAATCTGCTGCGGCAGTGTGATTTGACCATCTTGACTGACAGGACATCTTGGTATTTTCCACATCTACCAGAGCATACCATACGGAGCATGCCATGTGGCACAGTCTCTCTGGTCAGATACTTAAGAAGCTTAGAGGTAAACCTGAGGAGCCCCGAAGCTTGTCTTTTCCACCCACGGTACAAAGTGCCTTTGGAAGTGACCCGTGGGAACGTGACAAAGCCAAACCAGCCCCCGCAGGGTCCCCCTGGCATAGCCCGGAGGCTGACTTTGCCACACACACCCCGTATAAGACTTCTTGAAAAGTTTTGAGGAGGCAGGCAGTGTGGTTTTCTGAGATGGTTTTTAGCAGGCAGTCAAATGGGATTTGATGATAAGAGTGCTAAACTTACAGTTCAGAGACCCAGATTCAAGACAGACTTGGTTTCATGAGTTCCTAAACATGTGGTCTTTGGTTGATAAACCCATAAAATGAAAAGGATCATTTCTGTTCCTCTTGCCCCCAGAGATTGTTGTGCACATCAGCTTGGATCACGCCTGTCAGGAGTCCGCAGACTAGGGCCCACGGGCTAAACCCAGCCACAGGCATATTTTGTCAGTACAGGTTCATTAGAACACAGTCACACCCCTTCACTTGTGACGCGGTTGCAGCTTCTGCTTTTACTTGATAACTACCGAGTCGAGTACTTGTAACAGAGTAGTATGATTTGCAAAGCAGAAAAGGTTTGCTGGCCCCTGACAGATATGAAATACTGCATAAAGGCATAAAGTCTAAGAAGTGCTAAGTCCCTTTCTTTTTTAATTTTTAACAACAGTCCAAATGCTGTGTATCCAAATGAGTGATGCTGCTGTCACTCAAGGTCTTTTTTATGTCTTTCCTTATTTTCAAGTCTTTGTCTTTTGAGGATGTATCTGATTTGGGGAAAATAGCCAAAAGTTACCTACCCTGAGTTTGGTGAGTAAAGAGGATAAACAAGGTTGGGTCCAATATGTGGAATTACCTTATTGCACATCATCAATAATGAATTTTTACATGGCTTATAAAACTAGCTTTGCGGGCATTTCTTTTTTTTTAAATTTTTTTTTTTCAACGTTTATTTATTTTGGGGACAGAGAGAGACAGAGCATGAACGGGGGAGGGGCAGAGAGAGAGGGAGACACAGAATCGGAAACAGGCTCCAGGCTCTGAGCCGTCAGCCCAGAGCCCGACGCGGGGCTCGAACTCACGGACCGCGAGATCGTGACCTGGCTGAAGTCGGACGCTTAACCGACTGCGCCACCCAGGCGCCCCGGGCATTTCTGAAGTAAAATTCCAAATATGTTCTGCGATGTGTATAACCATCAAAAGGGCTTATGTTGTAAAATGTCGGCCCGCTGTTTTTAAGTATGATTTATTTGAAACATTGGTATTTGCTACATGACCTTGATTCGCCTCGTCCTGTGGAGAGAGAGCATCTAAGCTTCATTACTTTCCACAGCAGTTCTTGTAATTGAAAGATAATGAAAGTCCATCCAGAATGAATAAGAGGGGCCACAGAAGCTCCCTCTTACTTATTCTGGCACAGAGGGTACTTCTGAGTAACATGGTTACAGAGAAGGGGAAATGGAGGTCCTCATGGTTCAGACTTTTCCAGGTGCTCTGATTTCAGCCTTTGTTGTACAATTAGTAAGTGAGGGCTGCGGGGACCTTTTGTATCCTCAGGATATTTCCTATGAATACTGACCAAGGCTTGCCTAAACGAGAAAAAAATCTATATAGATGGGTTGAACTTATTATTTCTAAAGGTAATGGAAACTATTTGTTACCAGGTTAGGAACCTGTCTTCCATTTTCGATTCAGTATGTGCAATTTTTGTTGCAGGGGTTGGACTGTGTAAGAACTATTGAAGAATTGGCAAGAGTCCTCAAAAAACATTCAGGTACCTCTACAAACTTTTTCCAAAAATAGTCTTGTCTTTTTAATTAGTGTTTTGCATCCTTAGAATTCATCAATGCCAGTGAAACCATAGAGTGGCTCATCGGTAGCACGTGTGCGGTATTGGTGTCTTTAAAAAATTTTGTCATTCAGTATGAAAGACTGAGGGAATCAGTGGTCATTGGTGTGCATATCGTTGCCTGGCTCAGTTTTATTTCAAAACAAGCATATACCATACAGGCAAGAAATTTTGGAAATCTTTTTGCTTTATTGACCTTGTATTACCCAAAGTGTAGGGGTTGCTGACAGCAGCATGAAGTACATGGAAAGCACTGGGGGCTTATGGATTGTATTTGTAGCTGTATTGCTGGACAACTGTATGCAACCCTGAACAAGTCATCTAACTTTACTTGATCCCTTGCCATCGATAAATTGAGAAAGCTATAAAATGTGTAGATGCTATGAATAGTGCACGGTGCTGACATGCCATTGACATGTTCTTTTGCTGTCAGGGACAGCTGTGGATGCTGTTAACAGTGAGAATCTTCTTTTAAAATGTGATGCAGCAAATTTCTGTGCTGGGAGCTGGGAGCTGGGAATGAAGGTGAACAAGATATGGTCCATACCCTCACAACACTTAAAATCCATGATGTGTCCATCAAAAGCTTTCTTTTATCTCAGTCAAGAGTAGACTTAAGTTAACATCACGGGCAGCACACACATAGACACACAAACATACACCGTGAGTGCTATCTCCCCTTTTTGTTTTATATTTTTTATTTCCAGGAGTTTAAATAAAAAGGGTACCATGTTACTTCCATAACAAGATAATCTTAATTTTGGTTTATTTCTTCTGAAAGGTAACCTGGAGCATCAGTATTTTTTTTTAATAACATGCATTGATGTAATTGTTTTTGTCATCGAAAATAAGTGTTCCCCTCACTTAGGAATTTTACCTCTAAAGATCATGAGCTTTTTAAATTTTTTTGAAGAGTGTGCAAAGAAACTAAATTGCTAAGTTGCCACAATTATTAATTATTTGTACTGAGCTAGATTTTGACTTTTTATTTTGAAATAATTTGAAAATTAAAGCAGTAAAAATTGTATAAAGAACGCTGCATGTACTTCATTCGGATCCACCAGTTGTTAACATTTTACCACATTCGATACTCATTCTGTCTCTTTCTTGCTCACAATTTTTTTCTGTACCATTTGAGATTAAACTGCAGATACCACGTTCCTTTCACCTAAATATGGCAGTTTATATTTCCTAAGAATGAGCCATTGTTAAAAACAGGTCATTTTTAGGGGCACTCGGCTGGCTCAGGAGGTAGAGCACGCAACTCTTGATCTCAGGATTGTAAGTTTGAGCTTCACGTTTGGTTGTAGAGATTACTTAAAAATAAAATCTTTTTTCTTTTTAAATGTAAAGATTTTTTTTTTAATGTTTATTTATTTTATTTTGAAAGAGAGCGTGAGCTGGAGAGGGACAGGGAAAGAAGGAGACAGAGAATCCCATGCAGACTCTGCACTGTCAGCGCAGAGCCCAGTGCGAGGCTCGAACTCACAAACCATGAGATCATGACCTGAGCTGAAATTAAGAGTCAGATACTAAACTGACTGAGCCACCCAGGTGCCCTGAAATCTAAGTCTCCCAAACTATCTTATTGGGTGCCTACTATGTGCTCAGCACTGTATTGGGCACTTAGGGATGGTGGAGCGATAAAAATAAGTCTACAGAAGTCTTTTCCTTGGACAGCTTTCAGATCTTAAAAACAGGAAGGTAATCTCACAGACCATGTAACATTGTAAGGTAGTATTCATTTTTCAGAATGAGTCAAGCTGCAGTAAGTGTTTGGTAAGTTCTAAGGGGAGAGAAGTTCTGGGCAAGAGTTGCATAGGGGAGATTCATGTAAGAGATGGGTTTATTCTGATCTCAGGGGATGATGAGTATGATTCAAAAAGGATAAAAGAGAAGTCATTCCTAACGGGACGTGCACCTGAATGTGAGCCGTTGCTGTAGTATATTTTGGAGTGTCGACAGTGGGAAGATCAATACATTTAGAGAGGAGTTTCAAGTGGTTACTATTACTATATAAAGGAAAGCCCACAGATATTTGGAAACCAGTGAAGTTTCTCCAAGAGAAGAGCAACCCAATAAAAACTAAGCTTTTTAGGCAACTGGTGGAGTCTCCCAGGGCAGGTATAATCTAAGTGAATTCAGGTTAGAAGGACCGTAACTAAAACGAAAAGGATAGGAGAGATTCCCGAGGGGAAGTTTCCTAGATTTGGTACCTACAAGTAAGAACTAAGAGTTCAGGCTAATGTCTGGATACTTGGGAAATGGGGACGTTGGCAGAGAACACCATGTGGAGGTGTTTAGTTTGCCATAAAGGTTTAATTTCTAAGAGTCCAGCAAGCAATTGGAAATACAGAGTTGTCAGGACTGAAGAACAAAAGAAAACCGTTTTGTATTGAAATCCTTGAAGAAAGAAAGACGAAGAATAAGACAATTCTAAGGGATCATTTGAGAGAAGTTAAGGACTAGGCCTTAATTTCTGTGGGTAGAAATTAAGTAAGGACACTGAAAAAGGAGCCCTTGGACTGACAAGAACCAGGATGATGTGCTGTGGATAAATCCTAGAGGACAGGCTGGTAATGGGACAGGCTAGTGTCAAATTCTAGAATGGGAAGGAAATGGAGTAAAAGGCTATCTAATTTAGAGGCAGGGTAACAGAGTAGTTGGTGGGGGTTCTGGAATCAGATTCTCTGCTTTTAAACCTTGGCTCCCCACTTGTTGGCTGTGTGTGCCTGGAAAGACACTCAGCCTCATTGTAAGTGCTCCGTTCCTCATCTTCAAAAGTAGATCAGCAATAATGGGATTTAAGGTTAAGAAAGGTGTCGTACATTTAAGTACGGCATCTAGCATGCGCCAAGTGTTCAGCAGATTCGAACGTCAATGCGTCAGTGTAAGTTAGACCTCCTCTGTCTCCCACACAGATGTATTTTTCTGTAATTTCTTCTGTCATATACATACTTTTTCCCTGAGCTCTGGATCACTGTGCATCTGCCCTCTAGATATTGCCATTTACCTTTTTGAGAAAAACCTCAAACTCCATCTCAGAATGAGCTCCTCTTTACTGCCTTCCTTCTGCTGCAACCCGCTCTTCCTTCTGAATCCACTTTCTTGGTCATTGACATTGACATCCTTGGACCCACCAAAATGGGTCAAGTGATCATTCATTCGTCCTAGAATAGGTTCAGTAGAAATTTAGAGTTGGTCACACCCACACATGAATCTCGGCTCCGCAGCTCATATTCTAGCTGCATATTCCTTTTTTTTTTTTTTAATTTAATGTTTATTTATTTATTTTGAGAGAGGGAGAGAGAGAGTGGCGAGTAGGGGAGGGGCAGAGAGCAAGGGAGAGCGAGAATCCGAAGCAGGCTGTATGCCATCAGCCTGACTCCAGACTCGATCTCATGAACCCTGAGATCGTGACCTGAGCTGAAATCAAGAGTCGGATGCCTAGCCCACTGAGCCACCCAGGTGCCCCACTAGCTGCATATTCCTAAGCAAGTTACTTTCTCTGGGGCTCTGTCTTTCAATCTGTTGGGTGAAGGTGATTACTCTTAGGAGGTAATGTTTGTGAAGGATCCTAGGAGCTCAGGAACCAGTAGCTCTTACTCTTACCAGCGATTCCTTCTCGCTTATCCCCACCCCCCACCGCCTCCACTTCCCCAGCCCATCCAGGTACACCTGCTCTCAAGCCTGTCTTGCTGCTTCTCTGCATCTCTGTGCCATCATGGTAGTTCAGGTCCAGATCATTTTTTATAATGGTCACTCTGCCTCCATTCCGGGTGCCTCCAGTCTGTCCATAGCCAGGGGCATTGTCCGAATAGATATGGCCAGTGATTCTTCCCAACTTATACAGTTCATTGGTATCTATTTGCCTCTAAGGATAATTCTTAGCAGGATATATATGTTCTCTATTTGGGCGCTTCCTGGTTTCTACCCCATCTCCTATCACTCATTCCTTTCCGTCAAGTCGACTCAATAGCCTTCACAATCCCATGGAAGTTCTCGAACATCCTTTCTGCTTTAGGCATTTGCCCTGTCCTTATGTGCTTTTTTTTCCCTTGCCTCCTAAATCCCCTCAGCCGCCTCTGTTTTTAACCTGTTGCTCTCCTTTTTCAAAGCCTGGTTCAGGCAATTCACTCCTCTCCTATTGAACTTGATTCTGTTCTTTCACTGTCTTCTAGCTCCATGATGCATAACTTTTGTTTTGAGGATTCAGATGATCACCCTGTAGGCTTTTCTCTGTATTAGATATAGTCACGTGGAGAGAATAGATAGGGCCCGAGTAGTCTAGACTCTGTAGTAGTTTCTTCTGTTCTGGTGTTTATCAGACTGACAGCCCTATACACATGCACATGATCCAGTGAATTCCTGGAGGACAGTGGCTACCTCATTCATCCTTGTACTTCAGATATCGATGTGTTTAACAAATACAAACTTTGCCAGAAGAGTCTTCCCAGATGTTTAATAACGGAATCGAGTAGTCCTGGTGACTGCAGTGAAAAGTAGTCCTAGTGACTGCAGTGAAAACTAGCCAGAGTTCGGTTTACATCGTCTTATTTTGGGATATTAACATAAGAACCGCTTATGGCCCCAGCTGCTGTATTTAACAGTACTCTCTTATTCCTAACCTAGGTCTTAGAAACATCTTGCCTATTACAACAGCAAAGGTGCCAATTGTAAAGTTCTTCCATTTGAGAAGTGGTCTGGAGGTGGACATCAGCTTGTATAACACACTGGTAAGATTTTCCCCAGGACTTTTCTTTAGGGAGATGAAAGGGAACGAATGGCTCTTAATTTACAAAATAGCAAGTAAAATTAAGCCATTCCTTTGATCTTATTCGTTGTTTTCATTAGGAGTGTTTGCCTTTTGCCTGGCAGACTCTCTTAACAAAGAGTTAAGATAGTATTTATTTATTATGAGGTCCGAGCGGCAGGTGCTTTTTGTTTGGCTTGAATTTTGTTTTAATTTTGGACTGTGTGTGTGTCTTTTGTCTCACACTGTTTCCTGCAGGGCTTTCTGGACCTTCTCTGGATGCTACGGGCATTCAGTTTAAATAATGCCAGGGTGAAGTGGGGGATCCTTACGTCTACATAGATGGAATTATTTTAATAGCCCTTATTTCTAGAAATGTTCAGACTAAGGACATATTAACATGGAAGTCATGAGCTCAGATGTCATGTATAATTCTTATTATTTAGTAAGTTAATGAAGCTCATCTTTGGGGGAAAATACTCGTGTCAGTCTAAATGTCTTCAATCTAAAGTGAATTACACTGTAAACCTTTTCAGAATATTCCAGTTTAAATTTTTTTCTTCTATTTGGTAACTTACAATTTTCCTTTTAACAGGCCCTTCATAACACGAGGCTCTTATCTGCTTATTCAGCCATTGATCCCAGAGTGAAATATTTATGCTATACCATGAAAGTGTTTACAAAGGTGCGTATGCTTCCTGTTGTGATTCATTAGAAATTTCGTTGCATCTTCAAACGTAGTTGAAAACATGTCTATATTTTTTAAAGAATGATAGCCATGTTAAATGCTTCTTTTAACTAGTTTGGGAACCCTGCTGTGGCAAGCTAAAATTTTGTTGTCTTAAGTTTTACATACGATAATCTAATCTTGCTAGTGGCTGATGGTTGGGGGTTTTTGTTTTTGATGTCCTTTTGGTTGGTCTTTGGCATTTGAACATGTAACTTTTTTGTTAATGCCCAATAGAAGCATTTTCCTTTTAGTGACAGTAGAATAGCTGCAAATTTAGCAGGAAACATTGGTGATCTGTTCCTCATTTTCCTTCCCTCTAGATGTGTGATATTGGTGATGCTTCTAGAGGCAGCTTATCGTCATACGCATACACGCTTATGGTGCTATATTTTCTCCAGCAGAGGAATCCACCAGTCATTCCTGTCCTTCAAGAGGTATTAGTAAAAGAAATTGTGTTTCTCATCTGTAAAACTGGGTGATCTTTGAGCCCTCTTCCTTCTCTAATATTCTGTGATTCTGTAGTTAAATTTTTAACTATTTTCCTACAAGTTTTTGTATCAATGCATTAAATTTGTAATCCATACTAATAGTTTAAAAATTAATTTCAGATATACAAAGGTGAAAAGAAACCTGAAATATTTGTTGATGGCTGGAATATTTATTTTTTTGATCAAATAGATGAACTGGTACGTATTTTAAGAGTAAAGATTTTTTTACATCCTTGACTAAAAGTTAGCTGTACTATGCTGTGCTGTAATGGTCAACAACTATGTTTTCACTTGTTATATTTATTTATATTATGATAGTAAAAAAACTAGCATATATAGATGTTTCCTTTGAAGTTGAAAACATTTTCATTTTAATAAAAATGAAAACATTTTAATTAAGTCAGGTGAGTTTCCAGGGACTATATGTAGGATTTCTTTAATGCCTGTTAATTCCAAATGGCTATGTAGCTTTATTCCAAATGAACAAATATTTGCTAAGTGGTTTTCTGCAAACAGTTTGGAAAGACTTTCTTTGAGTTCAAAGATCTAATAACCCAGGCATCATCAAGGCTCTTAAAATCTATTTCCATATTCTTCCACAAACATGCCTCTGGGGTTTGACATTTAAAACCCTGAGCTTTCCCTATCTCCAGGTCACACGGTAGAGATTAATAAAGTCATGAAAATGGTATTTTAAAATGTGAGAGAAAAGTTACAGAATTATATTTTTTATGTATTTAAATTCCAGTTAATAAGTCCAAACTTACTCCCTAAGATACAAATGAAGATAGATATTAACACTTTACTATAGAGCATAATATCTCTGTTCCCTTCTATTTCTAGCCCACCTATTGGCCAGAATATGGGAAAAATACAGAATCTGTTGGGCAGCTATGGTTGGGACTTCTTCGATTCTACACAGAAGAATTTGATTTTAAAGAACATGTTATTAGCATCAGGAGAAAAAGTCTGCTTACAACTTTTAAGAAACAGTGGACCTCAAAATACATTGTAATTGAAGGTACAAATAAAATGAAGCTTAAAATCGAATAGAATATAGAGTTTGAACTAGGAGGGCATCGTTCTCCATCCCTGCAGAGAACGGCAGGGAGCCACCAGCTGGGATGTGCAGCACTGCCATTCTGTTACTGTCCACATCAGCACACTTGTCTGTTTCCAGGATGAAGAGTTATTTTTAAGGGTGCCTGGTGGCTCAGTCACTTAGGCATCCAACTTCAGCTCAGGTCATGATCTCACAGCTTGTGAGTTCGAGCCCCTCATTGGGCTCTGTGCTGACAGCTCAGAGCCTGGAGCCTGCTTCGGATTCTGTGTCCCTCTCTCACTGTGCCCCTCCCCTGAGTGTTCTCTCTCTCTCTCTCTCTCTCTCTCTCTCTCTCTCTCCCTCCCTCCCTCCCTCCCTCCCTCCCTCCCTCCCTCCTTCCCTGTCCCCCACCCCAGAATAAATAAGCACTAGGAAAAAAATTAAAAAAAAAAAAAGACATTTTTAAATGACTGGTGTCCTCCTGTGGGGCTTCTCCCCACTTCAGAACTCTTTCGACCATGACACATCTTTGACTTTTGTTGAACACTTACTGGAGAATAAGTTTGCAATAGAGATAAGGCAGCTTTAAAAGAGTGGGACTTTTGGGGCACCTGGGTAGCTCAGTTGATTAAGTATCTGACTCCTGATGTCAGCTCGGGTCATGATCTCACGGTTCGTGAGTTTGAGCCCTGCATCAGGTTCTGCGCTGACAGCTCAGAGCCTGCTTGGGATTCTCTCTCTCTCCCTCTCTCTGTTCCTACCCCGCTGTGCATTCACACGCTCTCTCGCTCTCTCTCTCTTTTTCTCTCTCTCAAAATAAATAATAAACTTAAAAAAAAAAATAAAGAGAGAGAGTGGGACTTTTTTTTTTTTTTTTTTTCAACGTTTATTTATTTTTGGGACAGAGAAAGAGCATGAACGGGGGAGGGGCAGAGAGAGAGGGAGACACAGAATCGGAAGCAGGCTCCAGGCTCCGAGCCATCAGCCCAGAGCCTGACGCGGGGCTCGAACTCACGGACCGCGAGATTGTGACGTGGCTGAAGTCGGACGTTTAACCGACTGCGCCACCCAGGCGCCCCGAGAGTGGGACTTTTAACACCTTCTGAATTGAGGGTTTGAAAAGTGGGCACTAATTGAATTTTCAAGATCCTTATTTGCTATTTATTGATGAAGGGGTTTACCTACAAGTAATTACATGTAAACTTTGGCATTTCTTTTGCCCATGCTGAAGCCTTTTCTTCCATTGAATGCAAGGATCCGTGGGCCATGTATGTTTGTAGTCAATTGTTTACTATATATTTTTTGTTTGTTTGTTTAATTTGAGAGAGAGAGTGAGTGAGAATGAGTGGGGGAGAGGGGCAGAGGGAAAGAAAGAGAATCCCAGGCAGCATCCACATTCAGCACGGAGCCCAACATGGGACTCGATCCCACAACTGCAGGATCATGACCTAAGGCCAAAACCAAGAGTTGGACGCTTAACTGACTGAGCCACCCAGGCACCCCTCAAGTTTGTGGGATTTTAATTTTAGGGTCAAAAGGGAGTTTAAATGTTTAAAACTGAACTGAGAAATGGCTTAAAAAATATTTTATTGGTTTTAATCTTTTTTATTTTTTTGGAAATACACTTATATTCGTTAAATCACGTGTGTTACTTTAGGTTATGTTTCCATCATTACTTCTGCCTATTGGCAGTATTAAGATACTGTGAACATTTGTAAAATTAAATTCAGATCACTATGGCTTTAGATATGACTTTAACTTTTTAGGATGTCGTATGTCAAAAACAGAACTTTGTCTTAAACCTTTCCATTATCACAGTGGGTCCTTACCGTCTCCAATTGTTCATATATTGTTTTTAATTTTTGAAGTCTCATTATGTTCTCATTTTTACATTCCTTTCAGATGAACCATTAGTAATAGGCTAAGTTAGAAAGAAGACTTTTTTAAAAATTTATTTATTTTGAGAGAGAAAGAGTATGCATGTGAACACGTGAGTGGAGGAGGGGCAAAGAAAGGGAAAATCCCAAGCGGCCCCCTGCACCACCAGCGCAGAGCCCGATTTGGGGCTCGGACCCATGAAACTATGAGATCATGACCTGAGCTGAAATCAAGAGCCAGATGCTTAATCAACTGAGCTACCCAGGCACCCTTAGAAGGAAGACTTTTAACCAGCTCTTCTAGAATGGAGGAATTTCAGGGGTGGTGGTGACAGTGATGTTTTTTACTGTACAGTAGCTTAATATTATAGTATCTCTGCTACATTAAGCAACAACCAAAAATACATGTACAAGTTACCAGAAGAAAATGTGACCAGACCTACTAGGAAGGTAACCTTCTGAAAGCAGTTGTTAGTATAGGGTCAAACTGAGTGAAGGCTTCTACACTCCAGTAACATGCTACTGAGTCTTTATCCCGAATGGTGTGCCCCACTTATTGCACATTAAAAGCATAACAGACAACCAGAAAGATGCCTCATTTTACTTCTTTACTCCTTTTCAAAGATTTTTTTTAATGTTTATTTATTTATTTTGAGAGAGAAAAAGAATGGAGAAGGGCCAGAGAGAGAGAGAGAGAGAGAGAGAGAGAGAGAGAATCAGGCTCCACGCTGTCAATGCAGAGCTCAACATGGGGTTCCATCTCATGAAGCTTGAGATCGTGACCTGAACTGAAATCCAAGAGTTGGATACTTAACCAGCTGAGCCATCCAGATGCCCCATCTTTATTCTTTTTGTATATATTGTATGCATGCAGTCCTCCATTTTCTTTTTTTTTTTTTTTTTTATTTTTTTTTTTTTTCAATGTTTATTTATTTTTGGGACAGAGAGAGACAGAGCATGAACGGGGGAGGGGCAGAGTGAGAGGGAGACACAGAATCGGAAACAGGCTCCAGGCTCCGAGCCATCAGCCCGGAGCCTGACGCGGGGCTCGAACTCACGGACCGCGAGATCATGACCTGGCTGAAGTCGGACGCTTAACCGACTGCGCCACCCAGGCGCCCCAGTCCTCCATTTTCTTAATAATCCCCAAAAAGGTTGGGTTTTTTTTTTTCCATTGCTTTTCTTGAATATTTTTAGGCATTTATTGGAAATAATTAAACATTCAAAGCATGAATTATTATGTATGTATGTTTTAAATCATACATAAAATAGTATTTTAAATTAGAAATAGTGCTTTACCTCCATTTATTTCATGAACAAATTTATTCAGATCTCGAATAAATCTTTGACATCACCATTTTTTCCCATCTTTCCTACCACTTTCTGGGTCATCTAATAAATAATATTCCAGAACCCAACATATATATATACCTACCTAGTGCATTTAAGATGCACACATTTAAGATCATATGGGAGTCCTTCATGAAGCTTTTACTAAAAACTGAGGTCTGAGTAGCATAGGGCAGGTGTGTGTGTGTGTGTGTCTTAATTTATCTTGTGTTTTATGATCTCCAGGATGACTGATGTGATCCTTAAAATGCTTGTTAGTTAGCAGGAACATCCAGTGCTAAAATGTTTTAAGTCTATTTGTGACCTCTATATGCCTCCCAAACTAGCACCCTTAGATAATATTCGATTAATAGGTCTTCTCCAAACAATATTTTGTTGTTTAAAGTGAAGCAACTCCTCATAATAGGAAGGAGTCTATAGAGAATCAAACATAAAGTAACACCTTCTTTTCTGATGGACACTTTCGAGAAAACACTTGACTTATATTTAGGAATATATATTACTTAGCTGTATTACACATTTGAAACTCATTAAAAAGGAAGTCATTAGGGGCGCCTGGGTGGCGCAGTCGGTTAAGCGTCCGACTTCAGCCAGGTCACGATCTCGCGGCCCGTGAGTTCGAGCCCCGCGTCGGGCTCTGGGCTGATGGCTCGGAGCCTGGAGCCTGTTTCCGATTCTGTGTCTCCCTCTCTCTCTGCCCCTCCCCCGTTCATGCTCTGTCTCTCTCTGTCCCAAAAATAAATAAACGTTGAAAAAATTTAAAAAAAAAAAAAAAAAAAAAAGGAAGTCATTTAACACAGTTGACTCTTGAACAACATGAGTTTGAACTGCGTGGGTCCACTTAAATGAGTTTTTTTCAATAAATACAGTACTGTAGATATATTTTCTGTTATGATTTTCTTAATGTTTTCTTTTTTTTTTAATTTATTAATTTATTTTGAGACAGAGCAGGGGAGGGGCAGGGAGAGAGAGGGAAAGAGAATCCCAAACAGGCTCTGCACCTGTCAGCACAGAGCCCGACATAGGGCTCGAGCTCACAAACCATGAGATCATGACCCAAGCTGAAACCAAGAGTTGGATGCTTAACCCACTGAGCCACCCAAGTGCCCCGACATATTCTTTGTTTTAGCTTACTTTATTATAAGGATGTAATATATAATACATAAATAAAATATATGTTAATCGACTATGTTATAGGGAAGGCTGTGGTCAAGTGTAGGCTATTAGTAATAAGTGTTGTGGGACTCTAAATATGTGTGTGGAATTCTGACCTTGTAGGGGGTTGGTGCTCCTATCCCCCACATTGTTCAAGGGTCAACTGTACTTTTATTAATGATAAAGTATGTAATACTTCCTCTGTCTTTTATGCACACGTTAATGTATGAATAGTGGCATTTTCTATTTCATTATCTTTTTTGTTCTCATTAATTTGTTTTTATGTAGATCCCTTTGATTTGAATCACAATCTTGGAGCTGGATTATCGAGGAAAAGTAAGTTGCTTTGTTTATAAATGTTAATGTGGTCCCTTTTCCTTTTAATCCATCTAACTGAGCACTTTTAACTCTTTTCTTCTCAGTGACAAATTTTATAATGAAAGCATTTATTAATGGTAGAAGAGTGTTTGGTATTCCAGTCAAAGGATTTCCGAAGGACTACCCGTCAAAAATGGTAAGTGTCCATTGGAAATACCAAAAAACAATTCTAAAAGCCTTTATTAGGGCACCTGGGTGACTCAGTTGGTTAAGCATCTGACTTCAGCTCAGGTCACGATCTCATGGTTCACGAGTTCAAGCCCCGCATCAGGCTCTGTGCTGATAGGTCAGAGCCTGGAGCCTGCTTCAGATTCTTTGTCTCCCTCTCTCTCTCTGCCTCTCCCCCACGCATGCTCTGTCTCTCTCCCAGAAGTGAATAAACATTAAAAAATACTTTTTTTAAGTTTATTTGAAAAATAAACAAAAAGTAAAAGCCTTTATTAAGCACCTAATTTGTACACATGACTCCAGTAATAAATACTCTTGAAAGTCTGGCAGAGCTAGCCAGGATAAACAGTTGCAATACAAAGTAATCCCTAAAACCTTTTTCTAAACATCCCAGTTCTGAGGCCATTTATCAGGAGAACAGGGAGAAACAGCCATACGTGGAATTTGGGTGGGAAAATAGGCCTTTTGGCGCTGCTGCTTTTCCTTGGTAACGCACATAGATGGCACTGCTGTCCCAGCAGCATTCAGCTCCGTGCCAGCCTGTGCCAAGCCCAGCTCACACACAGCTAAGGGTCCTCCACCTGCTCATACAAAGTCTAGATCCTTCAGTCTACTTGACAGTAATGCATCTCTTAGTGGGACCAGGAGAGAGACAGTGTCACTTGTGCTGGCAAGCTCGCTGGTGTCCTATAACCTGATACTCAAGATTTTTATGGGACCAGACTCATTAAAAACAAAGCCAAATTGCACAAAAATTCCCTTCAGTGAGCAAAAACTAGAGGGTTTTCTGTTAAAAATAAATTTTTTTTTTCCTTCACTAATTTTCTTTATAAAGACTTTTTAAACAAGCCTGAAGCATATGAGTGTATTAAGAGTATGGGGGTATCCTCAGCACTGGATCGTGTCTGTGCGTCTCGTTTTGGCTAGATATGCCATGGCTGCCCTCTACGCCAAGGCTTCTGAAACTTGATCCAGCAGATATTCTTGGGGGTTTTGTCCTTTGGGATTCTAATCCAGGAGATTGGGGTAGGGCCCAAGACTTGGATTTCTTACAGGCTCTCAGGTGATGGCCGTGCTCCCTTCCGGTCCTCACCTTAATTTCAGTGGCAAGGAGGCTTCACTCCAGCCATTGTCTTCCCTTCCTTCTGATATGTTTCTCCAAAGCCACAACAAAACAAAGCAACAACACATGGCTCCTTTCTTTTGCTCTATGTAGTCTGTGTAATGCAAATCATAATCCTCAATTTATTGGGTTCTAGCCTTTTCATTTTATGAGAAAGCAAAGCCTTCGTAGCTGGCCGCGGCTTCCCCCGTGTCCTGGGGAAGCTGACTCACAGGCATGTGTGATGCTCTCGTGTAGAAATGTCCTGGAAAAACAGGCTCCCTTTATGGTTAGGGTGAAACTGTGGGCCGCAGGATGAAAAGGAATAAACCAACATGAAATTTAGGTAAAACTATCCCTAAGCAGTATAGTAATCGTTATTCAAAAGAAGTTTTCCGATCGATACCTGGTTAGTTGTTGTGTTTTGACCTCACATTAATCGTTCATAGTTTTCTATATGTATGTTCCGCTAGGAATACTTTTTTGATCCAGAAGTGCTAACTGAAGGAGAGCTGGCACCAAATGATAGATGTTGCCGAATTTGTGGGAAAATTGGACACTTCATGAAGGATTGTCCTATGAGGAGAAAGTAAGTCCGTGTTCAAAAGGGGTGGTTCTGTTTTACTTTCTTATTGTACCAATTTTTAAATGAGGTTCTGTTGTAACAGAAAATAAACTTGTGTTAAATCCAGCAGTTCTCAGATAAATGATTTTTTGCAATGAATATGAAGTGATTTAAAACACGCCTTTAAGCACGGATGGCCAGAAGTCCCTCGAGTTTCCAGATAACAGTCTTCCAGGCCTGGTCCCCTTTCCTCATTTTGGTCACTGCCCCAGTTGTTATTCAGCCATTCGGTCACCGGCCTCTCCAACAGGGGTGAAAGAAGAGATGAGAAAAGTGAAATGAGTTCCTTCAGGACATCAGTGACACTTCCAGTATACAGGAACTGAGCTGTACCAGACTCGTCTACAGTTTATTGCCAGATAGGACCCTTCACTTGTATGCAGTTTAACCTTTAATAATTGCCGTGGCAAAGCCGCTCAGTTTGGTCACCATGCTTCTGGTGATGTTTGCAGGAGGGTCGGGGAGGGGGGAGGTTTGGGTTGCTTGCTTGGGACGCACTGTTGTTTTGGGTGGTGTGGTCTTAGCTGGACAACAATACTCATTTAAAAAATATGCTACTTAAAATAAGGCACCATCTAGAATTTGAGGCTCTTATTTAGTAGTTTGGTTTTTTATTGAGATAATAGTCACTGATCACTCATACGACAAGAAAGAAATGTTTTTAACGTTTTAAGAACATAAATCTCCTAACCCTTGTTTCCTTGTGAACTGGAACTTCCATGGCTTAAATTTCTAGTGCCTAGTAAAGAATGGGCCGCAGAATTTCAAGAATTCACCCCAAGGAGAATTCGAGTTTCATCACATCCGTATCACAGTAGGGTACTAAACCAGGGAGTTCCACTAACTGCAAACCCTGGTTTTATGGCACTAGAGTAACTGTGAAAATCAAAAAGAAAACCTACACCATCACCCTGAGGTTGCTTCTTGATAGAGCAGACGGACTTACATTTGTTAAATTCTTGTTTTTCCCTCTGACACTTTCTGTTTCTGGTCATCTCCCAAACCTGGAGTGCTCTTAATATTTGGTCAGGTGTCTGTCTAGATTTTTCCTACTGGTGTTATATCATCTTCTAGAGTGAGGCGGCGGCGTGATCAGGAAGATACCCTGAACCAAAGATACCCTGAGAACAAAGAGAAGAGGAGCAAAGAGGACAAAGACATTCAGAACAAGCACACAGAGAGGGACGTGTTGACAAAAGAAGAGAAGCCCGTGCAGTGCACGCCTCAGAAAGCCAAGCCAGTGAGGACAGCTGTCGACCTGGGCAGAGAGAAAATCCTCAGGCCACCAGTGGAAAAATGGAAGAGGCAGGATGACAAAGACTTACGAGAAAAACGTTGTTTTATTTGTGGAAGAGAAGGGCACATTAAAAAGGAATGCCCGCAATTTAAAGGCTCTCCAGGTATGGATACCGGTCATACCTCGATGTTTGCCCTCGCATCTCAAGGGAAATCTCTCTTTTAAAGTCCTTTACTATTTTAGATATATTTATTTCTTTAACAAACCTACTTACTGAGGAAGATTTCGTTTTGAAGAAAGCGAACCCTCCCTCTCCTTTAACCCTGACCCTCTAGATGTCTTAAACTTATTCCCGGTTTCATTTAGAGGCTTATAAAAGTCATTTGGTTGGCTTTTCTAAGATGATCAGTGAATGGAAAACCCAGTCATCCCCAGTGCCTAGAAACCCTAGCCTGAGTGACCAGAAAACATGCCGCCGCTTGAGCTTCACTTCTCAGTAGGTGCACTTTGGAAGTGGAAGCACTGATTGGCCTTGGGGGAGGCACAGCAGAATCATGTCAGGACCCCAAGCTGTGGATAGTGAGCCACTTGTACTTCTCTTTACCTGTGTACGTGCACATGCCTAGAAAAGGCACTGAAAGGAACTCTGTTACACGGCGACTGGTGGTTCTAACTGCGGAAGAGAGGAGGATGTGACTGTTTTAATACTTTCCTGCAGCGAGCAGAGTTATTCTTACGATGAGGAAAGATAGATGACCAGTCCATACTTGAAAATCATCCATACTTCTTGTCCCTTTGAGTTGTTGGATCTGCATTGACCCTTTCTATTAAACGGGTAAAGTGTCCACTCTGGGCATCTTTTTAACAGACTGTTAGCAGTGGGGGTACCTTCTGTGTACGTATAAAAAGTTAGGATTTACAGAGCGGTTTACACACCCTCACTTTGTTTCTCCAAACAAACCTGAGAGAGTGGATGGAATCTGATTGGCATAGAAGAGAAACCCGGGGAAGTCATTTTCTAGATTAAAGTAGTAACCTTTCATGTTTGTCCTCAATTGCATATGTGTATGGACAGTGGAAAAAAGTCAGCACTGCTGACAATTCCCTTAAAGTACTCTGCAGTCATTGTCCCTGGAACACTTGTACCTCTCTTCCGTTTTATTATATCATAGCAGCAATATAGTGTCTCTTTTTTTAAAGACAAGATTTTTAGAGCACTTATTTTTTTTTAAAGGAGCTTTATATGGAAAGTATATTTTTAAATTATTTAATTATTGGTTTTAAAATAGGACTTCAGTGCTTATGGAAGTTACAGCTTGCCCTGCTTCTAAGGAACTCAGACAAATTTAAATTCAAACTCGTTGTGCCCTGACGTGCTACATAGACCAGATCTTTTATGATTATAAGAGTAAATCTAATTAAGAGAAATCAAAATAATAGCCATAGCTAACGTTCACTCAGTCGGGCACTATTTTAAGTACTTTACGCGGGCAGTCTCTTCTGATTTTCTCCCCAGCCCCATGAGACGTGGTATCGATAACCCCAGTTTACAGATGAGGAAACTGGAAACAGCATAGATAAGACGTAATGAAGTTCAACCAGTTATTTTTGTAGACCCTTCTGAAGAACGGGCGGTGTGTGTTTACTAGTAGCACGAAGCACATTATCATCATACTCCTCTTGGGTACAACACAGAGGTGAAGGGATGCCCCTGCATCCCCCCAGCTTTGATGGGTTTCTTCCTCCCAGTTGGTAGCGAGTTCTACGTTGTCTACTAGTGAAGTTCTCCAGGTAGAGCGGTGCTTCTGGAAGGCTGCAGGGGCAGTAGCAGCAAGTCAAGGAGAGCCAGGGGGATCCCGGGGCAGGGATGGGTAGATAGGAAGGGGGGAGTGGGAGTAGAGAACGGGGCGTTTCCTCCAGCAGCAACTCAGAGTAAATCAGTTGCTTCTTCCTGTCCGAAAATTATGCTGCCCCCTCTCGTTTCTTCAAATACGTTATTTTGTCCACACAGTATACTCAGTGGGAACTTCTGTCACATCCACAGAAAAATGTTCTGTGAAAGTTTGAAAACAGGGCTACTGCTTTCATTTTACAGTGAGAACAAAAAGTGCTAATTTTTTCCTCAGGTATGTCTAAATCAGATTGTGTGTTTGGATCCCCTTCTCCACCTAGTCCCTTGAGACCAACTGGCACATTTGCTCAGGTAAACCTAGCTCAGACCTGAGCAGGAAGCCCTTGGCTCATCTGTCTGTCAGCACGCACTTCCCGAGTGCTAGTCCTCGGCGAGGTGCTGGGCGCCCCAGGCCCTGGCCTCTTCCTTCTGGCTAACGCTCCTGGCTCCTCCCTCAGCACCCCCGCGCCGTGTGTGGTGAGGCTTGCTGTGTGCCGATGGCAGGGGCGCTTCCAGGGCTCCTGAGTCTCTGTCTTGCTTTTCAATTAACTTGCAGAGTTCTGCCTTCCACACGCCTAATTTCAGCCCTCTCTGGATATGGTTACGGTTTTAAGGCTGTTTCAGATGCTCTCTTCCTTTCGATTTTGTAAACCAGTCTATTTCATTTTTTAGGCAGTGCTTTTACATGAAGACAAAAAGAAACAAAAAACAACCATATTTTTGAGTCCCCAGTCAGGTATGTGGGTTTAAAAAAAAACAAACAAATGTGTGTTATTTTATTTATTGCATAGTTTACCACATGCCTTTTGAGATGCTTCCTTTGAGTATGTGGTTTTAACAGGGACTGGACGTCAGAATCACTTGGGGAACTTTTACAAATACAGCTGCCCTCCCCCCACCCTTCAGAGGTTAGGCTTGAGCCTGTGCTCTAAGGTGGTTCCTATATCATCCCTAAGTAAGAACCATAGCCTTTAATTATTTGTTCCTCTTCCACGCTTTTTGTTTCTGATTTGAAATTGCCACTGTCTTGTCAGCAGTATGTTCTCCTCATGAGACTATCTACATACACAAAAGTAAGGAAAGAAAGAAATTGTTGGCCTGAACTCCTCTCTCTCTCTCTCTCTCTCTCTCTCTCTCTCCGCCCCCCTCCCTCTCCTTCTCTCGGCTGCATCATTTATTCATTCCTTCAACAAATAGTGATTAAGCCACCACCCCCCTACCGCCCAGCCTCTAAGCACAGAATATGGGCCTCAACACTGACAATACAGCAATGGACCAGCCCCTTCTCTCATTTACTCCACATCCTTGTCAGAAGAAAGGTGTAAATATTCCCTATGGCAACAGGTGCTAAGAAACACAAAGCAGGGAAGGGGAAGGGAATGCTGGATAGGACTGTGGCGTCTCTGATGAAGTAACATTTACACAAAGAAATAAAAAGAGGGGCAAGTTAGGGGAAGTTGGAGTTAGACTGTTACCACAGAACGAAAACCACATTGTCCCCCCGTGTCACTGAGTGACGTGAGCAGGGAGGGGTGGTAGGCGAGGTCAGGGTAGATGGATCTGGATCATGAGGTGCCTTGAGCACTGGCAGGGATGGCTTTCTTTCTCTCCATGAGATGGACAGCTTTTGGAGGCTTTGGAGCACAGGCGGTATTGTGGGAATTCTGATGGCAAAGGTTCCCGTTGTAAAAGTCTGCTGGGCAGAGGTGAGGGTGGCAACAGAGCCACGAGGAGGCTCCTGCTGGAGCTTAGGGGAGAGCCGGCACTGGCTCACACTCGGGTGGAAGCAGCAGGGGACTCGAGGACTGGTCACGCTCTGGATATTCTGAAGGTGGTGCCAACATGGTCTGTTGCTGGGTTGGATGATTGCATAGGACAGAATGCACCCGAGATGACACTACGATTTTTGGCCTGAGCAACTAGAAGACCAGAAGTGGGACTTCCTGTGCAGAGAAAGAGGAAGAACAGATTTGGGGACAAAGAGTCCAGCCTTAGCCATGTAAATTTGGCCGCTGGGTGTTTGAGTAGAGATGCCAGGTAGCCAATGAGATGTACGAGCTGGGCGTTCAGAGCAGAGGCCTAGGCTGAAGATAGAGACTTGAGTATTGTCAGGGCAGAGATAGTATTTGAAGGCCTGGGTAGGAGTGGGATCGCCTCCGAGGTAAACACAGAACAAAAAGAGAAAAGCATTTAGAGGCTCAAAATAAACAAAGGAGACTGACAGAAGACGGTCAGTGAGGGAACAAGTGAGCCGGCTCCTGGAGTCCAGTGGAAAAGGGGCCTCAGAGAAGGGCTTGGCCATGTGTGGGTGCTGCTGCTGGGAAGTCTGGGGCGGTGTAGACTGATCAGTAAGCATTGCATGTGGCAGTGCAGAAGTCACCAGTGAGTCGGAAAAGAGCCCTGCCTCTGGAGTGGAGAGGACAAAAACCTGATTGCAGGGATTTCTGGTGAGAAGCGCTGGAACCAGTCTGGGCAACCAGACCTCCCAGCATCCTTTCCGGCCTGCCAGGCCTGTGGACAGATGCTCAAAGGATGGCAAGATCAGGAGGATCTGAAGGCCCTTATGGTGTTCAAGTATGCTTTTGATCCTGAAAGGGAAAGGGAGAAATTGAGGGGTGGTGGGAGGAAAAACAAAGTAACTTTAATATACTGAGACACTTTTTTAGCTTTTTTTAGTAAGAAGGGATGAAACTTTAAACTTGATACAAATATTCTGAGTTCTGGCCTGAAGACCCTCTTGGTAACTTTGCCGTGTGTGTGTGTGTGTGTGTGTGTGTGTGTGTGTGTGTGTGTTTCAATAAAGTAGGTTTAAAGAAGGGAAATTGTATAAGCAAATAGAGCACGTGTAGTCTTTTTAACTTGATTATATAGTTTCTGAAATTTTAAAACTTCATTGATATAACGACATTTTTGTATGTAGTGTAAAGCAACTCAATATTTTATGCTCGGTCCATATATGTTGTATGTGTAATGTGGGCACACTGTTTTTAGATTGGAGAGTGGCTGTGTTAGTTAGAATGTGAAGAGACAAGCTGTCTCTACCGTCACTGAGAAATAGCGCTCCCGATTCCAGGGCAGCCTTCTGAGCCCCCGCGGTAGAGAGAGTGCCTCCCTGCGCTCACCCACCCAGCCTGAAATAAGCTGGGGCGCAGTGACCCCACCCTGGGAAAGCAAAGAGAGTTCCAGACAAGGAGTGTTTGGTTGTCTCTACTTGGAATGTTGTTAACAAGAGAAAAATAAATGGAATAATGAAATTATTTAGCTACTTCCATTTCTGTCAGGATGGAGATGAAGTATCTCAAGTATATACAATAATAGGATTAGGCATTTCTTTTTACGCCATGTGAATTTTAGGGTTTGGTTTTTTTTTTTTTTGGTCTGTTTTGTGTAATGATTGTAGACAACATGTGAAGTGACCTCAAATCTCTTTACGATTACAATATAAGAGGAATGGGCGTTAGGTTGGTACAGAGGTCAGGTGATTCAAAGAGAAAGAAGCAGAAATCTTGGGAGAATTACTCCCCTTACCTGAAAAGGGAATGGTGTGCGCAAAGGTAAAGGACTCAGGAGGCTCTATGAGAAAACGCAGGAGCAGCTGTTTCCAGGGAAGATGTAATTGTTCTCAGTGGAATGCATGGATGTAAAAACAAGAAGAGTTCTAGTGGGAAACCTCCAAAATCAAACAGAAGTGAAATGGGAACGGGGCCCTGTCGTGAGCCAATTTGATGGACAGTGAGAGCAACCACGAAGGACAGAGGAGGAGGGTGACAAGCAGCCTCTGAAAGCCAGATGTGGGAAACAGACCCACTGCCGTTTGTGGGATCACTTCCCATAGATCCTGCGAGAGTTTAAGGGTCACAGAGTTACCATATGTAAACAAGCCAAAAGAATGTTGTTTTTACGAGGTTCAGCCTTGAACAGATACTTCCAGAACATTACACATAGGAAAAATACCGATCCTTGCTTCATCAAGATGCTCCTTTTGCTAAGGTCAGGGTGTTGAAGAACATCACCTCTGCAGGCAGATTGCAGGGTGTGATTTCTAGCTTGTGATCTTGAAAAACCTGCTTAGCCTCTACTTGACTCAGTTTCCTCATCTGTTATAAGGGGATAATCATCCCTGACTTGTAGGGATGTTGAGAAATCCATGTGAAAGCACTTAGGACAGCACCTGTGTGTAGCAAGCAGCCCAGAAGTTTGTAGGGATGGTGATTGCATCAATGCTCCTACACTGCATCCGTCAGCATAGCTCCTGCTAAAGGTTTTTACACATCTTGAATGTAGAAGTTTATTATGATTTTATAAATTGTTTGTAAGTGGGGGAAGAATACAGATGTTGGACATCCGGACATATACCTGGAAATGGCATTACCAGTTGACAATAAGGATTACTGTAACTATCTTCTGCATAAGACTTGCATATTTATAAACATTTTGAGCAACTGTAAAACTTAAAACTTGCATTTGCTACAGAAGAAAAATTATTACAATAAATATGTTTACTTCATACCAGAAAAAAAAAAGAAAACATTAATGGGTGGTTAAAATCGATCTTAATTGAACTCTTCAAGTAAGTATATGACAGCTATTAAGACTTGTCAAATTTACCCACAGTATATTTACCCAAATTATCTATATTATAAGTCTGAAATATGTCTCGAGTGTAAGTAGTATTAAATTTCCCCAGAGCTGCTCTTTTCCACAGTGCTGAGTGTGTGGTGCACGGGTAGCCCCCCAGCGAGCTGCTGGTAGGACAGCCCCTGTTCTCTCCTATTAGCCTTATTGGCCGTAGGCAAGAGCCCGGCTTCTCTGGGCTCCAGACGTCTCATCTACCAGTGCTGACGGCACCATTTAGCCCATCAGACCCTGAGATTCAAACACCCAGCCCATAATAAGCACTCGGCCAAGTTCTCTTTCCTGACTTTCCATTCCTTTCTACTAGGCTGTATAGAATTCTTAACTCCCAAATGGGAAGAGCGGTGGATAGACAGTTTGGTGAATTCCCGTGTTCTTCACTGTGACTCCCCCCCGCCTCACACACACACCTGCCACAATGCCTTAGATGTCCCGTGAGTCTTGTTGATAAGAGGTGTACACATTTTGAAAGAACAAGGAAAACTAAGTGGGAGAATGGTCAAGAATATGAGCTTTCAGGTCAGACATACTTGAGTTTGAAGTACAGCCCAACCATTTGCTGGCTGACTGAACCTCTGTGCCTCAGTTTCCTTATTCATAAATTGGGGCTAACACCTCACAGGGCAATTGTAAGGATTAATTTCATCTACAGAAAGCCCTTCACACAGCATCTGGCACATATTATCCCTCAAGTTATCACTGCCTTGTTACTGTTGTAAACAAAACCTGCCCCACTGTTACTTACCTCTTCTAACTTAGAGGACAAATGTATAATGGAAGTTTTTAACAAAAAAACAGGAGTACGTGGAGGTTGTAGAACCATAGCCATCAACTGATTTTTATGCTTAAGTGAATTACTCTGGTTTACATGTAACAATTTATCCAGTATGAGAATCTCAAAAAACTAACGTTTTTCTATTCCTTAATCCTCCCCTATTTTGCAAAGAAAATTACATTTCAACAAAAAGAAACTACATCTGTCTCTTCATTTATTCCATTTTAATCTCATGGTTTGAAATCTTAAAAACTGGAGATGTTGTAAGAGATTGGTGGTATCTTTTCTCCCTCATAATGATGTATATATACTAGTATAACTTTTTTCCTTGACCAGAATTTAAAAGCCTACTGAAAAAAAAAAAAAAAAAGGGTCTTTATGATAAGGGCACCACCTGGCTGGCTCAGTCAGTAGAGCATGTGACTCTCGATCTCAGAGTTGTAAGTTCAAGTCCCAAGTTGGGTGTAGAGATTACTTAAAAACAAAATCTCTTAAAAAATAAAATAACAGAAGTACCTTTGTAAACAATATGGGGAGACCTTATTATTGAGTACAGTCATTCTTTTTGATACCCTTTTTGATATTCCAGTATGTGAATATACCATTATTTATTTAATCATTCCTTATTAATGGACTAGCTATTTTCAAATATTTGGTATGTCAGTGTCTTCCAGGACTTTTTTTGCTTTCATATTCTTCCCCCAAAATGGAGAAAGCCCATACATCTCATATATTTTTAAGTTGATATCTAAATTTTTCATTAGAATTACAAAGTATATAACACCCGGGGTCTTTTAAAATAAATATTGACATTTTAAAATAAAACTTCTCAATTAGCCTTAAATGTTTCAAATGAAATTAATATGCTTTTTCATATGAGCTACTATTCATTTACAGCTGTTTAACAGGCAGAAATTTTATATCATTTAACTTTCCTCCTTGAATTCCTTTGTTTTACTTCCATCTTAAGGTGGTATATTTTTATCATATATATTTCAAGCATTTTAGGAGCACCCAGGTGACTCAGTCGGTAGAGCATGCGACTCTTGATCTCAGGGTTATAAGTTCAAGCCCCATGTTGAATATAGAGATTCCTTAAAAATAAAATTTTAAGGGGCACCTGGGTGGCTCCGTCAGTTAAGCCTCTGACCTCTCAGCCTAGGTCATGATCTGCGGTTCATGAGTTCAAGACCCACATCGTGCTTCTCTGCTGTCAGCGCATAGCCTGCTTCGGATCCTCTGTCCCCTTTGTCTCTGCCACACTCTCTCTCAAAAATAATAAATAAGCATAAAAAATTTTTTTTATTAAAATCCTAGAAAAAAAGATTAAAATTCAAGCATTTTATTAATCAGCCTATCCTACTCATCTGTAACAAAAATACTTATACATACATTGGATCGTTATGATCTTTGTCAAAGTATAAAAATTTCTAAATTGAGTTTTGCATTAGAATATATAATTGATCAAATGTTAACAAATTTTCATTAAAAATGACCTTTTTATGGGTGAAAAAACTTTTTTTTTTGTTTTTGTTTTTTTTTTTTTGTTTTTTGCACAAGTCAGAGATGGGGCAGAGAGAGAGAATTTTAAGCAGGCTCCATGCTCTGTGTGGAGCCCAACACAGGGCTTGATCCCATGACTGTGAGATCATGACCTGAGCTGAAATCAAGAGTCGGATGCTCAACTAACTGAGCCACTCAGGCGCCCCCCAAAATATTTATATTCACATACCAAATGTGATGGCCATTCAGTGAGATAGATGGGATTTCTCCATGCATTCATGTATTGTTGGATCAATACTACTTATTGCAGGAGTGAAACGATGTTCCTTAACCATTTTTTTTTCCTGAATCTTTTGTTTTTATAGTTGGCAACCGTCGAGAAACCTCAGTAGTCTTTATGATAGGATACTAAAAATAACAGATACTTTTTCAGGGAATGGAAGATGTTTTACAACAGTGCCACTCAGTTATTGTCATTTCTTTTTAACTAAATGCCCAAAAATTACATAGTAATGTATCATCAGGAAGTAATTTTTGATGATCACAGCTATCAGTGTAATTTTTATGAAAGCTAAAAATGTGGGGTTTTTATTAGAAGCATTCACACTGACCACAGATACCAGCATTTCAGCACCCCAGATCCACATACCACATTAATATTTGGATGAGTAGGAGACATGCCACTCTTTTTTAAAGTAGGAGAAGAACTGTGAATGAAAGACAGGTGTGCCTCCTGAGAACCAGCCCAGAGCCTTGGAACACTGCCGTCAAGTCCCCTCAAGCTCCCTGCCCTCTTGTCCTGTTCCATTGGCTCAGTAATACACGTGCCCGAGTTTCAAGACCACTGTTTATGTAAAACTCTATCAGGCACATTTGCCTAGTTACTTCCTCAGGATAAATTCCTAGTCAGAAGAGCAGTAGGTTAAAAAGTATGCACGTTTTCACAATGATGCCAGCAATGTCAAAACGGGATTATTGACAATCCCAGGGAGTCCCTGACAGCCTGTTTCCCCTACCCTCACGTCATGGCAACAGCCCCTTTTGCCAATTGGCTTGTATCCTCCATTGAAGGCTCCTATTTTTCATGTTTTCGTTTGTATTTCTTCATGTTTCTGTCTCTGTGTTTTTCAATTAGGGTATTCATCTTTGTTTTTTAGCTCTTTCCACATAGAAAGCCATACATGTTTTGTCACATGTTCTATCCTTCACCGCTACCATCCCAGTTTATTATTCTTTCAGCCTCATTTATGATTCGTTTTGCCACGTAGTCACTTGCTTGTTTGGCTTAGTAGTTTCATCTAGCCAACTTTTAGGTCCTTTCAAGTCATGCTTATAGTTTTGTAAATTTCTTGTTCTTGCCCCTCATTACATGAAAGTTCATCCGTGTTTTATTTCTAGTGGTTTTACGTTTTTACATGCACATTTTTTATATGAAATTTCTTCAGGTTCCGGGAGATTTATTTTTATATATAGGGGATGTAGTAATAAGACTGTTAGTACTATTCTTAGAAAAGAGCAGTTTGTGAACATTTTGGAGAAAATGTAAAGGTACAGATATAAGCCATCTATTAGAGAATGGAATTTATTTTTTTCACATTTTCTTTTCAATCTTTTTTTAACAAAAGATCATTAAGATGGCACAAGTCCCCTTTGACTACCATCCCATACCCACTCCATGCATCGTGTCCCCTCCACCCCAGAGGCATCTGTTATGCATTCAGATGTTCTTCCAGTTCTTTTCTAAACTTGCATATGTAGCCTTTAACGAATGTGTCCTTGGTGATTTTTTTAATTTAAATGATGTATTATACTGTGTAATAAGAATGTTCTACAACCTGCTTTTTCATATCTATTTAAGGAAGTAATTTTGAAATTAATATATATTGCTATTTATACATTTAGTTTTATTTTCTTTCCAGTATTCCATGTATGAATACAGAATATTTTATACATTACCTAGCACATGAGCATTTAGGTTGCATTTGTTTTTTTGTTACTATAAACAGTGCTGTAGTGAACATTCTTTTCTGAGTCTCCTTGAGCATATATGAGCGATTCTATAGTTTTTATACCTAGAAGTCAAACTGTTGAGTCATTACATATGTGCATTTTCAGTTTAGATATGTTAGCAACCCTGATAGGTGAAAAATACTTTGGTGGTGTTCTCATGTATATTTTCTAGACTGTGGTGATGTTTTTGTTTATTAAGCGGTTGGAGTTATTCTTCTGTGAATTGCCTGTTCATATCATTAGCCCATCTTACTTGTTTGCTGACCGGTTGGAGTTCTTCTGTGAAGTCTCTGTTCCTATCATTTGCCCATTTTCCTGTTGCATTATTGTTTCCTTATTAATTTGTAAGTGTTCTTCATTTATTCTGAATACTGCTCCTTTATTACATACATTCTATGTATCTTCCTCTAGTATATCTTGTCTTTCTACTTGTGTCTGTTGCCATTCCAGAGTTTTAAATTTTAAGATAATCAAATGATTGACTTTACATGATTAGTTTTCATGGTCATGTGGCTCAGTGATTTTAGGGTCATCTTTAAGAAATTCTTCCTTGGGCACCTGGGTGGCTCAGTCAGTTAATCGTCCAACTTTGGCTCAGGTCATGATCTCACGGGTCATGGGTTCGAGCGCCTAGAGCCTGCTTCAGATTCTGTGTCTCCCTCTCTCTCTGCTCCTTCCTTCCCTGCTCGTGTTCTGTCTCTCAAAAATAAACATTAAAAAAATTTTTTTTCAAGAAATTCTTCCCTTATAAGATATCCATCTATATTTTCTTCCAATACCTTTAAAACTTTATTTTTTCTGTTTAGATCTTTAACCCATCTGGATTGTACGTACAGTATGAGGTGTAGTGATATAAGCTTTTTGTCCCTTGAATGAAAAGTCGATCCTAGATACTTTGGGCGGTTCAGAATATCAAAGATTTGTTGCCTGTAGATACTCTAGGGTATAAATACCACAGGAGAATGCTTTGCTTCTTCCTGATAGCACTCATTTTTCACTATGAGTTGATCATCTAGATGCTATGCTTTGAAAAGTTTGCTTCTGTGGGGCATAAATTTCTATTTGCATACTTAATATGTTTACCTTAGAAAATGTAGATAGTTAAGCAAAATAAAGAAAAAAGAGCCATTTATACCTAATTCTAGAGCATAACTACTATTTAGGTTTTGGAAGTAAAGTCTTCCCATCTTTTTCTATCAATGCACTAATAATGGCTAACATTTATGGAGTACTTTCTGTGTACCAGGTACTGTTTAGTTGTTTTATCTGTATTAATTGATCTACTCTTCACAATAATCCCAATGCGGATAGGTGTAGGGCCCACATTTTACAGATAAGGAAAATGAGGCACCAAACATGATTGATGGGATTTTTCATTTGTTTTTAATTTTTCATGTTTATGAAAATACTATTCATGTGGTTTTATAACTTTTTATGTTATTAATTGTCCTATGCATACCTCATATTCCATTAGCCATATCACAAGTTTTGGACATTTAAGTTATTTGCATACTTAAGTTATTACTAGGTTTCTATGACTATTCATTTAGCAAAATTCCTACCCACCTCTCTGTCCTTCTGATCTTCCTTCAATTTGGTGATCAAAAATTATTTTAATTTGCATTTCTTTGATCACCCAATGATACTGAATGTTTGTTATATATACTCCTGCTTTTTTTTTCCCTCTTCCCAAAATTGCTTTTCATTTTCCCAGCTGTATGTTGGTGTTCATCTTTTCCCTATTGACTTGTAAATTCTTTAGTAGTAAGCATAGCAAGCCTTTTTCATAGGTAAAGCTTAGGAAACTTCCCCACCCCAAAATTATATAAATATTCACTACTTCTTACACTTTGACTCTCTTCTATTTAATTCTCAAATTTAACTCATTTGGAATTGTGTGGAGAAGAAGGATATGTTGTAAGAAAGATACCTAAGCCCCCTTTCTCCCAAAATACTTATTTGACACAGTACCAGTTATTGAACAATCCATACTTTACCTCATTGGTTAAAAATGCAACCCTTGGCATATACTACTTTCTTATATGTAATCACTTAAGAATTTTCAGTTTTCTTGTTTCATCGATCTATTTGTTTATGCTCCAGAACAAGACTTATTAACTGTTCTGTAGTATGGTTTTAATTAGTAATCTACATTTCTGTCCTTCTCCTGTAAATATAATAAATGTTCTTTTTTCCTTTTTACATCCGTTAAGTTATTGCTAGAATGTGACCATCCACAGGTTCATATCCACAAAGTAGTGATGCAAGATATTTATTTCTAACCAAAGAGTTTTTTGCAATCTGTTCTGTGTGGTTGGAAACGAAGACACTGATCTATGCAAAGCAGGGGTTTTGAAAAGTCCACTGACCTTCTGCACCGATACGGACGTAATGAACACGCCACTGTATTAGAATGATGTCACTCTAGCAACTTGCCTGCCTTTAGAAAGAATTTTGACTAGGTGTGTGTTTAATTGATCATGTTCCATACATGCCCTTTTTATACCTAGCCCTACTCACTCAATCCAAAACAAGTGACCAATGCCAGTGTGAAAAGTTTCTGTAAATAATGAATAATAAGAAGTAATCTTATGGCTTTTGTGATAAAGTGAGGCTTGTTTTATTTATATTGGGTTTTGTTTTTTCCCCCCCTCTAGGTAGCCTTTCCAGTAAATATATGACTCAGGGAAAAGCCTCAGCGAAGAGGACCCAGCAGGAATCATGAGGGAAGGAAAATGCAGCACTCTAAATGGCCACTCAGGCGGTCCCATTCTCTTTGAAATTAGGTTCATTTCACAGGACACAGCAGTGTAGATCAGGCTTCTACTTAACACTCTAGGGAAATGTCAGATTTTCTTTTTAACTTAATGAAATTGTTAATGAAAAAAAATTAATAGTCTTAACCTATGACAAATCCCCATAGATATAAGGATTTTAAGAGAAAGCCATGACGTATGTATTTAAGCCAGGTTTTATTTTTTTTTTTTTAAGCCAGGTTTAAAAAAAAAAAAAAAAGCATAATTGTGGGCCAGTATTCAGTGAATACAATTTCATGGTTTTTAATTCTTTCAGAGCACACTAAAACTGGTGTGCTGATAAACCCCTAGTAAATTACCCCTTTTTTTCCATCTATAAATCCCTTTTTTGTTTTGAAGAGGGGAGATTATATTTATTGTTGTTTACTGAATCCTTGTGTGAAAGCATATCAAATATGTGTGAACCGCTACTACTGTATTTACTACGATTTACAAGCCGATTTCATTGATATTTGTAGAAGTGATGACGCGAACACGAGTACATATTTGTGTGAGCCTTCCGGGGTATGCAGCGCCACTGAGGGGCTTTGGTTTTTCTCCCCCTCTCTAATTTTAAGTTGACATAAAATTACTATGCTCCTACAAATGAAGTAAGGGAAACGAATAGTCCTGTTTGCTGCTAAAAACATTTTCAAAGGAAAAACGACAAAATATAGAAGTGCTTTTTACTTTTTATGATACTCCGAAATTAGGGTGGAGAACTTTTAAAACTCCCTGAAGATGAAAGGGCCATCTCTGCCAATCACAAGTTTGGTTGGTGTCATTTTGGGGTCTGACTGGAGCCCTCCTGGAACTGTTTCTCTAACTCCACAAGCCCTTCCAGAAGTAGTACGTGGCCAGAACTATGCCTCGGTTTATTTATCATTTTGAAATAAAATCAGAATTTCAACCTGTAATTTTATCCACATTCCTTTCTAGCGAGAGTCCTAATGTCGTGAGGAAACCAGATGGAGGGAGGGCAGTACAGAACTGCTCCTCTTCATCTGGCACCCCCCTCCTTGTGCTCATGCCAGCTGCTGGTCATCGGCCCCACTGTGCGCCAAGCTCTGGGAACGCGCAGAGGAGAGGCACAGACTTGGGGGGATGGAAACAGAGAAGGACGGAGAGGGTGTTTGCTGGGCAAGCGTTCCCAGGTAGGAGAGGGCTCGGAAAATAAGACATCTGTGAGCCCTTCTTTTCACCTACCGGAAGACATATTCCAGTTAAGGAAGAATCCTATCGCGAAGAACTACAGAATCTGGGCAAGTTGTGGTAGGATCAGCGATCGTTCCTTACTCAGCTTTAACGAACCCAAACTCCTGAAGTAAAGCATGAATTATGTACCCGGGGCCGAAGCTGCTCCCCGTGACGTTCCTCAGCTGCTCCTCTTCTGATTTCTCTTGCCTTCAACTTGAAAGTGAGCTTGACCGGGCACACTTCTCGTCACACTTTCTTTGGAAAGCTTAGTGATGCGGTCTTCTGGCCTGATAGCAGAAATCAGAGACCGGCCTAATTTTTGTTTCCTGGTAGGTTTTATTTTTCTGCTTGGATGCTCCAGTGTTTGTTTATCCCTATAAGTTTTGTGTCAGTGACTTTTGTCTGAAACCAAAGCAAATCCCATGTATCTCTAGCCCAGTTTGGTTTTTTGGTTGTTGGGTTTTTTCCATCTTGGGAACGTGTGTTCTTAATTTTTTTTTTTTTCCTCAAAAATGCTTTTGTCTTTTTTTCAGTATTCCTCTTCCTCCATGCTAGGAACACTTTTCAAATTTAATCTCCACATGACTGACTGGATTTTTGGTGTCATTCTGCTGTTTGCTGTTTCTCATGTGGATTTTGTCATTTCATTTATAATTGTCTTCAGCTTATTTCAGCCACCTTCCCTTTCCTCTCAATTTTAATTATCTTCCTCTTTATGGAAACCATGTTTTCTTATATCCTTTTGAGAATGTTAAAAAGCTTCCTACATTTTATTCTAATTCCTGTGCTAGATTTCAGTCCCTCACACTGGATCGACGGGACAGCGACCAGTGTTTACCAGCCCTGGAGAATGGATGACCCTAGGTTCTTTGCTCCCTTGGCATGGGCCTGGTCACAGCCCCTTCTCAGTGCCCCAGCCAGGGGACAGCCACATCTGCCCCACGCTGAGGCCAGCCCCTGGGGCGCAGTTACCATTGAGGCGCAACTGGCCTGTCTCTCAGCAGGCTCCACGAAGCCTCCACTAGCCCACTTCTCCTTTCCTCCGCCTCTCCGGAACAAACAGGAAGATGAAATCTATTCTTCCAGCCCCAGTCTACATGTTTTAATCCCTTGCTCAGTGCGTACATATCAACAGTGTGCGCACTTTCTGAGATGTTACTAAAATGTTCTGACATGACTTCAGTATACTTTTCATTGTCAGATGTGTTTCACAAATGGTTTTATTCAAAAAAAAAAGTTCCTGAGTGGAAAAAATCCTGGGTAGGAAGGTCAAAAGGGTTCGTAGTGTTACAGGCAAAAAAAAAAATTTGTTGACAAGAAAATAGAATTCAACAAAACTCCGATAAAACCGTGAAGATGCGCTCAGTACTTTTTTCTTTGAAAGCAGGTGTGTTTACACAGCAGCCGTCAAGAATTTAGCGCATTTCACCGGGTGCAATTCTAGACTTAATTAGGGTCTGGCTCTGCCAGTTTTCCAGCAGACTGTGGCAATCCCCGTAGCCTCTCTCTGCGCAGTTCAGTTTCCTTGCCTGCAAAATGGAAAGCATATCTGCCCTTTCACAGAGCAGTGATGCTCAAGGGAGGTCTTACTAGGAAAACACTTTAACGTCTAGAACCCTGAAACTAAGGGCCAAAGTGCACAGTGTTAAACATTTCCCTATTTTAAGTTCTTCCTATTGGTGGGAATCTAAATGTGGTTCCAGCTTGCCAACTCCTTCAGCAGTTAACTACAGCCGCCTCCTGACTCCCCAGGGCAGCTGCTGTCCTGAGATAAGGGCGCTCACATATTTCTTACACAGTCGTGAAAGCTTTCTTCTAACGCCAGTTTAGCTCAGCCACCTACATCAGTTTCAAATAACATTAGGTATGCCTGACCCACGAACAAGTAGGTTATGGGACTTACCACTCACATGCAAAACAGCCAGCCAAGTTAAAACAAAACTGAGTAGTGTGTATTAAATAGATGAAGGTATCAAGCATGCGTGGGATCTTGAATCAGAACATTTAGAACTAGATTTTAAAAATACTTTCTGGCACACCCTACTAAAAGGCCAGAGTTTATGTATCATTTTTATTTTTTTTATTTATTTTTTTTAATTTTTTTTTTTTAGTGTTTATTTATTTATTTATTTTTTAATTTTTTTTTTCCAACCTTTATTTATTTTTGGGACAGAGAGAGACAGAGCATGAACGGGGGAGGGGCAGAGAGAGAGAGAGACACAGAATCGGAAACAGGCTCCAGGCTCTGAGCCATCAGCCCAGAGCCCGACGCGGGGCTCAAACTCACGGACCGCGAGATCGTGACCTGGCTGAAGTCGGACGCTTAACCGACTGCGCCACCCAGGCGCCCCAATGTGTTTATTTATTTTTGAGACAGAGAGAGACAGAGCATGAACGGGGGAGGGTCAGAGAGAGGGAGACACAGAATCTGAAACAGGCTCCAGGCTCTGAGCTGTCAGCACAGAGCCCGACGCAGGGCTCGAACTCACGGACCTCGAGATCATGACCTGAGCCGAAGTCGGCCGCTTAACCGACTGAGCCACCCAGGCGCCCCTATCATTTTTAAACTAGCTATGCCAATACACCTGCCTAAAAAAAACGGTGAGGCTGCTATGAGACTATGTGCTCGAGGGTGCTTTAAATTTTTTTTTTAATTTTTTTTAATGTTTGTTTATTTTTTTGAGAGCATGAGCAGGGGAGGGGCAGAGAAAGAGGGAGACACAGAATCCGAAGCAGGCTCCAGGCTCCCAGCTGTCAGCACAGAGCCAGACGCCTGGCTCGAACTCACGAACTGTGAGATCATGACCTGAGCCGAAGTCGGTGCTTAACCGACAGAGCCACCCAGGCGCCCCTCGAGGGTGCTTTTGAAACCTATAACGTTCTACATGACTGCATAATGATATTTCAATAATTAAGAATGATACATGGCTTTTTTTTTTTTAACATTTTATTAACACTATTTTTCAGAGCAGTTTTAGGTTCACAACAAAACAATGGAAAGTACAGAATTCCCAGATACCCCTGTCCCCACACAAGCCAAAACCCTCCACTATCCACATCCTGCACCAGGGTCGGGTATTTGTTAGAACTGACAGCCCATGTGGACACAACATTATCGCCCAAAGTCCGTTTACATTAGGATTCATTCTTGGTGTGACACGTTCTATGGGTTTAGACAAATGTGGAATGGCATGTGTATCCACCGCTGTGATTCCACGGTTTCACAGTATATGACATCTTTATCCATGAATAACTAGCAACCTTTATTGAGTTTCTAGTACTTAGGTGCCATACAATCTTCTAAGGGCTTTCCATTTAGTCTTCATAGCATCAGTAAGAGGAAGGGCACAAGAAGTAAAATACGCCGTCCCAAATCACCGATCTAGGGAGAGGAAGCCAAGATACAAACCCACCATACTACCATCGCCTAAACTCACTGCTTCTTTTGTGCTTAGAGGGCTTAGAGGCAAAGATAACCATTCTCTTGCTGTCATGCAGTTCTATTTCAGTAGCAGGGAGATAGAACTACCTAAGGGAATTCTGAACCATCCAAACCTATAGGCTCTAGGGGATTAAAGATAAATTGGGCTCTAAAACACACTGATTAGTTCTTTTCACATCAAAACACTGAGCAAGAGTCTTTCCTTGCCATCACCATTCCACAGATACTACTTTTCCCCTCTACCTCTAGCACTTCCACGAGAAAAGCCACCCATCCTTTACGTTCTCCTCCTCCCCCCTACTGCTAACTCTGCAGCACTTCTGTTCTCCAGGATCTCTCATTCTTTCCTGGACCCTCCATTGACCAGGCTTCCTGTGAGTGCATGCCTGGTATAATGCCTAAAGCATAGGTGTACTTGGAGAATTAAAAGGCAGGAGGCCCTGAGCAGCCACTACAAGGTCTGACAAACAGGCGTTCAATCTTACGGAATGGTTCTCACTATGAATGTTGACAGATCTGTCCAATCACATCTTCGGGTTGGTCGGCGTTCCAAAGTCAGCACCTAAAAGCGAAACTTGCATTAGCACCATCTTCCAACATCCGGTGCAGTACAGCCCGCGGTGAGGAGGTAGCCTGGTGAGTATTTGGGTTATTTCGCGATTCTGCGGTAAGTCCATGCTCTTAAGAACTGCCTAGCTGAACCAAAAGGAAGACCAACGTGTGTACCTGCGCCTCGGAACCCTTCTGCTTTGGAGAGCACCAGCGCTCGTAGCTCAGCGTTCTTAAGGAGTGACGCCGCATCTTTCCCAGGGGCAGGTCGTGGAGCGACACGCCTCCAGAGTCCACAAGTGCAGGCGTTCTGCGCGCCCCAGCCCCACTCCCCACGTAGCGCGGAGGCCGTCCTTGCAAAGACAACCTTGCCCCCGGGCCCTTTGCGCCTATCAAGTCACGTGCCCATGGCCGGAGCTCCGCGCCCCGCCCTCTGTCCGTCACTCACACGGCCCGCCCAATGGCGGCGGCGGGGGCGGGCTCGCGCGGGGCGGGGCCTGGGGCGCCGTGCGCAGGAGCTTGTGGCGTCAATGCGGCCGCTGTGTCCATGGAGAGAGGCTGAGGTGGCCGAGTTCCGGCGCAAGGCACCCGGGCGCCGGGACGGCGAGGATGTCGGCTTCGTTAGTCCGGGCCACTGTCCGGGCTGTGAGCAAGAGGAAGCTGCAGCCCACTCGGGCCGCCCTCACCCTGGTGAGTGGCCGGGGCGCTCGGTCGGGCGGGTGACATTGGTTCACCTCCGCCCTCTCGAGGAGGTCACGGCAGCAGGGCTCCGGGCGCGCTCCGCGGCCGCCGCGTCGCCGCCTTGCCCGCCTCGCCCCGGCTGGAGAGATAAACAAGCCCGGGCGGGGCTGCTCCTCGGGAGCCTGGCGCCCCCGGAACTACGTTTCCCAGCAGGCCGCGCGCCGCCGCATGCGGAGGTTGGGGGACGCCGCGTGTGCGCGAGTCCCCGGCCGGCCGGGGCAGCCCGCCGCGAGCCCAGGGGCGCGACTATGCGTGCGTCGCGGGCCTTTCAGAGCTCGGCGCCCGGCACTCCGGGGAGTTTGGGGGAGGGAACCGCGACCCCTGCCCTCGAGGTGCGCCGGGAGGGCGGTAGCTCGCCGGGGGACCTCCGGGCGAGCGCGGCGAGCGACGTGAGAGCGCAGCTTCAACAAAGCCCACCCCTCGCCGAGATCAAGGCTGCAGCGCACAAAGGGTTTCTTCCTGGGATCGGGGAGGGGAGGCTTTTTGAAACACCCTGTGTGCCTCCAGCAGGCCTCCGCCGCGGTCGGCTCTCACAAAGGACAAAGAAGGATAAAAATCTCTACCCTGGGTGAGCGTTTTCTAGGTGAAAGGTCAAACACACTCGGAGGGCCCCAGAGTCCATACCGCAGATGCTCACCGCAGGGCTTACCATGCATATACGGGATCCCTGGTGCACTGTGCAGTTGTTTTTGTTTTTGTTTTTCTTTTTAGCCTAGGGAAAACTCACATAACATTAACCACTTTAAAATGTACAATTCAGTGGCATTTAGTACCAAGTGTTGTGCAACCATCACCTGTATCTCGTTCCAAAACATTTCACCCCGAGAAAACTCCCCATGTCCGTTAAGCAGTCACTTGTGTTTGCCATTTTGAAAGAGTTGAATTTTATAGGAAAGCCTATGATCAGCATAACTTCTCACACACCCATCAAGAGATGAAGGAGAAGCCTTTGTGCAAGCATTCACCACCTAGAGAGTGGGAAAGTAGATTCTCTAAAGGAATCCTAGATTCCATTCAAGCTAATGCTATAAGAAAGCCTGTTGCCAGAAAACTAGTTGTAGCAAAACAGAAGAAAGTTGTGATGAGGCAGGAGAATTCACTTTTATAATGGTTCATTGTTTTCAGCCTGTACAGAGGTTATCCCGATTATTCTGTATTACTATTTCTGTACCACACGCCTGTTTTCATGTCTGGAAGATATCATTATCAGAGCTTAGAATTTTCCAAAGTCTTGAAATCACAACAAGTCATACTACAAGACACGAGTCATACTTTGTGTCTTTCAGTCTCAGTTCACAAGTACTCAGAATTGGGGCACCTGGGTGGCTCCGTTGGTTAAGCCTCCGACTTCAGTTCAGGTCATGATGTCAGTGGCTGGTGGGTTTGAGCCCCACGTTGGGCTCTGTGCTGACAGCTCAGAGCTTGGAGCCTGCTTCGGATTCTGTGTCTCTCTCTGTCTCTGCCCCTCCCCTGCTCACACTCTGTCTCTCTCTCAAAATAAATAAACATTAAAAAAACAAAAAACATAGTACTCAGAATTGAAAAGAATTCTACCACTGGTAATGGTAGAGCCAGAAAGAGAAGTCCATCATTTAGCATATCATTACTTACTTGTTCAAAATCTCTAAGTCATTCCCTTTTGCTCCTTGTCATTCAGCTGACATTTAAGACCTCCTTTGTTTCAGTATAAGAAATGAATGTGTTACACAGTTTCCCACCCTCCAGGGACACAGTTGTGGGCCAGGCCTTGGCCACCCTTAGGAATTACTAGGAATAATGACAGTATACATTCTCAGACCTGAGCTGTCTACACTTACTTTCTCCTGCTTCATTACCCGTTACCACTTACCAGGCTAATTCTGCTAACAGAATTGTAACAGCTCCTTACCGTGTCATGTCTTATTTCAGCAGGGCTCTGTTGTTGGCATCTGATCAAGTGTTCTGATTAACTTGCCAAAGTCCATTGTCTGAACTTAGCCTGTTTAACTGTCTGGGTGACTTTTTAAGTTTCTTTCCCTGTGATCTTAGCTGGTGCTAAAGACAAAGGTCCTTGCTGCTTTCCACCTGATGCAGTCGTTTTAATCCTAGCATATGTTCCCTAGTCTCCAGACATTATGGCATGCATGTATTGCTGTTTGTTAGTTTTCTAGTGTTTTTGCAAAAAATATTTTAAGTCCCAGCAGATATTTTAAGTCCCTTGCAAATATTTTAAGTCAAGTGCGGAAGCAAGGAGGTGATCAAAGGGCTAATGAGTGAATGTGGATGAAAGCAAAAGAAACTAGAGATTTCAGTAAAATGAGGAGGAAGAGATCAGCGCTACCTAGATGTATAAACTTCACATCAGGAATTTGACATGGCGCAAACTTGTTAAAGTGCTGTACCTGTGCAGCCTACCAGAGGTCATCAAAAGGTTAGGAAAAGGAATTGATGAAATGAAAACATGGTTCCATGCTTCCAAATTATCTACATTAACTGATGTTAATCCAGGAGAGGATTGGTGGGTTGCTGGAACAAAAGGCCTCATCTGGTGATAGGCTGTCCTAAACACTTTGGTGCAAACCAGAGATGGTTCCTTGATTGAGTGTTTTAAGACTCCACCCCACCACATGAAAGTGAGTACCTTTGGACATCTTCAGAGGCACATCCAAAGAGGATGCTGTCCCTACTCTACATATCCAGGAACTGACGGTTGAAATTGAGTTTGTAGGGGGCAGAGTGAAAAATGACAAAAGAACTTGAAGATTTAACACTGCCCTGCTGGCAGAGGCTTTTATTTCCATCATTCTACAAATCAGAATTAATGTAACCATAATTTAGGATGAGGGGTGTACCTACAGCTGTGCGTAAAGCTCAAGCAAAGCTGTAAGAGAATAATGGTACATAGCCAGCATCATTCTTCATGAGCACAGAGAAGTTAATTCATTATGTTCAGTGGGTGCCTTAAGACTTAACTTTCCGGTGGCACCTGGTTGAGAAGGGCTAGGGAACAATATGATACTAGAGTCCCAGTAAGGAGCTGTTAATTCATTGAAGGACAAGTACCAGAAGTCCTTTGGAACAGTGACCAAGCAGTAAGATTTCTGTATTTAGGCCATTTAAGGGTATTCTCCAAGAAACCATTGGGAGTAGCCTAAATGTGTAACAATGAGAGATTGGTTAAATTAGAGTAGATGGGGTTGGTGAGTACATTCAGTTGGTGTAGTCACTGTAAATAATACTTTTTTTTTTTTTTAAGTTTGGGAGTCATAACTCTTCGTTCTTTAACTTACTGTCTCTGTGCAAATTATTTAATCTTTAATACCTAAATCACAGAATTGTGAGAATAAGATGATGCATGTAAACCATTAAGCACCTGGAACGTACTTAGTAAATCATTAATAACGTGCTTATTACCATGTATTAAATGAGAGACATGTTAAACTTTTAAAATGTGGGCTACATAATACACAGAGATGAATAGGAAAAGACAAAAGGGAAAACACTATAATGCCACCCCTAGCTGTTAAAGAACGAGTTAAAATATACTGTGACTTGTTCATTGGCTGCTAGTTACCATCTTCTAAACATTAAAATGCCGTATTTATAATGAAATTAAAATAGGTTGTAGTTGTTGACGCGTGTTTAGTATACGTAATCCTGGAGTTAGCTCTGGTTTTAATTTTGTTTTCTTGAACAGCAAAATACTAAAATTGCATGAGGAATTAAGGAGATACAGTGTTGCGAATGAAAAGTTTCTGCTACAAAAACAGGCTGAAATCTTTTTTTAAGGGCCTTTTGTCTTGTTCTGTGATATACATATGAGTAGATTAAAAACTATCTTTGTATTTAATCAAGTTTCAAGAATCTTAATTTTGTTTTAAGTTTATTTATTTATTTTGAGGGGAGAGAGGGGCAGAGAGAGAGAATCCCAGGCAGACTCCACACTGTCAGTGCAGAGACGATGCAGGGCTCGAACTCACAAACCACAACCAGGAGATCATGACCTGATCCGAAGTCAGACACTTAACTGACCAAGCCACCCAGGCATCCCACGAATCTTAATTTTTTTTTTTTTTACATTTATTTATTTTTGAGAGACAGAGTGAGACAGAGCGTGAGCGGAGGAGGGGCAGAGAGAGAAGGAGACATGGAATCAGAAGCAGGCTCCAGGCTCTGAGCAAGTGTTAAGCACGGAGCCTGATGTGGGGCTCAAACCCATGAACCGTGAGATCATGACCTGAGCCGAAGTCTGTTGCTCAACCGACTGAGCCACCCAGACGCCCCTGGAATCTTAAGTTTTATTTTTTTTTAAATTTTTGTTTTTTAACGTTTTTTATTTATTTTTGAGACAGAGAGAGACAAAGCATGAACGGGGGAGGGTCAGAGAGAGGGAGACACAGAATCCGAAACAGGCTTCAGGCTCTGAGCTGTCAGCACAGAGCCCGACGCGGGGCTTGAACTCACGGACCGCAAGATCATGACCTGAGCCGAAGTCGGCCGCTTAACCGACTGAGCCACCCAGGCGCCCCATGGAATCTTAAATTTTAATTCATTGGTCAAATCTCAGGTGAATAAGTCCTTAATTATACCTAAATTAAGGTATATTATACTTTCCTTGGAAAAGTATAGGTGTCTTAGTTGTTGGGGGGGAGTGCTTGGAAATTGGAAGGCTACCAGGCCTGGAGCTTGTTTAGCCGAAGTTCTAGCACTGTTTGCCAGATTGAGTTTACTTCTTGCAGAGGTGCTAGTGTATGCAAATAGACAACCCAGCGTGATCCTCAGCTTCTGCCTGGCCCCAAGATACAGAAAGTACCTTTAAGAGCTAGCATTTTTTTAAGTGCCACATGTTCCCTGTTAGTCATTCTGACTTGTTCTGAAAATCAAATTTCTCAGCAAGTTGTAAGATCCATATCTTTCCCTTAAATAAGTACTCAGCTGGGTTTCCATCATTAATAACACTCCTCCCAATGGAGTATGTTTGGTTTTGGCCTCTGACACAGGAACATTAAGACTTGGTTTGGCTCCTATAATGACGTTTCCCAGGCACACCAGTTACTTTTCCCTTAACAGTACAAGACATGAAGTCAGCCGCTTTGGGATAGGGAGACCACTCCAAGAATTGTTTTTACTTACTGTGTCTAAGTGTTTTCCTACTAAGAGTTGAGAAAAGAAGAAAATACATCATTTTGGAAAGCCAAGTTAGGTGATTTAATCATCACTTGGAGATAAAAACCACAAGGGGCTGCTGACAGAGTAGTGTTGATACCCTGTCTGCTTTGTTTTGGTCATGGAGGGGTGAATGGTGAACCCTCCTCATCTTTGACTTCCCAGCATCACAGGGCAAGTTATACTTGAAATGGATATTTTTCCATGGCCCTGTCTGGGGTTTTGTTTGTCTGTTTGTTTTTTCACTTATTGGAAATCCTTTGCTCTTTGACAGTAGTTAGATTAAGGACAGAGGTTAGATTCAGGACTCAATATGGGAAGTATGACCATGAAAATTACGGAAGCTAGTTTTTACTGGCAGTTGTTGAGAAGGACAAATGAGTGTTTTTAAACATCTTTTCAGAAATATTTCTGTAACTGTTTGAGGTTGATATGCCATAATATCAAGAGAAAAAAAACCACAAAATTCTCTTTTCCATTTCCTTCTTCTTCCCCCTGCGTACTGTTCCCTGTTGTCTGCTTTTGTCACACCGCTTGGCTCCTGTTCTGGTAGAATTGTGGGAAAAGGCTTTTTAATAGACCACCGACTGGTGGTGACTTTTTTTTTTTTTACCTTTTTTTTTTTTTTTTTTTTTTTCTTTTGAATTGGGCTCTGCCCTGACAGCAGAGAGCTCAACACAAGGCTCAAACTCAGGAGCTGTGAGATCATGACCTTAGCTAAAGTCAGATGCTTAACCAACTGAGCCACCCAGGCGCCCCTAGTTTGTGTTTTTAAAAAATACTAGTCTCAATTTTCTAAATTGGTTTCGTGGCCTTTCTAAATTGGGTCCAGACTCTGCTTCAACATCCTTACCTGGCTGAGCCCCCTCCAGGCAGGCCAGAAGAGCACGCTTTGGGGCCATCCTTTGGGTCTGTTCCCTCAGCACGGGCTTGAGTTTTGGCTACAGTTGCTTCTGAGTCATAGGTCATAATGTCCACTCCCTGGGATTTCACAAACCAGTAAGATGCCGGTACAAAAAACTGGAGGACCAGCACAGCGTTGCCAGCTGAGGAGCTAATAAAACAAAGTAGGAAGGACATGATGTCTTCACTAATATACTCTCTTCATTGTGATAAGGGCTGGTTTATATTGAGCTCTTTGTGCCTGGCACTGCTCGGAGTGTACTTCGTGAGCTCGTTTATTGTATCCTGAGGAGGAGGGTCTCTTCTCCCCATTTAAGCCAAGTCACAGGCTGGGACACAGCCAAGAAGTGGAGCAGGAATGCCCTGGAACAGACTTTGTCCTTGACAGCACCGTGAAAAAGCAGATAGGATCCAAGAGTACCAGTTTGGTAAATTTGGAAAATCGCACTTCCCGAGAAAGCGGGGTTGGTGATGTTGATCCATCTTGAGGACAAATGGGCTAGATTAAACAGCATTACTCCTGAAAAATGCCTCCCTGTGCTTGCTTCTGTAGTTGACCAGCTTATTTCTGTTTGTCCGGATATCCTGAGATGTTGTTTTAAGCCACATTTAGTATCTGTGGGACCATGTGGCAGGACTGTACCGAGGCACACCCTGGGTTGATGCTGGTATCACTGTTTCCTGTATGCATTTTGACGAGTTTGACATAGATTAGGGGTAAGCAAAAAAGGCAATAGAGTTAATAATAATCAACAGAAAAACCGCCTGAAGATCGGCTTCCCCAGTGATTCCTTGAGTCATTCATTGACTGTTGAGCACCTGATCTCTGTGTTGGGAATTGTACTTGTGCTGAGCATGTAGTAGCAGCACAAAATAGATGCTCCTTGGAAAAATTACATTTGTGATGTAAGTAGAGAGTACCAGCGCTAATGACAGGGAGCTGACCTTGACGGGGGGGAGCAAGACTCAAAGGATGTTGCTAGAAGATATTTTAAAAATCAAAATAGAGTCTCCTGGGTGGCTCAGTCGGTTAAGCGTCTGACTTCGGCTCAAGTCATGATCTCACAGCTCATGAGTTCAAGCCCTACATCGGGCTGTGTGCTGACAGCGCAGACCCTGGAGCCTCCTTTGGATTCTGTGTCTTCCTCTCTCTCTGCCCCTCCCACTCACGCTTTGTCTCTCTGGCAAAAATAAACATTAAAAAAAATTTTTTTAATAAAAATAAAATGCTTTGTATTGAGAGTTCATATGTTTGTTTATAAAAGCCATAAAGTACTTGGGCAAGAGTGGAATATAAATTTGTCACATGAGTTTGCTGAAGATAGACTTGAATAGTCTCAAAGCTAGGGAACTAACTATAGGGCTTTAAAAAAAGCAAGTTTTGCAGCTAAAAACTTAATAACTTGTTCTTTTTTCAGACACCTTCAGCAGTAAACAAGATAAAACAGCTTCTTAAAGATAAGCCTGAACATGTAAGTAAAACCAATCAGTTGAATATTTACTAAAAAAATTGAAGTCCTGTTTTCACAATGAATTTATCTTGTGATAAACAGTATGTTTTCATTGGTTAGGGATTTTTATTTAAAGAGTAAAGCTACACTCCAGCACTATCAACAGTAGCCAAAGTATGGAGAGAGCCCAAATGTCCATCGATGGATGAATGGATTAGAAGATGTGGTATATATATACAATGGAGTATTACTCGGCAATCAGAAAGAATGAAATCTTGCCATTTGCAACTACATGGATGGAACTGGAGGGTATTATGCTAAGTGAAATTAGTCAAAGAAAGACAAATATCATATGACTTTACTCATATGAGGACTTTAAGAGACAAAATAGATGAACATATGGGAAGCAAAAATAATAAAAACGGAGGGGGACAAAGCAGAAGAGACTCATAAATATGGAGAACAAACAGAGGGTGACTAGAGGGGTTGTGGGAGGGGGGATGGGCTAAATGGGTAAGGGGCACTAAGGAATCTACTGAAATCCTTGTTGTACTATATGCTAACTAATTTGGATGTAAATTTAAAAAAATAAAATTAAGTATGTTGAAAAAAAAGAGTAAAGGTTCACTCAAGGTTTTTAAAAAAAACAAAATTATTTTATAACAAGGTATTAAATGGAGAAGACATCGTTTTGTGACCCCAGACTCTTGATTGTCATTCATCCTTCTAAGGGGCTACCTCCCATTGTCCTTTCCAACACAATGTGTACATTTTTAATCTGTCTACACCAGGGTTTCTCAGTCTCTGCACAGTTGATGTTTTGGGCCAGATAATTCTTTGTTGGAGGTGGAATGCAGGATGTTCAGTAGTATCCTGGGCCTCTGCACATAGGTACCCGTGGCACTGCCCCACTCCTTAGTTGTGACAACCAATAATGATTCCCTGATGGGGACTACTGACCTAGACTATGCCTGTGCTTGTTTGTGTGTATGTCTCTTCGCACTTAGATAAAAGCATTCCATACATGCTGTGGTTACACTTGACTTTTTGTCCTTAATAATAATAGCTTGAGGTTCTTTCTGTGTCATTACAGGAAGACCCACCTCATTCTTTTTAATGGTTGCATCTATTAGTGTGTTTTATCGAACAGGTTTTATTTATTTAGCCAACCGCCCATACTAACGGTCTTCGGGGTTGTTTACATCCAGTGCTGCCACAACCATCATGCAGCAAACATTTCATGTCTGTAGCGTGCCAGGCCCATTGCTTAGAGGGCTAAGCCTGTAAGCATGGTGTAGTGCACCGACATGGCCTGTCCTAGACGCAGAATTGTGCAGTAGGGGGTGTGTGCCTCACCTTCATCTTAGTGCATTGTTAATTGCCTGTGGAGTACCATAAATCACATCCAAGTACTAGACTGTTAATATTGAGTAATTAGACTACAGAGTGGTTTCTAGCTTCTGTTGCGCAATTTACCTTACAATTGCATGAAGTTCTGGACGGTCCTCCTAAGAATTACTGCATACATATATCAGTATTCCAGCTCCATTGATAGATCGATGACCAAATGGACCACGAACTTAGCTGTGTAGATTTGAGGAATGTTTGTTCATAGTGACGTGAAAAGGATGGAACACATACTTCGTTGGAGTCGCTAAGGGCACAGGCAATCCCTTTTCCAGGCTCCAGGTACCTACAGCTGTATTTTCATGTATTCTGTAAGCGTCTGTATTCGTTCCTAGTAGTAGGACTTCCTGCTTGCTGGAGGCCTCTTAGTGACAAAGATAAAAGCTAGCTTAAACCCATACTTAGGACACGTGCCTCAGAATTTGAGCTAGACGGTTTATTGATGGTGCCCAGTACGGGACACTCCCTCCCGTGTTCTGTCAGCTCTCACTCTGAAAGTGAATAAGAGCACAGTTCTGTCTCCGTGTTGTGTAAGGGTATAAGGACACACTCGGCTGTCTGAATGCTTCAGCTGTCCAGACTCCCAGGCACCCCAACATTGTAAGCCCCCCTCTTTGCCACACGTCTTTCCTACTCCCTGTTTTCCTGAAGCAAGTGCACATCGCTGCTTTTGAGAGAATCAGGGTCTACTGGCTGAAATCCTCCTTTGTATGGTGATAGTTTTACCATACACTTCAATGAAAAAGCAGATAGGATCCAAGAGTAGGCATTTGGTAGGTGTTGTTAGGCAGTCACGTTAAGATAGACGTTGGTATTTTAAAAGTGCGGTTTGGTCACCTTTTAAACTTCTTACGTCTGTGTTGGCTGCAATCTTCTGATTTCTGGTACTCGAGAATGTGTACACAGGTCTGCCTTAGAGTTAAGGCCCCGTGTAGAGGCAGGGTGATTGCCAGGTGACAGCCTGTGAGCCTCGGTGAACCTAGCCACACAGAAACTTCCTGAGAGCATCTCCTGCAGTGAGGTGGGGCACAAACAATCGAGAATTTGTAGGTAGCCGTCTCTGCCATCAGATACTTTTCTTTTTCCTTTAAAAAAAAAATTCTTGGGGCACCTGGGTGGCGCAGTCGGTTGGGCGTCCGACTTCAGCCAGGTCACGATCTCGCGGTCCGTGAGTTCGAGCCCCGCGTCAGGCTCTGGGCTGATGGCTCAGAGCCTGGAGCCTGTTTCCGATTCTGTGTCTCTCTCTCTCTCTGCCCCTCCCCCGTTCATGCTCTGTCTCTCTGTGTCCCCAAAAAATAAATAAACGTTGAAAAAAAAAAATTTTTTTTTAAATAAAAAATAAAAAAAAAATTCTTAATGTTTAGAATTAAAACTCTTCTTTAAGAGGCACCTGGCTGGCTCGGTCAGTAGAGCATGTGACTCTGGATCGCGGGGTGGTGAGTGCACGCCCCGGGTGGGGCACAGCTTACTGTGGTACAGTGGATTACTGAGGCATTACATGCAAATGATAGTTGTGAAGGCTGATCACACAGAAAGATGATGTCTTACGTGGCAAAAACAAAGCAGACAATAAGACTTTTATTCCTGCTGTAATAAAACCTGTGTTTCGAGTGTATGTATATATGACGAGGACTGGAAGAAAAATGAGAAAACCATAGGAGATATCTTTTGTAGAGTGATAGTGACTGGCTTTTTGGAGTTTTGACCCCTCTGTACTGTTTTCTTTGCACATAATTGTTTTTTTATTTTAGGATCCCCACTAGTGTTGCAGTGATGTTTGTTAAATAGTTAAATTTTTTAAGTGCATGTTCCCCCTTCCACTTCCTAAAGGGACATTTTATAACGAGAAATCTAATATTTATCTTTGAGCTTACAAAGAAACATACAGGGTCAACCAGCCAGGGTTTTTATGAATGTAATTGTTTAATATGTACTACTTTAAAACTTAAGTTTTATTTACAATGCTTTTTCAGGTAGGTCTGAAAGTTGGTGTCCGAACCAGGGGTTGTAATGGCCTTTCTTATACTCTAGAATATACAAAGACAAAAGGAGATTCTGATGAAGAAGTTGTTCAAGACGGTGAGTTTTAAGCAAACTTGGCGTCAAATCTTTAACCTTGAACAGCAAGAAGAGTAAAGATGATAGTAGGAATGGCTTATGTGGTGCTCAGTGTATCTGGTTTGATGGCCTTTCGTGTATTAAGTGATTCATACACAGCAGCTGAGTGAGAATGGTACCATGTCGTGCCCCATTTTACAGATGAAGAAACTGAGGCATGGAGAGGTTAAATAGGCTGTGCTCTTAGTAACTGATGGATTATCATTCGTGTGTTTATTTCAGTTACAAAAAATAATCACTGTGTGCAGAAAGGTTTTAAAATGATTAAACTTCATACTGAACCACGCATCGTGTGCGAAGCAGCAGTTTGACGTCTGTACCAAATAAGTAATGTCATCTCATGCTTTTGAGGAATCTGTATTTTTCATTTTTATTTAAAATGTCAGTGCTTTAATTATGTCCTGCCTCCTGCCCCAACCCAAGAATCTGATAAAACCTATTGAAAACAAAAAACTACCTATTTTTGTTAATAGGTAGTTTTTATTTTTTCTTTTATTTTAGAGAAAGAGCGAGTGGGGGAGAGGGGTAGAGACAGAATCTTAAGCAGGCTTCATGCCCAACACAGGGCTCGATCCCACCACCCTGGGATCATGACCTGAGTCAAAATCAAGAGTCGAACGTAACCGACTGAGCCACCCAGGTGCCCCAGTGTGTTGTTTTTTAGATCAATACATTAAATATCTTAAATGTTTTCATTTTTAAGAAGAGGAGTTCTAATAATTATGTGTAGTTTATATATGAGTAATTACTAAGTTTCTTATAAGGAGGAAAGCTTTCTCTTTTTTATTTTATTATTTTTTTAAGTTTTGGGTTTTTTTAAAAATTTTTTTTGAATGTTTATTTATCTTAGAGCGTGCAAGCAGGGGAGGGGCAGAGAGAGAGGGAGACACAGAATCCAAAGCAGGTCCCAGGCTCTGAGCTGTCAGCACAGAGCCTGATGCGGTCTTGTTTTCATGAACTGCGAGATCATGACCTGAACTAAAGTCGGATGCTTAACCACTGAGCCACCCAGGCACCCTGGAAAGCTTTCTTAAGCTGATTATATTTACGAAGATACCAACTTCTACCTGCGTAATTACTAGGGAGTTAGGTTGTTACCAGTTTTCCAGCCCCTAAGCAGCACAAAACGGCTGCGGTGCACTGGCTGGTCTTATGAAACCAGCCCAGTGTATCACAGTCCTTGTGTGCCTCTAGGCTTGCCACTGTGTCATGTGTACAGACGTCGTTGCAGAGTTCTCGCGCATTTTCCGGACTTTGTCTTTACAGAAGTCTCACCGAGAATATACTCATTTCCTTCATATTGCATATTGGAAAAAGGAGTGAAGTGCAAAGCAAATTCTAGTTTTGCATAGAATTGTCATGGGATTTGCTGATACACAACAGTCTAGCCAGTGTCATTGTGTTTGACTTAGGTTATTGGGTGGAAAAGAAGGGACAGACAGGAAACTGAGCACTAAATCCCTTAAAGGAAATAGTGGGACTGATCCAGAAGCTTCCTGTTTGACTTTTGTGAGTGTTTACTCTGCAGGTTTTATTTATGTGACACTTGTTTTCTTCTCCCGCCAGGAGTCAGAGTGTTCATCGAGAAGAAAGCACAGCTGACACTTTTAGGAACAGAAATGGACTATGTTGAAGATAAGTTATCCAGTGAGTTTGTTTTCAATAACCCAAACATCAAAGGAACGTGTGGCTGTGGAGAAAGCTTTAATATTTGACTGCTCTGGCTGTGAGCTCCGGGAACACTCATGGAAGTCCTAGGGCTTACTGAAGAAATGATGTGACTGTCGCGTGCTGAAAGGTTATAACGTATGACTGCCTTATGAGGAAAATAAAATGATGCATTTTGAAAGTGAAGCCAGTGTATTAGATTCCTAAAGAAGTGGTATTTGTATTATTTTTAAAGGGCAGAAAATGAGAAGCCATTACTCTCTTTGAGTCATTTTCCTGATCTATAAAGAAAAAAAATCCTATCCTGCACTTCCATGTTTTCATCCTTTTTATTAGAACCAGTTTCATGAAAGCCGCCTTCCTGGGAGGATTTCAGGAAACGTACTTGATAACGTGCACTGCATAGATCTCCATTGAGTGGTGCGAATGTGCATTTAGCAACCAGATTGATGGCTCTTAAAGTTCAGAGGCGGAAGATCCTGACTGCTGGCGGGACGCGGGAGCGCACTGTTTTTTCTACCCAAACTTGGTACAGCGTTTCTACATTTTTGTCCCAAATTTCATTGTCAGATGCCTCACTTGCTTTACCCCTTAGCAGCAGCTGGCAGACGAAAGTATCGAGCAAAGGTTTCCTTGAACTGCAGTGCAGAAAGGTTCCGAGCAGTGTCATCTAAAGGTAAGAATTACTTAACCCACCATTTTTAATCCATTTCTTTTGCCACCCTCAGTGTCCCCTCCACGGTGGAGTCTCCAGCTGGCATAGATCCTTTTGGTTGAAAGGTGCCTAAAAAGCCATCCAGTCCACCCCTCAATTCTGTACCTGGGGTGCAACCCCCGGGGAAGCTGAAGGACTTCTGCCCACCCTCACACCGTAGGCTCTGTAGCAGCGGAGCTGGGACCACTCTCGTGTCCCCTTCTGTGTAGGGGACACGCCGGCTCCACAGTCTGAGGCAGGCAGCAACGGTCAGCGTGTGGACTGGCTTCTCTATCTGGTTGGCATTCTGATAAGATTTTCTGGTAATTTGACAAAGATCGTTATTTAGTTTATTTTATTTTGAGTGAGAAGAATCTTATTTTAAAACCCACTCATGTGAATTACCGTCTTGTTTCTTTAGAACTATGAGACATGTTTTCTACAGTAGAGAGGACACTGTAGTGCCCCAGAAATATCCTTCTCGAATGTTGAGGGTCTTCATGAGGGCCGAACATGAGAGTCTTTTCTTCAAATTCCCAGTACGTGTACGTTTTCTGAATCTCAAGTTCAGTGAAATTCTTAACCTAACATTGTCACTACCACCTTTTCTTTGACAGTGTTCCTTTTGTCATTTAGTGATTTTCCTGGGTTTGACATACTGTTCTACAACACATATGCTTTTTTTGAAAGCCGGTTCTCATGAGGTAGCTGTCACACTTCTGTCCGTCCTGTTTACTGAAGTACCCGGCACGGAATGCACCAAAACCTAGCGCGGTGGCTCTGTAGGTGCTTGCGAGTTCATATTGTTAATACACTTGTCGGTCCACCTGTCATTTGTGCAATACTGTACGTGTGTAGAGAATGAATTGTGTCAATAAAAAAGAACGTGGCCTCTGTGTGATCGTAAGATTGCCTTTTCTTTGTAAGGAAGAAGGGTTTGGGAATAATAGCTGTAGCTGTTGCTGTAGCTGTAATGGCTGCGTTTTTCTAACCAGTCTCGTCGCTAACGGGAATTCTCCCCACCCGATGCATTTGTGTCCAGTCTTCTGGCGTCGTTCTCCATTTGGCCCTCTGACAGACAGAGCCTTTGGGATCGCTCTTGGCCCCAGAGACCTGAGCATCGCCTTTCTTCAGCCTTGTCTCCTCCCCGCTTCCCTTCCTCCCTCCCACACGGACTCCTTCTTACAGCCCCCTGTGTCCTTGTCCCTGCCTGCGATGCTTTTCCCACATCCGTCATCCAGGCTTTATGTTCACCTCCAGAAAGGTTCTCAGCCGTTCACCTCAGGCATCTTTGGAAGCACCTGCTGTCCAAGCCCTGAGGTTTCACAGATGACCGGAGACAGTCCCTGACCTCAGCCATCTTAGAATGGACAAATGAGACACCAACGAAGAGAGTAGGATAAGTGTCGTGATAGGTAAAATGTGACACAGACTTGCTCCGTGCCAGGAGCTGTTCCAGTATCATCTTCACAACAAGCTAGTGAAGTAGGTTGACTGTTGTCATCTCCTAGATGAGAAATTAAGAGCTCAGGATGAATAAAATAGTTGACCTGAGTCCCACAGGAGGTGGCCGGGTCACAGTGACCCGCCCGTGCTGCTAGCAGTTGGGCTGTGTGACGTGTAGTGAGAACCGAGATGGTTCACTTTTTTTTTTTTTAACGTTTATTTATTTTTGGGACAGAGAGAGCATGAGCGGGGGAGGGGCAGAGAGAGAGGGAGACACAGAATTGGAAGCAGGCTCCAGGCTCTGAGCCATCAGCACAGAGCCCGACGTGGGGCTCGAACTCACGGACCACGAGATCGTGACCTGAGCTGAAGTTGGACGCTTAACCGACTGAGCCACCCAGGCCCCCCCGAGATGGTTCACTTCTAAGAGGCTAACTTAAAAGTTGTGACACCTCGGGCTTTTAAAACCCCTGAGAGATTTGGGGAAAAGGGAAGACATGGAAAAAACTAAAGAGAACTGAAAACCTGCAGGAAGCTAGGCACTCAGGAGGCTGTGAGGGACAGAAGGGACAGTAGATGGGACAGCATGTTGCGGCTTTCTCTAGCTGCTGTAGGTGCTGGGAGCCGTCAAAACCTCTGCGTTTAGAAGTCGGGGGCTGGGAGAGGAGGAAGACGGGGAAGTGCCGCTGAACCCCCAAACCTGAGGCTCACTGGGGTGAGCCTTCGGAGCTGCCGTCAGCAGGACTCCCGTCGAACAGACCAACCTCGACAGGGCCGTGGCGCTGTGGCCCGTGGCCGATCACACTGGCAACGCTTTACTGGGTGTTTTGGTTTTGGTCTCTTGCACAGTACTGAAAGGTTTTCTTGAAAAGTAGGAGCTTTGTCATTTCTTTGGTGTTCACTTCGTGACAGGCACGTCGTAATCCTCTTTGGCAAAATGGCTCGCCTACGGCTGCGTCATGTTCTTTCTCGCTTCAGCCAAGCGTCGCCAAACCCTGGCGTCCGGTAAGAGGTCACCTGGTAGTGCCTGTGTGACACGGAAGACGTCAGCTGCCGCGGCAGGAGCTTCGTGCAGGATGGTTTCTTAATCAGAAGAGCACGCTTAGGAGTCCACTCCAGTGGTGGACGTGCCCCAGAAGAATTTCAGGAGACGGGGGCTGCAGCGGTGTTCTGCTGCAGAGTGTCCCTGTCCCTGCCCTGTCTCCGACCCACAAGAATGATTTTCTTGTTGACAAAGAGGAAAGTGGGGAGGGGTTGGAAAAATCCCTACAAGATCAGAAGTCCCTAAGATTTGCAGGACTTCCAGGTTTCATTCGTCAGGAAATCCCTTTTAAAAAGAGCCTTTCTTGTCTCGTTTTGATGCCTGAGAGATCAGGAAATGCAAAAGCCTGTGATGTTAAGCTGCCTGGTCATTCCCATGCCATCGAACAGCTGTAAGACCCTTGTGGCCTACAAAGCTCTTTATAAGTGTCCAGTTTGGGCCTCAGAGCAGACGTGACCTGGCCCACGAGACTGCGTCAACTCGAGTAAATATAAATGCAGCCAGCCTGATGGCTGGGGCTCAGTCCGCAAGTTCGTGGGATGTCAGAGCTAGAGCTCTGGGGGTCAGATACATCTGGATTTAAATCGTGGGCTCTGTCACTTTGTGACCTTTTGACCCGGCACAGTTTAGGTGATTTCTCTTGAGCCTGTTGCCCTATCTGTGGAACAGTCTCAGAATTGGGGAAATTGGATGAGCTAACTGCACATAAACAGGATCCAGCTGAGAGATGACACTCAGTACTTAGTGGTTCTGGTCCCTTTTACCCATGGTTATCAGTCAAGGCAAGAGTGCGGGGAAAGAGTTTTCATATAATTAGGGAGTTACTGCCCCACATTAAAATCTGGGGGCGATTCACTGTATCTCTTTACATGACCACAACAGCTTGATTGAAAAGAACTACAGATACAATAACAGAAATTATATTCTCTTTGTAGCTGATTAGCTACGAAGAGAATTCCCGTGTAGAGAGACGTTTCTTAACTGACGAGCTGAACCCCCACGGGCTTAGAGGGTGGAGGGTCAGGTCAACGGGAAAGCCAGGCTGGCGGCCTACCTACCCTCTCCCTCCTTTGCAATGTGGAGCCCTTGCCAGGGGTGAGTCCTGGTGGGATGTGTGAAATCTGCCTCCCTTGCTGTCCCCCAAAATCCTCAGTAAAGGCTGGGGTTCTCAGTGGCACAAAATGCAACCTTCCCCAGGGCAAGGACTCTGCACCAGCAATGGCTCCCTAGCACAAAACCCTGTTTCTTTGATAGCCCTAGTGGACTGCATCACAGATTTACTTCCATAAGTACATAGTTCCCAGCTATTCACTATAAAGTACATGTTAGGGGCACCTGGCTGGCTCAGTCGGAAGAGCATGCAACTCTTGATCTCAGGGTCGTGAGTTCAAGCCCCCTCCCTCCCCGGGTTGGGTGTAGAGATTATTAAGAAAAATAAATAAACTTTAAAGTACATGGTTATTCTCTGTGGAGTCAGGTCTTCAAGCAGTCCTTCTCAAGCTTCAAAGTGTAAATAAATGGGTATCTTGTCGATCCCCAAGGTCTAGGGGACTGGGCTTCTGCATGTTGAGCCAAGGGTCAGGTGAAGCCCATGCTGTTGCTCCGCAAACCACCTTTGAGTAGCAAGGTTTTAAAATGTCTCCAGGGGTACTTGGTTGTATTAAGTGATCATTTGTACCTGTGGTTTTTACCGCCCACCGTGGTGTTCAGGGTCTCTGATCAGCATGAGAGAGCCCCGTGGCCAGCCTGAGATGACAGAACAGCTTACCCACCAGTTTTTATAAGACCTGTCTGGTTCCTTTCAGTGAAATCCTAAAACCGTCTCGAGGATGTCCAGCCCCGTTTCCATTCAGTAGCTGGGTCCCCGCTCAGTCCCCACTGCGCCGGCACAACCAGGCGACCTGGGTGGTCCATGAATCGTTTTGATCCTAATGTTCTGGAACCAGAGTCCTCAAATAGGCTGGGTTTGACATCTCGAGGAGACCTACAAGGAAGGGGACACCTTGCATGGCCCTTCTTTTCTCTGAACGACCACAAAAGGTGGCACAGGGCATTGCCTTTCTCAGGAAATGTGTCTTGTGGGAAGTGTGCACAGGACAAAATTTACCACTTACCACTACTTTTAAGTGTGCGTTTCAGCGGCCGTGAGAACCTTCATAGTGCCACACAGCCATCACCACCATCCATCTCTAGAACTTTCTCATCTTCCCAACTGAAACTCTGCCCCCATTAAACACTAACTGTTCGTTCCTCGCCACCTCCCGTCCCTAGTAACCAGCATTCTACTTCCCGTCTCTGATTTGTCTAGGTGCCTCAGAGCAGTGGGATCCTGTAGTACTTGTCCTTTTGTGTCTGGTCCGGAGGTAACAGTTTTGGTCTTCATTAGCAAGGAGACGTGGCCTCAACAGTTCTCACAGTTGCTCTTTAACCCACCGCGGATGGAGTCTTTAGTTTGTCAGCTGTGAAACTCCTTTGATGATGGTTATTTATGGACAATTGAGGGCAGTTTAAGAAAAGCATCAAAAGATTGTGCACTAGGCTGACCCAGACGAAATTCATCATGAGGAGTCTGGGCAGAAACATCAGGTATTATAAAGGAAGTTCAATAGACAGGACTTGAAATATGTAGCTCTTGTCAGGACGAAGTCCAGCGAAACCATTTGGTGCTACAACAGACCTCCTACTCCTTCCTTTCTTTCTCATGCAGCCCCAATCCACTTGCGGCCAGACTGTGTAGGCAGACGTAGGACGCTGTCTCCTATTAACTGCCTCAATTTCTCCTTTGCATCTTGTCCGTATCTATAGAAGGAAAAACTTGACTGATTAGAAAATCACAATCCAGCTCGTTCATTTTTTAGCGTTTCATGGCACATGTTCACTTTTTAAAATGTCTTTCCATCCTCCACCTTCCACCTATCACCCTCATGAAGGAAAATAATCCCCTGGCCTTTGGTGTCATGCAGCTGTTTATGTGACCTTGAGGACGTCCGTATGTCACAATGGACAGTGAGTTATTCCTTCACACTAAGCGTTAGCAGATGCCAGGCTAGCCCACGGGGCTACCAGATGAATGAGACCCAGCCCTGCAGATTCGTAAACAAGATGGCCACATAAACATAACTGTAAAGCAAGTGGTAAGTGCTGTGATTGACCTACTCCTGGGGCATAATGAGAGAACAGAGAAGTGAACGTTCGGCCAGCCTGGGCTTGGCCAGGAGATGCGGGGGGAAGTGGGCGGTAGGGAGAGAGAAAGCAGAGGCTAGAGCTGAGAGATGTGAAGCTGGGCTCGTGTCAACAAATCAGAGCTGGGAAACCGACCTTCCGGCAGTTCATGACTGCGCCTCAACAGTCCGTCTCTTCCTTCAGGCCTTCCCTCTTAGCCTTGCCCTCTTCGTGGATTTCTCTGCCTTCTTCCCTCGCCACCGTGTTGCCACTGACTCCTAGCCCTGACTGGCCTCTGTTCTCACTACACCCGTAGCCCCTTCCCCCTGTCCCCAAATCCAGCCTTGAGAGTAGAGATGAGTCTGAAAGAGGAGGAGGAGGAGGAGGTCAAAAAATGGTAGTGAGCTTCCTCTCCCTTTTCTGGAGCCAGCTTTTGTGGACAAGCTGTCTCTCATGGGCCCAAACTGAATGGTGGAAATACCCGAACTCCTCAAACTGGCTTCCAGGACAGGCCTGTCCGTCCTCAAGGCCGCCACTAAGGCCACTGTCCATCCAACGAATGGAGGCCTTGAGCAGGCACCCTTCCCTGGGGACTGTCCACAGGACAGTAAGCATCAGCCCAATGGCAATCCCTTTGGGTGGAATTGTACTGTCCCAACTCATCCCGCCTTCTCCTACCGCAGCTGCTATCCACCTGAGGCCTTCGTTCTAACCTTCTGTACATGCTACCTTACATCTCATGGGTATGTACCCATTTCGCGGGTGCTGAGGGCACCCACAAGTACACTGGCATTGTGGACGGCAGACAGAGCCAAGGCTGGTGACTCAGCCAGTGCTTCCAGACCAGCCTAGGACCCCGCTCCGTGTTCGTCAGGTCCCTGGGGGAGAGGTGGGGAGGTGAGCCCCACTGCCGATGCACAGCTCTTCGGTATCAAAGGGAGTAGAAATGGTTGTAGGTGCAGAGATGGGTGTGGCCCCCAGGAACCCCCAAGGAACTCTGTTCCTCCTCCTCTAGATTGCCGAGCAGAACGGTGTCCCTCTCCTCTGGTTTCTGTCTTTGGGAATCTGGCTCCTTTTTGGGATTCCATCCTGTAGGTCAAGTGCTGCCGCCCTCACCAAGCAAACCGGAAACAAGCAGAGATCTTCCCTGGAGGCTACACCAGGTACGATTCCTGCTTCTAAAAGTACTGGCATCCTCCACTGGCCACTCCTGAGGCACCTGAGCTGCCCCCACGTCCCCTTCCCCGAGAGCTTGCGCCACAGGAAACCATGACCTGCCGGCACCACGAGATGCTCAGCACCACGTCCTTTCTAACAGGCCCAGGGGGGATGGGGGCTGGTCCATTGGGGGAGTGCACTGAGGAGCCCCCCTCTTACCACGCGGGGCTGTCTCGTTGCCTTGTTTCAGGCTTGCCTTCCGTGTGCGACCACAGGGCCCCAGCCGTTCCGTTGCTAAGCATCTATGGAGCCCTTGCTATCATCATGCCTCGTACCACGGAGGACACAAAGACGTGCCTCCGGGAGCTGGCCCTGTGGGAGGGGGGAGGTGGTGGGAGGAGGAAGAGCACAGCAGTAGCGGCTGGTGGCAGTGGCCGTGATTAGGCAGCCAGCGCTTATAAGAACACGTCGTAGGGGCCGGCCTGGCTGGCACTCTGCAGGAGTTAAGGGGTTGAGTCCTCACACAGCTCTAGGTGGTTGGCGCCATACTTACCACGCCCATTTTACATATGTGTATACGGAGTACTGAGGCCAATAAATGCCATTGAGGGAGCACAGGAGCCCTGTCCAGGAGGCTCAGAGGAGCAAGAGAGGACTACATGAGGGAACAGAGGATGTCAGAGGGGCGGCTCCAGAGATGTTTGTTTTCTTTCATGTTTACTTATTTTTAAATGTTTGTTTATATCTGGGAGGTAGGAAGACAGTGTGCAAGCTGGGGAGGGGCAAGGAGAGACCTAGACAGAATCCGAAGCAGGTTCCAGGCTCTGAGCTGGCAGCAGAGCCAGCCTGACACGGAGCTCGAACTGCGAGATCGTGACCTGATCCAAAGTCGGACACTCAACCGACTGAGCCACCCAGACGCTCCCAGAGATGGGTTTTCACAAGACACCGCAGCTGTGAGGAGAAGGCCCCCTGGGGCCTTCGTATGCAGAGGGCAGATAAGCCGGCACGGATGAGAGTGAGGGTCGTGTGTGGGGAACGTCAGAAGATACGCTACGGGGAGTAGAGTCGCCCGAGAGGGAAGTGATGGGGATACAGATGGTCATGGTTCGCGGCTCGGCTGAGAAGCCCCGAGCACGAGGCTGATGTCCTGTGCGCTGTGGGCCAGGGCAGAGCCACTGAGGGTTTTGAGCGAGAACAAGTCGGGATCAGAATTCTCTTTTAGGAAGGGTGACCCGGTGTGGCTTATAGAAAGTAAGAAGTTGGAGCACAGGATTTCTAGGGCACTGAAACTGTTCTGTATGATGGTATGATGTGTGATGGTGGATACATGTCATATGTTGGTCAGCACCCATTGGACATACAACACAAAGTCAACCCCGATGTAAACTAAAGACTTAGTTGATAACAATATCGGTTCGTCAGTTACGAGTAATGCATCACACTATGTAAGATAGGCATAGGAAAAATTGTCTATAACGGTGGGAAATGCTCTCCTTTCCAATTTTCTGTAAACCTGAAACTGCTCTAAAAAAAAAAGTCTATCAATTATTTAGAAGTCTTTTTTTTAAGAACATTTTTAAAACTTTTAATCTCAATATGGCTAACATACAGTGTTATATTAATTTTAGGTGCACGATGGAGTGATTCAATAGACATGTTTTATTAGCAAACTAAGACAACAGTTTTACATTCCTAAGAAAACTCAGGTTTTCAAAAATTGCTTCAAAGGGAGAATTGAGTTTCGTTCATTTTTCCTACCAGAATTTCAATGATAAAGGTCATTTTTTTAATATAAGTAATCGTAAGGACACTTAAATACTCCCAGCGTGGGGCTCAAACTCACACCCCTGAGATCAGGAGTCGTGTGCTCTTCTGGCTGAGCCAGCCAGGCACCCCAATAAAGATCATGTTTAACAGTAGGCTGTGGACTGCCTTAAAAGCCACACATCAGAAAGCACTCTGGCCTTCGTGTCTGGTCTCTGCTCGAGACCGATAAGCTCTCTCAGCACATCAGCAGCCGCAGGGTGGTGCGTGCAGCCTTCCACGATGCGCTCCCTGAGGCGTTGTTCTTGCCTCATCTGCTCTTAGTCAACGCCAGAGACTTTTCCTCTCTCTGAGCTGCTGAATCTGATGGATCCATGTTTCCATTTCTGATTGCGTTACAGTCAATAATAGCACATTATACCCCCTAATCAATTGTGTTCTATGCAATTCATCCGAAAACCTGAGCAGGCGGCACGTAGTGATGGAGAACCTAATCTGCACCAGCCGCTAAGCCGGGCAAGCGGATCCTATGGGCGGGCAGATTCCGAGGCTGAGGAATCCAGGGAAATCAGCCAGGAAAAGCCCCCTAGGCATTTTGGTGAGAAATCAGGCAAGAGCTAACGAAGCCCAGACGAATCCTGGGTTCCCTGTGGGCTCTCATCTGCTTCCCAAAGGGGTCCTCTTCTCACTTAGACCAACATACCCAAAGCCTGGAACCCCGTAATCTCTCCAGTGGGCCACAGGCACCCGGGGGGTTCAGAGAAAAAGCAACAACACAATAGTAGTCAAACTTCTTGAATTGGGACTGAAAGATTGTAGTTAGTGACTTCACAGAAACCCTATTTTGTTCTCTGCAACCATTCCATATTTAAACGTTGAGCATTTGGGGTCCCTGGGTGGCTCAGTCAGTTGAGCATTCGACTCTTGGTTTTGGATCAGGTCATGATCTCACAGTTCGTGGGTTCGAGCCCCACATCAGGCTCGGTGCAGAGCCTGTTTAGGATTCTCTCTCTCTCTCTCTCTCTCTCTCTCCTCTCAAAATAAATGAATAAACTTTAAAAAAATGTTGAGCATTTTCCATAAGGACAGCATCCAATTATCTTAAGTAACATCCAGTTGACAAAGTTCACTGTGGTTTAGTGTATTTTTCATACCATTGGCTGGTATCAAATTTGCAATCTTTATTGTGATTGGGTTATATTTGACTCAATTTCATTTTTCAAGAGGATTAGTGGCCCAAAAGTGTTCACTGAAGCATAAAATAGTGATGGAAACAGTGTTATATATCCTACAAATCAGAAAAATCTTATGAATACCCAAGGTAACTGTCTCTCCAGAAGGATATAGAATGTCAGGATTTACCGGGTCTAGCAAATCTGCAGGTGTGCTCTTACACAAAGAAGTTAAAAATGGAAACTCAATAGGAGATATGACTCCGGATCTTGGGGTCGTGAGTTCGAGCCCCATGTTGGATGTAGCGCTTACTTAAAAACTTAATAGGAGGTGCCACGATGAATATCTGAAAGCTGAATTTAACTAGATAGAGCTCGTACTTGCCCAGGTCTTCCCCAGCAAAGTTACAAAACCTGGTCAGATGGTACCACTGAAGCTTTTGAGTTATTCGACAAAGATGGTGGGACTTTTCCAGAAGTAGTAAAAAAGTTGCTCTCTAGGACAAAATGATTAATTGCTGAACACAGAGTAAAGTCAAAAATGGCCAACCTGTTATTGAAAAGTTTTACTTATTGAAGCAAAAATAGATGCGGGGCTCAAACTCATGAACCACGAGATCATGACCTGAGCTGAAGTCAGACGCTTAACCAACTGAGCCACCCAGGCACCCCCAAAGATCTTATTTTATTTTTACTTTTAACATGTATTCATTTTTTGAGACAGAGAGAGAAAGAGTGTGAGCAGGGGAGGGGAAGAGAGAGAGGGAAACACAAAAGCCAAAGCAGGCTCCAGGCTCTGAGCTGTCAGCACAGAGCCCGAGGTGGGGCCCGAACCCATGAACTGTGAGAAGATCTTATTTTTTTAAGAGAATTTTTTATTTCTTTTTTTAGAGTGTATTAATTAATTAATTAATTTACTTAAGTAATCTACACCCAGTGTGGGGCTTGAACTCACGACCTTGAGATCAAGAGTCACACACTCTCCCAACTGAGCCAGCTGGGCGCCCCATCAAAAGACCTTATTGTACTGCTATTAATAATATGCAGTATGACAAAAGCATTTCTAGTTGCAGACGCGAGCTGGTCTATAGCTGTTGATGTTATGTGTTGTATATACACATGAGGAAGAAAGCCACAGTGATGCTTTGCTCTGCGTTACTGAACATGCAGTGAAGAGCCATTGGAGAGGCGGATTGTAGGCAGAAACAGATGCCCAGGTGTCCTACCTCAGGGGCAGTGGAGAGAGCAGTGGAGGAGCGCTTCATTCCAGAAATGAAGGGCACGTCTCTGAATGCCCCCCACCCCATACCATCTCACTCCCAGGGAGCTTCCTCTTGGTTTTCACGTCACTGGGACGGATACCGCGAACGCCAAGTACAATCAAGTTGTGGCCACTGCGTGCCCACCTGCCCTGTAAAGAAACGGGGACAGAGTGAGACCACTAAGTGTCCGTGAAGATGACGGATTAAAACCTCCAAGTAATTCCATGCCTCCACATCGGAACGGAACTGCAACACTGGGACGTGTTTTAAAAAGACATGGCCCAAAGACGAGATCTGGAGAGATGCTAACATCAGAAACATTTTGGAAGTGAGAAGGAAAAAGGATGAGGGGTTGCTAACGGTTTGGCAGGCTAAGAACCGGACGGCCCTATTATGCTTCAGAATTCTCAGAATGCGACTGCAGGTGACACCGGCTTTCCTGGAACTAAGGGCAACGGGGAAGGTGGGCCAAGAGGACGGTTTCTGAGAGGGTGGACCCTCAGATGCCTTCCCCCACTTCATGTCTCTGCCCGTAATCTAAAGAACTTCTCTCTGGAGAGGCTAATCCAGGGGTTGCAGACTTGGGAGGGGCCAGGCCCACCAGGGGGTGCAAGCATCACACTGTAAAACAAGGAACAGACACCCAAACAAAACAAGGGATTATGTGAACGTATGTGCAGTAAGTGCCTGATACGAGGGCCCCCCAGCCCCCCCTCCCCCCCACTCTGCGGCTCTGATTTATCCTGTCACAGTGAGATACTTTAACACCCTCCAGATCAGGGAGGGTGGACTCTTACTAGCCCAGGAAAGGCCTAAAGATGATCGCATTAGGGTATCCTCCCCCAAATGCTCTACCCAAAGCCTACAAGCCCCATCAGTGAGAGTAGAGTTTCCTGCCAGCTTTTTAGCACCCCATTCGATCTCACAGTTTGTGAGATGGAGCCCCACGTCAGGCTCTGAGCTGACGGCACGGAGCCTCCTTGGGATTCTCTCTCTCTCTCCCTCCCTCTACCCCTCCCCCACCCTCAAAATAAATAAACTTTAAAAAAAAAGAAATGGTTGTGTTGGTAAATTTTCTGTTATGTGTATTTTACTGCAATGAAAACTTTAGGTGTGCAGGATGGTTTAGTGTTGGTCTGGCTGTATTTCATGGACATGAGACACGCAAAAAGCTCCCATGCTGTTCCGCCATCTTGGCTCCTCCCCGTGCAATTAAAATTTTAAAAAGAGGGAAGCAAGTTGAAGGAGAGATCTGTAGGGAGACATATATAGGTAAGAAAATGAGGCGGAGGAGAGAAAAAAAGAAAAGCAAAAAAGGAAGAGGATGCTAAACACTAAATTTAGGAGGGTGGTTCTCCCGGGTGTGGTAAGGGAAGGGTGGCAGTGAGCGGGGACAGAGTGCTGTTCCTGACATTCTGTCTCTTAGTCCGTGTTTTGGGCACACGGAACTCTATGATTATTCATTCCCATTTGAATGCTGACATGCTTCTCTATTGCCTTTTCTATTATTTACTCTCTAGTAAAGAAACTGAGCTCTTTTTGCCTATTTAGGCATTGAGTTTTATTATATATATCAACTGCTGTATTTGGTACCTGCTTGCGGTCATTGCTAAACTGGTGTTATTTTATAGATCAACGTGGTCAAAAAAAAGCAGAATGTGAGTCACTTGTGTGATTTTAAGTTCTCCACTAGCCACATTCAAAAAAGTAAAAGAAACGGGCAAAAATAATGTTAACCGTTTCATTTAACCCAGTGTATCTGAAATAGTGTGTTTTCAGCAGATAACCAGCATGCAAATCCTTAGTGACATATCTTGATTCTTTTTTCTTACTACCGCACGTCTCCGTTTGGACTAGTCACAAATCAAGGGCTCAGTGGCCACGCTTAGCCAGTGGCCACCATACTGGACAGCGCAGACTGAGAAAAACACTGCAAACATCGATTCAACACAGCCTGTGCTACCATATTGCATATGATTAAGGTGAATGAACAACAGGTGTTCAACAACGTCGTTGCCCTGAACAAAATCAGACCGAGCAACACCAACAGCCCTGTCCAGTTTCATGCGAGTACAGGCCATGAAGATAGTGTTGTTGATGGCCACTGGGCCAACATCAACCGTGAGACCCCCGCTGGTTGTAAAACGTACCCCACTTTTCAGAGATTTTAAAGCGTGAAGTTGCTACGAGACGGTAGTTACAATGCAGGACGTGCGGGGTGAGGACTGATTATTATTTTTTTAAATTTATTTTAATGTTTACTTTTGAGACAGAGACAGAGCATGAACGGGGGAGGGGCAGAGAGAGAGAGAGACACAGAATCGGAAGCCAGGTCCAGGCTCCGAGCTGTCAGCACAGAGCCCGACGCGGGGCTCGAACTCACAGACTCTGAGATCATGACCGGAGCTGAAGTCGGATGCCCAACCGACTGAGCCACCCAGGGGCCCCGAGGACTGATTATTATTACAAAGCCTAAGGATGATGTAGGGAAATGGGGCTGGATGCATCCAAGAGAGCAAACCTGGAGCTCGAATGGTAGGTTCGGGGGAAGAGCTTGCAGAAGGTGGTTTTTATAACCTTGTCAGGCTGCTGGAACATGGTGTGGGGTCTAAGGGGTTGAGGGTTAGTGAGCCCAGACAGCAGGAAAGCATATCCCCATGAGGAGGCCTGAGCAGGCACTCTCATGGGGACGCAGAACACCTAATGGCTCCCACCACCCTGATCTCACCTGCACACATTTTCCCCTGTGAGGTACGTGTGTTGGAGAGCGGGTGTTTGCAAAGCCAAACCTTCCCTCTGTACGACGCCTACATGGCTCCCCTCTCAAGCGTCTTCTTTGCTGTTTGGTTGTAGTAGTAAGTTTATACTTTAACAACTAACTCCTTTATTGTCATCCTATTGGATTCAGGAGGGAGACAGAAAAGTCTCCAGGACCAGTTTTGTATATCAAAAAATATTCTTTTTTTAATTTAAAAAAAATGTTTTTTAATGTTTATTTATTTTTGAGAGATAGAGCATCAGCAGGGGAGGGGCAGAGAGAGAGGGAGACACAGACCTGAAGCAGGTTCCAGGCTCTGAGCTGTCAGCACAGAGCGCGAGGCGGGGCTCAAACTCACAAACCGTGGGATCGTGACCCAAGCTGAAGTCAGAAGCTTAACCGACTGAGCCACCAGGCGCCTCCCCCCCCAAAATATTCTTGAGAGTAAGAACTGTTTCAAATATTGTTCCCAGTATCCTCAGGGGGGCCTATCCCATGGCTGAGCACATAAGTAACTCTGTAGACACAAGAAGACATAAAGTTATCTTTCTTTCCCATATGTAACCCTTTCTCCTCAAAATAGGAAGTCGGCCATGTCCTAACGGAATTGTTTTGACGTTACAAAAGAAATACATGCTTGCTGTATAAAAATTTCCACCAAGATGTACACTAGTAATCAATAGGAGGGAGCAAATCTCCCCTTCCATCCCCTTCCTGTTACCTCTCTTCTGTTGAAATTGGTACGTGTCCTTCCAGATGATTCTCTGTGAATTGACAACTGTGTTCATATATCTACTTCATATGCAAAACTATTTCTCTGCTACAGGAAATACATATGTGGCTTTATTTTTGTACGTGTGGAATCAACGTACAATGACCATTAACATTTGTGGAGCATATTCTAGTGACATGTTTCTCCACACAGCAGCCAGAGTGCTTCTTTAAAAATGTAAGTCAGAGCCTGTCACAGGGCCTACAGTGGCTCCCCAGCTCCCTCTGAGGAAAGCCAAAGTTCCATGTCTGCCTGCAAGGCCCCAGGGCATCAGGGCCCTCCTCCCTCCTCTCTGCCCTCTTTCCCTCGCTTCCTCTGTTCCAGTCCTCTCGAAACCTGTTCTGTCTCCGGTCAGCCAAGAATCTGGCCCTTGCCCTGACTGGTCTCTGTCTGGAATCCCCCCATTTATTATCAGAGCTCACACTTCCTATGCATCCTTGCTCAGATGTCACCTTCCCAATGAATTCTATCCTAACCACTCTATTTAAAGTTACAGTTGGCCCCCCAGCACTCCTAATCCACCTTGTCCCTGTTATATTTTACTTCCTTTATAGTACTCTGACTTCAAACTTATAAATTCATTTATTTTTTTTCAAATTTTTATTTAAATTCTAGTTAACATACACTGCAATATGGGCTTCAGGAGTAGAATTCAGTGATTCATCACTTACATACAACACCCAGTGTTGATCATAACAAGTCCCCTCCTTAATACCCATCACCCATCTAGCCCATCTCCCCCCACCGCCCTCTGTCAACAAATCAGTTTATTCTGTCTCTAAGAGTCTCTTAGGGTTTGTTTCCCTCTCTCTTTTTCCCCTTCCCATACGTTCAACTGTTTTGTTTCTTAAATTCCACATATGAATGAAATTTTATGGTATTTGTCTTTCTCTGACTTATTTCGCTTAGCATAACACACTCTAGCTCCATCCATGTCACTGCAAATGTCAAGATTTCATTCTTTTTGATGGGTGAGTATATATGGTGTATGTATATATGGTGTATATGGCGTATACATATATATTTGGTATATATATATATGGTGTATATACCATTTCTTTATCCATTCATGAGTCGATGGACATTTGGGGTGTCTCCATAGTTTGCCTATCGTTGATAGCGCTGCTATAAAGATCAGAGTGCATGTGCCCTTTCGAATCTGTATTTTTGTATCCTCTGGATAAATACTTAGTGAAATTGCTGAATCATGGGGCAGTTCTATTTTTAACTTTTTGAGGAATCTCCATACTGTTCTCCACAGTGGCTGCCCCCGTTTGCATTCCCACCAACAGTGCAAGAGGGTTCCTCTTTCTCGGCATCCTCACCAATATCTGTTGTGGCCTGAGTTGTTCATTTTAGCCACTCCGACAGGTGTGAGGTGGTGTCTTATTGTGGTTTTGATCTGTATTTCCCTGATGATAAATGATATTGAGCGTCTTTTCATGTGTCTGTTAGCCATCTGGATGTCTTCTTTGGAAAAGTGTCTATTCATGTCTTCTGCCCATTTCTTGGGTTATTTTTTGGGTGTTGAGTATTAACTCATTTATTATGTGTATGATTTTCTGTGTGCCTCCCCTCGCTGGCATGTAAACTTCACAGGAGCAGAAATGTTTGTTCTGCTTGTCAGTGTATCCCAAGGGCCTAAGCTGTGCCTGGTTAATAACAGGTGTTCAATGAATTATTTGTAAATATTTTAGAAATTTTTCCTTTACGCTTTATTTGCCTTTGTATTCCTAAGGCTTTGCCCAGTACCCGACACATTATAAACACTAACTGTTGTTGGATCAATGTTGTCTTACAGCCAAAAATTCAGTCAAGAAGGAAGAAAGGAAAGAGAGAGAGAAATAGAGAAAGAATGTTAGGAAATAGTGGACACAAACTTCCAGTGAGCGCCATCTGGTGGCACAACAGAACCATCAGACTTCCTGGGCAGGAAAGAACAGATTTAGTTGTGTGAATAAGATAAATACCTTAATTAATTAATTTTTTTAAGATTTTGTTTTATTATTTTAAAGATTTTATTTTTGGGGCTCCTGGATGGCTCAGTCGGTTGGGCCACCCACTCCTGATTTTGGCTCAGGTCATGATCTCATGGTCTGCGAGTTTGAGCCCCATGACGGGCTCTGCTCTGATAGTGTGGAACCTGGTAGGGATTCTGTCTCCCCCTCTCTCTGCTTTTCCCCTGCTCAATCTCTCTCTCTCTCTCTCTCTCTCTCTCTCTCTCTCTCTTTCAAAATAAATAAACATTTTTAAAAATTTTATTCTTAAGTAATGTCTACACCCAGAGTGGGGCTCAAACTTACAACCCAAGATCAAGAGTCACATGCTCCACCAACTGACCCAATCAGGCGCTGCTATGGTAATACATTTATTTATTTACGTATTTAAATCTTTATTTTTGAGAGAGAGAGAGAGAGAGCAGGGGGAAGGAGCAGAGAGAGAGAGGGGACAGAGGATCCAAAGCAGGCTCCGTACTGACAGCAGTGAGCCTGACGGGGGGCTTGAACCCACAAACTATGAGATCATGACCTGAGCCGAAGTCGGACGCTCAACCGACTGAGCCACCCAGGCGCCCCTAAAAAATTTTTTTTAAATGTTTACTTTTGGGGGGGGGAGGAGCGACAGAGAGACAGAGACACAGAATCTGAGGCAGATCTCCAGGCTCCGAGCTGTCAGCCGGACAGCCTGCCAGAGCCCCACGTAGGGCTCAAACTCACCAATCGTGAGATCGTGACCTGAGCCGAAGTCGGACGCTCGACTGACTGAGCCACCCGGGCGCCCCTATCTTTTTCTTAGTGATTTAAAACAACTCTTGGGGCTCCTGAGTGGCTCAGTCAGTTAAGTATCCGACTCTTGATATCAGCTCAGGTCATGATCTCACTGTTTGTGGGATGATAGGCCCACGTCAGGCTCTGAGCTAGCAACATGGAACCTGCTTGGGATTCTCTCTTTTTCTCTCTCTGCCCCTCCCCCACTTACACTCATGCTCTCTCTCAAAATAAATAAACTTCACCAAATTAATTAAAAAACCCTTTCTACATCAAGTATATTTATCAGAATTGGGTTCGGGAGGGCAGAAACCCAAATATAAGTGATCATGAGCAAAGGGGAAATTTTGGGCAAACGAAACTACAAGGCAGGAGGCACACTGTGGTGCCAATTTCAGGAACGATGGGCACCAGGAAATCAAATGGCACCAGGACCTTCTCTGCGTCTGTCTGTCTTACCTCTGTTTCTCTTCTGCACCTTATCTTAATTCCTTAGTATCTTTATTTCCTTATTTCTTGTTATTACAAAAATGCTGCATGATTAGCTTGATTCATAATTTATATATTTGGCCAACAATTTCTACAGGAAAACGTTCAAGAAATGCAACTGTAGAGTCATTAAAAAAGAACATTTTGGGGGCACCTGGGTGGCTCAGTCACTTAAGCGTCTGACTTCGGCTTAGGGCATGATCTCACGGTTTGTGAGTTCGAGCCCTGCGTCAGGCTCTGGGCTGATGGCTCAGAGCCTGGAGCCTGCTTCGGATTCTGTGTCTCCCTCTCTCTCTGCCCCTCCCCCGCTCACGCTCTGTCTCTGTCTCTCTCTCTTAAAAATAAACAGTAAAAGAAAAAGAACATTTTGAATGTTAATGGATATTGCCAGATTGCCAAGAAAGCTGTATTCCCCCCAGATGTTCTGTAAGCTTGCCTTTTCCCCAAAAGCTCATCGACATGAAATAATTTTCATGTTTTTATCTTTTGCCATTCTGGAGTCTTAACTGTGTTCTTAACCTACCTCTGTCTCAGTTCCCAGTTTGTAAGCTGGGGCTGATGATAATGGCATCTACTCATTTTTATGAATATCAAATTACTTAATGTATAAAAGAACTCGGTGCAACATCTGGCCCATTGTACGCGCTCTACACGTTTGCGATTCTTATTTTCCTTCACAATGTGTGTCTCCATGTCTATCATTCTTAATACTTTTTCAGTCACAATAAATTATTATGGGCCTTTTATTTAGCAAAGTGAAAACATTATACCATTTATTATTTTGTTCTCTTTTCTTCTTTAGTAAAACCGAGTATGCATGTGTTGGTTCTTTACTATGTTTTATGATTATCGTGGTCTTTTTAATTAATTAACTAATTAATTTTTAAATTTACACCCAAGTTAGCTAACAAATAGTGCAACAGTGATTTCAGGGGATTAGAATTATCATCGTCTCATAGTATTAGTGCCTTTGTTCTTTTTTTTTTTTCATTTTATTCTGTCATCTTATCCCTTCTTTGAGGCGTCTCTTTCACGGATCCCGTGTTTTATTTTCTTTCAGAGCACGAAGAATTTTTTTAACAGATTTTTTTTTATTAAGCTTTTTATTTGTTTTTATTTATTTTTTTTAATTTTTTTTAACGTTTATTTATTTTTGAGACAGAGAGAGACAGAGCATGAACGGGGGAGGGGCAGAGAGAGAGAGGGAGACACAGAATCCGAAACAGGCTCCAGGCTCTGAGCTGTCAGCACAGAGCCCGACGCGGGGCTCGAACTCACGGACCGCGAGATCATGACCTGAGCTGAAGTCGGACGCCCAACCGACTGAGCCACTCAGGCGCCCCTTTATTAAGCTTTTTAATCCCAGGACAGTTATCATGCAGTGTTCTATTAATGTCAAGTATACATGTAGTGATTCGGCAATTCTATACATTACTCAGAACATGGAGAATTTTGATTATAAAACTGTCTCATTTCCTTGAGTAATACTTCTTCCATAAACTGTTTTAAAAATCATTTATTATGACAGGGGCACCTGGCTGACTCAGCCATTGGAGCACACGACTCTTGATCTTGAGGTTGTAAGGCGAAGCCTCACGCTCAGTGTAGAGATTACTTAAAAATAAAATCTTAAAAAATATAAGAATAAAAGAAAAATTATTTATTGCGGGGCATCTGGGTGGCTCAGTTGATTAAGCATCCGACTATTGATTTAGGCTCAGGTCATGACCTGCATTGGGCTCCTTGCTAATGGTGCAGAGCCTGCATGGGATTCTGTCTCCCTTTCTCTCTCTCTCTCTCTCTCTGCCCCTCCCCTTCTCACTCTTATCTATCTCAAAATAAATAAATAAACATTAAAAAATTAATTATTTATTGTGACAAGTTGCAAACAAAAATAGAATTGCAAAAAAGTGGAAATAAGAATATAATTTAAAAATTGCCAAAAAAGTAGAATATAATGAATTTCAATGAAGCAGTTACACAGTCAATGGTTGGTTTTCAACCATGATCCCTCATGTTTCCCATAGAATATTCTTAACCTAGATTTTGCTTGTTTTATACTTCTCCTCCAATGTGTTTTTCTCCTACTTGGTGACATCTATTTATCTACTGGATCCTTTCCACTATCATTAATCATTCAATATTGACAGTTGTATCCAGCCCCACTGGTTGCCCCAAAACAGCGTGAATGGATTTTTCTTGGCTTTCTTCCCTTTTTCCTAGAAACCGTTCTTCTCCCCCTTAGGTAAGGTTTCCCTTGATGTCGAATATACATATGAAAATGTGCACAGATTATAAAGATGAAGCTCAATGAATTTCTAGAAGTTAAACACAAGTAGCATTCAGATCAAGTCAACAAAACGTTACCAGAGCTGTGGGAGTCTCATGTTCCAGCACTGACCCCTCCCAAGGTAAAAACTATCCTGACTCCTAACCTTGTAGATTAAGCTTGCTCATAGTTGAGTGTTGTATACATCGTAACATCAAATATAGACTCTTTTGAAGATTGTTCTATTGTGTGAAAAAGCCCAACTTATCCTTTACACTTGGGACGGACATTGAGCTTTCTGGAGCCTTCATTCCCCTAGGGCCCTCCAGTTGTTTTCATCCTGTAACTGTTATGAACAGTGTTGCAGTGAATAACCTCGGTCGTGTTTCACTGCTATCTATGCAAATATATATATTTTTCCAAATGTAAGAATGTATAATACTTATGAGTGGGAATTCAAGTTCAGAGAGTAGATGCATTTGTAGTTCTCCCTTACAAGAAAGGTTGTCCTGCTGCTGACAGACTCTTTACTTCTGAAGTCCATTCATCCCTTGGCTGCCTGAAGTCCATCGACTGGTAGTTCTCTCAAGAAGGACTCACGGGAACAGTATTCCCTGAGTTCTTGCAAGATCAAAAACTTTCTCTTGAGGTTTTACTCTTTTGAATACAACTTGGATAACTGGAAAGATCCTTGGCTCAAACTTTGTTTCACTTTTTTGTCTTTTTGTCTGACTGTTGCTATGGATAAAACTAGACTTCTTGGGGGTGCCTGGATGGCTCAGTCGTTTAAGTGTCCACCTTCGGCTGAGGTCATGATCTCACGGATCGTGAGTTCAAGCCCCACATTGGGCTCTCTGCTCTCAGCACAGAGCCCACTTCAGATACTGTGTCCCCGTCTCTCTCTGCCCCTTCCCTGCTTGTGTGTGCACTCTCTTGCTCTCTCTCTCAAAAATAAATAAACATTAAAAAGAAAGCTTGGGAAGCCCAAGAGTCAGTTGGGCTTCTGACTCTTGATTTTGGCTCAGGTCATGATCTCACAGTTTGTGGGTTCAAGCCCTGCATTGGGCTCTGTGCTGACAGTACAGAGCCTCCTTGGAATTCTCTCTCTCCCTCTTTCTCTCTGCCTCAAACCCACTCACTCTTGCTCTCTCTCTCTCCAAAATAAGTAAATAAAAATTAGAAAAACTCAGACTTCTTTTTTTTCCTGAAACTCAATTACTTTACCAGAACATGTCTTAGTGCTAGCCATTCTGATATTTTAAGATGTGGATTCAAATCTTCAATTCCAGGAAAATCTTTTTTTTTTTTTCAGTTTATTTATTTTAGGAAAATCTTCCTGAATTTAAAAAAAAATTTTTTTTAACATTTATTCATTTTTGAGAGTGAGAGAGACAGCGTGAGCAGGGGCGGGGCAGAGAGTGAGGGAGACACAGAACGTGAAGCAGGCTCCAGGCTCCGAGCTGTCAGCACAGAGGCTCACACTGGGCTCGAACTCACGGACTGTGAGCTCATGACCTGAACTGAAGTCGGACACTTAACCGACTGAGCCACCCACGCCCCCCATGAATATTTTCCTATTCCATGATTTGGGGCTTTTCCCTTTGAGGTATCCAATTAAATATTTTGTATCTCCATCGTCTATCTTTCAGATCTATCACTTTCTCTCCAAGTCATTTTTAATAGTTTTACTGATAAACAGTTCACATACCATTAAATTCTTCCCAAGTGCACAGTTCAATAATTTTAAGTATATTCAGAGAGTTGTGCAACCATCACACAATTAGTTTCAGAGCACTTTTATCACCCCACAAAGAAGCCCTGTATTGACTAGCAGTCACTCCCCGTTCCTGCATGCCCCCCAGGCTTAGGCTACTTTCTACTAATCTACTTCCCGTCTGCATGGATTGCCTATTTTGTTCATTTCATATGAATGCACTCATCCAATATGTGGCCTTTGTGTAATTTTTTCAAGGGTTATCATGTTGTAGCAGGTATCAGAACTTCATTCCTGGTTATAGCTGAATAGTATTCTATTGTATGGAAATACCACATTTTGTTTATCCATTCATTACATGATGGGCTTTTGGATTATTATGAGTAATGCCACTGTGAATACTCCTATATAAGTTTTTGTGTGGACTGTGTTTTTATTTCTCTTGGATACATACCTAGGAGTAAAACTCCTGGATCATATGGCTGCTCTGTGTTTAGCATTTTGAGGAACAGCCAAACTGATTTTCGAAATGACTGCACCATATTTTATTTCCACCAACAACGTATGATGGTTCTAATTTCTCTGAATCCTTGTCAACACTTGCTATTATCTGTTTTTATTACAGCCATCCTAGTGGGAATGAAAGATATCTTATTGTGGTTTAAATTTGCATTTTCCTGACATTTCATGATGTTGTGTACCTCATGTGTTTATCAGTCATGTGTTTATAGCCACGTAGCCACCCCTCTTGCCTGTTTTTATTTTTTTTTTAATTTTTTTATATATTTTGAGAGAGAGACAGTGCAAGTGGGGCAGGGACAGAGAGAGGAGAGAGACAGAGAGACAGAGAGAGAGAGAGAGAGAGAATCTCAAACAGGCTCTGCGCTGGCAGCACAGAGCCCGATGCGGTCCTTGAACCCACAAACTGTGAGATCATGACCTGAGCCGAAACCAAGAGTCAAATGCTCAACCGACTGAGCCACCCAGGTGGCCCCTTGCCCATTTTTAAATCAAGTTACCGTATGTGTCTTTGTATTGTTTTGTTGTAAGTGTTCTTGTGTTCCTGGACACAAGTCACTTGTCAGATATATGATTTACAATTTTTTTCTCCCATTCTGTGAGTTGTGTTTCCCCTTCCTTTAGGGTGTCTTTGGAAACACAGAAGATTTATTTATTTATTTACACAGAAGTTTTAACTGATGAAGTTCCAATTTATCTACTTTATTATTCTTACGCTTAAGCTTTTGGTGTTGTATCGAAGAAACCATTGCCTAACCTAAGATCATGAAAATTTACTCTTATGTTCTTACAGGGGTTTTCTAGTTTTACCCCCTACGTTCAGGTCTGTGATCCATTTTATGTTAATTTCATTGTGTGGCTTGAGGTAAGAGTCCAAGTTCATTCTTCTGCCTTTAGATATCCAATTGTCTCTCTACCATTTATTGAAAAGACTATTCTTGGGGCACCCAGGTGCCTTAGCAGGTAAGCGTCTGACTCTTGATTTCAGCTCAAGCCATGATCTCACAGTTCATGAGATCCAGCCCCTCATCTGACTCCTTGCTGACAGCACGGAGCCTGCTTACAATTCTCTCTTTCCCTCTCCCGCTGCCTCTCCCCCATTCATGCTTGCTCTCTCTCTCTCTCTCTCTCTCTCTCAAAAAACAAAAAAACAAACAAACAAAAAAACAGAAGACTACTCTTCTTCCACGGAATTGTCTTGCCCACCTTATAAAAATCAATTGATTATACTAGTCTTCCAAAAAGAATTTTTAACTCTTTTTTCCTATTTACATTTTACGTTTGTTTGCCACAATAGCTACTCAACATTGCACTTCTTTGAATTTCATCTTTAACTCTATTATCTATAAATTTTTATTTAGATTTATATAAAAGAGAAGGAATGCTGGATTGGCATCCTGGCTGATTAAATGAGAAGTCAGAGTAAGCACAGACTCAAGCAAGGATGCACAGAAGCACAGGAGATTGTTTCAGAAAAAAATGAATTGGGCCAGCTGGCTGAAATGGAGAAGACGTTACAGCCTTGCGGTGGCATAGAAATAGATTTTTAGATCATGGGAAAGTGTTAGAAGCAGATTGTGGTTAGTTTTGTAAGTCTGATCGGGAAGATATCAATCTTATCCTAAAAGTGAGTAGTAAAGAAGCAAATTAGAAAAAGAGGACTAATGAATGGTTGGATAAAGAGGTGACTTAGGATAGATTACAAAAATAAAACAACAACATAAGGGCTAAGAAATGAACTAGACTAGTTCAATTTGAAGTCAATCAGTCTTCTTAAAGTTTATTCTGAGAGAGAGAGACACACAGACAGCGTGATAAGGGGAGGGAGAGAGGGAGAGAGAGGCTCCCAAGCAGGGTCCGTGCCATCAGCACAGAGTCTGATGTGGCACTCGAACCCATGAACCATGAAATCATGACCTGAGCTGAAATCACAAGTCAGATGCTTAACCAACTGAGCCAGCCACACACCCCAGAAGTTAATCAGGCTTCTTATTAGAGTCATTGCAATGAATTTGGAAAGAATAGGTAAGATAGTTTTTAAGAATCAGTTTCAAAACAAAGGGGTAGTTAAGAGGTGAGATGGATAAAAATGAGGACTGTAAAAACAACATTAGAATTGATTAAGAAGTCAGTATTGTCTTCAAGAATGCAATTTTGGGGGTTCCCGTGGGGCTCAGTCAGTTAAGCATCCAACTTCAGCTCAGGTCATGCTCTCACAGTCTGTGAGTTCCAGCCCCGTGTCGGGCTCTGTGCTGACAGCTCAGAGCCTGAAGCCTGCTTCAGAATCTGTGTCTCCCTCTCTCTCTGCCCCTCCCCTGCTCATGCTCTGTTTCTCTCTGTCTCAAAAATAAATAAAAACATCAAAAAAATTTAAAATAAAATAAAATAAATAAAATAAAATAAAATAAAATAAAATAAAATAAAGGGCTACTCTAAGGTTTAGTCAATGGGGAATAGCCCAAAGTGAGAAGTATGTTAGTGAAGTCATCATCAGAGTGGATAAAAGCATCTTTGAGGGGCGCCTGGGTGGCTCAGTCGGTTGGGCGTCCAACTTCGGCTCAGGTCATGATCTCGCGGCTTGTGGGTTCGAGCCCCGTGTGGGGCTCTGTGCTGACAGCTCGGAGCTTGGAGTCTGTTTTGGAGTCTGTGTCTCCCTCTCTCTCTGCCCCTCCCCCACTCACACTCTGTCTCTCTCTCCTTCAAAAAATAAATAAACGTTTAAAAAAATTAAAAACAAATAAATTTTTATTTTTTTTATTTTTTTTTTCAACGTTTATTTATTTTTGGGACAGAGAGAGAGCATGAACGGGGGAGGGGCAGAGAGAGAGGGAGACACAGAATCGGAAACAGGCTCCAGGCTCTGAGCCATCAGCCCAGAGCCTGACGCGGGGCTCGAACTCACGGACCGCGAGATCGTGACCTGGCTGAAGTCGGACGCTTAACCGACTGCGCCACCCAGGCGCCCCAAAACAAATAAATTTTTAAAAAGCATCTTTGAGCTAATGATCTGTTAATAGCATTCAACATGAGGGAGGTGTCCTCATTAGTAATTCTGCAAAGAGACACAGCAAGAAGCTAACCTTTCTTGTGTCCCATTCCCTATTGTCAATCTCACGGTAATGAAATGAGTACAGATTTCTCAGATATTGCTTTGAATATATGTATGAAGGACTGCAAGACGGGCCACTGATGTCGGAAATCATTTGTCTGCATCAGCAATTCGGATTAAAGTTCAGCGTGCGCGTGTAGTTGGGGCTCGAGCCAAGCCTTCTTTAAGGGGAGGAGAAGGGAGAAAAACGTAGTGTCCACCAGTCATGGGAAAAGGCAGTCCTCTCCTGCTGGGTGGCACCACCAGAAGACAGGTGGCTGCCTGGGAGACGCTGAGAGGTTTCAGATGAAGGAAGCTAGAGAAATATTTTCCTTTGCAAGAACTAACAAAAGTACAGTCAAGTCTTATTTTAACTGGTGGTGATAGACATGTTTATGAAGCCACCATGCAAATGTAGGAAAGGGGGTCATCATGCTGCATTATATTGTCTTTTTTTGGTCATAGATATTGACATAGTGTACTCACTAGTGACTGTAATATATTTGGATATATGTATATATATTGTACATATATGTATTTGCATCTCTTTCTATTTATTCTGGATTTTTCTTTCTTTTGCTTTTTTTAATGTTACTTTTGAGAGAGAGAGAGCGTGCATAAGCAGGGGAGGGGTGGGGGGGGGAACAGAGGATCTGAAGCAGGCTCTGTGCTGACAGCCGCAAGCCTGATGTGGGGCTCGACCTCATGAACCACGAGATCATGATCTGAGCAGAAGTCGATGCTCAACCAACTGAACCACCAGGTGCCCCCATTCTGGGTTTTCCTGCTTTGCCGGGAACAGAGGAAGAACCTAATTGTTGTTGCTTCATCCCAAACACTTTTGGTTCTTCTCTGATTCTTATCCCAATTACTGCAGCTACTAGTCAGGATACAGTGGTTCCCAGGAAGGTATTTTCCCTCCTACATTCCCTGATCTCCAACAGAGGTTTCACTGGAATAAATTAAATCAAGAATGTGAAGATTGTGGGGTTTATCTAGTATTTATTGCTGTGTAACAGTCCGCTCAAACCTTAGTGTCTTGAAATGACTATAAGTCATTTTTAAATTCTTTTAAATGTTTTTATTTATTTTTGAAACAGAGACAGAGCATGAGCAGGGGAGGGGCAGAGAGAGAGAGGGAGACACAGATTCTGAAGCAGGCTCCACGCTCTGAGCTGTCAGCACAGAGCCCGACCCGGGGCTCGAACTCACAGACTGTGAGATCATGACCTGAGCTGAAGTCGGATGCTTAACCGACTGTGCCACCCAGGAGCCCCTATAATTCATTTTTTTAAAAATTTTAATGTTTATTTATCTTAAGAGAGAGAGAGAGAGAGCACAAGTAGGGGAGGGACAGAGAGAGAGAGGGAGAGAGAGAATCCCAAGACATGGGGCTTGAACTCAAAAACCGTGAGATCATGACCTGAGAAGAAACCAAGAGTCAGGTCTTCACCGACTGAGCCACCCAGGTGCCCCTGTAATTCATTATTTGCCATAATTTTGGAGTTGGCCAGTTCAGCTGAGTGGCTGTTGTTCTTCATTTGGGATCATTTGGAGTCACTCATGTAGCTGTAGCCATCTGGAGGCTCGAATGGGGCTGGGTGATTCCAGATGGTCTCACTTACATGTCTAGTGGTTGGTTTTTGCATGGTGGCTCGGAATCCCAAGAGTGTGAAGCAGAGCTCCAAAGTTCAAGGCCTAGGCTCTGGCATTCACACAAGGCCACTTACACCGCATGTTGTCGGTCAAAGACAAGCCCTCATGGTGTTGGTCAAACACAAGCGTAAGGCCAGCCCACGGCCAAATGTGGGAGCAGGCTAGACTGCCACTTACTGATGAGACCAACTGTAAAGATTCTGTGCTGTTTCTTTCTTTCTTTGTTTTAAGAATTTATTTTTGAGCGACCTCTATACTCACCCTGGGGCCCAAACTCAACCCTGAGATCAAGAGTCACACACTCTACTGACTGAGTCAGCTGGCCATTTAATCCCTCACAAAGGGATTAAACGCAAGTCCATCTGTAAAACGCATACTGGCATATCTGGCTCAAAGCAAATTATTTCAAAATGTTCATTGTTATTGTTATTTTATTATCATTATTATCATCATTGACCTTTTCCTCTTGAATAAAAAGTAACGAATAAGTTACTTCCTGAGTAACGAATAAGTGAGTTTTTCTTTGGATAAACTGAAATTGTTCAAATATGTAAGACAAAAATCTTAAACCACCCATGTAGGATTCTTTGAATTAGTATGAAATGCCTGAGGATATATGTCATGTAAGAATTTGAGATGTTTCAGAGAAAACATTTGATTGGCATGTGAGTAATTCGATAGTCCTAGAGGAAGAAGACAACTTAAAATGCTATAAAATTTAAAAAGTAACCATAAGGGGCGCCTGGGTGGCGCAGTCGGTTAAGCGTCCGACTTCAGCCAGGTCACGATCTCGCGGTCCGGGAGTTCGAGCCCCGCGTCGGGCTCTGGGCTGATGGCTCAGAGCCTGGAGCCTGTTTCCGATTCTGTGTCTCCCTCTCTCTCTGCCCCTCCCCCGTTCATGCTCTGTCTCTCTCTGTCCCCAAAATAAATAAACGTTGAAAAAAAAAAATTTAAAAAAAAAAATAAAAATAAAAAAAAAAAAAATAAAAAGTAACCATAAGAGACTCTCAAATACAGAGGACAAACTTAGGGTTGCTGGAGGGGAAGTGGGTGGGGGGATGGGCTGATTGGGTGACAGGCATTAAGGAGGCCACTTTTAGGAATGGGCGTTGGGTGTCATCCTACGTAAGAGATGAATCACTGTGTTCTACTCCTGAAACCAAGACTACACTGCATGTGAACTAACTTGCATGAAGAAAACCCAAAAGGGCCCCGCTTATGAAGTTTTAGAGACTGTAAAGGTGTTACCCCCGCCAGTATACTTTGCTGGATGTTTTATCTTTCACTTTGTCTTCTCTTCTATTGCTTTGTCAGGAAGTTGGGAATAAAATCCCAGCACAATGCTCCTCACCGGGGCCACCGATCCAACTGAAGATGAGACGGCAGACAAGCCTCCCAGGTGTTCAGTACGTGCTTACAATTCTGTCATAATCTACACGGGAAACTTTACGTTCAAACATTGTGGGGGGAAAAATGTGGAGCTACTGAATACCGGTGACAAGCCCGGGGGCCACAGGGAATACAGACATTCCTCTTCACTGACTTACGCTCTTTTGTCCCAGTGAAAGGCAACACTTCCGTGGGCGGGCCAGTGTGAGAGCTAAGTTGTCTTCATGATAATGGCAACCAACTGAAAATGCCACTCACCCACCTTAGCCCGCTCTGTATTTGTTGCTGTTGCACAGAAGTGCCTAGGACTGAAGGGGAGCCCTGCGTTGGGCTGACTGATCCAAATTTGGGCTCTCACTTTGGCCTTTTTGGCCTTCCAGCTGAGTGGCCTAAGAAGCTTCTTAGGGATAATGGAATGAAGAGGCAAGATGCTCTGGAAAATGATATTTTATTCCTCCAATACGGGATTTTAAATAAGAAAGGTACTCTGAGGAATATTTTTGTCTTTGCCAACAACTACTGCCAAACACCCCACAGATGTAACTATTTGCTTTGGTAAAACATCTCCGTGAATTAGGACTTTTATAGTTTCCTTTGCACTGCATTCCAGAACATTCTGAGCCCTTCGGACACCAGGATGAAGCTTTGATATCCATACTATCTGGCTCTCTTTCTTCCTTAAGAGCAATGTAGCCTTCCTCAAAACAAAGGCTGCAACCCCCCACAGCTCTTTTTCTCCATTGCAGCTCACTGAATTTCACAGTGGAAAAACCTTATAGAGTTTAGAGTCTAAGTTTGATGGGCTCCTTTCATAATGGAGGGTTTCAGTGACATGTTAATAATATGTCTTTCTGGAGGGGCGCCTGGGTGGCTCAGTCAGTTAAGCATCCGACTTCAGCTCAGGTCATGATCTCACAGTTCGTGGGTTCGAGCCCCGCGTCGGGCTCTGTGCTGACAGCTCAGAGCCTGGAACCTGCTTCAGATTCCATGTTTCCCTCTCTCTCCGCTCCTCTCCTGCTCACACTCTCTCTCTCTCAAAAATAAAATACACATTAAAAAAAATTTTTTTTTAAATATGTCTTTCTGGGAATGACTGAGAGATTTGACACTTTGGTCTCGGTTCCACATTGTCATTCATTATTAACTCGGGTCAGTGAGGCAGACATATCTTCCCTAAGATAGATGCTCCTATTTTGTTTTATTTTTGTTAATTTCTTTATTTTGAGAGGTGGAAAGGGCAGAGAGAGGAGAGAGAGAGAAACCCAAGCAGGTTCCGCTCCACACTGTCAGCGCAGAGCCCAACTCGGGGCTTGATCTCACGAACTGTGAGGTGATGACTTGAGCCAAAACCAAGAGCCACCCAGGCGCTCCAATGCTTCTGTTTTCATGGTTGTTTGTTATCCTCTTTATTCTAGGGTTTATGGGTCCACCAGACAATTACATTTTCACTAATCTCATGACTTCCCACGCTTTGTCCTACAGCTGCCAGAATTTTATGCATTTCTTGAGAATTTTAATAAGGAGAGCAAGAAATCGAGTCTCCGAAAAACTCACGGTATTTCACCTAGTGAGGCACAGGAAATGCTTAGTCAAAACCTCAATGCCATGTCATTCACCAGTGGAGCTGATGTGAGGGATGAAGACCCTCGGCCCATTTTCGCGTGCAAGGTGGTTAGAAAAGAAAAGGAGCAACCAGAATCGATGACCGAACTGCTGTACCGAAGCTTGTTGACCAGCTCAACCTCTCCGGGGAAGGAACTCTCCAGATCCCAACAGAGGCTCTTGCGGAGTGGAATTCCTCCCCCTGCACACACTTTTCCTCATGAGATTCTCATCAATCACTCCAGCTCCTCGTCACTGTTCCCCACGCAGAAGACTCAGAGAATTAACATATTACACGGGCTGGGCATTTCCAGGATCATGCCAGAAAATTTCACCTTTGAGCACAAAATTGCTAAGTACTTCTTAGTTGATCCAGGTAATCTACACGGATGAGGATGTGTGAGATGAAATTTGTGGAAATCTGACTGCAATTTTGACTTAGGTTGCCGGAGCCAAAATAGTCAAATAGTGACCCCCCGGAACCTGGCAGTCACGGTGTCCACAACTGATGTGCTTGCCGCCTACAGCGCCAACGCAAGGTAGAGAACAGAGACTCGAACATTCCGGGGTCAAATCTCAGGTCCAGTCTCAAAAAGGAGTATAGATGCAGTCCTTACACTCACCTTTACAACACGAGCAGGTTAAGCTTGGCCTCTAAAGCACTCATAACTATTCTTTCTTGTTACGTGAACTTAGCCAATTATTTACTGGAAGATGGCTTCTTTTTCTCAAGCATCTTGGCTTTAATGCAACTGAGAGCTTTTTTAGATACTTTTTCATGAACCTTTACCTCTTCTTTACTGTTACATTAACAAGAGGAAACTCCTCCCTTCATTTCTGATTCTTTAATAGGGAGGTATTCATAAAAGACCAAAGATTATTCAGAGAAAGTTGGAAATATATGGTGGCGAGTTTTAATGAGAAGGGAGTGTCTTATAAGGTCTCCATTTTCCTTAATTTGAGGGAGGTAATAATTTGTGAGTCTGTGTAGCTGTAAAAAAATGATAGATTAAATCAACGATATAAAATATTTGAACCTTTCTGAAGTAGGTTCGACTCAAGAGAAACCATCTGCACCGCAAATATTTTGACAACACCATTTTTATATTAAAAGTCGTGGGAGAGACAGAGGAGCAAACTTAAAGGCACAGATGGATTAATTTGCTCGTATCTGGTCCAAGATACTGCAACAGTCTTTGCCATAACTCCCCACACTGATGTCCTGACAGAGTCTAATGCAGGTTTCAGATTCCTTCGGTAGAGTCACACTTTATGTGTTCTGGAGCCCAGGCAGAAGTAGAAATCGGGGCAATTATAGGAATGGCCTAGATAATCCACAGAAGTGCATAAGGTCAAGCCTTGGACCAGAGAGGAAAAGTCATGGAAAGTATTGGTAATCAGTAGATACTGCCAGAGCTTATTGAAAAGTACTGAAGGCTTTGGATGCTTCATAGGATGTTTGTGGTTTTGCCACACCCACAGGAGACAAATTGTCCTCCCTTCCCTGGCTACCTAACTTCTCCAGGTCTCTCGTGTGACCTTCCAAACTCTGTGTTAGAGTTTCTTCTCTGTCTTCATGACCTCGTTTCCTCAGATCCTTAGGTAGGATTTCAGGCACACATCCTGTCTGTTCAAGGAACATGCATGAAGCCAGGTAGGCATCCATATGAAGAATACCCAGTAATTTCTTAGGTTTAATTGGTATTGTAACAATTCATCTTTTACAATCCTATATTCCCCAGCATTACTAGTATTTTATCAGCCAGCCAGTTTCTAAAGTATTCTCAGCCCAGGAGAACTTTAGGACTCCCAGTGTACCAAAGAATGTTATAGAACATATCCTTACTAGCATCAAGCACTGGGGGAGGAAAAGAGAGTGAGTGCTGCCATTTTCTTCTTCTATCACATCAGTTACTCTTGCTCAGGCTAAATCATGTGGGACCATGTAGGTTAAGAATGTGTTTGACAGAGAAAGCAAATGAAGATTATTTTTCTTGTACACTTAGAAGTCTGGAGGCAGGCAGACAGTGTTGGGACAATGCTTTTTTATATTGTCAAGGACCCAGGCTCCACCACCTTTTCGTGTGTGGCTTTTGTCTTCATGGACAAAAGAGGTCTCCTTCACCTCCAGGTACTATGGCCACATTCCAGGCAGGAAAGGGGGCTGAGACAAAGGACCATATTGGCTACTTCTGTTCTCTTTTAATAGAGAAGCAAAACTTCCTCAAACACTCCTCCTCCAGTGACTTCTCCCTACATCTCATTGGTCAGAATTGCATCCAATAGCCACCCCTTACTGCTGGGTGGTGACTAGAGATCTTAGCTTTTCACCCTCTATAGTCAGAGGGTGACCCTCTTCTATAGAAGAGGACCATAATGGGTATGGAATGAACCAACCTATAGTATCTACCACGGATCACAACATAAAGCTCTGTGGTAATCAAAATAATCAACTCTGTGGCTTTCTCTTGTCAGATATCCCTTTCCTTCCTTCTATAACCAGATCTTCCGATGCCAGGCCTGCCAAGATCTTGTTAAACTCCCTGACAGTTGGTAACTGCCCTTAGGGAAGGACGGTTGACCCCCAGTGTTCACCACCAATAGCGTGCTCCAGTATCTATTCCGCTAGGGAAGGTATTAACTCAATAGTAAGAGAGAAATAGATCAGACTTCCTGCTTGTTTGCTGTACCGTTATTCTCCTTGTATTACGTTTACCATCTTGGCTCTTTGGCCTCTGGCTTTACACTCAAATCTCTGCCTTGGGCCTTGCTTTTTTTTTTTTTTTTTTTTTTTTTTTTTTCTTTTGAAGGGTGGTGGTGGTTTACAATTTATTTAGTCATTAAAAGATCTGTTCTTGGGGCACCTGGGTGGCTCAGTCAGTTAAGTGCCAGACTCTTGATTTCAGCTTAGGTCATGATCTCACGGTTCATGAGTTCAAACCCCACATTGGGCTCTGAGCTGACAGCACAGAGCCTGCTTAGGATTCTCTCTCCCTCGCTCTCTGTCCCTCCTCTCTCATGTTCTCTGTCTCTCCCTCAAAAATAAAATAAACGTTTAAAAGATCCCTTCTTGAAGGGATTGTAACCACTAGTGATACCCCAAATTAGTAGGTCCTGAAAAATTAGGGGAAACAGCCAAATTCTAGCCAAGCCACTGCCATTTTATACCCAGGGCTTAAGCCAACATCTTGGAAGAAATGACACCAGCCATCTATGTAATTCTAACCAATCTTTGTCCCTGTATTAAGCCCTCATTAGGATCCTCCCTGTTGACCTCAGTGCTCTGTAGGGTCTCTCCATTTGTACATTATAATATCCAAGCACCAAATGAGAGCCCATCCACCTGCTATGGCCCTGCAGCATCCACTCCGGCCCAGTTAGCCAGACCCACCCAATTTCCTATTTGGAGGAAAGCTCTAGATCAGATGAACACTTTAGGTGACCTTTTAGTTTATAAAGCTCTAGAAACAGCTTTCCACCAGAAGGGAGAAGGAGACTCCAGTTCATCTAACTTTCATTCTGTCCATGAAGCATCTCTGGATAACTGAAGGTTAAGTCACTCCATCATGTAATTCTTTGGAAATGTGATTCTTTGCAGAAAAACAATTCATGGATCTAAGGGATCTGGAGTGGAGGTATTACAAGGGGATCGTGAAGTGCAAGCACGGTACTTCAGATTCATTCATAAATATAAAATACAACAGTGAGAAGAGATTTGTGGAGAGCCAGCAGATGCCTGGTGTTATTTCCCCCCCTCTAGTTTATAGGTCTTTAGTCATTTATCCTCAGGTTGATTATCCAAAAAGTACAACTTCCTCTTAAATAAAACATGTAGCTTATTAAAATATCTTGGATGTAGATTTTGCTTTTGACAGCGTTGAACTTATACATGAAAAGTAAAGAAGCAGAGGGGAGGAGCCATGGAACATAAGAACTGGATCCATACAATATTCATGGAAGTCCAAAATCAAGCCATTAATACGGAGAAAAAAATTCGAATTGATCTGTTTGGGTAAGACTAGGTTTGGACTTGTGAAACCCATCTGGACCAAGGCTGAGGCAAATCTGGATCATGTGAAAGGTAAGGATACCGAGGAAGAAGAACTACCAAGTAAGAATACCTCTTTAAAAAGTAAGCACACGAAGAAGTATATTATCATAAAACTAGTTAGTAAATTTAACAAATGGAAGAATTAACCCCTGAGGATATAGAGATCAATCTGCTAACTTAACAATAATATGTTAACTGCTCAAAGACATGAGGAAGGAAGTAGCATTTATGAAATAAAAACAGGAAGATTTGAAAAAAACAATTTGGAAATCCTGAAAGTGAAAAATCTAATTATTGGAAGTAAAATAATAATTATAATGTCCCTCAATAAATTATCTCAGTGGTATACTGGATATATCTTAAGACAGAGGATTAGTGAGTTGAAAGATAGCACTGAGAGAGAATATCACAGTAAGAAAAAGGAAGAAATTACAAAATAAGTTAATGGGGCACCTGGGTGGCTCAGTTGGTTAAGGGTCTGACTTTGGTTCATGTCATAATCTCAGTTTGTGGGTTTGAGCCCTGCATCACGCTCTGTGCTGACAACTCAGAGCCTGGAGTCTGCTTTGGATTCTTTCTCTCTCTCTCTCTGCCCCTCCCCTGATTGCCCTCTCTCAAAAACAAATAAACATTAAAGAAAAAAAAGAAATAGGGGCGCCTGGGTGGCTCAGTCAGTTGAGCATCTGACTTTGGCTCAGGTCATGATCTCATGGTTCGTGAGTTCGAGCCCCGCTTGGGGCTCTATGCTGACAGCTCGGAGCCTGGAGCCTACTTCGGATTCTCTGTCCACCCCCCTGCTCTGCCACACCCCTGCTTGTATTCTGTCTTTCAAAAATGAATAAACATAAACAAATTTTTTTAAAGAAATAATGGTAAGCAAATAAATGATTAATAATATATGTGTATGTGTAGATATTAAAATGTATTTCTGGATTCTAGTTCTTAATATTTTATTTAGAAAATCTGCCTCCATTTAAGTCAAGTTAGTCTATGTTTTCCTATTTTGGCACTATTTTTTAAATGTTTATTTATTTTCATTTATTTTGAGAGAGAGCAAGTGAGTGAGGGTGCATGAGCAGGGGCAGAGAGGGAAAGAGAGAATCCCAAGCAGGGTCTATGCTGTCAGCACAGAGCCCAACACGGAGCTCAATCTCACGTACAGTGAGATCATGACCTCAACTGAAACCAAGAGTCGGACACTTGACTGGCTGAGCCACCCAGGCGCCCCTGGTACTATTTTTTTTTTTTAATTGGATTTTACCTTCAGCATAATGAATACCTTCAGCATGAGAAATGGGCATGAGGGAGATTTCTGGGGTGCTCATAATATTCTGTTTTTTCATCTGTGTGCCCAGTTGTGTTGAGCATGCAAAAATCTCCCCAGCTATGCACTTCTGTCGACTTTTCTTCGTGCATGTTATAGTTAAAAAAATTCTTTAAAGTTACGTGACCTTCATAAAATGAGTTGGGGAGTTATCATTTTGTATGAGGCCATAGCTATTTAAATATTAGACATATTTATTCTTGGAGCACCTGGGTGGCTCAGTTGGCTAAGCATCCGACTTGGCCTCAGGTCATGATCTCACGGTTCCTGAGTTCGAAGCTTGCATGGGGTGAGCTTAAGCCCCACTTTGGACTTTGTGATGACAGTGCAGAGCCTGTGTGGGATTCTCTCTCTCTCTCTCTCTCTCTGGCCCTCGTGGAATTCTCTCTCCCTCTCCCTCTGTCCCTTGCTCACTCATGCCCCCTCTCTCTCTCTTAAAAAAAAAAAATACATACATACATAAAAGCTTTAAAAAAGAGAGAATATTTCCTCTTGGGGCACCTGGATGGCTCAGTCGGTTGGGTGTCCAACTCTTGATTTTGGCTCAGGTCATGATCTCACAGTTATGGGATTGAGCCCCAAGTCAGGCTTCATGCTAGGTGTGTATCCTGCTTGGGATTTTCTCTCTCCTTCTCTCTGCCCCTTCTTCCTTCAAAATAAAGAAATCAGTAAACATTAAAAAATATATATTTATTCTTTAAAATCTAGCTAGAAATCAGCTATAAAACCATCTAGTCCTGACATCTTTCTTCCCATTTTTGCTATGAAAATACTTAAACAGTCATAAAAATAAATAAAATTGTGTAATGAACCTGCACATCCTCATCACCTCGATTCAATATTTATTATGATTTTCCCACACTTAGTTAATCTAGTCCTTTTGTTACTGGGTTTGCTGTGTCTGCTGAAATATTTTTTTAAAGATTTTATTTTTCTAAGTAATCTCTACACCCAACGTGGCACTCAAACTTACAACCCCGAGATCAAGATTCACATGTTCTATGGACTGAGCCAACCAGGCACCCCTGCTGAAGTATTTTAAAGCAAATCTTAGGTTTCATGTCTAAGATATCATCCTTATATGCTTGAGTGTGCATCTCGGAAAAATATGCACATTTTCTTTCATAACCCTGATACCATTATTATACCAAGAAGATTAACAGTAATTCCTTGGTACCATTTATTTATCCATATTTAAAATCCCCTTATTGTCTCAAAAGTGCCTTTTTCTAGTTGATTTGTTTAAATCAGGATCCAAGCAAGGTCTAAAGATTGCATTTGATTGGCCTCATAAAGTTCTTTTCACCTAGAGCAGTTCTTCATTATTTTTTCATCCAAGTGACTTACTGAGGAACTAAGTCTATTGTCCTGTGGAAGTTCCCACAAATGAGATTTGGACCCTCATGGTGTCGTTTAACTTCTCCCATTATCCATATTTCTTGTAAATTGGATGTTTGCTACAAGTTTAATTATTTTCAGGCTCAACTGTTTTTCGAAAGAATACTTTGTTAGGTGACGCTGTGTACTTCAGACAGCCTCACAACAAGGCAAACAATATCTGGTTGTTCCTGCTTTAGTGATTATGAGATTGAGTAGTGGATCCAGGTGGTGACCCCTCAACCTTTCACCTGATGGCTTCCATCCGTTGACGATTACAGTTGGCATCCTCTAGGAGGGTTCCAGTGACCTCTGCCTCCCAGTAGTTACACACTTGTGTAATTTCCTCCCAGGAGTCTAAGCGAGACTTACGATTTGCTTCTATGTATAGAATACAGCAAAGGTAACAGCATCTCCTTTCAAGATTAAGTTACGCAAAAACTGTGGCTTCTATTTTGTAAGTTACTAAAAATAGTCTATCTTGGTTCTACCTTGGTTCTCTCTTGGACTCCCTCTCTTGCTCTTACTTGCTACCTCATAGGGAAGCCAGCTGCCCTCTTCTGAGATGCCCTATGGAGAGGTCCCTGTGGAAGTAATTGATGTATCTCTGGTCAACAGCCGGCGAGGATCTGAGATCAGCCCATAGCCACATGAGTGAACCTGGGAGCAGACCTTCCCCCTGTCGAGTCTGGAGAAGGCAGCTGACTGCAACCTAGTGGGAGACCCTGAGCCAGGGGCACCCAGTTAAGCCAGGCCCAGATTCCAGATTTATTTTGTGTTTCAAAAATGAACGTTTACTTATTTTTGAGATAGAGGCAGAGAGAGGGGGACAGAGGACTCAATGCGGGCTCTGTGCTGATAGCAGAGAGCCCAACTTGGGGTTTGAACTCACAACCCAGGAGATCATGACCTGTGACGACACCAGACACTCAATCTACCGAGCCACCCAGGTGCCCCAGTGACATGTTTATTTTAAGCTGCTACATTTTGAGGTAATCTGTTATTAGCAATAGGTAACTACTAGAGTGATCTTCGCCTGGATTATTTTCACGAGGGTTTATTGATTGATAATTTTCTAATTCCGTTGTTAATTCCACATTTATTAATCAGAAATAATTTGTAAAGAAGACCTTTCCCTCATCAAGTTGGGCTATTTGAGTTACACTGAAGTACAGTCTGTACAAGAAAGGAAGTTTCCCTCGTTAGTGTCCAATTTTCCGACCTTAAGAAAATAACTTAAGAAATAAGTTAAGAAATAACTTAAGAAAACTTAAGAAAATAAGAAAATAACTTAAGAAGTTATTCTTCTAGTTACTTCCAAAGGCCACCAACAAAGTGTTTCTCTCTCTCTCTCTTTTTGAATAACATTGTGGACTCATTGGTGTTTGTTTTGTTTTTAATAAGCTTTTTAAAACTTATAGTGTCATACACAAAACCACAAGTTTGGTGAATTACAGCAAACTGAAAATGTCCACGGAACCACCGTAGGTCATGAGCTAGAACACTGCCCACAAGCCCCTCGCCTGTCCTCCCCTAATCATTACTCCATCCCTCCCCTCCGAGGGTGACCAGCATGTACCTTAGATTCGTTTTGTCTGTTTTCGCACTGTTTTATACAAATGTAAACATACATTTGTACATGTATACAATGGATTCTCTTGTACCTGGCTTCTTTCAGCATTATGTTTGTAAGATTCATCTATGTTCTGTATGTAGGAGTAGTCATTTTCATTGCTGTTCAGTATTCAACTGTATGAATGTAGCCTCACTTATTTATCCAGTCTGCTGTTGATGAACATTTGGGTCATTTATTACAAATAATGCTATTGCGATACCAGTGGCAGTTAAACAAGGTTTGATTGCTAGAAAAGACTCACAGGAGCCAAAGTCTGAATGCTTGTAAGTCTCCAAGTTATTATACTAAAAATATTTATGATGGCAAAGCATTAAAATAAGGATATGCATCACAGACAACAGCAGGGGGTCCAGAGGGACCAGACCCAGGCTCTAGTTGTCTTCCCTCTGTAAGGACCATACTCTTTTTCTCCAATCAGGAATCAACGTGTGCATGGAACATTTTCGAATCAGAGAGCATGAATTAGAGTCTCAATTACTTTTCACATTTTGTTGGCCAAGTAGGCATTTGCCTGTTCCATAACCAGCCTCTGATAGTCTCATCAAACCAGGTGAGAATCATTCATTTCATCAGTAAACAATGTCGAAAAGTATACAAACCATCCCAAAGCTTCTTAGACCTATAGTTACAAAGCAACACTATGTATGAATCAGTAAGCTTCTCGCTTGGCCAAAGGACATTGCGATGCACCTGTAGCAGAACGGCTCAGGCTAATTCCAGGCCTGCTGGAATTAACCCTACAGCAGTGTTGTTATGCAGTCATGTTCCTGTCTTTTGATACATGTGCACACACTCCTCTTGGGTGGAATTGTAGGTTACAGGGTCTGAAGATATGTAACTTTAGTAGATAATGCAAAACATTTTTCCAAAGTTGATTGGAGTTTAGAGTTCTACCAGCAGAGTATATGGATTCTCAGTACTCTCTAAGACTATATTGTTGTTCCTTTAAGTTTTAGTCATTCTGGTAGGTGTAGTGATATTTCATTGTATTTTTATTAGAATATCCCTGCTTACTTGTGAGGCGATCTCCCTTTTCATGTGTTTACCAGCCAGGTAGAACTACTCTTGTGCAATATGCTATTCAAATTTCATTCCTATTTTGCTATTGTGTTGCCCTTATTTTCCTAACTGAGTTGTCAAAAATCCTTATTCTGATATGAATTCTTTGGTATATGTATTTCAAATACCTTCTCCGGTTCCGTACATTGTCTTTTAATTTTCTTAATGGTGTCCTTTGATAAACAAATTCTTAATTCTAATGTAGTATAATTTATCAGTCTTTTCCTTTGTGGCTAAAGCTCTGAGTGTTCTGTTTAAGAATTCTTCGCTGAGAATTCTTTACTGAGCCTGGGTGGCTCAGTCAGTGAAGCGTTCGACTTCAGCACAGGTCACGATCTCATGGTTGGTGGGTTTGAGACCCGCATTGGGCTCGGTGCTGACAGCTCAGAGCCTAGAGCCTGCTTTGGATTCTCTTTCTCTCTCTCAAAAATAAATAAAAACCTTAAAAAAATTAAAGAATTCTTTACTTTGGGGCGCCTGGGTGGCTCAGTTGGTTGAGTGGCCCTTGGTTTCAGCTCAGGTTGTGATCTCACGGTTGATGAGATCACCTTTTCCAAAGTAAAAACTTCAGAATCAATCCCTGAATAATCTGTAGGCTTCCCTATTGAAAATGAAAGCCATGAAGTCACTCCTATTCAGGCAGGGAATAGATGAGTTTTCTTGGCACTGGATCTTAAAGATAAAATCATCTCTCTCACTAAGATCTCAGTTATATATTGCCATTGCTGTCATTTGAACTTTTCCCACTTGTAATAAATTGCCTCCAGATTTAATGCATCATGAAATTGAGGACCTGTTGTGTGCCAATTTTGTTTCTGATCTCCCTGTAATTTGTATCTGTTTCTAAATGGTAATAAAATCAACCTAAATCATATTTTAAAAAATAGGATTAGGGCCTGCAGAAATATATGGTGTTTCGTTAAAAGAGCATGTAATATAATCAGGATTCTGAAATAATTAAAATATAATCATCTGCAGAATTACTGTGGGAAAATTAATGCTTGAATGATACAATCATATGATGAAAACGAGCACAATAATTCTGAATTCATGTAGCTCTCTATTAAGAAATTATTAATGGGAAATGGACCAATTAGAAAGGAACTGTTCTTACCAGGTCCAGAAACAGAATAATTGAATGACTGTCAAGTCTGAAAATAGAAATAGACATTGTGATATTAAGAAAGGGAATTATTATTTTTTAAGTGTTTATTCTGAGAGAAAGAGAGAGGGAGGGAGAGAGGCAGAGAGAGAGAGAGAGAGAGGGAGAAAGGCAAAGAGAGAGAGAGAGAGAGAGAGAGAGAGAGAGAGAGAGACAATCCCAAGCAGGATCCATTTCCTGAACCGTGAGATCATGACCTGAGCCAAAATCAAGAGTCAACACTCAACCGACTGAGATACCCAGGTGCCCCGGAAGGGAATTATTTTTCATGTCGCCAGAGGCATAGGGTGATAATAAACCAGATCCTTCGGTGACACTAATGAAAGCATTTGGGATACGCATGAATAGAAGGAAGAAAGGAAGAAGGAAGAAATAAGCAAAACCTATCGTGCTGAGCTAAGCCTCAAATCGAGACAGAGCCACCTTGTACCTTCAGGTTTAGATTTAGGATATAATGTTTATTTAGATGCCCCCTTCTTGCCCAAATAATACCTAGGCACTTACTGATTGACTGATAGACTGTATTTTTAAGAAATTTCTATACCCAACCTGGGGCTTGAACTCACAACCCCAAAATTGAGGGTTGTGTGCTCCATCTACTGAACCAGACAGACACCCCTGCCTAGACACTTAATTTAGCCCCAGTTGACAGCATGCCCTTTTCTGATGCACTTTTGTGGTCTCTGAGCTGTAGAGGGGATGATGATTATTTGTTCAGAGTTCTACCACTTATAAAGCATAATCTCAATTTCCTCTCTCACCTAAGATAGGGTATTCAGACAGCATTACTGCTTATTCAAGCAAATACACTAAGGGATGAATATAATATGTTAGTCACTTATATTTTCCACTCACCACCTAGTGACTCTTCTCAGAGCAAAAAAAAAAAAAAAAAGAAAAAGAAAAAGAAAAAGAAAAAGAAAAAACGTACTCCAAGTTGAATTTTTGACTTCAATAAGCAGAGAAACATCTGATAGATGGTTTCACCTTACAAAGAAAGGAAGAAATTTAATTCTACAATACCAAATATTCCATGAAATTCAAAAAGTCTATTTTCTTTTTTGTTGCTTTTAAAAATGTTTTATTTTTGAGAGAGAGAGAGAGAGAGAGAGAGAGAGAGAGAATCTGAAGCAGGCTCTAGGCTCTGAGCTGTCAGCACAGATGCAGGGCTCGAACCCACAAACTGTGAGATCATGCTCTGAGCCAAAGTCAGATGCTTAACTGACTGGGCCACCCAGGCGCCCCTCATTTTTTTTTTTAATATTATATGGTCGAAAGCACTAGAAGTGGAAGCATAACTTAACAGCTTTCTGGAGGCCAAGTTTGCAACAAGTGTGGAAGTCTGTCAGAATGCACATACTCGGAAGATGTCTCTCCAGCAGTATGAAAATACACGTGTAAGCACAAGAGATTGGTTCAATACTCACACACACATTACATGGAGAAGTACACAGCTACAAAAAAGAATGGGGAAGATCTCTATGTACTGATATGTCGTGATTTCTCGGAGATACTGTTAACGGAGAAAAGCAAAGTGCAAAAGAGCATATGTGGAAAGCTACATTCTGCTTAAGGAGGAAAATAAGAAAACATACGCATATCTGCTTATTTTGAAAAAGGAAACATAGGGGATCAACCTGGAAACAATGAAGTTGATTGCTGACAAGGGGTGAGGAGGTACAGGATTAAAGGGAGAGGGGAGAGAATGGCATTTTCCATATAAAAGGCATTTAGTTCTGCCTTTTAGAAACATGTAAGTAATCACGTCAGCAAAAAAGGGCAAAATGCTCTGAGTCATTATTTTACCCCTCCCCCTTGCCCCTCCCTCCTCCTCGCCCCCCCCCCCACCCCCACCCCTTGCTCCCAACTCCCCCAGGGCTGAGCACAGGATCTGGCTGGAATGTTTGACAGTTGAATAGAATAGGAATCAGATCTGCTGACATCCACCTTGCTGTCCGGACTCTTCAGAACTGGAAAGAACCATACAGATGTGGCCCAACCCTCGTCTCTTAACAGATGAGAAACCTAAACCCAGCAGGGTAAGCAAAGTCAAGGGTCAAAACTGGTACTTCTGCATCCAAGGTCCAACACTTTTTTTTTTCCCCCTGCAACTATGCCGCCTCTAACTTGAGTTGAACAAAATACGCTTTGTGTACCTCAATAAATGTTTACTGATTATTATTTTCAATCTCTTATTAAACAATAACTGATGAACATTCTTGTTCTTTCCTTCTCTTTTCTTTTCCTCCTTTCTTTTTCTCTTTCATCCTTATGATCACTTTGACCCCAAAAGGATTTTAGACCGACACACTACTACCACATGAGAGGCATTCTAATGGATGCTGGGATGCAAAGTGCAGGTCCCCTGCCCTCAGCTGGGGACAGCTGGACACAAACAGGTGCAGAGCAGTGTAAATGCAATCATTGAACTGGAGCCAGTATAAATGCCTTCCCTGAAGTCCTCTTGGTTTGGACGGATCATGAGCAGCTTCCCAGAGGCAGAGATGTTTAAGTCTCATCTCAAAAAAGTAAATGAGAGCTTTTCAAGTTATTTGGAGCCCCAGGAAGGAGGATGTCCCCAACAGAGGCAGAGCAGATGTGACATAGCAGAGGCAGTAAGCTTTAGTCCTTGCTATGCTCTTTAGACTTTAAAAAAAAGTTGGGGGGGTGGCTCAGTCGGTTCGTGGGTTTGAGCTTCCACGTTGGGCTCTCTCTCTCTCCCTTTCTCTGCCTCTCCCCCATCCAAAAAAAATAACTTAAAAAACTTAAAGAAAAAAAAAACCCTCTGACTTAATCAGTTCATCAGTTATAATACTATGTCTCCCATTCTGCTGTTCTGCTAACTGCTCATGCTTTTTACTGATGCCCTTTCAAAAAGGAGTAATTGATTTGGCCCCTCCTACGTTGAATCCGCTCCATTTCACAAGTTGGCTACAAGGTTTTAAGTACTCAGTACACTGCCGGTGGGAACCCTCATCCCCGCCCCCCCTCACTCCACAAAGCTGTGTCGATTATCACGCGCTGAGGCCTGAGCTAGGTGCTGCTGCAGAATCACAGGTGAGAACAGGGATGGCAGGGGGCTGGCCTGGGGAAGAGAGGGGGTATCATTGCTCATCCGCTGGGAAAAGTCCCTACGTAGACTAATTTCAGCTGTCGTTGTATTGGTTTAAAACAATTTTTTAAGTGTTTATTTTTGAGAGGGGGGGAGGGGCACAGTGAGAGGGAGATACAGAATCTGAGGCAGGCTTCAGGCTCTGAGCCGTCAGCACCGAGCCCGACGTGAGGCTTGAACCCACGAACCGCGTATTGTATTGGTTTAACTACTGCCCCTTCCTTGAAAGCAGGCACCGTGCCTGAAAGTGCCTGGAGGTCACTCCTGACTCTCCTCCTCACACATCCTCCATATCTATCACCGAGTCCTGTCCATTTTACCTCATATGTGTGTTTCAAATCCATCCATTTCTCTCCATCTTTATCACCACCTCCATATTTTGAGCCACCATTATCTCTCCTGTGGATGACCACAGTTGGTCTCCTTGCATCATTGCCAATCCCTCTGTAATCCTCTCTGATGTATTGTCCACACCTCAGCCAGCATAATCTTTGAGAAATGCAAGCCTAATCCTGTTCAACTCTCACACAGGCTCGAAATCACTCAGTGACTTTCAACTGTTCTTGGTATAAAGATGTGATCTAATTGCACCCCCAAGGGGAGCAGAGACCCCGAGTCAAGCCTTGAGGGCCCTGTGTCTCCATTCTCAGCAGCAAGGTGGGGAAGGACAACCCATGTCATCTGATGCCTCATGGTCCTTAGTCTGCCACAAATGAACGCTTCACATATCATTCATTCACTTAGCATCTAGAGATCTTTCTGTATTGGCAAATAGAGAGTTATTTCTTTTTTCTAATGACCGCATGGCATTTCATTGGGCTGATGTTTTCTAATTTATTTATCCAGTCTCAACCCCACTTAAGATTTGTCCAAGGCTGTAGGCACGCATTCTTGTACGTATATCTCCAGTGACTATTCTTTTTCAAAATTATTTTGAGCTCTTCCTAAAACATTCTTCCTCTTCCTGTATCTTCCACATAAACTGTCGATTCAAAAAGCTCCCTAAAAAATTCTCTTGAAATTTTGCTCAAGTAATTGCAAAGAACTGCAAAAAAGTGCATAGGGTGTATGTAAAGAATGAACAATGAGGATATGAAATATGATTCTCCGTAGTCTGGCACAAGCTATTCTATGGGAGCAATAATTTTGTGCAAGAAGCCAAAAAAGAAAGAGCAAATTGGAAGCATAATTCAAGAAAGAAAAGAAAATGTAGTTTTGTTGAATTGGGAGCTCATTCAACTAGTGATTAGAAGAAGCCTAGTGATTAGAGTCCCATAATCAGGCAAATAGACAATGTCTCTATATTCCAGTAAACATATAGACATGCACATAATGCACATACGCAAAGGTCCCGGATGGCGAGGGGGCACTAGGTGAAGGAATAAACACAAGAGATGGGAACTGGGTGACCAGGAAAGCTCGCCCTGAGAAGACACATTCAAACAGCTCTGAAGGACAAGGGTCCAGAGCTGCAAAACCCCAAGGGGGGAGCATTTCGGGCAGAGGAAACACCCAGGGCAAAAGGCCCAGGGCAGGCTGAGATGGGCAGCTGGAGGAGCCAAGAGATTGTGGGCAGTTGCCGAGGGGAAGCACGGTGACCGACTGGGAGACCGGCCGGCTGAGTGAAATATGTCAGAGACTGACAAATACCACACCCTCTCACTTATATGTGGAACCGAGAAACAGACAAGCAAAAAACAACAAACACCAGGGCGCTCAGTTGGTTAAGTGTCAGATTCTTGACGTTGGCTTAGGTCATAACCTCACGGTTCAAGAGATTGAGCCCTGCATCAGGCTCTGTGCTGACAGTGTGGATTCTCTCTCTCCCTCTCTCTACTCCTCTCTCTCTCTCTCTGTCTCTCAATAAGCAAACATTTAAACCAAGCTCAGATACAAAGAAGAGATTGGTAGTCACCAGAGGTGGGGGTAGGGGTGGGGGAAATAGGTGCAGAGAGTCAAAAGGTACAAACTTCCAGTTATAAAAAAAGGTAAGTTTCGGGGGTGTAACGTACAGCATGGTGACTGTGGCTGATAATACTGTATTGCAGGGGCGCCTGGGTGGCTCAGTCGGTTAAGCGTCCAACTTCGGCTCAGGTCATGATCTCGAGGTCTGTGGGTTCAAGCCCTGGGTCGGGCTCTGTGCTGACAGCTCCAGAGCCTGGAGCCTGTTTCAGATTCTGTGTCTCCCTCTTTCTCTGACCCTCCCCTGTTCATGCTCTCTCTCTCTGTCTCAAAAATAAATAAATGTTAAAAAAAATTTTTTTAAAAATGGCACAAAGCCCCCAGGCTTAACCACCTTTGGGGGTGGGAAGTCACATGGCTCCCCATGTGCATATGAAGTAAACCTTTTCAAGGCATCTGGATAGCTCAGTCCGTTAAGCCTCCGACTCTTGATACTGGCTCAGGTCATGATCTCTCCATTCATGGAAACTAGCCCCACAAGCTGGCAGTGTGGAGCCTGCTTGGGATTCTCTTTCTCCCTCTCTCTCTGCCCCTCCCGTGCTCGCGTCCCCTCTCTCTCAAAATTAAAAAAAAAAAATTTTTTTTTTCAACGTTTATTTATTTTTGGGACAGAGAGAGACAGAGCATGAATGGGGGAGGGGCAGAGAGAGAGGGAGACACAGAATCGGAAACAGGCTCCAGGCTCTGAGCCATCAGCCCAGAGCCTGACGCGGGGCTCGAACTCACGGACCCCGAGATCGTGACCTGGCTGAAGTCGGACGCTTAACCGACTGCGCCACCCAGGCGCCCCCCCCAAAAAAATTTTTTTTAAAGAAATAAACCTTTTCTCCTGTTAATCCATCTTTGGTCAGTATAATTTGCAGGGCTCAGTCATTACATCTGAGAGGGTAGAAGAAAAGGGTCTTTCCCTCCCATACAGAATCCAATGCACCTTTAAGGAAAATCTTCCAAAAGTCACTGCTGGATCAATTACAACAACGGATACAATTTGGTGACTATCATTAATTTCACACCACTGTTTTGTAATTTCTCTAGCCAGTAATTCACAAGCGTATAAGCTGTCATAAAGTGTGTGATAAAGTAAAGCTTGCAAGTTTATTAGCACCAGGCAAATTCTGACTGAATAATGACTAAAAGAAAAAAAAAATGTTAAGTTCCTTGAGGCTTTGTCTTTAGCCTTATATCTAGGTAGCAGGTGCTTTGCTGTTTAGAGGGTGTCTTCTGTTCTTGAAGAAGAAAACCTCATATTTGTGTATGGAGGGGAGTCCACATAAAAGAAGGGCTTATAGTCTTTCCCTTCCCAGGTGTAATCATCTGAGAAGGGGTAGAAAGCAAGCAGTGGGGCCAGAGAGAGGACATCCAAACGCCGCCCCTCCCCCACACGTATGCAGACCTTGCAGGTCAAGATAAAGAAATGCTATTTTTATTCAAACCAGTGGTAAATGTAAAGCAAATGTTCTCGAACATCAGAGTGCATCAGGGTCACCTGGAGGACTTCTTTAAAAAATTGGATGGCCCATCCCTGGCATTTCTGATCTAGTGGGTCTGGGGTGAGGTCTGAGTATTTGCATTTCTGAATAGTTTCTGGTGGTGGTTCTGCTGCAGCAGGTGCTGGCCCCCATCGAGGGGCCACACTTTGAGAACTGCTGGTATAGAAGAAAGGAATCCGGGGCGCCTGGGTGGCTCAGTTGGTTAAGCGTCTGACTTTGGCTCAGGTCATGATCTTGCAGTTCGTGAGTTCAAGCGCCCCATCGGGCTCACTGCTGTCAGTACAGAGCCCTCTTAGGATTCTCTGCCCCTCCCTGCTGGTGCTATCTCAAAAATAAGTAAACATTAAAAAAAGAAGAAGAAAGGATTCTGTGAAGATTAAGTCACCTCCCCAGGGAATTTTGTGGCCAGGTCACTGACACCTCTTAGGAATCCTTCTGCTTCTCACAGAAGCATAGAAGGCTGTACTCTTTTTGGTCCATGGATGGTTGGTGTCCTGAGCAGGGTGCAGAAAGGAAAGCTACAAGACAAATGCTCAGAAGCAAGGACCACCCCTTGTGCTAGTTCAGGTTCCCCCGAAAGCAAAGCCTGAGGCAAAGACTTGGGAGCAGTGACTATCTGGAGGTGATCCCAGGACGCAGGAGTGAGGGCACCTCGAGAGAGACAGGAAGGGAGGGCACTCCAACATAAGGGCACACTATTCAGCTCCCTCAGTTCTTCTGGGACCTCTGGGAAGCTGAATGCATGAAGCAGACGCAGAGGCTGCAGGCGCAGGTGTGTGTGAAAGCTGGGAGGACCCGGATGCAGGTAGGTACTGTGAGCTCTCCTTGTAAGCCCTTAAAAAGAGTTCTACTTGGGGTGCCCGCGTGGCTTGGCCCGTTAAGCCACCACCTTCGTCTCAGGTCATGATCTCACAGTTCGTGAGATGGAGCCCCCCTCCCCCCACACCGGGCGCTGTGCTGACGGCACGGAGGGAGCCAGCTTGGGATTCTCTGTCCCCACCGCTCTCCGCCCCGCCGCTGCTCATGCTCGCTTTCTTTCTCAAAATAAATCAACCTAAAAAAATCTTTAAAGAAATAAAATGAAAATAAGAAGAGCTCTAGTTACACACCCAGGTTCATAGCAGGACTGTTATAATAGCCAAGAGTAGAAGCAAGCCCTCTTAAACACAGAGAAAAAGCTGGTGATTGCCAGAGGGGGGAAAAGCGGTAGAGGGATGGGTGAAGTACGTGAAGGGGATCCGGAGGTACAAACTTCCAGCTGTAAACTAATAAGTCATGGACATGAAAAGTACAAGGTAGGGAATATGGTCAGTAACGCTGTAATAACGTACAGTGACTACTACCCTTACTGTGGTGAGCGTTGCACAACGTGGAGAGTTAGCGAATCACTGGTGCATACCTGAAACCAATATAACCAATTGTAGGTGAATTAGTCTTCAATTAAAAAGACACTAAGGGGCGCCTGGCTGCCTCAGTCCGTAGAGCTTGCATTCTTGGTCTGGAGGTTGTGAGTTCAAGCCCCACGTTGGGCACAGAGCTCACTTAAAAAAATAAAATTTAAAAATAATAAAAAAAAAAAAACCACTGAAAATTATGAATTTAGAATACCACATCATTGCTTATTCGTTTTATTTCCTATTACCCACAGAAAAGTCCCAGAATAGCCAGGCCAACTATAATTTCTGCAGTTTTCATGTCATTTCTTTTTCTTCTTCTTTTTTTCTTTTTTAATGTTTATTTTCATTTTTGAGAGAGAGAGAGAGACAGAGCACAAGCTGGGGAGGGGCAGAGAGAGGGAGACACAGAATCTGAAGCAGGCTCCAGGCTCTGAGCTGTCAGCACAGAGTCCGACGCAGGGCTCGAACCCACGAACCATGAGATCATGACCTGAGCTGAAGTCCGAAGCTCAACCGACTGAGTCACTCAGGCGCCCCTCGCGTAATTTCTTTAATCCCCTCTCCTTCAAGGTTCACCGTAGACCTTGCCAGACGCATGTGCGATGCACAAGTGTGGAAGAATAACGCCAACAGGGACCAGGGAGTGGAGAGCCGGGGACCCCTGCTTCTCTCCTCTCTGGCCGGGCTGTCCCCAACAGCCGTCCTGTGTGTGCCTCTCAGGAGCCAGTCCTGTAAGAAGGAGCCACCAGTCACGGTGAACTCCCCAGACGGGTCTCCCTCCAGTCCTGCTCCCTCGCTCCACTGTTGTCTCCAGGGATAAATCTGGGGTATGTAAACCTCTGCCTCAGTCTCCACTTTCTGGGAAATCCAAGCTATCACTTTAGTCAAAGAAGATGTGATTTCTAAAAAGTGGTTCCATTTTACACTGCCATTTACCCAGGAGCCCAAGTGTGACCAAACCCTATCTCTGCCAATCAGATAAATGGAAATAATCCCATTAATTTAATCTGCATTTCTCTTGTGGTGAAAGAAATTGAATATATTTTCATATGTTTGTTGGCTACGCTTATATCTTATCTTTTCTGAGGTTTTTGATGTGTTGTGGCCTGGGAGCCAATGGTCAAGAAAGCATTCTTAAGATGTTTTCAGTGGGGGCGCCTGGGTGGCTCAGTCGGTTGAGAGACTGACTTCGGCTCAGGTCATGATCTCATGGTTTGTGAGTTCGAGCCCCGTGTCGAGCTCTGTGCTGGCAGCTCAGAGCCTGGAGCCTGCTTCTGATTCTGTGTCTCCCTCTCTCTCTGCTCCTCCCTCTCTCTCTGCTCCTCCCTCACTCATGCTCTGTCTCTCTCTGTCTCAGAAATAAATAAACATTAAAAAATAAAGTGCAAGTCTTGTAAAAAAAAAAAAAGATGTTTTCTGTGCAGAAACATGTTTTTATTAACGCATGGGCAGGAAGAGCTTCACTGGGATTGTGAGGAGCGGTTGATTATATATTTTTAAGTTGGGGATGTAGAGATGAAGGAGGTTTCCGGAAGAATTTTCATGTGTTAAAGAAGACTTATGGGATCCTGGAGGTCTGGCTCTTGACAAGCTAAGGTTGCCTTGAAGGCAGTTGTGAGCTCCCTGAGAACCGTCATATTCAGCCTGTCTCAAATATTGGTCCATGGGCGGCCAGTTGTAAGGAAATTTAATTTCTCTACATTTCTTTCGCCTTTCTTCTCCTTATCATTTTGCCCATTTTCCCTTGGGAGTATTTGTCTTTTCTCACCGATTTATGAACACTCTTTGTACTAAGGACATTAGGCTGTTGACAGTCATATGTGTTGCAAATATATTTTCTCAGCTTGCATTTTTTCCTCAGCCGTGCAGAGAATTTCAATTTTCACTTATTTAAACTTATCAATTGGCTTATTTATTTGCCTCGTCCAACATTATAAATGTATTTTTCTGGGGCACCTGGCTGCCTCAGTTGCTATACTGTACGACTCTTGATCCTGGGGTTGTGAGGTCAAGCCCCACATTGGGCATAGAGATTACCTAAAAATAAAATCTTTTTTATTTTTTGTTTTTTAGAGAGAGAGAGAGAGCACAGGTGGGGGAGGGGGCAGAGGGAGCGAGAGACAGAGAGAGGAAGAGAAACTTAAGCAGACTTGACCTTCAGCACAGAGCCCAACAAGGGACTCAATCCCACGACCCTGGGATCATGACCTGAGCCGAAATCAAGAGTTGGACGCTCGGGGCGCCTGGGTGGCGCAGTCGGTTAAGCGTCCGACTTCAGCCAGGTCACGATCTCGCGTTCTGTGAGTTCGAGCCCCGCGTCAGGCCCTGGGCTGATGGCTCAGAGCCTGGAGCCTGTTTCCGCTTCTGTGTCTCCCTCTCTCTCTGCCCCTCGCCCGTTCATGCTCTGTCTCTCTCTGTCCCAAAAATAAATAAACGTTGAAAACAAAAAAAAAAAAAAAGAGTTGGACGCTCAACCTACTGAGCTACACAGGTACCCCTAAAAATAACACCTTTTTAATAATAATAATAAATAGATAAATGTATTTTTCTATGTTTACTTTTATTCCTTTTTTTGGTTTTAGTTTTATATCTAGGTATTATTTTGCCATGAGGCATTCTATAATTTCATCTAATAAGAGGCCTAGAGTCCAAAATGTACTAAAGAAAAATCTGCCTCAAAAAAACAAACACATAGTTCTGGGTATAAATGGATTTCTGGCCTACAGTAGCAGCAAAATTTTAAAAATCGGGGATCCTTTATGCAGAAATTAATTCTGAGGTAGCATCTTTTTTAAAAAGTAAAAAGCTGGGGCGCCTGCGTGGCTCAGTCGGTTAAGCCTCCGACTTCAGCTCAGGTCACGATCTCGCGGTCCGTGAGTTCGAGCCCCGCGTCGGGCTCTGGGCTGATGGCTCAGAGCCTGGAGCCTGCTTCCGATTCTGTGTCTCCCTCTCTCTCTGCCCCTCCCTGTTCATGCTCTGTCTCTCTCTGTCTCAAAAATAAATAAACGTTAAAAAAAAAAAGTAAAAAGCTACATGCACACTTTTATATGCATTTTATTTATAATATAAAAAGTTATACCATGTATAATAATTGTGTTATTTTAATGTGAAATGTTTTCTTTAAAATTATAATTGTCAAAACTATATAAAAACATGAAAATACATATACGTTATTGTAAGGAAATACAATATCATATTTATGCAATGATTACAATATATAAAAAGTAACATGGAAAAATGAAAATTTTTTTCCATGAGAGTCTGAGTTTTTCTGATGGGGAAAAAATCTGAAGTAACCACAATGAGATCTTGGCTTAGGGAGAAAATGACAAAGGTAGGTTATTTAAGGCAAACAAAGGCATGTTGATTTTTAAGAAAAACAGAGGAAAAATACAAAATATATTTCACATCTTATAAATGTGAAAATATATTTCAAATGAAGTTGTTGCTTTTAATATTCAATGTGAAAAAAGAATGGCCCATAGCAATGGAGGAAGACTGTTGTGGGGTTTATGTTGTCCTTAACTGGGAACTTGGTAACCAAGGCTCTTGATGGCATTGAAAGATCATAGCTCTCTTTCTGCCCTGTGCAAGCCAACACATTCCCTTACAATTTCCAAAAGAAACTAAGTGAATGTTGGTTTGGTTTTTAATAGACTTTTTTTTTTTTTTTTAAATTTTTTTTTCCAACGTTTATTCATTTTTGGGACAGAGAGAGACAGAGCATGAACGGGGGAGGGGCAGAGAGAGAGGGAGACACAGAATCGGAAACAGGCTCCAGGCTCTGAGCCATCAGCCCAGAGCCTGACGCGGGGCTCGAACTCACGGACCGCGAGATCGTGACCTGGCTGAAGTCGGACGCCCAACCGACTGCGCCACCCAGGCGCCCCTAATAGACTTTATTTTTTAAAGCAGTTTTACGTTTACAGAAAAATGGAGTGGAAAGTCCAGAGAGTTCCCATAATCTCCCCCTCCCCCAGTCATCTATAATTAGCATCTCGTAGAGTGTGGTACTGGATAGGGAAAGAGTTAACATTAGGCAGGAAGAGATAAGGGAACTTCAGGGAGGCAGGCTGCAGCTGCAGGGGGGAGGCTGCAGCTGCAGGGGGGAGGCTGAGAAAGTGACAGCAGCAGCAGAGTTTAGGAAAAAAAGAGGATGAGAGAAACGTGTTCCAGACCTGCCCGAGCTAGGTGCCATGCATGAAGTCTCACAAACTTTCTGAGAAGGTTCCAATAAGAAGTCGGGGACAGAAATCCTCAGCGGTAACCCATTCGGGACTCCTCTCACTCTTGAGAACTTTATATTCTCCCTCAATAAACTCCGTCTTTGCTCACTCCCTGCTGTTGGCGAGATTCATTCTTCCACTCCATGAGACAAGGGCCACCCTCCTGTACCAGTACATTTGTTGCAACTGATGGTCATTATTAACTGAAATCTATAGTTTAGGTTTTGGTTCACTGTTGCTGTTGTATATTCTGTGGGTTTCATGTAATGACGTCTATCCACCATTAAAGTATCATACAGAAAGTTTTCACTGCCTTAAAAACCCTCCCTTGCTCCCTGCAACTTCCTGGCAACCACTGATCCTTTACTGTCTCTGCCGTTTCTTCTTTTCCAGAATGTCCTATGGTTAGAATCCTACAGTATGTGGCCTTTTTATTTTTTTTAATTTTTTTAAAGTTTATTTATTTATTTTGAGAAAGAGAGTGAGCAAGAGAGAGAGAGAGCACAAGTCGGGGAGGGGCAGAGAGAAGGAGAGACAGAATACCAAGCAGGCTCGATGCCATCAGCACAGAGCCAGATGTGAGGCTCGAACTGTGAATCTCGAACTATGAAATTGAGAGTCTGACGCTTAACTGACTGGGCCACCCAGGTGCCCCGTGGCCTTTTCTGACTGGCTTCTTTCACTTAGCAATACGCATCTAAGTTTCCTCCAAGTCATTTCATGGATGGATAGCTCGTTTCTTTTCTTTTCTTTTTTCTTTCCTTTCCTTTCCTTTCCTTTCCTTTCCTTTCCTTTCCTTTCCTTTCCTTTCCTTTCCTTTCCTTTCCTTTTCTATTTTATTTTAGAGAGAGAAAGTGTGCCCGAGAGGGGGAAAGGGGCAGACTGAAAGGGAGAGGAGCTGAAGCAGTTTCCACGCTCAGCAAGGAGCTTGACATAGGGCTCGATCCCATGCCCCTGGGATCGTGACCTGAGCCGAAATCCAGAGTTGGGTGCTCAACCGACTGAGCTACCCAGGCGTCTCTATAGCTCATTTCTTTTTGAATAATATTTTATTCCATATATCTAGCTGCACCACAGCTTATTTATCTGTTCACCCTAGGGAAGGAAGGTTTAGGTTTTTAATTACAAGTTCTGTTTTAATCAGCTTTAAGTGGCTAATGATAAACTTCCTGATATGCTCATTCATTGAAAATCTGGGCTGAGAGTAAAGGCAAGCAGCATCAAAATGGATGAAAACAGCCTACTAACCCTGAAATTCATATTTTGGCTTTAAAAAAAAAGAAACTTCTCATTCCCTTATTCATGCTTTATTATACTTTGAAAATAAGGGGCACCTGGGTTAAGCGTCCAACTCTTGGTTCTGGCTTGGGTCATGATCTCACAGTTTGTGGGTTCAAGCTCTGTGTTGGGCTTTGTGCTGGTGGCAAAGAGCTTGTTTGGGATTATCTCCCTGTGTCTGCTCCCCTCCCTGCTCACGAGAGTTCTCCTCTCTCTCTCTCTCTTAAAATAAATAAATAAGCATTAGAAAGAAAGAAAGAAAGAAAGAAAGAAAGAAAGAAAGAAAGAAAGAAAATGATCAAATCCTGGAAAACGTTGATTATATTTCCTGTGTGAAGATCTGCTGAGTCCATTTTAATACCTACAATTCGAGTAATACATTATGAACAAACTAGAAAACGCAGGTTGGCAAAAATGAGAAAATGCCAATGACTCTAATTTCCATTCCTTACCCAGAGATAATCACCATTTGTATATCTGTGTATCATTGGCATGATCTTTCAGATCTTCCTATGCACTTGTAGACATTTATGCATGACATCAAACTTATTTAAGTGGGTATATAGTCGGCTCTCATTATTCACAGGAGTTACGTCCTTTAAAGTCACCGCAAACCCCAAGTTAGAGAATATTTAACCATTGTTCCTAGAGAAAATACAGGGTTAGGTTCCTATGACCCTTTGATTGCAACATTTTCATCAGCTGATCAATACGTAATCTTATTTTATATAGATTTCTGTTTAAAGACCACTTAGTATATGTTGTCGATTCACTAACAATGAACTCATGGCCGACCGCACCAGAGCTCTCCCTGAATGAAGCTTATCTAACACACGTATTTTCTCCATAAGACACATCACAGTCCTCTCACACCTAGGAGCTCTGGTCTACTTCAGTACTACACGCAGGGGCCATTTAAACCAGCAAAGAGCACAAAAAATGTGAAAAAACGTAGCACCAAATAGACAGCAAAATGGACTTGTCTACAGCCTGAGCTGAAAAAAGAAGGCAGAGTATTGACTGTCTGAGCTCAACTGGGAAGGTGTGCATCAGGCAACTCCTACTTTTGGCCTCTCTGGGTACGTCTGCAAATGACCATGAAAACACCATGAGGACTGATTTAGGGATTACAAATAAATTTTAGCGAGTAGGCAGATCCACAAACGTGGAATCTGCAAATAAAACGGTTGACTGTATATGTGCCGAGTCAATCATGTCATTCTGTAGCTGGAACTTTCTTCTTAATATATGATTAACAGTCTTCCACATCATCACCTGTACTTCTACAGGATCATCTGTAATGGGTTAGTGGGTATTTTATTGCATGAATACAAGAACATTGATTTAGACAATCTGTTCATTTCCTGTGGTTGTTCTAACAGATTACCACAAACTTGGTAGCTGAAAACAACTGAAATTTATTGTCTCATAGTTCTGGGGGCCAGAAGTCCAAAATCAGCATCACTAGACTGAAACCAAGGTGTTGGCAGGGCCATTCTCCCTCCTGCCGTTCTAGGAGAGAATCCACTCCTTGTTTCTCCCAGCTTCTGGGGGCTGCGGGCATTCCTTGGCTTGTGGCCACATCATCCCAATCTTGAAAGCTGGGATCTTCAGATCTTTCCCTGCTACTTCTTGACATGCCCTTCTTCTCTGTGTGTCAAATCTCCTTCTTACCTTCCTCTAAGAGGGATACCAGTGATTGCCTCTAGGGCCCACCCTGATAACGTAAGACCTGAGCAGAGGAAAACTCAGGCACAGAGATAGTGTGCAAATCACATTTGCCTGCATCAGGCCTAACGACAGCTTTTAGCAAGAAGGGCGCCCTGGGTGAGGGTGGCTTCTGGCATCTCCTCTTGGGAGATAAGCTCAAGGTGGCGGTTGCAAGGGTCAAAGGTCCGATCTCAGGGCAGCCAGATCACAACCTGAGCTGATATTAAGAGTCAGATGCTTAGCCAGCTGAGCCACCCAGGTGCCCCAAAAGGAGCATCCTTATCTCCAAGGATGAGGGAGGAGGAGAGGCATCTGAACAAACATTTTTCCAAAGAAGACATATGAATGGCCACGAGACATGTAAAAAGGTGCTCAACATCACTCATCATCAGGGAAAATGCAAATCAAAACCACAATGAGCTATCACCCTATACAGGTCAGAATAGCTAGTATTAACGAGATAAGAAATAACAAGTGTTGGCAGGATGTGGAGAAAAGAGGACCCTCGTGCACTGTTGGTAGGAATGTAAATTGATGCAACCGTTCCGGAAAGCAGTATGGAGCTTCCTCAAAAACTTAAAACCAGAAATACTATATGATCCAGTAATTCCACTACTGGGTAATTATCTGAAGAAAAGGAAAACGCTAATTTGAAAAGACCTCTGCACCCTTATGTTTACTCCAGCATTATTTACATACCCAAGCTGTGGAAGCAGCCCAAGTGTCCCATGAAGATGTGGTACACATACGCAATGGAATATGACTTCGCCATAGAAAAGAATGAAATCTTGTCATCCGCAACAACCTAGAGAGTATTATGCTAAGTGAACTAAGAGAAAGACAAATACCATATGATTTTACCTCTATGTGGGTTCTAAAAAACAAATCAATAAGCAAAACCAGACTCATAAATACAGAGAACAGAGGGAAGGTGGGCGGGACGATGGGCAAAACGGATTCAGAGGTAGAAGTGCCTAGTTCTGAAATAAGTAAGTCGCGGAGATGAAATTGCAGCCCAGGGAGTGTAATCAATAATCTTGCAATAACATTGGATGGTGATAGATGGGAACTACGGCTATAGAGGTGAGTGTTGCCTAACATATGGAATTGTTGAATTACTAGGTTGTACGTGTGGAACTAATATAACAGTATAATATACCTCAATAATAAATTTTTAAAGATTTCCCTAATGGGGCACCTGGGTGGCTCAAGTCAGTTAAGTGTCCGACTTTGGCTCAGGTCATGATCTCACAGTTCATGAGTTCGAGACCCGCATCGGGCTCTGTGCTGACAGCTCAGAGCTTGGAACCTGCTTCAGATGTCTCCCTCTCCCACCCCTGCTCATGGTCTGTCTCTGTCTCTCTCAAAACTAAATAAACATTAAAAAAATTTTTTTTAATTTACCTAATTTCTTTTTTTTATTTTTCATAAAACCCTGAGTCAACCCTCTGTAATTAGGACACTAGATGGGTTTCTAACTAAATCTGTATACCCCCAATTATAATTCTTTGATCCCAAGTAAACACCTTGCCTCTTAAACAGGTTTCTTGTATGTATGTATGTACATATGTATGTATATATTTTAAGATTTTCTTTCTGTGCAATCTCTACACCCAGCATGAAGGTTGAACTCTGAGATCAAGAGTCACATGTTCTACCAACGGAGCCAGCCAGGCACCCCAGGTTTCTTGTTTTTGGAATGACAATATTCATAGTAATATTAGATGAATACATAGTATATATGTCAATGTCCTGTATTGTTATATACATCTCATGTATGTCGTGTGTATCCACGTATATGTCACCTTCTAGTTACTTCATCAGTTCATGAAAGAATAACCTTTTAGTACCAAAATAGTATGAGGAAAATTATCTCAGAAAAAGCAAGTGTCAATTTGGTAACCATGAAAACTCAATACACGCTTTTATTTTTCCCATCGTGCAGCTGACAGGTAACTGATCTGTGGATGGGCTCAGAACCAGCACTGTTCTGTGGGAATCTCTGCCCTTCATTATGGAGAACATAGGATCCGATTTCACCATAGGTGTTGGCCACACAGCAAGTAACAGAAAATAGATCACCAGAAAGGTCTGTATAATATAAAACCTTTTTTGGGCAAGTGGTGGAGAGAAAAATCTTCCTGCAGGTAACTCATTCATTCATCCATTTACTGAACAGTCATGAATGGAATATCTACCAGGGTCAGGAGCCACGCTCCTTGGTGCGGTCACAGGGGAGAAAAAGGGATATTTTTTGTCCTCAAGGAGCTCACATTCTCATGACTTACAATACAGTACGATGCATATGTGTACAGGTTTTAGTATTGGATTTCAGAGGGGCTGACCCAGCTTGGGGGACAGGAAGCTGTAATAGGAGGTGACACCTGAACTCTAAAGGTAGGTGGGCATGGTTGGGGGTGGGGTGCCTGAGCAGCTCAGTCGGTTAAACGTCCGACTTTGGCTCAGGTTATGATCTCACAGTTCGTGAGTTCAAGCCCCAAATTGGGCTCTCTGCTGTCAGCATTGAGCCCACTTCAGATCCTCTGTCCCCAGTCTCTCTCTGACCCTCCCCAGCTCGTGTTCTCGGTCTCTCTCAAAAATAAATAAATGTTAAATAAATAAGTAAATAAATGTAGGTAGGCAAGATAGAGGTGACGGTGAGAAGCAGAGGAGCTATTGGGAGAGGTGCAGGCAGCCTGAGGGAACCAACACATGTCTCACAGGCAGGAATACTGAACCCTACTGAGAACTCATAAATACACTCTGACGGCTACACATGTTCATATTAGTGCGATTTTGAACAATTTGTTCATCACATAAAAGAAAAATGAAAGGGAGCTATGGGTTTTTTCCTAGCTGCTCTACATTCATAATTTTTTTATTAAATTGCAAATGTCTAAGTAAAATAAGCTTTCTACAAACTAGGCATTGTCTCCCACGATCAAGGCATCATGTGCAACATGATTTGTCTTCAGCATGAAACCAATTTTCTCCCCAACACAAGACTTGCTAAACTAAATGAGCTCACACAGAAGGGTCTCAAGGAAGTGGGGGATATTTTCAGTGTTTGTTTCACAGATGGTGAAAGCCACACATGTTAAATCCGTTTTTACAGAATCCTGTCCTGAGTCATGTAGACTCATCTTCAAGTAAAGGTTTCTTCCTGAAGAAACCACGTGCAACAAAATTACATATTCATATTCAAGTGAGCCTTGCTGCACAGCAGGAAATTCGACAAACATTCATCTAAATAATTCATGGTTAGGACCTCCTACCAAAGACAGAAGACATCAGGATTTCAAGACAAACCTGAGCAGGAATCTGTAGCAACAATTTGTTTTTTACCCAGTAAATGCAGGGAAGTCCTTAAGTGAGCACTTGTTTTTTTGAAAGCTGTTAATTTTCAGGAAAGCTTGGAGAATATCCATTTGGACTCAGTCACATCTCTCCTGTGTGAATATGTTTACCATATTCACAAGTGCATTCCATGTCTGGGAAGATGCACACCCTTGACTGCTTTTTTTTTTTTTTTTTTACCACACCAAAGCCTGACCTATAGCCTTGACCTCCCCAAGGGTAACATGAGGCCAGGTGATCTAGAATCAAGGCAGAAACAATGTGTTAATCAGGAATTGTTTGGGGACAAGTAGCAGAAACCCATTTGAACTAGCTCAGATACAGAGAGGATTTATGGAAAGAATTCACCATGCCGTCTCTCGGACATCTGAGGGGACAGACCGGAAAGGGCTGGCCGCCCAGGAACAGGCGGCTATTCACATGGACCACATGTCTGTTTACTTCTTTCACCCAGGATCTGCTGCATTCTCCTGCTGACTCTTTTTTTTTTTCCAGTTTATTTATTTATTTTGAGAGAGAGAGAGAGAGAGAGAGAGAGAGAGAGAGAGAGAGAGGGAGGGAAGGGCAGAATGAGAATCCCAAACAAGCTTCATACTGTCAGTGCCCTGACAAGGGGCTCGAACCCACAAACTGTGAGATCATGGCCTGAGCCAAAGTAGCACGCTTAATTGACTGAGCCACCTAGACGCCCCTCTCCTTCTGACTTTTAAAAATAGCAGCTTTATTATATTTACTTCACATACTGTAGAATTCATCATTTAGAAGATACAGTACCTTGGTTTATAGTATGTTCACAAAATTATGCAACTACTCTCTGGTTTTAGAAGACCTCATCACTCCAAAAATTACCCCTATCTGTTAGCGATGATTCCTCATCACCCCTCCTCCGCTAGCCCCTGACGACCGTGAATCTACTTTCTGAATGCCTCTGGATTTGCCTATTCTGGATGCTTCGTGTATTCTGCATACTTAGTGTATTCTGGATACACTATGTGTTTTTTTATGACTGGTGTATTTCACTTAGCATGTTTTCTTTATTTTTTTAAAAGATTTTATTTATTTTTCTAAAATTTTTTTAACGTTTATTTATTATTGAGAGACAGAGAGACACAGCATGAGCAGGGAAGGGGTAGAGAGAGGGGGAGACACAGAATCTGAAACAGGCTCCAGGCTCTGAGCTGTCAGCACAGAGCCTGATGCGGGGCTCAAACTCACAAACTGTGAGATCATGACCTGAGCCGAAGTCGGACGCTTAATCGACTGAGCCACCCAGGTGCCCCATATATTTTTAAAAGGTTTTATTTTTTTAAGTCATTTCTATGACCGATGTGGGGCTCAAACTCACAACCCTGAGACCAATAGTCACATGCTCCACTAACTGAGCCAGCCAGACGCCCCTCATTTATCATGTTTTCAAGGTTAATTCATGTTGTAGCAGGTATCAGTACTTTGTTTCTTTTTGTTTCTTTTCTGAATAATATTCCATTGTATGGATATGCCATATTTTGTTTATCCATTCATCAGTGATGGGCATTTGAGTTGTTTCCACTTTTACCTATTATAGAGAAGGCTGCTATGAACATTTATGTACAGGTTTCTGTGTAAATATGTCTCAATTTCTCTTGCATGTATACCCAGGAATGGAATTGCTGGATCATATGGTAACTCTATGTTTCACTTTTTGAGAAACTTCTAGACTGTTTTCCACAGGTGGCTGGGCCATGTGACCCTCCCACCAACAGTTTATGAGAGTTTTTATCTCTCTCTATTCTTGTCAACCCTTGTTATTGTCTGTCCTTTTAATTTTAGCCATCCCATTGTGGTTTTGATTTGCATTTCCCTAGAGATTAGAGATTTTGATCATCTTTTCATGTGCTTATTAGTTATTTGTACATGTTTCTTGGAGAGCTATCTATTCAGGTCTTTTGTCCATTATAATTGTGTTATTTGACTTTTGATTATTGAGTTGTAAAATTTCTTTATATATCCTAGAGATAAGTCCTTTATCATATGTATGATTTCTAAATATTTCTCCTATTCTATAGTTTGTGTTTATTTTCTTGATGATATCCTCTGAAGCACAAAATGATTTTTCAAATTTTTAGGAAATCAAATCTATTTTTTCATTTATCACGTGTACTTTCAGTTTCATATCTAAGAAACCATTGCGTATTCCCAGGTCATGAAGATTCATTCCTCTTTTCTTCTGTCTCGCAGTTTTAGCTCTTTCGTGTAATGTGTAATTCTATAATCCATTGTGAGTTAATGTTTGTATGTGGTGTAAGGTAGGAGTCTGACTTCATTCTTTCACATGTGGAGATCCAGTTGTCTCAGTACTGTTTGTTGAAAGAAACTATTTTTCCCATCGAATTGTCTTGACGCTCTTGTAGAAAATACACAGTAAGCTTCTACTTTTTTTCTTTTAAGATGAGCTCTCTCTATCTCTCTGCCCCTTTATGATTTCAGCCCATGTTGCAAACCGTGGGACCACCTTGGCCGTGAATCTGCCTGACCTTTCAGGCAAGGGGTCCATTATTCTCTAATTCCCTGTTTCTCTTCAATTCTAGAAAGAGAGAATCTGATTGACTTGGCCCATTCTACAAGTTGGCTTCTGTTTTGATCAGATGTCTGCTATTGTCCAGCCAGCTCTGCCTAGGGTGAGGGCTGGGGCCTGTAGCCCACATCTAGGGTGACCAACTCATCCTGGTTTGCCTAGAACTTTCCTGGTTTTAGCACTGAAAGTCTCACATCCCCCAAACCTTCTCAGTCCTGGGCAAACCACAATGGTTTTGGCCTCCCCCTCAGCAACACTGTGTGTATGTAGGGCTGGGTGGGTCATTTATAAGAGGGACGGCACAATGTTTTCACTCTCAGAGCAAATCAAATTTGTAAGTGCATTACAAAAAAAAGTGCAGTCCTAGAAGTATTATCAATGCTTGTTGGGCAGTGTGTGCTCAGGGCCATGATGTGAGACAATTTTTAGACACGGCCCTTGGGAAGACCCAACAAACAAAACAGAAAGAAAAGCTGTGTACACGAGATCTGAATCTCGGGATTAAAATCTGCTGGCCCACAGGCCAAACCCAGTCTTCCTTAGTCTGACTCAGTTTTACTCAGCCAACAAGGTGGTTTTATAAAATTTGCATTTGAATGCCTCTCAGGCTCCCTGGCTCCTTCCTCCTTGTTAACCTCCACGCAAACATCCCCAGCCTGATCCTGGTGTTTGAGTTTGTAACCACCCCCCCCACCCCCGACCTAAAGAGGACCATTTATCCTATTCCTTGTCTGGTGGTGAGAGACAGAAAAGGGTGAGTGTTCGGGGATTGAGAAATACTATTGCCAGCTGCAAAAATGATCACTTGGGCATTGAAAACATTGGGTTCGTTTAAGTGCATAACACGATTGATGAGCTAATAACACTTCTTGAAGGTCACTGATACTGAAAGGGGAATCCCCAGGAAAGGTTCGACTTGGCACAGGGGACGCAACTAGAAAAGTCACAACTCTGTGAAGATTTGGGTGTCCTCGCAAGCAAACCCTGAGGTGAGGACCTGAGTGGGAACAATTCAACGGAAGGTGATCCCAGACAACCCTGTAGGGAGTGGGAAGCTGACTGGGCAGAAAGCCAATAAAAGGCCTGTCAGTGGGGAATCAGGGAGAGCGAGTAGACCAGAGCCCCAGGGCTGTCCCTCAGGAGGAGTGAGGGCAGCTGGCTGGGGTATTTTGCCACCAAAGTCTGTCAGCCATTGCTTGAGGGCTGCTCCCTGCCCCAAAGAAAGCCCTGAAAGATGAAGCTGCTGGCGGTTGAAATTCAGGCCACATCTGCCGGCCTGGTGCTCGCTGAGGGCAGGGGAACCAACACCCCCCCCCCCGGCGTGTCCAACCCCCCCCCCCCCCCCCGCCACTCTGCTGTCACTGTGGTACCCACATCTGATGGGAACACCGCATGTCTGTCCTGAAACGCAGGTGGTTTGGAATATTCCATTTTGTCAGTCAGCATTCTTGGCTGCGGGCGCCAGAGTCCCACTAGCTGAGAGAAGCAGAAAAGAAACATATTACTGAGTGTGGTATGGCTCCCGGCATCTCTGGGAGGGCCACGGGGTGGGCCACCACACAGGATCTCCCAGTGAAGACTCCACTGTCCCGCTGCCGGGCCGGGGACTGCACCGCACAGAGCTGTCGCGGGGCACTGTCCCTTGCCTGCGTCCTGGGTGGAAATCAGTGAGGACCACCCAAAGGAGAACAGGCAGAGGCCGTTTTTGCAGAGTGGGCTGTAGCAAGGGAGTCCGCCACCATCGCTTGCATTTGGCGGAGGCTCCAGGGCAGGCAGGGGAGTGGGGCCGCTGGAGGGTGGGGAACAGGGACAGCTTCGGGTGCAGGGCATCCCATACACCTGGGCACGTGGATTTCTCGGGTGGGTCTCGAGTCGGAAGCGGAGGGAAAAATCAGGGAAGCGCGCGGTTATCGATCACGTCCTGACTGTTTGGGGCTGAGTGGCTGCAGTTTGACTTCCTGGGCTCGTGGCTGCAGAGGTGTGGATCCGAGTTCTGTTTTCACATGCGGTCTGACCATTGTCCAATCGTGTCTTCAGTCTGTCACCCACCAAATCACATGCCTCTGCTGCAGCCGTCTCCAGTCAGAATCCACCTGGCACCTGCTTCCTCGCCCCGCCCCTTGCTTTGAATGAACCCCCTGCTGTTGAAAGTAGAGCCCAGATCAGAGGCCTGAGCTGCAGGGGGGTCGCCTAGCTCTTGGGGGGTGGGGTACCTGTGGGAGACCTTCATCCACAAGAGGAAGGGGTTCAAAGATGCTGGACAGCCACACAAGTACAGCCAGTGACCAAAGATCTGCAAAACTTTGGAGTTTGGATCCAGAATGTTACATGAATCAATAGATAAAAAGAGAAATGATTTCTGGGTGCATATTCCTCCAGGGGATGAAACTTAAGCCTATTCTTCCAGAGAAAGTGCAGAAAAATTTTAAAAAACACGAGGAAATCCTCATGCTTTCTCTACCAAAAAATAACTATGGTTACCATTTAGACACAGTGTATTTCTTTGGTCCTTTAAAAATTTTTTTTAATGTTTATTTTTGAGAGACAGAGCATGAGCAGGGGAGGGGCAGAGAGAGAGAGAGAGAGAGAGAGAGAGAGAGAGACGGAATCTGAAGCAGGCTCCAGGCTCGGAGCTGTCAGCACAGAGCCTGACGTGGGGTTCAAACTCAGGAGCGGTGAGATCATGACCTGAGCCAAAGTCGGACACTCAACCAACAGCCACCCAGGCGCCTCTGGTCCTTTTTAAAAAAGTATTGAGATCACACTGTGTACACAATTTCATATTCTGCTTTTTGGTTTAACTCTGGATTACAAACATTTTACTACTTCCCCAAAACTCTTTGTAACAACATTTTATGACTTCATAGTATTCCACCTTGTGGCTGCATATGCATAATTTATGTAACTATTCCCAGAATGGGTTATTCAGATTGTCTCTCATTTTCATTGTTATTATGAGCATAAATCCTTGTCTTTGTTTCAAAGTGGGATAGTTTTAGAAGGGAATTTCTAAGCATAGAGTATGAATGCATTTGCGTTAGTTGACCCTTGGTCTACAGGATTATTTACAAAGACAGGAGGGAGAAATACCTTTAACAATCTTTGTACTATCTCCTCATTTTATTTTATTTTATTTTATTCATTTCATTTCATTTCTTTTATTTTATTATTTTTTGAGAGAGAGAGAGAGAGAGAGAGAGAGAGAGAGAGGCAGAGCCCTATGCAGGACTTGAGCTCACAAACCATGAGATCACGACCTGAGCCGAAATCAAGAGTTGGACGCTTAACTGAACCACCCAGGTGACCCTCCTCTCTATTTCTGTATGAACGACTTTCACCAGGAGAGAGGGACAGGGTAAGTGAGGATAATGTAAAGAAATAAACATTCAGGAAGGAGAGGCTTTCTGAAAAACTGTCCTGAGATGCCTCCTGGCTTGGATTATATTATGAAATGGTTTATCATCTGCTGAGGCACCTTGCAAGTGTACATGAGAAATTTTTGGCTAGCTTGTGGTTTGTACAGAGAGGAGAGAAACTCATCCTGATTTTGAATGAATAATGGGAACATTTTATGGTAAATGTAGTGGCAGGCAATACGTGATACTCTATTTTTTTTAATTTATGTATTTATTTTGAGAGAGAGAGAGACAGCATGAGAGAGAGTGTGTAAGCCTGAGTAGGGAAGGGGCAGAGAGAGAGAGAGAGAATCCCAAGCACTCAGCCACCAAGGTACCCCGATACTCTAATTTTTAATTGGGGTGAAAAAATTGATGGGTTACTATCTTTTAAAAATGCACATCCTAGGGTGACTGACTGGCTCAGTTGGTGGAACGTGCAACTCTCGATCTGTAGGTTGTAGGTTTGAGCCCCATGTTGGATGTAGAGATTACTTAATAAAAAATGCATACCCCAGAGAGAGAGAGGCAGAGCCCTATGCAGGACTTGATCTCACAAACCATGAGATCACGACTTCAGCTCAAGTCATACTCTCATGGTTTGTGGGTTCGAGCCCCGCATCGGGCTCTGTTGCTGACAGCTCAGAGCCTGGAGCCTGCTTTGGATTCTGTGTCTCCCTGTCTCTCTGCCCCTCTCCCCTGCTCATGTTCTGTCTCCATCTCTCTCTCAAAAATAAATAAACATTAAAAAAAATGCATGTCCTAAGTATCAACACATAGGGCCAAGCTTCACAAACATTAGTGGCCCATCAAAGTCACATGAAGGGCTTGTGGAAGCACAGGATTCTGATTTGCTGATGCAGTTGGTCCTGGGGACCACACTGTGAGGCTTTATTAAAGCCCATTTTTCAAACAGATTCTTTCCTTTTTTTTTTTTTTTTTTTTTTTGGTGTTGAATTGTATAAGCTCTTTATATATTTTAGGTATTAATTCCTTATTGGATATATTATTTGCAAATATCTTCTTCCATTCTGCAGGTTGACATTCTGGAGGTTTTGTTGATGGTTTCCTTCACTGTGCAAAAGCTTGGTATTTTGGTATAGTTCCAATAGTTTATTTCTGCTTTTGTTTTCATTGCCTGGGAGACACATTTAGAAAAAAGTTGATATGGCCAATGTCAAAGAAATTATTGCCTATGTTTTCTTTTAGGAGTTGGTTTCAGGTCTCACATATAGGTCTTTCATCCATTTTGAGTTTATTTTTGTGTATGGTGTAAGAAGGTAATCCAATTTCATTCTTTGGCATGTAGCTGTCCAGTTTTCCTTCATCATTTATTGAAAACACTGTCTTTTCCCCATTATGCAATTCTTGCTTCCTTTGCTATAGATTAATTGACCATGTAGGTGTGACTTTATTCCTGGCCTCTCTATCCTGCTCTATGGATGGATGTGTCTATTTTTGTACCAGTACCACACTGTTTTCATTACTATAGCTTTGTAGTACATCTTGAAATCTGGGATTCTGATAACACCAACTTTGTTCTTTCTCAAAATTGCTTTGACTATTCTAGGTCTTTTTTAGTTCCATACACTTTTAGGATTTTTTTTTTTGTTTTAGTTCTGTGAAAATGCATTGTATTTTGATAGGGATTGTATTAAATGTGTAGATTACTTTGGAGAGTATGGACATTTTAACAATATTAATTCTTTCAACCCCTGAGGATGGTAATCTTTCCATTTATTTGTGACATCTTCAATCTGTTCCATCAGAGTAAAGGTCTTTCGCCTCCTTGGTTGAATTTTTTCCTAGGTATATTATTCTTTTTGGTATGGTTGCTTATGAGATTGTTTTATTAATTTCTTTTGTTATTAGAGTATAGAAACACAACAAATTTCTGTGTCCTGTAAGTTTGCTGGATTCAGTTATTAGTTATAATAGCTTTTAAGCGGATCCCCTAGGGTCTTCTGTATATAGTATCGTGTCATCTGCAAACAGTGACAATTTTACTTCTTCCTTACCAATTTGGATATTTTATTTATTTTCTTGCCCAAATGTTGCAGCTAGATTTCCGGTACTATGTCGAATAAAATTGGTGAGAGTGGACATCTTTGTCTTTTTCCTGATCTTAGAGGAATGATCTCAGTTTTACACCAATGAGTGTGATGTTAACATGGGCTTTTCATTTATGGCTTTTATCATGTTGACGTATGTTCTCTCTAAACCCACTTTGTTGAGAGTTTTTATAATGAACAGGTGTTGCATTTTGTCAAATGTTTTTTTCTGCATCTACTGGGATGATAATACTGCTTTTGTCCTTCCTGTAGTTAATGTGATGACTGATTGATCATTAATTGATTTCAAATATTGAATCTTCCTAGCATCCCTGGAATAAAGCCTAGTTGATCGTGTTGAATGGTCCTTTTAATGTATTGCTAAATGTGGTTTGCTAGTATTTTGCTCATCAGGGATATTGGCCTATAGCTTTCCCTTTTTGTACTATCTTTGGTTTTGGTATCAGGGTAATACTGACCTTGTAGAATGAATCTGGAAGTTTTTCTTCCTCCTCTATTTTTTAGAACAGTTTGGTAAGAATAGGAATTAACTCTCTAATCTTATCTTGGGCTTTTGTTTGTTGGGAGTTCTTTTGATTACTGATGCAATTTCATTACTTGTCATAGGTCTGTTCAGATTTTCCATTACTTCCTGATTCAGTCTGGGAAGGTTGTATGTTCCTAGGAATTTATACATTTCTTCTAGGTTGTCCAGTTGGTTGGCATATAATTTTCCTTAGTATTCTCTTATAGCTCTTGGTTTTTCTGTGGTGTCCCTTATTATCTCTCCACTGTCATTTCTGATTTCATTTACTTGGTCCTCTCTCTTTTTTCTTGATGAGTTTGGCTAATGGTTTTTCAAAAACACAGATCTTAGTTTCATTGATCTTATGAAGTTTTGTTTTGTTAGTTTCTATTTCCTTTATTTCTGCTCTAACCTTTATTATTTCCTCTGTTCTACTAACTTTGGGCTTTGTTCATCTACTTCCTTTATATGTAAGATTAGATTGTTTATTTAAGATTTTTCTTATTTTTTAGGCATCACTATAAACTTCCCTGTTGGAACTGCTTTTGCTGTATCCCAATGATTTAGGACTCTTGTGTTTTCATTTTCATTGTCTTCATGTATTTTTTAATTTCCTCTTTGATTTCTTCAATAACCCATTGCTTGTTAGCAGCATGTTGTTTAGCCTTCATATATTTTGAGGGGTTTTTTTTTTCAGTTTTTTCTCATTGAAAAATGAGAATTGATTTGTAGTTTCATATCATCATGGTAAGAAAAGATGCTTGATATAATCTCAATCTTTTTAAAATTTATTGAGACTTGTTTTGTGGTCTAACATGTGATCTCTCCTGGAGAATGTTTCATGTGCCCTTGAAAAGCATGTGTATTCTGCTGGTTTTGGGTGAAATGTTCTGAATGTATCTTTTAGGTCCATCTGGTCTAATGTGTTATTTAAAGGCATTATTTCCTTGTTGATTTTCTGTCTAGATAATCTACCTGTTGATGCAAGTGGGGTATTAAAGTTCCCCTTTTTTTACTGTATTGATATCCACTTCTCTCCTATATTTGTTAATATTTGTTTTATTTATTTAGGTACTCCTATGTTGGGTGCATAGATGTTTACAATAGTTATATCTTCTTGTGGGATTGATTCCTTTATCATTATGTAGTGCCCTTGTTTGTCTCTTGCTACAGTCTTTGTTGGTTTTGTTTTTGTTGTTTTTTTTTCTTAGAGAGAGAGAGTGAGCATGAAAAGGGGGGAGGGAAGAAGGGGAGAGAGAGAGAATCTTAAGCAGGCTCCACACTCAGTGCAAAGCCTGACAAGGGGCTCAATTCCATGACCTTGGGATCATGACCTGAGCCGAAATCAAGAATTCGACACTTAACCAGCTGAGCCACCCAGGCTCCCGGCTACAGTGTTTGTTTTAAAGTCTATTTTGTCAAATATAAGTATTGCTCCCCTGGCTTTTTCCTTCTTCTTCCCTTTGCATGGAGTATCTTTTGCAGTCCCTTCACTTTCAGTCTGTATTATATCTTTAGGTCTGAATTGAGTCTCTTGTAGGCAGCATATATATGGGTCTTGGTTTGTTATGAATGCAGTCATCCTATGTCTTTTGATTGGAGCATTTATACCATTTACATTTAAAATAATTATTGCTATGTATGTACTCATTGTCATTTTGTTAATTATTTCTTGCCTGTTTTTGTAGTTCTTGTCTGTTCCTTTCTTCTCTTGCTCTCTTCCGTTGTGAGTTGGTGACTTTCTATCGTGTTGTGCTTAAATTTCTTTTTATTTTTTGTGTATCTTTTATAGGGCTTTGATTTGTGGTCACCTTTGATTTAATACATAACATCCTGTGTGCATGTATAGCAGTTTATATTAAGTTGATGGTCACTTTAGTTTGATCACTGAAAGCACTAAATTCTAACAGCACTAAATTTTTACTCCCCACTCCCATGTTCATATATATGATGTCATATTTTACATTTTTAACATTTTGTTATCCCTGGACTAATTTTTGTACATATAATCGATTTTACTACTTTTGTGTTTTAACCTCCATGCAGGCTTTATAAGGAATTAATTTGCAACCTTTATTATGTTTGCTTTTACCTGCAAACATTTTTTCCTTACGTGATTTTCTTACTTCTAGTGATGGCCTTTTCTTTCCACTTAAGTGGTTCCCTCTCACATGTCTCATAAGGCCAGTTTAGTGGTGATGGACTCCTTTAACTTTTGCTTGGAAAACTCTTTATCTCTCCTTCAATTCTAAATGAGAGTCTTCCCGAGTAGAGGAACTGACTTGGCTGCAGGTTTTTTCATTTCAACACTTGGAAGATACCATGCTGCTCCCTTCTGGTCTGCAAGGTGTCGGCTAAAAATTAAGCAGGTGGGTGTATGGGTTTTTTCCTGTATATAACTGTTTTCTTTTGCTGCTTTTCAAATTTCTCTTCAGCATTACTTTTACCATTTTAATTATTGTGTGTCTTGATACATAATATCAAGTTACAGGTTTATCTTGTTAGGGGCCACCTGTGCTTCTTAAACCTGGATGTCTATTTCCTTCCCCAGTTTAGAGAAGTTTTCAGCTATTATTTATCCAAATAAGTTTTCTACCCCCTTTTCTCTATCTTCTCCTTCTGGGATCCCTATAATGTGATTATCATTATGCTTGATGATGTTGCAGATGGAGTTCCCTTAACCTATTCTCATTTTTTTATTATTCTTTTTTCTTTTTGCTATTCGGCTTGGTTGCTTCATTACCCTGCTTCCAGATCGCTGATCTGTTGTCCTGTATTCTCTAGTCTGCTCCTGATTTCCTCTAGCATATTTCTCATTTCAGGTATCGCATTCCTTAGCTCTGATTGGTTCTTTTCTGTATTTTCTATCTCTTTGTTGAAGTTGTCACTGAGTCCATCCACTCTTTTCTCAAGTCTGGTGAGTATCTTTACGACCACTACATTTTTTATCTATTCCTGTCTCTTTTGATTGGAGCATTTAGGCCATTTACACTTATTTTTTTAAGTTTATTTATTTTTAGAGCACAAGTGGGGGAGGGGCAGAGAGAGAGAATCCCAAGTAGGCTCTGCACTATCCACACAGAGCCCGATGTGGGGCTCGAACTCATGAACTGTGAGATCATGCCCTGAGCCAAAGTCAGGTGCTTAACTAAGCCACCTCTCTCTGTCTCAAAACAAATAAAAAATAAACTTAAAACAAACTTAAAAAATAAAAATATAAAAGAATATAATAAAATAAAGGGGGGAAAAAAGAAGAAGAGAAAAAAAGAGGAAAGAGAAAGAAAAGAAAACACCAAAAAGAACAAACAAAACAAAACGAGGCACCTTATTTTCTATTCCCTGGTGCCACAGGGGCTGGTGTGGGCTTGTAGACCATGGGCTCACTGGGACAACCAGACCTGCTACTTATGGTGTCCAGATCCTGCTTCTGTCTGGACTTTCAAGGTGCAGTGGGAACCTAAACTGTGCTATTTTCCAGTCCTCTGACCTAGAGACCACTCCTGCAGCTCCTCTGCCACATGGTACAATTCTAGTGTCATCTCTTCTATACGAGAGTTGCTCTTTTAAACTGTGGCTCTTTTCTGTGCCTAAGGACAGAGGAAGCTGTTCCTGGTCCCTCAGTACTATCCCGCCCCACTGAGGTTCGTGGCATCAGGCATTGGGCTTCCCTTTGCCACCATGTCTCTCTCTCACTGTTCTCTTGCTGTTCTCTCTACCTTTGGCTGTTCAGAAGCTGTTCAGTCGGCCCTCAGTTCTTCTTCACGAGGAATTGTTCTATAAACAGGTGTCATTTGGTGTGTTCTGTGGAGGAGGTGAGTTCAGGGTCTTCGCCACCTGAGACCAGAACCTGCCTTGACCTCTTTGTCAGGCATACTGTTTATCTCCATTTCATTTAGCTTTTTTTTTTTTTTTCTGTGATTTTTGTCTTGTGCATTCATTTGGGACCTATCTCTGTGTCCTCATGTTATAGAATTCTCTGTGCTTCTTTCTATGTGTTAGGTAGGCCAGCCATGTCTCCTGGCCTTAAAAGCAGTGGCCTTGCATGGAAGAGGTCCCATGGTGTTCTATGCTGCAACCCCCCTGGTCCCTAGAACCAGCTACTCCATGGGTGTCCCCTGTGTGGGCCACATGTGCCCACCTGTTGTGGCTGAGCCACAGCTGCCGTGTGCACGTGGGTAGGTGGCGCCGTCTTCAGCCCAGGCGGCTGCAGTGACCTGCTTCGGCTGCTGTCACGCACCCTGGGCAGGGTTTGCTCCCCGTGAGGTTGAGAGCCCCGGCTGCAGCTGCCACCGGGTTGCTGTTGGGTGAGGCTGGCACTCAGCCTAGAGGTTTGCAGTTAGCCTCTGCCACGGCTGCGGGCACACTGATGGTCAGGGCTTCTCCCTAGGTAGCCAGCTAAGACCCCTGACTGCACAAACTGTAGGCACGCTGGTGTTTGGAGCTATCTCCCCAACTCCCCAGGAGCCACGGTGGAGGGACACCTGCCAGGGCAGGTCTGCAGGAGAAAGTTGGGGCGGGGCATGTGGTGCTAGCCTGCCGCCATAAGCGTCTGGCTGTCCAGGCTGGGGAGGGCAAGAAAAATGGGGTAGCGATTTTGTTCCTGGAGAAACGTCTAGCGGATCCTTGCCCCTCTGGCACACATTCTGAGATTAGTCAGTAAATCTTCTTCCCATAAACCCTAGGCACTTTTCAAACTTGCTGCTTCTGTGCTGTGTCTCCGGCCGAGTTATGTAGCATGCTGGATCTTTAAGGGGGGCCTTGGTTTTGTCTCACTGTCTGGCTCTCCCAGAGGTAAGCCCCGCTAATTTTTAAAGCTCCTAGGGTCAAGCCCTGCTGATTTTTTTTTTTAAGTTTTACTTTATTCATTTTTGAGAGAGAGAGAGAGCGAGCAGGAGAAGGGTGGAGAGAGAGAGAATCCCAAGCAGGCTCCCTGCTGTCAGTGCAGAGCCCGAGGCAGGGCTCAATCTCATGACAGTGAGATCACGACCTGAGCCCAGATCAAGAGACAGATGCTTAGCCAACTGAGTCACCCAGGCGCCCAAAGCCCTGCTGATTTTCAAAGCCAGACATTATGAGGACTTGTCTTCCCAGTGGGGGTCCCCATGCCAGGGCGCCCTGTGACAGGGGAGGGGCTGATCCCCTGAGTCCTTTCAGCTTGGAACGTCCCTCCATTTGTACTTAGTTGAACCGAGGGGTTCATGTCTCCCAACAACCATGTCTCCCCCAGTTCCTACCCTTTCTGATGTTTCCTTCTGTCTACAACTCCATGTGGACAGTCTGTTCTGTCAGTCTTCAGGTCATTTTCAGAGTTAGTTGCACAGATGTAGCTATTGCCTCTGTGTGACCAAGGTGAGCTCAGAATCCTCCTACTCCGCCCTCCTCCCTGCTTACATATCTCTTCTTCATTGTTCTTAAGAACAGCGATTCTCAGGGTGGAAGGAAAGAGGTACAGCTGTAAAACAGAAGAGGTTAAGTAGTCTTAACCTCTGTAGTCTTAAATTTGACCTGGAAACACCCGTTGAAACTATGATATATTCTTCATAAAACAAAGTGAAATACTTTTCTTCTATGTCTTTCTACTGGAAAAGCTTTGGAACAACAACAAAAAAAGGACAAGTTTTCATTGGTTTCAGCGAGCACCCTTAGCACATGAACTGTTCTCCAAATCATTTACCATTAAAAGGAACCAGAACTCCTTGAGGAAATCACTTATTCCAGGTTTGAGACTGGAAATGTACAAGGTAAGACTGGATCTCCTATCATATTAGAAAACGAGGAAAAAAAGAGAAAGCAAGGAAGTTATCGAAGCTACTGGAGACATATCAAGAGGACCAGAAGCCAACTGAAGGGCTCCCATTGACCAAAGATAGATTAATTTGACCTCTAGGACAGGATCTGCTCGAGTCATAAACAGACCCTGAAAACTGAAGGGTATCTCAATCCCACTTCACCAAAAACCTCTACTCCTGTGCCATGTTGGATATGGTACTATTTGGGATACCAAGTTTGGATCTTCTTTAGGCTATATCTGGGGGAGGAGTGGCCAAAAATTTTCAGATTTCCCCAAACTTATTTGATTTTTCCACTCCCCACCTTCTCAACCTCACCCCCCCCACACCCCTACACACAGACACACCAACCACTCACCCCTTCCCTCATCGAAAAGGCCTCTCCATTCTTGTTAGTGAAAACAGCTTTCCCCTGATAACCTCTCTGTACCGTTTCAATGGCTACAGTCAAATTCAGTGATTTGAGTCAACCAAGTCTTGGCTCTTCCTATGTCAACAGATGGTTTTTGAAGTTTAGAAAGACATTTAATCTCTCCACCAAGCCTTTCAACAACCACTGATTGAATGGGTGGGAAGCCAGAGGGTAACCTAAGATTGAAGGGCCTGAGGAGAACACAAGGTTTATGTCTTGAAACCTGATATCCTTCATGTCCTGGGCCCGGTGGCCAATCTCCGTATCCCTAAAGGTGGAACAAAGAGACATTGTGTGTCCCTGAGGGAATGCGATATAACATGTTCATTACCGCCTATGAAACAGTTCTTACCTAAAATGTGGAGCCTGAATCTGAGAATCTAAATATAACTACCAACTGAGTGAAACCAAAGGTCAGAATAAAAGTTAAATCACACCATGAGAAAACAAACATAAATTATGGAACATTCTATGGGATGAAAGCACGTGCGAAATAGGGAGAGATAGGTGCTGTAGAACAACAAATACAACACGTGGACCTTGCTTGACTCAGACCAGCTTATTATAGAAATACATTTTTTACACATCCCTGATTTTTTTTATGCAATCAGAAAACTTTGACTATAGAACAAACATCTGAAATCAAGGAATCATTGTTTCCTTTGTTAGAGGTAATAACGAATGACATTGTGCTTTTTTTTTTAAATGTTTATTTTTGAGAGAGACAGAGACAGAGAGACAGAGTGCGAGTTGGGGGAGGGGCAGAGAGAGAGAGAGAGAGAGAGAGAGAGAATCCGAAGCAGGCTCCAGGCTCTGAGCTGTCAGCACAGAGCCCGATGTGGGGCTAGAACTCACAAGTGGTGAGATCATGACCTGGGCTGAAGTCGGAGGCCTAACTGACTGAGCCACCCGGGAGCCCCTACAACCAATCAACTTCTTAAGAAAGCATATTTTATCGAATATTTGCTTTTAAGAAACAAGGAGAAGAAACGCTAAAATGTTAGCAACTGAATAATGCAAATACCAATGTCACGATCAGCTTTGGGCTTCAAATCCTAAATTTGAATCCCAGCTTTGTCACTACAGGTGAAAGCGTTCATATATCTCAGAGAAAGCCTGTTGTGTGTGGCCAGAAAGGACTGTGATATCTAATAAAGCTAGCCCCTGATTGTGGTTTATCACAGCACAGATGGCACTCACCTTTGAGATAAGTGTCCCCGGGACCTCTGCTTGCCATTTCTGCCTCGGTCAAAATGCTAGCCAGTGATGGTCTCCCTGCATCTGACGCCGGTGCAGAGACCACGTGGCCACCTTGACAGATCATCTTGTGCCCGCGTAGTGACCCTGCTTGAAAAGACGCCCTTGAAGCTTCGGCATGAGCTGCTGTGACGCGCCCTTCTCTGAGCTGTTGGTTACTGCCTCTCTCCCATCCCCCTCCTCCCCCCTCTGCCCAACCGAGAGGGACATTTTCTGCTCAAGCCCTTGTTGCTGTGGGAAAGCACTTGTGGGCTCTGCAGTTTGCCCCAGTCTCTGAGAGTCCAGCCCATTTTGCTCAGATGTTCCTTCCACAGTGTCCTACGCGATTCTTACTCACGCACCACCCATCTTATTGGATGGATCCCACCATCTGTCGGTCGTGGCTGTTTTCTTCTGCATCCAAACACAAAGCTGTTCACTTTGTCTCTTGGTCTTATTCCTCTTGGATTTTTGGTTTTCTCCCCATCTTTCCTGTTTGCAGTGCCCGCACAGCCCCCCAGTAACTGTAGGAGCGTGCTCTTACAGTGGACATCCATGTATTTGATGGCTAGAAAATGTAACGTACTAATATTTGTAAACACTGACTGATGGAGGCTGGCATTGATTTTGAGGGGAAAATTGCCATCAGTTCATGGAAGGATCACACTCCATGAGCCCATTTTTTGGCCATGCCCATGTAAATAAGGTAAGTTCCTACCCCAAACAGATGCTTCCGACTGAGATATTAATCACTTAATGTAATTTATACTGCTTTTTAAACGCAGTCCTTGGGGTGCCTGGGTGGCTCAGTCAGTTAAGCATCTGACTTTGGCTCAGGTCATGATCTCACGGTTCGTGAGTTCGAGCCCCACATCTGGCTCTGTGCTGAGACCTCTGAATCTGGAGCCTGCTTGGGATTCCATGTCTCCCTCTCTCTGACCCTTCCCTGTTCACGCTTTGTCTCTCTCTCTCAAAAATAAACATTAAAAATTTTAAAGAAAAATAAAGGCAGTCCTTGTTAGGGCCAGAGTATGGCTCTGCAGAGGTTATAAGGATGTTAGTAATTTGGAGGGTGGCCCTGGAGGTAGGGGAAGGGAGGAGGGCTTCCTGGGAGGAAGGCAAGGAGCCCGCCCAGCACTGTGGCAGGGAAGGGGTAAGAGGGGCTGACCCCTGTAAGTGGCTTTCCAGAGCTGAGCTATCTGCGATCAGGTGTGAAGTTTTGTTTTTCTGTATTTTTAGTTTGTGCCTGGATTTGGTATGACAGACGATCTTGTCTTCTCGGTGCCTTGTGGAAAAAAGAGAAATAAAGGTCTGTGCCCATACTTTGGGAGGAAGCGAACTCACGGTATGAATAAGGATTAAGTGTACTTGCAAGTGATAGAAATCTGAAAATGAGCAAGTTTAAGCAAGATAGAAATTGTTTCTCTCTCAAGGAAACACGATCCAGAGATACCTAGTTCAGGACTGGGAAGGCGGTGCCGCGATCGGTGGGAACCTGGGATCCTGTCGCCCTGTAGCTCCACGAACATGTGGCTTTGACCCGTGGTCTGAAGTGCCAGCCACGCTGTCCACATGCCGGCTGCCAGGGAGGGGGAAGGAGATAAAGACAGGCACTCCTCTGGCCTCTAAAGACACCCGGTCAAGTTCCAGGTGACACTTCTACTCGTCTAACTGATCCGAACATACTCATGACCTCACTGCAGGGAGGCTGGGAAACGTCACTTTTGCTTGGGTGCACACGGATTCAGCCAGAAATCACAAGTTCCACTAGAATAGAAGGAGGGAAGAGTGATATCAGCCATGTGACAGTTAGAGTAGTGTCCTCCCCCCCATCCCCAAGGAGTCCCTGTCCTAATCCCCAGAACCTGGGAATGTCACCTTACATGGCAGGAGGGACTTCGCAGATGTCGTTAAGCTAGAGCTCTTGAGATCAGGAGATAATCTTGGATTATCTGGGTGCGGCTGATAATCCAGATCACCTCTTGAATCCTTAAGAGCAGGGAATCTTTCCTGGCTGTGGTCAGAGGGAGGTGTGACTACGGAAGCAGGACCAGAGACACCGACATTGCTGGCTTTGAAGATGGAAGGGGCCGCGAGCTAAGGAATGTGGACGATCTCTAGAAGCTGAGAAAGGCAAAGGAACAGATTTCCTGTAGGGCCTCCAGAAGGAATGCAAGCCTGCGGACACTTTCTTTTAGCCAGAACAACTCACATCAGACTTCTGAGACCTACAGGAAATAAATCTGTGTTGTTTCAAGCCACTAAATTTGTGCTCATCTGTTAAGCAGCGTAGGAAACAAAGGTCTACAACCGAAAGTCTCTTCTGCACCCATGCAGACATCAAAGCGGTCCTCAGATGGGTAGCGGTGACAGACCCGGGCAGGACGGAGCAAGCACCAAGCAAGGGATTTATACAAACTCACACACTCATCCAGGATCCTAAGCAGTAATCCCTGGAGAGGGGGCTGGACGTTCTGCCCACGTGCAGGATGAGGCCTGCGCTATTAGTAAAGGAGAGGGTGATGCAAAGATGTTATATTATCCCCCTCTTGTCCCTCACAAATCTGCATTCCCGCAAAGAAAACCATGGCAGGGAATAGATTTTCGTTATCTGGATGGAGGGGGTGGTGTGGTGGAAAGTTAAGATCAAGAGGCCCAGATTTCGCTCCTTTTTTTCATGCAACATACATTCATTGAGTACCTACAGGGTGTCCATGAAGTCTGCACACATAAATCATCATTTGTGCTTTCCAAATTGAAGAGGTCCTGGGTGACACTGTGTGCATTTGCCTGTATCCCTGGGCTTTGTGGACACTGGCCGTGCACCACAGAAAGCAGTGAGCCAGACAGACGTGGGTCTGCTCCTGTGGAGCTTAGCTTAGCGTCCACCAGGAAGGTTAAGGACTCCACACGGGGGGGGGGGGGGGACCCTAGGTGGGGAGGGGTGTCGGGATGGGTCTGCTGTCACTGGCTCACATTGTGGTCCAGTCACTTACCAGGCTGTCCTTGAGCAGCTTCGCCTCTGTGTGCCTGGTTTGCAGAAAACGACATCTGGGTGGTTGCTAGGATTGACTGAGTTCACACACTTCCAAAGCATTTAGAACATAGTAAGTGCCCAATATGTATTAGCTGCTTCTGTAATTGTTGCTAGCTATGTGACCTGGAGCCTGGACCTCATTTTCCTGTCTTTTTTTTTTCTTAGAAAGAGAGAGAGTGAGAGAGTGAGCTGGGGAGGGACAGAGAAAGGGAGAGAGAGAAACCCAAGCAGGCTCCACATTGCCAGTGTAGAGCCTGATGTGGGGCTTGAACCCATGAACTGTGAGATCATGACCTGACCCAAATTCCAGAGCTGGATGCTTAACTAACTGAGCCACCCAGGTGCCCCGATGGGGGGGTCTCCCTGTCTTGATAACCTGGCACACCTCACAGGGTCCATGGGTTCAGACCAGGACAAGTGTAAAAGACATTTATGCGATTAAAGCACATTACAAAGCGAATGGTGCTTTATGGGTTTACTGACTTGAGTCTGTTATGTACTGCCTGTCTCTCCTTCACTACACGTAAACTCACAACGGCAAGGAATCTTGATCTCTTTTGTCACTGATAATGTCCCAAGCTCCAAGAACAGTGACTAGTACACAAAGCCCTCAATAAGGAATTGTCAACTTCCTTGAATGAATGAACAAATAAACGATTGATTAAGTGATCCTGGGTATAGTCTGCTTAGGCTGCCATTACAAAATACCACAGATTGGGTGCCTTAACAAACAAAAATTTATTTCTCACAGTGCTGGAGGCCAGAAAGCCCAAGATCGGGAGCTGGGTGATTTAGTTCCTAGTGAAAGCTCACTTCCGGGCCCGCAGACAACGGCCTTCTTGCTGTGTCCTTACAGGCAGAGAGAGGGAGAGGGAGAGGGAGAGGGAGAAAAAGAGAGGGAAGGGGAGAGGGAGAGAAAGAAAAAGAGAGAGGGAGGGTTAGCTCTCTGGTGTCTCTTCATATAAGGACAGGAATCCTACTAGATCAGGGCCTCACCCTCTATTGCTAAGCTGCTCTCTTCCCTGAGTGTCTGGCTGAGCTGCTGAAGGTCACAAACAGTTCAGCAGGTGCAAGTACTATCCACAGACTCTAATAATTGATTTTGTGTTCATGGCGCACTTATTACAGGACGTTGTTCATTATTAACTTGTTGCAACATGCACTTATGCTTATGAATTTATAGGTATCGTAAATAATGTGACAATTGTTCAAAGGCATATTGCTAAATCTTTAAAAAAAAATTTTTTTTAATGTTTATTTATTTTTGAGAGAGAGATAGAGGACAAACAGGGGAGGGGCAGAGAGAGAGGGAGACACAGAATCTGAAGCAGGCTCCAGGCTCTGAGCTGTCAGCACAGAGCCCGACAAGGGGCTCGAACCCATGAACTGTGAGATCATGACCTGAGCTAAAGTCGGACGCCCAACCGACTGAGCCACCCAGGCACCCCTACATATTGCTAAATCTTATGTCCATACTGATCACCAGCGTGCAAATATGTCAGTTTTGTGTGAAGGGCAAACATTGTGCACGGTTCATAATTCTCAGGGCCCTTATCTCTAAAGTACACACATGCCTGGAGATATCAAGTAAAACAAGACTCCAGATGCTAAGTAAATGGCCCCTGTTCTTGTGACAGCTACTTACTGGGTAACAAAACAAATAAACATGAAATCTAGACAACATATAAATCTTACGACCAAGAAAATACGTCGAAACCAAACACAGCACATTGCTCTAGGCTAGATCTCACAAACACACACAGCATCGATTTCACAACGATTTCAGAAGAGACTGGGAAAACCACTCCGCCTCACTCATAGGTTCAATTAGCTTTAGAGCCCCAATTCCAGCGGGGCGCTGACCCAGGTCACACCTATTTCACAGTGCTGCAGGGACTCCAAGGGCCATAGGCATGGTGGCAGCCAGACCAGGAGACCAGGGGCCACTCCAGTATTGCAGCAGAGTCAAGTTAACGGTGGTTGTTATGGAGACAGCTAGTGTTCTTCATGAATGAACAGCAGCCGTTCCTTTGCTCTGCCCAAAGAAACACTGTCTGTGCCTGGGGACCCAGCTGGCTCCTTACAAAGGCACATGCCACCAAAGAGGGGGCTCGGAGGCAGAAGTGACCTAGCCTTCTTCGTACATGTTGATTGAGCTCTGCTATAGAGAACGCGACGCAAGCCTATTTTCTCCCCTCCCTACCTCCGGCCCAAACATGGCTTGATTGTGAAAAGGACCATGGACAACCACAACTGGCTTTTTGCCCTGTCGGTGACTGCACACACTGAGTTTTCCACAGCTTCCAAAGCCTTTCCTAAAGGGAGTGGTGGGAAAATTCCAGAAGACAAACACTCGGTAAGTGAACCCCAATACAGAGGGGTGTTCTCACAGACCGTAGAGCAGCCTGTCAAGCCCGGAGAGTTTTTCCGGAGATGCCACCTTCTTGCTGATGGACAGTCTGCTTACTCTGCAAAGCTGAAGCTGGCTAGATGCAAACTTCGCACTGTGCGCTCTCTCTCTCTGTATCTGCTATGTGTGGAGCAGAACACTATTTCGTGATGGGGGATATGACCTCGGAGACTGGAGTCCCTATCCTCAAGAAACTCAGAAATCTCTTGGGTCCACAAATGAACAATCAGATAAAGTGGAATAGAAGTGGATAAACCCAACTGATACCGGGGCTGCCAGGGGTAAGCCTGTGAGATCACCAACTTTAGAGCTGAGTAAATGGAGGACGAATCATTTAAATGCATAGCTTGAAAGCACCAAGAACAGGGCTATGCAGCCATCAAGAAGAACAAGGCAGAGCCACATGTGCTAAGAGGGAATAATCCTGGGATCCACTGGACACTGACCAAAGGTAGGAGCATAACAGCATGTGTGATGTGTTGCCCGTCGGTGGAGACAGGCAGTGGCCAGGGGGAGGAAGAGGATGTGAACACGCAGAGAAACAACCCAGAAGCATTCCCAAGAAACTGGTACCAGATTTCCCTTGAAGGACAGAAACTAGGAAATTAGGAGTTGGAGTGGGGTGGGGCGGGACTTACTTTTCACTACATGTTGAATTTGTTACAGTGTGGGTGTATTAGCTTCTATGATCTTTTGAATTTAATTTAAAATAACTTCTAAGACACCTATACGTAGCATTCTTTCAAAAATTTTTGTTTAACGTTTATTTGTTTTTGAGAGACAGAGATAGCACAAGCAGGGGAGGAGCAGAGAGAGAGGGAGACACAGAATCTGAAGCAGGCTCCAGGCTCTGAGCTGTCAGCACAGATGTGGGGCTCAAATCCACGAACTGGGAGATCATGACCTGAGCCGAAGTTGTACACTTAACCAAGTGAGCCACTGAGGCTCCCTGATAGTGTTTTTTTGTTTTTTTTTAATTTTTTTTTTCAACGTTTATTTATTTTTGGGACAGAGAGAGACAGAGCATGAACGGGGGAGGGGCAGAGAGAGAGGGAGACACAGAATCGGAAACAGGCTCCAGGCTCCGAGCCATCAGCCCAGAGCCCGACGCGGGGCTCGAACTCACGGACCGCGAGATCGTGACCTGGCTGAAGTCGGACGCTTAACCGACTGCGCCACCCAGGCGCCCCAGCTGATAGTGTTCTTTAAAAAAAAAAATTTTAATGTTTTTATTTATTTTTGAGAGAGAGATACAGAGCATGAGTGGGGGAGGGGCAGAGAGAGGGAGACACAGAATCCAAGGCAGGCTCCAGGCTTCCAGCACAGAGCCCAATGTGAGGCTCGAACCTGCCAACGTGAGATCATGACCTGAGCTGAAGTCAGACGCTTAACCGACAGAGCCCCCCAGGCACCCCTCCACAATAGCATTCTTTATTTGGGGTAAAGAGAAGCAACATTGTGTGTGTGTGTGTGTGTGTGTGTGTGTGTGTGTGTGTGTGTATTGAATTCAATCCCAATCCAAATCTCAAGCATGCTTTTTTGTAGAAATGGACAAGCTGATTCTAAAATTCAAATGGAGGAGCGCCTGGGTGGCTCAGTCAGTTAAGCGTCCTACTTTGGCTCAGGGCATGATCTCATGGTTCATGAGTTCGAGCCCCGCACAGTACTTTGTGCTGACAGCTCGGAGCCTGGCGCCTGCTTCAGATTCTGTGTCTCCCTCTCTCTCTACCCCTCCCCCACACACGTTCTGTCTCTCTCTCAAAAATAAACAAACATGAAAAAAATTAAAAACAAAATAAAACAAAATAAAATTCAAATGGAAATGCAAAGACCCAGAAGAGCCGAAACAAGTCTGGAAAAGAACAAAGAAGAAGACCTAACACTACTTGATTTCAAGAATTATTGTAAAGCTGTGCTGTTCAAAACACCATGGTATCAGCCAAAGAGTAGGCAAGAATTCAAGGAACGGGATAGAGGGCATGTACATAGCAAACTCTGGAAGGATATACAAGAAACTAATGGCAGTGACGATCTTCTTTCAGGCTGGGAGCTGGTTGGAGGCAGACCAGGAAGGGACACTTTTCACTGTGTCCATATTTAACATGCAAATCATGTGAATGTATTAACTATTCAAACAGTGAAATTCAATAAGCATTTATGACACTCCTTAAAGTGCAGTTTATGCTAACTTTCCAGTTGGGAGAAGAATTATCAGGAAGTATTATACACTTTCCATTTGGCAAGACAAAAAAAAAAAAAAAAGAGAGAGAGAGAGAGAAATCAAATTGTCCGTCAGAACAATTCAAGATAAGGTTTAGGTCCTGGGGCTCTTGGACTTTCCAAAGACAGTAAGTTCTGTCTGAGAAGATGAGGAGAGATCACATCTGAGAAAGGTGTTCAGCCTTTGCCAGTCCAGGGGGGTTCACATCCAGTCCCAAAGTCAAGAAACTTTGTCAAGAGAGAGGCTGGATTTCTGATTCTCTCCCCTGTAAGAGGTCACAGTCCACAAGATGTTTTTTTTGTCTTCCTTTCTTTTTTTGAAGGTTTTTTTTTGTTTGTTTTGTTTTGTTTTCTTCTCCTTCTCCTTCTTCTAAATAATCTGTATGCCCAGCATGGGCCTCGAACTCATGACCCCGGGATCGACTCTCATGTTCTGCTGTCTAAGCCAGGCAAGCACCCCTGTCTTCCTTTCTTTTTAAAAGCAGCTTTATTGAGGATAAGTCAGCTTTAGTGGCAGATAATAAATTGTAATATTTAAAGTGTATAATTTGATATTGGACATATGTATTGAGAATTGCAAAAAGTCTCAGCACTAAAGACTCCATCCAGCCCCCCAACACCACAAGACTCTACAACGGTGCCTAGTAGCCTAAGGTCTGGAATGACTGAGCCCTCACCTGGGAAAGCTCAAGCCGACAAAAGAATTTACTGTTTGTTCCAGCCAAGATGGATAAGCCCCCAACCTCCCTTGCCTTAGAGCATTTGCTTTAGAAAACGTGCAATTGTAAATCCTTTATCCTGCCTCTCTAAGATATATACAGATTTTCGGGCACGTGGGTGGCTCAGTCCATTGAGTTTCTGACTTCAGTTCAGGTCATGATCTCACAGTTCATGAGTTTGAGCCCCACATCGGGCTCACTGCGGTCAGCACAGAGCCCACTTCGGATCCTCTGTCTCTCTCTCTCTCTGCCCCTCCCCTGCTCAGGCTGTCTCTCAAAAAATAAATAAAACCATTTACAAAAAAGATATCTACATGTTTCTACAACTCAGGAACATCTTTCTCAAGAATGTGGGAGCCTTTCCTTTGAAATGTGATCATCAAGAAGGATGTGGCCCCCCATTTCCCAGTCTCAGGAACGGTAGGAGCCTAACTTGGAGAAGCACCAGGTAGCAGACACAGATGGTCTTTTCTTTTAACTTTTTTTTCTCCTTAGGGGCAGACAAAGAGGGGGAGAGAAAATCCCAAGCAGGCTGCACCATGGGTGCAGAGTCTGACGCGGGGCTCAAATTCATGAACCACGAATCATGACCTGAGCCCAAATCAAGAGTCCGATGCTAAACCGACTGACCCACCCAGGCACCCCTGGACACAGATGGTCTTAATCACATCCCTGAACATCCTTCAGTGGCCTTCCTTTAGCTCACCCCACTTATTAAAGGGCTTCCTGCCTTTTGCTTCTGGGGAGTTAAGCTTAGGTCATACTGAGTCTTTCCCCCACAGCAGTAGTACTGAATAACTCTTGTCCTATGGCCTGTAACTAGTGTGCTGCTTTGTTTCTCTTTGACCCTGTACACCAATGAGATGATCCTCCCGATCAAGGTAGAGAACATGCCCAACCCCTTCAGAAGTGCCCTTGGGCCCCAAGGTAGGGCCTCTCTCCTGACCCTCCCCACCTACTTCCCATCCTAGGTAACCACTGCTATGCTTTCTGTCCATGTAGATGTGTTTGCATTTTCTAGACTTTTATATATACACAATCATACAATATTTATTCTTTTCTCACCTGGCTTCCCCACTCAGAAGAATTATTTTGAAATTCACATATTGTTGGGTGTGTCAATAGTTCTTTCCTTTTTACCACTGAGTAATATTCTATATATGCATATATTACATTTTTTGAACGCATTTACCCATTGACAGAGGAAGCTTCCTGACTTTGGGTATTACAAATGAAGCTGCTGTGGGGGCACCTGGGTGGCTCACTCAGTTGGGCATCTGACTCATGATTTTGGCTTAGGTCATGATCCCAGGGTCGTGGGATCAAGCCCCATGTGAGACTCCGCGACGAGCATGGAGCCTGCTTAAGATTCTCTCTTTACCTCTGCCCCTCCCCTACTCATGCTTTCTCTCTCTCTCTCAAAACAAACAAAAACAAATGAAGTTGCTATGAACATATTTGTACAAGTCTTTATATGGATGAATATTTCCTTTTGGTTAAGTATTTAGAGTAGAGGACACCAAGTGTGTGACTCTTGGTCTGGGCGTCATGAGTTTGAGCCCCATGTTGGGTATAGTGATTACATATACAATAAATACACTTAAAAAAGTATCTAGAAATGCAATGGCTGGATCATATGGTAGTTGTACGTTTAACCTTTTGAGAAATTGCCAAATTCTTGGTTCTCGTAGTTTTGTTGTGTTATTAGTTTTGGGGCTTTTTTTGCAGATTCCATCAGATTTTCTGATACAATGATCTGATTGATGCTGATGTGTGCAAAAAAAAGATAGTTTTCTGACCTGTTACGCCTTTTATTTCTCTTGCCCAGTTGCACCCCTGGTACGGCGTTAAAAAGTGGTGGGAGCAAGCACTCATGCCTTATTCCTGACCTGAGGGGGAGAGTATTCAGTGTTTCACCATGAAGTTTGAAGTCAGACGTAGGGTTTTTGTAGATGCCCTTTATCAGACTGAAGAAGTCCCCTTGTGTTATTAGTTTGCGGAAAGTTCTTATCAGGAATAAATGTTGGATTCTGTCAAACACTTTTTCTCCATGTAAGGAGATAGCATACGATTGGGTTCTTGGTTTTGGCCTTTCAGTTAATACAGTGAATTACAAGAAATGATTTTCAAATGTTAAGCCACTCCACATTCCCGGGATAAACCCCCTTGGCCACGTTGTTTTATTTTTTAATATATTGTTGCATTCAGTTTGCCAAAATTTTGTTCGAATTTTTGTATCCACGTTCATGAAGGATATCGGGGTGTCGTGTCCTTTTCTTGTGATATCTTTGATTAGTGTCAGTATGAGGATGATGCTGGCCTTGTAAAATGAGTTGGGAACTCTTTTTCTTCTCCCTCTTCAATGTTTTGGGAAGAGTTTGTGTAGAATTGTTACTATTTCTTCTTTCAATGCTTTTAAAACTTCACCGGTAAAGCCACTGGGGCTTTGTCTCTGTGTCTTCAGGCTGCCAGAACAAAACAATATAGACTGGGTATGGCTGGTAAATACCAGAAATTTATTGCTCACAGTTTTGGAGGCTGGAAGTCTGAGATCAGGGAGCTTCCGTGGTCGAGTTCTGGTGAAAGCACTCTTCTGGGTTGCAGACTGCTGACTTCTCATTTTATCGTCACACAGTGGAAGGGACAAAGGAGCCCTCTTGGGCCACTTTTGTAAGGACACAAATCCCATCCATGAGGACTCCACCCTCCCAAATGTCCCACCTTCTAATACTACCACCTTGGGGGGTAGGTTTCGATACAGAAATTTTGGGTTGACACATTCAGGCCCTAGCAGCTTGAAGTTTTCTTTATGGGATTTTTTTTTTTAATTTTTTTTCAATGTTTATTTGTTTTTGAGCCAGAGAGAGACAGAGCATGAACAGGGGAGGGGCAGAGAGAGAGGGAGACACAGAATCTGAAACAGGCTGCAGGCTCTGAGCTGTCAGCACAGAGCTCGACGCGGGGCTCGAACTCACGGGCTGTGAGATCATGACCTGAGCTGAAGTCGGACGCTCAACCGACCAAGCCACCCAGGCGCCCCTATGGGATTTTTTTTTAATGTTCCTTTATTTTGAGAGAGAGAGAGAGCAGGGGAGGGGCAGAGAGAGGGGGAGAGAGAGAATCCCAAGCAGGCTCCGCACTACCAGCACAGAGCCTGATGCAGAGCTTGAACCCACAAACTGTGAGATCATGACCTGAGTCAAAATCAGGAGTCAGACGCTGAACCAACTGAGCCACCCAGGAGCCCTTATGGAATGGTTTTTAATTACAAATTCAATTTCTTTAATAAATATGGGGCTATTCTGACTATGTATGTTTTTCTTTGGTGAGCAAAGGTAGTTTATGTCTCTGAAGGGATTTGTCCATTTCATCTAAGGTGTTGAATTTATTGGCATGAAGTTGTTTGTAAAATTCTCTTACCTTGTTAATATCTATAGCCATTATTTATTCTTTCATTCCCGTTTCATTTATTGTTTGGTTGGGTTGTTTAAAAGTGTCTTATTTAGTCTCCAAAACTGTTTCCTGTTTGCCTGTCTTGGCTTACAGCAGAATCTGGGGCAAGGTTGCCCACTGGAGGCAGAGTCTTACAAGAGCTCAGAAGCTCAGTTTGGTGCTTAACCCCAGTCGTTATACCAAGACACAAGGATTTGAAATTGATAGGCATAGCTGATGTGCCCCCCACCCTTTCTGAAGTGCTTATTTATTTTTGAGAGAGAGGCAGAGCGTGAACGGGGGAGGGCCAGAGAGGGAGACGCAGAACCCTGTGTCGAACTCACGAACTCTGAGATCATGGCCTAAGCCAAAATTGACCGCTTAACTGACCCAGCCACCCAGCCATCCCATAATGTGCCCCTTCAAGACAGGTGCCAGTGCTCAGGTCAGTGACACAGGGGGGCGGAGGGGGAGGGGCAGTCCCCAAACAACTACCTCAAATTAACAGCTGAGAAAAAACAGCAGGCTTGTTGTGCAAACACAGGTCAAGACAAATGCTCAGTTGGGGATATCTGAATAAGGACAGTACAGATGATATTAGGAAGATTATTATTAATTTTGTTAGGTATCTGAATAATAGCTATGCAGAACAATGTGGGTTTTTTCCCCCATATGAATATTAAGGTATTTGGAGTGAATTTGGAACTGTAATGTATCTTATTTTATTTCATTTCATTTTATTTTATTTTATTTCATTTCATTTTATTTTATTTCATTTCATTTTAAGTAGGCTCCATGCCCTACATGGGGCTTGAACTCACAACCCTTAGATCAAGAGTCGCATGCTCTCCCGACTGAGCCAGCCAAGTGCCCCTGCAATTTATTTTGAAATACTTAAGCAAAAGAAAAAGGGTTCTATCTCCTTCTCTCTTATTGAAACTAAGTTATGGTCTGCATCAACAGAGCCCATGACTCAGCACCACTGAAGCTTTGCAGCTGGATGGAGGACGGAGGAAAGAAAGCCCACACCCCTTCCTGGTAGGGACATGTTGCAGTGAAACCGCTTAAATACATAAAGTGAACAGAAATCAAAATGGCTGTGCTGATGCTACAGAGAAGCTCGATTTTCAGGGAACCTTTATCCTTTCTTTTGCAAACCTCCTCTCCTCCCTTCTTAGCCTTGTGTATCCAGAACCCGGAACTCAGTACCACCCTGAAAACAGGAGGAGAGAGGCCAGCAGCATACATAATTCCTGTCGAAACTAGCTAGATCCTGTATTTCCCTTTGAATCCCCACCTCCCAGCCCCTTCCTCCAAGAGGGCTCAAGGTGTTTTGAAGACCACAGCCTGCTGAACCTACTTTGCCCAGAAAAGCAATTAAAGCTACTGTTCCTCTGCGTCCCAAACTCTGTCTTCGAGCTGTATTTTGGCTCCAAAGCACGGAGGTTTTCAACAGCACCAGGAATGACATACAGCACTTCCTCCAATCCGCTGGCCAGAACTTAGCCACAGGGACAGACTTTCCTGCCAGAGCAGGTGGGGAAATGGAGAATAGAGTCAAGGTGGTCCCATGTCCCATGGAAACTCGAGGTTCCTACTACTGCAAAGAAGAGAACAGATAACAGGGGACAGTGACTAGTGTCTGCCCCCTGTAGAAGTAACTACCAGAGCCAGTTCTCAAAAGAATTGCTGCTGTGGGGTTGAAGAGTTGATTCCAACAGGATACTGGAATCCAGCTGGGAATTCCAGGGAAAACAAGCCCTTATTTCCCACGGTTAGGTGTGAACAGAACATGTGCCCTTTTGACTCGGAACTCTTCAGACCTATAACACAGCACTTCTCAAACTTTAATGTGCAGATTAATCACCAGGGCATCCTGTTGAAATGCATAATCTGATTCCAGTGGTCAGGGGTAGACCCCAGGATTACGCATTTCTTTTTTCTTTTTCTTTTGTTAATGTTTATGTAGTTTTGAGTGAGAGAGAGAAAGAGAGAGAGAGAGAGAGAGAGAGAGCATGAGTGGGAAAAGGGCAGAGACAGAGAGGGAGACACAGAATCCAAAGCAGGCTCCAGGCTCTGAGCTCTCAGCACAGAGCCCGACGCAGGACTTGAACCTGTGAGATCATGACCTGAGCCAAAGTCGGACACTTAACCGAGTGAACCACCCAGGCGCCCCAAGGATTATGCATTTCTAACAAGCTCCTGAGTGAGACCATGGCGGCTGGTCTGAGGATCATGCTTTGAGTACAGCACCCTGTAATAGGTTGAATTGTGTCCACCAAAAAGATGTGTCCAAGTCCCAAACCCTAGTGCCTGTAAATACAACCTTATTAGGAAATAGGATATAATTAAGACATAAATTACGATGAGGTCTATACTGGATTAGTGTGACCCCTAAATGCAACCACGGTGTCCTTATAAGAAGAAGAGAGGACACATGGATTCGCACAGAGAAGGAGGCAGAGGTTGAGGTGGTGTACTTATAAGCCAAGGAATGCCAAGATTGCCAGCATTAAGCAGAAGCTGAAAGAGGCCAGGAAGGACCCTCCTCTGGAGACTTCAGAGGGATCATGGCCCCGCCTGCATCTCGAATTCAGACCTCTAGCCTCCAGAACCGTGAGAGAATACGTTTATGTTTTCTTAAGCTACCCAGTTGTGCCAATTTGTTATGGCACCCCTCGGAACCTAATACCCACCCTTGATTTGGTGTGTGGATGAGCTGGAAGATTCTCTCTGGGTTCTGCATTATCAATGTTGTGCCACATTTCATTTCCTTTATTCCCAAGGCAGCATTCTCAAAGTGTAGAGCAATGACTTAGGATCTTCACTTAAAATCCAGATTAATGGGCACCACTCTACCCATGGCATCAATATTCCTTTTTTTTTTTTTTTAATTAGAGAGAGAGAGAAAGAGGGGGAGGGAGGAAGAGGGAGGGGGAGAGAGAGGAGGGAGAGGGAGAGAGACAGAGAGAGAGAGAGACAGAGAGAGAGAATCTTAAGCAGCCTCTACATCCAGCATGGAGCTCGATGCAGGGCTCGATCTCCCAACCCTGGGATCTGACCTGAGCCGAAATCAAGAGTCAGATGCTCAGCTCTCTGAGCCACTCAGGCGCCCCTACTCACGGACTCAATATTCTTCAACACTGGGCCCCACACTCACTTGATCAAGGTGACAGGCTCTGTAGCACTGTCCTTCATGTTCTACGGCGTACTCAGGCTCCCTGTGAGCCATGGATTCAAGGCCAAGATGCCTGAAAGCTGCCTTTCCACCTGAGGTCTGCCCTAAAATCCCACTGTCAAGACCTCAGTCCTTCAGCTAAAGGGATCAAGGATTGAAATGCAGGTGACCTGGGGCATTTGGCTGGCTCAGCTGGTAGAGCATCGTGAGTCTTCATCTCAGGGTCATGAGTTGGAGCCCCACGCATTGGGTATAGAGATTACTGTAAAAAAAAAAAAAAAAAAAAAAAAAAGCTGATGCCACTACATTTGAGCCAGATGCTTTCAATCTCTTCCCAGAGAGCACATCATCACCCTCTTTATCTTAGATCACTTAATGCACATACAACTCAACGGGTCTCTGTCCTAAGAGATAGACAGCAGTATTTCTCTTGGACACTGGTCAGTGTTGGCACCCAGGTGGTGAGACTGTCCAGGGAGCCATTATCAGTCATTTAGACCGTAGTCTGAAAAGGGCAGCTGACATGCTGCTCACTGGCCGTGGGTACTTTAGCCATCTGAACCTCAGTTTCCTCTTCTGTAAAACGGGCACAGTAATACCTGCCCGTCCTACCGGGCAGGGGCTATTGTGTCTGCCACAGAGCTACAGGGAGTAGAAGCTAGTCCTTAAGAAGGACGCAGGCAGGGAGGGTAGAATAGGAGCTCGCGGGTAGTCCTGGGTGAGGAGAAAACAACCTGCTTCCCTGCAGAGAGCTCGCACTGTGGTGGCGTTCGGAAACTGTGATTAATTAACTGTGGCTGACTTGGTTGGCTATTCTTTTTAATCAATTGCCCGGGGGTGACTCTTTAATGCTATGTAAAATTACTTTAAGAATTCAGAATAATCAGCCTCTATAGATCTTCCCCCCCCCCCCCCCCCCCCCCCCGCCCCGGCCCAGCCAGATTTAAAAGTGCAATTTTCCTTTCCGATCTTTCCTCCTTCCCGCCCAGCCTCCACTGGGTTTTGAGGGAGCTTGAGACCAATGTGGCAAATGCCTTACAGGCCCCTGGGAAGCTTAAGTGTAAATAAGTCTTTAAGAAGACGACACAGTGGCGCCTGGGTGGCTTAGTCAGTTAAGTGTCCAACTCTTGGTGCCAGCTCAGGTCATGATCTCATGGTTCATGAGCTCAAACCCCGTGTGGGGCTCTGTGCTGACAGCGCTGAACCTGCTTGGGATTCTCTCTCCTCCTCTCTCTGCCCCTCCGCCCTCGTGTGTGCGCTCACTCGGGGTCTCTCTCTCTCTCTCAAAAAATAAAAAATAATAAAAATAATTTTTCCCAAGCAGGGGAAAAATTCAGAACTGTAGTGGCCTATCTGGGTGGACAAGGATTAAATTGGAAAGGACGCGTTAGAGATGCCGTGACAATAATATGCTGTATCTTGATAGGGTTTGTAGTTATGCAGGTAAATGCATTTATCAAAACCCAACCAGTGTCCAAATGTCCATGCATTTCATTGTATCTAGATGTGTTTTTGATGACCAGCATTTTATTTTTTTTTTTAATTTTTTTTTTAACGTTTATTTATTTTTGGGACAGAGAGAGACAGAGCATGAACGGGGGAGGGGCAGAGAGAGAGGGAGACAGAGAATCCGAAGCAGGCTTCAGGCTCCGAACTGTCAGCACAGAGCCCCACGCGGGGCTCGAACTCACGGACCGCGAGATCGTGACCTGAGCTGAAGTCGGACGCTTAACCGACTGCGCCACCCAGGCGCCCCGACCAGCATTTTTAAAAAATGTTTATTTAGAGAGAGAGAGAGGGGGGAGAGTGTGAGTAGGGGAGGGGCAGAGAGAGAGGGAGACAGAAGATCCAAAGCAGGCTCTGCACTGACAGCATAGAGCCTAAAGCGGGGCTCGAACTCATGAACCGTGAGATCATGACCTGAGCCAAAGCTGGATGCTTAATCGACGGAGCCACCCATGGGCCCCTCCTTGTATCTAAATATTAAGCGCAACTGGGGCACGCAGCTGGTTCAGTTGGAAGAGCGTGCAACTCTTGATCTTGGGGTTGTGCGTTAGAGCCCCACAGTGGGGGAAGAGATGACTTAAAAATAAAATCATTAATTAGTTACTTAATTTAGTACAGCTAAGAAATTGACCGACCAAAAGGTGTCTTTTCTCCTTCACAGCCCGACACAGGGCTCGATCGCACAAACTGTGAGATTCATGGCCTAAGCCGAGATCACGAGTCAGATGCTCAACTGACTGAACCACCCTGGTGCCCTTGTATCATTGTTTATTCAGAACAGTTTCAGGTTTACAGCAAAACTGAGGGGAAGGTACAGGGATTTCCCATCATTTTTCCTCCCTCCCCACACATGCATAGCCTCTCCCATTAATATCCCTCATCAGTGTGATACATTTGTTACAACTGATGAACCTATACTGATACATCACTAAAAAATTCCATAGTTTACCTTAGGGTTCACTCTAGCTCTTGTATATGCTACGGGTTTGAAAAAAAATGTATAATGACGTGTATCTATCATTACAGAGTATTTTCATGGCCCTGGGAAAACTCTGTGACCCGCCCATTCATCCTGCTCCCACCCCAACCCCTGGTAACCACTGGTCTTTTTAACAACTTTCTCCACAGTCCTGCCTTTTCCAGAATGTCATATTGTTGGAATCATACAGTATGTGGCCATTTCAAATTGGTGTCTTTCACTTAGTAATACGTATTTAAAGTTCCTCCACATCTTTTCATGGCTTGGTAGCTCATTACTTCAAAAAAAATTTTTTTTAATGTTTATTTGTTTTTTTGAGAGAGACAGAACCCAAGCAGGGGAGGGGCTGAGAGAGAGAGAGAGAGACAGAGCATGAGTGGGGAAGGGGTAGAGAGAGAGGGAGACACAGAACCTGAAGCAGGCTCCAGACTCTGAGCTGTCAGCACAGAGCCCAATGTGGGGCTCGAACCCATGAACCGGGAAATCATGCCCTGAGCTGAAGTTGGATGCTTAACCGACTGAGCCATCGAGGTGCCCTGATAGCTCATTACTTTTTAGTCCTGAATAGTATCTCGTTGTCTGGATGGACCACAGTTTACTTATCCGTTCATCTACTGAAGGACATCTCGGTTATTTCCAAGTTTTGGCAGTTATGAAGATAGTCTCTGTAAACATCCATGTGCAAGTTTTTGTGTGAGCGAAAGTTTCCACTGTCTTTAAGTGAAAACCAAGAAACACAATTGCTGGGTCATTTGGGAAGGGCATGTTTTATCAGAAACTGCCCAGCCGTTTTCCAAAGTTTCTGTGCCAGCATTTCCCACTGGCGATGAATGCGAGTTCCTATTGCTTCGCATGCTTGCCAGCATTTGGTCTTACCAGTGTGGTGAATAATTTTTCTTTCACGCTAGTCCTGAGAATCTTCGACAATTCAAAAGTGCATCTTTAGCAACCCCCTCTCCATGTTTCTCTCTTCTCCCTTCTTTGTTATAATATGTGCCTCCTTCTGTCCCCTTTCCAGCTACTGCTATGTGAACTGTGCTCTATTCTGGTACAGGAGAAGAAAAAAATATATATATATATATATATATTTTTTTTAAATTATCAAATGTTTTAGTGCCTTGATATATACATATATATTTCTATCTCTGGAGGGTCTGTTTAAAAATGAACATATGTGTTAGGGAGAAGACCATGTAAGCAAACAAGGAGATAAAGTTCCCTTGGTACCTATCAGGCATCTGGAACAGTTAGGCTTTTTTGTGGGGACCATTGGGGTTAGGACAAGCTATAGCCAACCCTCCCGAATGTCCCCCTCTGCCACCCTGCCCCTCCCCTGGGTTAGGCTGGCTTGGCTGCTGTGTTTTTTTCTTCCACCATTAATTCAACTTCTCACGTCTCACTTCTCTGATTCTTCCCAGATTTCAAACTGTGGTCCTGATTTATCCTTTCTTTTATGAAGGTTGCTCTTCCCCGACAGGCTTGAAAAGCTTCCCTGGCTCATTACCATAGCAATAGGAGCACGCTGCAGAAATCAGCGCCAAAGAAGGGGGGTGGTGAGCTTTCGCTCCCACACACAACACCAGATCTGGGGCCACAGCCCCTCCAGGCCCACCGAAGAAGCAGCTCTGTGTTTCTGAGCTCAGAGACATTAACAGTGGGCGAATATTATCTCCTGTGCAAATTACTGCACGCCTCCAGACCTCCACCCTCTCTTGTTGTCATAGGAGTTTTTCTCCAACCTAACGCAGAGGAAAATCTCCAGACGGTTCTGACCAATCCCACCCAACACAGGCGTGATCCGGCGTATAGGTCAGGGCCTCCTGTTCCACGGTGGACCTACCCCCAGAAGGGCCTAGGTCCACCCCATATCTAGGAAAGAGGCAGAAATGGGTTGTTTGGGACTGAGCACAACTGCGTAGCTGACACAGGCACAGGTCTCCTAGGCAGTGCATGGGGGCTTCTGGCTGCAGAGGGAGGCGACCCTTACCAGTGTCTGAGTGAACGGAGACAGGTCTATGGCCTAGGCAAATATAGCACCCACTCAGATGGAGAGCAGAGGGGCTGTAGGCCTGGAAGAGCCCCCACAGAGGCCTCCTGGGTGCCAAGAGGGGGCTGAAGGCCTCTGGAGGTGAAACCTACCCTCCATTTCTCCCTAGCACTGGGGCTTTGGAAATTCAAACAACAATTAAACCTTTTTTGTCTTTCTGTTGTTCCTGTGCTAGTCACAGAGGGCCTAGATCAGGAGTCTCTGGACACCTTCTCAGAACAAAAACTTTAAATGCATAAAAATAAAATGGGGGCACCTGGGTAGCTCAGTTGGTTCAGATCAGGTCATGATCTCACAGTCCATGAGTTCGAGCCCGCATTGGGCTCTGTGCTTTCAGTGCAGAGCCTGCTTGGGATTTCTCTCTCTCTCTCTCTGTGCCCCTCCTAGACTTGTTCTCTCTCTCTCTCTCAAAAAAAAAAAAAATAAATAAATAAATAATAATAATAATAATACTGATAAATAAATACATAAAACATAAAAAAACAATAAATAAACCAATCATATTGAAACATAGTTGTCAATATATTAAAAAACAAATGTGTAATATATGTGCTTGCTTAATATATTAATAAGATCAAGTACCTTGATTTCAAAGTGTTGACTTGCATACATGTTATTTGATACAAATATGTGTTATGAAAACATCTGTGTTCTTATTGGTTACAAAGTCGTACTGTGAATACGAAGAATGTTTTTAAGATTTCTCAATTTCAATGTCTAGAATATTCATAGTGAAACCCACATGATAAAAATAACTCTTTGGGGTCATCAGTAATTTTTAAATGTGTTTACTTAAAAATTTTCAGTCCTAAAACCCAAAATTTGAGAACCTCTGGCTTTGCTGATCAAAGATGAGAGATGGCAGGTGATGAAGGAGCATAAGGCAGGCTGAGGGCAAAGTACAGACTAACACCCCCCCCCCCCAGGTGGGATGTGTGGAACATTCCTCAGGCACTCCTGGCTGCCCAAGGACAAAGGAAAGGAAACAAATGGTTGACTGATAGAGATCACACTCATGCAGGACAGGAGTCTCCTTCAGTTTACAGAGAACTTAGTAAACTGCAAAAAAAAAGGCAATCTTATCCATAGTCTAATCTCCAGAAACCTATAGCCTCCATTTCCTGGAACCCTAATGTCACCCTCATCAAGACGTAGGGGGTTTAAGTACTTGTCATGGCAATGTGGGAAACAAAGGCAAATGAAACATTAAATTCCCCTTACTGCCTAGAGTCCATTGACAAGTCCTTGAAACGGGCAGAGTGACCTTCCTCTAGGAGCTCAGCTGCCTCAATCATGACACTTTGCTAGGGGCAAAAGGGAATCTTAGCTTGACATTATCCCAACCTCTAGGATCCTGTGAGTCTAGTTTAACATATAAAAATTCCTTTGGAAACTTCGTTTATCTCTACCAGCCTCCCTCCCCCCCAACCCAAGATATATGTTGGCAATCATATTCCAGGCTTATGGCCCCCTGATACACATCTAAAGGGCCACATGACTGAGGTTTTACTAAACAGTAATAAATGACATTTTCCTAACAACAGCTAGCCCCTCAAGGTCTTGGAAACCTTGCTTCCAAAATTCCTTACAGACTTATGCTGTCCCTAACCCCCTCCCAACCTAAAGGCATATAATTAGTCACTCTTCATGACCCCAGTGCAGCTCTTTCTGCCCTCAGGTCTTGTCTCCGTACTTTAATAAAATCACCTTTTTTTTCTTTTTTTTTTTTTTTTTTTTTTTTGCACCAAAGACATCTTCAAAGAATTCTTTCTTGGCCACTGGCTCTAAACCCCCACCATCACCCCAAAGCACCATCAGCAGGGTAGGCAAGAGGCAGAAAGAAGTGCTGGAAATAATTTTTAAAAAGATATGTTAGATAAGAATAAAAAACATTTAAAAAGAGGATGTTGGACCCAATGATACCTAAGGTCCCAACATTAGGATTCTGTGACATGGGGGACAAAACTCTCCTCAAGCCTCAAGTCTAGGCCACTTTGTTGGAAGATGCAACAGATTACCGGACAGACTAGCTTCCTACCGAGCAGCCTAGTGAGTCCAAGGCTTAATTCTTCTCTCCACCAGACACTCGTAGAGAGAGCAGAGGAAAAGGAGGAAATCCAGAAGAGATTGAAATAGACATTAAGACATTAACTGGTGGGTTCCGGGCCTTCCCTCCCACTCCATGCCATTCCTGATGGGGGCTCGAACTCACAACCCAAGATCAAGAGTCGCATGCTCTATTGACTGAGCCAGCCAGGCGTCCTCAGAAGGGATTCATTCTACACAAGAGAGCAGCTGTGCTCTCCTTACGTATCCAAGTTACCACCATCCTGCCCTGTGACAGGGGTCTGGGTGTCAGAGCAGATGGAGCAAACGGTGAGTTAAGGCTTCAAGTCTCCGGAAGTCCAGGGTCAATGTGATGTGATCATCAGGCAATGCCTTGGGGCGTATCTGGGCTTCTGACAGCAGAGACTGAGCCTCTGGGAGGCTGGGGTTGGGGGACAGAGAGAAAACTGAGGGCAGAGGAGCCCCAAAGTAGACACAGAAGTTGTGTTCCTCACAATTCTGTGTAGGATGACCACAGAAGACGTGAGTGTATACCATTTAGATTTGTGGATACTTTGTCTTTCTTGATTTCCAGTCCTGGCCCCTTGGCACACATAATACGTTCCCCCCCTTTTTTATTCACATCGTGTGCTTTTTTTCTGGAAGTATTGTGCAACAGACTAGTGCCACCAAGGTCGAGGGCTGAAGATGATGCCGTCGTTGAGGAGGAGCTGCTGTCTTTCGTAACATCCTCTCTGCCTGAAACCTCCATCCCTCCCCCTGGGCCCTGAGTTACTGTGTCCTTGATGCCTCTCCTGATGGATTTCCAGTTGCTGGCCTCAGAATGGCACTGGAGGACTGGTCAATGCTAAAGTATCAATGCCCTGCTGGCTTTTGGTTATCCATTACTGCATAACAAACCACCCCCAAACGTAGTGGCTTAAGACAACAAACATTTTATGGTTATCACTAAGGGTTGGCATGCTGACTGGGCTCAGCTGGCCACTTCTGCAGCCACATTCAGATGGAAAACTCGGGATGGGCACAGATTACCATGGGGGAATCATCTGGGGCTTTCTTCCTACACACGTCTGGCAGTCGATGGCAGATGTCAGCTGAGACCCCGGCTGGGGCTGGTGGGCAGAATACCCACGTGTCACCTCTCCATGTGGCCTGGGCTCCCCCTGCCCCAAGCATGGTGGCTGGGTTCCAACAGTGAACATCCCAGAGACAGCCAGCTGGAAGCTGTGTCACCTTTTGTGACCTAGCCTCAGCATGCATTCTGTTGTATTCTTTCTGTTGGAGCAGTCAGAAGCCCCCACTTAGATTTCTGGGGAGGAGACACAGTCCCCAGCTTCCACAGATGAGCATCGAAGAATTTGGGGGCTAGAGCAAGCCAATGCTTTCCTCTTCCCCTGAGTCAAGGCTGGACCACTAAAACCCAGCTTGACCAAATACTAGGGCTTCACCTGGCACTGATGCAGGTAATCGGCCCTCCTAGGAATGGCAAAGACCGCCAGCTGTCACCAATGATCTCTTCTTCTTCCTTTCTTTTTTGGAAACAGTACCCATGGTTTCTAGCTGGGCACATGGCAACCCAGAGTAGGAAGCTCTGTTTCCCAGATGCCTTGCAGTTGGGTGTGGGCACGTGCCTAAGATCTAGCGAAGGAATGTAATTAGAAATGTCCCATGCAACTTCTAAGAGGTCTCCTTAAATGGAGGGAGCAAGCCCTTCTTTTTCCCCTGTCATCTGGGTGGAACGTGGAAGTGACAGCTTCAGCTGCAATTCCCATCTTGGACCCTGTGAATGAGGGTCACATCTGGGCGCAGGGGAGCCTGAATCTCTGCCAAGACAGCCAAGACCGTCGGCTCAAAGACTTATCCTGTGAGAGATGAAACCTTTGTGAGCTTAAGCCACTATCATTTAGGCTTCTTGTCACCGGCAGCTGAGCCTCATCCTAAACTGATGTAAAAAGCAAGGCTCCCTTTCTCGGTTTGAATTTCATGTTCCATAAAGTGGAAGCCTACAGGGAAAAAAGCTCCAACTTCCCAGGTCCTTCCACCTGGCGAGTGTCCTTGTACTGCCCCCTGGGTCATTAGATTCTCTGTTGAGACCAGTGTTTGTCAATTGCAGAGGGAGATAGGGAGCCACTGTTGGCATTGGTGGGGGAGCATTTTTTCTTGTGCAGGATACTTACCTAAAGGTCAATAGTAGACCCCACCCCATGAGTCATCGTGAAAAAACAGAAGTCTCTTATAGACCACAATATTGTATTACAGTCTTTGGACTTGCCAAGAGACTGGAACTTAATTATTCCAACCACTGAAAAAAGAAAAGATAATTTATGTGGCCTGACAGAGGTGCTGATTATCGCTACAATGGCAATCATATTACATCATATAAGTGTAATCGAACTCACATGTCGTACACCTTAAAACTACACGATGTTATATGTCAAATATGTTTCAGTTTAAAAATCTTTTCCCATGACTAATACCTGGCATGACCCATCCAGTAACCATAAGGGTGTAACCTCACTCTGGGTAGACACAGTGGAACGACCCATCCAGTAACCATAAGGGTGTGACCTCTGGGTTACTCTGAGTGGACACAGTGGTTCTTCAGTCAGGTTGTTGGAAGATCTTGCTAGGTGCGGGGAACTTGCCAGACTGGGTAAGACAGTAAGTCAGTGGGCACATAAATCAAACTAGGAGAGGGAGCCAGGTACGCGTGCTCTATCCCACAGCACTTTAAGTACATACTTGTATGAAAAAAGAATACACATCAAAACAAAGCGTGGAAACCACTGAAAAACAATAGACCTTTCAAACTGTACTTTCAAGAAACGGCCTCTTTTTTTTTTTTTTTTTTTTCAAACATCACTGGAAAGTCAGCTCTAATAGGAAAGCCATGAGCCAGGGAACTTAAGTTTGTACATTTTCAAGTATTCTTAATATTGCTGCAAAGCGAAACTGTGAATCTGCCATTCTGTATTCCTAATTCTCAAGGTCAAAGAACCAACCCGCTTCAGAAGTCTTTTCTGAAGAGGCTGAGGGAACGTATTTTGAGAACAAAAGAGACGTAAAGCAGGAGATCCACCTTTTCTAGAACAACTTCATTTTGGCACAAAACACACGACTTATCCTGGGCTATGGCATCACCGTGTATATGCAAAACACCACGTCTTCAGGTTGGTCCCCAGATTTCAGGATACCCTCAGCTTGGCCTTTTTCTTCTCTGCTCAAGGAAGCTGATAGGCATTGCACCGCCCACTCCCCCGCTTCTAGCTGGGTCCTTCATAATCCTTTGCTTCTGGACCATTCCGTAACACGTATGTCACACAGCCAGAAGCAACTGTGAACACAGCTCTGTAAGGGCATCAGTTTTAAAGGAAATTGTAGGTTTCACAACATACAAAGGCACCTTTTTACTGCTTTGGTCAGTGGCAGGAGACCTTTAAAAACTGAGTCTTTCTTTCTCAACTTCAAAACACATTAAGGTTCAAAACACCATGAGTGTATAATTACACTGTTTTACAACCCCGGTTAATACAGGACACCGAAGACAGTTATCTGTGTGTGTGTTTTTAAGTTTATTTATTTTGAGAGAGAGAGAGAGAGCCAGAGCGCGCGCATAGGGGAGAGGCAGAGAGAAAGGGAGAGAGAACCCTCGATTTTCCTGAGAATATCGAACTGTCAGTGCAGAGCCCAATGAGGCTCCAACTCACAAACCATGAGATCATGACCTGAGCTGAAATAAAGAGTTGGACGCTTAACTGACTGAGCCACCCAGGTGCCCCAAAGATAGTTATATGAATGTCTAAAATTAGAAGAAGCATCTACTTTAGAAAGATTATTCTTACCTTTTGTGCTATAACAACCTGGCTTTCCAAAAGTTTCCGATGATCAATAAAAAAACTTCTGACACAGGATTGCCTTAGCAAAAGCCAAAAACTAAACATCCAGATTGCCCAGGTAACTTTGAATTTCAGATAAGTAACAAATAATGTTTTTTGGGTTTCTTTTAGTATCTGACCCATGCAATATTTGGAACATACTTATGCTAACTTGTTGAAGCTCACATGTAACTCAGAACCCTACACCAGTAACAAAAGGCCTTTAAGTCAGAATTCTTTGGCCCTGCTTGTGACAGAAACCCAGTGCTAACTGGCTTAAGTCAAATGGGAAATTAATTGGCTGATATAGCCGAAAATCCAGGATAGCCCTGGTTTCAGATACAGCTGGATCCAGAAGATCAAATGACATCAACACTAGGTGTCTATCTGTCTTTCTCAGAATATCAGGCTAATGTCTCCACACTGTGTCCCTCGGCTCTAGGGTTATATTCTCCCAGGATGGGCTGCCTTAGTAGAAAACAGAGCTTCTCTTTCCCAGTGGGTGCGGTGAGTGCCAAATGGAGTCTCGCTGAGGTAGCTGGGTCACGTGCCTATCTGTGAACCCGCGGACTCCAGGATTGTGTTAGTTTTCCTGTGGTTGCCGTAACAAGTCATCCAAACCGGGTGGCTTAAAACAGCACAAGTTTTATTGTCTCATGGCAGTGGGGATAGGGCTGGGCTCTGTCCAAAGCCGCTAGGAGACCATCTGTTTCTTGCCCCTTCCAGCTTCTGGTGACTCCAGGCCTTCCTTGGCTTGTCGGTGCATCACTCCAGTGGTCACACTGCCTCTGTGATCACATGGCCTCTTCCCCTCTCTAAGACCCTCTCTGCCCTTCTCTCCTATGGACATTTATGATTGTTTCCAATCCACCTGGATAATCCAGGACAAGTCCCTCAAGATCTTTAGTTTAATCACATCTTTTGCCCTCTAAAGGTCATGTTCACAGGTTCGGGGATTAGGCCATGGAAATAGCTTTTGGGGGGGGGGATGGTCACCATTTGGATTGCTATAGACATTTAGGACTAAAAGTCAGTGAGGAGGGATGAAAAAAATGGTGATGCTGGTAACTGGAGACAGGAAAAATGAATGCTGGAAAGCAAACTTGGCAAGATGTATGTGATAAGGACTTTCTATTCTATTCCATTCCATTGATCTCAGGTATTTAATATTTAGAGTGTCTCCACTGTGCTGGGCTCTGTATGTGTGTATATAATAGAATATTCTTTAGCCATAAAAAAACCCCAGGAAATCCTGGGGTACCTGGGTGGCTCAGATAAGCTTCTGACTCTGGATTTCCACTCAGGTCATGATCTCATGGTTCATGGATCAAGTCCCATGTTGGGCTCTGTGCTGACAATGGGGTTCTTGGGATTTTCTCTCTTTCTCTCTCTCTCTCTGCCCCTCCCCTGCTCTCTGTCTCTCTCAAAATAAAAATAAAAATAAACTTAAAAAGAAAAAGACAGGACATCCTCCCATTAATGACAACATGGTGTGCCTTGAGGGCATTATGCTCAAAGACAAATATTGTATGATTTCACTATATGTAGAATCTTAAAAAAACAACCAACCAGGGGCGCCTGGGTGGCTCAGCCGGTTGAGCGGCCGACTTCGGCTCAGGTCATGATCTCGAGGTTCGTGGGTTCGAGCCCCTCGTCAGGCTCTGTGCTGATAGCTCAGAGCCTGGAGCCTGTTTCAGATTCTGTGTCTCCCTCTCTCTCTGACCCTCCCCCGTTCATGCTGTCTCTCTCTGTCTCAAAAATAAACATTAAAAAAAATTAACAACAACAACAAAAAACCCAACCAACCCAACCACCAAACAAAAACCTCATAGAAAAAGAGATCAGACTTGTCACCAGAGGTGGTGGGGCCAGGAGTGGGGAATTAGAGGAAGGTGGCCACAAGGTACAAACTTCAGTTATAAAATAATTGAGTACCAGGGACTTGATATACAATGTGACGGCCAGAGCTAACGCTGCTGTATGATGTATGGGAAAGCAGTTAAGAAAGTGACTCGTAAGAATTCTCATCACAAGGAGAAATTTTTTCTTCCTTTTTAACAATTGCACCTATATGAGAAGATGGAGGTTAGCTGAACCTCCTGTGGTAGTCATTTCACAATATATATAAATCAAACGATCATGCCATATACCTTAAACTTCAATGGTCAGATATGTCAATCATTTCTCAATAAAACTGTAAAAAAGTCACTAATTACTTGCTGATAAATGAAGGGCACAATGGAACCCTACCGAGAGGGAAATGAGATGAAGGTGTGGCCCACCAGCCTAAGAAGGCAAAATATAACGAGGGGAGCCAGAAGGAACAATTAAGGGAATTTATTCTACCTGTCCCCAAACCCTGATTGTGGTCACTTACGGTCACTGGAAGATTAGAAAGAAGTGACACAAGTCTTGGGAAAAGCCAGGGTTGATGTCCAACACACCCTCGGCTCTTGCAGTCTTGGTCCAGCAGGGCAACGGTTTAATAGCAGGTAACAAAACTACCATTTGGGGCTAGAGTAGAATATTACTCTAAATTCAGTTAAGAGGTTTTGGTTCACAAAGGATCCTTTTCCTGAATTTAAGGAGACCCTGCTCATGTGGCAGTAAGGAATCTGGGTCACCTTTCTCAAGGTGAGTCTTTGTTTTGGTTGAAAACCATGTCCACCGTGAGCATTCCCTTTAGGAGTTTGTGTATTTACTCGTTTTTTGTTGTTGCTGGAATTTGGGAAGGGTGAGAGGAAGGCATTCCTTTCCTAGAAACCAGAGCTACGTAGGCTAGAGAAAAAAGATAAATCTTAAACTTATTCTTAGTCCTGAGCACATGTTAGAATTATCTGGAAAGCTTGATAACAAACAAAAACACCTACGTTTGGGCTCAAGACTCTGGGGATGGGACCCTAGCACTGAAATATCCCCAAAGCTCTCAGATCATTAAAACGCCTGGCCGAGGCTGTCAGGATCAGGAACCACTGCTAGAATTTTCTAGTCTGGATACCTTGCAGATCGTTAGTAGGTGATCCGGGAGGTGTGGCCTAACGGTGCTTCTGAAACTTCCAGGCGTTCACGCTCCCACGCTTCACCCTTAGGGAGTCCCAGAAGGTCTCCCTTGCGCAGCGTCCAGGATTCTTCCTTTTATCCACTACAAAGTCTGGAGGGTCACAGCCCGAAAAATTAAAGCTTGAGAAGGAACAGCCGTGGGGACGTTAGGAACAGGGTAGGGCTGGTGGATGAGAAAAGGCAAATTTGTGAGTCTAGACCCCCGAAGTTCCTGTTACTGGTTGGCCCCTTTCCTCTGCGTAGTTTGGACCAGGACCACCGAGCAAGGAGACGCGAGTGTGGCAAGGTGGGTGGCACTGGGTGCGGTGTCCTACATTCCGGAAACCCCCCTGCGGCCCGGGGTCGGAGTGAGGGGTGAGGGGTCGTCTCTCCCCCAGGTCCCTTTGCTCCGCGCCGCCGCGTCCCACCTTCGCGCCTCCTCTGCGGAAGCGTCGCGCCCGCTCGATGGCGGCCCTCGGAGCCGCGTCCCGCAGGGGTCGCCGGGGGGCCGCGGCCGAGGCGGGGGCGCGACGCCGGCGTCGGGGCGCGGGCCTGGGGGCGGCGGCGGGCCGGGGCGCGCGCACCGTGGGGCCGGCGTCCGGGCGCGGCCCCGGCCTCGCCTCCCCGCGCTCGCGGCGCCGCCTCCTCCCCACGCCGCCGGCGCGGTCCGGGTGCGGGGACTCGCCGCTGCGGAGGCCGGAGACGCTGCGGCGCTGGGCGCGGCGCGGGGCGCACGGCGCGGGGCGGACGAGAGCGCGAGGCCGGCGGCGGGGAAGCGCCAGGCGGCCTGGGAGCCGGGCCCGCAGCGCCGATCGGCCGCCGGAGCCGCGGCAGGAGGTGAGTGCGCGGCGCGCGTGTCCCGGCTCCGGGGCCGCCCCGGCCGCCTTGCCCCTCCCCGTCCCTCCCTGGCGCACCGCCCGCGTCCGGAGACGGTCCCCCGGCTCGCGCCCGGGCCGCAGCCCGCCACCGGAGCCCGCTCGCGGCCCGAGCCTTCGCCGCGGGGCCGCCTCGGCCTCCGGACCCCCGGCCGCCGCGAGGGGCCGTGCGAGCTCTCTGCCCCTGCGGAGACCGGTCGGGACGCGCGGGGCCTTTCTTTTTTGTTCTCCGCTTTGTCACGCGCGTCGGCATCCGAAGTCAAAGGCGTGCAGCCCCGAAGTCGCACTAGTGCCGGTCCCGCGGGCGTGACTGGCGCCGGCGGAGGGAGGGGGGCCGCGGCGCGCCGCTCACCTCCGCGTCCTGGCACTCGGGCGCCGCGCGGGTGCCCACGTTGGCAGCGGTCGCGTCCTGGCAGGTGACCGGGAGCTGGGCGCCGAGTCCCCCCGGCCACGAGCGCCACAGCGCATCCGGAGCCCGTGTCGGGGACGCTCCGGGCGCCCTCCCTTACGTGTGTTTCTCACCTTTGGCTTGTGTGGAGCATCGATAGAAGTTTTGCTCTGGTGTAAAGATAGTCTCCTGGGCTTACACGTTAGTTTCTGTTTCACACCCTGTGTGCTAGTTTAATGATTTTTTTTTTAAACACAGTAAGAAAATAACCTAGTTTGATGAATGATCTTTTCAGAGGAATTTGAGAACCCTTGTATTGGGAATGCCGTGATGTTGGTCGTTTTCAGATAGCCCCTTTCCAAATTTGCGTGACCAAACTTGTGTGGCCTTCATGGGTCTGAGATTTCCTTTGTCTGGGTTGGGGTCTTGAAGGCCCTAGGGCTCAAAATCCCGCAAATGTTGAGGGGCATTCCTAGGGATGGGTTATTAAGATGTCCCACAGCCTGATGAAATGTTTAACAACATTCTAGTGACTCTGTTTGGCTTATGGCCATCAGATTGACTCAAATTTAGGCAGCTTTAGTATTTCTGAAATTTTTGGAGCATGGGACCTGGGGAGGCGTGGAATCTCTTGGTGGTTTGGTCTTTGTGGGTCTCCTAGGGCATTCTAGCTCCTCCTGCTTGTGTTATAGAAGATTAAGGTAAGCTCATGTGATTGGGAAGAATGCAGAAACCAGTAATTTGGTAAGACTTGCTGTCCCTAGGCCAGAACTCAATTTTTAAGGCATCACTGGTCAAATAGACGTTGAATTCTTAGGATGTTTAAAGAAAACAATAAGCTGTTCCAGACGTATCTTGTTCTCCTATGGAGAGGTTTTCATGTATGTGTGTGTGTGTGTGTGTGTGTGTGTGTGTGTGTATGTGTGTGTATATATATATATATATATATATATATATTTTTTTTTTTTTTTAATTGGTTTAGTTCAAAAATGAAGGACTGTGAATGAGAGGACCGAGTGGTGGTAGGGAGTCTGGGGGGAGGGGGTGGGTTATCAGAATGGACGACGTTGCTTTCGGGAGCTAAGGATGTCCTCTCCTTTCTAATTGCTGGCCATGGGCCCACTTATTGATGGGGGATGACAAGATTTTGTATTTATATTATTTTTTGAGGGGTGGGGCAGAATGAGGATGGTTGACTGTGTCAGCCCAGGGCTCTCTATCTTCCGTTGGCTTTTGTGGCCACCTTCCCCCAGCAGGGAGGAAACTGCTGACCTTATTGAAAATCCTCTGAATGTGCAGGCAGGCTTTCTGCATCTGAAGCACAAAGGGGAGAAGGGCAGAGCCTGGGGGAGCTGCCTCTCCAGGGAAGAGTTGGAGGCATGGGGTGTCATTTCCAGAAGCCTGGGCTGAGCAGGTCCCATGGCTGAGCACCTTGGTGAAAGGGAGCTTGAAGGCCGCATGGCTCCCAGGAAGGGAGGGACGAGAGGCTCCATGCCCTGGTTTTAATTTAGTTGTATTATTTTTATTCCTTTTTTTTTTTAATGACCTAATGTGAGAAGTAACATCCATCATTTGGATAACGGAGGGGGGTGGGGGGAAGAACCTCTTATTTTTGTTGTTGTAGTTAATATAAAAAAAAAGACTGTTTTACACTTCTTTTTTTGCAGAAGTAGGAGGAATGGTCTTTATAATGCTTTTGTCTGACTTCAGAAGAGTGTTGAGTGGTATTTCCATTGCCTGCCCCCCCCCCCCCAAGAAACATTTTTAGGTTGTGGTCATTTTCTTTCCTAGACTTTTCCAGTTACTGATGCCGTTACATGAACAGTCTTGGCTTGAAGTTTAAGAACTGCTTACTAAGTTCCCAGAGTCTACTTTGCCTCACACAGAAATTTCCTACACTTTTCAGAAAAAAAAAAGAATAAAGATGCGTGCCTTCTCAGATTGTTACAATACCTTGATCTTCTTTTTCTTAAAACCCTTCAGGCCTGTGTTAATAGAACTTCCCCTAGCTAAGATTTTGAAGGTTAATTAGTGCCCGACAGGAGATAAATATCTGAAAGTACTATATGATTACAATGATACAGATTATAGTTTGCTGTGGTTTCCCAAATTTTTTGATTATTCTCATAATTAAACGAAACACTTAGGATTAATTCAGTGTTATCTAGCAGTTATCTTAATATAAAACCATGTTTTAGTTTGTTATTTATCAATCAGGGGCACGTGCTGTTATTATGGTCTTCTATCTCAAGGCCCAGTGTGCAGTCGGGGTTGGATCCCTGCTTCCCCACAGTGGAGGTGGACCCCTGTTCCAAATACTCCTTGAATTTTGAGTATTTTTTGGTCTGTTTCTTGTCAGGTCCGATTCTGTCATCATCGATTTTGCTTTGTGATGCGGCTCCTGCGGAGCTGACCAGGGATAAGAAGCCTGCACCTTCCAGGGGCTGGCTTGTGTTTGCCCATGCCTACGTTTATTGCAGTAACATTCATTTGTGCCTTCTATATGAATCTGAAAGCTTCAGCGCCCCTGTAAGGTTTGGTTTAGTTACAATTTTTCAGTCTACCTCGCTGTGCCGGGTGCTAAAATCCAAGGAGTTCCTCAGGCAGCTCAGAGGGTGGTGACTTTGACCTTCAACAGAGGGGTTGAGAATGCAGATTTAGTTTCTACCTCTCTTTGCACCCGTTAGTATTTTATGGTTGTATAATTAGGATACATATAATATATACTTCTAAGTTATTTTTATGTAATTGTTGTGTTACTGAAACATAGTTGCTCTCGCTTTTTGGATAAAAATAAAATGTAACTTTTAGGATTTTCTGCCCCGGCCCTGTGGAACATCTGCTATACCCTCTGGGATGCACGGGCCCTGCTGGTAGACTCAATTCTTACAGCCCAACAGCCATAGACCAGGCATACGTGAATGGGAGTGGTCGTGTCCCAATAAAAACTTATTTATGAACACCCACATTTTAGTTGCATGTGCCTTTCACATGTCATGAAATCTTATTCTTTTGATTTTTTTTTCCAGCCATTAAAAACTATGAAAACTAGGCTTACGGGCAGTCTACAGAAACAGGTGGCTGGCAGGATTCAGCCTTTGGGCTGCAGTTTGCCAACTCTGGATCTGGAGGAAATATTTGGGAGTTCTTGCCAAGAGGTAGTCTTGGCACTCATGTAGGAGGCGGCCTTTCTTCAGAAAATTCCAAGTGCTGGAAAAAAACACAGTGGAATTTGGTGGCTCTCATTCATTTCATTCATCCATCTTGCTCTCTGATTATTTCCACTATGTAATATTATATACACTTATTAACCTTTAAGGGTTTTTTTTTAAAGGTTTTTTTGGAGGTATAATTGGCATGTGATATTATGCTAGTTTCAAGATGTACAGTGTAATAATTCAGTCTTTGTACCTATTGCAAAATGATCACCACAGTACGTTTGTCACCACAGTTACAAAATTGTTTTCCTAGTGGGGAGAACGTTTAAGATGTACTCTCAGCAAAGTCAAATATGCAGTACAGTGTTACTAACGGTAGTCTCCACGCTGATGAAGCCTTTTCTTTATAAACCGTCAGCTTCCAGACTTGGGGAAAACATGGTGTTTATAATTGGGGGTTGAGGAAGTGAGAGGAGGAGATTCTCTGCCCTTCCTGGTAAGTTTTTAGAGCAATTTAAGAAGAGTGCAATGGACCTGGTCATTCAGTCCTAATGGTTTAGAGCAGGAGTTGACAGACTTCTCTTAGGGGCCAGATAATAAGTATTTTAACCAGTTTAGTCCTCGTAGTAACCCTGTGAGTAGATGTGGATAAGCTCTTCAACTCTGCCTTGTGGCCACAAAACCACGGTGCGCGATAAAAGGAACAGGCCTGGCTGTATTTACAGAGCAGGCCTACTACAAGGGGCTGGTATGCTGACCCCTGGCTTGGAGACCTTCTTGGGGCATCTTAGAATATCTTTATACCCTCAAAAAAATGTTGGTGACTGACAGCACCGAGCTGGGGCATTCTCAGGTCTGTTTGCTCACTGCGGGACGTCTGAACTTCCTGCTGAGCACCTCTCTGGCTGTCCAAGATCATGCGAGGCCATTTCCTTTGAGAAGGAATAAAGGTGGGGCTCTCTCACTGTTTGGAGAAGCCATCTTATTTCTACCGTGGTGATGTTGGTCTAACAAGCTGTTCTGATCTGATTGGTCTTAGGTACAGCTTTTGCCTATAGGATTAAAAACCCCCGTGTGGAGGGCTGCCCGGCTCGCCTTGATCTTGGGGTTGTCAGTTTGAGCCCCATGTTGGGTGTAGAGATTGCTTAAAAAGAAAATCTTTATTTATTTAAAAAAATTTTTTTTTAAGTTTATTTATTTTTGAGACAGAGAGAGACAGAGCATGAACAGGGGAGGGGCAGAGAGAGAGGGAGACACAGAATCGGAAACAGGCTCCAGGCTCTGAGCCATCAGCCCAGAGCCCAACGCGGGGCTCGAACTCATGGACCGCGAGATCGTGACCTGGCTGAAGTCGGACGCTTAACCGACTGAGCCACCCAGGTGCCCCAAAAAGAAAATCTTTAAAAAAACACAACCCTATGTAGAAGTAAGGACATGAGAAAAAAATAAAAGTATTTAACCAGTAGGTTCAAGGGGCCAGTGCATTTAGCAGATTGCTCATTTTCAGGTGTCTTTTCTTTTCTTTAAAAAAGTAATTAGTGGTTTTTGTCTTCTATAAAAATTTTTGTCTTCTAGGCAAACAGTAATTTTAACCAGTAGGTTGATTTTTTTTTTTAAGTTTATTTATTCATTTTAAGAGGGAGAGTGTGTAAGTGAGCAGGTATGCACAAGCAGGGCAGGGGCAGGGAGAGATGGAGAGGGAGAATATAGGGCTCGATCCCACGAACCGTGAGGTCATGACCTGAGCCAAAATCGAGAGCCGCTTAGCCAACTGAGCCACCCAGGTGCCCCTCAGTAGGTTGAATTTTAAAAATTAAGCCGGGTTTGGGGGGCACCTGGGTGGCTCAGTCGGTTGAACATTAGGCTCAGGTCATGATCTCGCAGTTTGTGGGTTCCAGCCCAACATTGGGCTCTCTGCTGTCGGCACAGAGCCTGCTTCAGATCCTCTGTCCCCACCCCCCCAACCCCTGCCCCTTTCACACGTGCACACGCTCTCTCTTTCTCTCTCAAAAATAAACATTTAAAAAAATAAAATCAAGCCAGTAGAAAGAATTGGCGGTTTTTCATGACTTCTCCAATTTACCAAGAGACTTTCGGTGCAAAAAACACACCGCTTTCTCTTTCTGCAGGAAACCTGGGCTTTCACAGAGTTCCGCTAATTTAGGTTAATCATTTTCCAGTATGTCAGATACTTGTAATCCAGTATGAGACAACGCATTGTGAAGCCTCAGTTGCAGCCAATGTTAACACGCCTGATGTGTCTCCTACCGCTGCTGCCACCCCCCAGGTCCACAGCACTTCCAGGGTGAAGGGAGGAGGGTGTTTGGTGTGCCTGCCACCTGTAAACCGTGGCTCTGCGTGACCGTCTCAGTGTTCCTCAGGCTTCGGCATTTCCTACCTGGAAGTGCCCTTCAGTTGCAGTCCCGGAAGTTGGCGCTGAAGCACCTTACCGGCCGGGGGTTCGGTGCTGGCCTCCCTTCCGCATCTCACCCTCTTACCTGGGCGGCCCTGTGTCCATTGGGAGCCCAGGGCTTTCCTAACTGTGCCTTCTGGGCAGCCGCACCCCTTCCTGGCCAGCCAAGCACTGGGTCGTAGTGAGGGGCTTCCTGGAACCTCTCTTTTTCACAACGTGGTCCTGGTCGGGGGTGCTCCTGCTGCAGCGGGAGCGGGGAGCCAGCGCCGGTGATGGGGGTTACTGTGCTTCGGGACAGCAGAGTCTACAGGAGGAACACGTCAGGCTGGTTCCTTATAAAGCAGCATGGTGGTGGAAGGAAGACATCCGTCACCTTTTTGTTATAAGATGAGAAGACTCGCTGTAGAAATGGTTTCTTAACCCTCTTTCCATCTCTAATAATAATAGCATTTATTGAGCAGGTACTATGCGCCTGATGTGGTTCTAAGCCCTTCTCCTATCTCAACTCATGCAGTCCTTACGGTAACCTCGTGAGGAGGAGAGTGATGCTCAGATAGGTCCTGTGGCCCCCTGACAGGTGGAACCAGGGCCCCACACTGGCCAGCAGGTTCCAGAGTTTGTTCTGTTAACACTGCCCTGAGCTGCTTGCTGCTAGCACAGCACCTGTCTCCTGGCGGTTGCTCAGTATCTTTTTAGTTGGCTGGCTCAAGAAAGGAGACTATTGAATGATCATCAGAACGCTTCCCTGGAAGTGAGAATTGAGTCTATACTTATAGTTTTCAGACTTGTAGGCTACCCATCCGTTGACTTCTATCTGCTGGGATAACAAAAGGTCATCCAAGGATCCCATCTAGAAATATAGTCTTAGGGAATTAAGTATATGATAAAGATAGGCTTTCGAAGCCCAAGGTAAAAACAGATTTTTCAGTAAAGGGTGCTGACAGAACTGACTAGCCATTACAAAACAAACAAACAAACAAAAAACACCACAAAAAAAAAACACAACCTGTATTTTTTTATTTTTTTTTTTACCTCTTACATCAAAAGGGAATTCCAAGTGGATGAAAGATTTAAATAAATATATGAGACCATAGGTATGTTGAGAGGAGATATGGATAAATGTATTTCTAAACTTAGAGTAGAAAATGTCTAAGTATAAACAAAATCCAGATTCAATAAGAGACTGACACGATTAGGTTACTTTAAAACACCACCCACAACTAAAAACTATGGGCAAACGATTTCAAAGAGAAAGTCAAGGAACAAATGAAAAATTGAGAAAAAAAAGATATTCCCATGAAAGACAAAAGGTTTGTTTAACAAAGAGCTCTTACGGATCAACAAGATGAACACCGAAGTTTAAATATGGACAGAAAATATGAAAAGGCATTTTACCAAAATGAACATACAGATCACCAGTAAATGAAAAGATGCTCATTTATGCTTATAACTAAAGAAATGTTTTTTTTTTGTTTTGTTTTGTTTTTTACTATTTATTTTGAGAGAGCGAGTGAGCCAGGATGTGGAGGAGGGAGGAGGAGAGGGAGAGGAGAGAAAGAGTCTCAAGGAGGCTCTGCACTGTCAGCACAGAACCCTGGATGGGGCTTGATCCCATGAACTGTGAGATCATGACCTGAACTGAAATCAAGAGTTTGGACGCTTAACTGACTGAGCCACCCAGGCGCCCCAAGGAATGTATTTCTTCTTAAGTAGATAGACTCCATGCCCATTCATGGGGCTTGACCTCACAGCCCTGAGGTTAAAAGTCATGTCCTCTACCCGCTGAGCCAGACACGTGCCCCAAGAAATGTATTTTAAAATATCATTACTGATGAGATTGCCAAATGTTAAAATGTTTTATTTTGTGTGTTATTGTGTGAGAGAACAGACATTTCTCATACTACTAGTGTATTTACTAGAGTAAATTGTTGGAACTGCTTTGGAAGCCAATATAGTAAGAGCTATCAAAACATTTTTTTTTAGAGAATTTGGATTTATAAGAGAGTTGCAAAAACAGTACGGAAGGTTCCCATGTATTCTTCACCCAGCAATCCCCTTAATTAGTTGTCATGTCTCTATGACAGTTTGTCAGTCTTTCCCTTGCTTTTCACGATCTTGACACTTCAAAGAGTGCTAGTCAGGTGTTTCGTAGAAGGTCCCTCAATTTAAGTTCCCCTGAACTTTTCTCCCGGTGCATCGTATTAGGCGTTACGTGATGTCAGCGTGGCTCAATGGTGACGTTTACCTTGATCACCTGGCTAAAGTGATATCTGCCAGGGTTCTCCACTGTGTGCCCGTTGTAGTTTGCTAAATATTTAGGAGGCAATAAGATTTATAAGTTTTTTTTTAATGTTTGTTTATTTTCGAGAGAGCGAGAGTGCGCATGTGCACAGGCAAGCAGGGGAGGGGCAGAGAAAGAGGGGGACAGGATCCAAAGAGGGCTCTGTGATGAGGGGCTTGAACTCACAAACCATGAAATCATAATCTGAACTGAAGCTGGACGCTTAGCCAAATGAGCCACCCGGGGGTCCCAAGGGCCATCAGTTTTAAAGGCCTATGACCCCGCAGTACCACTTACTGAAATTTATCTCCACCTGTCTGTGATTTATTTCATCACCTGCAAAATGGGGGTGACCAGTGCCCCTGTCGGAGCTGATGGGAAGATTCAGTGAGCGCTGTATTTGAAACACTTGATCAGTGCCTCACACACAGTAAGCTCCTTGCTGGTTCAGCCTCTCTTCCCAGAGCCCCTGGAAGCCAACTGTGTTTGGAATTCAGAATTCAGAGGATAATAAGATGTGCTTATATATCACATGACAGCCCCAGCAGGGTCATAACCAGACACTAATGCTTCTGCAGCAAAACATACGAATATTCACATGAAGGGAGAAAGATAAAGACTCTAAGTAGCTTCAGGTGAGTTCTGATCGGACCTTGATCTGAGTTCAGGTCAGGTTTTGTTGCTGGGTAAGTCTTTTAAAATCCCTTTGGACTTTTAGAGCCTTTTGGATTTCAGGATTGTGGGTGAGGGATGGCACCCCTGGATAGGAGTTTGCAGACACAAACGTGGATGTGAAAGGTGTTCGTGGCAGCATGGTTGGAAATAAGCCTGGAAAACCCCGAATGATCCTCTGTAGGAGAGTGGTTAAATAAATCCTGGCACACAGTGGTGCCCCATTCAGACCTTTAAAGAGAAAAAGGCACACCGTAATCTGCCTCTAGGAAAAGTACGATAAGATATATTACTAAATAATTGACATTTACAGAACAGTGTGAATGATCTTGTTTGCACTTAAAAATGTGTCACTGCTCGTTTATGCATTAAGAAACATCTAGAGTGACCTCTAGAAGAATTGCTGTGTATTAGAATCCCCTGGGAAGATTGAAAAATACCAATACCTGGGTCCTCCTCTGAAGCTGTTGAATTAGAGGGGCGCCTGGGTGGCTCAGTCAGTTAAGCATCAGACTTTTGCTCAGATCATGATCTCACGGTTTGTGAGTTCAAGCCCCACTCTGTCAACACAGAGCCTGCTTTGGATCCTCTGTGCCCCTCTCTGTCTGCCTCTCTCTCTCAAAAATAAACACTAAAAAAAACCCAAAACAAAACCCTTTAAAGCCACCCAGTTGGAAGTGGAGGAGTGGGGCCCGTGCTTGGGTCCCAGGCAGTGCTGGTGTCCTGCAAGGGTTGACATCACCTGGAATACAAGGGGTGATGACATCAGGTGGGAGGAGGGAGTCTTTGCACTGTGTTTTTCTCCCCAGTTGTACGTGTAGTTATATATATATATTTTTTTAAGTTTAAAAAGTATAAAAAGACTTTTGGATGGAAATCAGATATAAGGCAGTGAAAAAACACACTTTCAGCAGATACATAGAATTTTCCAGAAGTTCAGGATTTCTGAGCATTACTCTCCTTTAATAGGTACATGCTTGCTGATTGCAACTGATAATCGATTTTTAAAAAAATTCTTTTCCTCTTTCATCCTGAGAGAGCAGAAGCTGGTGAGGAAGGCACCAGCAGAGGCTGAGGTCAGTTCTGTGCTTCAGCATTCTGGGGGTGCTTTATTTCAGGTGAGTCGCCGAGATTGTGCATGTCTCCATTTAGACTCCCACACTAGTACTAATTATTCAGAAGGAAGAGGTCTGCCGGTGACACACTTAGAAATACTTTAGGGCTAGAGCCGGCCCTGTCAGCTCTTCTCTGTGCTTACTCACATGAACTTAAGCTGGGGGTTGAGTCCCACATGGTCTTTGATTGCCCCTCCTCTCCCCCCCTCGCCCTTCACACCTCCCTCCTGCCTCCATTGTGGCCTACACCTGGCATAAAAAGGTCCCTGTTCTCAGAGATGCCTTTTGTTGTGCGTGCCACCCTCCCTCTGATAAGGTCTCATTTTATTTTTTTATTTTATTTTATTTTTTTCAACGTTTATTTATTTTTTGGGACAGAGAGAGACAGAGCATGAATGGGGGAGGGGCAGAGAAAGAGAGAGACACAGAATCGGAAACAGGCTCCAGGCTCTGAGCCATCAGCCCAGAGCCTGACGCGGGGCTCGAACTCACGGACCGCAAGATCGTGACCTGGCTGAAGTCGGACGCTTAACCGACTGCACCACCCAGGCGCCCCTAAGGTCTCATTTTATCTGGCTCAGCAAAGCCATCTGGAAAGGTCGGCTTTCCTTGTGCGTTGTGCCCAGTGCTGGTGTCTAGGCAGACCTGGTCTTGGGTGGAAGCCCACGGACAAAGCTGATGTCTCCCTTCTTGTAGAGGCCATGTCTGGGCCTCTCTGGAGAAGGGGATCGCTCCGTGCAGTTCTCCTGCTTAACGTGGACATGAACCCAGAGAGAGAAGCAGGCATTCAGAGCAAGACTGGGCCAGTGCCTCACTCCTGCTGGCAGAGCCCTACGGGGGGCGGGCGGTCCACTTACTCCGTGGGAATCCACAGTCCTCGGCGCTTTCCCGGCTTTGCTCACCAAATGCTTTGATTGGGTGTCATTAGTAATTCTGTCCAGCGTGCAAAACCCTCTCTTATTAGGCCTCAAATAAAAAAGTCCTCTTTGGGGAATAAATCAGAAATGGATTTTTTTTTTCCCCTAAAGTGATGCGGAAGCATTTCATATTTGCTACTGCTGTTCACAGAGATGATTAATTCTCAACCTGTACTGGAGAGGCAGATACTACGCTTTTCCCCATTTTACAGAGGAGGAAACAGGTGCACAAGAAGTTGTTATGTGCCCGAGGTCTCGAGCCAGCAGGTGATGGGTCTCCAGGACGATGCTCACTCCCACGAGCCTGTCCTGGGGAGGCTGGCCCACCCCCTGGGGGCACACATCAGCGTGGGCTCGGGGTGCACTGCCCACGCGGTCTTCTCCTTGGATGGCTTCTCCTCTTTAGGCGAAAACGCCTTCGTGTTGGCTGTGAGGGTGGATGTGGCCTGCTTCGGGTCCGGTGCTGCTGGCGTGGAGGCTTATTTGCTTGTTTTATTTGGCAGATTCTCGCGCGGCCTTTGAGATGATGGGCCTGGGAAACGGACGCCGGAGCATGAAGTCGCCGCCCCTGGTGCTGGCCGCCCTGGTGGCCTGCATCATCGTCCTGGGCTTCAACTACTGGATCGCCAGCTCCCGCAGCGTGGATCTCCAGGTGTCTTGCTGGTTTGTTTGCATGGGTGTCTGAGAGTATTTAAAGTTGCCAAGTGGTGGGGTCTGACGGGTTTGCCATTCACTACCCCCTCAAGCACTACACTCAATGGCTTGAACGCTCTCTACCCTGAATTGGGGCCTCCACATATCCCTGCCCCCTGCCCGGGGCCGGGCTTTGCACACCAGCTGTGCCCTGGGGGGGGGAGGGGACCTCTTTGCTGCCGGAGCAGCCCTCTCTGCTTTTCCTGTGAGCGGACGATTTTCATTCGAGCCACTGGGGCTGGCTCTGGGAAGGCCGCTTACTTGATTACACTGACTGCAGCCCATCCGGTCCCCCAGTCCTCTCTAGGTCTCAGCGGTGTTGGGAATGTATGTGCATAATGCATGTGAGAAATGTGTATGTAGAGGTGCCACTTGTTACTGGCTGCTGCCAGTAACATCGTATCAATCATATCATCCGTATCAATTAAGGATATGCATTTTAGTTTTCCATTTTGTTGTTGGTCATCGTGGGTCAGGCAGGTGCTACACAATGACAGAGAGTCTCGTTGACCAGACTCCTGTCAGGTGCCTCTGACCCCTCTTCCCCACGAGGCCTCCGTCTTGGCCTCCCTCCACCCCTCCCGTCTTCAGCCGGCCCAGCCCACTTAGCAAAGAATCCTGCTAAGTCATCCCTACCTCCCAGTATCTGATCAGGCACCCGCTCCCTCTTTCTTGAAGTCTGACCCCTTGGCCTGCCTTTAGCAAGAAATCCGCCTGCCCTCCGTGTCTCCTCCTAATACTGTCCCACCACGGACCCCTCACTCTGTTGGCTCTAAACCCTTAACTGCCCTGGCTGTGTTCACAGTGGAGCCGGTCCTCTCCCCTGCTGCATAGACATGACCCCTGTTGCAGGAGTCTTGAAGGAAGTTTTCCTTGCCATGTTAATGGTGTCAGAATACTTTTTAACAGCGCTTACATACACTGTCTTCTTTTGTACACGAACTCTAAGTGTGGGACTTTATTTTCCCCATTTCCCCGGGGGGGTGCAGGCCGAGGCACAAGAGCAGCTGGGATTCCATCCCAGTCTTTCCAGTGGCAGAGCTTGGGCTCGCAGCCATGAAACCCCATCCCATCTGAGCGTCCCCACGCCTGCCTGCCCGGGGGGGGGGGGGGGGGGGGGGCGGTGCTTTCATCTGATCTTCCACTGGAGCCGTTCTCTGGGCAGACGTGGGCTTGGTGTCCAAGGTTGAGGAACTGAATTTGTCTTCAGAGGATTTGTCTGCCAAAGAGTTAAGTGCTCTGTCAGCAGGGGAGGGAAACGGAACTAAATATTTGAGCACCTGGTAAAGCGTGAGGCCCTTTATGTACTTACCTCATTCCAGCCTCCCCGAGTCCCTGGGAGGGGTGCGGTGGTACTTCCTTGGAGGTCACAGTGGCCACAAGGAAGCCCAGAGAAGTGAATGCCTCTACTTATAACACTTGTCTCTCTCGAAACCCTGTCGTAGCTTCTGCACAATTCACTTCCAGTGTTGTTCTTAACAGACAGAACCCCTTAAAGCACATTTTTGAGAGGAAGTGGTTTATTCTCCAGGAACACAATTTCCAGAAATTCCATGTGGGCTGTGCAGAACATGCAGAGAAGGTCTGGGGCACGAGGCCTCTGCCCAGTTAGGAGTGGGGAGTGTCTGGCTGGGGAAGGGGACTCAGGAGGAAAGGTCCAGCAGGACTGTCCATGGGGCCCTGGGGCACCTGTGTGCCACGTGTTGCTGGCTTCTGGGAGGGAGAAGCCCTCCAGGGACGGCGTGGGGTTCTCCCTCACATGCTGTGGGGTCCCTGTAGACGCGGATCCTGGAGCTGGAGGGCAGGGTCCGCAGGGCAGCCGCGGAGAGAGGTGCCGTGGAGCTGAAGAAGAACGAGTTCCAGGGAGAGCTGGAGAAGCAGCGGGAGCAGCTTGACCGGATCCAGTCCAGCCACGACTCGCAGCTGGAGAGCGTCAACAAGATATACCAGGATGAAAAGGCAAGACCCGCTTTGCTTTCCCCTCAGTTCTGTTCCAGATGCCAGTTGAGACAGCGTCGGGTTCGTCTCAGTGGGAGAATGAGCGACCGTGTGGGGACTTTTGTGATGATGTGGCATGGGCCTCTTGACCATGCTGACACACTGACTTTTCCCAGTGCCGTACGTGGTGTCCCTGTCTTCTTTATTTTGTGCATGAAAGTTGTGTCTCTTCATCCCCTTCCCCAGTTTCACCCATCCCTCACCCCCTTTCCCTCTGGAAACCGCCAGATGGTTCTCTGTGAGTCTTTTTGCTTATTTTTAGATTCCGTCGGTAAGTGAAATCCTATGACCTATTTGCCTTTCTCTGGTTTGTTTCATTTAGTATAATAGCGCCTAGGTCCACCTGTGTTGTTATAAACGGCGAGATTTCATTCTCTTTTTATGACCGAGAAATATTTCGTTGTACGTTTGTACCACGTCGTCTTCGTCCATTTGTCTATCGATGGACACTCGGGCTGCATCCATACCTCAGCTGTCGTGAATAATGCGGTGAACATGGAGTGTCTTTCCAAATTAGTATTTTTGTCCAGGTAAATACCCACAAGTGGAATTGCTGGATCATATGGTATTTCTGTTTTTAATGTTTTGAGGAACCTCCATATTGCTTTCCACTGTGGCTGCACCAGTTTACATTCCCACCAGCAGTGCAGGAAGGTTCTTTTTCTCCACATCCTCGCCAACACTTGTTGTTTCTTGTCTCTTCGACTTTAGCCATCTGACAGTTGTGAGGGGATATCTCACTGTGGTTTTGGTTTAGAGAAATACTCTTCATTTACGACATTCGCAAATGTGTATTTCTCCTCTGGAAATTGTTCCAGTTTCAATGTTGTTAGAGTAAATTGCTTCTGAATTTTTCTTCATTTATCTTGTAGGTGGGTGGCACTATTTATGCTCCTTAACTCCCCTGGAACTGATTAGAATAGGACCCAGGCATCACTCACAGTGTGTATGCAGAACCCCTTAAGGCAGATTTCGGGGAGAAAGGAGAGTTCATTCTGCAGGAATAGAGTTGGCAGAAACTCCATGTGGGTTTTGCAGGATGTGAAGAGAAGGTCTCTGGCCTCCAGGCCTCTGGCAGGTTGGGAAGGAAGAGTGTGGTGGGAACTGGGGAGTGTGGGGCTGGGAGGGGACCCGGGAGGGACCAGCAGGACTGGGCGGAGATGGGCTCCTTCTCCGGCCAGGGCCAGCTGGGGTCTAGAACCGGTTCTCCTGTGCAGGGAGGGAGGAAAAATAAGGGGGGTGTTTCAGGTGTCTGTCTGCCTGCTTCGACACTCCTGTGTGTGTACATGTGTCATTACCTAAAAACTGAACTCTCCTCCTTAGGAAGAGTGGCCTTTTACTCTGAGCCTCTGGCCTTTCTATGTTTTTATTTTTAGGCTTTTTCTTTTTGAAACGGTAGTGATGGGAGATAGGGTGTGTGTGTGTCCGTGTGTGGTGTTTGGTTGTTGCTTTTAGGTATCCTTGTTTTCATTTATTTATTTTTCATGTGTATTCATTTTTCGAGAGGGGGGGACAGAGTGCGAATGGGGGAGGGGGAGAGAGAGAGAGGGAGACACAGAATCCCAAGCAGGCTCCAGGCTCTGAGCTGTCAGCACAGAGCCCGATGCAGGGCTTGACCCACAAACCGTGAGATCATGACGTGAGCTGAAGTTAGATGCTTAACTGACTGAGCTGCCCAGGCCCCGCCCCCCCCCCTTTTTTTAATGTAAGTATCTTTGTTTTCTTAACTCCGTCATCTACCAAGTGCTTTTGAAATTTTATCGTCCTGTGAAATCCAAAATTCTGGGCGTGATAATCTCTCTGTTCAGTCTCCTCCAAACTTCTGAACATTTCATGTGTGTTGCGTGAAAGTGTGAGTGCACGTTTTGGGTGGGGAGAAGGAAAAGAGGTTGTGGGTTAATTTCTGCTCGTGGGCATTCTGCTCGGGTGTGGGTACACGCTAGTTTGGCTCCAGAGCCCTGTAAAATGGGCGGCAAACAACCAGGTTTCCCATATCGGGTGGGCAGACTCCTCAGAGAATGTGCTGCATAAAATCGTTTGTTCCAGAGAATTCTAGGTAATGCAGTCAGTGAAGCATCATCCCACAGGTGAGTCCTCGAGATAGAAATGCTGGTTCATTTAAGTATAAGCCGATGTGGAGATAAGATGACAAGCTTGGAATTCTTTGAAATATGACTGAGCAGCTGTTTCCTGGAAACGTCTCCCTATATAAGAAGAAACGAGAGGGAACGTCTTCCAGCCAGAAACCAGGTGACTCTTTCACCTTGGTCCTTTTTTTTTTTTTTTTTTTCCTTAAATGTTTGTTTATTTTTGAGAGAGCACAAGCAAGGGAGGGGCAGAGAAAGAGAGAGTAAGAGACAGAGGATCCAAAGTGGGCTCTGTCCTGACAGCAGGACACCCGGGAATCACGAGATCATGACCTGAGCCAAAGTCAGATGCTTAACCTATGAGCCACCCTCACCTTAGTTCCTAATGCTTCAGTTTTATGACTTCTTTTTAAAAGGGGGCGTAATGCAAGGTCTTAGCTGTCCTGCCACACGCCCAATAAGAATTGTTTGGGGGTTCAAGGTGGGGGGAGGCTCTTGTAGTTGCAATAAACAACTCACGGTAGATACTGAAAATCGAGGAGTCCCAGTAAAGAGGGTGAAACACACATTTGAAAGACAGACACTGGGGAAGAGTAAGTCTCTTTTCATTTGGAGTTTTGAACTTTTAGAATATGTGATAGAAAGTTGGTTTGATTTTGGGCGTGGGGGCCTAGTTTCTTAGCTCTAGGAGGATCTAAGCTATAACTCGGTGTGGTGGTAAAAGGCATGGGGTGTCCAGTCAGGCAGACCTGGGTTCAAATCCTGTTTTCCGTAGCTCCATGATATCGGGCAAATCACTTAAATTCTCTGGGCCTGTGTTTTCAGCTCTCGACTGACAATAACAGCAGAATCACTGTTACGCTTTGTGAGGTTTCAGTGAGATAATATTTATGAAAGGCTTAACGCAATGCTTGACAAGGACTAGCAGCTCAAAACCCAGTAGCTGGTGTTGCTACAACTAACCCTAGTGATCATAGTTAACAATAACAGCACAGACACAGGGGTAGTAGTAAACCACAGCATCAGTGGTAGTAATGCTGTTCTTTTTGGTAAGGACCTTTTTCCCCCCAGTTAAAACCGTGAAACAAAACCGTCCTACCTTTAAGAAAGGATTGAAAAGATGCTAGGGTGTCCATGAGAACCAAGAGCGAATACCGTAGCTGGGCCACAGAAAGAGTGTCCTAGTGACAGTCACCACCCCAGCGACGAGAGCTCACGTTCGCGGAGTCTCTGCTTAGCCAGGCACCAAGGTAAGCATGCCACAGGGATTGTTCCCTGAATTTCTCTCAACCGCCTCATGAGATCGCCAGTCAGGCTCAGAGAATTCGTAGCCATCCCCCAGGACGAGGCCTAGACCCTGGACAGCCCCCCGGTGGGCCTCCCTCGGCTCTGCAGACACAGGGCCATGGTGAGGGGGGGCTCTCCAGAGCTCTCCATCGTCTAAATAACACGGGGGGGGGGATGGGGGGGCCGCAGGAAACCAGTCTGGCCCAAGTCCAGAGTTGTTGAAGCTTGGGTGATGGGATACTGTGTGTATCTCTATGCTCCAAAAGACCACAGTATTCCAGCTAGCTCTCCTCTGGCCCCAATTCCAAATTCTCTGGCAAAAACACCTGATTCTTTCAATATGGCCAGGAAGTTCGCAGAGAAGTGGGGCTGGTCTGTCACCCATGTATGTTATTCCCCGCCCCCCACCATAGGTATATATATGTACATAATGTATATGTATGTTTATGTTAGGAGGGGAGCACCTGTAGTTTGAGTTGGAATGAGGCTCTTTCTCGGAATGATCAAGAGTCACCTGGTGGTCTAATAGATCCCCTGGCTACGTATGGCTGTTGACCACCTAAAATGTGGTTAGTGGGCCTGAGCAACTGAGTTTTGAATTTTATTTAGTTCTAACTACATTTAAATAGCCATATATAGGACAGCACAGGTGTGAATGATAGAGGCAGAACTCTGGTAATAAAAAGGCTGGGTTTGGCTGCTGATTAATAGTCTTGTTCAGTGGGAGAGCAGTTGGGCCAAGGCTTGGTCTTCTTAGCTTCTCTGGTGTCTTTTGCCTTTTGCTGTTTGGTTCAGAATTGGGCCTTGGGAGGTGAGGTCACCTTGTGATTGGGCGACCGGTCTCCCTGTGAATGCATCTGTCGCTCGGATGCTGGGTCTCAGAGACTATTGAATTTTTCTCAAAAGATGATGCACACACGTGTGCAGCCGTTTCTAAGTGCTCAGATCCTTGCGATGCAGGTAGCTCATCTGGAGAACGGTGACGGAGACTCTGGGCGTTTTGCAGTATTGCATTTTTAAAAATAAAATTGCCTTACCAGGGTTTTTATTTTCATTTCTTTGACCCTCAAATCTGATTCCTCAATGAAATGATTTTAAGTAGAGGGCAGTAAGTTATGGGCATTATGATTAAAAGATAGAATTCTTTTTTTTTTTTTAAGTTTATTTTGAGGGAGAGAGTGAGCGGGGGAGGGGCAGAGAGAGAGGGGAGAGAGAGGCTCCATGCTGAAGTGCTGAGCCCAACACAGGGCTCGATCTCATGAAGTGTGAGATCACCACCGGAGCCGAGATGAAGAGTTGGACGCTCAACCGTCTGAGCCACCCAGGCGCCCCGAGAGATATAATTCTTTAAAAATAATCTAGCAGTGTTGTTACAACGTTAATTGATGTTAATACTTTTTTTTTCCTAAGGTATTTCTTACATCTTTACCCACGTTTACTGGAATCCTGGAAATTTTTTAGGAGGGGCGCCAAGTTGGAAACTTACTGCTCACCACTTTTTCCCCCGAGGTTGCCAGCTCCCCCAGAGTGGGAATATGGGTGTGTGTGCAGCGCCTCAGCTCCGAGGCCAGCTTGCTCGGGCACCCCTTCCCATGTCGCCCGGAACGGGTGGGCCCCAGTGTGAAACCTCACGTGAGCTCCGGATAGCCGTGCCATGGGTCTGTAACAAGACCTAGAACAGTGTTACTTTGCAAGCAGGAACTGCGGAGAAGTCACAAGAATAATAAGCTCGTGCCTATGTGCTCCTCCCCCAGAAAGGATTTAAAACAAAAAATATTATAAAGTTGAGGTCCCCTGTATTCTCCTTCTCTGTTCTTTCCCTCTTTCCTTCCTGCCCAAAGATAGTCACCGTCACTAACTTTTATTTAAGAGTTTTAATTCCAGCATAGTTAACATACGGTGTTGTGTTAGTTTCAGGTGGACAGAATAGAGATTCACCACTTCCTTACATCGCCCAGTGCTCATCACAATAAGTGCTCTCCTTAGTCCCCAATCACCTGTTCACCCATTCACCCCACTATTAAGAATTTCAGAGGTGATAGTTTGTTACATGTGTCGACCGGCCAGAGCATTGATCAGTCAGATTCTATCTTGGTAATTTGAATTCACCCACTGACTTTTTTTCATGTTTATTTATTTTGAGAGTGGGAGAGAGCATGAGCAGGGGAGGGGCAGAGAGAGAGAGAGCGAGAGAGAATCCCAAGCGGGCTCCACTGTCAGCAGAGTCCAACGTGGAGCTCGATCTCATAAACCATGAGAGCATGACCTAAACCAAAATCAAGAGTCGGACCCTAAGCTGAGCTACCCAGGCTCCCTTCACTGATTTTTTAAAAATTTGAACCGAAGTTTCTGATTTTTTTTTTTTAATTTTAATGTTTGTTTATTTTTGAGAGAGAGAGAGAACATTAGCAGGGGAGGGGCAGAAAGAGGGAGACACAGATCCAAAGCAGGTTCCAGGCTCTGAGGTGTCAGCGCAGAGCCCGATGCGGGGCTCGAACTCCCGAACCACGAGATCATGACCTGAGCCCAAGTCGGATGTTCAACTGACTGAGCCACCCAGGCGCCCTGAGTTTTGTTTTTTTATTGTAATCACTTCAACTGAGACTTCAGCTGATTCTTGAAGATGGACCTGTTTTCATTTCCCTTCTTTTCTGCTTCCTCGTCTGTGGCAGAAATAGGTACGGTGAAGATGATTTGACTCCATAAACGCAATTATGCAGGCTAACATACACTTCTGTAACTTGGCAGAAACACCGGTGTAGTCGCTTTGTGAGTTGTATATGAGAAGGGATATTCAGTTTTTTGAAATAAACAACAAAATGATTGTGTAAGGCAGCCTTAAATAACTTTCAGAAAAATTGCCTTTTAAATTACTGAGGGGTCCTGGGGTGGCTCAGTCCGTTGAGTGTCTGACTCTTGATTTTGGCTTCTGTCACGGTCTCAAGGTTCACGGGATCGAGCCCTGTGTCAGTCAGGCTCTGCACGGACGGTGTGGAGCCTGCTTGGGATTCTCTTTCTCCTCTTTCTGCCCCTTCCCTGCTCGCTTGCTCTCTCTCTCTCTCTCTCTCTCTCCCCCCCCCCCAAAATAAATAAATAAACATTAAATGACTGAAATACTATTACTCTTAGTTTTGAAAATGAAAAACAAATTTTAAATCCCCCGTGCTTCCATCACTCAGAGACAATGTTCTTTTTAAAACGTACAGGTTGACATCTAAACTTTTAAACATCATTGTTATAGTCAAGTTTTTGTAAATGTAAGTAAGCTATGAAAATAAGCAGGGGTGGGGGGATTAAATGAGAAACACACTTGAACACGTCTGGTTTTCGCACATCATTAAAAACCCAGAAACTCTTGGCTTATTATGCATTATTCTCTTGGCAGCGTTGAGGTGACCACCCCTTCCAGACGAGAATATTCTTCATAAATGTTTGCTGAAGGGAACTTTTGTAGACTCCCTTCATATCTAATTGGTACAGGTGACTGTGTTTTGAATAGGAAGATGCGCGTGTCACGTTCTGGTAATCCATTGTTGCCTCAGAAATTACCGCAAAACTTAGAGGTTTAAAACCTTGACAGAGTTTATTTTGCTCATCTGGGAGGGCTCAGCAGAAGATTGTCTCTGTTCCACATTTCTCTTTTTGGGTGCCCAAAGGCTCAAGGCAGAATCGCCTGAAGGTTCCCTCATTCGTATGTCTGGTGGTCAGTGACACAAGACCTCGGTGGGGTCAAGGCCACAATGCTTGCTTTTCCCACACGGCCGCTCAGCTTCCTTGAAGCCTGGAGGCTGGGTTCTCGGGGTGCCGTCCTGACAGTGAGGGAGGGGGTGGGCCTGGAGGAGGCCGTCACCTTCTGTGTTAGTTTCCGGGGGGCTGCCGCATAACAAGTTCACCCAAACCAGGCGTGGAGCAGTAAAACGTATCGTTTCCCGGTTCTGGAGGCTGGAAGCTCCACATCAAGGTGTTAGCAGGGCTGTGCCCCCTTGAAGGCTCTAGGGGCCTTCCTTAACCGCTTCTGGCCTCTGCCGTCTGTCGTCCCCAGGCTCTGCCTCCGTCCTCACCTGGCCATCTTCCCTTTGTGTCTCTGGAACTTTTGCCTCTTATCTTGAGTCCTGCTAACTTGGGTGCCATCCTCAGGACTTCATTTTATCCTGACTGTATCTGCATGGACCCCGTTTCTAAATAAGGTGATTCTTGGATTCCGGGTAGACATGAATTTTGGGGGTACACCGGCCAACCCACTGCCCCTTGTATTGGCTGCATCAGAAGTCAGGAGGGTCACTGGCATTCCTAGGAGCATGTCGCTAGGGCCGGCCCACGTTGAAAAGGGCCGGAACTAGGCTCCACCTGTGGAACAGTGTCAAAGACCTTGGGGTCACGTTTCTAAGCCACCACAGTTTTGGTGAAATACTTTTATTTTTTTACAGGTGAATATATTTTTACATATCAAACAGGGTTTGGTTTTTTTTTAATGTTTATTTGTTTGTTTTGAGAGAGAGGGGGAGAGGGAGGATCCCAAGCAGGCTCTGTGCTGTCAGTGTAGAGCCTGATGCGTGGCTTGAACTCACAAACTGTGAGATTGACCTGAGTTGAAATCAAGAGTCGGATGCTTAACCAACTGAGGCACCCAGGTGCCCCTCAAACAGGTTAGGTGGTTTTTTTTAATGCTTATTTATTTTTGAGAGAGAGAGAGAGAGAGAGACAGAGTATGAGTGGGAGGGGGCGGAGAGAGAGGGAGACACAGAATCTGAAGCAGGCTCCGGGTTCCGAGGTGTCAGCACAGAGCCTGACGTGGGGCTTGAACCCACAAACCGCAAGACCATGACCTGAGCCGAAGTCGGATGCTTATCCGGCTGAGCCACCCAGGCTCCCCTAAGAGTGACTTTCTAAAGAACAAGTGACTCATGTTGAGTCTGGTCATTTGTCCTACTTCGGAGTTTTCAGAGTGCTTTCACACACTGAGCACTTGTCATTGCTGGAAGTGCCCGTCCTTAGCTCTGAGCTGCAGGTACAGCCTGGGTCCTGGAGAGGTCATGCACTGGCTCTCGGGCCTGCATAGTGGCCTGGGGGGCTGGGCCCCGGCTGCTGGTGCTTTCCATCACCTGGGCTTTACCCTGCTGAATTTTCTTACAGCCTTCAGAGTGTTCCAGATTCTTCTCTCTGGGCCAGCTTTTCTTGTGCCCCTGAAAGTGTTCTTCCAGAGAGGTGGTTTTCTTGGGGGACCAGAGTGGACTTGTCTTCGATTTTTATCCCCTTTTATTACTGTGATTGATGGAAGAATCAAGTGTTCTAGAACAGCTTTCCTGTTTTTAATCGCCGCTGATTTTCCATGTCTGTGCATCCATTCAGTATTTACTCTGCCAGGCGCTGGGCTTGTGCCCCTTGGTGGAATAGTCTGCGTCTGCTGTCTGCCTGTTGGGTGATGGAAAAAGATGAGTAAGTGGGTCTGTGAGGGCCAGTTGCAGACAGAGAAACCATTCTAGCGACGTTAAGCAGAGAGGGTTTAGTGCAGGGAAGTAGGTGCCTGCAGAAAAGTGGGAAGGGTCTGGAGGAGCATCTCATCCCGGGGTGGCCTCCCGGATGGCTGGACCAGGGGGCTGCCACTGCGGCCTTAGCCCAGAGCTGGGGGCACCCCGCTCCTTGCTCCATTCTGTACCTACAGCCCCCCAGCTGCACAGCATTTCAGTGTCAAGTGAGTGTATCCGACTGGAATCTAAATCCCATAGGGAATGAGTCTGGAAAATGTACTTTAGCGTTAGAGCCTCTGCTGTTCAGGAAGGCACACTAAAAGTTGTGTGCCGGAGACACGGAGGAGACGTTCCGCCGCCTCCTCCAGGCAGGCAGGGCACGGTGTCCACGTTCTGCACTGCATGAGCCGGGGAAGAGTCCCCTCCTGTCTCACCTGGCAGTGCCCTGTAACTGTGTCCCTCCCAGGGTGTGGGGAGGTGGGGGCAGCCCCTGGCGGCTGAGCATGGGGGGTGGGCAGCGTTGGGCAGATAGAGCAGAGACACCCCTTGAAGAAGGATCTTTTAACCACTCGGGAGCTTGGACTTGAGTTTGAGGATGGGAACCATCACATGGGTTAAGCTGTCAGTGGAACAAAGCTGCCAGCTCTCCGGGGGGGTTTGAAAGGCAGGTCCGGGGGCCTGGGGGGCCTGCTTGGAGCAGGGAGCAGGGCAGGGAAGAGGCAGAATGGAGGTGAGCAGCAGGGAGAGGCATCCACGGGCCCCGTGACAGGTGGGATGTGGAAAGGTGGGATGTGCAGGAGCAGTGGGAACGCCCAGGAAGGGAGTCCGTCAGAAATCTGTCTCCCTGGAGAAAGGGTCTATTTAGACTGTAAATTCTGTGGTTTGCTGGCTAGATGTGGCCTTAAGACAGCTTTGTAATTAAACTCGAGTAACTCATCTCCCACGTTAAAAAAGTGTGTGTTACGGGAAACCGCAGAATACGTGACCCTCCCACAGACTCCCTTTTCTGCACTGTCCCTGCATTGCAGCGGGCGTCCCCTCCCTCCCTCCCTCCCTCCTGCCCCCGTGGGAAGGGGCCTGGGATTGATTCCAGCAGAGGTGCGATGCGGAGTTGCGGGGGAGGACTGACAGGTGCGTTTTCTGTGCATCGCTCTCCTGTGTCTGTGGAGGTGCCGGCTCGAGACTTGGCTTCTTACCAGAAGGAGCATCTCCGTCCTCCTTGCTGTGGCAGGTGTGGGGGGTGGCGGGCTTTCATCTGGCTGGAGACGTGGCATTGCTGGACCCCAGGTTCGCCTCCCAACTTCTTAACCCTGCACTGCAGGACAGTGAAATACGTAAAGAACATCTGACCTACCTCTTTGGCTTGACAAGTGGGGGTCTGGGAGTGGGTTCTGTGACCCCTTACGCATCCTTTTTTATTTTCGCTCTACTCCCCGAGTATCGGTGTGCACCTGTTTGCAAAAAGTCTGAATTTGCCAAGTTGTGGCCTTTCCCACAGGTGAGGGTGGAGAAGTTATTCGATTCCCATTTGGGAACAAAAGAACTGATGCCCACAGAAGGGGCTCAGCCCAGGGCTTCTGCCCCGCAGGGCCAGCGGGGGCGTTTCCTTGGCTGGTTAAGGAGCAGGGGGAATGCTCCACATCCCTGGTGCTGTCTGTGCTGCCGCGAGTGTTTGTCCTCCTCTGAACACAGAGATGGTGATCTCAGGCCCTGCCCTCCACCCGCACCCCCCTGTGGTATGCTCTTCTACCCCGGCAGGACTTCCCGGCTGCTGTCGGGAAGGGAGCGGGAAGAGCTGAAGGCTGGGTATGAGGAATGCAAGATGAAAGGGAGCAGCTCTAGGGGGAAGGGACCCAGAGTCTCTGGCAGCAGGCAGTTGCTGACAGAAGGATGCAGTTTTGTGGACTTAGCCTCAGTCAGTTGCTGGAGAAACATCAAGGAACCTTCTGGAGTTCCCAGGGCGTGTCCCGTTCAGGTCCTCCTGGGAGTTCTCTTTGACCCTGATTAAGTAGGTCCCTGCGTGGGTTTGACCTAAAAGGCAGTTGTGACAGGTGCTACGGGGGGGGGGGGCGGCGGGGGGGGCAGTCTCCTCCATTGGCCCCATCCCTCCCTCCTCCCCTCGTCCCCTCCTCCCCTCGTCCCCTCCCCTCCTCCCCTCCTCCCTCTCTGCAGCAGTATGCCCCTTCCTGGGGGTGGGCGTGGGCCAGAGTCTGTCCAAAGCCGCCCCCCCTTGCACGTCGTGCTTGTCACCACAGTGGAAAGTGGGCCTTTGTCTGCAGAGCCGGGGATACCTGGTGACCTGCCTGGGTTATCCTGGGCTCAGCCCTGTCCCCCCAGCCAGCTGGGGTGGGGGATGTTGTTCTTTCTTCACAACCGAGGACAGAAGACAGATGGCCATTCTGGGTGTAGACGGCAGCCGTGCCCTGCACATAACTGGGTGTTTTCCCGGATGGGTGTGTTTCTTTTTTCCAAGCTTCACATAGAGTTTTGCTTAATCCCCCCACGACCTTCTCTCACAACTCCGTGGCTTGAGCCCATTCTCCTGCCCACCCACCTTCTGCCCTCCCGGCGGCCCCCGCTGACCGGGTCCTCCTGCTCGCTCTGCTGACTCTGACCCCCGGACCACACGTGCTCACCCCTGGTCTCTGTTCACCCCCTGCCCACCCCTGCTTTCTGGCATCCACGCCCTTGCACGCTCGTTCCCTGCCTCATGCTCTTTCTGGGGTTTTGCTATTGTTTTTTATTGTGCTAAAATGTGCATGATATAAAATGACCATTTTAACCATACTTAAATGCACAGTGCAGTGGCGTTAATTACGCTCACATTGCCGTGCACCCGTCACACCAGCCGCCTCCAGAGCTCCCTCATCTTCCCCGGTGAAGCTCTGTCCCCATTAAACACTAACACCCATCCCCCCACCCCACCGAGTCCTGGAAGTGGTGGTTTTACCTCCTGTCTCGGAGTCTGACTGCCCTGCACATCTCATAAGGGGGATCGTGTGGTGTTTGTCCTTTTGTGTCGGCTTCATTTCCCTCAGCGGAACGTCTGATACTCTCTGTCTCGGTCTGTTCCCATCCCCGCACCCACGCACGGACGCTCACTCCTGTGCGCCTGCCGTCTGCTGGACCTTGAATAAGGTCCAGCTGCAGGTTCCTATACTTTCTGGTGTCCTGGGTCTATGCTTAGACCTAGCCTTTCTGAGGACCGTCTTCTTTTTCACTGGGACTTAGCCCCTCTCTGCTGTGTCACATGTGCCTGCATCCCCTTCCCTCTGACTTATGCAGAAGGCCTGTCTGGGGAGCCGGGTGGCAGTGTGGAAGGCCCACCTTCGTGCCTCCGGGCCCACGCTCGTGCTGGACACCTGCTGCACACGCCGGGCAGGTGTGCTGAGTTCTGGAATTCTTCACGTGGCCCCTGGGCCGGAGGACAGCGTGCCTCCCAGAGGCCTGCCTCCCCCAGTATGTGGCCCACAGGGGCCGTGATGTGAGGTGGTTGGGGTTGCTGGTGACGTGAGTGGTGCTGCTGTGAGTGTGTAATCTTAGCCGAGCACCATAAATAAGTAATTGGTGCTTCTTTGCCATTGGACTCACTCTCTGCCCTCCCTCCTTTCTTTCTTTTTAAAAATTTTTATTATTTTTAATAAGAATAAGAAATTTTATTCGAGAGAGAGAGAGAGAGAGCAAGGGAGGGGCAGAGGGAGGAAGAGAGAGAGAATCCCAAGCAGGGCTTCATGCCCAGCCCGGTGCGGGGCTCAAACCCAAGACCCTGGGGCCGTGACCTGAGCCCAAATCAAGGGTCAGTGGCTCAACTGACTGAGCCACCCAGGTGCTGCTCAAAGCAGATTATTTTAATGAGCCAAACAAATGCAGCAGAGGTCACCTTTTCTCATTTATTACATGATCCGCATCATACTTGCAGCGAGCTTTCCCAAAGTTATGATTTTTAAAAGTTATTTATGTCTTACGGAGCTTTTAGAGTAATAAAATTTATTGTCAAATTACTACTTTGAAAATTTACTATGAAATGTTGAGCTTTTTTTTTAGGAATCTAATGTAGAAATAATTTAATCACGTGTACTCATTTCCCAGAATAGAATGGTTATGATTAATTTGTACATGGGTGATTCATCTGAAGGCCTTCCGAGTTCAGTTTCCAGTTACACTCTGGTGGCACTTCCTGCCTCCTCGCCTGCTGCTGAGTGTCCCAGGGGACAGTCCACACACACACACACACACACACACACACACACACACACACACACTCTCTCTGCAGGGAGCCAGTCAGTACCAAAATGGGAAAAACAGTTGGATTGTTTGGAGTAGCATATGTAATTCATTTAAAAATATTGTTTAATGCAGATTTTTTTCTTCGTATTGAATCTCCAAAAAGCTAGAAGCATTTTCATGGTTTCCTGAAAATGATTTAAGGAGATTTTCAATAAATATAAAACTGCACATAAAATATCTTGATGGTGTTTTATGGCTCTTTGCTCATTTACTTCAGCAGAGACTGTACTTTTCCATGCATCACTAAGCAGGCGGGGGAAGAGAACTAAAATGTATTTTCTTTGGAAGAGTAGAGTCACATGAGACGCAGAGATCTCAGGTACTTTGACCACAGCAGTTCCTAAACTTTCCTCACCCCTCAGGTAGTTGCAGACTCCACTGTGGATTTCTTGGAGTGGGTCCAAGGAGAGCGAGTGGAGAAGGAGTGAGTGAAAATGCCATAATTTTTATAGAAATGGTTTAGCCAGGAGCGATCTGCTTTTGAAGATCATCAGAGTGCAGTCTCTTAAGTGCCCCTTTTCTTTCTCTGTTTTTTTTTTTTTTAATGTTTATTTTTGAGAGAGAGCAAGACAGCAAGTGAGCAGGGAGGGGCAGAGAGAGAGGGAGACACAGAATCTGAAGCAGGCTCCTGGCTCCTGAGCTCGACGTGGGGCTCTAATTCACGAACTGTGAGATCGTGACCAGAGCTGAAGTTGGATGCTCAACCGACTGAGCCACCCAAGAGCCCCTCTTTCTTTGTTTTGTGTCAGCCCTGCTGGTGGGAGTGAAGGTGGTTTCCATGCATGTGCCAGGGGGGATGTTCAAGTGTACATTTCCACTGTTGTGCAGCTGAACTCTCACCCTCACCTTGCAGCACAGGGACTCTGGACCCATTAATTGCTAATGCCCCTCCCCTCTGCCAGCCCCAGGGAGACCATCTTTCTTCTTTCTGTTTCTGTTACCGCCCTGGACACAGCACATGAATGGAATGCAACCATATATGTCCTTTGGCGGCTGGCTGATTTTGCTTTGCATGATGTCCTCCAGGTTCTCCCATGTTGCGACAGCATATGACAGTCCTTTTTTTTTTCAAGGCTGCATGATATTCCCTTGGATGTAGATGCCACATTTTCTGTATCCAGTCGTCTGTTGAGGGTGGCTTGCTTCTAGCTCTTAGCGGTTGTAAATAGCGCTGCCGTGAACACGGGGGTGGAGATAACTCTTCAAGATTCTGCTTTAAGTTCTTTTGGCTGTAGATTTAGAAGTGGGACTGCAGCATCGATCCTGTGGTCATCTTTCATGTCTGCAGCCGAACTTGGGAAAGCCTTAACTGAGGTGTGCAAATCTGACTCCCTGCTGTGAGAGCCGCCCCCTCCCCCCCTTTCTCTGCCGGCCAACTTGCCACTCAGGGCTCTCTTCTCTCCCCCACCCGCCAGAATATCTACAAACACCTCTCTGGATGGTCTCTCCCAGAGAGATTAATTGTCCAGATACCATCACTGTGACTTACTTCCTGTTGTACCAGGAAATGTTCTGTTGGCCTCAGAGCTCCCAAAATAAACACGATTCGTTTGGCCACATTTCGTTTCTGGGAGCACACCCCTGTACTCCAGAAAGCCCTGTACAAGCCAACGGAAGAGTAGGGGCTGGACAGAGGTCCGGGAGGAAGCTAGAAGCAGCGGGTGGCCTGGTTGTCATTGTCCACCAGTGAGCGGGAACGGGGCAGACATACGTCTCTCCAGCCTGCCCGGTGTGTGAGTGGGAGTTTGCAGACTTCGTTGATTGTAACGAGGCAGGAAATGTTCACATGACCGTCTGACGCACAGCTAAGTGTGTGTGCAAAACAACACCTACCTGTGTAAGGTGCTCTACCATTTAATATTTTAGTCCCCTCTTCTTCAGGTTTTTGGTTGCTTTTAGCACTGGGCACAGCCCACAAGCCTGGTATCCTGCTGGGGGTTTAGATCCCGATTTGGCAAGTAGTGACCACCAGCTTGCTTTCTGGATCAGGCCTGCCGGAGCTGAGGGTTAGGCTTTGCATGTTTGCTGTGAAGAAAGCCTCGTGGCCTTGAGGCTCTTAAGCAGTCTGTGCCTCAGTTTCCTGTCCTTTAAAACGGGATCCTCTGCTGGCTACCTCTTGAACCTGGCGTGGAGAGCAAGCGAGTGAGCAGACGGGGAGAGCTCAGAAGGGCGGCTGGTGAAAGCAGTCAGCCGCTCTCAGTCACGGGCTGCTTGTCACGTTATACTCCACACTCCTTCCCTCACTTTTTCCTTGGTTTTCACTGTTCTCCTGAGTCCTGTGTTGTTTCTTCCTCCTCTGTTTTCAGCCTCCCCAGTTCGGTGTAAGCCCTGTGAACCCTCTGTCCTGCCCACCCCCCACCTCGGGTGTAGGGAGCCCTTCCTCTCCTCTGCCCACTGTGGTCTGACTTGTGTCTGCACCTGGGCTCCCCCAGAGAGAGTCCGAAGTTCATGGAGGGGAGCACGTTGTGGGGCCCAGGTGTAGCTGGAGGATCCGTTTACCCCTTGCTCTGGTTACAGGCTGTTGTTCAGAAAGCAAACCTCCCAACGTGTGAGCTCCTTTTCTGGCTGCAGCACCGTCCGAGTGCCCAGCCAGAGGGCTGTGCCGGATCACTCCCGACAGCTGCTGGGAGGTGGGGGATGGGGGTGGGGGGGCACCGCCCCCTTTTTTTCCAGTAGGAACATCTTATCAAGGCTCTTCTAAGTTGTTAGGTTGTATGTGTTTCATATTGTGTTTATCTTCCTTGCAGGCGGTTTTAGTGAATAATATCACCACAGGTGAGAAGCTCATCAGAACCCTGCAAGGTGAGTTCTAATCCCCTTCTTTTTTTTTTTTTTTTTTTTTAATTTTTTTTTTTTCAACGTTTTTATTTATTTTTGGGACAGAGAGAGACAGAGCATGAACGGGGGAGGGGCAGAGAGAGAGGGAGACACAGAATGGGAAACAGGCTCCAGGCTCTGAGCCATCAGCCCAGAGCCTGACGCGGGGCTCGAACTCACGGACCGCGAGATCGTGACCTGGCTGAAGTCGGACGCTCAACCGACTGCGCCACCCAGGCGCCCCTAATCCCCTTCTTTATACCAGACATTAGATCTTTTAGGAAAAGCCCATCTTTCCTCTTGTCCCTTTGTGGCGACTCCCATTCTAATCTAATGGGTAGGATCACAAGTGATCAAGTAATCTGGTTTTTTTGTTGTTGTTGTTTGTTTATTTAAATGTTTATTTTTGAGAGGGGGGGCAGGGGGGAGGGGCAGAATGAGAGGGAGGACAGAGGATCCAAAGCAGGCTCTGGGCTGACAGCAGAGAGCCCAGTGCAGGGTTCAAACTCATGGACTGTAAGATCATGACCTGAGCCAAAATCAGATGCTTAACTGACTGAGCCATCCCGGTGCCCCAAATTGAGTAATCTTTGGTATATTCTTTTTGCTAAACTACAGTTCCTTAAAGAACTTTTCTTTTTAAAAACATTGTTGAACGCATTACAAGGTGTTATTGTTGTAAGAATTTTTTTTACCTCAATACCCAGGGTTCTTTGTCTCCCCACTTCAAAGAATGAGGAGGTGGACACAAAATGAGCAGCGGGCAAAGTTTGTTAAAGTGTAAGATCAGAAAGGAAGAATAGTATGAAAGCTCTCTTTGCAGAGAGAGGGCATTCAAAAGTGAATGCTTGAAGACTGTAGGCGAGGGTCCTTGTTTCATAAGGTTCTGGTCACACCGCCCCATCCCTTCCCCATTATTCCTTCTCAGGTCCTACCCTTACTTACTGGGTAGCTCTCTGTGCTGGGTTGTCCATTCCTGATTGGCTCGTTTAAGGGGGGGGGGGGGCATCTGTGGCCGTCCATTCCCGATTGGCTCATTCTCATCGTGAGGACCGTTCCTTGTGGGTCATAGGTTTTAAGGTCTACTTGTTTTCAGTTAGGTCTTTCGTCAAATTCCTGAGGGAACCTGGGGGGAGTAGGTGGTGTCTGTTACATTCTTAAGGGGAACCTGACACCCAAGGGGGTTTGCTGTGGTCAGACCCTCCCAGCATTGTTCCAAACTGTGTGTTTTTCCCCACCCAGGGACCTCACATCCTAACTTTTTCCTTTCTGCCTACTGAATCCTGTCTATTCCTATCATGTTATGTACACAAGAATTCAGATTCTCACCTTTTGATAGGTTAAGAAGTATATAGAACAGATCACCTTTCATACATATGTGATATATATGGCATGTGGTATGTATAATATATATGGTATATATAGGATTTCTTTTAATGGGGCCACCCCCAATTCAGAGTTTCTTTATGAAAATTGTAAAAATGATGCAGCCCAATTCCATTTCTTTGCTGCCCTGATTCAGCTTGGCAGTCAAGGCCAGTTTTCTGTCAGGCCCTAGGAAGCAGCAGTGTGGGTAGTAGTGGGGTGAGCCCCTCTGTGCTTGGCTCCCCCTTCCGCTGGGACTGGGGGCCCACAGCCCACATGGCCACAAGACAAGCCTGGGGAAGATCACAGAGCACTGGGTCCCACGAGGGCCGGCCTTTGCCGTGGGTAGGAAACTACTCCCAGCCGCCCGAGCCTCAGTTCCGCCTCTGCACGGGAAGGTTCATCTGGAGCCACAGTATCCAGAGTGGTGGCCACGAGCCGTGTGGCCAATGAACACCTGAAATGTGGCTCATGGGAAGGGACAGAAGTTTACATTTTTGTTTAATTTTCAGCAATTTAAGTTTAAAACTGAAACTTGACTCCGTTATTGGGAACGTTAAGTGTTTGGGGGGCAGCTTGGGTATATATCAGTCTACTTTTCCAGGGTAGATTCTGTGAAAGCTCACTTCAGATCATGAATTCCCAGTGCACATTTAACGTCTGCATGGGGACGTGCTATAATTGTCCACACCAGATTTCAAAGACAACGTGAAGGAGAGAATATAAAATATTCATAATTTTTTATATTCATTCTGTGTTGGCATGATAATGTTGCATCGCTGTTGGGTTAGATCAGGTGGTTTATTAAAGTTAATGCTACATCTGGTTTAGTTCTTAAAACTGTGGTTTACTGACGTGGCTTGCATCGTGGTTCTGTTGGACAGGGCTGGTCTAGAATTCTAGTTCCGGCTCTGCTTCTAAGGATCTGAGTAGGAGAGACGCAAGGTCACGTGGAGTTCAGTGGGTTACTTGACTGCCGGGGCCTTTGCAGAGTTTCCTTGTCTTGTCTGGCCTTTTGAGATTCATCCATGCTGTGGATGTCAGTATTTTTATTCCTTTTTTTGCCAAGCAGTGTTCCCTTGCCCCATACTTGGTTTGATTATGGGAATTTTTTTTCTTAAGTGAGGTTTCCTGAGGTGTGATTTACTCAATAAAGTGTACCCTTTTGTAGGGTTCTTTGCGTCCCCTGGACCACTACAGTTGAGACCAGGCCCTGTCCCTCCAGGAGGTGCCCCCTAACCCTTTGTGGTCAGTCGCCTGCCTCAGCCATCTGCTGGGTGGTTCTACAAACCCTGCAGTTTGAACTCTTGGAACATGTCCTAGCAATGCTTGTGAGATGGATCGTTGTTGCTGTGTGTTTCGGCATTTCGTGGAATCCTTAGCTTTTATTTAATTTTATTTCCCCCCTGGAGAGCCCTGTAGATACGGGGTTATGAGGACAGACTTCCAGGATGCGGGTGTGTGTCCAGGGCCGTGTCCCGGACCCTGGTGGCAGCCATCTGGCCACTCTGCTGTCACCTTCATGGCAGCTTCTCTTTCCTGCTCAGCCTGGCCCTTTGTCAGCTGCTGCTTTTTCTGCAAGGCTTTTAGGAGCCCAAGGTCGGGGCAGCAGGGATGGGCTGGTGCATTTCCTCAAGGAAAGCTGCTGTTTCCCAGACGGGGTTTGGGTGGTTAAAGGAACACAGGCCTCAGGAAATTGCTGGTATGGGTGAGTCACAGGAGGGGCCGCTGGCAGGAGCCTGGTGGCTGAGGTTGGGGTCCTCCGTGAGGGACTGCTTCTCTGAGCAGATGTCCAAATCAGTGTTTCACAGGCTGGATGAGTCTGCTGCAGGCCAGGGGACACAGTGGCATGTGTCACCTTGTGGGACAGCTCGTAGGATGTCTAAAAAAGAAACAAGTGAATAGGACCCCCTGACGCTTTTGAAGGGCCAGAGGTCAGGAAGGAGATTTAAGTGAGAGGTTTGGAAAAGAACCTAGGTGCAGATTTGGGTCGGGTTGCTGATTGCCAGGGCTCCTCCATGGTTCTGGAATGTTCTGAACCCTCTCTCCTTCCCTCCTTACTCTCCTGTGTGCCACCGCCCACTGCGTTCTGATGTGTCTGCTGTTGTCACGATGGCTGTGCCTGTGACCTGCGCGATTCTGGGTCCTCCTCTTGGCTCAGACCAGTTAAAGGCCCTGCAGAAGAATTATGGCAGGCTGCAGCAGGGTGTTCTCCAGTTTCAGAGGAACCAGACCAACCTGGAGAGGAAGTTCTCCTACGACCTGTAAGTGCGTCTCTACATCTAGTGCGCACCCCTCGGGGGCTGATGTGTTCTGAGCAAGGGGGCGGGCGGTGGGCATAAGCTGGGCTCTCCCTTCCCGTCATGGAGCACACAGGCTCTGCGGGAGGTCCAGTCCTTCCAGGGGAGTCCTTTAGAACAATGTGCTTTATTACTTAAGCGTGAGCAGTGCCTCAGAAAGCTGTGGAAAAGCCGGTGGCTCATAATACAAAGTAAACAAGAGGGCGGTGCTCCTTAGAAAGAAATGACTTTGTCAACACACTTTTTTTTTTTTATAACATATTTTTTTAATGTTTATTTAAAAAAAAATTTTAACATTTATTTATTTTTGAGAAACAGAGAGAGACAGAGCATGAGCAGGAGAGGGGCAGAGAGAGGGGGACTCAGAACCTGAAGCAGGCTCCAGGCTCCGAGCTGTCAGCACAGAGCCCAACGCGGGGCTCTAACTCACAAACTGCAAGATCCTGACCTGAACTGGAGTCAGACGCTCAACTGACTGAGCCACCCAGGCGCCCTGAATGTTTGTTTATTTTGGGGGAGAGAGAGAGAGAAAGAAATCATGGGTGGAGGAGGGGCAGAGAGAGAGGAAGAGAGAGAATCCTGAGGAGGCCCGGGGAGCGAACCCACAAACTGTGAGCTCATGACCTGAGCGGAAACCAGGAGTTGGCTTAACCGACTGCGCCACCCAGGCACCCCCTTATCAACATACTTTGTGAAGTTACATTAAGTTTTAAAGTGCAGGTGTACTGGTGGTTAAGTTAATAATCGAAAGCCTTTAAAAACATTTTCCTGAAGTGCTCAGATGTGTCCCAAGTCCATCTCCTAGACTGAATGGCACTTTGGCATAGTATCAGTGATTTGTTTCTGGGTGTCGGCATTGTGGACGTTCTGTTTCTGTGAGATTTTAGTGTCTTTCTGAATTTCTGCAGTGACAATGGAATACTTTTATTTTTCAGCTTTACTGAAGTATGATGATCATTATGTGAATGTAAGGAATAAAGTGTGATATTTTGATATGCCTGTACCTTGTGAAATGATGTCCCAAATCAAGCTAGTTAACGATTCCTCATCCTTCTGTGTGTGTGTGTGTGTGTGTGTGTGTGTGTGTGTCTGTGGTGAGAACACTTACAATCTTCACTCTCGGCAAGTTCCAGGCATACAGTACGGTATTAGTCACCACAGCCCCCATGCTGTCTGTCCCGTCTCCAGTTATGACAGTCTGTTTTAAGCAGATGACTTCCATTGCGTACAAAAACCCTACACTTTTACTTCTCAGAGTATTTTTATGATCACAACAAAATGATGAACTTCTAGAAAGTTAGCTAGACCCCATAGTAGGATAGTATAAACCAACTTAGAGACTGGAGAGTAAGTTGTAGTCTGTGTATTTTTTCCCCATAAAGGCAGAATAATTCCAGTACAGGGGGTCTGGGATTCACAGGCAACCAGCCACCTAGGAGCCTGGTCCTCTCTTCCATTTGCTGACTTCTCCCTAGTCCGTGTTCGAGGTCATACAAATTTTTCACGTAATTGTAGTCACCAGTAGCATTTTAAAATCATTTTTTCCACTTACTTGCATTAGGTATAAATAAAAGTCTGTACTGCTCCAAAATGTTGTATCGTTAAAAATGGCTGGTTAATATTCTATGATGTGGGGGCACCAAATTTAATTCACGATTTGCCTGTTTGGATATTTAGGTTACTTCTAAGTTTTGGTTGTTATAACAAGCTTGACATCAATACGTATAACTTTAAAAAATTATTATTTTGGATTATTTCCTTCTAAAAAGGACTCACCTGTAGGTTTAGTGTTTTATAAATTGCCAAGTTGCCTTCTGAATAAGGTTCTTCACACCGCTGCGCTCTTTAGGATTCTGAAGTCCTTCCGAAAGATTGTCCCCCCCCTCCAAAGCAATTTTTTCCTGATCACTTTAAAACCAACTAAACTAAACTAAAACCAACTAAACTACAACCAGGAAGCCCCAACTACATACATATTCAGAGGACCTGCACCAACAGTCAATACAAAGGAAACATAATTCGAAAATATGCATATGGGTTGCCTGGGTGGCTCAGTCAGTTAAGCATCTGACTCTCGATTTCCGCTCAGGTCACAATCTCATGGTTCATGGGATTGAGCCCTGAATTGGGCTTTGTGCTGATGGTGCAAAGCCTGCTTGAGATTCTCTCTCTCTCTCTCTCTCTCTTTCTCTTTCTCCCTCTCTGAAAATAAATACACATTAAAAAATACACGTATGGAAACTTACTCAGCTAGGCCAGTGGTTCTTAATTTTAGATGGTGATTCTGCTCCCAGGAGACCTTTGGCAATGTCCAAGGACCTGATGCTGAGCATCCTATGATGCACAGGGCGGGCCCCACAACAGCATCTTTTTTCTGGCCCCAAACACTAGTAGTGCTCAGCAGAGAAACCCTGAGTTAGGCTAGTAATCAACAAGATGCATTCAGACAGAAGTGAAGACTGCCCCAGTCTTATTATTCATCCTTAAAAGATACCCTAATGCACATTTTCCATCCATTGATTGAAATAGGATAAGCCATTAATGGCCTCACTTGATAAATGTTGACCCAGATGAGGTTGGCCCAGCCGGAAATCAGAAATCAGCCAGGCCCGGGGAACGGGGAGGGCAGCTCTGCTCCCCATGGAGGAGCAGACAGTGAGCACAATGGCTGTGTGTGCTGGCCTCACTTTTTTTCTCTTAGGAGTTCGGAAGCTAGATTGCAGCTCTTTCTAGCTGACCTCATATATTGCAGTGGTTGTGCCCAGAGCCTTGTCCCAGATACAGCAGGTTTCGTGGGGATGACGTTTGTGGAATGCTGGAAGCTAGAATGAGTTACTCTTAATTTCTTTGAAATACAGACCCATTCTGAGAATCTGATAAAAAGTTACGGGCACCTTGTGAGCCATATATTCAAAGTTGTGCATTCAGTTCGTGGGACACCTGAAGCATACCTTCACCCCCTGTGAAGACACCCTGTCTGGCCTAAACCTTTTATAGAAGGCAGTCCTGGCAGTGAAAAAGCCGACAGCAAGGCCAGGGTTCCTGATGCACAAGTTAATATTCTTTCTTTAGGATCAGAGGCGGCCCGCATCCCCACTTCTCACGCCTGCACCTGTGGCAGACATCACTAAGCGATCACTGTATTGATCCACACACTGCTTTGCAGGCTCTCTCCCTAGGGCACTTAGGGTTGCTTTCTCACATGAACTGCTTGTGATCTCATCTCCACGCCATGAGGAAATAGTTTGCAAAAGCTACTGCTGGAATGCAACAGCACCAGTCGGATGATCAGTGCCCTGGATGATCGGGTGACCTGCCTTGATAGATCCCTGTACCGTGTACATTCCATTTACAGCGACTCCACCCGTTAACAATAATCACTGGTGGTCAAGTCCTGTGTGTCTCTCCTCTTAGCTCTAGTTAATGACTGAATGTTCACCACATGCGTGGAAGAGCAAGCTTACCCGAGGCCTTCAGGAAGTAACACTGTCACAGTCCATATGACCTGCGACTTGGAGCTTCAATCTGAGGTTGTTCCCTTAATGCTGTTGAGCTGGAATGTGGAAAGCTGACCTTCATCCACAAGGCTGGGAGAGAGAGGCTCTTTGTACTTGATTTTGGCAGGGCTGAGAGCAGGTGAAAACAGTACATTGTTTCCCATTGGTAGGTTTTTAAAGGCTCAGGAATGGCTGTGCACCTGTTCACTTGCTTCTGGGATAACGTCTGATAACAGTGAATTGGAATGGTTAGTACTTTGAGGACAGAGATATCTCTTTTTGTTCTCTGTGTTGAAGCTACTGGTCTACCACCGGGGACTCGTGTGTTTGTAAGAATTTTATTTAAATGAATTTTTCAACAAGGCTTCTCTTGTTCTGTAAGCTGTCCAAGGTCAGGAAGTCTGGCTTTCGTTGATGCCCTTCTCTCCCTGTGGGTCATTGAGAGCCACTCAGTCCTTTGAACTGAAGGGCACATTACAGGAGTTCCAGGCTAAGTGCACCCATACCTGGCTCCGAAAGGCCTGTGACTCAGAAGAGGTGGCCGTGTCATAGAGGTCTGGCACAGAGCCAGGAAACCCCAAGTCCCTTCTGGGTTCAGTCTTGTCACTTTCTGTCCTCTGGCTCTGGTCAGTGTCAGACTTTCAGATCACCTCCCAGCTTCCTTATTTGTACAAGTGGGTAATTCTCCCATCACTTTTCAACCCTGACACACAAGTTACTCTGAAAATAAATCCTATGCAGAAAGCTAACTGTGATGCTTCAGAATGTCTTAGCTAAATAGGGGCTCAGTCTGAATTAGATTATATGTTCCAACAACAACTCTCTGACACCAGCTGGGTGGGTGTCCTCCAGCTCAGTTCATTTTTATTTTTATTTTTTAAAAATAAATCTTCAATTTTGGAACAGTTTTAGGCTTACATCGTTGCCACAGAGAGTTCCTGTAAACCGCAGAGCCATTTTCTGTATTGTTAACACTCCTACATGGATGTGGTGTACTTGTCACAATTAATTAGCCAGTGTGGATACATTATTATTAACTAAGGTTCATACTTCATCCGCGTTTCCTCAGTTTATCCCTGATGTCCTTTTTCTTTTCCAGGATCCCCCATTAACATTTATTCACCATGTTTCCTTAGAGTCCTCTTGCCTATGACAGTTTCTCAGACTTACTTTTTATAATATTGATAGGAATACTGGTCAGGTATTTTGTAGAACAATTTCCAGTTGGGCTTTATCTGGTGTTTTTCTCATGGTTAAACTGGGGCAACACATTTCCAGGGGAAGGCCACCGAAGTAAAGTGCTGCTTCCATCAGCCTGGTATCAAGGGGACTTACTGTCCATAGGGCTTGTCACTCTTGTTAATCTTTACCTTACCGTGGTGGGGTCTATCAGGCTTCTTCACCGTAAACTTGTTACTTCGCCCTCTGTGCTGCCGTCTTAGGAAGTCAGTGTGCATAGCCTACACTTGAAGATTGGGGTGTTACGCTCCATTTCCCCTAAGGGCAGGGTGTCTACATAAGCTATTTGAAATTTTCCTGCACAGGAGATCTGGCCCTTCTTCTTACATATCTAATTATTTATATCAGCGTGGATTTAGGAATATCTATTTTATACCTTGGGTTATAATCCACTACTATTTTATTTATTTTTTGCTCACATTGTTCCAGTTTTGATCATACTCCCAGCAGTGTGCCCCGCCCCCTTTTTGAGCACTCCGTGACATTCTGGCACCAGAAGATGCTCCAGACTCATCTTCTGTGTATCCTAGAATCACTCAATCAACCATTTCTGTGAGGAGCTCCTGGTTGCTTTTTAGTTGGAGAGTGGTGCTAAGAAGCCAAGATCTGGGGACTGGGTGTGTTTGTTGCTGCTGGGGTGGTGGTGTTTCTGGGCCCTGTCAGCTACAGAGTAGAGAGACCTGTGTGTGTGTGTACTAACCTGGGTTATATGCAGACATTGATAAATGTTTCTGTATGTTTCCAGCTGTATTCATATTAAACCAAGCATGAATTCATGCCGGTGTCTCCAATTCTAACCCTTTTAAGTTAATATAATAGTATATAATTGAATATGTTCTCAACTTGGGACTGAATGCAATCATTAATATTTTGTGGCTCAAAATATTTTTGGAACTGCCTATGGAAAAGACTGGCCATTGCTTCTCTAAATCTGTTATTTTTTATCCCCCAATGTAATTCTGCATTCTTAACCCTCCTTTCAGTTAAGTATGGCCCAGTGACTACATTCTGGCCAGTGGGGAAAGGTAGTGGTAGCGTGGGACTGTAGGAAGGCTTCTGAAGATGAGGACAGTCCACCACACCCTCCTCTCCTTTCCCTTTCCTCTTCGTTTCTTCCTGCTGCCTGGGACTCACACAAGAAGGCTTGGACTCTTCACGGACACCCTCTGACATCACCCCATGGGGAGAGGATGCGTTCCTGTCAGGTGTGGGTGGAAACACAGGCTTCCCACGTGCTCTCCAGTGACACCACCATGGTGTTCTGTGGATCCGAGGTCCCTGGCCAGTCTGCCTTCTTCTCTCTACTGTTCAGTCCTCTTATGTTTGTTTTAAATACAATGCCCAGGGTTTTTAGTTGTGCTTAATGGGAGGACTAGGGAAAAATACATCTATTCCATCTTTCCGGAAGCAGAAGTCCAGTTGGATTTTGACACTGTCCAGAGTTAGCACAAACCCCACAGGTTACAACGGGCTCTGGTCCCAAGACTCTCCCCTCTTCACATGACACCCACAAGTTCTGAGTGTCCCCAGGCCACCTGAACTCTGCTTCCTGTACTGCTCAGGGTTGATGATTCTCTAGAATGATTCACAGAACTCCTCAAGCATGTGCTGTACGTACAACTGCAGTTTTATTATAAAGGACGTAACTCAGGAACAAGTTATATGGTAGAGACTTGGTTTTAGGGCATTTGTGGGGGAGACAGCTCCTTTCCTAGTGGAATTCGGTGCTACCTTTCTAGTATATTGGTATGTTCACCAGCTGGGAAGCTTGCCAAGCCTCATCACCCAGAGATTTTGTTGGAGGTTTTATTACATAGGCACAATTGATTAAATCATTGGTCGCATGGTTGAACTCCATCTCTACTTTCCCCATTCCCTGGAGGATGGGGGTGGGGCTGAAAGTCCAACCCTATAATCATGGGATTGTTTCCTCTGGCCACCAGCCCCCATCCTAAGGCTTCATGAGCCAGCGAATTAGCACAATCTGAGGTCTGGTCCAGAGACACTCCCTTTGACTAACAGAAGACTCTCCTATTACTCAGGAAATTAAGGACTTTTAGGTGCTCTGAGCTAATAGCTGGGGACAAGACCAAATGTATGTATTTCTTACTATATCTCAGGTTGTATATATATTTTTAATTTTAACTTATTTTAGAGAAAGCATGAGTCAGGGAGAGGGGCAGAGAGAGAGAGAGAATGAGAATATCCCAAGTAGGCCCCACACTCAACATGAAGCCCAATGTAGGACTTGATTCCACAACCCTGGGATCATGACTTGAACTGAAATCAAGAGTCAGACACTCAACCAGCTGAGCCACCCAGGCGCCACAACACAGATTGTATTTTTTAAAATACTTTTTTTTCTAACCAATAAAATTCACTTGTTTTAGAACAGTGTGACAAATTTTTAGTGAGTTTCAGTCAACTAGTTTTCTTGCCACTTAATAAGTGAAACACACATGTTGCCCTGCCTTACGTATGCTCTTGAGATACAGAGCTGGAAGCAGGAAAACGATGAGCTCTGTCTCTTATTGACACAGTGGATTCCATGGTCATGGCAGGAAACACTTGGTGTATAGACACATCCCTAAATATTTGTCTTTTTTTTTTTTTTTTTTTGCTTTCTTTCACCAAAGGAGCCAGTGCATCAATCAGATGAAAGAGGTGAAGGAGCAGTGTGAGGAGCGAATAGAAGAAGTCACCAAAAAGGGAAATGAAGCTGTCGCTTCCAGGGACCTGAATGAAAAAAAGGACCAAGGCCAGCAGGTAATCCTCGTTTTTGTTCTGTCCAGAATTTCCAGAAGGCTTTCCTCCCCTCAGTTCAGACATTCACTTCCCTTATCTGCTGTCTGATTTGCTCTTACCTTTGCCGTCCCTGGTAGGTTTGGTTCCCTGAGACATACCAGCCTTGTCTCTGGACGCTGGGACTCTGACCGGGTATGCCAGGCTCTGACCCGACCCCGTGCTCAGGGCTTTACCAGGGTGACTTTACCAGGGTGACTCCACAGCCACCCTGGGAGAGAGTTGCTGTTGTTCTGTTTTGAAGGCCCTGAGGCTCATGGAGATGGTTAAATACTGTGGCCTCTGTGCCAGCTGGTCAGTAGGGGGGCCGGGAGCCCATGTTGGCAGGGTGCGTGAAGTTTGGCCCACGAAGCTGCTGCTCGAAGCCTTCAGGAAATCTTCGCTTGTTAGTTTTAAATATAACCGTTTTATTGAGAGGTAATTTTCATTCCATACATTCACCCATGTAACAGTCACAATTCATTGGTTTTTAGTATATTCAAAAGTTGTGCAACCATTACAGTAAATTTTAGAACATTTTCATTACCCCCAAATAAACCCATAATTGTTAGCTCTCCCATCTCATCCCTAGAAAACCATTAATCTACCTACTTTCTGTTTCTATAGATTTGCCTTATATGGACATTTCATGTCAGTAGAATCATATAATATGTGGCCATTTGTGTCTACATCCTTTCACTTAGCATAATGCTTTCAAGGTTCGTCCATGTGTTTGCATGTATGAATACTTCATTCCTGTTTATGGCTGAATAATATCGTGTGTGTGCACCACGCTTTGTTGATTCATTTGTCAATTGATGGGGATTTGGGTTATTTCTAGTTTTTGGCTTATTATGAATAATGCTGCTGTGAACATTCATGTAGACATTTTTGTGTGGACCTAAGTTTTCATTTCTCTTAGGTATATACCCAGGAGTGGAATTGCTGGGTCATATGGTAACTCAGTGTTTAATGAGAAACTGCCAGACTGTTTTCAAAAAACAATCACACTCTTTTACATTTTCACCAGCAATTTGAGGGTTCCGATTTCTCCACATCCTTGCCAACTCTGGTTATTATCTGTTGTTGTCATTATAGCCATCCCTGCGGGTGTGGAGTCCTATCTCATTGTGGTTTGTATTTGCATTTCCATAATAACTAACATTGAGCATCTTTTCTTGTGTTTTATTGGCCATTTGTATATCTTTCTTGGAGAAATGTCTATTCAGATCCTTTGCCCATTTTTTTTTTTTTCAACGTTTATTTATTTTTTGGGACAGAGAGAGACAGAGCATGAACGGGGGAGGGGCAGAGAGAGAGGGAGACACAGAATCGGAAACAGGCTCCAGGCTCTGAGCCATCAGCCCAGAGCCTGACGCGGGGCTCGAACTCACGGACCACGAGATCGTGACCTGGCTGAAGTCGGACGCTTAACCGACTGCGCCACCCAGGCGCCCCATCCTTTGCCCATTTTTTAATTGAGTTTTTTTTTAATGTTTTATTATTATTATTATTATTATTATTATTATTATTGAGAGAGAGACAGACAGACACCAAGCAGGAGAGAGGCAGGGAGAGAGGGGAACAGAGGATCTGAAGTGGGCTCTGTGCTGATAGCAGCTAGCCCAATGTGGGACTCGAACTCACAAACCATGAGATCATGACATGAGCTGAAGTCGGATGCTCAACTGACTGAGCCATCCAGATGCCTCTGATTGAGTTCTTTTATAATTGAGTTGTAGGAGTTCTTTATGTATGTATATACATACACACACGTATGCATATATATATATATATATATATATATGCACACACACATATATATGTATATAGAGAGAGATATCAGCTATATGACTTGCAAATATTTTTTCCCGTTATATGAGTTATTTTTTCACTTTCTTCATGATGTTCATTGAAATATAAAAGTTTTTAGTTTTGACAAAGTCCAGTTTGTTATTCTGTTGCTTCCTATCCCAAGGTCATGAAGATTTATAATGTCTTCTAAGAGTTTTATAGTTCTTAGCTCCTACATTTAGTCCTGTGATCCATTTTGAGTTAATTTTATGTATATGGTGTGAGGTAGGGGTCCAAATTTATTCTTTTGCGTGTCAATATCCAGTTGTCTCTTGGCACCTTTTTTGAAAAAACAATTCTTTCTTCCACCAAATTGCCATGGCACCTTTGTTGAGAATCAATTTACTGTAAATATGAGGGTTTATTTGTGGACTCTCAGTTCTGTTCCATTGGTCTGTTTGTCCCCTATGTCAATACCATACCACCATGATTACTGTAGCTTTGTAGTAAGCTTTGAAGTCAGGAAGTGATGAATCATCCAACATTGTTCTTTTTAAAGACTATTTTGACTCCTCTTTGTTGGTTGACTTTCCATATGAATTTTAGGATCTGCTTGTCAATTTCTTCAACAAAGTTGGATGAGATTTTGACTGAGATTACAGTGACTCTGTAGATCAGCTTGGAAGTATTGCCATCTTAACAACAAAGGACATCTTTTGTTCTATGAATGTGGGATGTCTTTCCATTTAATTAAGTCCTTTAAAAATCTCTTTCAAACATTGCTTCTCAACCTTTTGGCTAAGATCAAGTGTAAAAATCTCTTTCAAACAATGTTTTGTAGTTTACAGAAGTCTTGCACTTTTTTTGTTCAGTTTATTTGTATCTTTTATGCTATCATAAATAGAATTGTTTAAATTTTATTGTCTTACTCATTGCTAGTGTATAGGAATACAATTCACTGTTCTATATTGGTATATATATATCGTATTGCAGCCTTGCTGAACTTCTTTATTCTAATATTATTTGTTGGTGTGTGATTCCTTTGGATTTTCTGTGTACAATATTATGTCACCAAAAAAGAGAGATAGTTGTACATTTTCCTTCCCAGTCTGCATGCCTTTTATTTCTTTTTATTGCCTAGTTGCCCTGGCTAGGGCAGTGCTAAACAGAGGTGGAAGGGCAGACATCCCTGTTCTTTATCATGGAGAGAAACCATTTGGTTTTTATCATTAAGTCTGATGTTAGCTGTGTGTTTTCATAGATGGAGTTTATCAAGCTGAATAAGTTCCCTTCTGTTCTTAATTTGTTGAGTGTTTTTATCCAGAAGAGGCATTGGATTTTTGTCAAATTTTTTTTTTTTGCATCTATTAAGATGATCATGTGTTCTTTTGTCCTTTATGTTGATATATTACACTGAATGATTTTTGTATGTTTAACCTTACATTCATGGGATTTATCCCACTTGGTCATGGTATATAATCCTTTTATATGTTGCTAGATTTGATTTTGCCAGTATTTTGTTAAGGATTTTGGTGTCTGTATTCTTAAGAGATATTGGTCTGTAGTTTTCTTGTCTTTGGTTTTGGCATCAGGTAATATTTGTTTCATAGAATGAGTTGGGGAGTATTCCTTTCTCTCATTTTTTGGAGGAGTTTGTGAAGAGCTGGTATTGATACTTTAAATGTTTGCTAGAATTCACTAGTGAAGTCATCTGGGCTTGGGCTTTTCTTTGGAGGACATTTTAAAATTACTAATTCAATGTCTTGTTGTAAGTCCACTCACATTTCCTACTTCTTGAGTCAGTTTCAGTAGTTTGTATTGTTCTAGGAACTTGTCTGATGTCATCTAAGTCCTCAAAGTTGACATGCAGTTGTTCACAGTGTTCCTTTCTAATATTTTTGTGTAAGGTCTAATATTTTATTTGCATTTATTTTATTTTTGATTTTAGTAATTTGAGTTTTTTTCTTGTTTAATCTAGCTAAAGGCTTGTCAATTTTGTTCTTTTCAAAGAATTCACTTTGATTTCATGCATGTTTTCTGTTGTTTTTCTATTCTATATTTCTTAATTCCTGCTCTGACCTTTATTATGTCCTTCCTTGTTTTAGGTTTAGTTTGCTCTTCTTTTTCCAGTATTTTAAGGTAGAAGATTAGATTACTGTTTTGAGATCTTTCTATTTTTTTTTCCTTAATATAGGCCTGTAAATTTCTCTCCAAGCACTGCTTTAGCAGCGTCCCTTAAGTGTGGTATGTTATGTATTTGTTTTCATTTTTCTCTCTTATTTGCATTTATTGTTTTTTCTTTGATCCACTGGTTATTCAGGAGTGTGTTGTCTCATTTCTACATATTTGTGAATTTCTCTAATTTTATCGTCGTTGATAATTGCATTCCATTGTGATTGACATCATACAAAGCATGTTCTCCGATCATTTCAAATTTGTTGAGGATTGTTTCGTTGCCTAAGTATGTTTCTCCCTGAGAATGTTCCATGTGCATTTGAAGAATGTGGTTTGCTCTTGTCAGGCCAGTGTTCTATAGAAGTCATTCTGGTGTGGTTGGTTTATAGTGTTCGGGTCTTCCTTGTCCTTGTTGATCTTCTGCCTACTTGTTAATACAGTATTGAAAATACTTTCTGGGAGATCTTAACCTCAGAGCTTGGATTTATGCCAGCTGGTAGAGCACGATCGGTGTATATCATAGCATTTCTCAAGGTTTCAGTGTGTTGACTGTCAGAAGGACATCCACTCCTTGCTTGGGATTGTTGTGAGGTTAAGGTCACGGAGCCCCCTGGCCGTCCTGTGCTCCTGTTTCAGCTCCGAGCCCCCGACGAGCCTCAGCCCAGGCCACAGGAAGTCGACCTGCCCCAGGCAGAGGTGCCACCAGTGAAAGGAAACATGCCCAGCGATGGCGAGCCCCAGACACCAGCCCCCAGTTCTGAGGGGGCTTTGGATTTGAGGAGACGAGGTGAGAAAGGTGAGTGAAGCTTAGTAATTATACACGGAAGCCCTCTGCAAAGCCATGTGATGACAGCTCGTGTCCAATATTTGTGCACGGGGCCTCAGGACAGAGTGTCCCTGCTGGAGGCAGTTGGTGAGCTGGGTTTGGGCTGCAGGAGGAAGGTGACAGTCTCTGTGGGCACCTGGAATTGGCGCCTCCCTCTCTTACCTCTCGTCCCTGTAAACCAAGTGCCTTGTTCTTTGGCAGCTGTGTAAAGAGAGGCCCAGGCCATGTTTTATTGAGGACATCAGCGGGACTGTGGGATTACAGGGAGATGGCTGAGTTCTGGGCAGCTGTCACTGGGAACCAGGGGTTGCTGTGTCCCTGTGGAATGACTCCGTGGGGGCCGGCACAGCCCACTCCCAAGTACTTGTCTCCGTTATTGCCATCAGATAACCTCAGTTTGTTGGTTGTCCCTGTAATCAGGATAACTGAGTCCAAATTTTTTCCCTGAAGCACTTCTCTCTTCCTCATGGGTCTGAAGATGAGCTGCAGGTTGAGTGGCACCTGGAGTCTTTACGGAGTCACAGAGTGTAAATGACCCAGTTGCTCCCCTAGCCACAGCCCTGGGAAGGCTCCAGAAACTGAGTGGTATGAGGGGTTGTGTTTTTGTTCCAATGAAAGTAAATGCTGGTGAGGTTGAAGTGAACGGTGTTCTGTGCACAGAGGAGACCAACGAGATTCAGGAGATTCAGGCCGTCGGTGAGGAGGCTCTTCGGAGGGACGGGCCGGGACTGCCGCCAGCACCGCCGGGCCCAGAGCAGGCGGCCGATGAAGACAGGCCTGCAGGCGGAAGAGGCACTGGGGAAGCGGAGGCGGTGGGTCACACCCCGCGGGTGCCAGCAGCCTTGCTGGAGAGCCCAGAGAACCAGGACACCGAGGACCTAGAGCGGGACCAGCTGGTCGTCCCCGACGGGCAGGAGGAGGAGCAGGACGCTGATGAGGAAGGTGCGTGAGCTGCTCTGTGGGAGTCCGCAGACTCCTTTCCACCAACCATCCCCTGACACTGGAGGGGCCCCTAGGAAGCTTCCCAAACAGCAGTTTGCCATCCGCTGGTCTCATTCCTTGGGTGTCTTACCGAGTGGGAGGCTGGAGGGAAGAGCTGTGTGCTCGCACCAGTTGCAGGTTCACAGGGAGTCGGTGGGGGGGCGGGGGGGGGGGCGCGTCTCAGGGGAAGGCCTGACATGGGTGCTAGGTGCCTTGTGAACGTAGCCCACGCTGGACCACACGCCTGGCCTGCGTCTTCCGCAGCCTCACGTGGTGTGGTGTTGCCACCGGTGCCTTGGGGAGGGAGGGATGACTGGGTAGAGGGGGTTTCGTGCCGATGTGAGCATTGCAGCAAAGTGACACGTGACTCCTCTGTCTCTGGTTTGGTTGACTTTTCTTTAAAGGCACACGAAACCGTGGGAAATGGAGATCAGCACAGTATCCTGGGGTGTACTTGGGTCCCTAAAAGTAGTGTGGAAGACTTCACTCCCCACCGAGCCAGGAACACTTAGGAAGAGAAGATACCTGTCAGTGGGATGACCCACTAAACTAACAGGAGTGGGGAATGTGCTTGTTTGTGAAAATTACCTTAGTTCTATCGATCTAATTTGTATTCACGTTTCTCTTTCTGAGGAATGTGCTCTCACGAGGGTGCAGTTGAAGAATTAAAAAGAAAAGGAAAGTCAGGGAGCCGACCCAGTGGCACTCAGGTTTCAGACTGGCCGTGGAGCATAACAGCTGAAGATTGGTTCGAGGTCCCGCAGGGCCTGCAGGATACACGTCGTCCTGGGGCATTTGTAGTGACCTGATTGTACAAGAAAATGGCAGGGGCCAAAGGCATGTGCTTCACTTCCATGTCAGGCAGTGAGCAGAGGGAAACATACCAGAGTGAAGTCTATCAATATGTGTATATGAGACATTCACGTGAAACCCTATGAACGTGTCTCTCGAACACATTTCGTCCTGATCTTTTCTGGTTGTTCTCTGTGGGGCTGACTTAAGTGATGAATAGTTGAATTGTGTAGGCAGGATGGAAAAAGCCATTCTTGGACTCCCAGTAGCTGCTCTATTTCCTTCTGTCATAGTCACCAGCCCTTCTGTGGAGGTGCCGTCATTAACTAGAAACCTGTTGTTTCCAGCAACAGTGGTGCCTTCCTTTAACCTTGAGTGGATTGTCTCTTCAGAAAACTGGAATATGGGTTTAATTCATTAGGTTCCTCAGTTCCAGCCCTGAGTATTGTTGAGGGCCATGGTTTATATGGACTCAGAGTTTAATTGGACAGAACATAAGTAGAGACCTCGCACCTGCTGTTTGTTCGGGCAGCAGGCACACAAGTCCTCCCTGCCTCCCGAGAGGTCGCAGAAAGACCAGATCATTAAGCTGTCACCTGGAAAACCCCAGTTCCTGGGCTCGGGTGCCCCTATGGCCTCGAGAGAGAAATGATGTGGGTTGTGTGCTCTGTGCCTGTGCTTGTTTGCAGGGAGAAACCAGCAGAAGCTGGGAGGAGAGGAGGACTACAACATCGACGAAAATGAGGCAGAATCGGAAACAGACAAGCAGGCAGCCCTTGCAGGGAATGACAGAAATCTGAATGGTAAGAAGTATAGTGCAGGTGGGGGTGGGGAGGTTCGCCTTGCATTTCCCCTTGTGGTCCTTCACTTTGGCAGTGACTAAACAATGTGTCCCAACATTACTGTTGTAAGTAATCCATCATTTGAAGGAGACTTTCTTTTCTTCAGAAGCCTTTAAACATCGTGCAGTGGAGGGAGGGGATGGCAGAGAAGCCCAAGATGAAGACCTTTCAGAAAATCTGCGTGTTCAGGGGGCCGAAGCCCTCGGGTATCAGCTGGAGCATTTGTCTTCGTGACTTCTAGGGGTTTCCTGACAGAATGGCTAGGTCACCACTTGATCACTCTGTAGCAACAGTCAAAAGGCCTCACTGTCTGCACAGTACTTCCAAGCAGCTTTTTATAGTGGCACTTTGTGTTATTTGAATTTTTAAAGGATGCAGGGCAATGGGATGTATCAGATTCTGGATTTGTCCATTGGCTTGTGATTGGATTCCGGTTGGACATCTTGTAGCTGTATGTATGTACCCTTCTTATTGCACACCGGGAGGCACATACTGGTTTGTTGACAGCACTGCCTGCCAGGTCTCGACATCGCGAAGGTCCATCTTCCCTTTGTCACTCAAGGGGGATGCTTTGAAATGGTGTGGCTTTAGCATCCATTGGAAACCCTGTCTACTGGTGGCTTTCTTGACCCTGTCACCCCTCACATCTATTACCTCCTGTTCTTGAAGGATCCCTCCGGCCACATACTCTTGTTTTAGTGTCCTGTGCTTCCTTGGTTCCCTTTTTTAAAATTCATTTTTCTGTCAGATTCTTGGTGTTTCCTTTCTTAGTTTTTAAGAGTTCTTTTATATGCTAGGGAGATTGCCCTTTATCCATGATGTCAGTTGCAAATACTTATTCCCAGTTTGATTTTTGGTTTTATATAGTGTCTGTCATATGACTTTTAAAATCTTTTATGTCCTCCCCTCCCCCTTCTCCCCATCCCCTAGACTTATCCCCTATCTTGATCTTTCTAGTCATCGCAGACTTTGAGTCTGGAGTTCTCTCTTGTCCCACAAGAGAGTGGAATTGAATACGAGAGAGGCTAATGTCCGGGAGGAAACAAGAACCCTGAGAAAGGGTCCTTGCTCTGTTTTTGTTAGGATCAGAAGGCTGACAAACATGATGTACGTGCAGAAAGAGACAATGAAACAGTGATCATTAACTCGGGTGAGAGATATGTGGTGTTAGGGATTTGGGTCAATACAAAACAAAATCCCAGTGCTGAGCAGATGGCTGTTTATGGCAGGCACCAGGTGCTATGTCTGTTTATCTTAGCTTTTCTAGGGGCTAAGACAGGGCATGCTACCTCAGGGTCAACAAGGTATTTTTCTCACTAATTAGCTCTGGGCATTTTCACCCTGTGGCAGCTTTGCACCCTGTGCTTTGTTTTACTTAATGACTAACCCTGGGCACTTCTGCCCTGCTGCCGTGGCTTTCCGCCTCTACCTGTTTTCGAACAGACACTTTCTTTCTGTGGAAGTGGCTTTCCGCTCTGTGCTTTGTTCTACGATGAGCGCTTTCGTCCTGTGGCAGCTTTCCGCCCTAAGCTTTGTTAACCCATTGGTGCAAACTCCGAGAATTCTTAAACTTATTCCCCACATCTAGTAAGCGTTTTCTTGAGTTGCTTTATGGGTTTATTGCTCAAGTGGGTCTCCCTGAACACCGTAATTTAGTTTTTCCCATTTTCTTAGAATTGATACATCTTTAAGTCTCTCTCAGTTTACAGCTTCCCCTTCCATTCCTTTCCTCCATTTGCCCTGGAGTTTTCCACAGTCTATACAGTGCTGGTTATATATTCATAGTACAACTTAGTATGTTCTTATTTCTGCTCTGTTTCCTATAAATTGGCAGCTGATATCCAGAGGCTTGATAAGACTTTGTTTGAGTTCCAGCCTGTGGTAACATGGTAGGCGGTGGTATGTTCTTTCATCAGGAGGCAAGTAATGTCTTTGTTTTGTGATGGAAGGATCAGTTGATGTTCAGTGCCTTCCTTAATTCTTTGGTGGTGGTGTTCTAATTGAACCATTTCTATTTCATTGGTTGATTGGGATATTTTTATAAATAGGCAAGTCAGTGGTTTTAGGCATAGAACGTAGGATAAATGCTTCTTTTTATTTATCAATTTTCACAATAACGAATTATTTTTCCTGTTATCCTTTGAAGGTGATGATTTTAAATATACAAACTTAATGGATTTAAACCTATTTTGATGGGTTTCATTCAGTTGTATTTATTAATCTTTTTGAAGTTCAAGTTGTCCCATCTTCTTTGACTAGTGGGACCTTCCCCACTTTTATCTGCTTTTACCTACTCAGCCTCTGCTCTCCTTCACACTCAGCTCTCTGAGTTTTCTTTTCTTTTTTTTTTTTTTTTTGCTTGTGGGGCTCTATGTGGGAAGGAGCCCCAGCAGATGAGTTTCAGAAGTTTGTGGGGCTCAGCCTCCCCCAGCCCCCTCGTCTTTGCCATGGCCACTTTGTGGTCACCTGCTGTGGGGGTGGCAGAAACCCTCTTGCTTCAAGCTGCAGTTTGTACATTGGCCCAGTACTTTCTGGTGTAAATGTGTTGCCTGTTTGGGGTTCTTTTCTCCTCTTCTCAGGTCCATCAGGTGCTCCATTGCTCCCATTTTTTTTCTAGACACTGTCTGCTGCTGTTTGTCTCTGCCTGTGTTTTGGGGTCTGCAGGATTCCTTGTCATCTACTCTTGCTGTGAATGTCTGTGGTTTTTGAGTTTTTTAATGTAGTGGCTTCATGTGGGGACCCAGAGATTCAAAAACTGTGTCACTGTTGCCACTGTCTTTCCAGGATCATCTGGTTTTATATTTTACATTTAGATCTCCGATTCATTTGATTAACATCAAATGTATTCAAGTATGTGGCACAAGTTTGGGTTCAATTTTCTTTGTCCGAAGAGCCGTTCATTTGGCCCAACACCATCTCAAGGCTAGTGATTTGAGGCACTACCTTTACCAAATAGATTTCCATTTGTACTCAGATCTGCTTTTTGGTCTTTTTGTTCCATTGGTTTCTCGGCTTACTCACACTGTACCACCATGTTCTAAGTGTAACAGCTAGTCCTTCTGGAAAATCTCAGTCAAGATCTCTTTGAATAATACTTCTTCCCATTTTCCTTCTTTAACTCAGGTCAGAAATGTTAGATCCTGGGGCAACTGGGTGGCTCAGTTAGTTAAGTGTCCAGCTCTTGGATTTTGGCTCAGGTCATGATCTCAAAGATCATGAGATTGAACCCTGCGTCAGGCTTGGTGCTGATAGTGTGGAGCCTGCTTAGGATTTTCTTTCTGTCCCTCTGCCCCTCCCCTACCCTCTCTCAAAATAAATAAACCTAAAAAAAAAAAATCTATCATATTAAAAAAAAAAAAGACCTTACCATTCTTTTCCTGTCTCTTACCCCCTTTTTCATATTACCCATTTCTTTTTCTTTAAATTTATTTAATGTTTGTTTATTTTTGAGAGAGTCAGAGAGCGTGAGTAGGGGAGGGGCAGAGAGAGAAGGAGACACAGAATGTGAAGCAGGCTTCAGGCTCTGAGCTGTCAGCACAGAGCCTGATGCGGGGCTCAAACTCATGAACTGTGAGATCATGACCTCAGCTGAAGTCAGACACTTAACTGACTGAGCCACCCAGGCGCCCCTCCTGTTACCCATTTCTGCCTCTCTACCCTGCATTCAGAATGATTTCCTCAGAAATCATTGAGTTCACCAATTTTTCCTTCTAGTTCACCAATTTTTCCTTCAGCTATGCCTTCTCTGTTCTTTAATTCATGCTTTGCTTTCATTTCTAAGTATTCTTATTCCTTGCTCCTATTTTCAAACATCTTTTATTTCTTTAAATATATCTGAGTTTTGGGGCACCTGGGTGGCTCAGTCAGTTAAGCATTCAACTTCAGCTCAGGTCATGATCTTGCAGTTGAGTTCAAGCCCTGTGTCGGGCTCTGTGCTGACAGCTTAGAGCCTGCTTCAGATTTCTGTGTCTCCTCTCTCTGCCCCTCCCCCACTCATGCTCTCTCTCAAAAATAAACAAACATTAAAAAATATATATAAATATAATCTCCCAAGTTTTCTATACCATGTTTTCCAATTGCAGTGTCTGAAAACCTTGTGGGTATTTCTTTTGTTTCTGCAGATTGTCCTCATGATAGCTTGTTTCCTTGTGTTTTGTGCTTTTTAACTGTGAGCTAGTTTCCTGGGAACTTTATCTGTAGGAAGTCTCAGGGGACTGAGTTAGAGTAGTATTGCACTAGAGATCATTCACCTCTATTAGTCTCAAGGAGGGTTACAGACTCACTACCACTTCAGTAAATTCTCTTCGGATTTTTTTGTTTCACATAGGAAAATTGAGTTCAAATTATACACTTGCATGGTCGTCTCGATTAAGAAGTCCCGTATTCTAACCACTTAGGTTTTCTTGTTGCCCATTTTCACTGCACCACTTTTCCATTACCTTTAAACGAAGGACATGAGCATTTGGGAGTTTCAGTTTTATATACGGGTCTGCTTCTGGACTTGCTGCCTTGAGTGCAGTCCTCATCTTTATGTTTTGTTCCTCTGCATCTTTTGATGCTATGAAGGGAGAAGCCCGGAGTCTTCAGGTTTCAGAAGTCCTCAGGGCAGGTGTAGCTTTGATGCTTATTACCTTTAGGAGTTCTAACTTTTACTTCATTTTTGGCCTCATAGATTCCTTCTTCTTTTTTTAACGTTTATTTATGTTGAGAGAGAGTGAGAGAGGGGCACAGAGAGGGAGAATCCCAAGTAGGCTCCACACTCAGCATGGAGTCCTAGGCGGAGCTCCATCTCATGACCATGAGATCACAACCTGAGCTGAAATCGAGGTGAATGCTTAACTGACTGAGCCACCCAGCTGCCCCAGATTCCCTTTTATTTATTCCTTTTTTTTTATTATAGACGATGCATTTTAGTATCTTAAAATTTAACTTTTTAATTTAAAAATAATTTAAAATAGTATATACCCTTCACCCAGGTTTCCCAAATGTTAACATCTTATAATGAAGACATTAATATTGACACAATGCTATTATTCTGATGTAGTGAAGTGTCCAACTAATACCACTTTTCTGGTCCAAGATCTAAATCCAGGATTAAACACTGCATTTATTGTCATACCTCCTTGGGTCCTTTAACCCCAAACCATTTGTCTTCATCATTTACGACGTTGATAGTTTTTGAAGTGTTGTAGCGAGTTATTTGGTAGAAAGTCCCCCAATTTGGGTTTGATTCAACAGTGCTTCTTTAAAATATCTTTTCATATTTCATCCAGCATGCCAGTGACTATAGTTGGTAGAATTGAGGGTTCTAGAAATGGGAATCCTAACTTGATTTTTAAGTTATTTTCAGACTGTGTAGGCGATTTAATGCAGAACATGAACATATTAGCAAGTCAGAATTTTAAGCAAATACAAAGCCAATTTTTCTGTTCCTTATCATTGGTTGCACCTCAGTCCTTGGAGGATTGCACACCTTTTCTGGTGTGGTTACTGCCTTACACCTCTTTCACCATCCTTTTAAATCAGTAGTGTCCTAAATGTCTGGCTTTGCAGTGAAGCTTTGGGCTTTCATCCCCTACACTCAGGTGCTCCAACAAAGCGAGGACAGAGGCAGAGAAAAATGCTCTGTCAGCTCTTTTAAGTTGAAGAATTATCACCATCATATCATTAAAATAGTTTTCAGACCCTGCTGACTCCAGGGAGGTTAGAAAAAGGCATTCCTTCCAGCTTTGAGAACTTTTTGATTTTTATTTAAAAAAGTTTTTTTAAATGTTTTATTTTTGAGAGAGAGAGAGAATGGGGGAGGGTCAGAGAGAGACACAGACACAGAATCCAAAACAGGCTCCAGACTCCGAGCTGTCAGCATAGAGCCCGACGTGGGGCTTGAACTCAGGAACTGTGAGATCATGACCTGAGCTGAAGTCAGATGCTTAACTGAGCCACACAGGCACTCTGAATAGAGAACTTTAAAAGACAGTTATTAATTCAAGGCAGCCATTTAATTCATTTAAGCAAATCACCATTTAATATGTAGTAGTTGTAAGTCAGCATGGTGGTTTTAGATTTTGTGAGGTCTTTTCCTGTCCTTTGTGTGTCAGGGGATAGAGCAAGGACAGTCGAGCTACAGGGAGGCTTTGGGCTTCGGCTCCGTAAAGGGAAGACTTTGCAGTAGAGCTGACGGGGGGTGGGGGGGTGGCGGTACATGCACTGCAGTGCCTGCGTCGGGCTCCCTGTCAGTTTCACAAAAGGGATGTGAGCAACACACAAGAGTTGTGATATCAAAAAATGTTAGTACATTTTGTAATGTCCATTTTAGAGGGCAATGGGGGCATTATTTCACTATTTTAAATAGGGAGTTTTTATTTGATGGCTTTATTTCATGGCACCTTTGTGGCCAGACCTGTAGCCTCTTTGCTCTGCTGTCCTTGATTGGGAATGCAGTGCCCCATGATATTGCCATGGGAGATGCTGTCTTCTTGATGAGGCAATTTCTGGACACTTGGGTCAAATGCAGCCTGCCTGGCTGGTTTTCCTAAATGTTTTAATATCAGAATATTATGTGTGGTTTTTTTTCTTCTTTTTTAGTTCTTAATGCTGAAAATCAGAAAGGAGACATGATAAATTTACTTGATCAGCGTGAAAAGAGGAATCACACACTCTGAATCGATTGGAATCCTGTACTTGATGTCAGGATTGAACAGAGATCACTACAAAATATCTATGAGGGGTTGAATACTGTGAAATGTACTAAGTAAAATACACATCTAAAGATGATTGTTGTGGAGTTTTAATATGTATTTTATGTAGGAAAATGATGGTCTATTAGGTGGTTTTTGGGGGGTATTTTTGAAGTGTGTACCATGGTGTCAGTTTGTCAGCTGATAGGTAAGAGAAGATCAACACCAAAAATAGAACCCAAGGTTTCCTGCAAGTATGGTGACAGTGGCACTTCTTCTGGAATGTAACTTTGCTGAAAACAATCAGAGCCTGTAGGAAGAGTCTGTCTTCTGACACCAAGACGACCCACCACACCTGGGCATTCTTCTCTGGTACCTCTGGTGTCCCCATCACATGCTGTGCTGAGCAGCAGGTACCAGCCTGGTATTTCTGTTCTCCCCGATCAGCAATGAATGATTACTGGTTTATGTTGTCATGCGCTCACTTCTGGTTCATTCTGTGGCCTAGAGCACAAAACTGTTAACGCAAACATCACTACCAACAGTTTTAAACAAGTCTGTAGACAGAGACATTTTGTGAGAAATTTTTAAGACCACTTGTATAACCTTTGTCATTAATGTACAAAAATGCTTCTAAGTGACTTATAATTTGAACATTTGTGTTCTTACTTTGCTTAGTTATGTGTGGGCAAAGCAAAATTGTCTCTAAGAAGTCCGTATTACCAACAGCCACTGACTTTTGCCACTACAGGGGCAGCAGCAGAGCTGATCCTGGGGCTGTGGCAGAGCATGGAGGGCAGCAAGGCACACGGTGGCATGTTTGCTGTGGACAGACTGCCCGTTCACTACAGGAGGACAGGAAGCTGACGCTTAAGGGTATATACAGTTGTTACACAGATGGAAAGTTTAGAAAGGCCGGAGAAACGCAAGTTGTTTTTGGCAGTCTATATGTTTGGCTCGTAGTAGATGACTATTTTAAAAAGTGATTTAAAAATCAATGTTAATGTGAAAAGGACTAATCCTAATTCACATTGAGCTTCTTCTCAGTATTTCTGGTAAATAGGCTCTTGCCACTTATGAATGACACAAGTGTGACTCTCAGGCCCTCTAAAGGGCAAGTGGGTGGTGATGCTTATTAGGAAATGGGGGCCCAGAGAAGTTAGAGCCCTGCAGGCCAGACAGCTGGCAAGCTGGACACTGGCCCCTCAGCTGGTCTGGACTCCTGGCAGGCCCTGAAGGCAGGACCTGGTTTGCATTCAGGTTAAGATCTCCAATGTGAATGTTACTCACGTAGGATATCTTGTTAAACACTAAGATTAAACTCTTCCACCTGGAAAAGGCAAAGAAGGGTGTTAAACACAGCTTTGTAAGGTTTTATCTAAGTCCTTGTCCAACTTCCCTTTGTGTCTTAGCCTTAGGGCTGTTTTGCTTTTTCAATAATTAATAAAGTCTCTTCATTTCACGTTTAATCAGTGTGCATAGAGTTCTGAGAAATAAAGGACTGTTAGTCCAATTGCTTTGTTTTCCCTTCATGCCCTACTGGGTCCTTGAAGAATCAGCTTGCAAACTGGATTAAGGGTGGTGATTTGCCTTATTAAACCTTTTATGGACTGAGCTGGGACGTGAATATAAATAAAAAAAAAATAACCACACTGATTCCATCTTCATGTGCTGAGGCTCCAAAGGCCATTTGTTCAGGAGGGGTGTCCTGTGAGCTGTTTCTCCAGACAGTCGTGCTTTATTACCCCTGGCTTACCTTGAGATCATGCAGGCACCTATTGCAAGGCAACGATTCATAGATGTGTTGTGGTTTTATTTTAAACAAAAACCTGTGTAATAAGCAAGTAGATCTCAAATCCCCTACACTTCGGTTTTTTTGGTTTCAGCCAAAATTAAATCAGCTATTCCCATTTTTAATAGGTGCGAACTTTTAAATTCACACCTTCCTCTATACTCAAAATGGCGTGTAGACAGGAGTGTGAGGATTCATCTTTTTTCTACAGATGGGACTGCAGATTCCCTACGCAAGACTCAATCAGATTTCCTGAAGTGTAAGCACTGCACATAATGTACTTTCATGTGATGGAATTTGAGAAATAAACCAATCCCTGTTAAGTCTGTGTGCTGTCATTCTATAACTAGACCAATAACTAGCAGGATTGTTTAAACTGGTAGTATCTGGTTATCCATTCACAGTGGAACCTGAGGTACAAATTCAAGGTTCTTTAAGGTCCAAGGGATCAGTCTACTCCCACTAAGAGATTATTAATTACAAATAATCGACAATTTATAGGACACTCAACTTCTAATGCTGGTCTCTGAAGTGAATTTTAGAAAAAACACAAGAAGATTCCATTAACTGGGTTATATATTTTTTCACATTGTCAGCTTAGGCTTTGAAAATGTTCATTAGTGTCTGAGTTGGGGAAATGGCTTGTGTAAATAATGGTATGTGTTATTTCTCAGAAAGCAGTACAAAGTGTACTAAGCTGTCCCTTAGAAAATGGCTTATAAAATTCTGATAATGTATACATTGAAAGCTTACTCAAAGTTGGTATTCTCATATGCACTTAAAAAGCTAAAGTAAAATGCTTCATCGTTGGTGTGCCTGTGAAACACATCTCTGGGAAAGTTAAAGGACTTGACATCTTTAAATTATGTATAAATTTCATACAATGAGTTTTGTAAACCAAGGCCCTCACTAGTTGAGACAAATTACACCATCTAAAGTAGAATAAAAATCCCTGATAGCATGAGAAAGGAAGATGGATGTGCAGCGAAGGAAGGGTGGGGTCTCTAGTGATGGGTCTGCAGGTACAGGTGGACTGAAGTCTGTTTTCCAAGCCAGCAGATCCTGGAAAGATCCCCACTTGAAAATATTTCACAGGTTAAACTGAGTATTTAGTAGTAACCAAAAAGGAGTATGCCACATTTAAACCTAACCCTACACATAATCTATACATTCCTACCTTTTAAAAATGTCACTAGCCAACATTACGCATAATGTTTTAAAAGTGCCAAAAGGACAGTTAAGGGATGTTTTTAAAAACCTCTATATTCTTACAGGTATATAATTTAAGACATCATGACACACAAAATCACAATCCCCATGTAATTTGGTCTCCCTATATAGTCTAGAGCCCCCCCCCCACCCGCCATTCCCTTTAAATGTATTTTGCCAAAACCCCATACAAGTGTTTGCTAAATCCCTTGTTTTGAAACTTTTGAATAATCTGTTTGAATGACTTTAAGTGTAAACACCTTCAATTCTTAACATGCATCAACAAAGTGCTGTTGTTTCTAATTTCCAGCGGTGCATTTTTTTGTCAAGAAATTTATTAACCTTTACAAACACTATTTTCACTCATTCATAAAAAATGATTTATGATTAAATCTGTAATAAAACCATAGAACGTTCATCGATGCATTCAGTAAGACCAGTTTCATCCATGGAACATAACAAACCACTTTAAAACAGCAGTTTTCATTCACGTCGTATGAGGCTGTCAAATTAAAAGTATTTCTTATAATAGGTTGTTATCTAAGAAATCCATTTCACTTCACGTTACGTGGTAAGACTGACGGATGGATCCTCTTAGAATCTGAAAGTAGATTCTACCCCTTTATGACCCTTTCAGTCTCTCAAACAAGTTTCACAACAGGAAAATATTTGTGAGCAGAGAAATCAAATTCAGGAGGAACCTGTAAAGAAAGGCGGAAAGTAAACTAATGTATTTACAAATATTCAGACAGTACAATTTTTTAGAGTTTCTCCAGATTTTAGAGGTAAGACAGCACAAGAGATACAAAACTGGTTTAATGACAAGTTAGAAACTAAACTGGAAGGAAAACTAGCTTATCTCTGGGTTTATGAAAGAACACTTAAAGGAAAATGGACTTAAATTACGGGAAAGAGAGCGCGTTTTTTAGTTCCTGGGTCAACAGAGTACCAAGCAATGAGATGTATCTAATAAAGCAAGGCAGAAGATAAGGAAGCCAGACAGGAAGAAAAGGAAGCCAGACAGGAAGCAGCTCGGGGAATAAACAGGTACATGTAATGGGCAAATGGTCAGCAGCACACCACATGTTGATACGACACTGATGGTGTAACACCACCAGCAAGAGAAGTTTAAAGAATTTACCATCTCTTAAGCCATTCAACAAAGTCTTTACCTTTTTTCCATAAATTTGTTTTCACACATTTTGTTTTACTCCAAGTCATTTGGTAATTTACACAGGGAGGGAGAGGAATGGAAAGGCAGATTTTAGAAGCCAAGTCCATAAAATCTCTCCGTTTCAAAGCAAAATGGTACACTCAGGTTATTTTCTGCCGATGAACCTCTTTTTTGAATGTTTTAATTCTTTTTGTAATAATATTTATGCATCTTACTTAAAAAAGGTTTTACAATAATTTAACACCCATTTATTTTCCCCACAATGTACTTACCTTAGATTCTTTTTTGTGTCCTCCTGCCAATAACTTCATGACCACAAAGTTGGGTTTGGCAACCTTTAAAATTCTATTGACCTAAACAATGAGCAACATTAAGCTATCAAAACATAAAATTCATTTTATGTCATTTTATGTCTTTACATTTTAGATTTTTAAAAATTTTTATTATTTTTGCTTTACTAAACAAAGGCAATTGAGCAACATGGACAGACATACTTTTCCACAGGGCTCTAGTTTGGTCAGCCCTGACAGCCTAGAAGGGCCCCTAGGTCTCCCTCTCATTGAACCTGAAGAATGTCAGGCTGCAGAGGTGGCAGCAGGGCACTTGGTGTGGCCCAGACTGTGCAGTTTGTCTGCTATAAATCCCACCTCTGCCAGGTACTAGCTATGAAACCTTTGAGTTCTCTAGCCTCTTTGTTCCTCAGTTTCTTCATCTATAAACATGGGGGCAATAATGTGACTCATCCTGCAGACATGCTGGGAGGGTTACTAAATGAGCTAATACTTATCGTGAGCTGGGAACCACACCCGGCAGGGAGGCAGTGTCCTGTGTTTACAGTCACTCCTGACTACTACTCGCTCAAGAGCCTTCACCTAGACATGAACAGCAGAGGACAGGAATGCTGTATTCCTCTTAAAAGGGAGTAGTGTGCAGTTTGAGGAAAAATGTTCCCACTGCTCCTTGCTGACCTCTCTCCAGAAACACCCCTCACTGCAGGTCTGGAATGGCTTCTCCTCAGCCTCATCACACACCCACCTGTCGAGATGACAGCTCCGTCTGGCCATTTAACGGGCACCTCCCAACCTGAGCTCCTGACTTCCCAGCCCTGGCTCCCACCTGTTCTGCTCTACCCGCAGCCCTCCCCACTGGCTCCATCCATGCAGGGGCTCAGGCCCAAACCCTGATGTCCTCCTTAACTCTTCTTTTCCTCACCCACATCCGATCCATCTTGACCTTGGCATACTCAGAGAATGCAGTCACTTCTGATGACCTCCACCGTCCCCACCATCTCTCACCAGATTACTGCTGTGGCCTGCCAACTGGCTCCTCTGCTTCCACCTCTGCCCCTACCACAGTCTATTTGCAGCACCAGGGCCAGAGTGATCCTTCAGAACAAAAATCCGCTCTGGTCACTGCTCTGCTCAAAACTCTCCAGCAGCGCCCCCCTTGTTCACCCCGCTCCAGCAGTGGCCTAGGCACCTGTACACATGCAGATCCCTCTGCCCGCAGAGCTCCATTCCTGTAGCCCTGTGACTTGCTTTCTCACCTCCCTCTGAGATTTGCTCACAGGCCATCTTAATTAAAAAATGCCTCATCCCCCTCCCACCTCCCTACTTCTATTTGCTATCCCCATTCCTAGCTTGATTTTTCTTCATAGTACTTAATATCTTCTAGTATACTCTATTATTTATTTGGTGTCTGCCACACACTAGCCTCCACTGCCCTCAGGAGGGCTGGGATTTGTCTATTTTTTTTCACTATTAAAAAAAAATTTTTTTAAGTTTATTTGAGAGAGAGAGACAGCACGTGCAGGGGAGGGCAGAGAGAGGGGGAAGAGAGAATCCCAAGCAGGCTCTGCACTGTCAGCACAGAGCCTGATGTGGGGCTTGAACCCAAGAACCACGAGATCATGACCTGAGTGGAAACCAAGAGTTGGACGCTTAACCAGCTGAGCCATCCAGGGGCCCCTACTAGTTTTTTACCAGAGGGCTGAGGACATAGTAGACAAGTATTTGTTGAGTAAATGAATGAAGTCCACTGAAATAAATCTATGCTATTATAGGTACCTTCCTCTCCCCTTGTATTTTCTTTTATTGCATGGTTATACACGACAAAAAGTCATCTCTCTCCTATCCTTGTTTCCCAAGGCACTCAGTTCCCCTCCCAAGAAGCAAACACTGTTATCAACTCCTATGTATCTTTCTGGAGATATATTATATCCCCATAATCCTTGCACACATACACACAGACTTGTTGGCAGCATACTATACACAGTTTATTACTTTGCTTTTTTTAAACTTCTTGTATCTTGAAAAACATCCCATTACAGTACATAAAGATCTTCTGTTGTCCTTTTATTGCAATATATGATGTATCGTAATTCATTTAACAGTCCCGACTGAGGGACAGTGAAATTTCCTTTCTTTGCCATCAGAATCCTGCTGCAATGAATACTGTTGTGTATTAAGCACTCACTTCCCACACGTGCTCATGCAGAAAAAATAAACCCCAAGAAGCAGAACTCCTTGGCCTAAGCATCTGTGTTTTTAAACAGAGAACTGCTATTAACTTCTCTTTCATGGAAGCTGTACCAAGACACACTCCCCAAAACAGTCTGAGTATTACAGGCAATGCATTCTCATTTACGGAATACATGCATTTCAATGTGATTAGGTACACAGCAAACTGTGAAAATAACAAGACCGCACAACTTTAGTATTCTACAAGTTCTAAGGTCTGTACGATGATATCTCAAAGTGTTCGAACTAGCATTTTAAATGGTCAAGTGGAATAAGGTTTTTACTTCCTGTGATAAATGACTAGATCATTTTTCATATTAAAAAAAAATTTTTTTTTAAGTGTATTTATCATTAGAGTGAGAGAGCATGAGTGGGGGAGAGGCAGAGAGAGAGGTGGGTACAGAGGATACAAAGCGGGCTCCGTGCTAACAGCAGAGAGCCCGACATGGGGCTCAAACTTACAAACTGTGAGATCATCACCTAAACCAAAGTCAGATGGCCACCGATTGAGCCACCCAGGCGCTCCTCATTCTTAATATTTTTAAGATTTATATAATTATATTTCAATATAGTAAACTACACATTAAAATAAATATTTTATATGTTAACATTTCTGAACTGTGGATCATTTTGGATCTTATTTGTGTTCTTCCTACTCATTTTACGGTTCTATGTCTTAATTTCTCCTTGCACTGATTTCTAAATTTGCACAAAAGAGCATTTACTTTCATCACATAAATTTTAAGTCTTAAAAGGCTAGGGTAAGCAAAGCCATTTAAAATCCTTGCCAAGGGGCGCCTGGGTGGCGCAGTCGGTTAAGCGTCCGACTTCAGCCAGGTCACGATCTCGCGGTCCGTGAGTTCGAGCCCCGTGTCAGGCTCTGGGCTGATGGCTCAGAGCCTGGAGCCTGTTTCCGATTCTGTGTCTCCCTCTCTCTCTGCCCCTCCCCCGTTCATGCTCTGTCTCTCTCTGTCCCAAAAATAAATAAACGTTGAAAAAAAAATTTAAAAAAAAAAATAAAATAAAATAAAATCCTTGCCAAAAACATGACAGGCTTCACTATTAATACTGTTAAGGTTCATTTTTATAAACTGTCATCCAGTAGTAAGATACATATTTCCTGCCAAGCTTTTCCTCTAGAATTACTATGACTGCAGTCTTACCTCGTGGTCTGGGTTTGGGATATTTTCCAGTATCATTTTTGCCTGCTGAAAGTGCTTACTAGCTGCAACATACAGTTCTGGAGACTGAGGAGGAGGGCTGTATTTATTGAGGTCAGACATTTCCTAAAAAGGGGGAAATGCTATATTATTCAAAACAAACATGTTTAATACCAAAAACTCTAAAATACCTTTTTTAATTAAAGAATTCTTTACTGACTCATGATTTATATAGAGACACTAACGCAAATACTTGGTATATGTCCCTATTTTCCCTGTGTAATATTCAATTCTCAATCTCCATATGATCTTCATACTTAAAGTAACTCTCAATTTGATGAGTGCATCCAAAAAAAGCCAAGTAATTTTCACACTAATTAAAACTGCTCTTTTATCACCTTGTCACTGGCCCAATAATGGTTGGATTGGACCATTTTAACACAATGGCTAAGTACAAGACCTAAGGTCTAAGACAGAATGCTTTACAGTTGCTTCATGAGCCAAATCACCTTGAACTGCAGATAGTGCACCGGTGGTGGTGTCATCACACTGTTGAACGGAGCAAATCTGTGCTCATATCGAACTTGTTCACTATCAAGTTCAAACTTGGGTTTTCGTACCTTGCCATCCATGTCAAATGCTACCATGGTCTAAAGGGAAAAGAAAATGAGAAAAAAGATTATATCAACATGACAAAGTGAACATCCTTATTAATACAGAATGGAAAACAAGAAACAGCTATTTACACAGGGCTAAAACAACTGTAAGGCTCAGAAATCAGAAATAGGAAGAGAAAAACTGGCTTCAGTATTCATTATGTAATATGCCATCATTATATAAAAAACTGTCAAGTTCCAATGTTTAATATATTACTACCTTTCCAAGTGAAACTGTACCACATGCACATTATTTTTCTAGGACTTACGCTTTCACAGTAGCTTTGAAACCTTCAAATAAAAGCTTCTAAAGAAAAAAAGTAGGATATAATACGAAAAGCGCAGGTCCTGTTTTTCAAACACAAGTCCGTGCTCTGTTTTATGTATTTGAATATAAATTGCAGCAAATAATCTCTCGAATTGCCAAGCACAACTTACGAGTTAGTTAGTATGTACTACCTCCTAAAAGTGCTTTGCTTAAGCTGTGGAGCTCACCCTTTTCCTAATATGCTCCTAAAGAAATACAAACCTCTCTCTTCCAAGAAACCTCTTCTGATCATGAACCAGAAATAAACTCTTCCTTCTCTTATTACTTGTGTCACACATGTCACCTGACCCGTCATTACCTAGACACTTGAGACAAGGATCACCTCTGATTAGACTCAGTATCCTTAAATGTACTCAGTAGAAGATATGTGACACACAGCAAGGGTGTTAAATTAACATCTGTTAATCAAACGAATTGATAATCAAACACTTGATAAACACTTGATAAACAAATTAATGAAAACTAGACTTGGGCAAAAGGTAATTTTCAAGCAGATGGTTAATAAACACAAAGGTGAAATCAGAATCTGGAAAGAATCACAGAAGAAAGCCCATTTTAATTAAACTATGTGTTGAAAAGCAAAAAGAACTTCATTTGCGACAACTTACTTTAAACATTCCAGCGCACATATTCTGATATGCCTGGCTCATTGTGATCTCTCGGCTCAATGGGCGAACTGTAATTAAAAAGAAAATCACCCAGTCTTTTCCCCCTCCTCTCACATTATTGCAGGAGAAAATCTAATTTAAAAAAAATCTTCCACCTTGTTTACTAATATTAAAAATTCACAGTTTTTTCCTACAGGTTAAATTTAATTTTATGAACAAAATCTACAAATAATAAAATATAACTGGAAGGTTAAAAAGTCATATTCCCTAAAATAAGTAATACCATAAAATTCTGGTATGAAGTAATTTGGGTTTCTTTTGAATTCACCATTACAGAGACTTAACTTCTAAAATGGAAACCCATGGCTATAGTCATTTAATAACCCACCCAAGCTGTTGAAACCCTCATGAAATACAAAGTAATATTTTGTTAACATTTGGAGCAGTATCTGTACCCTTCCCTAGTGATCCTGAGGGCAGTGCCCCAGAAACATTTCTTCTTCCTCAGTTGCCCACCGCGCTCTATGGTCATCTTTCTGTGCCACTGGACCAGCACAGCTCAGGACCCACTTCCCTCCTGAGCTGTCAGCCTTCTGTCAAAAGATCAAGGATCTCCTGCTGCCTTGTGCCTTAATTTATCTTGCCTGCACACTCCACATGTCTACGTCATCTTGTCCTAAGGCCCTCCAACACATGGAATAGCAAAGAAGTAAAAGAAAAGCAAGGGAAGGCTCCAAGGAGGCTTATGTCACTAACAGTAGGGACTCAGTGTCTATCTTATACTTGGCTCAAGAGAAGATGGGTGAGAACTGAGGTGTAATGACTAATTCAACCATAACAAGGCACAGGTGGCTCTCCATCTATTTATGTGTAGAAATTAAAGTGCACTCCAACGTTAGTTACTTCTTGAATTTAAAAATAGCCCACAGTACCTTTCTTCTTTTTCTTTGTTTTTTTACTGCTCCGGCCTTTCTGCTGCTCTTCCATTATCCTTTCCTCTGCCATTTGGGAGCCATCAGCACGACTTAACGTGGACATCAACCATGCATAAAGGAATTCAGAGAGATACCTTAAAGGGTACCAAATGTGAGTTAATGGAAGATGTCTACACGAGACAGCTTTATCACATGTATCTCTTAATAAAGAGATATTTTTAATACTGCTTTAAAAATCTTAAAAAACAAACAAACCCTGGATTATCCAATTAGATAACTGACAGATTTCACAAGGAATTAGCATTACAGATGGTTAACTTTTCCTTTCTTGTAGACTTATATGTTGCTGGACAATGCTTAAAAATGTTTAATTTCCTACAGGGATATGCATTTTACGAATTTCTTGATAATGATGTATGTAAATCAAATGAATGCCCATTAAGCTGTTTTTTCCTTTTTACTAACTATATCAGAACACACTTCACCTTCAACCTATTAAGTAAATATTTTATTTTCCCATTAATTGTGAAAGAAAGCAATTAATACTGAAAAAAATTTGAACTGCAGGCATTATATACCAAAGCATTCTAAAAAATTAAGAACATTCAGGCTTATAATTTACTTGAGCTTAATCAATAAATGAAATGTGAAACAGATAACAGTACACCCAATACTAACTTTTCAGAAGTTTAACCAACATTACATTCTCCTATGCCAGAAAAGCAGTTCAAATCTAGGATATGAATATTTATGATTATAACATAATCATAATAAACATTAAGGACCACTACTACATTAAGCTAAAATCAAAGATTTAGAAGAAATTTTATTATGATCAAGGATGAGCATTTAATTCGTATTTCCAAAATTCCCCCAAAAGTTGTAAGGCAGGTTACAATATTAAAACATTTACAAAAAAAAAAAATATTTTAAAGCAAAACGAAAACTAGTCAGAAGACACACCTTAGGATAAACAACATTCCTTTTTGTTGTAGCCAAACAAAACCCACACATTTGATAAATCAAAACAGTATGAACTGGCAAAAAACCAAAAAACCAAAAAAACTCCAAACACCTGGAATGATTTAGGTACTGTAAGTTAAACTGAATGCTATGCTTCCTGGTAGCAACGGCAAACTGGGAAACATATTTTCGTTTGATTAAAAAAAAAAAAGCATACAATTTCATATGAAAATAATTGCTGACAGTGAATTTAAGAAAGGCATTTAGAGTATCCTTTAACAGGATACAAATGAATTCCACCCCCCCTGCAAATACACGGGATACAAATGAATCCCCCCCCCCCCAATACACTACAAAATCTGAGGGTATCTTAACTCAACGAGAGGATTTCTATAGAGAACGAATACTGCCTTCTACCTTCCAAATATCGAACCCGAGGGGCATATATGAGTGAAGGAGATAATTTGGCACATGTCATGCTTTTCTTGTCAAATGTCAGACATCTCAGTGAGCTTTTAAGTGCATTATCAAAATTAATACACAATCATATCTATGGTACTCTAGACCAGTGGTTCTCAAATTGTGATCACCGGACCAGCAGAAGTATCGCCAGAACTAGTGAGAAATGCAAATGATGGAGGCCTATCCCAGACCTGCTAAACCTGGAGCTCGATGGACTGAGAAGTGACTATGATGCACTCCAGAGTTTAAGAATCAATGTTTTCCACTGCTGATTTTTAAAGGGCCCACATGCTTTAGGGATGATATTCATGAACAATGTAACATGTTTATCTTGTGAAAATGCTGGAGCCCAATGTATAATTTTGAAACTGAAAGTAGTTAAAACTAACATGAATGTAGACCACAAGGGTATTTATAGGCATAACTAAAATTTTTTTCGTTAACAAGAAACGAATCTGCTCAAATATGCAGATACGTTTCTAATAGTGTTTATCTGATTATCATTTATTTGCTAATTAAGAGCCCAATTCTTTGTGCCAAAAAGCATATACATATAAATTTTATTCTGAGAAATCAAGAGCACAAAAGCTTCCCAAAAGCTGACTCAAACCTCAGAGAGGGAACTTGAGCATGTTCCCCCACAAGATGTCTGGTTTGGATACTTTGTCTACTGTGAGTTAGTAACAAAACATATGCCAAGCAGCTATATTAACACCTGCTGGTAAGAGTTAGTTGTTACCTACATAAATGTCAGAGGGTATATAGCAAATAATATTATTCTCGTATTACTTTAGTTCAATGTTCAAATTCAAGTTTCATAACCAAGTTAGGAGCCCTGGCAGCCATGATAACAAAACCATGTCAGCTTGGAAAAGAATTACTTTCCTTCCTTCATAGCGATGACTCCAAGGAATACACAGTATCTTAATTACTGTTAAATAATTCGAATAGGAGTTAAAAAGATGAACCTTATTAAGATATACTAAACTTAGCTGTTTGTGATAAGCAACACTGGTTATTTACCACCATACATGGCCAGACTGAAAAAAAGATCCATTAGCTCTCAATTTATTTTCTTTCTACGGCAGCTTTCCCGTGCCTGAAGTATTTCCAAGCATCCTCTGACTAGGTTTCTCTATTTCATCTTCAAGTGAAAGCAAAGAACTATTGGCTGAGGAGGACAGCTCTTATGAACTCCTTCAAAACTGCTGAGAGAAACCCCCAGGGTGGCAGTGTGCAACAGTTACGGCTCCCAATGATAATCTTCATTTCTTCTCAGAGGAAAGATCTGGTTCAAATTTTGAACTTCAATTCAGTTAAGTACATTCCACAGCTAGCACCTATTGTCACTGAAGTCAGAGCTAAATGTGTGTGATTTTTCTCCCTAGAAACAGAAAAAAGCTCTTCAATTAATCCATTTACTTTGGAATCACTTTTATTAATTTGGAAACAAACATTCAATGGCTGGAAAAAACATTTGTATGGTGTTACAGCACTTGAAGATGTTCAAGACGATCTGGCTCTAATTTCTAACAGAGGTTTTTCAATTGTCCCACAACACATTAAATGAAAAAGTACCCTGAAACTATATTCTGTTCTACAGATGCTCTCTCAGATCTTCTCTACTTGCTCCCCACTACCGATTTTAACTCAAATTGTTCTCTTACCAATATATGTAGTAGTACTCGTGCATGCTGTAGAGTTCCAATTCAAAGCCGCTCAGAAGATACTGGATCATAATTCGCAGGTTATGATAAAGGACCCAGGTACCTAAACAGGCCAAATGTTGCCTTTGGGGTTCCTGTTTCAACAGCATGGTGTGAAGGGCTGCATCAACCTTCTCTGCCTATCAGAGTAAAATGTCATAACACGGACTTTCGTTTCAAGGTAATGAAAGAATGAAAAAAAAGGACAAACAGCTAAAAATAGCATTTAGACAGAAAATATAAAACTTGTCACTAAAGAATTTATACTTTCAAAACATTTTTTAGTTCCATTCACATTTAAACTTCCCATTTCACAATGGATAACGTTTACCTAAATGCTCCTTAAACTAAAAAGACATTTTATAAAACAAAAATACAAAATATTGACTTTAGGCTTTTAATTATGTTATCAATTAATATTGCTGCTGACAGGAATATTAAGGTTTTCTTTTCCACAGCTACATAATAAATCAATTTATTATTTTTTTAATTTTAGTAATATAATTTAGTGATTCATCACTTACATATAACACCCAGTGCTCATCCCAACAAGTGTCCTCCTTAAGGCCCATCACCCATTTAACCCAACCCCCTACCACCTCCCCTCCAGCAACCCTTATTTTGTTCTCTGTATTTAAGAGTCTCTTATGGTTTGTCTTAAGATTTTTGTTAGAATGTGAACTTGCTATAAAACTATAGTTCTACACATATTTTATAATTTATCCTGATTATCAAAGAAATAATTTAAGAGGTTTCTCAGTTTGGATTATTGTTCTCTTTTTGTAAACTCTTTCTTTGATATATGGAAATGTTACATTTTAAGTTAAAAGTAAATTAATCATGCTAAAAACTTAAATAGTTAAAACGTTGTTCCAAAGAACTGTTTTTAAAAATCTGATCAAGGTAAATGAACTGCTTAATTTTAGAAGGGAGAGCAACTTGTTGGTTCTTACCTCATCCTGCAAGGTAGCAAATTCCTCAAGAATATGACCAAGCTTATCTCTCTGTCGAGCCCGATTATGTCCATGGATCTGAATAAGACTACAGAATGGCTGCAAATACATACGATTTGTTAACTGCCAATGTGAAATTTCTTGACACTAAAGAAAATTAACATTCTAAGTTTTCAAAATCTAGTTTAAGGGGAAAAAAATACTGTGGAGGTAAGAATCAGGACTATGCGTATTTCTTACATAGGTATTTCTTTTTAAGGAAACTTAACACAAGATTTTATCAAGAGCCAGAAGAAAGTGGCTATTAATGAAACCTGTTTTCATATGGCAAAAATATGTTACTTCAATCTTTAGATATCTTCCCACAATTCCAAGAGAATAGTTTCCTCTTCTGAGGATCTCAAGCCATAAGCCAATGTTCAAGGGTAACACTTCTGTGCTACTTTAAATATACCAGAATAATTATAAGGCTTAAGTAATGGCTGATACAGCTGACCTCTGAACAACACATGGGTTAGGGGCACTTATATCTTGCAGAGTTGAAAATCCACATATAACTTTTGACTCCCCCAAAACTTAACTACTACTAATAGCCAACTGTTGACTGGAAGACTTACTGATAACATCAACAGTCAGTTAACTCCTATTTTGTATGTTATATGCATTATATGCTGTATTCTCACAATGAAGTAAGCTAAAGAAAAGGAATTGTTATAAAGAAAATCTTAAGAAAGTACATTTATATTTATAGTACCGTATTGAAGAAAATCTGCACGAGTGCACCTGCAAAGTTGAAACCCGTGTTGTTCAAGGGTCAACTGTTCTCTATAAACCCTAAGGTTCTTCAATTCCTATTCTATATCCTAAAATATTGTTAACACTTCACTAATCAGACAATATGCACGAATGGTAAGATGCTCTGATTTAAGAAATGCGAATCAGAAGATCCTTCAAATAGAATTGTTTTAAATTTGTACAGTTTGATAGATATTATCTCACTTGATCAATAACTAGCCTATGTATGAGGTACAGGGGCAGTATTAATACCTCACTTCTTAAAGACAGGGGAATTTATAGAAAAGTGAAGTGATCTTCCTGACAATGATAAAATGTTAATGATACAGATGAGATCTGGCCTTTTAGTTCTCCTCCTTTCACCCTCCCAAGGTGCCTTGCTATATTTTAGTAACTGGAATTAGGCCTCCCAAACTGTTTCAGTTCTCCAAAAGAAATGTTTATATAATTAAATTAGAATGATTTACGATTAATTTAATCCACTACAAGATTTATATTTTTTCCTAATTACCCTATATTTGAAAAAAATTTGTGCTCCCATCTCAAGTAGTAATTTTAATTTTACTATAATCCTGTTCATTAAGGTAGCACAAAGAGAAGTATCTGGGGCTGGTACAAACATTCCTTGTTCATATGGTCCAAAATAGTTTTTGTGCACATTTACAAAAAATTTTAACAACTTCTGTTTTCCCAGATGGGGTCATAACTTAATTCTGCTTGTGTGGTCCCTGGGGGTTAAAGTGAGAGGACATCAAAGGTGCCTCAGTATTTAACGACCTGCCAGGAAGACTCCACATTAGAAAGCTATCTACTCAAGTGCAAGAACAGACAGAAATTTTTCATTTTTTCAGGGAAAATGACTAAGAACTGTTGGATGAAAAAAGTAACACAAATGAATGTGACTGAAGGAATTACACCCCACAATTTTTATTTTTATTTTATTTTTTAAAATTTTATTTGAGAGTGCCTGTGTGTGAGCGGGAAAGGGGCAGAAAGAGGGAGAGAGGGAATCTCAAGCAGGCATCTTGATATAGGGCTTGATCTCATAAACCATGAGATCACGACCTGAGTCGAAACCAACAACCACTTAACCGACTGAGCCACCCAGGCACCCCACTCCCCACAATTTTTAAAGTATCCGTCACAACGATCCAAACTGCAGTTCTTACCCGAACACAGTGAGTAACAAAGGAGTCAATACAGTCCTTAGCCTGGTGATTATTATATAGGCAGCACCTGTAAGATAATGCTCATTAAAATCAAACTATTTGGCCTACAAAAAGCAGCAGGGATACCAACAGACCAAAATTGTGGAAAAAAGAGAAAATGGAACCAAATACCTTACTAAATTAAACACTGTTAGCATTAGATTAAGAAATATTTCACTATTATTGTGTTATTCGCACAACAAATGTACATTTCCAATTCTTCCAGTTCTATACTTGGACAGAGTTGGATCCAACAAGATCAAATTAACAAGGAGAGAAGAAAAATTCCAAAGTTCTACTTTTTCATGGCCCTACTACAATGTTATTTATTTTTCTACAACTAACACCCTCATAGATTATACCCATAATAATAATTACAAAGAAAATGCTATACAGAATCCTAATTTTTTAAAGATGTATCCACATTTCCAACCACTGGCCAAAATCCTCACTTATACATTTCTGGCAGCTCATCCTCTATCCTCATCAAGTGATTTCCTTTCTGGTGCTCCTTGTCTCAGTTATTCAAGTGACTAAAGCCTTCCTGAGCAGTCTGGGAGGGTCTGCTACCTGCCTGGCTCTAGAGGAGCCAATTCAGCCAATTCGGGGGCTGAATAGATGGGAAGATTATTTTTGTTTCTATCCCTGAGGTCAGTGGCCTTTGCACTTAAGAATATGGGAAAAAAGCAAAGACTTTTCCCTGGCACACTGACAGGAGCAGACAACTCACTACTTCTAAGTATTTGCCATAACTGAACAATCTGACCAGAGCCTCAAAGATCAATAGAGCCACAATCATGCAATGGAAAATGACAGTGCACGCAGCAGCCATGAGAAAGAGGAGGCAGAACACCAGGAATAGGTGGTGGCAAAAGAGAAGTGCTAGAAGGTCTGCTAGATCTTTAACTCCAAAGTAAGAAAGTTACTTAAGGTGATTAAAATAAAGCTCTTAAAGGAGGAAAAAAAAAAAAAAAAAAAGACTTTCTGGATCCCAAAATTAGGATTTTCAAATTTAAAAATTCAACAGATGAAAAGATGCTCACTTGTAGCAGGTCAAGGAAGGTCAAGGAAGGTCAAGGAAGAACTTTCTCACATCACAGCAAAAATGACAAGAGATAAATAAAGGAAAATTACTGACTGGAAGACTTGAGGCTTTAAGGACTGAGTTCCCGACAGGTGTTGCTGAAAATCAGACACGTACATTCTGGTAAAACTCTTAAATTCCAGAAAAACCAACCAACCAACCAACCAACCAACCAACCAACCAACCAAGCCAAACAAAACCCAGAAACTTTACAATCTTCCAGAAGAAAGTGTCCAATCACTTAACAAAGGAAAAAAAGAATTAGATCAGGATCACATTTCTTATCTTTAACACTGGAATTCTAAAACAGTGGAATAACATTTACATATTATCATGCAATGAACTCTGTCATATATACAGTCAATTCCCGGTGCTCATGATAGTTCTATTCTTTAAAGCTGCTGCAGACACTGAATTAGAGAATACGGCAACATTGCCGCTAGGGTAAAATACTGGGTTAGGTTCCTGCCAGCCACTGGTGACACCATCTTCATCAACTGATCAACTTCATGATCACTACATGACCTTGCATTATGTGTTTAAAGATGCTTTATGTGATGTATATTGCCAATTCATTACCAAACTCATGGCTGAGTGAAGCTTATCTAACATACATATTCTCTCTGAAAGGCATGCCACAGCCTTCTTGTGCTAAGGGACACTAGACAGCGTATCATTACAGATGGAGGTCATTTGAAACTATGAAATCACCAACAAAAAGCACAAAAATGTGAAGAACATGGCACCTAATGGAGCTGTTCACGGTATAAGAACTGAAAAAGAAGGTAGAGAGTTTCCTTATTCAGTACCGGGAGACTCTTTTTTTTTTTTTTTTTTGCTGCTCTGCCCATGTCCATGAATTCAGCGAGAGCAGAGCAATGATTTGAAGGTTACAAATATATCTTAGCAAGTAAGCAAGATCTGCAAATATGCAATCTTCGAACAATGAAGGTTGAACTGTAACTAACCCTAAATAAGTAATAATAAAAGTGCTAAAGGAGACTGTTAAATAGAAAAGGGAAAGATGCAAATCAGACACAGACACTATTTCACACATATCAGATTGTCAAAAACTGAAGAGTCTGATTATGACAAAGCACAAAGTCTAAGAAAACTGGAATTCTTATACCCTGTTGTCTGGAATACAAATTGGTTAAATTATTTTGTAAAGCCATTTGGCAAAACTAGTGAAGTTGAAGATGCACATACCCTACGATCAGCAATTAATTCCAGTTCTAAGTATAGACAGCCTATGTGCACAAGGAGACATACTCAGAGAAGTTCACTACAGCACTGTTTTCAATAGTAATAAATTAGAAAGAACTTAAATGTCCATTTATAGAGAAACAGCAAAACAAACTGCAACATATCCCAAGGGTGGATTTCAATGAACGAAGTATCAAACCTGTTGATTTCAAAACCCTAATGTTGAATGAAAAAATCATGTTGCAAAAGGATATATACAGTGTGACATTTATGTGAAGTCTAAAAACATATAAAATAAATGGATGTATTATTTCTGGACACATATTTGGGTGAAGTGTATAAGCATTCATAAGAGACACAAACTGTAGTGCACAGTGGACACCTCTAGGACCAGAGGTGGAGGAAAGGACTGGCTGGAGTGTTGGGGAGGGAGGGGTGCGGGGAGTTGGATTTGAAATGGCAGCCAGCAGCTCTCAGAATGTGGCCCAGGTTCCCCCGGTGGGGGTGGTGACTTTGGGATGCTTTCTAGGAGACAAGGTCAAAACCATTCTCACAATAACATTAGGATGTTATTCGCCTTTGGTATTCCTTCTCTCACAAGTGTACGGTAAGTGTTTCCGGAGTCTACATGGCATGCGTTAACAGACTGAAAGCAGAAGCAGGTCAAAATGATTCAGCTATCTTCTATTAGGACAGACAGAAAACAGATCTACAAAAATGTAAAACTGCCACTTTTATCACTAATTTTTCTTAAAAACATGGTTGTCTTCCACAAAAATGTTTCGATTAATGTAATGGGTTTCCTATTTAAAAAAATTAATAAATATTTTTAAAGTATTGTTTTAATTCCTAAAACAGTAGGTAGCAATACACATGACCCATATAAACAAAAGCTACCTGGGTCTTTAATAACTTTTAAGAATGTAAAGGGGTCCCAAGACAAAAAAGCTTAAGAACTGCTGATCTAGATGTATTTCTAATAATTTAATTCGTGAAAATTAGCTGCTCCTTGATATTCAAGCTCAGCTCTACTCTAGGACATGATGTTGCTGTCGGAAGCCCGACCCTGATTCTGCACAGCTCACTACCTCAGTTCACTCACGTTTCACCACATGCTTTCTATAACTATGCCCTAAGAGAACTATCTATCCCCTTTATCTTTCTACAAACTCACATTATGTACTTGTCTACTGTTCAGTTTCTCCCACTGGATGCGAGGTGCCTTGTTAGCAGGTGTGTTCTTCTCTTCCCTAGAACCCAAAAAGGTTCTGGCCTGGCAACAGCAAGTACTAATTTATTATATTTATTACATAAGGGAACTGATAAAATTTATAAATTCATATAAATATGCATTAAGTATTTATCAAATTTTATCAATTCTCCAAAAGGTGAATATATAAAAACCAAAGAAAAATATTGTTTAAATGGATGGTAGTGTATGTCACTTATACAAATCTGAATACTGGATGTATTTAATTACAAATTTTAAAATAATTTTTAAGTGTCTGTTTGCAGACGACATATTATGTAGAAAACCTAAAAATTCCATCAAAAAACTGTTGGACTACTTAACTGAGTAAAGTTGCAGGGTATAAAAAATCAATATACAAAAATCTGCTGTATTTCTATACACTGACAATAAACTATCAGAGAAATTAAGAAAGTAATCCCATGTATAAGAGCACCAAAAACAATAAAGTACTTAGGAATACATTTAACCAAGGAGGGGAAAGATCAATACACTTTTGAAAACTGTAAGACACTCATGAAAGAAACTGAAGACACGAATAAATAGAAAGATATTCTGTGCTTTTGGACTTGAAGAATATTGTTAGAGTCGATCCTTACTGAAATTCAAATAGCATGTTTCACAGATATAGAGAAAACAACCCCAGAATTTATATGGGACCCCAAACTCTGAAAACAAAGCAATCTTGAGAAAGAACAAAAAAGCTGGAGGCATCACACTCCCAGATTTCAAACTATACTACCAAAGTGACAGTATTCAAAACAGAATATTATTGGCATAAAAACAGACACATAGATCAATAAAACAGAATAGAGAGCCTAGGGGAAAAAAAAAGCATACATATATGGTCAATTAACTTTTGACAAAGAAGCCAAGAATATACAATGGGGAAAAGACAGACTCTTCAATAAGTAATACTGGGAAAACTGGACAGCCACATGTAAAAGAAATGACATTGGACCCTCACACCATACACAAGAATCAAATAAAAATGGATTAAAGACCCACTTTTGTATGTAAGATCTGAAGTTTCTGGTGTATTAGAAGAAAACATAGGGGATCAAGATTTTTTGGTTTTGCACCAAAAGCAAAGGCAACAAAAGCAAAAATAAGCAGCGGGATTACGTCAAACTGAAAAGCTTCTGCTCAGCAAACAATCAACAAAATGAAAAAGCAACCTACAGAATGGGAGAAAATATTTGCAAACCACACGCCCAATAAAGGGTTAACCAGAGAAGGGCCAACAAAATCCTGAAAAAGAATGTAGCCAGAGGACATGTCTTAACAAGATATTAAAACTTAAGACAAAGCCACAAATATAAGAATCATCAAAAACAAAACAAAAAGAAAACACTATCACTGGAACTGGAAAAAAATTTCAATACATAAAGGATTTCCAAGTAAAATAAAGGTGGTCTTCTTTTAATCCAGTGGGAAATGATGGTTTATATTGTAAGTGATGTTCACCCAACAGACTACCTAGAAGGAAAATCAGGTTGAACTTCTATCTTCACACCACTTAATCTTAAATGCACAAGAATAAAAATCTTTGGACAAAACCTTGAACAAAAATCTTTGGAAGTGACTAAAGGTACAACCTATGTGCTGGGGCGATTTACCTCCAACAAGAAACCTAAAATATTGGATAAAATTTAGTAGCAAAAACTACCACACAGAAGGCAAAAATTGTGATGCAAAAGAAAACTTAAGGAAAAAAAATCTGCAATGCCTATCACAAATGAAGGAGTTGAAAGATAATTTAGTCAGGACTTGTATACTATGAGGAGCTATATACTGTATGATAGATACTATTGTTTAACAATGTATATTAGATACTCATAATGTACAAACAGCTCATATAAATTTTCCAAAAAAGTAAACCACTTAAAAGTTAATGGGCAAAGGATATAAACAATTCATAGAAAAGTATTTCTAAATGTTCAATAAATATTGTATTAAATCCTCAAATTAAAGTAACAATGAGATATTGTTTCCTGCTAAACACACTGGAAAAAATTAAAAGGAGTTAGGGAATGTGCACTCTCATATACTGCTAACAGAAATACAAATTGTTACAATCTTTTAGAATGCAATCTGGTAATATCTATTATAAGTACACATGACCCCATCCAGTAAACCCCAATGCACAGAATACATTCACATTATGATATATTTGGCAACCATTATAAAGAATTAATTGGATCTACATCAGATCATTTGAAACACAAATTAATGATGTACCTTTGACTGGGGGAAAAAAAAGAATTTAAAAAAAAAAAATTTTAAGAAAGCAATCCACAAAAAGTAATTAAAAGTTCATGATAAAAACAGCTTAACATGATCCCATTTACATAAAGTCAAATGTGTATCATACATCTATGTAGCACAGATCTAAGGGATCTAAGAGATCTATAGTGATGGTCATCAAAATGTTACCTCAAGGCTAAGACTTCAGGGGATTTTTATTATTTTTCACATTTTATGCACTGTCTAAACTTCAAACACGACCATATATTTATATAATATAAACATAATATTATATAATAATATAAACAACCAGCTTCTGGTTTCTTTTTTTTTTTTAAAGCAACTTATTTACCTTCTTATTCCTTTCCTTCCCCTGCTGAATCAGTTGTCAAGGCCTATTAATTTCACCTCTGAAATGTTCCTCAGGTCTGTCTTCTTTATAATCCCAGAGTTTAATCCTTTATCATTTCTTGCCTGTAGTACCGAATTAGCCTACCTCAACACTTTGCCTCCTTTATCACTACCAGTTTGTTTCCTATTAAAAACTACGCACCATAAAAAAATACATACTATCCTATGCTAATTTCCTCCTAAAAACCTGAGCACTTCCTCACTGACCATAAAGACCAAATTTTACCAAAGCATTCAAAACTCGTAAGTCCCAAACTATCTTAACCATCCAACTGCCATTTATTTATTCACTCATTCAACAAAGATTCATCATGTGCTGTGTGCTAGACAGTGTTCTTGCACCTGTGATACATTAGTGAACAAAGAGCCAAAACGACCTGCCCTGACCTTGTAGAGTTCATATTCTAACGGGAGTGGGGGGAGGACGAGAGAGAAATAAAAAATGAACACAATGAAGAATTATGTAGTGTATATATACAGCACATAAGCACAGTGAAGGAGCAAATTATACAGCAGGTAAGAAGATCGTTGTTACAGGAGAGAGAACTATATACAGCCCAGTGCTGGGCTGAGGCAGGGGAGAGGTAGTACTTCTTAAACAGTCTGATCAAAGCAGTCCTGGCTGAGATGAAGTTAAACAGACTTGAAGGCGGTGAGGCAGTCAGTCTTGGGGATTTCTGAATAAAATGTCCTCCACCTCAGACTCTGTGTAAAGGTTGTAGGGTGAGAGTGAGCCTGTATGTTCCTGGAATAGCAAGGAGGGCAGTGTGGCTGATGGGGGGAGTGGGGTAAGAGATGAGGCCAGAGAGGCATCAGGACAGGAGTCTAGACCAGAGTGTATGGGACCTCCTAGGCTCAATCATAAGGACTGTGGCTTTTACTGTGAATGAAACAGGGAATATAAGCAACACTGAGGCTGCCTGGGAATTTACCTCCTCCCAGAGACAGTCCTTAATGGACTCGTATGTGGGTAAATTCTCAGGCTCCTTTGTTTTATCCCTAACAACTCTGAGGTGCTACCCACACTATCTCCAGAGCTTCCCACCAGGACATAACCAGCGTTACTTTCCCTGAAGTATACCTCTGCACGGTTTTTTTTCCTTTGCATGTCCCACTTGCCGACAACACCGCTGGTTTCTCCTGGGAACAGTTTCTTTTTTTTTTTTTTTTAAAGTTCATTTATTTAGGGGCGCCTGGGTGGCGCAGTCGGTTAAGCGTCCGACTTCGGCTCAGGTCACGATCTCGCAGTCTGTGAGTTCGAGCCCCGCGTCGGGCTCTGTGCTGCCTGCTCAGAGCCTGGAGCCTGTTTCCGATTCTGTGTCTCCCTCTCTCTCTGACCCTCCCCCGTTCATGCTCTGTCTCTCTCTGTCTCAAAAATAAATAAACATTAAAAAAATTTAAAAAAATAAATAAATAAAGTTCATTTATTTATAAAGAGAGAGAAAGAAAGAGAGACAGAGAGGGAGGGAGGGAGGGGCAGAGAGAGAGAGAAAGAGGGAGAATCTCAAGCAGGCTCCACACTGCCAGTGCAGAGCTCAAAGAGGGGCTTGATCTCATGAAGTGTAAGATCATGACCTGAGCTGAGGTCAAGAGCTGGACGCTTAACTGAGCCACCAGGCGCTGCTCCTGGGAACACTTTCTAAGTCTCAGGATCTGCTTCTGAGAAACCCAAGAGAGGAAAAAGTTTTATGTGAGATGTGGCATGATTTATTCAACAAATTGAATGCTGAACCACTAACTGTTCCTAAAATACACAATTCATATGCTCATGTCTTTAGACATGCTGGTTTCTTTGCTAAGAAATAACAACACCTTTATTCCGTCCCCTTTGGAAAAGCTTTATTCCTTTTCTAAAATGCCAACACAAATGATGATTTCTTGCTGTATGAAATCCTTTCCAGCCTCTTATTAAAGCAACATGTTTCTATCAGAACATAATTTAAGAAATAATTATCTGCATTTTCTATTTTTATCTAGACTCAGATCATTAAGAGACCTTATCTGATTTTTTATAATTACTCCCAAAGTGCTTACCTAACACAGTGCTTTGCACACAGTAAGAATCAATGCAACTTACTGTATTTCATAATTCCTTGTAAGGTTTTCTTCTCATATTGAGCCTAATGTCAACCTCACAAAAACTTCAGTTTAAATCTAAATAATATGCAGCAGAAATCAATTAATTTTACTATGAGTTATTTATTTTCTGCATGAAGATGTGATTCCAACAGTTTTTATGCTTTGGCTGTTAAACGAGCACAGAGACCTGGGGCTTTTAAGAAATGTACACGCTATGAAAAGTCTCACAGTACTTACTTTGGGGAGAGCACCGGAGGACTGACAAAAGACCGAAGTGCATCTTTCACCATGTCTTGCATGAGATGGGTTCCAAAGACCTTTTTGTTATCCACCAGGAAAGTAGTCTTAAAACAAATGTTATGTATTAGTAATGCTGTCAAAATCTTGACATATTGTACATATAACTGTCATTACTGTGACATGAACACAACAGAAGAGATTAAAGCATAAAAACCTGGTGGAAATCAATGAATCACTACCTCCACAATGGGTTATTACTTGTTAATCTATATTTAAGATGTATTCTGATGAAGGTGTATAAAGAAAAAATACCTCTCAAGCCAAAGGCAATAATAGTGAACTAGTCAAAATGAGCTGACCAGGGACACCTGGGTGGCTCAGCTGGCTCTTGTTTCAACTCAGGACATGATTTCACAGGTTCATAATTGTGCCTGTGTCCAGCTCTGTGCGGACAGTGAGGAGTCTGCTTGGAATTCTCTCTCTCCCTCTCTCTCAAAAATAAATAAACTTAAAAAAACAAACCCCAAAATGAAATGACTAGTCTGAATACGTCAAATAAGCTAATATATAAGAAAGAGGGCTTCATAAGTTATTAAACAGCAAATGGCTACAAATATTTAGTTGACAAACTTTGTCTCTAATGAACATTTTGGAATACACACTTCCTGAAATTGGAAAAATTATTTAATGATTAAATTTAAAATAAATTATTTAACAATAGTTTGCATTTCATTTTCTCCCCTTACTGACCTCAGCATATTTTAATATTTCCTATACTATCCCTTCTTTGATTTCCTAACCCATTTGGGTTGTTTCCAGTTTTGGGTGATCATGAAACAAATAGCTATAAACATTTGCATACAGGTTTCCAGGAGAAAACTGGGTTTCACTTTTCTTAGGTAAACATTAAGCAGGAGTGGGATTTGTACATTTAATTTAATAAGAATCTGCAAATTGTTTTACAAAGTGGTTGTAGTACTTCATGGAATTATCAGTAAATGCATCCTCACCAGCACTTGGTATTATCAGTTTTTCTTTCTTCTTTTTAAAAGATATTAGAAAAGATAGTGGTGTTTCATTGTGGTTTTAATCTGCATATCCCTAGTACCAATTATGTTGAATATCTTAAAAAAACTAGGTTGTCTGTTTTCTGTTAGGTTTATAAATTTCTTTGTATGATACAAGTCCTATGCTACACATGATTTGCAAATATTTTCTCCCATTCTGTAGTCTCTTTTCATTTTAACAGTACCTTCCACAGACTTATACTTTTAAGTTGATCAACTGACCATTTTTTAAGAATTGTGTTTTTGGTGTCATACCTAAGAATACTCTGCCTTCTAAAGTCAAAGATTTCTCCTGTCTTTTCTTGTAAAAGTTTTATAGTCTTACATTTTAGATTTATGATGCATTCTAAGTCAATTTTTTTTTGCATATGTCTGTCCAATTGTTCTTGCAACACTATAAAAAATCCTGCTATGATATTATTGAGACTGCTTTGAATCTATAGAACAATTTTGGGAAAACATCTTAAAAATATTAATTCTTCCAATCCACAAACAAGGTATATACCTTTCCATTTATTTAGGTCTTTGACTTCTTTCACCAATACTTCTAGTTTTTCTGCATTGTCTACAAACAGGTATTGGATTTATATCTAAGTATTTTGTGTTTTTTTTGAGATTATTGTAAACAGTACTGCTAAATTTTTGACTTCCCATTGTTCCCTGAAAGTATATAAGAATACAATTGTTTTTTGTATATTGACCTCATATCCTGTGCTCTTGTTAAACTCACCCATCTGGTCTAGGAACTTCTCTAAAAATTCTGGTGCTCTACACAGAAAATAATGTCTGTAAAACGCTGATGATTTCTTCCCTGTTCAGCTGTATGCCTTTTGTTTCCTTTTCCTGCCTTTTTTCACTGGTTAAAATTTCCAATACAGATCTCCATCAACTTATAATGGGGTTACATCCCAAAACCCATTTTAAGTTGAATAAGCTGCAATGCGTTTAATACATCTGAATACATACCGAACACCATAGCTTATAGCCTAGACTACTCTGAATGTGCTCAGAACACTTACATTAGCCTACTGTGGGGCAAAATCATCTAACACAAAGCCTATTTGATAATAAAGTGTTGAATACCTCCAGTAATTTATTGACTGCGATACCGAAAGTGAAAAACAGAATGGTTAAACGGGCTGTTTACCCTTGTGATTGTGTAGCTGAGTGGGAGCTGCAACTTGCTGGTCAAGCCCAGGATCAGGAGAGTGTGTTATAATACACATTGCTAGCCCAGAAAAAGATCAAAATTCAAAATGCAAAGTATGGTTTCTACTGAATGGACATCACTTTCAGACTGTTACAAAGTCGATAAATCATAAATTGAACCATCTTAAGTCATGGGCCATCTGTAGTATGTTGAATAAGAGAGGAGTGAGAGAGCTGACATCCTCACTTTACTCCCAATCTTTGGAGGAAAGGATTTAATCTTTCATCATTAAGTATGACGTTAGCTGCAAGTTTTTTGTATATACCCTGTATCAGGTTAAGGGAAGTTTTCTTCTATTCCTAGTTTTTTTTTTTTGGTTTTTTTTTTAATTTTTTTTTTCAACGTTTATTTATTTTTGGGACAGAGAGAGACAGAGCATGAACAGGGGAGGGGCAGAGAGAGAGGGAGACACAGAATCGGAAACAGACTCCAGGCTCCGAGCCATCAGCCCAGAGCCCGACGCGGGGCTCGAACTCCCGGACCGCGAGATCGTGACCTGGCTGAAGTCGGACGCTTAACCGACTGCGCCACCCAGGCGCCCCCTTCTATTCCTAGTTTTGACAAAGAGTTTTTGTCATGAATGGATGCGGACTTTTGTCAAATGCTTTTCCTGAATGTACTGAGACTTTATTTTTTTTTTAATTTTTCTAATGTTTATTATTTTTAAGAGAGAGAGAGAGAGAGAGAGAGACAGAGACAAGGTGTGAGTGGGGGAGGGGCAGAGAGAGCTGGAGACACAGAATCCAAAGCAGGCTCCAGGCTCTGAGCTGTCAGCACAGAGCTGGACGCAGGGCTCTAACTCATGAACCGTGAGATCATGACGTGAGCCAAAGTTGGAGGCTTAACTGACTGAGCCACCCAGGCGCCCCATGAGACTTTGATCGTATGGTGGATTACACTGGTTTTTTTTTCTTTTAATGTTTATTTAAAAAACAAATTTAAAAAATAAATTTAAATTTAAAAATTTAAATTTTTTTTTTTCAACGTTTATTTATTTTTTGGGACAGAGAGAGACAGAGCATGAACGGGGGAGGGGCAGAGAGAGAGAGGGAGACACAGAATCAGAAACAGGCTCCGAACCATCAGCCCAGAGCCTGACGCGGGGCTCGAACTCACGGAGTGCGAGATCGTGACCTGGCTGAAGTCGGACGCTTAACCGACTGCGCCACCCAGGCGCCCCTTAAATTTAAAAATTTAAATAAAAAAATGTTTATTGAAAGATAGAGTGAGCACAAGCAGGGGAGGGGCAGAGACAGACTCCCAACCAGGCTCCATACTCCTTGCAGAGCCCAAAGTAGGGCTCAATCTCATGACCAGGAGATCAGGACTGGAGCCGAAAACAAGAGCCGGATGCTTAACTGACTGAGCCACCCAGGTGCCCCTACATGGACTGATTTTCAAAGGTTGAACCAGGCTTGCATTTTTGGGATAAAGCCCATTTGGTCATGATGTATTATCTTTTTTTTTTATATATTGCTGAATTTGATATCATAATACTTTAAGGTGGTTCTATCTATGCTCATAAGGGATACTGGCCTATAATTTTCCATGCTTTTAATGTCTTTGTTTGGTTTTGCTACTGAGATAATGCTGGCTTTATTATGTATATTGTTGCCTCTTCTATTTTTTGGAACAGACTGTACAGAACTGACCTGGAATTTTCTCTGTTGGAAGGTGTTAAACTATGAATTCAATTTAACAGATGTAGGATCATTCAAGTTCTCTGTTTCTTCATGAGTTTTGATAGTGTACTTCAAGAAATTGGTCCATTTCATCTATGATTTTGAATTTATGGACACAGAGTTGTTTATAATATTTCCCATATATCCTTTTACAGACCCTTTTGGAGTCTGCAGTGGTCCTTTCTTTTTTCATTTGTGATATTATTCATCTGTACTATACCTTCTTTTTTTTGTTCTGCCTGGTTAGAGGTTCTTCAATTTTACTGATATGTTCAAAAGAATCAGGATTTTAGTTACATTAATTTTCTTTACTGTTTACCTGTTTCCTATTTTACTGATATCTGCTTTTATCTGTAGTATTTCTTTTCTTCTGCCTGCTTTGAGTTTCATTTGCTCTTTTTTTTTTTTTGAAGCAGAAGCTTAAATTTTCAGAGCTTTCTTTTTAAAAAAATGTAATTGAAGTAGAGTTGACATACAGTATTATATTAGTTTCAGATGTAGAACACAGTGATTCGACAATTCTATATACCAGGAAATGCTCACCATGGCAAGTGCAGTTACCATCTGTCACCAAAGTTATTACAATACTATTGACTATATTCCACATCCTGTACTTTTCACCCCTGTGACCTATTTATTTTATAACTGGAAGTTTGTATCTCTTAACCCCTTCACTTATTTCACTCATTCCCCTATCTCCAACCCCTCTGGCAACCATTTTCTTTTTTTTCTCATATAAACATTTAATCCTATAAATTTTCCTCTAAGCACTGCTTCAGTTATATCCCACAGAATCTGTATGTTATATTTTCATTTTCATTCAGTTCAAAATATTTTCAAATTATCCTCAAGACTTCTTCTTTGGCTCAAGGGTTGTTTAGAAGTGTGTTAATTTCCAAATATTTGGAAAATATTTATGGATTACTAGTTTCATTGCAAAATAGTCAGAGAGCATACTTTGTATGATTTCAACTGATTTTAAATTATTAAGGTTTGTTTTATAGTCCAGCATATAGTCTTGGTGAATGTCTAATATTCCAATATTTCTATCACAAAAATATAACACTAACTGTTGAACATCCTTTAAAAGCATCTACTTTTGTTCCAGCAATCAATAAAACAATGTCGACACACAAATAATTTGATGTTTAAGGAAGTATTTCAATACTATGTAGAACTTACTTGTAATAGAGATCTTGAAAGAACACAAGGAGATTGTTCACTAAATTCACAGAAAAAATCCTGATACACACAGAAAAAGTAATGTCATTAATAGATTAATAAAAGCCAGAAATGTTTTATTTAGCATGCAATTTTTATCAGACCTTCTGCAAATTAAATACTAGTAGAATTAAAATATGACAAAGAGCTAAGAATCATTTCTATAGGAATTGTCTAATTGTATCAATAGACGATGGAGGATTTTGGAGCCTAATTTTTTTTTAACTGAACAATAGTCAATTGTGTATACAAATATTATGTATGCACACCATGAAAATAATAGTACCAATAATAATTTCCTAACTAATGGTAGAAGTTTACTTCCTACTTCACAGAAATAAATACCACGTAACCAGGCCAACTGGATTCATATAACTGTTCGTGAAAGATATGCTTAGAAAACTATATATGGGTTTATACATAGATAAAAGAAAAAAGCTAAGAAAATACACTAAAATGTTAACTTCTGTAGATTATATAGGGTAGTAGTTACCTATCATTTTCATATTTTTCTGTATTTTTCAGACTCATGATCCTCAATTTAAAGGGGTGCTCTGCCAAATCCTACCAAGTTTCTCTAGTCAATTCACTTTTTTAACAATTAACTTTTATACCTTGCTCACACTTTTCAAAGTGAATGTTCTCCACCACAGATGTCCTCCCACTTAACATTACAAAGAAAATTAAGTCATCTATCCAGCAGGCAAACCTCTGCTTCAGCCTCTGAATGTTATTACTGAACCCACATTTGTACCTAGATCCTACCTTGCCCACTTTAACAACGGAGGACCCCCAACTTGTACTACACACTGCATTCCATTTGGTCTTATCAGAACATTACACATGGTCAATAATCCATCCTTCTTTTCCCCTGATATTTAAGTTCTCCCTTTCTGCCATATCCTCCCCATCTACATTTAAGTAAAATTTTCTCCCATCTTTAAAAAGAAAAATACTGTCACATGCTCCCACATTTCACTCTTAACCACTGCCTTCTCAGCCAAACTTTCTAAAGGAGTTGGCTGCATCATCTCTCCTTATTCAAAGGCCCCCTTCATCAACACACGCTAGCCTGGCTCTTCACTCTAGTCACCACTGTTGTCTGACACCAAATCCAATCAACATCTGTTTTGGACTTTATTCACCTCTTTCATCTGACCTCTCAGCAGTATGTGACAGGACTTCCTTTTTGAAAAACCTTTTAACTGACTTCCATGAGTTTCTTCCTCTGTGGTCACTTCTCAGTCTGCTCTGTAGGTTCAAAGTTGAGTTCCAGACTATTTTTCTTTTCTCAAGCTATATACTTTTTCCCTCACAATCGTCTCCGTATTCATGCTTCCTTTGATTACTACTTGTAACAGTTCCAAAATTATATATTGAACACAGACTTCTAAGTTCTATCCATATAATCAATACCTAATTCAATATCTCTACATAAATATTTCAAAGGTACCTCAAAATCGGCCTTACTAAGACCCTCAGTTGACTAAAGGTCTTGGAATTTCCCCATTTCGGTAAGCAGCACCAGTGTGTATCAAGATTTGCAAGTCAGAAACCCTGGGCCTTCCTGAAAGCTCTCTCATGTCCCATATTTTAATTCATCACCAATATGCTATCAATTTTAGTTCATACATAGCTCTAACTCTGACAACCTCATGTCACCTCCCTGCCATCCTTCTATTCTCTCTCCCTTGAACTGCAGTAACGGTCTCTTAATTTATTATCCCCCTGTGTTTACTCTGTTCCTTTCCAATCTTTTCTCTACAGTCAACCACATCTCCCAAACTGTTAATCCATTTATTTAACTGCCCCACCCATATTCACCCATGTGAAAATGCAGAAACATGCAGACCATAAACTACAGTCATAACTGACATCTTGATATTTGTTATTCCAGTATTTGAAAAACTGAACTTCGCTGTGTCTGACCATCACTTCTGTGTGACAATGTATAAAATGGGTAAAGTATTTTTGAAACAGGACTTGACATTCACAAACATTTCCTTATGTCAATATTTTTCTATAACATGCTTTTTAACGGCACTGTGGCATATATTCTACACATACCCATAGGATGGATAGTGGTATCACCACTGTTTCTAGTTTTTCAAGATTACAAATGATGATGCACCAAATACCTCTTTAGTTCATCTTCGCAACATATCTTAGATGATTTTCTTATGCTAAATCTCTAGAATGGGAGTTGCTGGGTCAGGATATACGCTATTTTTAAGACTTCTGAGAGAGACAGCCACAGGAGTATAGGAGAGCTACTATTTCCCTCCATCAACAGTAAATATTGCTATACTTTTCAATCTAGTTATTATAAACTGCATTTCTTCAATTACTAGTAAGGTTATACCTTTTTCACATTTACTTCCTTTTCAGTGTGTATGCTCATATCCTTTCCCAATTTTCCACTGAGATGTACTCCTTTTCTGAACAGTGACCGGTTTCTTAGGCAGAACTACCAGACTGTTTGGTTCCTTCTCCCTCTAACTTTAATCTTTTCCTCTATTCTTAGCCTCAACTACTCCCTACCTCCCCTCATCCCACAACACGTATTCCTGTCCCAAGTGCTCCAGGGAGCCAGATTCTTCTCCTTCTATGCCCTCTTCATGTCCAGTGCTGGAAGTGCAGGCCTGACTCCCCCAGCTATGCTGTGTCATTCAGCATTCAACTTTCTGACAAGGCAATCCATAACTTTCTGCCAGAATGTCAAATTCCAACTGTTGCATTATTCTTATTCCAACTCACATTGATCAATTTCTTTTCAAAAATCTTACAATTAATCTGAACACAAATATACATTTACATAATTAAGAATCAAAAAAGGAGATATAGCAGAAGAATAAGAAAGTCTCTAACTCCTGATATGCCACTAACCAATCATCTATTTTGGTTACAAGCCCTCTAAGCCTTAACTTTGTTTACCTATATGATGAACTATAAAATGAACTGGGTTATGTCTATGATCTTTTCAACCTTTAAGATTCCATGATTCTTAAGAAAAAAAAAGAAAAAAACAAAAAAAAAAAAAAAAAAAAAAAGAAAAAAAAAAAGCAAACAGAAATGGGGTAACAAAGACACAAACAGGGGAAGTTTCACTAAGCAATGAAGACTCATACTGGTGTTAATGACAAAGAATTAGAAGGGAAAACAAAGTTATTACAAGAAAAAGCATAAACAAAAGCACAAATCTTTGCTGACCATGAAAAAATATATTCCAGAGGCTGCTGCTCAATTCCAGGAATGTAAATGAGATAATAATCATCTCCAGGAATACAGGAACAGAAGCAGCCTAGAACCAACAAGGAAGACCTCACAGGGAAAATGACATGGGCTAGGAATTACGTATCTCTATGCAGAGTTGTGCAAAATAAATTAGTGTGCTTATGTCTAAATAACAACAGTATTATTCTGCATATTTTCTACCTTCCTAACATTGCTTTTCTATATTTTAACCCATAAAGAAGATTAATCCAAAATATGTAAAAATGTATATACTCTTCAACCCAGCAGCTTCATGGTTTAGGATTATAATTTAAGGAAGAAGGAAGCAGATGATACAAAGGTCTACCTACAAAAATGTTCACATTAGTATCGTTTATAACATTAAAACGCTGAAAAGGGCCTCACTATAATATGAATGAACTGGAAAAAATTGTGATCTATGTTTACAATGGAATACCATGTAGCCAATTGAATAATACAGAAATATGTTTATTTGTTGACATGAAAAGAAAGATGTTCATGATATAGAGATTAGTGATAAAAGAAAGCAGGTTAACAAGCACCACGATCTAATTTTTATATGAAAATATACATGTATACATGCATGTACATACGTATGTGTATACACACAAAAGTTTTGAAGACAGAATCTAGGGTTTAAATTCCCATTCTTCAAACTTGGGTGAATTATCTAAACATCAGTCTTTTAATCTCTAAGATGGATAGTATATAATCCTTGTGAAGATTAAATAGAAAAATACAGACAATACACATACAACACTTAATCCTCCAGTTATCAAAGAAAGCAAACAATATTATTTATCCATGGGACAGTCTAAAAAGTGATAAACTGTTCTGTTGTTCAATCAAAATCATAATCCAAAACAGAGATTTGTACTTACCAGAATACAATGTAAATTTGTTAAATTGACCACCTCACAAACAGTTTTTATTCTATCTATTAATCTTGCAAAATAGTTGACCATTTCTTCCCTTTTAATTATTTTTGCATATCGAGGGAAGGTAGGTGGAAGTAGCCTCTGGTTAACAAGGGGTTCAAAACCCATCATAATTGGATGATCTAAAAAGAAAAAAAGTAAGATTTTTCAATGTTTTGCTGAACTTTAATCCTCAAATACTAGTAAATATGAAAAGAGGCCAATTTCAAAAGCATCTCCAAATTCTTGTGACAGTATTTTCTAAATGAATTTTATAATTTACACATATCTACACATGTGCATTTTTAAAAATGAGATAAGCAGATTTAATAACCTGAAAATTGTACTTCCCATCTACAAGTAATCGGTAGTAGTGATGGAAAGGGGTTGCTACCTCAAAATTAACTACAAGCCATGAATAAGATAAAATAGGGTGAATATATTCCCTCAAAAAAAAAGGCAATGCTGTATTAACTATGAGATTGTGAAAAGGTAAAATGGGAACATAAATTTTGGCTGTCTTCCCTTCAATTACTGAACAGCAGAATCAACTCAAACTTAGCTACATAATAATAATGCAAACTTAGCTCCCACCCCAATGAATCTGGAATGCATTTGATACTGACATTAATTATGGAAATTCACAGTGCTTTAATGAAAATAACCCATTACAAAAGACCTAAGGGTGACTTCCTCTTTCCCATTTTCTGTCCACTGGTGACACCACTTTTCACACTAGCGCAAGGCTCCAAACTAAGTCTCTGTCAACTTGTAATCTAAAATGAGGAAGTATATAAAGTGAGAATTAAGAATTTGGGATTCAGGGGCGCCTGGGTGGCTCAGTCAGTTAAGCATCTGACTTCGGCTCAGGTCATGATCTCGCAGTCTGTGAGTTTGAGCCCTGCATCGGGCTCTTTGCTGACAGATCTGGAGACTGCTTCAGATTCTGTGTCTCCCTCTCTCTGCCCCTCTCCCACTCATGCTCTGTCTCTTTCTCTAAAAAATAAACAAACTTAAATTAAAAAAAAAAAAAGAATTTGGGTTTCAAAGTTCTCTTGCTGTACTACAAATAGGCTATAAACTAAGAAAAAATAAAATAGCTTCAGATGTTAATGAAAGATAAAATTAAGCTAAGCAAGCATCATTATTAAAATTAAAAGCAAGACTGATACTTAACCAAATTATAATAACGCTCTGTGACATACATAATTATTCCTGAGTATCAAGCAAATAAAGATGTTCCCCAGGGTTTCTGGCCTTCTTCCTTTCCTCCATACTTAAGTCCTCCCTGGTTGAAGGTATTTATTGTTATATAAATTTCAGTTTAACTAACGTCTTCCAGGCTAAAATCGTTAGCCCACAATCTTTCTTCTGAGCTCCAAATCGGATTTCTAACTGTATAATGGACATTTCTACCTTGGTTCCCCACCTCATGTCAAAAGGCCCATGTCCAAAAACTGCCATGATCTTGCCCCAAACACTGCATCTCTTTATATTTCTTGTAGTCCCTTTCTCAGTAAAATGACCCACTGCCCTTACAATTGCTTAGGCCAGAAACCTCCTTGTCTGCTTTATTTAATCAGTGCATAAGTCTTAAAGTAGTCTACATCCTAACATCCACTGACCATCCCCCCTCTTCACTCTTTTTTTTTTAAGTTTACTTATTTATTTTGAGAGAGACAAAGACAGTGTGAGTGGGGGAGGGGCAGAGAGAGACAGAATCCCAAGAAGGCTCCACGCTGTCAGTGTGTGAGAAGTGAGGGAGATGATTCATTTTCAGAAATACCAAATAAAAGCTGTGCTGTCTAGTTAACGGTAGGTTTACAGACTATTGGAAATATGTATGAACCCCCCTCCCCCAGCCCCCACCCCAACAGTAGAGTCCCAAACCCTTAGACATTTCACTTCTGGTTCTTCCCCTCTCCATTTTGTGGGCTTATTTTTGCTCATGAGCATGAGCCATAGAACAAAGGGAGGGGGGCACTGAAAGTCTCTGCATCACCTCAGGGAATAAATTTGTTCTAATCAGACTACTTTTTGCCTTACATGGGCAAAGGCCATGTCTGGGTAAGTCTGTAGCCTCTGTAGTGCTCAGCCAATGAGGAACAAAGGGAGGGACTTACATGCTAGGAGATAAAATGTCTGCTGTGACTGCCCCGAGTGTGCCTGTCCATCAGACACCAGTTCTTGCAGGAACCTTGATTAAAGCCTCACTTCACTGTGCTCCTAGTCTCTGCATCCCTCCTTTATTGGATCAGTGGGCTTATTTCTCACAAGTGTGGAGCCTGACACGGGATTTGAACTCAGGAAACCATGAGATCATAACCTAAGCTGAAGCCAAGAGTCACCAAGACACTTGACTGAGCCAACCAGACGCCCCTCCCCACTCTTCACTTTTACTACCACTATAAAAGCCTAACTCATTCCCCTACACTGAATGTTCCCTCATTAATTAATCCTATATGCTGCCACGTCAATTGTTTTATCTAAAATTACAACCTGATTTCATTCTCCTAATCCAAAAATTCTGTTGACTCCCTGTTGTATACAGTACAAAGTGTCTGACAGGGCACTGGAAGGTACTTAACAATTTCCTGTCACTCCTGTAGGGAAAAAAAAATCTGTATTCCAATGGAAAACTATGCATTGTCAGATTAATTCAAGGCAGCTATTTTACAAATCTACAAATGGTAGGTAACTGACAGAAGACATGCAAAGACTCACCTGACTTCCTCCCAACTCTACAGAAGAGTTCTGCCTCCAATTATAATTTATTTCAACATTCTGATGCTTCATATAAATTTGAAAGGTTTAAAACTTTTCTATCTAGTTATTTCACTGAATGAGTTTAATAAAATCCTAAACACATGTTCACTGTTGTATCTGTTGGACAGTCACAGTTCTTTTTACTTTTTTCTGAAAATCATCTTTTACCACACTCTATTCCCTAAGCACCATAAACTATAATCAAGCACAATGACTTGGAAGTATCATGCTCTTTATGCCTCTTTACTTAGACAGTAACTATTCTTTCTGCCTATAAAGTCTACCCCTTATTCTTAGCCTGAGAGATCTGCGATAGCTTCAGTTCCCTCTCTTGCTTAGTCCTCCCCCAAGTATTGTGTACATAGGCTGCTAAGTGTAATCCATGTGGGATTACGTCATTTCTCCCTGGTTCTTTTGAAAGCAATAACTGGCTTGTGTCCCAAACACCGAAATACCTGGCTCATTATAGGCAATGGATACATGCTTTCTGAATGACAAGATTTGCATACTCAAAATAAAATGAAAGACTGTTACCACTATAAAGAACAGTTGGAATTTCTCATTTACAACATTTTATTTAAAGCCAAGGTAAATGTAGTAATGAGGATGCTGCAAGAAGCTTTGTTACTATACCAATACATTTTGGGATTTAATAATAAATGCACAGAATCTAAATACCTAATAAATAGTACATTAAATAGTACATTATCCTTATTATCCTTATTTTCCCTGAAAGCATGCTAATTTTCATCTGAAATTATTACCCAGAAATATTCTTTTTAAGGTTTATTTACTTTCATTACTATTTTTTTAAGTTTACTTATTTATTTTGAGACACAGAGAACACATGTGAGTGCAAAGAGGGGAGGGGCAGAGACAGAATCTCAAGCAGGATCCACACTATCAGCCAAGAGCCTGACGTGGGGCTTGAACTCACGAACACTGAGATCATAACATGAGCCGAAATCAAGATGCTTAACTGACTGAGCCACCCAGGTGCCCCTATTTATTTACTTCTGAGAAAGAGCATGCATGCAAGTGCACGAGCAGGGGAGGGGGAGGGGGATTGACGGACACACACACACACACACACACAGGGAGGGCAGGAGAGAATCCCAAGCAGGCTCTGTGCTCAGCATGGAGCCCCATGCACGGCTTGAGCCCACGACCATGAGGTGGCGATGTGAGCCCAAATCAAGAGTCAGACACTTAACCGACTGAGCCACCCAGGTGCCCCAATATTCTTATTCTTAATACACATATTCTTAATACACTTAATACACTAAGTTTTAAACCACACTTAGAAGATATAGCCACTCATGAAAATCTATACTACCATGAAAAGAAGGAAATATTAATGGGAAATGGATACCACATACAGTATATTTTTCATTACATTTTTATACAAATTTAAAAATGCAACATACAGCATCCCTGACCTCTACCCACTAGATGCTAGTAGAATCCCCACAATTGGGAAGACCAAAAATGGGTCCGGACATTGCCAAATGTCCCAGGAAGCCCCAGTTGAGAAACACGGGTCTAGACAAATACAATAAGCAAATTTAATTCAGTGTGGATAAGCTCAGGATGTAACAAAAACATCTAATCCATGGTAAAATTAGACGAAAGACTGACAAGAGTAAAATCTAAGGAAAGACTCAAATGATATTAGTAAAATATTAGTCAGAAAAAAGTATTCCAAGCATATCAAAAGCCTAGAGGACAGAGAATATAGCTCCTGTTTTTTTTTTCCATAAGGCACTGTAACTTTCCAAGTTGTAATTTCTCCAATCTCAGGGAGTAAAAATATATGCATCTGAACAGAAAGGGGACAAAGTCCCTACGCATAAAGCTAGAAGTTACCTGTATGCTTCTCTCCATTTTCCACATATATTTAAACTCTTCTCCCCACCCCCCATTTCTCTGGACCTAGTCCTCGTTAATGGTTAAAATGATTCCTAGTAACTATTTTTATGTCTCAGCTGTTGCCGAATCTCATGCATAAGAACTCTGTGACTGTCCTATAGACATGGTAACCCATCTGAACAGAGAAGAACAGAAGTGCTGAGGTAGAAAAGACTGAAGAAGCTGCTCAGAACAGAGAGCAGTTGAGCAGGAGAGGGGCTAAGAGTAAGGTGGGAGTTTGCACCTGGTTTCATGTCAACCTAACCTATGAAGTGTTACAAGAAGTTTTACCACATCCAAACCTCTCCTGGAATAAAATGCTCTAACATTTTCTCACTATACGTCATGTATCTTCTCTACCACAATTTACCTCACACTGTCTTCTGTTAAAATAACCTGAAGAGCCTTTACTAAATGAGTCTGAAAAAAAGGTAATTCACATTACTTTCCACCCAGTGTGGGCTATGCTTAATCAAGTTTTCCTGAATTGAACTGGACAAACCAGATACTTCTAGTCTCTTTTCTGATGTTTCAAGTCTGCAGATGTACAAAAAATTATCTTGGTTTTCCAATTAAAATATTTCATACATAAAATGCTTCCTAGTACAAGAATGCCAAATAAGAGGATTTTCCCCTCCCACTAGGACTCTTTTAAAAACAAAGTAATAAAGTCTAATTGCTACTTTCAAAACATACAGCACACTGGATCAGAGTGTTTTAGATTACTAAAATTCTTGTTTGATAACTGGTCATTATCAATAGCAGAAAAGTACTACAAATAGTACAAGGTTCTTAGGTCAAAGATTTATAGTAACAATGTACTTTAATTTAACAAACTAAATTATCCTAAAATTAATTAGATGCCATAATTAAAGATCCAGAAATATATTAGTCAAGAGATAGAGATAATATATCACTTTTCAGACATCTCTCCCCAAGGTTACATAGACAGTGTAGACTTCCTGAAACAAGTTTTGGATGCTCTGAAGTTGGAAGGAATTCTAGAAAACAATGCAGAAGCTGCTAAGGATTTGTTAAGTGATGCTGCACTTCTTGGCTACATGATTTCCTTTTATAAAATGATTAACATTATGTTATGTGAAACAAGGCAGACAAAAAGGACAAATCTTGTATGACCCCACTTACATACAACAAAAAGCAAGTCTCCAGAGCAGAAATAAATGGAGACCCCATTCCCCCCATAACAGAAAACATCAATGAAATTAACAGCTGGTTTTTTAAAAGATACACAAAACCAAGAAACATTTAACTATACAATATTTATCTTTTTATTGGAGATTTTAGTCCATTTACATTTAAAGTAACTACTGACAGTTACAGACTTACCATTTGTTATTTTGTTAATTGTGTTCTATTTTGTAATTCCTATGTTCCTTTTTTTCCTTGTTCTCTCCCATTGGTATTTGGTGATTTTCTATAATGATATGCTCTGATTTCCTTTCTCTTTACACTTTGTATTTCTACTATAGGTTTTTGCTTTGTGGTTACCACAAGGTTTGCAAAAAACATATCTGTAACAGTCTATTTTAAGTTGATAATAACTTCAAACACATAACAAAACTTCCACCCCCATTTCGTTTTTGATGTCACAATCAGCATCTTTTCACAATGTGTATCCATTAAATTACTGTAGGTACAGATATTTTTTAATGCTTTTAACCTTCATACTACAGTTACAAGTGATTTACTCATCACCATTGCAGAACTGGAGTATTCTGAATATAACTACGTATTTACTTTTACCAGTGAGTATTATACTTTTATTTACCTTTTTTTTCCTCTCAGTTGATAATTCCATTTTATGTCTGTTTTAAAAGAATTAATGACATTTTTCTTTAGCCCTGGTTGCTTAAATACAACTGTGGCCATATTTAAGGGATCTCTAAAAGGTTATCCGGGCTTTATTGATTTATGTGGTCCCAACAATAAACTCAAAAGTTTATGACAAATAGACATTCTGATGACCTGTGTTTAAGTACTTTAGGTGCAGTTATACTGAAAGTCGAATTTGTTTGAAATCCTTAAAAGGTTCCTCTGAATTTTCAAATGGTGCTTGTTATAGCTAACATTGTTACACGCATGCACTGAATACCTGTTATCCAAGCATATATGTACTACTTTTTTACCACTGCTTTTTATACTTTCTTTTCCTTTTTTTTAAGTTTTTAATTATTTTTTTAATTTACATCCAAGTTAGTTAACATATAGTGCAACAATGATTTCAGAAGTAGATTCCTTAATGCCCCTTACCCATTTAGCCCCTCCCCCTACCCACAACCCCTCCAGTAACCCTGTTTGTTCTCTGTATTTAAGAGTCTCTTACACTTTGTCCCCCTCCCTGTTTTTATATTATTTTTGCTTTCCTTCCCTTATGTTCATCTGTTTTGTATCTTAAAGTCCACATATGAGTGAAGTCATATGATATTTGTCTTTCTCTAATTTCACTTAGCATAATACCCTCTAGTTCCATCCATGCAGTTGCAAATGGCAAGATTTAATTGTTTTGATTGCCGAGTAATACTCCACTGTGTGTGTGTGTGTGTGTGTGTGTGTGTGTGTGTATGTGTGTATACATACACACACATTGATGGACATTTGGGCTCTTTCCGTACTTTGGCTATTGTTGATAGTGCTGCTATAAACATCAGGGTGCAGTACCCCTTTGAACAGCATACCTGTTTTTGGTGTCTTCCTCAATTTCTTTCATAAGCTTTCTATAGTTTTCAGTGTATAGATTTTTCAACTCTTTGGTTAGATTTATTCTTAGGTATTTATTGCTTTTGGTGCAATTGTAAATGGGATCGATTCCTTGATTTCTCTTTCCGTTGCTTCATTGTTGTGGTATAGAAATGCAACCGATTTCTGTGCACTGATTTTATATCCTGCCACTTTGCTGAATTCATGGATCAGCTGTAGCAGTTTTTTGGTGGAATCTTTTGGGTTTTCCATATAGAGTATCACATCATCTGTGAAGAGTGAAAGTCTGACCTCCTCCTGGCCAATTTGGATGCCTTTTATTTCTTTGTGTTGTCTGATTGCTGAGGCTAAGGTTAAGACTTCCAATTCTACGTTAAGTAACAGTGGTGAGAGTGGACATCCCTGTCTTCTTCCTGACCTTAGGGAGAAAGCTCTCAGTTCTTCCTCATTAAGGATGATATTAACGTTGGGTCTTTCATACATGGGTTTTATGATCTCGACATATGATCCTTCTATCCCTACTTTCTAAAGGGTTTTTATCAAGAAAGGATGCTGTATTTTGTTGAATGCTTTCTCTGCATCTATTGAGAGGATCATGTGGTTCTTGTCCTTTCTTTTATTGATGTGATAAATCACACTGATTGTTTTGCAGATATTAAACCAGCCCTGCATCCCAGGTATAAATCCCACTTGGTCATGGTGAATAATTTTTTTAATGTATTGCTGGATCCGGTTGGCTAGTATCTTGCTGAGGATTTTTGCACCCATGTTCATCAGGGAGATTGGTCTATAGTTCTCCTTTTTAGTGGGGTCTTTGTATGGTTTTGGAATCAAGGTAATGCTGGCTTCGAGTATTATACTCCTTTCCTGCTACTAACTGGCATTCTTTCCTTTCATCTTGAAAGATTCCTTTAAACATTTCTTGTGAGGTGGGTCTGGTGATGATGAACTCTCCCAGCTTCTGCTTATCTGGAAAACTCTATCTCTTCTTCAATACTAAATGGTAACTTTGCTGGGTAAAGTATAATCGGTTGGCAGTTTTTTTGTTCATCACTTTGAATATATGATCCTTCTCCCTTTTGGCCTGCAAGGTTTCTGCTGAAAAATCTGCTGAGTCTTATGGGGCGGGGGGCTGAGAGGGGTTCCCTTTTACATAACAAGTTGCTTTTCTTTGGCTGCTTTCAATAGTCTATACTTGTCTTTTAACTTTTTTTTTTTTAATTCAACACTGAAAATTTTAATGGACTCAAACTGGCTTACCACTATCTTCAAGGAGGAATTTCAATGAACTTTTCATATTTATATTTCCTTATATCAAAAACATTTTTAGTTCACACATTCAACACCAGGTCAAAGTCTTATTTTCCTTTTAAGTGACTACTTAATTCACACCGTTTCTTCTCTTGGCTGCTACTTTGGTAACAATTAGGTCCCCACCTCTCAAGAACACTGCATTGAACAGGCTGACACAGAGCCAGTGTGAACACAGGCCCCAAACCAGGGCTTGCAGAAGAACAACAGCAAAACCAGCCTTTCTCTTCACTTAGAAAGGGACTGTGAATCAGAGGGTCCACAGTTCCAATTTCCAAACATGGAAAACCTGGAGCTCAAAGTGAAAATGGAAACCAAAATGCATCAGAAATGAACTACAGTACCTCCTCACATACTCAAGGTCAAGATGGTTCATGAGAAATACGTATCTTATCATCTGGCCTTTTACTGGGAATGGCCCCACTCCAGCATTTTTAAAGGAAGATGGTTTTGTTTCTATTTCATTTCCCACAGGGATATAAAATCTACAAGGGAATATAATCAATCAGAATAAATCAGCTCACTCATAAGATACTCCCAGATAACAATTTCTAGTTGCTGAGCATAATCAGGACATTATTTCAAAGAGGCAAAATTCAGGATAATCTGAAAATTCAAAAGTGACAGCTACATTTGCCGGTAGGTTTATGGGAGACACACATAGATTTTTTCCAGTGTATATGTCAAAGGACCAAGACCCCTGATCATCAAAATAAGTTATTTTGAACATTACAGTGCACAGAACAACAGAGGGAAAAACACGTTCTGGGAGAATGACCAAAAGGCATCTTACAAAAGGTTCATATCACTCTGAAGGAGAAGGAATGGAGCCCAGTGCCTTATGGCCTTCATTAGCTTGACCCTTCCTCTTTGATTACAGCAGCCTCAGTGGAAGCAGTCTCTTCTAAACGTTCTGCTGGCTTCTTCTCCTCCTACTCCTCGTCCTCCTGGGGATAGAGGTCGGGGTATTTCTGCATGCATTCCTGCATGACCCGGAACTGGTCTACACAGTCTGACCTCCTGACATCCTCTGTGCTATAGTGGAGGCAGGAAAAGGCCGACTTGAACTGTTCCCCACAGGGGCCACTGGCCATTCCCCCAAGGCATGGGCGGTTCCAGTTAACGTCTCCATCTAGCAGGATCAATCCGTGTTCCTCATATGGATCGTTGGGGTCATCAGCCACCAGCTCTGCATCGCTTGGGAGTTTCATGGTCTTCTCTGGTCACAAATATGATTCGATCCTTCCCTTCCTGCTGACAGCAGGACATGGCTGCAGCCCCGGCACTCAGACCTCGCGGCAATAGTGGCAGTGTAGGCCTAGGCGGCAGCAGGCTCCCACTGTGACCTCTCCTCAGGCTGGGCGGGAGTCTCCGAGGCCCACGCAGATGCAGACCCGCCCCCTCCAGGCCTGCCCGCCACGTGCCTATACTTGTCTTTAACTTTTGACAATTTAATCGTAATATGTCTTGGTGTGGGTCTCTGGATTTATCTTTCTTGGTACTTCCTAGCCCTCCTAGATCTGGATGTCTCTTTCTTTCCCCAGTTTAAGAAAGTTTTCAGCTTTTTCTGTAAGCTTTCTGCTCCTTTCTCTCTCCTCTTTCTGGGACTACTATAATGCATATGTTGGTTTGTTTTGATGGTGGTGTCCCATAAATCCCCTCAGTTTTTTTTTGTTTTTTTTTTTTTTGCTCCTCTGTAGGAATTCCTCTGTAGAAATTCCACTGCCCCATCAAGTTTGCTGATCTCTTCTTCCACTTGATCTAGTCTGCTTTGAAACCCTCTACTTAATTTTTCAGTTCAGTTATTATATTCTTCAGCTCTGTGATTTCTGTTTGGTCCTTTATATATTTTCTATGTCCTGTAGAAATTCTCACTTTAGTCATACATTGCTTCCTGACCTTGGAGAGAATCTTCATGACTTATTTTGAACTCTCAGGTAAATCATCTATCTCTGCTTCATTAATTTGTTTCTGAATATTTCTCTTGTTCTTTTGTTTAGAACATATTCCTTTGTTTCTTCATTTTCTTTGGTTTCTGAATATTAGACAAAATGCTACCTTTCCTAGTCTTGACAGAGTAGTATCATGTGGATAAACTCTGCAGATCAGCCAAGCCCAAGCTCCTAGCTGTCTCTCAAACTTTGGACTATCCAAGCCTCTTCCTCTGTTCTTAGCAGCTACCAGTAGTTGAGGGTGTCTAAGCCTTTCCTACCTGTTTTAATGTAGGTATTTTCTCATCTGTCTGACGTGTAGGACTTACTCAGCTAGTTTTTGGATCTCATTCAGAAAGAAGTGTTTCATGTGCAGTTGTGCATTTAGTAGTGTGTCCATGGGAGGAAGGGAGCATCCTATGTCACCATCTTGATCAGCTCCCACCCCTAGTTCATTTTAGTGGACAATGGTCTTGGGAAGCAAGAACTGGATGTTAGGCATTTTCACTTTTAGGGTGTCACTACTCCCAGGTTCTCTAGATCACAGAGCCAGAAAATGTATGTACATAAGGACATACATACATCTGTGTTTACATATACACATATATGTATTCATACACATACACACTTACATCTACATTTCTATATCAATCTATATATTAAAAACCAGGAATTGGGGTGTCTGAGTGGCTCAGTCAGTTGAGCATCCAATTCTTGATTTCAGCTCAGGTCATGATCCCAGGGTCGTGGGATCAGCGTGGAGCCTACTTAAGATTCTCTCTCTCAGCTCTGCCCCTCTCCCCCACTTGCACTCTCTAAAATAAACAAACAAAACCATGAATTTATTCCCATACCTTTAATTTCAATGCAACACTACAGAGTTCAATCTACTTTCCTCCCTTTCTAGAAATTAGCATAACTCAACTCCCCAACTGAGAAATGGGGTATACCATGATTCTCAATACATTTTTATATCTGATCAATTTCACTATAGTTTATCTTTGTATTAGTTTCCAAGGCTGTTGTAACAAATTACCACAAAGTGGGTGAAAACATTTATTCTCTCAGTTCTGAAAGCCAGAAGTTTAATATCAGTTTCATGGGCTGAAATCAAGGTGTTGGCAGGGCAGCACTCCATCCAAAGGCTCTAAGGGCAAGTCTGTTCCTTGCTTTTTCCAGCTTCTGTGGCTATTAGAATTCCTTGGTCTACAGCTGCTCACACCAATCTCTACCTCTGTCTTTACGTCACTTTTTTTTTTTAATTTTTTTCATGTTTATTTATTTGTGTGTGTGTGTGTGTGTGTGTGTGTGTGTGTGTGTGTGTGAGAGAGAGAGAGAGAGAGAGAGAGAGAGAGAGACAAAGTGCAAGTGGGGGATGTGCAGAGAGAGAAGGACACAAAGAATCCAAAGCTGGCTCCAGGCTCCGAGTTGTCAGCACAGAGCCTGACGCAGAGCTTGAACTCTTGGACCGCGAGATCATGACCTGAGCCGAAGTCAGACGCCTAACCAACTCAGCCACCCAGGTGCCCCAATCGTCTTCTCCTTTTGTGTGTGTGTCCAATCTCCCTCTGCCTCTCTTTTAAGAAAGACACCTAGGCAATATTTAGGGCCCAACAAGATAATCTAAGGACAAGTGCAAGATAATCAAAACATCTTTACTTAATCACAAATAAGGTCATGAGAATTAGGACTCTGATGCTTAGGGCTATCACTTAGCCCATTACAATCTCCTATCAATGACACTCACCTCCCCTACACAGATGTGCTCCCATCTTACTTAGGTTCTGACATGCCAAGCCATCACAATACCCACACCGTTTGGGCTCTTGTACCTCAAGCCAGGTCATTCTTCCACAGAGATGATTCCTTACCCCATTTAAGCTCTGAAACTCCATGCCAGGCCACTTCTATGTACAGATACCCTTCTTAAGCCTGCTTCAGCTACAACTCCCTTCACAGAGCCATCTTTCCATTCTGACACCCTCTTCTTTCTGCTTAGGCTCTGATATTCAATGCCAGGCTATCCTCCTGTATAGATGCTCTTTTCACTCTGCTTCTGATCTGACAGCCTGTACTTGGACAACTTTCCACAGAAACAGCTTCTTCAACATGCATAGGCTCTGAGACCCCACACCAGGCCAGCTCCGTACACAGATGCCCTTCTTCCCTTGCATGGTCTCCAACAACCAGGCACCTAGCTGCCTCTGTGAATCTGCCTCAGGTTCTAACACTCCAGGCCAGGCTACACTCACATGCCCTCCTCACCCTGTCTGGGCTCCCACATTCCTTTTAGGCTATAAAATCCTGCACTAGGCTGCTTCCCACCCCTCCCCCTTGCCCCCACTCTCCTTACCCTATTTAGGCTTTTGACACACTGAACCAAATTGTTCCCATGTAGTCACCCTCCTGATGTTGCCTAGGCTCTGACATCTCAAGGTCAGTTGCCCCATGTGCAGATACCCTTTCTCACCTCATTCGAGAAACAGTGAATCTAACCAGGCAGCCCATTCATGTTGTCTTCTCTCAAGCCACTTTACCTCCAAAATCTTGTTTTAGGACCACCTCTTTATGCCTGCTTTCACTCCACTACCATTCTGACACAGACATATCCTCACCCCACACAGGCTTTGATGGCCCTGAGGAATGTCCTGCTATGATCGCATCCTTCCTAACCACATGGTTGCAACACACGGTTCCCTCTGCCGACACCATCCTAATCCTGGGTCAGCCTCCAACCTCCTGCTCCAGTACCAAGTCCCTGCTTGCTCAGGCCAACTTCAAGACTTCAGGACTGAATTTTTTTAAGAGCAGAAGGAAAAAACAGCAAGAAATCATCCTTGGTTTTGTTCCCATGTCACAGGAAATATATGCTGTCCTTTGCACTGCTTTTAATTTTGTCTTTCACTACCATTTACTTTGGCATATTTTCTTTCTGATAATTGAGAAGTTTTCTTAAATTTAATAACTAAGTTTCTGAATATCTCTAACGTTCTATATCTTCAGACAGGTATCTATTAAACTCCTCACCCATGAAAATCAATGATTTTCACCTCCCTTTACCCACCAAATTAGAATTATCTCCATCACAGTTACCTTTATATATTTAAATCTAACTATATTTCTGTGGTCGATTTGTTGGCTGTTAACTAGTGTCTTTGGACAAAAACAATATAAAAAGAAAATAAAAAGTCTTCTTTCCTCCTTTACCTCTTGACTTTTAAGTGATTACTTTTATACTGTCAAGGTTCATGGCACTTCAGTTATATTTAGTAAAACCAATTTCCTACAATGAAATGGATTTACTACTTACTGCTCATCCTTTATGCCACAGCTTTTCCATTTATGCCTTAGTAAGTTGAATTTCATTCTTTATTCCAATCTTTTTCCCCCAGGAAAGTCAAAGAAAAAATATTTCCAGAGTCCTTGCAAGTTTTAATAATATTTGAGTGGCACTTAAGAGATATGACATTCTTAGATCACATTTCTTTAACCAAGAACTTTTAGATTCTGTTCTACTTTCTGTGTTGAATGCTAATGTGAAGGACTCTGAAGTCAGGCTGCACACATAACTGTTGCTTTATATCTGAAGTAATTAATACTTACCAATGTTGCATAGGACATTATGTCATTATACAGGCTTCCAATTAAGCCTGTAAATTTAATTGTATTTGCTTCTTTCTAGAAATGTTTAAGATTTTCTTTCCTGTTCCATAATTTGGTTACTCTCTTAAGGGACACCAATTATGAATATATTGAATCTTCTTTGGCTATTTTTATTCACTTTCCTTTTGTTATTTCCTCAGTCCTGATCTCCATGTCCTTTGCAGCTTTTCAGCAATGGGTAGTATACTTTTTACCTTTTTTTTTTTTTTAAGTTTATTTATTTGAAAGAGACAGCATGAACCAGCAGGAGAGGGGCACAGAGACAGAGAGGGAGAGAGACAGAATCCCAAGCAGGTTCTGTGCCCTTACTGCAGAGCCTGATGTAAGGTTTGACCTCATGAACCATGAGATCATGACCTGAGCTGAAATCCAGAGTTGGACACTTAACTGACTGAGCCACCCAGACAGTCCAATTTTTACTGTTTTCACTTTCAGGACTTTTCTCCTTCTTAGCTGGACTCTGCCTGCTCACTTGTACTATGTTATTATTTTTTACTTTATTTCTAGTATTCCTGCTTTGCAGTCTTGTTTTATAATTTTTTAATAAACTCTTTGAAGTTGTGCAGAAAAATGTCTCTGGTCTGTGTTTTTCATCTGCCTTCTGTGTTTCTTTGTTCATTAAATTTCTGGAATATTTGTGTATAAATATCATGCAATTGCTTTTTTAATATCACATCACTGAATGAATGCTTCTTGAGGCAATTATTTGGCTGAGATGTTAGGAATAGTACTCTAGACTAACAGGAAGCCTCACTGACCTGCAGTTAAGCCCCATATGATGTGCCTATGTAAGCATGCAAAGGAAATTATCTATCTCCTTTATTGAACAAAAATTACCAGTTGTTAGCTTGCTAATTAGCATCCTCTTCACCTTGCAGGAATAACATCTTTAGTGCATTTGCATGGCCCTACTTCCTTTGTACCCCCAGGATATTAATCAGACAGGTACCCACAGCCAACTTAATATCCAACTCTTACCTTATTCCAAAAGCGTCCCTGGTTTTGTCTTTCAGATTACACCAACTACTTTCGAAAACATGTGCTTTGCTGGTCAACTTATGTTTACACCAAGAAATCTTGGAATCCATTCTTAATGTTCTCCCTCATCTGGGTTCTATTGCTAATGTGTTTGGCAGCCCTTCACTTTTTTTTTTAAGCCCTTCTATTTTTATTTGTATTATAAGGGTTTCTTATTTTTTAAGAAGTTGGGAGGATCCTGTTTCTCATGTTCTTTATAGTTTTCAGTTGGTTGTGTAGAGAAGCTGCAGACATCTTTAACATCCAAAACCAGAAGTCTTCTGGATTATACACAAACACCCACATGGGTGGGACTGTGTGTGCATGATTTTTTATTAACAAGAAAAATGTTTTAATTAAGAGTAATATAAATGTTGAAACATTATGGTATATAACTGGAACTAATGTTATATATCAGCTGTATCTCAACTGAAAAAAAGTAAACAACTCAAGTTTCTCGCAAGAGTACGTCACAGCACAGGCCTAACGGGTTGTGATTTTTAAAAAAGTCAGCTCCCATCTCTCTTGTACACTGCCAGCTGGTAAATAAAATCAACCAGACTAAGGAAGCAAAGTTTCTGTTTCAGCACTAAGCTCAGTCCTCAGGAGGTTAGAGGTGCCATATTACCTCATATTACGAAATGAAGCCATCTCTTCCACTTCCTCTTAGGTATTTTTTTTGGAACTTACCCCCATATCACCAAATAACAGGCTTATAATGCTACTCCATGTTTTTTCAGTTTTACACATTATCTCTGACTTACTCCTTCATCTTCAAGAAGTCGGATATATGTATGTATACTATAAACATGTATAAATTATATACATATATACACTGCCGCCCCCTCATCTCTAATATGGTTAAATCACAATTTTATCATGATCAATATTCAGACATGTACACCATTATGTAAATGATATTCATATCTAGGCCACAGAAAACTTTGCAAACATGGAAATAACTAACTTTTAGGCTTATTTTGCAGTTAATCATTGTCTTACTTTATGTTTGCCTTCTTTCTACATAGTTAACATTTCAACCCCAAATCGTTTGCCAATTGTCTAAAACTCTTACTACATTAAACACAACAGCTATTGTATTAATTTCACTGGTGACAAAAGGTTTTATATTTGAGACATCTCCCCTAGAGCCTTGTGACTGTCTCCAAGCTAAACTTTTTCACCATGTACACACTGTTGAGTTACTATCTGGTGATCTCACTGCATAATTACCCTCAGGATTTTCTTGATTATTCTCTTATGCTGGATTCTCATATTCCCAAAATTCCATGTTTTCTCATTTCTTGATTTACTCCAGTTATGTTCTTAAATTCCAGTAAAATTAACATACAGTATTAAGTTTCAGACGCACTATATAGTGTTCAACAATTTTATGTTACTCAGTGCTTATCACGGTAATTGTATTCTTAATCTCCTTCACCTATTTAACCCTCCTCCCTCCCCGACCTCCCCTCTGGTATCCACAGGTTTGTTCTCTATATTTAAGAGTCTGATTTTTGTTGGTCTCTTTTTTCCTTTGTTGTTTTGTTTCTTAATTTCCATATATGAGTGAAATATGGTATATCTGCCTATCCTGACTGACTTCACTTAACCATTATACCCTCTAGATCTATCCATGTTGTTGCAAATGGCAAGGACCATTCTTTTTTACAGGTAGTATTCTATTGTTTGTGTGTGTGTGTGTGTGTATCATATCTTCTTTATTCACTTATTAATGGACATGTTTGTCCATAGTTTGACTATTATAAATAATGCTACAATAAACACAGGGGTACATATACCTTTTTGAAATAGTGTTTTCCTTTTCTTTAGGTAAGTACACAGTAGAGAAGTTACTAGATTATATGATAATTCTATTTTTAATTTCTTGAGGAACTCCACAGTGCTTTCCACACTGGCCGTACTGGTTCACATTCCTACCAATAGTGCACAGAGGTTCATTTTTTTCTATATCCTTGCCAACACCTGTTGTGTCTTGTGTTCATTTTAGCCATTCTCACAGGTATGAGGTGATACCTCATTGTAGTTTTGATTTGCGTTTCCCTGATGATGAGTGATGTTGAGCATCTTTTCAAGTGTCTATTAGCCATCTGTATGCCTTCTTTGGAGAAATGTCTGTTCCTGACTTCTGCCTCCTTTAAAATTGGATTTGAGTTTTTTCATGTTGAGCTGTAGAAGTTTTTAATATATTTTGAAACTAGTTCCTTATCAGATATGTCATTTGTAAATATCTTCTCCCATTCAGAAAGTTGTTTTGATTCCCTTGCTGTGTAGAATCTTTTAATTTTAGTGTAGTTCCAATAGTTTATTTTTGCTTTTGTTTCCCTTGCCTCAGGGGACCTATCTAAAAAAATGTTGCTAATGGCTGATGTCAGAGAAATTACTGCCTCAACTCTCCTCAAGGATTTTTACGGTTTATTTTGTATGTATGATGTAACAAAGTGGCCCAGATTCATTCTTTTACGTGTAGCTGTCCACTTTTTCCAACACTATTTGTTGAAGTGACTTGTCTTTTTCCCATTGCATAGTCTTGTCTCCTTTGTCAAATGAGTTTATTTTTGAGCTTTCTATTGTTTCATTGATCTATGTGACTATATTTGTGCTAGTACCATACTGCTTTGATTACTACAGCTTTGTAGCATAGCTTGAAATCTGGGATTCACAAACTTCCAGTTCTGTTCTTTTTCAAGATTGCTTTGGCTATTCAGGGTCTTTTATAGTTTCAACCAAATTTTAGGATGACCAGTTCTAGTTCTGTGAAAAATGCTGCTGGTATTTTCACAGGGATTATGTTAAATGTGTAGATTCCTTTGGGTATTGTGGACATTTTAACAATATTTGTTCTCCTAACCCATGAGCATATAGTATCTATTTGTGCCATCTTCAATTTCTTTCATCAACATTTTATATAGTTTTCAGAGTCTATCACCTCCTTGGTTAAGTTTATCCCTAGGTATTATTTTTGATGCAATTGTAAATGGGACAGTTTTCTTCTCTTTCTGCTACTTTATTAGTGTACAGAAATGCACCAGATGTCTGTTTATTGATTTTGTACTCTGCAACCTTACTGAATTCATTTATCACTTCTACTAGTTTTTCTTGTGGCATCTTTAGGGTTTTCTACACACAGTATCATATCATCTGCAAATAAGCCTTACTTCTTCCGTATCAATTTGCTCACCTTTTATTTCTTCTTTGACTGCTTGCGGCTATGACTTTCAGTACTATGTTGAGTAAAAGTAGTGAGAGTAGACAGCACTGTCTTGTTTTTGACCCTAGGGGAAAAACTCTTATTAATTTTTCAGCACTATGTTGGCTGTGCATTTTTCATATATGACCTTTATTATATTCAGATATACCTACTTTTTTGGTTTTGTTTTTAATCATGAATGGGTGTTGTACTTTGTTAAATGCTTTTTCTGCATCTATTGAAATTATCCCAGTTTTTAACCTTTTTTGTTGATGTGATGCATCATGTTGATTGATTTGCAAATCTATTGAACCATCCTTGCATCCAAGGAATAAATTCCACTTGATCATGTTGAATAATTTCTTTAATGTATTGTTGAATGTGGTTTGCTAGTATTTTGCTGAGAATTTCTGCACCTATATTTATCAATAATATTGTCCTATAGTTCTCTTTTTTTGTAGTTTCTTTATCTGGTTTTGTATCAGGGTAATGCTGACCTTATAAAATGAATTTAGTTTTCCTTCTTCTATTTTAGAATAGTTTTAGAAGAAGTATTAACTCTTCTTTAAATATCTGGTAGAATTCACTTGTGAAGCCATCTGGTCCTGGACTTTTGTTTGTTGGGAGCTTTTTGATTTTTGATTCAATTTCATTCCTGGTAATTGGTCTGTTCAAATTTTCTAATTCTTCCTGCTTCAGTTTTGGTAGTTTATGTTTCTAGGAATGTATCCATTTCTTCCAGATTGTCTCAATCTGTTGACATATAATTTTATATAACATTTTCCTATAATCTTTTGTATTTCTGTGGTGTTGGTTGTTATTTGACCTCTTTCATTTTTTGAGTCCTTTCTCTCTCTTTCTCTCTCCTTTCTGGGGAGTCTGGCTAATGGTTTATCAATTTTGTTGATCTTTTCAAAGACCCAGCTCCTGGTTTAATTAATCTATCATTTTTTTTAAGTTCGTATTTCATTCATTTCTGCTCTAATCTTTATCATTTCCTTTCTTTCTTTTGGGGTTTTGTTCTTTTTCTATTTTTGAAATGTATTTATTGATTCTGAGAGGGGACAAGGGGGCAGAGAGAGAGAATTCCAAGTAGGCTCCACACTCTCAGCACAGAGCCAAATGTGGACTTGATCTCACAAACCATGAGATCATGACCTGAGCCTAGATCAAGACTTGGATGCTTAACTGACTGAGCCACCCAGGCAACCTTGTTCTTTTTCTAGCTCCTTTAGGTGTAAGGTTAGGGTGTTTGAGATTTTTCTTGCTTTTTCTTTCCTGTATCTCTACCAACTTCCTTCTTAGAACACCTTTTGCTGTACCCCAAAGATTCTGAGCCACTGTTTTCATTTTCATTTGTCTCCATTTATTTTTTTATTTCCTCTTTGATTTCTTGGTTGACCCGTTCACTGTTCAGTAGTATGTTAGTAACCTCCATGTATCTGTGTTCTTTCCAGATTTTTTTGTGGTCGATTTCTAGTTTCCATCGTGGTTGGAAAAGATTCATGCTATGACTTTAATCTTTCTGAATTTGTTGAGACTTGTTTTGTGGCCTAACATGTGATCTATTCTGGAGAATGTTCCATGTGCACCTGAAAAGAATGTGCATTCTACTGATTTAGGGTGCAGTGTTCCCAATGTATTAGATCCATCTGGTCCAATGTGTCACTCAAACCCACTGTTTCTTTGTTGATTTTGTTTGGATGTTCTATCCATTGAGGTAAGTAGGGTGTTAAAATCCCCTACTATCATTGTATTACTATCAATTATTTCCTTTATGTTTGTTAATAACTGCTCTATGTATTTGGGTGCTTCCATCTGGGGTGCATAAATATTTACAATTGTCATATCTTCTTGTTGGATTATTGCCTTTATGATTATGTAGTATCCTTTATCTCATTACAGTCTTTGTTATGAAATCTATTTTGTCCAATTTAAGTATTACTATACATGGCTTTCTTTTCACTTCCATTTGCATGATATATGCTTTTCCATCCCTTCACTTTCAATCTGCATGTGTTTTTAGGTCTGAAATGAGTCTCTTGTAGGCAGCATATAGATGAATCTTGCTTTTTAATCCATTCCACCACCCTATGTCTTTTGATTGATGCATGTAGTCCATTTACATTCAAAGTAACTATTAACAGTTATGTACTTATTATTTTATGGTCGGATTTGTAGTTCTTCTCTTGCTTTCTTCTCTCATGGTCTGTTGGCTTTCTTAAGTGAAGCTTTCCTTCCTCTATTATTTCTTGAAATAGCATGATATACTTGGATTTCTCTTTATTTTATGTATATCTATTACCAGTTTTTAATTTGTGGTTACTATTATGTTTTTATAACAAGTTACCTATACAAGTTACCAAGCAATCTGTATTAATTTGATGGTCAGTTGAGTGTGAACATATATATATATATTCGGTTTATTTATTTTGAGAGAGAGAGAGAGAGAGAGAGAGAGAGAGCGTGAGCAGGGGAGGGGCAGAGAGAGAGAGAGAGAGAGAGAGAAAGAGAGAAGATCCAAAGCAGGCCCCACATTGTCAGTACAGAGCCAGATGTGGGGCTCAAACTCACGAACTGTGAGATCATGACCTGAGCTAAAACCAAGAGTCAGACGCCCAAGTGACTGAGTCACCCAGGTGCCCCAAGTTTGAACCCATTCTAAAAGCACTAAATTTTTACTCTTCTCTCCCCCATGTTTTAGGTATACAATGTCATACTTTCCATCCTTTTGTGAATCCCTTGACTGATGTCTAACTGTACTTACTTTACAACTTTTGTGCTTCCTACTTTTCTTAATCCTGTTTATGGTCTTTCCTTTCCACTCAGAGTACCCTTTAACATTTCTTATTTAAAAAAAAAAAAAAAAGTAACATTTCTTATAGAGCTGGCTTAGCGGTGAAGAATTCCTTCAACTTTTGTCTGGGAAACTCTTAGCTCTCCTATTCTGAATGACAGCCTCGCTAGATAGACTTGGTTGCAGTTTTTTTTTCTGTTGGCACTTTGAATATATTATGCTACTCCCTCTGGGCTGCAAAGTTTCTGTTGAAAAATCAGCTGATAGCCTTATCAGGTTTCTCTTGTATAGAACTGTTTTTTCGTCTTGCTGCTTTTAAAATCCTCTTTATCCCTAGTTTTTGCCATTTTAATTACTATGTATCTTAGTATTGACCTCCTTGGGTTGATTTTGTTGGGGACTCTCTGTACTTCCCGGATCTGGATTTGTTTTCTTCCCTAGATTCAAGAAGTTTTCCACTATTATTCCTTCAAGTAAATTTTCTGCCCTCTTTTCTCCTTCTGAGATCCCTAAAATGTGAATGTTACACTTGACAATATTAATCTACTTAATCTACTTCTCATTTTTTAAATTATTCTTTTTTTTGGTCCTGTTTGGCTTGACTGCTTTCCATTATTCTCCAGGTCACTTATCTGTTCTTCTGCTTCTTCTAGTCTACCATCTATGCCCTCTATTTTTTTTTTAATTTTTCAAATTTTTATTTTTGACAGAGAGTGAGCACACAAGTGGGGGAGGGGCGCAGAGAGAGAGAGAGAGAGAGAGAGAGAGAGAGAGAGAGGAGGACAGAGGATCCAAAGAGGGCTCTGCATGGGCAGCAGGGAGCCCAACATGGGGCTCGAACTTGTGAACCTGAGATCATGACCTGAGGAGTTGGAAGCTTAACCAACTGAGCCACCTGGCGCCCGCCCTAGTGTATTTTTAATTTCGGTTATTGAGTGCTTCACGTCTGATGGGTTCTCTTCTGTTTTCTACCTCCACATTGAGGATCTCGCTGAGATTTCCCACTCTCTTCTCAAGTCTGGTAAGTATCTTTATAACCATTATTCGGAATGGCATAACAGGCATATTACCTCAGTTTCATTTAGGTCTCTTTCTGTGTTCTTCCATTTGGGACCTGTTCCTCTCTCCTCATTTTTTCTAACTCTCTGTGTGGCTGCTTCTATGTTTAGGAAATTCAGCTATGTCTCCTGCTCTTGACACTAGCAGTCTTATGAAGAAGAGGTCCTGTGGTACCATAGTACAATGTCCTCTGTACACCAGAACCTGGTGCTTCAGAGTATCTATATGTGTTGTGTGCACCCTACTGTTGTTACTGAGCTGTGTTTGCTTTCAGTGCAGTCATCTGCAATGACTCTCTTTGCCTGTTGTGAGCAGGGTTTGGTGCCTGTGTTGTTCATGAACCAGTCTGCCACTGCCTTGGGTTTGAGGTGGGTCAGACCAGGCGTTTGCCAGAGCCGTGGTCACAGAGTACTGCAGGCCACTTTCCCTGTGTCTTCCCCTGAGTAGCTTTTGTTGGTGGGCAGGGCCTACAGTCAGACCAATGTGCGTGGTTATCTTTCCCTCTCCCAGGGTAGGAGTCACTTTGAGAGGTGCCGATCCCTGTTGGGGATGCTTGCACGCTGTCATGCTTGACGCACCACTCTGGATGGACTCCTGCTGAGGAAGTGTTAGAGGGGACGGGTCTCTGCTGGTGAATGCAAGGAGGGGCATACAGTGTTACCAAGGTTTGTGCTGGTCTGTTGTGATAGGGTAATAGAGTGGCTTTGGAAAACTCCTGCTGTGGGTGGCAGAAGACCACAGAGGTAGGATGTGCTGTTAGCAAGCTGGGTGGAGAGTGCGTATCCTGCAATGGTTCCCGTGACTGTTTATCTAAGCTGGGCAGACGGGAAGGGAAATGGCACCCGCCAGCTCTTTTGTTCTTCGAAAAGTCTCCTAAAGATCTGTTCTCCTGCAGCATACTTCAGAGACCAGCAAATAAATCTTGTTCCTGTATACCTCAGATGTTTTTCAAACTGCTGCTTCTATGCAATATCTCAGCAGGGCTGTTGTGCTGTCTCTTGAAGGGCAGTGTCTCAATTTCCTATTGCCTTCTGGCTCAGAGCTGAGCTTGTTGATTTTTAAAGTTCCAGGTGTTAAGCCCCACTGATTGTATGAACACAAGAAGTTAAACCCGTCTGGTTTTCAAAGCCAAATGTTATGGGGATTTATCTTCCCAGCGTAGGTCCCCTTTGCCTGATGTGGGGTCTGCTGCTCTCCCCTCTCCGCATCATCAGTGTTACTCATTCCCACAGACAGCCCTGATGATCCATTTAACTCCTGACCACGTCTCCATCCTTCCTACCCTCTTCCATGTGGCCTCTTCTCTCTATCTGGCTATGGAGAGTTGTTCTGACAGGCTTCCAGTGGTTTTCTGGGTAATTAACACTGATGTGGGTGTTATAAGGTGTATCTGTGAAATGAGGGGATCTAAGGATCCTCCCACTCTGCCATCTTCCCCAGAATCCCCTTAGTCCTTTTTTTGGAGCACATACCCAGTGGTAACTTAAAAAGCTTTGGGGAGATTAATTTGGAGATTTTACTTACAATTATCTTCCTTCACAATTAAATGATACCTTGAAACTAGGATTCGAGATTAGAATAGATCCCCTCACCCAAATTCTGAAAACGCTACTCCATTTTTTTTTCCTTCTTTCTTTCTTTTTTTTTAAGCAGGCTTCACACCCAGTGTGCAGCCCAACACAGGGCTTGAACTCATCACCCTGAGATCAAGACCTGAGCTGAGATGGAGTCAGATGTTTAACCACTTGAGTCACCCAGGCGCCCCTGGCTCCATTTTCGTTTAATCACAAGTCTATGGAGATACAATTAACATACCATATAATTCATCTACCGAAAGTACAAAATTTAAGAGCATATAAGGGGCGCCTGGGTGGCTCAGTTGGTTAAGTGTCCGACTTCGGCTCAAGTCATGATCTCGTGGTCCGTGAGTTCGAGCCCTGCGTCGGGCTCTGTGCTGACAGCTCAGAGCCTGGAGCCTGTTTCAGATTCTGTGTCTCCCTCTCACTCTGACCCTCCCCCGTTCATGCTGTGTCTCTGTCTCAAAAATAAATAAACGTTAAAAAATTAAAAAAAAAAAAAAAAGAATATAAATATCATCTCGTTATTGTGAGTTTGAAGAATCACTGCTGCTACAAATTATCTAAAATGTTAACTCAGCTGCAACTTTTACAACAAAAAGGTACATTATTCTTTCATTTTAAGACATATTTCATAAATATAACCTACTGTCAACAATGTGCCAAGCACTTCAGAGATACACAAATAAGACAGCTCCTGGCCTAAGATACTGTCATGGAAAGACAAACAGGCAAACAACTACAATGTGATATACTAAAAACATGTTCTAACACAGGCATGTATGAGTGCAATGAGGCCGCAGAGGGCATATCTAGGCCAAGTATTCAGGGAATACTATGTAATTGAGGTGATGATCTCTCAAAGGAGTAAAGGGGAGAGGTGATTAAAAAAAGAATATAATGCTGACATCACAGAATGATCACCAGACAGGGTAAATATTCAGAGCCCAAACAGTAAGATACAGGAGATGGCCAAGTTCTATAGTACATTTTATGTAAGTCTACAGAGTAACACATCCCATGGTCCCAACAGGCTGACTTACACGAAATTTTAGAACAAACCAACCTATATAATCTGGATGGGTAAGAAAGAAAAAGAGTAAAACAGACAATTACCTCCTTTTGTAGTATCATTCTGAGCCTGGATGCCATGATGCAATGAATTATGAATGGCAGAAAGAAGATCTGCTGCTTGAACCATCAATTTTTGAGCTTCTGCAACAGCACTGGTCTAGCAAATAAATCACCAAAAACATTCTTACATATTCTTTCACTGAAAGATATACATTAAATAGGAAAATCCTATAAACAATAATGAAATTAAATGTTGTAATGACACTGGTTTTCAGAAACTATTCACTTAATACAGGATGCTCAGATCCTGTTAGGATAGAAATTAGTTTTTTACCCCTTCTTATATCTTGTAGGAGCCATTAAAAACTAACAGGAAACAATGCTGGCTTATTCTGTTCATCTTATATTTAAAAAAAAAGAAAGAAAAAAAAATCGAGTTTCAGGCAACTGGAAAATTTCAACATTTCTCCTATGCTATTCATTAAGTTGAAATTAAAAAAAAAAGAAAACAGGAAAACAACAGACTTAGATCAATGGTAAAGATTGGCTCTCTACTCACCACTTCCTAACTATCTACATATTAGTTTGTAATTGACTTCAATTAATGCAAATACACACAAAGAAAAAGTATTCACCATCTAGGGCTTACTTCTGGTTCTACACAAATCCAACAGTTAATTACTTAACTGAATGAAAGATGTCTACCTAAAATTCCCATTTTTGCTTTCTCCTTTTCAATTCACAAAACAAGACTACCCACAAGCAATTTCAGCTTCTATTATTATATCCATTAACAAGTAATATAAAATATATTTATATACCAACAACAGACACGGATATGTTATGGAGCAGAATGTAAATTCATGTGACTTTTTGAAAAAATTATCAGGGCTACTCTAATATTACATATATATGTAATATTATATATATGTGATAATATACACACACACAAATATATATAAAATCACCAGATAAAAATATACCAAATGCTCAATTCTGTATATGTGTGGTTGGGGGTGCTTTGATGGAAAAGCCTCAGAATTACTTCAATAACACACTCTATCCCCCCAAAGGGGAAAAAAAAAATAACCCACTAAAATAGATTATAGTAAATGCCCTTACCTCTTTCTTAGTAAAGGCTATGAGCACTGTCAGTAACACTCGAGTGAATTTCACTCTGCTGAATACTGCTAAACATTGTTGGTGCTAAAAAATAAGGACTAGAAGTTAAAAGATGCAAAGTCTGGCAAAGGAATTTCATTTTCAAATATAGTATTTTAAGTCCTAAATCTCAATGTTAATGACTTACTATATTACACACACTTTCACTTACAGTCTTTTAAATGCCTGAAAATGAGCTGCAGAAAACATAAAACCTATTCTACTGAAATAGAGATATAAAGTAAAACTTTATCAATGGGATGAATTTTTCCTTAAGTCAAAAGTTACACTGATATCTCAAAAACTGAATTAGCATTTAAAAAAATTTTTTAATATTTATTCTTGAGAGAGAGAGAGAGAGAGAGCGCGAGCGAGCATGAGCAGGAGAGGGACAGAGAGAGAGAGGGAAACAGAATCCAAAGCAGGCTCCAGGCTCCTAGCTGTCAACACAGAGCCCGACATGGGGCTCAAACTCACGAGCCGTGAGATCATGAACTGAACTGAAGTCAGATGTTTAACCGACTGGGCCAACCAGGTGCCCCTGAATTAGCATTTTTAACAGGAATAATAAAAAGATGCTGTAAGCAGAGCCAGAAAATTAAGGATCTTGACAAAGGTTCAGCAACTTTTCATACTGTCCAAGTTCTTGAGTTTTGCCAAGTTTTGGTGTATCATCTGTAAAAAATCATTTTTCTTCCTACCTCACAGGAATACTGAAGAGCTTTGAAATCATGTATTTGAAAGAGGTGTACTATCATTCTATCAAAATAAATACAAGGGAAATAAAATCCCTTGCAATGTCCAACTTTTAAAGAAATACCTTAAAAAGGGCTTCCATAAATTATAACGCAGTTCATAAAACTACAACATTAAGAGGTAGACTTCTCTGATATTATCTACCAGAAAATAAGTTCAATTACTTCTAGTTCAACTTCTGGATCTCTTTCTTCTCCTTGTCGACTTCGAGTACTCTAAAATTTTAAAAAAGGTGAATTAAAATAAACACAAACTTGTAGAAATACTAGTTTATAAATACCAAAATAAAGCACTAAATTAATTTATTGAGTATATGCAAGAATCTGATTTTAAGAAAAATATTTGGAAGAAAAAAGCTGTATCTACTATTTATTTTCCTATTAATACTATATACAGAAAGTTCATTTTGATACAAATTATAAAGATCATATGGAAGAGTAAGGTATTAAAAACAGCAAAAGCAAAACAATGAAATAAGTAAAAGCATGTGGCACACGGTACTTCTTTCTTTTTAAAACGATGTATTAATTGAAAGTCTTGACACTCTCAAAACTAATCCTGTTAGAAAAAAATAGTAACCTTTATAAAAATCACATCATAAAAATAAAGTCACACTGTAAATACTGATTATTCTACACTAAAATGCAAAACCTCTCGTTTATACGTGACTGACACACGACTATTTTGACAACTGCAGGGCAGTACTATGGGAAGATGTGGCAGAAGATCAGGGTTCTAGCCCCGCACTGCCACTTCCTAGTGGCATGCCCTGTATAAATCTCAGACAGCTTACTTGACTCCTTTAAGCTGTGTTTTCCTCATCTAAAACTAGGGCATTGTATGCAACTTATTGCCTAATTCACTGCACAATTACAAATATCAACTAAGGCAATAATATATAATCACTGTGACAACCATGCTGTGTTATACGAGTGTAGAAAAACAGCAGAAATAGAACTTTTTTCCTTTTTTAAATCTCTGTGCAAACCAAATCGTCACATCATCTGGCTCAAGGATATTATTCACAGAAGGCTTTCACCAGATTTGGGGAGCCACCACTTACTGAGGTCTTCTACTGTGTTGCACACATTGTACTAGCTATTGAAGATACAAAGTTGAAGACGATAGTCCTTACCTCTGAGGAACTTAACACTCTAGAATATTAATATTTAATATTTAATTTAATATTCTTAAAACAGCAGAGTGTAATTCTAAAACACTGGCAAAAAAGTGAAACGTCTTAAAGGTTACATTTTCAATACTTGAAAGGAACATTAATTCACCAGAAACTCCTCCTGTGAAGTTGTCTTCAAATTCATTGCAAAAAAGACACAGCATATATCAAGGAAGAGGGTGGTCCTCCCTTCACTAGCTGTAATCGGCTAAAGGTAACCTCACACTTAGAAGAGTTCAAAGATCCTATAGCAAAGCAATGAGAGATGGAAAATACCTTTACTCTTCTTTGCATGTCATCCTCCACATCTTTTAGCATGCCTAGAAAGAGAGACCATGAGTTTAAATGGGAAACAAATCCAAACACAAAACTTGTGAATCATCGTATAAACTGTTTTACCTGTCACTCGAAGGTCTGTCACACTGTTAGCCATTTTAAATCCATAAGTCATTGATTGAAAATCTTCCTGTACAGGAAAGCAATAATTAGGCCTTTGAGTACTAGCAAAACCTTTTATTAGATTTCTCTTACAAAATCACAATTTGCTAATATGAACACAGTAATGAAATGTCATCAGCTTATCTATATACATCCACGTTTTCCCTATAATGTATCCTTAAAACATCATATTCTAATGCTGTCTCCATCTTTAATTGTTTGTCTTTAGGCAATTTAAATACACTTGCATTTAGTATGTTCATTTGCAAAATAAGGTTAATGCTTATGACAATATCAGAAAATAGTAATTCACACTTACGGAGTATTCTCACACTCACAAGTGAACAATAAATACACAGAAATCACTGCTTGATAAGATTGAAAGATTTAAACAAGACTTTTAATTAAAAAATTATCAAATGCTTGTTTATACACTGTTCGGCTACAAAGGTTAAGCCTTCTCAAATAAAATTACTCAAAGTGATAGCAAAAGCACATTTCCACTCAGCCCCACTATAAAGAAAAAGTTATTCATACATGGATTCCTACCTGCAAAGTCATTTAAAACACTGCTGAAACATTAACAAATTAAGTAGTTTGCTAGACTCACTTTGAAGACTAGAAATTTAATATCATTTGGCTGATTCTATTAAGTCACAAGCTCTATTAAAGGAATGTTTCTGTCATGTTAGAATTCTTAACATGTATATAGAAGCCTAATACAATGGAATAACAGGCGTTTACAGCAGGGGCCAGAACTATAGCAGAATTTTTGGATTCTTAAAAGTATCAGTGTAATCTATATGTAATCTATATCATGTACTATAGGTTACAAACAGAAAAACAAACAAACAAACATCAATGTCCCTGGGTTCAAAGAACTGTTAGTGTTATTACAGGACTCATAGGATTGGGACTTTTAAAAATCTCAGGTTGTGTTACAAAGCTGTGAGCTTATCCTCTAGGTAAAGTTTATGCTCTACCCCTACTTGGCCACCAAATAGGATTCTCGTGTTTTACACGTCTAAAAAGGAACTCTTCCTAGTGTTTACCACATTGCTAAATGGCACCTCTATCCACCCATAGTTACTCTGGCTGAAAACCTTCACCTCGATTCCTCTCATTTTCCCACGTTCTGTATCAGATCATCAGAACAGATGACAGACTCAAACTTCCAATTTCTCATCTAAGCGCAGCTCCCGGCTTTCACAGCTGTCTCTAGTGAAGGCACCACCGCCTCTCACTTCCACAACTGCCTCCACACAGGGCCCCCCCCCTTCCATGCTTATCCCTGCTACAATTTATTCACCACCAGAAGCCGAAAGGGTTGTTTTAAAATAAGTCATTTCACATCACCTCCTACTGAAAACCTTTCAACTGTTTCCCTCCTCACAGGAAAATCAAAAATCCTACATGGACTGAGGCCCTCCATCAATCACCATGTGGCCCAGCTTCCCTCTCCAACCTCATTTTTTCTACCTACCATTCTTCTCCACGATCCCTGCACTGCAGCCACACAGGCCTTATTATCCTTCAGACACATCAAACATGTTCTCTTCTCAAGACCTCTGTACATGCTGACCCCTCCCTACAAGGAGTTTCTTCCTAAGATCTCCAAAGCCCCTTCACTCACTGTATTCTAGCCTCTGTTCCCGTGTCAAACCTCAAAACAGAGCTTTGCACTGTGCATTCTCTTTAAAACAGCATCCCCCGCCATTCTACATGCCCTGTGCCTGCTTTACTCTTCTACATAGAACTTATCAACACCTGACGAGATGTATTTGTTTAGTGACACACTATCTGTCTCAAGGAATGCATGATCAATGACATCGAGGCTTTGTTGTATTCACTGCTTTATCTCCAGGGCTTAGAACTGTACTTGGCACAAAGTACTGTTCAAAATATATTTGTCAACTGAATGATGACCTACTGTAAGACAGGGGCTGTTTTCCTGGTCATCTTCCTAAGTAGATCAAGTTGGCTCGGGATACTTGTGGGACTGGTGGACACCGTGGCAAACTGGAGAAGACATGCTTCATCTGAAGGAAGCCAGCCACTACTTATCTTACTGAGTAATGAAGGCACAACTAGTGTTTTTCAGAACAAAAACTTAATTTAACATAAAATCCTCCAACTTTTGAATGTTACTCATTTTTTAAAAATTAAGTAGGCCAACACCGTGAAGATGAAACAAAACACACCAGTAAGCCCCATCGATGCAACGTCTTCCAAGAGGAATCATTGCATCTAAGGAAAAGCATTCACATGATAGAATGCCGCAGGTCTATGTAAATAAATACTAGCCTCGGTAACAAGAACTTCATCTAAATCACTGGAGGACTGAAGCAGACCGAGTTACATAAGCAGATGCTACCATTAAAAGATCATTCCTGAAACCTTGTAGATTTAACAAGCGCAAAAATCAAAGTGAAACCAGGGAGACAGACCAGTTACTGGACACTACCCAACAGTACAAGCAGGAGCTGATGACAATTTGGATTGAGATTATAACTGGAGGTGATGAGAGGTTGTTGAAATCAGGATATATTGAAAAGGTAAAGCCTACGCGATGTGCCAAAGACGCGAATGTGGAGTAGGAGGTAAACTTCACAATCAAGGATCATTTTCAGGTGTTTCGTCTGAGCAACTGGTATATGATAGCACAATTTACTGAGAGGGGGCAGACTTTCAGAGGAGTAGGTTTAAAGGCAGAAATGGACTACAATTTTGATTAAGTTTATAATTTCTTTAGTTATCCAAGTGAAGATTTCAGGAAGGCACTTGCGTGAGTCTGGAAGTCAGGGGAGGAATCAAGACTAGAGACATAGGGGCGCCTGGGTGGCGCAGTCGGTTAAGCGTCCGACTTCAGCCAGGTCACGATCTCGCGGTCCGTGAGTTCGAGCCCCGCGTCAGGCTCTGGGCTGATGGCTCAGAGCCTGGAGCCTGTTTCCGATTCTGTGTCTCCCTCTCTCTCTGCCCCTCCCCCGTTCATGCTCTGTCTCTCTCTGTCCCAAAATAAATAAACGTTGAAAAAAAAATTAAAAAAAAAAAAAAAAAGACTAGAGACATAAATTTGGGCTTCATCAGCAGAGTTGGTATAATATAGAGCAGAACCAGAGGACATCAACTGAAGCAGAAGGGACACAGGAGCCCAGGTGCGTTCCAGCATCTAGAGGAGCAAACACGAGATATGTGCTAACCAATGAGGAAGAAAGAAATCCAAGAGACAGCTGTATCAGGAAGATGAGAAGGAAGTATTTCAAAGAGAGGTCAACTGTGTCAAATGAAGTCAAAAGCTGCAGAGTATAAACAATGGAGTTAGCAAAATGGAGATCATTAAGGGCCTTGTTAAGACCAGTTTCTGTGCAGTGGTAGAAAAAAATGTACGAGAGGGTGAGAAGAGACAAGGAGAAAGTAAAATAAGTAAACATTAACAGCTCACTCAAGGAGTTTTTTGCACAGGGTAGCAGAGAAATGACAGTGTAGATATAAGGAGTCATGGGATCAAAGGAACTGTGGTATTTTGTTTTAAACTGATTGATATTTAAAGCATGTTTATATGCCATAAGAATAATCTAGTAGGGAAAGAGACACTAACAATGCAATACAGAGACGGGTTAATGATTGCAGCAGGCAAGAGGGAACAGAATGGAGAACACAAGTGGAGGCTGAGCTTATATTGTCAGGGATACTTGTATTTTCACAAGATAATAGGTAGATGATGTGGGTTCCAATACAGGCTAGCATGTGTGGTTGTGAGAAGATGAGGTACTCCTACCTACGTCTGATTCCATCAAATATTTCATTAAGGTACAAAATAAGCTGACACTGGCAACGGAGGTCTTGAGAGATAAAAGATGTGGAGAAGTCCCTGAGAGGCTATGAAACCAAGTTTACCACAGAAGTGTTGAAAGATAGGACTGTCTCTAGTGCTGAGTGCCCATCTGAGATTTGCAGTCCTAAAATTAAAGTGAGAATAGACACACAGATGTGGGTTTTCTCGAGCAGCCTTCTGCTGTTTGGGTGCAAGCAGCAAGTAGACAGATGGTTGGGGTTTTGCCATGTAAGTGACACATTATGATGAGATGAGAAGGGCAAGGGAGTTAAGGGTGTCTGAAAACGAATGATTTCACCAGCGGACCATGGAAATGAGGCCACAAGAGAGAAAGGAGCAGCATCTGGGAATCTGGGAGGTCTCTGTGGAACTGAAGGATAGCAGGAGCAGGGGAAGCCAGAAAGTAAGTGGTAGCGATCAAAGGGTAGTATTTTTGAATTCAACATCTTGAAAGTGTAGATTAGTAAGGAAAGTTTTGCCTCCCTTATCCATTTTTGAACCATTTTCTGAGGACACAATGGTGGCTGGTATGGACTAGATAACCAGGGATACAATGGCGAAACACAACCATAGCCATTATAGAGTCTGTTATCCAGTGAGAGAATTAAGACATCTTGACAGGTACAAAGCCCCATGTTCTTTACTGTACTTTACAATACTGCCAAGATATAGTTGCAGAAAGTTATCACGGATATTCAGGGTTCTATAAAACACAGTATTTAAAACAATGCAGCACCACAAGAAAATTTAGAATGATAAAATATTTATAATCATAACTGCAGAACACCCAATACCAGAACTTAATGCGATTCCAACTAAACCAGTAATCTTGACTGTGCTAATAATAGTCTAATCAAGTAAAAATGTTTTCAATCGCTTCTAAAACAACTGCAATATATCAGTTACAATTTAATATTGCTTTAAAAAATCATTTCAGAGGCTCCTGAAATGATTTGATTCATTCAGCCAAATCTGAGTACCTTCTACAGACCAGATACTGAGTAACACATTAGGGCTACAAGGAAGGGTAAAACATGGTCACAGATGATTCACATCAAGACTTCAAACAATCTAAATGTCCATTAGTAAGTGCCTTGTAATTTACTGTATATACAATGGAATACTAATAAATAACATTATTATGTACTTACTATATGCCAGGCACTCTTCTAAAAATTTTATTGTATTAACTTTACTAACCCTCACAACACCCTGAGGTGGGGACTACTACAAACTACATTTTATAAATGAGGACACTGAGGCAGAGAAGCACCACACAGTGTATAGGTGACAGAGGAAGAACACAAACTTAGGTGGCGTCAATCCCTGCAGGCTGTACTTTTTAAACTTTTATTTTGAAAAAATTTCAGAATACAAAGTCCCATATTCCTTTCCGATATTCTTCAAATGATAACATTTTACCATATTTGCATTATGATTCTTTAGATTGTTTTCTTAAACATTTGAGACTAAGTCCTACCCTGTGATGCCATTTTACCTCTAAATCCTTCAGTAAGGGGGCGCCTAGGTGGCTCAGTTAGTTAAGCGGCAGACTTCGGTCAGGTCATGATCTCACGGTTCACGTGTTTGAGCCTCCCAATGGAAACTGCTTGGGATTCTCTCTCTCCCTCTCTCTCTGCCCTCCCCTGCTCGTGCCCATGCTCTCTCTCAAGATAAACTTAAAATAAATAAATACTTGTGTGATTTTTCCAAAACAAATAATCACTCTCTTACATAATCACACTACAATGATCAAATTAGGAAATTCAGGTCTCTTTAATGTGGAGCATTTCCTCCATCCTTATCTTTCCTGCCTGACATTTTGGAATAGTACAGGCCAAAGTTATTCTGTGCACATCCTTCAAGATGGGTTTGCCTATGTTTCCCCAAGATTAAATCCAATTTATGTCATACTGGATAGGAATACCACAGAAGTGATGCTGTGTTCTTCATGGAGCATTGTATCTGGAGGTACATGTTGACCTGTCCTATTGTTGGTGATATTAAGTCTGGCCGCTTAGCTAAGATGGTATCTGCCACGTTTCTTCACTGTAAACTACTCACTTCCCTTTGTAATTAATATATATCTTGCCAGAAGATACTTGGAGGCTAGGTACAAATCCTGTGCTCATTATACTTTTGTTCACTAGTTTTAGCATCCTTTAATGATTCATGCCACAGATAATTATTCAAAACCTGTACTCTTAACATGATGTTATGCAGCTAATAAAAAACAATGAGGTAGCTCTCCACCTACATGTGTTGGTAGGTATAGAAATCTATTTTCTATTGTCTGTGGGAAAAAGTTGCAGTTTATATAATTTTATCACGTTAAATAAAATACACATGTATACATATTATTAGGAAGTATGTGAAGAAATATACACCAAATGCGTTAATAGCATTTACTCTTTACCAGGCAAACCAGAACTTTAAAAAAAAATTGTTTTTAATATTTATTTTTGAGAGAGAGAGAGAGAGAGAGAGAGAGAAAGAGAGAGAGAGAGAGAGAGACAGAGCTTGAGCAGGGGAGGAACAGACAGAGAGGGGGACACAGAATCTGAAACAGGCTCCAGGCTCCAAGCTGTCAGCACAGAGCCCAACATGGGGCTCGAACCCACAAACCGTGAGATCATGACCTGAGCCAAAGTCAGATGCTTAACCAACTGAGCCACCCAGGCGCCCCAAACCAACTTTTATAGTTTATTTTTGTATTAGAAATATGTTTGGCTGCAAATAAGACAAAAATCCAACTACAGTGACTTAAGTGATACACACTTCTAGCATGCCAAATAACAGGAATACCAGAAGTAATCTTTCAGCTCCATCATCCTAAGCTGAGACCATCTCAGATTTTCAAGTTTACAAAATGAAGCAGGAGTTACCTTCAAACATTACATCCATAATCAAAGAAAATGACAGAAGGAGTGGGCTATACATGCATTCATTATTCAAACTGGCACACTGAGAGTAAAAAGGGATGCTATTAATAACCATACAGGATAAAAGGTGCCAAGTAAGACTGTTCCATGCAAGCCAGTACGCAGACACCAGCTGTAATAGAAGAATGTGCTAAGAAGAGCAGAGAAGAAAACTGAAATCTGTATGGGCAAGTCAGGAGAGTGGGATCCAAGCCTAAAGATAAATAGGACTTTTCCCTAAATAGGTAAGGAGAAAAGACGTAAGAGCCAGAAGGAGCATACTGTGCACAGGCATGGGATAATGAAAGAGAATAGCGTACTCAGGAGCAGCTGAACAACAATATGCCACAGGGAGAAGGAAGAGGAGTAATGAATACCACAATGAAATGACAATGTAAGAGTGATCATCAAGAAGGCAAGAGATGACAAGTGTCGGTGAGGATGTGGAGAAAGAGAACCCTTGTGCACTGTTGGTGGGATTGTAAACTAGTTCAACCACTATGGAGAACAGTATGGAGGTTCCTCAAAAAATTAAAATAGAACTACCCTAAAAAAAAAAAAAAGACCTACCCTATGATCCAACAATCCCAATTCTAGGTATAGATCAAAAAGAAATGAAAGCAGATAACGAAGAGACCTACATAGCTCCCATGTTACTGCAGTACTATTCACAACAGCCAAGACACAAAAACAACCTAAGTGTCCACCAATGCATGAATGGATAAAGATGTAGTATGTATGTATGTATGTATAGACAATGGAATTCTACTCAGCCATGGGAAAAAAGGAAATCCTGCCATTTGCAACAACATAGATAGACCTGGAGAATACCATACCACATGAGTAAGTCAGAGACAGAAAAACAAACACTATACGTTACCTCTTACGGTGGAATCTAAGAAAACCAAAATTATAAAAGCTAGTAAAATGGTGAGTAAAAGAATAAAATGGCGGTTGCCAGGAACTGGAGGGTGAGGAAATGGGAGAGGTGTTCAGGGTACATATTTACAACTAGGTGGTAAGTCCTGGATCTAACACAAGCACAGATTATAAACAACAAAACTCTATTATAAACACTAAATGTGCTAAGAGACTAGATTTTAACCGTTCCCAGCACTAGCAGAAATGATCATTATGTGATGCAACAGGTGTGAGCTATGGCAATTATACAGCAATATAAATGCATCATATCAATGTGCACTACACCTTAAACGTCCACAACACTGTATGTCAAATATAACTCAGTAAAACAACAAAAAAGATGAGTAATAAAGTTAGGGCTGGCTCATGGACAGCGTTACTCTAAGAGGTTTTTGACTTTTATCATGTAGGCAGCAGAAAGGGTGAACTTCTGGTTAAATGCTGACTTCTACTATACCTCTTAAAATCATACTAACAATGACACTATAGGAATTATAAGTTTGAATCCCAAAGGACAAAGAGAATGGAGGACAAGAGACAAAATGCATAAGACAATTTTTGGAAGATGCAAAGTAATGGACAAAAAGTAACTGACTTATGTGAGTGAAAAAAGCTAAACCAATGCCACTCGGAAGTAACAACAAAGAAAACTTTCAAGAATTCAGAGTTCCTGGATGGCTCAGTTGATTGAGTGTCTGACTTTGGCTCAGGCCATGACCTCACAGTTTGAGTTCAAATCCTACATTAGGATTGCTGTTGTCAGTGCAGAGTCTGCTTGGGATCCTCTGTCTCCCTCTGCCCCTCCCTGCTTGCATGGGGGCTCTATTTTTCTCTCTCAAAAATAAACAAACATTAAAAAAAAAAAAAAAGAATTAGAGGTATCAGACACCTTTGTAGACTGAGGTATGGCATCAGAAGAAGCTGATGTTTAAGGAAGGAGCTCTTAGTCTCCCTCCACCCTCACCCTACATAAGCAAGGCAATATATGCCTGTCATTAAGCTGCATTAACACCCAGCAGCACCTGGCACATGCTAACAAATAGATAGTATCAGTCAAAGACAGGCAAACTATTTCTTACAGAGCCAGATAATATATATTTTATCCATTGCAGGCCAAGTGGTAAAGTGGAGAATATTATGTAGGTACTTATATAACTGTTTAAAACACAGAAACCGTTCTTAGCTCAAGAACCATAAAAAACAAACGCAACAGGGTAGGTTGGTCTGCAGGCTGTAGTTTGACAGCCTTTGGTTCACAGGACTTCCTGAGGGTTTATATGTGGGGAATGAGAGAAAGAGAAGAATCAAGGATGACTGCAGGATTTTTGTTCTACACAACGAGAAGAACGGAGCTCCATTTGCTGAGATTGAGAAGACTACAGAAAGAAGAAGTTAGGAGGCAAGGGGGAAATCAGCAACTCCATTTTGGAAACGTGAACTCTGAGACAGACATCTAAATGGAGAATGCAGAACAGGCAGTAAGCACATAGAAGTCTGAGATTTAGGGAAGTCTAAAGTCTAGGCTGAGGATACAAACTTAGGCTTCATTAGTAGAGACAGAATTTAAGACTATGAAACTGCACGAGGTCATCAGGGAAGTGAGTACAGACAGAGGTGTAAAGATGGAGCCTGAGCCACACCAATATTTAGACTGTGCTGTCCAATATGGCCATCACACAACCAATCAAGTAGTGAGTGCTTCAAATGTGGATGGTTCAAACTGAGATGTGCTGTGAGTGTTACATACCACACTTGGAATACTTGGTACCAAAAAATGCAATTTTATGTTTCACTAATGTTTTTTAAATAATTATATACTGGAATATTATTTTAGATATATTGGACTAATAAAACGTTCCAAAATTAATTCCACCGATAAGCTACTAGAACATTTTAAATGATATAAATGGCTTGTATTCTGTTATCTATTGGACAGTGCTGGCCTAAAGAATGAGATGACAAACCGGGGCACCTGAGTGGCTCAGTTGGTTAAACGTCCGACTTTGGCTCAGGTTATAATCTCATGGTTCGTGGGTTCAAGCCCCATGTCAGGCTCTGTGCTGATAGCTTGGAGCCTGGAGCCTGCTTTGGATTCTGTGTCTCCCTCTCTCTCTGCCTCTCCCTCATTTGTGCTGTCGACCTCTCAAAAATAAATAAACATTAAAAAAAATTTAGGGGCTCCTGGGTGGCTCAGTTGGTTGGGCGGCTGACTTCGGCTCAGGTCATGATCTCGCAGTCCATGAGTTCGAGCCCAGTGTCAGGCTCTGTGCTGACAGCTCTGAGCTTGGAGCCTGCTTCGGATTCTGTCTCCCTCTCTTTCTGGCCCTCCCCCGTTTGCACTCTGTCTCTGTCTTTCAAAAATGAATAAATGTTAAAAAAAATTTTTTTTAATTTTTTAAAAAAAGAATGAGATGACAAACAAGAACAATCAGTGAGGCAGGAAACCAGGGAAAAAGAGCCAAGAAAATAATTTGTTTCAAGGATGGACTCCATGTCAAAAATCTGATGACCAATCAAGTTTAAGACTAAACATTAACCAACGGGTTTAGCAACACTGAGGTCTTGGATGACCATGACAATGAAGCTTTGGTGGAATACCATTCAAAGCCTGACTCGAGTGAATTCAAGAAGTCTGGCTGAAAAGAACTGAGATATGGGGCAGAAGCTGAAGTATGCCAAAAAATGGCATTTTTTTAAGATTGAGGAAGATAAGGCATGTTTGCATGCTGACAGGAATGATCCAGTACAGGGGCAAATTCATTATGCAAGGGACAGAGAGAATTACTAGAGCAATATTTTTGAATATAAGACAGGGTATGGGATCTAATACATAAGCAGAAGGGATCAACCTTAGACAGGTTCATCTGGATAGAAGGGCCAAAGAACACAGGGCACATGTGCAGGTAGGTGAGAAGATTACTTCCATTATTTAGTGCAGCAGGAAGGTAGGTTTGCTTCAAGTGAGTCAATTGCAAGCCTGAGGAGAGGGAGGGTGAACGAACCAGGGAAATGTAAGACTGCTAAGGAGCACTCATGGCCCACTTGAAGTTAGTGGTGATGAACTGAAAGTAGCAAATCAGTGTGAATGTATTTTTCTCCAGTTACACTGTGATGTGCTAGTGTAAAGGCACAGGAGATGGAGGGTTGGATTTAACTAGAATTGAGGTCCAATAAGGCAAGAGAGGAAGAGAGCTGCAAGTGTAGGCAAGGGAGTTATTGCAAGGAAGGAAGATGGTATTTAAAATCAGAAAATAGGACCAAACGGGTAATGACAGTAAAAAAACAATATGACATATACAATGGAGTATTACTCAGCAATCAAAAAGAATGAAATCTTGCCATCTGCAACTACGTGGATGGAACTAGAGGGTATTATGCTAAGCAAAATTAGAGAAAGACAAATATCATATGACTTCACTCATACAAGGACTTTAAGATACAAAACAGATGAACATATGGGAAGCAAAAATAATAAAAACAGGGAGGGGGACAAAACAGAAGAGACTTTTTTTAATTTAAAAAAATTTTTTTAATATTTATTTATTTTCGAGACAGAGACAGAGCATGAATGGGGGAGGGGCAGAAAAAGAGGGAGACACAGAATCTGAAGCAGGCTCCAGGCTCTGAGCTGTCAGCACAGAGCCCAACACGGGGCTCGAACCCACGGACCATGAGATCATGACCTGAGCTGAAGTCGGACATTCAACCGACTGAGCCACCCAGGCGCCCCAAGAGACTCTTAAATATGGAGAACAAACAGCAGGTTACTGGAGGGGTTGTGGGAGGGGGGATGGGCTAAATGGGTAAGGGGCATTAAGGAATCTACTCCTGCAATCACTGTTGCACTGTATGCTAACTTGGAGGTAAATTAAAATAAATAAATAAATAAATACAATGCAAAAAAAACGAACAAAAAAAACAATATGATAAACTGGAGCCCAAGTAGAGATGAACCATAGGAGTCAGAATACAAGCAACCCAGAAACAGAGGTGGGAGTCTGAGAATAGGATCCTTCAAACTGAGATCAGTAAAGGGTTGGAATGACCAAGTTTAAGGTATAGTCATTAGAAAGAAAACTCCTAAAAGCTTCCAAAGAGAAAACATGGGTATAAAAAATCAGGATGGCAACACTGAAATTAAGAGTCAGTAGAATAAGGCCTTCAAAATTCAGAGGAAAATTATTTTCCAACCTAGAAATCTATTACAACCAAACTTTCAATCGAGTGTGAGGGTAGGGGAGACATTTGCAAACATGTAAGTTCTCAAAGAACAATTCCCTCTCCATCTCCCCATGGAACTGGAAATACTGCACCAACCAAAGTAATAAAGAATAATAATAAAGGCATAAAATCCAGGTAACCAGAAATCTAACAAAGAGAGGGAAATGAAATTCCCAGGAGAAGGGCGAAGAGAAAACCAGTGGAATCCCAGCTATACAGTGGACCTAGAAGGGCACTGATCCAGCCTGAACCTAGAGAACAAAGGAGCTAAAGAGGGTAATTTCAAAAAATACATAAACCGATAAGACGATCTTATGATGGGAGAGGGAGAACCAAGTACACAGAAAACTAAGCAAACCAAAAAACAAGAGGCAGTTATCATTTCAAGAAAAACAAAAATTTGTATGAGAACGGAAATGTACGTTTACACCACTTTGGCTCATCTGTCATTAGTATTTATACAATCACAATAATGTCAACACTGATTAATGATTTAACAAAAAACTGAATTACTATTTGGATATAGGACAGGATAATATGTGAATGCTAGTTATATGCTAAAAATGTGCTGACATACCAGTTAAAAATTGCTAATATCCAGGGGCATCTAGGTGGCTCAGTCAGTCAAGCTTCCAACTTCAGCTCAGGCCATGACTTCAGGGTTCGTGAGTTTGAGCCCCGCATCGAGCTCTCTGCTGTCAGCTCAGAGCCCGCTTTGGATCCTCTGTCCCCACTCTCTACCCTTCCCCTGCTCACATGTGTGTTCTCTCACTCTCTCAAAAATAAGCACTTCAAATTGTTTTTATCCAGAAATTAGAATACACGCCTATTATCCAGAAATATGGAATTAACTACTGGCAAAAAGCTAAAAAAAATTTAATATTATTATGGAATGAGGAAAAAAACAGAGAACTATAATTTCTCATTATGCATATTGTGGGGTACTTGATTTTGCATAGTATGTACAAGTACTTTTTAAACATTATTTCTAATGTTTGGTTTTTGAAAGAGAGAGACAGAGTGCAAGCAGAGGAGGAGCAGAGAGAGAGGGAGACACAGAACCCAAAGCAAACTCCAGGCTCTGAGTTGTCAGCACGGAACCCGATGCCAGGCTCGAACTTATGAACCATGAGATCATGACCTGAGCCGAAGTCGGATGCTCAACCAACCAAGCCACCCAGGTGCCCTTGTACAAGTACTTTTATTAAAATACACATAGTAGGAAAAATTTTCAAAGAACAAAACCAGATATGACCAAATTACCTACTTTTAAGAAGGTAACTAGCGGTCAAGTGGAGAGTGGCCTAGAGGGAAAGAGTGGGCCAGAAGGAAGAGTACAGACACTCACAAGGAATCTAAACCTGAAGCTAAGAAAGTCTCAAAGTAAAGCAGGAACAATACGAGAGAAGGAAAAGCAATGCCCAGATTCAAGACACTTGAAAGGTAAAAATAAAAGAATTCAATCAGATAACCCTATAGATACCATTTTGCAAGAATGTAGAATGCAAGTGGACCAGCGGTGTGATGGGGGAACTATGGTTCCCATTTTGTATATGTACACAGGATATTAAGAAAGACACATCTTTAGACAAGTGAAATGTCTCCAGTTCAGAAGTAAAAACAAAGCAGAGACACATCTTGAGGGCAAAATATAACAGCACCTAGAACTTCAGAAGCAGCATTTCAAACAAAGAAATGACTGGTTTATTACAGTTCATTCTTACTTATTCATTACTAGCTCTCTTAAAAACTTTCACTAGGCAATCAATTCTTTTTCTAATTTAAAAACAAGATAAACCTATCTAGCAAATCTGAAAAGTTTATAGAAACAAGAAAACATAGGGGCACTTGGGTGGCTCAGTCAGTTAAGCATTTGACTCTTAATTTCAGTTTAAGTCATGATCTCATGGTCATGAGATCCAGCCCTCCTCAGGCTCTGTGCTGAGTGTGGACCCTGCTTGGGATCTCTCTCTCTGCCCCTCCCCAGCACTCTCTCAAAATAAACAAACATTAAAAAAACAGAAGAAGAAAGAAAAAACAATCTCTTCAACCCAGGAGATTTTACTTACATTTCTTCCTAGTTTTCTTTTAATTTTACACAGTTGCTTACACTATGTGCCACTTTCCTGTTTAAAAGTATATACTCTCCTATGATTCTAAACATCATTTTCACTATCACTATGTATAATAAATTATAAATTATTTATTTATAATTACCCATAATAAATTATCCATGGTAATAAATTATCCATAATTTACTTCAAGCATAACCTTAATGGTGGCATTTTGGTTGATGCTAACTTTGAAAACTTACTACTATTGAAACTTATCACTATTGAAAACTTATCACTATTGAAAACTTATTAAAGTATTGGGCATGAAGTGTCCATGCTTCTAATCATGTAAGGCTGAGTTCTAGAGATGAATTAATTTCACCTGTGCTAATGCACACTCCCACTATAATAAAAACCAAAATGACAACTCACTGTATCCTTACCAATACTGAATGGTCTCATTTATAAATATATTTTGTAGATGAAAAATGATCTAATTACTTTTTATTTTAATTGTATTTCTTGGATCACATAAGGCTAAATTTTAAAAATATGAGGGCAATTTATTACCTTCCTCCAAGAGTAAGTTGTTTATTTTACTGCCCATTTATTCATCTGGGCTTCAGTGTTATGCTTTATTTGAATGAGAGCCTAATAAAGAAATATTTGGTTATTTTTGTTATCCAGATTTTTCTAAAAATTTTTTTATCAGCTTTTTCCTATTAGTCTTTTCCTTTACAATTTCTCCCATTTGTAAGTCCTTCATCCAGAGGATATGCAGAATTTCAATTATATTTATATTACAAAAAATTTATTTTCATTTATTTTAAAGTTTTCTATTTATTTTGAAAGAGAGAGAGCACAGGGAAGGGACAGAGAGAGGTTGAAAGAGAATCCCAAGCAGGCTCCACACCAGCAGCACAGAGCCCAATGTAGGGCTCAAACTCCCTAACTGCGAGATCATGACCTGAGCTAAAATCAAGAGTTGGACGCTTAACTGACTGAGTCACCCAGGTGCCCCATTTTCATTTATTTTAAAACAAATTTATCCAGGCACATAATAAAAATTCCAACAGCACAAAAAAGTATATATCCCAATCCTCAAGATTCCAGTTATCTTGGAGTGCCTGGGTGGCTCAGTCGGTTAAGTGTCCGACTTTGCCTCAGATCGTGATCTCACAGTTCGTGGGTTTGAGCCCCACGTTGGGTTCCACGCTAATAGTGTGGAGCCTACTTGGGATTCTGTCTCCATCCCTTCCTCACTTGTGTTCTCTCTCTCCCTCTCAAAATAAACTTAAATAAAATCTTCCAATTATCTTATTTATGAAGATAAATACCTCCCATTTAAAAAAAAAGAAAATAAAACAGGAGTAACCTACTACATACTTTTCTACACTTGACTTATTTTACTTTATTTTGGAGACCTAATCTTACTTGTATACATAAACCTACCTCCTTTGTAAAGGGGGCACAATACCCAACTGTATGAAGGTAGCATCACTTAATGAGTCTCCTGTTGATGGACATTAAGATAGTTTCTAGACCTTAGTTACTACAAACAAAACTACATACAAGTCCTTGCATACAAGTCTTTGTGCACAGCACAGATCTATTTGTAGAATTCTTAAAAGTGAAACTGCGGAGATAAGTCATACACATTTTAACTTATATTAATATTACTAATTGTTCTTTAAAACAGTTGTGTGAATTTATGATACCATAAAAACATATGAGTCTTGCTTACACTGGAAACCTGAGTCCTTACTAACAAATGTGGAGGGCATGCTAAACTTAGAAAATCATCATTTTACAGTGAAGATTAAACCAAGCAAGTATTGATGGATGCTAAATCTAGGGGATAGGTTTTAATGAGCAGGATATTTCCGTGATCTTAAAGAGCTTCCCTACAGATTGCTTATTATGTGCCAGGCTAAAAACTAACCATACAGTAATCAGAAAACACCTTGGAACAAAATAACATCACCACTGAGGGGGCCGATGGACACTGTATGCCTCAGCTGTGGCACCGGAAGGAAGACACAATATTACTTTTGTTGTGTTCCAGCCAGGATTGCTTAATCTAAACGTAATCATGAGGAAAAACACACAAATCCTAAGTGAGGAACATTCCATGAAAAAAGGCAAACCAGGAGAGGCCTGTGTTCTCCAAAATTATCCATGGTATGGAGACAAAAAAAAAGGCTGAGGAACTTCTGTGGATTAAAGAGACTAAAAAGATAGGAAACCAAATGCAGGACATGATCCTAGACTGGAACCCGTAATATAGGGTAAAAATGCAAAGAAGGACAATGCTGGGTCACCTGACAGGAACAGAATACAGAGAATGGACTGTTATTACAGATTCACTGAAGTTGATAACTGTGCTGTAGCTGTGTATGAAAGTGCTTCTTTTTAGGAGATGCACACTGAGAGATGTTTGGAGGGAGAACTTCAAAATGTATGCAACTTAGTCCCCAACGGTTCGGGGAAAAAAATACATAAACATGTATATTCATACACAACAGAAACTGAAGAAGTAATTCAACTGGAACAATTCATTAATAGCAGCTGAATCAAGGTGAGAGATATATGGTGTTCTTTGTGTGGTTACTATAACTTCTGATAATTTGAAATTATTTCCAAATAAAAAGGTTTTCTTAAAAAAAGATTAAAAAGAGAGAAATGATGACTGTTCATCTCTCTCTCACACACACAGCACGAGAGTACCTGTTTCTCACCCTCATCGACATAGTATAAGAAATTTCTAATCTTTGCCAATAATGGGTAAAAAAAAGGCACCTCAGTTTTAATCTACATTTCTCTTATGTATCTTTTCTCATGTTTAAAGGCCATTTTATTTTCTGTAAACTATTTTCTGACTTTTAACAACTTTTTACACTTAAAATATTTCATTGATCTGCAATTTATTTTGATGTTGTTATAGACTGAATGTTTGTGTCCCTCCAAAATTCCTGTTAAGTCCTAACACCCAATGTGATGGTATCTGGTGGTGGGGCGCCTTCTGAGAGATGATCAGGCCATGAGAGTAGAGCCCTATGAATGGGACCAGTGCCCTTGTAAAAGAGATCCCAGAGATCTCCCTTACACTTTCTGCCATGTGAGGACACAGTGAAAAGATGGCCAACTATGAACCAGTAGTCAGGCCTTCACCAGACACTGAAGCCTCTGGTGCCTTGATTGTGGACTTCTTAGCCTCCAGAAATATGAGAAATAAACTTCTGTTGTTACAACAACCCAAAAGATTAAGGCAGATATAAAATGATGATAAGTTAATTCTCAAGGGTGCTAACCAACTGTCCGACTAACCAACTATTTGCTAAATGAATCCTTTCTCTGCCCTAGGACTAGGATTTTTGATGTCCTTTTGGGCATACGTTGAGAATGTAAGTATTTAATAATTTGTGTATCTCTTCTCATTAACTTAATCTTTTTAAAATTTTCACTCAAATGTGTAAGATATTCCATAATGATACACACAGCAATTAAAATAGGTAGTTAAGTAACAAATAAGTGTATAAAAGTAGGCAGTATTTCATAGACAACTCACAAGCCATATATTTAAATGTGATCATATTAGCTATATATTTAATTATTCTCACATATATAAATTTAGAAAAGCTATACATTGTATACACTGAACCACTGTAGAAGACTAAAATATTTATTTTGGATTAGTAACAGTGTTAAAAATAAAGAAGAATTAAAAAAAAATTACTTATCAATAATTTTAAATACTATCACATTTCTCCATAAAATTTCTCATAAGAAGAAAAAAAATCTTTCTATGTCTAAAACTTAAAACACTTCCTAAGGGCAAGGTACTTAGTATAAACTGGAAGAAAATATTTATATCCTGAAATATTTTTCATACCTTTGTTTTCCTTAGCTCCCTATTATCCAAAAACTGAAAGTACAACACTTCTGTGTTATAATTTTTAAGAGACTTGAGGCTGTGTCTTCATAGTCTTTGTGAATCCCCATAATATTCAGAGCAAAGTACTCTCTCAGCACATAATGGATACTCAATGAATGGTACCAACAGAACGAACATATACTAAGATGAAAGTTTTTTCTTAGAACTGGATCATTTCAGTCAATATATCTGTAAACAGCATAGCATCACTTTTAAAAACTGTTTTTAACTACATGTATCATTAAAAACATGTATCATATAATCATTTAAATACATCACAATAAATAAAGTGGTCAATGAGTTTCAGGAATTCTTATATTACGAAATCTTACCTCTTCAAAAACAGCAGCTTTATTTACTTTTTCCCTTGCAATGTCACAGATTTTCAGAATTCCCAGAGCAAAAGCTTTCATGGCAGGATCTTCTATAAAGTCTGGATTATGAATGTAAAGGCACGTGAATACTGTCTGTGCCAAGGAATGGCCTTCTAGCCAGGTTATCTATAAAGAAGTAAAAGAATGTATACGTTTAAGATGACACAGAGGGTCTGCAAAGTCTAAATAGATCTGACAGTCAAGGGCTAGAAAGCCACAGACCCAAATAAATATATAATTAACCACAGGATTTCAAAGATGATTAAAAGGAAGCTAAGAAAAGACAGAAGAATTACAATTCACTTTCACTGACTAAAGTCTTTCAAAAATCATACACCATAAATATGATTAGCTATCTAAGGGAAACATTCTTATACAGAATTCAGTGTACAATATATTTGGAGACTAATGAAATTAGAATGCCACCTTACATAGAATCTAAAAGCAATCAATTCCACAGTGGAGTCAATAAAAATCCATTAAGTAGGGAATTCACAATTTTAGAACTAACCAGGTGCTTAGCCACTCCTTTAACTCTCCTTTTTCATCCTCACTACTATTAACTTAGTCAAGAGCATCACACCTCCCCTATATTACTGCAAGAAACTGCACAATGGTTTTCCTACCTCTCTTCTCTAATTCAATTCTCCCAACCAGAGGGAACTTTCTAGGAAGTCACAGTTTTTAGATTAACCAAGTGTACTCTTACCAAACAGCAAAAACAAGTATCCATTATTCCTATCAATTCAGGCAAGGTGAGGTCCTTAATTTTAATGGTGCCATCCTAAAAGAGGAGAAATATGACATATGAGAAGTTTTTATAAAAGTTATAGTTTCTATGTCCAGTAGCATTTTGGCCTCCAAGAATTAAATACTTAAAAAATAATAATTCTAGAACTATATCATCATCTGATAAAAACTAAAATGCCAAATTAACTCTGTATTCTTGAAATATATCTTAAATAGATCTTCAATACAAAAAAATCAAAGCCTCTTAATTTGAAAAGAATAAAGGCCTTTATAAACAAAAAGTTAAACAAGTATTTAAAAACACAGTTCAAATTAGTTTTAAGCATTAATAAATATGAATCATTTTAACGGATCAAAAGTACTTAGAAAAGTAAACATTTTTAAAAACCCTTCCCTTGGGGTGCCTGGGTGGCTCAGTTGGTTAAGCATCCGACTTTAGCTCAGGTCATGGTCTCACGGTTCATGCGTTCAAGCCCCACATTGGGCTCTGTGCAGACAGCTCAGAGCGTGGAGCCTGCTTCGGATTATGTGTCTCCCTCTCTCTCTGCCCCTCCCCGACTTGTGCTCGCTCTCTCTCTCAAAAATAAAAATAAAAAAAATTTTTAAAAACCCTTCCTTTAAGATGATTAATTTTACTACTTGTAAATTTTATTTAAATATCCATTTATTTAGCACATCTTTCTTCATAAAATATGCAAAATTAAACTCTGTGGCAACTGTGAATGAATTTCTAAGTCAATCCTCACAGAATGAATTTCAAATTCACAACCACAAGCATTCTGCTTAGTGTGTTAATATATAAAACTTAAAGGCTTAACCAACTACCCTGGTATTTGAATATATACTGAAATGCTTTAAAAAATTAGTAAACACACACACAAATTTAGTGCCAGCTTGTAATGAAGACCTTTGAACAATTTACAGACTTCAAAAAAAAAGATAACTAAAGCTTGTAACTAAGTTTTGTTTATGTACCTGAGATGCTTGTAAAAAAATTGTATTTTAATATGCCAAGTTTGATGGGCACTGTTTTAACATGTGGAATAACAAATGATAAAACAAAAAGCACAATGGTATTTACCTTGATAGCTTGTTCAAAATTGAGAACTTTTCGATTAACTTGGTTTCCAATCATGCCAGCATCCATCTTGGGATCCATCATTTCAATGGCAGACATGGCTTCAAAAAGACCAAATCTGCAAACAAAAAAATTGACCCCACAAATTGTTTTGAACGAGTTAAGTTTACCCAGATTCCCTCAATGATATAATAATTATAGTACTTTAAATATATAGTGTTCTATATATTTAGTCTTTCCAATTTGCTAACACTTCTATTTCAATTAAATAATCTCCCTCTGGGGCACCTGGGTGGCTCAGTCAGTTAAATGTCCAGCTCAGGTCATAATCTCAGGGTTGTGAGATTAAGCCCCACTGTCGGGCTCTACACTGGACATGGAGCCTGATTAGGATTCTCTCTCTTCCTCTACCCACTTCTGGCTTATGCATGTATGTAACTCTCTCGCAAAAAAAAAAAGAAAAAAAAATTTTTAAATTAAAAAAATTAAATAATCTTATTTTAACATAAAAATTCTATGTAGTGGTCAAATTATTTGCATACACTGTGCAGGTGAAAAAACAAAAATTGTTTTTTGTGTTTCCTTTAAAAAGGTTGCACATTAGAAATTTTGGAAAAAAGATCAACTGACCTATAATGGATTTCACTTTGCCTTCTTTAAATGGTTTTCTCTACTTAATATTTAGAAAGTTGTATTGGAATAATCATTACCAAATGTAATTTTTGATTTATTTTCTTTATATCTTGAATAATAGGAATAATGCAGCACATTAACATCTACAATGCCCGAAGTTCTGGCAGTAACATAATGAAAAATAATCCAGGAGTCGTGTTAACTTGTATCTGGTATTTATGGCTTATTAGCCATATAAACAGATAGTTGTGGTGCACTGTGGACTGGTTAGTGAGTATATCATTAACAGATATGCCTTAAAAAATGGGACAGGAACAAGAAAAGCTTAAAAGAAAGTCTGATAGGTGATCAAGCTACTGACTTCACATTTTGCTTAGTCTAAGCTATTAGACTACCAGGAAAATAAAGACATTACCTTGTTACAATACATCATTTCCTCTTAGAAAAGCAGCAAGACATTAAAACCAGCTTTAAGGAGACAAACTCTTCCCTTCAATCCCTCAAATCTCTCAATGCTTCAAGATAATCTGACAAGATGAGTATGTTATTATTGAAAACAACTCTAAACTATGCTAATCAAAACCCAAATAGTATTTTTCAAAGAGCTTGCCAAGCCAAAACAGAAAATATGCAAAAATGGAAGAGAATTCTTTCAACAAAAACAGTATTCACCAAATATCAAAGATACTATAAGACATAATAATTACAAACATTCTAGAACACACAGATCAATAGAAAACAGTCTAAACCCACATTTCTGTAGGAATTCTATATGATAAAGACAGAACTTCAAAGTAATGAAAAATAGTGGATTAATCAATAAATACTGCTGAAACAAGTGGCTAACCATCTGGAAAATGTGAAATCTTTGATTCACACAATTTTAAAAAGTAAACCCAGGCAGATTTAAGTTCTATACCTAAAACAAGCAAACAAACAAAAGATTTCAATAATTTTTGAATTTCTGAACAAAAAAAAGATTTTCAATAATTTCAAAAAACTATAAAAGGAGAAGCTGATGTATGCAATTGTGTAAATATTTTAAATTTATATGCAATGAAAATAAACCATAGTTAAAACACCATAATTATCTAGAAAGGGTATTTTTAATATAGGTAATTTTTAAAAAGTTGTTATCCAGAATACAACTGACTCATACAACAAATAAGGCAACTAGTCCAAAGAAAGAGAGGCAAAGGACAGGGGCGCCTAGCTGGCTCAGTCAGTGGAGCATCCAACTTCGGCTCAGGTCATGATCTCACAGCTTGTGAGTTCAAGCCTTGCATCGGGCTCTGTGCTGAGAGCTCAGAGCCCGGAGTCTGCTTCGGATTCTAACCCTAACCCTAACCCTAACCCTCTCTCTCTACTCCTAACCCACTCACATTCTGTCTCTCTCTCAAAAATAAACAGACACTTAAAAAAAAAAATTTAAAAAAAAAAGAGGCAAAGGACATGAATGGACAATTCACAAAAGAAAAAAGTGTATATTTATAATAAAAGTGAAAAGCTGCTCAAATTCAAATGTAATCAGGCAATGCAAAACAAAACAATGAGGAATTGCTTTGGCCACTCAGAAAGCTTAAAAAATATACCTAGTTTACTCTCATATACTGTTGGTGGGAGACTGATACAGACTTTTTTTTAGTAAAGTTTGGCTGAACCTATTAAAATCCAGTCATTTGATTTCTAGGCTTCCATCCTAAAATATATTTGCACATGCATACAAAGAGGTTTGTATAAATTAAATGTCTTCAATTTTCCCATGTTACTAATCCCATGTTCCCATGTTGCAATCTAAATGTCCATCAATAGGGATACTGCAGAATAAATTATGGTATAGTCACTGTAAAATACAAAGCAACAGTTAAAATGAACGAGGTATAGCTTATATACTAACATGGAAAGATCTCCGAGATACACTGAATGGGAAAAGAATTTTCAAAATAATACATACTATAGACAGGAATTCATAATCAACTATTTTTACAGATTTTATTCATATATATATTTTATAGGTCCAAAAGGACATGCAACAATCTCATAATAGTGATATCTGAGCAAAGAGTAAGCGTGGGGGACCTGGGGGCAGTATAATGGGAAATTTTTGCTTCATCTCTAATGTTTGAATTCGTTTAAAACAAAGTATCCATTACTTACAAGAGAACAAAAACAAGTTTTTAATGGCACAATTAAAACCCTAGACCAGTGAAGTACTTGCCTAATTAGTAAACGCTCTACAGAAATTATAGCAGCATTAAATTAGGATTTCTCCATTCATTCAACAAATGCTGAGCACCTAATATATGCTAGACGCGGTTCTAGGTTCAAGTGAACAAAACAAATTTGCCTGCCGAGATTCCAGAGAAAGGAAACAAACGGTAAAGATAAAAAGTTACATATATGTTAGAAGATTGTATAGTAGGGAGAAAATACAAGACAGCTAAGGGAGAGATAAATTACAAGAATATAACTTTAATAGGTGTTCAGGGGAGGCTGCTGACAATCATGTTTCCTGGGCTGAGCCTAAAACCTTGGGGAAATGAAGACCACTTGGTCCCTCTTCAGCTGTCTTCTCTCAAATCTTGTTCCACAGTGAGGAGTCACACTCTTTCCTGCATTTGTTTGTGGTATGGTTTCGTTTATCTTTCCTAGAACCGCCTGCAGCACCAAAAGGATGACCCAGAGTGGTTCTTAGTGTGGTCGATCCCTGGATCAGCACATCAACCTCACCTGGGAACTTGTTGGAACTTCAACTTCTGCGGGGTCCCACACCAGCCCTAAAGGAGGAACTCTGGGGGGTTGGGCCCAGCAATGTGTGTTTTAAAAACCCCTTGATGTCTCCGATTCACATTAGTTTGAGAAAAATTAAATTTCAGGATCTACTCCTGCTCCTCAAATGTCCCATCTTGGCCATTAACTGATTTAACATTTCACATTCCTAATTTTGAAATTGAGCCTGGCCATAGTAGTACGGGAATTGAGGTTATCTGCGGGAGTACAAATAAAATCAAGCATCTCCCTTTTTTCGCCTTTCCCAGGATTCTCTCATCCAGCCATTAAATCATTCATCATTGGTCATCAACCAGCCTATCACAGATAACACAAAATCTGTATCTTTTCCTCAAGAAATTCCATATCCTATACATCTAACTCTTAAAGAAAGGACCATAAATCATAGTTTTACCAGGTACAACCATTTCATATCATAACTAAGGTCAGCTGCCCCAAAACAGCTCACCAAGATTAAAAATAGATTTCTAATTCATTTTATTTTTACAGCTTTGAAATGTAGTATTACCCAGGCCTCAAGGAATACTATTGCACACACAAAAAACCCAGAAATATTAAACTACGCTATTTCAAATACTTACAGCTTATCATGAAGCAGTTCTCCCAACTTTAATTCTAAAAGAAACAAACAGAAAAATCCTTTGAATAACACCATCTTTATATTTAAATTTTAATTCTAAGAAAAAAAAAGAAACAAAACAGTTTTGTTTGAAAATGGGCTTTCATTACTTTAAACTTCATTTTCTAAGAAATTATTTCTACTCCATTACTAACATAATGCCTTCTACACGATGAATATTTAATCCCTATAAATTGAACTTTTAATAATTAGCAAGCAACCCACCACAGGCCACAAAAATCCAATCAGAATTACCAACCTCATTTTATTTTTTTTTAATTTTTTTTCAACATTTTTATTTATTTTTGGGACAGAGAGAGACAGAGCATGAACGGGGGAGGGGCAGAGAGAGAGGGAGACACAGAAGCGGAAACAGGCTCCAGGCTCCGAGCCATCAGCCCAGAGCCCGACGCGGGGCTCGAACTCACAGACCGCGAGATCGTGACCTGGCTGAAGTCGGACGCTTAACCGACTGCGCCACCCAGGCGCCCCTACCAACCTCATTTTAAAATATCACTAGTAAATTTCCCCCAACTATGCTTTTTCACAGAACTGACTGCTGTTTTTTAACTTTCTTAAACCGCTTTTTTTTTTTTTTAACGTTTATTTATTTTTGAGACAGAGAGAGACAGAGCATGAACGGGGGAGGGTCAGAGAGAGGGACACACAGAATCTGAAACAGGCTCCAGGCTCTGAGCTGTCAGCACACAGCCCGACGCGGGGCTCGAACCCACGGACCGTGAGATCATGACCTGAGCCAAAGCCGGCCGCTTAACCGACTGAGCCACCCAGGTGCCCCTACCACTTTTAAGTTGTTTCTTAAATCGCTTGGGGTCATAATCTAACCTTTTTTTTGTCCCAGGAACAGTGTCAAAGCTACTTTTTAAAGTTACATTTTATTTAGGGGCACTTCAGTCGGTTGAGCGTCTGACTTCAGCTCATGTCATGATCTGACGTTCGTTAATTAAGCCCCACATCGGGCTCATGCTGTCAGCCTGTCAGTGCAGAGCCTGCTTCAGATCCTCTGTCCCTCTCTCTTTGTCCCTTCCCTGCTTGTGCTCTCCCAAAAATAAATATAAATATAAAGAAAAAAGAAAAAAAGGAAATCCCATTTTATTTAAATGTAGAAAACATCTGAGTAAACAGCTAATCAAAACAGTATTCATCCTCTATAAAGCAGTTCTCAACTTTGGCTTCATGTTGGTATCAACTCTGGAGCCTGTGAAAATCCCAACATCCAAGCAGCACCCTAAACCAATTAAATTCTAGGGGTGGCCCCTCTGCAATGGTTTCAAACCACTACAGGTAAAATCCCAATGTGCAGGGAAGGGGAGAACTACTACTGTAACATTTTAAGTAACTTAAATATTGATGGTCAAATCCGGTAAAAGATGCAAAGCCCCAGTTTTCTGAACTGTACCCCTCCTACTGATCTTAAGTTAAAGAACATTCATTTTTAACAATTCCAGGTAACAAAACAGATAAATCAATGAGAAGCATATCAAAAACTACAATATAGTATGACAGAACATAACAGCAGTTCTCACAGATGGTCTGGGAACGCAGGTGTCTGTAACATTAAAATTACTTTCACAGTAATATTAAAACATTTTCTTTTTCATTGTATTGACATCTGCACTGATAATACAAGAGCAACAGCATAAAGGGAAAAATAAAAAAGCAACGAGGGCTACACTGCTTTAGCTTCACCACAAATTAAGACAGTGGCCCCCAAGCTAAATAGTGTATTTTTTTACCTCCAAGCACTTGCAGTTAAAAAGACAACATTTTTAAATGTCACTTAAGTGCTTGGTGAAGCAGTAAAATCACTAATCTCAAGGCTGGGACCAGGGTGCAGCAAGTGAAGCATTTCCTGTGAGAAATTTAAGCATGAGCTCACTTTCAGGTAGTGAGTTGTTTTTGTTTTTAAGTTTACCTATTTTGAGACGGAGAGAGGGAGAGCATGAACAGGAGACGGGCAGGGAGAGAGAGAATCCCAAGCAATCTCCACATTGTCAACACAGAGCCGGATATGGGGCTCAAACTCACAAACCATGAAATGAAATCAAGAGATGGACTGACTGAACCACCCAGGTGCCCCTCAGGTAGTGAATTCTTAAGTTTTCCACCCTAGGTGCCTCACTTCATTCTAGTGCTGGTCCTGATTTACCTGATTAAGTCTCAATCTTTGAGTACATCTTTTAAATATTCTATTTGACAAAATAGGAAATATAAACAAACACGTCTGCTGCATATCAAAGTAAGCTGTTATTGTAAGGAAAAGCACTTGCACAATTACAATGGAACACCATTTTTACTTGAAAGAACAAATGACAAACTATACTTATTCAGACTTAAGAATATGCCATTTTCTTGGAAAGGAGTTTGTTGCTTTAAGAAAAACTGAAATTTTGTGTTGCCAATGATAAAATTCGAGCTTGTAAGCAAAACTTAGAATTTGGAGAAACATATTTACCACTGTGAACCTGATAGCTTCCCAATATTAAAAAAGACTTTTCTGATAATAGTGGTAATATTAACAAATGTGCTTTTCAGTATTATATATCAGCATTTAGAAGATATGCTTAAGTCAATGAACCAATATTTTCCAAATGGAGACACACGTTCCAAAATTAAGCATTCTAAGTTCAAGGCACACCAATGGATTTTAATGTAACAGAGAGCATGGAAAGTCTTCAGATCTTCAGATTCCATATCACAACTCATCTTTAAGAAACTACCACCTGTCAAGTTTTGTTGTACTGTAATATCAAAGAAGTATATCCACAATTATCTGAAAAGGTTCCTGTTTTTCAACTATATATCTGGTGAGGCCAGATTTACCTCATATACTTCCAACAAATACAGATAGATTAGCAATTCAGATGCCTTCTATTACGCTGACATTAAAGAGATTTTCAAAAATATAAAACAACTCTAGTCTTGGAAGTTATTCTCTTTTGAAAAATAATTTATTTTTCATCAAAAGACATATTAACATGGAATGGGTTTATAATTGTTTTTAAATCAATTGGGAGGTATTTTTAAAATTTGTTTTAAGTTTTAATGAACATCTATATCCATATCCGTATGGAAACACACAATTTTTGAGTGTAAAGGTATAATTTTTAAAAGTATAATGGGGTCCCAAAATCAAAAAATTTGAGAACTGCTGTAATAATTTATCAAATACTTATGGTAGATTTAGGGTACCAAATAGCTTCACCAAACTTAAAAAGAAAAACACTCCACAGACCTTGAACCAAGTTACTCTGTGCCTTGGTTTCCTTATCTGTAAAATGAACTGCTGAACTAGCTGACTCTCAGTATGGTCCCTTAGAACACCAGGAATCAGATCACAGTAAACTATAGGCAGGAAGCTTGAAAATTTGCTCAACTAAGCAGAGTGCAAGCACTTTTACTGCATGATCAACACCTGGACACGGAATCATGCTCTTCTACAGCACTACAGACCTGAGTAGTCTGGGTCTTATCCAACTATGCAGCAGTTCTGAAAAGACTTAGCGAGAAGGATAATGTTTTACATTTATCATTAGCAGTCAGAGCAATGACATCATAACATATCATGTAGTCTCTGGACTACTAATAAGAGAATGAGAGTCAAAAAGGCAAGTTAACATCTTAGTACTACTGCAGAAATTGTTTTGATCTTGCATGCTGTGGGAAATGTTCTTGATGATCCTAGGGATTACAGACGCACCAAACCACTGAACTAAGTTAACACAATGATTAAAAAGTAGTTACTTCTACTTTTAAGTTAAAGCCTTAAATAGGTACAGTAGTACATAGCTTAAACCACTCCAAGCAAAGGAAAAAGTTAGATATGAGGAAAAATTGATGATTCAAATTTTTTGACTACCTTGACAATCGTCTTTTTCTTTTATCCTCACTCTCATATAAAGTATGAATGGATCTGCTGTGAGAGAAAATTTAACTCAACTTTGTGGGTCACAGAATTTCCTAACATTTTACTGAGGACATCATTCATTTTGCCTTGGAAATGAACAATGAATCATAACTTGTGGTGGAATTTGGGTATGCAGCAGTTGAATCATATGCTCATTTGGATGAAACGTTATCTTGCAAAAGAAAAACATGCACCTATGTGACAACGCAAATACATATACGTTATCATCTTGTAAATGAGATCATGTGTAAACAGACGTTATAGATCTTTGATTAAATTTCTACCCATAACGTTGTAAATGATGGTTAAGTTCCCAGCTAGGATCCTTATGAATACCCTACTGAATCTATGATATAACCGAAATCCAATACCACTGTAATAGTAATATTTAAACAAAATGACGGAGGTTTACCACTGGGTAAGGGTGGCCAATTGAACACAGGCAACTACCTTTAATTCCCTCCAGAAATTTCATTAGAACAACCAAAGGAAGTATGTATGTGTGTGTTTGTGTTTTAAGAAAGGTATACACTCCAAAGAAGAGGAACAGGTACAGAAATAGTGTAATAGTACAACTTGGAAACAAAAAGACAAGTAGTTTCTTAGCAAACTCAAGAAAACCGAATCCTAAAAAGCAGGAGTGAAGAAAGCCCAAAACATGACTTACCATTTGCCTCTAAAAGTACAGATAAAGGGAGGCTAAAACATGGAACTGAGCAGACAGCGCAGAGCCCTGTCCTAATGTACAGCGCAGGAAAACTGCCCTCCCTTCCCCACACGTAACACTGAAGACTTTCTGAGAAGAGAGGGAAAATGTCCCCAGGGACATAAGGTTACCTGAAGGCCAGGGTAGAACACTGGAAAGAGGGGGCATTAAGTGAGTATGTGAAAACCCCAGATCTCTTCCCTCACTTATCTGTTAAATCACAGGCAGTCAAGTCAGAGCACCAGCACCAGTCAAGTCCACATCAGTAAGTCCCACTCAAAAATTCAGAGGTTCCCACTGGCTTTTGGTCTCCCACCCTCAGACAACAAAGAAATCTTAGGTATCTGAAGTAATCCTCAAATATGAAAGATATAAAGGAAACAAACTTGAAAAACAAAAAGGCAAGTTGGCAGAAAGACACTATGTAGAGGAAAATTCAAAAGAACTATTATCCTTAGAGAGATAAAACGGTGCAACCCTGAAACAAAACCAGGACATTTTACTTAAAAAAAGGGGAGGGGGGAATTGTTCTGAGAAAAGAAGTCTTAAAAACATTACAGTGGAAAAGAAAAAATCAGCAGGTTTGGAAGATGCGAGTCTTAGTCCATTCAGGCTATTGCAACAAAAAATACCATAAACTGGACAGCTATAAACAACAAACATTGATTTCTCACAGTTGTAGAGGCTGGGAAGTCCAAGATTAAGGCACCAGCAAATATCTGGTGAGGGTCTACTTGCTAGATAGCCATCTTTCTATGGTAACCTCAAATATCAGAGGGGACTACACCCATTCATGTGGGCTCCACTCTCACGATCTAAGCACCTCCCAAAGAAAGGTTCAGTATCCAAAAAACAGTATCCTTTTGTAAGGAGAATACGGAGGGGGGGGAGGAGGAGGGGGAGGAGGAGGAGGAGGAGGAGGAGGAGAAGAAAGAAAGAAAGAAAGAAAGAAAAGAAAAGAAAAGAAAAGAAAAGAAAAGAAAAGAAAGAATAGAGTAATTAAAGAAAGTTTCTTAGAACTGAAAGATCAGACAAGGTAAGAAGACCCCAGAGTCATCAACCAGGCAAGCCACTATGAGAGGTCTGTATAAGAGGTCAAACAGAAGACTCTAAAAGGTTACATAGGAAAGCTCAGTTATCAGAATGTCATCAAACTACTTAATAGCAAAATCAGAGCAAAAACATCAATGGGTCATGCCCTCAAAATTCTTAAAGGTATCCAGACACACTATGTTATCAATAAAGTGGGAGGATACAATAAAAATATTTTCAGACACCCAGAGCCTCAAAAAATTGTATCTCCCATGCATTTTACTCAAAAGGAGAAAAAAGATGTCTAATCTAGGGGTGGCTGGGTGGCTCAGTCGGTTGAGCGTCCAACTTCAGCTCAGGTCATGATCTCACGGTCTGTGGGTTCGAGCCCCACGTAGGGCTCTGTGCTGACAGCTCAGAGCCTGGAGCCTGCTTCTGATCCTGTGTCTCCCTCTCTCTCTGCCCCTCCCTCACTCTCACTTTGTCTTACTGTGTCTCTCAAAAATAAATGTAAAAAAAAATTAAAAAAAAAAAAAGATGTCTAATCTATATTAAAGTAAGAAACCCCAGGCTGATGATCTCAGGATCACACTATGTACAAAGCTTCAGACTGGAGCAGTAAGAGGCTCGAGGAGAAATTTCTTCAAAGAGATGAAAAACAATACGATGTCTGAGGTATCTGAATGTCTTAAGGAGCTTAAGACAAATGAACAATCTAAGGTGAACAATCTAAGGTAGAACTAATGATAACTACAAAGATTCTGAATAAGAGTTTTTTGTATATAACAAAACTGTGCGGGAAGGAAAAATAACAGCTTTACTCTTGGACTCCACAATAGGTAATATTTGCTTATCCATAGTGTAGCTATAACTATATGGGTAGAGGTACATACGTGATTTCAAAATGGGAGTGCGAGGAATCAAGAAATAATAATAGAAGCATGCTATCTATAATTATGAATACTGGAATAACCACCTCAAAGAGGGAAAGTGGTGAGTTCTGAGGACACCTCTTCTGTTAACCAAACCTCCCAACATAAAGGAGGATATACAATACCCACCTGATTAAGAAGAAAATCTGATAGATGCATTCAACAATGCAGAAGAGCCCTCAAAATGTATCAACGGTCCCACTCTCTTCCCACTGCTTGCTCTATGTTAATGCTAGTTGTTAGAGGTGTTAAGACATCCAGTATCCGTATGTTCCTTTCCTGAAGAATCCAGGGTCAGAAAGGGTAAATGATAGTTGAACATTCTTGAAAGTTATCTAAAGAGAGTGAACTATGCAGTACTATTGACATTTTGTGCAGAATAATTACTTCTTTGTGGGGGCTACCCTGTGCAGCATCTTTGCTGTGCACCCGCTAGACACCAGTAACAGTCCACCCCCCCACTGTGACAACCAAAAACATTGCAAGACACTGGCAAGTGTTCCTTGAGGGGCAAAATCATCCCTGGTGGAGAACTGCTGATCTCAAGTGACCCACAATTACCAGCGCTGCCCAGTCCCCATGCCTTACGACTGAAAACACTCTTGATAGGATGAAACAAGGAAAACATAATTTTCATTTCCAAAATCAAAATCACTTAAAGAAAAAAAAGTATTTTACAGGGTGCCCAGATCTTTCACCAAGACAATTTCCATCCATCTTTTTTTTTTTTTATCTTTGAATAAAGTGCTAACAAACAGCAAATTCCTAGAACAATGATTCTCAAATTGGGGTTTATGAATTCAGCAAGGGAGGAGTCTATACTTTTTCTACGATAATTGTTAAATGCTATATAATCAGTTCGATAATTTTCTTTAAAAAGATTACAGAAGCATACTGCAAACCAACTGGATAATAAGGTTTATAATCAAGTATTGCTACAATTTCAGTGCTCAATCTTATGTTCATAATGAAGCTAGTTTCAGGCAATCACCCAAAATGATACCATTTAATGTAATGCAGGGGTTCTAAAACTTCTGAAGTAGGAGATCCAGATACTCTGATTTGAAGAAACACGGCCTTAATATATTCATTCATTCTTAAAACAAATATATATTAGGCACCTACAAGTGTTCTAAATGAGAGAAGACAATATAGAAAGGAAGAGAAAGAAGCTTAAGAATCCTAGGTTTTGAAACAGGGAAGAGAAATCAATAAAAGGAGTCTTCTGAAGAAAAGTAATGGGCAAGAGTTGAAGAAAGTGGACGGGAAAAGAGGCCTTAAACAACAGGGCCTCTGAGAAAGACAGACTAATGACGAATGAGTGAAGCCATCAAAGACATAAGAAGATGGGATGACAGGAAGGGCCCATGTCTTTCTAGACTAAAGCTCAAAAAGATGAAGTAATGATAATGAACCTTAGATTACCTCTGGGTTCTAGACACCTGAAGGTATCATCATCCTAGGAGAGGCTGTTGGCTATCCACAGAGTGTGTGGAAGAAGGGAATCTGGTAGGTAGAAGGAGCAACGTACGTTTTATGATCTTCTGTGTTTAAGTGAAATTTCTAAATTGAGGGTTTGTTTATATTCAGAAAGCACCTAACTTTAGACAACCAAATGAAATACGAAGATCAAAAGCTTTTTATAGGAAGCAGAGATGGTTTGAATTCGGCAAAGTTTCCTGGAGAAGCAAAGCTCAGAGGTGTTATTTAGATGAATATATTATATATCAGGCAAAGTAACAATAATGGCACCATATATTCAAAATAATTTCAGGGGAAAAAAAGCCAAGGGCCTCAATGTCAGATACAGGAAATGTCAAGGGAATGTGTGCCCTCTGCCTAACAGGAGATAAAGGAAGTGATGAAAGTTACAATTTGATCCAGAGGAGTTTGACGAGCCACCAAAAGAACAAGTAGAAATGTGCATGAAGAACACTGTGATCACTATGCAGATTGTTTTCTCAGTACCAAAATAAATAAATAAATCACCATAGTTTAGCCAAATGCCATCACAGTGTTACTGAAGAGACCACTACAACAGTTAAAAGGTATTGGGGCGCCTGGGTGGCGCAGTCGGCTAAGCGTCCGACTTCAGCCAGGTCACGATCTCGCGGTCTGTGAGTTCGAGCCCCGCGTCAGGCTCTGGGCTGATGGCTCGGAGCCTGGAGCCTGTTTCTGATTCTGTGTCTCCCTCTCTCTCTGCCCCTCCCCCGTTCATGCTCTGTCTCTCTCTGTCCCAAAAATAAATAAACGTTGAAAAAAAAAAATTTTAAAAAGGTATTAAGAATATTTGTTTTAAATTTGGTCTTCTGAAAGTTGCTAGAACAGAAGTCTAAACTAAATTGACGCCATGGGGGTGCCTGGCTGGCTCAGTCAGATGAGTGTCCCGCTTTTGATCCTGGGGTTGTAGGATCGAGCCCCCTCAGGCTGTGCACTAAGTATGGAGTCTACTTGAGATTCTCTCCCTCTATCTCCCTCTACCCTGCTTCTCTCCCCCAACACACTCTATTAAAAAATAAACTGAGGGGCGCCTGGGTGGCTCAGTTGGTTGAGCATCCAACTTCAACTCAGGTCATAATCTCAAAACTCATGGGTTTGAGCCCCACGTCGGGCTCTGTGCTGACAGCTTGGAGCCTTGAGCCTGCTTCTGATTCTCTCTCCCCTCTCTCTGCCCCTCCCCCACATGCACATGCTCATGTGAGCTTTCTCTCAAAAATAAATAAACATTAAATAAATACAAAAATAAACTGACATCATGAATCTGATTATTTCAGGAAGAGAAAACAAATTATTAATACCACAGGCTCAAGAACTGCCAACAGCCTTTAAGTCCTAAATCTACATTAACTTTTTAGTTTCAAGAATGCCTCACACCTGTGCCTCCTGAGACAAAGCAAGAGCTAATTATGGAAGATTTAACAGAATGGTTTGAGGTTGGCAACAAAATGACATGCTACCCCCTCTCAATCCCCACTGAAACAGGTATTAAACCATACTGCCTATTCAAGGTTTCTTCCATGAAGCAGCGAAATTATTTACTCTTCCTCAAACATCAAACTCTCACTAAACTCTGGCTGTAATGGTTCATCTGTCTAGAATAATTCCCTCCCATCCACTTATAGAAACTCGACCACTCCTTTAAAGCCCAACTCATGCCTTATGAACTTCATAAAACCTTTCCCATTTAGGTTCAGAATGACAGCCCTCTAATATAGATCATTTAAAAAATTAGTGCAGGGGCACCTGGATGGCTGTCAGTTGGGCATCCGACTTCAGCTCGGGTCATGATCTCATGGTTTGTGAGTTCAAGCCCTGCCTCGGGCTCTGTGCTGACGGCTCGGAGCCTGGAGGCTGCTTTGGATTCTGCGTCTCCTCTCTCCCCCTCCCCGACTTGTGCTCTGCCTCTCTCTCTCAAAAATACATAAATGTAAATAAATAAATAATCAGTGCAAAATGATGGTATGATCCACTTAATAGTTTAATCTCTAGGTACAACAATTACACTGTAACTTAGACTTCTTTCTCTCTCCTTTGGATACACAGATATGAGCAGTCCCCCAATTAGTCCCAGCGTAATGTTCTTTCCACTATCTCACTTACGCATACTTTAACTGGACACGTATCTCGAAACAGTGGATGGGCAGGCACATGATTTATCATTTTGCTTATATTCAGCTGGCTCTCTTTCCACCTTCAGCTGCTCCAAGTCTCTACTCTTCCTCTCAAGAGCACTAAACACTCCTCCTCACCAGCATGAGAAACTTAACTCATTCAGTAACGAAACAGAAGCCGTCCAGGTGTGCATCCCTCCACCATGCCTCACCATCCACTTAGAAATATGTTTCTTCACCAATCCTAACCTCAGTTCCTCCTGTCTCAGTATGTCCTTATTCTATACCCAAAAGTTAATTTCCCTACCATGTTCTTGATCTCATCCTCTTCAAATTCAAGCTCTCACTCTACCATTTGTTTCTTTCACTTTTCAGTCTCTCCCTAAGGCTCCTTCCTCTCAGACAACAAGTATGCGCATTTCTCTCGTCATTTATGCCTACACATTTATTAAACTATTACAATGTACCAGGAAATGTTCTGTGTGCTAGGGCTACATCAAGATCTCTGCACTCACAGAGCTTACATTCCAGTGGGGAAGGTTGACAATAAACAAGAAATAACGGAAAATGACGGTTTCTGACAGTAGGTTAAGCATTACGATAAAAATAAAACAAGTAATTCAACTGAGATGGAGTTGTACAGAAGAGAATGGGGCTAACTCTGCTTAGACTGGTTGTTTTGAGAAATCCTCACTGGAGAGGTAACATTTAAGGAGCTGGCTACGTGAAGACCTGGAAGCAAAGGAGTTTAAAACATAGAAAAGGAAATATACAGACGTCCAAAGGGAAACTGCCTTGCTGTACTTAATGACATAAAAAGGACCTTGTGACTAACATAATGAGGCTAGTGGGGCAGTGGTACAAAAACGAAGTCAGTGGTAGGCAGGCACCAGACCATACAGGCCATGGGGACAGAATACGGATTTTATTCTACACAGAACAGGAAGCCACTGAAGGCTCTTAAACAGGGAATGATGTGATTCGATCATTTACAAACCTCAAACATACAATACTAACATCTTTAGTTCCATACAACTCATGTTTCCACAGTTTGAAATTACTGCCATGTACTCTCCACTCTGTTACTTAAAGCTAGACAAACTGAAGAAATTGCTTCAACATCTGTATTTCATGCGATATCAAATACCGACTGGCTTGGAATGAAAGTTAAAATCAGAAGGTAGAGAATGAATACGTGTGGTTAACAAACTTGATAAAGTGCACTTACCTGTTGATTTCCTTACATTTAATGAGTTAGTCCACAAATCACAATCAAGACTGTATTTTATCTTTTCCCAGATTTTGAGCTTCTAATACAAAAATTCAAACTCACCTCGACAAGCTTCTTCAAAATCTTGGGTTATGTCCACCCAGCTTGTATTGCTTTTTTCCATCTTTTCTGGTATACTGAGCTCCCATCCTGAATCATCATCTTCTACAGAAGCTTTCATGACCATAATGCCTATAAAATTAACACTGGTGTAAAAGAGATTGTGGCTTTCAAGGCAAGGGTATTTTTGCAATCCTTGTGTGTTTGCTGAAGTACTCGATGGAAGTCTTACTAAATTGCCAGACCTCATCCGAGTTTGAAGATGGTACTGGAAAAAAAATACCTTAATGCAACTAAATCTTACACGGACACTATCGCTGTTCATTTACTAATAGTCTAGCACCTACCAGGGCTCTAAGAGTTTGCCTTCCCACTATCTAAGAAGAAAAATCACAAGCCGCCCCAGCACTGGCCCCAACAGAACCAACTCCAGAGCTTTCAACTTTCCACACTGGCCACAAATGGCCAAGACACTCTTCACAGTCCCCTCCTGCAGCCCGGGAGCCCATGAGGCAACTACTCAAGTCAGGGTGGTCCCTCACCTGGCCGGAACTCTCTGGGCCGACCTGGACCCCCGCATAGCCTCGCACGGTGGGCACGGAGTGCGGGAGCGCCTCGCGGGGTCCAACCCACCCGGCCCAGGGTGGCGGCGCACCTGAGGCGGGGACCCGCCCCACGTCCGCCCTCCCCGGGTCAGCTCAGCCCGGCCCGGCCCCGGCCCCGGCCCCACAGGGCACGGAAGCAAGGGCAGAGCTGTCGACGCGCGGGAGGGCGGGCACGCCCGGTGCCGGGTCGTCGCCTCGGCAACACCCGGCAAGGCCCGGGCCTCGGCGGGCAGCGGACTCGGGGGAGCCTCCAGCTCCTACCTGAAGCGCGGCGGGAGGGCCGGGGCCCCAGGGTGACCTGGCGTCCCAGGGTCTGCCACACGCACGGGGGGCTGCGACTCTAGGACACTGGAGGGAGGGAGTTTCAATGGCTCTGCGCTGGCGGTCCCTACCTACTTCTCCCGTGGCCGCCCGCGCCGCCACGCACCGTCCAAACCGCGGAAATAACGACGCCGCCTCTGCCGCCGCCGCCCCCTCCCCTCAGCCCTGCCCGACCGGCCGCGTGCGCGCATGCGTACGCCGGGTGCGCGCGACCCCGCCCCCTCTCCCTCACTCCTGGGGACTTCGCATACCCCGGCCACACCCCCTCCCTCACCACCGCCGCCGACGGCAGCCGACTTCTCTTCTCGCGGGATTAGAGCCAATCGCGAGACCGGAAGCTACCTTCCTTCTGCCTCAAGCCGAGTCCCGGGCAGTGGGCGGGTCCCGATGAGGGGTGGAGCCAGAGGGGGTGGTCTCAGAGCTGGCCCAGACGGGCTCCGTGGGATATTTTTAGAAAGGTACTGCTAAGCCGGGGGGGGAAAAAAGCAAGGACAATATTTGTAGACCTTAGCAGTTGTGGCCACGCAGGAAGATCCTGGCTGTGAATTTCATCGAGCTAGTGCTGCCTGACACAGGATTTATGTTTCCTAGAGAGCCTGGAGGTTTCTTGGGGGGGAAAGAGAAACGAAATATCTAGAGTCAAGCCATTTTCTTTGAGACTTGTAAATATTTTACGTTTTTCTTAAAGTTAACAAAATGATCAGTTTTAAAGTGGGATTATGCAAGTAGACTTCCACGAGTAAGAAGCACATCTTTACCACTAATTTAATTCCCATTAAAATGGCCAAAATTTAAAAGACGACACCAAATGTTGACAAGGATTTGGAGCAACTGGACCTCTCCTGTTGCCGACGAGAAAGCAAAATGGTACAATCACTTTTAACAGTTTGTCTTTTACCAGAAAATTGATCATACACTTACCATTTGATCTAGCAATTCCACTCCCAGGTATTTTCTTAAGAATATGAAAATATGTGTCCTCTTGTACCTTACATTTCATAGCTTCATTTTTAATAATCCAAAACTGGAAACCCATATGTTCATCTACTGGTGAATGGATAAACTTATCGCTCATCCATACAATGTAATGAATAATAATTACCAACAAACAGGGGTGAACTACTTGACATGCAAAATCATGTATCGCAAAAAAACCATTATGTTGAGCAAAGGAAATAAAAAGCATAAGCAAAAGAATATGATTCCATTTATATGAAACTTTAAAAAAATTTTTAACGTTTATTCATTTTTGAGAGACAGAGAGAGACAGAGCATGAGAGGGGAAGGGGCAGAGAGAGAGGGAGACACAGAATCTGAAGCAGTCTCCAGGCTCTGAGCTGTCAACACAAAGTCCGTCGCAGGCCTCCAACTCATGGAACTGCGAGGTCATGACCTGAGCCAAAGTCAGACACTCAACCGACTGAGCCCCCCTGGCGCCCCTATATGAAACTCTTAAAAATAAAAATGCAATTTATACTGACAAAACAGAGCATTGAGTGCCTAGATGTCAAGGAAGGATTAACTAGAATAGGGCTAGATGATTTGAGGTGATAGAAATGTTCTGTTTCTTGATTATAGTAGCCACTATACAGTAGCTGTTTTAAAAAAGTAAAAAGTACATCTTTGTGTCTCTTACAGAATAATAAGGTTTATAACGGCAGGAGCTTTGCCAGTTTTGAACAAAATTATATCCACCTCACTTAGGGTGGTGGTTGGCATGTAGTAGGTTCTCACTAAAGGCACTGAGGATGAAAATGTAGGGGAGAATTACAATAAAGAAAATCTATACTGTTTCTCCAAAACCATTTGCTGAACTTTGCAGAGGCCATAAGAAATCTAGAAAAGGATGAACTGACTGCATCTGAGTTATTCAGTATTATGTGTAGATTGTGACAAAAACTGATATAGCAAGAAAACAGAAAAACAAAAACCCCCTACCAATGTTTTGAAATAAGACTGCTTCAGAACTCAAAAACAAAACAAAACAAAACAACAACAAAAAGTCACCAGAACAAGGCAGCCAAATGAAAAAGGATTTTCTTAACTTCTTTACTAAAATTGTAATTTACCTGAAATTCAAGTTAATTTTCACAAGCTCTAATTACCTCTCCTCTTTAAAAAACATTTTCCCTGGGCACTTGGGTAGCTCAGTTGGTTGAGCAACTGACTTTGATTAATGCCATGATCTCGTGGTTCCTGAGTTCCAGCCCCACACTGGGTTCCTCCTGTAAGCCTGTCAGCATAAAGCCTGCTTCAGATCCTCTGTTCCTCTCTCTCTCTCTCTCTCTCTGCCCCTCCCCCATTGAGCTTTCCAAAAAATAAATATTTTTTTAAAAAAATAAATAAAAATAAAAATGATTTTCCCTGAGAGGCTTAATTTATGATGACATCCCATATGCCTCACAGTCTTAAAAAATGATGAATATTTTAGACGTTAGATAAACTACATGATGAATAAATGAATGTAATTGATCAACAAATAGTCTGTCTACCTAAACATGTCTACAAATATAGAGTAGATGAGCAATTTCGCCAGCTGGAAACAAATTCCTATGAAACTAAATCTTGACTCATAAAATCCTAAGTATTCCATGCTTAAACATTAATAGTGAAAGGAAATTTAGCTTGATATGATTATTTTATATTGATACAAGGAACCAGTGTAGCATCAGTTTGATAAAAGCAGAGCTACCAAAGTGACCTTTATGTCCGAGTGTATCCAGTTTTATCACTACATAAAATAAATTAAGGATGTCCTAAAGCCTGTAGGCAGTTCAGAGAAATGCTTTCAAAAAAAGGAAACAGTAAAAATACCCTACTGTTCCATGTGACAGAAAGAAACATGGCATTATTTTTTCTATTAAGTATAGGTAAAATCAGTTTAGTTAGTTCTATTGTATTTAATTCTCCTTTTTAAAAGTCTTATACTTATGTATCTCAAGAATACACAGTATAGGGACACCTGGGTGGCTCAGTCAGTTAAGTGCCCGACTTCGGCTCAGGTCATGATCTCGTGGTTGATGAGTTCGAGGCCTGCGTCAGGCCCTGTGTTGACAGCATGGAGCCTGGAGCCTGCTTTGGATTCTGTGTCTCCATCTCTCTCTGCCCCTCCCCCCACTCACACTCTGTCTCTCTCTCTCTCAAAAATGAATAAACATTAAAACATTTTTTTTTTAATTTTTTTTTCCAACGTTTTTTATTTATTTTTGGGACAGAGAGAGACAGAGCATGAACGGGGGAGGGGCAGAGAGAGAGGGAGACACAGAATCGGAAACAGGCTCCAGGCTCTGAGCCATCAGCCCAGAGCCCGACGCGGGGCTCGAACTCCCGGACCGCGAGATCGTGACCTGGCTGAAGTCGGACGTTTAACCGACTGCGCCACCCAGGCGCCCCAACATTAAAACATTTTTTAAAAAAGAATACATAGTTATACAATAGCCAGGATATGAAAGCAGCCCAAGTATCCATCTATAGATGAATGAATAAAGAAGATGTGATACTCACACTCACACACACACACACACACACACACACACGCACAATGGAATATTACCCAGCTATAATAATCATTTGTGACCACATAAATGGACCTAGAGGGTATTATGCTAAGGGAAATATGTCAGATGGAGAAAGACAAATACCATGTGATTTCACTTACATGTGGAATCTAAAAACAAACCAATAAACAAATAGAAAGCAGAAACAGACCCATAAACACAGAGAACAAACTCTCAATTGCTAGAGGGGAGAGGGCAAGGGAATGGCCCAAATGGGTGAAGGGCAGTGGATACAGGCTTCCAGTTTGGAATGAATAATTCATGGGGATAAAAGGTACAGCATGTAGTCAATGATACCTTTAATGGCTTTGTATGAGAACAGATGGTAGCTACATTTGTGGTGAGCATAGCATAATGTACAGACTTGTTGAATCACTATGCTGTATACCTGAAATTAATGTAATATTGTGTATCAACTATACCTCTGTATAAAGAAAAAAAGTAAAAGGATACACAGAAATCCAATAAAAAGTTATTTAAAAAGTTAAAATAAACTTCTGTATTAGAGGATAATGTATAATTATCCTCTGTAAAATGCTTGTAATGTGTCATTATAAATACATTTTCTTACACATTTTTAATTAGTTGTTTCCATCCATCCCTTATTGCCACTGTTAACTAGTCCTGTAGTTTTGTTTAAATAACAGCATTTAAGTAACAGAAAATTCAATACAGAATAGTTTCAAATAAACATCCAGTTTTCATAATTTAATATTAAGGTGATAACACATGTGTGTATATTGTATATGTCTTTTTTCCCGATATGGCTGTGTCCTGGATTGATAGCCTAAAAGTGGAGTCCCAGGGACACCTCAGTTGGAAGAGCATCTGACTCTTGATCTCGGGGTCATGAGTTTGAGTCCCACTTTGGATGTAGAGATCACTTCAAAATAAATAAATAAATAAATAAATAATCCCCAACTTCACCGAGTGAATGTACCATAATTTATTCAACTAGCTCTCTGTTGATGGACATTTAGGTTGTTTCCAGGTTTTACCATTATAGATGGCATTACCATGAGAAGCTCTGCGCCTATGTCTCTTCGCAATTTTGCCAGTGTATCGCATAAACAGAATTTGGGGCCTAAGTATACATGCATTTGTAATTTTATATTGCCAAATACCCCTCTACCAAATTTGTTCCTTTTTTTTCTAACATTATTTTAAATTTTATTTTTTATTTTATAGGCAGAGTGAGTGCAGGAGCAGGGACGAGGAGCAGAGTGAAAGAGAGAGAATCTTAAGCAGACTCCATGCCCAGTGCAGAGCTCGATACGGAGTTCAATCCCATGACCACGAGACCATGACCTGGGCTGAAATCAAGAGTTGGACACTCAACCAACTGAGCTATCCAGGTGCCCCAAGTTTGTTCCTTTTCTAATGTCCACCAGCAACATGCAAGACCACTCATTTTCCCATGGCCTCATCAACACAGTATATGGTCAAACTTTTAGAGTTTTGCCATATGGCTACATGATAAAAATGGTATCTCAGCATAGTTTTAATATGCATTTTCTTATCACAAATGAGGTAGAAAGTCTCTTTATCTTTTTAAGTGAATTTTATATCTTTTTGTTTCTATCTCTAGCCTTTTTTTCCCTGTAGATTACTGGTTATTTTCTTTTCTACTTTTAAGAAGCTCTCACTATTAACTCTGTAAGGATTTATGTTGCAGTTTTTTAAACCAGTGTGTCATATGTCTTTTTACTTTGCTTTTGGTTGTTCTTTTATACTTGCTACATGCAAGTATTTTTTAGTCAAATTTATCAACAATGATGTCATTTAGTACCATGGGTTTAATTGAGACGCCATAAGAGGATGGTGTCAAGAGAGAAGTACAGCAAAACCTTGGATTGTGAGTAACTTGTTCTGTGAGTGGTCTGCAAGATGGGCAAACATTTCTAATAAATTGTAACTTGATAAACAAGCAATGTCTTGCAATACAAGTAGTATGTGAAGCTGAACATTACATGATCACAACTGAGCCAATGGTTCTTCTCTCTCTTGCTGTGGGATTGTGGGTGATCATCAATGCAATGGCACATTTCCGAGAAATCCTCAAAAGGAGGCAAAAGCAAGTGTCATTGGATAGGTTCCTTGTTAACGTTGCACAAAAAGAAGAAAGATTCCATTGAGCCAGTAGGTAACAGTGATACTGTTAGTCACAGTGAAAATCTTCCTATATAATAACCCTCCTCTCTCTCTTGTCTCCCTCACACCAGCCACGAAGGTTTTCAAAGGTAAGTGCAGGTTAATTTATTTTTCTTTTTATTTAGTATTTTCTTTATTATTTTGTATTATATTACATTATTGTAATAATTTTTAGATGAATATTTTTGGGTTGTGGAACAAATCATTGGAGTTTCCATTATCTCTTATGGGGAAATTCGCTTTGATATACAAGTGCTTTGGATTATAAGCATGTTTCCAGAATGAATTATGCTCACAAACCAAGGTTTCACTGTAGGATCAAAATGGAGTGCTGAGGAAGCCCAACATTTGAGATCAGGTAGAGGAAGAGAACCTATGGAAGGGCTCTGAGAATAAAAACCAAAGCAAGAGAAAAATCAGGAGAGTGGTTCACTGAATCTGAGAGAAATGTCAACTCTCAATTATCCCTCTTTTTTAAAGGTTTTTTTTTTTTAATTTTCATGAAGCCCAATTCATCCATTTTTTTCTTTTTTTTCAAATTTATTTATTTAAGTAATCTCTAAACCTAACGTGGGGCTCGAACTTACATCCCCCAGATCAAGAACCCATGCACTCCTCTAATTGAGCCAGCTGGGTGCCCCTCAATTATCCCTGTAATAAGACTTACATAACTTATTACAGTCTTTTCATTGTAAAAAATCTTTTCATAACTCCTTTTTATAAATGATTCTCAGCAGTTCCTTCAAACTTTATCATGTGAATTTTTTACTTAACAAAAGGATTAACTACATATGTAGACTTCTTATGAATTCCCTTAATGAGTTGACTAATCCATTAGATCTTGAAACTCTAAAACTTCTGTCAAAAGGGAAGTGAGCAGAGCAGACACCAATAAATACTGGAAAAAAACCTTTATGAATTAGATAAACTTTAGATCCTAATTGAAATACACTGAGAAGAATTTGAAACTACTGAGCAAACTTAAACAGCGACTGGATATTTGATATCCAGAAATTAATATTTTTACATGGTATAAAGACATTGTAGTAAGCTTTGAAAAAAACAACCTTTGTTTTTTAAGAGACCCATATTGAAATATTTATAAGTGAAAAGATATGATGCCTGGTATTTCCTTCAAAATCATCCTGTGGGTTGGGGATAAACAGAGAGAGGAAATAAGATGTGTTGATAATTGTGGAAGATGGTGATGGATATAACCACTCACAGTATTATTCTCTCTACTTTTGTCTGGTTAATTTTCCCATAATAAAACTTTTCCTTAATAAAGAAATTAAGAACCACATGTTTGTCCCTAATGGCTTTAGCTCATTGAAGAATATTCTTTACTCTGCTGTGTTACTATAGTTCCATTGTAGGAGTGCTGACAATACTGACGCCATCTTTGATGCTCCATCTTGTTCATGTTCAACTTTCTTGGGGCTTCCAGGCCCCTTGGAGATTAATATACATACCTTAGAAATGCCTGCCAAGGTCAGGATAGGTAGAGGGGAGGACTGCTTTGGCTTCCCATGACTCTGTTAGAGATAACAGTCTTTTCCCTTCCTGGTGCACATGAGATGCCACAAGGTCTAATTAAGGGTTACCTGTCAGGCACATGTGAACACTTTGATCTCATTACACAGCCATTCTGTGTGCCCCCTCCCTCTATAAAATCTGTGGACTAAGGTCTGCCCTTTTTGGAGAATAATGAAGCAGCTGCCATGGATCAACCTCCACCCAATACTCCCGGGTAGGAAGTTACACTGAATTAAAACTCGTGTAAACTGAATGGAGTTGCCTGCTTCGTTTTCCTGTCTCAAAGTGCCTCCTCGGTTCAGGGGATACTTTACCATCTCTCTCCCACTTTCTGACACCTAGCCATTTAAATAACATAAAACACTGCAAGTAAGTTGCTGTGAAATAAAACATGTTGGTGTGGACACTGCAAACTGGGAATTTAAAAATGTCTTCCCTGGGGCGCCTGGGTGGCTCAGTCGGTTGGGCGGCCGACTTCGGCTCCGGTCATGATCTCACGGTCCGTGGGTTCGAGCCCCTCGTCGGGCTCTGTGCTGACAGCTCGGAGCCTGGAGCCTGTTTCGGATTCTGTGTCTCCCTCTCTCTGACCCTCCCCTGTTCATGTTCTGTCTCTCTCTGTCTCAAAAATAAATAAACGTTAAAAAAAATTTTTTTTAAATAAAAATGTCTTCCCTTAAATGTTACACTAAACACTTACTGTTCAGTGACTTAATTTTTTTTAATGTTTATTTAAAATGTCCTGCAGTGACCACTAGGTAGATTTCTTATTATAAAACTAAAAAGTTTGGAACACCTGGGTAGCTTAGTAGGTTGAGCGTCCGACTTTGGCTTAGATAATGACCTCACGGTTCATGGGTTCAAACCCCACATCAGGCTCTGTGCTAACAGCTCGGAGCTTGGAGCCTGCTACAGATTCTGTGTCTCCTTTTCCCTCTGCCCCTCCCTCACTCATGTTCTCTCTCTCCGTCTCTCAAAAATAAACATTAAAAAAAAATTTTTAATAGATATTTTAAAAAAACAATTTTTTTTAACGTTTATTTATTTTTGAGACAGAGAGAGACAGAACATGAACGGGGGAGGGTCACAGAGAGGGAGACACAGAATCGGAAACAGGCTCCAGGCTCTGAGCTGTCAGCACAGAGCCTGACGCGGGGCTCAAACTCACGGACTGCGAGATGGTGACCTGAGCCGAAGTCGGCCGCTCAACTGACTGAGCCACCCAGGCGCCCCCCCAAAAAAATTTTTTAAATAAAACTAAAAAGCTATTCATGCATGTAAGCTGAAACATAAAAATCACCCATAATCCCAGGTAAGAGAAAACCTTTGTTCATACTATTTATTCATTTTGTCCATGCATATATAGGTTTCTATTTTGTCTATTAAAAGTGAGTTCTCACTGTACATATTGTTTTGTATTCTATTTTTTTAACTTCAAGATTGATTCTGAATATCATTATTGTAGGACACTCAGACACACAAGTATTTTCCCACTCAGGAATCCTTTAAATCCCACTTATAGATGTGGTCATTTCTCCTCTGTGATACTGATCTTGTCAATTTTTTTCCTTATTGTGCTTGTAAGAAGTTTAACTCATACAATTTACCCCTTTTTTTCAAAAACCAGTTTTTTAATTTTGTCTTTTTTGTATTTTTTCTAATTTATTCCTATCTTATTCTTATTAATGTACTGAAATTTCATAATGACTTACTAAGGCATAACTCTTATTTTCATATATTTTTCTGGGCATTAAATGAACCCTTTGAATGTAAAAATACACATCTTTCAGGTCTAGAGAGTTACCTTAGTGTTTTATTATGTGCTTCCCTTTTCCCTCTGTCCTCAACTTCTAGAAATATTCTTCAGATATCAGATTTCTTGAACTGGTCAATTTTTTCACCAAAAAAATTCTGTTTTGAGGCGCCTGGGTGGCTCAGTCCGTTAAGCATCCAACTCTTGATTTCTAGTGGATTATAAAATTACATAATGTAAATTTCCCCTACTTTTCTGATATTTTGGTTATTCAGTACCACTTGTCTATATTGTCTAGAAGGCTATTTCATACTGAAAGTAAAGTTCTAGTACTTTGTCACACTCAGATTCATGGCTGCTTACTCCATTTTTAAACATCTTTGAGGAAAAGGATCTTTATTTTATATTCCCGTCTCTTCAAAATTCCATTTCAGTGACTTGAGTTTATAAAACTATTAAGGCACTCATGCTTCAGATTCTGTACTTTACAAGTACGCAGTGTAGTTGAAAACAATAATTTCAGTTGCCTAAAGAACAGCTTTCAGGTGCTTGAAGGTTTATAGGAAACCTCTTATGATTATCAGCCCTGAGATAAAATGTAAAACCACTTTTATTCTAACTAAATTGAACCAAAATATAGACACTTACATGAGACATGATCTTGTAAATTTCTCTTTATCTTCAAACATGATTTTTATTTTTTTATTTAAGAAAAAAAATTTTTTAATGTTTTATTTTGAAAGACAGAGCGAGCTAGTGAGCGCAAGTCGGGTAGGGGCAGAGAGAGAGGGAGAGAGACAATCCCAAGCAGGCTTCATTCTCAGCACAGAGCCCGACACAGGGCTCCATCCCATGACTGAGATCATGACCTGAGCTGCTGTTAAGAGACATTTAACAGACTAAGCCACCCAGGCGCCCTTGAACAGGACTTAAAAAGCTACAAATGATCATGTTTATCTTTCAGAAAATATGAAATGCTACTTTAATCTGCACAGTCTCTTAGGGTATGGAGTCCTTGGAGAACTCTGCCAAAGTTAAAGTTTGGGCAACTCAAATGTAGAAAATCATGAAGGAAACTTTGTTATTTATAGAATGGTATATTTCCATCTTTCTGCACCAGTTATTCTTAAAATATGCTTGAGGATACACAAAGGAGAATAACATTCATTGGTATTATTAAGTGAAAATATATAATGTGAAGTTCAGACTAAGATTTATTCAAAGCCAAATGCAGTAACTAAAGAATGCAAAATGAAATCTACTCTAACAAACTTCCTTACAAAATGATTACCAAAATAATTTGAAAATAATCCAGATAAAATATACTGGCAAGTGTGTAGGGGGGAAAAAAGTTCATCTGGTACAAACTATGATTCATAACATTTCCAGTATTGTTCTAGCCTTTTTCTCTTTGGAGACAGTCAGGAAGTGGGATTTCTGCAGATATGCCAATATATGAAATATAGAGTTCATGTTATAATATAATGCCAGCACATGAGTGTTGAAAAATCTAGAGTTATAAAAAAGAATCTGAAGCAACATAACCTGCAGGTTCTAGGAGAGGCTAAGCTATGAGATCCATCCTTCCACACACACACATATTGCAATGAAACAAACAATGTAAGAGAGATCTGCAAGGTGTTTGGAACACTATTCTTTCATTATTTGCTCATCTTTTCTGGAAATTAAAGTAGATGGGCAAGACATGAAACGACTTTCTTAGTTTTTTTTGTACAGAACTTTCATTTCTGCATAAATTTTTTTCCTGCTAATGGCAGTGTGCATCCCCATTGGGGAATCTTTCCACATAACATAGACATGTAAGAACTACAGGTTTCCTTGAATCTTCACGTGGTCATGGCCTCTCTTTATTCCACATAAGAAAAATATAAAGAAAAAATTATTTTGTTATCAAGTCCTGCATTCCAAACTCCACTTTTCGGTTCTGAAACTTTTACTGATTACTTCCATAACTCAACAAATATCTACTAAGCGCCTTTTCTGTGTCGAGTACTCTTCTGTGCAGTGGTGACGTCGCAGGATACAAGACCAATAAGATCCTTGCTCTCACAGAAATTACAACTTAGGAAGGTAAGTTATTCTGGTGTTTTATTATTAAAAAATCTAATTAGAGGTAATTCAGAAGAAAGAAAAGCAGGAAAAAGAAATTCTATGCCAACCCAATTATTATTAGTATTTTGCTCTCTTTGCTTCTAGTTATTTTCTCCCCCTCTGCCAGAGTTTTTGGCTGTTTTCCTTTGTTGGTGGCGGGAGTGTGACGGGTATTAACGTACCACATCCTCGGTTTTTCTCCTTGTAAGTGTGTGCCCATGTAACCGCATAATCTTCATGATTATCATTTTTAAAAATTTTTATTTATTTAATTTTAAGGGGGAGGGGAGAGGGGCCGAGGGGGAGAGAGAGAATATTAAGCACACTCCACGCTCAGCATGGAGCCCAAGGCAGCGTTTGATACCACAATCCTGGGATCATGATTTCAGTCAAAATCAAGAGTCAGTTGCTCAACCAACTGAGCCACCCATGCACCCCAATCATCATTTTTATCGTTGATAATATTCAAGTGTTCACTGTTTCTTGAGACTGGTATTTGGATGGGATCCCAAACACCAGTTCACATATTCCATCCTTAGGGAAAACTAATCTCTACTGGGGTTTGTTGACAAATGCTACTTATGTCCCAAATCCTTTTTTTTTTTTTTTTTTAACTTCAGGCTTGCTGATCAGGAGTCGCTAGGCTTGTAATGGGTTTATACGGACAGGAGACACGTGTTTATGCTGTTGTCCAATGGTGTGACATACTTTCCCATAGAAATAAAATGATTAATGATGCTTCAATTCCCAGGCCAGTCCAGATCACGAAGGGCTTTGTTGGTCTTGGATGTACTTAGGTGTGCTCTTAGCATGAAGCGTCTTCAAAAATTCAAATGGCTTTCAGACCTAGAATTGTAAAGTGAACAACTGCTGTTGCGTTGGTGCTAGAAGAAAATATGTGTGACATTACCAATGACTACCATGCAAGTGAATTTTTGGAATAGGGCTTATTTATAAACTTTTGACTGTTACAGCAATGCTATTTTTCCTTGTTAAAGGGAACAATTGTCAGTGGATAGTCAATTGTGTTCACCCATTTATTTTACCTAGATGAAAAGAGTCTGGTTGCCTTTACTTGGAAAGCAAAATCTCTGGCTTTAGAGATGCTGTTTGACATTCTTCAGATGATAGAACCTATAATTCAGACCTCAATCCCCAAAGATACTGTGCATATGTGCGGAGAACAATCTGGGTTCTGAGGGTATACTAAAAGATGTGACCATGGGGCGCCTGGGTGGCGCAGTCGGTTAAGCGTCCGACTTCAGCCAGGTCACGATCTCGCGGTCCGTGGGTTCGAGCCCCGCGTCGGGCTCTGGGCTGATGGCTCAGAGCCTGGAGCCTGTTTCCGATTCTGTGTCTCCCTCTCTCTCTGCCCCTCCCCCATTCATGCTCTGTCTCTCTCTGTCCCAAAAATAAATAAAAAACGTTGAAAAAAAATTAAAAAAAAAAAAGATATGACCATCAATTGGCTTCTAATTTCAAGGGAGAGAGTTACAAGCTAACAACTACAACAGGAGCCACAATGAAGTAAAGTGCCACAATAGTGGTAGAAGCTTTGAAGAAAGTGAAAAGACAACCCAAAAAATGGAAGAAAATTTTTGTAACTCATTTATCTGACATAGGATTTGTAGATAGAGTATATTAAAGACTGTTACAACTCAATAATAAAAAGAAACAATTTGACAATGGACAAAAGATCCAAGTACGATACACAAATGGCCAATAAGCACACAAAAAGATAATCATCATCTTTAGCTACCAGGAAAATGCAAATCAAATGAGATACCAATGAGATACCGCTTCATGCCAATAGAAGAGACCCATCATAAAAAATGTTGGCGAGGATGTGGAGAAACTGGAACCCTCATACGTTGCTGATGGGAATTTAAAATGGTACGGCTGCTTTGGAAACAGTCCAGAAATCCCTCAAAAGGCTAAACATAGGGAGACCATTCTACTCCTAGAATGGCTTCTACCCAAATAAATGAAAACATATATCCACACAAAAACAAGGACATGAATGCTCATAGCAGCCTTATCCATAATAGCCCCAAAATAGAAATAACCAAAATGCCCATCAACTGAAGAATGGATAAATAGAATGTAGTATACCCATACAAGGGAAGATTATAGAAACAGATGAGGTACTGATATGTGCTATAAGATGAATGGACCTTGAACACATTAGGCAAAGTGAAATAAACCAATCACAAAAGATCACACACAATTCCATTTATGCAGAGCATCTAGAATAGGCAAACCTGTAGAGATAAGAAGCCGAAAATCCAGGGGCGATGGAGGGTTGTGGGTGATTGCTAAGGGGAACAGGGTTTCTTTCTGAGGTAATTAAAGTGTTTTGAAATTGATTCTAGTAATGATTGCACAACTCTGAATATGCTAAAAGCCATGGACTTATACACTTTAAATGGGTGAATTGTACGGTTTGTGGGTTACATCTCAATAAAGCAGTTTTATTTATTTTTTTGTTTTAGAGTGAGAAAGAGCATGCATGCACATGAGGCGGGGAGAGGGGCAGAGGGAGAGAGAATCTCAAGCAGACTCCACTCAGGGTGGAGCCCAATGCAGGGCTTGATCCTATGACCTGGGTTCATGATCTGAGCTGAAATCAAGTGTCCAAAGCTCAACCGGCCGAGCCACCCAGGTGCCCCTCAATAAAGCTGTTTTAAAAAAGGATTTGGGGTAGCTGGGAGTGGGAATGAAGACTGCCTGCAAATGGTCATGATGAATCTTTTAGGGGTGGTGAAAATGTTTTATTATAATGATGGTTTCACAACTTTAAATTTATTAATAATCATTGAGGCATACCCTTAAAATGAATAAAATTTATGGCATATAAAAAGTATTGATATATAACTTAAGTAAACTCTCAGAGGGCTTAGGATTCCAGCTCAACGGCAAGAAACAGTCTTGGTAAGAACTCAAATTTCTGGAATAGTATGCTTCCTGAAGCAGAAGTTCCGTAAGGCAGCATAATTTGTGGCCAGCCTCAACACCCAGAGGCGTTGCTGCTAACAATAGTATTTCACAAATTCCAGGTGACTAGTCCCATGCTGGTTTTCCACTGGTTAGGTGGCCAAGAAAAGGCAACTTGTAAAGATGAGCACTTGGTCATGGCCCCACGTGAACCTTCAGAGCACACAGCTATGTATAGTAGTCTTGCCAGCAGGGCATGGCCATCCATGGTATCTTCTTACACTGCAGTGTAAGAAGATAACTTCTTGGGACACAAGTCATCTGAGCCCACTGGATTGGATTGCTTCCTGGCAGATGAAATGTTCTAAAACCCCCAGAGAATGCCAAAGTTCAAATAGATGGGGACCGGGGGGGAGGCGTTCATCTACAAAACTCCAGGAGAAGTCAGGAGTTCAGAATTTTTCTGCACCAAGTAGAGTCATACCCAGCTGGTGCCTCTGCTCTCTCCCATGCCTGGCAGGCCAGAACATACCCATATGGCTAGCCATCAATGCAGGCAGAACTGTATCTATGATCCAGACGGGATGTCTGACTTGGAATGGCAAGGAAAGAGCTTTGTCTGATTACCTGTTTTCTCTGCCAGTCAGGCCCATCAGGATTCCACTAAGACCATGGAGCAGGTAAAAGCACGAACCTAGTTTCTGGTCAAACGTGGAACCCTGATCACTCACTTAGCTTAGCTACCTACTGTGATATTCACAACTCCAGAGGCATCCCAAAAAACCCTTCAAGTAGCACATGAATAAGATGTTGCCTTGGTCTTAGGCTGAGAGCTACCAACCACCAGGAACCAACCTAATGTGGCCCACTACACAGTACCTTGTCCAAGATCAGAACCATACCTGGCAATTGAAAGCAAACAAACATGGATGGAGAAATTAAGTGAAAGGATGACATACTAGTACAGCCCATCTAATCTGTGTGGGTTGAAGTGCTCAGGCTGGGCTAGAGGCCCAGAGTCCTTAAGACAGTAGGATCTCTGGAGAAAAATCAGAAGAGCTGGAAATGTGGGTTTGGGGGTCATCTCAAAGGGTAAGTGGTAGTGACTGCATGAAGCAGGACTTGAGGTCTTTCTCAGGCACTTACCAGCTAATTATCTAAGTAGAAAATTTACTTTTCCTGGCCAAACCTCAAGTTCATCATCTGTAGAACTACCTGTCTTTAGGGTTGTCAAATATAAGAGAATTTCTTCTATACCTCTGAAGCCACAGGAATAAGTGAGATACTCTCCCCCACTCCCAGGATAGGTTCAGAATAAGACAGAAAGAGCAGGGGATGCCTGGGCGGCTCAGTTGAGTGTCTGACTCTTGATTTCGATCTTGGAGCCCAGTTGGGATTCTCTCTCTCCCTCTCTCTCTCTGCCCTTCCCACATTCTCTCTCTCTCAAAATAAAAAAAAAAAAAAAAGGAGAGAGAAAGAGCAGAAAGACGTAATGATAACAAAAAGACAGCAAACATGTAAGAACTGATTTTATATTTGCTGATAATCAAGAACAAAGCAGGATAAAAATATAGGTTACCAAGATAGGGAAGGCAATTTCTGTTTAAATATAAAATGTGACATTTACATGACAGATTCTCAGGAAAGAAGTGGTCTGAAAAAACAGCAGCATTGGATGATTGTTTTATAAATGTAGTGTTCCAATTTTGAATATGCCTATTTAAGAAATTTCATTTAAGTTTCTTTAAATTGAGGTTTAGGTTACTAACTTGCCAATAACCCACTAATTCTAAGAATTGTCACATTTTACATTATCTATTATACGACTCCCAGTAAGAGGAGTTTAATTGGAGTTTAGAGTTTAGTGCAAAGTGAAAACAGTGATTTCTCAGGACACAGAGGAATATACTATTTGATAGGCAGGTCAGGGGTAAACATGACTCTGAATTTGGATCCACCAACACCTGAGTTTTAATTTTGGCTTCACTATTTACTAGCTCTCTGAACTTCAAGTCACAACATACCCAAGCTTCAATTTTACCATCTTGGAAGTAGTCATAATACTACATATCTTTTAGGTTTGGGTTAAGAATTAAATGAGGCATCATCAAGATGTTTATAAACTTTATCCTACAAAACAGTATAGCATTTGGTCATGAAAAAGAATCAGTTGTTAAACATTTATTACTTTTCTGAACCCAATATGTCAGGTGAGTATATACACTATAACGAAAGAAACATTGGGACTCATAACTGTAATTTAGGTAATATTTGGTTTCTAGCAAAATTTGGAATCTTCTAGACTCGGAAGTTCAACCTTGGCTGCACACTGGAATCACCAAGAAGCCTTTAAATATTGATATCCAAGCCCCCATCAGAGATTCTGCTTTACTTGGTCTGCAGTATGGTTAGAGATTTCTAGATGTACAGCCAGGCTTGAGACCCACTGCTCTAGAGAAAATTGTCAAAAATACAAGCTGGGGAACCACACCATTTAATTCTAATGTAAATTTAGCTAATCTAGCCTGGGTGTAGCCTAAAGTACCTTGGATGAGCATGAATATACTGAAAACAAGGCTCAGCTTTCTGTTCCAAGACCAGTTCATTAACAGGAATCACTGGACTCAAAACAAAACACCTTCTTGCTGGCCTCCTCACCAGGTGCCCTCAGAAAAGTTGCTTATGGCCAGGCTGTGTTGTGCTTGTGATTGGTTTTCCAGAGAAACAGAACCAATAGAATGTAGGGTGTATGCGTGTATGCATATATTAATTATGAGAAAATGGCTGGTGCCATTCTGGAGGCTAACACTTCCAACATCTGCAATTGGCAAGCTGGAGACCCAGGAGAGCCGATGGTGTGGTTCAAGCAGGTTTGAGATTCAAGAGTCACTATTTTAGTTAGAGCCTGAAGGCAGAGAAACCAATGGATATTCCAGCCAGAAGGCAATCAGGCAGGAAGAGTTTCCCCCTACTCACAGGAGGGTCAGCCTTTTTATTCTATTCCTTCAACTGATTGGATGCTGCCCATCCACATTTGAGAAGAGAATCTCCTTTATTCAGTCTACTGATTCACATGTTAATCATATCCACTGAAATCTTGCCATTTGCAACAATGTGGATGGAACTGGAGTGTATTTTGCTAGCTGAAATAAGTCAGAGAAAGAGAAATATCACTCATATGTGGAATTTAAGAAACAAAACAGATGAACATAGGGGAAGGGAAAGACAAATAAAATAAGATAAAAACAGAGAGGCAAACCATAAGAGACTCTTAAATACAGAGGACAAACTGAGGATTGCTGGGGGATGGGCTAAATGGGTGATGGGCATTAAAGAGGGCACTCGTTGGGATAAGCACTGGCTATTGTATGTAAGTGATGAATCACTAAATTCTACTCCTGAAACAAATACTATGCTATATGTTAACTAACTTGAATTAAAAAAAAAATAATAAAAAAAATGACATTTAGTACCCAATTTTACAAAATGCTAATCTTATCTAGATATACCCTCAGAGGCGCGCCTGGGTGGCTCAGTCGGTTGAACGTCCGACTTCCGCTCAGGTCATGCATGATCTCTTGATCTGTGAGTTCGAGCCCCGTGCCGGACTCTGCGCTGACAGCTCAGAGCCTGGAACCTGCTTCAGATTCTGTGTCTATCTCTCTCTCTGCCCCTCCCCCCCCCATGCTGTGTGTCTCTCTGTCAAAAATAAATAAACATTAAAAAAAATTTTAGATATACCCTCAGAAACACACTAGAATAATGTTTGACCAAATGTCTGGGCACCCTGTGGCCAACTCAAGTTGACACATAAAATAAACCATCACAGTGGTATTTGATCTTAAGCCCTATCTGCTGCTCCTGCAGGAAACACAAAAAGGCACCCAGGAGAAGGAGTAAGGAGACTGGAGACAGCTGTCCGGTTCTCTGTAGCCTAGTTTCCTAGTTTCCTTTCCTGGTAACTGAGGGGAAAGAATGAGAAATTTACAGACTGCTATGTAACTGACTTCCAAATCTATAGGTTTCTAAAGCACTTAGTCATGGTGGCTTGGAGAACTGCTACAATCAATTCTGTTTCCCTCACCAGCACATGGGTCATGGAAAGGAGAAAGCATCAAGTAATAGGGAGAAGGTGAATGAATGTTTCCCTCTGGCCTAGAGAAGTCTCATTCATGTTTTTACTTTAATATTACTGAGATACCACAGTCTTAAATATTTTAGTTTACTAGAAGCATTAGGGCTACTAAATAATCTTCACCACTACTGCACTCCATTCCTAGATAATTCTTTTTTATAAAATACTTTGCTTGGGTTCTTAAAGCTTTGCATTAGTTTTTTTCCTCCCTACATACTCCACTTGTGTCATTGGAACTTAACCTCTGTGACTCTACATGCTAAGCTCTGATTGTTAAATAGACGCTTCTCTCTGCACTCTGGACTTTTCTCAAACTCCTGCCATCTGGAAATGCAACCCAGCCTTTTAGAAGCTCAAAAAGCCCGTGTTGTATAATAATACCCAAACCTGGAAGAAAAGCAGTCACCCTAAATATCCCGAAGTTCATGCATTTCTCCTGTAGGAGGCGCTCTCCAACCCCTCCGTGCAAACGCCTGTCTCTGTTATCTTTGAGTATCATCAGTGCTTCCCAGACCAGAGACCTCAGCCTCACCCGGGAACTTGTTAGAAACATAAATTCCCAGGCACGGCCCCAGACCTAGTCAATTGCAAACCCTGGGAGCGGAGCTTAGCAATCTGTTGTAACAAGCCTTCCAGGTGAGGCCGATGCCTATCTTTGTGAAGTTTTGTGCTAATGAGAACGTACTCTGCTGCCTCAGAGCTATACTGACACACCTCTACAAACGAATGTTCCTTTCTCTTCCAACTCATTAGGTGGGAAAAACAGTTTCATAACCCCGTCTGTGGGCCGATGCTCTCAGTGTTGCACACAAAGGAGCAAAACATCAACCGATTCCTACCTGGATTTCTGAACAGCACAGGCATGAAAAGGGAAGGGATGAAGAGGCACGAAGCAGGAGGAGACAGCCAAAGTTGTGAGGTGAACTAGCACCTCTTTTATTCTTTTTTTAAAAATTGTTTTTAATGTCTTATTATTTTATCTTTAAGAAAGAGAGAGAGAGGGGCGCCTGGGTGGCGCAGTCGGTTAAGCGTCCGACTTCAGCCAGGTCACGATCTCGCGGTCCGTGAGTTCGAGCCCCGCATCAGGCTCTGGGCTGATGGCTGGGAGCCTGGAGCCTGTTTCCGATTCTGTGTCTCCCTCTCTCTCTGCCCCTCCCCCGTTCATGCTCTGTCTCTCTCTGTCCCAAAAATAAAAAAAATAAACGTTGAAAAAAAAAATTTAAAAAAAGAAAGAGAGAGAGAGAGATTGCATAAGTGGAGAGGGGCAGAGAGAGGGAGACAGAATCAGAAGTAGGCTCCAGGCTCTGAGCTGTCAGCACGGAGCCCGACACAGGGCTCGAACTCACTAACCTTGAGATCATGACCTGAGCCAAAGTTGGACACCCGGCTGAGCCACCCAGGCACCCACACCTCTTTTATTATTTTTGTTTTTTTTTTTAATGTGTTTAATGTTTTATTATTTTATCTTAGGGAGAGAGAGAGCGAGCGAGCAGGGGAAGGGGCAGAGAGAGAGAGGGAGACACAGAATCCCAAGCAGGCTCCAGGCTCTGAGCTGTCAGCACAGAGCCCAACAAGGGGCTTGAACTCGTGAGCAGTGAGATCAGGACCTGAGCCAAAGTCAGACGCTCTACCAACTGAGCCACCCAGGTGCCTCAAACCTCTTTTATTCTAATAGAGAGACATTAACATGGCTTTTCGTAGGTTCCATTCTGAATATTTATTTTTAAGTGATTTTCACATTAGTCTACCAGAGTAGAAGCCACTGAAGCGGAGCTTTTCAAACCTGAGAGTGTATCAGAACTCCCTGGAAGGTTGGGGGAGGGGGAGTTTGCTAGCTCGAGCTTCTTCACCCTGAGATCCGGATTCGGTAGGTCTAGGATGAGGCCCATGACTGCACTTCCCAGGTAATGCCTTGTTACTAGTCTTTCGACCACACTTTAACGCTGCACTAGAGGACAGAATCCATGCCTCAAGCATTTAATAAGTGCCCAGTGTGTTCCAAACGCTACATTAGCTACCTAGAAAAGAAAGAACACAATTGATTTTCAATAGGTTCCTAGTCTTATAGGAGCAAAAAGATACACAGTTTTTTGGTCAGCTTTAGATTTATTAAAGAGAAAGTTCCCATGACAGGGGGATAATAACAGTAGCCACTTTGCAGCACCATTGAGAAGATTTTTAAAAGATCATACGTGGGAAAGCACAGACTGTCAAGAACTTTTCAGCAACGGCTGGCACACAGCAGATGCCTAGAGCTTGGTTCTTGGAGGTGGTCGTATAGGAAAAGGGGAAGCGGGAGGCCAGTCAGTGGTGGGCTTCTGAAGAGTCAGTCAAGCAAAGGGGAGCAGGAGTCACTCACCAGAGGCTGTGGGTGTGCTCACTGATGGCCACAGCAGGCAGTTGATGAGAAAACGAAAGCCCCGGTGCAGATAGGGGTATAAATGTTTCTCCAAACCAAGTGGCAGGGAGCACATCTTGAAAATCCAGCAACAAAATTCAGCAGACGGGAGGAAACAGAAACAGTTGAAGGAAAGCAAAATATGTATTCTGGGAAACTCTCAGAAACATGGCTCACTGCATCCTACCCTTCCGCACCAACCGCAACATGGAATGGGATTGGATTGCCTGCGTTTAAAAGCCATGCACCAGATGACCTGAATAAATCAATGATCAGGAGGAAGTTGGTGGAAGTTCTGTTGAATCACCCAAAGTAATTCTGTTTCCTCTTTCAAAGCCTTTGTTTCTGTAGAGGCAGAGGTTCACAGAACCTTGATTGCACGTTGGAATCTCCTAGAGAGCTTGAAAAAATACTGATGTTTGGATCTCACCTGCAGAGACTCTCATTTAAATGGTCAGGGTTTCGTCAGGGAATAGAGAATTCTCTAACGATTCCAATGTCCAGCCAAGACATATTTTGTCAGTCCAAAGGATGCCTAAGCAGATTGCGTGGGAGGTACGAATTTGCATGGTCCTGGAGGTTCATTCCCTCTATCCTTTCAGTAGATTAGCAAAGAGCTGGCCCACCAGGTCTGAGTTCACTCAGAGGAAAACAGGCTAATACAGACAGCTGATCTCAGAAGGCTTCGTTTTTCTATTCTATATTTTAATTTATATCTTTCTTTTTTTATTTGCTAAAAGTAAAAGAAATGTCATGGGAATGCCTACATTTTCAAATAGAAGTAGGGAAAGTAACTTCCCACTGAATAAATTTAAGGGGAGAGTGGAAGTAAAGAAAGAGTAACTTCAGCAAAACGGCATATAAGGAGGTCCCAGCCCCCACTACCAGCCCTCCAAAGAGCTCCCACAAAATAATTTAACATGAATCACTACATTGTACACCTGAAACTAATATTATACTCTATGTTAACTGTACTAGAATTTTAAAGGTTAACCAAAAAAATAATAATTTAACAACTATCCATGGATGAAAAGAGCACTGGGAATGCTCCAGATTATAATTAAGAAGCTATGGCAACCCAGAGGAGCACAAAAACCAAGAATGGCCACACAGAGAAGGTAGGAGCCATTTTACCTGCCCCCTTGCCCCCCAGCAGGCCAGCACAACTCAGTGCCAAGAGGAATCCCCTACACCATGTGTTCCTCTAAGGGGGATAAGGAGAGCAAAAGGATCCCAGAAGCTTTTAACACTAAGGACTCCAGCAGCTCACACTCCTTCCTTGGATCCCCACAGCCTTCACTGCCAAGGACCTAAACAATCTTGGCCAATGGAGACCTCAGCTGCTGGAGCCGCTGGGAGCCCAAGCCAGTGTACCCCCTCCCCCTGAATCAACCCCACTGTGGCCCACCTCCCTTTCACAGCCCTGTTACCACTGCATTCACACTCACCCACTCCATATCTGGAGATGCTACATACCCACCAGAGCCAGGGACACCATGGACTTGTTGGAACTCAGAACGTGTCCATAGAATGAGCATCACCACATGTCCCTGGATATTGCACCAGACCTAGCACTGCCACCCCCCCTCCAGCTGACACCCCTTTGTCCACCTACAATTGAAAGTCTCTCCCTGCTGATGCTAATCCTGAAAGTCTGGAAGAGGTGATTACTTCTTCAAGTGTACAGATAGAAACACAAGGCTACAAGGAACACAAAAATTCAGGCAAACATGACACCTCCAAAAGAACACAACGAATTTCCAGTCGCTGGCCCCAAAGAAATGGATACCTATGAATACCTGACAAAGAAGTCTAAAATAATTGTTTTTTTTTTAATATTAAGTTTATTGTCAAATTGGTTTCCATACAACACCCAGTGCTCATCCCAACAGGTGCCCTCCTCAATGCCCCTTGTTTTAAAGAAGCTCAGTGGGCTCAGCTGAGCTCAGACAGACAACTCAACAAAATCAGGAAAGCAATACATGAATGAAACAAGAAGTTCAACAAAGAGATGGAAATCATTGGAGAAGAAGTTCTGGAGCTGGAGAATATAATGAATGGAATACAAAAAATGCAGTCGAGAGTTTAGACAACAGACCCGATCAAACAGAAAAGAGAATCAGCAAACTCAATAAATCCTTTGAAATTATCCATTTGAAGGAGACAGAGGAAAAAAGAATGAAACAGAATGAAGGAATCCTGCAAGGTTTATAGGACACCATCAAGTGAATTGTTGGGAGTCTCAGAAGAAGAAAAAGAGGAGAAAGGGATCGGAGAGATTGGCTAAACAAACAATGACTGAAAACTTCCTGAAACTGGGGAAGGAGACATCCACATCCATGCAGCCCAAAGAATCCTAAATAGGCTGACTACAAAGAGGTCCATATGGAGACATATTCTAATTAAATTGTCAAAAGGCAAAGGCAGAGAGGGAATTTTGAAAACAGCGAGAGAAGAGTGACTCACCACACAGAAGGGATTCCACAGTGAGGCTACCAGTGGATTTCTCCACAGAAACCTTGCAGGCCAGGAGAGACCGGGATGATATATTCAAAGAACTAAATGGAAGAAAAACTGCCAACCCAGAATACTACATCTGGCAAAAGAATTCTTTAGAGATGAAGGAGAGATAAATCTTTTTCGGACAAAAACTGATACAGTTCAACACCATTAGACCTGTGTTACAGTAAATGCATAAGAGAGTCCTTCAAATTGAAATGAAAACATGCTAAACAATATGAAAGCATAAATCTCAAAATAGACATTAAAACTGGCTATAGAGACAAAGAAGTTTATTGTATGACAAAAGGGTTAATTCGACAAGAAGATATGACAATTATGAATATATTCACCCCCCAACATCAGAGCACCTAAATTTATAAAGCAAACATTGACAGATCTGAAGGGAGAAATTTATAGCAATGCGATAATAGCGGGAGTCAATACCTCACTTTAAATAATGGATAGAACATCCAGACAGAAAATCAATAAAGATACGCCTGACTTGAAAAACACTAGATAAAAAGGACCTTAAAAAAGCTAAACTCAGATACAGAGTAGAATGGTGGTTACCAGGGGTTGGAGGGTGAGGGAAGTTGGGAAATGGGGAGTTGTTGGGCCTAGGGTACAAACTTCCACTTATATAATGCATATTTTCTGGGGATTTCATGTACAGTATAGTGACTACAGTTAATAATACAGTTGACCCTTGAATGCTGACCCCTCCAGCAGTCAAAAATCCATGTATAATTTTTGACTTTCCCAAAACTTAACTGCCAATAGTCTACTGTTGACCAGCAGTAACCCTACCAATGACATAAACAGTCAATTAAAACATATTTTGTACGTTATATATGTTGTATACTATATTCTTATAATAAAGTAAGCTAGCAAAAAAACAAAAAAAAAGCAAGCTAGAGAAAAGGAAATGTTATTAAGAAAATCATAGGAAGAGAAAAGACATTTACAGTACTGTACCGTCTTTATCAGAAAAAAATCCATGCATTTCAAAGCCTGTGTTGAACGTTCAAGAGTCCACTGTACTGTATTGAATACTTGCAATCTGTGAAGAGAGTAGATCTTAAGTACTCTTGTCACACACGCAAGAAAAAAAGGAAGAAAAAAAAGAAAATGGTAACTATGTGAGGTGCTGGATATGTTCACTAGCTGAACATATGTGGTAATCATTTCACAATATACACGTATATCAAAACACCAAGTTGTACACTCTAAAGAAAAACTAAATCAGAGACTACAGTTTGAATATATCCCTAGACCAAACATTAATAGTCACATAAACAAAATATGAAATTGTTCTGATTTCTCTGAAATGCTGACCCAAGGAAGCTGAAACAAAAAAAGAGAGAAAGGCAGGAAAGTGTTTTCTAACTACACTCCCTGAATCAAGTCAAGCTTGTTTAACATACTGGTTATGTTACTTTCACCTATCAGATGGCAAAAGCTTAGAATATCTGATAACACTGAATATTGGTGAGAATGTAGGAAAATGGAACCCTCATACTCTGTCAGGAGAGTCATTCAGTCACACCATTCTGGAGAGTAATCCAAGAGTACTTAGTCAATAGTGTACTATATCCTCTGTGATAGAACAACCCCATATTGCATACACCCAGAGAATCATACACACAGGTCACAAAGTGCTCATGTACAAGGATGTTCGTTGCAACATTGTTTGGGAAAACCAGCAACTGTAGGGAATGGATAAATAAGAGTTTAGCTTCCAGGCTTTGTATAGAAGCCACTTAGGAAATATATAGTGCAAGGGATGTTGCATCAGGCAACTTACAGTATCCATCATTTAAGTCTGGTTTAAATCGAAATTCTTAAGATCACACTAGAATACCAAAAAAACCTCATGGAACACCTGACTTCTGGAGTCCATGTCAGATCCAACCAGAAACTGGCAAGTTTCCATGTATTTCTCCAAACACAGTTTAGTAGCTCCAAGTAGAAGATCTGTGATATGCCACAATTGTCCACCCCCCACTGCCCCCACCCATGATCAAAGGCATCTCCTCCAAAGATGTAATCTTTTATGCTTTGCCATAAAATCCCTTCCTAAGTCAATTCTTTCAACAACCCAAACTGGAAATTAGAGACAAAATTCCTTTACTAAAATATGAGTTGTGACCGCAATATTGTTTGCAGTAATGAAAAAATTGAAAAAAATCTGTGAGTATAATTTGCCAATGGAGTCTTTCTCATCTCTCAAAGATGTTTAAGACCCTTTGTTCCCTTGCAAAGTTAAACGTTAGCAATAGTAGTGGTTTCAATCCCTAGGTTTTATTTGAAGTGTGTTTCTTTCTCACCAACTATTTTCAAACTTAAAATCCATTTCCCCTGAGGGCTCCAATACTGAATATAGTGGCATAGTGTCCAGTTTTTCCAAAAAGTACTCGTTTCCAGCCTTAAGTCATGGTATCTATTTCTTCTGCGTATTATGATGAAGCTATAAAATAAAAAAATCTCTAAAGTAAGATTTTTCCTCATATTTAGGATGATTACATGATTTATCATTTAAACCAGGATATATCTAAGAATGGAAAAGCCTACAGGCCCAATCAGCCTTACCCATGTAAGGCAAAAAGTAGTCTGATTGGAACAAATGTACCTTCCCTGAGGTGATGCAGAGACTTTCAGTCCCTTCTTCCTTTGTTCTTTGGTGCATGCTCATCGCAAAGCTGGGAAAATGAGCCCCCGAAAAGGCAGAAGGGAAGAAGAACCAGGAAGTGAAGTGTCTAAGGGTTTGGGACTCCACTGTGGGAGTGGGGGTGAGGTGGAGGGGGGAGGGTCGTACATATTTCCAATAGATTGTAAACCTAGTGTTAACTAAACAGCACAGCTTTTATTTGGTATTTCTGAAAATGAATCATCTTTACTTCTCAGAGGAAGGGGCTCTAATAATAATTTGTGTGGAACCATAGGTGAAAATTAGGGCTGTTTGAGATGAACTGATATAATGGTCAGTGATTAACCAACTGAGAACCAACCAGAAATCATCTAGTGGGAGAACCAACTCTTGAGCCTATTGAGGGGCTACTGAATCCAGAGTTAGATTCTCCACTGTTTCCTACTTGGTTCTGAAATCATAATGGACTTAGGGACAACTGATTTACTCTGAGGACCACTGCCCAGCACCCACCAAGAGACAGAATGAAGTGGCCATTTTGTGACTTTATTTATTTATTTATGTATTTTGCTTTGTGATTTTTAAAAAAAAAAATTTTTTTTAACGCTTATTTATTTTTGAGACAGAGAGAGAGCATGAATGGGGGAGGGTCAGAGAGAGGGAGACACAGAATCTGAAACAGGCTCCAGGCTCTGAGCTATCAGCACAGAGCCCGACGCAGGGCTCGAACTCACGGACCGTGAGATCATGACCTGAGCTGAAGTCGGCTGCTTAACCGACTGAGCCACCCAGGTGCCCCATTTGCTTTGTGATGTTAAAGTGGCAAATGTTGGTCTTCCATCAGTGAAGAGTTTTTTCTAGACAACGCAAGTCTCCAAATTTCAGAAATAAAAATCAGAATATACCAATAACCAGTATACCCATACTAGTTTTTAAAAAAGCAGTGAGAGAAAAAGAGAGAGAGAGAGAGAGAGAGAGAGAACAAAAACACAAAGAAACTCCACCTTCTCCACCCTGACATAAAAGTACCCGGTACTGATTTTTTAAAATTAAATAAAAGGTTCAGCTTTATTTAAATATTTTTACTTAAAAAACTTCATATGTATTAACTATTATATTTTGCCCTTTAATTTTCTTAAATGAGGAATATTCCACATTGAGTTAAATACACAAATCTGAAACTCACAATGTGAGGTGATTGTGTTACCAGTAGGAGAGCCTGTGTTGTGTGAATGGAGGTTTCAGTTCTTGGATTTGCCAGGAAAGACTTAAATGAGGATCCGAGTTCACATAAAGACAGCCAGAAGGAAGGTAGCAAGAACAAAGCAGTTTATTAAAGACAGTATACTCTGGTCAAGGCCAGAGGTGGCGACTGCTCTGAGGCTACAGAGGTCCTTTCTTTTTATGTGAGGTGGGGTGGATGTCTAGGGTCCTGGACCGGGTGGTCTCTGAGGGAGGCTGCTTCCAATCCTTTGGGGAACTCCTCCCACAGGTTGTGAGGAGGAGTTTTTGACCCTACCCTGTTTATGCTGGAACCATCATGGCAGCCTTCCCCGCCATGGAGGGCACGGCTAAAACCACAATGCAAATGCAGTATAATGAGTCTAGGGCTTACCCTGGGGCAGAGCTGGAAGAGGAGAGCACATGTCCTACACCTGTGGCTCTTAGTCTATTAGCCCCAGGGTCTTAAAAACCAGAAGGCCAGGATGATGAGGGACCTTGGAAGTCACGAAGTCAGGATGTTGTGCCCCCAGACTTCTAAATGTGTGATGTTGTGCCTCTGGGTTTCTAACACGTAACCTATTTATCACTGTCCTTGCCTGCGGGTCATGTCTGTCTACTCCCTCATCCGACTGATGGATATACACATATGCCCTCATGTGCAACCCACACTGTATCAAGACTCGGGATATTTCCATCGCTTCGGGGGGTTTTCCTGTGTCTCTCTCAGTCAATTCCTGCTCAGCCCCAGAGGTGAAAGATATTGATTTTCATCACAATAGATAACATTCGCTGCCTCTAGAACTTCATAGCAAAGAAATCATATAGTGTGTACTTTTGCGTTTGTCTTCTTTGAAAGGAATCCGTGTTGCTGCATGTAGCAGTTTAATCCTTTCTTATTGCTCACTAGTATTTCACTGTGTGTCTATACCACTAGCTCTTCATCCTCTCTCCTGTTAGTAGACGTCTGGGTTGTTTTCAGTTTTGTGAAGAAGGCTACTACACAAACGTTACAGCATATGTTTGTTTGTGGACATATATTTTCATTTCTCTTAAATGGCTAAGAATGGGATTGGTGTGTTTATGAAAATATGATCTAGGAGTGGTTTTGGCGCATTTCTGGAAATCCAGTATCTTCCTCTTTACCTTTTTAATTGGAGTACCTAGGTTTTACATTCAATGTAAATAAGTACAATGTAATTATTGTGGGTGGCTTTTGATTTTTATTTGTTTTCTGTTTGGCCCGTGTTTTCTTTGTGCCTTTGTTTTTCTCCTACCTTCCTCTGGGTTAATCAAGTTTGGTTTTGTTGTTATTTGGTATTCCATTTTATCACCTCCATTTCCTTTATGTAATTCTTTGAGTTATTTCTTCTTTTGTATGTTTGTTTATTTTTGAGAGAGACAGAGTGTGAGCTCCTGCACAAGCAGGAGAGGGGCGGGGGGAACAGGGGATCAGAAGCAGGCTCCGTGCTAACAGCAGAGAGCCCAATGCGAGGCTGGAATTCATGATGAGATCATGACCCCAGCCCAGCAGGGGCTTAACCAATTTAAGATTGTCTTATCTTGTTATGCATTATAGTAAGGTGTTATAAATCCCACAATATAATGATACATTGTTACTATTTTTGCTTTAAAAATAAATAACATTTTCTAGAAATTAACGAATGTGTGATACAGATAAATAATTTTTTGTTTGTATACACATTTATTCTTTTTTAAAAAATTTATTTACATTACATATTTTACTCTTTTTTTTTTTTTAATGTTTATTCATTTTTGAGAGAAAGAGAGTGCGAGCAGGAGAAGAGTAGAGAGAGGAGACACAGAATCTGAAGCAGGCTCCAGGCTCTGAGTTGTCAGTGCAGAGCCTGATGCTGGTCTCAAACTCACAAAATATGAGATCATAACCTGAGCCGAAATTGGAGGCTTAACCGACCTAGCCACCCAGGGAAGCCACACATTTATTCTTTCTGATACTGTTCGTTCTTTCCTACAAATTTGAGCTTCCCTCTAGTATCATTTCCCTTCACAGTTAAAGAACCTCTAGTATTTCTTTTTTTGTTGTTTTTTTAAAGTATCTTTTAAAGGGGCGCCTGGGTGGCTCAGTTGGTTAAGTGTCCGACTTTGTCTCCGGTCACCATCTCCTGGTTCGTGGGTTCGAGCCGGGCTTTGGGCTCTGTGCTGACAGCTCAGCCAGAGCCTGGAGCCTGCTTTGGATTCTGTTTGTTTATTTTTGACAGAGAGAAAGAGTGCACAAGTGGGGAAGGGGCAGAGAAAGAGAGAGGGAGAGAGAGAATCCCAAGCAGGCTCCAGCACTGAAGGCACAGAGACCTATGTGGGGCTCACAAACCGTGAGATCATGACCTGAGCCAAAGTCTGACACTTAACACACTGAGCCACCGAGGTGCCTGAAACTTCTAGTATTTCTTATAGTACTGGCTGAAGATAAATTCTTTAGCTTTTGCTTGTAAAGGTATTTATTTTACTGTTATTTTTGAAGGATATTTTTACTGAGAAGGAATTCTAGGTTCACAGATTGGTTTTTTCTTTTAGCATTTTAAGGATGTTGTTTCATTGTCTTCTGGCTTCCATTCCTTCTGATTAGTCAGCAAAAACCCCCTATTGAAGATTCTGGATCTGTGAACTGCTCCCCAACCCCCACCAATCTGGGAAAAGCCTTGGGCATCACCTGTGCAAGTATTTATTCTGCCCCATTTTTTTTGGATTTTTTTTTTTTTGGATTTTTCTCTTGGATTTCAATTACATTTCAATTACAAATCTCAGAGGATTTGTTCAGTTTTTACACTTGTTTTCTTATTACATTTCGGTTTGGATAATTTGTAACATATTCACTGATTTTTCCTCTACTCTGTCAAGTCTGCTATGAAGCCCAACTAGTAAAATCTTTATTTCTAACATTGTCTTTTCCAGTCCTAGCATTTCCATTTGCATCTTTTCTATAGTTTCCATTTCTGAGATGAAATTCCCTGCCTGCATGTTTTCCATCTTTATATGTCACTGTTATTTTAAATTCCTTGTCTGCTGATTCTAACATTGTGTCCATCTGTGCATCCGCTTTTATTAGCTGTCACTTTTATTTCCTTCTTTTTGTATTCATAAAAAATCTTTTATTTTTAGGGGCACCTGGAAGGCTCAGTTGGTTATGTGTCCAACTCTTGATTTTGGCTCAGGTCATGATCTCACGGTTCATAGGGTCGAGCCCCACGTCGGGCTCTGTGCTAACAAACAGCTCAGAGCCTGGAGCCTGCTTCAGATTCTGTGTCTCCCTCTCTCTCTCTCCCCCTCCCCTGCTTGCACTCTGTCTCTCTCTCAAAAATAAGTAAACATTAAAAAATTTTTTTAAAGTGTTTTATTTCTTAAATTTTTTAAATTAAGTTTTTATTTCAGTTCCAGTATAATTAACATACAGTGTTATATTAATTTCAGGTGACAATATAGTGATTCCACAATTCCATACATCACTGTGCTCATCATGACAAGTGCACTCTTTAATTCCCATCAATCTATTTAACCCATCCCCTACCCATCTCCCTCTAGTAACCATCAGTTTGTTATTTCTCTCTCTCTTTTTTTAATGTTTATGTATTTTTGAGAAGAGAGAGCGGGGGGGGGGGCAGAGAGAGAGAGAGAGAGAGAGAGAGAGAGAGATTGAGCAGAGGATCTGAAGCAGGCTCTGTGCTGACAGCAGAGAACCTGATGACAGGTTCGAACTCACTAACTGCAAGATCGTGACCTGAGCTGAAGTCAGACATTAACCCCACTGAGTCACCCAGGTACCCACGGTTTGTTTTCTGTAGTTAAGAGTCTATTTCCTGGTTTCTCTCCCTCTCTTTTTTCTTTGCTTGTTTGTTTATTAAATTCCTCATATGAGTGAAATCATATGGTATTTGCCTTCCTCTGACTGACTTATTTTGCTTAGCATTATACTTTCTAGCTCCACCCATGTTGTAAATGGCAAGATTTCATTCTTTTTTATGGTTGAGTAATATTTCTATATATATATGTATATATATACATATATATATGACATCTTTATCCACTTGTGTATTGATTGACACTTGGGCTGCTTCTATACTTTGGCTATTGTAAATAATGCTGCTACAAATATGTCCTGCTTTTTTAGGTCTTATAACTATAGCAGCCCTAACAAACTAATATATAGACTATCCACTTCTCAATCGACTTGGAATGCTGGAGGGGAAAGCATGTTATTTATTAAGTGCCCTAAAATTCCCCGATTATCTGTCAAGTAGAAGCATTCAATTAATACTTATAGAATGACAATTTTAACAACTTCTTAATAAAAGCAAATTGCTTTTCTGATGTTTGTTCTGAATTTGTTTGCTCAATAGTATAATATCCTTAGAGAAGCTTAGATTGGCATTAACACTATCTGTAGTTACTCCAGTGGTTGATAGTGATAGCTTTGGGACAGTGGTTTATGTCACATTGATAAGGGTAAACACAGGTCACAAAGCATTGCAATCTTGATTATTACTTATCTGGAAATTCTTTATGGCTTGTTGAATGTCTGCATTTTACACAAAGCAATAGGCCTGAATCAGGGTTGATTACACCTTATAAATATACGACATATTTATAGAATAATGTCTTCAACTACAGGCAGGATAGTCAATGAAGGGAGTAAAGATTAGGGGTTAAGAGCACAGGCTCTGGAGTCTGAAACTCTTAGTTCAAACTCCAACTCTGCCATTAACGAGGTCTGTAGATATTTCTACATCTAAAAAGTGCAGGTAGGGGTGCCTGGGTTGCTCAGTCGGTTAAGCGTCCAACTCTTGATTTTGTGTGCACATTCCCTCTCTCTCTCTCTCCTCAAAATAAATAAACATTTAAAAAGTGCAGGTGACAACAACAGTACCTATCCTGTGTGGCGCTTTTGAGGCTTAAATGGGTTAACGCAAGCATGTGACTAGTGTTATGTGTGTGTTAAACCAGAAGAAAACAAAAGCTGGCAAGGAAATTAACAATGCCGGAAGGAGTTGTATTTCTCCTCCCCTATATAAATCTACGAAAAGAAGATGCTTGCATTACAGACAGAAATATGGCACTTTCCTTAAATCAGTGCACAACTTCCTCTTCTGGGTCTGGGGTGGGACAGCCCATGATACCAGGGGGAACCATTGGGAGACAGGAAGAAGAAGTAGAATCAGTGGCTGTGTTGAGATTTATTAGGAAGTTACATAGCATAAGAGATGTCAGCTAGTGCACTGCCCGCTTTACCCACCCCTTGATTACTTATGTGACAAATGTCTTAAGTTACTTTCTTTTTTTAATTTTTTCAAACATTTATTTTTTGAGAGACAGAGAGAGACAGAGCATGAGCAGGGGAGGGGCAGAGAGAGAGAGGGAGTCACAGAATCCGAAGCAGGCTCCAAACTCCCGAGTTGTCAGCACAGAGTCCAACGTGGGGCTCAGACTCATGAGCAGTGAGATCATGACCTGAGCTGAAGCTGGACGCTCAACCTACTGAGCCATCCAGGCACTCCAGTTACTAACTGTTAAGAGGGAACCAAGGCTGCAGGTCCAGATGAGAACCTGGTTTATGGAGTGGGAGTCCTCATAAGAAGCATAGGTAGGTATTCAGTAATCAGGAATAACTAGTACTAGAAAAAGTTCTCTACAATGGGAGAAGTTCGAATAGGGGGAATTTCATAGAAATTGTTAAAAAAAAAAGTTCAATTAGAAATTTATCCTGAAAGACAAAACTAAACAGGGTAAACATTTTCTCTTATGTTGAACAAAATTTAGATTATAATTTCAGCTAAGCCTTGAATAATGGAATGAAGTAGAAGAATCCTAGCTTTGACTTTTACAGGATAGTGGAGATGCCATCCTTTATAACCGACTTTCACAGCATGAGTGTTCTTGCAAAAATACTTACGGGTGTAATCAAATTTCTCAAGAGGCCTTTCTGAATCCTTGGATGGTTAACTTATTCCGTTTTGAAGCTCCTCTCATAACCTAATCATCCTCATTAATTTTTCCCCCTCATTTATTAACTGTCCTAGATATGTCAGGTTGCATGGCATCTCTTGTCTTTTATATGAATTTTGCTTTCCGTTACAACCTGGTAATTACAGGAGTTAAGTCATGAATTTTCAGAAAACAAAATCCTGTTAGAATAATTCCCATCTCTTGAGGAGGTGTAAATAATATCATGTTCAATATGAGCCATTTCCGACCGTTTGAACCATTATAAACATTCATGTGCTCACTTCGGCAGCACATATACTAAACATGTATAAAAACATGTAATTCAACATTTATAAAATCATGTGATTTCCTGAAATTGCCTTAAAATTTTGTTTTAAAGTAATATTAGAGAAAGGTTTAGGGGCAGGACTGCGTCTTCGTATATACATTTTCATGAAAGGTTACCAACTGGCATATTTTGCACAACAGCCCCCTGCATTTCTGTGTTTGATCATATCTACCATCTCATAGTTACAGTGAGAACACATGGAAATATTTAAGGAAGATGTGTCTCGGACGTGTGAAAGTGACGGTCTACTTTTTTGTGTTGTTAGGTAACTTATATCCCAACTTGAAATCAAACAAGAAAGCAGCCATAGATACTCACATTTGCACCAAGAGCATTTCATGAGGCCCTAGTAACTGAAACTGACCAGTAAAGCTGGAGATAGAAGTTAGCAAGTTACAGTTCTTCCTTTGGTCCTCAGCGACCCCCAGTCCAGACATCAGCATCTTAAGGCAGGTGCTAGATTTGTTCCTGTTTTGCTTAACAAATTATCATATACAGTTGTGAGCACTTTATTTAAATGTGACACTTTTTCAATGAGACAAGTTTAAAAAAAAATTCTTTTTTTAACTTTTATTTATTTTTGGGAAGAGAGAGACACAGCATGAGCAGGGGAGGAGAGAGAAAGAGAGAGACACAGAATCTGAAACAGGCTCCAGGCTCTGAGCGGTCAGCACAGAGCCTGACGCGGGGCTTGAACTCACAGACCGCGAGATCATGACCTGAGCCGAAGTGGGTCACTCAAGCGACTGAGCCACCCAGATGCCCCATCAATGAGACAAGTTTTTGAGTGCTTAGGCAGCCATAAGGAATAATCATTGTGCTACTCCTGCACTATTCCTTTCTATATATCATTCATATCGGAATGAATTAAGATTTTATGCAGGTGGATGCCTCTCTTGCATCATTTCTGTCTCAACTCAAAGATCACCTCTGCAAAGGCCATGTCTGACTAGCTCATGTCATATTCCTATATCACTTTCTATCTTGCCATCCTGCCCCATTTTCTTATTACTATGTGAAATTATCTTGTTCATTCATCTGCGTGGTTATTCCCTACTCCTCACCCCAAGAATGTAATCTCCTCAAGGACAAGGACTATACCCATCGTATTCACTATATCTCCAATGCCTAGAACAGTGGTTGTTTGGCACATATCAGATGTGTTGAACGAAGTAATGAATTATGAAGTTGCAAAGAGTCAGCTAAATTAATACACAGGAAGCTGAGCGAGTCTTAAAGTTTTATTGAAATATTTGCGTTAAAATATTGATATAAAAAATTAACTTGCAATTATTTATGGAGCACAGTGCAAGCGTCAGATACATTTTCTTTTCTAAACCCACGCTTCCATTATTCAAATATATTTTATCAGCTTCTGAGATCGCTTTCCTGCATTGGAGAGCTAAATTTGGAAAAAGTACCAGCATTTGTATGCAAATCTGGTACTCTCCCTGTCTATTTCTTGGAAATTTATATGCTCCCCAAAGGTAGAGCTAGACAGAAAATATGTGGCTTGAATGAGGTTTGCTTTAATTCAAGGCAATTTTTATTCTTAGTCAACAGAAGTTACACACTCATCTTACTATAGAAATGAAATTCTCTTCTTTTCAATACTCTTCTCTTTGAAAGAGCAATCCACATGACTGAGACAAATATACATGTCTAAGAACATTGAAATCATTCCTGGCAAAATCACTGTTTCATTTTCAGTGATTCATCTAATAATTCATCTTTCTAGCATGCACTGTAAATTTTAGTATGTGTGATAAATTAGACTATCAAAAATATTTCCCTGACTGATTTTTAAATGTTTATTTACCCTTGAGAGAGAGAGATACAGAGCATGAGTGGGGGAGGGGCAGAGAGAGAGGGAGACACAGAATCTGAAGCAGGCTCCAGGCTCTGAGCTGTCAGCACAGAGCCCGACGCAGGGCTCGAACTCATGGACAGCAAGATAACTACCTGAGCCGACGCCCAACCGACTGAGCCACCCAGGGGCCCCTCCTTGACTGTTTTTAAAAATACCTCAATAAGTAAGAAATAAATTAAGGAAAATATTGTTGCTCATATATGCACGATCAAATGTGAGGATAGCACACATTAATGAAATCAACAACCCATTCTTTAATTTTATTCATTAGTTCCAGCCTCTCCTCTAAATATCCTCTCCACTAAATCTATTACTGAATGAGCAATGAAATATAAAATCAAAGGTTTATGTTTTACTGTTTGTCAAAATTAGGCTAGGTTGATTAAAATTAGGCTAGGTGTCCTTCCCTTCTGGTAGATTTCCCACCACGAGCTTCCAAAAGAAAAGAAAAGAACGGCTTCTTCTCAAACATTATATCTGTGAAACTAGTGCTCTCCCACCAGGCCTCTGTTAGTGCTCTTACCCCAGGCCTCTATTAGAATTCAAGAACTATGTTACTGTTGTGTTGGAGAAACTCTTACAGCTATATAGTTTCGTAGCTGGGGGTAAAATTACATCCTATTAGATGTTCTCAGGTCAGTCAGTTTACACCCTTAACTTCAATTTTATTACTGTAATTAAAAAGTCAGGAGACTTTGGCTTAGAGCCAGTTTTATTCTGCATTCAGAAGTCAATGAGTGGCAGGGGTGCCTGGGTGGCTCAGTTGGTTGGGCGTCTGACTTGGGCTCAGGTCATGATCTCATGGTCTGTGAGTTCGAGCCCCACATTGGGCTCTGTGCTGACTGCTCAGAGCCTGGAGTCTGCTTCAGATTCTGTCTTCCTTTCTCTCTGCCTCTCTCCCACTCATGCTCTGTCTCTCTCTCTCTCTCTCTCAAAAATAAATAAACGTTAAAATAATGTTTTTAAAAAAGAAGTCAATGGGTGGGGAGTGGGCAAAATGGGTGAAAGGGAGTGGGAGATACAGGCTTCCTGTTAAGTAATAAATAAGTCATGGGGATGAATGGTACAGCATAATGAATATAGTTAAAAAAAAACAAGATTAAAAAATCCCTGTGATGGACAGTGGTTGATTCACCCACGTATGTTCAACCCCAGATAAATAATGTATAGTCAACTGTAGTAATTCTATTTCTCTTCCAAAGTGAAGTGAGGAAAATATTCTTGGGTTGATGATGACAGACCTACACTAAGGAATCTACCAACTCTAAAGGCTGCTATGCCTTTTGGAGTTTGATTTAGTAACATAATGAATTCTTTTTAAGTTTACTCATTTATTTTTGAGAGAGAGTGAGCACAAGTGGGGGAGGGGCAGAAAGAGAGGGAGACACAGAATCGGAAGCAGGCTCCAGGCTCTGAGCTGTCAGCACAGAGCCCGACACGGGGCTTGAATCCACCAACCGTGAGTTCATGACCTGAGCCGAAGTCGAACGCTCAACCAACTGATCCCCTAGGAAAGGAGTCCATAGCCATGATTCCATTTCACTAAGAAGAACCTCAGATTTTGGGTGCTGCTATGAATCAAATGTCCCAGAGATCTTCTTCACCTCGATGGTGAGACCAGCACCCTCTGAGCTTTAGTTGGACCTCTTTTTTAACTTTTTGTAGGCCAGGAGACTTTTGTCTAGCTTGCCATTCTTTGCAATGGCCCCTGAAGTCTCTGAACACTATCACTAGTTCTACCTACTTATTACACATGCTTTTGGGACCACTGGGGATTCTCCAAGATTTCAAAGATCCAGTACATTCCAACGTGGCATCTTCTTAGTAAAGTAATGCCCAGCAGTTTCAGTGCCTATAGACGGACGAGGGACTGGATTATTGCACTAAAATAACCTGAATCTGTAGACTTGCATTTTACAGTTGCCTCTCTTCCCTATAAACAAATGGAAGTGAGATTTACTAGCACACTGAGATTGTTATGTCTAGTCTGATAAGTGGATCTAGCATGTCTGAATTTCAGCAAAATGTTCTAACAAAGCCTCTCGTGCTAACTTTGTAAACAAATTGGAGAAATGTGAGCTGGCTATTGATTTATACTTGTTATTGCTATCATTGATTTATATTTGTCATTAACATTTAAATGCTCAGACCTTCAGAATGCTGACCAGTGGATCAAGGTCAACTTAGAGAAAGTTCTGCAGTGCCTGCTTTGAAGCACTGTCATCAAAAGTGCTCTATTCAATATTTTGTTTTTCAGTACGTTTCTCAGTGAACAAAATGAAAACAGAAAAAACATGCTTTAGGATCATTTCCCAATGATACAAAATTGAGGAACATGCCAAAATGATGAACAGCGGCAGCAGAATCCAAAAATAATTTGACAGGCTGGATCAAATCCAAAGAAAGCTGTTTTCATAAATAATATAAAAAGACGGTGAAGATCATGTAAAACATTGTTACAAAGAACCTGTGATAGGTAGAAGGAAAAAGGAGGTAGCCATATTCATCTATTTGGAGGACTATCGCAGGGAATTAGAGACAGATATATTGTCTATGCCTCCATAAAGTAAAACTCGGATGAACTTTGTGGCTCAATAATGAAAGGACTTTCATATTGGAGGCAAAGGATCTGAATTTTGAAAAGAATGATCTGGATTAGGATGTAGTGACATAGTGAGATTCCTACGGTTTACAAATTCAAACCAAAGCTAAGTGGCTGTATGCAGTTAGTTGCATGATATAGATACGTTTGAGAAGAGGAACTTAGAACTATCTTCCTGGGGGGTTATTTTTTTAATTAGCTTGTGGTTTTTTGTGTTTGAATTGTGTTGGAGAGCAAGAAGCCGGAGGCACTGTAGGAATGTCCTGAGGAAAGGGACGGAGCAGCATGAAACTGAAAGCAGTTTTATTCCCAGGACGGAAGGCTGCTGGGACTGCTCGTTCTCTCCAGAAGGACATCATATGGGCACCAGGCCTGGGGATAAGAATATTTTGTCTGGCGCCAGATGTACTCTTGACCCCGTATGGAATACACCGCAGGTACATGACCTGTCCAGATGCCAAATACTATGTTGTATGTGCTTGCTGTTATCAGACAATTTGCAAAAATAAAAGAGGCTTGAGCCAGGAGACCGGTGCTTTGGCTCCTGGAGAGTCTTAGCCTCCTGCTTTCTAATTCTCTGGTCACCGCACCTTTAGGACCTGTCTTTTTATTTTATTTTATTTTATTTTATTTTATTTTATTTTATTTATGTGTGTAGAAGATCAGAGATGCAGAAAGGAATGAGGAATAATAAAAATCATGGTATTAGTAAATCTAAATGTGTTTTTATGATATACAACAAAATTAATAATGTCTTAGTTTCAAATATTTGTAGGGTTGAATATAAGACCACAATGGTATATAATTTGGGAGGGAGGTATATGGATTTGTGCTGTTCCAGAAACCTCCAATTGTACTGGGAATGGGTAAAAGTGCCACTAATATTAAACTTTGGCAAGCTAAAAACTGCACGTTATAAAAATATTTTTTAGAAAACCCTGCATGTTATAATATCTAAGGCAACCACAAAAGAAGAGTAAAATATGTAACTTCTTAGTGAATAGAGATTAAAAGTCAAATTAAAAAAAATCAATCAACACAAAAGAGGTCAAGATAGAGAGGAAAAAGGAACAGAGAGCAAACAGAGGAAATATAAATCATGTAGTAATCACAGATATATAATCATATAATCAGCCAACCAACTCAAGAATCACTACGAACCCTAAGCAGGATTGGAAAAAGAAAGCACACTTAGGAGTAAAATTGCAAAAACCCAAGAAAAGGAGAAGAATCTTCAAAGCAGCCAGAAAAAAAGGCAGATCGTCTTAAAAATGAGCAACTAAAATGATAAGTTTACTTTTCCATAGACAAAATGGAAGCTAGAAGACAATGGAATGGCACCTCCAATTTGCTGAAGAAATTAGATGCCATAGCTACTTGGTAAAATCGATAAATAGTGAAAATGCCCTTTAGAAATGATGTAGGAGTAAAGGCATTTTCAAGAAAAAAACATTAAATGAGAGGTCATCACCAGCAAGCTCATACTATAAGTATAAAAGGGTATACTTCAGCCAAAAAATCGGGACATAACTTCATAAACGATTATCCTTCAAAATTGGATAAACTGGTGTTATGTAAAGCTCACCACCTTGTTATTTTTCTCCTTTCATACGGATCAGTGAAAATTTGATTATCTGGAAGGAGGAATGTACAGACTAATATTTTGGAGCAATGGCTTCATATTTATTTTATTTTCTGCAATGGTATTTAAAAGATATCATAAAACCTAAATAGAAAACTTATTATTGAATAAAATGCATGTAGGTATCCAATGAAAGTCTCTCTGAATTACCAATCTTATGCTAAATTAAGACAGATTCTCAAGTCATGTGTCAGCAGAGTCAAGCTTCCAATGGTCCTCTTCTGTGTTGGTAAAGAAATCTGACAAGTATTTATGATTTAAGAATACAGAGACATTCCTAAAAACAGTGGCCACGTTGCATCTCCGAGTTAACATTATGCCCAGAGCTACGATTTATCAAGTATGAAGAGTAATAAATAAAACTGTCCTTATCTGCAGATGACATGATTGTCTACATAGAAAATCCTAAAGGATATATAAAAATGCTCCTAAAACTTAAGTTCAGCAAGGCCACAGGATATAAGATAAACAGACAAAAATCAATTGTATTTCTATAGCCTAGCAGTAAACATGTAGGCAGCAAAATTTAAAATGTGGTATTATTTATGATTGCTCAAAAAAGGGAGAAATATGTAGGTGTCAATCCCACGAAAATGTATAGGACTTGTATGCTGAAAACAATGTAATACTAATGACAGAAATCAAAGAAGATCTTAATAAATTGAGAGACATACTTTGTCCACGGGTTGGAAGAGTCAACGTAGTAAATGTGCTCATTCTTTGCAAATAGATATGTAGGTTTAATACAATTTCAATCAAGAGCCCAGCAAAAATTGTGGATATAGACAAATCATCCTAAAGTGTATATGGAAAGGTAAAGGAATTAGACCAGCTAAAAAATTTTTGAAAAAAAAAGGAATAAAATGGGGGGACCAATCTACTTGGTTTCACGACTTATTGTATCGGTACAGTAATAAAGACTGTGATCTCGGGAAGGAATAAACACATAGACCAGTGGAAAAGAACAGAGGACTCAGTAATAGACCCACAAAAATGGACCCTCAACTGATCTTTGACAAAAGCGCAAAGCAATTCAGTGGAGGAAGAGTAGCCTTTTTTGATACATGGTTCCAGAGCAACCGGAAACTCGCTGGCAAAAAAAAAATGAACCTTGATTCAGTCACGCCTTATACAAAAATGAACTTAGGTGGGTTACAGGCTTAAATATAAAATGTAAAAGTATAAGGCTTTTAGAAAAAAGCATGGCAGAAAATCTTTGGGATCTGTGGCTAGGCCAAGAGTTCTCAGACAACACCAAAAGCATGATCGAAAGAAGGAAAAATCCATAAACCGCACTTGACCAAAATTAAAACCTTTTGCTCTGTGGAAATCTCTGATAAGAGGATGAAAAAGCAAGCTACACATTGGGAGAAAACACTTGTGAGCCACATACCCGACAAAAGAACAGTATTAAGAATATATAAACAAGGGTGCCTGGGTGGTGCAGTAGGTTGAGCGTCCGACTTCAGCTCAGGTCACCATCTCGTGGTCCATGAGTTTGAGCCCCGCGTCGGGCTCTGGGCTGATGGCTCAGAGCCTGGAGCCTGCTTCCGATTCTGTGTCTCCCCCTCTCTCTGCCCCTCCCCCGTTCATGCTCTGTCTCTGTCTCAAAAATAAATAAACGTTAAGAAAATTTTTTTTAAAAATAAATAAAAAATAATAAAAAAAAGAATATATAAACAACTCTCAAAACTCGACAGTAAAAGAACAAAGAACAAACAGTCCAAATAAAATATGGCAAAAGCCATCAAGAGACACGGCACTGAAGAAGACACACAGATGGCAAATAAATACTTGAAGGGATGTTCATCATCATTGCTCATCAGGGAAATGAAAATTAAAACCAGGAGGAGATATTACCACACACCTATGAGAATGGCTAACACAAAAGATGGTGACAACACCAAACGCTGTTGAGGATGCAGAGAAGCTGAATCATTCATATATTACTGGTGGGAATGTAATATGGTACAGCTGCTCTGGGAAGCTGGCAGTTTCTTAAAATGCAACATGCAACTTGCCTACAACTTAGCATTTGCACTCTTGGGCATTTGTTCCATAGAGATGAAATTTTGTGTTCACAGCATAACTTGTATGCCCTTCACCTTGAAGCAGGTGAATGGTTCAACAGACTGCAGTATGTCTACACCACAGGCTACTGCTCAGCAATAAAAAGGAGTGAAATATTGATATACATATTAACTTGGATGACCCATCAGAGAATTGACCTGTATGAAAAAAGCCAATCTAAAAAGGTTACATGCTGTAATGGCTCCATTGGTGTAACATCCTTGAAATGAAAAAATTACGGAAAGGGAGAACAGAGTAGTGGTTGCTTGGGGCTAAGGACAGAGTGGGGTTTGGGGGGGGGGAGTTGACCAAACAGTGCTGCATGGTGATAGAACTGTCCGGTATCTTGACTGTATCAATGTCAATATCCTGGTCAATATCCAAAAAATAATAAAATTTTTATTCAAACACACACAACACATAATTTATCTTCTCTGCCCTTCAAAATGTAAACTTGTTTAGAAAATTTCCTGGTGACATAAGATTCTTCATTAATTACCTCAATTTACCGATATTCCAAGGTCTCAAAGTCAGTTAGACTGTATAATCTAAGTTGACATTAAATCATTAAATCCCTGTTACTATTAAGAAGGCATCAGAAAAAGAAAACCTCCCAGGATAGTGTGATTGGAGAATGTCTGCAGTCTTCAGTAATGTTAGAAATTTACAAGCCAATTATGTAACAATTGTTTTAAAAATTCAGTTTAATGCAATCCGTTTCCTTGTATATGTTATCAATTGATGGTGTAAGGAATAAGGATAACAAATTTAGGAGGTTACAGTTAATTAACCTTTCTTCCAAGAAACAAATTCAGATTTGGCACAAATGACAATGTCATGTTTGCACTTAATTTTTTCACTGTGATATAAATCAGAGAGAAGACACTCAGCTGTCCTTTCATATCCAATTCATAAAATAAAGTTAATTTGTTTAAGGATTTTTTAGTATTAGATGTATTAAGTGAACTTAGCTAATGCTTAAACCAAAATTCTTCAAATCAATTTTATGGTCTAGTACTAAAACCCTCTAAATCTTAGTAAAACATCTTAGTACAGAAGTGTTCCTTAAAGATTTCTTACAATTGCTAATTGTCGGCCCAATGCCAACAGTGCCAATGTGCATTTCTTAGGTCCTAATCTTGTAACTCAGATGCAAGGACCCTGAAGAATAATAAACCAAAGTTATATTTTCATTTTCTAAAGATACTTACCTTTAAGTAATGGTCTCATAACTCAGTTGAGTAATTGATTTTTACTTGGAATAGAAAAAGGATCTTCTCCAGGTAGAAAACCATTATAAGATTTAGTTCCCTAAAGACTGATCTCTTTAATGTATTTTAAAGTATTTGTGCAAGTTATAGAGTATATCATACTGCTTGGCAGTTCCATGAACTTCACACTTATTTCTTCCATCCTGGAAAGTTTTTCTCAAAGAGCATAGAGCATAGCTCATATAGCATTAAAGGTTTTACTTCTTTTCTTTTACTTTCTCCCCCCGCCCCACTCCTGGAAATCTTTGACACTTCTTATTTTATTTTATTTATTTATTTATTTTTATTTAAAAAAAAATTTTTTTTTTCAACGTTTATTTATTTTTGGGACAGAGAGAGACAGAGCATGAACGGGGGAGGGGCAGAGAGAGAGAGGGAGACACAGAATCGGAAACAGGCTCCAGGCTCTGAGCCATCAGCCCAGAGCCTGACGCGGGGCTCGAACCCACGGACCGTGAGATCGTGACCTGGCTGAAGTTGGACGCTTAACCGACTGCGCCACCCAGGCGCCCCTACACTTCTTATTTTAGATTTAAGTACCTTGTAGTGTCTAGAAATCAATCAAAATAGAAGCATCATTGAATTTGGGACTTTGTAATTTTATTTGCTAATTCCTATGGAAGTGGGCCATCCTCTCTTGTTCAGAGATAGCTTTCAAGGGAAGCACATGTCTTTTACTGGAGGTGGCATAGTGATGCCAGCTTTGGAGGAACAGACCCCTTACCCAAATGGGGAAAAACCTTTACTCACAAAGTAGAAGCATCCTATCAAAATCTGACTTTAAGGAGGCCCTCCTGTGAGGTCCGAGTCCTTATCCCTAAGTCTGACAGAATGATTCTTGGACAGAGATCTGTGCAAGGTGATATTAAACATGTTTGATGATGGGGGCACCTGGGTGGCTCAGTCGGTTAAGCGTGTGACTTCGGCTTAGGTCATGATCATGTGGTTTGTGTGTTCAAGCCCAGTTGTTGAAGTCTGTGCTGACAGCTCAGAGCCTGGAGCTTGCTTCGGATTCTGTGTCTCCCTCTCTCTGCCCCTCCCCTGCTCGCCTTCTCCCTCTACCTCTCAAAAATTAACATTAAAAAGTAAAAAATAAAAAAAAAATGTTTGTGGCTATGGCAGATGCCTGAACATTCAGATGGATGCCCAGACAGCGTATAACAGCTTGCACATCAGAGCCGATCCTTGTCCACTTAAAGATCTCTGACTCTGGGAATTCTTAATCCGTAGAAGTTGTTTCTTCCTATTTCATATACACTTGAAGAGAGAAAACAAATTTAACCAATTAGATTGCAAAAGAGCCACGTCTTTTTTTTTTTTAATGTTTATTCATTTATTGAGAGAGAGAATGAGAGAGAGCGCATGCACGCGTGTGCACACACACACACACACACACACACACACGTGGGGGAGGGGCAGAGAGAGGGAGACAGAATCCAAAGCAGGCTCCAAGCTCTGAGCTGTCAGCACAGAGCCCCTCACGGGACTTGAACCCACAAAACACGAGATCATGACCTGAGCCAAAGTCATATGCTTAACTGACTGAGCCACCCAGGGGTCCCAAGAGATCCAGGTCTTAATGCAAAGATTTCAAAACCCCACAGCAAAGCCTTGCTACTGGCACTCAGAGCTTTCCCCCACAGCTTGATTTGACTCATCTTTGTTTTGCTGTGACGTGTATCTATTTTTTCTGAGGGTAAAAAACACAGTTGCTTGGGTAGAGTTTAGGAAGGAAAAGACTTTGAGCCAACGTGCCATTACACCTGCAGATGAGACTTTAAGAAGCAAGAGAGAAGGCATTCACGTGGATGTTCTGAGCTTCCCATGAACGGGGTTTCCTCTCTTCCTCCAGGTGGCAGCAGCTCCTGTTACTGAAGACAGGTCAACTTGTCAGCTCTGGTTTTATATCTAAGTGCCTCTCTATGATACACACCCACAGTTCACTAAGACTGGAGGCAAACTACTCCTCCAGACTAAAATCTTTCAAAAAGAAAGACTAGCCTAAATCATAACCCAAACAACTCCACAAACCTAGAAAATAACTTCCCAAATAGCAGTAATCACCCGTGGTTGTCTGACCATATGTGGCAGGAATGGCTCACTGTTAATGGCTCACAGATGATGTGTTTCCCCTTCCTAATGGCACAGTTAGACTCCATTTCCCAGCCCTCCTCTCAGTGAGATGTGATTATGTGGCTGAATTTAGCTGATGGCTTATGGGTGGAAGTGACTCTAAAGAAATAAGTGCATGCCTTCTGTCCCCTTTTTCCTGTTCCATCATGTGGTTTCAGACAAGACCCTAAACTAGAGCCACAAGATGGAAGGAGTCTGGTTCCTGAGTCACCTCCTGGAGAGCAGACGCTGGACTCCGCCGATCAGGAGTGTTACCCAAGTAAGAAGTCTAGTTCTTTTGTGTTTGAGCCATTGCATTTCTTGGTTTCTCTGTTACAGCAATTTAGCCGACCCTAACACTATACCTGATAAAATATTACTCTGCAGATAATGTTAAAGTTGGCATTTCTGAATTTTTTGTCTCCATATATAAATGTAATCAATATGTATATCTACTGGATATTTCAAATCTTGAGTAAATTCAGACATTGACTTAAATCTCTCTCCTAAAGTAATACTTGCAAAAAAATTAATCAATTAATACTTGTTTCCAAGTAATGCATAATATTTGTTTCAAAAAATTGTAAAACTTATGTTTTTGCATTGGTTGCTCTCAATTTTATAAGGGTGGCTCCCAAATGTTGTCAAAGAATATTCTAGAATGTAAGTTTTTATAGAAAGAAAAGAACATTCATACATTTATTGTAAGGCATAGTATAGGACCCTACCTCTCAGTTTGCTTATAATCTAACACCAAAGAGATGAGATATATGCACAAATAATTTTAGCACATGAATTGGTGATAGGTTCTAAAAATTGGTTTGGAAATTATTAAATGTGAAAACAGTCAATACCAAGAGAGTATGTATGTTTCTGAGTGACTCATAATTGTCCCAGAAATGCAAAAGCTAATAACTACAATAAAGCATTTACTGTAGAACAGGGATGAAATCATTTCTACTTTTAGTTTTGGGGATGGAAAGACCGAAATTAAAAAAGAAATGTACAGATGTTTCCAGTGCTCAAAGACTTCAAGTACAACCAACATGAATAGCTATTTTAAGACCCGTGTTGGGATGGGGGGAACAAGACAAAACCAACAGTCTTGAAAGTAATCAGGGGAATTTTAGAAAGACTGTGAGAGTATTATAAAAAAGTTGAAGCTAACATTGTTGTAGCAGAAGAATGCCCATTCCTCCCTTTGGTGGACTCAGTGTCTCAGAAGTCTGCATGTACTCTAAGGCTGATTAAAGCTGGTTTTACTAACCATTCAAATTCGGATCTCTCTACCCAGGTTCTAGACTGTGGTCTAATAGGTGCAGCTGTTCAGTAACAATTGCAGGCTGAATAACATTTCCAAAAGCTCATGGGTGGACAGCATGAAATCCTAAAGGCAGAATAAAATTTCACTCTAGGGGCGCCTGGGTGGCTCAGTCCGTTAAGCGTCCGACTTCGGTTCAGGTCATGACCTCAGGTCAGGCTCTGTGCTGACAGCTCGGGGCCTGGAGCCTGTTTCAGATTCTGTGTCTCCCTCACTCTCTGCCCCTCCCCCACTCTCACTCTTTCTGTCTCTGAAAAATAAATAAACATTAAAAAATTAAAAAAAAATTCCACTCTTGACTTAGGTAAGGTTATTAAGTCATGAAATAAATGCATATTGCATCTTTTTATGAGAGATGTGATCATTATGGCAGGGTTTCACTGCCAACAAAACAGGTTCCAAATGTTCACTGATCATTTCATAGCTTATGTCTTCCCCCTCTGCTATGTGAAAGCATGTATACGTGTACAATATTACTGCTAAGATCCCTTGAGGTCTTCTAGAGTCATGCCCAATGCATGCGATCTTAATTTCAGGGAATGGAGGAATGTTTTTTCTACCCAAGAGGACCTTTTCTTCTTTGTTGTATATGCTAGATTTACTTACCAAATGAGTAACAGCTATCTGCTAATTGAACAAAACCAGAATCAATGATGAATAGATATTAATGAAATACATTTTTAGCATTTTTATTTTTCCAATGCTATATAGTGGAGGTCTAGCATAGCTCATGATTTTAAATTGTATGAATTCAACACATGTACTTGACAAAAACGAAAACTGATTATAAATATATATACGTACTATATTTTTTCTGTGTCTTAAGGGCTTTTAAAGAGAATTTTGACAATTTTTGTCTTTTAGATTAGAACCTAACTTGCAGGGTGCCTGGATGGCTCAGTGGGTTAAGCGTCCAACTCTTGATTTTGACTCACGTCATGATCTCATGGTTCATGGGATTGAGCTCTGCATCGGACTCTGTGCTGACAATATGGAGCCTGCTTAGAATTCTCTCTCTCTCTCTCTCTCTCTCTCTCTCTTTCTGCCCCTCTCTGGCTCATGCATTTTCTCTCTCTAAAAATAAATAAACATTAAAAAAAGAATCTAACTTCCCTGTACGAAATAATTCTACTGCATCTAATTTTTAAAAATACTATTACCAGGGTGCCTGGGTGGCTTAGTTGGTTAAGCCTCTGACTTTGGCTCACATCATGATCTTGTGGTTTGTGTGTTTGAGTCCTGTGTCAGACTCTGTGCTGATAGCTCAGAACCTGGAGCCTGCTTCAGATTCTGTGTCTCCCTTTCTCTCTGTCCCTCCCCTGCTCATCCTCCGTCTCTCTCTCTCTCTTTAAAAATAAATAAACATTAAAAAAATACCATTACCAAAAGAAAATGAATCTTGTCAGCTTTCTGTAAGGTATAAGCTAACTTCGATATTTTAAAAGTGTGCATGTGAAAACTATTATTAGCTTTACTGTCTTTACTTGTAATTTTATTTTATTAAAAAGTCTTTATTGAGATATAATTGAGACACAACATTATGTTAGTTTCAAGTGTACAACATAATGATTTGATATTTGTATATATTTTAAGTGATTACTATAATTCGAGTTAACACCTGTCACTGTACACATATAATTATTTTCCTTGTGAGAATTTTTAAGATTTACTCTCTTAGAAACTTTAAAATATGGACTACAGTATTATTAACTATAGTTGCCATACTGTACATTACATTACCTTGACTTATTTATTTTATAACTGCAAGTTTGTACCTTTTGATGCCTTCCACACATTTCCCCCCACCCCATCCCATTGGCAACCACCAGTCTGTCCTCTGTATCTATGATCTTCGGTGTTTTTTTTTTTTTTTTTTCCAGTTTCCATGTAAATGATATCAAATGGTATCAAATTGTCCCTCTTTTTCTGGCTTGTTTCACTTAGCATAATACCCTCAAGGTTCACCCATGTTGGGGTGCATGGGTGACTCAGTCATTTGAGCGTTCAACCCTTGCTTTTGACTCAGGTCGTTTCCCAAGGTTGTGGGATCTCTGTGTCTGTAGGATGTCGTTAGTCCAGGCATCTGATGGCCGTTAATTACCACAGACACAGCCCTGACCTTGTGGTTTGTGGTTGGGGGGACAAGTCGTCCAGGCTGTGGTTGACTGTACATTGCTGAGTTCGTAACATACAATAAACACTGAACAGAAGTAAAATGTAAAAGGTGCTGGGTATGGAGGCACAGATTCTTCAACAGTTACCTTATTAATTCAGAGCCCACTGATTTAGAATATGTGAGAGTCCAGGGGCGCCTCGGTGGCGCAGTCGGTTAAGCGTCCGACTTCAGCCAGGTCACGATCTCGCGGTCCGGGAGTTCGAGCCCCGCGTCGGGCTCTGGGCTGATGGCTCAGAGCCTGGAGCCTGTTTCCGATTCTGTGTCTCCCTCTCTCTCTGCCCCTCCCCCGTTCATGCTCTGTCTCTCTCTGTCCCAAAAATAAATAAACGTTGAAAAAAAAAATTTTAGAATATGTGAGAGTCCAGACAAGGTCTGGGAGGATGGTTATTTGTCTAAAAGATGCTCTAACTCACAACCAAAGTTCTTTCTAGTTTCAAGATAATCCATCCCTCCTCTTCTTTTAACATGTTTATTTTTGAGAGAGAGAGAAAGAGAGAGGGAGGGAGGGAGAGGGAGACATAGGATCTGAGGCAGGCTCTGTGCTGACAGCAGAGAGCCCGATGTGGGGCTCGAACTCACAAACTGTGAGATCATGACCTGAGCTGAAGTTGGACGCTTAACTGACTGAACCACCCAGGTGCCCCCATCCCTCTTTTAATGACCACTGACTTAGTGGCCAATATATGTCAGACTCTGGGCTACAATTTAGCACTGAAGAGAGTATAGTCCCTGCTTCAAGGGGATTAGGGGGAAATATATAGCATTAGCCATGCATAAGGGAAATAATGGAAGAGAGCACAGGCACACAGGTTACCTTATTGTTGGTAGGGGAGAGAAGGGGCAAGCTTAGAATCCTAATAAAAGTATAAAGAATGTCAGGCATATATTAATAAACAAATTGCTTTCATACAGTTTTCAAATCCAGTTACATATTGTACTACCTTTGATCCTTCTTATCTGTTAGTGAAAAGCATTCTTTTATTAGTAAATGAGAACTTTATTAGTCAGTGCAAACTTGGCCATTAATTTCCTGACTCTACATGTATGAAGGTAGTAAAATTATTTCTAAAAATTATCTAATTCAGAGTTTTTCTTATTTGTAATAGATTTTCCAAATGCATGAGATTTTATTGCCATGGCAATAAAATGACCTGGAGAATAAAAAAGACACAGAGAAAGCAATCAGATGCTGAAACATAGTGGATTCTCTTACCTAAAGGAGTAAGGCTATCACTGAAATACTCGTGCTTTCTAGAATAAGAGTATCCATAAATATCCTTGCTACCTTAACTAAATATCATGTCATCCCATGATTCAGCAATCACACTACCAGATATTTACCTATTTGTGGTGTGTGCATGACATCATGTATTGGTCAAAACGTACACACAGATCCTTGCAATGCAAAGAGTGAATTGTAACGTATACAAATTTAAAGATGTATTTGGGAGGTCAGGGGGTACCAGGAAAACATGCAGACTCTTGACAGGAGACTCCAACTGCACGACAAATGTATGAAACAACCTCACTGGAGGGACAAAGAAAAACATGCTGACCTCAATAACTCTGGCAATGAATGGAGTCTGTGAGACTAAGGGCAAAATGAACCGCGGTAATACTTTACTCCATTTGATAACATTGTTTCCTTTAATGGGATAGGAAGGCTGATACCGTACCTGTATACTGGACTTGAACAGTTAAGTAAATTGAGGACAGATGTGGGAGCCAGGTTTCCCACTATTGAAGTAGGAGCTGACAGATAGGATAGGAGGTTAGAATGGCCCATATGGTAACAATTTAGAGTTGGCGACATCAGAAAGAACTCAGGTTTAACATGAAATAGATACAGGTGATCATACAGAGAGATATTTATGTATGTGCATATACAAGGTGTTTTAGTTTGCTGTAGCTGCTGTAACAAATTACCATAACTGAATGGCTTGAAACAGGTCAAATCTATTCTTTCACAGTTCAGGAGGCTAGAGGTCCAAAGTCAATGTGTCAGCAGGGCTGTACCCTTTCTCGAGAGTCTAGGGGAGAGTCCATTCCTTGCCTTTTCCAGATTCTGGTGGCTTTGGGCATCCCCTGGTGTATTTCTGCATCGCTCTGATCTCTGCCTCTGTGGTGTCTCTTCACTTCCTCCTCTTTGTGTCTCTTTTATAAGGAGGCATTTGGTGGCATGTAGGGCCCACCCAGATGATCCAAGATTATCTCCTCATCTCAAGAGTCTTAATCACAATTGCAAAGACAATTTTTCCAAATGATTTACATTCACAGGCTCCAGGGGTTTTGGAGAGGGAGGGGGCAGCGCGTTTTTGGCTTACTATGCACAGATTAGTACACACACATGTGTTTCCCCTGACAGCTTAGAGGGCCTAAGAGAAACAACACCCTGGTGGCAACAGGTATATCCATTGTCCAGATGTTGGTTTCTAATACCATTATCCAGTAGAAGAAACCAGGGATCCTGAAGCAATGGCTGATTCTGTAACTGGGACAGGAAATATACAAGATGAGCCTGGAACATTTTGTAGTGCAAGAAAGTAAGGAAGTGTTCAAAATGACAGCAAAAAACATTTATGGGAGTGCTTTATTTTTTTTATTTTCTATTTTTTAAATTATTTATTTATTTATTTCATTTTATTTATTTTAGAGAGAGAGAGAGAGAGCACACAAGTGGGGGTGGGGAGGGAGAAAGAGGCTCCATGCTTAGTGCAGAGGCTGGTGGGGGCTCGATCCCACAACCCTGGAATCATGACCTGAGCCAAAATTAAGAGTCGGACCCTAAACCAAGTGAGCCACCCAGGAACCCCTATGGGAGTGTTTAAAAAAAAAATTTTTTTTAATGTTTATTTATTTTGGGGACAGAGAGAGACAGAGCATGAATGAGGGAGGGGCAGAGAGAGAGGGAGACACAGAATTGGAAGCAGGCTCCAGGCTCTGAGCCATCAGCCCAGAGCCCGACGCGGGGCTCGAACTCACGGACTGCGAGATCGTGACCTGAGCTGAAGTCGGACACTTAACCGACTGAGCCACCCAGGCGCCCCAGTATGGGAGTGTTTTAAAGGCAGACAGGAGTCAACTGGAAGAGCTCTAAATGGCTAAAGTTGGAAAAATTTGAGTAAGAAAATAAAGTATATTGGATTATGACCCAAAATTTAAAATAAATATCCAAGAGGGGCGCCTGAGTGGCTCAGTCGGTTAAGTGTCTGACTTTGGCTCAGGTCATGATATCACAGTCCATGGGTTCAAGCCCCATGTCGGGCTCTGTGCTGACAGCTTGGAGCCTGGAGCCTGCTTCAGATTCTGTGTCTCCCTCTCTCTCTGCCCCTCCCCTCCTCTCTCTCTCTCTCTCTCAAAAATAAACATTTAAAACAATTAAAAGATAAAATAAATATCCAAGAGTCCATAGTGATATAAATAAGTGATTGAGTAAATTCATAACCAGGGGAGAAGAGGCAAACCTCCTGTGAAGAATTCTAAATAGTTTCTGTAGGTACTGTGCCCTAAAGGAGGAGAGCATGACTCCCCATCCTGTAAGTTTGGACTATGCAGTGGCTTCCCTCCAAACAGTATGGTATGGAAAGGAAGGAAGGGAATAATTTCGCTGTGGAGAATCCTGACAAATACTACTTCAGCCATGTGATGAAGGTCAACATCAACAGTTAGAAATCATGTTGATAGTCGATACCTTTGATGTGATGGAGATGACACTTATGTGGTTTCCTCCCCCAAACCCATAATCCTAGTTATCATGATAAAAATACCAAATTTGAACTGAGAGACATTTTATTTAAAAAAAAATTTTTTTTTTCAACGTTTATTTATTTTTGGGACAGAGAGAGACAGAGCATGAATGGCGGAGGGGCAGAGAGAGAGGGAGACACAGAATCGGAAACAGGCTCCAGGCTCTGAGCCATCAGCCCAGAGCCTGACGCGGGGCTCGAACTCCCGGACCGCGAGATCGTGACCTGGCTGAAGTCGGACGCTTAACCGACTGCGCCACCCAGGCGCCCCATGAACTGAGAGACATTTTATAAAAACTTCACCAGTACTCCTCAAAATGGTCAAGGTCATCAAAAACAAGGCAAGTCTGAGAAACTGTCACAACCAAGAGAACCCAGAGGAGGCATGACAACTGGGTGTCATGTGGTATCCTGGATGGGATCCTGGGATGAAACATGGACATAAGGGAAAAACTAAGGATATGTGAATGAAGTATAGACTATAGTTAATAATACATCAATAATGAGCCAACATTGGCTCATTAATTGTAACAAACGTAACACACTTGTAAATGGGGCAAATCTGACTCGGTTGGTTGAGTGTCCGACTCTTGATTTTGGCTCAGGTCACAATCTCATGGTTTGTGAGTTTGAGCCCCACATCAGACTCTGAACTGACAGCATGGAGCCTGCTTGGGATCCTCTCTCTCCCTCTTTCTCTCTCTCTGCACCTCCTCTGCTCACGCTCTCTCTCTCTCAAAATAAACAAACATTTTTAAAAATGGGGCAACTTTGTGCAGAGGTGGGGGCAGTATTTTGATACCGTCTATACTATTTGGTCAACATTTTGTAAATCTAGAACTGTCCAAAAACAGGTCTATTGATAAAATAGCATCTTCATTACTATGTCTTCATAGTCAGTTTTTTCTTCTTTAAAAAATTCTTTAAAATTTAAAGAGTGTAACTCTTTCTTGTTTAAAATTTAAAGAGTGTAACTTAGTAGCCAGCTCACTTGGATGAGCAGGCATGTCGTGGGGTCTAGGGCGAGCTGCAGAACCCACTTCCCTCGGGGATCTGTGTGGGCTTTGACAAGATTCTTAGCCTCTCTGCACATCAGTTGCCTTGTGGACAGAATAGCAACAAACCTCCTCTCCTAAATTTGTGAGATTTATTTTTTTTAATTTAATTTTTTATGTTAGAGAGAAAGAGTGTGTGCAAGTGGGGGAGAGGGGCAGAGGGAGAGAGAGAGACAATCGTAAACAGGCTCTATGCTTAGGGCGGAGCCCAATTCGGGGCTGGATCCCACGACTCTGGGATCATGACCTGAGCCAAAATCAAGAGTCAGAGCCTCAACCGACAGAACCACCTAGGCGCTCCTGTGAGATTTAAATGAGATAGTATCTTGGCAGTAAGTTCCATGAGGCAAGGAATCTTGTCTTTTATGACTTATCAGTGCACCCTTCACCCCTGGTCTGCCTGGTACAGGTCAGCAAACTTTTTCTATAAAAATTTATTCAAATTTATTCAAAATGTAAAACCGTTCTTAGGCAGGAACTAAAGCTCACTCTGGGCCCATGCATCAAAGTTAGCTGGCCAGAAAGTCAAGCTCTTTCAATTGTCAAAAGAAGAAATAAATGAGAAGATTAGGAAGAAACTGAAATACAAATGAGGATACGATTTTTTAAGATCTTAAATCCAGAAATGAGGATAGGATTTTTTAAGATCCTAAATCCAGACAGTGGGCTGAAGTTAGCCTACAGACCATAATTTGCTGACCCCTGGTCTAAGTATTCACTAAATTCAAAAAGAATGTAACAGTACATTAGTAGCATTAGTATTATCATCTATTTCTTTTATAACTGTAGCAGCTAGAAAGTGAATGTTTACAAGATGATGAGATTTGGATTTATAATTTCAATTGTATATTTGCAATGACCTCCTTTAAAAACACCCAAACACCACCTTCTTATCCACAAACCGCAAGGTTTACAATCACAGACCTTTACACCCTTAACTTTCTAAAGGGTTGACAACACAGGAAAAAAATTAAAGTCATCTGCCTTTTCTTTACTTTCTTTCCTAAATACGAGAATTTAGAAATAAGATACAAAGTATAAAAAACTATTCCTTCTGTTCATTTGTTTTATGGATACTTTGCAAAACTGTTTCAATCAGCTCTCGAGATTCTAGTTCAGAACCTCAGAGAGAAAAATTGCTGCTATGTGGAAATATTACATAAGTCTCTCTGACAGCATAGCATGTTAGCTCGTTATCCCGAGGTTCTGTTCAGGAACAATCTGTGCTGGAGGGAGCTGCACCCTGCACAGAAATGTTGAAGAAGCAAGGGTCTGGTTTTACAGAATCATGGGCATGACCCTAGAGTCAGAAGGTAGTTTTTCCACAATTAATCTGAAGAGAAACAAAGGAGCAGAAGCTATTTGATTTATTTCCAAACTCTGGAACTCGGGCTCAAAGTCTTAAGGTCTGGTGAAGCTTCCTAGAAAAATACCAATTCGAGGTGAAATAGGACTGTTTTCAATGAACAAAGATGCATTGAGGTTGTTGAAATGGTTTTAAAAATCCGCTTGATTCCTAGCTTCTGGAGTCAAGTGCTGGGTGTTGCCTTCTGTTCTAGCCCCTACGGCACTTAGCAACCATTTTCCAAATCATATGCGCTGCGTTGTGGAAGCAAATGACAAATTCTTTTTCATTTAATTTAGCTGTTGGAGTGGAACCAAGAAAGAGTAGAGGAGCCTGGGCCAACAGTTGGAAAAAAATGTTAGTTAGCCTATGGTCCCACCTTTATTCTTCAAACAGGCCCTCTGATACACTTGCCCCTGTCTTTTTAATTTTAAGGAGGGGAATGTGCATCTTTAAAATCATACCTCACTTGAGATTAGGTCCATCAAGAGGTTTCATGGTACTTTTTCCTCTGGAAGCCCCTTATGTGATGCAAGCATGAATCAATGAAGACTTGTGTAAACTGTGATGTTCTAGACAAATGTAAGGCTTAACAAAATTGCTCTAATTCCCAAACAAAATAAGTTACTTAAAACTACTTCGTGAAGTGATTAAAATTAATAATACCCTGGGAGGACAAACCACTACATTTAAAAAATAGGTTGCCTGTAGGAGAGAAAGAATGGAGGGGGCAGAAAAATATTCAAATGTATTTCCTCAGATGTATTTTGTTCGTGTTTTGGATTTTGGAACCATGTTTATGTTTCACATAATCGTAACATAAAATCAGGTGTAAAATTAAAATATAATCAAATGAACTTAAAAGTAGATCCAGTTGATGGCATAAGTAGAGAGAGAGGCATTATTCCAAGTATCTTTAAAATATAGTAATTTGATTGCATATACCTAGCGGTATATACCCAAAAGACTAAAAACTGTAAAAATAATCCTCAACTGTTTTCAGTAATCATATTGTCAGAGGTCCTGGTAGACATGGGTGGAGTCTGCCTAATTCTGCACCACCCCACCCTGACCTTTCTCATGTTTTATCCTAACTCTAACTCAGTGTCTCCTTCTAGAAAACCCAACCTGTGACAGAGGCAGTATTTTGCTATTATTCTGAGACCTTTATGTGTGTGGCTTGAGGTAAAACAAATGAGTAATCATGTCCAGTTTGCTTAAAATCAGAATTTTCGGAGGAGAAAGAAGTCTCAGTGGAAGATCAAGGCTTACATAAAAACTCTGCAGATATGGATTTTAACTCAAGGTTATTAAGTTATTAATGTGAACATGTGATATACTTTATGTTTAAAATTTGTATTTTTGTATCAGTCAGCTTTTGCTGCTTAACAAACCATCCCAGAGTTGAATGGCTTCAAACAAGAAACATTTTCATTTCTCATGATTCTGTGAATGACTTGGGTGGGTCTTCTGGTTTGGGTTGGCTAGTTTGGGGAGGGATTGTGTAGGACAGCATAATTCACATGTCTGTGGGCTCAGCTGGGATCAGGCAGGATGGTGGGTGCCTCTGTCCATGTGGTTTTTTATCCTCCAGGAAGTTAACTGAGTCTTGTTCCTAGAAGTACAGTGAACAAGCCTGCATTGGCCACTTTTTTTTTTTAATGTTTATTTTTTATTTACTTTGAGAGAGAGAGAGAGCAAGCACACTTGGGGGAGGGTCAGAAAGAGGAAAGATAGAATCCCAAACAGGCTCCACACTGACAGCACAGAGCTGTTCGAACCCAAGAACTGCAAGATCATGACTTGAGCCAAAACCAAGAGTTGGGCGCTTAACTGACTGAGCCACCCAGGCGCCCCACACATGTGCTTTTTAAATCTCTGCTTTTGTCAACTTTACTGTGGTCTGTTAGCCAAGGCAAGCCACGTAGCCAAGCCCAGATTTTTGGGTTAGAGAAATACATTCCACTTTTTGATGTGAGTGTCAAAGTCACACTTTGAGACATATATTGCATACAGGAAGAAGAGGGATTTATGCCCATTTTTACAATTTATCATGATTTCAGAGCAACCTCTGAAATTATTTTGAGAGAGAGAGAAAAGTATGAGTGGGGGAGGGGCAGAGAGAGAGAGAAGGAGAGAGAGAATCCCAAGCAGGCTCCATGCTGTCCACACAGAGCCCAATTTGGGGCTTGAACTCATGAACCATGAAATCATGACCCGAGCTGAAATCAAGAGTCAGAAGCTTAACGGACTGAGCCACCCAGAGAGAGAGAGAGAGAGAGAGAGAGAGAGAGGGAAACCATGTTTCTAGATATTTTCAAATGAGTTGGAATAAGCACCAAAACTCTTTGGAGAAATGGTTGATTCCAGGTCTGGGCAAGCAAAATAAAAGATAAGGCTGGAGTATCTTATAATACCAGACAATAGAAAGCTATCAAGGCTAGTAGGCTTGTATCAAAGGGCCTTGGAATATGGAAACTACCTAAGTGTCCATTGCTGACAGATGAATGGATAAAGAAGATGTGATATCTTTCTCTCTCTCTCTCTCTCTCTCTCTCTCTCTCTCTCTCTGTGTGTGTGTGTGTGTGTGTGTGTTATTCATCCATAAAAAGAATGAAATCTTGCTATTTGCAAAAACATGGATGGACCTTGAGGACATTATGCTAAGTGAAGTAAGTCAGAGAAAGACAAATATCCTATGATTTCACTCATGTGTGAAATCTAAACAACTAAACAACAAACAAGCTCATGGATGCAGAAAACAAATTGGTGGCTGCCAGAGGCAGGGAATGGGGAGTGGGCAAAATGGGTGAAGGCTGTTGAAAGGTACAAACTTCCAGTTATAAAATAAATAAGTCATGGTGATGTAATGTAAAGTAGGGTGGGTATAGTTAATAAAATTGTGTTGCATGTTTGAAAGTTGCCACGAGAGTAAATCTTAAAACTTATCACGAGAAAAATATTCTATAATTACACACAGTGATGGATATTAAATAGATTTACTTGGTGACTATTTTGCAAGATATACAAATATTGAATCATCGTGTTTCACACCTGGAACTAATATAATGTATGTCAATTATACCTCAGTAAAAAATACTGCTTAATACATATGAGGATATATACTACGATTATGAAACACTGCGCTTAGTAAAAAAGGGGGGGAGGGGACTTGGAACCAACTTGCATAGACTTCCAGTGGCCAAAGATGGAGAAATTTGAGCATCGATAAGGGAAAGATATTAAAATACTTCAAGTATGTTTAAAATCCATGATTTCATAATGACACTAAAGAAAAAATACCATTGGTCATCTTTTGGAGGATGCTAACTCATTACTTTTTTTTTTTTGATGTTTATTTTTATTTTTGAGAGAGAGAGAAAGAGAGAGCGAGCGAGAGAGAGAGAGAGGCAGAGAGAGAGGGAGACAGAGGATCCGAAGCAGGCTCTGTGTTGAGAGCAGAGACCCAGCTACCCAGGTGCCCCAGCTAACTCATTATTTTAAAAACTGGTAAAGGCCAAAGAATCAAGCATTTATTTTATCTTTCCTATATTTCCACAAGGTAATCCAGTAATTGATGATGTAAAGCTTCTCTTTATAGATGCATTACAGCCCTCAAATGAAGAATAATGATAGAGGTAGGGTATCTCCATTTTTCAGTTTCTAGTAATCAATCTAGTCAACATCATCATCAGCGGCTAACACAAACACACATGCAAAGACAAGTAGCCAGCATAGGCTTTTTTTTTTTAATTTTTTTAATGTTTATTTATTTTTGAGACAGAGAGAGACACAGCATGAGCAGGGAAGGGGCAGAGAGAGAGGGAGACACAGAATGTGAAGCAGGCTCCAGGCTCTGAGCTGTCAGCACAGAGCCCGACGCAGGGCTCGAACTCACGAGCTGTGAGATCATGACCTGAGCCGAAGTCGGACGCTTAACTGACTGAGCCACCCAGGCGCCCCCAGCATAGGCTTTTTGATGGAAGAATGTAACACCACCTGTGGAATTGTCTTGCCTGCCCCCCCACACTCCACCCCCAAATATCAAACTTGAACCTGGTCAACACTCTAAATTGAAGCATCAGTGTAGAGTTCAGAGCAATGTGTTAAATGAAATCCTAGGGACAAAATCTAGCCTGTGGGAAGCAACTAGTCTTTTTTCTTTTCTTTCTTTCTTTCTTCTTCTTTTTTTTTTTTTAACGTTTTTGATTTTTGAGAGAGTGCAGGTGAGGGAGAGGCAGAGGGAGAGGGAGACAGAGGATCCTAAGCAGGCTCCGTGCTGACAGCAGAGAGCCTGATGTGGGGCTTGAGCTCATGAACTGTGAGATCATGACCTGAGTCAAAGTTGGACGCTCACCCAACCGAGCCACCAGGTGCCCCTAACCTTTTTTTCTTTAATAAAAAGTTGCAAGACATTTTAAAAAAACATAGGAAAAACCTATAGATTGAGCTGTAAGACATATCAAACAATTGCAATAAATAAACTGAATGTGCTTCCTCAAAATTCATATGTTGAACTCCAATCCCCAATATGTTGGTATTTGGAGAATAGGACCTTTAGGAAGTGATTAGGTCTTTGGGGATAGGGTGCTCAGGAATGGCATTAGTGCCCTTATAAAAAAGATCCCAGAGAAATCCTTTCCCCCTTCTTCCACGTGAGGACACAGAAAGAAGATGGCCACCTGTGAATCAGGAAGAGGATTCTCACCAGACACGGAATGTGTTTTGATCATGGACTTCCCAGTCTCCAGAACTGGGAGCGATATATGCTTGTTGTTTAGGCTCTCCAGTTTATGGTATTTTTTTACATCAGCCCAAACAAACTAAGACATATCTTACTGGGATTCTGATTCAAAAAACAAAGTGTAAAAAATTTTTATGAGACAATCAGGGAACTGTGAAAGCTTGATTGTGTACTTGTTGGTATTTAGATGCTAACTCAGGTTAGCTTTTTAGGTGTGGTAAGGATACTGTACTTACGTTTTAAAGAATGTTCATCCTTAGTGATACATACTGAACTATGTGTGTATGATGCCTGAGAGTTGGCATTAAATAATCTGGGTAGGGGTAATGATTGGGATTATAGAGGAAGAAAGATTGCCCATGAGTTTTTAATTATTGAAGCTGGGTGGTATAATGGTATCTTATACAATGCTCTCTAGTTTTATGTATGCTTGGGAATTTCTGTAATAGTTAAAATTTGTATACATAAAGGCAATGTTCAGGAAGATGAGGGCAATATTAGGTTCAACTGGAAAAAATGAAGACAGATATACCTACTATAAGGAGAAAAAAACCCATGAAAGTGAAGCACAGCGGCATTGACACTTGATTTGAAGGTTTCTGTCATATTTGACTTCCTCCCTCTTTTCTTTGGTCTGTTTTCTTTACTATCTCAAGAAAATCTTCTTTTGTACTTGTGGTAGTTGTTCTCCACTTGACTGACCGTGATCAATTCTCTTGCCTTTCTTTGCCTTGTTCCTGGAGGCTACCTCTAGGGATTCTGTCATCCAGCTCCCTTATAGACTGATTTCTGGTTAGTTTTTGCCAGGGTTATGGGGAAGAGATAGAGGTCCGGGTATTAATTCCACCATTCCTACCCCCTGGGGCTCTGTGGTTTCAATAGTGGCAGCTTCCTTCCATGGCTCCAGCTCTCCCAGGATGGTTCCTTCTGCCCAGCTCCGCTCTTCCTAAGCTCAGATGACAGTATTTCATTCCCTTGTTTCTTTGGCCCTAGCACAGCAGTGGATTCCCACTGCTGCTAAGCTCTAGATGCCCCAACATCTCTTGCTTGGTTCTTGCATGAAGGACCAATTGTCCCCTCATTAAATAGTCTATTCGTTAAAGCCTCCTCAGTTAAGACATCTGAGCCTGAGTTCCTGCCAGGACCTCCACTTCACTAACATTCTATTTTCAACATTAGAATTTTCTCCCTTTTGTATTTTACCCTGCTCAAAGGCAAAGGAGAATTAAGTCAACAAACATTCCTCGAGCACCTATGTGCCGGGCAGTGTGCAAATATCTGCTTATACAATAGGCAATGAGACAGATAAGGTCTCTGCTGTCATGGGATACGCAGTCTAGGAGGGGGGTAAGTGAGGTAATATAACAAGACCCATTGATTTGCAAGTGATGGGAGAGCTGAACCCAAACTGGCTTGTGGAAAAAGGGGGAATTTTTTGGCTAATAAAAAATAAATCCAGAAATAGAGCTTGCTTCCTGTAAAGTTTTATCTAGCATCTCAGGCTAGGTCACCAAACCAGTTCTCTCAAGTGTGCTTCTGGTAATGCATTCTGTGGCTTGTCTCCTTGCTGAAACAAGCTTGCCCCTAGCTGTGCCAAAGTGTTGCAGCAGTTTGGGGGAAGAGCAAGCCCCAGAATACATCTCGTTACTTCTCATTGGGTGATTGGGAACGCGATGCTCTGATTGGCCCACGGGAGCCTCCCGACCATTATTAGAACCCAGACTGGAATCTTCGTTTGAAGCTCCTGGATTGAGAACAGCGAAGGAGGCTTTCCCAGAGGAAAAAAAGCTCCCAAAACATTAGCTGTTTCATGAGCAAAGGCCAACAATGATGCACCTTGATCAGTAAATTAAAGATGATCTACTCTCTCTGCCCCTCCCCTGCTTGGGCTCTGGTTCTCTCTCTCTCTCTCAAAAATAAACATTAAAAAAATATTTAACGATGATCTGTATTGTTATGCAAGATGATTGAAGGACTGCCAGCTTTCGCGGAGAGCCTCTCTAAGTGTTAAACTCACCTTGACTTAAACTGCACCTCCAGGGGTCAGTTCCCCTATGTGTGGACAAGCACTCCACCTCCAATTCTGCCTCAGAGCTTTCTTGGTAGCTTCGGCTACCAAGATTTTCCACATGCAGGGGTGCCTGGGTGGCTCAGCCGGTTAAATATCCCATTTGGGCTCAGGTCATGATCTAACCAATTGGGAGTTGGAGCCCCACGTTGGGCCAGCTTCAGATCCTCTGTCTCCCTCTTTCTCTGCCCCTCCCCAGCCCTGTCAAAAATAAATAAACATTAAAAAAAAAAAAAAAAGCAAAATTCCCTCCCTAAGTCCTTTTGTCAGTCCCTGCCCTGGAGATATCCCTCTGAAACCCAGTTGAGCCCAGAAGCCTGGAAAGGAGCTAGCCACCGAGAGAGAAGGAAGAAGACTGTGATTTTCAAAAAGTAGAGAACTCTCCCATCAAGGAAGAAAAAAATAATTATGTCAATTTCAGGTCCCAGGGGAGAGCTCTGAAAGGTAAAGAGAAAAGTGCATTTAATGAAGATAAGACTGAATTGCGTGTACAGTTTATTAATAAGCATTCTTATAATTACCTGCATATTAATAAACATAATTTATAATGTTAATAAACGTAATGTGTATAGTTATTAAAGTCGATTAGCCTTGCTCCCCCTGTCCAATGCACTGCAAATTTTTTAAAAGCAGAGAGTGTTCCAAACTGGTATCTCTAAATTAAATTAAACTCAGTACATTTGCATTGAGTGGATAGTATATCCAAAGCACTTTGCAAAGTGCTGTAAAACAAATTTTATTTGCTCAAGAGGCCCTCAGAGTCTACTGGAGGCAACAGATATACCTAAATGGCTAGCTTAAGACCTACCAAGGGAACTTCAGGATTATCGGTATAATCCTAGTACCCTGCGGCCGCTTAGTAAAGGTCATATATTCATTCATCTTTTACTGAGCATATCCTTATGCCAGATCTGCATGAGGGACTTTTTATTTTTATCTTATTATTCAGGTGCAAAAAATATTCATGTGTCTCCAAAGGCCAACTCTTCTTATTTCTAACCTGCAAATTCTCTACCTCTGCTGTAAAACACCTTTCTTGCCTTTTTGAGCTTCCCCAAGGAAACCAATTTGGTTTTTTTCATGACTTCCCATGCATATTTCTCCAGGGGTTTGGAAGCTTTCCCTCTGGAAGATGCAAAGTCTACTCTCACATGTTCACAGAATGTTAGTTCTGAAAGGGATCTAATGTTTTCCAGCATTTTTCATAGACATTGGGGTATACACTGTACCCCAAGAAAAACAGATCTGGCGGTTTGTGGCTGGAAAAAGCAGACCCAGGGGTCTCCAGAGATGGTCCTCACACTGTTAACAACCTTCACTGCACAGCTATTGACCAATCAGAATGCACACTGGACACCAGCATGACCACCTGGGGGTCACCAGATGACTGTCAGCTTGCCCATAGAGCCGTTCCTGGTGCATTAGTATTACCTGGCACACACACTTGGAAATGCTTAGAGATTGTATAGTCCAGCCCCTCAGTTTGTTAGTTTATTTTCCAGCCTCTCAGTTTTAGAAAAGAGAGAACCAAGGCCCAGAGAGGTGGTATGGCTTACCCGAGGACATATACAGAATGGGAGTTTCTCCCAAGGGCTCCGTTTAGAGATGACTCTCTCTCACCACTGTCAGGCCCTTTCACAGTGCCTGTAGGCCAGGGTCCCCAACTTCCTGTTCCTTTGTTTATGTCTAGTGGAGGCAACAGATATATGTAAAAGTACCACTTCATTTTCCCATTCCCATTCCTTCCCTCTTGATGAACTCCTATTCATCTTTCAAAACCCAGTTAGATTATTTACCTCCTTTGTCTAATCTTCCTTAGCCCCTCTGGGCAATTAGTCACTCCCTCTTTTACTCCTTCCCTCTTCTTTTTACCAGTGATTTATTTAAAAAAAAAATAGCTTTGATACAATAAAACTTACACACAATGAAATGAGCCTATTTTTAGTATACAGTTCAACGAATTTTGAAAAATGAATACATCTGTGTATTCAGTCAGTATATATAACATTTCTGTCCCCTCCAAAATTTCCCTCATGACCAAAAGTTAATCCTCCCGCACCCCATATCCCAGCCCTAGGGGGAATCTCTGATTTGTTTTCTGTCACTATAGATTTCTGTTTTCCAAAATTTTGTAAAAATGGAACTGAGCAATACATACTCTCTGGCCTCTGGCTTCTTTTGCTCAGGAAAATATTTTTGAGGCTTGTCTATGTTGTTGTCTGTGTCAGTGGTTTTTTTCCTTTCATGGATGAGTATCCATTGTGCAGATAGACCAAAATTTGTTTAACTGTTTACCTATTGATGGACATTTGGGTTATTTCCAGTAAATGGGCTATTGTGAATAAAGCTGCTGTGTATCCCCACAGTATTTTACATTGATTCATGTTAGAGTACTTTTTATATTAATTGGAACTATAGATTAGATAAAGTGGAAAGGGCACTAAAGCCAGAATCAAACCCTAGGTTTCTGATTCTAAGATAATGTGTATAAGTGGCTCAGCACAGTTTCGACATATAAATGCTTAATAAATAATAGCTATTATGGCTGCTGTTCTTTTTAGCTGTTTGGCCATGAGTAAGTTACTTAACCTCTCTGAGTCTCAGTTTCTTCTTATGTAAATGAGAAACTTCCAGGGTCTTGCCACAACGCTGACCTGCACTGTGAGGAGTATCTAGCTATCATGTAGAGTATTGGTAGGGATGCTCTGGCTTGGAGGGTATAACTTGAGACTTGTTGGGGGGGGTGCGGGGGGGAGAGATAGGGCCAGCCAATTCAGGGAGAGGGGAGTGTATGGAGGATGCAAAAGACGAACTAGATTGTATCTCTGAAATGAGGAAACTCAGTGGAGAGGAAGCGGAAGCAGGGTGTGGGAGGAGTGGGCGTAGGGAGCATTAGTAAAGTTCATGGCAGGTTACATTCAGAAACACAGGATGTGGGACAGAGCAGTTTTTTTTTGAGTTTCAGGGAGCATATCCAGGATGGGCTGAGGTGCTGAAGCAAGTGAATTATGATGCTTCTCCTAAAATAACTTTGCTTCAGAGCTAAGGATATCCAGCCAGGCTCAAGGTTGCACAGACCTTTTCCCACAGCTCTTTGCTAATTGAATTAAACCCTTCTTGGCAATAAGGGAGACTCCCAAAGACTGACCGGAAGGATCAATTTTGCACATAGTATGATTCAGCTTTCCAGTTGCTTTCAGGCTGCACGCCTTGGCTCAAATTCTTCTTTAGCTACTGTTGACTTTCATTTTCCTGTAATGGTTAGCGGTACCTGACTGCATTCCATGCTGGCGGCCTTCCAGGTGTAATCTGTTGGCTAATACTCACGATTACTGCTGATTCCTAGAGGAAAGGACTCTGCACGGGGCTGGTATGTCTTCACACACTTGTCAGTTTCAGCTGCAGTGCCAAAGGAAATTAAAGCACTGCAGTAGATGTGTTTTGTTTTCCAGAATCATGTATGTGCCAGAATCAAAGCCAGCAAGAGAAACAAAGGAAAGTGACAGAATTAAACTCTGTCTTCTATTCCCTTGCATTTCATGACTGAGTTTATACTCACTTTCATAGCTCACTGAGTCTTGCTCTGCCCAGAGCCTGCACACGGCATCCTTCCAAGCTCTGCATCTTGCTCCCTTCTGTTCGTGATAATCTCTTTGGTTGCCTGTGTCCTTTTCATTAAATTCATAAATATATAAAAATTGTGTTTCTAACTGCTAAGGCCATCTCCCTCATAGGTCAAATATATCATAGCTATAAGTTCCTTTGGAGAAGTGTAATTGATGTGATATCAGTGACTCCTAGGCTAGGAATTTCAGGTAACTCAATGTGCCTGCAGTTGGAGATACGGATTTTGGAGTAGGCAATTATTTTGAACTTTCTTTCCTTCACAGCCACTAATGCTAGGTAACATTGCCTAGAAGATGAGTAGAAAATTTTTAGAATGTTTGTGATTCTGCGCAAGATGGTAATCTTACATGATTGTGCAAAAAAGCTGAACCAGGGACTACTTTATCATGGGAAGCAGAACTGACCATCCAGGTCCTCAGTACAAAACTAAAACACATGGATAAGACACAGTGAAAATGGACTTACCCAATTATTTGTTTGGGTCCCATTCTCCCATGCCCATGTGAACACAGCATTTATTAAAAATTGCCCATCTCCCTTCCAGAAATAAACAATAGCATGATTCATAAGGGAAGAAAAGGCCTGTATGGTATGAAATCATCACGAGGCCGAAGAGATGTCTACAATTTGCCAGAATCACTGCTGTCAATAAAGAATGTGACTTTCCGAATTTGGATGCTCTCTGCACAATGCCAGTAAGGATGAACACATGACAAGTAGATTTACCTTTTTAACGTAAGCATCATCTGGAGATGGTTTGTAGGTGTGGGATCATTAGAGATCCAGGAGACCCCTCCATTTGATAAAGATGATCTAAATAGATCATTAAGAGAGGAACATCACCAGAGAAGGCTGTACCCTAATTAACTACAGTATAACCCAAATCTGTGAACCAATGAAGGCACAGCATGTTGTGTTCCGCGTGGAGCACACATATAGCAGTGTTGTGCTGCAGCCGGCAGTACAGGTTTATAAGAGCCGATTGTGACATACTTGGGAATTCTGTGAGCCGTCGTTAAATTCTGTCGGTGGTTTGAAATCAGCCATCGTATGAGTGTTTATATCACAGAAACTGGCAATTGCTAGAGACTAGGGCTTTTTGTTGGTTAGTGTTGTTTTGCTTTGTTTTCAGAGAGCTAGGTTAGCAGGCTACCACTGCCTAGCGCCGTTGAAGGCAGAGACTGTCAGGAAAGTGTGTGTTTCCATCTTTCACAGAGGTGTGTGTTATTGTGGGGCTGGAATAGCTCGTCAGGCATTTCCCAGAACCTGGACCTAGCATTCCCACAATTCTCTTTGCTCGCTGAGCAATTTGCTGCTTATTTATTTGGTACCAGTAGATGAATTGGTGTTCAGTGGTGTTCTTCAAAGTCCTGGGAATTCTAAGGAGCTCCCTTAGGGGACATCTGGGGAAGGGAGGAGGATTAACATGAGACTGAGCAGATTTTCATCTATCTGCCACCAGAGCAGATTCATTTTCTTTGTTTTACATACTGGTGCCCCACAAAACAAAAACAAGAACAACAGAAAGCAAACCAACCAACCCGTTGCTTGAAGAAAGCAGACCACTGCTAAAAAAAACTTTTGAAAATAGTAGGCCAGAGCTCTTGGCTCACCAGAAGAGCACATACCTTATTATTAACAAATTACCATTCTGGGAATAATTCAGCCACTTGTGAGTTTGGTTAACATCAACTAGTTTCTCACCAACTGATAAAGTTGGGACGCACCAACTGACAATTCGAATTTCATAATTAGCCACGTTGAAGACAAGACCCATTGATGAGGAATTGCCCTTCTGAGATTTTTCCTGGGGTGGTCAGCACACCATCGTTTCTAATGGCTCCTTCTCTCACATGTAGCAATTGGAAACTTTCTCTCTGCTACAAGGAAACTGGAAAATGAGTCAATCAGGTGAGCTGGGCTCAATTCATGGGAAGCTTTTACCTTTTAAAATGGATCCTTTTCTAGGGACGCCTGGGTGGCTCAGTTGGTTAAGCATCCAACTCTCGATTTTGGCTCAGGTCATGATCTCACAGTTCTTGAGTTTGAGCCCTGTGTGGGGCTCTGTGTTGACAACACGGAGCTTGCTTGGGATTCTGTCTCTCTCTTTCCCCCTCCACTGCTTACACGCTCTCTGCCTCTCAAAATAAATAAATAAACAACAACAACAAAAAAGGATTGTGGCTAGTCCCTTTAAAAATAAATAAATAAATACAGGTGCCTGGGTGGCTCAGTCAGTTAAGTGTCCGACTCTTGGTTTCGGCTCCAGTCATGATCTTACAGTTTTGTGAATTTGAACCCTGCGCTGGCGGCCTCCTGCTTGGGATTCTCTCTCTCCCTCTCTGCTCCTTCCCCACTTGTGTGGTCTCTGTCTAAATAAATACATAAATAAATAAATAAAATGGCTCCTCTTTTAATTCCAACAGTGACCTGAGTGTCCTTTATAACACTTCAGAAAATTAAAAAACAAAAAGGTCAAAGTGAAAATCACCTTATCCACCATCCCAAGATAGTAGCTGTTCACACACGCACACATATACACCCACTCATACACGCCTTATTTTTTGAAAGGGGTTTTTAAATTTGGAGTTCACAATGTAATGTCACTTGGCTGGTCCTCATCTCTTTGATCATCTGTTACACGCGGGTGCAGCTTGATCTTGTCTATATAGAATTCTAAATAGAAGCTAATGTAAAAGACTCAAAAATTTAAAAATCAAGTAGTTATTTCGGTAGGCACTACATGCATATGGTATAATCTACAAGCACAGTATGGCATTCAACAAACTATAGCCTACCAGTTCTCTTCAGAGGCCAACATTGCTATAAATTCCTTGTTTACTTTTTCTGAGATATTCTGGGTATATCTGTCAATTGTAACAGTTAGCTTGAAGAAAGGATTTCTGGTTTCTATGTGAAAGTGGTTTTTTAATTTAGTAGAATCTTTAAAAAAGGTTTTTGGTTTTTGTTGTTTTGTTCCTATGCTTTATTCTTTATGGCTAGAGAACGCTTCTCATCTGTGGTCACTACTAAAGTTATAATGATCAGAAGTCACGTACCTATGAAGCCTCTATTGTGTGCATGTTGCTTTAAGCGTAACTTCATTTAGAGAATCAGTTATTCTGACTTGGGGGTGGGAGTTGGCAGCTGGTAAGGTGAGAATTGCATAACAATGAAAGTTTTTCCAAATTAGAAGTAAAAAAAACCTATTTACGTTTTCTGTCGAGAAAGCTTAAAAGAAAAAAAAACCTAAAAAAACCCTAGTGTATACACATTTAGAATTGAGTAAATGTGTGTTTAGGAAGTCAGTATAGAGGGGTGCCTGGGTGGCTCAGTTGGTTGAGCATCTGACTCTTGATTTTGGCTCAGGTTGTGATCCCAGGTTTGTGAGATTGAGCCCCCCCACCCCCACCGCCCCTGCATAAAATACTCACGGGGCGCATTCCTTGCTGGAGGTTCTGGGAGGATCCTCTCTGTTGCCTTTTTCAGCTTCTAGAGACCACACACATTTTCCAGCTCACCATCTCTTCTTCTTTTTCAAAGCCAGCAATGTTGCATCTTTCTGAGATCTCTTCTGTAATCACATCTTCCTCTGACCGCAGCCAGGAAAGGCTTTCCGTTTTCAAGTTCTCAGGTGATTACTTTGGGTTCAGATAATTCAGAACAATCCTGATAATCCGGAATAATCTTCCTATCTCAAGGCCCGTAATTTAATCAAGTCTGCAAAATCTCTTTGCCATGTAATGTGATATATTCACAGGTTGTGGGGATTAGAATGTGGACATCTTTGGGGGATCATTACGCCTACCACAGGGACCAAGAGAAGGGAATTCCTAAAGGAAAGGAGCATTCTTTCTGTGCTGTCCTGTGTTTTCTCAGGAAAATCCCAAAATGGGGCCTGAAATGTCTGGCCCTACTTAAGTTGCAATTTTTTTCATTTCTTACAGAAATAATACATTAGCATATTATGACTATTGTTCATCAATAAGGCAGGTCAGAGTCACTGAGTACTTTCCTGTAAAATATTTTCATGTCTCACTGGTCACCCTTTGGTTGAAATCCCTCTTATTTGTGAATCCCATGTCCTTATTTTTTTGACATGAATTTCTTTATAAATAATCAAGGTATCAGCTTGTCACTTTGAGTCTCAAACCATGCATAAGGAAGTTGTAAAGTATTTTTACCAGTATTCCGGAATTAAAGTTGGTTGCGTCTGCAGAGACTTCACAGTAAGGTCATGAGAAACCCTCAATTTCTCAGGGAGGAATTACAGGTCTAGAATCCTTTGGAAAATTGAGGATTCCCATGACAGGAAGAAGAGTAAAGGCATTACAGACACTACCTCGATATTTTGGGGACGTTGTATATATGACTAGTCGTCTGAGGAAGAAAAAATAATCAAACCTGGCTCACAGATGGGTCTGTTCAATGTGCTAGAACCATCCACAGTTCACAGCTACAGCATTACAGCCCTACTTGGTGGTGATGCCAAAGGACAAGGGTGAAGGAAAATCCTTTCGGTGGGCAGAACTTTTTTTTTACGTTTATTTTTTTATTTTGAGAGAGAGAGAGACAGAGAGAGAGAAATGGAGGAGGGGAGGGGAGGAGAGGCAGAGAGAGAGGGAGAAAGAGAAAATCCCAAGCAGGCTCTGTGCTGTCAGCGCAGAGCCCGATGTGGGGCTTGAACTCAGGAACTGTGAGTTCATGACCTGAGTTTAAACCAAGAGTCAGAAGCAATACATTTGGTTGTCCACGTCTAGAGTGAGAGATGGCCAGAAGTATGGGTCTACACACTGCTTCTTGGGCAGTTGCTAGTGGGTCAGGGGCTTGGAAGAAACAGGATTGAAAGATGGGTGACAGGGAAGGGTCACCTCTTAGGGAAGAGGTATGTGGATGAGCCTCTCTAAAAGGTCATAAGCTTCGAAGACATGTGAGATCCACATTAAGGCCCACCACTGGGCATCCACTGCAGAGAAGGCTCTTAATTATCAGGTGAACTAAATGATGCTCTCTGGGATGTCAGTCACTTTATCCAGCCATCCCAGGGTTTGCTCAACAGGCCCTGGGACAGAGTGACTGTGGTAGCAAGGACGGAGGCTCAAGAACATGGACTCACCTTCACTGAGGGTGACTTGGCTAATGCTGCTGCTACATGCCTCATTTGCCAACAGCAAAACATTATGTCCCCTTGGGTGCCTTCTCCAAACACATGGCTTCTACAGGTCATCACCTATAGCACACGGGTAATCACCGATGATCACCAGATGACCACCAGCACCCAGTGGCCAGTAGCTGGCACTCTTTCAGGCAGTGTCATACTGGAGTGTCTCCAGTGAGGCACCTCCCCTTGAATAGCTTTTCCCAGCACCCTGGGTAGTGGATTTCCAGCCATCTCTGTAAGCACAGACAGACCACAGTGACCTCTCAGCCACCCAGTTAGTCACTGTTGGGCTCTCTCCAAGATCTGGCTCTCAAACATGGAGACTGATGCAAACAGGGAATAAATAAGCCCTTTCATTGATCTGATCAGTTATTGTCCAGAGATTTCCATCTCAACATGAGTCAAAGGAATCAAAGTGATGAATCAGGAATCCAAGTCCGGTTGAGTCCCAAGAGGATGAAGGTATCCCCGAATTTCACATATCCTTAAATAGCAAATAACATTTCTTCAAGAAATCATGGAAGTGTATTCATTATGTTTTAAAATAATTCCAGGTGAATTTTTTTTTTATAATTAAAACCTTCCAGGGGTGCCTGGGTGGCTCAGTCAGTTAAGCCTCGGACTCTTGTTTTCAGCTTAGTTCTGATCTCACCTCTTCGTGAGTTCAGCCCTGCATTGGGCTCTGCGCTGGCAACACGGAGCCTACTTGGAATTCTCATTCTCTCTCTCTCTCTCTCTCTCTCTCTCCCTCTGTCTCTGCCCCTCCCCTACTTGCACTCTCTCTCCCAAAATAAATAAACTTAAAAAAAAATCCAAATCCTTCGTATCTGCATAAAGTCTTGTTTTAAAAGGTGGGCAACACATAAGAGACTCTTAAATATGGAGAACAAACCGAGGGTTACTGGAGGGGTTGTGGGAGGGGGGATGGGCTAAATGGATAAGGGGCACTAAGGAATCTACTCCTGAAATCATTGTTGTACTATATGCTAACTAACTTGGATGTAAACTAAAAAAAAATCAAATTAAAAAAACGGTGTTCGTCTACAAGGTTCATTGTGACAGAAGAGATTAATGTATGAATGAGATTTTCTAATGCTTACTCCTGGTTTCAGGCTAATCCAGCCTATTGTGTTCACCTGCTTTAAAGCCAGGTGAACAGTAATTAACATTTGTAAGTGCCTTATGATTTACTGCCTGCTTTGACATATACCCTACCTTTTAATCTACTCACAACTTCAGAGTTAGTTATGACTATAAATTAAGGAATGTTTTAGTTTTTTTTGTTAAAATATTTTATTGTAGAAAATGTAATAAACAGGGAAAGAAAAAGAACAAATTGGAAATGATTTGCACCCCCACTGTCAAGTGATAACTGTTGTTAGAACTTCAAAGTATATTCTAGGATCTAGCATTTGTGGGCTTTGAAGCCTATATAATTTTTGAGGCTCTCTTCTATTTTTTGGATTTCAATTTTTATTTTATCTTCGGTTATATCGCATGCTTACTTTAAAAATGTTTCAAACAGTGCAAAATATATAAAGTGGTAGCACCTACCTCAACTTGTCCTCAAGTAATTCTAGTAAATAGAACGGTCTCTTTCTTAGCAAATAGAATCCTATTTTTCCTGACATAACTTTGATAATGAGAGTGTAAATGCGTGGTCTCTTCTATCATATTGATTTAAAAAATTTTTTTTAATGTTTATCTTTGAGAGAGATGGAGAGATAGAGTGTGAACGGGGGAGGGGGAGAGAGAGAGAGAGAGAGAGAGAGAGAGAGAGAGAGAGAGAGAGAGAATCCCAAGCAGGCTCTAGGCTCTGAGCTGTCGGCACAGAGCCCGATGCAGAGCTCAAACTCACAAACTGAGACATCCTGACCTGAGCCGAAGTCAGACGCTCAGCCGACTGAGACACCCAGGTGCCCCATCCATAGTATTGATTTTTAAAAAATACAAATGGGCTCATATACTCTATACAGTTCAACAAGTTGCTTTTCTCAATAATAGACATCGAAAAGTTTCTTAAATGTGAAAAAGTGAATTTAGTTTTGACTCTGTTTCTAAATTTCTTCCAATTAATGGTTAGTATTAGGGGAGAGTATCAAGATGACATGACTCATGTGAGCTGAACCCCTGAAATCACAGCCTCCTCACCCCCTCCCCTGTGTTTGGAACGTGCGTTCTCCTTGCTTTCCCCACTCCTGGAGGCTGCCCTTGACATGGCTGGTGTTGAGACTTTCTGGGTGGTATCTGTGGCTGAACCCAGTTAAGGCCTTCGCAATTTACGAATTGTCCGATGGCTGCAGAGAGCTCATCTCGTGGCCGCTCAAGACCTACCAATCCGGAGTGGATTGTCCCTCTTTTTTTTTTTTTTTATCTCTCTGTGCCCTCCACCCTATGGTTGGGGGGGCAATGGTGAGGGGGCTTGTTTCAGATTCTACCCACGAAGTTCTGAATAGCTGATATGAAACATTTCTTTAATGTTTTCGAATCAGTTAGTTATTGATGAGGAAGTCTTTTGGAAATGCTGAACAGTTTTATTAAATAGGAAACAGTGGTATTTCTGGTGTTTATGATTTTTGCTTAAAAAGTTTATTTTATTTTGGTTAGTCAAAACAAAACAAAGAGATGGAGTGCACTGGTTGCGATGTGCACTAGGTGTTGTGTGGAAGTGCTGAGTCACTATGTTGTGCACCTGACGCTAATTGCACACTCAATGTTAACGAACTGGAATTGAAATAAACACTTAAAACAAACACAGTTGTCTAAATTGTAGGATTGAGAAGCTGACTTGAAAATGATGGAAAAATTTCTTTTTCTCACACTTGTTGGGAGCCCTCTAAAAGGAAAAAAAATGCAAAATTATAAATATTTATATATAATTCACATATATAAATGTGAATATTTTTGTAGAATGAGTGATTGCAATATCTTGCTGGAAACTTGGGAGACTCAAGTCTTTTTTATTTTCTATGTTAAAATTTTAAAATTTATTTTCATTTATGCATTTTTAAAAATTTAGTATAGTTGACACACAATGTTATATTCGTTGCAGTTATACAAATCAGTTAGTGATTTGACAAGTTTATACATTATGCTATGTTCACCCCATGTGTGGCTACCATTTGTCCCATTACATCACTGTTCCAGTATCATTGATGGTATTCTTTATGCCATTACTTTTATTCCCATGGCTTATTCATTCCAGAACTGTAAGCCTGTATCACCCTCTCCCCTTCACACATTTTGCCCATTCCACCATCCCCCTCTCCTCTGGCAACCATTAATTTATTCTCTGTATTTATAGGTGTGATTCTGCTTTTTGATATGGCATTTGTCTTTCTCAGTGTGACTTACTTCCCTTAGCATAATACCCTCTAGATGCATCATGTTATCTTGAATGGCACAGTCTGATCTTTTTTTATGGCTAAGCAATATTCTGTGTGTGTGTGTGTGTGCGCGTGTGCGTGTGTGTGTGTGTGTGTGACATTTTCCTTATTCATTTGTCTATTGTTAGATACTTAGGTTGGTTCCATATCTTGGCTTTTGTAAATAATGCCGCAACAAAAATATGGGTGCATATATCTTTTTGAATTAGTGTCTTTGTTTTCTTTGGGTAAATACCTAATAGTGGAATTATTGACTCATTCAGTATTATTTTTAATTTTTGAATAACTTCCATACTGTTTTCCACAGTGACTGTACAAATTTACATTCCCACCAACAGTGTATGAGGGTTTGTTTTTCTCCAGAACCTTGCCAACACTTGTCATTTCTTGTCATTTTGATTTTGGCTATTCTAACTGATGTAAGGTGATATCTCTTTGTAGTTTTGATTTGCATTTCCCTGATGATTAGAAAAGATGATTAGCATCTTTTCATGTGTTTATTGGCCTTTTGTCTGTCCTTGGAAAAAATGTATTTAAGTACTCTGCCCATTTTTTAATTGGATTGTTTGTTTTTTTGGTACTGAGTTCCTTATATATTTTGGATATTAACCTCTTACTGGATACATCATTTGCGAATATCTTCTCCCATTCAGTAGGCTATCTTTTTGTTTTGTTAATGGTTCCCTTTGCTGTGTAGAAGCTTTTTATTTTGATATAGTCCCAATAGTTTATTGTTGCTTTGTTTTCCTTGCTTTAGGTGACATATCTAGAAAAATGTGGCTGATGGCAGAGAAATTACTACTTCTGCTCTTTTCTAGGAATTTTATGGTTTCAGGGATTTAATCCATTTTGAGTTTATTTCGTGTATGGTGTTAGAAAGTGGTCCTGTTTTATTCTTTTACAGTTTCTCCAGCACCATTTATTGAAGAGACTGTTTTTCCCCATTGTATATTCTTGCTTCTTTTGTCATAGATTAACTGAAAATAACTGTGAGTTTATTTCTGTAATCTCTATCTGTTCCATTGAACTATGTGTCTATTTTTTGTGTCTATATCATATTTCTTTAATTACTACAGATCTCTAGTATATCTTGAAATCTAGTAACTTCGTTCTTTTTTCTCAGGATTGCTTTGGTTATATGGGGTCTTTTGTGGTTCCATACAAATTTTAGTATTATTTGTTCTAGTTTTGTGAAAAAATGCTGTGGTATTTTGGTAGGGATTGCATTGAATCTGTACGTTGCATGGATGAATGGATGTTGAATCTTGTCAAATCCTTTTTCTGCATCTATTGAGATGATCAAATGATTTTTAGCCTTTGTTTTGTTGATGTGGTGTATGACATTGCTTGATTTATGAATATTGAATAATCCTTTTATCATGGGAATAAATTCCATGATCATGGTGAATGATTTTTTTTAAATGTATTTTTGTATGTGTTTTTTCTAATATTTTGTTGAGGATTTTTGCATCTGTGTTCATCAGGGATTTTGGCCTATAGTTTTCTTTTTTTGTGGTGTCTTTGTCTGGTTTTCATATCATGGGTAGTGCTGGCCTCATAGAATGTATTGGGAAGCTTTCCTTCCTCTTCTATTTTGAGGAATAGTTTGAGAATAGGTATTAACTCTTATTTAAATGCCTGATGGAGTACCACTGTCAATTTATCTGGTCCTGGATTTTCATTTTTTTGGTAGTTGTTTGATTACTGATTCAATTTTGTTACTTATAATTGATCTGTTCAGATTTTTTATTTCTTCCTGACTCAGTTTTGGGAAGTTATATATTTGTAGGAATTTATCCCTTTCTTCTAGGTTGTCCCATTTGTTGGCATATGATTTTTTTATAGTATTCTCTTAGAAGCCTTTGTATTTCTGTGGGGTCAGTTGTTACGTTTCCTCTCTCATTTCTGATTTTATTTATTTGGATCCTTTCTCTTTTTTGATGAGTCTGGCTGAGGGCTTATCAATTTTGTTTATCTTTTCGAAGAACCAGCTCTTGGTTTCCTTGATTTTCTCTATTGTTTTTTCAGTCTCTATGACATTTATTTCTTGTCTATATTACTTCCTCCCTTCTACTCGGGCTTTGTTCTCTTTTTTTAGTTCCTTTAGATGTAAGGTTAGATTGTTTATTCGAGTTTTTTGTTGTCTCTTAATTTGTTTTTAATGTTTATTTATTATTGACAGACAGACACACAGCGTGATCAGGGGAGGGGGAGAGAGAGGGGGAGACACAGAATCCAAAGCAGGCTCCAGGCTCTGAGCTGTCAGCACAGAGCCCGACGCGGGGCTTGAACTCATAGACCACGAGATCATGACCTGAGCCGAAGTCGGTTGCCTAACCAACTGAGCCACCCAGGCACTCCTCTTTTTGTTGTCTCTTGACGTAGGCTTATATTACTGTATACTTTCCTCTTAGGACTGCTTTTGCAGTGTCCCAAAGATTTTGAACTGTTGTGTTTTCATTGTCATTTGTGTCCATGCATTTTTAAAACTTCTTCTCTGATTAAGTTTTGACCCACTGTTTGTTTAGGATCATGCTTAGTCTCTGTGTGTTTGTATTATTTTTCCGTTTTTTCTTGTGATTTATTTGTAGTTTCATATTGTTGTGATTGGAAAAGGAGCATGGTATGATTTCAATCTTCTCAAAAAATTTTAAAAGAATTTTTTAATTTTTGAGAGAGAGCACAAAATGGGGAGAGGGGCAGAGGGAGAGAGGGAGAATCTTTAGCAGGCTCCAAGCTCAGCGCAGAGCCTGACACAGGGCTTGATTCCACGACTCTGGGATCGTGACCTGAGCTGAAATCAAGAGTTGGTCACTCAAGTGACTGAGACACTCAGGCGCCCCTCAAAAAAAAATTTTTTTTTCAGGAATAGAACTTAATGATTCATCACTTACATGTAACACCAAGTGCTCATCCTGACAAGTGCCCTCCTTAATGCCCCTTGCCCATTTAGCCCATTCTCCCATCCAACACCTCGCCAGCAACCCTCAGTTTATTCTTGGTAGTTAAGAGTCTCTTATGGTTTGTCTCCCTCTCTGTTTTTATATTATTTTTGCTTCCCTTCCCTTGATTTTTTTTTTAAACAATTGATAATCAGTTTATTAAAAAGGTTGATTTAAGCATTTATAATAGTGACTTCAGCCTTGACTCCTGGTTCAATGGAAGTACTCCAAAGATGGAAGTAATTCAAAAAATTTTTTTAATGTTTATTTATTTTTGAGAGACACAGAGAGAGAGAGAGAGAGAGAGAGAGAAAGAACGAGCAGGGGAGGAGCAGAGACAGAGGGAGAGAGAGAACCCCAAGCAAGCTCCAGGCTCTGAAATGTCAGCACAGAGCTCAATGCAGGGCTCAAACCCATGAACCACAAGATCATGACCTGAGCTGAAGTTGGATGCTTAACTGACTGAGCCACCCAGGCGCCCCCAGATGGAAGTGATTTGCTTAACAATCTCAGAAGGACTGTGCAAATTGATGAGTTGCTTGTGGATTCTCATCTGAAAACAATCCCAAGTCTCAGAACCTTCACCACAAGGAGTCTTTCCTATAGTGATGCTCAGAGTCTTGGTAGGCATCTGAACTGGTTCTTTCACTTTGAGATTCTTTTCTTTTGCACCTCGTATGAGCAAGTCAGCACATACCTCCTCCGAAGTTTACACTGCAGCTGGTTAGAGGAATTCTACTTTGGTGAATTGCCACCTCTGGATTCATGGATATCTTCCTGCTGACTTTAAAAGCCATGGCTGGGGCACCTGGGTGCCTCAGTGAGTTAAGCATCCAACTCTTGATTTCAGTTCAGGTCATGATCTCACAGTTCATGGGATTGAGCCCCACAGTGGGCTCTGCACTGACAGCCAGCCTGGAGTCTGCTTGGGATTCTCTTTCTCCCTCTCTCTCTCTGAAAATAAAGAAACTTAAAAAAACAAAAAAACCAAAACCAAAACCAAAGGCTAGGCTGCAGTGTGGCTTTCTGATTGACTTGTTCCTTGGTGAGGCAAACAGCAGGGAGTCAGGAGCAGGGGTGCCCAGAGCTCCACTGTAGCTGTGACCGCCTTTCCTCAAAGACCCAGTCTTCTCTAGTTATTGAGGCTCATTTTATGCCCTCATATGTGATCTATTCAATTCAGATCCTTTTTAAATTGGATCTGTTCAGGAAGTTTACCAGAAATGCTTATATAGAAATGCTTCTCGACTGCAATCTGGCTTCTCCTTCATGTCTGGAAAATCCTTTAACTCTCAGCAAACTCAGAACTCAGCGGGCCTTCTTCAGCCTCAAGGTAAATCCATGGCTGTACAGGAGGAGTTAAACCTGTTGCACCCCCCGTTAAGAGCACGTTAAGGGCACTTGCTCTAGCACGTTATTACTTAAAAAAATTTTTTAAAATGTTTATTCATTTTTGAGAGACAGAGGGAGACAGAGCATGAGTGGGGAAGGGGCAGAGAGAGAAGGAGACACAGGACCTGAAGCAGGCTCCAGGCTTTGAGCTGTCAGCACAGAGCCCGACGCAGGGCTCGGACTGACAAACTGCGAGATCATGACCTGAGCCGAAGTCGGACACTCAACCGACTGAGCCACCCAGGCACCCCCCTACCACGTTATTTTTAATGGCTTCCTAGTGATCTATTGCATGGGTGTAAAATATTGTGTTTAATCGGGTGCCTTCTGTTGAGCATGTAAGACAGCTTGGACACCACTCTGGGATGAACATCCTTCTGGCTAAATCTCTGCACATTTTCCTTGTTATTTCCTTAGGATAAATTCCTATGATGAGGCTAAAGGGTATGCCAAATTTTAAAACTTTAAATTTGGCAAGAATATTTAAGTTCCATTTCACAAATAAAGAAAATGAGGGTGCAGTGGTTTACGGATATGGATATTTATTTATTTGTATGGAAGCATAGTTGACATGAAATGTTATTTTCAATCCAGGTGTACAATCTGATGATGTGGTAATTCTAGAATTGCACAGGGATCAACATGTTACTGTGTAGTCACCATCTGCCCCCATACAAAGTTATTATAATATTATTGACTATGTTACCTATGCTGCACTTTTCATCCCTGTGATTTAGTTATTTTGTAACGGGAAGTTTGTACCTTTTTTTTTTTTTTAAGTTTATTTATTTGATTGTGTGTGTGTGTGTGAGAGAGAGAGAGAGAGAGAGAACAGTGGGGGCAGGGTTGAGAGAGAGGGAGAGAGAGAGAGAATCCCAAGCAGGCTCCGTGCTCAGTACAGAGCCCAACTCAGTGCCCGAATCACGGACCGTGAGATCATGACCTGAGCTGAAATCAAGAGTCCGACACTTAACTGACTCTGAGCCACTCAGGTGCCCCCTGGCAGTTTGTACCTCCTAATATCCTTCATCTATTTTGCTCATCCCACCCACCTACCTCCCCTCTGGCAATCACCAGTTTACTCTCTGTATTTAAGGATCTCTTTGTTGTTGTTGTTGTTTGTTCATTTGCTTTGTTTTGTCAAATTTCACATATGAGGGAAATCATGCCTTTCTCTTGTCTAGCTTACTTCACTTAGCGTAATACCCACTATGTCCATCTATGTTGTTGCAAGTAGCAAGATTTCACTTATTTTTTTAATGACTGAGTAACATTCCATTGTCTATCTGTCACATCTTTATACCACATCTTCTTTGTCTATCCATCTATGGATATAGCAAACCGTTTAGTTTCACAGAGGGCAGGCAGCTGTTAGGTTTTTGTTGAGTGTTATCATTTGCTTATCTCTTCCAAAGATTTCAGGATTGGTCTGGCACATAAGGTGCTTGATAAACTGATGATTGTTGAATAACGTAGAATAGCTATAACAATCCTAGAACTCCAGAGGACTGGATATGTCCATGGCTGTTCTAAACCATATAACTATATAGTTTTGTTACAATGTTTGTTGCATTTTGTATGTTACTCTACTAAAAGTATGGAGGCAGGAAAATCAGCAGAAGAGGAGGAGAAAGAGATAGCTGGGCTCCACTGCTCATCTTTCTTTCTCTGCCTAGTCCAGAGTTAAAAAAAAAAAAACAAACAAACAAAAAACAAAAAAAACCTAAACATTTACTGAATACCTAAAGGCGCTGACTAGACTGATTTGAGGAATCAGAGTTAAGTGAGTATTATTATGTGATCAGACTGATCTACATCACACGATTATTTGTATTCAGTTTTATATATCATAACAGTGTTGGGGAAACTGTTTAAAATAGTGGAAAATTGTGACAGGCAGGGAATGGCTTGGCCCTTTCCCTAGTTGTGTGGTTTAATCCACTAGATCTGTGTCCTGGCCATCAAACCATACTAATGATGCTTTGCTAAAGTGGGATTCAAATTCTATATACACACACATTTACATTTATTTCTATATGTTTATATATTGAAGGTTGATTCATTTAGGAAGATGCTCTTTGAATAAAGTTTTATGTGTGTTATACATAATGTCTATAAAATGTTAAATATTCTTAGGTAATTGTAATTAGGTGTTGTTAGATATGCTTTTCAGTCTGGGTGGTTTGGGGGTGGTTCTTGTTTTAAAATTCCTTAAAATACTGTAATCCACCTTTCAGTGCTCACAGCCAGGGAAATTATGGCATTTCTGAAATGGCAATCTCTCGTTACAGACTCTGCCAAGGGCAAACTGCAAGAAGCAGGTGTTGTGCACCTTGGATTACCTTTTGAACTGCCTTCACAACTGTTTAATTTTGTTGAAACATGATGATAAGAAAACAAAGCAAAAATTTCACAGGTCTCAATTTATTTCTCTACCTGGTTGTAATAATTTTGCATTCTGTAGCAGCTAGCATAAACAGCAGCAAACATGATCCATGCTCTTGGAAAAAAAGTAAATGTCAAGTATTTATTAAGAATCTATTACAGTGGCTTTACGGGCAGTCAAAACAGAAGGGGGTGAATCAGTATTCAATCTTTCTGACACATCACTTTGGCTCTGATTAAAAAACACTGTCTTTGCCTCTAGTGGCCAATTTAACATTACCATTTTCGTGACTATACGTAGCCACATTACGAAAAAGCAAAAAATAAATCAGCTTGCTATTTTTTTCACTGCAGCTCTAGGCATCTAATTTATTGAGGTTTGGCCACAAGGTGCAATTTCCTTGTGTTCTGGAGCCCAGCTGTCTCTTTATAGACTCTCCTCGAGGTCAGGAAAGGGCTGAGCTTTCCAGTGGTGCCCAGGGACTAGAGCACCCCCCCCCCCCCCCGCGCCACACTGGGGAGTTAACCGCTCGTCCACAGCAGCTAACAGCCTTCTAAGAGCAGAGTGATTGATGGTAGTGGGGTGGGCGCTGGCTTAGCTCCGGAGAAAGGCGGGCCGCTCTAATTGGGAGCGTACAGGAAGGTGAATTGCAGAGAGTGGGGAGCCGCCCGCCTACCGGTTCGGTTCGGTTGGGTTGGACGCTCGCTGCAGGGTCTGGGCCTGCAGCGCGCGTGCAACCCTCCTCCCCAAACCCCTGCCGCGCCTACCCCGCAGCACAGCACCTAACGCCGGCACGCGCGCCCCGCCCTCCCTCCTGCGCACGCTCGCTCCTTACCCACGCGCGCTCCCTGAGTCCCAACCCCGTTCCGGCCCGCGCGTGCCCCACCCTCCTCCCTAGCGCGTGCCCCACCCTCCTCCCTAGCGCGTGCCCCACCCTCCTCCCTAGCGCGTGCCCCATGCGGCCCGCGCGCACGCGCATTCCGTCCTCCCCGCCGCCCGGCGCGCGCGAGCCTTCGGGCCCAGGGCGTGCGGTGGGCGGGGCGCCGCGCTGACGTTGCCCGGGATGCGGGCAGGTTCCGCCGCCGCCACCGCCGCCGCCACCGCCGCCTCCGCCTCGCCTGCCACCGGGGTTTGTATGAAAACACCGGGCGGCGGGCGGCGAGAATTCCGCCGTGCTCCCAGAGAGCAGCCGCCGGCGCTGCGGATGCCGAGCTGGTGCCGCGGCTCTGCCCAGTCCCGCCAGCGCCCCATCCTGAGCCGGTGAGCGCCCCGCCGCCGTCCGCACGTCCGGGCCGGCCGCCCCTCGGCCGCTGCTTGCCCGCCCGTCCGCCTTCCCTCCGCAGTCCCCCGGCCACCGAGTCCCGGGGGCGGGAGAAGCCGGGAGGAGCGACCCCGCGCCCGCCGCGGTCTGCGTTCTGGGATCCCTCCGCCCCTCACCTGACAGGTTGTGTAACGTGTGTCTTTCGGGGCGAGTGGACCGGAGCTGGAGGGAGGAAAACCCCTGATGGTTTGGGGCTTTGGCTGGCTTCTGGAAAGCGCCCCACGCCGCCCCCACCCGCGACACTCGGTGACCCCCGCCTCAATCCCCGGCGGAGGGTCCCCGACGCGGTTTTCGGGCACAGGCGGCCACCGTGCCCTGCCCTTTTTCTGGGGCCGGGGTGCAGCGCGGAGCCGAGCTGGGGGGCGGCGGGCCGGGGACGGGCACGCGCCCCGCCTCCCCCACCCACCCCGGCACACACCTTGCTTCGCGGTGGGCTTGGTGTGTAGTGTGACTTTGGCGGTGGCCAGGTTTGCTTCGTGTCAGGGTGGTTGGCCTGAAGTGTGTTCTCCGTTTACAACTTGTCGCCTTTTGGGTTTGATTTGAGCCTGAATGAGATCGCTCTAGATGACAGTGCAGAGTTTCCTTACAGCCTGCCTTCCTGAGTGAGTTGCGGGTTCTTCGTTGCAAGTACTCGAGGACTCCTGCAACCGTCTACATGGTTTCCCCTTGTGCCTCTTACTAGGACCAGTGCAATTTTGAATCGGCTGGTTTCCTGGGCATTTACCCATTATAGAATGGAGTTTTTATACATCTTAGCGTAATCGATATGAATGTTGATCATTTAAAGGCCACTTCTTGTTTTGATACAGATTGCTCAATCAAGGGCTTAAAGGTCCAGCACTGCTGATGACCTAATACATTGTAACACTGAGGGGATTTTTTTTTTTTTTGGCGGTATTAATTCCTTGTAGGTGTTTTGTTTTTCTTCAGGTGTTGAAAATTGTAGCAGTGTTTAATTGTAATGCACGACAATTTGTAGTTAGAAAGGACTGAACAGCTTTCTTTATCACTCATTTTCACTTACTTTGATGCCTGTGTTGTAATCTTTATGTAAATCCAGCTAGTAACCTGAACTCTTATTATAAACTGTCTTTTTTCCTGAGAAAACTAGAAAGTTACTTTTGCAATTTTACAGTGAAATGTTTTCAGTTCAGTATGCTAAAAAAATAGTAGTTTATTTAAGGCACTTTAAATGGTAGTATTTTAAAACATGTGCCAAAATACTAATGAAAACCAGACAAAACCCTGGAAGATCTGTTAGCATTTCCTATAATGGCTGTGATTAGTCCTGTAATTGCTGTGAGATAGGGATGTCTTATCTACACCTTATTTTCTTATTGTAATATGACTTGTTTAATTCCCATTCCACCTCGCTTGAGTTAAATTCCGCAATGAAGTTATAGGTTCATTTTTAATGACCTCAAAAATCTGCCTTGAATTAATTGCTTCCACACTTACTGAGAACTGCAGTCTCATTCTGAACTTTGTAATGAAGGGGGTAGACTTAGAGTTCCTCTTGTTACTAGCCAACACTGAAAAAACATTTAAGTGTTTTACTGTAGCCTAAGCTTTTGTAGAAGCAATTTTTATAAATCTTTTCCTGTTGACTTGAATTGAGGCATTATTACTTTTTGGAGCAGTCTAGCAAGACTCCTTTTATAATAATGGTTATCTCTGACAGAAGGAAAAGAGACCCAAATGTGAAATTACCCAATTTGTATTAGATTCTACATTTTGGAATTTTTAGTAAATCTCCACAGTATTCACCTTCCAAAATGTATCCTTGCTTAAAGTCCCCCAGTACCTGAAGTTGAACAGTGTATCCGTAGTAATGGATGAAATTGTCAGAGGGCTCTTCAAATTGGGAGACTCCCTTAGGCAGTTGGTCTTGGTGACAACAACAGACGTTTAGAGTGGGCACCAAATTTTAAATTTTATATATTACTGTAGGTTATAGGGTCTGTGTACTGTAATGTAGTGGCTGAGGAGTTGGGCTTCAGGGCTGGCTTTGAATCCTGGCTTTGCCTGAGGCAAGTTATTTATCCTCCTTGTGCTTCAGTTTTCTCTGTTCCAAAAATGGGGTAATAATGGTTATATCCTTAAGATCTTGAATATTAAATGAGTTAATACACATAGAGTGCTTAACCCACAGTGCCTGGCACATAGTAATTGCTCAGTAAATATTACTGCTACTGCTTTTTCTCACTCTTCCAAGGGGTTTAGTAAGCTCAAGATGGACTTTAGGCTGATGGAGCATGATTACTGTAGAATCGTTCCACTGTGACCCATTGACTCCTTTGGGGCTAAATGACAGCTTAGTCTCACTGTCCTGCCTTGGAAGCATGTAATTTAGTTTTAAATAGAACAGCTAGACCCTGAAAGCTGGGTGTGCTGAGATGCTGCTGGAGAGGTGCTGAAGTATCCATGTTTGTCCCTTCTGACAGAACCTTGGATTGTCTCCCTTATGGTGGTGGTGACTGCTATTTTAATCACCTGTTTTTGACTTGTGTTTCTTTGACTGTCATGTGCTTCTATCAAAAATACTATGTATCAAATTGTTACTGGGTATACAGGAGTTTATCTGATGAAGATATTGCACATTCTGTTGTTTTTTTCTTCATTGGTGTTACAGAGTGAGGTTAGTTATGATTGGGCATTGTACCTTTTCAGCTTTCATGTAATTTTGCTAGGAAAGTTTTTGCTAATTAATGACTTTATGTACTTCTTGTTTTTCTTGGTTTGCAGGGATCTGATGTTAATACTCAGTTGTTTAAATCAGTTTTCAAACTTTTGATTTTAGTACCCTTTTACATTCTTAAAAATTATTGCACACCCCAAAGAGCTTTTGTGGATTATGTCTGTATTTATTATATTATAAATTAAAGAGAAATGTACAACTTTTATTAATTCACTTAAATATGATAATATCTTAATATAAGCATATTTTTAATGAAAAATGACTATTTTTCAAAACAAGGCAATAAGAAGAGTGGTATTGTTTTACATAAAAAAATGTTTATTTATTTTGAGGCAAGGGGAGGGGCAGAGAGGGAGGGAGACGGAATCCCAAGCAGGCTCCACACTCAGCACAGAGCCTGACATGGGGCTCAGTCTCACAATCTTGAGATCATGACCTGAGCCAAAATCAACAGTCGGACACCTAACCAACTGAGCCATCCAGGTGCCCCTTGTTTTACATTTTTGTAAATCTCTAATGTCTGGTTTAATAGAAACAGCTGGATTCTCATCTCCTTCTGCATTCAGTCTGTTGCAATATGTTTTTTGGTTTGAAGTATATAGAAAGAGAAACCCAGCCTTACATAGTTAATGGCTGGAAAAGGGAGGGGTATTTTAATAGCCTTTTCAGATAATAATGGATTTTCTTGCTTGGTGCTACATCAGAACTCAACATGTGTTGGTTTTCTAGTTACTTGTATTATGGAATCTGAAATCATATCAATGGACTTTTTATAATGTTATATTAAAATCCACTGGTCTAAACTTTGAATGGATCTTGCATAACCATGCCTGAATTTATAACATCATGCCATGGTCGTTTCTAAGTATTGGTTCAGTCAGTTATGCAGATCTCCAAAATGTTGGCACATTTCATTATATATTATTAGAAAATCACGTTTGTTAATATCACCATTCATCCCATCAGAAACAGATTATTGGGAAGCTATCCAGGTCATGACATGATGGTGGATGTGAGTTTTCCAGAAATCTGATTTTTGCTTGAAGGCTCAAATTTTATCGTTGGCAAGAATTATGACTGCCAGTTGTTTCCTAGAAGTGACAGGCAGATTTTGTTCATCTGTGAGAGAACTTCTGCCAGAATACCCAAGTCTGAATAACCATGGTCATTCTTTCAAGTAAAAATGGTGTTTCACAAAAAAAAAAAAAAAAAAAAAGAGGCTAGTGAAAGCTCTCAGTTCAGTCACACAAGTGCTTTACCTTGAGACACCCATCAACTATTGCAATTCAGTATGTGGTCAGAAATGCTTTGTGCATACTTAACCATTTTGTCACACAGAATATTAAAAAGATCTGTACTGAAGGGCTGAGATTTAATAAAATTAATTTTTACTATTTGAAGGACTTTTTTTAGAGTTTTTTTTTAAAGTTTATTTATTTTGAGAGAGAGAGAGCGAGCTTGTGTAAGTAAGCTGGGGAGTGGGAGAGAGAGAGAGAGCTAGAGAGAGAGAGAGAGAGAGAGAGAGAGAGAGAGAGAATTTCAAGCAGACTCTGCATTGTCAGCACAAAGCCCGACATGGGGCTCAATCTCATGAACCATGAGATCATGACCTGAGTGGAAGTCAGCCACCCAGGCTCCCCTGAAGGACATTCTTAAGTAAAGAAGGCTTTTTTTTTTTTTTTTTTTTTAATATCTACTGGTACTTGATGGTGAAAAATATAATGACCAATAGTGCAGTTTGGTACCAGTACCAGAAGTTGTTCCAAGATGCTAGAAATGTTATACATCATTGCTTTTGTACCATAGTATAAATGTTAATACAGTTAAAAAGGCTAATAATACTTTATGTTATTATGAAGATAGTTTTGACCTTGTGGACCCCTGAAAAAGGTGTCAGGATCCCAGGTGTCTATGGGCCACATTTTGAGGACTTCTGGTACACATCAGCAGTTCCTACCAAACTTTGATTAGGAGGGGAAGTGGCAGTGACAATTACTAGTCTGTTTTTGCTTCAGTCTTTAGGGCCCAGTGAAAGCCGCCTTTAAAAGGATTTTTTTTTTTTTTTTTTTTAAAGCGCAGTAAAGGCAATTCACTTCTAGAAAGTTGAGGCTCTTAGGGGTTTTAGTCAGATGCTGATATGGGGGAACTATAATATTAGTAATTTGAAATTATGCTATCTAAAAGCAAAAAGATTGGGGAGTATATTTCCACATAAATGTTCAACAAATCTAATTTGGGGGGTTTAAATATTAGATAAATAGTGAAGGCACAAAATGTGAAAAGCTCAACTGATATCAAGCTCTTAAGCTAAAATAAACATCTTAGCTTCCCTTCTTAATCTCTTGAGTTCATTTCTCACTTAATTCGTGCTGAGGGTCAACCATCCCTAAGCAGAGGTACCCAGCATTTGCTCTCTTTGCTTCACATCATACCTTACTAGGAAAATGACTTAAGATTATGAAGGTTATAAGGGTATATAGGTAACATGGGGAATAAAAGTAATAGTAAGGCTTATGAAAGATCTATGATAGAATAACGGTAATAAAAATGTAAACACTGTCTACATATAATAAGTGTTGAATGAATTGAAAAGAATACTGTTTTGGGGTTCCTGTATGGCTCAGTTGGTTAAGCATCTGACTTCAGCTCAGGTCATGATCTTGTGGTTAGTGAGTTTGAGCCCTGCATCCGGCTCTGTGTTGACAACGTGGAGCTTGGAGCCTGCTTCAGATTTTGTGTCTCCCTCTCTCTCTGCCCTCCCCCCCCCTTCTCAAAAATAAACGTTAAAATTTTTTTCTTTTTAATTAAAAATAAAAAAAGAATACTATTTTTGACAGGAATTCTCCAGACTTTTTAATTTATTGTAGGCACAATTTCTAGTTGTATGTAGGTAGAAGTGATGTTGAATAAGGCAAGACAGCAAACATCCTTGATGAGCTTTTCTCCTAATTGCAAAGTAAGAGGATTTGACTCCCAGGTGATCTTTGAAGTTTCTTACAACTCTAGAGTTCTAGGTTTTTTGTTTTTATTTTCTTTGCCTATTGATAACATCTTTGTCATTTCTTAACTCCATCTCATCAATTCGAATTTGTGATTTCATTTGAAGCTTATTTTTCCCAATTCTTATATTTGTATTTTTAGTTCGTATTTTGATTTAAAAATTATTTTAAACTTATATGTATATATAAAATATAAAAATTGCCATTTTAATCATTTTACAGTGGTATTAAGTACATTCACGTTATTGTGCAGCCGTCACACCATCCATCTTCAGATCTTTTTTGGTCTTGCAAAACTGAAAGTTTGTACCCATTGAACAATAAATTCTCATTTCCTCCTTCCTGTAATCACTAGCAACCACAAATTCAACTTTCTCTATGAATTTGGTGTGAGTACCTTTTATGAGTAGAATCATGCAGTATTTACCCTTTTGTGACTGGCTATTTCATTTAGCATTGTCTTCAGGATTCATCCGTTTAGGATGTATTAGGATTTCTTCTTTTAGGGCTGAATAATATTCCATTGTGTGTATATTCCATATTTGTTTATTCATCTGTCAGTGGACTTTTGGGTTGCTTTTACCTTTTGACTATCGTGAATAATGCTGCTATGTACATGGGTGTAGAAATACTTCTTCGAGACCCTGCTTTCAGTTCTTTTGGGTCCATATTTAGAAATGGAATTGCTGGGCCATATGGTAATTCTATTTTTGAGTAACAACTGTACTGTTTCCATAACAGCTGCACCATTTTATTTCTATACCAACAGTGTACGAGGATTCTAGTTTCTCCACATCCTTGTCAACACTTGTTTTCTGGTTGATTGGTCTCTTGTTGGGGGTGGGGTTGGCCGTTGGAGTCATTCTAATGGGTGTGAGGTCCTATCTCATTGTGGTTTAGATTTGCATTTATGCTGCTGAATTTGGTTTGCTGCTATTTTGTTGAGGATTTGTATGACAGTGTTCATAAAGGTTATTGATCTCTGGTTTTCTTGTAATGTCTTTGTTTGGCTTTGGTATCAGGGCAGTGCTGGCCTCATAGAAAGAGGGAGTGTCCCCTTCTCTTCAGTTTTTTGAAAGAATTTGAGAAGGATTGATGTTCTTTAAATGGTACAATTCACAAGTGAAGCCATCAAATCTGGGTCTTTTGTTTGCTGGGAAATTTTTGATTACTCATCCAATCTCCCTAATAGTTATGGATTTATTCAGATTTTCTGTTTCTTTGTGATTTTGTTTCAGTAAGTTTTGTGTTTCAGGAAATTTGTCAATTTCATCTAGTTTATCCAATTTGTTGGTGCACAGTTCATAGTATTCACTTAAAATCCTTCATATTTCTGTAGAATCAGTAGTCGTGTCTCCACTTGCTTTCCTGCTTTTAATAATTTGAGCCTTCTCTGTTTTTTTGTAAACTTACTAAAGCTTTGCCAATTTTGTTAATCTTTTTAAAGAACCAGTTTTTTTTTTACTTGTTGATTTTCTCTATTTTTCTATTCTCTATTTTCTTTATCTCTGCTCTAATCCTTAGTATTTCCTTCCTTCTGCTAGCTTTGTGTTCTCCTTTTTCTAGTTCCTTAATTTGTTAGGTTGTTGATAGGAGGTCATTCTCTCTCTCTCTCTTTTTTTTTTTTAAATGTTTATTTTTGAGAGAGAGAGTGCGAGTGTGCTGTGTGCACACGAGCAGGGGAGGGGCAGAAAGAGAGGGAGACACAGAATCAGAAGCAGGCTCCAGGCTCTGAACTATCAGCACAGAGCCTGATATGGAGCTTGAACCCATGAACCATGAATGAGATCATGACTTGAGTCCAAGTCAGATGCTTAACCAATTGAGCCACCCAAGCACCCCTGAAATCTTTCTTTTTTAATGTAAGTGTTTATAGCTGTAAACTTTCCCTCCTAGCCCTGCTTTCTCTGCATCCCATAAATTTTGGTATGTTTTATTTTCATTTATCTCATTTCCCTTGTGTTTTTTTTTCTTTGACCCATTGGTTGTTAAACAGTATGTTGTTTCCACAAACTTGTGCATTTTCCGATTTTCCTTATTTATTTCTAACTTCATCCTGTTGTGTTTGGAGAGGTTACTTTGTATAATATCTGTCTTTTAAAATCTATTGAGACCCAATTTGTGGCCTAAAAGGTGGTTTATCCTGGAGAATGCTCCAAGTGCCCTTGAGAGGAATATATATTCTATTGTTAGGTAGTGTTTTATATTTGTTATCTCTCGTTGGTTTACAATGTTATTCAAATCCTCTGTTTTCTTATTTATCTTATGTCTGGTTGTTCTTTCCAAGACTGACCATGGGATATTGAAGCCTCCAACAATTATTGTAGAACTGTTTGTTTTCCCCTTTAATTCTGTCAATTTTTGCTTAGTGTGTTTTGATGCTCTGTTATTAGGTACATGAATGTTTATAATTGTTATATCTTCTTGCTGTCTTAAACCTTTTATTAGTATATAGTGTCCTTCTTTGTCTCTTGTAATCTTTTTTGATTTAAAGTCCCTTTTTTTTCTGATGTTAGTATAGCCACCCTGCATTGTTTTTGGTCACTATTTGCATGGAATATTTTTCTGTCTTTTTATTTTCAAACTATTTGTGCCTTTATATCTAAATGAGTTTCTTGTAGATAGCATATTGTTGGATTATGTTTTTTAAATCCATTCTGCCAATCTCTGCCTTTTGATTGGAGGTTTTAACCCATTTAGATTTAAAGTAATTACTGATAAGGAGGAACTTTGTCATTTTTATATTTTTAAAAATTATTTATTATTTGTTTTGTTTTTATGACTATCTTTGGTTTGCCTAAATTTTTTTTTTTAATAATTTTTTTTTTAACATTTATTTATTTTTGGGACAGAGAGAGACAGAGCATGAATGGGGGAGGGGCAGAGAGAGAGGGAGACACAGAATTGGAAGCAGGCTCCAGGCTCTGAGCCATCAGCCCAGAGCCCGACGCGGGGCTCGAACTCACGGACCGTGAGATCGTGACCTGAGCCGAAGTCGGACGCTCAACCGACTGAGCCACTGAGGCGCCCCTGGTTTGCCTAAATTTTTAATTTTTTATTTATTTTAGTTTTTCTTGTTTATTTCTATATGCCTTATGGCTTTTTGAGTCTCTTATATCCTGTATATTTTGATTTTTATTGGGACTGACTTTGGCTGTGATACTTTACTTAAACAACAAACAGACAAAACTGAAACCATTTTCATGGGCTTGTCATAGGTTAGAGGCAAGGACAATATGTGTTTCAAGGTAAGAATTTTAATGTCAGATATCACCTATATAGGTTTATGAATTTTGACATTTGTTTAAATCTAAAAATGGTTGGAATCTGAGTTGGGGGAAGAGTAATATTAAATAAATTATTTAGTTGGACTGAAGTGTGGTGCAATTCTGCTCCCAATGGTAACACATTATTTGTAGTATAATTAAAACATCATATAGCAAAACAAATTAGACCTTGTGTAAGTGCTGGAACATCTTTGTGGAGTAGCATGTGAACTATCCAAACTTAGGTTTTTAATGAGGATGCATGATGAAGAAAGGTAAAAGGTATAACTTTTATAGGTTTCCTCTTATCCACAGTTTTTTGGTAAAATTAATGACAATAATATAGGTAAAAAAAAAATTTGCCTGTTTGCAGATTGGGCTGCAACATTCATAAACTACCGTTGACCTTTGAAACAACATGAGTTTGAACTGTGTGGGTCCACCTATCTGCATGTTGTTTTTTATAAATACAGTACAGTACTGTAAATGTATTTTCTTTTCCTTATGATTTTATTAATATTTTTTCCTCTAGCTTACTTTATTGTAAGAATATGGTGTATAATACATATACATACACATGCAAAATATATGTTAATTGGCTATTTACATTATTGGTAAGGCTTCTGGTCAATTGACCAGCCAGGCTTCTGGCTATTGATAACTAAATCTGGGGGGAGTCAAAAGTTATATGTGCATTTTTGAGTGCATGGGGATCTGTGTTTGTTCCAACATCTCTAATCATTGAATACCATATGAATAAGGTAACTAGATGAAAATGTATACTCTAATAGTAGTAATTTAGAGTAGATCAATGTATATGGAGATGTGTGTTAGTATATGCAGACTGTGTCCAATATATATATTTCTCTCAGTTTAAATGGAAATGATTTTTATATGCCTTTTGCTGGGAATGTTACTTCTCTTTCCTTAGACAACAGATATTGTTTACCTTCTTCCCTTAAAATTTCTCACTGTTCCTTCAAGGATGCTGCCAAGGGTATGGTCATATTCTTTGGGATGTTTCTTATTCAGTAATCAGAATTTACAGTTTTCCATCACATTGACATAGCTGGTGTGGGGGAATAGTAGCTGCCTTATGTTCTTGAAAAGTGATTTCTTCTTTTCAGATAATGAAACAATTAGAGAAAGCTGACAAAAGATGATGCCTTTTCAGCGTACTTGTTTCCCGGTTCCTCGCAGTAGAACCAGCTACCCAGATCTTCTTTAACTGCAGTCTTTCCTTAGTTGTCCACATCCACTACAATAAGAACAATGTCTACTATTTAACAGCAAAGGTAATCATTGTTGACTAGAGCAGTGCTTCCCCAAAGTTTTTAAACAGTGGAAATTTTGCCTAGTTATATCTTGTAGGGAGGCCCATTTGTGGACATTTGAGAGTAAAATAGTGAAGTTGTTCTGGTTGAATAGGAATAGAACCAGGTTGTTTAAACAATGCAAGTGAAAAGGAATCATATTTCCTCAGACTGTATTTAAAGGATTTCATGTGAATAGTGTATGTTTCTTTGCATTTTTTAGCAGTTTGATTTGAAATACATTAAAAACCATGTATGTTTGCGAAGTATATATATTTAGAAAATATAACCTTAACTTTGGGGCATGTGCCAGAATTAATTTCTTTTATGGCTTGTTTGCGGAATGGAAATTAGGACAGGCTTACATGTATGAAGTGTGTTTATGCACACTTACTGACTTGGCTGATAGGTTTGATTTTAAGCTTAAGCCAGTGGAGCCTGAGGCCTTCAGTTTTGGTTTCTTGGGCTCTGGAACTAGCTCTAGTTGAGAGCAAAAGATCAGGAGAATCTAAAACACAAACAAATCAGAAAATCCAATACTTTTCTTGAGCTAGAGTATATAAAATTGCTTGTTTTTTTCTTATGTGTGGGCTAGGTTGAGTGAATTGATCTTGCTTATGTGGTTTTCTGCCAAGGCCATATGCCCACATTTAATTCAAGTTCAAGCCACCTTTAAATATATATAAAAGTCAACGTATACAGACACTCGCCCCCCCCCTGCCATTTTGGGAAATGTATACTGCGGATTTTTTTTTTATGTGCAGCATAGCAGGATTGTGTTTTTTTTCTCCCTAAAGACCCGGGTGGGTCAGTAGTTTTGCTTTTGTGTAAAAGGGATATTGTATTCTATTGTGGGAATCAGGCACTGAACTACAGAGAGTGTTAAGCCCTTAACCCTAATTTAAGGATGGATTGAATTAGAAAGTTCCTGCAGTGACTAACTTTTTTTTTTAACAGCTTTATTGAGATATAACTCACATACCATACAATTTTCCCTTTAAAATACGCAATTCAGTGCCCTTTAGTATATTCACAGAGTTGTGTAGCCATCACCACAGTGAATTTTGGAACATTTTTATTGCCCCAAAAAGAAATCCCACATCCTTTTAGTGTGTCTCCTCCCCCAGCCCCACCCCATTCTCTTCTAGTCCTAGATGAGCATTAATCTACTCTCTGTATAGATTTACCTATTCTGGATATTTCATATAAATGGAATCATACAATGATGTTGTCTTTCATGACTGGCTTCCTTTTATTTAATATATTTTCAAGGTTCATTTATGTAGCATATATCAGTCCTTTGTTTCTTTTTATCATTGAATAATATTCTATATAGCTATACCACATTTCATTTATCCATTCATTGGTTGGTGGACATTTGGGTTATTTCTACTTTTTGGTTATGAATAATGCTGTTAGGAACATTTGTGTACAAATTTTTGTGTGGATATAAATTTTCATTTCTTTGAGTATATACTTAGAAATGGAATAGTTGGGTCACATGGTTTCTTTTTGTTTAGCCTTTTGAGGAACTGTTAGATTGTTTTCAAAGCAGCTGTACCGTTTTAAATTCCTATCAACAATGTATAAGGATTCCAGTTTTTCACATCCTTGCTAATGCTTGTTATTGTCAGTATTTTTTAAAAACTATTATAGCCATGCTAGTGGGTGAGAAGTGGTATCTCATTGTAGACTAACTTTTTAAATAGTAGTTAAACATAACAAGAATGATAGTACTCTAAGATGGAGTTAATTTTACAGTTAAAGTATTTAATAGGCTGATCTAGGAATATAATTATCAGAATTAATACTTAAAACTCTATGATTAATTAGTACCACTTGCTAATTAAAAAATGAGGTCATAGATTTTTCTAATCTCTGATTGTACGATTTTTCCTCACAAAAGTCTTTTTGAAAAAGAAAATTGAAGTTTGAATTTCAGAGAACAAAATTCACTCTAGACACCTTAGGCAGAGAAGGTTTATTTATGTTAGAGTACTAAGTAGTTTGCTGGGATATATCAGTCTGGGTCCAATCAGGAAATAGAAACCACACAGTAATTTAACAGGGAAAGATTAATATAAAAAATTATTGACTATAACAGGGATTGGAGAATTGAGGGATTTGTCAGCAAGAAGTAAAGATAACTCTAAAGAAGAGTGGGATAGCTGGTTACTGCCCCCAAGGCTGAGATAGAGTGGGCCCCTCTTCCCCACTGAAGACTTGTTGAAAAAGGTAAGGTCAAGGCAAGTAGGTGTGGTGTGACACTAGTGGAATTTGCTGCATGTTCACCTTGTAGGGTGCCAGGGAAAGCTGTTCATGGGGAGATGTCTCACCGGAGGCCCTCTGCTACAGAGCAGCTTAGACCCCTGTTGGAGAGGCTGCATGTGCTGTAGGAGCCTGGTGCTGTAGAAACCATCCTTGTTGCAGGAATGGGTCCCAGAGAAGCCTTGGCTGCTGCAGCCAAGTGAACACCCCGGAGCCAGGAAGCAAAATCCTTTTCCTCTGCAATGTCTTTCCAGTGCCCTCTTGACAAAGCTTAATGTCTTGCCAGCTGGCAAAGAAATTAGTATTTTAAGGGCACACATCCGTTTTCACAGAGCAGGCAAAAATGGTGAATTTAGAGATGAGGGGCAATAAATCAATGCCTGGCATGGGTTTTAATTGGTTTACAGAATTGTTCGGAGATTTAAAGAAAGAGATTCTAGGTTGAGCTTTAAGGAACAACTCCCAAAACCTCTACACAAAACTGAGAGACCAAGGGAGATATTGTCTCTTTTATGATTAAGAGACCTGTCTAGTTGTGAAATTGCTTTCAGATCTTCATTCCTAGAACCACACTGATATTTTAAAATCAGGATACTGTTGACTCCACAACTGGGGATGCTTGCGGCTCTCGGCGTCTGGCCTAGCTTCTTTCAGAATGTCTGCTGTTGACGACATTCTCTGCAGGCTCAGCTTGGAGGGTGAAAACTCCCACCCCCAAGTTCATGCTGGTTGGTGATGCCAATTTTGCATATACCAATTTTGATAGTGTGATGCTCTGAACATTGAAACAGCTATCAAGACCAAAGGTGTGGATGAGGTCACCATTGTCAACCATTTTGACCAGCCTCAACAATGAACAGAAACAGGATGTTGCCTTCCCCACCAGAGAAGGACCAAAAGGGAACTTGTATCAGCACTGAAGTCAGCCTGGAGACCGTGTTTTGGGGCCTGTTGCAAACACCTGTTCAGTATGATGCTTCTGTGCTGAAATCCTCCATGAAGGGCCTGGGGACTCATGAGGACTCCCTCACTGAGATCGTCTGCTCAAGGACCAACTAGGAGCTTCAGAAAATTAATAGAGTCTATGAGGAAATGTACAAGATTGATCTGACACATCTGGTGACTTCTGCAAGCTGATGGTTGCCCTCGCAAAGGGTAGAAGAGCAGGGGATGGCTCTGTCATTGGTTATGAACTGATTGATTGACCAAGGTGCCTGGGATCTCTATGATGCTGGAGTGAAGAGGAAAGGAACTGATGTGCCCAAGTGGATCAACATCAAAACAAGTGAAGTGTGTGACACATCCAGAAAGTATGACACGCTGGACAGCATCAAGAAGGAGGTCAAAGGAGATCTGGAAAATGCTTTCCCGAAGCCGGGGCAGTGCATTCAGAACAAGCCCCTATATTTTGCTGACTATATGACTCCAGGAAGGGCAGAAGGACTCGTGATAAAGTCTTGATTAAATCTTAAATTTTTAAAGTAATCTCTGCACCCACTGTGGGGCTCGAACTCAGGACCCTGAGATCAGGAGTCGCATGCTGTACTGACTGAGCCAGGCAGGTGCCCCAGTAAAGTCCTGATTAGAGTCATGGTCTCTCTCAGTGGACATGTTGAAAATTAGGTCTGAATTCAAGAGAAAGTGTGGCGAGTCCTTGTACTGCTGCATCCAGTGAGGCACCAAAGGCAACTACCCAAAAGCGCTGCTGTACCTGTGTGGTGGGGCTGACTGAGGCCCATGACAGCAAGAGCATCCAGGAGTGGTGCTCCTTTGTTTCCAGCTAACAGTTCTAGAAAATAGCTGTGACTAACAGTCCCCTTGTGCCCATCCTTGCCAGGGTGATGTTAGCATTGCCCCTCCTCAATTTTTTTTTAAGTATTTATTTTTTGAGAGAGAGTGCGAGTGGGAGAGAGGTGGAGAGAAGGGGGGACCGAGGATCCGAAGCGGGCTCTGACAGCACGGAGCCCGGTGCGGTGCTTGAACCCACAAACTGTGAGATCATGATCTCAGCTGACGTCGGATGCTCAACTGACTGAGCCACGTAGGCGCCCTTGCCCCCTCCTCAACCTTATTTCAGTTATGTAAGCATTGCCTGCCCCTCATGTCTAGTCTCTCTTTTAACCAAAGAAGTGAACATTCCAAGGAGTTGGAAGAGGAATATGTAATGTGAAACACTTTATCTCGTGTACTCATGTACTGTATGATAAACAGATGAGTAAACTGAAGTTTTACTTTATAAAAAAAGAATAAATAAAATCAGGAAACTGTGGTGGTCAGGAGGCTATGGTGATCAGGAATGTCCTGCTGTACTTAACTAGCTGTAGAACCACACTGGGCCAAGACCTGTTATGGCTGCACCAGTCCTGTCTGCTGGTCTTTCTCTATACCCCAAAGGGTCCACGAGATAATTTTCAGGTCTCAGGAAATTTCTCCATAAAAATTAGAACATCTGTGTTAGCAGCTGTGATAATTAGTTTTGATAATTGTTCTGATCAATTCATTGGTGAAGGAGGGATCTTATGTCTTTAAATGGTATGAGATGGCTACTGCCTGACTTTGACCAGATGCTATTAACAACAGTTTATTCGTCAAATACTCACAACCTGGGAGAGGAGGATACTGCATGCCTCATGGAAGTTGCATTTGGGAGTAGAGTGAACCAGTCACAGTGGCCATGGGAGGCAGGCTTTGTAGTAACAAATGGATGAAATAACAAAAGGACTGCCCTCATGGGAGGATGTGATTTATTTGTTTGAATAATTCTGAGGGCTGGCAGGGCAAGGCACTGACAGCTTGAGGACTGAGTGGGGTGCAGCTGGTTCAGCTGATGGTGGAACTAGCTGGGTGGAGAGCCCTTCTTGCTGGATGGGATTGCACATGGCAGGACAGTAGGCCTTCGGGGCCTTATGAGGCTCAGAGTTGGCGGGGTGTAATTGAAATTTTAAGTCTATATAATAGTACCTCAGTAATGACTGCTAATGCTCTTTTGAAAGAGAGTATTTTTCTGCACATCTGTTTATTGTGGCTATTTAATTAGTCTGCTCTTTTGTGTGGCTCTCTATCCCCACAAACAGTATGAACTCTAATGTGAGTTAGAAATGCAGGTAGGAAAAACAGGTTTTCCTTTCCTTAAATTTCCCACTTTATTTTTTTACTTTATACAAGTAGGCCTAAGGAGTCTTACTACAAATTTTTACTACACAAGACATTAATAAATTATGCCTTGTGGTATATGATGTATACAAAAGTAGTTTTATTTTTCTTTATTTAAAGCATACAAAAAAGACTTTAATTAACCTTACGTGAAAAGCAAATAGGTAGTTAAAATTACCTTACCATTCTGGAAACTAATCTTTCTTCCTTTTCATGATTTTTAAAACCTCATGTGGTAAAGATAATACATTTCTGTTTAACTGACTTAAAGTAAAATGAATTCATTTTTTTAAAAGATAGGATAGACCTAATTTAAATAAATAATGTAAGTTAATGTTTTGTATTTTTTTGTTGTGGTAAAACATATCTAATATAAAATTAGCCTGTGTAACCATTTTTTAGCTTTTGATTCAACGGCATTAATTGCATTCACAAAGTTGTACGGCCATCACCATTATTTCTGAAATTTTTTGTCACTGCAGACAGACACTTTTTAATTACTAGACTATGACTCCCTACATCCTCTTGTCTCCAACCCCTGCTAACTTCTAAAATCTATTTTATATGTCTATGAACCTGCCAATTCTAGGTATTTCATATAGGTGGGGGCATATGATTTTTGTTGCTTTGTTTCTAGCTTATTTCACTTTACATAATATTTTCAAGGTTCATGTTATAGCATATACAAGAACCTCATTCCTTTTTATAAAAAGCTGAATAATATTCCATTGTGTGTATCTACCACATGTTGTCCCTTCATCTGTTAGTGGACACCTGGATTTTTTCTACTTTTGGCTATTGTGAATAATGCTTCTATGAACATTAATGACAATTATCTCTTCAAGTCACTGTTTTCAGTTCTTGGGTGTGTACTTAGGAGTGAGTAGAGTTGCTGGGTCATATGGTATTTTACATTTAGCTTGAGGAACTGCCAAACTGTTTTCTACGTGGTTGCACCATTTTACATTCCCACCAGCCACAAATGAGGGTTTTAGTTTACCCACATTTTCAACCCCTATTTACTGTTTTTTAAATTATAGACATCCTAGTTGGTATGAAGTAATACTGTGATTTTGATTTGCATTTCTCTAATGACTAATGATGTTGACAATCTTTTCATGTGCCTATTGGTCATTTGAATATTTTCTTTGAAGAAATGTCTATTCAAGTCCTAAGGTTGCATGCTTTACCGACTGAGCCAGCCAGGCGCCCCTCAAGTCCTTTGCTCATTTTTAAATTGAGTTCTCTTTTGGTTGTTGAGTTGGAGAAGTTGTATATATATTTGGCTACAAAACTCTTATCAGATATATAAATGCAAATATTTTCTCCCATTCTGTGTTTGCTTTTCACTTTCTTGATAGTGTCCTTTGATGCACAAAAAACTTTAAATTTTGAAGTCCACCTTATCTTTTTTTTCTTTTGTTGGTTGTGCTTTTGTTGCTGCAGTGGAGAATCTCTTGCCAATTCCAGGTCCTGCAGATTTACCTCCGTGTTTTCTACTGAAAGTTTTAGCACTTATATTGGGGTCACTGATCCATTTTGAGTTAATTTTTATAATACGGTTTGAGTACCAACTTCATTCTTTTGCATGTGGAAGTCACGCCGTCCCAGCATAGAAGGGACTACAGACATACCTCACTTTCTTGTGCTTTGCTTTATTGCATTTCACAGATACTGTTTTTTATAAATTGAAGGTTTGTGGCAATGCTGTATCTAACAAGCCTGTTGGCACCATTTTTCCAACGCATTTGCTCACTTTGTGTGTGTCACATTTTGGTAATTCTCACATTACTTCAAACTTTTTCATTATTATATTTATTATGGTGATCTGCAGTCAGCGATTCTGACTTGCTGAAAACTTACATGATGGTTAGCACTTTTTAGCAATGAAGTACTTTTTTTTAAATTTTTTTTTTTCAACGTTTATTTATTTTTGGGACAGAGAGAGACAGAGCATGAACGGGGGAGGGGCAGAGAGAGAGGGAGACACAGAATCGGAAACAGGCTCCAGGCTCCGAGCCATCAGCCCAGAGCCCGACGCGGGGCTCGAACTCACAGACCGCGAGATCATGACCTGGCTGAAGTCGGACGCTTAACCGACTGCGCCACCCAGGCGCCCCAACAATGAAGTACTTTTTAATTAAGGTATGCACATTGTTTTTTTTTTTTTAGATATTGTGCTTTGCACACTTAATTGACTACAGTATAGTGTAGACAAGGCTTTTATATGTGCTGGGAAACCAAACAATTTTTATTTGACTTGCCTTATTATGATACTTGCTTCGTTACAGTGGTCTGGAACTGAACCCGCAATATCTCTGAGGGGTGCTCATATTCTTTCTTCACTGAGTGGACTTGGTAACCTTGCCAAAAATCAGTCGGCCAGAGATGTGTGTGTTTATTTCTAGACTTTAAGGTCTATTCTGTTGGTCTGGTTTTCTGTCTTTTTGCCAGTACCACTTTAAGTTGATTCTAATTAACGTTGTTTACAATGTGAACATTCAAAGAAAAAACAAATTAAAAAAAATACAATGTGAACATTAACAGTGTCAAATAGCAAAGCTACTAAAAATCATAGGTCAAAATAATATTAACGAAAATAGAGCCTAATATACAATTTATATAAGAATTTGAAAAAAACAAACTTTTTTTTTCCACTCACTCACTTGAGTGAATATAGGTTCAGAAGTAATGAATAATTATATGTGTTGATTTTTTATGAAAAGGCTTTATACAATAAAATTGTTATTTTTTGAAGCCAAAAGAATGAAGTTTATCTCTCATGAAACTTGTTTTTGCTTTCTATGTTGAACTTGAAATAACCATTCACACATTTCATTTCAACCAACATAAGATTATTTCTTCCTGGCTCTTGATGCTATTAAAAAACAAAATCTTTCTTTCATGAGAGGTTGAAAGCCTACAGCGAAATGTTCATTATTTTCCTAAGATTTTCAGGATACTACTCGTTTGTAGACACTGAGAACTCTTTTAGGGACAGATCAGGAAGTCTCATCTTGAGTATGTAATTAGACCATAACATATGAAATTCTTCCTCCTCAAAGTCAAGTTCTCAGCCTGAGCAGTAGATTCAGAGGAAGGGTTCCTCATTCAGTCTTACACTTGTTTGAAAATAAGGAGGAAATCCTGTTTAATTTTGCTTTTCAATTTTGTTCTTCTAGGTCAGCAAGACTTGAGATTTACAGATACCCTTTTTCACTCTCAAACCCAAGCAGCAGTAGGAGCAGTTTTATGATATTTGTTTGTCACCTGATTTTTTCCCCAATAATCTTGTCACTTGATGTCAAAACATTTTCTCTAAGGTCTTGCAAAGTCATTCACTTGCTTTACGTGATAACAAGTGTTTGCTAAGTTGGCTGGTTTCAGTAGGCAGCCTTTTTTCTCCAAGCACATAGCCTACTGTGTGAAAGTACTCTGCACTTCACCTTTCAGCGCTGACACCCTGTTGAGAACTCCTCATGCACTGAGTCACTGCACTTCTGGATGTAACAGGAGATTCATATGCTCCTTGTTCAGGTTGTAACATAGTTCTTTAAACACTGGTTTTTATTTTTTCTTTAAAAAATTTTTTTAATGTTTATTTTTCAAGAGAGAGAGGGAGGTAGGGAGGGGGGGAGAGAGAGAGAGAGAGAGAGAGAGAGAGAGAGAGAGACAGACAGACCGTGAGCGGGGGAGGGGCAGAGAGAGAGGGAGACACAGAATCCAAAGCAGGCTCCAGGCTCTGAGCTGTCAGCACAGAGCCCAACATGGGGCTTGAACCCACGGACCATGAGATCACGACCTGAGCTGAAGTCAGACGCTCAACCGACTCAGCCACCCAGGCACCCATAAATATTTTCAAGTGAACGGGTTTTTGTTTAATAAAGTTAATCATTTTTTGTAGTTTCAAGCAACTTTTTCCTCTCACCTGCCAGAGTTTTTGACACTAGCACCTCTTTGTGAAGAAAACACTGTGTCGTGAAGTCAGCTTTTGTTTTTTTTTAAACAAGAGTGACAAATCTTCAGATGAAGCCAGCTATCCATTGGACATTGTCAGTATAGATGTCAACATTGTTCTTTAAGACAGACTTTTGTTTCTAGATAGGAAGACAAAATATTAAGTATCCTTATTTAGCACCTGCAGTGTGCTGGCTCTCTTCTAGATACTTGGGAGGCATTTACTAAGCAAAACAGATTTTTGTCTATATGGAGCTTTAATTCTAGCAGGGAAATATAGATAGTAAGCAATACACAGAGTTAAGTAAATTGTCTAGTTTACAAGGTGATTAAATGAGTAAAATATTGGCCAGTGAGATATTAGATATTAGACCGTGTGATTTCTTATGTGGGCGTACCAAGGACTGTGGGTTGCTATCACTTTTTCCTCAGAACCTCAAGAAAATGAAGGTACCTACTGTGGTTGCCTTTGTAGTCATCAGTAGTGATAAACTGGTAAGGGTCTGGGATGAATTTGATTACAGGATTGATATATATGGTTTAATGGGGTATCTGTTGAACATTTGTAAGTTTATAATACTAAACTGTTCCCTTGAAAGTTGTTTTGATGCATGTTCATGTATTATCAGTTATTGCATAGTACAGTCTTACAAGTGTTCAGTAATTTGTGAATCATCCAGTGTTAGAAGGTGGTAAGTGCTCCAGAAGAAGAGAGAGTAGATTCAGGCAAGGGACAGTGGGTATGCTAGGGTCTGGATCTGGTTTACAAAATTAAATAGGATGGTTGAAATTTAGACTTTATTGAAAAGGTGATACTCAAGCAAAAGAAGTTTGGGAGTTGTTTGGTCATCAGACTATCTGGCAGGAGAACATTTTGGATAGAGGAAACAGCTTGGGCAAAGGCATTAAGGTAAGAGTGGGAAGAAAGCAAGGAGGCACAGACAGTGTGTCTAGAGCAGTGTGAGTGAGGAGAGTTGTAGGTAGGAGATGAAGTCAGGGAGGGGAACGGCTGGGGGTATTCACCTAGGGCGCTTAGTGCCACCGAAATGGGCAGCGTTGCAGGACATCGAGCAGAGTGGTGACAAGATTTACCTAAGGTTCCCCCCCCCCCCCCGCCAACTTTTATTTCCCCAAGGGTTTAATAGGATTAGTCAGATGTTGTGTTGAGAATAGACTGTAGGAGGCCAGAGGTAGAAGGGAAACTAATGAGGATGGTTTGCTTGACCATTGTAGTAGCTATGGTGGAGTGATCAGATTCTGGATGTATTTTGAAAGTAGAATTATCAGAACTTGCTGATGCATTGGATGTGGGATGTAAGATAGGAGCCAAGGAGGAAGTTAAGGCCTTGTACTGAGAACTGGAGAGAGAATTGTCTTTACAGTTGGAAAAGCTTAGGTGAGGGCATACTTGGTAGGGGAGAGCGGGTCAGGAGATCAGTTTTGGATATGTTGAGTTTTGATATTATTCGAGATCCAAGTGGAGATGTTGAGTAGTCATAAGACTGGATGAGGTCACCAAGGAAGAGACTGGAGTTAGAAACAGATGAGAAAGAAATGAGCCTGGGACATCCAGTGAGGGAAGCTTAGAAAGTATGGCCAAATGAGAAAAGTATTTCCAAGAAAAAGGAGTGACCAGTTCTATCAAATGCTGCTGATAGGACAAATAAGATGAAGACTGAGAGTTGACAGTTGGATTTAGGGACATGGAGGTCACTGACACAGACAAGTGGGATGGGGAGAATCTGGCTGGAGTGTGTTTAGGAGAGGATGGGAAGAGAGTACTGGTTGGCAATGTATGTAAACAACTAAATGAGACTTGATTGAGGATTGAGGAAGTGGGAACAAGAGAGGTTGTTTTTCCCTTCAAGACTCAGAAATAACATGATTTTATGGTGATGAGAATGACCCCATAAAGAGGAATGAGTAGACTATACCTAAACTTCACGGTCAGTTTTTATCATATGCCCTTATTATACATTCTCAGTTTCTCTGCCCCTTTCTTGCTTTGTCACACTTGGTTGGCAAAGCCACAAACTTGGTGAAATGCAGCGCTTCTCTAGGTGCCTCTTTTTAGTACGTGATACTGTAACGGACACAGACTTTCAAAACAGAAAGTTCCCAAGTTCTCTGGGGACACTCTGGCCTTAGGCTATAAAAAGTGACCATACTGGCTTAGCTCTAGGATGATGGGATTGAGAGCTGGCCTTTTTCCTGGGGATCTCTTTAGTCCCAGAAAGCAGAATTCTTTGAGGTTGTCAGTTTCTTTAGTGAAGATTATTTGTCAGGAGTTCTGTGACTAGCTGTTGAACATTTCCCACAATGGTGAGGTATGAGGTATGGAGGAGGTAAGAAGTTGGGATTACAAGGTTTTAGTTAGCTGCCAAGCAGTCTCTTTCTGTTTTACTTGGCATCTTCTAGTCCCTGGGTTCCAAGTGTCCTGAGTTCTTCTGGACAAGGCACCTACCTCCCATCCCCAACTTTTGTTTCCTTTTTGGCACTGTGGGGCTTCAACATAACTTAATTTCTCTTTATTGCTGCTGTCTACTTTAATTCAGTCCTAGGAGGGAGAGGATAGGAATGCCTGTTGTTCGACTATTATTTTATTGTGAATTGGAAATTTGAATCATTTCTTAACTGTTGAAATAGAATTGGCTGTGATGTAAGTGCCCAACATTAACCTATCCAACTTTATCAGTTCTTTTATTTTTTATTTTTTTACATTTATTTATTTTTGAGAGACAGAGAGAGACAGAGCAGAAGTGGGGGAGGGGCAGAGAGAGAGGGAGACACAGAATCTGAAGCAGGCTCCAGGCTCTGAGCCATCAGCAAAGAGCCTGGCGCAGGGCTCGAACTCACAAACCATGAGATTGTGACCTGAGCTGAAGTCGGGCACTCAACCGACTGAGCCACCCAGGTGCCCCCCCAACTTTATCAGTTCTAATGAGATTCGCAGTGAACTTTTCATGAGATGTGCTATTAATGCACTTTTAGAGAGCACCCTACCAGCCAACAAGTAGAAGTAACTTACTTTAACTTTATGTTTATGGCAGCATTAGTGCTTTTGAAATTACATAGGATTTTTTTCCTCCTTTGGATTTTTGATTCTTAATTAATTTGGAAATTGGAAAAAGTTACTTTCAATTGGTAGGTTTTTTTTTTAAGTCAATTAAAAGAATAGCAATTTAAAATTTCTAGTAACCTTAAAAACAATTATGTAATTTTTATACATAATCCTAAATACATGTTTTCTCTTTTATAATTGAGTTAATGAAAAAATTGAAAAAAAAAATCATGTGTTTTATTGAAGTCGAAAGTTCTTTGTTAATTGAAGAAAAACATCCAGAATACCTGTATCTTCTAAATCTGTTATGTTCTTTTGCATGTTTCCTTCCCTTTAACTAAATGGCATTACTATATATTGCATAAATATGTGAGAAACTTGTTGAATTGGCAGTAATTTTTAAACTTTCTAGTGATGCCACAAAATTCTGCCTCAGTAAGCATTTATATATAAAATTTAAAAATGTCCAGGGTTCTTTTTTTTTTTTTTTTTTCTTTTTTGGAGGGTGAATAGTTGCAAAAGAAATATGAAAAGTTGTAAAGATTCTGCAAGCCAAGATTTAAAGCTTTAAAATGTATAATGTACACTTTCTAATGATAAAACTTTGTTGGAGGAAAATATGCATTACGTATATTGAATGAGATATTATAGATGGTTTTTACTGTGTACACAATTTGTTGTTAAAAAGTGCTCTCTCATAGAAATAATGGTACACATTTAACAGTATTTGACCACAGTGTGAATGGTGGACAAGTAAGTACATTGCTGTGGTTGGTTTGAGTATTTTAAGGAGGAATGTAAGAACAGGAAAGATAATTTGAACTGTCTCAAAAGAAATGTTAACACTAGATATTAGATTATTATGTTAGGTTTTTGCATTTTTGTAGCACCAGGATTTTGATAACTTTTTACTGGCTGGGTTTAGGTCTTATACTAGTCACACATTTTTGCACATTGAAGTAGCTTGCCAGAAGCACATAAAACTCAAAACATTCTTCTTTGGTTTCTTGTGTTATCTTGTTATCTTTACAATAAAAACTTTCAGTTGTCTGGCTTTTATGTCACCTAATATTTAGAAACAATCATGTGTTTAAAATCATTACCGTTTTTTCTTTTAGATTATCTGCAATGATGAAATGAAGTAACTCAAGATGAGCAAGTTAAAAGTGGTATCAGAGAAGAGGTACTGTACTTCTAAATACCAATATGTATCAGTTATGGAAATAATACTCCAATGGTTATTTGAAACTCCTTACTTGAAAATATTATTTATGTTTAAATGATTGTATGTTGTATTTATATTTTTAAATTAATATTTATTAATGTTTAACTTTTCAGTTAAAAATAAGAGTCAGCAAACTATGACCCATGGGCCAAATTTGGTCTACCTCTTGTTTTTGTATAGCTTATGAGCTAAGAATAGTTTTTTTTTTAAGTTTATTTATTTTGAGAGAGAGAGAGAGAGAGAGAGAGAAAGAGAGAGAAACAGAGTGGGGGAGGGGCAGAGAGAGGGGGCGGGGGAGAGAATCCCAAGCAGGTTCTGTGCTTTCAGTGGGAAGCCTGACTTGGGGCTCGATCCCATGAACTGTGAGATCATGACCTGAGCTAAAATCAAGAGTCAGATGCACTTAACTGACTGAACCACCCAGGCACCCGAAGAATAGTTTTTAACATTTCTAAATGGTTGGTGGGGGGGGAAGAATATTTATGACACAGGAAGTTTATATGAAATTTCTGTGTACATAAATAAAGTTTCATTGTAACAAGCTGTGCTCCTTCATTTATATATTGTCTGGACACTTTTGCTCTAGAGTGACAGAGTTGAGTAATCATGACAGAGACTGTTTCGTCCACAGTGTCCGGCCCTTTCCAGGAAAATTTTAACTACCCCTGAGTTAAAGCATCATATCGACTAAAGCTTGAATGTACCAAGAAATTGTCCTTAGCAAGGTTTTACTGTGGACTCTTTCATTAAAAGTCAAACTCTTTGATTCTAATTTGGAATTTTTTAAGCTAGATTACTTAACCCTGTTAAGTGTCTATAAAATGGGTGTAATAATAATGCTATCACTATGAAGTTGCAAAGATTAAATAGCGTCTAGCAGGCTCAGTAAATGACAACTTATTAATATTGATAATAGAGTTTTTTTGCTTTGTAGCAGTGTTGTATGTTACATTTACTACAACTTTGCACTTACAAGTATGGTTTACTCTGTTTTCTAATGAGAAGCATATACACAGTTTATTTAAAATTAAAAGAAAATTATTTATTTATTGTTGAGAAACAGAGTGTGAGTGGGGGAGGAACAGAGAGAGAGGGAGACACAGAATCTGAAGTAGGCTCCAGGCTCTGAGCTGTCAGCACAGAGCCCAACGTGGAGCTTGATCCCATCAATCCTGAACTGAAGTCGGATGCTCAACTGCCCAGGAGCCCCTAAAATTTTTTTAAATGTTTATTTATTTTTGAGAGAGAAAGAGAGAGAGGGAGGGAGGGAGGGAGACGGACAAAGCATGAACAAGGGACGGGCAGAGAGAGAAGGAGACACAGAATCCGAAGCAGGCTCTGGGCTCTGAGCTGTCAGCACAGAGCCTAATGTGGGGCTCAAACTCATGAAATGCAAGATCATAACCTGAACTGAAGTCAGACACAACACACCGAGCCACCCAGGTGCCCCACACAGTTTATTTAGATAAGATTTATTCCTGGGGCACCTGGGTGGCTTGGTCGGTTAAGCGTCCGACTTCGGCTCAGGTCACGATCTCACGGTCCGTGAGTTTGAGCCCCGCGTCGGGCTCTGTGCTGACTGCTCAGAGCCTGGAGCCTGTTTCAGATTCTGTGTCTCCCTCTCTCTCTGACCCTCCCCCGTTCATGCTCTGTCTCTCTCTGTCTCAAAAATAAATAAACGTTAAAAAAAAAAATTTAAAAAAAAAAGATTTATTCCTTAAATTGTTAGGTTTTCCAGGTATTAGCTATGTGATACATTGTAACAAATTTCATTGTTCAAGTATTTCTGTAATTTCTATAGTAAAGGAATTAAGTACTGACTGTGTTTTAAAAAGGAGCACCAGTCTTCTTTTTGGGATTAGGTGCAACAAGTAATGCTATTTCTGTTGATTAGCTAAAGTATCTAGAATTACTAGCTTGTTGTTCATAAGAATATGAAGTTATAGTTTGACAACTTCTGGCTCTTAGTGTTAGTTTTCATTTTTTTCTCCTGAAATAGTTTTTACTGGATATTTATTGTTATTTTTGCTGCTGTTTTAGGTGATCATTGCAAATGGTCTTCATCTAAGAGAAATTATAGTTTCTAGTAATACTTGTTATACTGCTCTGTGAAGAAAACTGTATGCAGGGGCACCTGGGTGGTTCAGTTGACTAAGTGTCTGACTCTTGATCCTGGTGTGGGTCATGATCTCATTGTTCATGGGTTCAAGGCCTGCATTGGGCTTTGCACTGATGGCATGGAGCCTGCTTGGGATTCTGTCTCTCCTTCTCTCTGCCCTTACCTGCTTGTGCTGTCTCTACCTCACAATAAATAAATAAACTTAAAAAAACCTGAATTCAGTAAGATAAATTGAGATAGATAGAAAAGGGTCAAATCCTTCTTTTCCCTTGCTCTAATCTTTTATCTCTCTAGCTCACTTGCTCCAGTGTCTGTATTACAAGAGTTCTCCCTTACTGAGAGTGCTAATCTGTTGACTTCTATTTTTTCTCATTCACCTCCTCCTTTCTTACCCAGTGTAGAATCCATTGTCTATCATTACACTCTTGAAAATACCTGAAATGGCTTTACCTCGTTTTTTATTTTCCATCACACCCATCTGACAGAGTCCTTTCTCTGGATAAACTTGTTGAGTAGCTAAATGACATTGGAGGATGAACTAACTTGGCAGATATCACTAAAAATTACTGATCATCGGCCTGAACTGAGCCCAGCAATCTTGTGACTGTGGTTCTCTGGAAAGTTCATTTTCTCAATTTTTGTAATGATTATTTTATACTTTCTTTCACCCTTTAAACCTTTGAAATCCTCAGACATCTCAAATACATATCCTTAACAAATGGCCTCCCCTTATGATATCACAGAGATAATACAATCTATTATCCTCATATTTCTGGCACCAAAATTTTCCATATTCCCCTTTATTTGATCCCATCCTCTGCCTACCATCTTGTCACTTCCTGCAGCAGAGAATGTGTCTCTTTTATTGTCAAAGACTAATACTGAAACCTGTGTTATTGATTTCACCTCCCTCTTTCCTTCTCAGGGTCTTTTAATCATTTGTGCTTCTGTCTTGAATGTTTAACTTCTTCATTCATTACTATTTAAACAAGATCAGGGCTTCCCAGTATTTAGACTCTGCTCTTCTGTCACTACCCAATATATATGATTCCCTTAAAAGCCAAAAAAATTTGAAATGGTCTGTAAATGCAATCTACATCTCCTTTCACACGCTCCATCCATTTCTGTGTAGTTTCTGTCTTACCCAAGAGTACTTACTAAGGCCACCTATAATTTGTGAACAAGTTCATTGACATACAATCATTGTGCAACAAACTGTACATAGAGAGTACAGTTTGGTAAGTTTGGTCTGTTTATACCTGCAAAATCCTCTCAATCAACAATTTGTATCTTTGTCAAAAATTAGTTGTCATGTATGTGTTGATCTATATTTGGACTCTGTTTCATTCCACTGATTTAGATGTTTATCTTGGTGTTGATACCTCTCTGCCTTGGTGGCTTTATGAGTCTCATAATTAGTGTTGGTCCACCAACTTTGTTCTTTTATTTCCAAAGTTTGGTGTATTTTAGGTTTCTTTGTATTTTCATGTGAATTTAGCATCAGTTTTATAATTTCTACACAATAGCCTGCTGGGATTTTTATTGGATTGCCTTGATTCTATACATCAGTTTGGGGAGAATTGATATCTCTCTCTTTTTTTTTTTTTTTTTTTTTGAGAGAGTACCTGCGAGTGAGTGGGGGAGGGGCAGAGGAAGAGGGAGAGAGAGAATCTTAAGCAGGCTCCATGTCCAGTCCAGTGTGGATCCCAGAACTGTGAGATTGTCACCTGAGCCGAGATCAAGAGTTGGATGCTTAACTGACTGAGCCACCCAGGCGCCCCACGGGGGAGAATTGATATTTTGACAACATTGAGTCTTCTTACCCTTGAGGACAGCATATTCCTTTTTTATGATCTTCTTTAATATTTTTTGCAGTGTTTTGTAGTTTTTATCGTATTGATGTGTCCTGGTCTTTCAGGTTGTTTGTCGGATGATTTCTGTTTCCCTTGAAAATAACACCTCTTTTGGGGGTCCCCAGTAATTTTTGAATATAAAGATATCATGAGACAATAAAAAAAAAAACACTAAAACAAAACTGAGAGCCTGTGATCTAGCCTATACTAACTTCTACATTAAGCTAAAAATGAGAAGTATGGCTTACCAGGGTGGCTCACACCTGACTGAAACTTGTTATTCTGAAAGATAGGACAGATACCAGGGCAAAGCAGTTAGCCATAAACGTGTACCTAAAATCCCAGTGGAACGTTACCAGAGAAGTTATAAAAAATAATGAATAGAAAATCATTAGCATGTTATTAACTTTGGTGAAGGACTTTCAAGGAAAACTTGACTAATTATTGCTGATCCTAGTATAAATTTAGGCAGTTTGCAATTTTATTAACAAGATTTTATTGGTTGTCTTTAACAACAAGTCACTTGGTAGTATTGAACTAGAATTTATTGTTAGAGAAGACTTTATTGCATTTAATTCTAATAAGTAGTCAGAGAAATAGTTACTGTTCTCTTCCAGTTAGAATAATATTGTTTTCCAAACATACATATTTAAATACTTAACTATTTCTACAGAAGAATGATAATGAAATTTCTGTTTTTCATTGTCCTTTGATTTATGATGGAAGAAAATAAAGTTTTGTGTTCAGTGTTTGGAGAGAAACAGTAAAAATGTAAACAAAGCAAAAGTAATAAAAGACAGGTAAAAAAGACCTATAAATGAGGAACAGACATTTCTGAAAGATAATGTGCATTTTAGAAATCAAACTGTATTGTTTGAAATTAAAACTAAATTCCTGTGATTCATGTTTAAGTCTAAAACTTTAGTATATTTCTGTTTTTTTTTTTTTTTCCTGTGAGATATTTTTACCTGTTTTACAAGGACATCTTTATTATCTACATTTTAAGGTGAAAAAGATAATAACATTTATTTATAATATGAAGGTAGGTTCTATAGCCCTTGCACTTGCTTGGGAAATAATTTGTTGCAGATTAATATCTGTACATCATTGGGACTTTTGTAATATCCAAGAAAATTTATGCTTTTAGAAAAATAGCTCTGAGAGTAAACCCAAATATCAAAGCAGTAGGTGACCACTGTGAAACAGATATTTGAATGATATTATTTTTAAAATATCCATTTGAAGGGCGCCTGGGTGGCTCAGTCGGTGAAGCGCATCTGACTCTTGATTTTGCCTCAGGTCAAGATCTCATGGTTTGTGGGTTTGAGCCCTGCCCCAGGCTCTGCACTGATAGTGTGGAGACTGCTTGAAATTTTCTCTCCCTCTCTTTGTCTCTCCCTCCCTCTTTCTCTCAAAAAAAAAAAAAAAAAAGGAAAAAAAAAACCTAAAAAAATGTCCATTTGGAGGTTAACTTGATTTGATGTGTTTCATATTGTTCATATTTCCAATTACATGATTTTTTACTACATAATAATTAACAATTATAAGTTGAATCTCTGGAATTTGGTCTGAGCCTCATTTTGATTCATCTAAGAATAGGGTAAGGCAGGGAAGATAACATTCTTTTCCGAGTCTTGTTGTTTAAAATTTTTCTCGGTGTAGTTCAGATTGTCCATTGAATAGTTGTATAGCTTATCACCACCCTCAGATTTTCCAAAGTCTGAAAATTATTCAGAAGGTAGAGCTGCCCTCTGGTGTTCACCTGGTGATTCCTTCAATATTAGTGTCTGCAGCTTTACGTTCTTAGAGCTAAATTGGGGTGGCTTAAAGTATTTTGTTCAGTTTTCATTCTGTAGATGAGAAAAATAGGAATAGAAAGGGAAATTGTTTTGCCAGTGTTCTCAATTATTTGCTTCCCTTCCAAAAATTCATCCATCCATCCATTTGAAAGAGCATGATTCTCAGAATGGAATCACTCCGATGAAAGGTTTTTTTTTTTCTTTTTTCTTTTTATACAGTGGTGTAATTTAAAAATTTTAAGAGTTACTGATAAATTTTTAATTTGGAATAGAACAGAATGTGTGTTACACTTAGTATGTTTTGTATGTTCATGAATTTTTTGAATAGTAGATGTTTTATTAGCTACTGAAAAATACAGAGATGACCTTTAAGAGAAAAATAATATGGAGAAAATTTAAGAAACACTCAGTTATTAAATTTCAGAATTTTGGTTTCCTTAATGCAAATTTCTCTTAAATCTGGGTTATGGAACTGTTTTTAAAGATGTATTTGCTCCCTAGTTTGCAAACTGTGGTGTCTTAGTACCATTTCTCACCAGAAAGAACCAGGGCTCTTTGGAGAAAGGGCTGATTCTAGGTCAGGAGCACAAAATGTGCAAGATAAGCCTAGAGGAGTGGTTCTTAAATTTTTTAGCTTAGAACCTTTTAGTGCTCTTAAATTGATGAAGACTCCAAAAAGTTTTTGTTGATGTGAGTTATTTTATCTATTGATATTTATGGTATTATACATTAAAACTGAGAAATTAAAACTATTCATTTTAAAATGATAATAAACCAATTGTATAATAATATAACATTTTGTTTTAGAAATAACTATATTTTCAAAAAGATAGAAGACTGGCATTTTTTATTACATTTTTGCAAATATCTTTAATGTGTGGCTTAATGAAAGATAGCTAGATTCTCTTATGTGTTCCTGAGTTCAGTCTTTAATGATATAAGTATCTATACATTACATATAGTATATACACATATATATGATACGTACACATACATGGGTTTTGTGGATTTGTGGTGTTCTTTTTTTTTTAATTAAAAAATATTTTTAATGTTTATTTATTTTTGAGAGAGACAGAGAGCGAGTAGGGGAGAGGCAGAGAGAGAGGGAGACACAGAATCTGAAGCAGGCTCCAGGCTCTAAGCTGTCAGCACAGAGCCTTACGTGGGGCTTGAACTCACGAGCTGTGAGATCATGACCTGAGTGGAAATTGGGCACTCAACTGACTGAGCCACCCAGGTGCCCCGTGTTGCGTTATTTTAAATGGTATATTAGGTATATTTTCAAATGTGTGCTTAATGTGTATTTTTCAAACTTCAGATACCTTTTCAGTTGAAGTACTTCCAAATTCAAAGCATTGGGCACAGTTAATCTGAAAAAACATATATTGTTTGTTTATCATATGTTTCTAGATGTGTATTGCCTATGCTATACCAGTCAGTGTTTGAAGTACTGGGTGACATGCAAGATCTCTACCTTTGTGGAGCTTATGTAATTACAGATTGTGATAAATTCTCTATAGGTACACTTTAATATTGGAAGTGGAGGGGCTGGTGAGGAAATGGTCCCATGGTTGGGCTGTAGCCTGAAATGAGAAGGAGCCAGCTCTAAATAGAGCTGGGAGAAACCTCCCTCCAGATTGAGAAGACAGCAAACACAAAGACCTTGAGGTTGGGGAAAAACATGTCATATTCAAAGAACTGATAGAAATCCACTGCAACTGGATCCCAGTGTGTGAGGGGAACATTGTGAGAAGTCAAGTCGGGGAGGTAGACAGAAGCCAAATGATATAAAGTCTAGTATGTTGTGATAAGTAAATAAGATTTGGCCTAACGGCTGAAGGGAAGCCATTGAAGGGGTTTTAGCTGGACAGCAACTTGATTATATTAGTGGTTCTATAAATCTACATATGTGATAAAGTGGCCTAGAACTGTATAAGTAACCAATGTCAATTTCCTGGTTTTTGCTGTTGCCCTGTAGTTCATGTAAATGTAACTATTGGGGAAACTAGGCGAAAGATGGAAGGGACCACTCTACTATTTTTTCAACTTTCTGTGCCTGTTTATAATTATTTCAAAACAAAAAGATAAAAAAAGTACTGTGAAAATGGATTATTGGCAAGCAAGAATGAAAGCAGACTAGTTATGAGGCTCTGATTTCCAAGCGAGAGAGAATGATTGCTTAGACTTGGGTAGTAATGGTAGATAGGGAGACAAGTGGATGAAGTTGAGATGTTTCAGAGATGGAGCTGTTATTGGGTTGGTGTGTGGGGAAGGGAGCCCAGATTTTTGTCTTGAGCAACGGATGGTTTCACGTGAGTTTGGGAGCATTAAGATTGGAAGAAGAATAGGTTGAGAGGAAGAATGGGTGGTTTTATATTGGGCTTGCTAGGTTGGGTAAGCTATCAGGGTGAGGCTGGAGTTGAGTGTAGGAGCCAGGCAGCATTTAGATCATAACAGTGGTGGGATTAGATGAGACCACACTGGTTGAAGAGTGGAGAGAGTGAAGAGAAGAGAGCTGGGGATAGAGCTGTGTGGGGTCTTTAGCATGTAGAGATGTGTCACAGGAGGAGGAGCCAATCACGAGATCTCAGAGTGGTGGTGACAGGAAGAACGTGAGGAGAGAGTGGGGTCATTGAAGCCCAAAGAAGGAGGTGAAGGAAGAGGGAGCTATCTGATAGTGCTGGGAGACTGAGTGTAACGAGGAAGGAAGTGACCACAGGAGGTTGGGAGATCTCGAGGTGCAGAAGGCAAGCTTGAAAAGTGAACAGTATGTGAGAAAATGGAGAGAGCAAGCACAGACATCTCCTTCAAGGAGTAACGGAAATGCCATGGCAGCTAGTGGGAGCTCCTGCAGGAGATTCGTGTGCCAGGGGGGTATGATCCAGTTGAAAGGGAGAGAGGGAGATGATGTACTACAAGTAATTGAAGGAGCAAAGACATTGAAAATGCAGGAGGGGCTGAGGCAAGTAAATAGGGGAGGGATTGTTCTTTGAGTCTCCACATGCCAGTCAAAGAGCCTTTTTAAAACATCAGAGCACATCGCTCATTTCAAAAACTTTCCATCCCTCTTAGGGTAAAAACCAAAATCCCTACAGTGGCCTGCAAAGCTTTAAATGTTGGTGCTCTGTCCAACCCCACCCCCACTCTGACCTCACATGTTACTGTTACTCTCCTTGAAGTCTGCTCCAGCTACATGGGTCACCTCACTTTAGCTGAATGCAGCAGACCCCTGCTTTGGGGTCTTCGTGGTCGTGACTCCTTTTCCCTGGACAGCTCTTTCTGCAGATTTCTGCACAGCTTACTCCTTTACTTCTTTCAGGTCTTTCCCTAAATGATACCCTGTCAATGAGGTTTTCCCTGACCACTGTCTAAAATTGCATCCCTTACCCTGTACCTTTTATTCCCCCAATCTGCTTTTCTTTATAACACTTACCACCACCTTAAATACTGTATGATTATCAACATATTTATCTCTCACCATTGGAATGTTCAGTCTGTAGGGGGCATGAATTTTTGTTGTGTTTACTGTTTGTAATACCTAGAAGAGTATCAAATGTGCAATGTATAATGAAAGAGAACAAAGAAGAAAGAATGTGGATAGAGAATCAGATAGGTTTAAGGATCTGGTAGTGGGAAGATGAGTGTGTGCCTTTTTGAACTTATAACGATTATAAAGCAAGGCACTGAGAGTGAACTGGGGTGGGTGGGATGATTAGAGTTTTGAGGTGAGCCTAGGAAATGTAAGACGTCTTTTTGGAGAGTGTAAAGATGAACTTTCAGGGCGTGATTTAAGATTGCTGGGCAGGGTTGAGTGCATATTTGTGGTTTTCTGAAATGGAATGTGTTTCTCATTTAAATTAATAGAATTTTTAGCAATGTTGAGCTATATAACACAGAGTAAGGAAATGTGATATAAACGCTTAATGTTTTTAGAAGGGTAGAGTTTTTTTTTTTTTTTAAACAGTGATCTTCTAGTGTTGAGTTTACAATTGATGTAGAATGTGTCCTAATATAAAGTAACATTCTTTTTAGCCTTACCAATAATTCACGGATCGTGGGACTCCTGGCTCAGCTGGAGAAGATCAATACTGAATCTGCAGAATCAGATACTGCCCGATATGTTACATCAAAAATTCTTCATCTGGCCCAAAGTCAAGGTAAACTTTAGTCTCTTGTTTTTGAAATGCTTTTTTAGTTCTTCGAAAGTTGATGCTAAGAATATTCAAACTTTGGAGAAATAGATGATTTTCTGTAAAAATTGAACTTTCTCAAATAGACTCAGGAAGTAGAAAACTTCACTGAGTAACTGTGAAAGGTATTGCTATTCAAAGCATTGTTTCCAGAAATGATTATGATTGCCTGAACCATTTTCAAACAATACTTAATTCCAGTGCTTCTTGTTCTAGAATGTTGACACAAAGATGGCAAGTAGCATTGAACATTGGTTACTAGTGTGATCCCTACTTTGAAGTGCAAACTCTTTCATTCAGTGGTGGGTGATCTGAGGGAGATTTTGAGTCTGTGGGATTCAGCTGCACCATCTCCGAAATAGAGATAAGAAATCATGTGATTATCATGAAATTTACATGGGAAGCATGTAAAAAGAATGCTGAAATGTTCAGGGCCACCTAGGTGGCTCAGTCTGTTAAGCATCTGACTTTGGCCCAGGTTATGATCTGGCAGTTAGTGAGTTCGAGCCCTGCGTGCACCACCAGTGCAGAGCCTGCTTGAGATTCTCTCCCTCTCTCTCTGCCCCTTCCCCACTTGTGCTCTCTCTCTTTCTCTCTCTCAAAATAAATAAACTTAAAAAAAATCTTAAAAAAAAAGAATGCTAAAATGTTCAATAAATGGTACCTGTAGTTAGGCTTCAGTGCTCTATTTTATGAAGTCAATACTACTGAATTGGTATCGAAATCTCGACAGAGTACGAGAGAAGAAGGGTACTGACTTTGCACTTAGGAATACAAATATGAAAAATCCCAAATAAAACATTAGTGAATTAAGTCTAAGTATACGTTAAAAAATGAATGTCATTGCTAAAGAGCACTTATTTTAGGAATGTAAAATGGCTTAATATCAGGAACTGTACCAGTATAACATTATTTGAACAGGTCAAATAAAATCTATGTAATCATTTCAGTAGATGCTAAAAAAGGTATTTAAGGTTCCAAAACCTGTGGTTGATTAAAATGAAAACAAAAACAGAAAAAAACCCCAAAAACCAAAAAAAAAAAAAAAAAAAAACCCACAAAACACCTGATTTTTCTTAGTTAAATAAGGGTAAACCAGCAGCTGCCTTAATATTTAACAGTGATACATTGAAGACATTCTGCTAAAATTAAAGTCCAGACATTTTGTAATTTTAGTATTTTATTTTTATTATTTTTTAAAATAATTTTTTAAAATGTTTTTTTTTATTTTTGAAAGAGAGAGATAGAATGCAAACGGGGTAGGGGCAGAGAGAGAGGGAGACACAGAATCTAAAGCAGGCTCCAGGCTCTGAGCTGTCGGCACAGAGCCCAATGTGGGGCTCGAACCCATGAACCGTGAGATCATGACCTGAGCTGAGGTCGGACACTTAACCGACCGACTGAGATATCCAGGTGCCCCTAATTAGTATTTTATTTAATTTTCAATTATTTCATTATTCTAAAGTTTCAGGTCCTTCAGTAAGCATTGAACTGTGTTTAAGAACTCAGTATCTTAACCCTTCTTAATGGTCATAGACTATTATTATTTTGATAACTTCCTCCTATTCAGTCCATGTATTTCGGGGGTGGTTGAAGAGATATCTCTAACAGATGACATTTATTTCTAACAAAAATCTAAAATACATGCCTGTACTTTTTATTTATTTTTTTATTTATTTATTTTTTTAAAAAAAAATTTTTTTTTTCAACGTTTATTTATTTTTGGGACAGAGAGAGACAGAGCATGAACGGGCGAGGGGCAGAGAGAGAGGGAGACACAGAATCTGAAACAGGCTCCAGGCTCTGAGCCATCAGCCCAGAGCCCGACGCGGGGCTCGAACTCACGGACCGCAAGATCGTGACCTGGCTGAAGTCGGACGCTTAACCGACTGCGCCACCCAGGCGCCCCCATGCCTGTACTTTTTAATTCAGGAAGTCACTAACTGGATTCTAGCCTTGGGAAGTATTGTGCTTATCAACCAAGGTCTATATACAAGGATGTACACTGTAATAGTGCAAAGTTAGATGTACCAAGGATATTCATTGTATTGTTATATGAAATACCTCTTCAGAACAAAACCAACAAAACCAAAAGAAAACAAATTCCTCAGACACATGAATAACACTTGTGTACCCTGCCTCTGCCACTGCAGACTTTTCCCATCACAGCCTGGAAGCCCTCCTACTCCAGCATCACCACTGAAAATGCCCCAAGTGTACCACTACCCAGACTGCCCCTCTCCTATGCCACTCACCACTGGGGGACCAGCCCCTAAGCACTGTCCCCTCAGTTGTGTAATACAGGGACTTTGTTTATCATACCTTGGATGAGGCAGTCAACACAGTGTAAGTTAGAAGTGGAAGATTGTCCTGTCATCATTTATAGGATGATCCTGTTTGCTATCCATTTGAGAGAGAAAGATTAGAAATTTGTAGTTCAAGGAAGAAGAAATGCAAATAACCAGTAAGCCTAGGAAAAGGTTCTTTACCTCCTTGAAAGTTGGGAATTACTGATAAAAACAACAGAGATACTTCTCACTGGTTAGGTTGGCAGAAATTAGAAAATGATAATATCCTGTTTTGGGGACATGGAAAATAGGGTATTCTTATACACTGTTGGTGGTGCAGTAATTATTACTAACTTGGAAGAAAAGAATCTGGCGATATTTATTAAAATTTAAAGTGCACTTGCTGGTTGACTCTCAGGAATGTGTTTGACTGAAATAAAAATGCTAGTATAGAAGAGAGTGTGTGAGGATGTTTTACAACATTGTTTGCCTATCAAAGACTAAGATACAACCTAAATATCCATCAGTGAGAAAATGGTTGAATTAATTTTGATGTAGCCAAATTGTGGAACTTTAAAACTATATTATGCAGCTATTATCAGTGAGTTATTTGTGATATATGGAACATACAGTTTGTATGTGGAACTATATGCATTGTTTCTGGAGTCCCAAGTTTAACATATTAAGTAAAAAAGCAAGTTTCTTTGGCTTATATAACTATATGTGTAAACTCATTTTTATACAAAATCATTATAAATGTATGTAATGTTTGTATGAGCAAGGCAAAAAAGCAAAAACAAAACCATCAATATGCATACCAAATGTTTAGCAGTAGTTATCAATGGGATAGAAATGGAGGGGAATGAGGTAAGTTCCTAGTTTACTTAAGGTACTTTTCTACTGTTAGAATTGTTGCAGTAAGCACATGCTACTCATAATTTAAATGTACTACTTGTAATTAAAAAAAACAACAACAACAACACCAAACTCCTACAATACCTGTTTACATAGTTGAAATATGTATTTCCACAATTTAGTGCTAGTTTTCCTTGGACGCATTACATTTTCAGTCTTTAATAATGTACTACTTATTTGCAGCATGCATGATACTGTTTGTAATTTACCCTTAATTTTTTTCTCTAGAAACATAATAATTATCCATTTCAGGTAAATGGTCTAATTTGTTGGCATACATCTGTTGATAATAATTCCCTTATAATCCTTTCAGTTTCTGTAGGGTAGGAAGTGATGTTCTTTCTGCATTCTTGATTTTTGTTATTTGTGTCATCTGTCTCTTTTCTTGGTCTGTCTAGCTCAGCGGTTCTCAACCAGGGGTGATTTTTCCCTCCACTTGCCTCAGGATACTGGTAATGTTTGGAGATATTTGGGGTTGTGAAATTTGAGAAGGGGATTGTTACTGGCATCTAGTGGAGAGAGGCCAGGGATGCTGCTGAACATTATGTAACACATAGGACAACGCCCTACAAGAAAGAATTATTTGGCCCAAAATGTCAACAGTGCTAGACTCAGGCCTAGCTAAACATTTGTCAATTTTGTTGCTCTTTTGAAAGCACCAACTTGATTATCTCTGTTTTTTCTTTTTTTTCTCTTTCATCGATCTCTAATCTTTATTGCTTCCTTCCTTCTGCTTGCTTTGAGTTTGATTTTTGCTTCCCTTTCCATTTTCTTAAATTGAAACTTTGATTATTGATTTTTGATTTTGAGACCTTTCTTTTCTAATGTGGGCATTAAAGCTGTAAATTTCCCTATTAACACTGCATTCTTCAGATATTGATATGTTGTAGTTTGATTTTCATTCAGTTCACATTTGTTCTAATTTCTTTTGTGATTTCTTCTTTGACCCATGGATTATTTAGCATTGTGTTGTTTAATTTCCCATTATTTCAGAATTTCCCAATTTCTTTCTGTTGTTTTCCAATTTAATTCCACTGTGGTTGGAGATTTGTATGATTTTAGTCCTTTTGAATTTATTGAGACATGTTTTATGGCTTAGTATATGGTCACTCCTGGAGAATGTTCCATGTGCACTTGAGTATTCCATCTGCTGTTGTGTGGAGTATCCTGTCAGTGTTGTTGGCTACATCAGTTTGGTTGATAGTGTTCAAATCTTATATACCTTGTTGATTTTCTAGTTTAGCTTCTCTATTAATTGTTAAAAATTGGGTATTGAATTCTCTACCTGTTGGTGAACTGTATATTTTCCTTTTCAGTTTTGGCAGTTTTGGTTTATGTATTTTGAGGCTCTGTGTATACATTTAGAGTTGTTAAATCTTCCTGACGTCAAAGACTGTTTGGCCATTATGAAATGTCTGTCTTTGTCTCCAGTAATATTTCTAGATTGAAAATCTGTTTAATAATGGAACCCTTCTAGCTGTTATGGTTACTCTTTGCATATTATACCTTTTCCTTCTCCTTTTCCTTTCAGTCTGTTTCTGCTTTTTATTCTAGAGCATGTTTCTTGGAAATAGTATATTTTTGGATCTTGCTTTTTAAAAATCTAATCTGAGTATTTTTGGTTTCCAAATTAATGTACTTGTTTCTTGGATGATTGGATTTACATCTGCCTTTTTGCTGTTTTCTGTATGATTCAGGCCTTTTATATTCCTCTTCTCATCCTCTACTGCCTTCTTTTGTGTCATCTGTTGATCTTTTAGTTTTTAAAGATTTTAGTTGTTTTCTTAGTGGCTCCTATAGGGATTACAGTATACATTGAACTTCAGATTAATACTAATTTAATTCTGATAAAATATTGAAACTTTTTTCCCAATATAGCTCCATTTCTCTCTTATTCCTTTGTGCTGTTATCATCATATATATTGTGTTCATAGATGGTAGAAACCCAACAATTACAACATTGTAATTACTGCTTCCACAAGTTTATGCCTTGTAAAATAGTTAGGAGAAAAAGTGGAAAATTCTGCTGAATTTCAGAGTTCTGAATAAAGGTCAGGATTGAGAACCAAAAGCTTGGTAGTTAAATTAATGGAAGTGAAGTGATATTTTCTCAGGAGGAGGTAGAGAGGGAGAAAGCTGAGATTTGTGTTCTGGGAACGGTCTACATTTTGTATTTTGCTATAAGAGAGTCCTGTGAAAATGACAAAGTGCATTCATGTTTAGGATTTTTATGTCCTTGACGAATTTACCCTGTTATCATTATGGGATGTTCATCTTTATCTCTAGTAATTTTCCTTACCTTGATGTTTGTTTTGTCTGATATTAGTATAGCCTCTCCAGCTTTTTTATACTTGTTTACATGATTAGCTTTTCCTGTTCTTTTTCTTCTAGCCTATTTGTATTTTTGAATCTAAAGTGTGTCTTCTGTAGGTAACAGTTTGACATTCTCTGCTTTTTAATTTGAGCATTTAGTTTGATAAAATTTAATATAACATTGATTGGACTTAGGTTTATAGTTACTTGTTTTCTGTTTGTCCTTTCTGTTTTTATTTCTCGTTTCTCTTTGTCCTGTCCTCTTTTTTATTATTTGACCATTTTTTAGAATTCCATTTTAATTTACCTATTGACTTTTTAGTTATACCTGTTTGCATTTTTAAGAAATCATTCCTCTGAAAATCATAATAAACAATCAGTAACTTTTTATCCTTTGTTTAGAATTGATATTGTAACCTCATATAAAATTTGGAATCCTTGGCACGTTATATATCCATTTATATTTACATTCTTTAGCTATACTTGTGATATTTATCACATCTGTATACATTACAAACCCCAAAAGACAAATTTTTGCTTTAAGAAATCATGTGTATTTTAAAGACACTAAGAAAAAAAAGTAGTTTTTATATTTACTCAGATATTTACCATTTCTGAAGCTCTATTCTTTCCTAAAGATGTGAGTTTGGTCTGGTATAATTTCCCTGATAGCCTACAGAATTTCCTTTGGCATTTCTAGTGGACAGGTCTGCTGTCTAAGAATTTTTTCCTTTTGTCTGACAGTGGATTTATTTCACCTAATTCTTGAGGGGTATTTTCACTGGTTATAGAATTCTGGGTTGGCAGTTTTTATCTTTCAGCATTTAGAGTGCACATAAAACAGTGCTTCCACTATTTTGTGGCCTCCATAATTTCAAAGGTGAGGTCTGCTATTTTTGAATCTTTGTTTTCTGAAAGTTATGTGTCATTTTTCTCTGGTTGAGTTCACGATTGTTCCATTAGTTTTGGTTTTCAGAAGTTTGCCTGTAGTTTTCTTAGTATTTATGCTGCTTGGAATTTGCTGAGCTTTTCAAACTTGTACATTTGTGTCTTTTTTCACATTTAGGAAATTTTTGGCTGATCAAAAATATTTTTTTCTTCATTCTCTCTTCTTTTGGGTCTATAATTATACATATGTTAGACTTGTGGAGATTGTTTCAGAAGTCCTTGAGGCTCCTGTTTTTCAATTTTAATTCTGTTATTCAGATTGGATAAATTTCACTTTTTCTGTTCAAGTTCTCTGCCCTTTTCCTCTGCAGTCTACCATTATGTCTATCTGATATTTATTTCACACATTGTATTTTTCTTTTCTGAAATATGCATTTGGTTCTTCATCATACTTTTAATTTTTCTGTTGTGATTTCCTATATTTTTGTTCATAGTATTTTTTTTTATTCATAGTATTTTGTATTTTCCTTAATGTAATAGAATGTAATTATAATAGCTGCTTTAAAATCCTTGCCTGTTAAATATAACATTCAGATTATTGAAAGTGTTGAAGAAAGCATGTAGTGGTATAAGAACTGGGAAGGACTTTTGAAAAAGCCAAGGGAGGAAGCATTGTCAGTAATGTTAAGTAACATAGAGAAGTCAGTTAAAATAAAGACCTTTTTGACTTGATAATTAATAAATTACTGGCCACAACAAGAGCACTTTCAAGTGGTGGAATTAGAAGGAAGATTACAGTATGCTGTAATATGAGTGGCAAATGAAATAACGTTGGGGAGTATAGAGTTTTTTTGTTGTTGTTGGAGAGAGTTTCACTGAGAAAACAAAGAAATAGAGGAAGAGGCAAGGTAAAATAAGGTTTGTTAAGTATATGGGAAAATAAAAAACAGTATGTGCGTGGAGGTTGAAGCTATAGCTTTATAAGTAGGTAGAAAGGATGGGATTCAGAATGTAGTAAAAAGGACACATCCTCTTCCAATACCCCGACTGGAAAAAGGAATGCAAAATTGTCAAGGCTTTGCTACATGAGTATATGGATTTTGGTAATTGTTTATAGAATTTCATCTGTACTTAACAGATCACTTTGTCTCAATTCATTGAGGGAAATATAGATGCTGAGAGTTGGGAACAGAGGCCCAGGGATTGAGAGTCCACAGGTAGAGGACTGGTACAACATTTGGAATAGCTGTGGGCTATGGCAGGGCAGATGGTGATGGCTGTGAGTTGAGGTAAGTGAAAATAGTAGTTTTGTGTTTCCAAATAAGGATGGAAATGGTGAATTTTTGGTACTAACAATCTTAAACTAGGAGAAGAAATTCTTATGGCATTATTTTTACTGTGATGTAGGAAAGAGAATGCACATTTGAGCATTTACTTAATTAGAAAGCTTTGTGGTGGTTAAGTTTAAGGGGTGAGGCTTTGAATCCAAGTGGGGTACGTCTAGACCTGATTTTACCTGAAAATAGCACTACCTTTGATGAGTTAGAAGTTTCAGTGAAAGTGACAGTGAGACTTCCCTAATCTTTCGAAAAGAAAGAAGGATAGGAGTGTTAGGAGTCTGGGGTCTGATAGAGGGAGATCGTAGGTTAAGATTCCAGAGGTAGGACAGTTTGGGGTACGAGAATTGCAAGGGTTGATAAATGAGAGCAAAGGAGAAGGGTTTTGTTGTCAAAAAACTATGCAGCTAGGTATTTGAATCATTGACATCGAAACCTCCTTAGATTATGACAGAATCTAGAGTATAGTAAAAAACTGTATGGCACCTAGTTTTCGTTTAACGTGTGGAATAAACTAGATGATCGTGGATGTTACAATAAGGAGAGTTTTTGGTCTGTTCCATGAAAGTGAAAATGTAATGGTTTGTTAGTAGAGGAGATCTCAGCCTTCTGACTATTCTATGTGATTAATATCGAAAAATCATTTGGCTTTAGTAGTAAATCAATTGTGGGGGTCCCTGGGTGGGTCAGTCGGTTAAGTGTCTGACTTTGGCTCAGGTCATGATCTCACGGTTTGTGAGTTAGAGTCCTGCTTTGGGCTCTGTGCTGACAGCTCCGAGCCTGCAGCTTGCTTTGGATTCTGTGTCTTCTTCTCTCTCTGCCCCTCCCACACTTGTATTCTGTCTCTCAAAAATAAATAAATGTAAAAAAAAAAAATAGTAAATCAGTTGTGTTATTTAAAAGGTTAAATCAAGGGTACATTGTAGATATTTAAACAATATTTATTTTATAACTCAGTGCTTACTGATGGAGGCAGCTGGCCCAGGGAAATGAAGGGTCAGCAGAGGAATCCCATACTTTTATTTTTTAAATTTTTTTAATGTTTACTTTTGAGAGAGAGAGAGAGAGAGACAGGGCATGAGTGGGGGAGGGGCAGAGAGAGAGGGAGACACAGAATTCGAAGCAGGCTCCAGGCACTGAGTTGTCAGCACAGAGCCCGACGTGGGGCTCGAACTCACAAACCATGAGATCATGACCTGGGTGGAAGTCGGCTGCTTAACTGACTGAGCCATCCAGGTGCCCCATGAATCACATACTTTTTAAAAGGGAATTGAGTTTTACGAATATTTATGAGTTTTTCCTTTTTTTGTAGGCAAAGAAATTTGTCATTCTTTTAAGCATTAGTAATTATGGCAAGGGGTAAGGAGATGAACAGTCACTTATGCAAGTTTATATTTAAACAGATTGTAAGACTTCTGTAAGTTTTACAAAATTCGTTATCTGGACCCAAGATGATGCATGATAGCCTGAGTTAGTTGTTTTAAAGAAAAATATGGTTTCTAATCTCCATATTTATTTTGTAGGTAGTTACTAATAGTTATTATAAATAATATTTTACTATAACTTCTCTGTAGCACATTTGTCCCTTTTTGTAATAACTTATAATTTAGAATAACCTAATTTTCAGATGGGTATCAGACTAATGAGTTTTTTCCCAAGATTTTGTGACTTGTCGTCTACATCTTACACTTCATTTCCTTGTGAAATTGTAAATATATAATTTGTATGTGGCAGAACTGTACCACGTATGGCTTTTTCGTTCTTTCACGATGCAAGTTGAACAGGATTTGCTTTGGGCAGAAGTGTGATGTTCTAAAGGCCTGGTCTCACTTTTACCCCCTCCCCTTATCAGGGCTTCGGGGCTCATTCTGCTCTTAGACTCCTTGATCATCCCTGTGTAGAACACATTTGGTATTACCAATCTCTTGAACTGTATTATGTAATATGTGCTGTATTGAGAATGGATTATTTGTGTTCTCTTTTTAAAATCTCAAAATGTGAAAGGAATGGCATTGTCATTCTATATTAAAAGAATTCCTGGCACTAATGTTTAGGTGTGAAACAGTTGGAGAGGGTCATCAAGTCTCTTGTACCAACAGTCCTATATAAAGGAATGATTCCTGTGGCTCTTTTAGAAATACACTAAATCAGTGAAAGACTGTAAGCTTTGGGTTCAGAAACATCTGGATCACCTAGTCTCTTACTTTTACCCTTACCTGCTCAATGACATTGTACAGATTTCTTCTTTCTGAACTCAAATTTCTGGTCTGTAAAAATAGTAATTTTTCTCCTGGACAGTTAAAGTGAGTCATAAATGAGGTGATATAGGTAAAGTACATATAATTTGTGTGTGGTCTATCTAAATGTCTACCTTTCTACCTTTCTTATCTTGTCAATCAAAGAAAAAGAATCGTGGAGAAGCTCTAGAAACCTTTAAATAGAGGAAAATGTATACTGTTCCCCCTGCCCCCAATCTCAGTGAGATAAAAGGGATTATTTGGGTGATCTGATCTCCAGAGTCTTGCAGAAGCAGCTCTTCCCTAGTTTTGTATTTTTGTGTAATTCAGAATTTTAAAATAGTATTAGTTCAGTAAAAACATTTGAAAATGGTACTAGGTTTTTGTTTTCACCAATTTTGACTAAATATTTTCTAATTCTAGTCATAAAGATAATAAAGAGGCCTACCATTACTACTCCTACCTCACCTGCAGTTCTGGTATCTACACTTTACTGCTGATTTTAAGATTACAGATGGATTGATAAGGATTCATCTAGTTCATGATAGGAAATGTGATCAAATGCAAGGATGGTCTTGTAAACTGAGATCTGGAAGTTCCCATAGAGTATAATTAGCAGTATCAGAGGGAGAAACATCTAAGAACCAATTTAGAATGTTTACTAAATCAATGGAGTCCTGTGGATTCTACATTAGCTATACAATAGAATTATATGTAATTTTTTTCTTTCATATCTTAGAAGAAAACTTTTTTATACCTTTCAGAAAAGACAAGGAGAGAAATGACAGCCAAAGGTTCTACAGGAATGGAAGTTCTGCTGTCAACCCTAGAGGTAAATCGCTGATAGGCTTTAATTAATGTAACTATTAATACCAACCAGGACTGAAGGAAAAAATGTATATATGAAGTATAAAAGTTTTATTCTAGAGGTAAAGCCAATGAATGGAGGTTAGTTTTATGTTTTAAATGATCACTTGGAACGGTGGCAGAAGCATTCTAATATATATTAGGTAAACCTCTAAGTATATTCCCTGATGATTATCATGTAACCATATTTTAAATTTTAACATGCCATTCCGGTTGGTAATAAGAAGGCAGTAGCTGGAAATAAATGATTGATATTGGAAATTCTTATTTATTGTGTTAGGTGATATATATTTGTGACTTAGTTTACTGCATGTATTGGTTGAATAACTATATTATGTTGGTAATAATTAAATTTCTATCCCAGTGTAAAATTTTGGGGTGGAACAGCAGGAAATATTCAGAATCAGGATTTTAAATTTTATTCAGTGCGGTGTTAAGAGTGGGGAGTGAATACATTGTATGCTTTAAACTTACACAGTGCTATATGTCAAATTATATCTCAATAGAGCTGGAAAAAAAAAAAGAACAGGGAGTAAGTTCATGTTTTTTGGTAGGAATCACTTTCTATTCAAAATGATATGTCATTTTTCCCTAAATTGATTCGTCAGTTTAGAGTAATTTCAATAAAAACATTAACAGTTTTCTTTCTAAAGTCCGATGGGAAAATAAAAAGCAAGAGTAGAAAGGACATTTCTGAAAAAGGAGAGAAATGAGAAAAGACTTGCTGCATCAAATATCAAAGAACACTATAAAATTTTAGTAATTCAGATAGATAGCTTAGAAATTGTGCATGAGTAATAGACATCAGTGTAATAGAAATTCTGGAAATAAATTAAGATCACATGGGAATTTAATATCATCTAAGAAAGGTAGCATTTCAGATCAGTGAGAAGTGGAGGGATTACTTACTAAGTGGAGCTCAGATAGATTGGTAGCCACTTAGAAAAGTGTAGTGGATCCTTACTTCCTACACCAAAGTAAGTTCCATATCCAGCAGATTTAAGCTTGGAAAATAAAATCATAATACTAGAGGAAGTAATGGGAGAAATCTTTAAATAATCTTTAAACAGGGAAGGCTTTTTTTTTATTAAAAAAAATTTTTTTTAATATTCATTTATTTTTTGAGAGACATAGAGAGACAAAGGTTGAGCGAGGGAGAAGCAGAGAGAGAGGAAGTCACAGAATCTGAAGCAGGCTCCAGGCTCTGAGCTGCCAGCACAGAGCCCAACATGGGGCTTGAACTCACGAACTGTGAGATCATGACCTGAGCCCAAGTTGGACGCTTAACTGACTGAACCACCGAGGTGCCCTGGAAGGCTTTTCTAATGTAAAAAAAGACTCAGGAGTTATAAAGGAAAAGATGGATAAATTCAACTCCATTAACAAAAGTATGTAGGAAAAAAGCACCCTAGACACTTGGCAAACTGAGGAAAAAACATTCAACTTGTGTAACTTCTTTAACATATAAAGAAGTTTTACAAATGAGTAAGGAAAAATTAAATCAGTAACCCAATAGAAAAATGTGTAGACGTTCTGGACAGTTCCCAGGAAAAGAAACACAAATGGCACTTGAGATTGAACACCATTTGTTTTGTTTGTTTGCTTTATCACAATTTACTGAGGTCAGCAGGGATGGGAGGTGGCGAATTACATATGGGAGACTTGTCTGGGTAAGGCCTAGACATGACAATACAACTTCCATTCAGGTTCCAATGGCCTGAGCTCAGTCGCATGGCCCAAACCTAATTACAGAGGGCTGGAAAATGTGGTTTGTGTACCCAGGAAGAAGATGAAATCAGTTTGCCAAACACGTAATAATATTCTGCCATAGTCCATTCTTCTTTTTAACAGATGTCTGTCTGGCCCTCTCTTCTTTCAGATTCCTCTCTAGTGAGTTGATGGTCCATTTAATATTGCCAATGCTAAGACAAGGGTTTCTGGTTAATGCATAATCCTCTAACTGGTCTAGATGTGGCCTTTTGGTTCCATTAGTCTATAAGCTAAAATGGGGAAGCAGAGACAACACTCATTCCCTTTTGGAAAGGGGAAGAGTAAGAGACTCCTGCCAGTCACTGATACACAGCACTTTTGAAATTCCTCTGTATAAACATTGTAACATTCCTCTACTTTGGGGGTGAAGAAGTTCTCTAAGTAGGTCATAATTCTGCTTTATCTGTGGTTTTCTTGATCCAAGCATCACTTTTAATAAGAGAAATGTAACCAAAGGAAAGTATTTAAACATTTTCTCTTCTTAGATTGGTTGTCCAGACTTTGGGAAATACTCTTCCACATTGTTGGTGGGAGTGTAAATTACTGCATGAAGAGCAATTTAGTAATATTCATCAAAGTAAATGCTCATATTCTTTGACCCAGAAATTCCAGGAATTCGTCCCATATGGAGATGTACTTGGTTCCGTATAAACATGTACTTAATTTTTTGTTACAGTTTTTTAATAGCAAAAGATTTGAAAAATTAAATACTCCATTAGTAGGCGACTGGTTTCATAAACAATGGCATCACCATATATAATGGATTATATCCTGTAGCCCCTAAAAAAGAGTTAAGAAACCATTTGTTCATACATAAAAATATCAATGTATAGACTAGTATCCATAGGGCAATACCATTTGTAGAAATCTGTGTATACACCTCCATTTACATGGATTTCTTTTATGTGTGCACATTATCTTCGGCTGGATACACAAGCAACTGGTACTGCAGTTGCCTTCTGAGAGGGGAGCTAGGTGACTGGGTAGTCACCATATATACACTGTAGTGCCTTTCACATTTTGATTCATTTATTTGTATTTTCTGTTTGGTAGAAGATGATGAATTCAAATGACAAATGAATTCCTCTTGTAATAATGTTGGTACTAAGAAAATAATAGCTCAGATGACCTGCAAACAGTCTCCTGGGCAAGAAGAAGCTCCTGAAGTGATGAGTGGGAATAGTGGAAGCCCAAATACATTTGTTCTCAGAGAAATTGGAAGGGTCATTTGTAAAAATATATGTAGTTCACAACAGGAACAGAAAAGGTTTGGGAATCACAGATTTACAATGGTTTAATACAGCAAATAAACTATTTATTTCAGAACACGAAAGATCTTCAAACTACACTTAATATCTTAAGCATTCTTGTTGAGCTGGTGTCAGCTGGTAAGTTTTTGTTTCCTTTGGTCTAATTTCTGTTTGTAAACAGTGATCAACAATGTATTATGTGTACTTTATTTGGAATTTTTTGATACTCATATAGAGACAGTTCTGAGTATCAGAATTTGGAAGCTGAAATGTCATACTCTTATTGTTGCTTTGTTTTTGATTTGAGGGCTCTTCCAGTATCCCTCAAACCACTCCAAAACCCATTTCCAGAGCCTTGAGTGTAGAATTTTGGCATCACTTTTATTTACTCCTTCTGTTTTTCTAACTAAAATACTAAATGAAATGAAAGAAAATTTGATTTTGAGGTATTTGATTTCAGAAGTCATCACTTGAAGTATTTCTTGAATGCTAACAAGTTGTGATGTTTTTAATATGTTATGGGAGGATTTGCTGTTTAAACAATTAAAAACAATCTTTTTTTTTTTTTTTAGGTGGAGGTCGAAGAGCGAGTTTCTTGGTCGCCAAAGGTGGTTCACAAATATTGTTGCAGTTACTTACGAATGCTAGCAAAGAATCTCCCCAGAATGAGGAGTTAATGGTGCAGATTCATTCTATTCTTGCAAAGATTGGACCAAAAGGTAAGGGTTTCACTTGTGTGTTCATCATAGAACCATTTGTGACACTGATTCTGTGTGCCTTGAAACTTGGTCAGTTTTGAACATCTAAAATGGTATGGCTTTTTCTCAGTCTTAGCTATGGACTACTTTTTACAGTCAACTGCAGTAGCCTGCAAGAATGGGAGATCCTAAATTCACGAGGAATGCCTTTGCATAGGTTGGAAAAAAGGAAGAAAAATATGTCAAAATCACAAGTGTGTCTTAGTGTATGTGTGCCTGCATTTGTATGTGTGTAAAGGACACATATAGCATGGATATTGTTGGAGCTGGAAGGAGGGAGTATGGATGGAAATGCTTTGAGGAACATGGAGGTGAAATGTGTTCATTTTTCATTAATAGTTATATTTGTACTGCATGTCTCAGTGCTTAAAAAGCTTATGACCTAGTCAAGATCAAAAGAGATATAAAATATTGTAAGACTGATTATTATAACAGTTAAGACCTGCAATATGTTAAAAAATAGAAATTGAGAAAACATGGGATTTGAAACAAAGGTGATTTAGGTTAGGTTAACAGAGAAAGGGCATCCTTGGAATAGAACCTAAATTCAATTTATAGTAGTCTAACTACACAGATTAAAATGATTCTCTGAACTCTTAGTGTAGCAATTTTTTAAGAGTTCTGCCATTGCCTTGTGGTGTACCTATGAGTTTTAAACTTTGAAGCTTTTGGTTAAACTGTTTATTCTAAAAAGTGTTTACATATGTGTATTCAGTGTATTATTATGTATTTCATACATATCCTTACTGTATAAATATTTAATACTTTTAACAATTGTTCCCTCAAAGCATCTCTGAGATGACTTTAATTTTCCAGTTGTCTTAAGGGCCTTAATACTTAAACAAATATTCAGTTAATGTAAGAAATATGTCAACTTTTATTTTTCCTTAACTCTCATATTTGAAGTTTAAGGGCTCCCTGCTGAGATTTTTGCTGTAAATGAGAAATAAAACAAGAAAACCTTATTTCATGATGACTGTTGTTATCTCATGCTTCCTCCTTTTTTAGAGCTTTCCTTTGCTTTTCATGAAATTAAGACATTCATGAATTTATATTTGTATTTCTTTAATGTCTCTTCTAAGTTATGGTTTATTTTAATGTTTTCTGTACTTTTAAATTTGTGGTATCTCCTTTATTATTTGTACTAGTTTTCCATTTTTGTTATTCAAGGAAATTGTGCTGTAATTCTTTGAGTGACTTTCTATACTTTTTGTCCCCACCCACCTCCCCGGTGAGATGGGAGTAATTTTTCCTCAGGAATGTTTAGTTCTTTTTGATGTAAAATTCCTGTTGTTAATGAAATAACTCTGCTTGCTGGTCCTGCTTATTTTCTATGTTTGAAATCTTAACATTATTCTTGTTATCCAGATTGTTTCTTAGACTATTTTAATCTCTTTGTGAGAATAAAAATCCAGAACTTTTCTTTTTCTCCTTTTCTGTGTTGAATTAGATCCTTTAGAAACTAACTAACTTGATAATATTTGCTAGATTATTTTTTACTTAAGCTGTTTATATTTTCATTAATTTATATTCTAAGTCTGAAAAATATAGTTAATATGAAATAAATAATATTGGTAATGGACATTTAGATTCTTTATGATTCTCCCTAACCTTGTGATGGTGTTCCTTTGAATAATATATGTAGTGGAGCAGTTAAATTATTCCTTTCATGACAGTCGAACTTTTTCAACCTCTGTCCCCGTGTGCTATCCTCCCAACTTGCCCTTTTGTACTTTCTTTCAGGCCATGTTTTAAAAGTTTAAGGGATCTTTTAAAATTATGTAAGAGGGGCGCCTGAGTGGCTCATTCAGATGAACGTCTAACTCTTGATTTTGGCTCAGGTCATGATCTCAGGGTTGTGGGATCAAGCCCTTTGTCAGCCTCCTTGCAGAAAGAACTTAGAGTCTGCTTAAGATCCTCTCTCCCCCGCTTGCACACTCCCTCTAAAAAATAAAAAAAAAATAAAAAATATACAAGAAAGCAATTCCAATTTTAGTTACTTCTGGTCAATTTTATGTGTGATAATATGAATTCATAATATAAGTTTTTAAATTTTCATTGCTTTATGACATTTTTATTTCATTCAAAAGTTATACATGGCTAAATTGTGTTTGTTCATTTTTTTTGTAACAGACAAAAAATTTGGAGTGAAAGCTAGAATTAATGGAGCTCTGAATATAACTCTGAATTTGGTCAAACAGAATTTGCAGAATCATCGCTTGGTTTTGCCTTGTCTTCAGCTTTTACGAGTATATTCTGCCAATTGTAAGTATTTAGGGCCGCTTTTAGTTGACTCAGTGTTGTCAAGTTACACAAAATGCAAATGGGGAAGTACCTAAGCTCCATAAATCTCTAAAAATTGGAGACAAGAAAAGAGAATATTTAATATGACTCTTGGTAACTCCTAACCCCACTGCCACAAAAGCGATAAGTGGTAGGAAGGTAAGTTGACAAAATCTTGAGAATTCTCATTTCCTGCCATTTGTAAAAGCCTATAGTGAAGGGGATGAATAGACAGCCTGTGGGAAGATGTGGAAGAATAGGTGAGTGTTGGCAGCTGGAAAAACTGCTGAGCCTATTTGGATTTTCACAGATGAGAGAAAAACTGAGAGGGAAAGCATGTGGTAGCATAGTCTCCTAGAGCTAATTACCTTCAGCAATCAATAGGGAAGTAGTGGAACAGAAGAAAATAGTATAGGAGCCTCCGAGGAAGCTGCAGAGAAGAGGGATCACAGAGAGAAAGCTTCCTAGCATGCACACACACACACACTCTCACTAATATTAGGTCCCAAACCTAGGAGGTGTGAATTTTCTTTCTATTCCCTGACTATGGGATTGGAGTGGTTAACAAGACACCTTGAAATTGAAATTGTATAGTACATGATACGATGTACATGGAGAGTACATGATTCTGCCATATCATGGCAGAATATCATTGTAGAATAATGATAGTCCAAGTGGTAGAGATATGTGTGTGTGTTTGTGTGTATGTATAAAAATGTGTGTGTGTATGTATTTGTCGATAGCTATACTTTGACACTATGGCTAAAGGTGAGCTCATAGGAAAATAGCTCTGACCACTTAAAGAATTAACACTAGATAATTTAAAAAGAACAGAAGAAAATGAATGAATTGGATTTCTAACCAAAGAAGTTAAGAGAGCAATAAACACAAGGAAAGCAGAGGAAAAAGCAGGAAAAGTACACGAAAAAGAACACCCAGTTGATGTAAAAAATAAATTGATTGGATTAAAATAATACTGTAATAGTGATGTAATCGGGCAGATGGTAGCTATTCTGATGGTGAACATACCAAATGTATAAACTTATCAAATGATTAAGTTGTATATCTGAAGCTAATGTAACATTGTGTATCAACTACACTCAAATAAAATTAAAAAAAATAAGCAGGTAAACCACCAAATACCCCAATGAAGGAAAAAAAAAGACAGCGCAGAGGTAAAATTAGAAGGGATAATGGAAAAATAGATTCAGAAGAAATTAAAATAATCATACAAAACTTGAGCTTATATTTTTGGTGGCAACATATTGAATTTACCACTAGAAGGCTAGTAATGGTTTATCTATAATTTTTAAAAAATCTATGTGTTCAGAGTTGAAAACATTAGCACAATTTTCTGGATAGGTAATTGTGTATTCTGTGTGAAACTCTGAAGTTGTTTCCCTCTTTTTCCCCACCACAGTTGCTTTGGTTGAGGTCTCATCACCTCTCACGTAGACCACAGCCTGCTAACAATGTCTTTCTTTCTTTCTTTTTTTAATATGAAATTTATTGTCAAATTGGTTTCCATACAACACCTAATGCTCATCCCAACAGGTGCCCTCCTTAATACCCATCTCCCACCCCCCATCAACCCTCAGTTTATTCTCAGTTTTTAAGAGTCTGTTATGGTTTGGCTGCCTCCCTCTCTAACTTTTTTTTTCCTTCCCCTCCCCCATGGTCTTCTGTTAAGTTTCTCAGAATCTACATGTCTTTCAAATCTGTCTTCCCCACAGTGCTGTGAGATCTGACCTGTATTTAAAATGCATGTCTGATTGGTTGTTCCTTTTGGGCAATTCCCTGTAGTTGAACAAATTAACAACTTCTGGGGCTCTTTATAGTTTGTTACCTTCTTTTCCTACCTCATCTTCCTACTGATACGCTTTGTCTGGTATTATATCTTGCTTTTTTAAGTTTTTTAAATATTTATTTATTTCTGGAGAGAGCACATGCGCACAGGGAGAAGCAGAGAAAGAGGGAGAGAGAGAGGAATTACAAGCAGGCTCCACAGGGTCAGCATGGGGCCTGACTTGCAGCTCACAACTCAGGAACCACAAGATCATGGACCTGCTGAAGTTGAATGCTCAACCGGACTGAGCCACCCAGTCATCCCCTGATATTGTTATCTTTTAATGTGTGACTTTATACCCGTGCTGTTCACGGACTCTGTTCTGTTTTCCGTGTTATCCCTGTCTCCAGAGACATTCCCTTACAGCAATTCCTGTCCTTGCTAGCTCCTCTTCATTGGTAAAGACTGAGCCCAGGCATCAATTTCTACAGAGATACCTTCAGTTTCATTATGGATTTGGGGCTCCACACAGGTGTAACCTAAACAGCTTACAACTCTTAGTTATTTAGAAAATAATGTAGTAATGATTTGTTTATTGTTACTGTCATGCTCCTCTCTACTGTGTTCTCAGTTTTTGTCCTTGAATCTCCATGACCTGGTATTTAAGAGTTCTCTAAATTTATTGAAGAAACAAACAGAGCAATTTAAAACTATTTTTGTTTTGTAGTAACATTGTGTTGTTTTATATAACTTCTTTCATAATTTCCCTGTAAGGTAGTAAATAACTGCCTCCCCCTCTCCCCCCCCACCCCCAACCAAATCTTCCCTTCAAGTGATTGGCTAAGGTGGATGTCATGAGGCCTTGAGTTCATATCTGCTACAGAACTTGTGTATGTTTTTGGCCATGTATTACCAAGAATACACATTTCTATTTATTGAGGTTTTAACATCATTTTACATTCTTTCTTCTCCCTCCTAGCTGTGAATTCAGTATCCTTAGGGAAAAATGGAGTTGTGGAGCTGCTGTTTAAAATCATTGGACCATTTAGTAAGAAGAATTCGGGTCTCATGAAGTGAGTAAATGCTTTGAGTATAAATAGAGGTCTATCTTTTTTTATTCTGGGCCTCTTCTTGATCTGCACAGCCAGCAGGTTGAGTTATATTGTATCGAGGGTCCTTTCTTAGTTCTTAGTGATTTTATTATGATAAAGATTTTTAAAATATAAAGTTTAATCTTCAAAGGTGTATCAAAATTAGAAAGCTTTAAAGTCATTGAATATAGTGTTATGGAAATTAGATGTAGAACATTCCTAGATACTAGAAAGAGGAAAAACCTCATTGACAGAGTAGCATTCATTCAGAAACATTTATTGGATGCCTACTATATCCCCTACCCAGTTTTGCAGTCTTTCAGTGGCTGCATCCTTCATTCTCACAATTATCTGAACATATTTTAAATTTATACATTTCTTTTTTGGCAAAATGTCTTTTTTTTTCTTTTTTCTTGAGATATGTATATTCCAAGAAATATATCTATTCATTTGTAGGTCTTTCAGCCTCAAAAATGAAAGCAGCTTCCAGTTATTTGGTTATATTTAGTATTTTTTTCTTAAGCCATATTCTTTAAAAAAAGTATTGAGTTTTTCAAAGATACCTGGGGTTTATATTATATTAGAATGATTATCTTGAATTAGGTTTATTAATCACTTACTTGATTCAACAGTTATCAACATTCTGCCATTTAATCCCACTCTATACTTTTATTTATGCTGAGGTATTTTTAAGCAAATCCCAGATGCCATTCGTATATTTCATTCATATATGCAATTCAAATATATATATTTCTATAAAAAAAATCCAAGATATTTTATCATTTTTCCCTAAATCAGTATTTAACTCTACTAAATAGGGACTTAAAAAATAACCAAAATACTAAAATCGTACTCAACCAAATTATTAATTCCTTAATATAACCTAAAATCTATTCTGTGTTCATTTTTCTCCTGTTGTCTCAAAATGCCCTTTTTTTTAATGGGTTTGTTTGAATCAGAATCCAAACAGGACACACACATTGTTCCTTGTCACATTTAGGAAATTTCCAAACCTACACAAAAATAGACTAGAGGAATTACAGACCTGTGCAGAACTAGAATAGAACCCTGTGATGTACCCACCACCCAGTTTCAGCAGTAACCAACATTGGCATTTTTATCTCAGCTTCCCTTCCTTGTCCATCGCTTCGTTCTTTCTTTCTTTCTTCTTTCTTTCTTTTCTTTCTTTCTTTCTGTATTTGAAGCAAATATTGGCTGTAACATTTGTTCTGTGAATTCTTTAGTATGATTATCATCAGACACAACTTTTTCCTTTTAGTGTTTCCAGAATATTGTTTCATTGTCCAGCAATATTAATAATCCCTTAATATCATCTGATACTTCCTTTATTTAAAAAATTTTTTTTAATGTTTTTATTTATTCTTGAGACAGAGACAGAGCGTGAACAGGGGAGGGGCAGAGAAAGAGGAGACACAGAATCTGAAACAGGCTCCAGGCTCTGAGCTGTCAGCACAGAGCATGAACACGGGGCGCTCGAACCCACAAACTGTGAGATCATGACCTGAGCAGAAGTTGGACACTTAAACCGACTGAGCCACCCAGGCGCCCCTGATACTTTCTGATTGTCTTTGAAATGTCTTTTTTTACAGTTGACTTGTTCCAATCAGGATCCAAATAAGATCTGTACATTTTATTTGGATTGCTGTGTCTCATAATCTTAACAATCAGTAACAGTTCCCTGTTTTGTGGTTCTCTGTTTATTTATTTGTTGAAGGAACCTGGGTGATGTCTTGTAGGTTGTCCCAACATTCTGGATTAAGATGACTGTATCCTGGGGTCCTTTAACATGTAGGTATGTCCCTTGAATTTCCTGTAGACTGATAGAGCTAGAGGATTGATTAGATTTGGGTTCATTTTTTCTGATCAAAGGTTTCAGATGTGCTGGGTACTCTGTTTGTACCACTTGAGATCACTGAGTTTAGGTGATGGCTCTACTTTCCACCTAATAATTTAGCAGTATTTCATGACACTGTCTAGATCCATTATTTCTTTAGGGGTTGCAGAATAGTGACTTTTCTAATTTTCTCATTCTTTCTACTTTGATTAGCTATGGTTCTTTTATGAGAAAGAGTTTATCCACATCAACTATTTTACCAAATTTTACAAATAAGTTCAGAACATTTCCAGTCTTTCCACTCTTTTTAAATAAAGGTCAAAATATTTCAGCTTTTACCCTTTTAGAAAATGGAGCTGACTTGTGCATATGATTATTCATTAAATATTGTTTGGTGGGATTGTCTTAACTATTTACTTATGCCAGAGATCATACACAGTCCTAGAGCATCTCATGAAATGTAACAAAACAAAGAAAATGGTTGTATCACAATTAGTAAAGCCAACTTACAGAATTGGTGTAGTGTAGTGAGTGGGCTCTGGAGGCAGGCGGAACTGGATTTGCAGGCCATTGACTGGCTCTAGGTACGAAGTAGGTTACCTTACTTAAGCCCCGGTTTCCTGTCTGTAAATGGTAACATGGACCCCTACATCAGAAGTTTGGTTTGAGGATTTAATGAAATGATTCTTTTTTTTTCCTTTTTTTTTTTTGCTTTTTAAATTTTTTAAATGTTATTCTTGAGAGAGAGCAAGTGCGCACACATGAGCAGAGGAGGGGGCAGAGAGAGAGACACACACACACACACAGAATCCAAAGCAGGTTCCAGGCTCTGAGCTGGCAGCACAGAGCCTGACGCAGGGCTGAACCCACAAGCCGCGAGATCATGACCCGAGCTGAAGCAGGACGCTCGACCGAACTGAGCACCAGGCGCCCCGAGATGATTCTTATAATGATCACAGGTGCCTATGAGTGCAGTGTAGTTAGTTTCGATACTAATGTAGTAATGAGGGTGTGAGTGAATTTTAGTACTAAAAGTATATTCCTTTATTTTTAATTTATATGCCCATTTCTTCTCCCCTTGACCTATAAGTACTTTAAAAAAAAAAATTTTTTTTTTAAGGTTTATTCATTTTTCAGAGACAGAGCGTGAGCGGGGGAGGGGCAGAGAGAGGGAGACACAGAATCTGAAACAGGCTCCAGGCCTGAGCTGTCAGCACAGAGCCCACCGTGGGGCCTGAACTCAATGGACGGCGAGATCATGACCTGCGCTGAAGTCGGATGCTTAACTGACTGAGCCACCCAGGCGCTCCTAAGTACCTTTTTAATTATCTTTTATCTCATGTTTTGATCTCATTCTTAAAGTCTACATTAGGCTATTCCTAACCAGTTGCAATCTAATATAAAATGTTCCTAGGAGAAACAGAACATTTCACAAATGTCATTAGAATATCCAATATGGGAATATATCCAAATTATGTAGAAATAGTGGGTATAAACTTCTAAGCAAGGAATAGAGCTACCTAAATTATCCCTTCATTCCTTCCTGTATTTATATTTAAAAACAAAAAAACAAATTTTTACTTTATTTTTACTTTAAAAACATAAACAATTCATTGGCTGAGCATCAGTATCTCGATGTCTTTATCATTTTAATAATCTAGGGTCTCTCCCTTAATTATAAAATTTTGACATATAGACATTTGTTTTGCTGTTCCTTCCTCCTCTGAAATAATGCTCCATGTTTAGAGGAGTAAGATTAGGGTTATTATTTATGTTTGAACGGTAGTGCGGCCCTTGAGGATTTCCTTCCGTTTCCAATTTTAGGTTTTAGTATACACACTGTTAATCCAGAAGGAAGCAACTTAGGCGCAGTGGGTTCTTGAATGTCCCGATAAGGTTTGAGCCCCTAATTTAAAGGAAATGTGACTTCATGAGAACCTGGAGCTAAGCTTTCTTCCTTTACTGCTCCTAAAGGAATAAGCCATAGGCAGCTTTTTAAGCCATTCATTGTTGGTTGTATTATTCTGTTTGGGACATAGGAAGATTGGGAAAATATATGAGGAAGTATAAAATAGTGAAACTGAAAAATTCTAATCAGTTAACATAATATAAACTGTGCATTTCAATAAATCTGTTATTCTAAAATTCTTTTGTAAGTTTATATTATAAATTTGTATGACTTCTCCGTGTCAGAGAATTCCAGAATTTTTTTGTGCTGAAGGTTTAAAAATAACCTTTTAAATACATTTGTAAAAACATCAAGAGGACTTTGCACTGAACTTCATAATTTCTTTTATTTTATTTTTATTTTTTTAAAAACGTTTTTTATTTATTTTTGGGACAGAGCGAGACAGAGGCATGAATGGGGGAGGGGCAGAGAGAGAGGGAGACACAGAATCGGAAACAGGCTCCAGGCTCTGGGCCATCAGCCCAGAGCCCGACGCGGGGCTCGAACCACGGACCGCGAGATCGTGACCTGGCTGAAGTCGGACGCTTAACCGACTGCGCCACCCAGGCGCCCCACTTCTAATTTCTTTTAATGTAGTGCAGCTGTGGAACAAGCATGATGGGCTTTGGCAGCAGAAAGAACTGGGTTCACATCCCAGTTTTGTCAGTATTGAAGAAATAAACATGAACCCAAAACACATGTAATTTAAGGATTAGAAACTGTCAGAGACACTTTTATTTGGTTCAAAGAAAGAAGGACTGTTTCTCTAACAGTACTGTAGGATTTTTATATTTTGAATAAAGACTTAACAGTAGATTAAGTCATTGCAAGTGATTGCAGCTAAGTTGATTGTATTTGTTTCCTAGAACTGTTGTAACAAAGACCTAGGACAAATTTTTTGTCTTCAAATGACAGAAATTTATGGTCTCATAGTTTCTGGAGGCTGGAAGTCCACAATCACCCTTTTGGCAGGGCCACTGCGTCCCTCTGAAACCTTTGTGGAGAATCCTTCCCCGCTTTCTAGCTGGTGGTTTGTTGCAGTCTTTGGTGTTTCTTGGCTTGTAGCTGCCGCTTTTCAATCTTGCCTCTCTCCTCACGTGGTGTTCTCTTCTTGTGTGTCTGTCTTCAGATGTCTCCCCTTTTCTAATCCAATCATGATGGATTAAGGCCACTACTCCAGTATGATCTCATTTAAAACTAATTACACCTGCAGTGACGATGTTTCCAAATAAGGTCACTTTCTGAGGTACTGGGGGGTTAGGATGTCAAACATCTTTTTGGAGGAAACCAGTATTTCTGATTTCATAATTTTCTTTCTCAACAAGAGGCCTGTATTACCATTTTTCATAGCACCTAGTTTTATGGGACCCTAGGCACATTATATTCTGAAATCTTTGGTTTCTTTATCCATAAAATGTGCCAGTTCTATGGACCAGGATTGTTTTAAGAATTAACTAGAAAACACATATATGAGGCACCTATAATAATTTCTGGCACTTATCAGCTCTTCTTTTCTATTTTGTACTTTGTATTGGCATTTCCCTTGGAGTATCCCTTTAGTTCTGTGTTTTAATTTTGACCAATTCAAAGCCATCCTTATTTCTGTTTTACAGTCTTGTGTACATTTATTACGTAATTATGAGGTTATGGAAAGTTTCTTACTGATGATTTAGTGCTATGAAATTCAGTATGTAATTTTATAATTTGCATTTAATTTTAACTCACCATTATGAAAACTTCACATTGTTTTGAGAAAATAACAAGTACGAATTTGTAGCATTTTTTAAAGCATATACTTTTGTTTTCCTTTTTATGAATGTCATCTTAAGCTTTATATCGTTGCTTTATTTGTGTCAATAAACCAAAGTATGGCTGTTAATGAGCATTTATTATAAATGAGCACTTACTCTGTGCCTAGTCCTAGATCATTGCTGCACATTTTACCATGAACCAGTATCCATCCTCAGTCTCCCACTCAGCTGTGCTCTTTACCTTTAAACAAATACTCTGGGCATTCCGTGTTGCCTTTACACTAATGTGTGCAGCTTTTCCTTCATTGCTTTGTTTCTGGTTTTCATTTCTTGAGTAGTTTTTTCACAGGTGTGTACATTCTATCACAGTATCTAGACTGTAAAAGTGTGGAAGAGAGAAGTTTGCTGATTTGATCCCAATGAAGAAACTGGCTACTCTGGGTGTCTAGTAGGCATTCAACAAATGCTTAATGATGAGCGACGTGCTTAAGTTTGACAAAGTGCATATTTTTATGCAAATTAATGATAGTTTTTGAAGTCTTACTAAGAGGTACTGTATGTTGTATGTAGCCTTATATTTTTAAAGTTACTGAAATCAAGTGCCAAGTTTTCAGTAACTTATTTAAAAAAGTATTTGATTCTAGGAATTTTTCCCCAGTGATGTTCTGTGTATTTTTAAAGCTGATATGGCAGTGATTTACTGTGTGTATTTGAGTATTTATGTTCAAAGAAAATATAAGTACTTTTAAGTTTCTGGGCAATTCCTCTGTCCTTTAATAGGCAGTAAGAGTTTTTGAGGTATTAATTAGGTTCATTATTTTCTTTGATGCCTTATGGCTGAAAAATGCTAAACGTCTCATACTTCTCCCCTAACCTCCCAGTTCTAAAAAATAGTTTACATTTGTTATCACTTTAAATATTAGGATTATTGTGTGATAGAGCTAAAATAATTTTTAAGTCAGGTAACTATGAACATCTGTAGAGTTTGTAGTTAAGAATTTTATTTGTGTTAACACTTCTTTAAAATTTTTGTGAATCAAGGCCTCTGATTCTTAATATTGCTATTTTGTGAACTGTCAGGGTCAGATACAAGTACAGTAATTGAGTCTGTTCATCTAATCTCTGATATAAAGACTAATAATGTTGTTAATTTTCTTCCTTAAAATATTTTTTTGGTGCTTGCCTATTAATATTTCAATCTTCCTCCTATTCGATTTAACCTAAAGGGAGAGGTCCATACAGAGAAAGACCATATGTAATTGACTATAACAGATATGACTTTTGGAATAGATAATAATTACTTATCGAAAAGATGTCTGAATTTACTATTGTAGATTAATTTTACTAGTTTTGTTGTTGTTTGTGTTTTCTCACGTTGACAGGGTTGCTTTAGACACTCTTGCTGCATTGCTAAAATCAAGTAGTTTTTAAATACTAGAAATACTAATGATACTATTGTTTCCAAGTATTCTACTATGTTAAAGAAACTCGAAATGTAGATTTATGTCTGTAGTTATAAAGCTGGTTTGTGATAATGAAATGTCAAGTTGCTTTTTTCATATGGTTGATCGATATATGTCCTAGCTATGTCATTTCATGTTTATTGAGCTATTATATATTATAGTTCAGTACAGTTATGGAATTTTTTTCAAGTACATGGGGTTCCTTTTTTATAAGTTCATTATGTAAACATAAAATCTTGTCAACAGAAGAAAGTAATATGTGAATATTACCTAAGTATTGTCTTTTAAAAAGTGAAGGTAACATGGTATTGAGGATATTTACTATGAAAATATTTCGAACAACTACTGTCTCTACTATATCAAACACACGATTTTCATGTAGAAACCTCCTATTAGAAATTTTATTTCTATCAAATTCAAGTTTATATCATTAAAAAGTGACTTAATGTAAATTTACAGTTTGCTAAATTCATTTACAAACTAAAGCAACTGTTTTCTGATCTTCAGAATTTAAGCATTTGGAGTAAATGTGTCTCATGATACAGTTCCTTTGGAAAGTAATTTATCTACATTATATATTTTCTCTAAGATACTCAGTATCTGCTTTTTAATTAGTAATTTTTGTTAGCACTTCCAGTCTCTTTGCTTGACTAAATTAACATTTTGACCACAGTAACATTTAGTCCTAAGGATATGTGTGGTGGCTTTCTATCTTATTTTCCCCCAAAACTGTCTAATCAAGGGTACGATTAGGTTGCCTTTAGATTTGAATGACCAGAGTTGTTCATTTGAACAGTAGCAAATGATTAATTGTTTGAAAATCTGGTGTTTGGTAATGATTTATTTAAAAAGTCACTTAGGTGGTTAGTATTACATACCAGAGAATATAAAATTCAGTTAACCGTTTATCTTTGAAATGAAATGTGTAGTACTCAATTAGATTAGCCATGTAGCTTTATTTCCATATTGATAGGATAAACTTTAGACCAAGATCAGAATACTTGGGTTAATTTCAAAGATAGTTGTAGCCTTGCTTTGTTGTGCCCTGACTTTGTGGTTCAAATTGTTATTTAAAGATTCATTTTTAAATTAATATAGGCATATGTTTTTGATTTAGAATAGATTAAAATAGCTATTAAAACCGAAGCTTACTAATTTTCAGAATCACTGATGACAAAATCACTAAGTCAGTAAAAACTAAAGCCCTCATAAGTTCCAATTATTTGTAGGAATTGGTTAAGATGACTGAAATCTGTATCTTCCATTTTAAACGTATTCTTCCTTTTACTCCCTCTTCCTTCAAGGGACTATGGTGGGCAAACATATCCTTTTACCCCATCAGGTAAAAATGTGACCGACCAGTGGGATGAGTCTAGTTCCTATCTAACATGTTTTCATATGGCACATAGCACTAGAAGGATAGTGCACACGCATATTTTTAAATGCATATTTAGTAGCACACTGCATGTTTTTAAATGCGCTGTGGCATTTTGGAACTTCTTACCCATTGATTTTTTTTTTTTTTTTTAACTGCTTTTTTTGGAGGGCGCAGTAATTACTTTAAAAGGGTAAATGAGATTACGTAATAAGCCTGAGTGAGTGTAAAGCAAAGAACCTGGATTCATGCCCAGTGCAGAATGACAGGCACTTGGGTGCCATCGCTAGAGTATAGATGAGATGCTGCAGTCTGAAGGGGAACCTGAATTTCTTTTAACCAGAGAGGGAAGAAGAGGCATAGGCTGATTTTGAATTAGGTATCCTGAACACATGAATAAAAAGCCCTTTACTAAACTTTTTAGTTGTGCTCAGTTGCAGATTGCAGATAGCTCTGTTCACTTCTCTTCACTCAGCACCTGTGTTTGAATTATGGGCAGGTTTCTTATTTGATCTTTATAAAGAATTTAAATTATTCATATAAATACCATTTAGGCTGTTGGGAATTCTAGTGGAAACCACGTTTTGTAATAGGTGTTACAGTGATCATAATGTCTTGTAAGAAAAATCGTATTCACAGACAGTAAACGAAAGGAAAGGCTTATATATTCCAGGTGGTGTAAACAAAGTATGTATTCCCTTAAAGTACACGAAACTCCTGTTAGTCAAAACTATTGAACTGATTTTGTAAATAGCCACAGCTTTGGCCGACAAACTCTTCAAGACACAATAGAGGTTTTTAAAGCTTTTACACAAGAAGGCTTCACTCCCCACATGAATTTCTTCCAGCTCTCTAATGCCTTCTGATAGGGCATTAATAAGTTTGTTGATCTCAGTATCTTTATGTTTTAGGTACGTATTAGCACATTTGGAAGCTGTAGTAATTCTTTCAGGTAACTAAAAGCAGCAGAACATTACTGTTATCTTAGTGCCTATGCCATGAGGCAGGCGGTAAACTTAGGAAGAGATTGGAATTTCTTTGTAATTAAAGAAGCTAAGTAATTAAATAATTAAATACCAACCAATCAATGGGTTGGTATTCCACATTATTTGTGCTCTTATCAATGGCCTACCTATGTGGTGATGGGTGGCTCAGGATGTTGCTATGATAGGATTCCCCTACTGCTATTCTAGTGAAATGTACCCTTTTGGTTAATAATCTAAAATAGTAACACTTTAAAAATAATAAAGTAGATCAACTTTGTAGATTTCTGTTAATTCTACCCCAGTAAAAGTGACCATTTACAAAAAAGCTCTTTAATGTAGTTTTTATTACATTAAACAATTAATGATCAGAAAGCAGTAATGTGCTCCTTACATTTCATTTACTAAAAGTTGTGTAAGTATTTTTTTTTTTTTCTTTTGAGAGAGAGATAGAGAGCAAACAGGGGAGGGGCAGAGAGAGAGGGAGACAGAATCCCAAGCAGGCTCTGTGCTGTCAGTGCAGACCCAAGGTGGGGTTCGAACTCAGGAACTGTGAGATCATGACTGAGCTGCAGTTGAGTCTGATGTTTAATTGGCTGAGCCACCCAGGCGCTCCCAAGTTGTATAAGTATTTTTAACTTACCATTGTTATTGCATGGATATTTATATAGTTGTGGGGGTAATTGAAGCAGTTGATTTCATTGGAAACACATATAGATTGTAATACTGTATTATAGTATTAATTGAAGCTACAATCCGTGGAGTAATTTCAGTGGAAACACAAGGTTTATGATAGGACTTACAATAATGATAATGTCTTTTAACAAAATCATACTCACAGCTAGTAAGGTAAGGGCTTATATATTCACTGTAATCAAAGTTGGTTTAAGTTTTAAACTACATGAAACTTTAGTATTCATGTTTAAAAAGATGTAGCCCTAATTGTATTAAAGATATTTTGATATTTATTAACCATAAAACACTATATTGGGCAGGTTTCTGGAAAATGTAGTCATCTGAACCTTTTATTTTGTTAGATAAAAAGACTAAATGTGTGGCTCCTACATATTTTTTCTTTTTGGAAAAAAAGTTGTAAGAACTCCTTACAAGATTGTAGCGGTATTTTTGATTTGATTTATTCAAACAGTTTCTCTTGTCATTTAAAAAATATTCTTTCTCAATTTTCTTTTGTTAAAGAAACAAACGCCAGGAGAGCTGTAGACAGAGGATATGTCCAAGTCCTTTTAACAATTTATGTAGATTGGCACCGCCATGATAACCGGCATAGAAACATGCTCATTCGGAAAGGAATTTTACAGAGTTTAAAAAGTGTTACAAACATCAAGTTGGGAAGAAAAGCATTTATAGATGCCAATGGGATGAAAATTCTCTATAACACTTCACAAGTGAGTTTTTTGTTTTCTTCCTGGTTATGTGTTAATATTTCGTTCTTAAGAAAGTTAGTATTTCTATAAATACTCACAAAAGTATGATAAATATGTTTAAGAAAAAAATCTGAAAACCAAAAGGTGCAGTCATTTCTCACGTGACCTCACAGTGAGTTGGAGAAAGTGCCCGGTGCATATCTCCACAATATGAGATTTTTTCCTCATAGGTAAAAAGGACGATGTATGTCTAAATCCATCCACCGGGCAGGAAGGGACTCCATATAGCCATGTTTTCTAAGATGTGCAGTTGACTGTACTCAGTTTTGCATGTTCCCCTCATAAGGTATTTATGGATCCTTTACAGCTGGTAAGATAGTTCTGTTGCCTCTGAGTGCTGTCAATGTCTTCCTTCTGGATAGAGCATTTTTACATAGAGAAGGTACAAAAGTGAACCCTGGAGTTAGGAATCCTAGTCCTGCCAGCCAGCTTAACCATAAACCTTCTTGACAAAAGGCTTAGCAAGAGGACTGTCAGCTCTGGGCAATGGGGATGTTACAGTGCAACCCTTTTGTTTTTAGAAGGTTGTAATTATTAGAAAGAAATCTGACTTTTTGAAAATTGCAGCCATTATCTTGGTTGTGCCCTCTTGGTCTTACACACAAGTCTCTTTCTACGTGGCAGTAGTTAAGATATCTGAACACACGATTTGCGTTTACCCTAAGCTTTTTCTTTTCCACATCAATCATGCACTTGTATTTACTATTCCTAATATAGACAGTGATGGATAATTGGTATATTAGGAAGATTTGAGTGGCTTTGTTTATGTCACTTAACATGTCTGAGCCTTAATCTCTCATCTGTTCTACAGGCTAGATGTGAAAATTTGTATTGAAAATTTTATGGGATATCAAAGTGCTATCTAAATGCCAGCTGTCAGTAATAATAATAATAATAGTGTTATATGTTACAGATTCAAATTCCCTGTTCATTAGCCCTTCTCAAGATCAGATACCAGGACAGCAAATTAAAACTATTGAAACTTAAAACTGTGGTATTCAGGCTACTTGTTTTTTTATAAGCTGAAGAGCCAGCTTATTGGAGGTGCTATTGTATGATAACTGATACAGTTCTGAGACAGGCTTAGCTAATGCACATTCCTTTTTATTTCTTACACCTTCCTCTCTTACTGTGTTTTTTACTTAATGCTTTTTTTTCCTTCTTCCCTTACATTAAAAAGAATTTTTATTTTATGCCCTAGGCTTGCTAAGTAAATATAAATATTTATATTTATAAATTTTACTCATAAATATTACTTGGCACAGTAGCCCCCCCTTATCTGTGGGGGATACATTCCAAGACCCCCTGGCTTAGATGACTGAAACCTGAGACAGTACTCAACCTTATATATATGATGTGTTTTTTCCTATACTATACATACCTATCATGAAGTTTACTACTTAGGCCCAGTAAGAGATTAACAACTAATAATAAAATAGAACAACTACAACAATATACTGTAATAAAAAGTGAATGTGGTCCCTCTCTCTCAGAATATCTTACTGTACTGCACTCATCTGTCTTAGGATGACATGAGATGATAAAATGCCTGTGTGATGAGATGAAGGGAGGTGAGTGATGTAGTTATGTCGTGTTGTAGCATTAGGGCTAATATTGACCTTCTGACAGTTGACCTTAGGTCAGAAGGAAGATCATTGGCTCTGGACCAGACTTGACCATGGGTAACTGAAACCAGGGGTAAAAAGGGGTTGATATACTTCAGTGACTTTGGTGCCAAAGATGGTACTGATTTTTGCTTAGTTAAAATATTTTGAGAAAAGTATTAACTAAATTTGCCATATGAAGTTCTTATTTATGAAGAGACCCTTCTGAATAGCCAAAGCTATTTTATAATAAAAAAAAATACTTTTTTTTTTTGTGATATTTGTCTCTTGAAATTTATTGATGTATTACTTTATGAAGTAATGTAAAATTGGTTCAGTTACTCACCAAAGGCATATTACCTTTTTTCTTTTCTCTTTCTTTTTTTGTTTTCTTAAAAAACAGGAATGTTTGGCAGTTAGGACCCTTGATCCTCTTGTCAACACCTCCAGTCTAATAATGAGGAAGTGTTTTCCTAAAAATCGCCTGCCACTCCCAACGATTAAAAGTTCTTTCCATTTCCAGTTGCCAGTTATTCCTGTGACTGGGCCTGTGGCCCAGCTTTACAGTTTACCCCCTGAAGGTAAGATGACATATTTACTGCTGGCTTTCAGTGGTTCTTGGAATTGTGTGACTGTTGACTTTTTATTTCTTGTTTCTAGTTCCTCAATAAAAGAAGGCCTACATACACACAGTAAACTTTCATATATGTTTTAGTTAAATATTTCTTTAAATGTAAGAAATTGAAGTCTGATAATTAAGGGAAGTAGTGTGGATATTACATTTATGTAAATTCGAATTTGAAAAATTTATGCATTACATATAGGAGCACTATTTCATAGTTTAAATAAATTTTCAAAGGATAAGAACGTAACATTAAATGTTTAGGTAATTATATTTGGGCCTACGTTTATAACTTTTTGATGAGCCTTCATTCTTTTAAAGTCAAGAATACCTAATCGCCAAAAATGTTATGGTTTATGCTAAGTAAAACTTGCACATGACTTACCCGAGTGAAAATAATGAAATGATCAGAAGTTGGCTGTTTGTCGTTTTCAGTACAATGCTGAGAACATAGTAAAAGAAGTAAGAGTTTAATTTCTTAATGTGGGGAAAAAGATTTTTTTGGGGGGGTTAAGACCTAGCAAAATGGAAAAGAGAATGTAGTCTAGGCTATTGATAGAATTTCTAAAGTATTTTCTTGTCAGTTACTTTTTTGCAAAAACAAATGGAAGATGTTTTATATTTAAAAGCAATTACTTGAAATAAATGATTTAAGAGAATTTCCAGGTAATTATAATTAATTTTATTATTCTTGATATATATTTATTAGTGGTATATGCCACAGAGTATACTGTTAAGATATTATTTAAAAAAACATTTTATTATTAAAGTACAAGTTTAGTCCACACAAAATATCAAAATGGATTACTCAGAAACTTCCTTTAAAAGGTTTAAAAATCTACAACTAAGTCAGGGACTTGAGTAAGACCGTGAAGTGAAAACAGTTAATTTCTCTTTCCCATTGCATTTTAAATTACCACAGACTTTAAAAATAGGGTAAGAGCTGTACCAAAAGTGAAAACAAGGTAAAAGAAGCATTCTTATGAAACAAACAGAACATGCATGGGCGCCTGGATGGCTCAGTCCCTTAAGTGACTGCCTCTTGATCTCAGCTCAGGTCTTGATCTTAGGGTCATGAGTTCAGGCCCCACGTTGGGCTCTGCACTGGGCGTGAAGCCTACTTAAAAAAACAAAACAAAACAACTCAAAATCAAATATGGAACATGCAACAAACATGGTGGAGATACGAATATATTAAAGAAGAGCATCAACTCCCTACTCAGCCTTCTGTAAATGCAACTTCTCAGACTCCAAGTTGAGGTGCCAGTAGCACCTATTTGGAGGGACAGTCAAGGAGCAGTTAGAATCCTTTTCTGTCCTGTATCTCAGTGTAGAATTACAGGGGTTTAAGTGGTGGTTGCAACTGGTAGAAAGCTGGGGAGACTTCTGTCGATATAGCAGGTAGTAACACTGGGAGGAGGATAGGATATAGGGTACACCCCATAGTGTTCTTTATTCAGTGTCCAGAATAATCACATAGGTTGAGAAAACTGACTTCTAGTGCAGTGAATTCAGCAAACATGGGGAAAAAATGACACAGAGATGATATTTTCCTGAGGGCTCCTTTTCTTTTTCATCTCAGACTAATGGATCACTAAAGTAGAAATGGACATTTACATTGACTAACAAGCCTTCGTGATTAAGATGTGAGAGGAGGGTTTTAACAGCAACTGTTCAGACACAAGGAAAATACCTTCTTTCTGTTTACCATTTTTTTTCATGTATCAGGCTTAATTATGTTTATCACAGTTTTCATTACTTTTTTTTTTATGTTTATTCTTGAGAGAGAGAGAAAGAGCATGAGTGGGGCAAGTGCAGAGAGAGGGAGACACAGAATCCGAAGCAGGCTGCAGGCTCCTGGCTCAGGGCTGTCAGCGCAGAACCCGACGCGGGGCTCGAATTCACGAACCACGAGATCATGACCTGAGCCGAAGTCGGGCACTTAACTAACTGAGCCACCCAGGCACCCACAGTTTTCATTATTTTTTACCTTCCTCAGGTAGAATATAAGTTCCATGAGGATAGGACTGTTGTTTTTTCCCTTCATTTTATCCTCAGCATCTATTAGACACAGATTGTGTGCATGTAACATTTGTTGATGAAGGAACTGAGCTGACCTTGAGACTTAGTCTCTAGAACATTAAATACCAAGAGATAGTGAAGCAGCGTCTACAGAGATTTGAAGGGAATAGTCCTGATTCAAGATTTCTGAAAACTTATTAGTTTTCTTCTGTATGTGAAGGTGACATATTCTTCGGTATATAATGGTATGGAAGTAGATTATCCAGGTATCCTTTCTGAAGTAATCATATGAAATATAACTCCAGCTCAGCCAGTGATGAATTAAGAATACATGGTAGCAGAATAATTATATTAAACATTACAAATTATTAATTATGTAACACTAGATAATTGTAATATTCTTTTGAAATACATCTAGTCTTGGCCAAAGGTACATAATCCTCAGTTATAGCAAACTGGGTCTTTTACACAAATAAACTAAAGTTTATAATATTTATATTACATATAATTTATATTATTTATATTGTTGGAGTTCCTATTCTTAGGAATATTACACTATTCTTGCATTTCTAAAATAATTATAGAAATAGTGGTTCAGATATGGGTTTTAAAATGTAAAATTAACATCTGAAACAGGGATCTTTAGTGTGGGATCTATTGAACCATAGGAATCCATGGATGGAGTTCAGAGACTGTGAACACTTCGACATTCTATATAAAATTATGTACTTTTTTCCCTTGAGAAAAAATCTTGAAGAGATCTATTTATTGTTCTAGAAAAGCAAGGAGACTTCAGAGATGCACAGAAATCCTGAGAGTGCTGAATACAAAGCAAAAACCAGCAAATCAGTTTTAGTAATAAGATATCTAAGTGGATAAAATACTCTGACTAAAAGGAGAAGAATCTCAGGTTGGGTTCTAGAGTGTAAGTAGCTGATACATTCTGGAGACTCTTAACACAGCAGGATGGAAAGCTTGAAAGTAAATAGATTGGCAGATGTACGGCTGTTAGTCCCATCTCAGAAGAGTCAGTATTATACCGAACAAATGTTTAAAACAAGACAGCAGGGATTATTTTCATACAGGTTAGATAATAAGTATGTCGTAAATACTAGAGCAAAGATAGATAACACTGTAAACATTGACTAAAAAGGAGAAGTTCATGGAAACACAGTGTTATTTTTCTTGCAAAACAAATTGAGGAAGTTCATCCAATCCAAATGGATGCAAAAGATAAGTCCTGTTAATACATTTCAAAATATGATTTAAATGGACAATATTTTAGACAAATGTGAGTAACTAAAATTGACCTAAAGAGTAGAAAATCTGCAGGTGAGGTTGCCTTCAGTGAAGACCCCAGACACTGATGACTTGATCTTAATTTTCAAGAAACTTTCCTGTGCTTTGTTTTCCAGAGCATAGGATAAAAGGGAAAGTTTAGAAGCAGCTTCGTTCTGAAATCAAAGCCTGGTAGGAATAACCTGAAACTGGAGATAATTGTCACTCACGAAAATATAAAAGTCCTAAAATATTAGAAAATTGAATTGAGCTGTATTTTTCATGACAATTAAGGATTATTTTTTAAAAAGTAAGTTCATTGTAATATTAAGATTTTAATTAATAGAATTTAACAATAGGTCAAAGGAAGAAAACCAATGAGTCCCTTGCTAAATGCCATGAAGAGATTTAATAAAAATCATTCTTAGTTTCAGATAAAATTTCTTAAGCAATCCAGGAATATTTCCCAGGCAAGCTGGATATTATCCAACTCAGATCAATAGCCAACATCACACACAGTAATGAAGTGTCAGAGAATGCCTTGCTCAACCATTGTTCAGTAACATCATTTTGAAAGCTCTAGGCAGATCCATAAGCCTGGGAAAGGAAGGGTCTTAACTTTAGCCTACTCTTTCAGTGACTGTCAGTATCTGTGGAGGATATTACTGTCTATGTAGAAAATCCCAGCAAGTCAGTTAAGAAGATGTGTCTTAGACAAGATAAAAGTTCTTGAAGTACTGTTTATAAGATACATGTGTAAAATTCAGTAGCTTTCCTGGGTTATGTATGCAGATACAGGAACAAAACCATTTAGAAAACAGGGAAAGTGGATCACATTTAAGGAGCAATAGCAAAAGCTAAATAAACTCCTTGGAATATACGTTCCAAAACCTTACAAAAAGTACTGACTCATTCCTTGTAATTGTTACATCATATAGATATAATGTAATTTATCTAAGTAGTGTCCTGTTGAAAGGCATTTAAGTTTTTCCCTGTATTTTATTAGTTTTTAGTATAAATGAGCCAAGGACATTTTGAAGACCGAGTAACAAGGATTGATTTATATTCCCTGATTTTAATTGTATAATTATAATGATTGATATTGTTCATTAGAATAGAAAAGAAGGCCTCAGACACTCTAAGCTAAATGACATTTCACATCTGGAACAGAAAACCAAAGGAAAATGACGTGTAAAGGAAAATATTTGAAAGATTTGGTTAAAAATTAAAAACATTTTCTCTCTGATACTGAACTGCACTTTCCTTCCTCCCTATCCAGGCAGTCATCTTTCTTGTTTGCAATAGACTTTTTTGAATTCAGTCCCTTTCTTTCTGTCTTATAGTTCATTCTCTGAATGTCAGTTCTTCCCTTGTTTATCCATGGCTAACTGCTACTAGTACATTGGCATACGTTGACCCAGGTTACTACATATATGTAATATGAATAGGTAATTTTTTGCTATTTCCAAAGGAACCTACGGCAATTTGGTGACTGTGTTAATTAGGATGAATTGAGCTGCTGTTACAGAGTGACCTAGGACAGTACCATAGTCACTCAGGCAACAATAGTAACAGACACTTTCATAGCACATACTTCTTGCCTGGCACATTATGTATTAGCCTGTATAATGCTCCCAGCAACACTCATTTTATGGATGAGAAAATGGAGACACAGCTTATGGAACTTGCTCAAGGTCAGATGGCTAGTAAATAGAGGACCCGGATTTGAATTAGGTATTCTGTCTCCAGAGCCGCTTTGTTATACTGCAACAAGATAGAAGATTGTTTTTTCTTACATATTCATCCAGAAGATGGGCAGATAAGCCTGGGCAGTAGGCCTCTGTTTCACAGATCATCAAAGGAAACAGTTCTCTTTGTTTTCATCATCTCCTATGGTGGTTTCCTCAAGTACATGTGGAAAATGGTCATGAAAGAAACTGGAACGGGCAATTTTCTTTCTAAAGAATGTGGCCTGGAATTTTGTGTTTACCACTTTGCCTCCCATACTTTTGGCTAAAAACTTATCATATGTCTATAACCACTGTGAGGGAGGCTGGAATCAATAACCTCTAGCAAAACCTCAGAGGCTCTGTTACTAAGGGGAAGGAGAGAACAGACACTTGGGAGGTAGGGAGGAGTTTGTCATCTTCACCATAAGAAGGCACATTGGAAACGGAAGTCCAAAGGAATTTGAAGAAGGTGATGTCAGCTTGAGGGAAGGTCAGGAGGTCCTAATGCTCATCACCCCCACAAACACAGCAAAAACAATAAATAACCAACCACAAAGTGATGGAAATATATGAGAAAGAGTGTTTTTAAAACCCTGAAGAGCTCAAAATCCAAGGATGGCCACAGAGCGAAGTATGGGAAGTGTTTTCTCTGCACTACCCCATCTCTTAGTCCAGACCAGCGCAGCGCCGGGTGGGGTTTCCTTCAGAGAAACCTCACCCTGGGGGGAAGAAGCGGGAGAACCCCAGGACGCCTTCGCACTGTGGATGTCAGTCGCCTTTGCTGCTGAGGCCTTCCAGGTCTGCACCAAAGCTGATGGAGCTGCACGGAGTCCTGCCTGCTGCATTTACTCTCTGGGGATGGAGCTGTTGCTCTGAGCCCATGCAGCTGCTGCTGCTGCGTCTCCCCACCAGCTGGAGTCACTGTGGGGAGCCCCAGACACCCACACTTGTTTTCCACAAGGGATCTGCACGCTCTGACAGCCGACACCACCACTGCAGCAAGGGCACCTGTGCCCTAGGACCAGGCATGGCGGTGGTTCCACACGTGCCTGACCCCAGGATCCCAGCTGTGCTACTGCTCTGAGTGCTAGCATGCTAGACCAGGGACTGAGAGGGAGCTCCTTGCCCAGAGCTCTCCCACGTTGTCTGTCTCAAGGAGAACAAGGAGGCCCTAGAAGCTTTTGCCTCTTAGGAACCCTCCAGCCCTAGCTACCGCTGCCACCTGAAGACCCTCAGAGTCAGTGTTGACATTGATCTCTGCTGACGGAGCTGCACGGGGACTGTGCTGCTGTGCCTTGCCAGGGAGCAAAGATACTACATCTTCCCCAGCCTCTGTCGTCACAGCTGTTTCCAGGTGAGAGTCTTTCCCACCCACGCCAATCCGAAAAGGCTGGAAGAAGCAAGCGCATCCTCAAATGGGACAGTGAAGTATCCTCCAGACTGAGACGGCACTTTGAGACCAAGAAAAGTACGTAAGCCGCTCCATACCGTTTACAGAGTTTTATTCAAGGTAACTTATTGAGGAGAGCAGGCGGGCGGTCTAGGTGCTGCTACACAGCTATTTTTTGCCCAGTCCAGACCTTAATCCACAGCTTTTATGGAGTGAGGGGCATTCGTGGTGAGGTCAAAGGGTAGTTATCTAATGTGGCACCATATGTGCGCCGGAGGATCTCTACCTGTTATCCAAAATGGTGCCATCTGTGCACCACTTTAGGGAAGCTCAGAGCAAGCCTGTCTGCGTTCTGGTCAGGGCATACATTAACCTCCACTGGGCCCTGAGGGAGGCATTGCTTGGACATGACCATGATGGAGGGCCGCAGGTGGAGTCGGTTTGTTGGCACTCCTACACAGGTCAGTATCTGTGTGAACAGAGATGCAGAATCCTCAGCAAAATAATAGCAAACCGATTTTAACAACAAATTAAGAGGATCATATATCATGATCAGGTGGGATTCATCTCTGGGATGCAGGGACATTTCAGCATCCAGAAATCAAAATGTGATATACCACAGTAACAAAATGAAGGATAAAAATAATATGATCATTGCGATAGATGCAGGAAAAGCATTTGGCAAAATTCAAATCCTTTATGATAAAAACTCTTTTAACAAATTAGGTATAGAGAGAATGTTCTTCATCATAATAAATAAAGGTCATATATGACAAGTCCACAGCTGATATTGTGTTCTATAGTAAAAAGTTAACAGCTTTTCCTGTGAGATTATGGAGAAGACGGAGATGTCCTCTCTGGCCATTTCTATTCAACACAATACCGGATGTCCTAGCTGTAATGATTAGGCTAGAAAAATAATTAAAAGGCCTCCAAATCAGAAAGGGAGAAGTAGAATTATCTGTTTGCAGATAATCTTATATATACAAATGATCTTATATATATAAGATCATATATATATATATATATATATACACATATATATATATATATATATATATATATATATATATATATAAAGTCTCCACCAGAAAATTGTTAGAACTGATAAGTGAATTCAGGAAAGTTGAAGGATACAAAATCAAATATACAAAAATCAGTTGCATTTTTATACACCTAATAAACTATCTGAAAGAGATGATAGCAGCTTTATTTACAATAGCATTGAAAACAAAATAGGGATAAATTTACCAAGGAGTTGAATGATCTGTACACTGGACACTATAAGACATTGATGAAAGAGATTAAAGAAGACACAAATAAATGGAAAGATATCCTGTGTTCTTGGATTGGAAGAATTAATATTGTGAAGATGCCCATATTACCCAAAGTGATCTACAGATTTAATGCAAACTCTATGAAAATTGCAATGGCATTTTTCACAGAAATACAAAAAATTACTCTAAAATTTTATGGAACTTACAAAAGACCCCCCGGTAGCCAAAGCAATCCTGAGAAAGAAAGCTAGAGAGGCATCACAGTTCTGGATTTCAAACTATTACAAAGCTATAGTATTCAAAACAGGATGGTACTCAAATAAAGCAGGCACATAGATTAGTGGAACAGAATCGATAGCCTAGACATAAACCCACACATATGGGGTCAGTTAAGAATACACAGTTGGGGGAAGGACATTGTTTTCAATAAATTGTATTGGGAAGGCTGGATATCCACATGCAAAGGAACGAAACTGGACCCCTGTCTTATACCACCCACAAAAGACTATCTTGACATGGATCAAAGACTTAATTATAAGAGCTGAAACTATAAAACTTCTAGAAGAAAACTTACGGAAAAAGATCTTTGACATTGGTCTTGGCAGTGATTTCTTGGGTAGGACACCAAAAGCACAGGCAACGGAAGCTGAAATAAACAAGTGGTATTTTGACAAACTAAAAAGATTCTGTTTTAATTTCAATTTACTGCCCTACAGAATGGGAGAAGATACTGCAAAACATATATCTGAGAATGAGCTACTGTCTAAAATATATAAAGAACTCTCACAGCTGAAGAGTACAAAAGCAAGTAATCCAATTAAAAATTAGGCAAAGGACCTGAATAAACATTTTCCCAAAGAAGACATACAAATAGCTGATAGTATATGAAAAAGTACTCAACATCAGTAATCATCAGGGAAATGGAAATAAAAACCACTTACTGTATCACCTCACACCTGTTAGAATGGCTATTATCAAAAAGACAAGACATGGGAAGTAGTTGCAAGGTTGTGAAGGAAATGGAACTCTTTAACGTTGTTGGTGGGAATGTGAAAATGGTACAGCTACAGTATGGAGGTTCCTCAAAAAATTAAAAATACAACTACCATATGATCTAACAATCCTACTCCTGAGTATATATATATCCAAAGGAATTGAAATAATTATCTTAAAGCGAGATCTGTACACCCATATTCCCTATAGCATTATTCACAATAGACAAGATTTAGAAATGAACTTAATGTCCTTTGATAGATAAATGGATAAAAGACCATAAAACTTCCTTCCTTCCTTCTTTCCTTCCTTCCTTCCTTCCTTCCTTCCTTCCTTCCTTCCTTCCTTCCTTCCTTCCTTCCTTCCTTCCTTCCTCTCATTTTGTCATGTATATATATTTGAATATTATTCAGCCAAAATAAAGGAAGGAGAACCTGCCATTTGCTGCAACATGAATGTATCTGAAGGGCACTATGCCCAGTAAAATACACCAGACGGAAAGACAAATACTGTATGGTATTACTTATATGTGGAATCTTAAAATAAAAACCAAAAAAAAAAACAAACCCAGCAGCACAAAAAATGATTTTGTATGAACAGAGAATAGAATGTTGGGTGCCACAGGTGAGGGGAGTGATAAATTAGTTGATGGGGTCAAAGCATACAGATTTGCAGTTTAAGAGGATTACATTCTGAGAATCTGTGTACAGCCTGGTAACTATAGTTACTAATATGGTATTGCATACTTAGACATTCATGAGAGGAGCTTTTAAGCATTTGTACAACAAACACACACACAGACACTATTGACAATGTTAATTGTGTGAAGTGATGGATGTATTAGTTATCTTTGTTTTGGTAATCATTTTGCCTTGTGTATTTGTATCAAATCATCACATTGTATACTTTAATATATACAATTTTATTGGCCATTTCTTCCTCAATAGAGTTAAATAGTTTAGAAAAACATCCTTTTTTAAAAAATGTTTATTTTTGAGAGCGTGGAGAGAGTATACATGCATGCACAAGTAGGGGAGGGGCAGAGAGAGAGAGGGAGACACAGAATCCAAAGCTGGCTCCGGGCTCTGAGCTGTCAGCACAGAGCCCAATGCGGGGCTCTAACCCTCAACCATGAGATCATGATCTGAGCCGAAGTTGGACACTTAACCAACTGAGCCACCTAGGCACCCCCCAAAATATTCTTTTAAAATATTCTCTATCTTGTTTTAAAGCACTCAGTTACTCACCTGAGTACTCTACTCTTCTTTCCTTGTCTCTCCTACAGCCATGGTCCTCATGTCTCTTTACATTCTGTTCCCTGAGTTTTTCTCTAATGTATACTCATTATCCCCATTCCTGCTATATTGGTCAGACAGTTACTGTCTCCAGTTAAATGGTCCCCCTCCACATATGTTCTCCCTCTCACCCGCCAGAGTGATCTTTTGAACAGTTTCAAGTTGAATTAAGCCATTTTCCTCTTGAAAATTCTCAGTGCTTATCTTCCAGAGGTTAAAAATCTAAACTACTTGGCCTACTGTGTGCCCTACATGTTCTCATTCTTATTTGCCTTTCTTAGTACTTTTCCAAGCATACAAGTTTAGTTACACTTGCTGTTTCCCAAAGATACCATCTCAGCTTTTTGTTTTCATCTTTCTTAAAAGCCACACTCACCCACCCTTATGTTCACCTAGAAAGCTGCCATGTTTTCTGGATATTCAGGATATTGCTTAATCACTACCTGTTTTGTGAGGCGATCATTCATAGCCCCGTGACCCCAAGCAGTTTGCAGTTATTCCATCCTCATATTCCCATAACTGTTTTACGTATATGCCTTCATGAACATAAATCTTTTGTATTGTAGTTATCTGTTTACTCTTTGCTGCTCTTTAACCTCATGAGCTCCCTGCAGACAGGGAGTAAATATATTTACACATATTTAAAAGAATACCCAGCACATTGCACTATATAAGGCACATGGTAGCCATTGAAACAAATAGATGGGAAGTCAGTTGATAAAGGCATGAAAGCAGTTCTTGAAATTTGTCATGTACAGGAAATAAGATGTTTCATTCAGGCTGTTGCAACAGATGACATTATTCATTTTTAAAAACCGAGAACATCAGTAAAAACACCGATGCATTTTTACAGTGCTTTTTCAAATTTTAAAGCACTTTCACTTTATCTGCTGGGTTTTTCAACAGTGTTAGAGACATTTTTAATGAGGCATTTCATTAACTTTTCCTTTGGTGATTGGAACGCCGATGTGGTATGTCTGTGCCACCCTGTCTTCAGATGTGCATGTTGCAGAATGCTTATCTCTGACCTACTCATAGCGCGTTTTGTGTCACAGTGGACGACGTAGTGGATGAAAGTGATGACAACGATGAGCTTGACTTAGAAGCCGAAAATGAAACTGAAAATGAAGATGACGTAGATCAGAATTTTAAGGTTAGTGTGACTCCATCTTTAGTTGACTTTATAAATTGTATCCACAGTTGTAAAACAAAGGTTGGGGAGGTAGGTATAGCTTAATGGTAGATTAATTCATGTAGTCCACATCTGTTTATTATGATGAGGGTGGACACTGAATTAATGAAAGGGAAAATAATATTGTTCTGAATGCATTGGTCTGAAAAGGGTGTGAGAATAACTTACCTTCACTCTTTTTGGCCAGGATGACCTCAGGTAACCCATCTGGCTTAGGTTTCAAAGTCTAAGGAAATCTGAGTTTGAAGGAAAGTGGTTTGAGACTCTAAGTGGCAACCTGTTCCTCTTTCAGCAATCTTTTGGAGATATCAAAATAGTAGGAAAATAATCTGTAACTGCTGGCTCTTTGGTAAGAATTAATGTCTACATGATGATTCTTAGGTTTCAAGTAATTGGAGAAGAAAATGGACAAAAGTATTTATTGAATTGAGACTAGATAAAAAATATTGTCATGTGATATTAAGTGAAAAGGCAGGGGAGTTTTCAGAATTTGGTGGCACCCCTAGAAGTATAGTGACTATATTTGCTTTATTTAGTGTTAGAAGGGGTTGTTTTAGTATCTTTGGAAAAGTATCTGTTTAACTCTTTCAGTTTTCAGCTGTTTAACTTAGTGCTTTTTTGGCATATAGGGAGGGATTCATTTGACCTTTGCCTGCTTGCACCTTTTTGTCTTGAAATGTTACATCAAAATAAGGTACACTGAGTATTTGACCCCCTCTGGAGATAGAATCTAAGATACTGGAGGGAGATTTCCACTTTTTTTTTTTTTTAATTTTTTTTTTTTAATGTTTGTTTATTTTTGAGAAAGACAGAGCGTGAGTGGGAGAGGGGTAGAGAGAGAGACACAGACTCCAAAGCAGGCTCCAGGCTCTGAGCTGTCAGCACAGAGCCTGACGGGCTCCAACTCATGAACCCCGAGATCATGACCTAAGCCAAAGTTGGATGCTTAACCAGCTGAGCCACCCAGGCACCCTGAGATTTCCATCTTAATAGGAGATGGAGAACCAGTTTTATTATCACCAACTGTGATCACCAAGGCAGGCTTTGGCAGAAATGTCAAGTTAGCCAATCTGGACAGCATGATGGTCTACATTCTTACCTCAAGAAGCTGCAAAGAAGAAAACCCATGCAGGCTCTGATGGTCAAGGCAAAAAATCTGGGCTAACTGTGTGATTGTGGTTCGGGACTTGATGGAAGTGAAAGAACTATGGGATGAGAATTTAGATTCTGTTATGTAAAATGTTCCTTAGATAATAGGAAAAATCACCTGTTTGGATTCTTTGGGAAGTGAGTGTTTAAGGGTAGTAAAATTTTTTCAGATTGACACTAAATTTATGATTTGAAGTATTATATTTTGATAGAAACTTTTATGTGCTGTATGTTTCCATGTTATTAAAAACATAGTATGTTGAGTATAATTCATTCTTTATGATTCAGGGTCCTCATTAAAATATCTGTTATTGGGATCACTACAGAGGTAAAGACAGAGAGATTGGTGGGAAAATAGAACTCAATAGGAATTATAACAATGATTCTATTTTGCTCCTTGGAAATTGTCAGTGTAGATGCATGAATACATTACTTAAAATTTTTTTAAAAAATCATATGAGAGTAAAGTTATGTATATTATGTATCATGATCCTATACCCCTAAATATGTCAGTGTACATTTCCTAAGAATAGTGATACTGTCTTACATAACTACAATGCAGTTATTAACTTCATAAATTTATAGTGATAGAACATTTTTATCTAATCTACCATCCATATTTGACTGTCAGCTGATGTAATAAATGTCCTTTATGACATTTTTTTCCCTCTCTCTAGTATTTTTTTTTTTCCTCCCTCTAGTGCTAACATCAGGTATTGTGTTTAATTATCTTGTCCCTTAGATCTCCTTTAATTTAAAACATTTCCACATATTTCTTTCTCTTTTGTGACATTCACATCTTTGGAAAATATAGTTGTTGGCTGTGTTACTCACTGGAATGTCCATGATTGCTCACATTTCCCCCACTTTACCTTAACACAGCAGTTGTAATAATAAAATAATTTATTGAACATCCAATCTTATGTTAGTCCATGCTCTTTTTAATTTTTTTTAAAGTTTATTTATTTATTTTGAGAGAGAGTGAGCACGACTGGGGGAGGGGTGGAGAGGGAGACAGAGAATTCCAAGCAGGCTCTGCACCATCAGCACAGAGCCCGATGTACGGCTCAAACTCACAAAGCGTGAGATCATGACCTGAGCCGGAATCAAGAGTTGGATGCTTAACCGACTGAGCCATCCAGGCGACTGTACTTTTTTTAAAAAATTGAAGTATAGTTGACATACACTATTTTATTAGTTTCAGGTATACAACATAGTGATTTGACACTATGAAATGTTCACCATGGTAAGTCTAGTTACCACTTGAATTTACCATTTATGCTAATCCATGCTCTTTACATATAGTAACTCTAAAGCCTCATCTCAGTCCTCTAAGTTACATGGTATTAATTACCTCTGCTTTACATGGCTAATAATCAGAAGAAGGAGGCACAAAAAGATTACTAATGTAGCTTATAAGAGGGGGGACAGGATTCAGAATAAAGCAGTCGGATGTGAATGTCAGCTTTCTTTACCACCATGCTATACCAAAATGTTATTTGTTTATTTTTAAAGGGCTACAGAATTGTTGACTCTTTGAAACTGCTGAGTTCTATTATCTTATTTTCTTCTTTACCACAGTCTGCCTCTTACTGTCTTTGGCAGTTACATATTTAGTAAAACTTAATTTTTCCTTTTATTCTAAATCCCATTACTTCTTTCCTTGTCAGGTGAACCTGATATGCATTGAGTTTAATATTTATTTGTGTTCCATTGTGTTTATACTCATAGAGACTCTTTTTTTCCTCACCATAGCAATCCCATTCTCTATTCTCTTTACCCCAGATGTTTCAGCTTGGAGCATTTATAGAAACCTGGAGGTTTAGAAGACTCATTTCCAGATAGCCAGGACTTGTCAGTATACACACTTCAATGTGTTTTTTCCCTCTCCTTTACTTTAGAAGAACTTTAAGGAGTGGTAGACAGTTGTTGTTGTTGTTTTTCCCTGAGGCTGCCAGTAGCTCTTCATCTTTGTTTTTCCCTAAACCAAAACACAGAATTTCCTGCTGTTGACCTCTCAAAGTACAGTTTTTTTGGTCCACAATGACTGTTTTACAGATAAATTATTATTATTTTTTTGAAAGTAGAGAGCCAATCTCTAAGGCTTAATTTTCACAAAATATTGAATATTGAATTCTAGTATGTTTAGAGAAAGAATACTTTTGTAAACTTTTTGTTATTTTAAAAGCATTCTCTATTAGATGCCAATCAAGGAAATTATATATTTTGATTCATCAATTAATAATTTGAAGACACATGAAATTACATATTCAAGTACTAATAATTATATAATAATGATACAGTAATTATCATGATACTCTTTAAATACACATAGTGTTTATTATTTCTGGCAATGGAGAAAATCTTTTTGTTGGTTATACAAGGGATAGCTAAGTTCCTGAATATAAAATATGAGAAATACATAGTATGTTTTTCCTTTTAAATTACTTAATATGAAATATGTACATAGAGTCTATGGAGACTATGTGTATATGCATATACACGTATAGAAAGTATTGTAAGAATTGGGGCATGGTAGAATAAATTTAAGGCTAAAAGTAAGTTCACTCTGATAGTAAGGTAAATGCAAAGTTAAAAATGAATGCCCATTGCAGACAAATCTTACATCTCTCTTTTGCAGTGAAGGTGGTGGTAAGTCTGTATTTGTGTGAGGCCACATTTGGTGAGAATAGCTTGTGTAGTAGGTAAACTGACACTTGTCCTTCTGTCACAGCGTACTTCTGGTCTTTGAGCAGATACAGATAAAATTAATCCCAGATGCATATCCTGTTTTCCTAAGGTCAGACCTCTCCTTTAAATTTACCCTCTTCTTTCTTAAAAGGGCATGAAAATCATTTCTGGTTGTTGTTCAACTTTTCACTTTTTTCCCCCGAAAAACAAAGTGAATGGTGACACTGAGCTTTTCTAACGGAAATTATTGACCAAGGAATACAAGAGGACGGTATAATCATTAATTTGTCTTGAGGCAGTCCATCGAGCAACAGTGTATGCTCTGAAATCAATGATGAATTTTACATCCTGGGTGTTCTCTTTGCATGCTGTGTAATTTTGAGCAAGCCACTTAACCCTCTCTCTACCTCCGTTTCCTCTTCAGTTAAATGGAGGTAATAATGCTATCTACCTCATAGTGTTCTTGTGCAGATTAAATTATGTAAAACCCTTAGCGCTTCACACATTTTCACTGCTTAGTAAATGTTATGATTATCACCACCACTATCTTGTATTTATATTTTTCAATTTAGTTTTAAGTTTTACTGCCCTTAAATGTGAATAAAATTTTGACAATTCAGGAGGGCATACTTTAGTCTGGATCTTGATGCTAGGTTTTCCATCTTGAGGTGCCCAAATACTGTGTTCTATTAGAGTAACCTTTAACACAATAAAACAACCAAAACAATGAAATGTGCAACAATGAAGCAAAAATACAAGCACATTTTAGTTTATACAGCTTTTATTCAGTGATTATTCTCTACATGTGATTAATAATTTGGAAAATTTTAGTCTGAATTATATTATGTAACTTTTTCTTAACTGGTGACATTTTTATTATTTCAGAATGATGATATTGAAACGGATATTAACAAGCTAAAACCCCAGCAGGAACCAGGACGAACGATAGAAGAACTTAAAATGTATGAACACCTTTTCCCTGAGCTTGTTGATGATTTTCAGGTATAAATATGGAAAATACAGCATCTTAATTGATTTTAAGAAAAAAATTCTTTTTTTTTCTTCCTTAGGCCTATAATCACTGGTTTCCTTCTTCCTGTTTCTAAAATGTGAAAGTAATATTGCCTTTCTGAGTGACATTGGACTGCTGCTTTAGCATTCTGAGCTGCAAACTGCTTATTTATAAAATGAGGGGACCAGCTCATTTAGTTTTTGGGCTGGCTTAAAAGTTTTTTCATCACTTTGGCTCATTGCTTTAATTGGCATAGTTTCTTACTCTTTGTAAAAAAAATAATCTTTAAAATGGCATTTCAGAATCTGACATTAAAGTCATCTTTGTAGCAGTTGCATCCAACCGAAGGGGAGACGAGAGCTAAGAAAGTGCTAAATTAAAACTGTAGTCTGCTTGTTGTGTTTCCTGGAGGTTTCCATGTAATGGGACGGGGTGTGGGGGGTGGGGAGGACATCTTGAAGTCTTTATATCTGATTTGGTTCACAGGGAGAGTGACTTCTTGTTAACATTTCTTACCCTCATTTATTTACTGGAGTGCGCGTACATAGTGTGGGTTACGTAGCAAGTAAACCTGATTGAATTGATGGTGATTAGTAGGTTTAGTTTCTTATTCCCACTCAGCTGCCTGCTGTGGTGGGTCCTTGAGTAAGTCCCTGAAATTGCCCAGAATCTTAAACTGTAAAATAAAGGGTGAACCAGATAATCTCAGATTTATTCAGCTCTTACTACAAGCCCCATACCCCATAAACCCATTTATTTCCATTATAATTCTTAGTTGCCTAAAGAAAAAGACTTTAATACGAAGTTATGTATGAGAAATAAAAAAAGAAATACAGTTGATCCTTGAAAAATGTGGGGGTTGGAGGTGTCAGTCTCTGAATGGAGTAAAAAGTGAATGTATAACTTTTGATTCCCCCAAAACTTAACTACTTAATAGCCTCCTGTTGACTGGAATCCTTACTGATAATAGAAGCAGTTGATGAACACATTTCGTATGCTGTATGTATTATATACCGGGTTCGTACAAATACAGCAAGCTACAAGAAAGAAAATGTCGTTAAGAAAATCATAAGGAAGAGAAAATACGTATACAGCACTGTACTGCATGTACTGTGCGTATCAGAAACAATCCGGGTTAGTGGTGTTGACACTCACCGTGCTCATTCTTCAGGGTTCTCTTGGGGATCTTAATGAGCTTGGGACGCAATAGGAACAGCCTCTAGTTGCTCCCCGCCGCCCCCCCCCCCCCGCCATTTCCTCGGTGCTCGCAAAGATTTGAGGGATGTTGGGAGGTACTCTAAAATCAGGCGGACTAGAAAGAAGGCAGGAGTAAAGGAGAACGGTATTTGTCAAAAAGAGAAAAAGAAGAAGACAGGAGGAGGCGTTTGGGAAAGGGTACTGAACTTGCTAGATGTATGGCTGTTCTTTAAACATCTTTGTGCCCAGCTAAGAACTGCTTAAAAATAACACCTGGGAGGTGACAGATAGTGCTACCTCAAAGCAGAAAAATACTGCAGAAGGAATTTGGGAAAGGAATTTCTTCTTTCTTTTCTGTGTGTGTATAGGAACTATATAACATGATTAAAAATGGTGGGAGTTCTGATGTGTGAGTAAAGAAAAATAATTTTTTAACGGGTGTCAAGGCCAGGATTTTGGTTCTCATTCTTTCGCAGGCTACTTCTTTCTTGTAGGCTACGATGGTGAGTTCTTGTATATCTGCCTGTTAATTCATCACCCAGAATAGGCTACCCTTGATGGTTTCCTGCTTGGCCCCTAACAGCTGGTCAGCTTGTCCTTTAATTTGGCTGCTCATAGAAGTGGGTTCCTACTTGTGGTCTGACTTGGCCAGGGCCGGATGGTAAAGACGGGTTTGTCAGAGTGTAAGTGCTCTGAAAAGTCTTCCCAAGTAACTGACTCCTTTTTATTATGTGTAAGCAAAAGAAACTATTTCAAGTATTTCAGTTAATATGTATTTATCAATGTGTTCTCTATTTTGCCACAAAGTATAGTGTAGAATAGTTAACTGTATTTCTGTGGCATGTGTTACAGGAATAGCACATGGTCTTTTATTTACACAACTGGACAGTTATTTCTAAAGTAGCTGTGTTGGCAGTTGACTGTCTTTCTCATTTTTAAATTTCAGATGAATGCATCTTTAGGATACATTAATCTCTATTTTTTGAATTGTGTGTTGGAGCTGTATCTAAGCAGCAAGATTTAAGTGATACATTTTAGAGAATTAAAAATATTGGTTGGTTCCAGATAAGAAGTGTTTGAAAGAATTTTTTCAGCCATCATCTTATCAGATACTGGCAGATCATGAGATATTAAACACAAATGAAATTAATTTCAACTTTTTAAATGACTTTTTCCATTTGGATTTACATGTCATTTTCAGTATCAACCATTGGAGTTTAAAATTACTTGATGCATTTGTTAGAATTCTGAACACCACCCACTTTGCTTCCAGATGTGTTAAGGCTACTTACTATTCAGTGGCCAGATGGAGGCAAATTGAATACATTTGAAGGCAATTTGTAGAAATGTTAAAGTAATTATCAACAGACTTTTGAGGGACCTTTTTAAAACTATATTTATTCATAGTGACAGTTACAGTTTTATTTGCTTTTGTTTCTTAATGGCAGAATATGGGAAGTGTCAGAATTCTGAATTGTCACAGCTCTTTTTTCATGTATTTGTGGTGGCATGATGACGGTTGCCATATGGACTTTTGTTAGTTTTGTTTTTCTTTTTTTCCTCTTTTTATTTTGGTTTTAAATTTTTATTAAAGTTATGTATGGACAGAGTTTAAAGAGTCACATAGCTTTACCTAATTTAATCAGGAAAAACTGGGTCCCTTTCCCACTACTGTTTCCTACCATCACTTTTAGCATGTTTTTGACACTAATCCCCATATTTCTAAATGGTAGGCTCACAGTGTCATCTCTTGATTTTCCTGCTTTTGCTCTTTTTTGTTATATTATTATTTTAAGATAGGCATCCAATAATTTTTAGTCTTCTTTTTTAGTACTGTATTTAAAATTTTAAGCTACAGATTTCCCTCTAATTACTGTTTTAGCTACATTACACATGTTTCGATATTTAGTATTTTCATTATCTTTGTTTGGAAACTTTATTTACATTATGATTTTTTTCTTTCATCTGTTGATAATGTGAAAGTTGGCTTTCCCAATTTTGTATTTATCTTTTTATATATCTGGCATACTGTGGCAGAAGAGGACATTCTTTATGATTAGAATCTCTTGAATTTTTTGAGGCTTCTTTTATGGCTTTGAATTTAGTCAATTTTCGTTACTACTTCTTGTACCCTTGAAAATAATTCTGCACCTGTTAGGCACGGTTGTGGGTTTGGCCACTGTGACAGGATTGTTCATCACGTTGAGAAGGTCTTTTCTGTACTTAAGGCTTTTTATTCCAGTGCTATCAATTACTGTGAAAAATGTGTTAGAAATTTCTCGCTGTGATTGCAAATGTGTCTCCATTTTGTAGGTCAGTTTTGTTAAATATTTTTGGAGGCATATGAGTATATATTGATTTCTGTTCCCTCTGAAATGAACTGTTAATGGTTATAAAGTTATTGATACTATAAAGTCTCTAAGACATTTAAGGCAAAAAAGTTTAGAAAGTTATTAATGTAGCTAAATTAATTTTGATGAGCTGCCCGCTATCTTTTTAAAGCCTTTTGCTTTGAACTTTTTGATATCTTTAGACATGTATCTTTTAAACAGCATACAGTTGGATTTTTAAAAAGCCTGAGGCTGCCATTTAACTGGAGCATTCAGTTCATTTACATATAACTATTACTCTATTTAGATTTATATTTATGAGATCAGATTTTGTTTCATCTCTGTATCTTTGTCTTTTGTTTGGCCTTCATTTGGATTGACTGTTTTTTGTTTCACTTTTTCACGCGTATTCATTTGAAAGCTCTACAGTCTTGTTATTTTTTATTTTAATCAGCTCTATTGAGGTGTAATTTACATATAATAAACTTCATTCCTTTAAAGTATAAGTTTGAGTATTGACATACATGCAGAAATTCTAGTTACTCTTGATGTAAGTTTTTACTATTCAGAAGTTAATCAGGACCTTTCTTTTTTCTCTTAATTACAAAAGGAAACTTGGAATACTTTTAAGTATCATCACCTCCCAAACCAGTGTATATACTTTTAATTTACATTTTAATTCTAGCTTTTAAAAAATCATTGTGTATGGTACTGCTTTGTGCTTTACATTCAGTGTTTAAGATTTACTCACATTTTTACTATTTTATTTTTCATTTCTTATTGTTTCTCAGACCTTTAGTCTGAATTACTTTCCTTCTGCCTGAAATACACCTTTTAGTGTGTCTCTAAAAGCGCTTTTACTTTGTAATCATTCTTGAAGTTAGTTTCTTTCTCTGGCTAATTTTTAGGAATCAGCTTTATTGAAATATAATCTACATGCAGTAAATCACTCATCTTTAAGTCCAGTGAGTTTCGACGAATTACTGTGCAACTACCCACCCAGCCAAGATAATGAAATTCTTTCTGTCACCCCAGATATCTCCCTGGGCCCCTGTGTGGTCAGTCTCTTCATCTCCTGCCCAGGTAACAGCTGATCTGCTCTCTGTCACTGTAGGTTAATTTGCCTGTTCTAGAACTTCTCGTCACTGCAGTCCTGCATGAATGTGCTCCGGTGTAAGGTTTCTGTGCTCATCTTATGGTTTTGAGGTTCACTAATGTTACTGCGTATATCAGTGGCTCTTTCCTTATTGCTAAGTAATATTTCATTGTATGAATGTACCATGGTTTCTCTATCTGTTCACTTGATGAGTATTGGAATGCTTGCAGTTTGGGTCCACTGTGAATAAAATTGAGATTAGCACCTGTGTAAAAAGCTTTTTGTGGAAATTTGCCTTCATTTCTCTTCGGTAGATACCTGTGAGTGAAATTGCTGGGTAGTATGTATAGGAAGTGTATGTTTTCACTGTACAACACATTGTTTCTGGTGACTTTCAAGATCATTTCTTTAGCTTCCTGCTCTGCAGTTTCCCAATAACGTTGACTAAGGGCAGGTATTCTTTTTTAAATCTTATATGGGATTTGCTATGTTTTGGAATCTCTGAGTTGTTTTCGTTTAGGGTTTGGAAAAACTATCTCTCCTTCAGATACTGCCTCTTTCCCTTTTCTTCTCTCTTTTCTTTTGGCATTACTAATTGGATGTAGACTTAAAAACTTTTTTGTTTAATGTTTATTCATTTTTGAGAGAGAGAGAGATACAGAGACAGAGACAGAGACAGAGCACGAACAGGGGGAGGAGCAGAGAGAGAGGGAGACACAGAATCTGAAGCAGGCTCCAGGCCCTGAGCTGTCAGCACAGAGTCTGACACGGGGCTCGAGCCCACACCTATGAACTGTGAGATCATGACCTGAACCGAAGTTGGACTCAACTGACTGAGCCACCCAGGCGCCCCTGGATATAGACTTTTTTACTTTCTTCCCATATCTTTTAACTCTTTTTCATGTTTTCCTTCTCTTTCTCTATGCTATAGTCAACTACATTCCTTAAAACAGTCTGCCAGTTCCCTAATTTTATTTTTGGCTCTGATTGGTTGTTACAAGCATCCACTAGGCATCCAGATTTGTTTTTTTGCGGGGGGGTTTGGAAGGTTTAAAAAAAAATCTGTTTCATCATTGTTAAACTTCTTCTTGTCTTTTATTTCTTTGAACATATTAAATATAGTCATTTAATTAGTGTTATAATATTAGTGTCTGAAGTTCTTGCAGGTCTTTTTCCACATCTGTTTGTTTTAGTTCCTTCTCTTCTACTTGTTTAATTTTTCATTTAGTTGTATCTTTGTTTTTGTTTTTTTTCCCTATGAGCTGGTCATTTTCTTTACAATTCTGTTTGTGGAACTTAATGCGGAAACTCCAGAAGTTGTTGTTTGTTACTTTTGACAGGCTCTCTTAATAGGTTACATTCCTTCTGAAGGGTTTTTGGACCACTCAGATACGTGAGTTCAGGCTGCAGTCTGTGTGATGTGATGGCAGGCTTTTGATATCAATTTATAACTTATGGGTAGTGATATTTTTCATTCTCTTAGTGCCCAGGTTTGAGACAGTTGGTTTTCCTTGCTGTTTGTTTTCTGGTGGGGGTATTTTTAGGGCCTCCATATCGAAAGTTAGTTCTCTGGGGGTTTCATCTTTATGGGAGAAGGATCTTCTGGTAGAGTCCCCACCTTACGCAGGTTCTGGGATAGTCTTCTATTCTTTGTACTCTGAGATGGGAAAACCTAAACCCCCAGGTCTCCTGTTTTAGCAAATATTTTCCAAGTGAAAGCCATTTAGTCTTACCACTTTGGGATCCCGTCATCATTTACTCTTTGCTCTTTATTTTTGCTGTCTTATCCACTTGTTGTGGTACTTAAAATATTTTAATATCCAACAATTGTAAGTGTTCCTGTGGGTGGATATCTAGCCCACCGTATTTCAAACAGAGTTTTTGTTGCTCTTGTTTTTTAGAATTACAGGATCACATTATAATTTTATATTTTACAGTTCAGCATTAATACCACCACATGTATACAAATAGTGTAAAAAAAGTACAGTGGTATCTTTAACATAAAATAAAGATTTGTTTTATGGAAAAACTAGCCTTCCTATCTAAATAGGCAATCCCTCTTTTCCAAACCATAGTCAAAATTAAAATTAACTACAAAAGCTCCAAAAAAGGGGAGACCACTTCAGTGTAAGGTATTTCAGGAGAAATGGGCCCATAATACATTATAAGGGTGATCTGAAGATTGTAGATGAAATTACTATTTTTAATTTTTTTTTTCCCTCATGCATTCAGTTGTACTTAGGGGGACGTTTTCTCACTTCAGCATGACCCCAGATCATAGATGAGTAAACTAACATTAAAATATTTATGGTTAAGTTACTGTTCTAAGAATAAAACCTCTCAACTATTTGCCTCAACTTACTGTTTTAAATTCATTTATGTACATGGAATGTACTTTTACTCTTTAAGAAAAGCAGCTTTCATGTTATACCCCTATTTGTTTATGGAAAAGCTTCAGGTGCTGCATACTGAGTTTGATACTGAAGTAACATCCTGGATCAAAATGACATCTCAATATAAAATACCACTTATGTAGCAGTGTTCTTTGTATGTTAGTCTTTATAAATCAACAGAGTTTTTAAATGCAAGTTTACTTGCTTTCAACACTTTTAATTTTTTTTTTTAACGTTTATTTTATTTTTGAGACAGAGACAGAGCATGAACGGGGGAGGGGCAGAGAGAGAGGGAGACACAGAATAGGAAGCAGGCTCCAGGCTCTGAGCCATCAGCCCAGAGCCCGACGCGGGGCTCGAACTCACAGACCGTGAGATCGTGACCTGAGCTGAAGTTGGACGCCCAATCGACTGAGCCACCCAGGCGCCCCGCTTTCAACACTTTTAATGGAGAGCCACCTACCTCTACTACCTCCTTTGTGTCTCCACTGTCTCCTTGGATTAGACATTGTATAGGGGCTGAGAGTGAATCGTCTTAAGGTCCTTGGTTTATATGCAGTGGGTATTTAAAGAATGAATCACAAAGGAAAAGATTCTTAATTTTTACCACATAATGTGTATAAAGAAGCTAAAGTTAAAAGATGAATTGCAAATTCAGAAAAATATTTGCAAAGATAGGTTACGTGGAGGATTGGGGTGTTTGTGTGTGTAATGTAGGAATTTATGCAATATAAGAAAAACCCTGTATTTCAAGAACAAATAAATTACCTATGAAGAATTAAACCAGTTAACAGATGTATAGATTTTTATTTCTTTTTTGCTTTTCTCATAGGGAAATTCAAATTAAAATAGCATTAGACAGTACTTCTTATCTGTCCCTTTTGGAAAAGTGTTTTAAAACTATAGTACTTGATGTTGGCAAGGAAGAGAGCAGTTGAAATAGATAATCTCATCCACAGGTACTGGGAATGTGCACTTGGATAAGTATTTTTGGAGAGTATTTGGAGAATTTGTATTAAACATTAAAATTGATTATAGTTATATGACCCTGTAATTCCATTTCAGTGCTTAGGACGTCATCCTAAACAAAAAGTTTTATGCAAAAAGATGTTCTTTACAGATTTTTTTATAATAGCAAAATTTTGGAAATGGCTTAAATATATACTTTGTTTATATGTTTGTTTAAATCCTCTGTTGAATAAAAGATTTAATGCCCAACAGTAGAATAAAAGTTAAATCAGTTGTGGTATATTTCTTTGGTAGAGTCTATATAAGATATAGACGCAAAAAATATTTTTGTAAGTGTAAAAAGAGAAAAGGCTACTTGACCTGTCAGCGACATCCTTTTTTTAAACTTGGCTTCCAGGACACTTTTCTTTCCTGGTGTTTGTCTTTCCCGACTGGCTTTTCCTTCTCCATCTCCTCTAAAGCTTTATTTTCATCCCCTGAAACCTCTGTAGTTGATAGTGACCCAAAGTTCAGTCTTCTTCTCTTCTCTAGTTCTTTTCATTGAAGATCTCCAGCCTCATGGCTTGAAATGATATCTGTATGCTAATGATTCCCAGATTTAAATCTTCTGGATGGGCATTTCTTCTGAATTCTAGACTCATATATGTCCAGTTGCCTACTTTACACACTTGACTAGCTGTGAATAGCTCACACTTAACATCTCAGAGCTAAACTCCTGATGCTTTTCATTTATTCAGGCAAACACTTGGGCACCGTGTATGATACCTCTCTGTCCCTTCTGTCCTGTATCTGGTCTTTTACAGTATCATGTTAGTTCTGCCTCACAGTGCATTTAGAATCCAACCCCCTCTTACCACCTTGCCCAGACTCTTAATTTGTCCTCTGTTTCTACTCTCCCCTCCTTAGTCTGTTCTCAGAAGGACACTAGAGCAGTGGTTCTCAACTGGGATGATTTTGTCTCCAGGGGATATTTGACAATGTCTGGAGACATTTTGGGTGATCACAAATGCGTGAGGATACTGTTGGCATCTAGCGTGTACAGGGTTGCTGCTAGACATCTTACCATGCACAAGATGGTGCCCCCTATCTTGCTAGCCCCGGCCCCTGAAACATAGAACCAAAACCAAACAAAGAATAATTATTTAGATCAAATGTCTTACCCCTGTGGTTAAGAAACCCTGTACTGCACGTGGTTAAGACACTCTGTACTTACAGGTTCTATTTTGTTTTGTTTTGTTTTTTTTCTCAGTGTAAGTCCTGTGTCATGGCACTCCTCTTCCCTAAACCCTCCACTGGCTCCCAGTGTCATTCACAGTAAAAACCAAAATTCTTACAATAGCCTGCCAAGCCCTACAGTATCTGGTCCTCTTTTACATCTTAGAATCCATCTTGTTCATTCTGTTCCAGCGATCCTAACCTCCTTGCTGTCCTCTGCATACACCAAGCACCCTTCTTCTCTAGGGCGTGTGGATGGCAGTCCTTTCTGCCTTTGCTTATATTTCATCTTCTCAGGCTTCCCTAATCCATGGCATTTAAAATTGCAGCCCACTTTTCCTCCCTCTGGCACTCGCCATCCACAGTACCCAACTCCCCCCTCTTCTTGCTATTAACACTTTAGTCTATTAAGTTTTCATATTATATATTTGTGTCATGTTTGTTGTGTTGACAGTCCTCGCCCTTCCTTCCATCAAAGAATGTAAGCGGCAGGAGGGAAGAAGATTTGTTTTTGTTTTTAAGCTGATGGGCCTTAAGAGCCTGAAACATTGCTTGGTACAAAACAGACACTGTAGTTGTTGAAGTAACAGTTTGGGTGTTGTGCTTCCTTTTAAAAAAAAATTTTTTTTTAATATTTATTTATCTTAGAGAGAGAGAGAGAGAGACAGAGCGTGAGTGGGGGAGAAACGGGGGTGGGTGGGTGGGGGAGACACAGAATCCGAAGCAGCTCCAGGCTCTGAGCTGTCAGCACAGAGCCTGACGCGGGACTCGAACTCACAGACCGTGAGATCATGACCTGAGCCGAAGTCGGATGCTCAACCGACTGAGCCACCCAGGCGCTCCATCTTTATAATTTTCAAATGTTAGATTCTGAAGCAGCATATGCAATGAATATAGTCTTAATTTTGTTAATACGTTTTAATATTTACAGCTAAAAGATCATATGTATTTTTTATTTTCAAAGGACTATGATTTAATCTCCAAAGAACCAAAGCCTTTTGTATTTGAGGGGAAAGTACGTGGCCCTATTGTTGTTCCTACAGCTGGAGAGGAAGCATCTGGAAATTCAGGCAATTTAAGAAAAGGAGTTGTAAGGAAGGTGCATGTGTCTCCTAAAGGAGACGAAGGTGATAAGAAACCTACCTGTATGGATCTGGCAAAAGAAGATATGAAAGATAATGGCAGAACATCACAACAGCAGCCGGGTGATCAAAATAGAACTATTTCTTCCACCCAGGGCCTAAACAACGATATTGTGAAGGCATTGGACCGAATTACGTTGCAGAATCTTCCTTCTCAGACAGGCCCGGGTTTTACCGCAGGAGGGAAGAAGGACTACAGTCTCCCTCTCACTGTCCTTACGTGCACTAAAGCTTGTCCACACATGGCTGCTTGCGGAAATGTTCTGTTTGAGGGAAGAACAGTTCAGCTAGGGAAGCTTTGTTGTACTGGAGTTGAAACTGAGGATGATGAAGATACAGAGTCTACTTCATCAGTGGAACAGACATCAGTGGAAGTCTCAGATGGACCCACACTCCACGACTCAGATCTCTATATTGAGATTGTGAAAAATACAAAGTCTGTCCCAGAATATTCAGAGGTGGCTTATCCTGATTATTTTGGTCACATTCCACCTCCATTCAAAGAGCCTATCTTAGAAAGACCTTACGGTGTACAAAGGTGAGTTTCAGATTTCTTCGTTCTTTTAAGCAGGACCATTGTCAGAATATAAGACGTACTTCAAAAAACTGCTTTGGTATTTAGGAAGAAAAGTACTCTGAATTAAAGTTATTGTAATTTTTTATCCTGCTTTGGAAATTTTGCACTGTTTTAAAATTGTCCTTATGGGTTACTGTATTTTCTAAGCTCATTACTTATTCAGATGAAGCCAACATAATAAACCTGACCATAGGACAGTTTAGAAATTTAGAAATTTTTTATTCATATGGAATCTGAAAGTACAGATTATTTACTAACTTTCAATAAATATTAGTAGTAATATATATTTATTTAGTAATTTGATTTTAATTTGAACTTGATTTAGATATATCTAAATCTGTATGATTTAAAAAGAGATGTGGACAGTATTATTTTGTTATAAAAATTGAAATTAGAAATACTCAGGTTGAAAATATGGGATTCATAAAAACAGTAGCTATAGTTCTTAAATCTTGCCAGTTAATTTTAGAAATTACAAATAGTATTCATTATTGCCAACTAGTAATATTTGGCATATAAGTACATTTGTGGTGCAACTTGACTATTTTCAGTGATTATTTTAGGTTTTTGTGATGATGGTTTACCAGTACCTAAACCATGTACATGCACTTACAAGTATAGTGTGTAATGATAAAAGGAAGACACTGCTGTGGGCATTTGATTTTCCTTGGACTGTAGGCTTTTTTTAAGCAACAACTGTATCTTATTGATTTTTTAAATATTTAATGTATAGTATAAATTAATCATTTTACTTAGCAACTTAGTATATGTTTAATGCTACCAGTTGGCTACTTGACCCACAGCTATGGAATCACATACAACATAGCATCAGAACAGGGACTCACTTTGCTGGAAAGATGTGTGGGAGTGGGCATGTGCCCAGGCATCCACTGGTTGCATCACACACTGCACTGTTCAGAGTTGCAGCCCTGAGAACAGTTGCGGTGATGGGGACAAAGTTTGGCCTGCTCATGTTTGCCTTCTCAGTTTCTCCTTAGGAGATGCCCACAGGAACTGTGGGGGAGCTGCATTTGTTCCTTCAAGTGACATTAAGACTGGAAGAACACACATATGTAGCAGCCATACTTGAACCAGTGAATTTGACTTGATAAGAGTGATGAGTCAGTGTGGTGTGTCCTAGCAGGATGGGGTATTCTGAAAAGCAAGTCAGAATGTTTGGATTCTAGACTTGGCTGTCCCACTGATTCTGTGTGTGTATGTTTGAGCAAAATAACTTAATTTCTCTAGATACCAATTTTCTCTCCAGACTGTGGATTGACACCCATTAGTACCCGGTATTATAAGAGAAAGTAGCTGTGTCACACGTAGTGCAGCCACGTATTGTTTCATAAACCTTTGGGTGTGTGTGTGTGTGCGCGCGCGCGCGCGTGCTCACATGTATGCAGGGATGTGAGTTTTTTTAAATGTTTATTTTTGAGAGAGTGAGTGAGAGTGAGCAAACGTGAGCGGGTGAGGGGCAGAAAGAGAGGGAGACAGGCTGTGCTGACAGCATAGTGCCTGATGCAGGGCTCCCATGAACTGTGAGATCATGACCTGAGCCAAAACCAAGAGTCAGATGCTTAACTGACTGAAACACCTTGGTGCCCCAGGGCTGTGATTTTTAAAATGTATTTCTTACAGGTCATGATCAAAAAAGTTTGTTATTCACCTTGACCATGGTTAACAAACTATGGCCCATTGTGTCAGATACAGCTCATAGCCTGTTTATGTTCATCCCACAAGCTAAGAATGGTTTTTATGTGTTTAAATGGTTCAAAAAAAATCCAAAGAAAATAACATTTTGTGACACATGAAAATTACATGACATTCATATTTGTGTTTATAAATAAAGATTTTTTTTTTGGAACACAGCCATTTCTATTTGTTTATGTATGATCTCTGGCTGTTTTGGTACCACAATGGCAAAGTTAAATAGTTGTCATAGAGACATGTGGCTTGCAAAACTTAAAATATATACTAACTGATCCTTAAAGGAAAAGTTTGCTTCACCCCAGTAGCTACATAGTCTGAAGGCTTTATGGTTCTGTATTTGCAATAAAATACTCAATATCGGCCAGGTAATAAGGATTTCTGAGTATTCAGAAATGCTGCTTTTTCTGAAGTCCTACATTGAGGGTATTGTTTCTGGTTTGCTTATATTATTTGCCTTGTCTTCTGCAAGTTATTTTTTGAGCAAATGATAACATTTTGTAAATTATTTGCTAACTTTTAGGCCAGTCCTTATTCAAATGTAGTAACACCATAAATGAATAATGTCAAAATTAATAAGGATCATTTTCAGAAAAAGGAAGCATTAGACTTCTTAAAATTACTTGGTGAAAATATGTTTTTGTTACTTTGAGTTTCTGCTTTATGATTATCACTGATCTTTTATTCATTAATCTTTTTAAACACAATAAATGAATAAAACTTCATTAAAAATTTCTCCACCCCATTTGGAAGGGGAAAAACCCATTATAAGATTCATATCTCAATGGTAGATAGTACATTAATACTTAAAATTTGGGATTTTGTGCGGAGGAGCCAAGATGATTGAGCAGCATGGAAGCTTTCTGCTTCTCTTGTCCCTGAGATGCAACTAGATCAGCAGCAAACCATTTTGCACACCTAGAAAATTGATATGAGGATTAACACAACAACTGTATAACTTGAGCCACGGACCTTGGCAGGTACCTGGCATGGAGAGGTGAACGGGTGGGGAGAGAAGTTGTGGAGGGTAGGGAGCTGTTTTTGTTTGCAGAGAGAGGACAGAGATAGGGAGAGAGTATAGGAAAAGCACTCCCCCTCAAAGCAGCTGGAGAGAAAGAGAAAGAGTGGAAGTACCCACAAGGGTGTGAACAAGAAAGGGAGAAAGAAGAAAGGAGAGAGTTTCAATACCATTAGGACTCTATAAACAGGAGAGTACAGAGTCAGAAACTCTGCAGCCAGATAGATACCTGGCGGTGCTCTGGTGGGAAGGATGAATCCCCAGGAGCAGACAGAGAGGTGCGAGCGGTCTTTGGGCCACATGGGGAGAGACAGTTCCCCTGCTGGGAGTACATTTGGTGGAGACTGTGTGGCGTCCCCATGGGAAAAGGTCCCAGCGGACCCCAGAGAACAGCAACGTTTGCTGGTGTTGGAACAAGGACGCTAGGGTGCAGTGAAGCCTTGTGCCAGTTGTGTGTGTTGTGATTTGCCATAGTCCCTTGAACCACTGCTGCTACATGATCACGCAAACTTTTTCTGGGGCAGGCTGGCACCCAGAGGCAGTCTCTGGGTCTCTGCAGTGGTGTGGTCGTGCAAGTGGTCCTGGGGGCAAGCCAGCACCTGGCCATTGCTCAGCGAGGCCCTCCCCCAGAAGGTCTGAGTAGGTCAAAGCTGCAGGGCCCTCAGAAGTGAGGCGTTTGGAAAAACAGCCCCATCTGAGATAAAATTTGAGAGAGAGGTGCTGCCTGGCAGGTTGATGGCTTGGTCATGGACAGTGTAGAAGCAGGGAGTGGACAAAAGCTGGAAACAAAGGAGAGGTGCCTGATGGCTGCCTGGGGAGAGCACAGAGTTCTGATGCTAGTGACTGGGAAACTGGGTGACACCATTTTCACCTCATTGGCACATACCTCTGCATGTGCCCACATTGATCCACCCCAGTAAGCTAAGCAGCACCACCTAGTGGAGAATGGAGCCATTACACCAAGCCCTGTCCAACTGCACCAATTAAGCCCTAGAGGACGACCACAAATTTTCCTGCCTGCTTAGTGTACAGGCTATAAAATAACTCATAGTTTGACTTCTAGGGGAAACTGACTGTAATTTCATTCTGTTCGCTGGCCCATCTATTCATTTTTTTCTCTTTTTCTTTTCTTATTCTTAGATACAAAAAGAGGAAAATGTATTTTTATTTTGTTTTTATAAAAACATTTAAAATTTTTTTACTGTATTTTTTTGTAAGCTTTTCATTCCATTTTACTTCATTTTATTCTGTTTCATTGTATACATTTAAAAAAAATTTTTAAAAATTTTTTTCTTTTTCTCTTTTCTTTTCCTTTTTTCTCTATTCTATCAAGCTTCTTTCAACAACCAGACCAAAACACACCTAGGATCTGTCTTCCTTTATTTGATTGTGTTGTGTTTAATTTATAAATTTTAAAAATTTTATTCATTCTCTTTCTCCAAAATGATGAAAAGAAGGAATTCACCCCTGAAGAAAGAACAGGAAGAAATGACAGCCAGGGACTTAACACAGATATAAGCAAGATGTCTGAACTAGAATTTAGAATCACTATAATAAGAATACTAGCTGGGGTTGAAAAAAAGCATAGAATCCCTTTCTGCGGAGATAAAAGAAGTAAAATCTAGTCAGGACAAAATTAAAAATGCTATAACAGAGATGGAATCTTGAATGGATGCCATGGCGGCAAGGATGGATGAAGTAGAGCAGCGAATCAGTGATAGAGAAGACAAAATTATGGAGAATAATGAAGCAGAAAAAAAGAGGGAAACTAAAGCAAAAGAGCACAATATAGGAATTAGAGAACTCAGTGACTCATTAAAAAGGAATAACATCAGAATCATAGGAGTCCCAGAAGATGAAGAGAGAGAAAAAGGAGTAGAAGGTTTATGTGAGCAAATCAGAGTGGAAAACTTTCCTAACCTGGGGAAAGACACAGACATCAAAATCCACGAAGCACAGAGAACTCCCATTAGATTCAACAAGAACCATCAACAAGGCATATCGTAGTCAAATTTACAAAATACACAGACATGGAAAGAATTATGAAAGCAACAAGGAAAAAAAAAGTCCTTAACCTATAAGAGAAGCCAGATCAGGTTTGCAGCAGACCTATCCACAGAAACTTGGCAGGCCAGAAATGAGTGGTAGGATATATTCAATGTGCTGAATCGGAAAAATATGCAGCCAAGAATTATTTCTACAGCAAGGCTGTCACTCAAAATAGGAGAGAGAAAAATTTCCCAGACAAACAAAAACTAAAGAAGTTTGTGACAACTAAACTAGCCCTGCAAGAAATTTTAAGGGAGACTCTCTGAGGGGAGAAAAGACAAAACAAAACAAAAAAGACCAAAAGCAGCAAAGACTAGAAAGGACCAGAGAACATCACCAGAGACTCCAACTCTATAGGCAACACACTGGCAATAAATTCATATCTTTCAGTACTCACTGTAAATGTCAGTGAACTAAACACTCCAATCAAAAGACAAGGGGTAACAGAATGGATTAGAAAATGAGATCCATCTATATGCTATTTACAAGAGACCCACGTTAGACCTAAAGACACCTTCAGATTGAAAATAAGGGGATGGAGAACCATTTATCATGCTAACGGTCACTAAAAGAAAGCTGGAGTAGCCATACTTATATCAGACTATCTAGATTTTAAAATAAAGACTGTAACAAGAGATAAAGGCATTATAATTAAGGTATTTATCCACCAAGATCTAACAATCGTAAACATTTATACCCCTAATGTGGTAGCACCTAAATATATAAATCAGTTAATCACAAATGTAAACACTTTAATAAAGACTCATTGACAATAATACCATAATAGTAGGGGACTTCAACACCCAATTACAAAAATGGATAGATCATCTAAGCAGAAAATCAACAAGGAAACAATGGCCTTGAATGACACACTGGACCAGATGGACTTAACAGATATATTTAGAACATTTCATCCTAAAGCAGCAGAATACACATTCCTCTCAAATGAACATGGAACATTCTCCAGAATAGATCACATACTGGGACATAAATCAGCCCTCAACAAGTACAAAAAGATTGAGATTGTACTGTGCATATTTTCACACCACAACGCTATGAAACTCAAAAACACAAGAAAAAATTTGGAAAGAAAAAGAATACTTGGAGATTAAAGAACATCCTACTAAAGAATGAATGGTTTAGCCAAGAAGTTAAAGAGGAAATTAAAAAGTACATGGAAGCCAATGAAAATGCTAACACCCACAGCCCCAGACCTCTGAGATGCAGCAAAGGTGGTCATAAGAGGGAAGTATATAGCAATTCAGGCCTTCCTAAAAAAGGAAGAAAGTTCTGATACAAAACCTAACCTTACACCTTAAAGAGCTGGAAAAAGAACAGTAAAAACAACCCCAAACCAGCAGAATAGGGGAAATAATAAAGATTAGAGCAGAAACAATGCTATCGAAACCAAAAAACAAAACAAAACAAAAAAACCCCAAAAGACAAAAACCCAAAACAAACAAAAAAACCCCCCCAGTAGAAGAGATCAGTGAAATCAGGAGCTGGTTCTTTGAAAGAATTATTAAAATTGATAAGTTCCTAGCCAGTTTGATCAAAAAGAAAAAGGAAAGGAGCTAAATAAATAAAATCAATAATAAAAGATGAGAGATTACAACCAATACTGCAGAAATACAAACAATAATAAGAGAATATTATGATCAATTATATGCCCATCAGGCAATGTGGAAGAAATGGACAAGTTTCTAGAAACATAAACTTCCAAAACTGAAACAGGAAGCTATAAAAACTTTAAAACAGGCCCATAACCAGTAAAGAAATTGAATTAGTAATCAAAAATCTCCCAACAAACAAGAGTCCAGCGCTGGTTGGCTTTCCAGGGGAATTCTATCAAACATTCAAAGAAGAGTTAACACCTGTTCTTTTGAAGCTGTTCCAAAAAATAGAAATGGAAGGAAAACTTCCAAACTTACTCTGTGAGGCAGTGTTACCTTGATTCCAAAACCAGACAGAGACCCCACTAAAAAGAACTACAGACCAATTTCCCTGATGAACATGGATGCAAAAATTCTCGATGAGATACTGGCCAACTGGATCCAACAATACGTTAAAAGAATTATTCACCATGATCAAGTGGGATTTATACCTGGGATGCAGGGCTGGTTCAATACCCGCAAGTCATTGTGATACATCACAGTAATAAAAGAAAGGACAAGAACCACATGATCCTCTCAAAAGATGCAGAGAAAGCATTTGACAAAATACATCATCCTTTCTTGATAAAAACCCCTCAAGAAAGGAAAGATAGAAGGATCATACCTCAAGATCATAAAAGCCATATATGAAAGACCCAATGCTAATATTATCCTCAATAGGGAAAAACTGAGAGCTTTCCTCCTAAGGTCAGGAACACAACAGGTATGTCCACTCTTGCCACTGTTATTCAATGTAGTAGTGAAAGTCTTAGCCTCAGAAATCAGACAACACAAAGAAATAAAAGGCATCCAGATCAGCAAAGAGGAAGTCAAACTTTCAGTCTTTGCAGATCCTTTATATGGAAAACCCAAAAGATTCCACCAAAAAACCTGCTAGAACTGATCCATGAATTCGGCAAAGTCACAGGATATAAAATCAGTGCACAGAAAGTGATTGCATTTCTATACACCAATAATGAAACAGCAGAAAGAAATCAAGGAATCTATCCCATTTACAATTGCACCAAAAACCATAAGATACCTAGGAATAAACCTAACTAAAGTGAAAAATCTATACACTGAAAACCATAGAAAGCTTGTGAAAGAAATTAAAGAAGACACACACACACACACACACATACACACACACACACACACACACAAAATGGAAAAATATTCCATGATCATTGATTGGAAGAAAAAACACTGTTAAAATGTTGATGCTGCCCAAAGCAATCTACGTATTCAATGCAATCCCTACCAGAATAACACCAGCATTCTTCACAGAGCTAGAACAAACAATCCTAAAATTTGTATGGAACCAGAAAAGACTGCGAATAGCCAAAGCAATCCTGAGGAAGAAAGCCAAAGCTGGAGGCATCACAATTCTGGACTTCAGGATGTATTACAAAACTGTAATCATTAAGATGGTATGATACTGGCACAAAACCAGAATGGAACAGAATAGAGAACCCACAAATGGACCCACAAACGTATGACCAACTAATCTTTGATAAGACAAGAAAGAATATCCAAATGGAATAAAGACAGTTTCTTCAGCAGATGTTGTTGGGAAAACTGGACAGCAACATGCAGAAGATTGAACCTGGACCCCTTTCTTACCCCATACACAAAAATAAACTCAAAATGGATGAAAGACCTAAACATAAGACAGGAAGCCATCAAAATCCTAGTTGAGAACACAGGCAAAAACCTCTTTGACCTCAGCCGCAGCAACTTCTACTCAACAAATCTCCAGAGGCAAGGGGAACAAAAGTAAAAATGAACTATTGGGACCTCATCAAAATAAGCTTCTGCACAGCGAAGGAAACAATCAGCAAAACTTAAAGGCAACTGACAGAATGGGAGAAGTTATTTGCCAATGACATATTAGATAAAGGGTTAGTATCCAAAATCTCTAAAGAACTTCTCAAACTCAATACCCAGAAAACAAATAATCCATTGAAGAAATAGGCAAAAGATATGAATAGACCCTTTTTCAAAGAAGACATCCAATAGCTTAACAGACCCTTGAAAAAATGCTCAACATTACTCATCATCAGGGAAATACAAATCAAAACCACAATGAGATACCACCTCACACCTGTCAGAATGGCTAAAATTAACAACGCAGGCAACAACAGGTTTTGGTGAGGATGCAGAGAAAGAGGAACCCTTTTGCACTGCTGGTGGGAATGCAAACTGGTGCAGCCACTCTGGAAAATAGTATGGAGGTTCCTCAAACAAATTAAAAATGGAACTACCCTATGACCCAGCAATTGCCCTGCTAGGTATTTATCCAAAGGATATAGGTGTGCTGTTTTGAAGGGGTACATGCATTCCAATGTTTATAGCAGCACTATCAACAATAGCCAAAGTATGGAAAGAGCCCAAATATCCATCAATGGATAAAGAATATGCACATAATGGAGTATTACTTGGCAATCAAAAAGTGTGAAATCTTGCCATTTGCAACTATGTGGGTGGAACTAGAGTGTATTAGGCTAAGCAAAATTAGGGAAAGACAAATATATAACTTCACTCATGTGAATGGGGGATGAATCACTGGATTCTACTCCTGAAATCATTATTGCACTATATGCTAACTAACTTGGACGTAAATTTTTTAAAAATACTTAAAAAATTTTTTTAATTGTAATCCCATACTGATAATTACTTGAATCCATATTTTTGGCTTAAATTGGCTTATAAATTAAAATGAAACTGATCTCTTATAAAGTATGCTTAGCATTTTGGGGTGCATCTTTCCTGTTTTCATATTCCATAAAATTAGAACATGAGAAAAAGTAGAAAGGATAAAGGTCATTCTTCGTCTCATTTCTCAGAGGTAATAACTTTTAGCATTTTGATTTTACTTTCCAGCTTTCTGTATGTTTTTAGAAAAATTGTCTAGCTGTATTTTATTGTAAATTATAATCCATATTGCTTTGTTTTACAAAGCATTTAAGGTATTTTACAAAAATACTTTTATCAAAATAAAATGAAAAATACGGCAAAGAAATATAGTAACAATCACAGAAATATGTTCAACTTGTCTCAAAATAAAAGAAATGCATATTAAAATGTACTGAGATATCATTTCCCACATATCAAATTGCCTAAAATCTAGAAGTTTGATAGCATGTTTTACTGATGAGGCTGGGGGAAACAGGCGTGCTCTCTCCCTCTCTCTCTCTCTCTCTCTCTCTCTCTCTCTCTCTCTTTTTTCCCCAGACACCTGTACACTCATTGTTTAATTTGTAAAGTCCTTTTAACAGAGATAACAATTATGTTGAATTTGATGTTTCTTATTATCATACATTTCTGATTATTTTATAATATGCATAGTTAAATATATACATAAATATTATATGGCATTGTTTTTCATGTTTTTAAACTTTATGTAAATAATATACTGATAGTATTCTTTTGGAAACTTTTCATCAGTCAATAGCAGGTTTATGATGTTCATCATGGTAATCAATACATAGTATTGTATGAGTATACTCACAATTTATTCATTTTGTTGCTGACGAACATAGTTTGTTTCTAATATATTGCTTTCAGAAAAAAAATTCTTATGTTTTAAATGTTCTTTCATGTTTCATAGTTCCTTCAATGAAAATTTATTTGCATTTTATATCAAAATGGAATTGCTGGGCTGTACACTATAAAAATCCATTCTGCACAATGCAAAATATTTCTCAAGTTCAATTACTATTTCCAAAGAATATCTTCAGTTCTGAAAATTTATTCTGACATAACAAATAAATACTATTTTTTATCCTAACATTTTGTATTTTGTTAATGTATAGTAATATACTGCAATTTGCAATAAATTTTCTTTTAATATTATCTCTAGGAATATTAATTGTTCCTTCTGTTCTAGATTTTATATTTTAAGTATTTTAGTAGTTTTACTTAACTCATCTATTTTTGTGAATTTTATTCCTAAGTAATTTTATGGATTTCTGTTATTGTGAATAGGATTTTTAAACCAATTCCATTCTTGGCTAATTATGGCCAGTAAAGTAGCAATTTTATATCTTGTTTTTCAGTAAGTTCATCAAATTCTCTAACATAAATATGAATTAAAACTTTAATGAACATGTAGTAAATGCACATATTGCCTTAAATGCTTACTTTCTAAAACATGATTTGTTCTCAATTCAACCTTGGTAAATATTAATTTTATAAAGTAAGATTTTTTTTTGCATTATATTAGTCATTCTGGTTAAATATGTCATACCAAATTCTGATTGCATTTTATCCATCCCTACCACATATTTCTTACTATTTTTTTAAATTAATATCCAAGTTAGTTAGCATGTAGGGCAATAATGATTTCAGGAGTAGATTCCTTAATGCCCCTTACCCATTTAGCACCCCCCCCCACAACCCCTCCAGTAACCCTGTTTGTTCTCCATATTTAAGAGTCTCTTCTGTTTTGTCTCCCTCCCTGTTTTTACATTATTTTTGCTTCCCTTCCCTTACATTCATCTGTTTTTATCTTAAAGTCCTCATATGAGTGAAGTCATATGACATTTGTCTTTCTCTAATTTTGCTTAACATAATACCCCGTAGGTCCATCCACATAGTTGCAAATGGCAAGATTTCATTCTTTTTGATTGCCTAGTAGTACTTCGTTGTATATATATACAACATCTTCTTTATCCATTCATCCATCGATGGACATTTGGGCTCTTTCCATACTTTGGCTATTGTTGATAGTGCTGCTATAAACATGGGGGGTGCATGTGCCCCTTCGAAACACTATACCTGTATCCCTTGGATAAATACCTAGTAGGGCAATTGCTGGGTCGTAGGGTAGTTCTATTTTTAATTTTTGAGGAACTTGCATACTGTTTTCCAGAGTGGCTGCACCAGTTTGCATCCCCAAAAACAGGTTTTCTTATACATTAATAATGGGATTGCAAATTGATAGTACCTCTTGTGGAGGGCAGCCTGACAATGTCTATCAAGATTAACAGTACTTATTTCCTTTGACACGTTAATCCTGCATCTGGGAATTTATAATTTATATACATTATACACACACACACACACACACACACACTCACACTCACATAATTTGCATATCTGTGAAATGGTGTTCAAAGTTTTTTGTTTTGGCATTGTGCCCACCAATCAAACTAGTTAAATAAATTATGGTATATCTTACCTATGAATACTATGCAGTGATTAAAAAAACAAAAAGATCTGTATATACTGATGGAAAAAGCTATAAGATGCTAGTGGAGGGAGAGCAATAAAAGTAGTTAACTGGATGGATGGAGGATATGGCTTGTATAGAAAGTGAGAGTCTCCATTTTATACTTTTATGTAGCATATGAGTTTTGCTCCATGTCAATATATTACCTGTTCAGAAGTTTAAAATTGAAAAGTAGGCGAAAGAATTGTGGCAAAAGCAAAATAAGGAAAGCAAACCCCTGGATTTCTTTATATTAAGTTTAGAATGGCTTGGGGGAACATAAGTACCTATGAGATGGAGACAGTAGCAGAAATCTTAGTACTGGCACAGCAGCAGATAACTTATATTGAGTGTTTTTTTTTTAAGGCCAGACATAGTACTAAGTAACAAGTACTTCGTATGCAATGTATATGTGTATATAGAGTGTGCCATTTCATGGTATAATAGCTCTATGAGGAAATTACTATTCTTTCTCTTATTTTACAGAAGACTATGCTGAAGCTTAGGATTCTTGAGTTAACTTATCCAAGGTTACACTGCTAGTAAGTGGCAGAGCCAAGAGTCAAACTCTGGTCTAGGTCATGAGCCTACCCTGTTAATCATTTATATATAGTTATCATGTACATATGGTTAAACCATGTTCTCTATAAAGAAGATCATCTTCTGTGGACCCTCGGGAATAGTTATGCAACGAACAACATTGCCCATAATATTTGTACAGAAAATATAGCTGTGAGATGTATGAAATTGTTTCCTGTAAGACTGCCCTGTACTGGTGGAAACCTAACTAACAAAGGAAAGTTTCACTGGTGGCCGCATGTCCTGCGAACTTTAGAGCATTTACTGGACTGAATGCACTGGACATTGTTCAGACTGCATACATTATTGTCTTCTGGGCCAAGTCTTTGCTAGCTATTGGAGGTCAGTAAATTTGAGATTATAGTCCCCGAGGGTATCTGGAAAATAGTTACTGTTTTGTTTTGACTGGAGAGCCATGTATTTTAATAGGCCGGTGAGGGAAAGGGAGGAAGGATTGACATTCTTTTTATGGAAGTTGTGGTACTTCACCCAGATCCATGTCTGAATAAAAGATTGACCTTCCTATTTATTAATAGGGGCTCCTGGAAGGGCAGGTAATTTCCTAAAGTGTTAATTTTAGGTCTAGTCTAATATACATGGGCCACTATGTACCCTAAAATACAGTGTCAGAAGTTGAGAACTAGTGGCCCGTAGGCCATATTAACTTGAACATGATTTTGGCTTCACTTTGCAGACTTTGTATGTTTGTTTTGTTTTTACTGATTTTGCATTTAAAATTTGGGAGATTCCTCATAGAAATCCAAGTTTCTGATGTTTCTTGAAAAACTGGTATAACAACCTTAGTATCTGGTTCCTACCTGGCATCAGTCAGTTTGTTTTCAGACAGAGCCTGGGCCCTGCAGTGTTCCACACACTATCCATCCATCTCATGGGTACACATGGCTGACCCGTGGCTGTCTGTGCTGTTCTGACCCTGTTTTATATTATGGAGCATTGCTGTGGAACTGAGGTGTTGTATCAGCCTGTTAATACCATTTTCCTTTAAAAACAAAAACCCCAGACTTTTGTAAGTATTCGTATTTGCACATTTGTGGTATGTTTCAGCCTTATTTAATAAATTTTTCTGACAAATGGATATATTCTAACAAATGGATATAATTAGGATTTATTTAGTCATTCACCCATACTTGAATACTCACATTTTTTTTTTTTTGGTATGGTGTATCTGAATGTATGTGAGTGCTACCTCTTTTATTGTCAAAGGTCTGGGCAATATAAATTTTGGACTTGTTTATTATTGCAATTAATAGCTTTTTAAAAATGTTTCTTTAGAAAGAATTTGGCATTTGAAAGTTATGACATTGAATGTAAATCAAAGATTTATATCTTAATCCTTTGATACTGGGTCTTTTTCTTGATAGATTGCTTGTCAGTGAAGAGTTATTTTTTGTAGAATAAAACTAAAAATAAATTTAGAGTTGTACCTCTTTAATTTTTTTTCTGTATTTAACTATCACACCTTTTAATGTTTTCCTGATAACTATTAGCTTTTTATCAGAATAGGTTCTTAGCTTATTCTGAAGTCAGTTATACTGATATTGTTAGAGATAATTCTGAACTATATGAGAGTTAATACTGCTTAATCACAAAGAAGTATCTTTGGTGCAGGAGACTAGTTTCACATCTACCTGAAGTTCAGGAGACTTTCAGTGCTGAGTGTATTTTTAAGATTTTATTATAACCATTTTGGCAACTTTCCTCACTCTGTTCTAACAATAAATCAATAAACCACAGTTTTAATCTGTATTACCAATCTTTAGCTGAAACAGACACATTTGAAATTTAAAGCTGTTCATATAATTGGCTTCCTCTTTAAGAATAAGTGATAGGAGCGCCTAGGTGCCTCATTCGCTTAAGCATCTGACTCTTGATTTTGATTTTGGCTTAGGTCATGATTCTCACAGTTTCAGGAGTTTGAGCCCCGCATCGGGCTCTGTGCTGTTGGTGCCAAGCCTGCTTGAGATTCTGTCTCTCTCCTTATTTCTCTGTCCCTTGCCCACTCAAGCTCTCTCTCAAAAAAAAAAAAAAAAGAATAAGTGATAATATGACAAGTTATCACTTGACTGTGACTATAACAGCAGTAGGCATCTTCCCAGTATGAGCTTTGTGGCCAGTCTACCTGCAGTTCCAGGTAGATGTATGTATGTAGGCTGTATGACCTACATTTGTTCTGGTTTGCTTACCCTTGGTGACACCTTCAGTGATTGTTGCCTTCCTTGGCTTAATTATGGACAGGGAAGATGGTAGAATCTGTCTGTGACTCCTTTTTCTAGGATAGTGGCAGGATTCTAGGAATTTTCCAGTTGGTGACCATTTCATTGGACTGATTCAGGGGGAGGCCTAGAGAATTCTCAGGCCTAGAGAATCCTGGAGATGCAGGGTCCATGCTCTGCCTCCTGACACAAGTGTCCCCTTCTCCTCCACATTTCCTCTCCATTCACAGAAGAGAGCACTGATTCTGACAAATGTGCATGCTGGTTGCCAGTTGCATTTTAGCAACATTCCAGCAATGGTGGCTTTTAAGAATCTTCATATATAATTTTTGGCTTTTTGGATCTTTACTGCTTCTAATAATGCTGTTCTTATATATGTAAAATTATTTGCTTTTCGGCTACAGAGTGGCTTGTTACCATTTCGATGTCGAAAGTCATAAATAAGACATTCAAGATTTTTTTAAATAAAGTTTATTTATTTATTTTGAGAGAGACAGAGACAGCTCGAATTGGGGAGGGTCAGAGAGAGAGAAAATCCCAAGCACTGCCAGTGCAGAGCCCAATGTGGGTCTCAAACCCATGAAACTGTGAGATCGTAACCTGAGCCGAAACCAAGAGTCAGGTGCTAACTGTCTCAGCCACCTGGACACCCCTTAAAATTTATTTTTAAGGTGTTGAACTGGTAACTGTATTCTACATGGTTATTTTCAGAATTCGGGCTTTAATAATACAGATACTGTCTTGCGACATATTGATATGAATGATCATTTTTATTTTAAGAAAGTGTTATCCTTTTACACTTTTTCATCCCAAACTTATTTTGGAGAAAGTTGTGCCTTGGCCTATAATAATGAATTTTGGTGGTCATGCTTCTCTTTTGTGATTTCAGGACAAAAATTGCCCAAGATATTGAGAGGTTAATACATCAGAGTGATATCATAGATCGAGTGGTATATGACTTGGATAACCCAAAGTAAGTCTGTTGTTGTTTTTAGTTTTATTAGTTTTATTAGTACTCTAAAATTTCAGTGTTATTTTTAAAAATAAAAAAATATAGCTAACTTCCACCTAGTTTGCCCTTGCTATGTTTTCATCTTTTAGCAGGGACATAATGGTAATGTAATAGTAAATCATATTAAATTGAATGTATCACAGGCTTTTGTTTGTTCTTAGGTGGACTTAATGGGTTCGATAAGGAAAAGGTCACAAACTGATGCTGTGTTTTTAAAAAATGTGAAATTACCTCCATTTTAGAGAGTGGAAATGTCACATGAAATGCTGCAATTTTGTCCTATTGACAATATTGAGCCTTCGTTCCCTTAGGACAACAAATTACCATCCGTTTTAAAAAAAGAAGGGACATGTGCTTGCTAATTTCTCCATAGTCCCCACTACTCTTTGTCGTCTCTTACTGCTTACAATGTGCATCAGTCCTTTATATTACTTTCCTGATCTTTGAAGCCATGTGTTTATGATGCTTGATGCGTTAGTGTTATTCACAATTTAGGGTTATCACTGTTATCAGCACATTTTAGGGTTTAAATAAATGAACATTAGAAACGATGAATGTGACTATTATTTAGTCATATGCCTCTTTATACAAGAAATGTAATGAGCCCTCAGTGGGTTTCCCCATCTCTCAACATTTTAATATTCTGATGGACATTTCAGATCTTACTGGTCTTTTTGGAGGAAATAAAACACTTTTTAAAGATCATTATCTTTAAAGGTAAAGAAATAAGGGTAAAAATTATGTCAAAGCTAATGACTGAATTTGAAATAATACTTTTAAAAATGAAAACCAAATCTACCTTATTCAAAATGTCTTAGTTATTTCAATATTTATAATTTGGTGTCAGATCAGGCAGATGTGGTGAAAACAGAAACTCAGGAACCCTGAGCGTGGCATACATACCATTGCTATTTCTAATTGAAATGACTTTGGACAAAATCATTGAGCTTCTTAAAGTCTGAGTTTCCCTCTGTTAGAATGTAAGCTCCAGAAGGGCAAAAATTTGTATTTAATCAGAGACACAGACAGACAGACAACTAAAACCGAATCTGGTACCTAGTAGGCATTCAGTAAATACTAAAGTAGTGAATATGTAAAGTGAAGACAGTACTTTCACCTTCCTGGCACTAATTAAATAAGCTAGTATCTATATCTAATATAGCTCTGCAAATTTAATCTGAGAACTGCATAGTTTAATTAGAATTATTGGTACTCAGTACTGGTCATATGCCTTTTTAAAGATACGTCTAGTCTTTTTATTTGATTATTGGTATTTAGGAATGACGTTTATTTAGTGGGGCAGAATTTCTTATTTGTGATTAATATTCAGTCTCTACTTGTAATTGTAATTTTTAAGTCTATAAATGTTAACCAGAGTTTGTGTTTTGCTTACATTCTTTGGTTTAAAAATAAAGAAGGGGGGACGTGGCAATAGTGGTATATTTTTAATTTGTAGTGTAGTTTTATTTTAAATTTTTTGTTTACCTATTTAATTGCAGTGTATTTTATAATACTTACTTGAATACTTTTATTTAGTTACACTATTCCAGAAGAAGGAGATATTTTGAAGTTTAACTCCAAATTTGAATCTGGGAATCTGCGCAAAGTAATTCAAATTAGAAAGTAAGTCATTTAAAATGTTCTCACTTTGTCTGTACACAGATATTTCCCTAATTTTCATCAGATTTCTTTATTTTCTATTTTCAGAAATGAATATGATCTTATTCTGAACTCAGATATAAATAGCAATCATTATCATCAGTGGTTTTACTTTGAAGTCAGTGGAATGCGACCAGGTGTTGCTTACAGGTTTAACATCATTAACTGTGAAAAGTCCAACAGTCAATTTAATTATGGTAAGACATGTTTTTCCCCCAGTGTAGATGATATGCAGGCATTGTAACTATAGTACATAAGGCTTTTTTTTTCTTCTAATTATTAACATGTTTAAAAAAGGTTCATTGTTCTTTTGTTTTCTCTAGTTCTCAAAATTCGGATACTTATTAATGCAAAATTTGGAATAAACCTGTGCATTGCTTTGTTGGTGAAAAGCTCTTTAAAATGTAAAGAGCATCTTTGCTTTCATCCAAATTAAATACAACTAAAGATTTATTACTTATCCTGCTTAAAATTAAGTTTTCAGTGTCAGCTCATCTAGAAGAGAATTACATAAAGCGGTCTTTAAAAATGTTTAATTTTGAATAGTCTCATAGAAAGTGAATATATATAATGGAAGTTCCAGAAAGGTTTCACGTTCTCTTCACTGAGTTTTCTCCAGTGGCTACATCTTCAGTAGTAACTGACCATCCCAGAGTCAGGATTTGATGTTGGTACGGTGTGGGTGCAGTTTCATGCCATTCTATTACATTTGTAGATTCTTGAAGTTGTCACCACAGTCAAGGTACAGAATGCTCCCACCACCACAAAGCCTTGTGCTTCTCCTTTATTAGTCACTTTTCAGTACGATGTTAGCAGTCATTTTCTATAAATTTTAAAATATAGTTGAGGAGGTTTCCTCCTATTACTACTTTGCTGAGGCTTTTTTTTTTTTTTTTTGTCATGAGTGGGCATTGAACTTTGTTATATGTTTCATCTCCATCAATTGATTTGATCATGTGATCTTCTGTCTGTAAATTGTTAATATGGTGTTATTTCATTGAGTTTTGAATATTGAATCAGCATTTTTTAATCTGTGGAATAGACCCCACTTGGTCATTGTGGATAATTGCTAACATTTTGTTAAGAAATTTGTATTTATATGTTCAGGAGGGATATCAAGCTATAGTTGCTTTTTTGGTTTGTTTTATCTTTGGTACCGTATCTGGTTTTGGTATCATGGTAACACTGACCTCATAACATGGTCTGGGAAATTATTATCTTATTTTCTGGAAGAGCCTGTGTAGATTTCATGTTACTTTTTTTAAAAATTTATTTATTTGGGGGCGGGGAATGGAGGGAAGAGCAGAGAGAGAGAGGGAGAATCCCAAGCAGACTCTGTGCTTAGTGCGGAGCCTGATGTGGGGCTCCGTCTTGCAAACTGGGAGATCATGACCTGAGCCGAAATTGAAAGTTGGATGCTTAACCAACTGAGCCACTCAGGCACCCCAAATTTGGTATTACTTCTTTTTTAAAAAAATTTTTTTTTCAACGTTTTTATTTATTTTTGGGACAGAGAGAGACAGAGCATGAACGGGGGAGGGGCAGAGAGAGAGGGAGACACAGAATCGGAAACAGGCTCCAGGCTCCGAGCCATCAGCCCAGAGCCTGACGCGGGGCTCGAACTCACGGACCGCGAGATCGTGACCTGGCTGAAGTCGGACGCTTAACCGACTGCGCCACCCAGGCGCCCCATGGTATTACTTCTTAAACATTTGGTAGAATTCTCCAATGAAACCATCTGGGTCTGGAAGGATTTCTTTTTTGAGAGTCTTTAGTTTTACTTTTTTTAACTGTTTATTTTTGACAGAGAGAGATTATGTGCCAGCAGGGGAAGGGCGGTGGGGGGAGGAGGGGACAGAGAATCCCAAGCAGGCTCTGTACTGACAGCAGTGAGCCTGATGTGGGGCTCCAACCCACAAACTGTGAGATCATGACCTGAGCTGAAGTCTGACACTCAACCGACTGAGCCACCTGGATGCCCCTTTTGATAGTCTTTAAGTTACAAATTAAATTTAATAGTTGTAGGGCTATTCAGATTATTTTCTACTGAGTGAGTTGTGGTATGTGGTAGTTTGTGCCTTTTAGGAATTGATCCATTTCTTCTGAATTGTCAAATGTCTGTGTAGAGTTGGTCACAGTATTCCCTTTCTGTCCTCTTGAGGTCTGCAGGGTCCGTTGTGACACCCCTGCTTCATTTCTGGTACTAGTAATTTATGTTTTCTCTTTGTTTTCCTTTGTCAATCCTGCTAGAATTGTCAGCTCTATTGACCTTTGTCAATTTTACTGACCTTTTCAAAGAACCAGCTTTTTGTTTCATTGGTTTTCTCTACTGTTTTTCTCATGAAACAATTTTTTAAAAACTCTAGTGTGTGTAGAGCACACTAGCAAAAGTATTAAAGTTGTTAAAGGCATGAATATGATGGTGCTTTTTAAGGGGCGTTTCGAAGAATTAGAGTTTTCAAGAGTTGAAGAGGCTGTTCTCAGTTGTCATCATTTATGTGGGAAATAGGAAATTTTACACTCTAGATGATTACATGTTTGGGATAAAAGCTTTAATCAGATTCACTAATTTAATGCAATAATGAAAGGAAGATTATGTAGCATAATATCTAGGTTAGTTATAAAATTATTTAAAGTTTTTAAACGTTTTAAGTAATCTAATTTTAAATAGTGCATTTTAAATATATTTTGACCAAGGAGTCAGTGCTTATATTTTGCATGAATAGTGATGTGAATATTCTATATTTTATTCTAATAGATAAAATCTATTTCACATTCTTTATTTTTGTGATTTTGGGGCCTAACTAGTAATCATTGAATGTTGTATTTCTTAGAAAATAATTTTGACCTATTTTTGATCTTAAAACCTTCATATAATTAAAAAAATTACCTTATTTGAAACTCATTCAGAATAATAGTAAAAAATGAAAGAATTTCATGTTTTCCTTATTTAACTTGTAACTATAGTGCTGACATAATATTTTAGAGGAGGAAAGGACAGTTACTTAAGTGGAAGTATGTTTGTATTTTGGGTGCTCCTTAAGAGTATATAAATATAAAAGCCTATTTATTCCTAAAATGATAGCCAGTATAATTTTCAAATTGTAGTGCCTGCAGGTGGATGACATCTTTACAACTACATTCATTTATTCACTTTTATAAAATAGTACTCTTACTACTTTAAACTTTATTATAATTTTAATTTTAAAAATTAAAAACTTACATTGTAGAGCAGTGCTTCTCTATTTTTTTTAATTACAAAATGTTTTTAATGTTAATTTTTATTTTTGAGAGAGAGAGAGAGAGAGAGAGAGACAGACAGACTGCGAGCCGGGGAGGGGTAGAGAGGGAGACAGAATCTGAAGTAGGCTCCAGGCTCTGAGCTGTCATGACGCACAGTGTCCGACATGGGGCTCAAACCCATGAACCGTGAGATCATGACCTGAACCGAAGTCTGCTGTTTAACCGACTGAGCCACCCAGGGGCCCCTATTTTTATTTTTAAATCAGTACTTCCATGTGATAAAATAATGTCTTCCTTTAGTATCATTTTAAGTTTAAAATAAATAAACTGAAACTTGCAAACTGAAACCAAATCAAAACAATGGGACAGATGGCTGCTTTACTTTAAAATTTCCCCTGCTTCTTAGCCCTTGCCCTTTGGGTATTTTTGTATGTCTATCACACTTTCCAAACTCACTTTATAGAGAATTTGGGTAACAGAATGGTGTTAAGAAAATTAAAACCATCCACAGTGCATCATCCAGAGATAGCCACTTTAATATTGTTGTGTCCTTCCAGCCTTTTTTATATGGCAATATATGATTTCCACATCTACATAATTCTGTATTTATTTTAAAAAATAAGCCTGTATCCCATGCAGTTTCATAGTCTGTATGTTAACCAAACATTATATTGTTAACATTTTTTTCTGGTCATGAAATATTTCTCCAAAACAGAGTATAATGGACATCCTACAAGAGGTACTGTAATTTATTTATCCAAACCTTTTTCTGTTGTACATTTAAGCTGCTTCTGATTATTTTCTATTTTAAATAATGCTGAGATCAACATTATTGTACAAAATATTTGTGTGTATAATTATTTAGTTACAAATCTACAGAAGTGGAATTCCTCTGTCTGCCAGCTGTAAATATGTTTATTTTTCTGATAATCAAGCAGTGGATCTTTAATGTGGGGATTTGGTAAATTAAAAATTGTTTAGAGAAGAATGTAAGAAGGGGAGAAAATCCACTAATTAGCATTTTGTAATCCTCAGACTTACATTCACATAATTTTAAAATGAAATTTTATCCTTTCATAGATTGGGGTTAGAGTATGAAAACTCACCCGAAACTATTCTCATGCCATTCAGTATTTTCAGTGACATCATTACTAATGTTTATATAATATTCTATTGAGTAATGTACAGTTTGGGATTTTATTAAGTCTTTTTCAACATTTCAAAATTATAAGCTGTGCTGTTGATACCCTTACTTATTTGCTTTTGTGTATGTTTATGATTATTGCTTTGCCATAAATTTCTCTAAGTAGAATTTCTCAAAGCAAATGAACAGATGTTGCTGAAAACTAGGGAAAAGGATACTTATTGTGCTGGTAGGAGTGTTAAATTAGGTCAACCTTTTTGAAGTGCATTTGATAATATGCTTTCGGTGTTTATATTTAACTTCATCCAGGATTTATTTTGGTAAATTCTGTGAATTTGGGGTCTAACTTAATCCTGTTGTTAGTAGTTAAGCAGCTACAACTGAACCCATTCTTTCTCCAAAGAGATTTAAAATGATGTTGATAAATTGAGTTATTTGTTAAATGTTTATTTACATTTATGCCTCATTTGCAACTCTGTTCCTGACCCACTAGTAAAAAATGGAGAGGAAACATCACTTAGAAGACATTGTGAATGGCTGCTCTGTGGTAGCTCGTATAGAAAATGCTCTGGTTATGGGGTGCCTGGGTGGCTCAGTTGGTTAAGCATCCGACTTCAGCTCAGTTTATGATCTCGTGGTTCATGAGTTCAAGCCCTGTGTCAGGCTTTGTGCTGACTGCTCAGAGCCTTGAGCCTGCTTTGGATTCTGTGTCTCCTTCTGTCTGCCCCTCCCTTGCTTGCATTCTGTCTCTCTCTCTCTCTCTCTCTCAAAAATAAATAAATATTAAAAAAGAAAAGAAAAGAAAATGCTCTGGTTAGCAAACACAGATTGGAAGCTGGTTGGTAAGATATCACTCTGACTTGCTCCTAGTTCCTAACTTTTTGAATCTGGGTTGAATTACTCTGACCTCCTAGTCATATTATTTGTCCCCTCTGGTTTGAAACAATACAGTTCTCAGAAGCTATGGACTAGCATTTTGGGGGGAAGCTGTTTGTTGCTCTGGTACCACTTGATTTTAATGATCCTGACCTTTCTGTCTAGTGTAACATCCTTTGCTGTGTAACTGACTTTATAATACAGCTTAACATCCTGTAGTCTTTTTCAAAAACAATTGAATTTTTCTACCTATTTTTCCAGAATTGTTTATTCTAAATATTATTCAGAATAGTTTTATTAAGTGCCAGAAGATTTCAATTACATTAAACTCATAGAATAATCTGAGAGAAATTTAATTTTTTATATTAAGTCTCACTGCTTAGGAACATGGTGTATAGTTTTGTTTATTCATTTTCTTCTGCCCTCACTTAAGTTTAGTTTTTTTTAAATAATTTTTTAAGTTTATTTATTTATTTTTTTTTTAAGTTTATTTTTATTTCTTGAGAGAGAGAGAGAGAGAGAGAGAGAGAGAGAGAGAGAGAATCCCAAGCAGGCTCTGCGCTGATAGCAGAGGTAGGGTTCAAAAACATGAACCGTGATACCATGACTTGAGCTGAAATCAAGAGGTGGATGCTTAACTGACTGAGCCACCCAGGTGCCGCTATTTAGTTTTCTTTTTGTTAGTTTTGTTCATTTTTATTTACTTCCATTCTTAAGTATTTTATGTATTTTCTTTTGGTGTCTATTTTGAAAGAGTACTTTCAAACATTTTCAGGTTTGTTATTTATAATTAAGACAGCTGTCAAGTTTTATATGTTCACTTGAAAAATGACCTCTTTACTGAACGTTCTTACTAGTTTTCATAGTTTGTGAATTGATACTGCGGATTTTCTTGCTATGTCCTTAGAATTTTTCCTTATCTGTAGTTATATTGTGTATCTTTCATTGTTTTGTAGCTGTTGGATATAATTTTGAGAATGTTTACAATAAAAAGGAGACATTGGGCATCCTTGTTTTGACTCTAATGTGAATGCTGCTAGTATTTACATTAAATACCCTAGCTCTTTTTTTGAGGTACAGATTCTTTCTCATAGTAAAGAATTTCTATTTTGGGGCGCCTGGATGGCTCAGTTGGTTAAGTGTCCGACTTCGGTTCAGGTCATGATCTCGCGGTTTGTGGGTTTGAGCCCCATGTCCAGCTCTGTGCTGACAGCTCAGAGCCTAGAGCTTCCTTCAGATTCTGTGTCTCCCTCTCTCTCTGCCCCTCCCCTGCTCATGCTCTCTGTCGCTCAAAAATAAAAACAAATTAAAAAAAAAAATTTCTACTTTTACTAAGATTTAAAAACTGAAAGTATTTTATTTTTGCGTTTATTAATGTGATGTGACTGTATAATATGAGCTATTAATGTGCTGTATTGTATTAATAATATTTCTAATATCAAATCATCCTTGGGTTTCAGAAATAAATCCACTTTGCCATGGGAGTTAATCTTTTAATATACAACTATTTTTGATTTGTTAGTATTTTGTTTAAAGGCTTTACATCATTGGTTGTAAGTTAGACAAGTCCGTTTCTTTTTTGGAGGGTTGTTTTTGGCCAGTTTTGCAAACAAGCTGATGCTAACTTTGAACACTTAAATAAAAAAGCTTTTATTTCCCCACCCTGTGTTCTGGAACAGCTTAAATAGCATATACATGTCTTCATGAAATTCGGAAAGAACGCACCTCTAGAACTGTCTGCGTATTCCTTTTTGGGTGGGAGGAGAGTCTGGATAACTTCTTCAGATTTCCGTGACTTGGTGTAGTCTAGTTTTCTATTTCTTATTGTGGCAATCGTGATGATTTACATTTTATTATATAAATGACATTTAGATTTTCAGAATTCACTAGCAGGGATTTCTGTATGATGTCTGCACTGTGTGTGCTGCCTGTTCTCTTGCTTCGTTCCCTTGCGTGTGTGCTTAAAACATAATTTAGTGTTTTAAAAACCTAGCTCTTGGTTTTATTCCTTATTTCCTTTAAAAGTTTTAAAATTAACTTTTCTCTTTTCCTCTCTGCAGTTTGATTTTTTTCTTCTTTTTAGCTTCTAGTTTGTTTACCTAAATTTATTTTTGTTTGATGATCAAGCATTTAGGGCTTGAATTTGCTCTTAATTATAACTTATTTTGTATCCCCTTCCCCTCTGGATTTTAATATTAAGACTCCTTGTTATTTTGTAGGTTGCCTCTAATTGTATGTAGTGTTGGTATCCTTTTTGATGCAAGAATTATTTTGGAAGACATTTGTTATATTCGTGGTTGGTTAGATTATTTTGATTAAAATTTTTCTCATTACTTTCAAATTTTAATGAATCTTGTTCACATACATATAAAATTTATGATTTGGAACAGTTTTTTAAGCTTCCTATCTGGTCAGTTTTTGTTTTCATGGGTGCTTGGAAAATAATATATATTCTCTGCTGGAAGCATAATTTCATATACATTGTTAGTTTAGTGTTATAAATCCATTTATTCAGCTTTTGGTGTCCTTATTTATTTTTTACCCTATCTGCCTAAGACTTAAAAAAATTTTCTTTCAGTTCTGTTGTGCTTCTGTCCAGTCCTCATTTACGAAAACATATATATTTTTTTCTGTTTAAGCAGCATTATTTGGCACATAGTTTGTAACTTTTCCATATTTATTTTGTATATACCACTGAACAGTATAAAATAGTCATACTTAAGTATATTTAACCTTGAATTCTATTTTTACAATGTTTTGGTTTAAATTTGCTTGATACATCTTTGTTTCTTATAAATAGAGGTTGCATTTTATTGTTTGACCCTTGTCTTTAACATGCTTTTAACTTAAAATTCTTTTTGTAATTGATACATTTAGATTTTTACGCTATTTTTGTGCTTCTTGATTGTTCTGTCTGTCACTCTTTAAGGTGTAGTGCAACACTTGTTTCATTGTGGAAATCCAAAATATGTATATAAAAAAATAGAGCATGAGGCATATTCTGCATTGGATTTTCTCAGTCCTGTTCCATCTGCCTTAAGTTTAGTAGAGATTTCTCCCAAATTCTGACAAGAAGTGGTCTCTTGTGATTTCTTTTTATTGCCATATACTTGTAAGTATTTAACTAGGAAGTTGGTTATAGCTGTGAAATGAGCTCTTAGGCAGATATAATTTTTTTAAGTGAAACTCTGTTAGGTTTGTTTAGTACAACATAAAGGAAATCTTGGTTTGTCTTAACATCAGTAGAAAGAAGGGACTAATATTTTAGTAAGCTGGAATTCAGCAGTTTAAGAAATTGCAACTAGCTATGTAGTTGATGTTGTCATCGGGTTGAATTTTGAATTCACTCCAGGGATGGTACTGATGACAAAATATTTGCAGTAGAATCTTGTTCAGCTGAAAGGATTTGTTTAATTGCCATCCATGACTGAAATTCAGAAGTAATATTAGTTTTAATTAATTTTATTTCTTCTCTTTTTTTTGATTGGGACATCTTTTTTTTTGATTGGTTTGGGGTTTTAGTGTTGGGTTCTAAGCAAATATGTCCAAAGATGGCTTATTCTTTGACAGTGCCCCCAAAAGGGGCAGAATTACTATTGTTTTTGTATCTTAAATTGCCCTTTTCCTGGGGATATTTTAGGTGATTCTGTTAGTTTTCTCACAAGTGAATGATCTTATTTGTGAATTTTATTTGAGAATTTATATCACTGTATAATAATGTCACATCTGTTGTAATCCATTTCTCTCTCCACACACACCCCCATTACTTGAAAGGGGTTTGCTCAAATTACCACTAGATGGCAGTCTTGCATTTTAGTAACTTGGAACTTTCCTTGGCAAGCTCCCTCCCTGGCACTTCTGCACTCTTTTTCTCATCCTACCCCCTAACCCTTCCTTCTCCCTGCTCCTCCCCTTAGCCATGTCTCCCAGATACATGAAGATTTTTAACCACCTCCTTACATAAATTGAACATGTGTGGAATCAGCAGAATAGAATTTTAGAGTCTAGTCTGTAGCATTCCCACCTTGCCCTCGTTAGTTAATTCCATACTTGGAAGTTGAGCTGAGCTATCTCTTGACTAAGGAAGTATTCCCTGACTCCTCAGGCTGGATGAATCTCCTGGATAAATGTTCCTTGTAATTTTTCCCTTTGGAGTGCTCATAACAGTTTTATGTTGTTTATAAGTGTAGCTTATTAATCTCTTTCCTGCCCCCTCCCCCTTGTTTATACATTCCATCTGATCAGGGACAGTGTCACTGTTGCTGACTGCCATGTTTACACTATGGCGTTTAACAGATGTTTAGTAAACATTTGTTAAATGAATGAGGCAATGGATGGATGAACTATGAAGATCCCATTAGGAACATAAAATGAACATGCACAAAATATATGTCAAGAAGATTCTAGTTTAATATAAGATCAACTATTTCTAAATATTTTATTTTGAAATAATTTCAAATTCACGGAAAAGTTACACCCTGACTCCAGATGTTGAGGATCTGAAATGATACCTCATCACCCTAGAATACTTTTAGTATATTTTCTATAAACAGTGGCATTTTTAAAATATATATATAACCACCAACGTCAGGAAATAATTGATTTGTGAATCCTGTCTAATCCATAGACTCTTCATTTGAGTTTCACCCATTTTCTCAATAATATCCTTATAATAGCAAGAGAATTCTGCTCAAACCATGTGTATTTAGTTGTCAAGTTCTGCACTCTTTAAGTCAGGAACAGTTTTATAGGCCTTAACATATATGACCTGACATTTTTGAAAATTACAGAACTCCTATTCTGTAGAGTAGTTCTCGACTTGGAGTTGTCTCTTGTTCCTCGTGACTCCATTCAAGTTAGGTATCTTTGGCAGGAATATTATAGAAGTGATGTTGTACTCTGGTGACATCCCAGATTTTGTTTGTCCCATTACTGATAATAATAATTTTATCACTTGATTAAGTTGGAGTCTGCTAGCCTTTCCACTATAAAGTTACCCCTTTTCTCTTTATAATTAATAAAGTATTTTAGGTGGAAGTACTTTGAAACTATGTAAATATCTTTTCCTCATCAGATTTTACTATGTTAATATAAACCCAGATTGGGTTCCTGTTTTACTTAGTAGGTTGTAATTTGTTTCTCTCATTATTTATTTTTATGCTCAAATTGCCCAATATTTGGCCAGTGGGATCCTTTTCATACTGGCTTCAGTGTCCTTTTGACACATCCCTATCATTCTGTATGGGCATCCTTGCTTTTTCGGCATACATATCCAAGGCGCATCTTGCCTTTTCCTGCCCCAGCCTGGTATCAATCATTTCTTGGAAGAGCCCCGGCTTGTTTTAGTGGTGAATGGTACTTAAAAACCAAGGTCTGTGTGCATAGTGTGTACATTGTTATTGGACCTCTTAGTAGACAGAGCTGAGGACTGTATGTGTGTATAAGTACTTATATAGAAATTTTCGTTTGTAGTGGTTTCTCTATATGTATATATATGTTTATGTTTGTGTGTATGTGTTATGTGTATACACCCCCACACAGTCTCTATGAGGTCACACTGATACCTTCAATTCCACAGGCTTTATTCTGTGTGTGTGTTTTTTTTTTAACCTATATTTACAACGTCCTTCAACGTGGAGAATGTGAACTTCCCTTATCCTTAATATATTTAATCCTGATCAATTCCAGTGTATGTTACAATCTTTCTGCTGCCTTTTTGGGCAGATGTCCTCCTCACTTCATTCAGCCTTTCTTCCTACCCCCCCTGCATGTGTGTCCTCCCTGTTTGTGTTCATTTTGTTTTATTAGTATTATTTTTTAATGTTTATTCGTTTATTTTGAGCGAGAGAGAGAGAGTGCCCACATGTGAATGGGGGAGGGACAGAGTGAGAGGGACAAAGAATCCCCAGCAGGCTCGAGTGTGGAGCCCGACTCGGGGCTTGATTTCACAACAGTGAGACCATGACTTGAGCCTGTATCAAAAATCAGGTGCTTAACTGACTGAGCCATCCAGGTGCCCCAAGTGTTAATTTTATTTTTAGTTTCTAGTTTTATTACATGGTGGTTAGACAGTTTTGTTGGTTAGTATTTCTCTTTTATGGAACTTCTGACATTTCCTTTTGATCTAATATGTGATCATTTTTTGTGACTATCTCACGTGCTCTTAAAAGAAGGTATATATATTCTGTGTATATATAAGGATACAGTGTTCCGTATTTAAGATTTGCCTTATTATGTTCTTTAGATCTTCTGTATACATTTCTTCATTTTTGTTCATTTGGTTTGTGGTGTACCTAGAGTGATGTGTTAGTCTACTATCGATAGTATGTTTCTGTCTTCTGTATTCTGTAATTTCTGCTTTACTTAGGAGATTGGTCTTATCTGGTACATAGATATTGGTTATTATTATATTTTACTGTGAATGATCACTTTATAAAGTTCCTTCTTTGTCTCATTTATTATTTTTTGGCCTGAAACCTACTTTGATCTCAGGATTTCAACTCCTACTTTGTTTCCATTTGCCTGGTGTATCTTTGCCCATTTTTAACAGGTGATTTAAAGTTTTTATATTCTGTCTTCTAGTAATGATGAAAGCCTGGGTTTTATTTGTGCTGCTTGTTGAATTTATTTATTTCCTTTTTGGTGGTAAGGATGTGTGTAGGGATGTAGACTCAAGTGGCTACCATTATCTCCTAGACCAACAATCTGATCTTCCTATTTTTAGTATAAATCTCTGTTGTTGTACTAGCCATATGATAAGCATGCATTTTTTTCTCCATGGAATCACTCAGTCCAGATAACGTATGCAACTTGTGATAGGTGGCTGTAGGTTATTCAAGTTCCATTTTAAACTTTTTTTGTCCCCCTTCCTTGTTAAATGAGGGTATTAGCTTCAACTTGAAAATTTCATGAATATGTGGTTCATCATACATTTGATGAATAGGGACTAAAACACCTTGTCTTTTTTTGTATCTGTACTTGTCATTTAGCATCTACTCAATGTGACTTTGGCTTTTACTTAGATATTGTTAGAAGCTACTGCCATTGGATTTTGCCTTCACCATGGCAATTTAATATTTTGGTGGTCTGTATTCAAGTGACAAGATTGACAGTTCTTGGCATATTTTTTATGTATATAAAGGTTTATCCTTTGGCTAATGATCATATCAATTACTCAGATATAGCCAAAATGTCAGGTCGAGTAGATTGTGGTATATTCAGTCTGAGTTACCTCATTTGATTGATTCTTAGTAGGACAACCTCTTTGGTTCAAATGGTTTTTATGATAGTTGGAATTTTAAGATGTCACTCTTCCATTGTGATCATAATTAACTATCATTTAAAAAGTAATAGAATACATTGTCTTTTATAAAATTAGAACACTTCAATAAATCTAATGTACTGTTGATTTCAGCTGGAACCTTACTGTAGTCAACCATTATTATGAGTTTTGTGTGTCTGGAGGAGTTTGAAGTTTCTTCCCCCCCGCCCCCCGCTTTTTTTTTCTTTTTAGAAAGAGAGGGTGAGCTGGGGAGAGGGACAGAGGAGATAGAGTCATTATTTTTATTTTGAGAGATAGAGCACGCATGAGTGAGCGCTAGTGGGGGAAGGGCAGAGAGAGAAGAAGACAGGAGACAGAATCCCAAGCGGGCTCCGCGTTGTCAGTACAGAGCCCCATATGGGACTTGAATCTGGAGATCATGACCTGAGCCGAAATCAAGAGTTGGACACTTAACCGAGCCACCCAGGTGCCCTGAGAGAGAGAATCTTAAGCATGTTCCACGCATAGATCCCATGACCTTGGATCTTGACCTGAACCAAAATCAACAGTCTGACGCTTAACCCACTGAGCCACCTAGGAGCCCCTGGGGGAGTTTGAAGTTTCAGATTAAAATGGCTCAGTGATTCCTAGGAAGAAATAAAGAAGATAGGAATCTGTTGTATGTACCAGTGAAATACTTGAGTTTCAAATATAAAGAGAAAATTTTAACATACTTCCACTTTAAAAGAACTGGTTACATAAATAATGATAATATTACAGCAGCTAACGTTTATTGAGTATTTACCGTGTGCTGGGCCTTGTTCTAAGTGCTAACACATGTGGTACTCTTAATCTATACAACAGAATCCATTTTACAGAAGAGAAAAAGAGGGCATCAGTGCTTTAGTAATCTGCCCAGGATCACGCATCTGGTAGGTGGTGAAGTTGGAATTCAAATCCAGGTAGTCTGGTTGCAGACTGCATGCTCTTAATCACTGTGTTGTTCTGCACGTGAGAAAGGTGGATTAGTGTCGGACTTCTCATCGGTGGCACAGGAAGCTAGAGGACAGCCAAATGTCTTTTGCGAAGTGTGTCATTTGTTTGTCACTGCCATACACTTTGTGTATGTAGAATTCAGAATTATATTCTCCCTGAACCCTCTGTGAGAAAAATAAATGAGGAAAAAGATCTCAAGGTAGAAGTCTTGAAATTTATAAAATCTGTCAAAAGTAAAAATGTTCTAAAGGGGGTGATATGGGAGACGTGAAGGTTAACTTATCTTGATGGGATTGCTTAGTTATTGATACAGTATCAGAGAAATACCAATTAATCATAACGATGAGGATGGGAAGTGAATTGAAGAGTACAACAGAAAGCTTCCAATAATGGAGAAAAAAATGTGGAGAAATCAACCAAGCCAGTAATAATAAGAAAGCAAAGAAGAAGAAGAAAACCCATGAAATAGTAGAAAGAAAATAAGATGGAGGGAATGACATGAAATGTATGTCTGTCATCACTAATTATGAGTTGAAATGTCCTAAAAAAGTTACACAGTGGTGGGGGTGAGGAGGGTATTAATTAAATGACAAAGAAAAGTTGAAAATGAATGATTGGGCAGAGATAAACTAGGAGAATGCAAATAAAATATAGCAAAAGTGGTAATATTAATGCCAGAAGTGGAATTGGCAGGTCATATGGTATTTACATTTTTAATTTTTGAAGGGCCTTCATGGCTGTTGTCTGTAAAGGTGTCACCAATTTACATTCCCATCCAGACAAAGAAAAAATCAGGATCAAAAGCACTAAATAGATACTGTGTATTTATAAGTTGCAGTTCTTGAAGACGTAGAATAATCACAAACATTTTTTAAATTGAGGTATAATTAACATATAACCTATTAATTTCAGATGTATAACCTAATGTTTCAATATTGGTATATATTGTGAAATGATCCCTTTGAGAAGTTTAGTTAACATCTATTGCCACATAGTTATAAATTTGTTTTTCTTGAGATGAGAACTTTTAAGAGCTACTGTCTTAGCAACTTTCAGGTATGAAATGTAGTATTTATATATTAACTACAGTCCCTGTGCTGTACATTACATCCCCAGGACTTACTTATTTTATAACTGGCAGTTTTTACCTTTTGACCACTTTCACCCATTTTGCCCACCCCCACTTTTATTCTTGCCTTACCAATCTGTTCTCTGTTTCTATGAGTTTTTTTTTTTTTTTTAGGTTCTACATGTGAGATCATATGGTATTTTGGTATTTGTCTTTGTCTGACTTAGTTCACTTAGCATGATGCCCTCAAGGTCCATCCATGTTATTGCAGATGGCAAGATTTCCTTCTATTTAATGGCTGTCCATTTTTTAATCAGATTGTTATTTTTTCTATTGAGTTGTAGGAGTTCTTTATATATTTTAGATATTAACCGCTTATCAAATACATGATTTGCACGTGTTTTCTTCCACTTAGCAGGTTGCATTTTCATTTTGTTGATGATTTCTTTTGCTGTGCAGAACACAAACCTTTATACAGCACAGCAAGGACCATAACCATAGAGCATTTGTAGAGAATGAACAAAAGCTCCAAGAAATACAACTTAATTAGAAGACAGTCCTTGTGAGAATTTAAAATACCCCTTTCAGAATTTAACATATCAAGAAGACAAAACACAAATAACAATACAGAAAATTTGAATAATGTAGTCAACAAGCTTGATTTTGGGATTCATTGGGATTCCAGTTTGAGAACATATTTGAAGATGTGTTGCAGCCAACAGAGTGAGATGTAAGATGGGAAGTGGGAGAAATGGTGGAGCTAATCTGGGATTCCAGTGTTAACAGGAGGAAAGTTGAGGAGCATTTCGGGAAAGCATCTCATCCATGTTAGAACTGGAAGTTGGTGGGATCTTGGACTTATACCTTAAAAAAATTGAAATGGGTTTCAAGAAATAGTGTGACATAGTATGATTATGAAACTGAGACATGTTAGGGACATGGGGCAGAAGGCCTGTGTATCTTCTCCAACGGAAGGATAAAACAGAAGAACTGCAAAAAAGTCACATTACAAATGTGAGTGACATAGAATGTCACATGAGTTGGAGTGTTTGATGAAGTGTATGAAAGAATCCATTTGAACTAGACCCTGGAAATACTTTATTTGGGAGTGTGTGGGTAATGCACTTTGGCTGTGCAATGAGCTATATTTACGGAATCTGGATGTAAGTACTGTTGTTTTTCACCTTAAAAGGTCTGCTTTATAGACGGAGCACAAGAAGGTATCTTCCTTATGTTCATGAAACATTTAAAAATTTTTAACTTTTTTTGTTACAGACAAAACTTATGGGTGACTAAAAAGCTCAGAGATTTTACAGATTTCATTGTGATTTAAAATACTAATGGAAATCAACAAAATGTTGAACAAAAAATGGGTACTTGGAGATGTAAAGTTCTTCCTTAAAAAAACAAAAACAAAAAAACCTCTGAAATTTAAAATTGGTGTTACAAATCCTGTAGAACTATGCTGTCCAGTATGGTAGTGACTAGCACACACATGTGGCTAAGTTAAGTTAATTTAAAATTAAAAATTCTACTTTTTGGTGGTACTGGGCTCATCTCCTGCCCTTACTAGCCACGTGTGGCAGGCCGCTGCCAACTTGGATGTTGCAGGTACAGAACATTTCCGTTCTGGTAGGAAGTTCAATTGAACAACTCTGACGTAGAAAGTCCTTCAAAAGAGGACACTTTATAGACTTACGTGACATAGCTAAGCTGGGAGCTGGCGGGAAAGCATTTAATAACTTGCATTATTTATAATAAAAAAGACTGAAAGTAAGTGAACTAAGTACTCAAGATAGTAGAAAAACAAGAAAATAAACCAAAAGGAAGAGAATGAATTTTTTTAAATGCTGAAAATAATGATAGACATAAAATAAAATATGCCAGAATTGAGTAATAAGTAGAGATTCTGGGGTTATCTGGGTGGCTCAGTCAGTTAAGTGTCTGACTTTTTGATTTCAGCTCAGGTCATATCTCAAGGTTCCTGGGATAAGAGTGTGGAGCCTGCTTGGGATCCTGTCTCTCCTTCTTTCTCTGCCCCTTTCCTGCTTGCACGCTTGTGCACTGTCTCTCAAAATAAACTTTAAAAAAAGTAGAGAGTCTGAACAGACTATAACTTTTTAAAAGGAAATTTAAAAAGTATTAGTCACCTTATCGAGATGGCATTTCAGCTGAATTATATTTACCTTTTAAAGAATAGATTGTACTGCTGTTTATTCCAATCAATAATGGATAGCTTCTCAGTATATTTTTCTGAAGCTAGTATAGTCTTATACTGATACTTCGTAAAGGTAATTTTTAAAAAGACCAGTTTTTAGATACACAAATTCTGTTTTTTTAAATGTTTATTTATTTTTGAGAGAGACAGCGTGTGAGCATGGGAGGGGCAGAGAAAAAGAGAGCCACAGAATCCGAACCAGGCTTCAGGTTCTGAGATGCGGGCATAGAACTCGAAGTGGGGCTTGAACCCATGAACACTGAGATCGTGCCTGAGCCAAAGTCGGACACTTAACTGCCTGAGCCACCCAGGCACCCCTAGATACAAAAATTCTAAATAAGATTTTAGCTAACATAATTATATACTAGTAAAAGAATAGCATTTTCTTGCAGTGCAAAGATAGCCATAGGAAACCTATCAACATAATTTATTCTGTCAACAGATTAAAGGAGAAAAGCCATGTGAATCTATTGGTGGATGCTGAAAAGGCATTTGATAAAATAAATTAAAACAAGTGTAATAAGAATTAGGAAAGAAACTACTCCACTTATGGGAGTAATCATAGCACCTGCCACAGAGGGTTGTTGTATTTAATGAATTAACACATGTTAAAATGCTTAGAGCAGTGTCTAGCACATAGAGATTATTCAATGTTACCTCTTTTTATTAAACATGATACAGTTGATGTGCAAAAAAAAAATTGGCAAATATTGTATCGAGTGGTAAAACATTTTGATTAAAATTAGGAACAAGACAGAGTTGTGCTCTTCTATATGCAGAATCACTTGTAAGGTTGTATCATTTTTCTAATACAGTAAAAGTAGAAAATGAAGTGACTGATACAAATACTAAAAGAGGAGGCCAAATACTTTAAGTTACAAATTATATGATTTACATATGTACAAAACCCAAGAGACTATGAAACACTAATTAAAATACTCAGAGCTAAATTTAACAAAATGGTTCTGTAGCAGGAAAATGAAAAAAAAAATGGTTCTATCTTTAAGTTAGAATATAAGGAAAGTCAAATCAGATCTCAGTAAAATTTGTCAACATTTCTAAACTTAACATATGAATTTCATTAGTTCTAGTTAGAAGCCTAGTGCACGATTTTATGAAATTGGATAATATTAAAGTTTATATGTAGAATATATTTCTGAAACTACCCAAGAAAATATGCTATATATTTAATCCTATTTTTGCTAATAGTCCCTTTACATTTTCCTTCCTATAAGCACATATTTGTGTGGAGAAGTTTGAAGAAGAAAACAATCTTAACGTGTTGGTGGCATTTTCTCCCTTAACCTCAGTGTAGACGGGGATCCCTGGAGAGTTAGAAGTATGATCAAATACTGTTTCTTCATATATTTTTGACTCTTTGACTTGTTCCAAGGAATACATTTTACTTACCATTTTTAATCTAATATAGAAAAGGTAATAGAAAAAAGCTTAATGATTTCTCACTGAAGTTGAAATCTGATTTTAGGTAAATTGGGATTAAAAGCATATCATTGATTGATTTAGGAGATTGTAAAGAAATATCTCATATTTTTTTTTATATATACTAAAAACTGAAATGTATTTTCTTTTAGCTTTCCTGAACATTTGGTGCTTTCTATAATGGAATGATTAATTTTTAACTCAGAAGCTCTGAGAAGAATTTTTTTTCTTTCTTTGTTTCTTTTTCTTCTTCTTCTTCTTTTTTTTTTTTAAATCTCTCTGTCAAAGGTATGCAACCACTCATGTATTCGGTTCAGGAAGCATTAAATGCCAGACCATGGTGGATTCGTGTGGGAACTGACATTTGTTATTACAAGTAAGTATTCTAAGAATATTGACATCAGCTGACAGAAGGGGATCTTAACTTGATTCTGTTTCAGTTTAAAGATTAGAAACTAGAGTCATTATTGCATTATTTGAACTGTGGTGATATACTTTACTGTTATCTCTAACAGAGTCCTTTAAAATTTGAGATTCATTGAGGTGGTAAATTTAGTAGAAATAAAACCTGTCCTATAGACAGACAGACTTAATCCAAATCTTGTCTCCACCAGTTAGATAGCTATGTGTCCTCAACTTTCTTAGCTTTTAAGCCATGTAAACTTCATTGAATAAACGGAAATTAGGAATTCTAGGAAATAATTTGCAGTGGCTTTTTGTTGTTCTGATGATATTAAGTATAATTCTTTTCTGCATACAAATATTTACCTCATCTTAGTTTCCAGAATATTTTACCTGGAGGTATATCCCATAGTTACCTTACGTCAGTTTATACAGTTCAATTTGACCTCAGATAGGTCATCTACTTAATCAAGTTAGAAATCAGTGCTCGAAATCACTTACTGCTTCAGTGGAATGATTGGATTATTCTGCAACTTCACGTCTAAGTAATCTGGGATTATCATATCCTTTGCTTCTCATTTTTACTGTTTCTGCATGTAATATATTTCTAGATAACTTCCTCCACTGAAGTCATTTGACCTCCCTGTGTTTTCTCTGTTATTAATCTTAATCCTGACATTTTTGTTTAGTGGATTTTGAATTTTTATCTTGGGTTTAAGTAGCACTAATATTCCTTCAGAAATCAGAAGATTCTGACTCTAGGTTTTAGAAAAACCTGCATCTTAAGTGCTATTACTTTCTGAGAAAGACAGTGTTCCTTGGAATTCATCTCAGTAGGATTTCCCCCTTACTTGTATTAGCAAAATCAATAGTAAATGAGGGATAGAAATATAAGATTATATGCATTTCATCTGTACTTGTATAAATTTCTTATTTCTTTTACTGCTAGGCTAACATAAAAATACTCTTACTTATCTCTTTCTCATAAAGTTGGAATAGAAATAATCAATCAATGAATGTTTTTCTTTTCCACATTATCAAGTGAATGGTTGTAACATGACAGGTGGTGGTTCTGTTCTGTGTAAGGGGGATGGCGAGGATTTTCATTTGTTTAGTTTTTGTTTTTTTCTTTTGGCTACTTCCAGATCTGGAACTGGAATTCAGGTCAATTCAACAGATGCCTATTAACTGTTTTCTGTGCAGCAAGCACTACTTGCTTTCCTGAAGCCTGAAATCCAGATAGTGAAGATAAAATCTACTATTTTTGCATGTGTCTTAACTTTTCATGTGAGCTAAGTCCTTGGATGCTTGTTTGTTTCATTTGCAAAATGAGAGTATAAGGACTTCCACCAGTATATAAGAGAATGTCACTTATAAAATATATAGCTCTAATGTGGGGTTATCGACGCCTCTCTGATTAGATGTTAAACTTTTGGGGGAAAAGAGTCGGCAAGGACTAGCCCTGGAACTTGTTTTTGTGTTTTTGTCAGCCCACAGCACCTTGTCATTGAGTATTCAAGATATAGTGGCTAAGTGAATGAAGACTATACTGGTTTGAAAATACCGTTCATGTTTATGTGTGTGCAAGTAAATCTAGTTGTTGGTCATGGATTTTCTTCAGTTCATGACTTAAATAATAGAAGATGATCTGAAATTTTAGAGATTAGGTTGGTTGATAGACAATCTTTAGGCCATCAAATGTCAGTGATACTTAAAGTCTGGAAAGTAATGTGTAGTTTTAAAAACTTTTTATTATGGAAATCTTCAAACATTTGTAAGAGTAAGCAATAGGATAATGTATTCCTCACCCAGTTTCAACCGTTATCAATACATGTTTAGCTTTGCTTTAGGAATACTTTCACTCCTACCTCCACACTGAATTTTTTTTAATAAAGATTTTTTTTTTTTTTTTAATTTTAGAGGGAGCGCAAGCTGGGGAGAGGGACAGAGAGAGCAAGAATCTTAAGCAGGCTCCATGCTCATTGCAGAGCCTGATGCGGGGCTCTGTCTCAACTGTGAGATCGTGACCTGAGCCAAAATCAAGAGTCAGCTGCTCAATTGAGGGAGCCACCCAGGCACCCCACACTGAATTTTTAAAAGCATTTCCAGATATCATATTTATCCATAAATACTTCAAAGAGTGAGTGGGAGAGGGGCAGAGAGAGAGGGAGACACAGAATCCAAAGCAGGCTCCAGGGTCAGCACAGAGCCCAGTGTGGGGCTCGAACTCATGAACCACGAGATAAGTACCTGAGCCACAGTCATATGCTAAATCTGACTGAACCACCCATGTGCCCCTAGAGATTTTTTTTTTTAATTTTTTGTTATTTTTGAGAGCACGTGAGTGCAAGTAGGGGAAGGGCAGAGAGAGGGGAGGGGATCCAAGCGGGCTCTGAGCTGACAGCAGAGGGCCTGATGTAGGGCTCAAAGTCAGGAACAGTGAGATCATGTCAGGAACAGTGAGATCATGACCTGAGCTGAGGTCAGATGCTTAACCAACTGAGCCATCCAGGCACCCCATATCTCTTAGAGATTTTTTAAAGACCGTCTAACCATAATGCTTTTATCACACTTAAGAATATTCTGTAATACAATAAAATACCCAGTCATTGTTCAGACTTCCCCAATTGTCTCATAAGTGTTGTTTTAGAGTTTCAGCATGTTTGTTTGTTTGTTTGTTTGTTTCAACATTAGGTCCCCCCCTTTTTTTTCTGTTATTTCTCCTTTATTTGTTGGAGAAACTGGGTCATCTGTCATGCCAGAGTTTCCACATTTGGGGTTTTGTTGATTGCATGCCTGTGGTGATAATGAATTCTACTATCTCACTGATTGCCTATAAACTAGTAGTTAGATTTAGAAGCTTGATCAACTTCAGGTTTGATTTTGGCAAGAATACTTCATAGATGGTGCCGTGAATTCCTATTGCCTTACGTCCGGAAACATATCATGTCTGGTTCTTTCTTTCTTTTTTTTTTTTTTTGTAGCCTTAAGATTGATAGTGAATTTAGGTATTGTCCCCTGATCCATCTGCTTTAAAGATGGTCATTAGCCTTCCATCTAATGGTGGTAGTAACCATTGATGATAATTGGCCAAGATCCGGTAATGTGTATGGTAACAAGGAATTAGGTTCTAAGCTTTTCATTGATGAGGAGTCTCAGCTCCATTTGATAGTAAATTCAGAAATGAAAACTCATGTTGGCTGATAGCATTTATCTGATTCAGTAGTACCAACTCTAATTTGTATAGAATATTTAAGCTAACCTTATAAACCGTGTGTTTCCTCCCACCCGAAGTTCTGTTTCATAAAGAAGTAAGGAGATTCAGAACTTTTGTGTGGAAGAAGTAAACAGGTTTTGTGCTTTTCTATTGCAGAAATCACTTCTCAAGAAGTTCAGTTGCTGCAGGTGGGCAAAAGGGAAAATCCTACTATACAATTACATTCACTGTCAATTTTCCACATAAAGATGATGTTTGCTACTTTGCTTATCACTATCCATACACATATTCAACTTTACAGGTGAGAACTCATTAAGTTATATTATGGCTCTTATTGTGCTCTATGCATATGTGTCAGATAATTGGGAGAAGACGGGTTTTAATTAAATATCTTAATAAAATGAAAAGATCCGGTGCTGAATATTTTAGAAAATAATACCATGTTTGTTGAAAACATTAAAGGGAGTAAAATGGGAATGTAGTCTTTATTTTTATTTAGTAGAAATACTAAGGAAATTTTAAAAGATTTTTACTCTCCACCTTTTTATAGAAATCTGTAGTTCTCTAAGATTCCATGATGTACACATATTAACTAGGTGAGACTTCCACTTGTTTAATGAAAGGCATTGAATCTCATAGAAAATCTAGCAATAGAAAAATGTAAGTTTTTCTGTGGGGAATTAATTTCTTTTAGTGGTTTGGTGTGGAGTTCTAGATCCAGATTCTTTAGAATTTAAGATGTAAGAGTTGTTTTGTGAGTTCTTTTGAGATGTTTGAGTACTTACATTGTAAAACGAAACTAAAAAATTAGTCAAGTAGTTACTGTGGTAGATTTTTTTCTTCTTAGTACAGAAAGTCTTTTGTAATAATTATGGATCAAAGAGGTATGATCGGTTTACCCAGAGAGAGATTGGAACACTATGATTAGAAACAAGCTTCCAAATTATTAGGGGAAAAGAAGAGAAACATACTCCACTGAACAGAAGAGAGAGCAAAGCTTAGAACACTCAGTGTGGCTGACTTGGTTTTAATAAAAGTTACAACTTACAATAAAGGTGTTATCAGTTATCTTTCCATGCTGAATAATACAGCATCAAAGTATATAGTGCTGTTACACATAGGGTTACATATTATTGTTCTTTACTGATGTGACCTTTTTAGTACATTTTAAATTCCCCTCCTTTTGCCAGTGCTGCTGCCACAACCTTTCCAGCCATTATTGCTGTCTCTCATCTGGACTTCTGCCACCTCTTCTAACTGGTATTCTAGAATTCACTTCTGTCCTCTTTCCTCCTTTCCCCACACTGGAGCAGGAGGGCTTCGTGATGGGCTTCTTAGTGATTTCTTTTGCCATTTTTATGAAGTCTGAGATTCTTACTGTGGTTCATTTCTATCATTTCCCTACTATTTGTAACAATTTTTGTCATGTCCTCATACTGTTTGCACTATTACTTAATATTTGTCTCTAAATGGGCCTAAAATAACTCTTTAAAGTTTATCCTCATCCTTGGTTAATATCCATGGTATTAACTCACAGTAAAAAATATACCTGTTCATTTTTTAAATGGTTACGATATGTCACTTCATTATCTAAATTACCAGTATGCGTATATATGCTGCTCCTTGTGAAAGAATGGCCTGTGAGGCCCTTCAGTCTGTGTTAAGTCTCTGTTTCTCACTCTTCCCGGTCTGGCTGCAATGAATTTTTGTCAGTCCTGTAAGATGCCCTTCCTCTTTCTTACATCATGGTCTTCCCATATACCTTCCTTCTTCCTGCCACACTCCCCTCTGCCCTCCTCACTCATCCTCTGGATCTTGGTTTGAATGTAACTTCTTTTAGGAGACCTTTCCACACTGTCGAGATTCAGCTAGGCTCCCCACTCCTGATGACAAGCTCTCACAGCACTCTGTATTTTTCCAAAGGTAGGGTATATTCATTCACACATCCCCGGGCAGTGTCCCTCACAGAAACAGTGGGCACATAGTCATTTGTGATTATGTGAATGAACATAGGCAAAAGTTTAGAAACCAAGTATCTTAAAAAAAAAAAAAAGGGACTGAACAGTTTATTTATGGGATAACCATACATTAAAACCATTAAAACTTGTGTTTTCAAAAGACACATATTTCACTTGTTGAATGATCTGATATAGTGTTTGTAATGATGCACATATGTGTGTGTGTGTAAATTATTAAGTGATAAAAGCAGGTTACATTGGTATTTGTTAGTAGTAATCTAGGTGATGCAGTTATGGGTGTTTAAAATTTTTTCTTTGTACTTTCTGTGTCTTCTAGACATTTTACATTGAACCTGTATGAATCTTGAAATCAGGAAAAGTTGTTAAAAAATTTTTGTGCTACATACCCCATTCTGCTGGTCTACAGTCACTTATAATTTCAAAATTCAAAAGGCTTTGAAAACCAAAAGCTTTCTCCTAGCCCATTTGGCAGCCTGGCCTGAATTGATGTGAGCTTATTTAGAATATTGATCCCGCTTTGAGTGACTCCTCACATGTTTTGCTGCAGAAATAATGATGGGCTTATTACAGGCTGCTACGGCCACCCCCATTGGGGGTTTGCAGAATTAATGGTGTATGCATTGTAGCTATGCCCTTTCTCAGCTGCCCCAAATAACTGATGTTTGAACTACCTCTGGCTCCCTGAGGGTTTCAGAGAAGGGATTAGGAATCTGATTCGCTTTTAGTTATGTCGAGATCTGGATACATTTATTTCTATTTATCTTAGGGAGTTTTTAAATGATTGTATACTTTGCTTTTAAATTTTTATCAAGATGCATCTTCAAAAATTGGAATCAGCACACAATCCTCAGCAAATCTATTTTCGAAAAGATGTGTTATGTGAAACCCTGTCTGGAAACACCTGTCCCTTGGTGACTATAACAGCAATGCCAGAGTCTAATTATTATGAACATATCTGTCAATTCAGTAAGTCTGTCTTCTTCACTCAAAATGCCAATTATTCTTATTTTCCTTTGCTTCATATATGTTTTGTAAGGGCAACAGGACTAGAACAGGCATCAGAAGTCTGGGGTTCTAGTCTCGGTCCTATTACTGCCCAGCCCTTGGCCTCAGTTTCCTCATCTCAGAAATGAGGGAGCTGCATGAGATTATCTCTGAGGTCTCTTTTGATATGAATATTCTGTAGTTCTTACCTTTGTTGTGTAACACAACAAAATGTTTTAAGAGTTCATATGATAATACCATTAATTAAAAAATTTACAACTAATTTTGTTTATAAATCAAACCACCAGAAACCCATCATGTGCTTTGATGCTAGCACCAAATAGCTGGTTGGTTTTTCCTGACATTTATATGTTTAAAATTGCCTCAGATGTACAACTGTGATAGGAAAATGAGAAAGCGCCCTAATTTTGATAAGAAGGTGAGGTGTTTCAGGAAAGAAAAATAGCTTGATATGCCTGAAAACACGAGCAGGTGAGCAGAGTGGTCACATTGTAGACCTGTGTATCGAAGTGCATAGTGAAACTGTTTTTCTTTGTTCATCTTTGAACAGATATACTTTATCTGTGCTTAGCATAGCAACTGTAAAACAGGGGTAAAATGATATTTTCCTACTTTCCTCATGACTTCATGAAAAATAAATTTATATTTAAAACTTCCCCAATACTTGTTCTTTATAAAAGCAAGATTATATAAAAGAACTAATTTTATATGTTAGATTAACCATTGGAAAATAAAACTCAAATACTATTTATTGTGTTGCGTTCATATTATGAACTCCTTTAGGACATGGCTTATATATGGGTTTTGTGTATCTGTTTTTTTCTGTAGGGCCTAGTGCAGTGCTCAGATACAGTAGGTGCACAGTGAGTTTTAGTATGAATTTATATCAGAACTCACAATTGAGTAGAAATATTTCTATATTCCCAAACATCATACAGACTCTTAGTAGCTGTTCATTTTAATTTGAAATTTTATGTGTACTTTAGGAAATCGCCCTTACGTTTTCTTGTCTGCTCGGGTCCATCCTGGAGAAACTAACGCAAGTTGGGTAATGAAAGGAACATTGGAGTATCTCATGAGTAATAACCCTACTGCTCAGAGCTTACGAGAATCCTATATTTTTAAAATTGTCCCTATGCTAAATCCAGATGGTGTCATCAATGGAAAGTAAGTTAAGCAATCATTATAGAAATATTATAGGTTATGTGCCTATCCTGTGTGTAAACTTGTCAAAATAATAGCATCCAGGTTAATTTGGAAAACAAATTGAGTGATGTTTCTAGAATGAAGAAATTTTTGGTGGGGAATTCATCTAAGATGAATTTTTAAATGAAAATACATTTTATGTATCAGTATGATATTTTGAGAATTTCTGTATTCCATGAGAGTATGATTTCATGTCTTGCTTGAATTGTTTTAGAAAAATCACAATGTCAGGATATAAGAATACATAAATAAGGTCTTTAACATAACTTCTTATATTCCTTTTTGTTTGTCAGTGGCATGATCTTGAGTTGATCTAAGATTTAGAATCTCCTGGGATCTCTTTCTATTGATATGGAATATTGGCTCTATCTGCTGACCTCATCCTGATAGGAGGTGGTGTAGTTTTGACAGAAGGAATTCTTTAGACTGGAAATAATGGAAGATAACTTCTTTTTAGGTGGAGATGGCTTATGGTTAGTGCAGTTTAATTTTCGTGGGAATTAGAAAACTCTGTTTCTGAAAGATGGGAATTTGGTCTTGCTGTCATGAGCGTCTCCAAAGCTGAGGATACCATATTTTATTTATTCACTAAATGTAGCATGAATATTTCTCACATTTTAGGAAGTTTTTGAATGAAAAAACCAGAATAATTTATTTTTAGGTAATACGTTATGGAATTAAAATGGCATTGTATGTCTAGTTTTAATTCAGAAACATATTGACCAGTTAGAATTCTGTTTACATTTCTGTTACCACCTTCTGATAGCTTGCTTAAATTTCTGCTCTGCTTTAGTACTTACTACCTGAAATAAGTGAAAATGTATTTGAATTTTTACAAGAATGTAGACTTTTGGGGCACCTGGATGGCTCAGTCGGTTGAGTGGCTGACTCTTGAGTTCAGCTCAGGTCATGATCCCAGGGTTGTGAGATCGAGCCCCATGTCACGTTCCACACTGAGCATGGAGCCTGCTTAGGATTCTCTCTCTCTCCCCCTGGCACTCTCCTTCTCTCTCTCTGTCTCTCTCAAATAAAAATAATAGTCAAAGAATGTAGACTTTTCACATGTACCTTTCTTAGGAGGGCCCAGCCCAGATAGTACTTTTACATAATAACTAATACAATTGAAGTTCACGGTGTTGGAGTATAACAAATGATTATTATGAAATCACAATGGAAAATAGGACCATTAGTAAATTTTAGAGAGTCTGGAATAAGACCCCAGAATTGAGAATTAATTTTTTTCTATAGCTTGAAAATGTTGACCTAAAAATGTGAAAGCTTGCCACAGTTAAATGCATGTAACACAAGATCTTGCATGAAGCAAATACTTTATAAGTGTTTATTTAGTAACTAGTATATTTACTGGAATAGAATCATAAAATTAAATATAGGTAAGAGTTTATCAGTACTAATGTTTGTGTTTATATTGTGTAGTCACCGCTGTTCTTTAAGTGGAGAGGATCTGAATAGACAGTGGCAAAGTCCAAATCCAGATTTACATCCTACAATTTACCATGCTAAGGGGCTGCTACAATACCTGGCCGCTGTGAAGCATTTACCACTGGTAAGTATTTGTACTTTATCTAGTCACAGAAATGATTTTGTTAGTTAATGACTCAGTATATTCTGGTTATAAAAGCTAAGTGTTAATTTCAAAAGGAATTTTTTACAAATATCTTCTTCTGTTATTAATTACGTGTGTAATTCATACACTGCATTTGTATTCTTATTTTGTCAGGTTTAATTTTTAGTGTTCCCCTGAGCCCTTTCCTTATCTTTTTTTGTCTATGAATATTGGTAACTCCTGGTTTTAAGTTTTAGGTATTGAACTTCACTGTTTGAATAGCAGTAAGGTAACAGGATGTGTCTTCCAAGTTCTCAAACTGGTACAAGCTTATTTCTGAGTTTGCTAGTGAACTCTGAAGCGAGTAAGTCTCGAGTATACACATGAGAGAAGGTGTGGGCACAGTGCTGAACACTACCGGACTGCGTATATATTCTGCCTCTGTTCTCAGCAGCTTTTGCATAGAATGTCCCGTTATATTATTGTTTGAATGAGGTAATCTTCCTCTGGGAAAGATAGGAAAACTTTGCAGAAGGTGAACATTGACATGCAGGCCTGTTCTTCATTTTTCATTTTAAAAATGCTGCTCTTAAAAATTAAATTGAAACCATACTACCCTTTTCTCAATTGTGTTTTTCATGAGCGCATTGTCTTTCTTTCAAATTACCTAAATTTTCAAATAACCCTTGGATCAGTGATGACCGCTGCTGTAGATTTGACCTATGACTGAATTTATTATTTTTTAAATTGTGAATAGTAGAGGGGGCGCCTGGGTGCCTCAGTCGGTTAAGCGTCCGACTTTGGCTCTGGTCAAAATCTTTCACTCCGGGAGTTCGAGTCCCTCATCGGGCGCTGCACTGACAGCTCAGAGCCTGGAGCCTGCTTTGGATTCTGTCTCCCTCTCTCTGCCCCTCCCCCGCTCACACTCTATGTCTCAAAAATAAATACAAATAAATTGTGAATAGTAGGTATGTTAGAGTGGAACTCGTGGCTTGATGCAGGCCCTAGAAAGGATTTAGCCATTCTAGAATTAATCATAGATCCTTTCCAGAACTAGATACTATTACTTTCATTAGTTCTACTTATTAAATGGTGGCTCTGTTACAATGAAAGGGCAAAGACACACAGAGCTATTTATTGTCTTGTTATTAACTTGCTTTATTTGGAAATATATGAATTTGGAGGTTTTTAACTTTCAAAATATATTTTCAAGGTTTATTGTGATTATCATGGCCACTCCCGAAAGAAGAATGTATTTATGTATGGCTGCAGCATCAAAGAGACAGTATGGCATACCAGTGATAATGCAGCTTCATGTGATGTCGTGGAAGATGTAGGATACAGGGTAATTATCACAGATAAGTCTGGACTTTGGGGATTTCAAACACGTATAACACTACAGAAACTAATGTAACATATCCCAGCCACTCAGACTCTGCAAGTGTTGCCATTTTGCCATTTTTTATTGCAGATTGTTTCATGTTAAATAGTCTAAAATTTTTGCTTTTCGTATTTAGATTTTAATCTGTTGGGAATTTATTTTTGTGTGAGAGTTGGGGATCTAATTTTAGTGTCCCCATATATAACCAGTTGTCTCAGCACCATTTATTAAACAGTACATCCTTCCTGTGCCGATTTATAAAGCCATCTGTTACGTACCATGTTTCCACACCTCTGGGTATGTGTTGAGGTATGCCCAAGACTGAAGGAAGATCTTACTGCGTCACATCTTATGTGCTTTCCATTAAGGGCACAGTGGCTTTCCTACTGTATTTGCACCTAAACAAAACACCCCAGGTTTTTTTCCCAAAAGCATTTTGATAGCATACCACTCACTGCCCTGAGCAGAAATTCAAAGGCACATTTTCTTTTTTGGTGTCCTCTCTCTTCTTCCCCTTTCCCAAATAAATAAAATGACTGTGCTTACATTTACATTGGCCATCTAATTATTATTGTTTTGAAAATAACTCTTTTACAAATATATTGAAAAAACATTTTTTTAATTGTGTGATAATTAAAAACTTGCATCAGATTTGTTGGTTTTTTTTTTTTTTTTTAAATGCCTTCTGGGTTTTGAGGCTTAGAAATCTTATCCAAAGATTTAAAAAATAAAGTTCCATGTTTATTGTTTTTAATTTCCTTTTGAAATTTTACTTGCTAATTGTTAAGTTTAAATTCTTAATCCAGTTAGAACTGCACTATTAAGAGTGACTTCAGCTTGTTTTTCTCAGTGGCTCTCCAGTGGTGCCAGCAGTTAGTGGGTGATCACTCTTCTCTCCACTAATAATAATTAAAAAAAATGTTTATTGGGGCACCTGGGTGACTCAGTCGGTTAAGCATATTCTTTGGCTCAGTCACGATCTCACAGTTGATGAGTTTGAGCCCTGCATCAGCTCTGCTGACAGCTCAGAGCCTGGAGCCTGCTTTGGATTCTGTGCCTTCCTCTCTCTCTGCTCCTCCCCTGCTCGAGCTGTGTGTGTGTGTGTGTGTGTGTGTGTGTGTGTGTGTGTGTGTGTGAGAGATTCACTCACTCTCTCTCTGTCTCTTTTTTGAGCATGGGAGGGCAGAGAGAGAGAGGTAGAGAGAGAATCCCAAGCAAGCTCAGTGCAGAGTCCGACACAGCACTCGATCCCAGGAACCGTGAGATCATGACCTGAGCTGAAATCAAGAGTTGAGATGCTCAACTGAATGAGCCACCCAGGTGGCCCTCCACACTAATAATTCTAATTTTTACATCTGCCTTTGGTTCTAATTCTGAATTCTCTTTCTTTCTAGAGATGTATCTACTCCTACACAGTATCACAATTTAACTTCCCTTACATATATAGTTAGGTTAATATCTGTTAGATTATTTCTCTTCTTTCAGAACTCCCCTGTCTGCCTTCATACTTACGCACACCAGGTGAACCTGAGAATGAAGTTGCAGAAAATGTTGTGGGCATTTTGATTGTGATTGTCTTGACTTTATTGATTAATTTAGAGGTGGTTGACATTTATAATGTTAAATCTCTTAATTAGTAAGCCATTTTTCATGACTAAAGTTTTTTTTTTTTTTTTTTTTTTAAATTTTTTTTTCAACGTTTTTATTTATTTTTGGGACAGAGAGAGACAGAGCATGAACGGGGGAGGGGCAGAGAGAGAGGGAGACACAGAATCGGAAACAGGCTCCAGGCTCCGAGCCATCAGCCCAGAGCCTGACGCGGGGCTCGAACTTGTTTTGTTTTTTAAACATTTTTTTTTTCAAAATTTGAAACATTTTTTACCATAGTTTTTGTTCACCTGTTGGTTACTACTGTGAATGTGATCCTTTCTCCCATTTTGTTTTCCAACTGATTACTGTTTGTCCAGGAAAGCAGAAAATTCTGAATTTGTAAAGAACGGTTTTGATGCTTGGAATAGCAGAGCACAAAGTAAGAAGATTCACATGGCCCTGCTCTGGTCACTGTGCTTTCATGAAAATGTTTAGAAACTAAAAAAAAAAAAAATGTTTTTAATTAAAAAAAAGCCCTCTTGAAATATTGTATTCTATCATTCTTATTTTTGCAGACCTTGCCTAAGATACTGAGCCATATTGCTCCAGCATTTTGCATGAGCAGCTGTAGCTTTGTAGTGGAAAAATCTAAAGAATCCACGGCACGTGTTGTGGTTTGGAGGGAGATAGGCGTACAAAGAAGCTATACCATGGAAAGTACTTTGTGTGGCTGTGATCAGGGAAAATACAAGGTAAAACATCTCAGGACTTTGAGTAGTAAAAAGTATTTAAGGACTTTCTTTTCATATAGCATTCTCATGGTTTATATTAAATGGCACATTTGTTACACTGAGCTATTGCAGTCATGAACTTGAATCCTATGCAATTCTTTTTTACTTCTCTGTACTAAATAGCTTGCTTTGGGTTTTTATGAAATCTTGGTTGAGTCCATCTACATTCATAATTTTTAAGAAGGCATGTTGTGGTACACATTTTAAATACCAATTGGTAATTTATAACGAGCTGTGCAAGTAGTACATAATTAACACAAACTTTCTGTCATTTTAATTTGTTGGATGTTAGCGTGTTTTTATGCATTTAGAAAATAAACACATTACACTTGTGAAGTTTTTTATATTTAGATTTTGTGTGTGTGTGTTACTTTTAAATGCATATCCCTTCCCTAAATTTTTTTCTTTACTAAGACTGGTGGTATAGACTTTTATTGGAAACAACTGGAGTTTTAAGTTTACTTTTGAAACTAAAGACTAATAAAATATTAGGTGATGTTGAATTTTTTAATTTGAAAGACTGAAAAAAATAGGCAATCAGCTGGAGCTTAGATAATCAACAGCAACCTAATAAATATTACAAATACTTATTTTTCTTGCCACAGAAAGATTTTCATGTGTCACGCTAGTTATTCTTTATTCTGTTAGGTTTGGTTTGGTAAGGGAGGAAGAGGAAACTGAATCTAATAGTGATCTTTATATACCTCACATATAGATGGTTGGTTATAACTTTATGTTTGGAAGGAGTTAAAAAATCTTTCAAATGGTTAGTATTAAAAATGTAAACATAGGTAATGTCAAAAAAGCTTAACTGGAGAGCCTAAGTAATAACTGTTACAGTCTATATCCAACTGAGAAGAAATTGTGTAGATTTTTCAACTGACATTCAAATTTTGGGGGCCTTGTAGAGTAGAACTTAATGAAATTTCGGTACTTTCTGTTGAGTGACTTCCCTAAATTTTAGGTTGACCACAGTATATTATTCTTCCAAAATGTAGTATCTTTTGAATTCAAATACTGTAAAACAGTGACTTCTCATCTACCAAGGATGTGATGGTGGTAAAAGATAAAATGTACCAGAGCGCCACTCCAGAGCCCAACCCCCATCCCCTAATCATTGCTGTCATGGACAGCTTTGGCAAGAGTCTCATATTCTGTAAGTGTGTAGGATGGGAAAAAAGCTTAAGAATGAATCACTTTTGTATAAGACAATAGGTGTCTTCTAGGAAAAAAACCCTTAAGCTATATGATGTATGGAAACAGACTGTAGATAACTTCTTAAAGAGATGCTTACACAGTCAGAAGAGAAGGCAATTTAAAGCATCAATGTTTTTGATGCTCCCTTCTGTGGGTTGGAAGAGAAGTAGAGAAGCTGAGACTTGCATGCCTCTTGAAATCAACTGTAGCATATAGCAAAGGTGTTTCCTTATTATATTTGGATTCTACAGATAGACTTTCTTTGAATTTTTACAAATATTCTATTTGTAGGGACGCCTGGGTGGCTCAGTCAGTTAAGCGTCCGACTTTGGCTTAGGTCATGATCTCGGGGTACATGAGTTTGAGCCCGGCGTCGGGCTCTGTGCTGACAGCCCAGAGCCCTGACCCTGCTTCGGATTCCATGCTCCCTGTCTCCTTGCACCTCCCCCATTCACACGCTCGCTCTCTCTCTCTCTCTCTCAAAAATGAATAAACATTAAAAAAAATCACAAATATTCTATTTGTATTTTGATACATTAGTTTGATCATTTAAAAAGCCACATTTAAAAAAATAGTTAAAATATACTTTCAAACCTAAAATCTTAGACCACTTTTTTAAAAAGTTATTTTTTAGAAAGAAATCTATAGACTTAAAAAATAAAATGGATACCTAGTAAATGTTCATTTCTCTTTTATATAATTTAGTTACTAGAGCTACGTTAATTTAAAACTCTTATGGAGAGAAGTATCTCTTACTAATCAAGTTTTTTATTAATGTCTAAAATCCAATGCTGTGATGATAACATATACTTTTTATGAAAGCTTTTTTTGTTATTGTTAATAAACTTAGGGTTTTTAGAGCAGTTTTAGATTCATAGCAGAATTGAGTAGAAAATACAGAATTCTCAAATACCCCATATGTCCCCATACACCTAATGTTATACTTTTCAGACTTGTTAATGTTAGCTAATAAGTTATATGAGTTTAACGATATTTTAAGAAACCATTCTCTTCACCTCAGGAATGCTCTTATATTACTAGATTTTAGGCTGTAAATGGTCTTTATTTTTATTTTCTGTGAACTAATTCAGAAACAGCCATGCCTTTCTAAAGCTTTTTAATTAAGAAGGCAAATAAATGTTCTAATAAAGTCAGGTCACATTCCGTGGAATGTTTGGACATGGGTAAACTAAGCAATCAGTTAGTCAATCATTATTATAAAGGAATGTGCTTTGGGGGGTTAGTAACAGTTTTTACGGTTTATTTTCTTCAGTTACCGTGTGCTTTTAGTCTGTTCATTGAAAAACTGTTTTAAAGTAACTTCTCTAAATGATGTGTACTCTCATTTGCACCTGCAACTTTTGTTGGTGTGAGAATTCTCTTATTTTAGAGATTCATTTTTATCTGAAAATTCAGTGATAAGCAGTGTCTTGGTTTATGGCCATTTTTATCATTTTATGTGGTAACATTTAACTTTTGATAAACTTTATATTGTTTATTGGGGAAACTTCCAATTAGAAAGGGTAGAGTTGGGGTAAAATTTTCTTCTGCCCTCACTAGACCAGATTTGAAATAGGCATTCTTAATTGACATGGAACATAGGAACTTCTTTTACTGCTACCTCATTGGCCTAGATCTGTTTGATTCTTTTTGTTTGTTTGTTTGTTTGTTTGTTTTACATAGGTACCTTTCTTTTGTTGGTTTTTTGCTTACCAGTTTCTTTTTATTTTTTTTTTAAATTTTTAATGTTTATTTATTATTGAGAGACAGAGAGAGACAGACCGTGAGCAGGGGAGGGGCAGAGAGAGAGGGAGTCACAGAATCCAAAGCAGGTTCCAGGCTCCGAGCTGTTAGCACAGAGCTCGACACAGGGCTCAAACTTATGAACGGCGAGATCATGACCTGAGCCGAAGTCGGACACTTAACCGACTGAGCCACCCAGGTGCCCCTTTACTTACCAATTTCTTTTATCATACAGTAAAAAGTATAAGGTAATGTTTAGGTCTACAAATTAAGGCCTTGATTTTGACACTACAGTATTTTAACATTGGCATCCAAAGTCGTGGATTACAAGAAATACTAGCAATATCTTGCAAAAATGTAATTTCACACATGAGCCCCAGAGTAACATAACCACAAAATGTTTATTTTTTTTCCCACTGTGTTGGTGAAAATTGTTTGCATGTAGTAAATGAGAAATAGACATTTTAGAAATGGTTTTTTTGAGACCATTTCCTTTGTGATCTAAAATAATCTTGTTAAGACATTGCGCTTGTTGAGTTGTCGGTACTTACAAAGTACCAAGCTTTTAATTTTATTAATATAATTATAAATTTCTTATATGCAATTGTAATAAGACATAGCCAGAGGATAGCAAATGTCCTACTTATATGTATGAAATTGCTTTATTTCTAGGGTCTACAGATTGGTACTCGAGAATTGGAAGAGATGGGAGCAAAATTTTGTGTTGGTCTGCTGCGTTTGAAAAGACTGACATCCCCATTGGAATATAATCTGCCTTCCAGCCTGCTTGACTTTGAAAATGACTTGATTGAATCGAACTGCAAAGTAACGAGGTAAGACACACTTGTTTCATTCCATTATGTTGTAGCATAATGTTAGACTTCATTAAATTAATTAAGTAGAGGAAGGGGACAGAGATGTTGATAGCCAAAAGCATTTTTAGAACTAATATAATTAAGTTCACACATCTAAGTTATTTACATGTTTAATTGTTACAAATTGTAATAATATTCTTCATTCTTTTAACATTGATGTTTGGATGAGACTGTAATGAAATATCCTTATATTTTGAGTGCATTTTTAGTGATCTTACTGGTTTACCTTTAACCCAAAAATAAGCAATGTGGAAAACAGTGCTTAGATAGTATCTAATTAATTAATTAATTTTATAATTTACATCCAAGTTAGTTAGTATATGGTGCAACAGTGATTTCAGTAGATTGCTTAATGTCCCTTACCCATTTAGCCAATCCCTCCTCCCACTACTCCTCCAGCAACCCTCAGTTTGTTCTCTGTATTTAAGAGTCTCTTATGTTTTGTCCCCCTCCCTGTTTTTATATTATTTTTGCTTCCCTTCCCTTATGTTCATCTGTTTTGTATCTTAAATTCCTCATATGATGAAGTCATATGATATTTGTCTTTCTCAGACTAATTTTGCTTAATAATACCCTCTAGTTCCATCCATGTAGTTGCAAATGGCAAGATTTCATTCTTTTTGATTGCCGAGTAATACTCCATTGCATATGTATACCACATTTTCTTTATCCATTCATCCATTGATGGGCATTTGGGCTCTTTCCATACTTCGGCTATTGTTGATAGTGCTGCTATAAACATGGGGGTGCATGTGGCCCTTCAAAACAGCACACCTGTATCCCGTGGATAAATGCCTAGTAGAGCAATTGCTGGGTCATAGGGTAGTTCTATTTTTAGTTTTATGAGGAACCTCCATATTGTTTTTCAGAGTGGCTGCACCAGCTTGCATTCCCACCAACAATGCAAAAGAGATCCTCTTTCTCCTCATCCTCACCAACATCTGTTGTTGCCTGAGTTGTTAATGTTACCATTCTGACAGGTGTAAGATGGTATCTCATTGTGGTTTTGATTTGTATTTCCCTGATGATGAGTGATGAGCATTTTTTCACGTGTCGGTTGGCCATCTGGATATCTTCCTTGGAGAAGTGTCTATTCATGTCTTTCGCCCATTTCTTCACTGGATTATTTGTTTTTTGGGTGTTGAGTTTGATAAGTTCTTTATAGATTTTGGATACTAACCCTTTATCTGCTATGTCATTTGCAAATATCTTCTCCCATTCTGTCGGTTGCCTTTTAGTTTTGCTGATTGTTTCCTTCGCTGTGCAGAAGCTTTTTATTTTGATGAGGTCCCAGTAGTTCATTTTTGCTTTTGTTTCCCTTGCCTCCGGAGATGTGTTGAGTAAGAAATTGCTTTGGGCAAGATCAAAGAGGTTTTTGCCTGCTTTCTCCTCGAGGATTTTGATGGCTTCCTGTCTTACATTGAGGTCTTTCATCCACTTTGAGTTTATTTTTGTGTATGGTGTAAGAAAGTGGTCCAGGTTCATTCTTCTGCATGTCACTGTCCAGTTTTCCCAGCACCACTTGCTGAAGAGACTGTCTTTATTCCATTGGATATTCTTTCCTGCTTTGTCCAAGATTAGTTGGCCATACGTTTGTGGGTCCATTTGTGGGTTCTCTATTCTGTTCCATTGATCTGAGTATCTGTTCTTGTGCCAGTACCATACTGTCTTGATGATTACAGCTTTGTAGTATAGTTTCAAGTCTGGGATTATGATGCCTCCTGCTTTGGTTTTCTTTTTCAAGATTGCTTTAGCTATTTGGGGTCTTTTCTGGTTCCATACAAATTTTAGGATTATTTGTTCTAGCTCTGCGAAGAATGCTGGTGTTACTTTGATAGGGATTGCATTGAGTATGTAGATTGCTTTGGGTAGTATTGACATTTTAACAATATTTGTTCTTCCTATCCAGGAGCATGGAATCTTTTTCCATTTTTTGGTGTCTTCTTCAATTTCTTTCATAAGCTTTGTATAGTTTTCAGTGTATAGATTTTTTACCTCTTTGGTTAGATTTATTCCTAGGTATTTTATGGGTTTTTTTGTGCAACTGTAAATGGGATTGGTTCCTTGATTTCTCTTTCTGTCGCTTCATTGTTGGTGTATAGGAATGCAACCGATTTCTGTGCATTGATTTTATATCCTGCAACTTTGCTGAATTCATGAATCAGGTCTATCAGTTCTTTGGTGGAATCTTTTGGGTTTTCCATATAGAGTGAAGAGTGAAAGTTTGACCTCCTCCTGGCCAATTTGGATGCCTTTTATTTCTTTGTGTTGTCTGATTGCAGAGGCTAAGACTTCCAATACTATGTTGAATAACAGTGGCGAGAGTGGACATCCCTGTCTTGTTCCTGACCTTAAGGGGAAAGCTCTCAGTTTTTCCCCATTGAGGATGATATTAGCATTGGGTCGTTCATATATGGCTTTTATGATCTCGAGGTATGCTCTACTGTCCCTACTTTCTTGAAGATTTTGTTCAAGAAAGGATGCTGTATTTTGTCAAATGCTTTCTCTGCATCTACTGAGAGGATCATATGGTTCTTGTCCTTTCTTTTATTGATGTGATGAATCACGTTAATTGTTTTGTGGATATTGAACCATCCACTGCCCTTTTCAAGTTCACTGATTCTTTCTTCTATTTGATCCAGTCTGCTGTTGAATCCTCTATTGAATTTTTCAGTTCAGTTATTGTATCCTTCAGTTTTGTAATTTCTTTTCAGCACGTTTTTATATTTTCTGTCTCTGTTGAAATTCTCACTTTGTTCATTCATTCTTCTCTTGACTTTGGTGAAAATTTTTATGACTGTTACTTTGAATTCTGTATCAGTTAAATCACTTACTTACATTCTTTGAGACCTGTTTCTAGGTATTTATTTTGTTCTTTTGTTTGGAATATATTCCTCTGTTCATTTTCAGTGACTTGTCTGTTTTGGTTCCTGCACATTAGATGAACCTAGCCGTCTCTCCCAGTCTTGACAGAATGCTCTTGTGTAATAGACGAACCTCCTTGATCAGCCTGGCTTGAGCTCCTAGTTGTCTCTCAGAGTTTTGTGATTGCCCAAGCCTCTTTTTTTGTTCTCAGTCGCTCCCAGTAGTTGAAGGTGCCAGGTCATGGTAGTATCCCAAAAAGGAGGATCATAGTCAGCACGTAGATGCAGGATGATTAGGAACTGGACCCTCTAGCAGCAGCTGAGAAAATATGTGGTTAAGCCCCTTCCAGAGAAAAACTGGGAGATGGGCATTTTTGCCTATTCCCTCTGTGCTAGCCTGAGGATAAAGCTGCAGGAGGTGCCTCTGTGCCTGGTCAGAGCTGTTTTCCTTGCTTGCTACCGTAGTATGGGACTAATGAATGCAAGCCCTGTTGGCTCCTAGGGGCAGGCCATCCTCAGGTCTGTCTCTTCGGCGGCAGCCACAAAAGCTGAGGGCCAGATGTGTGTACAAGCTCCTTTCAGGGCCGAATGGGGGACTTGCTTTGATTATTGGAGCCCCCTGAGGGGAGAAAGCAGGATATGTATCTGCTGGGTTCCCCAGTCTCTGAAGAGGATGACAACCCACAGTGCCTGCCAAGTTAGAAGTCTGGTCCTTAGGCTGCAGCTTTTAAAATATACACTGAAACTTTTTAGGGGAGGACTGGGAGATGGGCAGTTTTGCCTGCTCCCTCTGTGCTGAACACACCATACACACACACACACACACACACACACACACACACACACGTACCTATATACATGCATACATACATGCATATATATACCTTTGCACACATATACATATGAATACACACACACACAGATACACGCTTGGGCACAAGTCCTGCTGACTCAGAGCTAGGTGTTTTTTTCTAAACAACCTTTAATTCACCCATGCTGTCTTTAGCTGGGTCTAATCTGATGTGAAATTTATCTTTTTAATTTCTAATTGTAGTTAATTAGGGGGATTAGAAAAAAACCTCTAAAAAACCTCTTTGCGGAGGGTTGGGGGGATGATTTACGAAAAATTGAGAAATGTTACCCTGGGGCATAAGTTCAGTAGCCAGTATCCTGGGGGGCCACTCGGACTTGCTTTTGAGCAGACTTTCTCTTACTCTCCAGACCCCCATTTCTGTGTTTTGGCCCTAACAGAACAGCCTCTGTGACAAAACTCTTTGGAAAGTCATCTTTCCATCTCTCTGAACGAGGGAATAGCTTGAGGAAGGTGATCTGAAGGTCTAATTGCTCTTTATAAAGACTTTAAATCAATTATTCTTTTCAGTTGCACCCTGAACACCAGTATCTCCAGTTTCTCAGCTTTGCTGCAGCTTTTGTAATGCAAATCCGCACATCCCTGTTGGCTTCCCCTGTCCTATGGACTTGAGCAAAGTGGAAGTTGGAACCCAGGCCCTTTCACTTCATCCATCTGCCTCCATCTGCCAACACTTCGTTGAGATCTCTTCTTTGCTTTTACTCCCTCTTTGGTTTTCTTTTTCCTGTGGACTGTCCTTTAGAAAAGAAGTTATTCTTTTACAGTCATCTTAGTTGCTCTTGAGATTCACTGTTGTTACCGGAACTTCTAGAACTTCCTTTTCAGTGAAGCCTGCGGTTGAAAATTAATCGTGTTTTTTATTCCCAGGGCATTCATTGGAAATTACACACACAAAACATTTTAACTATCCCCGATTGTATTTGTTGTATAATAAAAATTTCATCTGATGTAACACTGAGTCTACATTATATCTTTCTTAGGGGGTGTGTTTCTTTTAGGTCTAAGCTGGGAATATTGGTTGAGCTCATTTAAAAGCTTACAGCTATTGGGGCACCTGGGTGGCTCAGTCGGTTAAGCATCCGACTTCAGCTCAGGTCATGATCTCCCGGCTCGTGAGTTCGAGCCCCGCATTGGGCTCTGTGCTGACAGCTCGGAGCCTGGAGCCGCCTTTGGATTCTGTGTGTGTCTCTGTCTGTCACTCCCCCACTTGTACTGTGTCTCTGTCTTCCTCTGTCAAAAATACATGGACAATAAAAATAAAAGCTTATAGCTATGTAGTATTTTTGTACTTAGCAAAAGTGTTTCTATTTTACCTGTCACCTAAACTATTAAAACAGTCCTTTCAGTGACTCTCATTTAAAGGATTTGAGAATTGATACAACATTTAACAGTGCTTCTCATCAGATTATGGTGATGGGGACTACATTTCAGGATATTAGGTATATAGAAGAAGTATTTGAAGTTTGAGTATATTTAAAACATTACAGGAAAGTGAAGCTGAAAAATACCAAATTCTGGACAATATTTTATAATAAAAACATATGCTCATGTTTAAATGAGGCCTAATTAGTCTCTTATAATCAGATAGTATTTGGATGTCTTTTTCTTTTCTTTCTTTTCTTTTCCTTTATTTCTGTCTTTCTTGAGATGGAGTCACACAGCATAAAATCAACCATTTTAAAGTGAAAATTAATGAAGTGAATAATAATATGTTCATAATATCGTACAACTATCAGTTCTAGTTCTGGGAACTCTGTCTAGTTCCAAAATGCGTATATCACCCCCAAAGGAGACCTTCGTACCCTTAAGCAGTCATTTCCAGCCCCTGACAATCACTCGTGTGCTTTCTGTCTCTGTGGATTCACCTGTTCTGGATATTTCAAATAAATGGAACCATGCAGTGTGTGACCTTTTATGTATGACTTCTTTAGTTAGCTTGTTTTCAATCTCTATCTGTGGTGTAGCATGTATCAGTACTTAATTTGTATTTGTGTGTACAGCATCGACATTAGAAAATGGGGTGAGAAATTGTTCTTAATGCAACTAATAAAAATAAATAGGACTTAAGCTGGAGAAAACCTTTAAAATACGCTTAGCATTTGTTCTACTTTATGTTAATGCTTTTTTAAAAATCTAATTTGATGTGTTTTGATAAAGATAGAGTACCTGACTTCTAATAAAGTATAGGGAATGAGGGGCGCCTGGGTGGCGCAGTCCGTTAAGCGTCCGACTTCAGCCAGGTCACGATCTCGCGGTTCGTGAGTTCGAGCCCCGCGTCAGGCTCTGGGCTGATGGCTCAGAGCCTGGAGCCTGTTTCCGATTCTGTGTTTCCTTCTCTCTCTGCCCCTCCCCCGTTCATGCTCTGTCTCTCTCTGTCCCAAAAATAAATAAACGTTGAAAAAAAAAAAATTTTAAAGTATAGGGAATGAGTACAGGTCTGTAAATGAGTTAACAGTATAACGTTTTGTGGTTAAAGGCTCTACCCCTGACCCTAGCAATATCAGAGGGACTGGTGGGAAGTTATTGGTCAGGTGTAGTACAAAGATACTCATTGCTGCAGACTATTAACACATGAATGAAATACTAACCTATGTATTTGCTGTGCTTTCTTCGTGTGAAGCTAGTGTTTATTTGTAAATATGTAGGACCTTTTTCTTCTGGGAAAATTAATACTGTTAAAGAGAAAATTATTTGTGACACTTCACAGAACAGGAAAGCAGACTATTCAGGAGGATTGCTAACAAGGGGGCTTTGTACTTTGGGAGGGAGATTGGGCTCAGTTGTGAATACAGTGAGGAACACTAGTGACTTATAGCCAGGGAGTAGAGTAGGGGATTGGCAGTTGGAAAGTGACTAAGAGAAACCATCCCAGGTAAGGGAGATTCTGGCTAAACCTACTTGACGGAGTTTTTGCTGAAAGCAGGCCAGGCTGATGAGATACAGAGAGTGGGATTTCGATAAACTGACTCAGCAAGATTTTTGCTACAGCTAGGCTAAGCAGACAGAGCCCCTGCCTGAGGACAGATCCCAAGGTCGGGACCTAGTCTGAAAGAGGACTGAGAGCAGCTGGACTCAAGCTTGGTCACAGAGAGAATCTGTCAGTACAGATCATTTGTGGCCACATGTTAATGGCAGTATCTAATACCTAGTAATGTAGTAAAGCTTACTCATATTGATGTGCTTTAAAATTTTTTTTTTAATTTTAGAGAGAGAGAGTAGGAGCGGGGGAGAGGGGCACAGAGAGAGAGAAGGAATGAATCTGAAGCAGGCTCCATGCTCAGTGTGGAGCCTGACACGGGGCTCAATCCCACAACCCTGGGATCATGACCTGAGCTGAAATCAAGAGTTGGATGTTCAACTGACTGAGCCACCCAGTCGCCCCTAATGTGTGTTTGCTCTGTTTTTTATGTACAGTTTATTATTTAATCAAGCTAATCCTTAAAAAAAAAATTCCTTTTCAATGGCTGTGATGCGCATGCTTGAGGCTGTTGTGCATTTCTGGCAGACATTTATTGCAACCATGTAGAAAATTCCTACAGCTATAATTGCATTAAGATATTTTCTAGGCAGGGGTGCCTGGGTGGCTCAGTCGATTAAGTGTCCGACTCTTGATTTTGGCTCAGGTCATGATCTCATGATCCATGGGTTCGAGCCCCGCATTGGGCTCTGTGCTGACAACTCAGAGCCTGGAGCCTGCTTCTGATTCTGTGTCTCTCCCTCTCTCTGCCCCTCCCTGGCTTGTGCTCTGTCTCTCTCACTCTCAAAAATAAATAAACGTAAAAAAATTTTTTTAAAGAATATTTTCTAGGCAGATAAATCATGCCATATAATTGAAGGGTCATATCACAACTCTTAGTCCACTTGAAATCATAGTTGCTTATAACTAAAAGTGAACCATTTGTGTTTTTGTGAAATGCTCTTGTACCCACAAGTACAGAGGAGCCTAAAATCATCTAGAAAAACAAAATGGAGACTCACATGAACACTTCAGGACCCCAGGGCAGATTTGATTATAATGAAAGCTTTCAGGCTTAGTGTAGGAGAAGGAAATGATCCTTATCATTGAGATCCAGATAAGTATCAAGTTAGTTATCGTTAGTCTCTAAGACAGCTGTACAAGGAATTTGATGATTGTAGATATTTATTCATATTTATGTGCTATATTCTCAGTAACCTCTTAACCTCTTGGAAGAATGGTTATTCCTCTCAATAAGTGCCTATTTGAGACTTCAAAGTAAGAATGTGGCATATCAGAACAAGGAAGAATACATATTCCTTCAAAGAGGCTTCATTCTATCCTCTGGCAGGTGTAGAGTAGTCTGGCCAGGGACTGAGCAGACTTGAGGTAGGTTTGCAGAAATTGGGAAGCTTGTTCTCCCTGGGTTCACCTGTCCCCTCCCTGCCCTCCGAAGGTCACGATTGGTGGCCTAGGGCTTCTCTTTGCCTCAAGGAGGCTCCTCAAGACAGCCCTCCATTCTATTGTTTGTGTTCTGTTTGTTTTGCTGCTTTCTGCTTTGCTTTTCAGCCTCTTGCACTGTGTATTTAAAGAATTTGTCACATGCCTCCAGGGGAAAACTGTTGGGGTCATATCTCTGCAACTCCCTTCTTTCAGGAACCTTGGCAGCTCTGAACTCCAATTTTTGCCACCAATCCTTTGAAATTGCTGAAAGCTCTGATGACTTCTCTGCCTCTTAGCAGCTGCCCTTGCCTGGCCTTGGTTCCCTCTGGACTTTGCCCCACGCACCTTTTCTCTTGGTTGATTTTGCTTTGTATCCTTTCACTGTAATAAGTCATAGCTGTTAATACAACTGCGTGTTGAATCCTGTAAATCTTGCTAGCATGTCACCAAACCTGGGGTGGCCTTGGGACCCTCAATGCACATGCCCATTTTGAGTTTCTGTTAAGTTCAATTATTATCTCTGAGATTTTCATGTTCTATTGAGAATGAACAGAGACAGATGATAATGTAACCCTTTTTCATATGTGTGTAAACCCAGACTCAGAGATGAACTGACCCAAGATCATCCATGTGGTAATTCTTCACAAAACCAGGAATCGTGCCCACGTCTAACCCAGAATTCCCCTGTACTTTCATTGTATCTTGTATCTTCCAAGGAACTAAGCAGAATTGCTAAAAAGGAATGGCTTCAGCCTTTGAAGCTGTCCGAATTATTGGGAAGCTTAACTGTTTACCACTTTCATTACGTATAAGAAATGTTTCTAGATCAATAGTAAAATAAAGTAAGTTGGAGGTTAGTGACTTCATTACTATTTTTTTGAAGGCAGCTTAGTTATATATTATTTTCCAATGAAGTATCAGTAAATTAACAACTTTCTTTACTTTTTTTTTTCCCCCAAATAGATATCCTCTTATTAGAAATTCTAACTCTGTGTGTGGGTATGCACGTGTGCAGGAATGTGCAAATAAATACTTATGTATACACTGTGGTCAGTTAAGACCGACAAAAATTGTTACTTGTATTTTCTATGGATAATTTTGTTTGCTTTGTGATATTTAGTAGATGCCGAATCTCTTATGAGCTAAGAATCAAATTATATAAATGGAACATTCTCTAATATTTAGGCAGATACAGATTTTTCTTTCACCTGAGACCTAATATTTGAATACAAGAAAGACATAATCGGCAAGTCACAAATTGGTAATTTGGACAATGGAATATTTTTCTGTTTGTGTATCAATTTCAGACTTTCTGCCCTAGGATATGTTCATTGTGCTGTCTAAAGACAGTAGGTTAGTCTCAAAACTGTTGAAGAGGACACGGTTAAGGTAGGATTCTGAGTCACAAAAGTAAGGCAGTGTTTTTAGTCAGTGGCTTGACGGCAGCCCATCGCCTGGGCTCTGTAGGAATTAACAAAGATTGATTAACTTTTTTTTAACAGATTTTATTAATTTCATAATAACATTTTGTATTTGTATAACCTAAGAATTTATAAATGCTTTCCCACTTTACTACAACAATTTGCGAGGTAGTAGGTCTGATATTGTGATCTCTGCTTGTACAGTAGAGAAAAACCGGTGTTGGAAACCAAGGACATGACTTGCTCAAGGTCATGCAGCTGGTTAGTAGAAGAAGAGAGGCACAGACCCAGAATTTCTGACTCCATAAACAGTGTTTTGCTTCTTTCATGCTTGTATAGGGAACAGAGCTGAAGATCTGCCTTCTGGTGTCTCAGATGTCAAGTCAGCTCTCATGCAAGTAGTTGGGCACACACTGAGGGGGATGGTGAATTTCTTAGGTTTAATTTTGTGTATGCTTAATAGTTTAACACAAGGATAGCCAGAACACTTTCTAAATCTGAATAAAGCAGAATTTTTTGTTATCTTTAGAAATCAGTTGGAATTTTAAACCTTTTCTGCATCTCAATGACACCCTACAGCAGAGAATTTCAACAGATTCATCCTGTGAGAAAGTCATATGGGTGAAGATTTTGGTATTTTTCCTGAAGCGGCATGAGGAAGATTTGGTTTGGGACTAAAAATGCTATTCTCTTTTAGAATCAAATGTTTCTTATTGATTAAAATCCAGAGTAGAAGGATGTTAGGGTAGGTGAACAGAGGCCAGTTATTGGAGAATGAAGCAGAAACAGGCAACGGGAGTTAACTTAAATGAAGAAAATTAGGGGAACAAGAAAGTCGTGGTGGGAAAAAAGTAATAGTGACAGGAAATAATTAAGTGCTGATTAGAGTTTCTTTTTGTGATTGAATTATTACTTGAATTCCTTTCTGTTGATGTCAAGGGATTATTTATTTTATAACTCTAGGGCAAATTACCTTCAAGTCTTTCTCTTCTTATCTGAAGGCTGTTGTGAGATAATGTATAGGAAAGCCCTTCCTAAATCATGAATTGTTCAAAACATATGTTGGAATTATTAATAAAAGCAAAGCTGAATTGCTGTGATTGGTCTTGAGCCTTAAGTTTTTTTTTACTAAAGTATAATCAGTGAGATGGGGTAATATAAAAATCGATGGTCTAATTGGCTCCGTTGGCTTCTTATAGAGTTCAGCAAACATTTGTTTAGGGCCTACAATGTATCAAGCACTTTCGGGAGCTGACAGGAGGCACTGAGATGAGTAAGTCACAGTTCCTGACCTTAAAGTGCTTAGGAGACAGACCCACAAGTCAGTGGTTTCACCTGCATACCAGAAGTGATCGGACAGAATGTGCAGGGTACAAAGGGAATACAGAGAAAGGGCACTTATCCCAAGGTGGGCTTTCATAAAGGAAGAACATCTAAAGATGAGCCTGAGCTGCAGTTTGAAAGAAATTTGAGTCGTTGGGAGAAAGAAGTTGGGAAGTGTGTCCTAAACAGAGGAAGGAATGTCCGTGAAGGTTTGTCATGTAAAACGTGAGGCAAGAAGTGGTTCAGAGATTGACTGGCAGGACTTGCTTTCTGAGAAGTGTGGTTTTACGACTCACTGAGTGGATGATTTGAGGACTAGGACAAGTGGCACAGGCTTGGTAGGGAGACTGGTGAGTTCCACTGTGAACATAGACTTGAGGTACATGTGAGATAGCCATGCCTGGTATGCACAGTGCAAGTTCAGGGGCGAAGTCAGGGCTAGAAATTTGGATGTGGAAATGATCGGAATGCAAATTAAAATGTGTGAGTTTACTCAAAGAGGGCATGCTTATGAGAACAGTTGGCCAAGAGAGCATTTTTATACGGAGGATGAAGAGCACTTGATCAGCAGGGAGGAGGGACAGAGGGGAATGAAGCACGACAGAGGAGAGGAGTGTTGGCATTCCTACCATTTAAGTGCAACAGAGAGATCTAGAACAATGGGCTGGAGAGTGACAACTGGAATACCAGTCGGAAGGCTGCTCTCGGGAGTGACAGAGGTTGTCATCTCCTCCTGTTCCCTTCGTCTCGAGATTCCCCCAGTTCTTTAACCCCTAAGCCTACTCCTTGCTCATCAAAGGCACTGATAGCCCTTCACCACTGCTGGAGGGACTCTATATTTCAGCCAGAGTGTAGACCTTAACGAAGCAGAGGCCAGGAACGTGACTTTGTTAGGACCTGCAGAAACAGGCGTCAAAGTTTGAGTTACAGGAATGGAATTAGAGTGTGAAACCCACCCGCTCCGGGGTATCAGGATGGGGGATGCCAGAACACGGATGAAATTTATGTCACAGTCAGCATATGAAGGAGCCAAGACCGGCAATTAACAGGCTCACATTATTTTCTGAACATTCCTTATTACGGGATTTATTTGAAATTTCCAGGAGCTTTGTTTTCCAGGTTATGCTTTTCAGCCTTAAAAAAGTGCTAATCAGCATCTGATTGCTCCAAGTCTCCTTGATGTCTAGGAGCTTTTTTTGGCTTGATCTTAGGCATTTTTGTTACTTCAAAATCATACTTCCTCTGTTTCCTCAGCTTGTAAGAGTAGACTTTTCCTTTAAACCCTTTCTCTTAGTTCAGATTGATTAATATTCTAGTGTTCAGCTACCCATGTAGAATTAGGTCCTTGCTCTGACCTTAGTGTAGTGGCTGGGCTTCCTGTAACCAGCTTCCTTTATGCCAGTCTGTTTTCCTTGGTGACGGTATGGGGGTTCAGGGGTGCATCGGAATTCTGTGTTCCATAGACTTCCTGAACGATGCTTGCCCACCCACCCACTGCATGGATTTTGTGCTCTTCCTAGACATTGGGAGACCCCGCAATGCTGCAGGTAACTACACTGCTCTGGTCACAGTGCCTCATCACCATGGAGCCAGCCTCTACAGTCCTGGTTGGTGTTCTCAGCCCCTGTACCAGCAGAGTACATGGCTTTTGAGCAAACCTGCCTCCTCCCTTGCATTTCCATGGTCGTTTCTTCTTGTTAGGACAGTCTCCAGGAGGAAAGTAAGCAGGTTTCTCTCCTCACTTCTTTCCTGCATCCTTTGCTTTAGCTGAAGCCTCCATCTTTTCTAAGTGTCTTCCATGGATGCTGTGATTCACCTGGGACACCCTGAGAATGTGAATCACGAAACTCAGGGAGGAATGAATTATTGTTTTTCAAAAGAAAGAAAGAGAATAATGGTCGTTTGAAGGGGCAAATATGTTTTTGCCTTTTAATCTAACACTTTTTCTAAAGACCTAACAGTTTCATGATAAATATTTTAGTTGCATAATTGAATGCGGTGAAATAGTTCTTGTGCGTGATAGGTTGTAAAGTCTCACATCGTCCTTCGGGCCACTCAGCTGGCTTATCAGGACTGCTGCATCATAGTGCAAGCTCTGAACTTTTTAAGAAGTTTGCTATATAAGATCAAGGTGGTTTTGCAATCTATTTTTAATGAGCGGGAGAAAAACAACTTTAGGAAAAAAGATAATCTTACCAGATGAGTTTTGCTTTCTCATTTCAGAAAATGAGAACCACATAATCCATTAACTTGTCTTTCCTGCCTGAACTTCTAGATATCTGAACCGAATTTAATATTCAGTGCAGGACTTCTTTCATGCGAGCTGCCTAATGACATTTGCTTCTCTGTTCATTTTAACAGATTATTGTTCCCTTTTTATTGTCTGATTTTATGGCTTTTAATTGCACCCATGGTGGGAAATCCTGTTTGGAAGCAGGTGGGATACAAACAGACATCTGTGTGAAATTAAGATAGTTTGGGTCACAAAATGGGGACATTGAAATGCTTCTATAGTGTTTCTTTGATAACACTGTGTGTGTGGGCATGTGCACACATGTGTGTAGAAAATCTCCCAGATGGGGAGAAATCCGAATACTGTGATTTTTTGAAGAGGAAAGAATATTTTACCCTAGTGGAAAGGTTGTCTTTATCCCAAACAACCTACCTAATGAAATATTCAGAAGCACTTAGTGCTTTTAAGCAAATGTCTTATTCTGTGTCTCAAGGGAAAGTAATTAATCTGGGTGTGAGCATTCACTTGTTTTTCATTTTTATTCTTGACCAATGGAAACTGGATGGGTGAGTGCATGGGCCGTTTTTATGGCAAATAATCATTGTATAGACTTAGAATAAGTGGTTTCAGTGTTTAAATACCACAGTTTCTTATAATGGATGAATTATACGATAAATAAAATAAAGTTTATTGAAATGGTCTGTTTCTTTTCAGTGTTTAAAATAGAACTTTTAACCCTGCAAATTGATGAAGTCTTTTAAAAAGGCAACCTCATGGGAGAGTTTCTTGTTTTTTGTAGCTATCTAACTATAGGGTGGAGAGTGACAGTCTTTTAATATAATTAATACTTAGCATTTCACCCTTTATGGTTTCAGCTATTACAAATCTTTTAACTTGTTCATTTGGATAACATCTTTAAAGCTAATGCAAACTCTTACATTATATTGAAATCAAAATTAACCCAATATGGTCAAATAGCCTTATGTTAGAACCTTAGGATCTAATGAAGTCTCATGTGCTCTATGTGCTCTGGCCACAGCCCTACCACTTACGTCTTGGATGAAGATGAGCCTCGATTCCTTGAAGAAGTGGATTACAGTGCAGAAAGTAATGACGACTTAGATACTGAATTGGCAGAAAACGCAGGAGATTACGAACCTTCTGCTCAAGAGGAAGCACTTTCTGACTCCGAATTATCAAGAACATACCTACCTTAAGCCTTCTACCATCTCTTGTTAACTGAAAAAAGAAATGAAATATCTTGGGTTTTCGTACACAGGAAGTTTGAGAGAAAAGAGTTAAATAGCTAACTAGAGAAAGGCAAAAAGTAACTTGGGCCTGTTTGGTTTCAAGACAATAAATATGTTATTAATTCATGATAACATTGGCACTTGTTTTATTTCAGATATTCGGTGCACTTGATACCGCACTGAATGATCAAATACTGGATTTACCTGTTTTTAAAAACCTGAGTATCACTGCATGAATTTTTATCTTTAATGGTTATATCCTGCATCAAAGGGGTAAATTTTAAAGTGTGTGAGAATATAAAATCTGAATTCTAGAGTGGTTGAAAATCCCGAGTTGTTGAAAACTAATATATATGTACATGGATTTCTCTAGCTGTGACTGTGTAGTGTGGTTAGACATCGAAGATAAGACTGTTCTTCAGAATCATGTTAACTGTGGAGTTGCGACTGAAATCACCCAGAGTTTGCCTTGAAACCATTACAGTCTCCATTTACCAAATTAAACAAATAAAAGCTGTATTAAATATTGGATTCATTTTGTCATCCTTTTTAACCAGCCCAGATTATTTGGTTTGTGGAATCTTTGTGAGGCTATTATAAAAATCCAACAGCTGAACACACTGATAAAAACTTGTGAAAAGAAAAAAGGGCCGAATTTACCGGTGTTAAGTTTTTACGGTATACGTGAACCTGTACCTGTTGTAGAAGATACATTTGAACAGCTCTCTTCTCTAAAACTGTGTCTCGTGGGTGTACCTGAAATTTATCACTATAGTCAGTTAAACTTTAAAGATGCAGTGAGAGTGTGATCCAGTGTTAAGTGTGTGTCTCTGTATTAAGCATATTTAGCGTTCCCTGAGTTGTGTGATGCTGTTAGATTTACTCAAGGGAGTTCACCTAGGGCGTGCCGACCCTGGTGTCTGAGTCTAGGTGACCGCGATGATGGTAGACCATTTCTTGTAGTGACATCTTTGCGGGTTTAAGCTGCTCTGCTGCAGGAATGATTTTGTCTTCAAATAAAATAAAACTAGTTCAGCAACTCTGGAAAAGTGTCCTAAGAACTAAGTTTCTGTTATAATAACACAAACCCAAAGGAGATACCTCATTCATGGATTCTTGCCAGGACTCACATGCTTCGCTTTTGGTACATTGTCTTTGCTTATTCCTGGTTACAATTCTTTTAGGTCTTTTTTTAAAAACCTGTAATAATGGAAAAGAAAAGATAAAAGTGTATTTCATGTTTTTGCCTTTTCCAAATCAGTGATTTTCACTGTCTTTATTTGAGGCATTTTATCCATGGTATAGCTTATTTCTGGTGTCCTAGGAGCCATGTTTAAACACCTAGCACAGGGCAATTGAGCTCTTTTTCTCTTAGGAACCTAATTCTTATGAATCTCAGAAAATACAGACTGGATTGTGAGGATTGCCAATCCTCTTACTGTGTGGTGAGCTAATGTGGGAAAGATGAGGATACTTTGTAAGGTCAAACCTTATTTATTTAATAATCCAATAATTAGTAAAGTAATTTATTTTTTATTTATATACTTCGTATATAAAATAATTAGATATTTAATTATAATTTTTTGCAGAGAGTGGATTGGAGCCACTGTGTCTGTATGTAAATTTTTCTTCTTATAAAACTAAAAATTGAAACCCAAGGTATCCATGTATGAGAAGCAATTACAGTTACTGTAATGTGAAGAATAACTCAAAGCTTGAATTTATTATGTTGGCAGTTTAAAAATTCCTTACTGTAATATTTCATATCGATGAAGTACATCTTTTAGTATATGTTATAAAACCGAATATGCCTTTTATTAAATAATTATTCACAAGGTGGAAGAGAAACCTTTATAGTTAGGAAATGATATTTTCCTTAATAAACAGCTTTGGGAAAATAAGAATTTAAAATCCTAACTTTCCTAAATAGGGGTAAAGCTAAATGTAATTGGCTCTTAGTAGCTAAAACTGCCCTAAATGTTATCCCTGTTGTCTATTTCTTTTCAGGATTTTCAAAGAATAAGTGAGATGCCTTCAGTGCCATACTTCTGAAAAGTAATGTGTAGCTGACAACCTGAGTCTAATGACAGAGTTTAGATTTATTTAATTTGCCTTGTTTTTGGAACTATGAATATTCTTAAATGTAGATGGTCTAAACCAGTGGTTCTCGTCCTGTGTTGTGTGCATCAGAATCACCTGGGGAACTTGCTTCTTAAAACAGAGATTCTGTAGACCTGTGTGGGCCCCAAATGTACATTTCTTCAAAATTCTCAGGTGGTAATGCTGTAGGCATCGCTCCGGCAGAACCACTGTCTCCCCTGATGCGCTCTTCCAGCCTCCAGTTTCCTAAGAGGAAGTTAGCACCAGGGATGGTTCCGATCAAACTAATTTGTAGAATCAAGAAAATAGACACAGGGAGATCAAGCGAGGTCCCAGGGGCACGCAATCCAGATCAAACTAATTTGTAGAATCAAGAAAATAGACACACAGAGATCAAGCGAGGTCACAGGGGCTCCAGCCCAGGCCTGCAGACAACTAGTCTTGTGTTGTCTCCTTGCCGCAAAAGGAGATGCTGTTGTTGGCCTTTCCCCAGAAAGGGAGAACCATGAAAGGCTTGAGGGTCTGTCTTGAGTTTGTGAAATGTATTCAGGCAGGGCAGCATGCAAAAACCTATGGTTCAGATCAGTTTCTCCTTTACTGCAGTCATAGTATTGTTTGAAGACAGGATTTTGTCCTGCCTTAGTATCTTTCTTACTCAGTTCCTGCCAGGTCTCCCAGTTTTGTGTGGTATTTAGAAACATGGACATTTGTCTGAATCCTAATTACAAATAAGTAACCTGGAGTCTCACTTCAGATAGCGCACTAACAGCAATGAATACTATCTTTCTACATTTCCAATGTCCAAGTTAACATGACCATATTATTATAAGCACTGAAATGGATAATATAATAAATGTACTAATGGAATTGTCTTTGTGCATGATCCAGAAATAAATGACAGTAACAAAACCATGAATGTATCTTTATAAATCCTTTTGTTTTCTTGTATGTACTTTAATGGTTATAAAAGAATGGAAAAATCAAGTGAATTCAATGAACCAGCTGCATGTAAACGCTAGGTCCCTCCATTAGGAAAAAGCTGTTGAAGCAGTATTTCAACTGAAAGATCATTCTACTGTATCCATTAGAATGTTCTTATTAATATTAAGTGAATATTTCTCTGGTTAAAGCATATTTAAAATCCTGTATAGAAAAAAGGAAACTCAGAAGGTAGTCTCATTTTCTTTATGAGAAGTCACATTTTGAAGGTTTGGTTCCCAGAATGCCAATTTCAGTTGTTTTTCACTGTTAATGATATTTTAAAAGCCTTAATATTGACCTACACGGTGCTGACCATTAAGGGCCTTCTCTTTCTATACCCCGAGCAGTAACTTAGGCCTGTTTCTGCTCCCTCTACCTCCTAAGCCTTCTTTATACTTCAAGCTCTTTTGGCCTCTGGGCACCTTCTCTCAAATCTTAGGCTTCTGAGCTTGGTTGGTTATTGGGGTCATTGAGTAATTAAACTTTTCAGTTTGAGGTCACTAAACAGGCAGGACCTAAATCAAATGAGTGGGCCTCCTAGGGTGGCATTTGAGGCATTGGACCACCAGCCAGAGTGAAGTTTTGGAGCCTGGGATGTGGCTGACGCTGTTGAGGGTGGAAGCGATCTCTGCGTCTGTGCAGTTGCACGCATGCACGCTCACAAGCCAGGGCAAAGTGCAAGGGGGCCTGTGATGCCCTTCTGTCTGCAAACCCGGGCAGCTCCCGCTATTAGCTCCCGATATTCAGAAAGGCTTCCCTTCACAGCAACTAATGTGGGACTGTCCCTTTTAAAGATGCCCTGCGGGAGTGCCAAGCGAGTATGAAGTGAAGCAATAGCAAAACTCTGCTCACGGGAGTGACGATGCTGATTTTCCAGACGTTGTTAATGTGCCCGTAAACCACATAAAGAGCAGCGATGAATGGCAAAGGGGAAGAAATTAGGAAAGACAAGGATGCTTGGTACGGAAAATTGAAATAGAAAAGGTGAGACTTCAGTAACTACAAGTCAAGTCTGCACCTTTGAGAGTAAGTGGGCTTCTCTGCAGCTTGTTCTCTGCCTGACAGTTAATTAAATAAGGAATTTTAAGACTGGAAACTCCCCTTCATGTTCAGTGCTAAGTAGTTACTAAAGTCAAGTTACAAACTCTGTTGGCAATGTCACGACTTTTTTTATTATTTATGCTTTTTCCTGTATCATCTCTGTGATGGCTTTTTCTCCTGTTTTCCTCATCTTAATCTTAGAAATGTTTGACATTTCATCTGCTTTTCTTTTCGCGTGTGGGCACTCGACGCCATGAATGATTATATCATTTCATATAAAAAGATAACTTTCAAAATCCGAAGATATCCCTTCGAAAGGATTATAAGCTGTACTTCATGTCGAGAGAGGAGTGTCCAGTGCACACACGCCTTTGTCAGCTTTTATTTCCCCCTTTTGAAGGGCTACACCAGATGAAAAAATACCAAAAACGATACCCCTGTTCTCACACATGTGAAGATCCAGATCGCTTACAGGATGGGGTGGACAGTGCAAGTGTGCTTCCCGGCGAGCCATTCTCTCCTTTGCCCTAACCAGTGTTCAAGATCTGTGTGTTCTGAGGTCACCGTGTTGCCCTGAAACCCCAGGAGTGGGGGGATACGTGACCTGAGCGGAGCTCGTCTGGCACATGCCACCTGCTGATCACGAGGATGGTCAGGCAGACTGGCGATCCAAGCCGACCCTAGCCTAGCGAATTCTGGACTGGATGGTAATGCCAGAACAAAGGCCCTTCCTTAAGAAGGGAGGGTATAGCCGCTGCTGGCCTCCATGCAACCCCGAGAGGAGAACACTCCCAAGACGGCCTGTGTTGAATGAGCAGAGCCAAGACATGGAGAGAAACTGGGTCCTTTTGTCATTTGAGCCTGTGTCGAGCTTTATGTGAAACGTTGAATTGGACAGTTATGTGGTTCAAGCTATTTAAGTTGAGTTTTACTTGTGAGGGTATGTCTTACACAAATATGCCCCAAACCTACCTGAAAAACCAACCTTTCGTGTCCATCCTCGAAGGGATGGCTGGACCCAAAGCACACATCCTGAGAGAGAGGTAAATTCTTGTTACTCAAAGGGACACTCTGGACAGGCAAAATCAGCAGATGTCCTCTCAAGCATGTCAAAGTGATTTTGTGTCTAGCAGAAAGGCTTATTGGGCCAGAAATGAGCCATATTTTTGTCATCCTGCTCTAAAACCCAGGGATTATTTCCTCCAATTATGAGACTTGTCATTGGTTTGTTCAGACGTAATGTTATCCCAAGAGCTGACTTTTCAGCATCTTGAAAGTTCTCTGTTACAGTAATGGAGAACATGAATGCTGTGAAATATTAATACTGAAAGAGAGTACCTCTGTAATGGTGCATCATCATGACAAGATGCACCCAGAGAGCAGGCTGAGAGGGATCAGAGATCCCTTTGTTGGGTGACATCAGACGAATGGGCAAATACAATGGGATGAAGTTTTCGTATTATGCAGTTACCAGTCTCAAAGCTATTTCTATCCACCCCTGCCTTCTATCCACACAGGATTCCCAGGTAAAGAGCATGTAAATAGCCCTTTAAAGTTCAGGAAGTGCTTCCGTACAAGTTACCTCATTTGAGCATCACAAAAACACTATTAATAAGCAGATATCCTTGGTATTTTCACTTAACATGTGAGGCTCAGGCGATAGGACTCACCCAGACTTGCTGGTGGGCAGCAAAGTGGGGACTCAGGGCCGAGCACTGGCCCCTCTGCTGGTGGCCCTGTGCTTCCCCCACAGGCGGCCAACCCATGGCCTGTGCCAACTCTGCGGGCGAGTTTGATAAGCAGTTTGACAATTTTGAAAGCGTACGAGACTGTTCCATCACCACACACCCTGGTCTCCCTCCGGAGGGTGGCGAGAGCCAACCCTGCCAGTATCTGGCCTGTGTTGAACACTCTCCTGGCTGCTTTATGAAAATGATGTCGATGGAAACATTTTCTCTCATATTTTACAAATCACTGTCTTTATGGACGGTTAGGTAGAAGGTGGCACATCTGGTGTTTGTGTCTCACCATTTTACGTTTTTGGTTTTTTTTGAAGAAAAGAGACCCTTGAGTCTTTTTTATTTCACGTTTAACAAAATAGGTAGTGCGTTAGTACAGTCTTTTTCTGTCCTTTCTGGTTTCTCTTAAGGCTTGGAAAGGCTGCTTTTTATAGCCAGGATGGTAAGGGAAATGTAATGCACATTTTGTCTAATAGACTTAAAATAAGTTTTGCTTCACTTTTCGTCAACCGAATTTACATTTTTATTGGGAAGAGAGTTTATTCTGTAGCTTCATTATCACTTTAATCGGCTGGGCCAAGAAATAAGTTTCAGAAACAAACCCACAATGATCTGTTTTCTAGATTCCGTTTTATTTAGAGGAATATAATCTTCTTATAGCACAAAACAAGAATAAGATGACCTAATAAGCGCCCTGACTTTGGATTTGTACTAGTTTACGATCAGCTTGTTGGCCAAAACTTTTATAGACTTTTTTTTAAGTGTATTTTTAGAGAGAGAGAGCAGGGGAGGGACAGAGAGCGCAAGACAGAATCCCAAGCAGGCTCCATGCTGTCAGCACAGGGCCCCACATGGGTCTGAACCCACGACCCGTGAGATCATGACCTGAGCCAAAACCAAGAGTCAGCTGCTTAACCGACTGAGCCACCCAGTTCCCCCTATGGAGGCTTTTTTATTTGTTGTTGACTAACTAAGCTTGCTTAATTAAATAGCCGCCATCCCATGCCAGAGCTACCTGTCTCAGGATTGACAAGGACAGAATTAACACCCAGAGGTCTGAATCCACCTTAGAGTCTTTAGAATGATTGTTTTCATCTTTCACCTCTTGCGTACCAGCACCCCCCACAGGTTCTCCGGCGGTCCCCAGTGTTTTGTGGTGCTAGCTGGAGGGCCCTGGCATCTCATTAGCACGGATTCTTTCACATCGTCGGACTCTGTTCAAAGGGACACAGGATGTCCTGTCATAGCTCAACTTTTCTAATTTAGAATTAGTTTACAGTGGGTGGAGCATTTAATGTCCATTCAACTAATCCACCAAATATTACTATCACAGCTTGTGAAGTTAGAGACCCACATTTGTAGGGTGTTAGGCACAAAGCCCGGCACAAAATAACAGCTCAATAAATAGCATATAATTATCTCCATGGGTGGTGGCCCACTTGACTCCATTTCATTTATTCTACTTAGTATTTCAGACCTTTTCCATGTTGGCCCTCATTAGGACATGCAGTACCACACTTGTTTAGATGAAGAAATTCATCCGAGAAAGGTTAAGTGACTTGCCTGAGGCCACCCAGCTCTCTGCTTCTGAACCCCCAAATCCTCTCTGATGTGTGCGCTCTGCTGGCTCATGCTTTTAGGCTGAGCAGAAACCGACTCTAATTTCAGACTTGTTTCATATTCTGTTGACAATTACATCGCCCATCTTGCCATTTATAGCTTTGACTTTATAGCTTTGGGAAGCACCTTAAAATATAATTGCAAATGCTCTCCCCATCCAAATGTGTATGCTCCATGCCTAATAATGAGGCTCTTAAGTGGTGGCATAGGAGAGCAGCAAGATGATAGCTCATGGGAAATGAGAAATCTGGGCAAATGGGATCTGGTAATGGACTTGTCAGTGACACCATTTTTCTGATCACTGGTCCGCGGTTACGTTGGCACATTTTGTATTTTGAAAGGCACAAAATGTCAGGCCGTTGCCCAAATCCTGGTTAAGATTTTGATTATTTTGCAGAACTGTAGGAAAGTAACTCAGGAGTGACTTTTTAAAAACTTTGTTTGATGTTTCTGTCCTTTGTTTACAAGTGGTACTTGCTATTGGTTGTAGATCTGGCAAAAAAAAAAAAAAACAAAACACAAAAAAAAACCCCACAAAAAAACCCCAAGTTTTTCTCTCCTATTGCCTCAGTGGTTTCATTGCTCTATTCTTGCAGTAGAAGTCCCAACCGCCACTAGATTTGAGACACATGTGACATTGGCCTATGTGCTTGGCTGCTCTTAACTGAGAGCATTCATTCGCTCATTCATTCGCTCATTCATTCGTCAGACTTTTCGCAAGTACTGACGTGCATGGCAGCAGAGGGGGCGAAAGGAACACAAAAGTGAGGAAGATATGGCCCTTACCCTCAGGAAACTCGAGTCTCGTAGAGGGGAAAGACCTAGTTTCAATAAACAGCAATGATGCGAGGCAGAACGTGATGTCAGGGCAAGGAACACAATGCCGAGGGGACACCAGGGACTGACTCATCTCCACGTGGGCCTCTGGGTAAGGTGTCACAATGTGAATCCCGGCTAGATCTCCAGGAATACCGGGGAATTGGAAAAGTGGAGATGGGAATTGGCAGCCAGGGCAAGAGAGGTGAGCAGGGTAGACATTCCAAGACAGAGGGCACGAGATGAGAGAGGGTGGAGGTTGGTTGACCATGAGGAAAGGTGCAGGGGGGGGTGGTGGGTCTGGTCACAGAGGGCCTAGGAAGTTCTGCTGTGGAATCCGTACCTGTAGGTCAGTGAGGGGCTGTAGCTGGGTCTAACAACCAATCCAGTTGGGTTTCTTAGGTTTCCCTCTCAACTCCCGTCTTTGGGGATGAGTTTGTCTCTGACCCCCAGTTCTCTCTGGTCACTAGCTGCTCCTCGGGAACAGGCCCTTCAAGAACCCTCCGAGATGAGCCCCAGCCTTCCCCTGAGCCGGGCCTGCTCTGCCTGCTCCAGGAGCCCAGAGGGAATGTGGACAGTGCTAATCACACCAGAGTTACTCCTCCTTCTCGAATTTTATCAGTTCGTGCAAACTAGGGAACTTCGGGCTTCATAAGGGTTCCAGGCTAGATCAGTGTTGGCACAGAATGAAGTTCCCTAACTAGGCATGCTTACAGGAAGTGACCAATAGTTCTCCTTCTCCCCAGAACTGCAAACATTCCTGATGAATGAACCTGCTGAGTGAATCCCCGAAGAGAGTCAGCTCGGGGCAGTGGACAGAACTGAATCGGGAAGAGCGAGCTTGTCTATGCATCGGACCTCGTCAACCCTTCAGTCAATAGTGCATTTGCTAGAAATTCATCTGCTTTGTCTATAATGTCAAAGTATTGAGTAGAGAGATCCTCAGGTCCCTTGGCTCTGTGATCCCTCAATGATTTGGCCCAACTATATCTGTTAAAACATGCATTAGATAGGTTTCTCTGGGTTTTGTCGCATGTAGAATGGAAAGTACTCGAAGCAATCGCGTTAACTTTGACAACTTCGATCAATTCATGGTACATATAGACGCTCCCTACCAGTGGTTCCAACAGGGTGGAGGAGCAACCGCCCCGCCCCCTGCCCCTGCCCCCCAGAATGGCTGGGATCATTTGGCAGACATTCCCACCCTCCACCTCCCACGGCTTCCCTGCCTCACTGAAGTTGGCCTTGCCAAGGGATTTGCTTTGGACTCTGACATAGGACTGGAGGTGAGCCAAGGACTTAAATGTGCTTGTGCAATTTGGCTTGTCTTTTACCTTTTGGTGATCCACCAGGAGAAGAGAGTGCCCCGGGTAACTGCTGTCCCTGCGGCCTAGTCCCCAAACAGACACGCCTGGAGTCCAGCACAGCTCACGGGTGGCCTGAAGCAGAGACACGCGGCTGAGCCCGGGCTGCATCGGCTGGGCCAGAGTAGACCTGCGGGCCCGTGAACCTGAGAGTTAGTGCTTGATGTTACGGGCCCCCGAGTTTCGGGGTGATGTGTCTGTCACACCGTATCCTGGAGGGAACGGCCGCCTAGTACCCACCCGGCAGAGGACTGCAGGGTCCTTGTTATGTCGGGCTGAGGGCTAACCGCAGAAATGAATCAAGTGTCGTAAGCAGTACTTGGACTTGTTATCGTTACTGTTCATCTCACGTTGAACTTGACTCTCTATCTCTCAGATGCAGAATCTAGAAGCCCCCTTAGTGGGACTGGGAAGGGAAATGTTGGATTAACATTTATGGGTTGATTAGGCAGGATGGATGAAGCCACACACTCTGTGTCGATGGAGAGAAGACAGAAAATGGGGGGTGGGGGAGGGAGGGGGGACAGAGAGGCAGGGAGGACACGAAGGTAAGGTGCAGGGGGCGTGTGTCCATCCCTTACATCTGTCTTCTCGTTTGGGGCTGGGCTCCGTTGCTTGCTCACCTTTGGGAAATCTCAGAGGCCGGCCGCCTCCTCTCTGTCCCACCAGGGGGACAGGTGGGGGACTCGGTCCCTGTCCCCACCCGTCGGTTAGCACCTGCTGCGCCCGCTACTGGCTCATTGGGCACCAGGGAGAGCTTGTGTATTGCTGAGGTTTCACGGCTTCTTTACCGAAGCTTCCGGAAAGTGTGCCAATGCCCTGCAGATGCAGAGAAGGAAGGTGAGGAAAAGAGCGCAGAGCCACTGGTCCACCTCCCCCACTTCCGGGGGCGGCGCAAGGAGCGGTTCTCCGCGGTGGGCCTTCTGAGGGTGACCCGCAGCGAGGGGTGCCTGCCCTTCCCGGACCCTCACGGGCTTCGCGTGCGTTCCTACCTGCCCAGTGTCTGGCTCCCCTGTCCTGGAGCGATGCCGCCCCACACCCAGAGTGAGGCAGCCCGGCTCCGCGAGATTCTCTGGAACCTTCAGAATTCCCTGCTTCGGCTTGCAGATGTTGCCCGAGTCTGGAGTGGAGCGGGAGAAGCTCTGGGTCTGGGCTGGGGTGGGCTGGGGACAGCGGGGCCTCCGCTCTGGGAGGGGCTCTCACCCCCGAGAGGCTCAAAGACAGACACGGGCCGCCTCTCACCAGAGACCACCAGCCGGAGCCCCGTGAGGCAGGTGCTTTCCCCCGGTTAGAGCGACTCGGGCCGGGGTTCCTGAGAAAAATCGGTCTTTAGCAAGAATTTCCTTATTGACCAAGTAATTTAAAAAGTGGTGTCATTTTTACATATTTTTCCCCATGTGAAGGTTCCTAGCTTGTCACCTGTTTGGAGGTGTGTGTACGTGGTGTGCAGTGTAGGGGGATAGACATGTGCATGTGTGATGTGTGTGTGGTGTATGTGTGTGAGTGTGGTGTATGTGTGTGCGGTGTGTGTGCTGTGTGTGGGGGGTGTGTATGCTGTATGTGGTGTGTGTGTGGTGTGTGGTGTGTGTGCCGTGTGTGTATGTGTGTGTGGTGTGGTGTGTGTGTGTGGTGTGTGTGTGTGTGTGTGTATGTGTGTATGTGTATTGTGTGTGGTGTGTGTGTGTATGTGTGGTGTGTGTGTGGTGTGTGTGCCGTGTGTGTGTGTCGTATGTGGTGTGTGTGTGTGTATGTGTGTGGTGTGTGTGTCTGGTGTGTGCCGTGTGTGTGTGGTATGTGGTATGTGTGTGTGTGTGGTGTGTGTGTGTGTGTGGTGTGTGTGTGTATGTGTGTGGTGTCTGTGTGTGTGTGTGTGTGTGCCGTGTGTGTGTGTGTGTGTGGTGTGTGTGTGTGTGTGTGTGTGTCTGTGGTGCAGTGTGTGTGTGTGTGGTGTTGTGTGGTGTATGTGGTGTGTGCCGCGTGTGTGCGTGTGGTGTGTGTGTGCGCGGTGTGTGTGCGCGGTGTGTGCCGCGTGTGTGTGTGTGTGTGGTGTGTGCCGTGTGTGTGTGTGTGTGTGTGGTGTGTGGTGTGTGTGTGGTGTGTGTGTGTGTGTGTGCCGTGTGTGTGTGTGTGGTGTGTGGTGTGTGTGTGTATGTGCCGTGTGTGTGTGTGGTGTGTGGTGTGTGTGTGTGTGTGTGTGTATGTGCCGTGTGTGTGTGTGTGGTGTGTGTGCCGTGTGTGTGTATGTGGTGTGTGTGTGTGTGTGGTGTGTGTGCCGTGTGTGTGTGGTGTGTGCCGCGTATGTATGTGTGTGTGGTGTGGTGTGTGTGTGTGTTGTGTGCCGTGTGTGTGTGTGGTGTGTGTATGTGTGTGTGTGTTGTGTGTGGTGTGTGTGTGTGTGGTGTGTTTCCGTTTGTTTGTTGTGTGTGTTTTGTTGTGTATGTTGTGTTTTTTCCTCTTGTGTTGTTGTTGTTTGGTTGTTTTTTGTTTTGTTGTGTGTTTGTTTTTTTGTGTGCCGTTTTTTTTCTTTGTGTTTTTTGTGTTGTATGTTTTGTTTTTTTTTTTTTGGTGTTTTTTTGTTGTTTTTTTTTTTGTTTTTTGTTTTTTGTTTTGTGTTTTTTTTTTTTTTTTTTTGTCTTTTTTTTTTTTTTTGTTTTGTTTTTTGTTTTTTTTTTCTTTTTTTTGTTGGTTTTTTTTGTTTTTGTTTTTTTTTTTTTTTTGTTTTCTTTTTTTCTTTTTTTGTTTTTGTTTTTTTTGTGTGTTTTTTGTTGTTTTTGTTTGTTTTTTTTTTTGTTTGTTTGCTTGGAATGGTGAGGAGGCAGCTAAGTGGGTGGGGTCCAAAGGGCTCACCCGTCTCTCGGGCGCAGGCGGAGAAGCTCCACCTGTTTACACGTCGAGACTGCGCAGGATTCAGCTTGTTTTCTCCGCACCAAGTGTGCGTCCAGCTGACGCTGACGATGTGGGGGAGGTGCAGCCGGGGCAGCACGGCGCTGGGCTGACGGGCAGCAGCGGTCCCTGCCCTCCCTGCACAACAGGACCCGACTTTCTTCAGGACACGGTGGGCCCGGGGCGGGGCGGGGGTGGGGGGGCTCACGTCGAGGATTTAGGGAAGGCTTCACGATAGAGGTCGTGTTGAACGGAGTTGACTTTTCGTGTGTAGGGGCGTGTGCGCGTGCCCACGTGCACCGCACTTCAGAGTTGCAAAGCATTTCCATATGTATTTCCTCATCAAATTGGTGTAGCGACCGTGAACGTGGTGTGTCATCATCCCCACTTACCACCGAGGAAACCGACCCTCAGGCGGATGGAGGTGACATGTGCAGGTCATCCGTTGTGTCCCCGGGGGGGCCGGCGCCCCAGCCCTCAGGTCTGGCCGCGATCCCAGGGCGTTTCCTTTTCCTGCCATGAGGGAGAAGCAGCCACCCAAATGCACGTAAATCGGAAGAGTAGAGGGGACAATGTATATTACAATTGCTTGCATCTCTGTGCAAAGAAGAAAATTAAACTAAAAAGGTTAGTAAATGGGAGGAGAAGGAGAGTGTGGTGGGCAGAATTCTAGAGACGTTCCGTAGGGACACTCCTTCCCTTCCTCCCTTCTCGTTTCTTCGGCCGCTCTAATAATTGCATTGACGTAAGACAGGTTAACAGGAGAAAATGGAAGCCCACAGAGCTGTGAGTCTCAGAGAAGTGACCGGAACAGTCTGCTTTTATACCTTTTAGACAAAGAAACAATTATTTGTGAAGATTTGACAAAATACGGGAGTTTGGGCTCAGAGTAGCAAATTAATAAAGAAGCAACAAAGTTGGTTTATACAGTCCTCTCAGCCTTGAATTCCCTAACTCTGGTGATAAGGATGCTTTCTACCTCCCAGTACAGGGTGGGTGACCTCACGTGGGAAATTTATTTCCTGCTTTCAGGGGGGACAAAGGACGGTCAGAGTGTCCTTCTTGCCCTGATGTTTTTTAAGTAACTTTATTATTATTATTATTATTATTATTATTATTATTATTATTAAAGTAGGCTCCATGCCCAACGTGAGGCTTGAACTCATGACCCTGGGACCAAGAATCAGATGCTCTACTGACTGAGCCAGTCAGGTGCCCCCTCTTAACTAACTTTAATTCAAAATAATCAATGTTATCTAAGTGGCATATTTTGGGTGACCTATTCAGGTGCCCAAGAGTCCCATTCCCTGGTTACTCAATCAAACACAGATCTAAGGGGGCACCGGGGTGGCTCAGTCAGTTAAGCGTCTCACTTTGGCTCCGGTCATGATCTCACGGTTCGTGAGTTCAAACCCTGCATGGGGATCTCTGCTGTCAGCACAGAGCCCACTTCAGATCCCCTGTCACCCTCTCTCTCTGTCCCTCTCCTGTGCATTCTCTCTCTTTGTCAAAAATAAATAAACATTAACAAAAAAAAAAAAAAATACCCGCAGATCTAGTTATTGCTGAGGGGACTTTGCAGATATAACTAAGGTGATCCAGCCAGCTGACCTTAAAATAGGGACACTACCCTGATTGTCCCAGTGGGCCCAGTGTAATCACACAGAGCCTTAAGAACAGCAGAGGAAGGCACAAGTTTCAGTTGGAGAACTGAGGCAGAAAGAGAGGCCAGAGAGATTTGTAGGGCTGTTGTCAGCTCTGGAGACGGAGGGGAGGCCAGAGCCAAAGAATGCAGGGGGGGGGCCTAAACCTGGGAATGACCCTGGCCCAAAGCAAGTAAGGGGGGGGGGGGCTTCAGTCCTACACGGAGGGGACTTCTGCCAACAACCTGAGCGAATTTGGAAGTGGGCTCATCCTCGCGGCCCTGCGACACCTCGATTGCAGCCTTGTGTGGTTTCTGCCGCCACAGAGAACCCGCTAGGCCCAGACTTCTGCGGAGAGAAGCTGAGGCAATACATTTACTTGTGTTGTTTTAATCCGCTGTGTTTGCAGTAACTTTAATCTGCTACATTTGCAGCAATAGAAAACGAATCCAAAGGGGGGTATGGAGAAGAGGAGGAGGAGGAAAAAGAACCGAAAGCCAACTGCCTCGCTACCACGGAACAATCCTGCGTGTTTCTCGCCGGCTGGCAATGGGACTCCCTGGGTAGACAACACTAACCACCTTCCGTGTGGCTTGAGCTCAAAGTTTCACGTTTGGCCTCAGCGCCAGGGTGCTGCTTTTTATTTATCTGCGAGGGTACGGAGAGTTTATCTGAATCCCCTGTGATTGTGAGAAAGTATACTTTCCTCATTTAAGAAAGTCACGTTGTGCCAAATGCACTGATGTTTAAGGTGTTCTCTGGGATTAAACCCTCCGTGTGGACTAATAGTTTGGTTTCAATTGTGGGGGGAGGAGATAAAGACGTGCCAGAGGAGCTCATGAGGCAGCCCGGTGACTTTATGACTTTATGACTGCCTTTATGACTGCCATGAGGTCTGGGAGCCGTCTGACCCAGTTGGGCCCGAACAGCGCAGCCGGTTTGGGCGTCCATGTTTGTGAGGAGCTCTTGGTAACCTGTAGATGCTCTTACAACTGCACAACTCCATAGGGCTCTCAGCCACAGAGGCTGCTGTCCTTGATTTTTGAATCTACTACAATGTTCCATTTTGTCGGAAGGATCTTGGCCCCTTTATCCTTCTAATATCAGGAAGGTGGAGGTTTCCGGTGTGGTCTTACCTGTGCCTTCAGTGCATGTGGGATTATGGTGAACACAGTTCCCTGAACCAATGGGGGAGGTGAGATGGGGACACATGCGTGTCCGTGGGCCCAGGGAGGGGGACCTGTGGAGGCAGCCGGGTTTGGGCTGGTTCTGCAGTGTACCCTGCATAGGCACTGCCCTGCAGATGGGCCGACCCTACCCCAGAGCCATGGGGTATGTGCTGGTGGACAAGCGCTAGAGGGCACTAGAGAGACGGCAGGGAATGGCGGGGCGGGGGCGCCCAGGCTCGTCTGAAGGACTCAGACACCTGCCCCCTGAAATGCCTACCTGCGTTCGTCATTCTGTATGAGCCAGAAAACTTCAACAACCAACGGAGAGGTTTACAGCCGGGCCTGATCGTGTCCCTAACTCTCAGTCCGGGGAGCAGACGTAACCAGCCGGAAAAGGACTACATTGGGGCCCAATGAGAGCTAAAGAAACACTGGCCCTTTTCCCTCCCCCTTGGTCCACACCCAATACGCCAGAGGAGTGTTGACGGTGACCGGGAGCCTATTCAGAGCTCAACCCTGACCCGTCCCTGCACGCATTCAGGGTCTGGTCGAGTCGGTCCTTGAGAAGGGGAGAAGCTGAGGCTGAATTTGAGGTTAAGTCTATGGCCTGAACTCAAAATGTCATCAGGGGAAGGAAAGGGGAGATTTGACACAGTGTGATCGAAGATAATCTCATTACACTAAAGGAAATGAGTCAGAGAAAGCCCAATACTGTAAATACTGTAGGATCTCACTTCTACATAAAATAATAGTGATAATAATAATAATAATAATAAAAGGTGGGCCAAATAGGTGAAGGGGGTCAAAAGGTACCAATTTCCAGCTGGAAAATAAATAAGTCCTGGGGATGTACTGTACAGCATGGTGAAATTATACTCTATTACAAACTTGAAAGTTGCCAAGAAAGTAGATCTTAAAAGTTCCCATTGCAGAAAAAAAGATTTTTTTAACTGTTTTTGGTGTGGGATGTTAACTAGACCTTACTGTGGTGATCATTTCATACACATACAACTATCGAATTATGTTGTACACCTGAAACTAATCTAAAGTTCTATGTCAGGGGCACCTGGCTGGCTCAGTCAGTGGAGCACGTGACTTTTGATCTCAAGGTTGTAAGTTCGAGCCTCATGTTGGGTATAGAAATCACTAAGAAAAAAAAAAAAACTAACAATAAGCTTTAAAGTTGTATGCCAATTACACCTCAGTGAAGAAATAATCATTGGAGAAAAATAAAACTGTTTCGTGCGTCCAACCCTGCCGCCCCCCCCCCGCCCCCGAGTTGAGAACTGCCCGATAAATTGGTATAGGCACCATACAGTAGAAGGGTTACTAGGGCTCCAGGGGGCCCGGGGTTCTGGGTGAAGGTGTGAGCACCAGGGGAGTTGGACTCAGTGTCAGGAATGACTGGTAGAACCAGCCGACCGTGAGGGACTGAGTTCCCCGTCTCTGAGATGGGAAATTGCAGCAGATAGATGCTCCCTAAAGTCAGTCCAAACCTGGGGCTTCTCGTCCTCTTCTGGGAGCCGGGGACAGGTGGGTAGGTGGAAGCGGCTCAGGAGGAGGGGGCAGGCTGCAGGGGGGTCGTCTGCAGCTGCGGGTGTCCCCGGGGCCTGTCAGGGCCTGGAGGGAGGTGGCACACAGAGCTGGACCCTCCCCCCCGTCTAGATCTCCAGTTGCGTGGACTCAGGCAGGCTCTTCTGCTGGCCACCACTTCCTGCCGGGCGGGGGAACGGTGACTAGCTGGTGCACTCGGTCTGACCCAAGGCCTCCCAAAGGAGGTGCAGCCCTGACAGCCACCCACAGGGCCCTTGACCTTCAGGCCGCCCAGCTTCCGTTCCGACAGGAGGTCCAGCCACGCCTCCCCCGACTCGGTCGTCTCTGCTGTGATGTGAGGTGGACACGAACTTTTGCAAGTGGGAAGGGCCTGGCTGTGGAGCCCTTGCCAGGGTCAGTCAGCAGGTAACCGTAGAGCTTGGTCGTGGCCCTCTGTGCCCAGGTTCCTGCTGATTTAGGATTTGGGGGGAAAAAATAGAAACAACAACAAAGCGTATGAGAGCAGGAAGTCGCCCCGGCGCTCCAAAGGGAATAAAGAAAGGTGGGAGTTCAAGTCCACAGAGTCCAGGGTCCTTCTCCGGCTTTACACCTATTGCCCTCAGGCATCAATCCTTTTATATCATGCCCATCTTGAGTCAATAAAAAAACACTCCTATTTCCCACCCTCATCCTTGCTGGGCCCCACCGCCTCCTCTGGTTCACTGGAAGAAGTCGGAGGGCTCTGTTACGGGCACAGGAAGAGGCCCACAGCAGACTGTGCAATGAGGCCAGGGTTGCCAGATTTAGCAAACAAAAAGGGCGCATGAGGAAACGCGAATGTCAGATAAACCGCAGTGTGATATTTGGGACCTACTTGCGCTAAGACCTTACTCGTTGTTTATCAGAAATTCCCATTTAACTGGGGAACCTGGATTTTATATGGATTTTAGCAGCGTGCCTCGTTCCTGCAGGGTAGCCCCTGGACCCGGAAGTCTTTGATGGGGGAGTAAGTCGAGGCAAAGGGACACTCATCCTTTCCTTCTTTGCTGCGGGATGAGTGTGACTGCCTGAATGATCTGCTTTCCCCTGTTGGGGCCCAGATGCCTGCTTTCCTCCCCTTGGGGTCCAGGCACCTGCTTTCCCCCCTTGGGGTCCAGGCACCTGCTTTCCCCCCTTGGGGTCCAGGCACCTGCTTTCTCCCCTTGGGACCCAGGCACAGACACGATGTGACGTCCTCCCTAGTAGTCACAGTGAGCCTGCACTTATCCACTTGCCCACCTTCCGGAAGGTCTCAGAACATCCTTGCCACCTGGGGTTCATGCCACTTTAAAGGATCAGTCCTATTTGCCTATGGCGGGCCTTCCTCGCCACCCAAAAGAACTAGGGGACCCACTTCTTCCAGCTGCTGCCGCACTATGTCATATTGCTGTTAAAAACGGTCCTTGAGGGTGTGATGAGCTCAGTGCTTTTGATCCACCTGAATGGAGACAGAAGTGGGGCCTTTGTGCTGAGGTTTGGTCCCCTCATGGGGTTGTTTTAAAGGAATGTTAGCTGTAAATATAAAAAAAAAAAAAAAGGCAGGGGGCGCCTGGGTGGCTCAGTCAGTTGAGCGTCCCGCTTGAGCTCAGGTCACGATCTCACGGTTCGTGGATTCCAGCCCCACATCTGTGCTGACTGCGCAGAGCCCCCTTCGGTTCCTCTGTTCCCCTCGCTCTCTGCTCCTACCCCACCCCCTCTCTCAAAACGAAATAAACGTTAATGATAATAATAAAGGAATGTTAGCTGCAGGTTTGACACGGTTGTCCCGTGTCAGAGCAGCCTGAGTGTCTCCATGTGCACGCGCGCGCGTGTCTGTTTAGTGTAAGTTCATCGAGTCTGCGGATCCTCTTAGCATCCGTCAGGCCACGGGAGCAGCCTGCCAGCCTGCCTCCCGTCACGCAGCGTTTCTTCAAAGTGGTAAACACACATACAACCCATGTTGTGTTTTAAGAAGACGATGGTTCAAAGGGTTTGCTGGGCTATTTTTAACGCCGAAGTCTGGAAGGAAAATGATGTCACGGTGCTGGGAAAAGTGTCCAGATATTCCAGTAGACCACAGCTGAAGAATTCTGGTTTTTATTTGTTTCTCCCAGATTGGGGATCATTCAAAAAAGGTGTTTTAAACCCCTTGTTCCAAAAAGCTTTGTAGCTTGAACTTTGCAGCCCCAGCTTGTGCAAGCCCCAGCTTATAGCTTTCTCTCCTGCGGTTTGTCAAATAGACACGAGCCCGGACGGGACTGGGTGAGCTGGTGGCGAGGCAGGAGGGGAAGGGTCTTTTCCTGACAGCAGATGGATTGCATTCCAGAGGAGCAGAAAGCCAGCAGCCATGTTAAAGTGAGGAGAAAACCGTGATAACAACAAAAACATAATCACGTTAGGCTTTCCTGCTTCTGCTGTGTGATCTTGGACAAATTGCGGAACCTCTCTGATTTTCAATCATCTCATTTGTAGCATATGGCAATACTGACCACAGAAGATTGGCGTGAGTGTTGATGAGATAATGAATGAGAGCAGCTATTTTAGTGCACGGCACAGACTAAGTTAAACACTCATTAGCTCCTGTCTCTCCTTTCCTTTGACTTGGTTCCATCACCGTGTTTTATTTCTCCCCACTGTTTACCAGTGATCTCCCTGAACTATCCTGGCTTACTGTCTTTAAGTAAGGAAGAACACACAGGAGAAATAAAGTCACAGGAAGGTGAGGGGAAGAAGGAGAAAGAATGTGGCTGTTCTCTTGGGGAGTGGGCCGTTCACCTCTCTTTGGGAAATGGGGGTTTTATTTGCAGATGAGTGAGGTCCTGACACAGTGCATGCAATGGCTGGGGACTTGGGGAACTGGGTTTCTCCCATGGGGCTGGAAATTAATCTAATATCGGAAGGTCGCCTCTCTTGGCCAGCGCTCCCAGGCCTGCTTTGGTATTTAGGTGTGAGACAACAGGATTTCAGGGAGGCTCCAATAGTCGGTTGGCCCCTCGGTGAGAACTGTAGTCTTTACCATCTCATTTCCGTTTTGCCCCATCACCTGGGTTTCCTCCGTATTTGTCTATAATGGGGAGGCTGGAGACAGTTGGTGATCACTTTGGGGGACACGCTCCCGGCAGAAGGGAGAGAAGCAGGCCCCGAGGGGGAGAGTCGAGACCTTGCTTTAGAGCCTGGTGTGGAAGGTCACCCCTGCTCGTTCCTCTCAGAGAGGGTATGTTGGCCAGCTTTGGGTGGGATGGGTGGTAATCTGTCTACTGTTGTGCAAAATCTGGAAATGGACCCAGCTCCCTCCCCTCTTATGCTTACTGCTCATACAGTCCCTTTATCCCACTGACTTCTTTTTATGGAAGAAGGCATCTCAGAAACGACCCATCTGGGGGTGCCTGGGTGGCTCAGTCGGGTACGTGTGCAACTCTTGACTTCAGCTCAGGTCATGATCTCATGGTCCGTGAGTTTGAGCCCTGCGTTGGGCTCTGTGCTGACAACGCGGAACCTACTTGGGATTCTCTCCAGGCCAGTCTTTCTAGAGGAAATGACGTTTAAGCTGAGACCTATAGAATGAACTTCAGACTCTGGAGCCCGAGAAGAGAATCGTGAGCAGCAGGAACAGAATATGCGGAAGGCCGGAGGCAGGCACAGGGCACCGGGGAAGCCGCAGGTGCTCGTGACGGTCCGTGCAGAACGTGCAAGGAGTGAACGAGAAAGCCGGGGAGGTCGGCAGGGGCTGGGCCACGGGGGGCCGTCCCTCACTCCAGTCCGCTTGCTAGGGTGAGGATGGCCTCCCCATCAGCACCTGCACACAGAAGCTCCTGCTCAGGCTCAGGACAGAGATGGGGACCTGCAGGCACGTGGCCTATGTGGTGGCCACGGCATCTGGATCTTGTCCTTACCACCGGTGCCCACAGGTCCAACCTGGGGCAACGTCCGCACGTGCGTCGCCTCACCTGCGGGCTTTCTTCCTCTTCCGCCCTGGTTTTGCGGCCAGTGTGTCAGGCCGGAAGTGCTGAAAAATTAATGTCCCAGGAGCCTCACTCAACCAGTGACTCTCAGGGATTAGTGGATACCTACCCCAGCTCCCTCACTACCCTGGGTGGGATAACTGAAGCGTTTGACCCCGGCTGTCAGTTTCCCTTCTGGGATGAAACTCCATTGGTCTAACCTTGGACGTGCAGATAACGATCAGAACTTCCTGGTGCCCCCCAGTTCTCCCTCCTCACCCTTTTTTTTTTTTTAAATCAACGTGGGGCTGTGTGTCTTCCAAAATTGGATTTTTTTACAGAGAATTATATTAGGGGATAAATGATTCGGTTGCCAAAGAACAGCCAAAATAATAGTGGCTTTAAAAAAGAGTTTTTTCTCTTACTGGTGTGAGCGCAATATAGGAGTGATTGAATTGTGTGAGTTCAAGGAGCCCCAGATCCCTCTGCCTCGCTGGCTGGTGTATCAGTCAGCAGAGGCTGGGTTATACTACAGTAACAAACAGTCCCCGCGTCTTGGCGGCTTAAAACATCAGTTTTATTTCTCTTTCCCGCTACTTATCCACTGAGGGTCAACGGAGGGGTGTTGTCCTCATCTGGGACTCAGGCCGATGAACAGCCACTGTCTGGAACACGTCTGGTGGTCCTGGCAGAGGCCTCATACCAGCAGTTGACATGCACACAGCCCAATGGACAGATATTCTCCTACCGGTGTGCCCGGACAGAGATGAGAAGTGAATGCTGGCCAGCAGCACTAATGGTGGCCACACGCGGCAATTCACAGAGGGCTTCCAACCCCTGGGATGGCTGCTCGAGCTCCTGCCAGGATGTCATCTGTGTTTGACTCAGCAGAAAGGGGACAAAGGAGGTGCGAGGCATGCCCCTTCCCTTTCAGGTCACAATCCAGACAGTGCATATCCCATTGGTCCAAATGTGGTCACAAGGCCAGTCTAGCTGCATGGTCTGCTGGGAATTATAGTTCTTATGTGAATGGCCACACGGCCTGAAAAAATCTGTGGAAACATTGGAGGCTCCATTTGGCGACATCACCAGTAGGTCCCTTTGGCAAAAAATTCTGAATGCTTTTTTTTTTTTTCTTTTTTTTTTTCAAATTTTATTTATTTTTGGGACAGAGAGAGACAGAGCATGAACGGGGGAGGGGCAGAGAGAGAGGGAGACACAGAATCGGAAACAGGCTCCAGGCTCTGAGCCATCAGCCCAGAGCCCGACGCGGGGCTCGAACTCACGGACCGCGAGATCGTGACCTGGCTGAAGTCGGACGCCCAACCGACTGCGCCACCCAGGCGCCCCTGAATGCTTTTGGTTAATGTTGGAGTATCTGAGAAAGATGTGGTGAGGGAGGCATTTAGGATAGTTTGATTTCTAAGACAACTTGCTCATTCAGTTTCCGGCCTTAGAATATAACCCCTCCTTGCCAACAGGTAGAGATCTTCTTTATGATCTGTTTTTTGACATACTTAGTAAATATGGAGGCTCAAAAAACCCTTGTCACAAATACTTTGAGAATTTCCCCAGGATCTAGTTCTGTACTGAGTGGCCACAAGAGGTTATCGCCATTTATTTATTACAAGTGAGTGTTCTACCTTCATGGACAGCCTCCTCTTTCTGTCATACTTGAAACAGGGAGAGATCTTGTGACATTTCATGAAGAAGTCTATATTCAATAAATATTCCCTAGAACAAAGCCTGGAATTATTACGTAAAGTTTTCTCCCCCTCTGTAATTAGCATGATGTTTGTGTTTCTCAACAAAAACTGTGTCCTTTTTACCAGTTTGTCCTCATCTGGGACTCAGGCTGATGAGTCAGTGGTGGAGATTGCTGGGCTGGAGTGGGGTGGGTGAAATGACGTGTCAGTTCAGAGTCTGCCATTAGTGTGGGCAGCTATGGATAAACCCTCCCTGGCCCTCGGTTTCCTCATTGATTAAACAATGCATGGTGGGTTAAAGAAGGTCACAAAACCTTTGTTTCTCTCTCCGTTGAGAGATGGCATCGGATTCCACCTCTCCTGAATCTGAGCTGGCCTTAGTGACCTGCTTGACCAATACAATGCGGCCGGGGCTTCTGAGAGGGTCGTAAGGAGCCTTGCGGTTTCTGTGTGGGCCTCTTGGAATGCTCACTCTTGAGAAACTCCCCCCTGTAACCCAGCTGCCATGCTGGGGCGAAGCCTAAGCCACAAGGAGAAGTCACGTGCACACACTCCAGTGTCTGGCCCCAGATGAGCTTTCAGCTGACAACCAGAACCCAGCACCTGCCCCAGGACATTGCTATGGGCATGCCAAGGCCAGCTGAGCCTTCAGAGGATACAACCCTAGCCGACATCTGAATGCAACTGTGTGAGAGCCTCCATGAGAACCCCTGGCTGAGGTCCGCAAACTCACTGGACTGTGGGAGATAATGTTATCGTATCAAGCCAAGTTCTGAGGTGTTTTGTTACGCAGCGATGTTTGACTGGAATCCAAGGGATTTGCACGGACATCCTTTACGGGGCTTGGAAGCTTTACTAAGCACTGCAAGTACAATGACAAAGCGTCCCATACAAGCAAGCAAAGAGCGTCAAGTATGCCGAAGAGCAGCCACGGTGGGATTCGAGGTACGGTGAGGTCACACAATCAACCTCTCGGCACAGAGAGAGAACGACGGAGACGTGGGCAGTTCCCAAACACAGAAAATGCGCTTGTGGGGAAAAAGCCACTATTCTAAGGATAGAGACATCTTTCTACAACCACTTCCTACTACGACTTCCTACTTCTTCCTTCTAGATTCAATATCACACCTAAGTAGTGAGGTACCAAAGGAGGGACTATTATCCAACGATGAGAGAAGACAGAGTACAGACAGGGGGTAACTTTCTCCTGCCCTCAATGCCAAAGGTGATCAGGGACAAACTGAATTTGACCAGCGGGAAAGCTGATGACTCCAGGACTCTGGTAGACCAGTTCTCCTTAGTCTTTGGGCAATAGAGGTTGAGAGAAGGATGAACAGGAGGTACAAAATCACTGCTTTCCTGGGTCAGCAGCCTTCTTTTTCCTTCTTCCACACTGATGGAACCCTAGTTTCCTGGGGACGTGTGTGTATGTGTCCCCACTAAATGACCCCACCAAAAAGGCTACATTTTCCACCTCCTTGCAGTGAGTAGTGTTTATAGGCACAATATAACTTATTGGGTGAACCTTCTGGAGAGTGTATAAGTGGATGCAGATTCACTTGGCGTGTGTTCTTTGCCCTTTGCCCACCCCCTCCAGTAGGTCTGGGGAGGGGGCTAGGCACTGGGATTTTTCACCAGCTTCTGCCCTTGTGGATGCTGCTGGTCCAGGGACCACACTGGGAGAACCACTGCTCAGCCATCCTAAGAAATGGGTTGGAAAGTCACATGTGAGTGGTTTTTGATTCCTTCCAGTCCCCAGAGTGGCCGGGAGACGTCTGGGGGGGGGGGGGAAGGCCCCATCTGAATGACTGGAGTCATGGTGGATGAGGAGCGCAGAAGGAACTGGACGGCATCACTGACCGTCACCACTGGGATACACAACGTGTGGCTTTGTCCTTCAGGAAAGGTGGGGACGTGACCAGATAAGGGTGTCCTCCCCGATGGCACGTCCGCACGCAACTCCCACGTGTTTTCCCGTGGGGCGGCCTGCTCCCCATCACCGCCCAGCCGGCCCTCACCTGCCTGGAGTCTGCTGCCTGGGCTGTGCGCGTGGTTCTGGATCGCAGGCATGTTTTACCCATCGTGACTTGGTTGTTACCATACACCGTGTTTATTTTTCTTCATAGAAAGATGCAAGCTGTGTGCCTCCAAATGCTGGAAGCTGAGAATATTCCATTTGTTTGTGGAGACACAGACTGGATGGCACAATTTCAATCAAACTATGAAATGCAGCCTGGCATGCCTGGAGAGAAAGAGGGAAATAATAACCCTGTGTGCTCCTCTTTCTCCTGAGAACTGCACACTTGATTAACTCATTAGTCCCCGGAAGGGGTCCTGGAGTACATATTCTCCCAGTGGCCGGTGACCAGGGACTGTTGAGAATGGTCTTTCCTCTTGCTGGAGACAGGTGGGGCCATGTGACACACGCTGTGCCCCCGCTGGTTTACTCTGGGTGACCAGGCGTGTGTCCCTTTGGTTCCCAAATGGACTGTGGCCATTTTCTCCCCTAATTACAAAAATAATGAAAGTTCATTTAAAAAACTTTCAGGAAACATGGGGCGCCTGGGTGGCTCAGTCAGTTAAGCATCTGGCTTCGGCTCAGGTCATGATCTCACTGGGTTTGTGAGTTCGAGCCCCGCATCGGGCTCTGTGCTAACAGCTCAGAGCCTGGAGCCTCCTTCAGATTCTGTGTCTCCTCCTCTCTCTACTCCTCCCATGCCCGTGCTCTGTCTCTCTCTGTCTCTCAATAATAAATAAACGTTAAAAAAAATCTGAAAATATTCAGGAAACAAAGCATAAAGACCAAAAAAAAAAAAAAAAAAAAAAAAAAGCTATAGTGTCTCTGTGTCTGTTTCTATCTCTTTCTATCCACCCTGCCTTTTCCAGCTATTGGCATCTTTCAGGGTTAACATATACGGCTCCATATCCTAAATCGTGATGGTGGAATATTATCCCATCCTGTGGCTCTATCAGCCCCGAATGAGGGGCTGTTTTCTCCTTCATAAATTGTGATAATCGTATTTATTTGGCTGTTTGCTAATTGCAGTTTTTTGTTATGAAGAAGCTCACACTGTGAGAAAAGTTGAAATAATAGTTCAGTGGGCACCTGCATACCTCCATCTAGATTCAAGTATTGACGTTTGGCTATGTAGGATTTATCTCTCTATTTATACGAGGGTGTATTTAAGTTTTCCTAACAACCACAGCACTATTATCACACCTAAGAAAATTATTGATAAGTTCATAATATCATCTAATGTCTAGTCCATATTCAAACCAACCCAGTATATGCAGAGTATTATTCCACTACATAATATGTAGAGAAAACCTTTCAGGGCTCTCTATCCGGGCTTATGTATCACAGACTTGGGGCTCCGTTTTCAACAGGTGCAGGATCTTGGATTCAAAATTCTTCAAGGACCTTTGGGGGTTAGGGGTGGGAGGGGAGGGTTTTTCTAAACTTGAAAGTTGTTCTGCAGGTTAGCACATTTTTTTGGAGACGAGATACTGAGGAGCCGCTGGCTCAGGGGCGGTGGCAGGGGCAGGAAGGAGAAACGTGGCCATCCACGTCAGGGCGGTAACTGCAATGAGCCCGGCCGAGAGAAAACAAGCAATGAAGTAACAAAGCTGCGGAAGATGCGATTTTGGTGTTGGGGGCCAGAGAAGGTGGCAGGTGATCATAGGCTCCTGAGGACGCCTTGTCCTTCGCACAGAGTTGTTGTGTGTTTCTTGTTTCCTTTTCTTAAATTTATTTTTGATGTTTATTTATTTATTTTGAGGGGGAGAGAGAGAGAGAGAGGGAACTGGGGAGGGCCAGAGACAGAGGGAGAGAGAGAATCCCAAGCAGGCTCTGCACTGACAGCGTGGAGCCCCATGCAGGGCTCGAACTCACGAACTGTGAGATCAGGCCCTGAGCCAAACCAAGAGCTGGACGCTTAACCGATTGAGCCACCCAGGTGCCCCTCGTGTGTTTCTGTAATGAGGGGCTGGGCGAGCTGACGTCCCAGCATCTGCTCCCTGTGCTCCGTAGCCCTGTTTCTGATGCCCTGTGGGGAGAAAACCAAACAAAGGTTTGGTCCGAGGTTCCCCGAGACTCTCATTGCCAGGAGAGTCTATTTCATTTAGAACTTGGAACCACCATCCCTTTCAACGGCAATGCTTAATGAACTGGGGCCTGAGAAATAAGCAATAAACATTCTGGCCCGCTTAATGGAATACAGTCTCTCTTGCACTGCCTGCAATAATGTGTTTTATTTCCCCACTTTTTATTAGCTCCCAGCTAAGGGCTCCGCTACATGGGCCCCCGTGGCCTTCTTTTTGGGAGCAGTGGAAACCTTAGCTTCACGTTTGCCTTCTGAGCATCTCAAATGTCTTCCAGTGCTTTTGCGGTGGTAAACCAATGCCATCAAAAATGAGATTTCAGGGGCGCCTGGGTGGCGCAGTCGGTTAAGCATCCGACTTCAGCCAGGTCACGATCTCGCGGTCCGTGAGTTCGAGCCCCGCGTCGGGCTCTGGGCTGATGGCTCAGAGCCTGGAGCCTGTTTCCGATCCTGTGTCTCCCTCTCTCTCTGCCCCTCCCCCGTTCATGCTCTGTCTCTCTCTGTCCCAAAAATAAATAAACGTTGAAAAAAATATAAAAAAAAAAAATGAGATTTCAAAAAGAAAAAAGAAAAAAAAGAACAGAAAATGAGATTTCAGTAATGACAGCGGTTTGCCGTCTTCCATCTTCTAAATGCAATCTTTTTTCCTTTTGTATTTGTTTGGATTTATATTAACTTGGATTATGTAAGCCGGCAGGGTGTTTTTTAATGAGACTGATGGTGCCAATGTTAAAAGAAAAAAGTTAAAGACTTATAATCACATAAAACAGATTAAAGTGGCAGGCGCACCACCGGGCTATTCCTGGGATGCGCCTGAAAGTTGGATTTCTGCTCTGTTTCCAGAGTGTGGCTTTCTTTTGAAACATGTGTGCATTAGGTTTAAAATCATCAGTAATCTGTGAGGTGCCTGGCTGGATCAGCTGGAAGAGTGTGAGATTATTGACCTTGGGGTTGTGAGTTCGAGCCTTAGGTTGGGTGAAGAGATTACTTAAAATGAATAAATAAGTTAAAACTTAAAACAAATTATACAGTCACCAGTAATTTTTAATTGGTGGCAAAGGATTGGCATCTGCACTGGGAGGGGGAGAGAGGATGGGCAGAGAAAAAGAGGGAGAGTGGGGGGTGCTTGGGCATCAGGCATCATCAGGGACTTGGCAGTCTCAGTTTTAGCCGTTTCTGAAGCCACGGAACCATGCTGAGCCTCAGTCTCCTCAAAGCCTCTTTATCTCTGACCTCGAACGTCCCTATCCAGGTCTGGACTCTACCGGCGCAAATGAGCTCTTCAAAAGTGGGATATTACAGTCATTACTGCATTTCCTGGGATGGTGAACATAGATCCCCCCACCCCCAATTAGGACTATAATATGAATTTTATATGTAACGGTAATTAGAAGGAAAAGTTGTGAGTTAATAGTATCTGTACAATATCTCTATCATAACCAGGCTATGAACAAAAACTGTTGCCATTTCTTAGGTTTTTTTTAAAGCATGCTTCAGGGAGAAATTCTAATTCTCCCATATTTGAAATAAGCAAAACTCTAAAGGATGGAAAATCAAAATGCCTCGGTGGTTTCTCTAGACTACCTGAAGCTACTAGAATGTGACCTATTTACCCCTCCATGCACCTGTCTGTCTATCTACCCATCCATCCATTAACCCACCCATCCACCCACACATCCATGCACCCATCTATCCATCCACCTATCCATCCATCCACCCCACCATCCACCCATTTGGTCATTATTTCTACTTCTTTTTTAAAAAAAAAATTATTTATTTATTGAGAGAGAAAAAGAGAGAGAGAGAGAGAGAGAGAGAGAGAGAGAGAGAGTGAGAAAGGGAGGGGACGAGAGAGAAGAAGAGAGAGAATCCCAAGCAGGCTCTTCACTGTCGGCGCAGAGTCTGACGAGGGGCTCGAACTCATGAACCGTGAGATCATGACCTGACCTGAAATTCAGAGTCGGACGCTTAACCGACTGCGCCGTGCGGGCACCCCTATTTCTTTTAAGCACCTACTGTATTAACCATGTTTCTAGCCTGTGTAAACCTGAGGCTTTAACATCTGCCCTGCGTGCATATGTCAGACCCGTGTTGTTCTGGACAACTTGATCACCTTGTCTCGGCGTCTCCCACATCCTTGGGAGAAGTCCTCCTCCTAGGGGTATGCTTTTCAAACACAAAGAAGCCAATCCAGAGTCTACACACCCAGCTGCCTCCCTTATGGGGCTCACACGTGGGGCCACTATCCACCTGCCTTTCACCCCAGGGCCAGATGCTAGGCTACCAGGAATGGCTCCTTTATTCTCTTGTCCTCTGAAATTATCCCAAAGAGCCAATCCTAACCCTGCTCACCCTCCTCACCCATTCCTTCTCATGGAAACCACAATAAAGGCTCTTGCCCACGTTCTTCCCTTACTCCCTCCACCTCCTGGCCAACTCAGCTGCTTCCCCGCATGGCCCACCATGACATGGTGTGCCCTCTTCTCATGGGAAGTGTGAGCAGCAAACTCTTTTCGGTAGCTGTGCTCTCCTGTCTGTTGGCTTTGGCCTTCCTGAATAATAGTCAAACTTAGTAAAATGTGCTAGGCACTGCCATGCGAAAATGAGCACAACAGAGTCCCCGCTCTAGGGACCCTTACGGTTTGCACATCGACACAGACAAGCAAACACAGATGGACAGCACAGTTCAGGAAGCACTGGGTTCATGCATGTGCCATAAACACCAAGGGAAGGGAGCCAGAACGGATGGTTTGGAGCCGGATCTTGAAGGATGAGAAGAGGAAAAGCCTCCGAAGAGGCACAGAGCTGGGGCAGGCTTGGTGGCAGTAAGAGTAGTTTGGTGTGGCTGGAATGCAGGGCGGGGGATGGCAGGAAGGCTCAGGATGGAGATTTTAGAAGGTTTCAAAACGCTGGGCCCAGGATTGTGGATATTGCTTTCTGAGTGATGAGGGGCCAGCAAAGGCTTACAAGCAGGTGACAGATGAAATGTCGTGTGAGACTGGAATCGATGAGAGCAGATGTGGGCTCTCTCATGTCACCCATCAGGGACTTGAGGAGAAGCAAAGTGGTGCGGGGAGAAGGATCCAAGAATCGTTTTGGAGGCTTGGAAACCCGGCCTTGGTGAGTGAACGTGGGAAGTCTTGAGCGTTTGTGTGTGGGCCACAGGGTGGGTGATGTGATGCTGTGAAGGGAGACGGGCCTGCGGGCAGGGGTGGGGGAATGGAATGGACGGGGCAGGACAAGCGAAGGGCAGATTTTTACCTGTTTGTAGAACCTTCGCGGGAAGCCCGAGTTAGGGGCGGCTTGGGAGTGTGGTTGTCATTCCTCACTGAGCCTCAGCTGGGAATGAAGTTGACTGAGACCTGGGGAAGCCAGTGGTGATCCCTCTGGGGTCATCCCCAATCTAGTCACTTCCTTCTCTCAGCTTCCCTCCCCAGCCTCATCCTGGGGGTACAACAAAGCCCAACGGAGGAAGTGCGACCAGGGCCATGCGCCTGAGCCCCAGGGGCCAAGACTAGCTTCTCAGACCACGTGGCGTTTGAGGTTGTCTTAAAGGATGTGTCAGAGGCCAACGGGCTGAGAAAGAAAATGGATCCTTAGGTTGCAAATACGGCCAGCAGAAACCTCGAACCCCATCCGGAGAAAAAGGCAATGAACCCAAGTGGTGGGGGGTGGGAATGAGGACAGGGTTAAAATAGTGCCTGTGGCTGTTTCTCCTTCTTGGAGCACGGAGATCTTGCCAGTGTGTGCACAGTGATGAGCATGTTTCTAATTATCACATCGAGTCTTTGATCTGTTTTAATTATCTGCTTTTCCCGCAAACACAAATTTGAGTCACTGGGGCTGTGCTTAGCCACCTGCTCCACTTGAAGGTGCTTTGGAAGTGGGTCACGAGCGTTTCCCAAGTGCAGTACAAATGACCTGCCTTTCTCTAAGGCTTCACAAATACGGAGGTCCTACTAAGTGCTAAGTGACGGGGAGTGTAGCAGTGAATAGGACCCCCGTCTTCAATTGCATCAGACGGCCTGACTCCCTTTCCTCAGGGGAGGAGGAATCTGGAGGACGAGAGAAGAAAATACGATAAAAATTCTGATTAATTTAGAACCCAGTCTACAGAGATATGAACACTTTGCAGGTGTGTTGGAGCCGGAGACTTATTAATAATAAAAAAATAAAACTAAAAATAAAAAAGCTTTCTAGGTAGGTCCCGTGGGATTCGGGAGAGTAGCTCTGTATTTGAAGCTTCTGCATCTTTATTGTAAACTCTTCCGCGGTAATTAGACGAGAAGGTAGCATGGTCCATCCTACTGACTGACTGAGGCTGGGAGGCAGAGTCACACAAAAAGTGTTTTATTTATTTTTATTTTTTTATTTTATTATTATTATTATTTTACAAAAAGTGTTTTAAGATACAGGCTTGTGAATGTTAGAATTTAAAAAAAAAGTTTACTGGGGCGTATCGTACATATCACGTAATCAATGCATCTCAAGTGCATGATTCAATGTCGTTGCTGTTGTTTTGTTTTTTTTAGTAGCTTTGCTGAGTTGTGTGATCACCGTAAATCACACTTAGAACATTTCTGTCACTCTAATAACATCTCTTATGCACATTTACTTCTAATCCCCATTTCTCCCTACCTGCTCTCCAGGCAAGCAGTAATCTACTTTGTCTCTCCGGATTTGCCTTTTTCTGGACTTTTTTTTTTTTTTTTTTTTTTTTTTACAGAGGGATAGAGAGAGAGAGAGAGAGCACACGAGCGCACACTGGGGGAGGGGCAGAGGGAGAAGGAGAGAGAGACTCTCAAGCAGGCTCTACGTCCAGCACAGAGTCCGATGTGAGGTTCCGTCTCACAACTCTGAGATCGTGACCTGAGCCTAAATCAAGAGTCAGATGCTTAACTGACCGAGCCACCCAGGCTCCCCTTCCAGACATTATTTATAAATGGAATCATACAATATGCACTCTGTTGTGTCTGGCTTCTCTCACATAGCAAAGCATTTCTGAGGTCCATCCATGTCTCTTTGTCTGCAGTCGGCTTCCTTTCACTGCTGAAGAGTATTCCACTGTATGGACATACCACATTCTATTTTGTGTTTGAATTGTTTCCAGTTTTGGTCTGTTACGAGTACTGCAGCTCCGTTTGTGTGGGAGAAAGACTGAAAATTTGGAGCAAAAATGTCTGCCCCAGTTCTCAGTTATCCAGAATGCTATATGAGCTCAAGAAAAAGGGTTTTATGTGTGGGCCAGGGTTTTATGGCTTCATCGTGTGAGCACCGGAACGTCACCTGCAGAGAAACGCAGGGGAGTCCTGGAGGCAGAGTATGGCCATTAAGATGAGGTAGCTCCGGCAGGCACCTTGGAGTGCAAAGCACATGATGCCTGAGTATCTGAATCTACTCCTAAAGAATATAAACAGCAACATGCTAAGGAGAGATGATGAAATCACATAAAATGCTCAATTGAAAACACCCAAGGCAAAAAAAAAAAAAAAAAAAGAAAGAAAGAAAGAAAGAAAGAAAAAGAAAGCACAGAAGATAGCAATAGAACCAGAACAAATAGAAAACAGTGACAGATATGATAGCTATCACTCTCTATCCGTAACCACTCTGAGCATCAGCGGTCTGAATGCATCAGTTCAAGGGCAGAGATTGCCAGAGTGGATCAAAACACAAGACTCGACTCTATGTTGCCTACAAGAAACTCACTTTAAACCCATACAGATTAGGAACGAGGAAATGAGGAAATGTACACCCCACTGACATCATTCAGAAGAAAACAAGTAGCTGTATTAATTTCTGAGAGAACAGACTTCAAAGCAAGGGAAGTTGTCAGAAATAAAGACGGATCTCACATAATGATAAAAAAAAAATCTCAGTTCTACAAGAATGCATGAGAATCCAAATGCTTTCCCTCCAATTTGATATCCTATGATAGGGCCAGACATAATAGAGTCTAATCCAAATGCCTTTTGTTGCAGATGGGGCAACTGAGGCTCACGGAGATCAAGTGAATCTCTGCAGGGTACACAAAAGTATCTATGGTCTTTGGACACTCAGTCCAAGCACTTAAAATGTTTATTTCGTCACTTCCTTATGCCAACCAGGCGCACATGCATATGTTTATTGGGCATTAATCAATCTGGCTGCATGTAGGGGGGCTAACTTTGGTCTGAAGTAAGAAAGAAAGGAAGGAGAATTTGATTGGCTGTCTTGCCAAATTCTATGTTTCAGTATAATATAATTAACTAAATATAAATTTAATTTACAAGTGTATCTCTTATTCTTCATTGCCTTGAGAATGCAATAAAAAGGGAAAGAAACTTCTGTGGAGACAAATGAGGGTAAATTGAATGAAATAGGATAAAGGGAGAAAACAGGCATATTCCCCAGAGGTACTGTGAATAACACTTCCCTTGCCTTATAGGTATTACCATTCCCATTTGTTCAAAGCCCTCGTTCATCCTTTGCACTGGTCACTCTAGTGAGGGCCTCCAAAAAACATTTAATCATATGAGGTTGGTATTATTATCCCATTTCCAGAAGATTAAAATGAGGCTCAGGAGATTTAAGTGATTTGCGTGAGGTCCAAAGCTGGCAAGTGACAGACTCATTCTTGGAACTCATTATGTGAAAGCCTTATGGAATAGAATTCTGCAGGCTTCCTTCCTGAAGGAAAAGGCTACGAGTTGTTCACCTGAGAAAGAAAGCATCTGAGCCTTCCCTGGGCTCCGTGTAGGGTCTTTATCTCTCTCCAGCAGATGGGTGACAATAGAGGTGTCCTTCTTGTAAAGGAGAGTCACCTGGTGGGTGGTTCACTGTGGTCCACTGGTACCATCTGAGGGGACCCTGGGACCACAGTGCCAGCTGTGATCTGAGAAGGGAAATCACCCCAGACGACCACGACCCGGTGTAGCAGACCTGAATCTTACGCCCGGGACCCAGATTTTGCGGCCACTTGGTCCCTGCTCTCCAGCCTGGCTGAAGGGGGCTGTGGGCTCCGAGTCTAGGGGCAGTTCTCACTGAACTGATTGGAGCTGGACCCTGAGTTTTAAATATCTCCCACCCCATTTTTTTTTGTTTCTCTGGATTTTCTTTTAATACAATTTCAATCCTGTCTCTTAGCTGAGACAGGTAAGAACAGCTTGCCCATCTCTTTAGGGGAGACGGAGAAGTAGAGGCTGGGTGGCCTGGTGGTCCTGGGAGTCTGTTTCTTGTTATGCCTTTGACCTGATATAATGCGAGACTCTGCGTAGTGGTCTTTCCGGAGACTTTCCTCCCTTGCTCGCACTCCTGGGCTGAGTCACATGTTGAACATGCCAGCTGGGACTCTTCCTCCCTGGTGAGGGATGGCGAAGCCATCTATGAGTGTCTAGAGCTGGGGTCAGCCACGCTTTTCTGTCAGTGGCCAGAGAGTAAATGCTTTAGGCGCTCCAGGTCATACAATCTCTGTCATTCTCCTGAACTCTGCCACTGAAGTGGGAAAGCAGCCATAGACAACATGCAACGAATGGGCGTGGCTGTGTTCCAATAAAACTTTATTTACCAAGAAGAGTGATAGGCCAGATTCGGCCCCCAGGTATAGTTGGCCAACCTTGGCCAAGAAGGTGGACCAGAGGGGAGGAATCCTTTCACAGTGTATTCATATATGGAATCATCACCAAGTACCACTTGAAAGATCTTACGATTTTATTTATCACTTATACCTCCATAAAGTGGGCAAAGTCTTTAAAAAGAAGGTGGAGCAGTTATAGTCGCCGCACGAGTACCATTGCCCAGATAGCAAAGACATCTCAGACGGATCCAAGACCCAGAATTTGTACAGCCAAGAGCTTTGCACACCAGTCTGCTCTCTTCAGCCCCAGGGGCGATGTCTGTCTAGCTCAGAAGGCTGAGGAGCCTTGTTTCAGAGCATCGTATTTAAGGAGCCATGAATAGGAGCATGGGCCTGGATAGCATAAGTCATGATCCGCTTGTCCAGCTTGTTCTCCACAGCTTGCCAGCTGGGGCTGGGCCAGGGCTGGGGCTGCATTCAGAGGCCGATCAACTTTCTAGAGACATGTTTTGCCAACAGACCTATCCTCAGCACATGTTGTTTCCATTACACCGGCCCATCACGGTGTGCTCTTGGAAAACTTCCAGAGTGTGCATCGACGTTAATCAGGCCAATTTCCAGACACCGAGGGGCCACAAAAGAGGTGTGGGGCATGAGCTCTGATGGCAGGGGGAGCCGGGCAGGCCCAGATACCTAGCACACAAGGTAGAAGTGGGGGGGCGCCTAGAAGAACAGCTAGGGCATGGGGAGAGCATGGGGGGAAGACCTACTTTGGCTGGGACACGAGCTTCATAGAGGACCTTAAAGGATAGGCTGTTTTTAGACACAGGGGGACAAAGGGTGGGAGAGTGTGAGCATACTTGGCTAACAGCTAGTGGTTTCATCTGGCTTTGAGGTATGAAGGCAGATCATGTTTTCGCAGGATGGACCCCAAAACATCTTCCATGCCCCGTGTTCTGCTCCCCTGTCTTTGAAGTGCGTGGCTGCTGCTCTGTATGTAGCCACTGGAATGCTGTGTAAATGATGGTGCCAGATTTCCAAGGCTGGGCCATAAATGGAGTGGCAGTTCCCGCCCTGTGAGTGGGAACACTCACAGATGGAGCCCCGAATCCGCAGTAAGAAGTCCTACCCCCGAGCAGGAGGAAGCCAGCAAACAGAGCAGCTGCACGTACATGCTCTGGCGGGCAGTCCTGACCCCCTGCTGGCCCATTCAGATGCACCCAACCTCCATGTCTTCCCAGGTGATGCCCCAAACATGGCGGAGTAGAGGTAGGCCATCCTTGCATGCCCTCTCTGGTTCCTGATCACAGAATCCGTGGGTGCGTCAAAGCATTGTTGTTTTTCCTCCCCGAGGTGAGGGTGGTTGTTCCCTGGACGCTGAAACTGGGACATGAGTGTGGGAAAGCTGCTTGGCACAGGTTCTTCTGTGACCTTGAAGCCAAGTCTGGTCTCAGGGCTGGAACTTAGGAAACAGGCAGCAGGAGCCCACTGGAAGGTCTGCTGGAGGGAGCAGCTTACCTCAGGCTGTGCTTTTAGGAGAAAAATCTGCAGCAAAATCCAAGACAGAGTGGTGGGAGGAGGCTGGAAAGTGGAGGGGAGGAAGTCGCCAGGCCTTTTTCTGACTGATGTAGAAGAGACACAGGCTTGGGTAAACATGGCCGTGGGGACTGGGAGGAGGGGCCGGTGTAAGCGCCACTGCTGTGAGAGGTTAGACGGTCCTTCCTCATCCCCCACCGCTCCCTGCTCCATCCGAGATAACAGAGCACATGCAGGGTGTGCTTTGGAACCCGGCTGGCACAGTCTTACAAAAGCAGGGCTTCTGTTTAGAATAGGTCCAAGGTTCCTCACCAGCTAGTGGAATAATAAAACACAGAGCTGGCTTCTGGTGAGATGGTGCGATGTGTGGTTGGCTGGGGCACCAAGGAAGAGCTGAGTTGGTATCCTAGGGGGTCATTAGGCTTTTACGTGTGAGGGACAAGAGGACAAAGGCTGTGACGTATCTGGGAAGGCGGGCAGCAAGCTTCCTCAGAACACTAAAGTTAAGAGTGGCCTGCTTTAGAGCCTACCCTTGTGGGATGCCACCGTGGGGTTACTGGACAAAGCCCCCCTGTTGTGAATGTGTCTTTCACGGAGGTTCTGCCTTTTCTTCCGCAGTCAAGATGAAGTTCATCATTCAGATGCTTTAGTATCTTCAATTCATACTATAGTGTAAATGGCTGACACACGAGCATTTTCCGAGGGAGAATCCTGAAGCAAAGAGCACTGGGCCACATGAAGATATTGGATGGCTGAAAGTGGTAGAGTGGGAGGGAGAGAACAGGATACAGAGAGTAGAGGCTGGCGGTCAGAGCTCATTGACCGCAAGCTTGTATTTAGGTCTGGGTTTGCCTGCAGCTAGAGCTCCTTCACAACCCCTTGTTAATGGCCATCGTTGGTTCTTGACTTGATGAGTGTCAGTTCTAACTTGTCAGGCATCTATTCTGATTGGTTGATTGTCCATTATGACTGGTGGGCATCTGTTCTGATTGGCCGTTGTGGTCACCTAAGGAGGCTGGACTCCGGCACCAGGAATAATTCCCGCGTCCCAAGTGTGGAAGCCAAACACGGGATGGCAAGTCCAGGCCTCTACCTCTCTGGCACTCATAGCCTTAGTTCCTGACCACCTTCCACCTGCACCCTGTGGGTTCTCCATGACCCATTTCTTCCTGGGAGCTCTCTTCCTCTCTCCTGCTGTCCTCAAAGGCACTCACCTCTCTCTCTGCCCTTAGCATAACCTCTGTGGCAGACACTGTGGTGTCCTACCCAAGTCCTCCCAGCCCTCATCCTTCTCACATACCCCGGAAGCCCACTTCCAACTACAAGTGCAGATTCTGCCTTCCTCTGGCCACCGCAGCTGGACCATAGTGGCACCCTGATCTTGGACTTCTAGCTTTCAAACCATGAGAAATAAAATTCTGTTGTTTATCAGCATCTGCTCTTGGGGCAGACTGAAGCACCTGGCTGTCAAGTTCCCCCCAGGAGCAACCCTCAACCACTGATGGAAGGGATATCGTGGATAAATGCCCCAGATGCTTCTCTTCTTGGCTGGGACATCTCAGAGGTGTGGTTGACACCATTTCCCAAAGCTCTCCTGCAGGCACGAGCTCCAGCTGCCTGCGTGGATAAACCTGCCGATTCCCTCCCCTTCTTCGCTTCTCTGCGCTCCTACAGGGCCCCCTGACATCGCCATCCTTGCCTCGGGCACTATTTTGGAGGCCCCCAAACGCAGACATCCTCTCAAAAATGCCATGTTTCAGGGAAACAAAAGGCAAATGGTGTACAGGTAATGCCGGCTGTTTTCTCTACAACACGATGCTGCTCTGAAGCCAGGGAGCAAGAAAGGCAAGGATGCCTTCTGAGCTCTTGGAGAGAAAAACAGGGTGAGAGCCAAGCACAAACCAATAACGCAGTCAATGACCCTGTCCCAGGTTCAGTCAGGGCTGAAGTCAGCCACTCCTAGACTTTCTCATTAGGCAAGCCAATAAAGCCTTTTGGTGCGTGCGTGCTTCTTACCCGGAGTTGGGTGTGTAAGACCTGCAACTCCAACAGTCCTGCCTCATTGAGGAGAAACCCTTCCTGGTCATGTTATGCAGTGGTCCGAATGTTTGTGTCACCCCCCAAGTTCATATGTTGAAATCCTGACCCCCCCAGTGTGATGGTATTAGGCGGTGGGCCTTTGAGAGGTGATAAAGACACATGAGGGTAGAGCCCTCACAATTAGGATTCATGTCCCTACAAAAGAGACCCCAGAGGGCTTCCTCCCCCCTTCCGCCATCTGAGGACACAGTGAGAAGTTGGCCGTCTACACCCTGGAAGAGGGGTCTCACCAGAACCTGCCCCTACCAGGACCCTGAACTTGGACTTCCAGCCTTCGAACTGTGAGAAAGAAATTCCTGTTGTTTATAAATATGTCAAATATGTTCTGTCTATTATCTTGAGAACCTCTAATGGAAAGTTAAAAAAAAAATTCCTCCCTTTTCAACACTAACGGCACTTCTCTGGGGTCATGAATTTATCGCATCTTTGAAGACATTGCTTTCTCAGCGGCAGGTGCTCAGCCCTTTGCGTCCTCGGACGGGATCTCTTTCAAGCTTTGCTCCCTCTAGTGATTGCACGACATTAAAGCAAGTTCTAAGCCTCTGCCGTGAACACACCTTGGCGTGTGCCTCGGGCCCCCGGCGCGGACCCCTTTCCGGCTGGCATGCTGTTAACCGTGGACGCGGAGCGATGGCACGCTCTGTGGAGAGCACTGCTGTGCTTTGTGGAATCGGCTTTAGTTGGAGACAAAGGAGCTTGTCTTCAATTTGCTTCTTTAAATCTCCCTGGGGCTTTGAAGTCAGAACTAGAAACAGTGAGGGCGGGGGAAAAAATAGGGGCTCCAAGGTTAGGAAAAACATGCAGATCTGAACCATTCCTCCATGAATTTGGAAACCCGTCTGAAAAACAGCATCTGACTGTTTAGTAGGAATTCCGTGTGATTTCCTTTCCGTACCTCCCTTTGAGGGCATCGTGTTACGTCAAGGGTGCAGGAGACGGTAGAACAAAGGCCATTCTTGTTAGCATCAACAGACACTTTGGAGGGATGAGAAAGAGTGTGTGGAGGGCGTGTCTATGCACAGCTCATTCTAGAAGCTTCCCTGTCAATGGTTAAGAGAGTGTCCCTCGAAGTTTTGTTCCTTGCTCTCCCACTGATTCATGATGCAGGCTTCTCCCCCAGCACAAGTGAAACCAGCAAGGAACCCTCTTCTCTTCACTTACTCTGCTTGCCTTTCTTTTATTTTCCCTGCCCCTGCTTCTTCCGCCATTCCTTTTCCATTGCCCCTTTGGATTCATTTCCTAGGGCTGTCGTAACAACATATCACTGGGTGATCAACTGGGTGGCTTATACAACAGAAACTTATTTCTTATAGTTCTGGAACCTGGATGTCCAAGATCAAGGTGCTGGCCGGTTTGGTTTCTCCTGAGGTCTCTCTTCCTGGCTTGTGGACGGCCACCTTCTCACGGTGTCCTCTCTTGGTCTTTCCTCTGTACCCGTGCATCCCAGGTATGTCTTCCTCTTCTTGTAAGGACATCAGTCTTACTGAATTAGGGTGTACCTTTGTGACCTCATTTAACCTTAATTACCTTAAAAAACGTCCTATCTCCAAATATGTCCTAAGGTGCTGGGGGTTAGGGCTCCGATATATAAATTTTCAGGGGACACAGTTCAGCCCATAACACCCTCTTCTCCACTTCTGTCCTCAGAAATGGTCTTGCTGAATCAAGTGACATGGGTTCAAATCTTAGTTGTGCCATTTATAAGCCAAATGACCCGATGACTTACCTGACCTCTCTGAGCTTCAGATTTATCACCTGTGAAATGGGAACACTCACACTTCATGGTGGCGTTGTCAGGATTAAAGGGGATCGTGTATGTAGAGAGCCTGGCCCTGTGCCAGGTGTGGGAGGCCCACACTAAACATGGGTGGCCTCTTTTTCTTCACCCCACCCCCACTTCCCCGTGCTGTGGCTCAGCCAGGATAAGTGACCACCTCTGCAGACGCTGTCACTAAATGCCCTTTGGAGTGTCCCCAGAAAGATCAGAAACCTGGGGTTCCTGAGGAAAAGCTCAAATTTCCAGGCCCCACTCCCAGAGACCAGAAGTGGGGCCTGGGAGTCGGACTCCTCGTGTGTTTGGGATGTATCGCCAGGTAGGGGACCGCTGTCCTGGAAGTTACTGTTCTTTTAGATACAGGTACAAGGGTATGGCTTGAAAATTCTCATCCACATTAGCTTCTGTTTTGTTTGTTTTTTGACAGATCGTTATATCAAAGATGTTTTTCTCTCCCACACATGCATGTATCTTTTAGTGAGTCAGCTACCTCAGTTTCCCCTGGAAACTGAGGATGGACCAGATCTGGAGATCCAGATTGAGTCAAGTTCCATTTCAACTGCCTTGGGGTTCAGGACTGCCCTTCCCCAGGGTCAGCACCCCTGTGCAGTGTGACCTTTTCTCAGCAGCTCCGTGTCCTGACTTCCTACGTTTGTCTCCATGCTTTCTGGTCGGTCCACTGGGCAGGCTGGGCTGGTGGCTTAATACGGTGGTTCTCGGGTCAGAGCCAACAGATACAGGTTGCTATCTCTGGGCCAGGAGGTACAAGTTGAAGTGTGCCTGAAAATGTGAAGGTGAACCTGGAAGAACTAAAAGATTATACAGCAAAAATCAAGAGGTATAGGGTAGGGATGCAGCAGGCAATTTGTGGGCAACAATTTCCCATCGTTCATGGTGGGAATGTCAGTAGATATGCCTAAAGCTGGTAAGACATGGAGGTATCGTGGCCCTGTTATCTGAGTATTTGTTACGCGATCTCTGTGGTTATGAGGTTGTACAAAGTCAAAAGTGGTCAAAGTATGCGTGTATTTAAAAAATTTTTTTTAACGTTTATTTATTTTGAGACAGAGAGAGACAGAGCATGAATGGGGGAGGGTCAGAGAGAGAGGGAGACACAGAATCCGAAACAGGCTCCAGGCTCTGAGCAGTCAGCACAGAGCCTGACGCGGGGCTTGAACTCACGGACCTCGAGATCACGACCTGAGCCGAAGTCGGACGCTTAACCGACTGAGCCACCAGGCGCCCCTGTATGTGTGTATTTAAAAATTATATGAATATCGATTCATTAGTTCCCACCGACACCCTCCCTTCTTAAAAATTATTATTTATTTATTATTTATCCATGTAATTTATGTATTTATTTACTTATTTATAATGTTTTATTTTTTTGAGAGAGAGAGAGAAATGAGAGCGTGCGCACATGCATGAGTGGGTGGGGAGGGGCAGAGCGAGAGGGAGAGAGAGAATCCCAAGTGGGCTCCACACTGTCAGTGCACAGCCTGATGCAGGGTTCGAACTTATGAACCATGAGACTGTGACCTGAGCTGAAGTCGGACACTTAGCCGACTGAGCCACCAGGTGCCCCTGAACTCAGCCAATGACAAATGAGGGCCGGGCAGAATGAGGCAGGTTAACAACTGTGAAGGGAAAAGCTGACCAGAATGGCAACAGTACAGTTGCCCAGAAATAAATTTTAATATCTCAGGAGAAAGAGAAGTCCTTTGGAACACTTATGAAATCTTCAAAGGCTCTTGGCAAAAATGACTATCCTATGATTGAACCGTGAAAATCAAATATGAATCAAAGGAGGTTGTATCCTACTATTTATTGTACAATTTGTCCGAAAAATGACTCTCCCGACCCTTTAAATGCTTGATTTTTTTTTTACTCTTTCTAAGAACTAGGGCCCCGCTGCCATTATAACGTAAGTTTATTAAATAAAAACACATTTATTTTTATAATTTCAGTTTCAGTTTTCAAGATAATCTCCTAATCACCATTTACTGTGAAATTTTGATCTCTGTTTCAAATGGATTCACTTTAAGTGGCTTTTTTTTTTCCCGGTGCCAACTGTACTTGGATAATGAGGATCCTGTCTCTATATGATTTAGAGGGATGATTGTAACCAACCAATCACAACAGAAACAGTTAAGACAGTGGACAGCCCTGTGGAATGCGGTTCAGGAACAAAGAGATGAGAGGAGCTTTTATTTTTGATTGCGTATATGTCTGTCATGTTCCATCTTATTTCAGTGTATTTTATTTTGCCAAGACATGTATGTCATTCGAATTTTGCTTTTTTTCTTATTTGATAAAAAAAATTTTCAGCGACGTAATCGGTAAAAATGGCCATGATATGAGGTCTAATGTGGGTCCCTGGGTTTGAGTTTCTGGTAGATCCTATTGGTGCCCCATCCTTATTCCCTTGACACTTACTGTTCCTACCCAGCTCGTGCCGGCAGCTTCCTACCGCGAGCACCTGTTCTCTGCCTGAGGCCACCTTGGCTGCTAGGCCCATGCATGGGGCAGGCTGAATATGCAGGGGAGCTGGTGTTCCGAGGGCAGTCCTCACCGTAAGGGATGGGGGCTGGAAGGTAAATATCTTGGCTCCCGCCTTGCGGATGGGGCCACTCTGAACCACGCTCTACAAGAGCCCCAGGGGCCCCCAGCTAGAGTGAGCCTCAATTGTCACCAGTTGGGTCCAGATGCAATGCAATGGGCTCTGTTCTCCAGACTGAATCGCACACAGCAGGACTGAGAACGGGCTCCCAACCCACCTTGCAGATGCACTACTGTCCTACCCAGGAGGGAAACACTGCTCATGTTCTTGCAGAGTCCTTCTCAAACACGTGCAAAAGGATCACATGTAAACCCAGCTACTCAGACCCTGTTGTCCTAAGGAAGCAACAGGACTTTAGAAATAAAGAGACTGATTTTGTTTGTGACTTTTTAGACCAATAGAGTGCAGTGGAAATCATCCCTGTTCCTGGGCACAGTCCTTAAAAGACCGCAAGCTTCCACCTTCTCTCTCTTGAATGCTCTCCCTGGGTGTTCTGAGGTGCCTAGCTTGGTCCAGCCCAAGTTCCAAACCCATAAAATTGTGAAACCTAAGAAAAATGGTTGTTTAGGCCCTAAGCGTGGGGCTGTTTTGCAATAGATAACTGAAATCAGTATGTTGGATAAGAGCCATGACATTTAGAATCCATTCTTACTAATGTTCTGTAAATAGTGTTCTGTATAACAAAAATATATTTGGAACTATAATCTCTTTAAAAACATTTAAAAACATCATTATACTTCCCAGTTAATAATTTGCAGACTTCTAATCATTTCATGGATCTAAATAAAAATTCTCAGTTCTCCATGTGGTGCATTGATTACTTTAATGGCCCCACATTTGCATGTTTCCCCTGGGTCCATGCCCTATGATACTCTCCCTTCACGACAATGACCCTGGATTGGGCCATGTGTCGTGGGCTGAATCGCGCCCCCTCCCCCAAATTCATATGTTGAAGTCTTAACTCTTAGTACCTCAGAATGTGATCATATTTGGAGGTACAGCCTTTAGAAAGGTAAGTTAAAATGAGGCCATTAGGGTGGGCCCTAAAGCAATAGGACTGGTGTCCTTATAAGATGAAGAGATTAGGACCCCATGGAGGTCCTACGGAGGGAAGACCACGTGAAGACACAGGAAGAAGACAGCCACCCAGAAACCAAGGAGAGAGAGCTCAGAAGGAATAACTGTGCCAACGTTTTGACCTTAGACGTCTAGCCTCCAGAATAGTGAAGAAATCGATTTCTGCTGTTTCAGCCAGCCAATCTGTGGTACTTCGTTACGGCAGCCGTAGCAAACTAATATACCACGTGACTCGCTTTCACCAATGGGGCAGTAGCAATCTTCACGCGGACGGAAGATTGAGAAGGTTTTTGTCAGTTTATCCTTCTTCCCTCTCTATTTAAAGATTTATTTATTTACTTTTGAGGGGGGCCGGGGAGGGGCAGAGAGAGAATCCTAAGCAGGCTCAGCACTGTCAGCGCACAGCCTGATGTGGGGCCCCAAGTCACAAAGTGTGAGATCATGACCTGAGCCGAAATCAAGAGACAGATGCTCCACTGACTGAGCCACCCAGGCACCCCTCTGCTGCTTCTCTCTTTTTAAAAAAAAAATTTTTTTTAATGTTTATTTATTTTTGAGAGAGAGAGAGACAGAGACAGAGTGTGAGAGGGGGAGGGGTAGAGAGAGAGGGAGACACAGAATCTGAAGCAGGCTCCAGGCCCCGAGCTGTCAGCCCGGGGCCTGACGCGGGGCTCGAACCCACGAACTGTGAGCCGAAGTCGGACACTTAACCGACTGAGCCACCCAGGTGCCCCGTGCTTCGTCTCTTTCGACCCCGGCGCCTACTAAGAGAACATACCGAGGCTAGCCCCTGGAAGGCTGTGAGACCCAGGTGGAGGAGAGCCACGGCCTCCCAGCTGGGGCCAGGCTGCACCAACCAGCCCACAGCCGACCTGTCTGACTGCACACACACGAGCGAGTCCAGCTAGAACAACCTTGTCTGCTCAGATCAGTAGAACCACTCAGATGACCCGGTGATTTGTGAGAAATGATGAGTGGATGCTGTTTGGAAGCACAGTTTTGGGGTGGCTTTTTACCTAACCTCACTGTGGCCATAGGTAACTGATAGTCCTAATTCGGGGCCATTCTGCCCGCTTAGTGTCACCTCATCCCCCTCCCTACTACCTTTACCAGCAGAACCAAATTTAAAATGAAGGCCAAGCCTCGGCCCATGGTCCTCTGCCCGGCCGCCGCAACGTGTCACCCCTGCGTTGGCTTCCGGAAACATCCCACTTAGTTTCCGGTCCCCTCCAGGTACCCCTTCCTAGCCTTCTGCATTAGTTCCCTATTGCCGCTTTAACCAGTTACTACACATTTAGCGGCTTAAAACAACACACATTTATTCTGTCTCAGGTCTGGAGTTTCAAAGTCTAAACTCAAGATGAGAGCAAGGCTGTGCTCCTTTGGGAGGCTTCAGGGGAAGAGTCCATTCCCTGGCTTTTCCAGCTTCTGGAGGCTGCCACGCCCTCAGCTTGTGGCCCATCTAGAAAGAAGGCCCTCTGCCTTCTGCCTCCGTCCTGATCCTCTATGCTGCCCTCTTTTAAGGCCCCTTGTAATGACATCGGGCTCACTTGGATAATCCAAGATAATCTCCCCACGTCAAGATCCTTAATCCCATCTGCAAGGTCCGTGTAAGGTAACATATTCACAGGCTTCGGGGATTAGGATGTGGATATATTTGGGGGCCTTTATTCAGCCTACCTATTTTTCTGCCAGATTGCATTGCCCTGTCTGTCCTCTGAACGTTCTCTAAATCTGAAAAAAATCCTCATGTTGTATTTGATAAGCAGACCAAGATTGTTTAGAAGTCTGTACCTGCTATCAGACGTGAACCCCACAAGAAAAGGGACTTTGTCATCAGAGACTCTTAAAAACTGAGAACAAACTGAGGGTTGATGGGGGGTGGGAGGGAGGGGAGGGTGGGTGATGGGTATTGAGGAGGGCACCTTTTGGGATGAGCACTGGGTGTTGTATGGAAACCAATTTGACAATAAATTTCATATATTGGAAAAAAAAAGACATTGGGGGGAAAAAAAGAAAAGGGACTTTGTGCATTATTCATTTTTGAATCAGTAGTTCTCCAGCATAGACCCTGACATAGCGTAGGGCTTCGTGTAACATATTCATGTAAGCTGTAGCCCCTTGTGTGTAATTGTGCGCAAGAAGCAAGTGTGGGGGCGCCTGGGTGACTCAGTCAGTGGGGCGTCCAACTTCGGCTCTGGTCATGATCTCGTGGTTCGTGGGTTCGAGCCCCATGTCGTGCTCTGTGCTGACAGCTCAGAGCCTGGAGCCGGCTTCAGGTTCTGTGTCTCCCTTTCTCCCTGCCCCTCCCCTGCTTGCACTCTCTCTCTCTAAAAAATAGACATTAAAAGAAAATTTTCAAAAAGGAGTAAATGTAGCAGTGTGTCTATGTAAATAGATGTACATATACACGCACATTGTATTTGAATGTAGTGTTTTTGAGGGCATGAGGAGAACCTTGTATTGAGTGAATGATACTGACGTATTTAATCACCAAGATCAAAGAAGACTTCCCTAACGCATTTATTTTATAGTTCCCTTTTTTTCCGTCGTTGAGTGACTCAGCCCACACAACCACACATTGTGGATTCTCCCATGCATTTTCCACAGCATCCCTGGGGAGGAAGCAAATGCTTTCATCCTTTTCGCCGGAAGGGTGGGAAGTGAGGCCCCAGGCCGCCAAAAGGCTGGACAAGTTGCGGAGGTGTGACTAGAGAGCAGACCCAGACCAGTGCTCGCCCCGCAGCAAGGATGAGCAATGAGCCCGCAGCAATGCGTGCAGGTGTATGTCGTGCCATTCGTTCGTTACCACCCTGTCCTTGCTCGCATCACAGCTTGGGGAAGAATCACTCCTTTGGCTGGAAATTTGCCATGCTGGGTCTTCGTTCACAGGGACAGGAGATGAAAAACCAAAGAAAAAGATGTTCTCTGCTTTGCAGCTAGATGGGAGGAAGGGTGCGTGTGTGTGTGTGTGTGTGTGTGTGTGTGTGACACACAAGCAAAGAAAATAGAAAGGATCTGTCTTCCTCACAGATAACAGAAGAACATCTGGCAATTACAGAATGGAACCTTCCATATGTTCAGTTGTCCATGAAACAAAATGTGCCTCTAAAAGTTTGAAAAAAGCAAGCACTGGCTCTACTCAAACTTCTCAGACCAACTGCCCAATGTCTCCGTGGGCATCTCAACATCATGATGGGCTCTGTTGTGCTACATATTTCACTGCAGTGATGACAGGTGTCACTGAAACAAGGGTGGGATGGGGAAGAACGTGGGCTCATTCTAAGTTGTTCCAGGGTCACTGAGATGAAGCTAAGGCTCAGAGAAGCCAGCAGGCCCTGGAGGGGCAGTGAGGTCACTCCAGCTCCCATTCTAATCTCTTCACTATTGGAGGGTTTTTCCAAATTGGAAAATCCTCGTCAGCCACCGTACCTCTGTGAAGGTGGTGTTTACAACTCAGTGATGACCCCCAGCATTGCAACAGAGATCTTCCCTCCCCCCATGCAGCCCTAGTGAAGACCATCTTTAAGGTAGACTGGATAAGAATCATTGTTCCAACTTTGTAAACAAGGACCCAGACTCCCTCTCTTCTCTATACTCACTTCCTAGTTGATCCAGTCCAACGATGACCAGTCTTCAGGGCAAAAGGCTAATTCCCTTGCCTACTTTTCATGTTCATTTGGATTTCTAAGTGGCATCTCAATGGCCAAAATAGAATTCCCTGTTTCCAGCTTCCAATCTGCCTCTCCCCTAGGCCTCCCTGCCTCAGTTAATGGCTTCACCATCCACCTTGTTCAAGTTCTTTCTTTCCCCTGCCCCTACCTCACTCCCAATAGTCACAGACTCAGTTTATTAGCACATGACCTCAGTGCTATCTCTAACGTAAGTATCAAAATGGTCCGCTTTCCTGCGTCTTTACTGCTTCTGTCTTGACTGCTGTTAGCTTACTCAGGAAGAACTATAATGACCCTCTAGGTGGTCTTACTACTCTCATTCCATTCTCCACACAAAAAGCCAGAACTGTTGTTTAAAAATATGAATCACGTGGTGTAACTTCCCTGCCCAAAACCCTTTAGTGGCTTCTCCCCATATGTTAGAGCATGATCCAACTGTGGCCCACAAGGCTGTGGCTGATGAGACTTTGCTCACCTCCTGCCCTCTCTCACTCACTCTCCTCCTTCCTGTACTCCAGCTACACCAGCATCCTCTTGATCCTCTCCTTGTTCACCCACCACCCACCCCAGTGCGTTTGCAGTTTCTACTTTTCTGCCTGGACCTCTCCACCTTTACAGAGCTTTACAGGGTCAAATCTTCTGGATCTCATTTCACACGTGCCCCCATTGGATCCTGTAGCTGTCTCATCCCAAGTGCCTCCCTCATCCCATTCCCAGTTCCCCACAAGCCGATTCCCCAACAGAAATGTAAGTCCATGTGCTGAATAGGGGCTTTGGCTCATTGACCTCTGCATTCCCAGTAACTATCATGGCGCCCACATAGAAGATGCTCAATTAGTATCTGATGAAAGATGGAAGAAGACAGGCCACTGCCCTCTCTGCAACACCACGGCACAGCATGTAGGGTCAGTGGAGTCAGATGGAATCAGGAGTATCACTGAGGTGGCATGGGGGAGGAAACACCCTGGATGGGTCTCAAGAGTCAGAAGACCTAGGTTCAAATTCTGGATATGCCTCTGATCACTATGTGGGAGTCACCTCTTTGCTCTGAGCTGCAGATTCCTCGTCTGTGCAGTGGAGTGAATGCTTTATTTCAGGTTGTTGTTGTAGATTAAATAAGGTAATATATGGGACAGTACCGGGTATGTAAAAAATGTTCACGGTGTGTTTTCTATTCCCCTTGGTTTATTTGTTCAGAACTTAAAGCTAACATGGGGGGGGGCATCACTAATTTCATGTTTCATCAGCTGATTGCAGCTGACTTCTTGGCCTCAGACTTACACTGGTCATCTTCCCTATTCAAAAGCCATCTCAGGGCGCCTGAGTGGCTCAGTTGGTTAAGCATCTGACTACCGTTTAGGTCATGATCTTGCAGTTCATGAGTTTGAACCCTGCATCGGGCTCTGTGCTGACAGCTCGGAGCCTGGAGCCTGCTTCGGATTCTGTGTCTCCCTCTCTCTCTGCCCCTCTCCTGATCACACTCTGTCTCTCTCTGCCTCTCAAAAATGAATAAATGTTAAAAAAAAAAAAGCCATCTCAATGTGGTGTACATATACAATGGAGTATTTCTTTTTTTTTTTTTAATTTTTTTTTCTTCAACGTTTTTATTTATTTTTGGGACAGACAGAGACAGAGCATGAACGGGGGAGGGGCAGAGAGAGAGGGAGACACAGAATCGGAAACAGGCTCCAGGCTCCGAGCCATCAGCCCAGAGCCTGACGCGGGGCTCGAACTCACGGACCGTGAGATTGTGACCTGGCTGAAGTCGGACGCTTAACCGACTGCGCCACCCAGGCGCCCCTACAATGGAGTATTTCTTGGCAATCAAAAAGAATGAAATCTTGCCATTTGCAACTACATGGATGGAACTAGAGTATATTATGCTAAGCAAAGTTAGTCAGAAAAAGACAAATATCATGTAACTTCACTCACATGAGGACTTTAAGATACAAAACAGATGAACATAAGGGAAGGGAAGCCAAAAGAATATAAAAACAGGGAGGAGGACAAAACAGAAGAGACTCATAAACATGGAGAACAAACAGAGGGTTGCTGGAGGGGTTGTGGGAGGGGAGATGGGCTAAATGGGGAAGGGGCACTAAGGAATCTACTCCTGAAATCATTGTTGCACTGTATGCTAATTTGGATGTAAATTAAAAAAATAAATTAAATTAAAAATAAATAAAGAAAAGCCATCTCAAAACTTATGCCACATGGCACCAGGTCTTACGTGCTAACACAGCTAATCATGTATCCACTGGATTGTTATGCATGTGTGGGACCTCAGCAAAGGGACACGGGTGGTGAACAAGATGGGGTTTTAACAGAGGGAAGGGAGAAATGAAGTGGCGTTTATTGAACAGCTATCCCTTTCACTTGATCTGAGCACAGAATTTCAGCTGGCCCAGCAATCCGAGGAGGGGGCGCCATTGTCCTCACCTTACAGTGAGAAACCTGAGGTCGAGGGAGATTGTACAAAGAATACGCATGCTTTTAAGGGTTTTGCTGCGTATTCCATTACTTTTCAGAAAATTTGCTCTGTGTTGCGTTATGACCAGTGGTGAGTCTCACCACACCCTTGCAGCATTCCTTTTGGGGGGGGGGGGGGGTGATATAGATACCGTGTAGTTTTGATTGATTTAATCACCATACTGTTTAATTTAGCGGCAGGTTAATATCAAGCGTTTGTAAATTCTCCTAGTCTTCTAAATTTGAAATATGGCGCCTCGAGCGATCTCTGGCAACCCCAAACCATGAGAACACATGTCAGTGGCAAAGCGCTTGCCTGTATAATGACTGCAGCAAGGGTACTGGCGATTTTCTAACAAAGTCCTGGAATGTGAAGTGCACCTCATCTGTGACCTCCAAGACCATCTCTGGCCTCTCGGATTCACCTACAGATCATTGTGACTCCATGTAAAATAAATCTAAGTAAAACTGAGCGGGTGCTTTCTGAAGCCTCCCCACCTGGCTTTGCTGCCTTGAAGGTGTCTGTCTAGACAAATGTGGATCTGGCTTCACTGGATTCCCATTGCAGTCCGCCATCAAGCCAGGTGGTGTCTATCCTTCAGCGCCCCTTGTGCAGGTCACGCTGCTTTGGAGATGACTAGCTTTAGTTTTCTACGGATGCAAGCAGATATGGGGGTCAGCAGCACTATCGGGTTTGGCACGGTCTCCCCTTTCCCCCTCCTGCCCTCCCATTTTGGGGCCAGAAAGAGCAGCCGGTTAGCAGGGGAGGAAAAGGTAACCTTTCTTTTTGGTTCTCCGCAGGGCATCAAACGTATTGCCTTTGTTTGCTCTTCCTTGGCTCGAAGTCACAGAGGGTTTCTCTATTGCTTCCTCAAACCAGCTGGAAAGGAGTTTCCTAGATATGGAGCCTGGAGAGAACACGTCCACACTGTCCATTTGGGCCTTCCTCCGGGTCATAGGAGATCATTTTCACAAGTAGAGGGCTGGTTTTCCTCTACTTCAATTGCAGTCTTATGAACCAGGGACACGTCTCCTGGGTTGGTAACTTTCAACGGTCCTTAAATGGAAGGACTGGTCTGCTGTTTTCCTCATCAGTCCCTGGGCTGATTTTCCATTCTTAGGTCATTTCTAGCCCCTTGGCCGATCTTGCCAAAGAAAGCGGATTGCCTGCTAACCACTGGTTATCCAACAGTTCCTCAGATGTGATTCTGGGAGCAAGATCCACTGTTAGAAGTTGTTTGGAAATGCTTTCAGCACTGTCGCTTATAGAATCCCAAAGTGGCTCTTCAAAATGTAGCTCCCCCTTTTTTTTATTCATTCAAAAACTTCTCTTCTGAGCTTGCCATAAAGGATAGGTTCCACATGAGAATGTGTCCTTATGCACCTATGCCCCGATGTCACACTGCTGGCTGTGGCCATGGGCATTGATAGCTGCAGGAGGCCCGCAGTGAGGCACAGCGTGGCTTCCCCACAGCTAAGCGTAAATTACCTTTATGTTGAAGTTGTTAGCATCATAAAGCTGCTTTAAACCATTGTGCCCTCCTGTTTCAGATCTCAGCGTACCCTGTTGTGAAGATACCCTCCAGCTGGTGTGAGCAAGGCTCTGGATGAACCACCTTGACGCATTCTCAGAATCTGAGTTCTCCCTCCTCACAAAGCTCCGCCACTTGGATGACTCACTTGGGTGTCTCAAACACTTGCTTCAAGACCTGAAATGTGTTCCGATCTTCCACTCTTTGTGATGCTCGCCCCCCTCCAAGTAACTTCACAGGGGAGTTTCCAGCCTCGCTCCTTGCCCACTCAGTTTCCATTTCCTTGTTCGCAGCCTGGGGGACCACTTCAAATTTCCCTCCTCCCAGTATTCTTCCAAATTCTTACAGATTTGCTGAAGAGCAGCTCCATTGCCCCTCTTCCTCTGAGCAGCTTTTCCTTCCGTAAATTTCCCCTGAAACTATTGTTGTGGAGATGTTTTTTTCCTCCTGCTTGAGGTTCTTGGGAGCTCTGAAACTTTGTGGGATGTTTTTTTCCTCCCTGCCTTGGAGGTTCTTGGGAGCTCTTCTGCGAGAAAGAATGTTCTTTTCACGGTTGGAAGGGTGATGAATTAGCTGACAAGGCCCCACAGGGTGGGATTAGGGGAGAGGATGTCAACTTGTGCTGAGATTAGAGTCTTAAATATTTACCAGATCTTCCCCAGAGGCAATGTCTTTGCGGGTAATTTTTTCTTTTTCCTTTTTCCTTTTTTCCTCTCCGGTGAAACCATAAATTCTGAATTTCCAATGCTGGATGTATCCGATGTGTCTACCCCCAAAATAGAAGAAAGCTTTGTGTTTCAAAAACATTTACAAAGCTCGCGAGTTCGGAGAGCTAGCAACACTCGGGGTATTTGATGGATTTTTCCAACCAATCCTCTAACAGTCACTTGCTTAATGTTATTACAAAACAACTTGAAAAGAAAGGTGCTCCCCATTTGAGAAAGAGAATCAGACCAGGAAGGATAGAGTAAGTTGAAGACTAACTGGTGAGGTCCATAATCTACTGATGTCCTGCATTCGTTTGTTCATAGGAGGCTTATAGCAACTTTGCTTTATTTATTCATTCGTCTGTTTGTTTGTCTGTTTACAAGTATTGTTAACATGCAATGTTATATTAGTTTCAGATGTACAACATATTGATTCAACAATTCTACACATGACTCAGGGTGCACCACGGCAAGTGTAGTCACCATTTGCTACCAAATGACATTATTACAGTATTGTGGACTATATTCCTGACGCTGCGCTTTTCATCTGGTGACTTATTTATTTTATAACTAGAAATTTGTACCTCTTAATCTTCTTTATCTATTTCACTCCCCCCCCCCACCTTCCCGCTGTCAGCCAAATGGATAAGATGTGGTACATATATACAATGGAATATTACTCAGCCAAAAGAAGGATGAGATCATGCATTTGTGACAACAGATGGACCTGAGGGGATTATGCTAAGTGAAATAAGTCAGACAAAGACAAATACCATATGATTTCACTTCCGTGTGGCATCTAAAATACAAATGAACAAACAAAAAGATTCTTAAGTATGGACAGCTACTTTGCTTCCAACTTTCAAAAGATTTCATGTCCCAGTGATGAAGTTTTGGGGTGATGAGGGGGTGGTCCGGAGCCAATGACCAAGAAAGAATTCTTGAAGACGTCTTTGGTGCAAAAAGGTGATTTTATTAAAGCACAGGGTCAGGGCCTGTGGGCAGAAAAAGCTGCATTGGGGTTGTGAAGAGTGGCTGGTTATATACTATGAAGGTGGGGAGGGAAAGCCTAAGGGAGGCCTCCAGAGGGGCTTTGGTTTGCTAAAGAGGACTTCTAAGGTACCTGAGGCCTGGCTATTGTCAAGCTAAGGTTGTTCTTCCCTCTAGCAAAGCATCAACATTAAGACAGTAGGGAGTTCCTGGAGAAACGTTCTGCTCTGCCTGCCTCCTATACTTGTCAATGGGCTGCAGGTTACAAGGAAATTTCATTCTGTCTGCCATTTCCTTCTGCCTTTGTTTCCCACATCACTACAGAGGGGGTGATGCTGGGGCTCCAGGAAACGGAGTCTACAGGTTTCTGAAGATTAGGCTATTGATAAGAGTGCCTCTTGTAATTTTCTACGATATTTGAAAACCGATGAAGACTCCTGTTGTGTATGACTGTGATCTCTACCAGTTAACCATTTGTTTTCTTTCCTTTCCTTTGTCCTTGGGCAGCCAGGAGTGCCCGAAGGATATCACACATGTCCCACCTGGGGGCACGGTGTGTGCTAGCTTATATTTTGCCCTCCGCCTGCCTTACGCTCCCTCATCACCAGGATAGAGAGGAGGTGAGAATGTGCAGATGGATGGGGACTATCAGGAACCACTCCAAACAGGACTCTGGGGAAATGGTGTCCCGAGGGCTCTGCCCCAAGACACCAGGAGAGATGAGCCTGGTCCGTCTACAGCATAATCTGCTCTTGAGGGGCCTGTCCTTCTGGGCGACCACCTCTGTTCCGTCACCACTCCCTCAGTGAGCAATCTCCTCCACCCACATGCACACTTTGCACTGATTGCCCCAACCCTGGACCTTCCCTCTCTGTCATTCATTTTTAAATGTTGCTATTTGATACATTAAAAATCGTGTACTCGTTTTTCCTTTACAATTGAGTTTGATTATTTTCTTATGTCCGTTAGCAATTTGTACTTCTTTGTTTCTGAAGTGTCTGTTCTCTTTCGCCCATATTTCTGCTGGGGTGTTGGCGTTTCTCTCCTTGATTTGTAAGAGCTATTTACAGATCACCTGATTTTCACGTTGTCATTTTTGTGACAGTTCTTCTGTTTGTCGCTTGTCTTTTAAGTTTATTAATTAGTAGTGAAAATAGTGATCTGTGATAAGCCTTGGATGGCTATTATCTGAGGAAAATGACTCAGGAGAATGGCACACGAGGACAGGCTCTGGAACTGGAAAAGTGGCAAAGACTGAACATCACCCAGGATTCGGTTAGTCTGTCTCAAGAGCCACCAGTCTGCTCCCAAGATCCCTGTAGCTTTCTGTGTGTCCTGCTTTATTCCATGAAATTTGTGGACAGGCTTGCTCTACCTACACATGACTCTAATTTGCAGGTGACTATCACTCTTTCTGATTTTCCCAATTTGAATTACAGAGAAAGTCTGCTCAGTCTAGTTCCTCTTATGGTATGCTGGCAAGTTTATGGATTGGGTGCCCTTGGATTAAGTGGTTCTTTCTGATCCACTAGGCCAAGGCTAGGGGGTAAAAGGGTCAAGTGCTCTAAAACTAGGCCACAGGGGCTATGGATAGAGTGATTTTCCATAGGAGGGCTCTGCGTGAATAGATACCAAATGACATAGAATAATAGGGTTAATCAAGAGCATGAACCAATGAGGAAAGTAACAAAAACTTAATGTATTATAAAATGTATAAAATAGAATGTATTTTATAAAGAGAAAGGGTAAATTAGGCTTTAAGAAATCAAATAAAAACATGAAAGTCATATGTTTTAAAATGTATAACCTCTAGTTTTCAGGCACAGCTAATTGGAAGAGTAACGTAATATCTAATTTCCAATCTTACGTCTGGAGCAAACTTTTTAAGAGATGGAACAGTTGACACAGAGCAGCGCTAAAGAAGAGAGTGTGTTGCAAACAGTGCTTTGTTTTGTTTTATTGCTCAACTAAAGACGGGTCCTCTCGTTACCACTAGAAGCAGACTTACTAATGCCTTTTAATCTAATTAGACCAGAGAACTAAATCCTGGAAACCCCAGAACCTTTGACATCAGTCTTGGCAATGATTTTTAGGATCTGACACTAAAAGCAAAGGCAGCACGGGCAAAAACAAGCGGGACTACATAAAAAAAAAACCAAACGAACACACAAAAACCCCCCAAAACTAAAAAAACTAAAAAAAAAACCCTGCAACCAAAACGTCAGCACAGCAAAGGATCCACACGTTGAAAAGGCAGCCTAAGGAATGGGAAAAAATATTTGCAAATCAATCATATCTGACAAGGGTTATTATCTAAATATATAAAGAAGACGTACAACTCAGTAGAAAAGAAACAATCAGATTTTAAAATGGGGACCGAACACAGGACCGAATACACATTTTTCCAAACAAGACATACAGATAGCCGCTAACAGGTCCCTGGAAAGATGCTCAACATCACTAGTCATCAGGGAAACGCATATCAGAACCACAATGAGCACCTCACGCCTTTTGGAATAGCTATCATCGCAAAGATAAGAAATAGCAAGTTTTGACAAAGTTAAGGAGAAAAGGCAGTCCTTGTGCACAGTTGGTAAGACTATACATTGATGCAGTCACTACAGAAAATGGCATGGAGTTTCCCCCAGGAAATTAAAAATAGAACTGTATTTTTAATTGTATGATCCAGAAATTCCACTTTGGGGTATTTATCTGAAAGAAACTAAATCATTATCACAAAAAGATGTCTGCACTCCCGTGTTGACTGAAGTGATACCTCTTTCAGTGAACTAGCAGAGCTTTGGTGTCCTGACCAGCCTTGGTCATCCTCAAAAAATGGGAGAACGTTCCTTCCCTCTGCATTATGTTCAAGGGCAAGTGGTCCACATCCCAAGGATTTCAGCTCCTTGGTCTAATGATTGTTGTTCTCCACAAATGACATATGCTCATTATAAAAAATTAACGTGATCGGGGCTCCTGGGTGGCTCAGTTGGTTAAGTGTCTGACTGGCTCAGGTCATCATCTCACAGCTTGTGAGTTGGAGGCCCGCTTCGGGCTCTGTGCTGACAGCTCGGAGCCTGGAACCTGCTTCCGATTCTGTGTCTCCCTCTCTCTCTGCCCCTCCCCTGCTCACACTGTCTGTCTCTCTCTCAGTAATAAACATTAAAAAAAAACTTTAAAAATTTAACGTGACGTTTTAAAACTACAAAATGAAAATGGCCAATCACACTAAGTCCAACTATCCCCAACACACCCGCGTTAATATTTTCTGAATGAAAAGATACATTTCTGTGCATCCACATGGTGTGTGCCCACACATGCGTATAGAAACAATTTCAGAAGGGTGGGATTATGTTGCAGCAAATACTCGACACCCAGGAGGAGACAAGCCACACGCACTCCGGGAATCAGAAAAGACTTGACTTCGCACCGGTGCCGGCCCAGTGGAGTCACCTCCAAAGGATGAGCATCCCGTTGTACTGGATCTTTTATACATACGAGCTTCCGGGATGGGCGGGGCTAGTACAGTCAAGCTTCTGGTTCCGGGTTGCTGGCTGATCCAAGGGGCAAACAAGACTACAGAAGCCAAGAGCATGCCAGGGGAGTATGGGCCAGAACATATGACTGGCCCCTTTTATCTGCTTTTTACCAGTTTTCCTTCTCAATTATACCACGGGTTGTATTTTTAAAAACAATAGATATGAAGATTAATATCATTTGAAGTTGTTAGAAAAGGCAGCTGAAAGGAAACTGAGGGACGTGCCCAGGTAAATGTTTTTTCAATCACCAGAGTTCTTTACAACTCTTTTAAACAATTCTTTTAAAATTACAGTTCTTTAAAAATGATGAGGTATTTACACACGCAAGAAGTGTAAATAATAAAACAAAAACTATGTTTCCACCCCTGCCAGCCAGCTAGAAAGTGGAATGTTACAGTGGTTTACATTCACCCTCTGCTCCCCTCCTGGACTCCCTGGGCTTCTGGCATCCGCCGGTTTGGGCCTGGAGTCTTCGAGTCCCTCCAGAGTGTCCCAGTGTGGGTGCCAGTGCCGCAGCCCTCATGGTGAGCTCCTTCTTTTGGCCAGGTGTGTGGCTAGGCAGGCATGCTGGTAACTTGTTTTCTGGACTCCAACCCTGTTCCTTATAAACATCAGCTCTGGTGGCCCCACCCACCACCCCGGGTCGCTGCCACACCAGAAGAGCGTCTTCAGAAAGCTAGAGCCAATGATCATATTTTAATTTTTTTTTTTTTTGTAGCGTGTTTATTCATTTTTGAGAGACAGAAAGAGATGAGTCGGGGAGGGGCAGAGAGAGAGGGAGACACAGAATCTGAAGCAGGCTCCAGGCTCTGAGCTGTCAGCACAGAGCCTGATGTGGGACTTGAACTCACGAACTGTGAGATCATGACCTGAGCTGAAGCCGGACGCCCAACTGATTGAGCCACCCAGGTGCCCCATGATCAGATTTTCGCATCCTGATGGCTCCTTCTTCAGGCCCTTATTGCTGACTTGGGTTTATACAGAGGTTCCGAATAGCCTTCCTCACCATTGTTGGATGCTCCTCTCTGCTGACTCTGCATTTATGAGCTCCTCAGGTCCATGGAGTGTGGCATCTGCTGTTTCCCTTCTGCTTTACCTCTAAATTTGTCACTGTCTGGTCTTCTGGTGGCACTGCCCTGGCTTATGGGAATTGCTATGGATTTATTTTAATTATTAGTATTTCTTATATTATTTCCGTGGGATTTGGTTGACAGAAAAAGTCAATGCTTTGGTTATTTTGAATGTAAAGTCTCATTCTATTATTTTAGAATATGTATCTATAGGTACAGATGGAACAATATAGATTATATAGAACAATGAGAAGAAAAAGTAGTGGAAGCTTTTTAGGTTTTTACCGGTGCCCCTTCATCATGCTTCTGACCCTGAATCCTAAATATTAAATACATTTATTAAATTGTTGCCAATATCTTTATCTTTTCAGGTGCCTTATTATTATTTTTGTACTTTAAAAAATTTTTATTTTATTATTTCTTTCAGCTTTATCGAGACATAAATTGTTAGGCATTCAAAGTGTATGATGATTTCATAGATGCATGCATTAGGAAAGGGTCTCCCCCAGGAAGTTAATGAACACGTTCAGGTGACCTATTAAGGATGTCCGTCGGCATCTGATGATACACGGCTAGAAACAGGGCATGGTGGGTAGGAGGGCGGGTCAGAAGAATGGTCCAGTTTGGACTGAGGATTTGCTACATCTGTTTTCTAATCACCGGGGGTGGACTGAATTAATTTTAAGGTTGTTTGGGGAACTCTAAGGAACTGGATATCAGTTTCAGACCTTGCAGTCTGGGCTAGATGTTTTCTTTGCCCATCCGCCTCTACTCTATCCTGCTCTCTGCATTTTGTTGACAATCCTGATGGAACCAATGGGCTTCCTTGCCCTCCATCTCCCACCTGGGGAGGACTGGAAGGAAGGAGGGTGGACAGGTGGGGGTCTTTGTTCTCTCGGATCTCTGCTCCCTGTGGGCTGGCCTTGGATGCCTGTGCCCTTTCACAAAAGGTCACAGCTCCTCTTCAAATAGCGTCCTCTCTACCACCTACACCTTCTTGTGGGTGACCACTCCGTCCCCTCCCATCCTGAGTCTCAGATGTTTAGTACCAGTTCCATTAGTCCAGGGACTGCACTCTTCCTTGTGGTTTCCCTCTGTGCCTGAAAATTGTTCTTTTGTTTAATATTTCTTAAAGTATGCTCATTTGAATGTGTCATGTCTTTCCTGCCAGAATCCTAACTGATAATAGGACCTATGAAAAATTATCATGAATTAAGCATGATAATGATGACCTAATTGTAAGAGGACTAAGAAGGGTAGTTAATATAACAGGTAATACAACATGTCCGGATTTCAGTGCGTGCAGTCTTGATTTTAGGCTTGCTCTGATTTCTTACAAACCTTGCAAGCCGGGACAGTCAAGCTGCAGAAAATCCAGATCAGCGCTGAATTTTCCAATTTGGGGTTAGAATTCTTCCCTCCGCTACTCCTAAATCATCCCTAATGTATAATACAACCTAAAGGTCTGGGACACGTACAAAACCCTCTTTCCTCCCATGCTGGCTGGCTAACAGAGAGCCAAAGGGTCTTCTCAGGGAGGGCACGGATTCCTGGTGTTCAGTGATTTGGGCTGAATTACAGCTGCATTTACACTGGCAGGTGGGTCTGAGAGATGCTCAGATCGGCAGGAATTTAGTTCCAGGGAGTGACTTCCTTTTACCTGTTGGACAAACTGAGCTGTTTCAAAATCGTGCAAGCTGGATTCCACTGGCAGATCGTGAGCTGCTTAGGGCAAGGATTTTAGTGGATTTACTCTGTCCTCCTCGTCTCGTCAATGTCTCGCAAATAGAGACACCCATTTACTGCTGAATGAGCAGTATAGACTTATGGCTCCAGGGAGCTCAGGATGCCATCTCTTCATCCCCCTGCCTCCAGTGGGTGTACCTCAAAGCAAAAAGCTCTCCAGTGTGGGTGAGGAGGGTCTTCCAAACATTGTTCACCCACACGTTTAAAATCTTTCTCTAACTGAATGCCATAGAATTGCCACTTAAGCTAATCTTATTGGACATAAATAAAAATGAATGGTAAGATTCCTATAATACCTCTTTGCAGGGGAACCTAGGTGGCTCAGTTGGTTAAGCATCCGACTTCGGCTCAGGTCATGATCCGGCAATCCATGGGTTTGTGCCCCCCATTGGGCTCTGTGCCGACAGCTCAGAGCCTGGAGCCTGCTTCTGATTCTGTGTCTCCCTCCCTCTCTGCCCTCCGCCACTTGCTCTCTCTCTCTCTCAAAAAAAACATAAAAAATAACTCTTCTTAAATTTTTTCTAACATTTTATTTATTTTTGAGAGACAGAGAGAGACAGGGTGTGAGTGGGAGAGGGGCAGAAAGAGGGAGACACAGAATCCGAAGCAGACTCCGGGCTCTGAGCTGTCAGCACAGAGCCCAATGGGGGGCTCGAACTCATGAACCATGAGATAGATCATGACCTGAGCTGAAGTCAGGTGCTTAACCGACTGAACCACCCAGGCACCCCCCAAAAATAACTCTTTTTATATCTGAAGGTATTCATACCTTCCCTGGCTTCTTTCACTTGTTTTTTCTTTCTAAACGAAATTAACCCAATTTCTTAAAATTTATCTAAGACTTACCCTCAGATTATGATTGAAATTGGTCAAAAATGTTTGAATTTATACTGCACCTGATTTAGAGACAATGTTTCCTAGAGTTCAGCATGTTTATTTATTTTTTTTTAATTTTTTTTTTAACCTTTTATTTTTATTTTTGAGACAGAGAGAGACAGAGCATGAATGGGGGAGGGGCAGAGAGAGAGGGAGACACAGAATCGGAAGCAGGCTCCAGGCTCTGAGCCATCAGCCCAGAGCCTGACACGGGGCTCGAACTCACGGACCGAGAGATCGTGACCTGAGCTGAAGTCGGACGCTTAACCGACTGAGCCACCCAGGCGCCCCGAGTTCAGCATGTTTAAGAACCAAAATGATTCAGGGTCCCCTGGGTGGCTCAGTCAGTTAAGTGTCTGACTTCAGCTGAGGTCACAATCTCACAGTTCATGAGTTCGAGCCCCGCATCGGGCTCCACACTGATGGCACAGAGCCTGCCTGGGATTCTCTCTCTCCCTTTCTCTCTGCCCTTCCCCTGCTTGTGCTCTGTCTGTCTCTGTCTCAAAAAATAAGTAAACATTAAAAAAAAATCTATTTAAAAAAAAGAACCAAAATGATTCAGAAGCTAGTCACTGAGATCGGGTTGCCTGCTTGAAGGCACCTCATTTCCCTTTACTAGTGTTAGGGGAGATGGAAGGCAAGAAAGGGATTCATTGACAATAAATCTTTTAATCCAATTTGGGATTATGGGTTTTAGGAAGTAATATAGAGAATTGGTGGCATGAACCATGCACGTGGGTAAAAGGGACCGGGCCACTCTACATTATCAGATCATAGTCCGCTTCATTCAATTCCTCACAGAGAACGAGGGAAGTTAGGCCCGGAAAGGATGAAGTATGTTTTTTCTGAAGGTGTGTATCAGCCAATCCCTTGAATAAACCAGGAGAAAGCAGAGGAAAATGAGGAAGGCTTTCCTTTTAATCAACTGAGCTGAATCAGGCAGAGGTTATATGCAAGCATCAGCAAAACCAACTTGGATTCCTAAGAGAAGTCAAGAAAGCACACTCTTGCCCTCCTGGCCACTGGTTGAGTTGAGCCCTGGAAGATGACTGGAGTGGGCATGGTAAATACTCCCTTCCAAGAAAGTGGTGTTCCTGGTCCTTGTGGTGGAGGTGGGGAGCCTCAGGGCAAGATTCTGCTGGGAGTAACCCCCTCCTCCACCCCACCCCCGCCCTGACTTCATTCACCTGGTACACGGGCCTTAAATTAAAACACATACTGAATTGTGGCCTGCGTGTATATTGGGGTAGAAAAGAACTTGTTTTATTAACAACAGACTCTGGATTTACATCTTAGTTTCGGATAGAGCTCTGGATAGAATGTGAAGATTTAAAGGTCTTGTTTGCTGAAACCAAAGAAGAAGGTGGTAGTTTGGAGGGGAGAGGCACTCTTCACCAGGAGGCCAGAGAGAAAGGAGAGGAGGGAGAGGAGAAGGGGAAAGAGGGGAGCTAGCAATTGAATCTTTTGAGGGACCAGGGTCTACAAGGCCTGGGGCAGTCGACAGATATTTTAGGAACAACAACACTCAAGGAATGAGCCGTACAGTTTGTGCATGGAACAAGTTACACATGTAAGGAGGGCAATTCACTTTGCAGGTATGGGTATTTGAACTTGAGTATTTATTATGATGCTTATCCACCAGATGTCAGTAAAGTGTCTCATTCTGACAACATAAGTATGTTAGAGGCAATTTTCCAACAGATGAAAGTATCATGAGGAAGGGGCACTTTAAAAAATTTTGCACAAAGGGAAGTGTGTAGTAGCAAAGTCCTGATTTTCAGCCTTCTTCCACTTACTGTTTAAAATATCTTCCTCTTACACCACCCCTACTACCAAAAAGAAAAAAAAAAAAAGGAAGAAAAAAGAAAGAAAACACTGCCAAGTTTTTTATCTCTGTGAAGCCATACCCCAAATCTACAACAAAACAACCTAACTGAATTGAACACAACTTTTATTGCATTCATGTGTGTTTGATTCATTTTTAGAACTTTTTCTGTGGTTTACTCATAACATGTCATACTTTACTTTGGGTATTTATAGTATGTATTCTATAATTGTCTATGTTCACATCTACTCCTAGAAACTTGTAAACCTCTTTTAAATCAATAATTTATATTTTTATTTAAATTATACATACATATAGTTAAAATTTAGGTATTACTCTTAGGCTTATAATGAAATCCAACAGTCACCTGTCCCACCCCACCCTAGTTCCAGTCCTCAGATGTACCACTTTTACCTGTTTTTTTGGGTTTTTTTTGCTGTGTACATCCATATATCTAAGTAATTTCTTCAATGTCGGTTTCTTGATTTATCATCTTTTTCATTGCCTTCTCATTACAGTGGTTGAGAATATTATTCAGGCCACATAATACTAGCTTCTGTAATAGACAACCTCCCCATCATGCTAGCTTGACACAATTAAGATTTATTTCTTTCCCAGTGTAGGTCATCAGGGAAGTAAAGAGTTGTTCTCCACACCTTCACGGAACTCAAGTTCCTTCCAACTCTTGATGCCACCATCTTCAACATGTGGCCTCCAAGTTTCCCCTGGAACAGGAAGAGAGAACAGAGGGTTACTGAGAAGGATGTGATCAGTTAGGCGGGGCAGTCAGAAGAGTGTGTTTGTTAGAGGAGCGAAGGGAGAGAAGTGTGTTAAGTCGGAGGGAGTGATGGATTGTGCCAAGTAAGGAAAGGACTGTTCGAATAAGTGATGTGGATGTCATTGGTAGTCATTGTGGGGTGGAAAACTTGACTGATTGGGGTGGGCCTAAAAAGGGAGAAGAATTAGAATAAGATAGTATGTAAGATGGCTTTGCAGACTTGTTGTATGGAGAAATATGGAGGGAGCTGAAGGAGGAAGGAGAATTCCAGCTGGTTTGTATGCTGGCAGGATGGTCCCAGAGAGGGTGATGCAGAACAGGGAGAACTTTGGAGTGGTTCCCTGAACTAGCTGACAGCATGGGGAGCTTTATGACTGGAATGTGGCCTTGGGTGCCCATGCTCAGCTCATGTTCCATCCACAGGATGGAAAAATGCATGTGTGCAGAGATTGCGGCAGCTGGAGGGGTAGATGTGATGGGGCCGGGGGAGTTTTTTTCTGATTGCTTCAGGGTTTTCATGGAACACAAGGTGAGGTCATTAGCTGAGAGTGAGGATGAGGGTAAGCTGAGGGGGGTGAGTTTAAACTTTTTCTTTTTGAAAAATTCTTTTACAGTCATTTTAGAGGGATTCAGGGACAGAGCACAGGTGTTCAACCTGCCATATTTAATAGGAAGCCCAATTATAAACTGCTTAACATTCCAGTCCTACACTCCTTTGCATCCTCCAGGGCCCGAGCAAATAGACTCTCAATAAATATTTGCTCAGCTGAACGTGAATTTTTCCTCGTTGTCACTGTCCGCTGTCTGAATGCTCTTTCTGATGTGTCTTCCTCACCACCTTCACAAACTTGAGAAAATTAAGTTGAGCATGTTAAATGCAAGCTTCTCGATCGTTTCTTGCTAGATTTTTGTTGTTGTTATTTTGGGATTGGCCACGTTTTCCGGTGTGTGCTCTGTTGATTCACATCTTCACCTGAACATGGAACGATCTGCAGCCGTCAGGAAGCCAGTGGTTTGGACCTTGCTTGTCCATTGTCTCAGGGGTTATGCCCTATGGCATCCAGCCTCATTTCAGCACCAGGACTCTGGGCTCCATGGTCTCCTGTGTGTATAAAAGTGATGGGCACGGAGGGGCGCCTGGGTGGCTCAGTCGGTTCAGTGTCCGACCTCTTGATTTTGGCTCAGGCCGTGCATGATTCCAGTGTTTTGGGATCAAGCCCCACACTGGGCTCTGTGCTAAACATGGAGCTGCTTAAGATTCTCTCTCCCTCACTCATGTTCTCTCTCCTCTCACAAGTTAAAAAAAATTAGTTAAAAATTTTTTTAAAAAAAGAAAAGAAAAAGTGACGGGCATGGAATGCCAAATGTGGGTGCTCATTCTGTGACCTAGATGCACTGTATTCAGTACCACTCACATTACTGCTTTGGAATTGAGACTCAAAGTATTTATAGGATAATAAATTCAGAGGGTGGGGGGGAGCTGGTTCATGAGAGAAAACAAGCCTCCACTTGATGAGCTTGTGAAACTTACTTAGAAACAGGAATAACATACTTTTTCTGAGGCTTATTTAGTCATGACAACTTTGAGGATTATTGCTCCCATTTAACTGATAAAGACACTGAGGCACAGAGAAGCCCAGGGCCTTGCTGAGGTAACATATATGGGACAGGGAGGATTAAACTGAGGCACATGGGTCCGGAGTTCTGAGCTCCTAATCTCTGTGCTAACTTCCTGAACATTTATTTTCCTATCTTTCAGATGGGAATATGAGCATATACCTTGCAGGGTGCCACTGAGAATTAAATGAAATAATGTACATGAAGTACTTGGCATATCACAGGAACTCAGTAAGAGTGTTCTTAGTATCTAAAGTTGTTTTTTTCTTTTTTTAACACAAGAAATACAATGTTAATGCTATTTGAGCCATTAGAAAGCAATACGTGAAAAGATCTGCATAGTGATTGTTCTTATGGTTCTTTCCATTGTATACTTTCAAGAATCGGTTTTTGGAGCATAAAGTATAATTGTAATTTATTTGAATGAAAGCTCACCATTCAATGTTTTTTTTTTTTTTAAGGAAAGAAAACCTAATCTTGTTCAGAATAAAGTACTCCCTCATTTCTTTTTCAGTTTCCACAAGGCATTTATTTTCTACTACAAGTCCCTCATTTTTCATTAATAATTGACAAGACTATTGGAAAGAGCAGACTCATTTTTAACTGAGAAATCACAAAACAAGATTATAAGACAAGGAGAACATATTTTAAATGAGAATTGGTACATTTCTTCTCTGCCAGGCTTCTTTTTTATTAATCATAAAGCGAGTGAGGGACAAATTGTCAGGGGAAGACTGTGGATGTGGGTAAGAAGACTGGACACTTATTCTAGTGTTGCCTCTTCTTGCTGTGAAATCTTGGACAGGTTGTTCAACTTCTCCATGGCTAATTTCATTATTGGAAACTGATGATAAGGTTTCTCTAGTATAGTCCCAGGAACACTAGTTCCATGAGATATTAGTAGATGGCACACACACAGAAAGGGTTTTGTGGTCAAATACATTTGAGAAATTCCATGTTAGACAGTTCTCGATTAGATTAAATATTTACCATCGGCCTTCTCAGAGCCTTTGATATGTTAAAGACGCTGTCCGTTTCCAAGAAAGATGTAGTATTTCCTAAACTTACTTCATCACAGAACTGCTTTGTCGAAGAGTGTTTCTCATGCTTTTATTTTATTATTATTTTTTTAATTTTTTAAAATTCCAGTGTAATTAACATACCAGTGTTATATTAGCTTCAGGTGTACAATATAGTGATTCAGCATTTCCATACAACAGCCAGTGCTCATCATGATAAGTGTACTCCTACTACCTTTTTGCCTATCTCACCCATCTCCCAACCTACCTCCTTTCTGGCAACTCTATCCACTTACTCTCTGACAACCACCAGTTGTTCTCTATGGTTACGAGTCTGTTTTTTTTTGGTTTGTCTCTTTTTTATTTTGTTTATTTATTTTGTTCCTTAAATTCCACATGAGTGAAATTATGTGATATTGTCTTTCTCTGACTTAGCTCACTTAGCATTATGCTCTCTAGATCCATCCATGTTATTGCAAATGGCATATTTTCTTTTTTATGGCCAAGTAATATTCCATTACGGGTATGTATATGTATGTGTGTATCCTCCATCCATAATCTATTGATGACACTTGGGTTGCTTCCATAATTTGGCATTGTAAATAATGCTGCATATATATATTTATACATTATAATATGTATACATATTGTACATATATATTACAATATATACATATTGTAATAATGTTGCAATAAACATAGGGGTGCATGTATCTTTTCAAATTAGTGTTTTCATATTCTTTGGGTAAATACCCAATAGTGGAATTACTGGATCATATGGTAATTCTATTTTTAACTTTTTGAGGAATCTCATACTGTTTTCCACAGTGGCTGCACTGGTTTACATCCCCACCAACACTGCACAGGGTTTCTTTTTCTCCACATCTTCAACACTTGTTGTTGTTTTTTGATTTTAGCCATTCTGACAGATGTGAGGTGATGTCTCATTGTGGTTTTGATTTGTATTTCCCTGATGATGAGTGATGTTGAACACATTTTCGTGTGTCTGTTGGCCATTTGTATGTCTTCTTTGTAGAAATGTCTGTTCATGTCTTCTGCCCATTTTGAATTAGATTGTTTGTTTTTTGGGTGTTGAGTTATATAACTTCTTTATGTATTTTGGATACTAGCTTCTTATTGGATATATCATTTGCATGTATCTTCTCCCATTCAGTAGGTAGTCTTTTAGTTTTCTTGATGGTTTCCTTGGTAGGCAGAGGATTTTAATTTTGATGTAGTCCCAAAAGTTTATTTTGGCTTTTGTTTTTCTTGCCTTAGGAGACATATCTAGAAAATGTTGCTACAGCCAATGTCAGAGAAATTATGCTTGTGCTCACTTCCAGGATTTTTATGGTTTCAGACCTCACATTAGGTCCTTAATCCACTTGAATTTATTTTTGTGTATTGTGTAAGGAAATGGTCCAGTTTCATTCTTTTGCATGTAGCTGTTCTAGTTTTCCCAATACCATCTATGAGACTGTCTTTTTCCCATTGCAGACTTCTTGCCTCCTTTGTTGTAGATTAATGATCATATAATTGTGAGTTTTTTCTGGGCTCTTTATTCTGCTCCATTGATCTATGTGTCTTTTTTTGTGCCAGACCATATCGTTTTGATTACTCTAGCTTTGTTGTGAAATCTGGGATTGTGATATATTCAGTTTTGTTCCTCTTTTTTAAGGACTGCTTTGGCTATTCAGGGTCTTTTGTGGTTCCAACCTAATTTTAGGATTCTTTGTTCTAGTTCTGTGAAAATGCTCTTGGTGTTTTGATAGGGATTGCGTTAATTGTGTAGATTGCTTTGGCTACTATGGACATTTTGACAATGTTAGTTCTCCCAGTCCATGAGCATAGAATTTCTTTCCATTTTTTGTGTCATCTTCAATTTCTTTCATCAGTGTTTTATAGTTTTCAAAATACAGGACTTTCACCTCTTTCATTAAGTTTATTCTTAGGTATTTTATTATTTTTGGTATAAATGGGATTGTTTTCTAAATGTCTCTTTCTGCTATTTCATTATTAGTGTACAGAAATGCAACAGATTTCTGTATATTAATTCTGTATCCTGTGACTTTACTGAATTCATTTATCAGTTCTAGTATTTTTTTGGTGGAGTCTTTTGGGTTTTCTATATATAGTATCATGTCATCTGCAATAGTGAAAGTTTTACTTCTTTTTATCAATTTGGGTGCCTTTTATTTCCTTTACTTGTCTGATTGTTGTGATTAGGAATTTCAGTACTATGTCGAATAAAAGTGGTGAGAGGGGACATCATTGTCTTTCTCTGATCTTAGGGTAAAAGTTTTCAGCTTTCACCTTGAGTATGACATTAACTGTGGGCTTTTCATATATGGCTTTTATTATGTTGAAGTGTTGTTACCTCTAAACCTAATTCGTTAAAGGTGTTTATCATGAATGAATGTTGTACTTTGTCAAATGCTTTTTCTACATCTATTGAAATCATCTTATGTTTTTATACTTTCTCTTCTTGATGTATGACATTGATTGATTTGTGTATATTGAACAATCCTTCTATCCTAGGAATAAATTTCACTTGGTCATGGTGTATGATTTTAAAATGTATTGTTGGTATGCTTGCTAATATTTATTGAAGATATTTACATGTATGTTCATCAGAGATATTGGCCTGCAGTTCTTTTTTTTGTGGTGTCTTTATCTGGTTTTGGTATGAGGGTAATGTTGGCCTCAGAGAATGAATATGGAAGCTTTCCTTCCTCTTCTATTTTTTTTAAAGAATAGTTTGAGAAGAATAGGGATTAACTCTTCTTTAAATATTTGGTAGAATCACCTGTGAAACTGTCTGGTCCTGGACTTATGTTTGTTGGAAGTTTTTTGATTACTGATTTAATTTCATTGCTCAATATTGGTCTGTTCAAATTATCTATTTCTTCCTGATTCAGTTTTGGGGGATTATATGTTTCTAGAAATTCATCCATTTCTTCTAGATTGTCCAATTGTTGGCATATAACTTTTCATAATGTCCTCTTGTAATCCTCTGTATTTCTGTGGTATTGGTTTTTACTCCTCTTACATTTCTGATTTTGTTTGTTTGAATCCCCCCCCTCCCTCTCTTTCTCTCTCTCTCTCTCTCTCTTTGTGTGTGTGTGTGTGTGTGTGTGTGTGTTTGTGTGTGAGCCTCTGGCTAAAGGTTTATCAACTTGTTGATCTTTTCAAAGCCAGCTCCTGGTTTCATTGATTTGTTCTATTGCTTTTTTAAAGTTTTTGTTTCATTTATTTAGGCTTTAATTTTTATTGTTCCCTTCCTTCTACTGGTTTGGGGTTTTGTTTGTTCTTCTTTTTTTTTTCTAGCTCCTTTATGTGTAAGATTAGGTTGTTTATTTGCAATTCTTCTTGCTTCTTGAAGTAGGCCTATATTGCAATAAACTTCCCTTTTAGAATAGCTTTTGCTGCATCCCAGATTTTGGACCAGTGTGTTTTTATTTTCATTTGTCTCCATGTATTGTTTGACTTCCTCTTTGATTTCTTGGTTGTCCCATTCATTGTTTAGTAGCGTGTTATTTAACTTCCATGAGTTTTTTCTTTTTTCTTGTGGTTGATTTCTAGTTTCATAGCATTGTGGGACTGCTGGTGGGACTTCAGACTTTTTGAAGTTGTTGAGACTTGTTTTGTGGCATATGGTGTATGTTCTCCATAAATTGAAAAGAATGTGTATTGTGTTTTAGGATGGAATGTTCTGAATATACCCATTACATCCATCGCTCTAATGCTCCAGTGTGTCATTCAAAACCACTTAAAAAATTATTTATTTTTGGGAGAGTGCAAGTGGGGGAATGGCTGAGAGAGGGGGCAGAGAGGATCTGAAGTGGGCTCTGTGCTGACAGGCTGACAGCAGTGAGCCTGATCTGGGGCTCGAGATCATGACCTGAGCCCAAGTCAGACGCTTTTAACTGACTGAGTCACCCAGGTGCCCCCAAAGCCACTTTTTCCTTGCTGATATTCTATTTGGATAGTTTATTCATTGATGTAAGTGGGGTGTTAAAGTCCCCTACTATTATTATATTATTATCAATTACTTCTTTTATGTTTGTTAATAGCTGTTTTATACATTTGGGTGCTTTTATGTTGGGTGCATAAATATTTACAATTTTATATCTTCTTGCTGGATTGTTCCCTTTATGATAATATACTGTCCTTCTTTGTCTCTTGCTATGGTCTTTGTTTTAAAGTCTATTTTGTCTAAGTATTGCTACTCAGCTTTCTTTTCACTTCCATTTGCATGATAAATACCTTTCATCCCTTCACTTTCAATCTGCATGTACAGATGGATCTTGTGGGGTTTTTTTTATCCATTTTTTTTTTATCCATTCCATCACTCTGTATCTTTTGATTAGAGCATTTAGTCCATTTACATTCAAAGTAATTATTGATATGCATGTACTTGTCACCATTTTGTTCCTTGTTTTATGGTTGTTTTTGTAGTCCTTCTCTGTTCCTTTCTTCTCTTGCTCTCCTCTCTTGGTGTTTGTTGGCTTTCTTTAGTGATATACTTGGATTCCTTTCTCTTATATTTTGCATATATATTACTAGTTTTTAATTTATGGCCATATAATATCTTATGCATATAGCAGTCTATACATGGTTTCTCAAATTTGAATCCGCTCCAAAAGCACTAAATTTTTCCTCTTCCTTCCCACCATGTTTTAGACAAATAATGTCATACTTCACATTATTTTTATTTTGTGAATCCCTTAACTGATTTTTATAGATATACATAATTTTATTGATTTTGTGCTTCCTACTTTTCTTACTCCTGCTTATGGTCTTTCGTTTCCACTCAAAGAATCCCTTACAACATTTCTTGTAAGGCTGGTTTAGAGTGATAAATTCCTTTAACTTTTGTTTGTCTGGGAACCTCTTTATCTCTCCTTCTATTCTGAATGATAATCTTGCTGGATAGAGTATTCTTGGTTGCAGCTTTTTTTTTCTTTCAGCCCTTTGAATATATCATGCCATTCCCGCTGGCTTGCAAAGTTTCTGCTGAAAATAAGCTGATGACCTTATCGGGTTTCCCTTGTATGTAACTGTTTTCTTTTGCTCACTGCTTTTAAAATTCTCCCTCTATTACTACTTTTTGCCATTTTAATTACTGTGTGTCTTAGGTTGATTTTATTAGGGGCTCTCTGTGCCTCCTGGATCTAGATTTCTGTTTCCTTTTCTAGATTTGGGAAATTTTCAGCTATTATTTCTTCAAATAAACTTTCTGCATCCTTTACTTTCTCTTCCCCTTCTGGGATCCCTATTATGTTATGTTTGATGGTATCAGCAAATTCCCTTAATGTGCTCTCAGTTTTTATTATTCTTTTTTTCTTTCTCCTGTTTAGCTTGATTGCTTTCCCTTATTCTGTCTTCCTGGCTACTGATCTATTCTTCTTCTTCCTTTTGTCTACTATTTATTCCCTGTGGTGTATTGTTAATATTAGTTATTGAGTTCTTCATCTCTGATGGATTCTTTTGTATGTTTCCCATCTCTTTGTTGGGGTCTCATTGAGATCCTCTACTCTTTTCTCATATCCAGTGAGTATCTTTTTTTTTTTTTAATTTTTTTAACGTTTATTCATTTTTGAGACAGAGAGAGACAGAGCATGAACGGGGAAGGGGCAGAGAGAGAGGGAGACACAGAACCGGAAGCAGGCTCCAGGCTCCGAGCCATCAGCCCAGAGCCCGACGCGGGGCTCAAATCCACGGACCGCGAGATCGTGACCTGAGCTGAAGTCGGATGCTTAACCGACTGAGCCACCCAGGCGCCCCCCAGTGAGTATCTTTATGACCATTGCTTTAAAATCTGTGCAGGCATATTACTTATTTCTGTTTCATTTAGCTCTCTTGCTGGGATTTTGTCCTGTTCTTTCATTTGGGACACATTCCTCTGTCTCCTCATTTTGTCTAATTGCCTGTGTCTGTTTCTATGTGTTAGGAAAGTCCACTGTGTCTCCCATTGAAAGTAGTGAACTTTTGAAGAAGAGGTCCCATAGTACCCTGCAGTGCAATGTCCCTTGTTGACCAGAATCTGGTACTTCAGGAGTGTTTCCTACGTGTGTTGCATGTGCCCTACTGTTGTGGCCAAGCCACATTTGCCTTTGATCCTGTTGTCTACAGTGGCTCTCTTTGTTGCATCTCTCATGCTTTTGTAAACACTGGGATAAAATACATAATATGTAAACATTTTTTACAAATATTAGTAAGTGATAACCATTAACTAGTCAGCTGCTCATGTAATATTTAAAAAAATAAGCAAATATCTCTTAACTAGAATACTTTCCCCCATAATTTGCCAGCTACTGTTGGTAAAAATGCTATTGTAAATTATTGGTGCAATTCTTATTTCTAATTCATCTTTGCCCATAATCACTTCTAAGTGTAAATACCCTTTACTATGTAATATAGGGCTCACATATTAGCATAACTCACTATAGATAATAGATAGATAGATAGATCCGTATATATGATTGTTGTTGTCATGATTACAAAAATTGCTTTCCTTTGTCCCAAATCCTAGATGCTTACATTGAGAAAAATTTGTGACCTATAGAAGACATGAGCAGACATAAGTAAAGATACTCCCCTTCCCCCGTATAACATGTAACAGTATAGATATTATGAAGATGATCTATTCTGCTTTTCATTTTTCTTAAGCCTATCAGGTAAAGAGATGCTTTATTATGTATCAAAATATTGCCTGATTTATTCGTCTAATAGTATTAGACTAGGGGTATGGTCTGTTCTTCTGATCTCTTATAAGATTGTCAGGAGGATCATAAGGTGACAAATAAATTAACTATTGACCACGTGGTGATTTCTACCTCCTCCTTCTTTTTAAAAATAGGGAAATCTCAGAAAAAATGTAAATAAAATGATTCTCTGTATTTATCTTGTGTTTTAAGAAGTGTTCGGTAGTAAAAAGAGTGAATAAAAAAATCATAGACATTACTTTGCTGAGTTCTGAACCAAATCAGTGCCCAAGATGACCCACTTACGATGTAAAACACATATTTCAAACTTGATCCTTCAAAAATTATATTTTTACGTTCTCTCTTTTAATAAATATGGCAGTACAATATTAACCTATTAAAATACTTATTTTTGCACATTCAGGAGAAGTACAAAACTCTTTGGTCTATCTTTTGTAACTCTACTCATTTCTATGAAATTTTATAACTTGAGTGTTTTAATAGAGAAGCGCTGCATATAAAAGTTTTTAATGACTTGACTCATGTTCTGGAATTGGATGTGGATGTTTTTAATTCACTGTTGCCCTCAAGTCTATAAGATTCTATGTCCTGTGACTAAACACCCTACGTTATGGCAATGCCTAGTATTACTTTTTGTTTTCTTCTTCCCGACTTTTACATTAATTTTTATGTCCCGCTCTTTTTTAAACGTTTATTTATTTTTGTGAGAGAGAGAAAAAGAGAGAAGGAGACAGATGGAGGATCTGAAGTTGGCTCTGTGCTGAGAGCAGAGAGCCTGATGTGGGGCTTGAACTCATGAGCCAGGAGATCAGGACCTGAGCCGAATTTGGGTGCTTAACCAACTGAGCCTCCCAGGTGCCCCTTATGTCTCTTGACAACTAATTTCCTCTGCCTTCCTCCATCAGTATTTATAGTTTATTTTGAGCAAGAAAATGAGATGAGCAGGTGTAATGGGACTGCATTTAAATGAACTCAATAGGCTTTAATAGGCCATCCTTCAATTATGCTGAGTGCAAGGCTGCAAAGCAGAGCTCGAGGCACCTTATGTGCTTCTTTGTAGAATTAGCATTTTGTTTTGCTGTGGATGTTTGCTCTCTGGATAAATGTCTCTGACTTCAGGGATTTAAAAATTAACTTTCTAAAGATTACAGGATATGTAGTACTCAATTTATAGAATTTGGAAAATGCAGAAAGGTATAAAAAGAGAATTAAAAAATTACAATTTCAGTTAGGGATAACCGTTATAAACATTTATATATGTTCCTCACTTTTCAATTTATGTATATATTTCATATCCTTATTTTATGCATATTTCACAAGATTTGGTTTATGCTGCATTTAGAGTTTTGTATTGCACATTTTCATTTGACAGTGTTAATAAACATCTCACATGTCATCACATTTTCTTCAAAATCCACACCCATATTAGTGGTTGGTTACATTCATCGCGTGATGTACATTAATTTATTTAACTATTCTTAGGTTATTGGAAGTGTTTGACATTTTATAGAACACTATGATGAAAAACTATAAATAACTATTTATCGACACCTCTAATCTTTTGTAGGCTAAATTTTCAGAGATGAATATACTGGGTAGAAGATACAAAATGTGATGAATATTCTAATAGCTAAATTGCACACATCTTTAATTATGTCTGTGCACAAATTCTGTGAAGCACAATTGCTGTTCAAAGCATATGCAGGTTTTGTTTTATATACACGTGTTTTTAAAGTGCTCATAGGTCTTTCTGTCTTTTTCTCCTGATTGTAAGGGAAATAATGAGCATTGTAAAAAATCTTCAGACACATAAAAGCGTAAAGAAGAAAGTAAAAGTTACCTGTCTTTTGATAATTCCTCCTGATATTTAGATTCTATGCCTACATACGCAGATATGCACACAAACGGGAGACTGTGCGGGCACCTGCACCCAGTTACAAAAAATGGGATCCATACTATATAAACTGTGTTATATGCTGATATTTCAAGAAAACTTACATTAAAGCATGGCACACCTAGTGAAATGTGCACAAAACGTAAGTGTACAGATGGATGAATGTTCACAAATAAACACCTAGATTAAGAAATAGAACGACTGTGGAACACTTCATGGTTGTATGTTGCCCTTATCCAGGTGCTGTCTTACCCTGAGTCATTCTAATTTTAGCATATGTGCTTCTAAAAGGAAAACTTACAATGTACCAAGGATTTCTTTCCATGTTAACCAAGAAACTACATTTCACTGAATGTAAGGTATCATTGATTGTTAGAGTCTTATTTTATGTACTGCTGAGAAAGAAAAAAAATCTGCCAATTAAACTGTGGGACAATGCTTTGTTAGTCCTGTGTCATAACCTGCTGCTTATTTTTTTTTCATTTGAGGTATAATTGACGTGTATAACATTATATTAGTTTCTAGTGTACAATATGAGTTTATATTTGTATGTATTGTGAGCTGATCACCATAATAATCTAGGTGACATTCATCAGCACACATAGTGAGTGAACATTCTTTCCCTTGTGATGAGAACTTTTAAGATCTCCTCTCTTAGTAACTTTTAAATATACAAGACAGTATTACTTTTTAAAGTTTTGTATTCATTTTGAGAGAGACGGAGGCAGTGTGAGTTGGGAGGGGCAGAGAGAGAGGGAGACAGAGAATCCCCAGCAAGTTCTGTACTCTCAGAGTGGAGACTGACCTGGGGCTCGAACCCACAAAACCACGAGATGATGACCTGGGCCTAAACCAAGAGTCGAATGCTCAACTGACTGATCCACCAGGGGTCCCTACAATATAGTATTAACTATAGTCACTATGCTGTACATTACATCCCAAGGATTTGGTTATTTTATAACTGGAAGTTTGTACCTTTTGACCCCATTCACCTATTTTGCCTACTCCCCATCCCCACCACTGGCCACCCACCTATCTGTTTTCTATACCCATGAGTTTGGACTTTTGGTTTTTGAAATTCCACATATAAGTGAGATCAATATGGTATTTGTGTTTCTCTGTCTGATAGAACCAGCTTCTTGATGCTTTAACATTTCCTTCATCTATTCTGAGTTTGGCCAGTTTCTCCACACTTCACCTGTATTGCACGGTGTGTGAAAGCAATCTTCTTGCATTTTCTTATCTTCAGCCACTTCTGGGTATTTTCTTTCTTGGGTCCCCTTAAGCATTTGGTTGTGTCTTCTCCAGAAAACAAATATGAAATTGTATTCATCCTTCCATTGAAGATTATTTGCTTCAGTAATATTAAATTTGTGCCTTGCTTTTTTGTTTCCTTATCTTTCTGCATACATTATGTAAATTTGTTCCAATGCCTGTTATGGCGAAATCTTTTGAAAGGTGTTTAAAAAAAACAATTAAACTCAGTGGATCTACTACCGATGAAGTGCATAACTGAATTTGAAATGATAACTATATGGAAGCTTTGCTGGGGTTCATGCATTTCTGAACGGTTAGGAAGTTAGCATTTTCACCTATGTGAAAAATGTAGGTGTTTGAGTTGGTGGTTTTTTTTTTTTTAATAATTGAGACATTATTGGCTTCTGCCTGATTTGTTCACAGACAGTATAAGCAATCTATATAGAATCCTTACATATAAGAATCTGTACACGTAAGAATCTATACATAATTCTTATACAAGTAGAGTAAAACCTTGGATTGTGAGTAACTTGTTCTGCGAGTGTTCCATTAGACGAGCAAACATTTCTAATAAACTTTAACTTGATAAATGAGCGATGTCTTACAATATGAGTAGTACGTGACACCAAACGTTACATGATCACAACAGAGCCAGGGTTTCTTGACATTTGCTTTGATATACAAGTGCTTTGGATTAAAAGCATGTTTCTGGAACAAATTTTGCTCGCAAACCAAGGTTTTAATTGTACACTAACAATCTAAACAAAATGGTTGACATCTTTTTCTAAAAAATTACCCAGTTACTTCAGTTAAAGTCTAACATTCCACTAATCCATGACTTAATATCATACTTGGAACATTCTAAAAAAAATCCAATCTGTAGCAGCGTGTTAGCAAAACTCGAGGATAAACTGGACAACTGCCAGCAAAGACATCACAGATGGCACTCAAGTCTCACTGGGAGGGCCAAGGTCAGGGAGTAGTTGCCTTGAGAAAACAGTTCCACCAAAGAACAGGGGAACAGAAGATTAGCAATTTGAAATGTTTGAGACATGCTAGGTGCATGATTATGAGTGTGCATTGCTTTTAATTATGCTTTGTATTATAGGCTATAAGCTTTCCCACCACCAGCCTGGAGAATGGCAAATTGGTTCACAAGACGGCAAAGACTTCCTTAATCCAATATTCCTGTAATTCCTGGTTGTGCGGAAATGCTAAACAACAGGGGCTAGTTTAACTTTTTAAGAAAAAGCATTTGCACTTATCTAAATATGTAAAAAGAAAAATAATAACCTCTTAACAGTTACTTCAGTTATTTCCAGGGCTTCTAAAACTTTTGCCTTTACAAACCAGTCGGACAATCCAGGAAGTGTGGGGGTCATGGAGAAGCCTTGGGATGTGATATTCATCACCAGACTTGGCTTCTTTTGCTCCTGCTTCATCAGAGGCTGGTTGCTCCTGTTTGTTCTGTTTTTGGCAGTTCAGTCTACAGTTCTTTTGTGACCCATTTCAGCCTCTTCTCCTTTTTTTTTCTGTTTTATTTGCACTCTGAAGATTGAGTGCTCCCTGTTGCTCTTTGCAACTTTTGCAGAAACAGGTTTGGTGGACCATTTTGCTGATTGCTTGGGGTTCCTTTACGGCCTTTGGGCTGAATCGCCTTGACTCCTGGGCATCTTGGAGGTGGGGGTGCCTGCGGTGGAGAGGGCAGGTGCCTGGTTCCAGGACCTGTAGCATCAGTTCTCACGGCTGTGCAGGAGTCTACCCTGCCATGCTTTACTGTAGCAGGCTTGGGCAGATGATGGACATGCAAGCTTTTCCTAAATTTTCACTTTTCATACAGGTCAAGACAATCATTCTTTTGCTCACATAGTTAGACCCTTTGTATGACTATTTCCATGGAATAAATTCCAGAAAGAAAGAAAGACTATTAAGTCAAATGTTATGCACATTTTATGGATTTTATGAGTGCTGCCAAATCACTTTTTTTTTAAAATTTTTTTTTTTTCAACGTTTATTTATTTTTGGGACAGAGAGAGACAGAGCATGAACGGGGGAGGGGCAGAGAGAGAGGGAGACACAGAATCGGAAACAGGCTCCAGGCTCCGAGCCATCAGCCCAGAGCCTGACGCGGGGCTCGAACTCACGGACCGCGAGATCGTGACCTGGCTGAAGTCGGACGCTTAACCGACTGCGCCACCCAGGCGCCCCGCCAAATCACTTTTTAAGTTATATAGGTTTACATCCACTGATGGTGTATGAGAATGTGCAATTCCTGAATCTTTAAGAATACTTAAAAAAAAAAATCCTTGACTAGTGATAAAGGATAATTATCTTAAGAATGCTTTGCATTCTTCGGTGACTATTGATGTTGGACAGTACTTCATATTTTTACTGGCCATTTGTGCCCTGTTTCATGTTCTTCACTTGTTTTTTGTTTTTTGTTTTATTTTTAGTTACTTAATATTTTATTGATTAAAAATACTTCTTCCAAATATGTCAACTTATTTCTGTCCTAAATGTTGTAAACTTATTTTAGCTTGTCATCTGCCTTTTCATTTTCTTACTTTGTCATAGCTTTTTCGTTTTTCCATGCAAAAATTCTAAATTTTTATGTGTGCGGTCTATTGAGAGTTTCTAGATGGCTTTTGGATTTTATTCTATGCTTCTGGGGACTTCTTCACTACACGATAATGCACATATTTTATTATCCTATTTATCTTCATTGTTTAAAATTTGAAAAAACCCAGTCGAGAATTTGATTGGAATTTCATTCTATTGGATGCTAATTTGGTGATAATTGTCATCCTTAGAATATGGGACGCTTATAATCTGAACCACAGTATATTTCTTTACTTTTGTAGCTTTAGGTACCTCAATAAAGCTTTGCAATTCTTTTCATATAAATCCTGCACATTTTCTCTTGATTTGACTTCAGGTTATTTTGTCTTGGTTGCTATATGAGAGGACAATTTTTCCTTAATACTTCTAACAAATTAATGCTGATATGTAGAAAGAATTGATTGTCGTATATGTAAATGAGGTGAAGATTATTTTAGCATCTTGGCTGCTGAAGTTAACTTTTATTCATATGTAGAGCTTGTTTTCACTGCAAAAAGACTCTGTGAAGGCTGAGGGTAGGGGCGCGTGTGTGGCTTAGTCATTTGAACATCCTAGTCTTGACTTTGGCTCAGGTCATGATTCCCAGGGTCGTGGGATCCAGCCCTGTATCTGGTTCCTCACTGAGCATGGAGCCTGCTTGGGATTCTCTCTCTCTCTCTCTCTCTCTCTCCCTCTGCTTCTCTCCCTAGCTCTCTCTCTCTCTCAAATAAAAAAATAGTAAAAACTTAAAAAAAAAAAAAAAAAGAAGCCTGAGGGTAAATATGATTGTGTGGCTGGTTTGGGGGTTTTATAAAAATAAAAAGAAACTTTTATGAAGATAATAAAAAACAAAATGAGAGAGGGAGGGCAAGGTTGTATGGACAGAAAAGAAGACAGAGAGTAGGTGAAGGACCAAAGGACAGTTTGAGGACATGGGCTCCGGAGAGCACAGCTTTTTGACTCCTTAGACCTGGAGTCATGGGCATGGGTTCAGCTGGAAGAAGCCAGAATTGGGCCTCTTAATTCTGGGGCCAAAAACTGGGGTCGTGGTTGCCCACAGGAATTGCCTGATGGAAATAGCATGTGCTATGTGACGTGAGCTTTTTAATTTTGCAACATAATTAGCAAATTCTAATTTTTTAATTAATAAAATTTATTTTTCAGAGCAGTTTTAGGTTCATAGCAAAATCGAATGAAAAGTACAGAGATTTCCTATATACCCGAGTCCCCAGACCTACAAAGCCTCCCGCACTACCCATATCTTAGCAAATTCTAGTTTTTCAATAGTATTTTTGGTGTGAGAGGATTATTTGTTGATAGATAGGATTTGGAGCCGAGCTGAATTTTGCATCATGCTTGGTATAAAGCAAATGCAGACTCTACAAATGGGCACAACTGGATATCAAGGCTTTATTTATTATAATGATGTTAGATTATATATGCATTTGAAGTGCATGAATTCAAATGTCTGCTCTGTCAGAAAAACCACAGAGAAAGAAAGGGAGAAAAGAGATAATGATATAAATGTTAGACAATTTCATCCCCTATTCCATCCAATAAAGTTATGTCTGAGAGTGAAAAGGGATGTGAACTGGCTATTTCTTCTAAGGATGTGGCCATTTTTTCATGATGCCTGTGTCAGTAGTTAATATTTTTCATATAACCTGGATCATTAATACCAGTCTTCTGCTTAATCTGTTGGTCCACTAAAAACATTGTGCCGATACTGTAGGACATATTGTCTTTGCTGGACACACTAGTGAGAAGTATCCTAGTGGTATCCACTAGGAGTGTTTGTCTCCTTTACGGTGAGATTTTTCAATGGTAATTTTACAATACAAGATTTTTAATCTTGTGTTATCTAGGTGAAAAAAATCACTTGCAAATCATACATCATCTCTGAATAATAAGTTTTCTCCCCTCTAATTTTTGTCTCCTATATAATATTTATACCCACTTTCTCTTTATTAATACATAGACTAGAAAGTTTCGTTTGAGTGATGGATGTGAAAGCATTTTATCTTTGTTCTTAATTTAATGTGGATGTTTTTCATCACGTTAAGAATCTGTTTTTCTAGTATTGATTCATAATGAGTCTTTTAAAAAAGTTAAATAGATTCTGAATATTATCAAATATCTTTTTAATACTGATGGAGATGACTGTATACTTTTATGTCTCATAGTTAGACTCATTTTATAAATTATATGAATTTTTCATAATATTTAGTCATGAATGCATTCCTGGAGTACAGTCAACTTGGTATATTATTATAATGTACTTTTAAATTTGAATTGCTTATATTTACTTATGATTTTCACATCTGTATTCATAAGTGAGATTTTTCTGTGTTTTTTTCCTGTCCTTGTCAGATGTTTTGAATTATTAACTGATTGTTTTCTTAAAGTCCTGAACCTACAAGGGAAGACAGATCAGGTTCACAGCAGATCTGTCCACAGAAACTTGGCAGGCCAGAAAAGAGTGGGAGGATATAGTCAACATACTGAATCAGAAAAATATTCAGCTAAGAATTCCTTATCCAGTAAGGCTGCCATTCAGAATAGAAGGGAAGAAAAAGAGGTCCCCAGAAAAACAAAAACTAAAGGAGTTGGTGACTACTAAAGTAGCCAGCCTTGCAAGAAATTCTAAGGGGGACTCTGAATGGGGAAGTGGAGAAAAAAACCAAACCAACAAGACCAAAAGCAACAAGACTACAAAGTACCAGAGAATGTCACCAGAAACACTAATTCCACAGGCAGCACAATGGCACTAAATTCATATTTCAATAATCATTCCAAATGTAAATGGACTACATGCTCCAATCAAAAGACATAGAATATCAGAATGTATAAACAAAACAATATCCATCTATCTGTTGTCTATAATAGACTCATTTTAGACCTAAAGACACCCGTAGATTGAAAGTAAGGGGATGGAGAACCATTCGTCATGCTGATGGATGTCAAAAGAAATCCGGAGTAGCCATGCTTATAACAGACAAACTAGATTTTATTTATTTATTTATTTATTTATTTATTTATTTATTTATTTTTTCAACGTTTATTTATTTTTGGGACAGAGAGAGACAGAGCATGAATGGGCGAGGGGCAGAGAGAGAGGGAGACACAGAATCGGAAACAGGCTCCAGGCTCTGAGCCATCAGCCCAGAGCCCGACACGGGGCTCGAACTCACAGACCGCGAGATCGTGACCTGGCTGAAGTCGGACGCTTAACCGACTGCGCCACCCAGGCGCCCCAAGACAAACTAGATTTTAAAACAAAGACTGTAACAAGAGATGAAGAAGGTTGTTATATCATAATTAAGGAATCTATCCACCAAGAAGTGCCAACAGCTGTAAATATTTATGCCCCCCACTGGAAAACACCCAGATACATAAATCAATTAATCACAAACATAAAGAAACTCCAATACAATGATAGTAGCAGACTACCCCGCTTAAAGCTATCTCATCTTTTCTAGTTTCCAGTCTGTGATTTTGACATCTAAAAAGACCCTCTTAATTCTCTTACCTATGTATTTAAAATACTTTTCATAAAGTTGAACAAAACATACCCTAGCAATTCTCCTAGGTAGAATTGCTGAATAGGTAGAAATTCTATTTCAATGCTAAGCCTATTGCAATTCAGGTTTTTATAGTTCTGAGATAATGCTCATGTGCATTAGGAGACATATGCAAGAATTTTCATGGTAATATTGTTTATAATAACAAAAATAAAGGACACCATTGAAGTGTTATTCATAGCAAAATGAATAAATAGATGGTATATCAAATATTACACAACATCATGAATTACTCTCAAAAACAAAATATTGTGTAAAGAGCACATAAAGAAGAATATCTAAAGTATGACTCAGTGTATACAAAAGCTCAAAACAGTCAAAACTAAATACTATGTTGTTTGGGATATATAGGAAGAAATTACAAGAAAAGGGAAGGAATGTTTAACACAAAATTTCAGACGGTGGAGATAAGGGTGGGAAGGTGTGATTGGGGAAGGGCACTCTGGAAGGGCTTTGAAGCTACCAGTAACTTTTCTTTCATAAGCTAGGTCATGGATAAATGGGTGTTTTATTGTTACCGATTTTGAACTGTCCATTTATACCAGATCTACTTTTTTTTTTTCTGTATCTCATTGTGTCAGTTTCCTAGAGCTGCTATAATGAAACATCACATTTTAACAACAGAAATTTATCCTCACACTCCTGGCAGCTAAATCAAGGTGTGGGCAGGGCCACACTCCTTCCAAAGGCTCTGGGAGAGAATCCTAGGAGAGTAGTATAGGGCTACGTGTTTCACAAATAGTTTTTCTCCCTATTTGAGTGTTTCTCATTCTTTTAGAAAAATGAACATCGTGGATTTTCCTCGGTAGCCTGAGTGGATTGTTGCCTTTTTTCTGGACCTTCCTTGCTTTATTCTGCTCACTTGACATTGAAGCAGTGGATGGCTAGTCAAACCTGACGCTCCTGGCTCCGGGTCTGAGTTGGTCTTGGCCCCCCAAACTGCCTACCCATGCTGTCAGTGTCCTCATCTCAGATCTTAAGGGGACAGGATGAGTACCTTGCGTATCCCACTTGGTTCACTTTTGACGGGACCCCCATATGAATTGCACAGGAACCTTCTCTCACCCAAAGGGCTGTTGACTAGTTGGAAGGGATTGTATTTCTTGGCCACTTGAAACAATCTATCATTCTGCCTGCATCGGAGTCAGTAAATAAAAAATGACAGTCTTTGCAAGAAACCTCTCCCAGGCCATTCCTGACTCTGTCCCTCCTTGCTCCGAATCTCATCCTGAGACACAAACATTCACGGCGGTTTCTCCTTCAGCTCCTAGCCAGGTACTTCTAATCCCAGAATGGGGCAGGGGGGAACTGTCAGGGCAGCTGGGGAAGGGATGTCAGGGTCCAGGATGGAATTAGATACACTGACATTTCTGCTTCTTGTATATTCATTAAAAATGACGGGGCGCCTGGGTGGCGCAGTCGGTTAAGCGTCCGACTTCAGCCAGGTCACGATCTCGCGGTCTGTGAGTTCGAGCCCCGCGTCAGGCTCTGGGCTGATGGCTCAGAGCCTGGAGCCTGTTTCCGATTCTGTGTCTCCCTCTCTCTCTGCCCCTCCCCTGTTCATGCTCTGTCTCTCTCTGTCCCAAAAATAAATAAACGTTGAAAAAAAATTTTTTTAAATGAGTAAAAGAAAAGTTACATAATATTTGCCTTGATCATTTGAAATTTTCTTGGCCTCCGTTTTCAGAAGGCTTTAAGGATAAAGCTGGAGCACAATGCAATTCTAAAATGGCTAAAAATGTGTTTTCTCCATTTCTAAGGATGTAAAGGTATCCTTTTGCATTTATTTTTTGTCATTGTTTATATATAAACACAGACATCCCCTTTTTTTAGCTATTTGATTTAAAAAAATTAAAGTCTATGCTGTATGAAGGTAGTGTCTTCATTTTTGTTGCTATATGTTATTTCATCATATGAATATATGACAATTTATCACTTCTGTTAAATTTTTTTATTGTGGTAAAATAAAAATAACATTAAATTGACCATTTTAATCATTTTTAAGTGTACCTTTCGGTGGCATTAAGTATATTTACGTTGTGCAACACTGGCCACCATCCATCTCCAGAAACTTTTTTGTCATCCCCAAACTAAAATCTATGTTCATGAAACTAAACACCCCATGTGTCCTTCCCCAGCCCCTTGCAACCCTCATTCCACTTTCTGCCTCTGAGAGTCTGGCTACTCTAGGTACCTCATTAAGTGGGATCCTATAATATCAGTCCTTTGTGTGTGGTTTATTTCACATAGTGTAATGTCTTCAAGGTTCATCATCTGTTATAGCATGAGTCAGATGTTCTTTTCTTTTTAAGGCTAAATGTTCCATCGTGTGGAATATTTTTGTTTTTCCCCTCATTTTATTTTCTCCATGTTTATCCATTTATTTGTGGATGGGCCCTCAGTTGCTTCCACTTTCTATTGTGAATAATGCTGGTGGGAATATGGGTGTACAAGTATCCATTCAAATCTCTGCTTTCCACTCTTTTGACTATGTACCCACAAGTGGAATTGCTGGACCATATGATTAATTTTTTGAGGAATCATCATACCATTTCCACAGTGGCTGCATCGTTTTATGTTTCTATTCCTCCATTCTCCTTTTGGTGGACATCTGGGTTGTTTAAAGTTTTGGCTGTTACACATGATACTCAAACCATTCTTATACATGTGTGTTGGTCCACTTACACATTTCCATCGAGTATATGCCAGGAATGGAATTACTGGGCAGAGTGTATGCAGATGTTCACCTCTAACAGAGAATGCCAGAGTTCTGCAAAGTTCCCGTGCCAACTGACAATACGGCCAACTTTGTGACAGACCAGATGTCCCCATTCTTGCCAACCTAGGTTGTCAGTTGTTAGAATGCTAGCCATTCTGATGAGTACATAGTATCTCATTGTGACCAATGATGTTAAATATTTTTCACACGCTTATTTATCACTTGGATAGCCTCTTTTATAGAGTGTCTGGTTTAAGTTTTTTGCCTTTTTGAAAAATGCTTATTTATTTTTGAGAGAAAGAGAGAAAGACAGAGAGCAAGCTGGGGAGGGCCAGGCAGAGAGGGAGACACAGAATCTGAAGCAGGCTTCAGGCTCTAAGCTGTCAGCACAGAGCCTGATGCGGGGCTTGATCTCACAAGCTGTGAGATCATGATGTGAGCTGAAGTTGGACGCTTTATTCACCCAGGCACCCCTTGCCTTTTTTTTTTTTTTTTTAAATGGACTGGGTGCCATTTTCTTATTGATTTGAAAGAGTATTAAAAAATATATTCTGGATATAAGTTCTTTTGTTGGATATATTCTTTGTGAATATCTTTTCCACTTGTCTTATCACTTAGGTCCTAAAACTTAAAAAAAAATCACACTTGTTCCTGTATAATATATAGTTTTCATCACAATTTTTCACATATATTTATAATTGGTTATTTTTAATCTGAATAAAGATGTTAATTTTATGTATTTATTTGTATTTAGCCCCCTTACCAAATTAATTCTGCCTTCTCTTACATTTTAAGTTTTCTAGGAATCCAATAATGTCATCAATAAGGCAATAAGGAAAGAAAGATATTTCTTTTTTATGTTCTGTTTATTTTGTGCATTAGCTAAAACTTTCTAAAGATTTTTTAAAATTAGAGGTCATATAGACCACATTCCTATTGTGGTGCTGATTTTAATGGAAATGACTTTAGTTATTCATTGTTTAGTATACTATTTGTTGTGGTCTTTTCCATGTTGTAAATGATGTCTTTCTATTTTACCTTATATGTAGTTATAGCCCCAGAATAATGAGGAGAGTCAAGTGGCAATTGCAGTTGGGAGAAGGATCTAGTATTGACTAGAACCAAATATTTGGTGCCTCTAATTCTTTTAAAATAACCTTTCTTTATGACAGTGGCTCCCTGTTGTTTTTGTTTGGACTTTCATCACACTGCAGTCTTTTTCTCCTATATATTTGCAAAATAATATTAACCTTTTATGTGTGATACAACTGGATGTTTTCTAATCTATTTTTCATTTAAAATATCTTGGTTATGACCTACTTAATAAATTTGGTGCTCTATTAATGATTTGCAATCCATAGTTGAAGCATTAGCTCTTAAGTTAATAGGTGTCTCTTTTCTAGCCCTTGGGTTGGGTAAAGGTCCTACAGGGAATAATTCAATGAAACATAGGGAATAGTTGAGGACACATTTGTTAGTATTTCAAAAAACTACCCTGCCGCACCATGTAAAGATTAGTAAGGTTAAGATGTCTTTGAAAATGAGTTCCATGAAATTATTAGGTTTAATCACACTTGATAGCCAGGTTTATTAAGAGAGTTGAGACATTTTTACTCAACTGATGACAATTTATTTACAAGTCATGATTTTTTATAAGGGAATGTAAAGAATATTTTAACACTTTTTTTTTTTTTATTTTAGAGAAAGATAAAGAGCATGAGTCAGGGAGAGGGGCAGAGGGAGAGAGAGAGAATCTTAAGCAGGTTCCACATTCAGTGTGGAGCCCAATTGCAGGGCTCAGTCCTGCAACCCTGGGATCATGATCTGAGCTGAAATCAAAAATCATGATCTGAGCTGAAATCAAAAGACTGAGCTACCCAGGCACCCCCAAAATAGTTTCTGATTAAGCAAGAAAAAATTGTAAAGTAAAATGGTAACTAATATAAAATGGTAAGTAATAATTCTATTAATCAACTATTAATGTAATAATACTGCATAACAAAAACTTCAGAATTTCGGTGGCATACAACAACAAAATTTTGTCACCCACAGATCTGTAGATTGGTTGGAATGGTTCTGCTTTGGGCTAAGTGTTGGGTTCAAGTTTAAGTTCAAATCTGTTCTGTGTGTTCTAGATTAGAGATAGCAACTACAAAGGGCCATCTTTCCCCATGGAAGATGCAGAGGGCAAGAGAGGAAACAAATTTGTGAGAGGTTGTTAAAGGGCTCTGCTCTGAAATACCACACTGTCATTTCTGTTGACACTCCATTGGCCAAAACAAGTTACTTGGCTGCACACAATATCAATGGGATGGGGAGGTAAACTGTGGAAGATGTCAGCAAGGATCAGGGAGGCAGCAAGAACTATGAGCCAATAATACACCCTACTACAATAGCCAACAGTTCCAGAAGCTTGTCTCTATTTTATTCACTTATTTCTGTACTCATTATATTCACTGCTCAAAATAAGAAATAAATTGGTGCTTTCTTTCATTTTGAGAAAATTCAATTCCTTGATAAAAATAATTGCTTTTTAAGAAAAGAGTTACATTTGCATTGTATAAGCAATTGTTTTCCAGTATATTTAGTTGAAAATTTTACAAAAAGAAGCTTTAAATGTTTATGCAAGTTACCTAGGGAAATGTGTCCTTTGAGTAATTCTGTATATTGCATTTTGTGGCCTCCACACATGCTGCGTTTCTTGTAGAAAATATCCAACCATGATGAAATCAGAAAATTTTAATGGCTTTCACTTAGGAAAAAAACATCTCTTTCCTAATTCCCTTTATGATTAAGTTCTTTCTTTAACTATACCATTTCTCTCCTCGTGGGCCCAGCATGGTTATTTAATTAACAGAAGCTCTAAAACTTTTGAGATTAATTCATTTTCAGGCTTTGATTCCTTTCCCAAATGTAGTTGTGGAAAGATATTTCAGTGTAATGAACAATAGCCAAGTCAATAAATGAAGCAAAATGGTGGAGGAAGTCAGTACAAAGTTTATAGTGTTCCTATTTCAGTGATTTCTATCAGGGGTTGGCAAATCATGCCATGTGGGCCAAGTGTAGCCCACCATCTATTTTTGTAAATAAAGTTTTAATGAAACACAGCTATGGACATTCACTTGTACAATGTCTATGACTGTTGTGCTACCACAGCAGGGTTGAGTATTGCAATAAAGACCATACATATGGCCCATAAAGACTAAGTAAGGTATTTACTATCTTGTCTTTTACAGAAAAACTTGCCAACCCTGATCTGTCTAGTTATTATAAAATAAAAGAGCAGTTTTGAAAATGCAACTTTTACAAAAAAAGTAAATACTTTTGATTAAGTAAAAAATTAAATGCATATTTTTCACTCTTTTTAATTTTTTTTAAACGTGTATTCATTTTTGAGAGACAGAGAGAGACAGAGTGTGAGTGGGGGAGGGGCAGAGACAGGAAGGCAGAATCCGAAGCAGGCTCCAGGCTCTGAGCACTCAGCCCAGCACCTGACGCTGGGCTCGAATCCCCGAACAGCGAGATCATGACCTGAGCCAATGTCAGACGCTCAACCTACTGAGCCACTCAGACGCCCGCATATTTTTCACTCTTGCATCCACTGGGTTCTGATATTTTGTTAGGAATATCTGGCAGCCCTTGTTTAAGATATATGAGTAGAAGTCAGATGGGTTAGGTCATGTTGCAGTAACAAATAGTCCCTGACTCTCAGTGCCTTGACACAATAGGTTTGTTTCTCACTCCAGGCTGTTGGAGCAGCCACTATCTGGAGAGCTTCTGGTCCCCTTACCAGAAGACAAAGGAGTGTGGCTAATGTGCACTGGGAGTTAAAGCCTCCATTCAGAAGTGACATACATCACTTTTCTGAGGCAAAAGTGAGCCATGTGTCTATATCTAATCAAGGAATCGAGGAAATGCAATCCTATCGTATACACAGGAGGAGAGAGAGAGATCCTTGTAGGCAGCACTAATGACTAGTCCAGTATGAAACAAACAACAGTTGTTTTAGAAAGTGGTTTCATGGGGCGCCTGGGTGGCGCAGTCGGTTAAGCGTCCGACTTCAGCCAGGTCACGATCTCGCGTTCCGCGAGTTCGAGCCCCGCGTCAGGCTCTGGGCTGATGGCTCAGAGGCTGGAGCCTGTTTCCGATTCTGTGTCTCCCTCTCTCTCTGCCCCTCGCCCGTTCATGCTCTGTCTCTCTCTGTCCCAAAAATAAATAAACGTTGAAAAAAAAATAAAAAAAAAAAAAAAAAAAAAGAAAGTGGTTTCATTACAGTAGGACGGTGGTTACCAGCTGTATGGGCAGCAAAGACCTGATGTCTCTGAGCCAGAGTTTTTCAGTCCAATGAGGGGTACATTTCTGTTCTTCTGTCCCAGGGCTTCATCTATGGTTTGGTTAGTGTAAATTTCTCCCAGAGAACACTGGAATATTAATTTCCTTTGTTTCCAGCATTATTGCAATTTGACATCTTTCTGGTTTCTTAAGTATTTGGTGTGCTGCTTGGGACATGTGGATCCAGAGGCACTGAGCTGGCCTCCAACTTAACTAGAAAACTCTGCTATTCTTTTAAACTCTACATGTGCCAAATGAATAACATTTTAAAATTATGAAAAAGCAAACCAACAAAACCCATCACCCAGTGGCTAATATTCAAACTGGAATATTAGCTGGAAATAAAGCTCTTTACTTAGTTTTTAACCCAAACTCTTATTCAAGAACAGAGATAGAGCATCAAGTTTGCCAGGAACGGAACATGAGTAAATTTGGTGTTTCGATTACTTAGAACTCCTGTTTTAAAGAAGGTATTTTGTTTTATTTCCCTTCCTTAACTTTCTAAATGGTTCCGGAGAGAGACAGCCCTGTGAAACATAATGGACACACCCAAGGTAATTATAGAGGGAAAGGGACCCAGCCCAGCATATCCGTCTAGAAGAGGGGATGTAAAGGAGTGAAAGTCACCTTGGCCATTTTCTGTTGAAAATCCACAAAAGGAGGCTTATGTTTTGGATTTGTGTGCCCTATTGTAGTTTATTATTTAAAAAGAATTTTTTTTTACATTTATTTATTTTTGAGAGACAGAGAGAGACAGCGTGAGCAGGGGATGGGCAGAGAGAGAGAGGGAGACACAGAATCAGAAGCAGGCTCCAGGCTCCGAGCTGTCAGCACAGAGCCCGACGTGGGGCTCGAACCCACGAACCGTGAGATCATGACCTGAGCTGAAGTCGGACGCTCAACCGACTGAGCCACCCAGATGCCCCAGTGTGCCCTACTGTAGTTTATTTGGTTTTGTTGAGCTTGCTTTCCAGAAAGTTCCATGTGCCATTGAGTTCAAGTTCTCCTTTTCTTGATGCTGGAATTGACAATTGAAATTTGGTGCCCAAGGGTTTACCGTGCCAGGTCCAGACACGTCAGAACCCATTCGAGGAAACCACGATTCTAACATTAGGAATCAGGAGTAAACTAGACCATGAACTCCGGGAGGCCACAGGTTTTTGATGGTTTTGTTCACTGTGAACAAATAGTGCCTGGCACACAGCAGGCATTCACTGTTTTCTGAATAAATATGTCTCAAAGTCCAGAGGCAAGATTGCAGTTGGAATTGAAGAGCCAGGAGGTCACTGACAGGTGAAGATGAGAGTCTGAGGAGAAAGTGGATGAGGGACAAAGAGACACTTCAAGCATTTACTGTGGATGAATGGGGATACCTGCAGCTCGCCTGTGTGTTGTGTGACCTTGGCTCAGAGACCTGGCAGGCGCTTTCAAAGGCTAGAGACGAGGCAGATAAAATGAATTCTTACAAATGGCAGTGAAATGGATTTTTATCATGAGAATTTATACATTAGGAGTAGGCAGCACTGATATAAAGTGAAAAGGGGCTCTTTTGTTTGTTTTTAAATAAAAAAGTACAAGTTTAATTCATAAACGAAGCTGGATGTGCCTTGCGGGAGCTCTGTGACATAGCTTCCCCAGGAAGAGAATGAAGAAGATGAGATTTGGGGATCTGACCCTGGCCCCATTTCTGATGAGGTTTTTACTCTCATTAGCACCTGGAAAACCCATATAAGTCATCGTTTCTTCCAGAGGTCTTCTGGTATGAATTTCTCCATTTCAACAGCTCTATTGTTAATACCTGTGCTTATGATGCCGACACGCTTCATGTTATCCGCAGTTAAAAACCTACAGTTCCAAAATGCTTTCATATACACACATGTCACCCCTGAGGTAGGTATTATTCTATTTTGGCAGTCAGCAAGGACGAAAAAGGTGATGTGACTTGAGGTCTCCTTCAGAGTAATGGAGGTGTGGCTTGAATCCTAAGCCAGTATTGTTTCCACCATGCTAGCGGCCATGACACTCTCTGGTGGAGGAAGGCTCCCCCGTTAGCTCCTGAGGACCACACAGTGTAGCCTGGGTAAGACGTCCATGTGGGGCTCTGAGTCCCTTGCTGCTGTGTCAGCCGGTGAATCAGCTCTTCAGAGAATGCTCTTCTGTGATTTGAGAAATAACAACTAAGTTTTGCTCAAGGGAGCCACTCATGGGAAAGCAGGGATAGTCTAGTGACAGTTGACTACGGCCTATTAATGAATAATGACTATGGCTCCATAATGACTTGGGTGACTGAACTGCCAAGTTTAGTCTTTTTGTTTTTCTCACACCTGAGAGAAAAATGGCGGGAGATGGGCAAAATGATCCTGGCCGGCAGACCTCGGTGGGGGAGGAGGGAGGCCATTTAAGGCAGTGTATTGAGCCAGGAGCTACAGGGTCAACCTTTTCTGACAGGGGATACAGTTTTTAAAAATGTTCATGAGTGATTCATTTGACCTACTTTCCATGATGCTTCATTGCTCCATGGTGAGGTGGAAACGCAGAGGATTTTCAGAATCCCTTCAGGGGGTTAATCAGTTTCCTGAGATGTCTGAGTGCCCAGGTACCACTTTCTCCTGGGTAGATGTGACTGTACTTGGGCTCACTTTTCAACAGTCCTTTTTCTTGCGTCTGTTTTAAACCATATGGCGGGGACAAACAATCTAGTCTGATACTTTCCCGGGTATTTGATGTGCTGCTGATTGGGAGGGTGCACACTTCCCGGGGCAAGGCCAGCATTTCCTGGAGGGTGCCCGTGTCTACCCTTTGGAGCTGTGCCCAGAGATCCTATTTTCATCTGGGAACATAAAATAAACATAGAGGTGCCCTGGGGCTCTGGAAACTGTGTGAGCAAAGGTACACGAGTGAGCACTCCGTGACAACTGCTCTGTAGCTGTTTCCCAGAGAATTTTGACCTGTGGTGAAAATCAATTATTGGAACTTAGACAATGACTCTTATCATGAATACCTATTGGCTTACCTAGTCTGACAAGCTCCCTGTTTTTAGGAACTGTCCTTTTCCTGCTCTGTCCATGTGGTTCAGCTGGCCATGCCCTCCTGGACACACCTGATTAACCCAGGCTTAATACCTGACTCAGTTGGACCAAGGGGCGTTTCCTGACTTTGAACCAGAGAGAATATCTGGTTTCTCTCTTTTGTAAGTGGCTGAAGTTGTAATACGGAAAGCTTAGAAGTGGTTAGCAGACCAATTGTTCCCTCCATGGAAGAAGCAGGCCATCAGCAAGAAAGATACACAGGCAGAGAAAGAACGAGAGCCTGCATGGCTTTGCAGAACCTGATTCCAGTCCTCCTGAGACCCACCCATTCTCCTATCTCTGTCTTCAGTCAGATAACCCATCATCTTTCTAGTAAAGTCCCCTTTTTTGCTTAGACCAGATTGGGCTAAGTTTCTGGCTATTGTCAACATGGGCTTTGAGGTTAGGATGTCTTCTCATGAGAAATTAGGGGAGGAACCATAAGAGAAGGCAAGCTCCTTGAGGATAGGAGTGGGGTTCAAAGTACACCTTCACTTCAGGTTCAAAGTAACATGGCTGTGCATCCCTGAGTGTGAGATGGTGTTCGTTGGGAACCTAGTACAAGGGCGTCAGGTTAGCTCCTGGCTCCATGTAGTCGAACCTGCAGTTGAAGATGACCTCAAGTGTGTCACCTGGCAAAAAATGATGTGGAAGCAAAGTCAAAGTGTGAAAGATCTGGGCGGAGATTGCTGATTGTCCCCTAATATACACGTCTCCTGCTTCCAGAACTCCTGACTTAAAGCCAATGGTATGTGAGCAGAACGGCTATATGGAAGCTTCTAAGAACCTTCTTTAAAGGGTAGGCAGCTTACACTCTTTCTCCCTTGTTTTTTGCCCCTTCTCCAGCTCTCTGGAATGTACTTGTGAGGGCCAGTGCTCTGGCTGCCACGCTGGACCACGAGGATGAGACCAGGCCGTGGAGATGACAGAATGGTGAGCTAGGTCCCTGGGAACTCGATGAGCAGCACCCCCATATCAGCCCTGTGCTGTCTCCCTCCAGAGCTTTAATTGAGACATATTTTTACCTCATTTTAGCCATCGTTCCTACCTGATGGTGGCCACAGAGCAGTGAGCACTGTCCTGCTTCCAGACGTGATGGTCAGTCCATGGGAGTCATGTGTAGTAGGGGAAGCAAAATGTAATAGTGATGCTTCCCCCCAAATATGTCTTTGGCTTTTAAAGAGTATTAATGTGGGACAACAGGCTGACCATGGTCATGAATAGAATGAAGCATTCTCTATTCTTTTTGTTCATTTCCTGCTTCTGCAGGGCTACTGGATGAACTTTGTAGAGTTTGGATAGCTTTAGAAAACAGCTCCTGGTGATTTTATTGACTTTGTGCCCTTAACATACACAGCCGTACTTGATGCTGTTGGGATTCAGTTTTTAATGACCATGACCCATTTTTTAAAAAGAAGGCCTTTTAGAAAAGAAGCTTTCCAGATTGCCTGGGCTTCCTGATAAATGAATCAGCACAGAGAGTGCTTACTCCATCAGGGCAACGTACAACCACGGTAGAATACGGTGAAGACAACTTTAAGCTATAAAATGCTATACAAACGGAAGGTATTATTATTAGTATCATCATCATTATTATTAGGGGCTCTTCTGTTCTCTTTAATATCTACTGTGGAATTATTGGTAAAATCATTCAACCGGAAAATAGGGGGTTTGATTTTTAAATGAAGGGTGATTTTCTCCCAAGACAAGTTTGGCTCTGTTCTTCAGAGAATCCAGCTGCGTGCAAACAAACTTTACAGTTTGCCAAACATTTCCCCCTCATCTTCATTCAATCGTCCAAATAATCTTCAATCACAAAAGAAGGGAGGCTCAGAAAGCTTAAGAAGTTTGCTCAGGCCCAAGGCCCAGGGTTGGGATGGCTCTGATTCCACCTGGAGATGAAATCTGGGAAGGAGGGGGCAGGCGTGGAGCGGAAACAAGGAGACCCTGCCCAACGAGGGACAGGAGGAGCCTGCCTTTTCATACAGGGTGTAGTCCATCCCAACAAGCCAGAATGGCCATTTCAGCTTGAAGCCACGTTTGCACGTGGTATGCCTGCCTGGACACACCCTCCCTTTCCGCACATGCGTCCTGAGCAACCCCTGGCATTCTGGGTGCTTCTATAGAGCTTGCAGGAAGAGCCTCTCCCGGCAGCTGAAGTGCAGACGCCTTTTAGCAGATGGTGGTTAATAACAGGCTTTGTTCTCCAGGTTCTTCTATTTTCAGCCACCAAATACAATTTATAAAGAAAAAAAAATACACACCACCATCCCCCACCCCCAACCCCAGCCCTTATCAGATCTCTTATAATTATAGAATAAGGTGCCTGCAACTCCCAGGGAGCTGGTTTCCATGGCAATGACAAGCTATTATATTCTAAAGGCCAAGCTAGAACTCCGCCCCCTCGTCCTCGCCACTGCTGTGCGTCTTGTTATTGCAGTGTTCCAAAATAAACTTGCTGCCTAATCGTAAATCCCATATAATTAGAGATGAGCTAACCGTTACCCCGCTACCTTTGTGCGGCCCACTCATCATGCTAACAGTTTCTGGAACAGCGATGCTGACGGACTGTTTGATGTCAGAACAGACCTTCCTCCCCCAGGAACCGGGTGCGGCATAAATCCATGTATGGCTGGGGCCTCTCCAACCGGAAAGGCTCTCTGGGCTCAGTGACCTGCTCCAGGAGCTTCAGCCAAACAAGAGGGGCCACTAAGGCAGTGGCTGGGCCACCAGATTGGTGGCTCTCTCCAGCTCTGTATTGAGAAGGGGCAGAGAAATCTCAGAGGTGACGCAGAACTCAAACTGGCAGACATTCTGGCCACCTGCTGTGACCGGGGCAGAACACGTGACCTTCAGAAGGGAGTTTCCCCCTCTTCCTCTCTCCTTCCCATTTTGCCCTGCTCCCTAACCCCTTTGTAGATGGGACCTTGCTGGGACGTTGCTGTTAGCACAGTTTGAGCCTCAGGCTTGTGTGTTTTGTTCTCTGAGGGATCATCATGTGGATTTCACCATCGTGTGGATTTCACCAGGTGAGGACCCCAGCAGACACTGTTCTCAGTGCTGGTGGATCAGTGACAAACGAGAGAGGTTCTTGGGGAAATGTGTGCTCTCCCAGGGGCAGACAGATACAAAAAGGGGGACAAGACCGTGTTCGATGATGCTGTGAGGGAAGTAAAACAGGGTTGATGTGTTAGAATGTGTTTGGGTTTGGGGGCTCACGTAATATCTGAGCAGAGACTTGGGGGACAAGAGGGCCAATTCCAGTTCACCTGTTTGGGGGCCTCATCTACTACATTTCACATCCAACCACAGGACTTCACCTGTGCTGCTGCCTCAGGATGATTGGTCTGCTGGCTCCCACCCCTTTGTCCCTCCAGAAGCACTTTCTGCCTTTTGCCGAGCAGGTGTCCCACGCTCACCATTACAGCCATCAGTGGCTCTCTGCTCTCTGCTTGGCCACTAGTACAAGATTGGAGCATGGTGATGGGTAGCAGTTGGTCAGGCTGGGCCACCCCCAGGCCCCATCCCTGTGGGCTCCCCCTTGGCAGCGGTGGGGGGACTGCTTTTCTCTACAAGACCCGGGTTCTGCCCTCTCTGGGCCCTGGGACTCACTCCCTCACCTTGTCCTCTTATGATCATGGCTACAGCAGCTCCCCGCTGTCGCTGGCCCGAGGAGACCTCACTCCCCACCTGCCTCCACCTCTGCAGACCACGTGGTTATTAAACCTACTCCCCACAGTGTGCTTGAGGGGCTTGCTCTTTCCTGGCCTCTGACTGATTCCACTCCACGCCATACCAGCTTTCTTTCTACTGTTTCTGTAATTGCTCACACACTGCCTAAAATGCTCTCCCTGGCCCCCTCTGCCTCTTTTAAACTTGCTCATTCAGGGCCCAGCTTTTCCAGAAGCTTCCTCCAACCCCCCTCCATTTTCCCAAACTCCTGGTTTTCTCCGGACCAGCTGCCACATCGGTTTGTGCTCACTCCCTTGTTCCCTCATTGTTTCCCAGAAGTTGATTGTACTTCTCCAGCTACGCTTTCGCCTTCTACGAGGACAGATCGGACAGATCGTGTCAGGGTGTTCTATATGATGTACAGAGTGCTAGGTGCGTCTCACCTGCCTGCCAGATCCTTCGTGGTGACTGTGTTAGTCTGTGGCTGCCTGGGCCCCCGCCTCCATACGGTAGGCTGTCAGATTGCCAGTGTCAGGGCAGGAAAATTCGGTGAGTTCTTTCACCGCTGTCCTGATGGGTGGGGATCTGGGCGAGACAGGGCTGCTTGGGGGTCATGCTTTCTTCTCATTCCCTAAGACATGGTAGGTAATTCCAAAGACCTCATCTGGTTTCCTTCTCGGAATAACAATGGAAACAAAGGCATGAAAGGTTTTTAGGAAAATACATTGCAAACCTTGTCCATGAAGAAAGGAGCAATTAATAGGGTGAACAAGAGGACTGGAAATCCCCAGAATGAAAGTGTGTATGGGAACCAGGTAGTAAGTACAAGAAGGAAGTGCAGATAAAGAAATGCTTCCAAGAGACCATACTATCCAGCAGCAGGATCACAGGTAGGGCTCGCATCCGATATTTTTAGAGTCTTTAGAACCCTGGGAGACATAAATGAAATCAACAGATTTTATTGCTTCTTTTGACTGAAGGAAAAAAAAAAGTGAGGCCGATTTTTTCAAGTGCTGCTGGAGAATGATCTATTGAAAAGGCAAGACTCAGAGGGTTACCCAGGATTAAAATCAGGGGAGAAAAACCGAGGCAAAACCCCTCAATCCATTCAGATCAAGGAGTGTAGCTTCACAGCATGCCAATACTTGATTTTCTTTCTTTTTTTTTTTTTTTTTAATGTTTATGTTGAGGGAGGGAGGGAGGGAGAGAGAGAGAATCCCAAGCAGGCTCTGTGCTCAGTGCAGGCCTCGATCCCTTGAAGAGATCATGACCTGAGCCAAAATCAAGAGTTGGACCCTTAACTGGCTCAGCCACCCAAGCGCCCCACGTTAATTTTCTAAAACAATTGATTGGCACGATCGTCTGTCAATTGTCTTTGGAGAAAACCTTTACAGCTTTGCTCTGGGCTTTTCTAAACAACACCCCATGAATAAGGAGCTTTGCAGCCTTCTCTCCTGTTCGGATATCTACCTTGGGCTGGGGTTACCTAAAACAACGTCGGATAATTTCTCTGGGGTAACTTGAGGCTTTGCTGGAGAGGGACAGGTCACTGCAGGCTGAGCTATAAAAGCTGACTGCAGGGTGATTTTGCTCTGGGTAACACACTGCAATAGGCTTAGATAACTTGTCCATCAAGATTAAAAATGGCCCTTTGGTGGTATTTCTATTCATTGAAGAAAGACACTGTGTTTGGTGGTCATTCCAGGTAGAAGATCTTGTTCAGACATCATCCTTTGATTTAATTCTGGATTCCCTTCCATGGGGTGTCAGGAGGAAGGCAGGACTGATTTGAGACCTTCCAACAGTGTAGCGCATGAAAGAAGAGGAGACTCTCCCACTTCTACACAGAACGCTGTGCCCCTCCGGCCCTCTGGCTCTTCCGTGTGCTGACAGAGATCCCTGGCGGACTGCCGTGTCCAGAGGATGTGCAAGTACCCAAGAGCAGCGTGCCAGCTGGCCAAGGAAGGGCACAGTGGGAGCGATGGTCCATAGCAAAGTGGTGCTTGTGTCCCAAGGATGCGATGTATCTAACGGAGGAGGCTGGAGCAGTAGAGGAAGATAAAAACGGCAGATGCTGTGGGACAGCGGCAGATGATCTGAGAACTGACAGGACATACTCTCTGGGGCTCCCCAGAAGTACTTGGAGTTAGGGGGCATCATGAGGGGTTGAGACCTATGTTAGCAGGTGGGAAGGGAGGGAGCCAGAGAAACATGGACGACAAGCAGGCTTTGGCAAGTTGGCATAGCAGACTGTTTGACTTGTGGGATAACTGGTGGCGTGATAATAATGGGTTTATATTTTGTGTGTTGATTTTGAAGTCACTTGGACATCCAACTGAAGTGGTCTGTCGTGTTCTTCAGCAGAGAGGGGAGGATTGAAGATTCGAAATTTAAAATTATGTGGTTTTTTTTTTCAGAAAAGAGAGCCTTTAAACGCAAATCAGTCATTTACACTTCAGTATGAACAAAGGTCTGCAAATAGGTTTTAGAGGAAGGAAAAAACAAGGAGCCACATATTTCCCATATGATGGAAAAGTGGTTGTCACTGAAGAGAGAAATTCAGCCACAGAGGGAAGCTGAAATTGCCCAAGTCTGTCTTCATGATAAAGTCCTGGGCCTGCTTTGTGGTGAGCAGTTATCACTCCATCAGATCTATCCTTAATTTTGTCCCCAAGTTTGTGGGGAAACAAATCTCTCTCCCTTAGACTTGTATATTATTATTATTATTATTATACTTTTGGTTTCAGTATATTATTCTTTTTTATACTGCATTTTTCTTGCTTTATTGAGATACAATTGACATATCAGAAACTTTGCCCATTTTAGTGTGCAATTCAATGATTTTGTAGTAAGTTTACTGAGTTGTGCAGCCATCACCACAATCCATTAACCCCGTGAGATTCTCATGCGGGTAAATGTGAACCCCCATTTCCAGTATTATTTTTATTGTAGAAAATGGAGGTTTAAGACATTCCAAGTTCTTCAGAGCAGTGAGATTAGCCTTGAGTTTTGGAGTCAAGGAAGGCTTGAGTCCGAATCCCAGTTTTTCCCCTTAGTGCTAGTGAGCTTATTTAACTCCCCGGAATGTCAATTGTTCATCTGAAAAGTGTGGTAAGTAATATCTATCAACAGGACTGCTCAGCTGATTAGAGATAATCCATGTGAAGGGTTGGACACGTAGTAGATGTTCAGTGAACTCATGAAATGGTCACAAATATCAAGTGCTTGCAAATGATAGGGATCGACTGGGCATAGGGACTGAATTTTGAGATTCACTGTTTTCCTGGTTTGTAACTTAATCAGTGGGATGGGATAGGAAGGAGAAAACACAATTTATTTGTACTAGTTCTTGGCTGCTTTTAAAAAATCAAATGCGTTTTAAGAATCTTAATTTCTTTTGATTTATGTTGCTCACATTTTTCCATCTTAACACTACAGAGATTTTCTTTCCAAATGGCTTGGCTCCGCCTGACCTCCCCCTAACTCAACTCTGTACTCCACAGTTTTGTCTTGCTTTCTTCTGAAATGGATTTGAAAAAAAAAAAAAAAATGAAAAAAGACTCTGGCTGCAGCTTTTCAGAGCCCGGTAGTGATTTTCTCTTCTGCTATGAAATTTAAGACCCATAAAATGCTGTTGCCATTTCCTGTGGATGTTCTGCTTCTGTGTTTCGATTTCATATTTATTGCCATATGAGTCAAGATCACAATAAGTTGCTTCATTGCCCTGCGTAGCTGATATAGTGCCATCCATTTATGTGGGGGCGATGGTTCCCATTGCTAGGTACCTGGAAAACTAAACTTGGCCATCAGGGGTGGCTTTCTCCAGAGTCTTGTGCAGGGTCCAAATTTAGGAAGGGTGAGGGGAGTCCCGGGCTGGGGCGCGGGGAGGGGGGGCGGCTACTTCTGCCTCGCTCCTTTTCTGCCCCGAGGGGTCTACAGATGAAAAGCCCACTATGTTCAAGTCTCCCACCCTGGCCAATCCCTACATTGGGACAGCTTTCTGAGTGAGCAGGGAACTCCATGCCGCTTTGAATTTTGGGGTTCCTCCATGGATGTTTCTGTCTGCGTCACCGGAATCCCTGAACGTGTTTGCTAAAGATATAGGTTCTTGGATTTCATTCTCTGGACAAAGTGAATCAGAATATCTGAGTTTAAGGTTCAGAAGTCTTTGTTTTCTGGATGGTTTTAATGCACACCTTTTCCCTTCAAACCCAAGCCCAAACCAAAACAGAAGTCTTCAGAGAATATGCCTTCACCCTGGGTGTCCAAGTTCATCTGAACCTGCTCTGGGGGTGGGGGGGTGGTCAAGCCCTTATCTCTGCCAGTACTTGAGGGGCCCTTAAGGGCTACTTTGAATTTCAGAAGTGGGACTTAAGAAAAACAATGTTGAAATATTATCAGTTAGGAGATGTAGCTGCTTTTCCAAGAAACAAATGGACATTGTATTAGTTTCCTGTGGCTGCTGAAACTGGGTGATTTCAAACAAGAGAAATTTATTCCTTTGGAGTTCTGGGGGCAGAAGCCCGAAGTCAAGGAGTCAGCAGGGCCACGTTTGGCCCCTGGGGCCCCCCTCCCAGGCTCTAGGGGAGAATCTGTTTCCTGCCTTTCACTTAGCTTAGTTTTAAGTTCACTTAACTTTAGCTTCTGGTTTAACTGGAATCCTTGCTGATTCTTGGCCTGCAGCTACAGACTTTCAGTCTCTGCCCCCATCACCACTTGGCTTTCTCCTGTGTGTCTATCTCCTTCTCCTCTTGTAAGGACACCAGACATCGGATTAGGGCCCACCCTAATGACCTTATCTTAATTTATTACATCTGCAAAGACACTTCTTCCAAATAAGTTCACATTCACAGGTACTGGGTGTCAGGATTTCAATATATCTTTTTGGGGACACAATTCAACTTAGACTTATTTCCTGCGACTGATCTATCTTCTTTTTAAGTCTCCAACCCACTGAGTAGCAAGGAAAAACTAAATTTAGTCCAATCCAGTAAACTCAGTCCAATTGAATGACTTAAATGGTCTATTCATTCTCCACAGGCATGACTCAGATAGATGCTCAGTCTTTCTTACTTCCTTTTTCTTTTCCTTATATTTCCATAAATGCTAGCTAGAGTTTAGAGGATTGGGTTGGCATGACTTCATGGTCATAGAGGAAGAAGCAGACGTCCTGTGACCCTGGCTCCTTGCCAGTCTCCTGCTGTAGGATGTCAGCTCTGGTCTTGCTCTAGTAATGGTTTCCACTGACGTAGACTGGTTTTACCTGAGTTTTTGGGATTGCATACTGGCACTCTCCTCTGGAATCCCATTATCTTGGCCAGTGGTCCCTGAAATTTAGAAATCTTTCTCATCATGAAGCCTGGCTTTCAGGCTATTGTTTTATTAAAGGAACTGAGAAAATCAGCTTTGAGACTCAGAGTTGATCAGTGGCCTTTTTGTTTCTAACAGTAGCCAACCTCCTCATCCCAGAGGCAAGAGGCCTCATGGTTTAGTCTCTATCTGCAGGGGAACAAGATCTAAGAGCAACAAAACCCCCATGTGGTATCTTAGCCAGCTATCACTGTTATTAAAAAAACAAACGAACAAACAAAAACATCCCAAACCGCAGTGGCTTAAGGCAGGCTGGAAAACTATGGCCCATGGGCCAAATTTGGCCCATAGCAAGTTTTTATAGGACTTATAAGCTAAAGAGGTTCCTATATTTTAAAGTGTTTAAAAAACAAAAATAAGAGACCATATTTTAGGCCCTTAGTAGACAAAGTTTGCTGACCCTGCCTTAAAACAATAAGCATTTAAGACTGCCCACAAGTCTATGAGTTCTTCAGCTCCTGGATGGCCTCCTTCATGCATTTGAAGTTAGCTATGGGTCAGGTAGGCATCTCCGCTCATCTTGGCCAGTCTTTCTCACATCTTTGGAGGTTGGATAGCTGTAGGTGGATCTAGGATGCCCTTGGCTGGGACATCTAAGCTCTTATCCATGAAATCTCGTACCCTCCAGCAGGTTAGCCTGGGTTTATTTACATAGCAGTGGCAATGTTCTGAATGAGAGCAGAAACGAGCCAGTTCTCTTGAGACCCAGACTTAGAATTGACCGATCAACATCACTTCTGCCACATTCTATTGGCCAAAGGTCCTGGCCCAGACTCCAGGGTGGAGGGCTAGACTTTACCTCTCAATGATAGGATCTGCAGTCACATGATAAAGACTGTGTGGGTACAAGGAGTGGTGAGTAATCGAGGCCATTTTTGTAATCAGTCTACTACATATAGATTATTATTTCCTAAATATTTTTCCAGGAGATAAAAAATTATATTTATCTGTCTTTCCAAATATACTTTGTGATCTTGAGACCCACTGTGTAGAAGCAGCTTTGACTTGATTTAGAGCGCGTTAGGATCCAGAAGCACATCAGCAGGATTTGATCTACAGAACATTAGGAACTTGCATACCTTCCTCGGAGATCTTTCAGGATCTAAAACTCCAGGATTAAGATTTAAAAAATTTCATGCCGGGGCTGTCTTTTTTTGCCTTCAACGATATTTTCTCATTCCCAGATTCCCCCACTTGAAGGAGAGGAGAGGGCAGTTTTATTCTGATAGCTTTATAATTAACAATCATCACAATATTTTCCTGTCTTTTCAATTCAAAACTTCTAAAATATGAGCCGGGCTGGGGAGTCCTCAAGAGGCAGCCGCCAGATACCAACCCATCACCCTCATGAAGTTACCGTGAGGCACCTCTTCTCGGGAGATTAAAAACAACGGCAACAACAAAAAATACAAATGTCTAAATTGGTGTCCACAGAAGCATCTAGAATTCCACAAGCCAACCACAAGGCAAGCTTAGCACCAAGCTTCCCTTAACCCAATTTTTAAACTCTGTGTCTCATCTTCCCCTTTGTCGGGAGCCCCACAACTTTCGCGTGATGCTGTTTTAAGAGGGAAACTACAGCAAGCCACAAAGATCCAAACCACTGATTTTTGGAGTCAGAAGGAATGTACGTCCTTTCTCCGATATCATGCATACTCTGCGGCCTTTAAGAAGTGTCTGGCCAACCTCTTGGCTGTCTCATTATCTGGGAGCTCTACCTACCAAGGCAGCTTTAACTAGGGCTACAGTAATATACACTCTGCGGATAGCTCCAAGATACCCAAGGAAATATCTAGGTCACCATAGCCACTTTGTCTTTAAAGTATGTCTTCGGGGCCAGCATCTGGTTGGCAAAATAAGAAAACCATGTGTACCCAGGGACCTGCCTGAGAGAATGGTGGCCACCACCATGGCGGTCTTGAACATTCTTTCTAAATTCCAGTTGTAAAAATCATGCCCTTATTAAAGCTCTAAAAATGAGGCTGGAGATATAAATTCCTTGGTGGTTTCCCCAAAAGGCAGAGGGCTAGGGGAGAGAAGGAGGGGGGTGCTGAGGACAGAGACCTGTGTTTGTTTAGCACGCTGTTGTCAGGGGTGGGGTGGTGGGCCGGAGGAAGAGACTGGGGCCAGATGGAAGGGGTATTGCTTGTCGGGAAGAGGCCCGTGTGCAGAAAGCAGGCTGCCTAAAATGTGGGGCCTGGTGGGTTTGAAAACTGTTTTCGAGGTTGCCATATGTGGTAGAAATTGCAGAGTACCTGCCCATTGACCCTCTACCTGATCATCCTTCTTTCTTACTAACAAAGCCCCATTTTGTTTGGGGCAACTCTGCACTGAGCTAAGAACATTCACTTCCCCGGACTCCCTGGCAGCTAATAGTAGCTGTGTGATGTAGCTAGAGCCAATGAGATAAGAGAGGATGTCTGCTGGGAATTTGGGGGAAACTCTTTGCTTCCTGTTACAGGTTCTACCCACTTTTCCCTCCCCCTCCTTCTTTCTACTTGTCCTGCCGATGGGAGACCAGAAGGTGCAGCATCTCTATCGCAATCATAAGGCAACAGGCATGGATGGAGTCGGCACCTCAGGATTCACACCGGCCCCCCCCCCCCCCCCCCCGAGCAGCTGCACAGGACTGTATCGCGAGACTTCTGCTGTGTGAAAACAAACCCCTGTGTGTTAAGCAAACATCGGCTGGCTTTCCTTGTTCCCTCCAGCCCTCCTCTTACTGATGTAGAACTTACACAACACAACATGGCTCCTTTGAATGTCTTTATCTCTTAGTGTGACACCTGGGAGTCAAGAGTTGACATCAGGCCTAGGCGACCTCAGAGCTGGTCTTCTCACAGTATTGTTCTGTGGAAACTCCCAAGGGTGGGCAGATGGCGACTGTTAAGTCTGTGAGGTCCCCAACTGGGGAGACTTCATCGGTTGGGGGAGCTGAGTGGGCATGCAGGCCCTGAGCCTACAGGGTGAGGGTGGTGCCAAAGATTGGTGGGGGACCAAGGTGCTCTGTGCTTCTCTGTGTCAAGGTGACCCCCACACACCTCGACTCCCACCCTTGGCCTTGGCTGTCATACATCTCCCATGTGGGTGAGAAGGTAGAAGAAGCTGTGCCATTGGGTGGGTGCTGGGCCTCCAGGGGAGCGAAAAATGCTACACCGGTATCCCCAGCTCTGTATCCTTCCATAAAGCTGCAGAAACATGGTACCAGGTCAAAGCCTCTGTGTCTTGTGGATCTGACTACCAACCAACCTGGACCCATAACCACTACTGTGCCAGATCAAGACCCAGCTGATTTTGTTAAGACAGATCGGCAACACTTTGTTCCCCCATTAGCAATAATTATTTTATTAATCTCTATATGGTCTTTTGTGTTGCCTCAAATATTTTTTTGGATGGGTGGGAGTGTAAATGATCTTAGTAAGTACAAGTAAAAAGCTTTCCTACTCAATGGCAATCATTTTGTTACAAATGAAAGTGTTGGCTCTTGAGGATGAGATGACAGGAGGGGTATGGTGAGGGGCTGTGTGGTGAGGGCCCATCCAGGAGGAGTGGGCCTGGAGGTAGAACGGAGAAATGAAGACGGCGCGGGACTGAAAGTCGGGGAGACCTGAAAAGAAGTCCACATGCTACCATTACAGCTGCAGAGTCTTGAGGGCTTTATTTAGACCTCCTGTGTCTCAATGACCTCATCAGTAGGTTGGGAATAAGCCTCTGTGTAGATGAAATGAAACAGTATAGATAAAACATCGAGCCTAGTCCGGGCCCAGGCCAACACCAGCTTCCTACCAATGTTAGTTAGTTCCCTCCCCTCTTTTGAGTCTGCGACAGCAACAATCACAAGAGTAACATTGAGAACGAGAACAAGAACAACATCCTGTGTGTCAGGATTTCTGCTCACGGTGCAGTGGGGTCAGACTGCTGGCTTTGAACCCATGGTCTTCCCCTTGGTTGCTGAAAACCTGTGGGCAAGAGGTCTCCCTTCTTTTGCAGCTCAGTTGTTCCATTTGTAAAATGCGGATCGCGAGGGTGCCTACTTCAAAAAAAATAATGGTACCTACTTCATAGGGTTGTTGGGAAGATTACAGAAGATGAGCATAAAATGTTGGGCACATAGTAAGGGATCGTGAACAGTTACAAAAAGGAGAGTGTTTGCAAGGGCTCAGGTTTTGTCGCCCGATTAATACCACCTGCTCGGAGTTGACATAGCTGTGGCTCCAGGGCAGGCCCCCTGGCACTGGGCTTATTCCGTGGCCAGCACTGCATTGAGCCCAAGGAATGTTCATTAGGAAGGAGACCCCACTTCAGCTTCTGTTTTCAAAGAGTTCAGGGTCCAGAGACAATGTGTATTAAGGAAATGAGTGTGGAAGTTCTCAGCCTCGTGCTACCCTAAACCGTCTGAATGTCACTCTCCCTAGGAACAGGGAAGATGCCTCCGAATCCAAATAGATGGTCACCTGTGAAAAGATGGCAGCAGCTAGAAGCAAATATGTGAGCTCCTGCTCATTGTTTTCCCATCTCCGCTGCACCCATGTGCTCTGGTGAGGTTCTTTCTGTCACAGATTTATGTAACTTATCCTCACAGTCACGTCTGTGTGTTTTGTTGATGCCATTTAAATTCTCTTACTATTTAATACCAAGAACATCTAAAAAGAACATTTTGAGGGACTTGAAAAATCCAATTGGTCTCTTGGTAATTTGATTTGTAGGAAATAGGAGAAGATCGTATTCTGAATAGAGTGCTTTTAAATGAATCATCACTGCTTTCTTGTACAGGCACTAGATGGGCTCAGATGGGGAGCCCTGCTAAGTCGCTCATTAGGTGGGAGATGCAGTCTGTGTTTGGCTAGGAAAGGCTTAGCTGCCGTGGCAGAAAATCCAAAATAAAGATGGCTTAGACAAGATGGATGCTATTTGTTTTTCGTGAAAAAGAAATATGGAGGACACAGCTCATGGCTGATTGGTGCCTTCATTAAATCACCAGAGAACCAGACTCCTTCTCCCGAGTCTGTCATGCTTAGAACATGGCTTCTTCCCGATGGATAGAGACATCATCCGGACCCCACCATCACCACCCCGGAGGAGGGACAGATTAGAAGGGAGTGCGCGCTTCCTGTAAGGCATTTCCCAGGGGCCCCACGTTACACTTTTGCTTACACACTATTGACCAGTACTAAGTCACATGGCCACATCTAGTTGTTAGGAATCCTGGCATCTTAGTTCAGGCTGCCATAACATATACCTAGACTGGGCGATTTTTTTAGCAACAGAAATTTATTTCTGCCAGTTCTGGTGGCTGGAAGTCCGAGGGCAGTGTACCAGCATGGCCAGGTTCTGGTGAGCACCCTCTTCTGGGTTGCTGACTTCCTATTGTGTCCTCCTGAGGAGGAGAGCAGGGAAGGGAAGCAAACTCCCTTGGGAAGGAGGTACAAAGATGATATCTCCTCATACGATCACACTGAGGGGTAGGGTTTCAACAAATGGGTTTTGGGAGGACACAGACATTCAGTTCATACTAGTTGGAACATTTATTCTCAATTAAGATTCTCAGGTGCCCAGCTAAACTAGAATTCCTTTAGTAGGGAAGGAAAGGAGAGTGGATATGGGGACTTAGCCAGCAGACTTTTGGACACATATTTAGGACTTGGAGACCTGACAACATCCCCTTCTCTGTAAAGGTTCATTTGTTTGGGAGTAATAGCAGGGACCATGAGCAGAGAAATCCCTAGTGCAGACAGGGCAGTAAAAAACAACAACAACAACAACAAAACACCCCCCAAACCAGACAGTTGCAAAGTTGGGTGTAAGACAGCACTTAAGAAGGCTTGGAAATCATGTAGAGCGGTAGGTCAAGTCCCTTATTTAATATGTGAAGCTACTGAGGGCTGGAGGGGTGAGTTGACTTGTGTCGGGGTTCACGAAGTCTACACTCTGGGTTGATAGTTCACTAGAAGGACTCACAGGACTTAGAAACACGGCTGTATTCACAGTTACAGTTTATTACAGTGGAAGGATACGGATTTCAAATCCGAGGGTGGAGCTGAGGAAAAGCCAGGTGTGAGCTTTTCGTGCCGTGTCGCTGCGTACTCAACCGACAGTGCTTCGTTTGCCCGGCTCCAAGCTGTGACAGCACATGTGAAGGCTTGCTAACCAGGGAGGCTCACTAGAGCCGGGGTGGCCAGGGCCATTACTGGGGAGTCAGTCACCGAGGCACGTAGCGCCCGAGTGACTGACCCTAGTTGCTCTGTCCCCAGCCTGCCCCTCAGAGGTCAAACTATAGAGTGTGGTCCGAGGCTCCAAGCACACAGAGACACTTTGTCCATCAGGATATCCCAACAGCTCAGAGGTTATCTCCCAGGAGTTGCTCATGGAAGATCAGCCACCCAGCAGCGAGCTGCCCAAGAAATTCTGGGGCCTCCGCATCCCTGAAGACTGAGGTCTCAGACCTCCACACTCACTGCCCGTGTTACAAGCATTCCCTCAACCATTCACCCTAATCCTGTCTGCAGTAGGGTAAAGTTGGCCCATACACATTTTAAAATATCTGTTTTTTTCAAGTAGGTGATCTCTGATCTTTTCTCATTTCCAAAATCGTATCAGACAAACCTTTCCTCTGCCATGCTTCAATAGGCCCTGCGCTTCTCTAGAGAAAAGTTTCCCAGTTGGTTTTTGTTCGTTTGTTTATTTGGTCAGACACAGCCCCAGAAGGCAGGAGCAAAAGATTCTGGGATCTCTTCCTCTGTTTGTTGGTATCCAACTGGGCAATTTTGGAAGAGTCACCTGACTTCTCTGGGCTTCAGTTTCCTGAGGGAAATGGGAGAGAGGGATGCTAAGATTCTTTCCATATCTATGCTCAGATGCTGAATATGAATGTGCTTCATCTGTGTCTTGGGCTTTTTGGTCAACACAAGAATATATACATTGTGTGTGGGGGGTGTGTGTGTGTGTGCGTGCGTATGCGTGTATGTGTGTGCATGCACACACACACACACACACACACACAAGCACACGCGATCCTGGGCAGAGGCCAAGGTAAACTGGGCAACAGCAGGAATTTAACTAATGCTGTTTTCTCCCCAGATTTTATGTTGCTGAGCAATCCTGAGTCACAGGCCCATCAAAGGAGAGACAGCGTTTGGGATAAGAAACCTTCAGCTCTCCTCTGCCCTCTCTCCATTCTATAGGTGGTCGGAGGAGAGAATCTCCAATATTTTGGAGGTTTTGGAGTTGTCTTGGGACAAAGTCCGCCCTGAGAAGGCAAGACTGCGTTTTAACCCTGGGCCACAGTGCTGGACTTAACGAAGAAGCATGTGCTGGGTGGTGTCTAAGAAGCGGAGGCCCCCAGTGAGGAGAAGACGTGACTCCTGTCGGTTCCTCCCCCGCCTCCGTCCCAAGGCTGCTGTTTTTGGAACGCGGCGCCCCTCCCCCACTGGCTTCCTAAATTCTAGAGGAAGCGCCACCCCTGGCAGGTGCTGAGCCTGCCTGCCTGCCTCGGCATCCCGCACTGCCTGAGCAGCAGGCGCCTTGCTCAGGCTTCTTTTAAAGCGATTTTAAAAGGAAACAGATGCTCCCCGTGAAGCCTGAATTTCTATCATCGGTTGTCATGACATGGGCTGACATGGGAGCAGCCCCGGCAACGGGGCTGACAGCTTGATGGGTTTAATTTTGGTGCAGATTTCTGCAAAGAGGCAGCTGCCAGGAATGCACCACCGGTGGCTGGGAAGGACAAGCGGGAACCAGGTCTAACAGCGCAGCCTGGGGTGACAGCAGCAGCCCCCCAGCACCAGCGCCCCCGATGGCAGATTGCGGGCTCTCGGGGGACTTAGCATTCGCCCAGCTCACCACTCCCGCTCTAGAGGGCGCCCCTCTTTGGTCTCTATATGAGGAATAGAGGCAGGCATCAGATACTGTCCTGACATGAAGAAGTTGGTCAAGGTGGCAGAGGAACCTGCGATCCCTATTTGTTCTGGGTGCAAATCTCTCTGAAGTGGAGAGCAGTTCCCCTCCACTCTTAACCCCAGTGCGGGCGACAGAGGATTTAACGACAAGAGAAATAGAATGAAGCTAGAGTCCTTCTTTCACGCTCTGTGCGTCTGTTCCCCTGTATCTTCTCTCCCCATCTATGAGGTCTAACTTGGCAAGAGAGGGATCAGGCAACCTTCGCTGCCCTGTTCTACCCGTGGTTTCCTGTTTTGTTCCCTTCTGAGCCTTGGTAGACTAGGAAACTCACAAGCTAGCATCATTCGCTCCACCACCATTAACTGGTCCTGTGTTCTAGAAAGGGGTATGTGCAGAAGCCAGGAAGCTGAATTCCGTATGCTTCCTGCTTTTTGGCATCTGAATATGTGGCAGTGAGGAGTGACATGCAAAAAAGTCATCTTTGGAAATGCAGAGGCTGGACCAGCTTGCAATGTTATTGGTTGCCAATATCCCATATTGGTAACATTAGAAAGTCTGAACATACCAAGTGTTGTTGAGGATGTAAAGCAACCAGGTCTCTTATATGCATACTTGGAAAAAAATTTCATATTATTTAAAAAAGGAAGATGCACATATACTGTGCCTGGGAAGTTTATGATTAAGTACATACTCAGGAGAAATTCATAGCAGTAATGTTGGAAACGTAAAACACTGGAAGGGATACAAATATCCATTGGGTGAATAAAAACATTTTGGGGGGCGCCTGGGTGGCTCAGTCGGTTGAGTGTCCGACTTTGGCTCAGGCCATGATCTCACGGTTCGTGGGTTCAAGACCCTGCATCGGGCTCTCCTTTTTAGCAGGGAGCCTGCTTCGGATCCTCCGTTCCCCTCTCTCTCTGCCCCTTCCCCGCCCTCTCTCTGGTGCGCGTTCACACGCGCTCTCTCTATCTCAAAAGTAAACATTAAAAAAAATTTTGGAAGGTACTCTACTACTGACACACACACGATAGTGCATAAATATTACTAAAAATTTGTAGAATTAGAATAGCAAGTCACAGAAGAATATGTTGAACGTGATCTGGTTTAGACAAAGGTCAAAACCCAACAGGATTAAGCTACATCTGTAGTAAGCATATTTTAGCAAGGGGATGCTAACCACCAAACACAGGCCAGAGCTTAATCTCTGGGGCTGGGTGGGCTTGGGAGGGGCACAGTTGTAAATGATACCGTGGACGGGCCTTTGCACAGGCGGGCTGTGTCTGGAATGTTCATGATATCCAAACATTGTGTTCTCTCATTAAAAAACAAGTTTTCCCGAGAAATAGCTGAAATAAATTAAAAAAACACTGTACACTTTGAGAATTTTTGACTGATTTTCCAAATGTGTTGTGGCTGTTCTAAGTTCTTTGCATTTCTCTGTGGATTTTAGCAAGGTTTAATTGCTTGAGGGTTTAATGTCAAACTTGCTCTTGTCTTGGCCTTCTAGGTACACTGATTAGTTAGTGAGAGAGCATCTGCGGCAGAGGGCCGGGATAGAAACAGGATTTCAGATGCTAAGGAGGGACTGGGACCTGTGGCAGCCTGATGCCATCGACTTTTGATCATCAGGGGAGAGTCAAATCCACTCCACCTTGGGCCGACATAACCAGGGATGTTTACCCATGGAATAATGGCAAGTTCCCCACGTGACCTGTGACCCGGGCCCCGAGTGGCACCCTTGTCCTGAACATTGTCCTCAACGTGTTCTCTGCTGGCCTCTTGGCGAATGTGGTGGTGACCATACACTGAGAAACAGAGCCAGCTAGGCGATCCCAACCTGTACCACCGGACTCCTGAGTACGTTCTTCACGGCTGTGTCTCATGTGAGAATGCCAGGAAAAATGAAACGGGAAGCAATCTGCCCCCTGATGTGAGAGACCCCCGTGGATTTAACTCCTCCTTGCCTGAGCTGGAATCACGAGAAAGCTGGGTGAGGGTTAGGGGCTCCCCCTTTCCCGGAGATGCGCATACGCACACATATGTTTGTGCGTTGGGTGTCAGAGAGCTCAGATGTGGGGGACATGTGTCATCCAAGATTCAAATCCCCCTCTTCCTTTGAGTCCTCTGGTTTCCTACCGGGGCAGTTTGCTTTGCGTGTCATCTTGGTGGGTGGGCCATTCTTGGTGACAGCCACTTCCTGCTGCCTGCCTCCATGAAAGTTGACAGAGACCACATTCTTTCTCTGTTTTGTCACAGAGCCTGGGGACGAGCACATGACCGAAGCTTGGCCTGATGGACACTGACTCCCGAGACATTGAATCTGGAGCAAATGAAGCCTGGATGATGGCAAGCATAGAGGTGAGAATCTGAGCCGTGTCCAAGGCTGGGGCAGGCCCGTCTGCTCATGCGTGGTGACATTTGCTATCCCTTACACAGTGTTTGCCACACAGAGGATGCTTAGTAGTTGTTAAATGAATCAGTGCATGGGTATTAATACTGTTAGCAGATCCTCTCCTAAACAAAAACACTGCCTAGAATCACAGACTTGTCGAGCTGGAACAGAGCATGGTTTTTCTTTCTCGTCTAATCCCAACCCTTCATTCTGCTGATAAGTAAACAGAGAGGCTAGAAGTTCAAGGGCTGTGGCCACATTTGCTCCTCCTATGTGCCACTCCCCAGCGGCAGGCAGGGCCGGGTTCTAAATGTTCACAGTCCCCATCCGTTTTCCTTTCAGCCACTCTGTCTCCCAAGCCCTTAAAGGTATATTTAGATACTTGCTTATTTAACTGGATGCTACACAGACACAAGCATATTTATAGCAGAACCGTTGAAAATGGTGGCAGGGGCACCTGGGTGGCTCAGACAGTTAAACATCCAAATGTTGATTTTGGCTCAGGTCATGAACTCACAGTTTGTGAGATTGAACCCCCGGGTGAGGCTCCACACTGTCAGTGTGAAGCCTGCTTGGGATTCTCTCTCATCCCCTCTCTCTGCCCCTCCCCCACTCCCACCTGCATGTGCACTCACTCTCTCTCAAAATAAATAAACTTTATTCATTTATTTTTTTAATGTTTATTTTTGAGAGAGAGAGAGAGAGAGAGAGAGAGAGAACAAGTGGATGAGGGGCGGAGAAAGAGGGAGACACAGAATCCGAAGCAGGTTCCGGGCTCTGAGCTGTCAGCACAGAGCCCGACGCGGGGCTCAAACCCACAAACCTCGAGATCATGACCAGAGCCGAAGTCGGACGCTTAACCGGCTGAGCCACCCAGCCGGGTGAATTCCGGCGGTTCCGAGGAGAATGTTTCAAGGTATTACCAATATGACTATGGCTGGTTAGTAGTCTAGGTGGGTTATACTTAGCATGGTTTTCAGGATCTCAAAGAATCTTTCCCTTTAAAAAAATTTTCAGACCAGAGTTTTCTTTAAGTTGACTCTCCTAAGTCACTTATGTGACCTCTTGGGAACTGGCCAACACCTCAGCTCTTTTGGCGGACTTACTGGATTTGTGGGCCCAGGACGCTCTTTGGTCTTCTTCCAGAATCTAGAACACCGTATCGCAGTTTTCTACAGATGTGTGTGCTGAATGCAAAGTCGCTTCAGTGACTCTAACCGGCATGAAAAGGGCTTTGTAGTTAGTTGTTAAACAGCCTCATGGCCAGTGTTCATATTTGTTACTGGGGACATGGGAGAGGTGCTTCAGAAATGGCCAAGACTATATTTACCTGAGGGTGTTATCATCTGTCTTAAATAAACAAATTGTATTTTGTCACATCTCCATGAAATCTGTAGCAGGTTAAAAAAATATATATATGTATGTGTATATATATATATATATATATGTATTAAATTTTGGTATTGGTGAGGGAAAGTAAAAATCAGCTGTTAGAGACAGGCCTTGCAATCTGCATCCAGGTATCCTCAGTGTGAATATCCGGATTTGGGGCCTTCCGAAAGCAGACCCTGAGATAAGGAGTTGGGTTCGAGTAGTTTGCTCAGGGGATGGAATGAGGGTGAGGGGAGAGGGGAAAGGGTGAGGGAAGAGGGTGAGGGGAGAGGGGAGAGAAGGGAAAGCCAATAAAAGGCATGGCCATGAGCAGATGGGTGCTGTGGGCAACATTAGATTTCTTTCTGCCGAGGATCCTTTCAGAGATGAATCACCTCAGGTTCATCCCACTGCAGGGAAGGAAAATGTGGTGTTACCCGCCAGCTCTTGTCTTTATGGCTTCCGGGTTGACACGGAAGTGTCCACTCCCTGGTGATTCTGTCTGCAGGTAAGCTCTGAGGCCGACCATACCATGTGCGTGGGGAGCCCACTCAGGGGATCCTATCCTAGCTCCTTAGAGAAAGTAGGATCTTTGTATGCCACTTTGTGGTTCTCCTCTTCTTTAAAGCATCACCATGACAACCACCACAAAGTAGAACACCCAAAGTTAGGAGTAATTTAAAATTTCAGGGAATGTGGACTATAGGACAGATTTGCATTTCTGTTTGCTAGGAAGACTTTACAGGGAAAATACAACACTGTCAGTTGATTCTAGTTCTTTATTGTCCACACATGTGCTCTTGTCGTTGATCTTTCTCTCTCTGTCTCTCCCTCAACATCTTGCATCATCATTGTCAAAATCAGGAAAGTAATGTTGATGAGGCTGATACGACCCAGCGGTCTTATTTGGATTCCACCAGCTTTGCATGCACTCATTTGTGTATATTCAGCTCTGTGTATTTTGGTCACCACTGCACTGAAGATACAGGACAGCTTCTTTGCAGGGATCCCTCCTGCTACCTTTTCTGGCTACAGCCACCTCCTACCCCCCCATCCACCTCCGATCCTGGCAACCATCAAGCCGTTGTCCATCTTGATAATTTTGTCATTTTAAGAATGTGGTATAAGTGAAATAACGTAAGTGTAACCTTTTGAGCATTTTTTTCATGCAGCATAACTCCCTTGAGACCCATCCAAGTTGTGTCCATCGATCGTTTGTTGCTTTTTTATCGCAGAGGGGTATTTCACGGTTTTGATATATCCATGTTCTTCTTTAACTGTTCATCCACTGAAGGACCTTTCGGTTGGTTCCTGGTTGGGGATGTTGTGAATAAAGCTGCTCTGAACCTCTGTGTACAGGTTTCGTGTGAACACAGGTTTCCATTTCTCCGGCATAAATGCCCACAAGTGCCATTGCGAGGCCGTACGATAAGTGCGGTTCACTCTTTTACAGAGTGGCTATGCCATTGTGCCTTTCCACCAGTGATGTATGAGTGACCCCGTCTCTCCACACCCCTGCCCGCATTTGGAGTTTGTTAGATCTATTTTGTCCTGGGTCAAGGGGTCAGGGAGACTGTCTTTGCTTTAGTTTGGGAACAGTGTTGGTGTTTGCCAGCTTTATAGGAAGTTAGTCCCATTCTTGGGCCGCTTGTGTGATACTTTTTATAATCCTTGCCCTTCTGTTGTCTGACTGCCTCTCTCTTAACCTTGAAAGAATAACATATGAAATAAGCTGTAATAGATTAAAATCTTTCAAATGACTAACTTCCCTCAGCTTAAAAAACTAAAAGGCCGATCCTCAGTCTACAGAGATAAATAAAAGGCCTCCCATGTAGCCTGAATCAACGAGGGACAATGGAAGAGGGGAGAAAATGAAGGATGGAGAAACCAGAGGAACATGACCGAAGCAATCTATTGTCGCGAGATGTAATGAATGTCGGAACTGCGACATAGGCTGAATATCTTCAGTGCACACAGTGAGGAAGCAAAATGGGTCTGTAGTGATCCTGGGCTGCAAGCTACTTGCAGGGTGATTTTGTGATCATACAGAGTTAACTGACTGGCTAGGAAAAAGGATGTAAATGTCCCTCAGTCTCAATGTCACCTTAGAAAGAAAGTCATAGTTTTGGAAATGAGGTAGCTGATGCCCAGAGTAGTTGAACTGCTTGTCCAAAATCAGACCAGTTGCTGTCTGCAGGGTCCGGAACCCCAGCCGGCACGGCCTCCTACCCAACCGTGCGGGGGTGATGCATTTTTAGAAGGTAACATGTAGCTTTCTATACCAATAAACAACTTGTTTTTTAAAAACAGAATTTTCACTTAACTGCTTGACCTGTGTCTGGTATTTTCATGTCACACCCGTCATGCTCTGCTCTCTGTGGCACACCTCCTGCTATAGGTTAGAAGCTTCTAAGTTGTTTTCCACACCCATTACACTCTAGAGAATGGACACCGGAGGGTCGATGAAGTATCTCTGCACAGAACAAAGAGTGACTTGTCTACAAACATTCTCTTGTCCTCAGATATTTTTGAAGGCTCGGAAGTAGAAAGAAGGGCTGATCGTTTAAAAAAAAAAAACAGATTAGCCAGAGCAGGTTTTAAAATAGCAAGACTTGAAATGATTCGATGTTAATTGAATATTGAGTATGGAAGAGGTAGAGAGTTAATTGGATGAGTGAGCTTGGGGTTTTGGATAATTTTTTCATGATGTGAAGGAAATTATTACAAAGTTGGATGCAGATCGGGGGGAGAGAGAGGCAGCGTGATCTTTGGAAGCAGTTAAGTGAAAGCCATTTAGTTTGGTGGGAGAAATATAAGCCTGTTGTACTCTTGGGTTTTCCTCTAAAATTCTGTTTTTAAAAAACAAGTTGTTTATTGGTATAGAAAGCTACATGTTACCTGAAGAAAATTTAGGACCAATGGAAAAGCAAAAAGAACAAAGTAAGTGTCATCTATGATCTCATTCTAGATAGCCACCACTGACATCTACTTATATTCCTTTAGTCTTTTTCTATATCTATTACGTATGTATTTATGTGTATATATTATATGGTTATAAATATAGGATCAAACTGTTTAGACACTTACCTCAAAACTTAATAGCTTCCCAATGTAATTTTAAATCACTGCTGAGTGCTCCATGGTATGTTTAGTTAATGTACCCGATATTATTTCTCTCTCTGATGGATGTTTTAGCTTCAGTTTGTACTTATCCACAATGCTTTCCCTAGGTTAAGTTTGGAATTCCAATGTCAAATGGGATGGAAATTTTAGGAATTTGATTCCTGGTGTCAAATTGTGAACCTGGAAAAAATTGCATCAACTGTCATTCCCACCTGGTTTATGGGGTTCCCCACGTTTTTTTCCAAACACTGGGTTTCATTATTCTTTTTTTTGAATGGCCGATCTGATCAATGAAAAATTGCGCGTGTTTATATTGTTCACTTTTTCCGGTTAGGAAGGACATATTAAAAAGTATTTGGGTGTCTGTGTTTGTAAATTGCCCGCTCATGTCCCTTGACTATTACTTTATTTATTTTTTTAAAGAAATGTTTTATTTTTTTTTAATGTTTATTTATTTTTGAGAGAGAGACAGAGGGACAGAGAGATGAGAGTAGTGGAAAGAGAGGGAGACAGGATCCAAAGCAGGCTCTGTGCTGACAGCAGACAGCCCGATGCGGGGCTTGAACTCACAAACTGCAAGATCGTGACCTGGGCCGAAGTTGGACTCTTAACTGACAAGAGCCACACAGGCGCCCTCCTTTGACTATTATTTTTTCCACTGAGGTGGTTGCTCGTGTTTTTCTCATTGATTTTTTTAACTCTATTAAAAAACGGAGTTTATTTCACACATATAATTTTGTTTCTCCACCGTTTTCCAACTTGTCTGACCATCCATCCCTACTATTATGTTCTGCCGTAGCATTCCACACATATTTAACACCAAGCAAAAAGGTGGAGTCCTGCCTTTAAAAACTAAACAGGCATTTTGGACAACGTATTGGCAACACAAGCTGGACCACATTTATCAGACAGAGTAAGGAAAGTTTTCACTCCGCATTATAAAAAGGACAGCCAGATATCAAGTGTTAACAGAGATAAAATGAGATGGAAAATTTTAACAAACCGTTTAAGCTTTTTTCCTAAAGAAACGTCCTCTGCTGCCAGAGATCTTAAATAGCCTCTGGATCAGTCATCCAGAAGCAGTTCCTCATATAATTGATGAGCTTGGCTTTCACTTTAGAAAGAGAATCACCTTTTTCCATACTTGCTTGCATTTTTGCTTTAATGTCTTCTACAGAACTAGGTCCGTTTGATGTGTTAGAAGTTTTTTTCTTAGTTTCTTTTTTTTTTTTTTTTTTTTTGAGAATTCTTGACCTTTTGATCTTGATGTTCACGGTTTTGAGTCTTTTCCATTCTGGTTTGATTTTTGTACATTTTTGGCTAGAGTATCTCATATCAATTTCTTCACTGGAGTGTTTTCTCCACTCTTCCTTTTTCTCCTCCTCCTCGTCCTCCACTTATCCTCCTCCTCCTCCTTCTACTTCTTCTTCTCTCCCTCCTTCTTCTCCTCCACCTGTACCTCCTCCTTCATCATGATCATCTTCACCTTCGATAGCAAGTTTGATTTTTTGTGTGGAACCTTGCCACCACTTCCAAGGGCTGATTGCTTTCCAGATACATTTAGGAATTTCGCTTCTCTTCTTTGTCTTCTGACTGGCCTCTTCCTCCAGCACTAAGTGCTGCCCATTAATGCTGCATGAGCCCCGAACCACCCTTTAACCACCAGTCACAGGTGTTGTTATTTCAAAGCCGCCAAGGGAATTCATCGCTTGTACAGACATTTTTAAAGTTTCTGTTATTTTCATTGGACTGCCCTCCTAATTCTTTGCCTTTGCACCAGCCCTTAAACTGTTCTTAGAGATGGGTGGTGCTCATTTTAATCATCATCCACAAAGGTGGATAATACTGTCAGCCATAGTTGACAAAAGAAGAGAGTTCATGTCCAGCCCCATCAAGTCAGCCATGGGGTGGCGATGTGCACTGAGGTGGGCGCTGTCTACTGCTCAAGAAAACAGTCATTAGTATGAGATCACACCAGGGTTCTTACTGAATTTAACTACTTTGTGTACGTAAGCATACTTTGGTTGTTTTCTGTTATCAACATGTTTTCTTCATTAGCTGTTGGCTTTCAATTTTGTTGATGTACTACTTGTTTACGATAGTGACTTTTGTTGCTGTTTTGGGGGTTACTGTTTTGGGCTTTTTTTTCTTTTATTTGATTGCTTTTATTTTTCGGGCAGTCACAGCTGTAACTGTTGTGACCTCTGCCATTGGTATCATACTTAGAGATGCCTCCCCCATCCTTAGGTCATATAATACTTGTCCACCTTTTCTCCTAGTCCTTAATCACTTAATCTCAAATCTGCAATCTGTTTTATTTTAAATCTGTGGTTTGTTTCAATGAAAGGTCTTATCTCAGATACAGCTTCAAAATATCCCATTCTAATTTAAGTTTGTAAAGCAGCCATTAGGATGGTTATTGACCAATACTGTTACTTTTCTATAGTGAATGCATTTGCATTCATTACGTCTTTATCGCTAAATATCCTTATTCACATAACGGAGTACTAGCTCTCATTCTGTTTGCTGCATGACAGGCTGATAAGTTGAGGGGGTAGGAAAGTGTTGGGATAGGAAAGTGACTTTATTTGGAAAGTCAGCAAACTGAGATGATGGACTGTTGTCGTCAAGAATCATCTCTCCTCAGCATGAACTTTGATGTTAGGAAAAGGGGGGGAGTGGGAGGGAGCTGGGGTCAAGAGGTGACTGAGGTCTGTAGCCAGTCAGGCGCCCACAAGGGTGCAAGGCAGGTTTTGGAACTTTTCTGTCCTTGGTCAGTTGATCTTTAAGTATAGGAATCTGTTCATGCCATTTCTCTAAATCTTAAACATAACATTATTGTTTCTGTACATATTTATCTTCTCGGGCAATGTAGGTTTTGGGCAAAGAGTGGTTTTTGCAAATCTTAGCTGTCACCAAACTTCCTTCAATGATTAACATGCTTATGTGCAGGGCTAAGCAGAAGTTTCTAAGCTATAAGTCACAGCAGTAAGGGTAACAGAAGCAATATGGAGTCAGACATGCTAAGTTTCTCCCCGTTACATCCACACCCGGGCCTAAGCCTCACTGTGAGCATCACCATTTAAACTGCAAAAAAGTCAGGGTTGGCCTTGACCATCCTGGCCTAGAAGAAGTAAGAAGGCCATCGGTTGTAATGCTGGCCGGCCCACTCGAATTTCTGTTTTTGGCTTCTCAGAGACTTAACGTGATGGTCATATTGTGCTTTCCTTGACGCCTATGAGAAAAACGTGTATATTTCAGCCATTGGCCAGAGTCTGTAGTTTGTGAGAGAAGTTCCCCTGAGGTATGCAGAAGAGGAAGGAGGAGACCCAGTGGTTCAGCCTCCATGTCCAGTATGCCCAACCGGACAGATTGCAGAGTCCCAGACACCTGTGCGCACACACAGTGCTTCTTCCGGGTTGCCCATCTCTGGATGCCACGAGCCGCGGCACAGATTGTTTCCCGCTTTAGAGTTAAACTTTCTCTTTCTTTTTCCTTTCTTTTGCGGGGCTCCCAACATGAGAACACCTTCCAGTTGTGGGCTCAGAGGACTCTTCTTATAGCACACAAAGCATGCAGCTGTATCAGATTTGCAAATATACAAAAGAGGGCACATTTTGCTGTTCCTCGTTTGAGGCTCCTAAGCTTAGGTCTCATTAAAAAAAAAAAATGCTGGTTGTCAGTACACAGGGGCGTTTAGGCAGGTGAGGGGAAGTGGGTGGGCAGAGAGAGGCATGAGGAATGATACCCACGTAGGAAATGCTTCCACTCATGTTCTGTATTTGTGTTTTAAATTTTGGGAGTGACTCACAGGCACTTAGCAAAAGTAACTGATTAAATTAACCTTATCGGTAATGAGGTTGCCTGGCCTCTGTCCTGGCAACAGCTCGCTGCTGGTTGGTATTTAATGGCTGCCTGGTGACTGGTGAAAACAATGTGGGTTGAGTCCCACTTAAGCAAGTTCATAGTACATCAATCTTGCTGTAGTCTATCTGGACGTTATTAAAGTTAAGACATGGTATACTGAATTATTTGTTTCCTTTATTCATGCAAAACAGATGCTCAGGACTCACGTTACTCAGACATAGTAGATCGGGATTGTGTGTGTTGCGTGAAGGGAATACCTTGCTTGTTATAGGATAAAGGTTGTAGCATTTGTCCTGCTGTGGCTGTATTTAGAAACCATAAATGATAGTCTTAGTACAATTTGATGTTCTTCAAATGCCTAGTTGAAGTTCAAGCGTTGCAAAATTAGATTCTTGAGTAGAAGGATGCAAAATCCTATGGACTGAATTGTGTCCCCCCCAAAAGGCATACAATGAAGCCCCTAACCCCCATTGTCATTGTATTTGGAGACAGGGCTCTTAAGAGATAATTAAGGTTCAATGGGGTCTGAAGGTCAGGTACTAATCTGGTAGGTTTGGGGGCCTCATAAGAAGAGGGTGAAGAGGTCTCTTTCTCTCTGCATGCACCAACAGAGAAAAAGCCCTATGAGAAGGTGGCTGAGTGAAAACCCAAGGAGAGAGCCCTCAGTAGACGCTATATACACTCCTTGGTCTTGGAATTCTAGCCTCCAAAACTGTAGAAAAATAAATTTATGTTGTTTCAGTCTCTCAGCCTATGATTTTTTTTTAAATGGCCATCCAAGCTGACTGAGACAGAAAGGAGATGGGGTATGAAATACGGCTCCAAGAGGGACCCACAGAACCTAGAGATCGAAAGCAGTGAGCACTTCTCTGTGAGACGTGTAAAGTGACCCTTTACAGCTGTAACTCGGCAGACCTAGCACGGTCCAGTGAGAAAGGACCTGTCTGGAAACGGGAGACTGGGTTTACCTCTCTGCATCTCTCCAACCTTGCTCAGGGGCTCAGCTTCCTCACCTGCATAAAGAGGCGATTGGGTTAGTTCTTCTTTATGTCCATTCTAGCACTTTGAAAAGTACTAGTGGTGTTGTGTTTTCATTACTGGAGTGTTCCAGTGGACTTCAGATGCTTTGGAGTTCTCTCGTGAGCAGACTGGAATCTTTTTCCAAGAGGGTCATGCTAGCCAGCAGGAAGATGCTGTTTGAGCTCTCAACCTCAAACTCAACGTTAGTTTTGGGGATGGGAAATGGCAAGGTCAGGAAAGATCCTCCTACCTCCACACCTCTGAATTAGGAGTCTTCTCAATCAATCCAGATGATCAAATAGTGAGATTTCTGGCCATCAGCATATGTGACTTGTGGCAGTTGGGTAATCAAAACACAATTCTGTCTGCACTTCCATTGTCGCTTCACAATTTGTTCACAGGGGCTCTGCAATAATTAACATTGGTACTGTCCTTTCTCCAAAGTGGCAAGTTGAACACTTTGCAAAAGAAAGCTAATGCCAATAAAATTTCTTGACAAACTGCAAACATTCTAATACATCTCTCACACACACACACACACACACACACACACACATGCATGCACACTCTCATCACTGTAGGGTCAGGGACCCACACAGGTTGTTTTTTTTTTATCACCTTGTGGGAAAATGTGGGCACTTTCAATGCTATCCATGAGTCAGTGGTGGTGAGGATTTGGGGTTGTTTCCAGGGGCATTGGGTTTGTGTCCACATAGGCTGTAATGTTACAACCAGAGGAGTCACACTTTTCATTGGGATTGGGATCCTTAAATACAGATTTGCACATAAGATATCCCAATCCCCTGCCCAAAGAAAGCCTCTAATACATCTCTCCCAGCCATGATGAAAGCTCTTGGAGGTCACATCATAAACAGCTGGTGCCTATGAATAGAAACTGCAATTTACTTCTGGAGATAGTCTGAAGCCTTCTTTTTCTACAAGGTACCATTGAATAGGGTTAGGGAAGAAAACTTCTACAAGCATTTGAGGAAATGTCGTATGAAAGAGGGAGGGAGCCAGCAGAGAGGGTACCAAGTTTCAGAAAAGCTGCCCAATGTTTACGGTGTGGCCCTTGGGAGAATCATCTTCCTTCATTGGAGGTGAATAAATGCATACTTCTATGGTGTCCTAATACAGTAAAGAGATGAGCTAAAGAGAATCGTAATAAGCTGAATAAGCAATTATTTTTTATCTAAAAAAATCAATATTCTTAGTCACCTTATTATATTCATAATCCACTTGATTTTAATTATGGACAAATAAAATAATTTTAATTTGAAAAAATATAAATACAGTAAATACAGTCTGGAATGAGAAGTCCAATTAAATTTGCTAGTGAAGATATAAGCTTTCCAATGTACACATGGCTTTCACATACATGATATTATTGATTCTTGGACAATTCTGTGTTGGGGTCCATCTTTATTTGCCAGTTGGGTTCCACCTACTATTTGCCAATGGAAAAAAATGTGAATCAGAGAGATTAAATGACCTGCCTGCATTACAAAGGTCATCTGTGGCAGATTAGAGGTTTAAATCCATGGCTTCTGACCCCTAAAATTTTGTTCTTACGAGGAATAGAATAAAATGGAGTTTGGTGGGCCTGGGGGGAAGAGGAGGGAAATGTTACATGCCATACCATTCATCCTGTTTTTCTCCACTCCTTTCTGACCACCCTGGTAGGGTCACTACATAAAGGTCTTGCCTAGATTCTAGGCACCACCCAGGCACCTGTTTATTCTCTCCCACAAAACACAACCTGTCTCCCCACCCCGTGCTTCCTTTGGTTGTCTCACATGAATTAGATGGGAAGTGAGAATCTACACATCTTGGTGATCCAATCACTGGGAGAACAATTAAGGAAGGAAGAGCACCCCCTTCTTGAGGAAAAACTTGACCTTTTCAAAACTGAGACCCTCCAGACCAATATAATTTCTTGTCATTCCTGTCAGTTTTTCCCCCTGTCTTCAATTTTCCCATTTACCATTTTTAATGTTGCCTGGTGAGGGGGTTTCTGAACGGTGAGGGCAAGTTCCCATGCGGCCTCTTTTTCAGTCAGTGGTTTGAGACTCACACCCCCATGTTTAAGGAATCTTCGGTGGGTAGTTACTTGGGGGTAAAGGAGAAAGGCCTCTCCCACAGCTTATTTCTCCAATTAGAACATATTTGCAACAGAACCTGTGAATCTGGATTAGGTCTTAGGGCCACCATTATCATAGTGGGGCCTCGGTTGTCCAGAGCACGTGCCCACTCCACACCACAGGTCAACCTAGTCCATCCATGTGTCAGATGATGCAGAGCCTGACATAGATACCATTGGTGAGATGGCAAAATTTGGCAATTCGCCAAATGTTTGTGGCCCAGTAAAGCTCTGTATCTTTTTAGTATTATCTCAATCATCTTTTTTAGTTTCATTTTGATTAGATAATATAACGTTACTCATCAATTATTTAGGAGATGGTGGACCAAATGGGCTATATGGCTTTATTCCATTCAATCCTTGTTCAACAATTATTTATTGAGTGCCTACTATGTGGTAGGCATCATATTTGGCATGGAGAATACAATCAAAGGTAAAGCTGAAAATCAGACAGAGACCCTGTTCTCAAGTAAACAACTGATCCCACGAAAGATGCGTAATTACAATTGGAGAGTCTGCAAAAGGGAAGATGGTCTGTGGCCATGTTAAACAGAGGGTCTTTGGTTAACTCCTGAGCTGGGCCAGAGAAGAATTCTCTGAGGTTGAAGAGCCAGGACTGTGTTCTGAATGAACAAAAAGAACTTTCCAGAAGTCAAATAGCAAAGGGTAGGGGCAAAAGAAGTTTTCCATCCAGAAGAAAGAGTCTGTGCAAAGACCTTTTGGAGGGAGGGAGTAGGAAGCTTCTTAGAAATGAAGGTCAGGAAACTGAAACTCAGAGGAGAGCTGGCACAAGCTGGGGCTGGAGAGATGGGCTGGGGATAAACCCCAAAGGGCCTTTTAGGCCATGTTAAATATTTATATCATGATCACAGGACATATGGAGAACCATTGAAGGCTTTTAAGCAGGCGTATGTGTATGTGAGTGTGTGTGTGTGTGTGTGTGTGAGAGAGAGAGAGAGAGAGAATGTGAGTTTGTGTGTAAATGATTCGATTTGTGTTTTGAAAAGGAAACTGGATACAGTGAGGCCTTCACATGGACAAAGAGATAAGCAAGGAGGCTGTTTTGATGAGATACAGTGGTATCTGGAACTAACAGTTAAGATGGTGACTTGGATCAGGACAGTGATGGATTGGATGTGGCCATGAAGGAGGGAACAGTGTCAAGGATAATGCCCAGAGTTTTGGTCTATAGGCTCAAAAGGATGTCAGTGTCATCCTGGAAGAAGGGGCAGGTGAGAGGGGGTTTGATGAGGTCAGTCTCTGTCTTTATATTAATGATCGGCTGCATAGAATAGAAAGCCCTCCTGGAATAGCTGAAACAGCTAGGGATGTGTGTGAGTCACAAGACAGGGAGGTCCAAGGCTGTGCAATCTAAGTCTTGTAAAGCTGCTCAACAATTCAGGGATGGTAAGGCTCTTTTCAGCTTTCTGGTCTACCTACCTTGTTGGGTAGTCCTTTACCCTTTTGCTTATTTCTTCATGGGTTCCAGATGGCTGCTGTGACCCTGCCCTCATACCTGCATTCCAAGTAGAAAGTTGCATGGAGGGCTACAAAATGAAGGGGTTTATTCCAACAAAGATTTTTCTTGTTTATTTGGGGAGGAATCTCTACCCAGGAACTTGGCTTACATCATATTGGCCCGAATTAAGTTTTGTGGCCACTTCTGGCTAAATGGAGTTTTGAAAATCCAGTATTTTAGCTTTCTGGCCTTTACAGGTAGAGGAAGGCCAAGGATTGGGGCCATGTGAATAGCTTTTAGGACTAGCATATGTCTACCATAGTTATGGTAGTGCTGTGTCTTCCGAGTAGAGATTTCAAGGAGAGGGTTAGACATACTGGCTCAGAGCTATTCTTCTCCTCTTTTACCTCCTGAGGGAAAAAAGCTGATTTGGTGACAATCTTAAAATATGGCAATTAAGACATATATCCCAAATTTTCCCATCTACTCAAAACAAAAGGAAAGCAGAAAAGCTCTGGACAAGAAATTTGTCAGCCAAAAAGATGATTTCTTAATATTAGCTACAAGATTACTATAGATAGGTGACTAAAAGGCCTTTAAAATAAGAATTCCCAAATTCCGTGTAGACATCCTTAAAAATGGCAGGGAAGGGGGGCCTGGGTGGCTCAGTCGGTTGAGCGTCCGATTTCAGCTCAGGTCATGATCTCGCAGCTCGTGAGTTCGAGTCCCGCATCGGGCTCCGTGCTGACAGCTCAGAGCCTGGAGCCTGTTTCAGATTCTGTGTCTCCCTCTCTCTATGTCCCAACCCACTCGCATTCTGTCTCTGTCTCTCTCAAAAATAAATAAACATTAAAAAAAAATTTAAGAATAATTGGCAGGGAATGGGCTTCCTGATCTTGCATTGGCCAGACAGTCTCTTTGATGGTGTATGAATTCATAGCGTTAGCTCTTGATAATGTGGTCACTCTGGACCACCCCACAAATTTTAACACAGCAATTATAAGGATGGCAATAACCTTCTTGCTTCATGGAGCAAATCACATTCTTCCCTATCCACTCTTTCCTCGAGAGGAAATGATGAGGGTCAGGGTAGTGGCATTATATAGGGGATTGTCCTGAAGGGATGACAACTGAGCAGAGACTGAAGGAAACAAGAGATGGTGCCACGAGGACCTGTGGGGACAGCAATTCAGGCAGAGGCAGAAGCAGGCCTAAGCCCGCAAGCTGTGGTGAGTAGGTTGACCCTGCATAGAAAGGGGAGTATCCTGGGAGAGAAATGGAACATTAACATCAGACAGTTTCATTTAAAAAGTTTCAAGTGAACTATGGTACACAGGAAAAGTGTAATATGGGACTTTCTCTTTCCATTGCCACATTTGAGACTTCTTGCCTCTTCATTAAGCTGGCTCCTAGAATTGCATCTGTATCAATCAGGACAATATGGGTGTATAGGTAACAGAAGTCTTAACCAGCATTTATCTTACATAAATGAAGTGTGGAGATAGGTGGTTCTGAGGTTGGTTTAGCAACTTGAGAACATTTTTCTCATGGGTATAAGATGACTACAATTACTCTAAGTATCACCCAATGGTGCTTCAAACAGGAAGGAACATGAAGATGAAAGAGAGAGAGAGAAAGAGAGAGAGAGAGAGAGAGAGAGATGGAGCCTTTTACTTTTCCAGCTCTGTTTATAGAAGGGAAAAGAACTCAGCACATTCCTGCATATGTCTCATGAGCTGGCACTCCGTCAACTATCCTCACCTAAAGATTATCTGCAAATGAGAATGGGATGTTCATGCTTGATCTGCACTGAGCTGGGCTCATCCTCAGGGGCCTAGAAAGTGGCTTAGCTGCCAAACCAAACTGGTTTCTATTGACTATGGAGGGAGGAACAGTTGCTGTCAAGTAGGTGACCAGCAGTGTCTCTCCCCCAGGCGTATCCATGAATCCCCTCAAGTTTGATCATAGAAGAGATGTCTATTTTCCTCTCTTTATGCTGTCACTGATGCATTTCCTGACCACATCTAAAGGATGGACTCACTTTGTCCTAATATGGGTTCTTTTCAGAAGCTGACCCCAGGCAAAACATTCAAGTGCAAAAGAGTCTCTTTGGGAACATCGGCAGGGATGGCAGGGACGTGGAAATTGATCCAGGGATGATGGGAAGGCAGTTAATAAAGGATGAATTAGTAAACCAGTCATCAACGTGAGCAACAGGAGCATAATATTGGGAGGGAAAGTCTAGGAAATAGTAGAAAACACAAGGCTCAGAATTATCCCACTTGAGAGACAAACGAGCTGAGGGATTTACCCTCCAGCAGCCATTGGTCATTGGTTGAGGGCTACTTCTGAGATTTACTAATTCCCCAGCACCCCCGGCCTGCACGCATGAACTGAGTGGTCTTCTGTGGCCCTGGGAAAACTCTCAAGTCCAGAGAGGCAGGTAATTGCTGGTGGGGGTCATCCAAAACACAAAGAGAAGGGACATGGAAGGGGCACTGGTAGCCTTTGCCAGACATCCTACATTAAATGTTCAGTAGCCACTTCCTTGATAAGCGCCAAAATATCTGGTGCAATACTTCTGACTTAGATCTGTAACTTTATCAGCTTCACCAGAAATTGTATGCTCCTCAAAATCAAGGTGGGGCAGACTTACAAGATTTTATTGACACAGCATCCTGCACAGTACTATGTAGAACCACTCTCCCACGTGTACGTTGATGGTATCATATTGAGGATATGAATGGCTTCATCCATGCCACAACGTTTTGGCCAGTAGTTATCATCATGACTAGTCTATGTATTGGTACAGTTTTTTTTGCAGTCTAACAATCGGGCAAATGGCGAAGTCCTCAAGGAGCGCAGCTTGCGCACCACAGGGTGGACCAAAGGAATGGAGGAAGTGTAGATTGGGTGGATGCCTATTATTTTGATTAGAGTAGTCAGCCCAATGAAAAAATTCAGTACTCCAAATTATAGAAATGTAATCACATTTAAGGCCTAGAGATTTCCTTCTGTCTCCTTTGAATCCAAGTGAAAAGAAGCATGACAATTTTTTAAAGTCTTTCTATGGAGCATAAGCTGTTTTTATAAATGTGGAATAATTCATTGAGGATATGAGTTATGTGGAAGGGGCATCCTGAGAAAACCTTGCTTTTGATGTAATCTAGTCAAATGGATGATTTTCTTCCTCCTGCTCCCCGTTACCTCCCCTCGTTCATTTTTGCCAAAGTGAGTTTCCATATGTTTCATCTAAATGACTCACATTCAGAGAAATCATTCAAATTATCTGTGGGCACAAATACTTTTCTTTCATTTGTGGCTTGACGGTGGGTGGTTATAAGGAGTGGAAATGATGGTGGGCTCTTCTCCAAACCCCAAATCCTTTGGCTTGCTCTGATTCCCTGGGCTCTCTGCGTCTCCAACTTTATTCTATACCAGAGGGAGATAGCCATTGTAAATTACAAAGATTATTCAATTTCAGTCCACTTTAAGTGCCCTTAAAGGGAGACTGCACTCATGACTTCTCAGGGGATAGGCAATGCATCTTACCATGGATAAAGTGCTGGTTGAGAGGTTTTAAATCACATTTGTAGCTTGGGAGACTAATATTGGAGGCAGTTTTCTTTCTAAAAAGTAATGGCATCTATGTTACTGACTGTACAGAGCACAAAGGAGTTGGAGGGAGACCAGAGATAACTTGTTTAAATGATGATGGAACCATTCAAAGGGTGTCTTCCAAGGGGCATAAACACCTTCCCAGGTTAATAAAGACTCTCATTGCATTTCACACTTTTAGCCTGACGGATGCAATTGTTCTCTGGGTCTACCTATGCTAACTTGTACGGGTCAGTCTGAGATATATGCACATCTGAATTCACATGAGGCAATGCATTTGATCTATGCTTGTAAAAGAGATCCTCTTTGTTAACTGAGTTAAAGACGGGGTTTTGGGTTGTTTTTTTTTTTTTTTTTACCCTTCTAATCAAAGGTCATCTTTATGAGTGAACCTTTATAGAGCACTCCCATCTGAATGGTCTAGATATGGAAGTTTATTCTTGCCCCACCCCTACCACTGTTTTGTTAATGTTTTCAAATGAATGGGTACACTGTCAAGTGTTTTGTGGATTTCATTGCTATTTTTGTTCAGTAATCTCTATGGTCATTTGGAAAAGACTCAGTTCAATTCCACATACCCTGCTGAGCACAGACTTTGTGCCTGACTCTGGAATACTAAGCTGGCCAGCCTGTCTGGAATTCTGCAGAACTGCTAGGCTCTCATATAGACCACCCACAGCTTCTTCCCACTGATATTTGGCTCTGTCCCAAGAAAGAGAGAGAAGGGACAGGGAAGGAAGGAAGGAAGGAAGGAAGGAAGGAAGGAAGGAAAGAAGGAAGGAAGGAAGGAAGGGAGGGAGGAGAATCAGGGCTCTAAAAATTCCAGATCATTCTGAGCAGAAATCATGTCTGTAATAGGAATGTAGTTGAGGTACAGGCAAACGTCTTGTCTTTTCCTATTGCATCCGTGAACATCCCTCTGTTGGACATATTCCACATTGTGGGCAGTGTGATACACCCAGACTCCCTCAACTTCAGCTCTTTAAATGTTTCTAAAAGTGGTGAATCTGAAGTCCTCTATGTAGATGAGGCGGCTCCTGTCCAACTCTGGCTGTTCCTTTCTGCTTCAACAACCACGCTGGCTTGGGTGGAAATCTGTGTCGCACTCTCCCTTCCTTCTCATTCACTTCCCTGGCCGGCTGGTTAGGATTCCTACAGCAAGCACCCAGCTACCCTTGTTGGGTTGATTCACTTTATGGGCCCCGGTGTGTAGAAGCTGATGTGTGGCCTGGATGGACATCAGAGGTGGGAAGTAAGTTGGGATCATTGTATTTCCCTAGATGGTCATTATTATTTTGTAATGTATTTATTATTTAGACCTTACCTACTGCCAAAGTATCTTTGAGGTGACTTACAATAAAAGAAAGAAAAGTAATTAGGCTCTTACACCACAGATAAAAAAAATGGAAACTTATATAATATATGAAATGATAAACGTCGGCTAATAATAGCTATTATTATCATAGCACTAATTTTAGTAGTGGGTTCCTAGGCAGTTGAAATATGAAATGTAGTGAAGGACTAAACTTTAATTATCTGATGATAAAAGGATACATACTAATTCACCAGGAGGTGAGTTTTCTCCTTCAAGCCCTAACTCTTAATTGAGATTTATTACACGGATCGTGGTATACAAACAGGCAAGGACTGAGGAATGCTTTACTCTCTCTCTCTCTCTTTTTTATTGAAGTATAATTCACATACAGGATTATATGGGAACACTTGTAATGGCGATACTTTTTAAGTTGTAGAAATATTCTTTTTTTTTAATTTTTTAATGTTTATTTATTTTTGAGAGACAGAGAGAGACAGCATGAGTGGGAGAGGGGCAGAGAGAGAGAGGGAGACCCAGAATATGAAGCAGGCTCCAGGCTCTGAGCCATCAGCACAGAGCCTGACACGGGGATCAAACTCATGAGCCGTGAGATCATGACCTGAGCCAAAGTCGGATGAGGGCTCAACCGACTGAGCCATCCAGGTGCCCCTAAGTTGTAGAAATATTCTTAATGTGTCTGTTTCACATAAAATGAAAAAAGATGATTTGTTCATACAGGAGAATGAGGATACTTTATAAGCTTTTCAGTTTTCCTTCATCTGAGGTGCATCTCATTCATTCCAGAAACCTGGACATGAGCCCTTTGGCAGGAAGCATGACCATTGGCCCATTTTGTCTTGTGCCAAGGTGATTTATATCCCAGGCTCTTAAAGGTTCACCATGTGCTTTCCCTGCAAGGGTATCTTGCCCTCGTTACCTAGTTGGTGACATGGTGTAGTCCTTCTTTGGGAATTCTTTTTTTCCCCCCAAAGGAAGTTTACCTTTCTTTTTTACCCCTTCTTTCTTTTTTTCCCCCGGCTTTGTAGAGATAGAGCTAACATTGTGTAAATTCAAGGTGTACAATGTGATGATTTAATGAACTTAAGTATTGTGAAACGATTACCACAATAAGGTTAGTTAACATCTCCATTGCCTTATGTAATTACCTTTTTTTTTTTTTTGATGGGATGGTGAAATTATTTAAGATCTACTCTTTCAGCAACTTTCAAGCACATAAGACAGTCTTGTTAAGTAGAGTTAGTGTACTGAACTTATTTATCTTCTAACTGGAAGTTTGTACCCTGTGACTGACATCTCCTCTCTCTCGCTCCCCAGCCGTTGGCAGCCGCCCACCCTACTCTCGGTTTCTGTGAGTTTGGCATTTTTAGATTCCACATATAAGTGAGATCATACAGTATTTTTCTCTCTCTGTCTGACTTACCTCACCCAGCATACTGCCCTCGAGTCCATCCATGTTGTTGCAATTGGCAAGAGTTCCTTCCTTTTTAGGGCTGAATGATATTTCTTCGGGTACGTATACCCCATTTTCTTTATCCATTCATCTGTTGATGGACACTTAGGTTGTTTCTATGTCTTGGCTACTGGGAACAACTCTGCAATGAGCAAAGCAGTGCGCATATACCTTTGAAGTAGTTATTTCAATTAGGGATTCTTAAAATTCTTCTTAAGGTTTACTTATTTTGAGATAGAGAGAGCAAGTGGGAGCGAGGCAGAGAGAGGATCCTAAGCAGGCTACGCATTGCCAAGTCGAGCCCAACGCGGGGTTCAAACTTACAAACCAACTGTGAGATCATGATCTGAGCTGAAGTCAGATGCTTAACCAACTGAGCCACCCAGGAGCCCCTAGAGATTCTTGAAATTGGCTCTCTTGGCTCACCCTCGGAGGTCTCTGGGATAAGAATTGGTGATCCCTTTCATGGTTATGTCTGTCCCTAAACTCTCTGATTATTACACGGGAAAACTTCAGGCCTGCTTAACATCTTTTGCATTCTGGGAAGAGCACGGTATGCTGTCACCTGAGAGATGCACAGGCCCGGTGCTCCATTCGCTCGGGAGATGAGAGCCAAGCTTTTAGACAGAACCTCAGAACTAGGTATCACTTCATTTCAGCAGTCACTGCCACAACTAATTTGGGCAATTTTTGGTATTTGACCAAAAATGTTCTTCATCATTTTTTAGAGTATTTAATTTCATCAATATTTAGAGTATTTAATTTCTAAAATTCTGCCCGGCGCAGTGACATCACAAATGAGTAATACTGTATGTCCCAACTTCAAAGGCTGACAAATAGTTTGATGAAAGCAGCAAATTGAGTCTGGCTCGGAGCCATTTATGTGGCAGAGAACCCAGGTATCACGTGTCAAATATCGTTTAAGAACAGAAGGGCACTAAAGCGATAGAACATTTTACCTGGATAGGTGATAGTGTCCCAGTCAGCAGAGAACGCAAGAAGGAAATGATGTCAGGGATAAAAACACATGAAAAAGGTTTAATAACCACTCAGAACATATGGAAATTAATGATATTCAGAGCTTGCAGAATAGCAAGATTTTTTCAGCTTAAAATAATCTTCCTGCTGATGCGCAGTTACTGGAGGGTTCCCAAAATGCCACAGAGAAAATTAGATTCAAGCAAGAAAAAAAAAAAAAAGCAGATCTCTGAGAATCAGAGAACAGGGTAGAAATGAAGTAGAAGGTATTCGTGACAAATCCAAGAGCCCGTGATGGGGAAAGAGCACCAGACTGGGGCTCTGTTCCTGCCCCAGTTTTCTCCTTAGCCATCCTCACTGGTCTTAGACAAGATTCTCGCCCTTTCTTTCTTTGTGCAGGGGGTATTATTTTATTATGTTTTAAGATACTTGACATCCTAAAAATTGTACAATTTAGACCCAGTGGGCACAATGACTTCTGTCGGAAGAATCCGTACTGAAGTGGTTAGAGTTCCACACAGACCACATGAGCGTTAGAAAATCTAGTAAGAATTCACAGCAGGAGGCACTGCTCAACTTCCAGCTACCACTCTCCCGCGCTGCCTCAACAACAGAGCATCTCATGGGGGAAAAACTGGACGAAGCAAAAGGCCAGCTGACCGACTGGAAGCCTCTATTTAACCACAGTACCCATTCATTCTCACCTATTTCTGCTTGAAATGGGGGTTAAATTGAGTACAAGGGTTTAGTGAAACCCCAAATCCCAGGAGGGAGATTTCTCCAGTGACTGGAGAGTTTTCCAGCTTATTTGAAAAAAAAAAAAAAAAAAAAAGAAAGATGTCCTCGAGGTCTGGGTGAATGCACTCAACAGTGACATATCTGATTCTCTCACACACATTTGCTATAATTGAATCAGAGCTTCAAAATCCTTGAACTCTTGTCTTCCATTTAACCCCAAGACCTTACTGGCGAGCAGGATGCCTTCTAGAGAGCGGACAAAACCAGAAAGCTTTTAGCTGACTCTGGATTCCAGAATGACAGACCTTCAAAGAGGTCTGAGGCCTACAAAAATCCCAGGGGTGTTGGAAGGTCACCAGTCGATTTTTGAATTATTAACACCCATTTAACAATTAAAGAAAGCCATATTGATAGGCTATCAAGGCAATTAATTATTTAGTTGTACAAAGTAAAGAATGGAAAAAAAGATGAAGTATAATGGGTATGAATCTTAGGCTCCAAAGGCATGCGCGAAATAAATGCCTGTCATAAATCTTGACTTATTTGAAGTCATATCATACCTGACTCATTCCACTGATCTCATACAAAATTCAGTCTCAGGTGTTATTATTCTTTTCCCACCCGTTTCCAGGACCGTGCAAATGTCCTTATGGAGAAAAAGCCAGTCTTACATGAAACTGATGCTCCAATGTCTCTCTGATGCTTGGAGTCTAAGCCTATGCAAGTGTGTCTGGCTTCCAGGGTTCTTGCTAGCTCTGAGGTATGCTTGGGACAGGAAAAGTTTTCCTAAGGGTTTCTGAGGTAGACCCCTCCCCTCCATTGCCTCTCAATGAACTTAAGGAAAACAGCTGTGGGTGGAAACCCAGCGGCCGTCCACCACATTGGCCAACTCAGGGCCACCTCATTTCTTCTTTCTGCCTTTCTTTTCCTGCAAAAGCAAAACTTGTCTCCAGTTGCCTTTGGAATGCCTGAGACCATTCCCTCTGAACTGCCTACCTCAATCTCATCAAGGACTCAGGCTTTCATAAAAGAATGAAAGAGCTGTCTTCCAGAAGCTTCCTTCATTTCTCCTGCCCATCTGTATAAATTTCACTCCATTCTGGAAGCACAAAAGCCCAGCTACCTGCATGGAAGTGGAGGCAGGAGACGGATGTGAATGAAAACATACCCCCCCCCCCCAGTAAATGCTTGGGTTCCTTTAGCTCAGATGTCCAGGGTTCTTTTCTAATTAAATGGAACACAAAGCTGGCTGGGTAGGTGAAATTTCCCCAGTCTTTTCAAGGTCTGAGTATGAGATCCCATGTGGAAGGCAGCATTTTTGCCTTTTGGGATGAAGAGCAATTAAAATTCATATGTACAATGTAATAATGAGAAGGAAGACTGGTTTCAACTCCTCTTTGGAAGGAGGACTTTTCATGAGAGAGTTTGTAAATAGCACCCAGGACGAATTGCTGCAGAATGCTGGGAGTGCCATGGTGGCCATTTGGGAGGCGACCAAGGGTTCCCCGGCTATTGCACAACCAAAGGGCAGGAAGAAAGGATCTGATGCCCATGTCGTTACGACAGTTGAGGTACTAGGAAAACTGCTAAACTCAATCCCCAAGCTGGGAATGACCTTTCTTTTCATCCTTCTAAATTCCCTCTGACTTTGAAGGTAGGTTTTTAGCTGTTGTTGTTGTTTTGTTTTGTTTTGTTTTGTTTTGTTTTGTTTTTGAGCCCTTACCAAAATAGCAATGAAATATTTCTTGCACTTCTTTAAGGTTTGCCTTCCTTGCTGGTTCCATGAGGGCAATGGCCAATACTTGATTTGTTCATCTCCATATTTCTGGCACCTAGCACAGAACCTGATGCATAATAGGTGCTCAATAAATAGCTGGGTTGAATAGGGATCCAGGTAGAGTGCATTTTTTATTCTGAAGACGTGTCCCCAGCCACATAACCCAGAGAGCACCCTCTTTCTTCCTTTGAGTACCCAGAGCACTAATTATGTGTACCACAGAGTTGTCACAACATAAAATGCTTGTATCACTCACTTACCCAGCACAGGGACTCTGCAAGCCTCCACGGGCAGTTTGTAAGGTTCTAGGGAGTAGAGATGATAACTCATGCTCCTCTTGATTCTCTCTGGTAGTAGCACTGAGCTTTGATCTTAGTGCAAACCTGATATTTAGTATTTAGTATTTATTGAGAATTGTTTTGTTAAGAAATAAATGTTTGATACTCAGCCTTTTCCTATAAATGATGCTGTTTACGTAATGGAACTCTTTTTGCTGGAAACTAGTGATAGACTGTGCTACAAAATAATGCATGCATTTCTGGGAAAAGTGCTTTTTGTAAAACTGCATTAAACATAACCGGGTTTATGAAGAAATTAAGATTAGGGGTCGGCCACTCAAAACCCGTGCAGACCCTAAGCACAGACCTTATGAAAATACGAATTGCCACCTTGAGAGAGAACTTAGAAGGGGGTGGTGGTGGCTGGAGAAGGCTTTAGGAAATACTAAAACGTGCAAAACCAATAGAGGGCAGATGCCAGCCTGTGGGCATGGAGATAGAAATGAGACCTGTGTGTACCTGCCACCAGCAAAGAGAGCTAAAGGCTGGTGGTGGGTGTGGGGGAATCCTTACAGCAGGAACTTATTTTAAATTTTCTTAAAATTGAGCTAAAAGAGCTCCAGTTTATGCGGCAGCCAAACCTAGCACTTTTCACTTGCTGATGGAGGTTCTTTCTTTTATGTTTATTTATTTTTGAGAGAGAAGGAGAGAGAGAGAGAGAGAGAGCGCGCGCAGGTGCACAGGTGGGGGAGGGGGAGAGACAGAGAGAGAGGAAGACAGAGGATCTCAAGCAGGGAGAGAGCTCAATGCAGGGCCTGAACTCATTGGCTGCGACATCATGACCTGAGCCAAAGCCAATGCTTAACCAACTGAGCCACCCAAGTGCCCCCGGAACTTCTTTCTGTTTGGTCCCCCTTGCCTAAGTAAATTCATCAATGAGCCACCAGAATTTGCTCACTACACAGATACCATTCCCTCATTTGACACCCACGTGTGAGCTCCATGTCACATGTGTGGTAGCAGGATAGACTATACTTGCTTCTGGACTGTACAGAATCTGCTCATCTTACAGTGTTCTAGAATGTAGTTCCACAGAATTATTGGTTTAAATGTTTTATTTTCACACTCTTTATTAAAAACAGAAACAATGACAATAGCAACAATAACCATACCTTTCATACCTATAGCCACTATGAGAAGCCTTTCATGGCCCAGAATGGGGTCCATCTTGGTGAATGTTCCATGTGAGCTTGAGAAGAATGTGTGCGTTCTGCTGTTGCTGGATGATGTAGTCAGTGGATGTCCATTATGTCCAGGTGACTGATGGCATTGTGGAGTTCAACAGTGTCCTTCCTGATTTTCTGCTCCTTGGATCTGCCCATTTCTTCTTCTTCTTCTTCTTCTTCTTCTTCTTCTTCTTCTTCTTCTTCTTCTCCTTCTTCTTTTTTAACGTTTATTCATTATTGAGAGACAGAGAGAGACAGAGCATGAGCATGGGAGGGGCAGAGAGAGGGGGAGACATAGAATCCGAAGCAGACTCCAGGCTCTGAGCTGTCAGTGCAGAGCCCAACGTGGGGCTAGAACTCACCAACCATGAGATCATGACCTGAGCCGAAGTCAGACACTTAGCCAACTGAGTCACCCAGGCGCCCCAGATCTGCCCATTTCTGAGAGAGGGGTGTTAGAGTCTCCAACTACAATAGTGGATTCATTTATTTCTCTTTGCAGTTCTATCAGTTTTTGCCTCATGTAGTTTGATGCTCTGTTTATTAGGCACATACTCATTAAGGATTGTAATGTCTTCTTGAAGAATGGGTCCATTTATTATGCAATGCATCTCTTTAGCTCTGATAATTTTCCTTGCAATGAAGTCTGCTCTGTTTGGAATTAATGCAGTTACTACAGCCTTTTTGTGGATCATTATTAGTATGGTATATCTTTACCCATCCCTTACTGTTAATCTGTATGTGTCTTTATACAAGTGGATGTCTTGTAGACAACAAATACTTGGGTCTTGTTTTTTGATCTACATCGACAAGCTCTTTTAATTGGTGCACACAGAGCAATGACATTCAAATTATTGATATAGTCGGATTAATATCTACCATATTTGTTACTGCTTTTTATTTTTTGCCCTTGTTCTTTGTTCCTGTTTTTGTCTTCCACACTTCTTCTGCCTTTTGTGGTTTTAACTGAGGATTTTACGATTCAATTTTCTCTCCTTTCTTAGCATATCAGTTACACTCTTTCAAAAAACTCTTTTTAGTGTTTCTTTAGAATATCTTCTCTTGTTGGGGCGCCTGGGTGGCTCAGTCAGTTAAGCATCCATCTTCAGCTCAGGTCATGATCTCGCGGTTTGTGAGTTAGAGCCCCACATCGGGCTCTATGCTGACAGCTCAGAGCCTGGAGCCTGCCTTGGCTTCTGTGTCTCCTTCTCTCTCTGCCCCTTCCCTACTCATGCTCTGTCTCTCTCTCTCTCTGTCTCTCAAAAATACATAAATATTAAAAAAATTAAAAAAAGAATATATTCTCTTGTTATGATATACATAACATGTACAACTAATCTAAGCCCACTTTCAAATAACACTGTACCACTAGAGTTATGATATAAGCATATGCAATTGAATACATTGTTGCTATTATTATTTTGAACAAACTGTTATCTGTTAGATCAATTAAGAGCAAACAAAGTAAGGGGCACCTCGGTGAGTCAGTGGTTAAGCATCTGACTCTTGATCTCAGCTCAGGTGTTGATCTCAGGGTTGTGAGTTCAAGCTCTGTGTTGGGCTCCACGCTGGGTGGAGCCTACCTTAAAAAAAAAAGAGTAAGAAAAATAAAAGTTTTTATCTTACCTTTACTTGTTCATTCTTCAGTACTCTTCCTTTTCTCTAGGTAAACTTGAGTTCTGATGTGTATTAGTTCCCTTTTCTCAAAAGAACCTCTTTTAACATTTCTCGCAAGGCAGGTCTACTGGCTACAATTCCCTACGTTTTTGTTTGCCTGAGGTCTTTATTTCTCCTTCACTTTTGAAGAATCATTTTGCACAATATAGAACTCAAGGTAAATACTAGACTCTGCTCTCTTGTTTCTGAGAAGTCAGATGCAATTTTTCTTGCATGCAATGTTTCTTGCATCGTTTCTGAGGAGAAGTCAGATGCAATTCTTACCTTTGTTCCCATGGAGGTAATGTGATTTTTTGGTTGGCTTGTTTCTGTTTCTTTCAGAATTTTTTTTCTTTACATTTATTTCTCTGTAGTTTGAATATGGTGTACCTAGGTATAGTGTTTTTGTTTTGTTTGGATTTGGCTTTTGCATTTATCATGCTTCCTGGATTTGTGGTTTTATGTCTGATACTAATTTTGGAGAAATCCTCAGTCATTATTGCTTCAAATATTTCTATTTTTTAAAGTTGACCGGTTTATTTTGAGAGAGAGAGAGCGTGAGAGAGCAGGGGAGGGGCACAGAGAGCAAGAGACAGAATCCCAAGCATGCTCTGTGCTGTGATGATGTGGGGCTTGAACACACGAACCGTGAGATCATGACCTGAGCCAAGATCGAGTCAGATGCTTAACCAACGGAGCTACCCAGGCACCCCCTGCTTCAAATATTTCTAGTATTTCTTTTGTTCCTTTGTCTTTTTCTTCTCCTTTCCATTACGTGTATTTTGCACCTTTTGTAATTGTCTCACATTTTCGGATATTCTCTTCTCTACCCTCCCCCCAGCCAGGTTTTGTTCTTTTTGTTTTTCAGTTTTGGAGGATTCTATTGATATATCCTAAAGCTCAGAGATTCTCTACTTAACTGTGTCCAGTTCACTACTAAGCCCATCAAAAGAATTCTCCATTTTCGTTTTAGTGTTTTAATCGCTAGAATTTCTTTTTGGTTCTTTCTGAGGATTCCCATCTCTCTGCTTTCATAGCCCATCTATTCTTGCATGCTGTCTACTTTCTCCATTACAGTCCTTAGCATATTAATCCTCGTTGTTCTAGATGTGGTCAGGTTAATTCCAACATCCCTGCCGTGCCTGGTTCTGATGCTCGTTCTGTCTTTTCAGATTATGTCCTTTATCTTTTGATATGCCTCATCATTTTTTCTTGATACCCAGACATGCTTCCCTGGGTCAAAGAAACCGTCAAAAACAGGCTTTTAGTAATGTGGTGGTGAGGTGTGGGGGGAGGGGAAGCATTTTGTACTCCTATGATTAAACCTTAGTCTTTCAGTGAACCCATGCCTCTGGACTTTGAACCTCACAAGTGCTTCTCAGTTTTTTCTACCCTTTAGGTGGACAGGATGGATGGAGTGGGCTGGCGTTGGGTGTTTTTCTTCCCCCAGTTCAGTTAGGCTCTCCCAAGACCCCAGCAGGGTAAGCTCTGGTTAAATAGTTTCTCCTGAAGGCGGACCTTGTCAGGAAGATCCTCTCCCCCTGTGAGAGGATCCCACTGGCTCCCCTGGAGACTTCAGCCATGAGGCTCTGCTCTAGTAAGCTGTGATCCTCTGTTCTCACGTGTCAGTGCCTCCAGTCTTGGGGGACAGCGGGTGGCCCAGTGACCTCATTTCTTTCACAGATCTAAGAAGAGTTGTTGATTTTTTAGTTGGTTTAGTTTTTTACTTGTTAGGGTAGCAAGGCAACTTCCACACTTTTTGCATGCAGAAGCAGAAACCAGAACTGCCTACTAAGTGCTCTACAGATTTTCTCTATTTAGTATTCAAAGCCACCCTGCAATGAAGATTTGCGCTTTTCTTACTGATGAGTATACTTCACCTTGGAGCTCCCCGTGGTCTCCCCAGGGGTCAGTGGCGGTGCCTGGATGACACCACTGGTCCTCAAGCCAAGCTGGGCAGTGAAGAAGGTCTGGGAAAGCACCCTGTGGGCTCTGCCCTTTTCCCTCTTCTGGCCTCAGTGAGGTCACACTAACTTTCAACAGGAAGAGTAGCTTCATTTCTTTCTGTTTATCATTCATAGGTGACTGATTAGCACAGTAGCTTGCTTAACAGGCAATCAGTAAGAGTCCTTGTAGGTCCTTTGCTTCCAAGCTGCCATTTCTCTCTCGAAGCCTCTCCATGCCTTATTTTCTAGTCAGTCAACTCTGTTGAGGATTTTCAAGAACATTTCTTCCTTTATTTATTCTGGAAATACTCTATCAGTCTTTTCCCCAAGCACTTCTGAGCTCACCAGGGGCTGACGAAAATTAAACTTCTTGAAGGCAGAAGTTAATTAAGTTTCTCCTCTAATGCCACAAATTTAATTGAAGATTTTAGACAATGACTTACAGTTTTCCTTTTGGGTCTACCTACAACGTCTATAGGAACATGGCTTGTTTTTAGTTAGATTATCACATGATGCCAACCACTTCGAACACTTTAATGGGAAAACACTAGATTAATATGTTTAAGATTGTCAGCTATGCTGGTATTTACTGAAAGGTATATTGATAGAATAAATGTGTTCAGTCAATAGCATCAACCCGAAGTATGAAATAGCAATTTATAAAAACCTAATGGCATCATTATGTACCAATTCATCAGGTGTTGGAGCAGGGCTTTTGAGAAAAGAGCTCTCGAAATTACTTAAAGTCAGTTTATGCCAATAAACTACATCAAAATGCAGTGGAGAAAGACAAGGTCGAGTTCAAGTGTCAATCAATTACTTCCCAAATCCTAAGCATGCGAAGAGATACTGTTAGTTTCTCACACCATAAAAAAAGGGAAATTGGGGACACAGCAGAGATGAGCAATGTGACCTTAGTAAAATAATGAAGTATGAGGCCAGGAACACAAGTGTAGTGTAGCTTCCTGATCGGGCGCTAGTACATGAACAAGCCAGTGAAACCCACTGAAATCCTGCTGTGCACACTGGGAATCAGTCTCTCACTCTGTCCCCTGAGCTCCAACAAAGATGCTAATGCAAAATATGTTGTCGGTTTAAACTTGAAGCTGTAATCTTTCTCTGTGTCTTACTGTAAAATAGTTCTTATGGACAAAGAAAAGCTCATAAGTAACCCTTCAAAACCTCACTCTTTCATCCATTCTTTTCCTGCTCAAATTTGACTCCTATGCTCTTTTTTTCCATAGGTCTGTTTGGTATCTATGATGGCAAGCAGAGCATATTGCCCTCTGGGCTATCATGTTGGAATTGAGATGTATATTGCACTAGAGGCAGAAAGATAAAATCTATTTTATGGTGGCAATATGGTGCCCTTTTGGTCTGGCTGTTGGGACAAATCAGGGCATGCACATGCGGCTCTATTTCTGAAAGACACCTTAAATTAGTTATATGGGTTGATAAATTGTTATTTAACTTACAACATGAACCAACCACTATCAATTTTTATGGCTAAGTGACATGCTCTGGAGTGACATACGTCTCAAGTCTGAAAAACTGGACGTCATTAACTGGCATCTTGAAGACCGTAAAGATGTTTTCTCAGACCCAAGAGAGCCTTAATGCAGCAGAAGATGCAACTTTACTCCGCTCTCCTCAATATTTGGCGTGGCAAAGCAAAATGACACACATAATTCATGAAGCACCGTAAGAATTCCCACTTTATCATTTATTCTTTTTATTTTTTTTTATAAAATTTTTTTTTCAACATTTTTTATTTATTTTTGGGACAGAGAGAGACAGAGCATGAACGGGGGAGGGGCAGAGAGAGAGGGAGACACAGAATCGGAAGCAGGCTCCAGGCTCTGAGCCATCAGCCCAGAGCCCGACGCGGGGCTCGAACTCACAGACCGCGAGATCGTGACCTGGCTGAAGTCGGACGCTTAACCGACTGCGCCACCCAGGCGCCCCATATTCTTTTTATTTTTTGAGAAGGGCACATTTCAAGGCAGTTTTCTCTGGGACTGAAAAAGTGGGTCAGTACACCACTTGTCCTTAATAATCGAGTAAAATGTTAGGATTTTTTCCATTTGTTGTCCTGAGACACAATGCAGTATCATGGTTAAGAACATGGATTCTGGGGTCAGCCAACTCGGGTTCAAATTCCAGCTCCATCGATAACTAGCTGTGCGACTTTGGGCAAGTTACTTTACTTCTCTGTGTCTCAGGTTCAATGAGTTTGTATATATTTAAACTATATATGGGGCGCCTGGGTGGCTCTGTCAGTTGAGCATCTGACTCTTGATTTCAGCTCAGGTCATGATGGAGGGTTGTGGGATCAAGCCCGTGTGTTGGGCTCTGTGCTGAGCATGGAGGCTGGTTAAGATTCTCTCTCCCTCCCTCTGCCCCTCCCCCCCCCCACGCTTTCTCTCTCTCAAATAAAAAAATTAATAAACTCTAGATGTATGTACATATATATTATGCAGAAATATATTTATATATAAATGTGTTTATATATAAATATGTATTTTTAGAACAAGAGCTGGCAAATGTTAAATGCTGTGTGTTTGCTATATATTTCAGAAGCAGAAGTAAAGTTTTATGAATTTACTGACTTTGACTCATTGTAAACAAGCTTGTGAACAACATTAACGATCATAAATAAAACATAGATGCCTCCTTACCTGAAAGCTAAATGAGCTGTGGAGATACAATTTCATCAATGTCCTATTAGGTTGGCAATTCACTTCTGGATCCCTTGAAGAGATTTGTTCATTTCTGATGTATTTATCTTGAGAGGAGTTAAATCTTTTCTAAATGTGGATTCATTAAAGTTAATTATAAAGTTATTAAAACTGCTATAATTAACAAGTTTATCTTTCTCTGTTTCAATTGCTACTCCTATTTCTTCCCCCACTTCAGGAAATTAACAGATGTTAATTTCATTGTGTTTCCCTAATGTTGCTTAACTTTGCAAACCAAGAATCACTGAACACAAACCGACAAAAAGCACCACCATAAGACAAAAACAAACAAAAGTTCTTTTCTCTTAGTGCTTTCCATTCACACATCTCTGTATTTTTTGCCCTCTCCCTGCAGTTCCCTTGGTGTGTCAAATGCCTTGCACATTGCAGATGTTGACCAAGCAGCCACTACAAATGTTTCCCATGAGCCTTCTAATTTAGCTCTCAAGCTATGAGATTACCTGAGGAAAAGAAAAATGGGATTTGATTTCCCCAAGAAGCCACAGTTCCTGGAGCATATGGTAAGACGCAAAATAAACAACCAAACAGCACCCGAAGAGGCAAAAGAATGTCGAGGAATGTTAGTTAAGTTTCTTGTTTCATCTAAAGACAACACACAAAGCCAGTGCTTTCAGTGCCGTAGGTATTTTGGATAGACTGAAATCCTATAAAAATGAGTGATGAATATATTAAAAATAGCTTTTAAGCGTATTCCCCAACTTATGTCCATACCAGTTTATGAGGTAGTGGTAAACTGGTGGACTTCACACAAGATGACCAGCCAAGATGGACATTTGTAATCTCGTCACTTGAAGGGGGTTGGAGGGAAGTAGCCATATTAAGTGTGGGAAGAGGAAGGGGAGCCAAAGCTGTCTGGCTCTATTGAAAGTTACCACTTGGAAAAGAGTAAATTTGTTCTGTGTTAAAGAGCATCATTAGCATACAGGTGGAAGTTATATAGCAAATTACATTTCAACTCCCTAGAAGAAAGAACCAAGTAACAATTAGAAATATCCAGGAGGTGGATTGAGTAGCTTTAAGAGGTTAAATTCAAGCTTTTGTCAAATTAGCTTCTCTGACCGGCACCATTTAATTGTTTATTCAGGGATTCTATAGAAGATCCTGCTGAATGGAAGATAGATCTTGCTAACATCTCAAGTTCTTTGCAACTGTAACGTTCTGTGAATTGAAACAAAATCACACTGAAAACAAATCAAGATTCTGTGTCAAGAACAAATGATTGCAGCTCAAGTTGCACAGAGAAAAAGAACGTGGGGCACCTGGGTGGCTCAGTCGGTTGAGCATCCAACTTCGGCTTAGGTCATGATCTAGAGGTTCGTAGGCTCGAGCCTCACATTGGGCTCTGTGCTGACGGCTCAGAGCCTGGAGCTTGCTTCAGATCCTGTATCCCCCTCTCTGTCTTTCTGCCCCTCTCCCACCTGCACCCTCTCTCTCAAAATAAATAAATAAACTTAAAAAAAAAAAAAAGGAATGTGTGTGGCTGTCCAAAGTCAAAGAGAAAGAAAAGAATGAGTGTAGACTTCCTCTCTGAGCAATTATGAGGCACCCATTACATGTACGGACTATGCTGGACTATGTACAAAACGTCTAGCAGTGGGCAGGGGTCATGCTTCTGGGGTGACGCAGCATTTGAATTCCCTCCCTGTGTTTTGGGGAATTCCTTCCCTTTACAAGCCTTGGAAGAGGCGGATCCCACTTTGGTTTGCAGAAACTATTTTACGTTTCTGAGACTTACCTGCAGCAAAGTCATGGGGATGCCGTCCAGGATCCACAAATTAGTGGCGTCTATTGGAGATTCGTAAGGGTTGTGAAGGTTCTCCTTCAGGGGAGTGAGGGTTATTTTGGAAACTTTATAATGTTTATTTTTGACAGAACGACAGAATCCGAAGCAGGTTCCAGGCTCTGAGCTGCCAGCGCAGAGCCCGATATGGGGCTTGAACTCATGAGCCCTGAGATCATGAGCTGAGACAAAGTAGCACGCTCAACGGACTGAGTCACCGAGCCACCCCTGGGGAGTGATGGTTTTGAGAAGAGTTCCTGGAGCAGCAGAAGCTGTGGTCTCAGGGTAGCATCACAGGCTGGAGAGGTTTATGGTTCACAAGTAGTACCTATTGCTTGATGGCCTTGGCCAGGAGCATCCTTGCTAACGATTCTGCAACATTTCAGGCATTGTTCCTGATTGCATACCCTAAACCTGTTCTCCCGTCTTTAAAAGTCTGAGATATGCAATATCTGTTTTTTTAGTGTTTATTTAATTTTGAGTGAGAAAGAGAGAGAGAGAAGAGAGAGAGGGAGACAGAATCTGAGGCAGGCTCCAAGCTTCAAGCTGTCAGTGCAGAGTCTGACGCAGGGCTCGAACCCACCAACCACGAGATCATGACCTGACTCGAAGTCGGACTCTTAACCGACTGAGCCACCCAGGCACTCCCTAGATGCACAAGGTCTTTTAATAATTTTCTTTTGTACCTGTGTGAGTCAGGGTTGATGCTTTGCTTTGAGAAGCCTCAATGATACCTAAGTTGGTACCAGGAGTGGTTGCAAGCCCTTCACTTTGAAGGAAGTAGAGGAAGATTGTGAAAATCCAACAATGCGGCAAGGCCTGGGCCCTTGTAGCTAAGGACACGTTGTTGCAAAACAGTCATGAGACAGTTGTGAGTCAAGTAATATCTGGGAAAGCACTGAAAGACTTTCTCGAGTTACACATTTCCTGATGTCCGAGAATTGGTATAGGAGTGCATTCTCAGGTAGCCAGATGAAGGAAGAAAGAAGATAATATTAAATAAAGTTAAACCTATTCATACAGGCATCCTTAGCAAATATTCTGTATTTCTTGTCCTAACTCAAGTGGTAGAGAGTGGTTCCAACTGTTTGCTTATTGTAGGGTCTGAAATCTGGATTCAATGGTGGCCATCCTAAATGAAACGGAGATGTCAAGATTCCCATGGTTTTATATAGACGAAGAAATCCCAGTTCCTTGAAGATGAGAATGTTGGAGGGGATTTATCACCTTTAATTTGGATATATTCACTATAGCCTGTTGATAAATATAGTGGAAAAGAAGCATCGACACTTTTGTAAAATCCTTCTCTTTCGGCTGAGGATTTTGTGTACGATGTTAATGTGTTTTCTGTTTTGAGTGTGGAAATCAGAGGGTGGTTATGTAGTTACTACACTAGATGACAAAAGTGGAATCTGAACCAGATTAATCTGATCCACAGGAATCTTCAATGATGGTCAGTTAATCACAGAGCAGTAGGATAGAAATGATGGGCAGCCCATTAAAATATAATTTGATTCATAGGACTGATAAAAGAGTAAAGGTGGTTAATAGAGGCCTGATTTGAGCTACCAGAATGGAGACACGGTCCTGTTTTTTGCCTGGGTCTTAATTTATAAAGCTGAGTAATGACACAGACAAATCAATGGTATTTGAAAGAATTTTACTACTTATATTTCCTGGGAGAAAGGGGCATGCTACACAGGGCCACAGGGGAAGCAGGAGATTTTTAGTCTGGAGGTAGAAGCAGGAGTAAGGGGAAATCCTAAACTATGGCCCTTATTGGGGTTATGGTGGGAAAGCCAGGGCAGTGTAAACGGTTTAGGATTGGCCAGTTTGAATGATGCTGGTTGACTCTAGGCCATAGTGGTGGCCTCCAGTTGTCTGGTAACTGGCCCTGGAGTGATTTAGGGCCAGAGAAATACTAGTTTGATGTGACAGATTTAGATAAAGAGATAAGAGGAATAAACAGACAAATAGACTCCCGATTGGTTGTTTGCATAAGAAGCCAACCATTGTGCTTCTGGCTGAATACTTTGCTGTTTCTAACAATTGGTTAGCCCTGGGAAGGGCAGTTTCTCCCTGCCAGTGAGATTTTTGAGATCTCAAAACATTATAAGATACAGACAATAAAAAGCGTGGTTAATCCAAGACCCCCATCCAATCTTCAGGTTTGAGTCTGTCTGTATACTAATATAGAGACTGTTGAATAAAGACAGATCAGGTACCCTAGAGGCTAAGGACCTGTTACAAGTTAGTATTGTGATTCTTTCTCTTAGATTTCACTGAAGGACCAGCAGGCATTCATTGGGATAAATGGATTATGGAAAGGAAACTACCCAAACATCTTGGGGGTTATTGGACATAAAGTCCAATAGGTTAATAAAGTCAACACTAATTACTGGAGACCTACAAAACCATTGTCAGAATAGGGCTTACAGGGGGATGGAAAACACACAGAATTTCTACCCTAGGTCTTCTCTACTGTAGGCTCATTGGAGACCTTAAATACATTTCGTGGTTATGTCCCATTACGAGAATGTATCTGTAATACACACATCACTTGGCAGAATCCATATAATGGCCTTTTGCCTTAGAGTACCGACGAATGTGGTAGGAAGAGGCCAGTGGAAGTCCTTCTACCTGTCTCTCCCTGCCAAAATAGCAAACCAGGAGCAACGCCCCGCTGCTGGGGGAAGTCCCAAAGTGAAAGGTCACCATCGAAACTCTGAAAGATGCGGGGATGGTGATCGTACGACATACTCATCTAACTCACTGGTTGGGCTTATGCTGAAGCTGGTTTGCTTCTAACAGAAGACTCTGTTGCAGCTTTTCTGCTCCAAATGCGCTCTCTCATCTAATACAATCGATCAATACATCTTCTAATTAAAAGTATGCAACTATTAACACAGTGGACTCCTTTTTTTTTCTAGGCGGAGGCAAACTTTTTAAGGAAGGATTCTATAGTCTATATTTTAGGTGTGTGGAGCCATAGGACTCTGACACTATAGTGCAAAAGTAGCTGTAGACAATAAAGAAATGGACAGAGCCATGTTCTAGTAAAAACTTTATCTACAAATACAGATAGCCAGCCCCTAGGCCGTTTGCCAACTATTTCTCCATCTTAACAACCAGAAAATACCCCCAATAATTTGCTTTAACCAGGATAGGACAACGGTACATCTTTACCAGTGACACTGGGCCAAGGGGTGTTCCAGCAATAGATACACGCTGGGTCTGAAACAAGTCTCTTCCAAGAGAATTTTGGCTCTAAGATTTCATGACTCTTATGCAAATACTCTCACCCCTTTTTCATCATATTCCAAGGGTACAGAAAGAAACACTGCAACACCTCACAGAGTCTCAAACTCCCACCCAGGCTAAAAAATCCAGTTAGACACTTCTTTCAGGATATTGGGTGAAATTCGCATTGCATCCATATAACTAAAGGGTTCCGTTTCAGTGACTTTCCCAAGCAAAAAATGAATCCGACATAAGTTGACTCCGTCAATTCTCCACCAGAAACAAACTTCCAGCAGCCTATCTCCCTCCAAGGAAAATAAGAAAGTTCTGCATCTTCTGGCACTGTGCCACACCTACAATTCTTTTTGTGTGCTTTTCATTAGTGTAAAGACAGATCGTAGTCATTCCATCTGGTACTTCCTCAGAGGACATCAGGTACGCTATCTGATTAGCAGACCTTCAGATTCAGGCTTGAGAGGGGGTGGAGTTTTGTTTTATTTAGTGATACACTTCTAAGGCTCAGATATGAGAGCTTTGCTGTGTAAAGGAATGCCCAGGCAAACCCCACCTTCCTAATAACTAGTGAAATGTCCTAGTGAAATCTGAGCCCTCCCCCACAGAGACATGCCACGGGTTCTGAGTAACAATGTGGCGAGCCTATTAGTCCCTGTAAAACTGCTAATGTGCTCCATTTAAACAGGCACGTTGGATTTCAGACCGGTGCAAGGATGGAAAGCAGGGCTGACAGCAGCTCCGTCAATCATTTTTCTAGGCTGTGCCCTGAGGCTGTTTAGCATTATCACTTATTCACTGTTCAAAATAGACACTTTATAATAATAACTCAGAAGCCAACATGGCCACAAAGGGGAGGAAACTGACCCTTGAGGTCTGGGGGAACTTTGTGGTCGGATATATATATTTAAGCCGATGCCGTTTGAATACATCTCATCGCTCCCTGTGATTGACCCTTAGACTGTCGCATGAACGTGACAAATGTATGTGGAAATGTATGGCCCGTTTTGCCTTTAAACCCTTCTCTTGAAACTCACGTGCTTAAATACCTAGGAGAGATTTCCCTGATTCAGGAGCTCAAGGGCTATAGCTTAACTGGCTTAGCTCTTGATCTGGATTCCTTGCTCCTAATTAAGTTTGTTGAATGCTGGATCCGTGCCTAAGAAAAAGTGTTGTGTCAACCCAGTGGATTTTTCTCTTAGGCCAGTTTTTGGCAAGATGCAGTAAATTAGTTAGAGAGAGGATGCTGAAGATGACAATGATTTGGACTTGATTTATATATAAGCTGGCCTGGGAAATCTGAGCATTTCGGTCATTGTTATGACTGCCATAAATCAACAGGGATGAGTAGACTGTGCTGGGATCCATCTTGCTCGTTAAAACCGCCAGGCCGTAGTCTAGCGTTCGGTGAGTTTAAACTGGAGGTCAGATACGAATTATTTTAAAAAATCTTTTTATCGTTTATAACTTAAATTACTGTATTATATTAGCTTTGGGTGTGCAACGTAGTGATTTGGTATTTTTATACCTTATGAAATGGTGATGACCTTGATAGGTCTAGTTACCATCTGTCACTATACAAAGTTAGTATGATAATGTTGACCATATTCCCTATGCTGTACATCACGCCCCTGTGACTTAACTTACTTCATAACTGGAAGCTTGTACCTCTTAATACCCTTCCCCCATTTTGCCCTTCCCCGCCCCCCCCCCCACCTCTTCTCTGGCAACTACCAGTTTGTTCTCTGTATCTATCAGTCTGTTTCTGTTTTCTTTTGTTTTTAATTCCACATGTAAGTGAAATCATACGGTGTTTGTCTCTCTCTGACTTCTCTTGCTTAGCATAATTGCTTTTGAAGGCAGACTACTTAACAACATAAACCGCAACTAGACCACGGAAACTCAAGTATGATTGTCTAAAGATAACTTCTCATTCATTGACCAAGGTAGGGCAAAGGGGAAATGCAATGGAAGAAAAATAGAGAGAAATCTTTTTTAGATACCTGCTTCAGAGCCAAGGACTCTTTCCTGATTTCTCTCAATGCCGGTACTAGAAATTCAAGTGCACAAAATTCGGGGAAATCCCACTGGCATCACTAGGCATTCCACCTTGATCAATCTATGTGAACTGTAAGACTAAAATAGGAATTCGGGGGTTTTACGTATAAAACTCAGCTGTTTGTTATCAGAAAAATTATTTGTTAATGGATCAGACAAGGATTTATGGTATCTATTATCTGTGAAATATGCTTTAAATTGCCTTCTGTTTACATTTGAATAGGACATGTTTTACCTTTTTCAGTGGATTTTGTTTCCATCAGTTGGTTTCCTTTCTTACTCTGTGAAACTTGAACTTCAAAAAAATTGAAAGACGCTCTTTTGAAGACTGAATATTTTTCAAATTAAACCTATGAATTATTTTCAGAAAGAGGAAATTTGCTTTTAAAGTCCAAATGAAATAAACATGTTTAAACATCCAGAGGTCTAAAGCACAGTCTTATTCAATGACAGTCTGACATGCAATTAGATAAATAGTCAACCGCTTTTGGCTGGGGGTGTTGAGAAGCTGTGGGTGAGGGGCTTCTAGGGGGTGTGAGGGTTTCTGCTTGGCTTCCCCAAGCCTTGCACTGTTTCCTCTCAGACTTCTTATTGTGTCGGGAGTAGAACCATCGATGGACGAGGAAGAGAGCAGGCTTGGAACCTTGCACTGAACAGCTATCTGGAAGTGTGGTTGGGGGATTAGGGCTGTTGAGGGTGGGAGAGGATAGCAAGGTGAAAGAGTAGTGAAGCCATGTAAAGGGAGACGTCTCTGTCCCCAAATTCAGCCTGTTTGCGGGCCAGGGCCCTCAAACATCAGATATGCAGGCTTAGTGCTCCAATTAGGATTTAAATGATCACATGGCACGTTCAGAACACACAGACTCCATGGCCGTGTGATCCATGAGCACTGTGCACACAGGACTGTTGTGTGGCTGTTTGTCTGCCTCTGCATGAAGAGGTAGTTGGTTAGGGCTGCAAAACTCAACCTAGGAACAATTCATCCTTGAGTGTCTTCACAGACCAGAATACTATGGCTCAGAAAAATGGCACCCCTCAACCTGACCAAGGGGGATGGAGAGGACTATTTGGGGAGCCCAAGTTCCTAGCTCATCCTAGAGAAGGATGGCCAGGGGGCAGGGGAGTATGGGCTAGCTCAGGTTGTCTGTTGTCCCTGGATTAGTCAAGACCCTTCCTCTCCATGAACCTGTTTCCCTCTCTGCAAGTCGTTGATGATGTTGGGGCTTTCCAGGAGTTTATCGTTCCAAGAGGCTGGAGGAAGCAGTCTCAGAAAAGGCTTTGGGTGAGGATCGAGAAAGCCAGAACTGGGTTCAAATCACCTGGCATTCTGTGTCCACACCCAACCCCAGATCTCTCTCTCCCTGCTTCTGAAATGCTTTCAAGGCAAACAGACCCAGTGAGGTGCAGAGAGATGTGCACTTTCCTGTAGCATGTGATTGGGGTTCTAGACCATCCCTAATACTTGTGAGGCACCAGGCAAGAGTGAAAATAGCAGCCCAGTAACCAATTGCCTGCATAGTGATCACATAAATATCAAGCTACTAACCTTTAAGTAAAAGACTGAAAATAAAACGGGTCAGGAAAAGATCTGACTGTGCTCTGCCTCACTGTGCTGTGCTCCTGCCTTTTGTATCTGCAGTTTGTATATAACAGCATCTCCACCCTGATTGCAAATAAGAATGAACTGGGACCACTTATGAAAAATACTGTTGCCTGGACCCCAATACAGAACAAACACAAATATTGTGGGTGGAGTTTATGGAAGGCAAGAGTGATGACGTTTGTTTGATCCACAAAAGAAGGGATTTATTCTGTTGAAACCCTTTTGGCTCTCCATAAAATTTCATAACACTGTTCCAAAGTTTGATTTGTTCATATACTTCTCCCAGTAGCTAAATCGTTCTGTGATTTCTGGACCACTTTTGTACTTAAACCCTCGTAACTTTTTGGGAAGAATATATTTTATAATTTTTCTGCCAAAATTCACTGCATTTACTTAATATCAAGCCACTCTTAAGTCACTTAATACTGCTTTTTTCGCTCCCATGTTATTTCCCATTCTGCCCTAAAATGCATCCTTCATTCCTGTCTTGGCCAAGCTCCCCCTTATAAAACTATTAGTCAATAAGATCAATTCATTTATCTAGTCATTTATTGAAAAGATATTTATATTGGGTCCTGCCCATGTTCATCATGGTCTCTGAGGGTGGTTTTGAATGCTTGGTACACATATACGTTCAGTTCACACTTGTAGCCTTGGATGCTAGCCCACCAACTGCTATCTACAGGAAAATGTCTGATATTTTCAGCCCAGAGTTGTAGGGATGGTGTTTTGGCAAAAGAAAAGAGCAGAGAAGTATTGTTCATCTGGATTCTTCTATGTTTTGGGTTAATAAAAGTTAATTTTCTAACTTCCATTCCCCTCTTAATTTCTAAGAATCAGAGGAACAATTTGTCATGGACTCATGCAGATTAATAAACGAGAGTCCAGTTTTTGGAATGGCAGCCTTCTGGTCCTTTGGAAACCACAGAAACGACTCACTCAAAAGAAATGGTTGTGGTCACGAAAGTCAGGACCGGTCTGTGAACTCCCTTTCCCATTTCAGCACTCCATTCTGAGATCCTCTCTTGATTGTGCTCGATGGGATGGGTCCTGGGCTTTCAATGATCGTACAATTAGATCGAGAAGCAGCAGGGGACCCTGGGTGGCTCAAATGGTTAAGGGTGCCACTGTTGATATCGGCTCAGGTTGTGATCTTGCGGTCATGAGATCGAGCCCCGTGTTGGGCTCTGTGCTGAGCGTGGAGCCTGCTTGGGATTCTCTCTCTCCCTCTCTTTACTCTTCCCCAACTTGTGTGTGTGTGCACGTGCATGCACACCCTCTCTCAAAATAAATAAACTTTAAAAGCAAACAAACAAAAAGGAAGCAGCAGGAGCTTGGACACAGAACCTTCCAAAGCCACTAGATGTTGGGACCCAGCTTTGCTGAGGCATAGTACTCTCATTGGAACAGATATTTTTATGGTTAAAGGCAATAAACCTTTTTTTTTTTACTTAAGTGGCAGTTTGTTGGCATTGTTTCTTCTGATTTCCGCCAATTCATAAGAAGAAAAGCAAACCCACCTGGGTCTGGAGAGGAGAGGCTTTGCTATCTGCTCAGATTGAGACTGAGAAACTTGGAAAGTACATAGAGCTTTGGAACTGAGTGCAACACTTCCTCCCATGAATACAATATTAACGACTGATGATGCAAGGTGGTAAGACATAGTTCCCAGCCGGTGGAGAGCTTAGTGTTGAGTGGCTGAAAAAAAAACCCAAAATTATTATCTGATCATCTCAGGACATGGGAATGGAGAAAATGAGTTGCACGGAGTACTTAGAGATCAGAGAAGTGGGTACTTAGTCTGTTGTGAGTCTTCAGGATGAAGTGTCTAGGGTAAGTGGTGGGGGCAGGGCAAGAGGAAGGGTGCTCATTGCTACTGTGTGCTTCTTGTTGTTTCTGGGGCCTCTGAGCCACAGAACAAGGCAATATATGTGCGTATGTACCCTCGTCTACGAACGTTCCTATATGTCAATATTTGTTTCTATATTAAACCAAACAGGAGCTCATACTTCTGTCTCTAGCTCTGGTAGATTGCCACATGGATCCCTCTAATCTTGTCTGTCTGTAACATCCCCACTCCAACAGTGAGAAATCTGGCTCCCCCCCATCTGCCAATCATTTACTTAATTGTTCGATTCCAGCGTGCATGCACAGTACTTTCAGGATTGTTAACTCAGACCCTCATGGGAAACAGCTTTGCTAAAGCACAGCACTCACGTGAAGTTCCTTCTGCCCTTCATCTTACAGACCCCACTAGTTTCCAAAGTGACTTAGGTCAGCACCTTTTCTCCCCACCCCTTTTAGTGAAGTTGTTTCATACATTTTTAATTCAGTTATTTTGTCATGTTCTGTGTTCCATCCTCATATCCTTCGATCCCCTAAATGATTTGTTTACATGTTTCTATATTAAGGTTCCCACTTTATACTGTAAAGTTCTATGGACTTAAACAAATGTCTAGTGTCATGTATCTCTTGCTCCAGTAGCCTATGGAATAGTTTTCCTACCCTAAAATATCTTTGTATTTTACCAATTCTGCAACTCTTTTCCCCTTCCCCTCTAGGAAACCTGGCAGTCATGGATCTGGTTCCTGGCTCACCAGTTTTGTCTTTTCCAGAATGACCTAGAGATGGAATTGTACAATGTGTAGTATTTTCAGACTGTCTCCTTTCACCTATCAATGTGCATTTAAGATTCATCTGTGTCTTTGCATGGCTCAATATCTTATTGCTTTTGATTGAATAGTAGTTCATTGTATGAATGTGCCAGTTCGTTTATCCATTCCTTATTGAAGGACATGTTGGTTGTCTCCAGTTTGGGGAAAGTACGAATAATGCTCCTATAAATATTTACATGGTGGCTTTCGTGTGGATCTGAGTCTTCAAGTCAGTTGAGTAAATACCTAGCAATGTGATGGCTGAATTTTATGTTTAAATTATGTTTATCTTTGAAAGAAACTGCCAGACTGTCTTCCAAAGCAGCTGTACCATTTTGCATTCCCAACAGCAGTGAGTGAGAGTTCCTGTTGCTCTGCATCTTTGTCAGCAATTGATACTATAAGCTTTTTGGATTTTGGTCATTTTAATATGTGTATAGTAGTATCTCGTTGCTTGAGGTTGTAATTTTCTGATTACAAATGATGTTGAGCATCTCTTCATATGCTTTATTGGCCACCTGTATGTCTTATTTCATGAAATGCCTGTTCAGATCCTTTGCCCATTTTAGCTGCATTGTTTGTTTTCTTGATGTTGAGTTTGCAAAGTTCTTTGATTATTTTGGATATGAGTTCTTATCAGTGACATGTTTGCAAATATTTTCTTACAGTCTGTGGCTTATGCTTTCATTCTTTAAACCATGTCTTTCCTGGAGTAACAGTTTTTAATTTTAGCAAAATCTACTCTTTTTTTTTTCTCTACGAATTGTGCGTTTGGTGCTGCATATAAAAATTCAGCATCAGATCCAAGGTCATATATACTTTTTTTCCCATCTTTTGTACTAGAAGTTTTACAGTTTTGCATTTGGCATTTAGATCTGTGATCTAGGTTGAGTTAATCTCGTGAAATATGTAGAGTCTGTCTCAGTTCACAGTTCGGTCTCACATAGGTACTTTTGATGTTAACTCCAAACATGTAAGCCACCCTCTGGCTTTGAAATCTTAAACATGTACTTCATTTATCAAAGCACATGGCCAGAAGTGCATCATGAAAGATATTTTCATAAATGCTATAATTATGTTGGAACTTTCATAATTATATTTTTTGGTGATTTTCTAACAGCAAATTATCAGTGTTAATAGTATTAATAGTGTTAATTCGCTAAGTGCCACCATTAAAAATATTCTACAGTTTTGTGACCTATTCTGGAGTTAAAAAAAATTTCCTAATATGACAGAAACTTAAAAAAAATAGAAACGGGTGTCTCTTGACCACTAAGAGAAGGTGTGGTATAAGAGGCTATCTCCGATGTTAAGAACTGGCCACCTTGGTTGGGTTTTAAGTGATAAGTGACAAAAATCCCTTTGAATCTTTGCCGCATTAGGATTTGGCATGACAAACAGTTTCTCAGATGCCACTTGGAAAAATAAATAAAATCTGGGCTTAACATGTTTCTACTCCCTAGGAAAAATGAGGCATTTATGCTTTGTTGTTTTAACACAGTTGTGTTCATTCCTTTTCTCTAACATACTGGACTCATTTTCTAGCAACATGGTTAGCCAAGCAATGAAGACTATTAATTTACCACCACTAGAAAAGAGAGAGGATGCTGTGTGTATGCCAAAGAAATGGTAGCTACAAACCACATTGTTGAGGACTTGGTTTCTGCATTTCTGACTTCAAAGACCTCAAGAACAGATGAAAGGATGGGATGAGAAAGCGTAGTCTGTGGTTCACAGAGAAAGAAGTTAACTCATTGCTGTGCACCATCAAATCCTTTACCCTAGACTTCTCTCTTCCTTTTCCCTTCGTATTTTCCTTTTCATTTTTATAGAAATAAAACGCTGAGAAATATTAGAACATAAATAAGTACATATGGGTAGAAGAAGTCTTGTGTCCATCCAATTTTTTGAAATCCTCTGGGTTTTATGATAAAAATACACACTGATCTATCATCAAAAACATTTTTGACTGTCAGCCTCCAATTGATTGGTCTTCAATCAATTTGGTGTAAACAAATAAAGAAAACCTTCTGATTTGCAAAATAAAGTTTTACTTCCGTCACTGGGGTCATACTCTTTCCCAACTTGCAATTCCCATATTGTGAATTGTTCTTTTGTTTATTGTGCCTGAGGGTTTTTTTCTTTTCCTTTTTTTTTTTAAAGTTTATTTATTTTTGAGAGAGAGAGAGTGAGCAGGGGAGGGGAAGAGAGAGAGGGAAAGAGAGAGAACCCCTCTACACTGCCAACGTAGAGCCCGACACAGGGCTCAAACTCACGAACTGTGAGATCATGACCTGAGCCAAAACCAAGAGTCAGACGCTCAACTAACTGGACCACCCAGGCATCCCTCTGCTTTCCTTTTTTTTTTTTTTTTAAATCAAGGTGGTATAATTTACCTACAACGAAATACACAGATCTTAAGCAAACTGTGTCATGAGTTTGACAAATATATACACCTGTGTAACTCACAACCGTGTCAACTTCTGGGATATCACCCCAAAGTTCCTTTGTATCCTTCCCTGTCAATCCCCGCACCTTGTACCAGGCACCCATTGCTCTGATATTTACCACCTTTGATTAGTTTTGCCTCTTTAAGAACTTTTAATAATTGGAAGTATACAGTAAGAACTCTTCTATGTCTGGATCGTTTTGCTCAGCATAATGCTTTTGAGATTCAGCCATGTGGTAGCACCTATCAAGAGTTCATTCTTTTATTGTTGAACAAAATTCCATTGTTATGATAAACTACAATTTATTTATCTATACTCCCGTTACTGAGTATTTGCATTGTTTCCAGTTGAAGAAAACTACTATGAAAATTCTTATACATATCTTTGGTGGTCATATGTATACAATTCTTTTCAATATACCCAGTGGAAATGCTGGGTCTTAAAAGTAGATGTTATATGCAACTTTATTTTTTACTTATTTTTTTTGAATGTTTATTTTCGTGAAAGAGAGAGAAAGAGAGACAGAGTGTGAGTGGGGGAGGGGCAGAGAGCAAGGGAGACACAGAGTCTGAAGCAGGCTCCAGGCTCTGCACTGTGAGGACAAAGCCCAATGAGGGGCTTGAATCCACAGACCTGTGAGATCATGACCTGAACCAAAGTCGGACACTTAACTGACAGAGCCACCTAGGCACCCTGTGTTATATGCGACTTTCAAAAATCACTCACACATTTCTAAAGTGGGTGTGCAATGTGGCTTCCCAACAGAAATGTATGAAAGTTTCAACTATTCAACATCCTTATTTGGCAGTGGTGTTTTAAATTTTAACAATTCTGGTGGGTATGTAGTGGTATCTCATTATGGATTTCCTTTCCTCATTTACCTGAGGGCTTATGATGTTGAACATTTTTTTCTGTATCTATTAACCATTTGTGGATTTTCCTTTTGAAGAATCTGTCTTTTGCCCACTCAAAAAAAAAAAGGGCTTTCTTGTTGTTATTGAGTTATGAGTTCTTTATAAAATATATATACATAAACCCTTTGTCATATATGAATATATATATACATACAGAGATATATACATATATATGTATAGATATATACATATATATGTGTATATATATATATATTTTTTCTTCCAAACTATTGTTTGTCTGATAATTTCCTTGATGGTGTCTTTTGAAGAGCAAAGTATCTTAATTTTGATGAATCCAATTTATCAGTTTTTCCTATAATTAAGACATGTATGTATCCTGAAATTTCTTTCCCTATCCCAAGCTTGAAAAAATATTCTCCACTTATTTCTTTTCTAGTTTTAGCTTTCACCCTGCCTCACAAATCCCAGCTACCCTAAAGCAGCCTTGAAGTTTTGTTTTCTGTGCATCATGACACTTCTCTTTATTTGGTCTTTATTTCTCTGTGCTATGATTCATTCAAAAAGTGACACCAAGGGGCGCCTGGGTGGCTCAGTCCGTTACGCGTCTGACTTCGGCTCAGGTCATGATCTCGCGATTCCTGAGTTCGAGTCCTGCTTCCGGCTCTGTGATGACGGCTGGGAGCCTGGAGCCTGCTTGGGATTCTGTGTCTCCCTCTCTCTCTGCCCCTCCCCCGCTCACACTCTGTCTCTCTCAAGAATCAATGAACATTAAAAAAAAATCTAAAAAGTGGCACCAAATTGAAAGCTAGGGAGAATGTGAAATTGACCTCGTGCATTCACCTCTTCCAAGATGTCTGGTGTCTTGAGTCCAAATCATTCGCTCCACATTGTTTCCTCGTGAGGATAAATCTAATACCTATATTTCTGTTATGGCTGGAAGCAGAAGCCAGTCTTTTATTTTAAAAACACTTTTCAACTTGGGTACTTGTCTTCCTATACTTCGCGTTAATTTTGATATTCTTAACTGTGCTGCATTTTTGTATCTTCATGGTTTCCCTTCTGCCCATGGCAGGGGGACAGAGATGGCAGCACACAGCACTAGAGTGGCTCACTAACACACACGTACCGAAAGCGCTCAGTGCTCCCTCCATGTTGTTAATGTTTTCCCTTCTCAGTGCAAGAGGAATTGCTAGAACTTGGATTTCTATTAGAACCCCAAGTGAGAGGTGAAAGTGCCGGCCAAGAATATCAACTTGGCACACATTAGCATATCCCTTGGGGGACTGGAGTCACTTGTCCTTATTACTGCCGGCTGACAATATTATTGTGGAGATCGTAGAGTCAGCTTTGTTCCTCTGGCAGCTCCCACATTGACATCCTTACCCCATTCACTGAGGGTTGAAATACTCTGCACTGGTTACCAAAGCCTGCACAGTTAAAGGCAGGATTTAGAACCCTGGGAAAGGTAATGCGTTGAATGGGAGTCTCCCTGAGGTACAGAACCCCCTGATAATTTTATGGGGGCATGTCGCTGTGGAAAGGATGGCCATGGGCTGCGTGTATGTTAGGGAAGTGGTGAGAGGAAAAAGGCAGAAAGTAAAGGAAGAGGTGTTGTGCTCAGCCAGGATAACCTTTGAGGATGTCACAGACTGGCTCCCTAGGGTTTGTTTTCTCAGTGGCAAAGGAAAGAGGAGAAATAATTTGACAAACAATCATTCCTATTACCCACTTATTTTGGGGGGATACACTCAGAGACAACTGAACAAGAGACAACTGAACAAGAGAGTATCTTCTCTACTTCCAGTGCTCTCATTTGGATAACATAGATTAGAAAAAGAGAGCATTACCAAAGGAACTGATGCTCTGACTTCCTGCACCAGATAGCGACAGTCCTGGGTCTCCTAAGATCCACAACTCTGTTAAGTCTTCTGTCTGGAGTCTCTTTAAAAACTGTAAATGACCTCCAGCAAGTCAGCAGCCATGACTTTCAGAGTTAAACAGTGTGTAGCCTGATTTAACCTATAGAGATAAAACATTTATTAATATTGTTAATGGTAGAAAAATAGCCTTATCTTATTTTATTTATTTACCTATAATAGATCTTTATATTTATTGAGTTGCTTCCTCCTTGGTGGTATCTTTTTACCCTCCAACCCTTTCTTCTTCAAACTAGACCTCAAAGCATCTTACCATGGGTACAGTTTGTTACAAGCAGAAGGAGAAAACAAAATAGTTAATTTCTTGGTTTTTGAGGTTCAAAAACTTGATCTGATTCTTAAGACCTGGGTGTTGGAGCCATGAAATCTAAGCCCTGAATGACCCTTAGAAAAATTTTTTCTTTCCAGTGAAATTCACTTACTCTCTCTATCCCCAAACTTCCAATAGAAGATAAAGATTATCAAAGATAGGGATGGAGAAATGTCAGAGAAAGGATAATGAAAGTTAGATGCCCCATGTTCTGCCCCCACCCTGGCAGGTTCCTGATGAGTTGGAGACGGTAGGGATCTGAGAACGGAGAGGACCTATGCGATCTTCTTTGTAGATAGTTTACAATTTCTTTTTTTAAAAAACTATTTTAATGTTTATTTATTTTTGAGAGAGAGACAGAGACAGAGCATGAGTAGGGGAGGGGCAGAGAGAGAGGGAGACACAGAATCCGAAGCAGGTTCCAGGCTCTGAGCTGCCAATACAGAGCCCAACGTGGGGCTAGAACGTAGGAACCATAAGATCATGACCTGAGCCAAAGTCAGACACTTAACTGAGGGAGCCACCTAGGGGCCCCTAGGTTATAATTTCTTAAAATGGCAAATATCAACATATAATTTTCTCCAAGTTAAAAACATAACTCTAGTAGAAATATATAGTGAGCATGTGACAAAAATGAATTTAATTCATTAATAAAGGAACCAGTTGGATGGTAAAGTTCGTTGCATGGAGAGTATAAGAAACTGACCTGTCAGTGAATAATGCATTCTTATAGGGCAACACTATCCTAAGTTTTGGGATTATCTGTTCTATTGAATGGAAATAATTTAAATAATTTAAACTTTATTGGACAAAGATAATGTGCAACTTACCAATTTCCTGTAAGACTCAGGACCTTCATTAATAGTAAGTAGTAAGCCGAAGTTGCTTCTCTTTTGATGATGAATTCTCAACTGAGAGGTGGTATTGCACCTTGGAATGAAAATTCATTCTTGGTGGTCAAAAAAAAAATCTTCGGTATTACAAGTGTACGTGGCCCTCCAAAGTTCAATCTTCTTCTTGATTATTTATTTTCTCTTATTAAGGGTAAATTATACCAATTAGTCAACCAGTTCATTATTAATTAAATTAATTATCCTATATTAATTAATTAAAATTAAACTGGAATGTAAGTACTTTTTTTTCTTGGGGAAAGGGATAATGAAAAAGAGTTGAGAAACACTATCCTAGATAGAGGATCAGATGACCTTATAAGAGGGCTTGTTCGATGATACTCCACAATTAATTTTAAAGAGCACTAAACCATGTTTTCATCTTATTTTCAAGTTGTGGATAATTTTTCTTAAACTACTCTTAGTGGTTTAAGAGCCGTAGACTAGAAATATCTCTGTGGGACATCTAGACAGAATGGGTCAGGAGCAGCTAGCTTCAGAATCCCTGGAAAGCTGTGAGAACAGAACTATATCTTCTGGGAGATCCAAGTCCCCAGGATTCAGCTGGTAGTCAGCCCTGGGGGAGATCAGAAGCCGGAAGTGAGGGGTATAGTGACAGCAGCTACCCACAGCCCAACAGGTGCCGGAGGAGACAGGCCATGTTGACTACCAGCCACACACAGTGCCCCAGCATTCTCAACATCCTGTTGAACTGTACCTGCACCCATAGGGGTAGGGACAGAACTGGCTCTGAGTTGAATCAGATTGTGTTTCCGCTAGTCAACACAACGGGGACTCAAAATAGAAAGAAAGCTCAGGTGAAGGAAAATACAATACACCACATGTCTTATACTCCCACTTGTATGGCATGAGATTTTGCTAAATATATGTGCTTGTGAGGAAAACGCACCCAGTAATGTGGTGGAGACAGAGTGCCAGATTCCTCTACACTTCTTGAGAACTCAAAATAGCCATTGAGTGGAGCCATAGAAAAGCATGCCCTGGGGCTAGGTGAGATTTTCCTGTAGTAATTCTCACACGTGCTATGCTATGGGTACATAGGGCTTGCTAATTTCTTCAATCAAAAGCCAAAGATTCCAGTATTGAATTAGTAGAAATGGTGGCCTTTCTCCAGAAAGTTCTGCTGGTTGCTCTTTCCTTTTGCTCATCTTGGTGTTTTTCTTCCAGGTAGTAAAAATCCAGTTGGAATTTAAGCGCTCAGCGTTTTCCTTCCTGAGCTGCCTGAATCTCAGAATAAGAGCCTTGAGCACTGTGAAGTGAAGCTCCCATGAATAATTCTGGCAAAATTTTACTGCCAAATAAGACAGTCAACCAACTCTGCGTAGACAAGAATGATGGCCCACAGCCTGTGTCAGCCACTGCTGCCCTTGGTCTCTTGCCCCCAGGAAGTTCCATTGGAACCTTTGTAGTGTCAAAGTATAATTTCCAGAAAGGTGAAAACCTAACTCTCATAGAAATGTAGAATGAGCTTGTGTCAAAGATTTCTTCAACTCGTTAATGAGGAAGACAGTAAGATGGTAGAGCTGGCTCACAGAGGATTTGAGGAACTGAGTATTTATTTACAAACATTTTAAAAAAATGTTAGAATAAATTGCTAGGTTGGATATGCATTAATGCCCTACAGGGCAAATAAAACCAAAAATTCTGGGTTATTTTATGTGCTAGACAGAAATCATTAGTGTTTCTCCTGGACAGAAATCTCTATCAGAGGATAGAATTCATGGACGGCAAAGTCAAACACAGGCATGTTCTCCTAGATAATTGAATAATCTTTTCGCAGGCTTATTAAGGCATGCCCTAGTATGACATTGAAAAGACATGACTTCTCTTTGCCTTATCTTTCACGTTTTGGCTAATGTATCTGAATAGTAGCTCTTTGAAATACTGGTGATGGTGTCTGGAACTTATCTCTGAGCTGCAAACACTGTTAAATAAGTGCTTCTGGACATGAATACACACACACACACACACACACACACCATAATTATATATATTACATATATATACCATACCATATATATGCTATAATTAGAGATATAGCATACATATATACCATAATTGAACAAAACAAACAGCATGTTGCAGGAAGGCTCTGGCTTAGAAAGGAGGAGACCAAGTGGGAAGTATAGGGAATTCATGGCATTTTGTGTCATTGAACTTCATATTATTTACTTTGGGCTCAAAAAGAATTTTGGCTCAGATCAGGTTGAAAAAGGAAAACAGAACGAAGAAACACGTTGCTTGAATTCTGGTTCAGCCGCTGACTAAACATACCACTTGGGCAAAGTCACATCAGATTGCTGTAGGTGGCAGCTGTCTCCAAAGATGGTCCCCAGTGAACTCTGCCTCTACTTAACATCTTTGTGCAGTCCCCTCCCAGTGTGACCAGGAATGGTGCTGTGGCGCCCTTTTAACCAATAGAATGTGGGAGAAGTGATACTACCTAAGCTGCGCTAGATGGCCAGGCAGCTTCTGCTTCTGTGGTCTTGGAAGCCAGTCTGGATGCAAGAAGTCTGAGTGTCCTGCTGGGGAGAGAAGCCACGCAAAGGGAGTCGGAGGGCCAGGCGCCGCACGAAGAAGAGTGAGGCGTCACTGAGGAGCTTTTAGGTAATGGGCACGAGACGGACGATACCAGATTGGAAGCTCCAGCCCACTCGAGCTTCAGAAGACACCAGACTCGCTCATCACATGACGGCAACCGCGTGAGAGACCCCGAGTAAGTAGAGCAGAAGTGTCCCGCTGAGTCCCTCAAGCCATAGTATCGTGAGAGATATTAAATTGCTGTAATTCATTAAGTTTTCGGTTGTCTTGTTATATAGTGATAGATTACCAAGGCACTATTCCCTACAAGGACTTGTAACATTCCCTTTCAACTTGACTCTTTCTTAATTCTTCCTCCAATGGACAAGGGCACAGGGTGTCTACCCCCCTGACAACAGGCACTCAATGTTCATTTGAGTAATGGAAGTATTTAGTTAAACCTGGGGGAAGTGGTAACACTAGTCTGCGGAAAACGAAATGAGGAGTTTTAGTAAGTTTCTCTTTGCCCAGAAGGAAAATTGCAGCCCAGCTATATTTACCACGTGTGCGAAATACCATATTATGTTCTCACGTTTCCTGATTTGAACTTTTTGTTTCATTCAGGCTTTTGTTCAAATACCATCTCCTCACAGAGCTCTTCCATCATCCTATCTGAGGTAGCACCCGCCACTTTGTATGCCCTTATTGTGTTTTATTTTGCTCCCTAGCTGTTCTCTACCTGACATTACACAACCCTTTATTTTTTGTTGTTTGTCTCTCCCTAGAGTGTTAGCTTCCTTGGGGACAAGGACTTGGCCTTCCCTGCTCCTGTGATGTCTCCAGCCCCTGGGACATTGGTGGGAACATATCTGCCAGTCAAGGAATGTTTGTTGAATTGAGTAAAGTAAATGTCTACTATTTCCCAACTTGGAAAAGAAAGACTGGAATATGAAGGAGCTTGGGGGTCCCAAGTGGAAAATATTTTCCTTCGATGTCCCAAAGGAAAAGGCTTTGTGCCGGTATTTGACTGCAGTAACTGAGGCACTGGGAGAGAAAATTCTTTCTTTTTTCTCCTGCTCAGAACAAATACAACAGAGAAGAAATGCCCGGATGCTATGGAAATGCAGAGGATTTGGGGACAAACTTCTATGGTGGTGCTAAATGCCTTACAAACAAGCAAACAAAAAGCCATTAAAGAATTTGTAAGATGTTATTGCCAAGCAAAGACAGACTGTGTGAGAGGCACACAAGAGTGAAGTTGAGGCTCATGAGAAAAGTAGGGTTTGGGGGGAAAAGTAAGTTTAATTGTAATGATGGAAATTTGTGGTATATCTTCTTAAAAGGAGCTATGGATGCACAGTTTTTTTTTTTAATTTTTTTTAACATTTTATTTATTTTTGAGACAGAGAGAGACAGAGCATGAATGGGGCAGGGACAGAGAGAGAGGGAGACACAGAATCGGAAGCAGGCTCCAGGTTCTGAGCCATCAGCCCAGAGCCCAACGCGGGGCTCGAACTCACAGAACGCGAGATTGTGACCTGAGCTGAAGTCGGAGGCTTAACCGACTGAGCCACCCAGGCGCCCCTGGATGCACAGTTTCTTGAGTTATTGTAAGGTTGTATGAATCGCTGGAGAATATGCCTTTGAGGAGAATTCTGAGCAATGCTTCGTGAGAAAAGGGACACCCCGGAGGACCAGATAGGTCTTTTGCATGTCTGTGTGGATGGTTTTATGGCCCCAGAACTGGGAGTGCAGAGCAAATCTGAAAAAGGAAGAGTCATTTGAGATTTACGATAGCAACAAAAATATTTGTCTTCTAAGGAAACCTGGTTGGAAATCAAGGTTTACAGGATTTTAAACAGAAACATACTTTATTTTAAAAAATTACAATAATCTCACGATTGTTTTAAAATATTTGAGCCGACCCTAAAATAAACCATACTTCCGTAAATCTTGTCTGCAGAGTAATTTTTGAAACTAACTTTTGAAAATGTGTAATTCAACATACAATAAAACTAAGCTCTCTTTCCTCTGAATTATTTAAGACAATGAATTTTAGTATTTACTGGTGTTGTAAATACTGAAGGTTTTCAAGCTTCCCAATATGATATCAAGAAAGAAACATCAGTATCAAATGCACCCTAAGATGCAGTTCTTGGTTTTTCTTGGAAAATCCTCAGACATCTAACCTCAAGCTGTTTCTTTCTTTCTGTCCATTGCTTGTGCTGTGTTAGTGACTCAGTTTATGTTTTATGAGCCGTCTGCAGATCCCACAGTGCCCAGTTGTGTCTGTCTTTAGATTATTTTCTTGAAATCCAGGAGAGAGGCAAGAGAGGATTTCATCAGACCCTGAAACTCATACTATTTTGTATCACAAGGATCTAAGAAATGGGAATGGAAGATGAAAACACAAAGATCCTCTCTGCTCGGCTTTCAATGCTTTAAATATGAAAGTGGCTTCAGAAATCTTTCAGTCTCCATTCTGATAGCCAATTGCAAAGACAGAAATAATATCAGATTTTGGAAGAAAACTGTTTGAATGGTCTAACATTATAAATAAGAAATCTGAGTCTCACAGAGGTGAAGCAACTTGTCTAATGATCCAGAATTCATGGTAGAATTTGGACAAAGGAACAATGACTGATGTCCAGGTAATGCTTAGGAAAATATTTTGGTGCATGGAACTCTTGGGCAATCTTTATGTCATGGCCTTCCATGCTTCTGTAAGTTTGTTTTGCCTAACTGCAAAATGTTCTGTACAAAGAAACACTTAAGGATTCCAAACCAGTAGAATTTTTTGACCCTGAGTACAGATAATAGATATAAAGGAAACTCTATGTGTATGGAAACTAGTAAATGGATGTCTTTTCTATAGTCAATTTTATTATAGGATGGATGTCTGCACGTATTTTATAACAATAAAAAACTGTTCTCTGTCTTAATCACTATGTCATTTTTCTTCCTAAAGAAACCCCTTTTCATCTATTTCTTCTGGTACTTATACCCATATTTCCATACAGTATGGTCTTTTATAGAAATAGCAGTTAGGCTAATTCTTAGTAATTTTGGACATTATTTATTAACTTCCTGTTGGCATTGAGGGTTTAGCTCAGTCCAAATGTTACTTATGCCAGAACCTAGGATTTAATTTCTCAACCCCTGGCGAGTGGGGACTTGACATCAGATTTACTGATTTTGGGAAAATCACTGAATTTCTTGCGACCAAATGTGTGGCAGTTTCATATCTGTCCCACTGCTGTATGCACAGATTGGAGTTCTTTGCAGATATAAAGTCAGTTATGACCCAATCTTTTGAGTTATGTATTATTATTCTTGTTTTCCAATGTTCTATAAAGAGGCTTAATGAGGTAAGTCCAAGGTTATATAACATGTAACTGGCAAAGCCGGGATTTAAACTCAGATCTCTTTGATTCCCAAGACGAACCTTTTCTGAATGTGTCATACTATTCCTAAAAGAAAGCTTCTTTCAAAGAGAAACTTCTTTGGTTGGGTATCACTAGGTGCTGTGGCTGTTGCTACCTTCTTGCACGGGACACTTTGGGAAAGAGAATTCTGTAGGTTTTCAGGAGAAATATAGAGTCATCTTGATAATTCATTGCAAGAAGAGGCACGAGTGAAATAGAGAAGGGCACCTGGCATCTGGTGATGGGAAGAAGAGGCCAGGTTCCCAAATTGATTTCATGAGAGAAGAGGACAAAACTAGGTCCAGGAAGTAGCAGATCTGAACCGTTCCTGGACAGGTTGATTCTGAGAGATCCTTTGCATCCAGCTGGTTGGGGAAAACTTGGGCTACTAGGAGAGGTTTCTTCAACACAGGCTTGTATTGTATCTATAAGTGGCTTGTGTCTTCAGTACCAAGTATGAGAAGCACTACAGAGTCCTATGATATTGCTGAATGTAAATGGAAGAATGAAAGTGACTTTGACTCTTCCCTTCTTTCCTAGACTGTGGAGGAAGATGGCTCTTGCCCAAGAACTTGATTGCATTTTTTTTCTTTTGAGGTCAACAGCCATGTGAGTGAGTGTGAGCCAGAGCAGAACCCCCCAGCTAGGCCACTCCCAGTGCCCCACAGACTGTGAAGTAATAATGTTTATGGTTTTAACGTGGTAAGTTTTGGAATAATTTATTACAGAGCAATGGATAGAACACTCTGTATCAACTTTCCTCTGTATGTTTTTTTTAATTCTTTGATCACATGGGCTCTTGTTTCTAGACCCGCCCTTGGGCTAGTGGCATAATTTCCATCACTGAGCTTTAACATGGGCTGAATAGACTTCTGTGAATACTCTCTGAGATGTAACTACCATTTGCAAACTTACTCATGATTGCACTCTTTTTTTTTTAAAGTTTACTTATTTTGAGAGAGACAGCGTGCCTGCGCATTGGGGTGGGGGAAGGACAGAAAGAGAGAGGTAGAGAGAGAGAGAGAGAGAGAGGGAGAGAATCTCAAGACATAGGACTTGAATTTATGAACTGTGAAATCATGACGTGAACTGAAATCAAGAGCCAGATGCTTAACCCACTGAACCCCCCAGAACCCCCCATGATTGCATTCGTAAAGGCAGTGGTTTCAAAGTTTGGTAGCATCTTTTGTCAGCCAAGGAAATGACCCTTGTGAGGTGTCTCTTTCAGTGACAAGTTGTTTCCAGCACCAGCAGGTCTGAAAAGTATGTGGGTGTGGAGTGCTGAGTGGTGAAGGAGGGACCAACCCAAAATCCTGGGAACAGCAAAGTAAAGAGGAAACCCCATTGTGACAGAAGTGGTGTTATGTCATGGCATGGTAGAACAATGTGTGTGTTCTTTTGGGTTTTAAACTTGACTGTCTCTGAGAATTATGTTGTTTTTGGAAAAGGTGTGTGTGTGTGTGTGTGTGTGTGTGTGTGCATGCTTTGGTCTGTTTGACTGACTTAACAGTTACTTTTTGGGCAATGAAAAGAAGAGAGAAGCAAAACTATTGCTCACACTGGTGGAGAGACCTCAAAGAGAATGGGGTTTAGGGCACCTCTACCTACCAAAGACAGAGGTAAATTTGATCTCTGTTCTGCTGGAAATGTCAGAACTTATTCTAACATAAATATTCTGTGAGCATTGAGGAGATCACTACAAAGCCTGATTGCTATGGGTAGGGCAGGAGGTTTTCTAGAAAGGTGGTGGAAATTCACATGAGAGTAGGGATTAGAAGAAAGTATATTGCAAAAAGTACAGAAGAGCACGATTAGGAGCTGGGAGAATCCACGAAGGCTCTTTGTGCGTTTTGACTTCTTGGATACCATTTTCTTTTAGAGCAACGGAAAAGCCTTACTTAGGATACAGAAAGACACATATCATCCCTCCCACCAGCCCCTGATTTGTATTCCCTTGGTAATTCAATTCTTCAGGAAAGCCTTATGTGTGATGTGGTGGAGAAAAGAGGGCCAAAGCAGTGGAGGTGGCTATGGAATGTCTTGCTCCTCATTCAGACCTTTGATGGAGTCTGTGCACAGGCAGGGGGCATTCTGGGAACTGAGGAGCCATGTGGTTGGAGGTGGTCTGGCAAGGGACAGTAAGGACCCATCGCCAAGTGGGTCCTCTCTCAGGAGAGAGTCACACGAATCTTCTTCCTGCGCTTGCTTACGCTGTGCTAAAGGGAAGTGCATGCTGAAGGCAGGAGGCTGAAGCCCAGCTTACCTACCTTATTTGAGGAGCAGCTCAATTCTACCACAGAGCTGTCCGGGCTGTGGAAAGCAGAGCTCATTTATCTTGGAAAAGTCAATAGCTGCCTCATTTGTTCATTTTACTTATTTGTGCTTTTAAGACACGGAAGGCACAACTAATTGAAGGAACAGCCAATATGAAGATGCTGTCTGTGATTCAAAAGAGCAAATTAAAACCCCCAGTGACGATAGGTCTGGGATGGTGGTGGAGGCATCAGTATAGTCTTGGGGAATTTTCCAGTCATTCACAAAAAGGAGGAGCACGATGGGAGAGCCAAACCAAAAGCCCAGGAGCAACATCAACCAAGTTAGGTGATGAGGGATCCCCAGGTACCTCAAACTATAGGGGGGTGAAGACCAACCACCAACAGCCACAAGAGCTGTGTGCTGTTGGCTTCCATGTGAGAGAAACGGGAGAAACCAAGGGAGACATTGGTGTATGTGATGGATCTGAGAACAGGAGAATCCCCACATGGCCAGTGGGTGTTCCCTGGGAAGTGAATGAAGCTGGTTGAGCTCCCTTATTCCATCACAGGCATCTGGAGCCCTGCTACCATAAGCTCTTAGGCCTGAGCAAGCATGGCTTCCTTCTAGAACTGGGTCCACACTAGGGAGACACCTCTGGGTGGGACAAGGTTAGCAGGAGAGGGATAAGGGAGATGAAAAGAAAGGACACAGACAAAAGTGGGGGAGGAATGGGGCAAGGGCATCTCAGGAAACAAGGAACGTTAAATCATAACACAACATGGGGACAACAGAAGAGGGAGTTCTGTGAAGTCAGACTGTCTGCTGGTACCAACTCTTCTAAAAGGTCAGGAAAATTCAATTCACATGAAAATGGGCAGCAGAACGATACCTAGGGGAAGTTCCATAGACAGATTATTAAGGATAAAAGAGAATAGGGAATGGAATAACCTTCTCCCAAATGATGAAAGTCTGCTGCAAAGACATTCTGTGTTATGTCATTTAACCTCTTCATATTAAAGGTGAGGAAAAGTGGGACCCTGGAGAGGTTTGGGAAGTGACCACATGTTCAGAAAATTAAAGAGTGACAAAGCTGGGATGTCTGGCCTATAAACATTTAGATTCATAGATTAAAATTTTTAAATGTTTATTTATTTTTGACAGAGAGAGAGAGAGAGCATGAGCAGGGAAGGGGCAGAGACAGAAGGAGACACAGACCCCAAAGCAGGCTCCAGGCTCTGAGCTGTCAGCACAGAGCTTGATGTAGGTTCAAACTCACAAACTGTGAGATCATGACTTGAGCCAAAGTTGGACATTTAACCGACTGGGCCACCCGGAGTCTCTAGATCTTACAGATTTTAAATCTGATCCTTTTAAATATCATAAATGTGTTTGAACCCTTTAAAATTTTTCCCTTGTTATCCCTGTGGTATGTTAAGTGTAAAGTTCAGACTGGAGTAAAAATTCTCCTTTGAAGTACTACTTGGCACTAATAATTAGTTGAGAAAATTTAAATACAAGTTATGATTTTTCAGGTTACTTTATCTGTTGAAACTAAAAAAGGGGGGGGGGAGTACATTTTAAAGCAAGGAATCTTTTATGAAGGGAACCCATAATCGTATACAGACAATTTAATGGCTATGCATTCCTATACATATTGATATTTAATCTTGATCCTTTTAAGGGCAGATAGATTTGAGAAGTTAAATGGGGTGGAAGGAAAAGAGGTCAAGATAAACGGAAGATTATATATTCTCAGAAGTGTGTGTGTGTTTGTGTGTGTGTGTGTGAATGTGTGTGTGTGAGAGAGAGAGAGAGAGAGAGAGAGAGTGGGAGAAAGGGAAGGGAAAGGGAAGGGAGAGAAGGGAAGAGATGCAGAGAATAACAGAGGAGGGGGAAGACAATAATGAAAAAAAGAAGTTAATAATGAGCTGTGACTTTCCCCGAAAAAGCTAGCATTCAGCAAGTGCCCTCTTCCACAGATTTGTTAATGTTGAAAGCATGTGTGTCCCCTCTTGGTCTTAGCTTGGTCTTCAGATTGCTTCCTTATGGCACTGACTTGGTAAGGTAGAAAGTGTCGCCCTCATGTCACCATCTCCCCTGTGGTCTCTATTCTGGTAATTGTCTTCACAGGACAGGAGAGGGACAGACCTGGGCCGGGTTTCTTAAGGCTCGGACAATCTTAATTTATAACTGGACCCTCAGTAGGGACAGATGGGTGGCCCTGTGTGGATAGCTATGAGAGGGTCAATTCAAGGCTGAGTATGCTTCCCCTTGGTGACTTACTGTGCTCTAGAACATTATTTCCCTTAAGAAGTCAAGTGTATTTATTTCTATTTTCCCTGTTGTGATGTTCTGCCGACTCCTCCTGTCTCCTTTATCCGTCTTTGATGTTTTTGTAATATCTGTGAGTGGAAAGCTAATTGTGGACTCTTCCTGTCTCTCATGTTATTCTCAACCATTGTTTGTATTTTCCCAGTGGATGACTCACATCTGTTTAGTTACAGGGAGGAAAGAATTCCTCAGGGTATAATTGAAAGAATTTGTTGAGTTTAGAATGGACTAGAGACACAGATTAATATTTAGAAAGCTTACTCCACTACCCGATATTACGCAGACAGGTTCTTTGGCCATTGCTTCTTTACAAGTGGGTGCCATGTACAATTCTTGACAGTAATCTCTCTGAGAGTGACTGCATCACCTCGACAGAACTGAAAAGGGACCTAGAAAAATGAAACAAAAAATATATAACAAGGAGGCACATTGGGGAAAATTCCCCATATATGTGCAATAAGTTGGTACGAGTGCACCAGAGGTCCAAATTTATGATGTTGACAGAACCCACATCTTGACCTCGGAGGCTAACCTGTTTGGGTTACTACAGAGTTTGCAAATCTGTCATTCTCGGTTGGTATGTTCTGGCTGTTGGCCAACTTAAGGTCTGAAGTCCAGACTTCCCAGTGGCTGGAAGAGAAAACTGTTAGTGCTTTGTAAGTGTTTCAAATCTTTTAGGCCATTAGGGGACCATTTGGTATTCTAAGAAAGATAATTCACTAAAACAAAGTGTAATAGTGTGAAATACCTAATGCAACTCTCCCAGTCAGTTTATTCTTATTCCTTAGCAGGCTAAGGGCACCCCAGTTGGCCTTCATCTCTTCCCACCGATGCTTACATTGCCCTTTGAGTGTTACTCTGTTGTAACACTGGGACCAATCTGCCTTGTGTTAAAATTGTTGGGCACTAAACTAAAATAAGGCTGTGTCCTATGAAGCAGGCTGGGTTTGAGGACCAGTTGGGTCCAGGACCCATGGAAGAGCAATGAGACAAGAAGGGCTCCCTGATCTAGGCAGAAAGAGCACTGGAAAGAAATTAGATGGTAACTGACAATAATATTCAGCTTCTTTCTTTCTACTCACATCTGACAGAGTTTGGCATCATGTGTGCACTAGTTGGCAAATAGTTAAGACAAACAATAAATAGCTAACACCTACTTTGGGGATTTCAGGAAGGAGGGCGATGAGGAAGCTGCAGCCATAGCAAACAGGGGAGAGATGATGGTCTGGCTGGGGTTGGATTAGAAAGAATGCCTAGGATTCTGTAACTGAGAACACTCTCAGTGGTTATCATGTTCCTTCTAGAAACCATGAACCGGCTTCTGTAGCATAAACATAGACATAGAAGTCCCACCAACATGTTTCAGGACTGATTTATGGCACGTTTCCAATGCTGTTGCTATTTACCTTTTGGGGCAAAATTTCTGTGTTGTTCAGGGCTGATCTGAGTACTGTTGGATGTTTAGCAGCATCTCTGGCCTCTACTCACCAGATGCCAGTAGAACCTCCCTGTTGAACTGGGCATTTGCTGTCCCCTCCTCCCTCGGAGCCTTGGGATGTTCAGGTGAGGTTGTGGATGCTGGGACATTAGATGTGGGAGCCACAGTGCTCCGGGCAGGAGGGGAGAGGCTGCTCCTCTGTTTTGATACCTTGGCATCTGGAGGATAAAGCATATTGTGGTACCCCTACATTTTCATAAAGTTTCAAGGAATATTCATAGAGTCCAGTAGCTTCATCTTCCCCCCTTGATCTGGAAGAAAATTTGAACCAACTGAGGCCCTAGGACAGCTCCCAGTGACAGATGCCACCTTATTCTTCAAAACCCCTTTCCCTCTGAAGAGCTTGTACTGGACCGTGCTCTTTCTGTTATTCCCCACTTCTCCATCTCAGAAACCAGACCTTGGTGTTGTCAGGTTTCAAGTTTGCAGGGCAGGAAGAGAAGCTTCCTGAGTACAACCTTTTACCTGGTGTTTGTTCCCCAAAGTCTCAACTCACGAAGAGACGATGCCGGGTCCTCTTGAGGGAAGGGAGAAATATTTCCCAAGTCAGAAGGGAAGTAGAGACCCGTGGTAGCCAGGGGCATTCTTCTCCCTGGCAGCACTCCCAGGAAGGCCAGAGAACCTCAGAAAGGTGTACCGGGTGTCCCTACGGATTTTTAGATTCTCATACCAGGACGCCTGCCCCAGCAGTCATTTTAATGTCCATGCTTGACTCAGTAGTATAAAGTCACCTGCCTCCAGAGCTCTGACCATGTGAGTCTCAGGCACAGGTTATATATTTCAAAGATTGTCGCAATGATATCTTTCCTTTCACCTGCTCATCCACAATGCAGACTTTCCATCTCCTATCAAATGGTGGGAACTATTTCCTCTCTCCTTGAATCCTGGCTGGCCGTACGGCTCTCTTGGAACAACAAAATGTGGCAGAAATGATGCTGCCTGACATCCAAATAGGCTGGCTTTCTTGGGACACTCGCTCAGTGGGAAGCCACATACAGGAAGTCCAGCTACCCTGAGATTTTATACTGGGAAAGGCACACTGTGGATGTTCCAGTCAATAGCCCCACGGAACTCCCAGCCATCAGCCATTCACAGCTGCCAGCCATGTGCTGTAGCATCTCAGACATCCAGCCCAGAGGAGCGTTCACGTGCCCGAAGCCCAAGTCAACATCTGACTGTGGCCGCATAAGAGAATGGAATGAGAATGGCCCAGCACTACCCTTTCCAAATTCATGAGCCACAGAATCACAAGGAAAATAAAATCATTGTTTGAAACCACTACGTTTTGGGGTAATTGGTTACTTGGGGCACTGAATCAGCCCACATCGCCTTGTTCATTGCTGCATACCCTGCCCGCAGCACGATGACTGACACATGGTAGCAGCTCAGTTAATTCATTCAACTAATATTGAGAAAAAGAGCAGAAACATGGAATAAAGAAATTAGGTTAAATTTAGGATTTAGAAGCGAGGGCAGGAGAGTTTAACAAATGTGCTCTTTTTTGGTTGCAATTGCTTTAGCATAAGAAAAGCCTTTAATCTCTGTGCTTTGGCCTGGAGGAGGCCCAGCCTTCCTCTGTAAAGATGATTGTTTTACTGGTCCTTTCAACTGAAAGATCACATTTCCCTTTAGAAGTTGCTTGAAGACTTAATGTTTATTATCGCGCTTTATTAAAAATACACCTCAGGCTTCTGAAGTGTTCTCATTCCTACTCGCATGAATTTAAAGGAAATATTTAATTTTTCTCTCTGTAATTTTCCTGCTTAGCTAATAATTCTGGGCCAGCCATATGCTGCATTCAGATGAGATTCCTTTCAAAGAGTATTGATTCACTGTCTGGAATATCTATAAAAATGAATATTTACGCAAAATGGAATATTATCAACCCAGTTGTCCAGAGCTTTCTTGGCAATTCTGTCCAAACTTTTTAGTCATGGCTTTCATTGCTTCTGCTCTTGTCAAAAGTAGGAGTTCAGTTTGAATTCCTACTACTGCCTCTTTATTTTCAATTTGAAAGTAAATTAGGTAAGTCAACGTCAGGTTTAAGGTCATCTCTGGAGGGATGCACTCTGTATGAGCCGCGTTAGAGTATTTGCATAGAGTATTTTGGGGTATGTTCTCTCAAGAATGGGGTAATACCTCCTTCATAGGATTGTGACATGTGCATATAGAAGTTAATTTCTTGATATTCTCTCGCCAATGTGCCAGATCAATCATATTTTTGTCCTTAGAGTTGCCTGCATGTTCTTGTCCTTGTTGGCCTTATTCCATGCATGTATCCCCAGCATCGCGTAATTCTGCACCTAATTAAATACGTTTTTGTACTGTGTTTGCTATGTTTTAAATTGTTCATCTTGGTTTTATACTGTAGAGTTTTAGTACAGAGAGTCCTGTAGCCTCAGGATGCCTAGCACAGTGATGAACAACGTCCGGTCTCCAGAAATACTTGCTGTTTTGTGCTGCCCTCTTGTTTTCAAATCTGTGGTCTTGGGATCCAAAGATACTCCTGAATCAACTGGATGACTGACTTATTCTGACCCTCCTTTAGTCTGGAAATCCTGGAAAGGGGTGTGCCGTTTCTCAGAGCGCTTAGGCACATGTTAAAGGGAGAACATTTTCCAGGGGAGCCGTTGATACGTTTCACAAAGCAAATGGAATTTTCATTAGCGGGGTGTTTATTAAATGAGCATGTCCCTATGTTTTGAAGAAAGCTGGGGAGACGGATGAGCTAATTCTCTTGGTTAGTAATGGAACCTGTGGTCCCTGAAGGGAGCGTCCAGAGTCCCCTGCTTGCCAAGAAGTGTTGAAAGTCAGCTCTGGAGTAAGAAGTTAGAAAAGCAATGTGTGAACATTGCAGCCAGACCCATCTCCAGATGATGAGACTTCTGAGGAAAACGTGTGGGGAGTTTAAGCACATCCTGGAATAATCAATTTCAAGAGATGGACCTTCCACTTGCTCTCTGATGGCAGGGACCGCCTAGGAGGCATGATCCTGGGGCATGGTGGCAATGTCATGTTCTACACTCAGTGTCCTTACACTGCAGCTTCTCACGGGCTCTGTCTTGGAAGCCCGAGTGCTGGAAGCAGTCCCAGCTTCCTGCCTGTGTGGCTTTCAGGACTTTGTTTAATCTCTCTATGTCTTGGTTTCCTCATCTATCAAATTGCGTTGAAAGTACCTACCTCAGAGAATCGTTGGAATGATGAATTAGAGTCACGTCAAGAAAACCTTTCTGGTGGTTCTTGGCCATACAAGATAGTATCAGAATTCTTATATCTGCTTTGAGACAAGCTTCCATTGGCACCACCGGGTTTTTCTCGTGCAGTGCCTCCTACCCAGGAAGGAACCCGTGTAGAAACTGTAAAAGCCACCAGCTTAGACGCTGCACAGAGCTGGCTTCTGTGAACAAAGAGGAGCCTGGGAAGCAGAGACCTGCTGAGACCAAAGAAAACAAGTTGTTTCTCCGGGGAGCAGAGAGATTTTCTCCCTTGGTAGCAAAAAGTGGCTCTCTGGACCTCCCCAAATAAACCATGGAAAAAAGAGGCTTTAGACCAAGGGAAGTTGTTCAGCTCCTGTCTCCCTTACTTTTCCTTGGGGGATGGCTGATGCCCTGTGGGAAGAATTGAAAAAGGTTCTGGGGGCACCTGGGTGGCGCAGTCGGTTAAGCGTCCGACTTCAGCCAGGTCACGATCTCGCGGTCCGTGAGTTCGAGCCCCGCGTCAGGCTCCGGGCTGATGGCTCAGAGCCTGGAGCCTGCTTCGGATTCTGTGTCTCCCTCTCTCTGCCCCTCCCCCGTTCATGCTCTGTCTCTCTCTGTCCCAAAAATAATTAAAAACGTTGAAAAAAAAATTAAAAAAAAAAAAAAAAAAAGGTTCTGTTTTTAATGGCAAATGTGCTCAGAGATCATGCTTTTATTTCCATTTTTCATTCTAGACTTTACTACCGGGACGCATGCATGGGTTTTAAAAGATGAGACTGTTTAGCCATTGAAGCATTTGGCCGGTCCCACTCAGACTCCATGGAACCACAGATATGACTCCTTGGAGGGAAATTCCTTCTCTTCTTCCCTCCAAGGCAGTTTAGCAGGGCAAGATGGCATCATCATCTTTGTTTGGGTTTCATATATAAGCTCTCTGTTTCCCTCTTCATTGTGATTACAGAATACGTGGGCATGTATCGTGCTGGGCATACTTTCTAGGGAAATGGGTGTAAGGTCTGGGTGATGGGTAGACTACACCCTCGAGGGGTCAGGCAGTTTCTGTGAGTTTACACAGGACACTGGGAGAAAGAAAAACAGAGCCTTTCCGTCTATGCAGACTCCCTGCCTCTTGTGTGTATCCCCTATGGCGTTCCAGGCAGGGTGAAACCACTAAGATGCCAGCTTCTTTGAAAAGGAGGAGGATGCCATTAAAGCAGATGACTTCAGAACAAGCAGATGTGGGGAGAGAAATGGGGCCATTGGAGGCTGTGGGTCATTCTTGTGTGCTCCGGAGGTTTTCTCATGGCATTCTGGAAAACGTTTCATTCTCCATGAAAGCATCGTCAGTTATCGATTGCTGCTTTCTCTTGGGTGGAGAAAATTCCCGTCTTGGCTAACCTTACTTCGTTTTCAGCCTTTGTTCAAGTGTAAAGAGCCCTGGATGTCTCTTTGCTCTTTTGCCTCCTTACTAATTCCGTGAGTCTGTGAGACTCCCGCTCCAAGTATTCAGAGATCTGTGAGAGGCATGGACTGGGGGAGTGGGTCACCTCAGAAAGCATTTATTAAGGAAGCCAAAGTTGCCCAGAACAAGGGAGAAGAACCTGGGGTTTCTGTGACAGAGACAGGGATTGTAGAGCATCTTGTTTCTTCTGACCAGCCCAAGCTGTTCTTCTATCTAAAGCATAGGCAATGACCTATTGATTGCTGAGACACGTTTTAAAAAGCATCTGGAATTAGGCAATTAGTTCTCGCTTAATGCAGAATGTCAAATCAGGTCCACTGATTCTCTAATTGATCAATTGATTCATTATTTCCCTTGCATGGCTAGATGTGGACATAGGCCAATTAGAGAAATAAGTAGAAGAAAAAGTTGAGAAAGTGGACTCAAAGATGTATTATCCCTCAAAAGAAATACACTGTTTATTTATCTGCCAGTAATTGCTTGTTTATTAAGGTGGCCGCTTGGAGAGAGAGACAATAGCAGAGATTGTCAGTAATACAGAGGGGTTATGTGTTTCCTGTAAATAGATGGTGATGTGTTTCAGATATTAAGGCTTCCAGATCATAAAGAAGCACTGAGAGTGTCTAGGCTGTAAAACTCAATATGGGCTATTGTCCATCATGAAAGGGAGTTTCACTCAAGCCATGACCTTTCACTCAAAGTTGCTCTGGGTAAGACAAGTTGCTGGGCGCCATAAGGATTCGCTTTGGAGCTGTGCCTTTAGGGGAGATAGCATGCTACATTGCAAAGAGTACGGGCTTTTAGGTCAGCTGATCATGGTTTCCAACACAAGTTTATCACATATGAACTGTGTCAATAACTGTGTAACCTTGGGCTTGTTTCTTAGCATCTTTGATCATCCTACCTGACCGGTAAAATGGCATCATGGTTAAAAATGTGGACTTCACAGCTAGGGTGCTGGGTAGGATCTCGGTCTGTCACTTTATTTTTATTTTATTTTTCAATTTTTATTTAAATTCTAGTTAGTTAACATGGAGTGCAATGTTGGTTTCATGAGTAGAATTCAGTGGTTCTTCAATTACATACAATACCTAGTGCTTATCACAACAAGTGCCCTCCTTAGTACCCACCACCCATCTAGCCCATCCCTCACCCACCTCCCTTCGTCAACCTGTTTGTTCTCTGTCTTTAAGAGTTTCTCATGGATTGTTTCCTCCCTCTCCACTAACTGCCCCCTGCTCCCCCCCATATGTTCATTTTTTTTAATTTTAAAAAATTTTTTTAATGTTTTTATTATTTTTGAAGGAGAGAGAGACAGAGCATGAGTGGGGGAGGAACAGAAAGAGAGGGAGACACAGAATTTGAAGCAGCTCCAGGCTGTAAGCTGTCAGCACAGAGCCTGATATGGGGCTTGAACTCATGACTGTGAGATCAAACCTGAGCAAAGTCGGACGCTAACCGACTGAGCCACCCAGGCACCCCATGTGTTTTGTTCACTGTACTTTAAAGCCATAGGACCTTGAATAAGTTGCTTACTTCTCTGTGCCTCTGTTTCCCCCTCTGCCCAGCTTGTGGCAGAACTAGTCGATACCCAGACCCAGATTGCACTGGACCACCTGAATTTAACTACAGGTGGGCTTCTCACACTGACCGGCTTCCCATCTCTTCTCTAGAAGGCTGAGGGCTATCTCTTGGCAGCAGAAAGCTCTCTCCATTGGACAGCCAAGGTCTGACCTTGTGGGAACACATGCCCTGAGATGACCTTCAAGCAATGGGAATGAGGGTCCTGGATAAATAGTGCAGCTGCCCCAAGAGCATCTTACCTGGTTCCTCTGAAGGTCGCCAGCAGGATTGAGCCCCCCTTGCCCACAATGACATATCCTTTACTGAGCAGTCTTCCTTTCATGTCTCACATTCACCATGCCCTCATTCATTTATTTATTCATTTATTCACCTCCCTAAATCAACTCCTTGCACCCAAACCCTTCTCTCAGGGGCTGGTTTGGGGAGAACCCAAATTAAGACACACTGGTATCGACTCTAAAGCGGAAGGCACCTAGAGCAGTGCCTGGCACACGGTAAATACTTAGAACATATTAGCGATTTTATCAGGTCTACTCTGGAGATTTGGAGGATTAAGTTATGTATAGGACTCACTACAATGCATTCACCACTCCATCTACCAGTGCCAACCACGAGCTTGGTACCATTTACCCTCGACTCGATTGTGTTTTGTCATGACCTGGGCCTCTGAACCTCTCTCTTCTTCTGACATCGTCCACCTCTCCCCTTTCTTCCCCAAACTTATCTGTGCTCTTACTCCTCTGAATTCCTGACCCATAAAACCATCAGCTATCATAAAATGGTGGTTGTTTTAAGCCACTGACTGTTTAAGGCTTTACTGAGGCATGATTGGTATGATAACTGCACATAGTTAAAATATTGAGATAAGGTATGACATAGGTATACACCCAGGACAGCATTAGCACAATCAAGACACTGCCCATCTCTATCAGCCCCAAATTTCCTCATGCTCCGTTGGAAGTTTCCCTCCCGCCCCTTCTCTCCCTCCAAGGCAACCACTAAGCTGTTTTCTGTCACTAGACAGTCCTTCACATGTTCTCAAGTTTTGTATAATATTAAGAGGCCATAATGAGAAATGTACTCTTTTTACATCTGGTTTCTTTCACTTAGGATAACTACTTGAGATTCATCCATGTTGTAGTTTATTGCTTTTATTGTTGAGTGGTATTCCATTGTATGAACATATGACAGTTTATCTATCTGCCTGTTGATGAACATTTAGGTTGTTTCTAATTTTTTTTTTAATGTTTATTCATTTTTGAGAGACAGAGCAGAAACAGGGGTGGGGCAGAGAGAGAGGGGGACACAGAATCTGAAGCAGGCTCCAGGCTCTGAGCTGTCAGCACAGAGCCCGACATGGGGCTCGAACCCACGAACCGTGAGATCATGACCTGAGCCGAAGTCGGATGCTCAACCAACTGAGCCACTCGGGCGCCCCTAGGTTGTTTCTAATTTGGGGCTATTACAAGAAAGTTGCTATGATCATTTCTATTCATGTCTTTGTGTGGATATATTTTCCCCTTTTACTTGGGTAAATACCTAGAATAGAATGGCTGGATCGGGTGATACTGTGTGCTTAACATTTGAAAGAAACTACCAAACTGGTTTTTCTAAGTGTTTTTGAGAATTCCAGTTCCTCTACTTCCTAGTCAACATTTGGTGTTTCAGTTTTTTCAATCTCAGCCATCTAATAGGCGAGTAGTGGAATCCCATTATGTTTTTTTTTTTAATTTAAAGTTTCTTTATTTATTTTGAGGAAGAAGAGAGAGCACAAGCAAGGGAGGGGCAGAGAGAGAGAAAGAGAGAGAGAGAGAAAGAAACCAAGCAGACTCTGTGCTCTGTTCAATTTCACAGCCAGTGAGGTCATGACCTGAGCCAAAATCAAGAGTCAAAATCAAGAGCTGCTAGCCAGCTGAGCCACCCAGGTGCTCCCCATTATGGTTTTAATTTGCATTTTCCTAATTAGTGACGCTGGGCATATTTATAGGTGATCATTTACCATCCATATATTCTCTTTGGTCTGTTCAAGTACTATGTCCATTTCCAATTGATACGTTTGTTCTCCTATTATTGAGCTTTGAATATTTGTTATATATTTTACAAATTCTTTATAAGATGTGTGATTTACAAGTATTCCTCTCAATCTGTAGCTCATATTTTCATTACATTAATGGTATCTTTCAAAGAGCAGAGGTCTTAATTTTGCTGGATTCAAATTCATTATTTTTTTTTCTTTCCTGGATTGTGCATTCGGTGTCATATCCAAGAAATTTTTTCTAATGCAAAATCACAAAAGTTCCTCCTAAATTTATCATAGACATTTTAGGTTTTTAGATTTTATATTTAAGCCTGTGACCATTTGAGTTACTTTTTGTATAAGAAAAGAGGTTATGGATAGAACTTCTTCTTCTCCGTCTCCTTCTCTTCTGCTTCTCCTTCTCCTTCTCCTTTCCTTCTCCTTCTCCTCTCCGCTCCTTCTCCTTCTCCTTCTCCTTCTCCTTCTCCTTCTCTTCTCCTTCTCCTTCTCCTTCTCCTTCTCCTTCTCCTTCTCCTTCTCCTTCTCCTTCTCCTTCTCCTTCTCCTTCTCCTTGCCCTTCCCCTTCCCCTTCTTCTCTTCTTCTTCTTCTTCTTCTTCTTCTTCTTTGCACACGGATTATCCAGTTTTACAAGAGCCATTTTCTCCACTGAATTGTCTTTATAACTCTGTTAAAAACCATTTGTCCATATATGTGGTGAGGTATTTTCTGGTCCTTTTATTCTGTTCCAATCCTCTGTTTGATTATATTTACATCAATGCTACATTGTTCCTGATTATTGAAGCTTTATAATAAGTCTTGAAATCAGATAGTGTGAGCACTCCAAATTTGTTATTCTTTTTCAAAGTTGTTTGGCTATTCTAGGCTCTTTGTACTTCCATATGAATTGTAGGATCAGCTTGTCAATTTCTAGAAAAAAAGCGTGAGCTGGATTTGATTGGATTGTGTTGAATCTATTGATCAATTTGACAGCTTAACAATATTGAGATTTCTGATCTATAAATACTATATATCTCTTATTTAGATATTAACTTCTCTCAGCCACATTTTATAGGTCTGTGTACAGATCTTTCAAGTATTCAGATTTATCCTTATGTATTTAATATATTCTGAAGCTATTTATACGTGGTAGTTATTTTTACTTTTAATTTTCAGTTGCTCATTGCTGGCTACAAACGTCAATATAATGTTGCATAGGAGGCTGAGAGCAATCTTTTGCCATTAAGATTGATGCAAATTGTAAATATGACATAGATGTCCTTTATTAGTTTGAGGAACTTCCCTTCTGTTCCTTGTTTACTGGAAGTTTTTATCAAGAGTAGATATTTGATTTTGCCAAGTGATGTTTCTGCATCTGTTGAGATAATCATATCATTTTTCTTTTTAGTTTGTTAATCTGGTGAATTGCATTGATTGTTTTCCTTTATTTTTTCAGCTTTATTGAGGAATAATTGATAAATAATTGTAATATATTTAAAGTATAAAACGTAATGATGTACCCATTGTAAAAGGATTCCCACAACTGAGTTAATTAGCATATTTATTAACTCACATACATACTTATCATTTTTTGTGTGTGAGAACACTCGAGTTCTACTCTCTTAGTAAATTTCAATTATACAATCCGGAATTATCAGCTGTAGTCAAAATGTTTTATACATTAGATCCTCAGACCTTTTCATTTTGTAACCAAAATCTGTACACTTTTACCAACTTTTCTCTCTTTCTTCAACCCCCCAGCCCCTGGCAACCACTATTCTACTGTCCTGTTTATATGAGTTTGACATTTTTTTAAAAAAGATTCCATACATAAGTGAGATCATGTAGTATTTTGTCTTTCACTATTTGACTTATCTCACTTAGCATAATGCCCTCCAGGTTCATCCATGCTGTTGCAAATGTCAGAATTTCCTTCTTTTAAAGGTTGACTAATATTCCATTGTGTGTGCATCATATACATATTATACATCATATATAGGTATGTGTCTCTATCTATATCTACTATCTATCATCCATTCATCTGCTGATGGATATTTAGGCTGTTTGCATACCTTGGCTGTTGCGAATAATGTTGCTATGAACAATTTTCCTTCTGTTATTAATTTCTAGTTTCATACCATTGCAGTCAGAAAAAGATACTTGGTATGATTTCAATCTTCCTAAATTTGCCAAAGTTTGTTATTTGATCTGTTATATAAGGTATCCCAGAGAATGTCCCATGTGCAATTGAGAAGAACGTGCACTCTGCTACTGTTGGATAGAATGTTCTGCATATGTCTGCTAGACCCATTTGGTCTAAGTACAGTATTTGTTCATATATTTATTTAGGTGCTCCAATGTTGGGTGCATATATATTTATGGCTGTTATATCCTCTTGATGGGTGAGTGACCCGTTTCTCATCACATAATGACCTTTTCAAAAATATTCTGTTACAATTTTGACTTAAAGTCTACTTTGTCTGATGTAAGTATAGCTGTGCCTGCTCTCTTTTGGTTTCCACATTCGTAGGGTATCTTTTGCCATCTCTTTACTTGGAGCCTACGTATTGCCTTAAAACTGAAGTGGGGGGCGCCTGGGTGGCGCAGTCGGTTAAGCGTCCGACTTCAGCCAGGTCACGATCTTGCGGTCCGGGAGTTCGAGCCCATCGTCAGGCTCTGGGCTGATGGCTCAGAGCCTGGAGCCTGTTTCCGATTCTGTGTCTCCCTCTCTCTCTGCCCCTCCCCCGTTCATGCTCTGTCTCTCTCTGTCCCAAAAATAAATAAACGTTGAAAAAAAAAAAAAAAAACTGAAGTGGGTGTCTTGTAGGCATCATATAGTAAGGTTCTGCTTTTTAAATCCGTTCAGGAACTCTATGCCTTTTGATTAGAAAAATTTAAATTCATTACATTTAGAGTAATTATTGATTGGGAGTGCCTAGGTGGTTCAGTCGTAGAGCATCCAACTCTTGATCTCAAGGTTGTGAGTTCAAGCCCCACATTGGGCATGGAACCTACTTGAAAAAAATACACATGTTGGGGCATCTGGGTTGCTCAGTGCGTTATATGTCCAACTTCGGCTTAGGTCATCCTCTCATGGTTCATGGGTTCGAGCCCCGTGTCGGGCTCTGTGCTGACAGCCCAGAGCCTGGATCCTGCTTTGGTTTCTGTGTCTCCGTCTCTCTCTGCCCTCCCCTGCTCATGCTTTCTCTCTCAAAATAAATAAACGTTTAAAAAATACACATGTAGAGTAATTCTTGTTGGCCGAGATTTACTAATGTCATGTTATTAATTGTTTCCTGCTGTTTCGTAGTTCCTTGTTCTAAGGAGAAGTTTGCATTCTTTTTTTCATACCATTCTTTGAAAGTTTGTAAGTACTTTCACTTACAGTGCACCTCAAGTCAGACTAGCCAGCTATGTTTCACACAGTCGATAGTCTCATGTGGCTGATGACTATTGTTGCACATTGCAGGTCTCTATCTCTGAGCATGTTGTCACCCCCCTCTAGTAATATATGGCCCCTCTGTCTGCTGCATAAGCTTCAAGAGAGCCTCGAGAGACAGTTCAATCTTCTCTCTTATTCATTCATTAATTCACTTAATAGACAGGATCAAGAGTGCGTTCTCATCCAAGACCACCGTTTCCAATACCCTGGCAAATTACATGAGCGTCTCTGTGTTTTATCTGGAAAACGTAGATGACAGTGACATCAACTTCAGGGAGTGAGTTATGTGAAGTACTGAGAACAACACATGTAAATAAATGCTTAGTAAGTGCCAGCAATTGTTTTCACAATTGTTGTGACTTACAAGACTGTGTTAGACACTAAAATGATAAGGACTAATAAGACCTCTGACCCTCACTATAATGAGCTTTGATCTAGTTAAGGGAATATGATGTAGAAAAAAATACAGGAAGTTTGCCAGTGATTTTTAGTTATTCCCTTCATCCAGCATTGTGTATGGCACACAGTGAATATTCAACATGTATTCAAGGAATTAGTGGGTCCACTAAATAAACATTTTCGCTATGAAAAATATGATTTCTTTGTCACTTGTTCCTTCTAGGAGAAAGAAAAAAATCAGATATCAGAAAACATGCTTAACTTCAACTTTGTACTATTGGCTAAAACATCTCTTGCCTTTCAGTCTGCACATATATGTAATATAGATCATATACAGGGGGTTTATAAGAGACAGTAGTGATGCCTTTACTAAAGAAAGCATATCTAGGGCACCTGGTGGCTCACTCAGTTGAGTGTCCGACTTTGGCTCAGGTCATGATCTCGCAGTTTGTGAGTCTGAGCCCCACATCAGGTTCCGTGCTGAAAATTCAGAGCCGGAACCTGCTTGGATTCTGTGTCTCCCTCTCTCTCTCTCTCTCTCTGCCCCTCCTCTCCCTCGTGTTCTGTTTCTCTCCTCTCTCTCTCCCCCTCAGAAATCAATAAACATTAAAAAAAGCATATATCTAATAATTAATAGTTAGAGAGTTCCTACTATTCCAAGAATACATTTTAAAAAATGAAAAAGACCATCTCTAGTTAAATATTGCCAGCCTATTTGTTCTTGGGCTAAGTAATTGTCCAATAACTTATTTATTTCTGGTTTAAACACACTTCAATAGCAGCAGCTTGTTCCTGACAGAGAGACCTAATGGCCATGCTGTTATGTAAGTCGCTAACAGGTGATACTCAGAATAAATATACAGTGTGTGTGTGTGTGTGTGTGTGTGTGTGTGTGTGTTTGGACAGAGCTGATGAAGGACTAGAAGAACTGGTTTAAGCCAACTGCAGAGAAAATATTTTGTCAGTTCAGAGGACACATCTGTCCGTAGCTGTTTGTAAGTAAGTCATGGCTCTGGCCTGAGGTGACACTTCTGCCTCCGTCCCCCTTCCAGAACAGCCCATGTGAATGTGAGGAGTAGGTTGAGAACAAAGATTGTTCGTAATCATGAAAATATTTCTAGAGGCCACACCTGCTGTATAGCAATGCTCTACGCTCACTAGCTATAGCACAGGCACGATTTCCTGGCTGTTGTCAGAGAGGACTAACATGTGGTTTTAGTAGCCTTCACCCTGGTCATTTGTCTCATGTTCCTTAGAATGAAGCTATTTAACATATGGAAACGCTTCCCCCTTTGACACTTTGTAGGGTTATGGAGTTCAGTTATCTTGAAGGCAAACAACTCCAACGATGGGTAAAGAAGCCCCTATACTTCATTAAGTAGCTTGTGAGATACTTAATGCTTTAATGGTGTGGCTGTTTCTTCGTCATGAATACTTGCAAAATAATCCAAATGTTTTGATTTCAGTATAGGTGATTATAGAAATACTATTTTTTGAAGGAAGTGTTTCTGTCGTAGATAATAGATTATAATGATTAAAGAGTGGAAAGGTTGTGGGTTTTTTTCTGTGTCGCTGGTAATAATTTATTGCATTTCGGCTGACATAATCAGCTATTTAGATTAAGTTTACATCTGCACAGTGGATTCCATTGAGTTGCAGCCAAATATTTGTAAGAAAGCTGCATGCTCTTGGGCAGCATTCCTAAGGTATGTCCACGGTGCGCCACGGAAGTCTGCCAACTGACCACAAAATGAATCAAAATGTTATTGTTTCCCATGTGGGTCTTGTCAGGGCACACATGCAATTCACTGATGTTTTTTCTTTTCATTGGAAATTGAATATGGGTGAGTAAAGTAAGCCATTGATGTCTTTTGTTTCTTTATTGTTTTGGTTCTGTTGATGTGTGTACTGATCAAACTTATCTGAGAATCGCTACTTGTGAGTAGCATTTCCAAACCAAAACCCACAGGTGTAATGCATGATGTGTTGAGCACCATGAAGACTCCCACGTTGTTGATGCAAGTATTGAACATTGTTTAACCCTTTTCTCCCAACCTAAAGAGGAAGGAAGCAAACCCACTCTTGTTTTTTGCTCATGACGTGTCTAATAATCTCTTAAACAGTACCAGGGGTCTGAGGAGAACAGTTTGGGAACTGGAGGCCTAGGGGTAATGAAGAAAACACCGCCTACATCTGTGTGCAATCACAGCCTGTCACAGACCCACACGCGTGGCTACGTTAACTATAAGATGTGACCACCCTCTTTCAGGTTGTGATTTGGCGATTTTATTTTTATTTTTTATTTTTTTTAAGTTGATTTATTTGTTTTGAGAGAGAGCGTGAGGGGCGGGGGGGGGGGGAGCGAAAGAGAGGAGAGAGAGAATCCCAAGCAGGCTCCGAACTGCCAACACAGAGCCAGATGTGGGACTCAAACCCACAAACCTCCGAAATCATGGCCTGAACAAACCAAGGGTTGGAGGCTTATAAACGACTCCATGATTGAGCCATCATGATTTGGCTTTTTAAGTTGTGATTATTTTGACTTATGGTTGTCAAAGAATGTCTATTGAGACCCCAGTATCATCAATGGGGTAATAATGGCTGTAATACCATTGAATACCATAGAATGGCTGTTCTTTTCCATTGCTATGTATTATTCCAAAGCATGAATACTATGATTTATTTATCCACTCTATTATTGATGAACATTTTGGTTTTTCGACTTTTTGGAAGAAGCCCTCTTCACTGAGTGGCAGCTTGGACAAGAGTCACCAAAAAGACCCACCCGACCTGCATCCAAGTGCAATATGAGGGAGAAATAAGGCTTTGCTGTCCTACACCACTGAGACTTTGGATGCATTTGTTACTCTAGAAAAGCCTATCTTATCTTGAATAATATGAGTAGGAATGAAAAAATCCTTCACTAAGAAAATTCAATGCCCCTGTGGCTTCACTACAAATTTTATTAAACATTCAAGGAAGTGAAACAATTGAAATTTAACATAAACAGTTTCAGAGACTAGAAGAAGGTAGTGAGCTCCTGGTTTACCAGGTGTACTAAGCAGAGTAATGGCTCCCCAAGGATGCCAATGGCCTACTCCACAGAGTCTGTGAATGGGTTACTTTACACAGCAAAAGGGACTTTGTAGATATGTTTAGGTTATGGTCCTTAAACTGGCAGATTATTCTAGCTAATCCAAGTTGGCACAGTCTAATCATATGACTTTTAAAGCAAACGATCTTTCCTGGCCACTGTCAGAGCAAGATGTGACTAGGAAGAAGGATGAGATTGATGTACAAAAGAACAGCTGTTTGTTGGCTTTGAGGATGGAGGGCGAGGGTCTCTCTGCAAACTGTACAGAAGGTTCTGGAAGCTGGGAACAACCCTCCATTTATAGCCAGCAAGAAAACAGGAATCTGGTCCCTAATCTCAAGGAATTGCATTCTGCCAATGACGAGAGATTAGATTCTTCTCTACAGCCTTCAAAAGGAACGCCACCCTGCTGACACCTTGATTTGATTTTAGCTCAGTGAGACCTGGGTCAGATTTCCAACCTCCAACACTGTAAGATAGTAAATCTGTGTTGGTTAAGCCCCTAAGTCTGTGGTAGTATGCTATGGCAGCAGTAGAAAACTAGCACGTTGTATAGCTTTGATTCCAAAACCTGGCAAGTTTATTACAAGGAAGAAAAATCTCAGGTCGATCTCACTTATTAACATAAATGTTATTCTAAACAAAATATTGGCAAACTGAACCTAACAATACATAAAAAAGAAGATACATTATGACCAAGTTATGCTTATATCTAGAATTTCAGGTTGCCTGAAAATCAGTTCATATACTCATTGAAATATTCCAGGGAGGATCGTGTGGTAGTTCAGTGAATGCAAAGCAGCAGCTGAGAGAATTCAACATCCATTTATAAATTATAGAGAGACACATAGGGACAGCTGGGTGGCTCAGTCAGTTAAGTGTCTGACTCTTGATATCAGCTGAGGTCATGATCTCACGACTCGTGAGACTGAGGCCCTCGTCGGGCTCTGCACCGACAGGGCAGAGCCTGCTTGAGATTTTCTCTTTCCCTCTCTCTCTCTGCCCCCTCCCTGCTTGGTCTCTCTTTCTGTCTCTCTCTCTCTCCAAATAAATAAATAACATTCAAAAAAAAAGAAAGGTGTAGAAAATGAAGACAGGGAGAAAATTTCCTAAGCTTGGTAAAAATTATGTACAAAACCATGCATCAACATAATACTAAATTAGGTCACATTGAAATTTCCTTTGTAATTGAGAACAAATAAGGATTTTTGGAGATTACCACTCGTATTCAACACTGTACTAGAATCCTTAGCCAATCCCTAAACTTAAATTTTAAGTAGTAGAAGGGAAAAAAATCATTTTTACTTACAGATGATATGTTTGCATGTGTAGAAAATCAAAAGAACACACAAACTATTAGAATTTTAAATAAAATTTAGCAAGTTCCTTATATGAAAAACGTAAAACTAAATGTATTTTCATGTACGAGGAACATACAAGTAACTAGAAACATGGTGTAAACTTTCCTGAGAGACATTAAAGACATACTATATTCATCAGTTGGGAAACCCAATTAAAGATGTTAATTTTCTGGGGCGCCTGGGTGGCTCAGTCAGTTGGGTGTCTGACATGACCTCAGGTCATGATCTCACTGTTCATGGATTCCAGCCCCGCATCAGGTTCCGAGCTGACAGCTCAGAGCCTGGAGCCTGTTTCAGATTCTGTGTCTCCCTCTCTCTCTGCCCCTCCCTCCCTTGCTCACGCTCTGTCTCTCTCTGTCTCAAAGATAAATAAACATTTAAAAAATTTTTTCAAAACATTGTTCATTTTCCCTAAATTGACCTATAGGTTCAAGGCCGTCTCAGTCAAAGTCCCAATTGAAAATATTTTGAGGAAAACCTGACAAAGTGATTCTAAAATTCATACAGAAATACAAAACGCCAATAACTTCAAATATAGTCTTGCAGAAAAAGTGAGAGGACTTGCTTTACCTGAAGAAAACCCTAATACTTATTATAAAGCAGTAATAATACAAAAAAAAAAGTATACTGTTCACAGAGGAATCGAGAAAAGTGGACTACTGGAACAGAATAGAGAATCCAGAAACACACATACAGACCAACTGACTTATGACAAGAGAGCATTACAGAGCCATGGAGGAGCAATGGTGTTTTCACATTGAACTTGCAATTTTATCTCTACCTCACTTCACATACGAAAAGCCATTCCAGGTGGATTGTTGACTTAAAAAGTCGAAGTTTACAGCCTGTAGAAGATAATGGGGAAGAATATTTATGCTGTCAGAACACTAAAAGGATTTCAAAGACCCAAAAGACATTTACTATCAGAGATTTGTCATTTGATAGCTTGCTTGCTCTCGGGTTCGTTTTCCTATTCTTCTGCTCTTTTGTGTATGGTAGGGGGCTGACCCCTGCACACTGGTGCCCACGCTCCCTCGCCAGCTGGCTAGGTTGAACCACTGGAATTCACTGGGAGGAGCTGAGTGCGAGGAAGGAAGAGAGAAATTCCCCTTCCTCTTGGGGGAGGCCCTTCTGACAGCAACTTCATCACCTCTGTGATTCCTGCCCCAGCAGTCCCTCCTTCCTTGGTACCCAGCTCCGGCCAGACAGTCCACACTGCCTTCAGCTCCCCAGGGCGGCCAGCTCCTTAGCTCTGGCCAACCAGTTCTTGCCTTTGTCCCTCCAGTCCTTGGGGTGGGGGCCACTTCCTGCTCTAGCTAATCTCCAAAAGCTTCAGCATTCTCTGCTTGGCTTTTCAGCAATCCCTTTAGTGACTAGTTCTCCATATAAATTCTCTCTAGTGAACGAAGTGGGGTGATTCTTGTTCCCATTTTTTTTTAAACTGCCTGTTTTCCTGACTCACCTGTGACCAACACGGGAAAAGATAGATAAGTTCAAATTAACTGAAGTTAAGAGCTTCTGTCCACCCAGAAGCCCCCCAAACCGAACCGAACCACCAAAGAAAATAATCCAACAATATAAACCAGGAAAATAGGAATACCTTTAACCAGATTACATAATGCAATTCAGAGAATAATTGTTTTAAACTCAGATACATCAACAGAAAATGTGCAGAGTTGGCATCGGTAGTCAGTAAGTTCTTCTGTAACCTAATAAAAATGTATCCTTTCTAATAAAAGGGAAGAAACTCCTCTTCTTTCCATTTTTTTCCTTGGCTACAGATATTGGCTGGCAATCAGTCAGTAGCTCAACACCCATTTTCTGTTGAATCCACAGTTTGCTTTGGCCGTGTCGCCTTTAATGCTGTTACTTGGTGAAGGTATTCCTGGGGGCAATTCAGTCACTACCAAGCAGATCACTACTGTTCACAGTTTTCCATGTTTTCTTTCAATCTATTTTCATCTAAGTATATATTTTTACAAATAATATATGTATGTTTCTGTGTGTGTGTGTGTGTGTGTGTGTGTATGTATGACAGAGAGAGAGAGAATAAGTTATTTTAAATAACTAATAGGTTTTCTTAAATTTTTCTTTCGAAAACCTTAATTCTTAAGTGGGCTGCCCAATATCTTATTAAATGTAATCTAATCATTTTTCATTTCTTTAAAGATTTTTAACAAAGTTTATTTATTTATTTTGAGAGAGAGAAAGCGAGAGAGTGAGTGAGTGTGCCAGGGAGGGGAGGAGGAGAGACAGAGAAGGAGAGAGAGAATCCCAAACAGGCTCCAGGCTGTCAGCACAGAGCCTGATGTGGGGCTCCGTCCTGTGAACTGTGAGATCATGACCTGAGCCCAAATCAAGAGTCAGATGCTTAATCGACTGAGCACCCAGTGCCCCAATTTAATCATTTTTCTACTCTTGGTAATCAAGGCTGTGTAAAACATGTGGGACACCACAATGGCTGTATTTGTGCATAAATCTTTGTCTAGCAAGTTCTTGGGCCAAGCTGGGCCAGGGACCACACTGTGAACACCCTAGGCCCATAAGGTGGAGGAGTGGGGTGTCTTTCCCCCCAGGGGCACTCTTTGGGTTTCCCATAGCCCATCTACCCCTTGTAAGTGCACCTCAGTCACCTTGTTTGCATGGGAACATGGTCCTGCCCGGCCCCTGCCTGACCCTGTGCCTTTAAGGAAGTTTAGGTACATCCACTGAGAAACTCTTTGAAGTTAAGGCCTCGTGCCAACTGCCATTTAAAAAAGAAAAAAAAAAAGTGAATCAAAATAAAAGCAAAATCTGCTTTTTCTACTCCAGTTGACCAACGTCAACAAGAAGCCCTCTGACAATAGCACCAACTGGGACCCCTGGTTAGAGCCCGTGGGAGAGACCCGGTAGGCAAACATCCTTCCTGGGCCCTGGCTCTTGATCCTTCCAAGTCCATCTTTTTTCTTTCTTCTTTCTTTTTTCTTTTCTTTTCTTTTCTCTTTCTTTTCTTTTCTTTTCTTTTCTTTTCTTTTCTTTTCTTTGTATTTTCTGTCTTTCTCTTCTTCTTTTTTTCTTCTTTCTTTCTTTCTTTCTTGTCTTTTTTTTAACAAAATCAGGACACAGAGACATTCCACACCAAACTGTCCCAGGTTTCTGCACAGAAAGTTCTGGCGGCATGCAGACCTCGCTCACTCAGAGATGCATTACGACCGTGGCTCTCCAGGCCAGCAACCACCCCACCTCCCCTGGCCACTGCCAAACTGTCTACAAGGGAGAATCGCTAAGATTTTGATTTCTGACGGATTGCAGCCCATCTCTTCCCGTGTAACCCTTAATCCAAATAATAACACTTAGGTCCCTCCTTGAGAAAAGGTGTGCATAGAGTAAACATGGGGTGGCTGACTAAAAGGGAACGTTTATCAGAAGGAAAGCCTGGCAGGTTCGGATTTAAGGCTTCCATTCCCTTGGCACAGATTCTCCAGCAGTGGTCCAGCTTTAGACACTTTCCTGCCCCACCCAGCAGGTGGAAAGCTTTGGTCATCCAGTGATTGGTGGTCAGATGACACACGGCATCTCAAAAGCACGGGAATAAAAATTGCCTATTATCTCCATGCTGTTTGGTGTTTGGTGCTTAACAGTGAAAAAAATGTCCCCATATGACGACTGAGTACAAATACTCCCAATTCATTCTGTGACTTTCATCGCTGTTTTTTTGGGCACATATCTTGTTATCCTGTTTAAAAAAAGATTTTATTTTAAAAACTCGTGAAACGTTCTTCTCAGAGAGCTCAGCTTTCAGACACAGAGAAAATGTTCCTGCAAAATGGATTGTGCGCTGAATTCGCCCCTCAGATGTTTGATTATCTAAACATGGAAAAGCATGCACCACACGAAGGCACAGCTTCCTACCCAACACAGACGACAAAACACGCCACAGCGCATTCCCTGCTCCAACTGGAGGCTTTCTGAGCCATATAAACACAGGCATGCCAACAAACTCTTGCACAGGTAAACCATAGGTGATACATATCAGCCATTTCCCGCTACTCCGGAAATGGTAGTGGAATCTGGAATTCACGCATGGCTCTTCTGAATTAAGCCTTGGAGCACTACCTTTTCACATCCTGACAGATTATTCTACTGAAAAGAATTTGGGGGGAGCAGTGCCATGGGGCTGTGCTGGCCACGAGACAGACCAAAAGCACATTAATCCTTCTCTTCTCTGGGTAGAGGGTTTTTTCACTTTTTGCCAAATTCCCCCTCTCAGAGACCCTGTTTCTCCCCTCAGAATGTGTCCTTAACAAAGGGTCTGGGACTTTTGAGGTACACACCATGTTGTCTCCTCCTAGAATGGGCCACACTGCTGAAATAGGAGGTAGGAGAATGGGGTGACTTGGGGGGGGTGAGGAATTCTTACTGTGGATGCCCTTGAAACCTTATACGTCAGCGACCTAGATGGCCATACATCACCACACGCTTGAGAATCAGGATCAGTACACACGTTTTGTGCTCCATTGTTCAAATACCATTGGACACCCGGAACGGATGACAACAACATGTTGTTGACATCTGCAGCAGTGCAGGTTCTACGCCTCTTGTGACTTTAATCCTTCCAGAAGCCACAGAATCTGCTTCCGACTCTTAGGTTTGACTTAGTGATTCTTGAGCCAACAGTACAATTGGGAAGAGTGTTAGAATACACTCCCTCCCCCCCCCCCCACTTCTCACTTGCTTGCATTGCTTAAAAACAAAACAAAACCGAAAAAAAATCCCACCTTATGTTGGGTGCAGTGCCTCTTTTTGACATGTTTGCATGAGACATGTGGCTTCAGTCTTCCCTCTTTAACTGAGCATCACCATTTGTTTTAATGGATATGCAAGCCGTTGGCCATTGACTTCTTAATCACATGCTGTCCGGGCATTAAACATCGTGGGGAGGGTGAACATGGCTGCCGTGAGGCTTGCAATTATTTTTATACTTCATTTTCAATGGAATTGAAGGTTTTCCAATTGTTAATATCCCATTCTTGGTGGCAGGTTTTGGAGTACAGAGTCTGCTCACATTCAATCCCAGATCTTCAGCTTCCTACTTTTGCCGCCTTGGGCCGGCATTTCAGCTTTCTTTTTTTTTTTTTTTTTTTAATTTTTTTTCAACGTTTTTATTTATTTTGGGACAGAGAGAGACAGAGCATGAACAGGGGAGGGGCAGAGAGAGAGGGAGACACAGAGTCGGAAACAGGCTCCAGGCTCTGAGCCATCAGCCCAGAGCCTGATGCGGGGCTCGAACTCACGGACTGCGAGATGGTGACCTGGCTGAAGTCAGACGCTTAACCGACTGCGCCACCCAGGCGCCCCGGCATTTTCAGCTTTCTGATCCTCACGTCATCTGTCTGTCAGGGAGCAAGAAATCCTGTCCTCTCAAAGTCCTTCTAGCTGCACTAAGAACCAAATTGACATGGGACAGATAACAGGAGAAGATCAAATGTAACAGAGTGCGTACAGGGAATCCAAGTAGACATGGAAATTCCAACGACAGGCAAAATAAGGCACATTTGTATCCTGAGCTAAGGAGAAGGGGTGGGGTTGGGATTTCTGAGGAAAGGAATGCATTTCCCCTGGGTGATAGGAGAAGGAGCAGATGTGTGGTAATTAGATGTGTTTCCCTGCCTTGTAGAGGGTCGCTTAGATAAAATTTATCTCTGTAATAACCCTTATTCTGGGAAAGACCCCCAATTAGATTCTCTATGTCATTAAAGTAGGGGCAAATGTTTATACATGGCCTGAAGGGTCTGCTTGCCTTCAGCTCAAGATAATCTTCATGTCAGAGTGGCCCTTCCTGGGGTAGCCTGCCCTCAGCCCCTACCTGTCATATGACAGCTGTGAGGAGTGTCTACGTGGTGCCCTGGGTCTAGCATCTGGCCAAATCTAGTCTCCATAAACCATCACTCTGGTCCTTTCAAGTTTCTGTCTCAGGGCAGGAAGGGAGGACACCTGAACTTAAGGGCTGGGGGACTCACCATCAGCCACGGCTTGCTCTAGCAGATCATTGTACTTCTCTGAACCTTTGTTTCTTCCTCAAGTAAATGGAAAGCAGGGCCGAGCTGTCAGGAAGGCCACTTCAGCCTTTAGGGATCTGGAACTCCAGGCCAGGCCTCATTTCCTGCCTGCCTTTTGAGTCTTGACCTGAGACCCAGCCAGGCACCTCCCACCCCCACTTCCCACCCCCCAGCCTGGCCTGTCTACCTGTTAATCTCTCTGGAACTTCCCTCCTTTCCTGTCCTTCCCCCCCCCCCCCCCCCGGCCCCCTCCATTAAGCCAGCCCCACCCCCTTGAACTCCAGTCCTGCCCCTTCAAGGGTTCCCTCTCTCCTTGATTTCTCTCTTTGCTTGAAACTTATGTGCCAGGCACAAGTGATGGGGCTTGAAAATCCAGTTTTCCCACCATAAGGCATCCTGGTATCCCAGCTGCTGACACTGATAGGGAGCAGTTTTTAAGGGACTGCTGAGTGGTCTAGGCCTCAGTGCAGGAGAAGTTCCCCTCTGGTTGGGCTCACCCTTGGCTCTTTGTACCCAAATATCAGTGGCAAACTTCTAATGACTGTTTCTGATATTACAGGAATTGGCAACTAACTAAACAAACTTAAGAGCCTCTATTAAAGTTCTGGTAAAAAGTTTTTCCTTTGACTTCTCAGTCTGGATTTTTTTTTTTTTTAAATTTTTTTTTTCAGCGTTTTTTATTTATTTTGGGACAGAGAGAGACAGAGCATGAACGGGGGAGGGGCAGAGAGAGAGGGAGACACAGAATCGGAAACAGGCTCCAGGCTCCGAGCCATCAGCCCAGAGCCTGACGCGGGGCTCGAACTCACGGACCGCGAGATCGTGACCTGGCTGAAGTCGGACGCTTAACCGACTGCGCCACCCAGGCGCCCCTCAGTCTGGATTTTAAGATAAGATCTCCAAATGCTTTTCCCAGTGTTGTGTGTTTTGGCATTTTCCCTCCTATCTCCTATCTGCTAGGCAGTTATAGTCCCTTCCTCTAAGGGGTGTGGGAAGGCCTCGTCTCACTGCCAATCGTTTTTTTTCTTCCTGTCTTATCTCTTTTTTTCCTTTTTTTTCTTAGATTTGTAAGAATTCTCTTCATTTATGCATTTTATTTTTATTTTATTTTATTAAAAAAATTTTTTTGATGCTTATTTATTTCTTAGACACAGAGGGACAGAGCATGAGTTGGGGAGGGGCAGAGAAAGAGGGAGACACAGAATCAGAAGCAGGCTCCAGGCTCTGAGCTGTCAGCACAGAGCCTGATGCAGGACTTGAACTCACAAACTGTGAGATCATGACCTGAGCAGAAGTCGGTCACTCAACCAACTGAGCCACCCAGGCGCCCCTTTATTTTTATTTTTAAATTTGATGTATTTTCAGAGAGGGGGGAGGAGCAGAGAAGAGGGGATATAGAATCCCAAGCAGACTCTGCTCTGTCAGCATAGAGCTCGATGTGGGACCCCAATTCATAAACAATGAGATCGTGACCTGAGCTGAAACCAAGACTCCAACGCTTAAACATCACAACTTTTCAGCTAGGTCAAAGACAGATGGGCAGGAGTTTGTCAAGTGAACAAAAGAGGTAGCCATTTCAGGTGGAGGGATCACAGTGAGAATTGGGAACCATCTTTGCTACTATTTAACTGTGGTTTGATCCGACACGAGTTCCTTGACCCTTGGAGCTTCTGTATCCTCACCTGTGAAATTTTGTTCATGTCTATCTCAGGAAGGATACATGAGATAACATGAAAATTTAACTTGGTAAATTTTGGCTATGAATTTGAATGTAGACTGTTATAAATGTCACAAAGGAAATGGGAGAGAGGTTATATCTACAGCGGACTACACTCTGAGGATTTCACTTCTAAACACTGGTGACTACAAAATTCTTGCCCAAGAGCTTTATTCTGGCTGTTGGACCACACTCAACTGGGGAGCAGAGCAAATTGGGGACAGATGAGTCATCCTGGCCCAGATCAGCAAACCTGGCCCAGATCAGCAGAACCACTGGGTTGACCCACAGATTCAGGAGCTGCATTTTTGCTCTTTGAAGGCACTAAATTTTAAACCATCAAATATCAGGCAGCAACAGATAATTAACATATCATGTCTTTAGTTTCTTGCTGCCCCAGCCACCCACCATATTAAAGGCTATGATCAAGGGCCCCCAGGTTAGGTCTGTGTATTTTCCCTTTGAAGGCCCACAAATCTCCCCAAAGCCAATCCTAATTATGTATTAGGAAAAAAGATGATAAATCAAATATCAGTAGAAATTATTTTTCCTTTGGGAGTAAGCTCAGTCAGAAAATTATCATGTATCTGAGGGGTAAAGGATAATGGAAATATTAAAATCTACAAGACTTGCTATAAACTCTCTTTCCAATCACTCCAGAATGTTTTAAGTAGGAAAATTTGGAAATTAAGTGAATTGTGGAACCAAACAATTTTAATGGATCTGATGGAAATTTAATTTTGGGTCCAACTAGAAACAGTTAATAATAATTATATTTGAAGACCGTAGCAAAATCATAACCAGTTGCAAAATTATAACCAGAAGGGGTTTAGTGTAAATAGAACCAACCGTTTTGAAGCCTCGCTCATGTGTAACTATGTTCACAACTCAGCTCCTCCCCATAAGATGGGGGTTGGGAATGGGGGTGGCAAAATTGAAATGACCTTTCAGGACATGTGCATCAGAGAAAAATGGACATAGTTACTGAAGCAAGCCTTCTTCCAGCCACAACCATTTCATCTCCTTACTGTGATCTCTCCACTTCAAGGCATAATCCAATCCAGAATTTGGAAGAAGAAGTTACATTTTCTAGATACAAATCAGTTATCTGGCATTGAGTTTTACTGTCGCCATGGGATGTGGAGGCTGTGTTTCTACTTGTTGCTTTCTCAAGTTATGTCACAGCCTCTAATTCTACAACAGAAAATGTTGTATCGAATAGTTTCATCCCTGGTCATAAGTATGTCAAAAACTGTTCATAGGTGTGTCAAAACTGGCTCAAAGAGATGGAGATATCTTGCTCTACTGGACCTAATCAAATATATGTTTCAGTTAGAGGTTAAACCTTTCATAAACCTTATGGTTCTTTTATTAGTATGATCTAATCCAGGGGTATTCCAATTATTTTAATTTCTGAACAAGCAAGTACTTCAGTCATTCCAATATGGTTTTCTTAAAGCTGTGGGGAAAAATCAGGTTGGACAAAACATTAAAAAATTTTCCAGACGAAAGCTGGAATAGCTTTTGACAGATGAGCAACAAACAACTTCTGTTTCTCAGATTTCCCAATTATCCGTGGCTAATCCTTTGTAGTTGTCCAAAATATTTAAGAAGAAAGGATAATGGTAAAAAACATTGTCTTATTTTAAATAATTATCTACATTGGTTTTTGGTTTTTGTTTGCAAATAAATGCTTACCTTAATCATAGAATCATTGATGCTGAGCATTGGAGAAGAAATCAAAAGATCCTATAGATCAAGATTAACCACCTAATGTTTAAATCCCTTTGCAGTGTCCAACTAAATGGTCATTCCAGTTTCTGCCTGCATACCAGCAAAGACAGGAACACACTGCCTTGTGTGAATCTCGTTGCCTCTATTGACATCCCTGATCATTTGGAAGTCTTCTATATGTAGAGCTGAAATAAGTTTCCTAGAAATCTCCAGAACCAGTTATTGTTCGCAGAATTGCTAAACATAGGAATTGTGAAGGACTTTCTAGATGTCATATTATGATATTTTCCAAACTGCAGATACCACTAATGGGTTATAAAAACCAATTTAGGAGGGTACAACCAGCATTTTATAAAAACAAAATAGAATAGGATATCGGAATACAACACTTGGAGTAAGGGTACATTTTTATTTTGTAAAATTTTGTCTTACCTAGAAATATATGCACGTCTGTTGGACTACAGTGCAAAACTTGTTTACCATTGGTAATTTTAAAGACTTACCCTCATTTTGCAGATGCAATAAATTAGACCCAGAAGAATAAAAATGACCTGTCAAAGATCCCACAACTGACTGGGGGAAGAGTCTGGAATTCTTTTCCTATATCCACCGCTGTTCCTGCTACAACACCAAAAGCCTGCCTGTTGAACAAATCTGACCATTTTTCCAGGTATTGGTACTTCAAATATTAGATAGCCTCTTTGCCTCTCCACTGAGTTTTTCTTTCCATGAGAAAACATACTTACTTTTTAAAAAGTAATGCCTCCGGGGTGCCTGGGTGGCTCAGTCAGTTAAGCATCTGACTCTTGATTTTGGCTTAGGTCATGATCTCACGGTCATGAGTTTGAGCCCCACATCGGGGCTCTGCACTGGCAGTGTGGGAGCCTGCTTGGGATTATCTTTCTCTCCTCTCCCCCACTCTCTCTCTCAAATAAATAAACTTAAAAAAATGCCTCCAATGAAATCATTTTGAAGCCCTCAACCATCCCATTTGCCCTCTTATATCTATGCGTTAAATTGACCCCTCCCCACCCCCCCACCCCCGATTTTAAGTGTTGTGCTCAGAACTAAAACAATATATGAAATTAGATGTATGTGTTGGTCATCATCTCCATTATTCCAGACACCCTGCTTCTGTAGGGCAATCTAAGTTTGCATTACCTTTTGGGAAGCCACATTGTATTATTGAGTCTTCCTGAGTTTATTTATTTGTTTGTTTGTTTATTTATTTATTTAATCTGTATTTATTTTGAGAGAGAGACAGAGTGTGAGCAGGGGAGGAGCAAGGAGAGGAGGGAGACACAGAATCTGAAACAGGCTCTAGGCACTGAGCTGTCAGCACAGAGCCCAGCGTAGGCTCGAATTCATGAACAGTGAGATCATGACCTGAGTCAAAGTTGTACGCCCAACAGACTGAACCACTTAGGTGCCCCCGGAGCTTATTTTCAGTTCAACTGTTTAATTCCTCTTACACGGACAGGCAGAAAGGAAGGGAGTCAGGACATCAGGAAGGAAGAAAAGAAACTAGCATTTATTGAATAAATGCCTACCACCGTGCAGGTACTTTCACAAGTATAGATCCCTTCTGAAGATAATTTTGTAAGACATGTGTTAGCATCAGTGTATAGATGAATAAACCGAAGTTAAGAATGGGACATCAAGAGACTTGCCGAGATCACTCAGAATGGCAGAACCAGGGACTGAGAGGGGATTGAATGTCTGTCAATTGTATTATGTGATCTTAATCCTCTCCACTGTGAATTTAGAAAGTTGGTTGACAGGAATAAACATAGTATCTTATTTTTGTCACTATACAAAGGTGAGTGGGCTGTGGATGCCCCACCACTTGGCCTTCTGGTTGACATTGGGTAGAGCCTCCATTCCACAGCCTGGCACGCCCCAGCGACTCCTTAGGAGTCTTCGCTTTCCTGGACCTGGCCCTGCTTGTGCTTTTTCCCATTACTGTATTCTAAACTATGTGAACTCTCACACTCTACCTGGGCCTTCCACAACCATAAATCAAACTGTTCATTGTTTTCAACAAGAATCCATGCACCATAGGGCATTTTACCACCATGAGGATTTTGCCTGCTTTAATGCATATTAAATCCCTCTGTATAATGAGAACGGGGACGGTTTATATAGTCTCTCCCATTTCTCTGGCCTATTTCAGCTTCTCCCCTCCCTAGCCAATTTTTGAAAACTACCTCCTTGCCATGTAAGGAGGCTCTACCCACAGTCAGGTCCCTTGGGAGATCTCTGCTTCTCTCTTATAGAATTTATTCCAAACAAATACAGCATTCTCCTTTCAAGAATTTCTAGTGAATATAATTTTCTCCCTCTCATTATGCTATTATTAAATTTCATATCTTGTGCAGTATTTAAAAGGAGATCTATTCTCTCTCAGTTTTGGCTGAGTCTACAAAAGCTGTGAATAATAAAGTAGGCACCAAATACCCAAAAGGCCTAGAGAGAGGGATTGGAGTACATATGCAGAATGTAGACTGCTTTAGGAGATTATGAAGTTCTGGCCAGTGCCAGCCTATCACCTGTCATGAGGGTAGAAAGAGGCAAGGTGGAGGAGGGTTGATGCAGTTCTTGGGCATGGTTTCTGCCCCATGGGAATGGAGAGGATTTTTCTCTTCTCAGTTAAACTGCGTAGGCACCCCATGGAATTTGGGAACCTAGAGTGTTAGATGTTGCCAGGAAAAGTCTAAGAGTAGGATGGCATGTGCAGATGAATGGGAGACAACACAGCTGTATATAGAAAGGGCTGCTCATCTACTGAACAAGGCCAAAGGTCCACGCTTCCCATGGCCCCCATGGCCCCGTTGCCCCCAAGCTTCCCACGGCCCCCCCTGCAGAAGGAACTTGATCTGGTTGTTTTCATCTTTTATTATTTTTTAAGTTTCTTTTATTTATTTTGAGAGAAAGAGAGAGAGCACACGAGGAGGGGAGGGACAGAAAAGAGAGAGAGAATCCCAGCAGGACTCCACACTCACAGTGTCCAACTGTAGGCCGACGTGCCCAGCAGAGCACGTCTGAGGGAACCACAAAAGTAGTCCACAAAGAAGAATTAGCCTTGGACTTCCACTGTGCTCAGAGAGCACCGATGACGACACCGCCAAGCAACAGTCAAGACGAAACTCTTCAGGCTCCATTCCTTTTGTCATTCACCTCTTCCATCCCCAGAGGGGGCAGAGCCAGGAGAACCATAGCTGGTGACGTGAGAAAGGAGCTGGGAGATAGTGAAGAAGCTGACCCACTCCAGCCCCTCATACCAGGCTGTTAATCCTGGATCGGACATGAGCTGGGTAGGAGAAGCTCTCACAGGGTAAGAATTCAAAGTTATGATAATCTCCCCCGGATTGGACTGAGCGTTGTGTGATTATGAAGACGGCCTGAACATTTCATGCCCTAGTAAAGGAACTCTCTGATTGCTTTCCGAGATTGACCTCAAATGCTGTAGGACAGGTGCAAGATTTCCTCCAAATACAGTAAAGAATGGGTCACGGAGCAAGTTTAGAAAGAAATGGTGAGAAACAATTCAAGTTAAGTTTGCTTTCGTTATGGCATATCAATGCCAGTAATGAACAAAATCAGAATCTGACAATAGCCAAGAAAGATCTTTTGGGGTTGGTTTTTTCTCTTCCATGTATCTGCTTTCCCATTAAGTTTCTTATCTCTCAGATTTGATAAGCCGTTTTCACTTGCGTTGCAAGAAGTTATTTCATGAAGCTGACCACTGGTGTTGCCTTGGCAAGGTATTTTAGTTGAGTCCTAGGGTCAAGTGGCAATGAACAAATGCCAGAGTGGAGAGATTCCTATGTTTGTATAAACATACTGATCACATACAGAGGTTCTTTATCAAAAATGAAATGCTGTAACAAATGCTAGTACCAATGTGATTCTTGTCATTGCTGTCACCATTTGGATATAATTTCAAAATATAAACCAGGTGTCTTAGTCCTTGTAGGCTGTTATAACAAAATACCTAAGACTAGATGGCTTATAAACGACAGAACTATGTATCTCACAGTTCTGGAGGTTAGAAGTCTGAGATCAGGGAACCAGCATGATTGGGTGAGGGATTTCTTCCAGGTCCCCAGACTTCTCCATTGTATTCTCACTTGGAGGAAGGGTCTGGGGAGCTCTGGGGTGTCTCTTTTCTAAGGGCACAAATCCCATTCATGACAGCTCCACTCTCATGGACCGAAGCACTTCCCGACGGCCCCACTTCCTTGTACCTTTACATTGGGCATTAGGATTTCAGCATATGGATTTTGGGGGGACACAGATGATCACACAAGGATGTATTTTAACAAAGTCCCCATTCCTTTTGGGAAGCAGTGGTAGTAAAGTGGCTCCCAATATACAATATTGACTATTATTTTAACTGAAAGTGGCATTACTTTGGGAGAAATAACTGGTATTTTAAATCTATTTTAGGTGGCACCTGGGTGGCTAAGTCAGTTGAGTGTCTGACTCTTGATTTCACCTCAGATCATGATCTCAGGGTCATGGGATTGAGCCCTGCATCCAACTCCATGCTGAGTGTAGAGCCTACTTAAGATTCTCTCTCTGCCTCTCTCTCTCTCTCTCTCTCTCTCTCCCCCACCCCTCTCCCCTGCTCACACCCCTCTCTCTTCTCTCTCTAAAAATAGATAAATGTATTTTAGTATTGTATGTTTAGTTCATGGACTATAAAATCTATTATGGGCAAGGATCACAACTTTTATTCAACTACATTCAATACATAGCAGAGTGTTCCGGCGATGCCCTGAACATGTTAACAGGAATTCTGCATTTAAATCAAACCCTTAGGTCCCAGCCCTATTGTGCTTTACCCAAAATCACTCAAGCTGGGGTGCCTGTTTTCTTTAAGACATGTCAATATCCCATTCCGAACAAATTACAACGTCATACTACTGGAAATCCCATGATGAAGGAGTCAAAGTTCTTCTTTAAGAGAAGTTATCATGGAACTTCTTGCTGGGGCTGCTGCGGGGGACTAAGTCCCTGGCACTCCAGGCCTGGGTCAGCTGAGGGGACTCCATAGCCAGAATAAGAGAGCCCTCAGTCAGTCACAGGTCTTTGCATTCAGCAAACTTCAGAACTTTCACGTCATGGAGGGAAATGGCCAGGGGACAGGGGACAAGCACTGTGGGCTAATATGGGCTACACTTGGGCTAATATGCAACTAGAAGTCACTGCTGACATGGGAGGGGTGCCTGGGGGAAATCAAAACCGTGTTCGTTCAGCTCCCTATCGTATTTCCTGAGGTGAACAGACTGGGCAAAGGTTATGTTTAGAAACCAATATGTTTGGCAGAATGGGAGTCATTGAGATCAGATGACTCTTTGTGAAGGGCAATCAGTCCACGTGGTGAGATGTCACAGGACCCCAGATAAGGGTGCTACGCCCGAAATAGGCTTCAGCAGGGAGCTATAGGCAAGGGATGCATGTGGTTGTGCATGAGTGTGCAGGGTGTGTATGAAGGTATCGTATAAGTACCGAGGAGGGAATCAGTCCTTAATTAACCCCGCCACTCCAAAGAATTTGAAAATTCAGAAAGAGTTTATTTCCCATATGAAGAATCGGTGAGAATGGTTTTATTTTAAATATCTATTAAGAGGAGGACAAATTATAAACACATGGGAAGTTTTCTCTTTTATTATGACCCGTGAATTTGAATCTTGGGCTACCTTTACAAACTAACAACGCCCACAAGCAATTGCTCTATTCATCGCCAGATAACATCTAGAACTCTTTGTTCTGTCCTCTGAATAATTGCAGCAACCCAAGAATCTAATTTGGTGCCTCATAAATGATTATGTTCCATCTCTTGACATTATTTTAATTCTACGAAAACACCAGCTCACAGGATGTTGTGTCTTTTTTTTTCTACAGTATTTCTGTTGTTCCCCAGCTGTTTGAAACTGTTGTGGCTTTGAGTTCTTCAAAACTACCTCTGTGATGAAGATTACCTTAATTGCTGTTTGTGGAACATTCAGTCAGAGACAGAATATGCTGGAACAATTACCAATAGGTGAAGGCTGACATTTTACATTCTTTGTTATGTCATTAGCAGTTTCTTGTGACTTCTTGTTTGGCTTTTTTTTTTTGCCAGACTATCCTTTGAAGTTTTGGGCTCACACTTCCATTGTTTCCCTAAAGGGCCACATCGTGGTCAGAGAAAAGGATTGTTTCCTTTTAACAACATTCAACAACCCTTTAATGAGCACCTCTAACGTGCCAAACACCAGTCTAGATGTAGGGGATACAGATGTGAACTTACCACCATCTAGGTGCACGTTACATTTTGGAGACACTTTTTACAAAGCTGCCACGGTACAGCTATGTATCCCACTATTAAAAAAAAAAAACCCACAGTATATGAAGCATCCAGACTCATTCCAATAGATGCCTATACAAGAGGATTATTCACTTCACTGAATCGTTCATGTTATCATTGAAAATGATGTCCTTAGGACGTTTGGAAATATAATTTAACTTTACAAGACATGTATGACTTCCATGCAAGGCCACCCAGCTCATGCTTCCCAGGAACCATCCAGTTCATTGGAATAGGTACACCTGGGAGCTGTTCTTCCAGAGGCTTCCTGTTTGTGTGGCTTTTCTTCCAAGCACACATCATATTGGCAGGTAACACTACAGGATATACCTCTTGTGAGTCGACATGGGCAGGAACAGTGAGAATTTCTGGCCACCTCAGGCTGGGGACACCCATTTACCTTCTGGGTCTTTGGGCTCTGGATCCCTCCTCTGGACTGTCCCTGGAAGCCTTCTGGTATATGTTACTCTCCAGAACATCACAGTATGTGCTCACTTCTGTTCCCTTTAAGAGTCACCCAGGACATGCTGTCTTAGCATTCGTACCCGCTCACTCCTTTTGGCTTGCTCCACAGAGAGCAAGCCCTTAGCTTTGGAGAGAAGGAAGAAGAATCTAAGAACCATCTCCCTTCTTCTCTCCACTTGTTGACACTTTCATCCTGGGAAAGGCTGAAGAAGTAAAAGGAATTTCCAAATTCCAGTGGGTCAATGAACCTTCCAACTTTCCCGAACCTAACCTTACCAACGGAGCAAGGCATTTGCGGGTTATGTTTGAGTTTCATGGTATTTCTAGAAATCTACCTGTTGTAAAATATGTGAAACTGTTAACAGTGACAGCTAAGAAGTCTTGATCACTTACAATGTGCTAAGAACTGTTCAGTGATTGGCAAGTATTGACTCATTTGACCTTCAAGATTATTCTCTATGTGTTTAAAGAGCAATGGTTAAGCGACCAATAATGTTGATGGTTTTCATCCAGTCTACTTATCCAGATGGTCTCTTTCTATCACTGTGATTCTTCTGTCCTGGGGAATCCATCCCATTTCTGGGTTTCTGGCTCACAGGGTTTGCTCCTCCGGCCTCTGGCCTAAACCAGGTTGTGACAATTAATTTTGGTTGTTTTGATTCTCTGTCTTCAGAGCTAGAGCTGCCACATTCCCACACCCCCCCTTCCTCCTACATATCTTTCCCCTCAGGTATAATAAAAGCATATACCACATACATGATTTGGCACTTGCAGAGTAATTTTTAATATCATAGAATCATAAGCTTTGGGGAGAAGAAAGAACCTCACAAAGCGTTTTGCTTTTTTGTGCATATGGAAACCAGGTCCAGAGAGAGAAAGTTACTGCTCAAGATTATATATTTGGTTTAGTTGTTTCAGCTGGTTTTATTCTTCAGAAAGCCTGATCTCCTGTCCCTTCTTATCACTCTATGCTCAGTAAAGAGAAAAAGGATTTTATCCTAAAGCTCATTTCAAATCATAAAGTGGATAGAAGGAAAGTCAGTCTCTCTCTCTCTCTCCGTCTCATTTTTCCCTATCTCTCTCCTCTCTCTTTCTCTTTCCATCTATTTGTTCTTCCATCATCTAAATTGCTTAGGTAAGTTTCTTCAAAGTGCAGCTGTGTATAACTTTCACAGGATCATACCTGTCAAATTGCCAATTAACATGGAGGTCTCCATTGATCATGTGATACCCTGTCTGTTTATTGATAGATGTTATACATGATGAAAGATGCAGTAACTGTTTGCAAGAATTGCATGCATTTCTGTGTGTTTTGCTATTAAATAACAGAATTTTGTGTGGGTTTTTTTTTTTTTTTTGACATTCGTTGTACCGTTTTGAAGGGGTAGAAATTTGAAGATGTGTGCAAATGGTTAAGTGATGTACAAGAACTCTGAGAAGCCAAAGAAGAATGCTACTGAGGAAAGATGAAATGGACTATCAAACTGAACTACGACTCAGTGTTGATGATGATGGAGAAGGATAGGAAACTTGAAAAACAAGAAAAATAATTAGAAGTATTAAAAAGCAGTGGGTGATCAAGAAATATAAGCTTTAGAACATTAAGCAGAAAATCTGTTATAGTTGAGAACTTGAAATAAAAGATTTGGGGAGCAATCTTTAAATATATTGAATGAAATCCCTCAATCAAAAGGTTCTCTCTGGACCCGCTGTCTGAATCAGTGACTCAGTAATACAATCATTGTGTATATACATGAAGAAAATAACCCATAAAGTATATACTAAACAGTACAACTCCACAATGAGTTTCCTATTGCAGGATGCCAAGATGAAGTCACCACCTGGAAATGGTCCCGGTTACTTTCAAATATTTTGGCCAGAAAAACAAATGCATCAATATTTTATTAATAGCTATTAAGTTCTGCTTAATGCATATGTTATACAGTATATGGCTAAGTTATTGTTAATCCATAAGAGAAATAAAAACTCCAGTGGGTGTTTGGCAGAGTCACTAATCTATTAGGATTCCACATGTTAGGATTCTGACCAAGTCCAGAGTGACCTCAGAGTGAGAAGAATTGAAGGAGGGATAGTCAGAGAGTTAGATTTCTTCCCTTAGGCTTTCCCCTCCTTCTGTTGACTTTGGGATCCAGGTTGAGTTCACAAGTCAATTGTAGGTGGAACACTGATAAAGTTGAGGGTAGAGGGCGTAGGGGTGGGAGCAACCAGAATCATGGATTTAGTGATCCATCATAGGAGGAAGATTGAAGAAGCTAGATTCGTCATTAAACCGAAATAATGGTGCTCCTGCATTGTACCAACTACTGAATTGCCCTCTCGGGATACAGCAGTGAGCAAGGCAGTAGAATGCCCTTCTTCATGGAGCTTCATTTTAGTGGTAGAGACAGAGTGAATAGATGATTTTAATGTACTGCATTAATATTTATAGTATGAATTAAGAGCAGAGTGCCATGGGAGAAGTGCCTGATTTAGCTTTGTGAGAGGGATGGTGGGGAATGAGTCTTGAAAAGATGAGCAGGAATATCCAGTTGATGGGGAATGAGGGCATGGTGGGATCGAAGTCCATGTGGTAGAGCAAGATGGGTCTGGGAACTCCAAGTGAATCAGGGTTTGATAGGTCCTGGGCAAAAGGGAAGGAGTGATGAGTACTTAGCGTGGAGAAAAACAGAAAATAAAGTGCTAACGGGTTTGAAACATTGAGCTTTCTCTTGAAGGCGGTAAGAAGCTGAGAGGTTTTTTTTTTTTTTTCTTAAAGGATGTTTATTCTGGAAGTATTATTCAAGCTAATGTATTAAATGGATTGGAGGAGACAAGACTGGAGGCAGGGATGTCTCCTAGGACACCAGGAATAATTCAAGGGAGAGGATGTAACAGAAGTGAGAATGGAAAGGAATGGATAGGTACTAGATATACTGAGAAAGTGGACCTGATACAATTTGATGTTTGAAAAAAATTACAGGCAGATATCTTCAAATATTTGAAAGACTGTCATCTGAAGGTTCTTGTGGCCCCATGGCAGAAGTGGGACCTTTGGGGGGAACGGAGTTTTATAAGCAGACAGAACTTCCAAACAATGAGCATGGTTCAACAGTGGGATGGGCTGACTCAGGAGGCCATGAAGTCCTCACTGAACCCCCGTGGGAGATTTCAAGCAGAAGTCTGGGCAAATGCCTTTTGGGGATGCTGACCAGGACAGTCCTATGTGGCACTTGATGTAGGTGATTTTGCATGTCTACTCAAATTCCAAGATTCTCTTGCGGTGGACGTGACTCCATGTGGCATCCTGCAAGACTGTCTCCAGGCAAGTAATAATGTCCTGATATTTGCCTAGCACTCTCATTAGATCTGCACTTCTTATTCTGAAATGGAAGTATTTAAGGAAGCACAGAGAGGAACAGAGAGGGAATTCGGGTAGGAAAACTCGCTTCTCTCTACCAAAGCCATTTCAAACTTATTTTCCGTGTCTGTCCACCACAGTGACTCTAGGATGCAGCAATGAGGTCAGGAATAAACCCAAACCACTTAGCATCTAATTCGCTGTGCTCTGCCCACCGGATTTGTTGTTTCCAAAATGTTAAGATCTGGCTGAGGCAGACTTCGACCGCATATAATCCGGGAAGTGTCTTGACTCTGGTATCGTCACATGTTGCCGAAATAACATAACACAAACCAGATTAAAACACTGAGGGAAACTCTACCACAATCAAACCACAGTGTGGACACATCAGATTAGGCCATGAATTCTGACCTGAAGAAAAACAAGGGCATTCATCCCTGGATTTAACTTGCAGGCTCTTTCCCTAAAGATCTTCAAGTCTCTTACATGTCAACTCGTGTTGGGGTTCTTCAGTATGAGAAAAATTGGGTCATACTCCTTCCCTTCCCTGTGTCCTAATTCATAACAATTGCCTTGCCCAGTGCAAGCTATCTGAAGGTACAGACTTCTAGGATATTTAAACTTGGGTGTAAGTACACACATATTTTTTAATGGGTCAATACCTTCACGAAAAGAGGCATATTTCATGGCAGGTATGCAAACTTTGGAGACTAAAATCTTTAACAATTTCTAGGAAATTGTCAGTATCTTCACTTTGTGAGTCTTCATTAGAAGCAGAATTGGCCTTTTATATCAGACACCAAAATTCCCCTCTCAGCTCCTCAGCTGCTATTTTGTAGGCAACAGGATCAATTCCACCCAGCAGAAGGTGCCCCCAACTTTGAAATCGGAACCAGTGAAGGCCAAGAAACACCGATTTGGAGGGGGGCGGGGGCAGAGCAGTAGGACTGAATTTCCAGGGGAAGGGATGTTGGTGAGGGTCATGTTGGTCTCCAGTCCCTCCTACCAGCAGGCTGGTGGCACAAGCCGTGGCATCTTGAGCTTGAAGCCATTGGCCATAGAGATCTCACCAGTTCCTTGACCTGATTTGGGGTGTTGCTCCTGCCTGCATTGTTTGTTGTGTCCAGTTGTCACCCTTTTTGGTGATTATGCAAACTACCCAACATTCTTACAATAAACACAATTCTGCTTCAGCTCAGCCAGAATTGATTTCTGTGGCTACAACTAATAAATGTAATCAGAAGAAACAATGCAAAGGAATTTTGTGCTTTTTTTTTTTTTTTTTTTTTTTGAGCGAGAGAAAGAGTGCTCAATATTTGGGGAGGGCAGGGAGAGAGAGAGAGAATCTTAAGCGTGCTGCATGTCCAACATGCAGCCTGACTTGGGGCTCCATCTCACAACTGTGAGATCATGACCTGAACCCAAATGGAGAATTAGATGCTTGACCAACTGAGCCACCCCAGCACCCCGAGTGCTTTAATGATCTAACTCTAGAACAGTAAACATGACAAGGTGACATTGACAAGTATTCTCTCTGTTCACTGTTAAACTCTCTCTAATATCATAATTGTTCACATGATATATAGGAAACCGATAAGGAGAGTTGAGGAGAACTGAGCTGCTCACTATTCTATTATTCTAAGTGGACAAAAGATTCAGGAAAAAAACCCACATGGCATGGAAACTAATTCACACTACAGTGTAAATGATTCTACTCTATGACTAATTACGTTTGAAATAGAATTTATATTCAAGCAAATCTTTAATTAAGGCACAGTGAAAAGATTTTCGCAAGTTAATTGGGCAAATTGTCTCATTCCACTTCAATTATCCTAGCTATCCAGAAAAGAATTGTGGATAGGAACAGATACGATGAAAGAAATGGTGCCGTAGGGAGGTGCCTCTCACATTACCTAGGTGCACTTCCTGTGCCAGAGCTTCCTCCAGAGAATGGAGTCCTTGGGTCTACTTTGGACCATGGGATCGGAGAATCAGGTTGCTAAATATCTAAATATCGCGGCATAAAACTCTGAATCTCTCTGCACAAGAGAACCCCGGGAGCGTTGGCTTAACACTGTGGGTTACCCTGTTGACCCGTTGGCTGCTTAGAGTGAATTGCGGAGTTAAGGAACCAGTGTGATCGCCATTCCTTTCCTGAGGAAGGTATTTGTTCTCATTGGTTTTATTTGTTTAATTAGTATTGTCAGCGTTTACTGAAAAATAATGCGAGAATAATTCTCATCTGTTTAAATAGGGGGTTTTGACTTTATGGGACCTGTTAATATGTGAAAAAGTACTGGCAGGTAGGGGTTCCTGGGGTGAGACGAACGTAGTTTCAGGGATTAGTGGTTCTAGTCAAGGCAGAAACCCTTAAACAAAGAGTTCATTTGCACTGAGCAAGGCACACCTATGGTAATTATGTTTCTCTCATAGAGGTATTAAGATCTGGTTTTTAGTTTCTTCTAGTAAAATGACTAAAAAGAAAACTTTGATTGCATTGATTGATTCATTCATTCATTCCTTCCTTCACTCACTCACTCAACAAAAAACATGTACTGAGACCTTGTAATGTGCCAGATTCTATGCTAGGTCTTAAGGACTCAAAGATAGGAGGAGATACAGTCCTGTATCTCCAGGAGCCCAAGGCCCAATTCTAGAAAGAGGCTTAGCCTCACATGTGTGATGTGGTAGTTGCTATTTTTTTTTGTTACATGCACTAGAATAGCTGTAAATTCCCTGGAAGGACTTCAGGGGTTGTGTTCGCTGCGAGGGAATTACTCATGTAATTCTCATTAGTGCAAATGGGAAAGAGGTGTAAATCCACAGTGATCTAGCCGAGAAAACAAACACTCCTTCTTTGACTTCTGTTGTTTGTTTCTCTTTGTTCCGGGTTGAGTCAGGGAAATAATCAGGAAAATTATACGTGTTCAATTGCCCGGTTGCTCCAGAACCCTTGGAGTATCTAATCACAGTTAATAATTAAAACAAAGCAAGGAGACTCAAATGCTGAATGTAAGTACTATCAGGAGGGAATGAAACCATTTGAAGGGGAAAATATGAACAGTGCTTTGTGGTAGATTTTTACAGACAGAAGCAGGGGCTATAAAGGGAGGACATCCTTTTAAAATGGATGTGGATTATGACAGATCAACCAATAAATGCATATTAAACTCCTACGGTGTCCCCAGCTCTGTGTTAGACCACAGAACCAAGTTTCACAGTCCATCAGGGGAGAAAGAACCAACAAATTATATGTGATTGGGACAGGAATGGGGACTGGTGCTTTAAAGAGGGGCCAGGATATTTGAAATCAGAGCATCGACAGAAATGATAGAACCGGCGGTCAGAGTTTCAGGTGCTATCAGTTAACCTGATAGCAGTTATTCGGGTAATATAAGCTCTGCTCTGCAGCCGCAATTAACCAGTCAATCTTAGTGGCTTATAACGACAAAAGTTGTTTTGTTCTGTTTCCTGTCTCCTTGCTCTGGGATCCAGACTGACAGAGCAGGCACTATCTTGAATGTTACTAAAGAGGGGAAGAGGAGGGTCTGTCGGGTCGGTCCCTGACAGTCAAATGCTCCCTTTTACAAGTCACTGGTGTGAGACGTTCCACTGACCCAATCCAAGGAGGGACGCAGAGACTCGGAGCACAGTGAAGCGAGGCTTTACACGACATTCTTGCAAGAGTGGGTGTCTGATGGACAGGCACACTAGGGGCAGTCACAGCAGACAATTTATCTCCTGGCGTGCAAATTCCTCCCCTGGTTCCTCATTGGCTGAGTCCTACAGAGGTTACAGCCTTACCCAGATGTCACCTATGCCCATGTAAGGGAAAAAGTAGTCTGATTAGAACAAACGGACATTCCCCACAAAACGGAGAGGGGAGGAAGAACCAGGAAGTGAAGGGTCTAAGGGCTTGGGATTCCATTGTGTGTGGGGGAGGGGTTTGTACGTATTTCCAGTAGGTTGTAAACCTATTGTTAACTAGACAGCACAGCTTTTACTTGATATTTCTTTAATTTTTTTTAATGTTTTATTTATTTTCGAGAGAGAGAGAGGCAGAGCATGAGCAGGGGAGGGGCAGAGAGAGAGGGAGACACAGAATCCGAAGCAGGGCCCAAGCTCTGAGCTGTCAGCACGGAGCCTGAGGCAGGGCTCGAACTCGCGAACCGCGAGATCGTGACCTGAGCCAAAGTCGGACGCTTAACCGAATGAGCCACCCCGGCGCCCCTTTATTTGATATTTCTAAGAATGAATCCTCTCACTTCTCACAATTGGCAAGTCCTAGTATTAGGGTCCCATTCAACCACAAGGGGGCCAGGAAATATAATACTGTTATATGCCCAGAAAGCAGATAGCTAGCAACAGGACGTGAACAGCACTAATGATTGTGACTCTGACCTTTCCAGGCAGAGGGTTCAAATGTGGTCACATTCAAAGTTGAATTCAATGTGCTGCTCTTCACCTGTGTGAGATTTTCCTGAAGGCCTAGTGTTCCTTCATACTTGGGTATGCATTGGAATCACGTAGAGTACTTGTTAAATAAACCGTAGCTCCCTGAGCCCTACCTTCAGAGCTCTGGGTTTGGTAAGTGTGGGATGAGAGCCCAAAATGTGCATCCCCCACAAGCGCCTGGGGATGCTGATGCTTCTCATCTGGGAACTGCACTTTGAGAACCACAAGTCAAGGCAAACCCAACGGAAGCTTCCTCCCTCTTGTCTATTCAAGCCTTTGGCGAAATCATACTCTACGTTTGAGCCTGACTTGCATTCCAGGAAATGGTGGGAAGGTCTGTATTCTCTAGCCAGAGGGATGGCTGATTTCAGAACCCACAGGACTTGTCTGACCCAGCTTCATCAGATGACTTTAGGGTCTGCCTCTCTCCTTTTTCCCTTGGGTGTCTCCTTAGGGCAGAGGCTGTCTTTTTCTCACTGGTTGGTAGATTTCAGAAACATGTCGTCAAATTCCATGACCAAGAAAATAAGACCCAGAAAGCAGAATTTGTTCCTCTTCTTCCTTCTAAGGTCAGATCTCTAAGCCTTCATTTCCTCCCTGGGGACCCTCCTTTTCCCAGGATCGTTGACAGTTGAAAAATAGCCACTTCCTTGCTGGGACACCCTGACCCAAACTCAAAAATGTGTGACCTCCACAGCACACTCACATCAAAAAACAATAATACCACACACTTAAAAAAGATTAAAAGTAAGGAGGGAAGAGGTGGGAGGCTATTCCCACTACATCTCTCCTCTGTATTGCAGAGAAAGCATGGCTCTTCTAATTTTCAATATTTTCTTGAATCTGGGTTGCTCAGACTCAAGTAAAACCATATGTGGGTCATTAGCCCTTCAGTCCAGGTTAAACTCTACCAAGCCCACCCAAGTTTCTTTCGTCGTCCTCCCTCCGTCCATCCCGCCTGTCCTTCCTGCACTCTTCCGATTCCCCAAATTTCTGCTTTCCTGGGAGCATCAGCTTGAATGAGAGCATGTCTAACTGCTGGGGAACAAGCAAGGGTGAGGCATGGAGCCATCAAACAGAGACATCGGAGAGCCTGTAGAGTTGTAATCCTGCCTACAGCATCCGCCGTCTGCATAGTCACACAGAGCACCTGGCTCTGCAGAGTCACTATTTGATTAGCCTCTGCTTGACATTTGCATGGATGTCTGGCCCATTTGAGTTGACTTCCAGAAAAGGGAATACCTTGAATGGAGGTGTGTTCAAAGCCCTGCCTCTTGCAGTTCAGAAAACGGTAGCTTTGAAATGGCAGCTTACCCAGCTTCTATCATCACTGCTAAGGTTTCAAGCCAGAGCCCAGGCTCAAGGTACCACGCGCTACCCTTTATCAATAGTCTTTTCAAATATAATAAAACTAAATGTAAGAGAAACCCAGCTATTATTCTAAACACAAGGTAGGAATAGTAGCTTATTCTTGTGATGTCCGCAGGAAAAAGACCACTTTTGCTTTCTATCATATGATATATTCTTTCTCTCAGGATCCCCATCAGAGTGTATATTTGTTCGAATTGATGGATCTACACTGACACATCATTATCACCCAGAGTCCGTAGTTTACATTAGGGTTCCCTCTTGGTGTTGTACGTTCTATGGGTTTGGACACACGTATAATGACAGGTATTCACTATTATAGTATCATACAGGATAGTTTCAATTGCTCTAAAAATCCTTTATGTTATGCCTATTCATCCCTCCCTACCATCCGATCTGTGGAAACTGCTGATCTTTTTACTGTCTCCATAGTATCTTTTCCAGAATATCATATAGTTGGAATCATACAATATAAAACATTTTCAGATTGGTTTCTTCCACCTAGTAATATGCACTTAAGGTTCCTCCATGTCTTTTCATGACCTGATGGCTCATTTCTTTTTAGTGCTTACTCACAACAGTCCATTGTCCCTTGTCCACAGTCCAACAGTGCATTGTCCATTATTTATGCATTCACCTATGATGAAGGACACCGTTATTGCTCCCAATGTTTGGAAGTTATGAACAAAGCTGCTAAACGTCTGTGTACATGTTTTTCTGTGGGGATAGTTTTCAGCTCCTTCGGGCAAAAACCAAGGAGCGTGGTTGCTGGATTGTGTGGTAAAAGTATGTTTAGCTTTATAGGAAGCCAACATCTTGTTTTTCAAAGCGTCTGCACCAATTTGCATTCCCAGCAGTAGGGAGTAAGAGTACTGTTGCTCCACATCTTTACCAGTGTTTGGTGTTGTCGGTGTTTTGGATGTTTGCCATCCTGATAAGTGTATCAGCTGTATTCTACACATTATTTTAATTTTTTAAATTTGCACTTCTCTGAGGCCACATGATGTGGAGCATCGAAATGAAATTCTCTTTCATATATTAAACGTACATCTAGAAGTTTTGCGAAATTCTCTAGTTAATTCCAGTACGTTTCTCTATAGACAATTATATGTAAATAGTGACAGTTTTGTTTGTTCCTTTCTAATTAGCATATGTTTATATTTTTCTCTTTTTCTGCTGTGCTGGCTAGAGCCTCTAAGAGAATACTGAAGAGAAGCAATCATGCCGGTCTTATTTCTCATAGAAAAGAGAACGATTTTAATATTTTGCTATTGCATATGATATATTTATGGGAGATACATTTTGTCAGACTAGGGAAGTTTCCTTCTCTTCCTACTTCCACATTTCTCTCAAGAACGAATGAATATTTTTGACTGCTTTTTCTGTGACTATTGAGATCATACTTTCTTCCTGCTTTAAAGAAGTCTTTTAATGTGGTACATTGCAATAACGACTTGCATAATGTCACTTCTGGCCAAATTTCTGGAATAAATCAATTACATCATAGCGTATGATCTTATTTATAAATCGTGTAATTCAGCCTGATAAGATTTTTGGTTAGAATTTTGTGTTGCTGTTCATGAATGAAATTGGCTTATCATGGTCTTTTCCTGTAGTATCTGTCTCTTGTTTTGATAGCGAGAGTTAAGATTCAATAATGTGTATGTTGATGAAAGATATACGTACGCTATTAACAGTGATTATGAAATTCAATCAAGTAAGGGTGATTTTTGTCTTCTTTACAATTTTCTGCAATTTCTGCTTTTCCACAATGAGACAAAATTATATATGATCACAAATCACTCATGCAAACATGGATAAAATTGCTGATACACACCTATAGCTTAATGAAGAGTTTGTTGATTCTGAGGCTCTGGATTGTCCTCACTTTATCGTGGATTTTAGGGTGCTCCTTGGTATGGAGGATAAAGAGTGGCAGAGTCCTTTGAGAATCCTCAAAAGTAACAGGGAATGCTAAGGTGTACCATAGTGAAATGCAGAGGGCTTAGCAGTCCAGGTTCGAACATACAGTAACAAACTGTGCGACCTTGGACCGATCCATCTAACTCCTCTGTGCTTTAATTTTCTCACTTGTAGAATGAAGAAAATACTTCATCCTGACATTTACTTCGTTGTTGGCATTTTGTAAGTATTGTGAATGTGACAGTGCTTTAAACTTAATTTGCCTTCACACGCCTCACAGGTAGATGGATATGTGTATACACACATTGTGTGTGTAAAGCAAAAAGAAAACGATGTAAGAGACTCAAATAAAGGTAGGTAGGGCTTTGTCCAGTGGATTCCTTGATTCACCTGAAGACCTGGTGACTCCGCCTTGGAAGCAGGCTCAAGCTTCCCAAGATTGGCAAAGTTGTGTCCCTGTCTTTGCCATTTTGGCTTAGGCAGCAATTTGCAACATTCACTGAGACTCGGGGTTGGGAGTCACTCCTATTTTGTGCTCCTTGCAGAACACTATTTTCCAAGAACTGTTTATGCACGTCTTAGGGTTTATTGGCTAGTCAAAATTCATGAGGTACGAGTGGTAGCTGGCCAAAAGAAAGAAAAGAGGGTGAAGGTAGAAGGCAAGAAGAAACAAGGAACTATCTACTCTTGCTCATTTTAGACCCTTTCAACAGACAGATATAGATAAATATACATTGATAGATAAAGAAGGTAAAACAAGAACGGAATTGTTAACCTGTAAGTCAGTATTCACTACCTTTCTTACTCCATACATTGAACCCTCCCCCATCCCCAGCACACACACATCTCCCTCTGGCTCCTAGCTGGAAGAAGAGATGCTTCTGGAGAGCGTTCATTGTAGAGATTATATGCAATGGAAAAAAAGAACAACAACAAAAGACCCAAAGATGATAAATAGGCTGTGTGGATCGTACCAAAAAAAGGTGGGAGTTGGGGGACAGAAACAAGTTGTGGGGATTGAAAGTGGGAGAGTTTTGAGGTGTGGGAAGTGAGGAGTGGAGAAAAGTTTGGGGGAACAGCTATTGTTCCTGCAAATGATACCAAGGAGGCAGAGAGATGGGGAGAGAAAATTATAAAAACGATGTTGGGTGCGTGAAGTCTCAACAGAGTAGTCAGAGATTTGAAGTATTTCAGTCACTTTTTGTCTGGTAATCGGAACCAACTGTTTCTTTTAATATGATGCCATCATAAGACTGGCCCACATGGGGCTCCAGTTCAATTTAGGTTATTCACGAAAAAATTTGCTTTGGGAGTAGAAGGCTTAAACAAAACACAGTGTATGAATTTACTGATTTTTCTTTTCTTACTGCAGATATTGGTATGTGGGATAAGGAGACAAGAAGAAACAAAGCTCACTGCATCATTCCCACAATCATTACTGTTAATCAGAGCAGTTATTTAGTACAAATACAAGACAAGAATTTTCCCCTGAAGTCCTATCGGTTCTGTAGGAACCCTCCCCTATGGCCTAAATCTCATCAAAATAATTCTTATTCAGGTTTTTTAATATCACTAAATTCTCAACTGTTCTTTTTCTCATCACCTCCCATATTCTCTTCCCCCTACAGAAGAAAAGACATCTAACTTTAAAATGCTGGGAGAAGGAGAGAAAGACGTGGATGAGAACAGATTTGGGGCATTCTGAGTGAATTAAAAAAATGGGATGGTGCAGTGGACTCTGTCTGTGTCCTGCCCATGTAATCTTGGCACATAGCATTCTAGGGCCTTCCCACAACCTCCTACTGTAAACCAGTAACTCACCATTTGAGGGCTTTCTCATGGTCTCGAATGGGGAAGGCCAGAAGAGCTGGGCAGTTAATGCCTCTGGGAACAGTCCAGTCCATGATGGATGGCGGTTGGTGGGTGAATAACCCGGCTTCCTCGCTCCTTGCTGGGGATAACTCAAAGGTTCTAGACTCTTCAGAAGTGTTCTTGCTGCGTTAAGCCTCAGATGTCCTAGTTCCAATTTGCTTGATAATATCTTTTTTATTTCCCTATTCCCTAAACAGAGATTTTGGGATCAACTCCTAAATAAACTATTTGTAATGATTGTCCAGTCTCAAGGTCTGCTTTTGGGAGCAGCCGTCCTGAGACAGGTGGGTATGGAAGGCATTTGAAAGGGTAGTAAGGACATCAAAGATAACAGGTTCCTACTTCTTCATTGTGCCTCAGCTCAGAGTTTCTTTTCTCCCATATTCTTTTTTCCATGGTGAGGTTTCATAAGCACAACACGGCTGTCCTGTACAGTAAAGTTGAAATAAAAAGATAGAGGGGCACCTGGGTGGCTCAGTCGGTTGAGCGTCTGACTTTGGCTCAGGTCATGATCTTGCAGTCTGTGAGTTCGAGCCCCGCGTTGGGCTCTGTGCTGACAACTCAGAGCCTGGAGCTTGCTTCAGATTCTGTGTCTCCCTCTCTCTCTGCTCCTCCCCCGCTCATGCTCTGTCTCTCTCTGTCCTTCAAAAAAAATAAATAAAAAAAACATTAACAAAATTTAAAAAAAAGAAATAAAAAGAATAACTACATGATGAGCATCTAATGGGGGAGGGGTCATGCTTAAAAAGACAAAGGGAAGTTTGTGCTTTCTATAGCACTCTGAGAATACAAATCTGTTTCTAATTGATTTCTTTCTTAACATTCCAGCCTCTCCCCCCTTCCACACCCTCCACCCCCCCTTGAATAATCTAGGTTGTTATCTACCTCGGGTTTCAGGCAATGTGCGTTTGACCTGGATTCTTTTCCAGAAAACCTTGACAAGAGGTGCATTTTTTAAAGATTTTGTACCATGTCAACACTCGTTTGGTGTTCCAATAGTGTCAGAGACTTGTAGGGTATTAAAGGTAGGGGTCAGAAAATGAATAGTTTAGAGGCTAAGTAAGTGGACAGTAAGTGTCCACTACTTTCGGAACTCAGCTATCTAGTAAAAATGATTCCTCGTGATTACTGGAAATTAGGACGTTAGCGGACTGTCTTCATATGTATAATGAAAATGGGTATCTTTTTGTTTATTTATTTTTAACATTTATTTATTTTTGAGACAGGGAGAGACAGAGCATGAACAGGGGAGGGTCAGAGAGAGGGAGACACAGAATCAGAAGCAGGCTTCAGGCTCTGAACTGTCAGCACAGAGCCCGACACGGGGCTCGAACTCACGGACCACGAGATCATGACCTGAGCCGAAGTCGGCCGCTTAACCGACTGAGCCACCCAGGCGCCCCTAATTTTGTTATTTTTTAAATTGAAGTATAGGTAACACACGAGGTTACACTGATTTCAGGTGTACAACATAGTGATTCGGCAAGTCCCTGCATTATACTGTGCTCACCACAAATGTAGCTACCATCTGTCACCATGTAACACCATTAAAATACCACCGACTATATTCCCTATGCTGTAAAAAGCGGTATCCTTTTGAACCTGGATGATTTTGAATGTGTGACTCTTTTTTAAAGCTACTTTGGGCCTAAATTTGTCTTCCCTGCGTTTTCTAAAGAAATGTAAAAAGGAATATGCATAACCAGATTTCAGGATGAGCAATCTACCATGAACGCTGTGTCCAGGTGGAATTTAACAGTGGAACCATAATAATAATTTTCTGAGGATACCTACCGGTGCCCCTCTAACACTTCTCCCTCTCTGCCAGTCCCATAATCATTCCCTTGTACTCTTCATTTCTGTTATCTCTCCCCTCCTTTGAATAGTGGACCTTTTCTTCTTCTTCTTCTTCTTCTTCTTCTTCTTCTTCTTCTTCTTCTTCTTCATGTTGATTCATTTTTGAGAGGGGGGAGAGGGGCAGAGAGAGAGGGAGACACAAACTGAAGCAGGCTCCAGGCTCTAAGCTATCAGCGCAGAGCCTGATGTGGGACTCGAACTCACGAATCGTGAGATCATGACCTGAGCCAAAGTCAAATGGTTAATCGATTGAGCCATCTAGGCACCGCTGAATAGTAGATTCTTCTAAGGGTATGGCTCTATCCTAGTCATCTTAAATTCCAGACAACAATGAATACATGGTCTGCGCTCAATAAATGGTTGCTGAGTTGAATTTTCAAGATTTCCATGCACCTACCTGGAAGCAAATAATTGATATGCTAATTTCAAATGACATTGACTCTTTCATGAAAACAACTGGCTATCAATCTTGGGTTTTCCAAACTTTGTTAATTTTTAGTTTGTACAGTTGGTATAAAGAAGTGCAGTCCTTCAGTTCTTAGTAATTATTTTATAATTTGGACTTTTCATTATTTAATGTTGCCCATTTTTTTAATGTTTTTTATTTAATTTTTAGAGAGAGAGAGAGAGAGAGAGAGAGAGAGAGAGCATGAGCAGGGGCGGGGCAGAGAGAGAGAAGGAGACATAGAATCCAAAGCAGGCTCCAGGCTCTGAGCTGTCAGCACAGAGCCCGACATGGGACTTGAGCCCACAAACCTCACAATCATGACCTGAGCCAAAGTCGGATGCTTAACTGACTGAGCCACGCAGGCACTCCCCATATTGTCCTTTCTCTATCTATTTTCACATTTAATGAGATTTTACTGTATTTTCAAAAAGCTGTTTGGAAGGCCAAAAGGAATTAAAATGGGGGATAGAGTGATGATTAAAGATACAGGAAAAGAAGAAGAGAATTTTAAGGGCAACATACTGTAGGTTTGTGAGAATTTGCATGAATCCAGGCCCACTTAGTTAACATGAGTTTAGCACTTACTATTTGCCAAGAACAAGTATTCTAAGGGATTGAAAGTTAATAATAGTTTTCAAGAAGAACTAAAAACTAAAAGGTGGCCATTTTTGCATAGCACAATGATTGATGGGGTAGGTGGAACAGGCTTTTGGGAATATCATATTTAAACATGATATTATATTTGGAAAAATATAGTTTACATATATGTATATGATGTAAAAAGGAGATAGACAAAGAGAAGCTTACAAAGACCCCAGATGGGGCGCCTGGGTGGCTCAGTCGGTTAACCATTCGACTTCGGCTCAGTTCATGATCTCACGGTTCACGGGTTCGAGCTCCGCATCAGGCTCTGTGCTGACAGTTCAGAGCCTGGAGCCTGCTTCTGTGTCCCCCTCTCTCTATGCCTCTCCCCCACTTGCACTCTGTCTCTCTCTCTCTTTCAAAAATAAACATTAAAGAAATTAAAAAATAAAAAAGAAGCCCCCAGAAACGACAAGTGGGATTGGGAAGGAAGTTTACTTGCTATTTTATATCCTTCCCTTTGATACCATTATAGTTTGTAAGCTTTTCTTTTTTTCCTGTGCATGTATTATTTTTACGTTAAAAAATGTTTTAAAATTTTCAATAAATTTCTAGTCCTCATAAAACTTAAAATAACCTCAAAGAATATCAATACATGATACATACTATGGTAGATCACTTCCAAAGATGGCTACTGTTAATTTCACCCCTTCGTGTACATCCATGCCATCAATAGATCAAGAGAATACATCTTAAAACTTCTCATCACAAGGAAAAACATTTGTAACTATGTGTGGCGATAGATGTTAACTAGACTCGTTGTGGTGACCATTTCACAGTATATACAAATACCGAATCATTATGTTGTACACCTGAAACTAATATGTATATTTCAATTATATGTCAAAAAACGAAAGAAAGAAAAGGAAAGAAAGAAAGAAGAGAAAAATGGAGCTGATTCCTCCCACGCTTGGGACTTGCAATGAATATCATGATGTGCCAGATGCCCAAGGTCTTAGTAAATATTAATTCTCATCCCCTCCTTGACTCTTGTGTTACTTGGAACAGAGGTGCCTTCCTATTCATGCCAAGAAACAACATTACTGGAAGGAAGAAAGAGAACCAGCTGGTAAGGAAGGAGACTTAGATGGGCTTGAAAAACCTCAAACCAGAGAACATACCAGTGAAATGTGGCCCTTGTGGCAGAACATAGAAATGCTGGTCCCCTTAGAATTTGGGCATATTCCCCCAAACTTCTGCCCTGGATCTTACTTTGCTGAGACTGCAAATACTTACTATCCCCCCTTGCATACCACCCCTCTCTTATGTCTCTGCCTCTTTGATTCATTTCTTATTTATTCCCAGCCACCCAAAATGTGAAGAGGAATGAGAAACAGCCCACCGCATGAATCTGTGCCCATGCCTGCATTCTAGAGCCTGTGGCTGGGGGCCTCAAATGTCAGAACTGTGGCTTTATGTTTCAGGGGTGAGGGGAGATCCTCATACAAGAAATGTTGATTTTTTCAGGGTACAGCTGACAAACAAAGATCCATGAATTTCTAAACACTTGCTCTTCAAAGGGGGGGCGGTGGGGAGCCTCGTGCATTATCTCCACTGAGACAGGAACCAGGGGGTTCATGGACATGAGGACAGTCTGTTATTCTGACTAGAGACGCAGTACATCAGCACACATTTGTAAAGATATTGTTCAGGGACCAAAGCAAAAATTATAATTCCTCCTGGTATGGAACACAGTGCAACAGCTGACTTAGAATCCCGGGTCTACCCTTTCAAAGTCTTACAACCCCATTCAAAATATTTGACTTTTGAACTCGGGTTTCCACATCTGCAGAATGGGATAATATGGATCACACAGTGCTACGGTGATTATTAAATTTGCAAAAATATATGGAAAGTGGCTCTACAAATATTTGTAAGATAAAGGAACGTCATTTGGTGGTGCCCAGTAAAAACTGTCCCCCACCCACTTTGAGGGAGGGCAGAGAGCAGGGAGGGGACAGGGAGAGGAAGATGTGTTTCTATCAATATTCATTCCAGCCCCTGGGGTGAGGGAGTGGGTTATATTCAAAAGTCTATAGGAACCAAGTAGATCAAGTAAGTGAGACTCAAGTTCTTTGGCACATCTCATATTGAGAGGTGGTGTCTATGTCCCTTCAGCATGAATCTGGATGGGCTTATGAATGTTTCAGTCAACAGAGTATGACTTCTGAGGCTAGGTTGTAAAGATCATGCAGTTCTGCCTGCTTCTCTAGGACCCTTGCTACAAGGGAAGTGGCACTATGTGAAAAGTCCCACTCCTTTTCAGCTCCAGTCTACGGTCCCAGCTGGGCCTCCAGGCATCATCACCTGCATCAACGGTAGCCCCGTGAGTGGCCATCTTGGGCCTCCAGCCCAACCAGACCTTCAGATCATTGCTGCCTGGCCAACACCTACCTATAACTACGAAACCGGGAACAAAATTAAATGCTTGTTTTAAACAACTGACTTTTGGGGGGCAATTTGTCACTGCTCAATAGATGTTACAGGAACAGCCAGGCACCTGGGGTCTTGTTGAATTGGAGAGTGTGTGCCTTAACTACAGGGACGGTCATTACTCAGCTCACACATATGTGATGGAGGGAATCAGGTTTTGGTTGGCCCACTGTGTGACAAAAAGATGTTATCTCCAGAGTTTTGTGAAATCTCCAGATGTTTGAGGTATCCATTTCTAATTAAAAATTTTTGAAAACAGGGGCACCCAGGTGGCTCAGTCGGGTTAAGTGTCCAAGTCTTGATTTTGGCTCAGGTCATGTCTCAACGGTTCATGAGTTGGAGCCCCTCTTTGGGCTCTGTGCTGACAGAGCTGGGATTTTCTCTTAGGATTTTCTCTCTCTCTCTCTCTCTCTCTCTCTGCCTCTTCCCCACTCAGGCATGGGCGCACATGCTCTCTGTCTCTCAAAATAAATAGATAAACTTAAAAAATAACTTAAAAATTTTTGAAAATATCATGCGTATCACACCAAAGTTATCTATGTGTCAGTTGAGAGGCTAAGAGAAAAATTACCAGGTGTACTCACAACTGCAAAGAAAAGATCTTTCCCCTCCCCCGCCGTTCCCGAAACCAGCCAGGGCACGCCTGGTCGTAGTCTGACATAAAGGCGGGAACCAATCAAGTTCTGCTGAATGGTTTGAAATAAAGGCGGGAACCAGTCAAGCTCTGCTGAGCGTTCAAATTTAAATGTCAACCTATAACAACTCTGTAACCTCAAAAAAAATCCCTAACTTGTTTGTGCCTGTCTATAAAAGAAGCTGTAAGATCCTTGCTCGGGGCCTCTTGCGTCACCGGCCACGAGTGCGCGGAGGACCGGGTTCGAACCTGCAATAAACGACCCTTGCCGCTTGGCTTTGGCTCTGGACTCTGGTGGTTTGTTTTCGGGGGGGGGGGGGGGGTCTCTCGAATCGGGGCATATCATCAGTAAGACCTGCGAGCTGCCAATTGGTAGAAGTGAGGAGAGTCTGCTTACCCTACTCTCTCCAATACCTTCAGGAAAACCGAAAACTGGGTCTATCAGCCCTAGCCAGTGGCATTCCTGCTGGGAATGCTTCCCTGCAGCATATTAGCATATGAAAACCGGCACTTAGGCAAGCGCTGGTACAGTCCCAGATCTAAGCCAAACACACTGCCTCTTGTTCCACTAGTGATTGGAATTTTGACCCATTTAGGCCTGACAGCAAAATAGCAATTAGCAGGGGGTGTCCTTAGTGGTGTTTTGATTGGGAGGGAATGAAACAAGTTGGAGGGAGGAGGACAGGGGGGTGGGGCAATAAAGAAAAACTTCCTGGAGGACAAAAGTTCACCAGTTTTCCCTTGAAATTAATTTAAGGGCAGTAGAATGACATCAACAAGAATCTCAGTGAATTAAGTGTTTTTAAAAACACAGCTCTTGTTATTGCTTTTGGCTTTCGTGGAGTATATTTCGTTCTGGGCCCTTAGGGAATGAATACACCTTTAACTGTGGAGGAAAGAACTGCATATTGTTCTTTATCAACTTCTTGTGTACTTTCTTCAGGATGTGAGTGAGGCGGAAGACAGAGCCACGGAGCTGACACAGACTTGCCCTAGTGCCAAGGACCAGGGGTCCTTTGTGGCCTACGGGTTGGGGACCTAATTGGTGGGAACAGGTGACCGCCGCAAAGCCAAGGCATGCGCAGCCATGGAGACAGACCCAGCTCAGGACAGCCTTACAAAGAGTGGCAGAAGTGTCACTGGTCACAAGTCAGGCATGCGGGGTATCTGTGGCCTCAGTCTTCAACAACAGAATGAATACATACGTGACTATTATTTTCTGAGATGTACCTATATCAAAAAACTGCTCTGTAGTGTATTAAAAGACTACTAATGTTTTAATCTTTTCACTGAACTTATTTTAGAAATGATACGAAAAGGAACTATGGAAACACCACGCTTCCACCCCAATGCCCTTATTCCCCCCGCTTCATCAGTATAATCTAGTGTTTGTACATTTTCTAGAGATGTTTATGCATGTACACAGTATATACATTCTTTTTTCTTTTTTCACTCAGGTGTTATATACAGCATCCCATGCTTTTCCATTTTCACGTGACAAAAATGCTAAAGAGTATTGCGTTTTTCCATAGCTGTTCATGTGTGTGTCCTCATTCTTTCCTACAGCTGTAAGGCACTTTGTTTTATAGGTATATCGTAAGTTATTTAACTAGTCCCCTGTTGACGGACAAGTGTATCGTCTCTATGGTAATTTCCCTTTCAAATAATTCAGAGTAAATTCTGTGCTACATGTACGACTGAAATCTGATCTGCGACTTGGAAGTGAGTGATGAGCCAGCATTTGAAGTGGCCTAACAACACTTCAAGGATGGTTAGCACTTTAAATATCATTATTAAAATCTGCACCAGAGGGTGTATTAATTAGTATAAAAGAAGAAATGAGTAGAGTTCAAAATAGGTGGCTAGTTAGGAAGATTTTACAGTCTTCATGGACTGACTGTCTGACTTGCTGATTGGGCGAACGACTGACTGTCTGTCTGTCTAAATGTCTGACTGACTATCTCAATACCTGACTTAATGATGGGCTGGCTGGCTGGTCTGGATAACCATAGAAAGAATAAAAAGCAGAAGGAGGGGAGGAATTGGATGGGGGTTGGAGTCTCCCTTCCAGCACCTATTCTATCAATATATTAGAAGCTTTTTTTTTTCAATAAGAAGTCAGCCAGTGCTGTGAACAAGAAATAAACAAGAAATAAACACCAGTGAAGGAAAAGTAGTTCATAAATCATTGCAACAGTTTGATGCTACTTCCAGAAGCCTGACCAAACCAAATCCAAACAACCCAACCTCAGAGCTCAATCAGCTTCTGTTCTTGCCTCCCAGCTGCAAACAGGGCTCTTCTCAGGCAAAACTGTGACTTAAAAAACATTTTTTATGAGCTTTCCCTCTGGTGGTGACCTTTTATCTCCTTTCAGCTGATCAGGGTCTTGCCCCCTTCACCTCTTTCCCCTCTCACAACAAAAAAGATCTGATAACCAGTCCCTGACACTTACTGATTGGTTGATTATATTTTGACTGGAACTCGTATTCATCAACACTTTGTCTCAAATAGGCTTGTGAAATTTAAGCCTTCTAGCTGTAATTATGGGATGAAAAGTGTTCCACTCAAGTTTAAAAGGATTTCAGGCATCAGCAAACAGGAAGAAAGAGGTGAAGGTCTACTCAGTTACCTTGGAATGTGGTCCTGATTTGTCTTTTGCAGAGGAGGGACTTTTTTCCCCCACAAGAAGACTTTGGCAACATCGTGCACTGAATAATGTAGGGGCTGGCAGAGATAAAGGTTCTGGAGTCCTAGCCCAAGGATTGTTTTGGTTTGGAGCTGTCAGTGGCTTCTAGAACTTTCTAGATCTTGCTCCCACCTTCCATACTTGACCATACACAGATCTTGTTCTTTTCCACCGCAACCAAATTCCTAACCTTAGTCCATCTATTCTAAGTCTCTAAGGCACACAATTTTCCTGTTTTGGGGCCATTTGATAGGTTAGTGATTATTTAATGTTTTATTGTCCTACTTGAGCCCTGTGTCTGCCAATTTGAAAGCATTTGGCCAATAGTATCTCTACCTCAGGTTAGGAAGCTTCTAATAACAACAGAAAGTGTGCATTAATATGTAGTTTATTTATTAATTAGAGTTTGAGGGTGTGATTAAGAAGGAAGCTTGGGGATCTGTATGTTTGAAGGAAGGGGGATCTTTTGAGTCCAAATAACAAAATGTGTTTATTATCCTCATCTTACCTATTAGGAAATTTATACTCAGCTCTGTCTAGTATCTGCCCAAGAATACCGAGATGTTAAATTGTGGAGCCAGTACGTGAACCCAACTCTGACTTCCAAGTCATGCTCTTTCTTTACAACACAACAATAAGAAATGGTTTTATTCCCCAAGACATCAGTGTCTTTAGCTACACAAATAAGAGCTATTATTTCTAACATAAGACTGAAATCTATAGGACTCGTGTAAAGGTAGACAACGAATATCACTATGTTCAAAGTCTCGCTATTGTATTCCAATTTTTTTCACATTGCAAAATTTTCTAAGAAAAGGATTCTCAATGATTTCCTGATTATAATGATCCTTATTCTTGTCAAAGCCTGGCAAAAATAAATGCAAAGTGGAGAGAGTAGGTTGTGTTACTTTTAAAGCAGTAATTATTAATATAAAAAAAAGGGGAGGAGAGGGCTTTCATGAAAAAAAAGCATGAACTCTTGTCTCTCTCTTGGTGGACATATGTCTTAGAGAGTAGGTTAAAAGTTTACCATAATACACTTGGGTTATCTGTTCAATTTCAAGTCCAGGATCGATAAGGCTTATCAGGGTATTTTTATGACTTCAGCGAGGTTATCACTATCTTAATATAGTGATGAAGACAAAAACCAGACCTCACTTGAGGTCAGAACTGAGCAATCAAATTAACATCTGTTAGGAACGTCTTGGTCCGATCTTCAAGGTCAACATATTCACAGATGTCAAAGTGTCTGAATGGAGAGATGATAATCATTGACCCTGAAACCCTCTGGGGCTTGGCAGGCAGCTGAGGGGGAGATAAGGAGCTTTCTTCTGAGATAGAAAATACATGTTTGAAAGTATACTTCCTTATTTTCTTTTTGTGAAATAAGGGGAATTGCCAAAAATCACATCTTAGTTAACTCCGGTCCTGTTGGGTGGAGTTAAAGGAGTTTAGTGAGGTCCTCTGTTCCCACAACCAGTTTCTCCAGAATTATAACTCAAGAGTTCTTGCCAGATATTGTTCCCATGCTTTCTTTTACTTATTAACCCTGAATAGGAATTGGAAAGGGGTAGGTAGCCAGGAAAAGAAACAGGAAAGAGGAGAGATTAAGTATGGCTAATCGATAGAGGGATCGGTCCAATTTGCATGGAAAAGCTGTACATTTCATACAGCTTTAGTGTGCCGTCATCAACCAGGTAAGCTCTTAACAAGGTTCACATGGAAAGATTTTCCCATTTCAGATCAGAAACTGCATTCCTAACTGTAAATATAGACCTGAACTAGAATTTATTAAAAACAAAACAAAACAAAACTTAATAGAATTGACAACTGTGTCCTTTACAGTCTACAACGGTGGGGCCTAAATGGATATTACCTACTGATAAGTGTAAACTCTTGAGGAAGGGAACGTTATCTGTTTTGTTCCCCCAGCGCATTCCTAATGCCTAGAGACGTAGAGAGGCATACTGTCTCTGAAGCCGTTGTAAAGTCTCCTGCAGCATTTTTTTCTCACAAAGTGAAGCAAATCAGTCAACTGCAACACTCTATCTCTGCTGATGGTGAGCATGCTATTGCAAGCGAGATAAACCAGATAAACTGTGGGGTGCCTGGCTGACTCAGTTGGTTGAGCGTCTGATTTCGGCTCAGGTCATGATCTCGTGGTTTGTGGGTTTGAGCCCCGCATCGGGCTCTGTGCTGAATGCTTGCTCAGAGCTTGGACCCTGATTCAGATTCTGCGTCTCTCTCCTCTGCCCCTCCCCTGCTTGTGCTCTGTCTCTCTCTGTCTCAAAAGTAAATAAACATTAAAAAAAAATGTTTAAAAAAAAAATAAAAAAAAAAAACCCCCCCACCCACCAAAAAAAAAAAAAAAAAACCCAGACAAACTGGACTGGAGGCTCAGATCTTCATGGTAGCTCTTTTTAAAAAGTTCTGATTTATGGGGTGTGAAAGTCAGAGCCCTATGAAACTCTTTGTTTGTTTGTTCATTTGTTGTTGTTTTTTGTGGAAGGATCAGTGGATACTTGGTGCCAATCAAGACTGACTTATAACTCGATTTTGTGCCAATTAAGACTGACTTGATCTTTAACTGTGATGCATGCCCAAAGTTCATGTAGTGATGGCCCCGACTACACACTGGCCACAAAATGATGAGAATTGTGGTATGCAATTAGATAGAACACACAGCTCAGCTATGTGACTGATAACAAAATGTCACAATGTTGCCTAGATATTTTTTTTTAATTTTTTTTTAATGTTTATTTATTTTTGAGACAGAGAGAGACAGAGCATGAATGGGGGAGGGGCAGAGAGAGAGGGAGACACAGGATCGGAAGCAGACTCCAGGCTTTGAGCCATCAGCCCAGAGCCTGACGCGGGGCTCGAACTCACAAACCGTGAGATCGTGACCTGAGCCGAAGTCGGACGCTCAACCGACTGAGCCACCCAGGCGCCCCATAATGTTGCCTAGATATTAAAGTGACCTGTAATAAAGCAGAAGAAATAGTGGCAATCAGTAAACAGTAATTGGTTATGTCTATGAGACTTGGCCAGAGACTTGCTGGTCTACCTGGGAGACCAGATAAGGCATAGTAGAAGGAGCACTAGGATTGGGTCTGATAAAGGATGTGGATTCAGGTGTTAATCTAACCTCTAGAATCTCTATTTGTCTCTAAAACATTATCATCCAGCATCCTATAGAGATTCTTTTGAGGGAAGTGTTGTCATTCAAAACAAGACTCTCAAGAAAAAGATACTTGGGTCATCTCTCAGTTATTAGTCTATAACTTATCCATGAGTTAGATTTCCTACTATACTTTTCAGTCCTATGTTGGCTTTTCCTGTTGCTACTGGGACACTTCCAAGAAAGCTCCCCCTGCCAAACAGCCTGTATGTTTATGGGAATAAATAGTTAGCTGACTTTTCATGCTCTCACTCTTCAAGAAGAAAAAGCACACCTTCTAAACTGTCGGGGGAGAAACCTTCCCAGAGGCTCTTATCTTATCCTGAAGTTAAGCATTCCTGGTCCTACAGAAGTCCATTAAAGACCTCCTCCTGCCAATGTATATCATCACGGTCTCCAATGACAATAAGGATAATGATAACAGTGTTAATGATAACGTCGTTGTTCGTGTGACATGGCCTTTGGCCCTCTAGCCAACCTAGAGTTTTGACTTTATAGGGACTTACTGGCTTCACTTAACCGTTTGTCAAGATTGCATAAAAAGAATTGGCTATCATGTTGATGAGATGTATGCCTGTTTCATGAGGGGTTTAGGAGCTAGTCTAAGTACGGATAAGAGTGAGTAATGTCTTCAGCCAACATGCTTATCAAGAAGTCTCTGTAATCTTTCACTTTCAAAAAATGCCACAGTTCTTGATGTAAACGCCTCTTGGTAGTTAGAAACCTAAGATTTTTCTTAAACCATTGAATTAAAAATAGGAATTGGAGGGACACCTCGGTGGCTCAGTCCGTTAAGCATCTGACACGGCTCAGGTCATGATCTTGCAGTTGGTGAGTTCAAGCCCTGCATCAGGCTCGCTGCTGTCAATGTGGAGCCCATGTCAGATTCCCTGTCCACCCCCACCCCTGCGCCTCTCCCCCCACTCCCCCACTGGCTCTCTTTTCTCTCTCAAAAATAAGTAAACATTAGACAAAAAATAAGAACTGGCCAAAAAATCGGATTGCTCCCACCCTCCAGAAGTGGTAGTGTTTGACTGTATTTTCCTCCCTACTCTGCTTTTCCCATCATGCACTTCCCTACTTGCATTTCATTAGGCAGTAAAAGAGAGTGACCCCATCTGTGCACCTTTCCTTTTAGAACATCTACCGTGCCATGTGCAACGGCAGAGTAAAGAAAGGACTAATCTATTGAACATCGACCATATGCCAGGTGCTTTGGTGTCAAGATTGATCTTCTCACCTGTAAAATATCTCAGGATAATAATAGCTCATGCATTTTTGAATTAGTGTGAACATTAATTAAGACCATATCATGAATCTACCAGATTCATAAGCCAAATTAACTTTAAGGGTGAACCCTCTCTTCCTGAACCATTCCAAGTACTCTGAGTGGCCCCACGCTCCCAAGGTCTTTCCTTTTGTCTCAGGTCAAAGTCTGCTGTTAAGGGGGAGCTACATAAACTCTTTCTCACTAACTGGTAAATGGCTCATAACTCCTAAGAGTGAATTGTCTTAGGAAGATTCGGATTTGGCCGGCTGGAAGATTTAAGAATGATACCTACACGGGAGTGAGACACCTGCTCGTGACAGATCCCTTTTTGCAGGGAATAGAGGAGGGGGCAAAGTCAGCTCCTGCTGACAGCCCACCATGATCTTCCCCATCTATGGAGAAGGAGGGTGGTGGCTGAGAGGGTGTGTTGTGTTAATTGTCTTGGAGAGAAGTAGGCCCTGCCTGTTCCCTTGAAGATGCTTCACGGCTCATCCATGAGAGGGCACTGGTGCTCCAGACAGCCCTTGCTCTGAGTCTTGTGTGAAGAAACATTCATCCCATAACTTCAGAAGGAGTGGCTAGCCACTTGTACCACATCTGTGGCTGTGTTTGCTAGAAGATACACACACACACACACACACACACACACACACACACACACATGCATACATACACAGACAGAGAGAACCTTAGGAATTCTGTCATCTTGTCCAGCTTAGCATGTCTGTGGTCTTCAGACTCTGGCTGCCAGCTGTTAAACCTACTGCCCATGTGTGCAAGAGCTGATCACCAGGTGCAATGGATATTTTTTAAAATGAAGGCAACAAGTCTGTAATTCAGGATTATACTAGAAAAAAGACACCAGGACTCCCTAGAAGGCCCTCCAAAGGAAGGAAAAGGATCTCTTTTGGAGGAAGGAAGGAAGGAAGGAAGGAAGGAAGGAAGGTATAGGAGGAAAAAAGAGGGGGTGGGGGGAAGCAGGCAATTTCCAGTGAAATGAATAATGTCTTACATCCCTCACCCTAACTTGAGAAAAGTCTTTTGACAGACATGGGGGTCAAAGAAAAGATAGACAAAGCCCGTACATACATAGATTTTCAGATGGGAGCAAACGGCACATCACAGTTCGAAACGGATCACCTAGTGGCATTACCCTCATTCTTTACAGCCACTCTCTTTCCTATCATCCTGTTTTATTTTATTCAAAATGCTTGACACTATCCGAAATAAGCTTAATCGTTTACTTGTGTGTTTATTTATTATTGCCTGTCGTGTTTCCTCGAATAGAAACCCCCTGAGGCCTGGGTCGTTGACGGTCTTGTTCACTGCTGTAACCTCACCTCCTGACACAGTAGGCGAGGGTGAATGGTAATGTCCCACAGTGTCAACATTTCTTTCACAAAGAGGGTCAGAGTGTATGTTCAGTGAGGGACTGTGGCTTCAGAGAGACTGAAAAATGGGTTATAATACAGCCTGCCCCCGTGGGGTTTGAATGTGAGCAAAGTGAATGGGTTGCTTTTCTGACCAAGGTGACCATCTAGTCACATCAGTGGCCATACACTCTCTATACCCATGTACGCACAGCCACACATTTTATACATTTTATTAGCTTCTTAATATGTAATTATTAAAAAGAGTGGCTTCAGACTGAGTAGTCCTAGGATTCGAAGGAAATATATTATTCAGCTGGGCAGCCTTCCATGAAACAAATTAACCAGGAAAATTCATGAAGATTTGTATGTATAACTGAGCTACCTATGTAAAGAAGTGGCCATTTGGCTAGAGATTTATAAGATATCCCCATATGTCTTTATTTTGGAGTTCAGAAGATTTGACCAGTAATACATATAAAGAAAACACTAAGTGACTTCAAAATTGAAATATAATCTTTTATTTAAGTCAATCTTGATTTGGATTATGAATGCTGGATAACCAAATAGTGAGGTACGGGTGACCAGCTTTAGGCAGGGTGTCAAATTCAGAATCAGTGCCTGATATGGGGAACATCAGACCTCCTGGAGTCACAAAGTGGGTTTGCTATGGCCATCATGAATTTGTGCTTCCTTTCTAGTTTCAGTATCAAATGCAATAGAACAATTCATAAAATTAATGAGGCAACACATTTTTGAGCGGGTACCACATACTCTGTACTCAGCTAAAGCTATGGGGGAGAACTCAAGATGATCCTCCCTTTGAGAAAGTTAAATTGTGCTGTGGAAATATGGCACACTTGTATCTTAGAATGGTTTTAGTTCTTATTACTCTCTCTCTCTCTCTCAAAAATAAATAAACATTAAAAAAATAAAAAAAAGGGGGGGGCACCTGGGTGGTTCAGTCAGTTTGGCGACCGACTTCGGCTCAGGTCATGATCTCACAGTTTGTGAGTTTGAGCCCCGCGTCGGGCTGTATGCTGACAGCTCGGAGCCTGGAGCCTGCTTCCGATTCTGTGTCTTCCTCTCTCTCTGCTCCTCTTCTGCTCTCTCTCTCTCTCTCTCTCTCAAAAATAAATAAACATTAAAAATTGTTTTTAAAAGAATTGTTTTAGGTCTTATTAGTCAGGGTTCCCCAGAGCAACAGAGCTAACCAGATATATCTCTATCTCTATTGTTCTATTATCTCTCTCTCTCTCTTCTCCCTCCCTTTCTCTCCCTTCCCTCCCTCTCTCTCTTCCCCCTCCCTCTCTCTTGCTCCCTCTCCTCCTTTCTCCATTTACTCCCCTCCCTTTCACTCTTTCTCTCTCTGCCCCTTTTTATCTCTACCTGTCTCTCTAATCTGTCTACCTGTCTATCTATCCATCCATCCATACATACATACATATACACACACATACACAAGGAGATTACAAGAATTGGCTCACACAATTATAGAGGCCAAGAAGTCCCATGATCTGTCTTCTGCAAGCTGAAGAACCAGGAAAGCTGGTGGGCAATCCAATCTGAGTCTGGAGACCAATGGTGTACTTCCTGGTCTGAGTCGAAGGCCTGAGAACCAGAAATATCAATGTCTAATGGCATAAGATGGACATCCCAGCTCAAGCAAAAAGAGAAAATTCACTCTTCCTTCTCCTTTTTGTTCTCTTCTGGCCTTCAGTGGAACGGGGTTGGATAATGCCTACCTGCATTGGGGAGGGCAATTTTCTTTACTCAGTTTGACAACTTAAAAGCTAATCTCTTCTGGAAACATTCTCACTGACATACACAGAAACAATGTTTTTACCAGCTACCTGGGGATCCCTTAACCCAGTCAAGTTGACATATAAAGTTAGCTATCTATCACAAGTTCCACGTAAAGAAAACTCAACTCAAATTGACTTAGGTAAAAAATAGGAGTGTATTGTCTCATATACCTGGAAAGTCAGGCTGACTTTGGACTTTATTAGATTTAAGACTCAAAATAAGCCACAAGCTTCCAGTATTTCTCTGTCTCTCAGCTCTGCCGTCTCCCTGTGTTGGCTTCATTCTCAGCCTCCTGGTGGATCATTTCTCCAGGGCTCAAATCTAGTGCAATAAATAAACTGCCTTCCCATCTCTCAAGCCAAAGCCTTGAAATGAACACCGATAGGACTAATTAGTATAGCTTGCCAAAATGAGGACAGGGGGCTCTTACCTGGGGGCTATGAATGGATGTGAGTGACTAGAAGTCTACTATTGACCCCAGCGTGAATACCATGCAAATGATTCGGGTCAAACATGATTTGAGAATTCAAGAGGAGGAGACGTTAGTGAGGTTGGAGCCATAAAGGTATAATCCACAGATAAAGGTAAGCTGGGTAAAGGCCTCTAAAGACAGTTTTGGGGCATCTTCTATGCCTGGATGCTTTCTGGAGGGCTCACCACGTATAAAATACTGACGAAGTTTTGTGGACAATCAACCAGTGACACCCATTGTCCAACATACAACTTGGCATCTTCAAAGCGCAGAGGAGAAATCTGCCTCCTGTAAATGCCTTTGGGTGCAGTGCCATTTACTGAGCCCCAAAGTGTCAAGCTGACAAGTTTTGACTTCGTGTTGATGGGGCAAGTTCCATTTCAGTTTTCAGTCCACTGCTGTATGTCTCAAGCCTCCCCTGAGCAGATGATCTGCTATCGCACCAAGCACGTTCCCCACGCTGGTCTGGAAAGGGCTGGACACGGAAAGCGTCCTATCATTGCAGAAACCAGCTCCTCTGCCAGGTGGGAACTGCTCACTCAGTGTGGGATGACCCCAGTGATCCAGCCCTGGTCTGGGTGGCGGACATAAGCAACAGCATATGTCAGTATTGACCTGGGATCTAGGACCCAGGATCTAGGACCCTGGGATCTTATGTTAGGTTTCTTTGGAAACTGTGAAATTTGGGATCTCGCTGAAGTTTGCAATAGCACAAAGTTTAAAAGAGAGATAATCAGAAAACATGAGATATATATACTCCTACAGCCTGGGAAGACTGATTAATTAGACTCCAGGAAATAGTATAGGGTTCTAAATATGTGTGGACTACTTTCTGCTTTCTCTTCCTATGTGGTGTATTATTTAAATCTCAGAGTAGTTCTCAAAAATATCTGAACATCATTTTTTTTTAGAGAGCTTTCTTTTCTTCCCATATTTTAGGACATATTTTTATTGGCACACAGTAAAGTTTTAGGGTATTTTACATATGATTAATGTATCATCAATGGCAACCAGAAGTCCAGTGACTAGGTGCAAGTTAAAGATTCATAAATCAGAATTTTATTTTTAATCAGAAGGGATGCTCAACAAATCATTCATTCATTCGATACACACTTATTGAGAATATTTTCAGGCCAAACACTCCGATTAAATATGACTTCTATTATTATCACTGTAAGACATCTCTGTGCCTGAATTTAAAGGCATTTATGTTTGACAATATTGACTAATTCTCTACCCCAGATGTGAAACTACCATGGACGTAGGCATATGGGTATAAATGCATACCTAAGCACACATATACATACACACAAACATAAATTTATAGTTAGGAAAAATCCAATGCATTACCACTCGCTGAAAACACCTACTGATTTTAATGAAGGTAGATGATCTTAGATAATTAACTTGTCACAATAAATGGAAAAGGCTGAAAATGAAGAACCGTGTAATAGTAGTAGCTAAGGAAAAACAAAACCATGACAAAGACTTTTATTTTTAAAGAGTTAGGATTATCCTGTAATCACACGTTGATTGCTGCTGACTTTTACACTTATGCCACACCCCAACTAACCCTCTTCAGTCTTTACATCTTTTTCACTTAAGGGAAATCAGGTGAGAGTTTGAGGGGTCTAGGGGAGAGTCCTGTGACAAGTCCTGGATTGTTATACTTTGCTGACCGCTTGCTATTCCATCTTAACCAGTTAAAACCGCAATTTGCAAAATGAAGGTTGCGGGGTCTGATGATCTCTCTGGGTTCTAGCAGGCTGTAAGATGCAAACCCAAATGCCACTGGGTTTCAGAGGAAAGAGAGTCCGGCTTGAACCTCACGCCGGATCTGGTTCAAGTTGCATGACCTACTTAGCTCTGTAACCTTAGGCAAGCTGCTTAACTTCTCAGAGCTGACTTTCCCCCATTTTGGTTTTCTCACTGTCAACTGGTGGTAGTAATAGGTGCTTAACTCATTGGGGTAGGAGTGGTGGGCAGATTAAATTAGCACAGGGAGGTAATTAACACAGTGTGGGTGGATGGGAGATAGTCACGGGGTGGAAGTAACTGATGATAGTCAAATGGTGGATAGTCAGCTGATGGAAAGGTGGTGACATTTAATTCTCTGCTCTCTGATTTAGGAATGTTGAATAAATGAGGATAACAGAGGCTCAGACAAATGGATGAGATGGTGACAGAAGACGGCCTGGACTTGTGCCTCCTGTCTCAGTGTTCCTCAGTGCAGCCCCAGATCCCCCTGGGGGACTAGCTTGCTATTTATGGCCGTTAAACATTCAAGTACCCTGAAGGGATATTGGCTGTGCAGTCTACCCAACTTAAAAAGCACTTAGAGGAATGCAGATCCATTAGACCAGGCATAATGGACCCACTCAGGGCCGTGCTTTGTAAATACACGGCTAATGTCATTCTGACATGTTTACAGGCCAGGACACGCTTCACACGGGTCAGGACCCTCGGGTGAATCCGCGGGCTCTCAGGAGCCAGGACCCTTACCTCGCACACCCAGGGCTCCATTCTATGACTTGAATACGAAAATTTTTTAAAACTGACAGTAAACAAATTACTGTTTCAAAAGACTGTGGAATGGCCTTGGAGGTGCCCGTGTCAGACCAGCACAGGGCAGTTGCCCAGAGGTGAAGGAAAGCCATTAACGTCCTTTGTAGCTGGTTAATTAAAGCCTATTTTTGTCATCTTCAATTCCGAGAAAGTCAAGAGAGCTACAGTCAAACTTTCACAAGAGAAATTCCTGAGATAATGGGGCCAAACAATCGTTAGCTTTCTCTCTCTCAAATGAGAGTTAAGCTTGTCCTTCTCACACCCTCCAGATTTTGCTTGGTGCGTGTAAACCAAGATCTCAGGACTTTTCTTTGAAGCTTCCTGGAGTCTAAATTACCTGGAGACGACCCTGCAGGAGGATCCTACGGTTGTGGTTTATCTGATTCCTTTTTCCGTTTTGCAAGGTCACCAGCATTACTGATGATAGAATGTAAGAGGTCTTAGTATTATGTGTTCAAAGCTCAGGCAAGCATTTCTTAGACTTTCTCTCTTCAAATGCTTCCTTTTAAATATTATGTGTTAAAAGCGCATGAAAATGTTTCTTAGAATCTTTCCTTTTAAATTCTGAAGAGAAATTATTTCGTTTTTGGAAATACACTGGTATCTCCTAACTCAGAGAGATTTTGAATCGATGCCTAACATTTTAGAGCTAGGAGGCTTCTGAAAAGCCATTTTACGGATGGGTGCATTTTTGGCACTTGTTTGCAAGGTCGAAATAATTTGATTACAATAAAAATGTACATAATTCAAAATTCCATGGCAGAGAAAAAATAAGCAAACTGAAGTCAGGTACTTCCTATTTTCTTTCTTTCTTTCTTTCTTTCTTTCTTTCTTTCTTTCTTTCCTTCTTTTTTTTTTTAAAGTTTACTTATTTTTGAGAGAGACAAAGAAAGAGCACAAGCAGGGAAGGGACAGAGGATCTGCAGGGGGCTCTGAGGCTCTGATCCGAAGGGGGCTGACAGCAGAGAGCCCACTGAGGGGCTCAAACTCACAAACCTCGAGATCATGACCTGAGCCAAAGTTGGATGCTTAACGGATAGAGCCACCCAGGCACGCCTCAAGTCAGGGACTTTCTACTGTTTAGAAAGCACCTCTGATTTCGGGAAGCCTGGGTACCTACTCACTTCCCCTCACTCCTTCTGTAAATTCCCCATGAGAACACTGGATCTTCTTAGCAATAAGAGGGATGGGTCATTGTCTTTACTCTTTGCTTCTCTTCCATCGATGGAAAATTAGGCTTGTGCACTTCAAAATAAATAACTTAATTTTCAGGTCAAGTGATACCAGTTTACATGTCAGACTTTTACACTGAGTTTCTAAGTAGTCAGTATTGAAAAATCTATCTAATTGCAAAATTGACCAGTGAAAATGACTTATGACCTTCATATCTAAGACTCTGAATGGAGCAAACCTACCAATCAAACTGTTGGGATTCCCCACTGGTGTGTGTCAAAGGAGTTGACAGCCAAGAGAAGAACAAAGGTTCCTTGATTCCTGATCCACTGGGCCCCATGACCTCATTATGCCAAGTTAGTCACTGGTCCTGGTCCTAGGATCACAGAATGATATCCCAAAAGAGATATGGCAACCTTTCCCACCGTAGAAGAAACGGATATGTTGGTGAACATCTTAAGGCCAATATAGAATACACATGCATACATCTGGGTCTTTGTGCATGTTGCCGTCTTTCATTAGTAAACACCTTTTGAGCACCAACTCCCAATGGCACTTCTTCTCCCCTATGCATGGGCCAGGCAGATTTGACCTTCCCCTTCTCTTTTTCCTGTTGTATAGTATCACAGTCTCTATTGCAGTACATGTCATAATTGTTCAAGTTTCTTTCTATCCATCTAGAATTTGAGCCCTAAAGAGCAGGAATCACATTGTGTTCCCTGATTTATCCCCAGAGTCTTACTCAGAGGTAGGCAATAGAAGAACACAACAGAAGGTCTTTGAATGGTGGACAAAGAACACCAGGTTCTCAGCTCTCTGTTCTCTCCTTCACCTCCCTGCCTTCCTTCTTACCACCCCTACCCTTTCACTGCACTCTGGCTCTGTGCTCGAGTCCCCAGTTTCCCCATGTCAGAGGTGTGTGGTACCATGATACTCTCTGAGAGGCAGCACCGGAGATTTGGTTTCTCACTCGGAGCGCACCATCAATGCTAACTAAATCACACGACTCTATGTGTGTTTCATCTCCATGGCTCCAGGTCAGTGTCCTGAATGCAGCAAGGATCTTTATGCATAAAAATCATTAATCCGGATGTTCTCATTTGATGGATCTGGGAGTTTGGAGTGACTAGGAAATAGTCACCAGACTATTCTGCCTCTGTGTGTGGTTTCAGAGAAGCCCTCTGCTTTTAATGATGAACAGATCCCATTTGTTCTCTTCTTTGGTCTCCGAGCATCTCCCCAGTCTTCACAGCAAGAAGGTAGTATCTAGAGTTGGCCACCTTTCATATAATTCACAATTTGCTTCTAAATCTAGACCTGTCCCCTACATCAAAATAATGAGACACTTGAACTGGTCCCTTGAAATCGACCTCCAGGATTCTTTCCTATCTTGGAGCAAACACATTGTCAGCATAATGCTATATACAATTCACTGGGGCCATTCTTTTGAACGCATTGTCTTCTTGGGAAGCTAATGGTTGGGTAATGTTGACAAGACTAGAATGTTTAAACCAAGAGATATTTAAAAATGTATCGCTCGGCTTTCAAATGTTCTATATATTTGTTAACATGCCAGCTGGTTTTTATGTTTTGGTGTTAAATTAATTTCTATTTAACACTGAGTCACGTTGTTGTTTTCCAAATACAGTTCAGTCCTTATGGTTTCATTGTCTGGCTCACGTTGTTCCCTCTGCTTAGATGTACCTTCTTTACTACTTTTCTTCTCCCCGACAAATACCTCTCCTTTTGCCACAGCTTCTTTGGCATGGCAAACTTCTATGCATCTTTGACACTCAGATGTCACCTCCTCTGATTTCCATAACTGGAACAAATTGGTTCCTACTCCATGCGTGTAGCTAGGCTTTTATCAGGCTGCGTGTAGCTAGTTGTTCAATCTCCCCTTGTGTGTCAGCTTCTTGAGGGGACCCTTCTCTCCGAATTATAACCCAGGGGTCGATGAACAATAACTACCATTTCTTAAGAACTCTGTACGTGTCGCATGCTTTGGGAAGGAGTTTGTCTGCATTGTGTTATTTAACCCTGACAGCTAGGCTTGAAGCTAGGGACTATTTGTTACACCCTGTACTGTCTCAGAGCAGTAACTGATTTGCTCAATTTTTATACCTAGTGAGAGGGGGAGCCAGGATTTGAATCCAGTTGGTGTGTTTTCTGACTCCTGGCTCTTCATCACCATTGCTTTCCCAGAAAGTGTGGTAAACGGTGGCCCAAACAACACAGGGAAAGGAAGACCCCGATGGACAGAGGGGCAAAATATGTTTACAGGAACTTGAGGGAGGACTGTGTGCCAACTCTCCCTGCATGGCTCCTAGACGCCTCATGGAGAGGACGGAGTACAATCGTGTCCTGGGGTCTCCACTGCCTCCACTTGGTTAGAGCTCTGATTTCAAGACGCCCACTCACTTCTCTCCTGTTTCTGTGTTCTCACTCATATTTTCCCAAGCATATGCTCTCCCCAAGCACCTTAAACCCCTTCCATTTGAAATGTCGTGCATTTTCCAAAAATCTTCGCAGAATCTCTTGTATGTAGAAGACATTCACTAAAGGAACAGTTATTTTTATTGATGTATTTTACACATTGTTATTGAAGGATGGCCCTCATACATAAAAAGGCACAGATCATAAGCATGCAGCTGAATACATTTTTGTAAGGAGAACACACCCATTTAGCTAGTACTCAAGAAACCTCCCCTGTGATTGGTGCCTCCCAGAAATCACCACCTCAAACATAATCACAATTCTGACTTTTATCACAGATTTGTTTTGCCTTTTTTTTTACTTTATACAATTAGAATAATAGAATATGTGCTTTCTGTGTGTGGTTTCTTTTATGTAACTTTGTGTGTGTGTGTGTGTGTGTGTGTGTGTGCACGTGTGTGTGTGATGTTCATCCAGGTGGAATGGGGGGTTTATTTGCATAGTTGTGTAATATTCTATTGTATCAATGCACTACCATTTATTTATCTATTCTACGGTTGATAGACAGGCTGTTTCCAGTTTTCTGCTATTGCAAGTGATGCTTTTAGGAGCTTTTGTATGCAAGGTGTTTGGGGGGTATGGTGGGGAAGGATTCACATGTGTGCATTTTTCTTGCGTCTATATTTAGGAGTAGAATTGCTGATTCACTGAGTATGAATATATTCAGCTTCATTAGATACTACTAAGCAGTATACAAAGTACTTGTACAGAGTTAGAGTCCTACCCACAACAGTATATGAAAATTCCTGCTGCTTCGTATAAATGTCAACTTTTTGCGTACTCATTTCTATCCATTTCAGCAATTCTGATGGATGTGTAGCAGTAATTCATTGTGATTTGAATTTGCATTCCACAGTTAATTTGTGTAGAGTGACCTGGTAACCAGTAAACTTACTAATAAATTCACTTATTCATTACTGTACTTTATCTGCAGATTCTTTTTGCTCCCTACATAAATAATCATATCATCTGAAATAATGATAGTTTTGCTTCTTCCTTTCACTATCATGTGCCTTTTATTTCTTTTTCTTGAACCACCAGTATGATGTTGAATGGAAGTGGTGAGAGCTGATGTCCCTGTCTTGTCCCCAATTGCGGGAGGAAAAGCCTTCGATATTTCACCATTAAATATCATGTGCTCTGTGGGCCTTTTTGTAGACATTTTTGTTGAGTTTAGGAAGTTTCATTTTATTCCTACTTTCCAATTGTTTTAAATCATGAAAAAGTGTTATGTTTTTTTCAAACGTGCTTTTTTACATCTATGCGATGATCGTATGACTCCCCCGCCCCTCTTCCCCTTTCCGTTAATGTGGGAATCACATTGTGTGATTTTTGAATATTACCTCCCTTACACTTCTGGATAAAACTCATTTAGGTATGATGTATTACCATTTTTATGCATGGCTGGATCTGCTATTTATTTTGCCTTTTTGCATTTACGGTCACAGGAAAAATTGATCAGAATTTTCCTTTCCTATAATAATCTTATCAGGTTTGGTATCAACTTTATGCTCTGTTTTCACTTTCTTCTTTTTTCCTCTTTATTAACTTTTTGGTTATATATTCTTTTACTGTTATTTAGTGGTTACCCTAGAGATTATAAAATCTATCCTTGATCTATTATCATTTTGCCCTTTCCCAAATAATGTTAGAAACTTCTAATACTTTAACTTCATTTTTTCCCTCTTTTGAATTATAATTGTTATACAATATGGCAAGAGTTATATTATATATGTGTTATGTATGTATTATAACAATATATGCAGTATTGTGCACATGTTATATAACATATATTATATACATATATACACATCATATAATATTATACATAATACATATTATATGTGAGAGGCATATCATACCTAATTTATATGTATAGCAATATAGTATTTATAAATAATATAAATACAATATTTATATTTTATAAAAAATACATATTGTATATATTTTAACTCCACAAAGCATTATTAGTGTTGATTTTACTGTCAGTATTCATTGTTATTTCCTAAATTTTCACTTTTCCTGATGCTCTTTATTCTAGTACTATGCCTTTGTTTCTTTCCGGGATCATTTTTCCTTCTGCCTGAAGCATTCCCTTTTTTGTCTTTAATGCAGGTCTACTGGCAATTAATACTCTTAGTTTCTGTTTGTCTGAAATATCATTCATTTCATCTTCATTTTGAAGGATGCTTTCACTGTGTACGGTCGTCTAGATTGGCAGTTATTTTTGTTAGTGCTGGCGAGGCAGTATTCCATCATTCTGTGGCTTCCATACTTTTCTACTAAAAACTCAACTGGAAGCCTTATTGTTCCTCCTTTGAAGGTAACGTGTCTTTTTTTTTCCTCTGGCTTCTTTCCACATTTTTCCCTTTGCCTTTGTTTTATGTCGGGTTTGCTCTGATATGCCTAGTTGCGATGTTCTTATATCGATCCTGGTTGGTGAACTGTTGGCTATGTTTCAGAAGTTCTGGAGCATTCTCAGGTATTGTCTATTCACATATATTTTCTGTCCCACTCAATCACTCCCTTCTGGGACTCAATTACAAATGTGTCAGAACTTGTCTAAGCTCGGCATATTTTGCTAATGGTCTTTTCTGTATTTTCCATGTGTTTTGCTCTCTAGGATTCAGCCTGGATATTTCTTACCGTCTTTCAGCTCTTCAGTTCTCCCTTTTGTTGTATTCAGTCTGGTATGAAACCTAACTAGTGAGTCCTCAGTTTCAATTATTGTGGTATTGAGTTCCAGAATTTCTATTTGATGCTTTTCAAACAATATATTGCAGGTCCTTGGTGCAATTTTCATACTGTCCTGTATTAAAAAAACATATTAATCATGGTCCTATTAAAATCTGTGTCTTAATAGCTCCAATAACTGGGCTATTACTTGTGTGGATTTTTTTCCGTTGTCTGTTTTTATTCTCTTGTTTCTATGTTTTGGTATGCCATGTGTGTGTGTGTGTGTGTGTGTGTGTGTGTGTGTTTAATGTTTATTTATTTATTTTTGGGAGAGAAAGAGAGAGCAGGGGAGGGGCAGAGAGAGAGAATCCCAAGCAAGCTCTGTGCTGTGTGTGGAGGCCCAGTGCAGGGCCCAACTCGGGGACTGATCCCATGACCACGAGATCATGACCCGGGCTGAAATCGAGAGTCAGATGCTTAACCAACTGAGCCACCCAGGTACCCACCTGGGTGGGTTTTTGATTGAATGCCAGACACTATACATGAAAGATGTAGGGAACTCAGGGTAATGTTAATTCCTAGAGAGGGTTCGTCATCCCCTTTGGTAGGTAGCTTGAATTGGGGGAAGATTTTTAGTCTAACTGATAGGGAAACATCTGTTACAAGACAGTCTACAGGACTGATAGGGAAATTCCAGTCCCTGCCTGAAGACTCCCCTTCTGGGTTTTTCTTCCCACCCGGCTTGCTGCATGCCAAATTACTACTAATGCAGAATGCAGAAGTAACAGACTATAAATTGTCCTCTCTGCTTACGCTCGCTTGGGGCTCAGACCTCTAGAGAGTGATATCCTCTGAGCCCACAGGTAGTAAAGTAAACCTCCTGCCTTCCAACATCTCTGACCGCCGCTTGGTTCTTCCCGCTGGGTGATCCAGACCAGGTTCCATAACATAATCACACACAGTGCTGACCCAAGGCTGGATTTTGGGTTTGGTAAGGCTCCATCTGCCTCCTTCTTCATCCTTGCTCCTAGGGATGAAAGCCCAGGATGTTTACTGCTGCCTCCTTTCTTGGGGGTTGCTCCTTAACTAATCAGCTATCAGACTGTGGAAAATGTGATGTTTTCTGCAGCTCTCTGCTGAACTTTTCAGGCTTTTGCTCTGAGCAGCTTGAGAATTTGTCCCTGTGTTTCCTTGCCTCCAAATTCTCCGTCTCTCCCGTACCAGCTACCAGGCAGCTCCAAACCCCAGCTTTTTCTCCCTGTCCCTGTAAGCTTTCCAAAGGTTCTAGTGGCTTCCTTATCTGTTAGCCACAGCTCTCTGCCCGGTTTCTCACATTCTAATTTCTCCTAAAGACAAGACCCAGCAAATGTCCTGAGGGGAAATGCAGCACACGGAAAGTCAGTTCAGCTCCCCACACATCCCTTCTCTCTAGGCTCTTGTGTTCTCAAGTTCTGGTTACCTTAGCAGCTCTCCAATACCTTCAAGTAAATGTTGGAGTATTTTATCTAATTTCCTAGTTAGTTTTGGAGCTATTAGCAGATGCCTGTAGATTTATTTTTTTTTTTAAAGCCTGCAACCAGCATATGGATTCTATATTTTTTGTGGACATTAAAACATATTTTGGTAACAAAATATGTGAAGATAGTTGTAAAGGCAAGTGGAATAAGGGGGTTTTTGAAATTGATTTATGATGTGCACACTACATTTAATCCAAAGCCAATTAGAGAACACAGTGTTTGGGGTAGCCAAACAGCACTCCTGTTCTATTCTTTAATCATGAAATATATAAATGGCTTTGGAATATATTTTGTGGAGTGAAATAGGTTGTGGCTGCAGCAAGGAGTAAATTAAGGATGTTTAGCATAAGTTCATACATTCAGTGATAGGCTCAGAGGGAGAGGAAGAGCAAAAATTCTTATCTAAGCCATTGACCTTGAAATATATTCAACAGTTATGAGTTGCCAAGAGTGATAATTTTTCTAATTTTGCGATGGGCATCTGCCCACACTCTCATGTGCTGCAAAATGTGTATTAAATGACATCTCTCCTTGGAGATAAGTTATTTTTGCAAAAGACATGGGTTAGGAAAGTTAGAATTTTTTCCTGGTTTTGAACCCAGGATGACCCAGTGGGAGAATTCACCCAGTTGTTATTTTCTGTTTCAGGAGACTACTTTCGGTGCTTTGTGTTGTGTAATGGAATGAGGAGTTAATCAGATGCATAACGTGGCTTCTCTTGGTAACATATTAAAAAGCACTCTGTCTTCTGCGGACCCAGAAATCACAATTCTGAAAGTGGAGAAGTGATCTTTCTTTGCAAGAAAACTTTGGAAAACCAGAAACCGAATTCGGCAGGAGTCAACCACTGCTTTAGAATCCAAGCTGTGGGACAAATCTCATCAGACTCCCTGTGCCTGGGGGTATTTCTAGTGAAATTCGGCAGTGGGGGTTATGTCTGGGAAGGTGAGACTTCCAGCAATGGGGCCTCTGAGGAGTAGGGACATTCTTTTTGATGTCATTAGAGCTAAGGGTTTTGGAAGGGTTCATGTGTCCTTTGACTTATTTTTCAACTTTGGGTGGTAAGCAGTTAGAAAGTGTCCCCAGACATTTAGATAATAGAGAGCCCTAGAAGATAGAAAAAATCCTTTTCCTGAAAGTCTTTTTAGAAAGGATAAGAGTCCTGGGATGCCTGGGTGGCTCAGTCGATTAAGCATCCAACTTCGGCTCTAGTCATGATCTCACAGTTCGTGGGTTCCAGCCCCGCCTCAGACTCTGTTCTGACAGCTCAGAGCCTAGAGACTGCTTCAGATTCTCTGTCTCCCTCTCTCTGCCCCTCCCCGGCTAGCGCTCTGTCTCTCTCTCTTAAAAATGAATGAACATTAAAAAAAAAAAAAAAAAAAAAAAGGATAGGAACCCCCTGGAGATCTTTGTTGTCATCCAGACATTGCTTATTCTATATTTCTGCACTCTGCCCATGGTCACCTTTTACCTCTCATGCTCCTTGCTCAACTTCTCACTTCTTTGACTATTTGAATTGTCCAGCCTTCAAACCCAGTTCATACCCAGCCTTTTCCATGATGTCATCCCTGACCTGGAATTGATGCTTTGGAGGAGAAAGGGGTTTAGCATGTGCCTTTGGAATCTTCTCCATAGCATCCATGGATGGTGCAGGGGTGGGTGCGTTCCTCAAGGAACAGGGGAGAGAGGCTGGCATTTTGAGGGAAATTGCACAGTTAGAAGGCAGGAGCAGGATAAGAGAAGTCTGAGCAGTTGAGGAAAGTCTCCAAACCAAGGAGGAAATGAGACTGGTGGGGGCAGCAGCAGCAAGTCCCGAGAGGTCCAGAGAGTCAAGGGAGTAGCCATTAGGTGTGGTCACTGTGGGGTCCCTCAAGGCTTTCAAGATATTTTTCTTGTATATTTGTGGTGAAAGTGGGATACAAAGCAGTACTTTGAAAATGAAAAGATTAAAAATTGCCCTGCTGTGTGCAGTTATAAAGTCATCATCATTATTATAGTTATATAGAATGTTCTACATCGTTTCCTTCTACCCTCATAGTCTCTTTGGTTCAGAGAGGATTTCAGTGCTTCCAAGAGGACTTTGGATAAACACTTCTTTGCTTTCTTCTCTCTCTTTCTTATTAGTTGCTTCCAAAAACATCACACATGGGAGACTGCATTCCTGAACTGTTTCCTTTTCCACCTAATTGCCATCTTCTCTCATATGGAAAACAAACTCAATCTTTGCTGCTTAAACAACATTGTATTTGGAGACTGTCAAGCTTAATTAAAGCTGAATATTTTTCCAGGTGGTGTATTAAGGGCCAAGGTGATAGACTGCGTTCCAGGACAGAGCTCAGCCTTTTAAGAGGTTCTCTGGGCAGAGAGGTAAAGTTCTATTTGTGGGTGATGTATCGGGATAAACCTTCTCCGATGGATTCAGAGAAAACAACTATGCTCTCCTGCCCCACGGGTCCATTAGGATCGAACATGCTTCCAGTTAGCTTTCTCGAGGAAGAGAAAGAAAAATAGATCAATAATATTTATGATTTCTTGAAAAGATGTTTCCTTGCTGCACCATTGCCCCATTAAGGCTCTTTGCTATTAATAGAGTTGTGTTGGTTGCACATTAGCCGGGGTTCATTATATCAAGAGGGCTGTAAAAATTGTCTTTGCTCTGTCCTGCTGAAAATGTTCATAAGCTTCCTATTAACTTTGATGCTGGCTTGACATGCTAAGAATTCCCTGACGATAAAATGATAATAATTAAAAAATAATAAGGCCAGTAATAATACATACCTTTTATTGACTGCTTTCCAAGTACTAGGACCCGTGCTAAGTGCTTTGCATATATAATACCATTTAATCTTCAAAGTAATATTGTGAAGGTGACAGTCTCAGGCCATTTTCAAATGAAGAATGTGAAGCATCGGCAGGTTTAAGTAACTTCCTCAAGGTCACGTGGAAGACTGAATTCTGAGCCCCGATCTTCCTAACTCTATAGCTCAATTTCTCTTAACCAGATTACTCTGCCTTTAATCTAGTCAGTGATTTATGAATCTGTAACATATAATATTAATTCTACAGCATAAATTTCCCATTTGGAATATGTAATCGTCTGCTTTTTGAAAAGTCACAAATATGATTCATTTAATATGCATGCTTAAGTATTCTATTAGGCAGTTCTAACTCATATCTTTTCATGGTTTAATATGTCAGATAAAATTACTCAAAACATCTATTTTCCAGAAACTTTTCATGTTGATCTTTATAACCGCAACATTAAATCTACAAATTTACTCCACTGATAAATTAGGTTATTAATAATATTGCCTATAGCCTTTAATCTACTTTAGAACATCATAAAAATCAGTATGATACCATCAGTAATACATATTCATCCGTGCTGGGTAAACGGTTTGAAAAATGAGCTACAGATGGCTTCATGTTTATGGATGTCCACATGCATTTTGCAATAGTTAATGAGGATCCGTTTGGGGAGCTTGACTATGTCTGACAGGTAGATGAGATGCAGAACAGGTATGGAAAGCTATTCCTCAGTTCTCTTGTTCCCTTAGTCCTGTTCCATTAATGATCACTTAATAAATGGTATCTTTTAGTAACTCTGAGCTGAGCACTATGAGCTTTGCTTGAAGATCACTGCTCCTACCTTCAAGGGTTTTACAGTAGCATTGGAAAGGTAAGAATGAGTTGTGAAAGAAGTTCAGAACATGGGCCATATGGTAAAGTTGATCATTGTTGGAAGAATTTGAAGAGGTCACGTAGGGCTGGGGAAGTCAGGAAAGGTGTAATGGGCTCAGAGGGTGGGCAGGATTTGGAGATGGAGAAGAGAGACAGTATTCCAGCTGCTTACAAGAAAAGACGGAGGTGGGAATTAGAAGATGAGAGAGGTGGCTGTGGGAGAGAGGACAATGACGCTCTGTAGCAGGTGCCATTTAGGATGTGATAGGGTATAAACTTGTCCGGACAATGTAGGACCATGATGTGGAGCATATGTAACAGGTCTGCCCAATATAAAACAGGATGATTGGAATTAAAGAATGTTTTCCACCCTCAAGTTGATCTTGGGGGGAGCTGATATGAAAAGGATGGGGAAACATATCATAAAAGCAAACACATTGAAAGAAATGTCTTGTAGGGTTACAAGTGGGGAATTATGGTTAATGCACACTGGACTTCCTAATAAAGATTCCATAATATCTTTTATTGATATGATTTACATGTTTATTATTAAAAACAGTATAACAACATGAAAAGATTTTTTTAGTCCATATTTTCACCACTGTGTTGTAAGATAAGAAAACTAGTCTCTTTTTCTGTATTCTTTTCCAGTCTGGCTTCACATAATCGTACTAAGAAGATAATAGAACGTTGTGTTCTGTTCTTTTCACGTAACCCACGGTTTGCCATGTTTCCATGTAGTGTTTATAATTATGAGTTTTAATGAGCATATAGTATTCCATTCAGTCAGTTAAACAGAGTTTGCTTTAGCATTAGAGTATTGTTGGACACTTTCATTGTTTTCTAATTTTTGTCATTATAGGTGACACTATGGAAGATGTTTAGGACAGCTTTTGGCTTCTACTGAATTACTTCCTAAACATGTATTTCTGGGAGGGTTTGTATGACTATGAAAACATTGTGATACTTTCTATATGATAGATATTATACCAGGCTGCATTTCAGAGGCTCATCCTGATGGAAGGTGCTACCAGCAATAAATTAGGGTGCCACTGTCACCCCAAATTTGGAGCAGGCATAAAAAGCACTTTTGTGGATGCTAAAATATCATTTCATTCATTGGAATTTCTGTGTAACTATGAATCTTTTTTTTTTTTTTTTTACAACATTTACTTTCTGCATACTAAGGGGAAAGGGGAGGCTGAAATGGGTTTGAAAGAGAAGCCGTTGATAGGTGATGGCAAGAAAAAGGAGAAAGAGAAGAGAAGGAGAGACAACAATGGACAAGTGTGATGGAAAGACCGGAAAAAAAAAAAAAAAAGGAGAAATATGGGCTAAATGTGCAATGGTCGTTCAGTAGTGAAGGTAGCTATTGAAATTCCTTGGCGTCTGGATGCTGTCAGCCTAACCTCTCCCAAGGCCTGAAAGGCCCTGGGAGGGTCAGGTCTGAAAATTTCTGTGCCATCTTCTCAGCCCTGGGCGTCATCTGGAGTTCTGTGTTTTTCTTCAACTCATGTTCTTCACAGCTTCTATCTGTCCGCACGTGGTGCTAATGGCCTTGCTCTTGAGCCGGCTGGGCATGGAGGTGGGAATTCTTAGGAGGGCTGGCTGCATATCCAAGGCCTTCCTCCCTTCTCTCCTGCCCTTGCTCTTGGCCTCTCCTTGGGCAGGTGTTTGGGAGCAGCGTTGATTGTTGAGATTGGTCTCTGGGTTTGCCCTCCCATTATCAGAGATCCCCATGGATCACAGCTGTGGAGAGAGTGCACAAACATGGTTTTGATTCCCCTTTTTTTTTTGGAATGAAGTTTCAAACACATTTATCTGTGCAGGACTACAAGTAGGACCTTGTCTACACTGGCTGGGAAACATTTAGAGCAAGAATGTGCTGGAGTAGCAAGCCTTCCCCTGATACTTCACACATTTTCTAGCCTTACTGTATTTTTGTCAATGTTTTATGAGCAAAAGTATAAACCTCAGGAAGTTTTCATACAATTTTAACCATCAAGGAATGTCTGAGGGGCAGAAGAAATATGGGCTCTAAGAAACAAATTTTGTTTTTCTTCCTGAGTGCTTCTGCAGGTCTTGGGCAATGGAGACATATTCTCCTCCTGGAGTTCTCGGCCCCAGAGAGTCACATGACTTCCTTTAGGTCTTTGTTCAAATGGCACTTCCTCAGAGAAGCTTCTCCAACCACCCCGGCTACGAGTCTCCCTCCCTCACATTCCATCCCAGTATCTGCTTTATTTTCTTCAGAGTTGTTATCTGACACTATCGTTCTTCACTCACTGGCCAAAGCTAACCATTGTTTTCCCAACTCCTAGGAGAGGTTGCTCAAAAAATATTTGTGGAATGAATGAATAAATGAATGAGACATAGGTATTGGATCTTTTGACTTAATATAGAAAAAAAATTCTAAGAAGAGTCACACTGGAACAATACTCGGGTATGTAGAAGAAATGTCTAGGTTACAACGGAGATGGGGTATGGAATGAAGCTGGCTCGACGGACCACAGCATCGTTGATACCAGAAATTTGCATGCTTACTCAGCTGACAATCTCACTGTCTTGTCTTGAGTGGAGCCTCTTCTCCTCACGTGTCTGCTACGGGAGTCTGCATGTGGGAGCAATGGCCACATATGTGGAAGCTCTGGTTCCCAGGTGTGAATCATGCCGAGGGTGGTGGTGGTTCACTGCTCAGAATCTGCGAAGAGTCAGGACGCAATTATACCCTGACGGAGGGTTGATCCAGATGGGAGAAAGAACCAACAGGAAGTGGATCTCGCCTGTTCTCTCTCCTTTCCTTCTAACACAGTCATGCCACTCTTGATTCCCAGAAAGTATCTGAATGGGAAGGGGAAAGGGGTGTAGGGTAACAATCATCTACACTTCTTCCACAGGACCTCAGCCACCCATGGGGACCTAACAGTGGCCCAGGGCCCGGGTGAGGACACGGCAGAAAGGTAGCCGTCATTAGGAACGTGGGTAGTCGTCCACGGTTCTTTTTCCCCATCACTGCCAACGTGGTACCCTTTCTCCCACCCTGAAATACCGTGCAGCACAGGGTAACAGGTCTTAATTGTGGTTTGCCATTTTTTTTTTTTTCTGAAAGTTGCTGGTATTTGCTTTAACCCTTAGCTATAAAAAGAGGAGGATTCCCCGAAAGAAACGTCACTCATTCCTGTGACGGCATATGGAGTCAGGTCTCGGGAGAGAGAAGGTTTCGTCTGTACTTGAGGAATCCTGGATGCCTGGTGCAAAAATGAGCCCGCTTCTCTACCGCCTGGTGTCCCTGCCCTTCACGATGTGGCTGGTAGCCCTTCCCAGTAGCAGGGTGCTGTCCATTCCCCCGGAGGGCCACCGAAAGGGCTCAAGCTTAGGCCTCAGGAGGCTTTCGAGAGAAAGCAAACCTCCGTGGCCTTGTGGCCTGAGAGGGAGAGGAAGAGGGAATGTGCAAAGAGCTTCTATCCCTTACCTTATCCTTAAACTGGCTAGACCCAAAAGGTGGTGGCTGAGGAGAAATGTATTGATAATGGAAAAAAAAAAAAAAAAACAACCCTGTTTCTTTTCTTTACTATGGTTGGAAACATGGGTGTAGATCCCTGTGTTCGAATGGTGCACAACCAATGACCCCAAAACTTTCATTTGGAATCCTTCCACTGACATAGGCTCAAGCTTAGGCTACTCACCTGTTTGAGTGCCATGGGACACATGACTCAATCAACACTTGTCACTCCAGCTGTCAGACAGTCGATGGTGAGCCATCCTAGGCCAGGTGACTGGTTGCAGACACAGCAGCAACCCTGGCTAAAATGGGCAGAGTCTGGCCCAGATTCCCAGACCACGCAGCTAACCGGTGCATTTATGGTCAAAGACAAACGGTTGTTGTTTTAAGCCACTGAGCGTGGGGAATTTGTAACATTGCAATAGGTCAGAGATACACCTAGACTCAAGGGAAGCAGAGGTGGGGGGGATGTTGAAGGTTTGGCTGATTTAGGGGGCCTTTACCCACTTGGTCATCCAGAGGACGAATTGGCCGTGTGGGCATCTGTACTGTAATATTTATATAACCAAGAGCCGAAGCAGGTAACCTCCGGACACTTCGACGGATTTCCTTACGTGGGTGTATGTCTAAGCTCAGGCCTCAGGCGTGAGGATAAAGCAACCAGCAGTGGCCCTTTGGCAGGCAATTTCCCATCGTGCATGAACTCCACCCACACCCTGCCAAGGATTGGCAAATCCAAATCCAGGCAGCCCCAGGTCATGAGGTAGGATGTCCATGTTACTAAGATGCAGGGGTGACAGATACAATGGGGGAAAGAATGAGCAGGGTGATGTAAGCCCAGCATGTGGTGGTAACTGATGGTGAAGTCATAGGAGGAGAAATGGAATAAGGAGCTTCTAACCTGCAATCGCCAAACTCAATTTAGAGCCACCCTCCACCCTGCAGCCCCCAGCTCTGCTCTCCACACGAATCTCATGTCTGCTTACAATCTGTGTCAAGAATTTGGGGGCTTTGGGGCACCTGGGAGGCTCAGTCAGTTAAGCTTCGGACTTGGGCTCAGGTCATGATCTCGTGTTTGTGAGTTTGAGCCCCGTGTCGGGCTCTGGGCTGACAGCTGGGAGCCTGGAGCCTGCTTCGGATTCTGTGTCTCCCTCTCTCTCTGCCCCTCCGCTGCTCATACTCTGTCTCTCTGTCTCTGTCTCTCTCTCTCAAAAATAAATAAACACCAACAACAAAAAAGGATTTGGGGGCTTTAGTTCAGTAGTAGAACTTCTTGTGGGTAAATGCTGGAATTAGGTCTTGAATTTTCTTTAGCAATAAAGGCTCCGGACTAAAACTGGCACACCCCCTGTGGCTAAGTGGCTTTCCAGTGCAATTCAAAAGAAGTTCCATAGTGGTCCGGGAAGTCATTTCATGAAGTTGACATGCCCATCAAAGCCCCGTTCACATTCCATAGAATGCAATAACTGTAGTGGCTGGCTGATTCCTGGAAGATGAAAAGGATCGTCCCAGGTTTCTGAAGATGGCTGTGTGAGCTCAGTGTGGCCACCTGAGGATGGCTGTTTACAGCCTTGCGTGTTGGTTTTGGTCGTGAGGCCAAAGGCTCAGCGGGTGTTGCTCAGAGCACTTTGTCCTGTGCGTAAAGTGTTCTTAATCGACTCAAAAGAGGTGATGGCATCCACTCTCAGCTGCACCCTTGCCTTATCCTTTCTCTTTCTGGAAGCTTTGGTCATATCTTATTTCCTCTGTGGTTTGAGTGTCAGATGAGTGTTTTTCGAAATATGGCACGGGAAAAGAATCCGTTTCTGACATTTAGCATTTAGCCTGTAGTTTCTTTGACACTATTAATGTTTTCTCAGTCAGGTTAAGTCACTGCAAACTTACCTCTATATATTGGCTCTGGTTCTTAGTCAGAAGTTTCAAACATGGGTTAGCAGGCTTTGCCTGACTCCAAATATCAAGGGGAGAAGGAAAAGTTAATCTAACAAGCACGCCCTTCCCGGGTTAGGGTGCAAATGATTCCAACCCCCATTCTTCCCTGGATGCATTGCCTGAACAGCCACCCTAGAAGGAAGCAGAGACACTGATCCCCTTCAGGGTTCTGCTGCATGCTTGTCTGGCTGGGGATCTGTGCGCATCTGCAGGGGAGGAGGCTGGTCTTCTTGGTTCTGTATCGTTGCGCTAACTGTAGTGTAGGGTTGCAGCTACCTAGCCGACAGGGGCCTCCATGAGTTTGCCCAAAGTACAGGCTAAGTCCTTGGCTTTCCAAAGGGTCCAGGTGCTCATGGGACGTCCCCCTCATGGTAATTAATCCACGTTCCTCTGTGGAAGGGTTCCTGGCTGTATTACCTGGAATCTTCGGCTTCAGATCTTCTAAACCTCTGTTCCTTGCTGAAGCCAGGGCCTCCAAGGAGCCTACATCCTGGGAGGCCATGAGATGTCTGAGGAATGTCACATTGAAGGCCGTCTTTCGGATGTAGACCAGAAGCTTCTCAGTAATATGATGGCTGTGAAGTCTCTCCAAGAGAGGACAACCGACTCCTCGGGTAGATGAACAGTGCTATTTATTTTATGTGTTGCACACCCACCCCTAAACACCCAAGTCACTTAGCCATCGCCTCTGAGTTCTCCTGTACAGACAGGTCCCGAGGAGCAAGTGCACATGAGGAGTATGGGGTTAAGGGCAGTTCTGGAATCTATCCATTGGAACCAGCGCCATGTTTCGACCCATCCACAGCCTACACGACCTCTGTGGAAGGGGCCGACCCTTCTCCAGGGTCATGAAGCTGTAGCCTCTGCACCTACCTTTCTGTCCTAATCTGAATTCCCCTGCCCAGGGAGACATTATAATAGAGAAGTTAATAATGTGTGAGATAAGAAAGTGGTTTATTTGGGAGGGGATTCTAGGAAGCCCAGTTGGGAAGGGAGTCAGAGAAGAGAGGAAAGATAGTAAAATATGTATTAGTAAACAGGTAACCACCGAGGGCGACGGGGGCTCAAGCTGACTGAGGACCCTCTGAGACACTGTGCCTCAGGACACCTCAGGACTGTTGCACTCAGGCACAAGGAAACTGGGATACCCAGCCACCAACTAGCACCCCTTACTCGTTACGAGTCAGGGCCTTTCTGGCCAGCCCTGCCTGTGGCACAGCACTCACCTGCCATGAGAGGATGCCCCACACAGAGAGAGGCGAGGAGCCCTTGGTGTGCGAGGAGAAATTTGCAGGTGTATTCCAGAAGGGCTGAGGGGATTTGGGTGGGGCACGGAGAGTGTCCTCTTCTCCTTGCAAGAATACTGCACCCAGTGTCTGCAGCCTTCGCACTGTCCCTGCCTATTCTCTGGAGTGTCCGGCAAATCGTCTTATCGAGAAGGACGGAGCGAAACGCACTTGCATACACTTGATCCCTCCCAGGGAAGCCCCACCACGTTCAGGACAGGAATCTGCAGATAGGAAGTGGGGGCAGACAATGCGAAACACCAGAGGGCTGGTCTTGCCTGGAGGTAGGGGGTGGGACCTTTGTAAACCCTTCCCTTCCAGCGGCTGACTGAGGAGGTGGCCTGGGGCATCAGCGATTCCCGAGAAGGGGGCCACGTGTTGCCCACAGCGGCCGGAAGAAGGCGCCCTGGCAGATAAAAGGGGCCAGAGTGGGAAATGACACCATCCGGGACACTCTTCTTCTCCATCAACGATTCTAGGACTTAATAGCTATTTAAAATTTTTCTTTGATTGTGGTTTAGCGCACTGAAGACACATCTCGTGTAATGTTGGGAGCATCTGACCACTAGATGTTATCGGTGTTGCCCATCCTCGCCCTCTCTCTCAACATGATTTCAATTAAGCCGACGACCGTGCAAGTCAGAGAGATGGAACATTTCAGGTAGCTGCGTCACCTGTGGGGGGGATGATCTGAGGACGCGCAGTGTGGCATTTTGTCTGCCCCCATGTGCTGCAATGGAATCAGTAGTATCTTTTTTACCTCGTCCCGAGAGGGTGTCATGATAGGTTCCCAAGCGGATGGTAGCTGCTTTACACGAAGAATCTGAACAGCCTTCTTGGTATCAAATAGTTGCGGATGTAGAGATAGATCCAGAAGTTGGGATGGAATAGATAACCAGGGGAGTTTATTGCCTCCTTCTGAGCAGAGAAGCAAAGCGTCCACCCAGGAGAATAATCTTGTAATGGCTGGGAAGACGTTCTGGGATGGCTGGGATGGAGACGAAGGTTTTCATAATGGGGGGAGTGGGTTGGCGTCACAATCCGCCCGAGCCAGAAACAGAATTTACTACGTGCTTGTGCTTGACTTTCAGGCTGACACAAATTGAAATGGCAGAATTGATCTCCTCCCTAATTTATGACATGGCAAAGAGCGACAACAGACGCTTGTTTTCCTGCGTCTCAGAGAATCCTCGCCTCTATTCTCTTCAGAGAAGCATTTTTGTACCTGGAAGAAAACTCCCTTCAACAGTAGCATTAATGCCAGAAATCTTGCTTATCTTTCTAAAAGTATCACTACTTTTGTTAATTTGCAGAAGAAAAAAGCAAGGCTCACCGCAAAACAAAAAAATCTATAAAAGTTGTCTTACTCCTTGGATTTATAGTGGTTAAGGGAGGGTTTAGGAGCTTCAGGGAGAAAGAATTTTTCCCAGATTGGGCTTTGAGTCACCATTCCTGAAGTTAGAACGAAAAAATGAGGCAGTTATAAAAGATGCCCACGTGAACTGCTGGTAGCCAGCAAGGTGACTTCGTGCTCAAAAGCCTTTTACTCCTTACCAATGGCACACCCCGGTGAATGTCTAAACCCAAGCTTCAATTCCTTCTGTTATTTTTTACTTTTGGCCTAAAGGGAGTGATATGAGGAGGGGGTTGTTTTCCAAATGTACTAATACACCAAGAAAATGTTTATTTTGGAAGTCAGGAATGTGAAGCGCTTGTAAAACAGAAAATCGCTGTACCAGTGAGAAGCATCATTATGGTTATTGGAGACAGACTCTGGAACATGCAGAGGTTGGAATGTGTCATCACAGTGCTGGTCCCTGCAGAGACCTTGCAAGTCCTTGATCATCTGCTCTCACTGGCTCATTTGGAGTCAAGGGTGGACCCCTCGTGCAGGAACTAGCCCTGATTGGACTCCATTCTATAAAGGAGGCTTCCAGATAATCTGCCCACCCAGATTCAGACTTTTTTTTTTTTTTAAGTTTATTTATTTGTTTCTGAGAGAGAGAGAGAGAGAGCGCGTGAGCATGTGAGCACATGCACACACGGGGGAGGGGCAGAGAGAGAGAAAAATCCCAAACAGGCTTCAGCACAGAGCCAGACTCAGGGCTCGAATACACAAACTGTGAGATCCAGACTTGAGCTGAAATCAGGAGTCCGGCGCTTAACCAAATGAGCTGCCCAGGCGCCCCTAGACTCAGACTCCTGATCCCAAATTTAGTCAGATCCATCTGATAGAATACCCTTTTAAAAGTACATTTTATATATTAAATATAAATTTATATTTATATAAATTTATTTAATAGTTACATATTTATGTTCTATTTATGTTAAATATTTATGTTAAACATATTTATGTTAAATATGTAACTATTAAATAAATTTATATAAATACATTTATATTTTAATATATTTAATATATAGCAGAAGAAATACTTGATAATGGCTGAATATGATAAACTCACACCATGCACATATTTAACTAATATAAAATCAACCGCTCCAGTTAGCAACATGGGAAAATATTTCCATTGTTTGCTCTGAAAGAAAGAATTACCCCCAATCAAATTACATCTCCCTCTTCATATTCCCAGAGGAAGGAAAGCCACAGACAAAAGGCAAAAAGAAACCATATAACTTACTTCTTGGTTTTTGAACACCAGTGGCTCTATGAACTGGTGAGTTCAACTCTGTTGAACGGATTTGCAGGCCACAGTTAATTTCTAGAGTCCAACCTCTGTGAAATGCACATTGTGGGAAAAACTATTTATAGCAACTAGGGTTTATTTAAGTGGAAATGTATGCACATCAGCTACCAACTTTGTAACTCTCTCATTGTGTTTAGTTACATTTGCAGCTCAGCCCTCAAAGTAAACCTCAGGGAATCTGTTTCACTGCATCCTAAGGGATAAGAGCAAGGAGTTAACCACCAACCTTGCCTCACAGAGCCTTGGGGAACCCCCCCAGCCCAGCAGGTCCTGGTGTGGTCTGATTCCTCCTCCTCTTTGGGTTTCCGGTTGGTTCTGTGTTGGCTGAAGAGATCCATGCCCCCACAGTAAAATTGTAACACTGCTCGCTTCCTCCTGCTTCCACGAATCCTAAGGCATTCTTGATCTTTGTAATCTGCAGCGACTCATGTTCAGCCTTAAAATGCAGCCTCATCTTTCGTAAGTCTTTTCTTCTTTTAATTTTTTTTTAATGTGTATTTATTTCTGAGAGAGAGGGAGGGACAGAGAGAAAGAGAGACAGAATCCAAAACAGGCTCCAGGCTGTCAGCACGGAGCCCGACGCGGGGCTCGAACAGATGAACCGCGAGATCGTGGCCTCGGCCGAAGTCAGACACTCAACTGACTGAGCCATCCAGGTGCCCCTTTCACAGGTCTTTTATGTTGAGTGATTTCTAATTTTGCCATGTGTAAATCCATAAAGTGCTTGAAAGGTGACACTTCTCAGATGGAATCTTCTCTGCAAATGCCTCCCGTGAATGCTGGTGAAGTTTTACAGCGCTGACTCATAGTGGAAAGAGAGTAACTCTTGTGCTGAGTGATACCTGAGGACTTCCAGCCCATACTGGGGAGAAGCCTTCTACTTTCTGGTAGTTTCCCATTTGTTCTGTCAACCCTCAGGCAGCTCGGTGGTGATAAAAAAATAAATCTATTTGTATTGCTCTGAGGATAGGAGGGTTCTGTTTAATTGCTGTGGCAGTGAAAATAAATGCTCCCCCCCCACCCCCAGCCAAATGTCCACAATCCCTGGAGCCTGTGAATGTGTCAGGTGACAGGACAAAGGGGAATAAAGCTTGTTTTTATTTATTGCTTCCATGAAGATGGAAGTAAGGTTGCCAGTCAGCTGACCTTAAAATAGGGAGATTATCCTGAATTGTTCGGATGAGCCCAACGCAATCTCAAAGGTTCTGAAAAGTGGAAGAGGGAGGCCAGAGAGGAGGTCAGGGTGATGCCATGAGAGGAATCTCAGCCCTCCGTCGATGGCTTGGAGATGGAGGAAGGGATCTAAGAGCCAAGGAACATGGGCAGCTTCTAGAAACTGGAAAAGGCAAAGAAAGAAATGAATTCTACCTGAGTTTTCAGCAAGAAACACGGCTGACACTTGGATTTCAGCCAGGGAGACCTTGGTTAGATTTCTAAATGCAAAGAATTGTCAGGTAATAAATTTTTATTGGTTCAAGTCACTAAGTTGGTGATCCTTTGTTGCAGCAGCCATAGAAAACCGAGACAATTGTGTAATTTCAAATTATATGTGGGGTTCCTCGGATTTGGGTAATTGGTACTATAATTTTGCTGTTGTTACTTGAGAGTGGCTACTGTTTACGGAGTGCTTACCGCAGGCATAGACGGATTTTACAAGCAGGTTAGGGTCAATGCCTCTCTGCTATACCGTCGCCTTGCTTTGCCACGTGGGAAAGCAAGCCGATTTTGTAGGTGGGAAACTCTAAGCCCTGAATTGCCTGATGAGATGTTACCGGAGCCAGAGCAAGCCCCCCTCTGGGCATGTGGTCCCCAGGATTGGGCTTCTTAGTCAATAGTGGTGCTTTCTGAGAAGCATGACTGCTCCCCCATCTAGATGGAGACAACCGTTCAGCTTGCATATCACAGAAAGGGCAGCAGGGGGAGGTGGGAGCGGGATGGGAAGAGGGGAAGGCGTGGGATGTCAGGACAGAAGTTGTAGGCAGCCAACTGTGAATGGTCTGTGGTCTCCTGTCCTGTGACCTCTTTTAAACTCTGATATGACACACAGATTTTTTAATTAATTAATTAGTTAATTTTGAGAGGGAGGGAGAGCATGAGCAGGGGAGGGTCAGAGGGGGGTAGAGAGAGGATCCCAAGCAGGCTCTGTGCTCTCAGCAAAGAGCTTGATGCGGACTCATTCTCATGAACCATGCGATCATGACCTGAGCTGAAATCAAGAGTTGGACGCTCAACCAGCTGAACCACCCAGACTCCCTCTGCGATCTCTTTTAGTAAGCGTGATGTCTTCATCTTCTGGGGCCAAGAGTACGGCTTGAGAGTCCATCAAAAACTAACGAATGTGGCATGACAGTGGGGTGGCAACCTGAAAGGGTAGGTCTCATGACCATGGTTCTCCTACTTTTGTGGGCCATTCACAGGGTGCAGCCACCCCTTCATCCACCTGCTTCCACTTGGCCAACTAATTAAAAAAAAATCAGATGACCACACTGAAATCAGCACAACAAATCTCGCCGCTCTGGATGAGAGAGGGGCCAGGTGTCTTCCTGGCTTTTATTTAAGACTACAAAGTGAAAGTATTCAAACATGCCCCCCGCCAAATATATAACCGTTGTCACAGAAAGATAAAAAAAAAAAAATAGGATCTTCCCGCATCAACCTTTCCACGACACTTTAAGGGCCTTGCTTAGGACATCTGCACACCACTGATTTGTGGCATGAGTGTGGGAGTACAAAAACATGTTCTCCATTGTCTCAGGTCATATAACGTTTATTTTTCAGCATGCTGGGCTGATTTTTTTTTGTGTGTGTCTTTACTCTCTAGTCGTTCCAAGCTTTAGGATTGTCCAACCAAATTAAAATTCATCTCAATAATTTAGATTAATGTAAGTCTTTTCAGTGGAGACTGGTATAAGTTGCATAAAAAAAAATGAGACCATTAAAAGACTCCTCTGGCAGCATTACATAGAAACACAAGCATGGACTATGATAGTAATATTAATAATATATTGTTTTATGTGATTTTCATCCCAAAGGATTTCAAAGAGCTTTACCAACTTTGCAAACAATGCTTGTGTATACAAGTAATGCATGTATGCATTAACCTTGTGGATATTCCCTAATATTATCAGCACCTACTCCCCCCATTTGAGCCTTAATATCTTTATTAGGATTCTCCATATTTTCATATTATATACTTTATCCTCTTATTTTTTAAACGCAGTGAGCACCCTGACTTTTTTGCTTGAGTATTCCCATCAGTAAAAATGCTGAGGTCTGTACCCCTATTACACATATATGTAATTACATACCAATTGTTCCCCCATACTATGGTATTGATATATACTGTGTATTATAAAACATACCTAGAAAAATATTTTTAAAATAAAACATACCTAGAAATATAGAAATTAAAGATGATGATATAAAGATGACATATACAAAGTTTTGAAATGTTAACTACCTCTGAAGCCTTCGCACTTTCAGTAGCTTATATCTCAAGACCCAAGAAACACCTAGAGAGAAATTTAGTAATGATACTGGATGTATACCTAAATTTCAAATAGCATTCTTGATAATTTCTTCCTCCCTTTAGCCAACTTAAAATTTTCTTTAAACTAATTATGAAAAATAATTAAGTACATAAATGTAGAAAGAATAGTATAATGAAACTCCACATTTTTATCATTCACCTTCAACAATTATTTTTTTAACCTTTTTGTTTTTAGAGTTTATTACTTATTTTTGAGAGAGACAGACAGAGCATGAGGCAGGGAAGGGCAGAGAGAGAGGGAGACACAGAATCTGAAGCAGGCTCCAGGCTCTGAGCTGTCAGCACAAAGCCCGACAAGGGGCTCGAACTCATGAACCGTGAGATCATGACCTGCGCCGAAGTTGGATGCTTAACCAACTGAGTCACCCAGGTGCCCCTCACCTTCAACAATTATTAACGATGATCATCATGATTAGATCATCATTAACTGGTGATATGGTTAATAAACACTTTATAATGGAAGCAAGGTCACAACTCTGCTGTTTTATTTTTGTTCATTGTTGTTGCATTTTTTTTGGTAAAGATACAGTAAATAAGCAAGCCAGCCTGTGTGTGTGTGTGTACATGTGTGTGCACGTGAGTATGCATGAGTGCATGTGTGGGCCATTAGCTTCACCTTGATCAGTGTCACAAGGTAGATGTCACAAGGTTCATCCTCTCTTTAATACTCTCTTAGTATGGGAAGAAGGAAATGCAGGCAGAGAGAGTCCATACACAAAAAGCAGTCAGCAACTGCAGTAAATACTGGAAAGAGCAGAATCTCTGCAAATTGATTCTCAGAGAGCAAAGGACGGAAAAAAAAAAAAAAAAAAACTTTTCATAAGCTAAAGGATAATTTTCAAAAATGTAAAGACATGACTCATTCAAATACAGAATGAACAAGTGTCAAAATGTATTAGCTCATTACTAAGGGAACTAGTAAGTTGATAAGCCACGGAGGGCATTTAGAGAATTGGAATTTACTAAGTCTGTTAGGGGAGACACACATGGAAATGTGCACGTGTGCATGTGCTTGTGTATGTCTGTGTGTTTGTGCACATGTGTGTATAAGTTAGGGGAAAATCTGGTTATTATCCTATAGGACAATGTAACCGTAACCTTTGGGGCATCTCTTCTACTGAACAGAAGTAATTTGCATTTCTACCAGACACAAATGCACAAGTTAACATTTAACTTCACAGTGTCTGGGCTCTAATCAATAGTAAATAGAAATGTCAACAGAGGTACAGTCTCCAAGAGAATTAAATAACCCCTCCAGGGCCAGGAGCAATATTTCAGAATGGCATTGTAACTGGGCAGTCATCCTGCCGGCCTGGTTGCCAAATCTGGATCCATTTTCTTAACACAGGCAATTGCTTTAATCCAGTTTCCCCATGTAGGGGAACTACTTCAGCAACCCAATACCTGTCTTGCACAAAGACTGATCAGGAGTTTCAGACTGCATCAGCAAAACATGACCAAGGCCGGGGCGGGCGTTTGTCAGGATGGCCCGCAGTCAATCCTTCCAGAGAAACACAGATGCTGGAGGCCCGTCCAGTCAAGCCCTTATTTTAAAGGTGAGGATTCTGAGGCCCAGAGAAGCAAAGTGACTTGCCTGGCATGCCCTTTCTTGCTTTGTCTTTTAACACCCAACCCCAGAGCTATCTTTTTTCTAATCCCCAAATCCTACTCGCGTTGGTAGAAGCTAGGTCTTCCTTGCCACTGTGATCTCATGGTATTTTATTCCCATGTTTACCGTCAGGCGTATCATATTGTTTAATACCCATTGGTTTGCTTGCTTATCTCCCTGGCGGGGCTTTGGGTATTCAAATGTACAAAGAGTGACAAATTCATCTTCCTCCCTGAGTGTTGAACTCTGAGCCTGACATGTAATAAACACCCCATAAAGGTCTATTGACTTGAACTGCAACTGACATCCCGCCAGGTTGTGGCAGAGCCCAGCTCTCCCAGATCCTAGACAACAACTCAGAACCGCACTCCTGTATTATCATAAACGGTAGCCCAGTATCATGAATCACGTGTGTAACAAATGGTATACGCAGGAGTTCAAACACATGGAATCTTCCCTTCCTTAGACTTCCTTTGGTTTCAGTCCTTAGGTGAGCAGCACGAATGCTAATCCGTGCGAGCTCCCGGCTCTGGCTACAGAGCTAACAGTCTTCATAGGTTGGCAGCTTTTCAGTCTCTCCTAAAATTCCCTATTCCTATAACAATTTTACATATTATAGTTGTCTGATAACTATGTATAGTTATGATCAATAATTATATATATAATGATATATATATGATAAATAACTATATACAATTACTTTTTAAGTAACTTTTATGGGATGATATGTAAAAAATAGTAAAGAAGAAAATGAAAAAATTTAAATCATCCACAATTTCATCATTCAAAGGCAACTGCTGGTAACAAATTGTGTGTACATCCTTCCGGTCATTTTTCTGCACATGTGTATCTGAATATGCATAACATATTTAGATGAATTGTGATCATACTGCCTATACTTTTTATAGTCTTCATTTTTTTTTTATCTGCACTTTTAAATTACCTATGTGGTATGAATGTCCTGCTCTGTCAATAAGTATATATATTTAAAAAAAGTTTTTAGTGTTTACTTTTATTTTTGAGAGAGAGAGAAAGCGTGAGTCGGTTAGGGGAAGACAGAGAGGGAGACATAGAATCTGAAGCAGGCTCCAGGCTCCGAGCTGTCAGCACAGAGCCTGACATAGGGTTTGAACCCATGAGCCACGAGATCATGACCTGAGCTGAAATCAGATGCTTAACCGACTGGGCCACCCAAGTGCCCCACAATAAGTATATTTGTATCTATAATTTCTAATAGCTACATATCTTGCCATTGTTTTGATGACCATAATTTATTTAACAATTTAAAAAGGTTTTTCTTGGCCACTTTGGTTGTTTCTAATTTGTTGCAATTATAAACAATTGAGAGATAAATATCATGGAGACTAAATCTCAGCACACATCCTTTGAAAATCTTATTTATTACATGAAGGTTTTGTTTTTCTATTTACAAAATTTAGGTTCTTTATTGGTGGTAATTTTCTAAACCTTCTTTCTTGCTTCAATTCTTCCTCCTCAGTGTTTCATCATTTTCTTTCCCTGGGTGCTTTGAGCTGATGGTGTGCCTGTCTCTGCCTCTTCTCCTCCCCATTTGCTAATTCTTTTTTTTTTTTATGTTTATTTATTTGTTTTGAGAGAGAGAGAGAGAGAGATTGTGTGTGTGTGTGTGTGTGTGTGTGTGTGTGCGCATGAGTGGGAGAGGGACAGAGAGAGAGGAAGAGAGAGAATCCTAAGCAGGCTCCATGCTGCCAGTGGAGAGCCCGACACGGGGCTCGATCTCATGAACCGTGAGAACATGACCTGAGCCGAAATCAAGACTTGGACACTTAACAGGCTGAGCCACCCAGCAGGCCGGCGGCCTGCTAATTCTTTCTTTTTTTTTGAAAAGAGGTAGTGCCAGAATGAATGAACAGAGAGTCTCTGCCACCATTGTTTGTTCTTTCTTATTTTTTTCAAATTCTCTTTACTTCCTTGCCTTTTCTTCAGTACATTTCAGGGATGCTTCCCGTGGCCAGCCACTTGGAGAACCAGACAAGTGATATGGTAACCGCAGCCAGTGGACAGGTCAAACAACACCTTTGATTACTATTACCAAGATGTTTCATCTCCATTGATGTCATCTATGCTTCTTAAAGAAAAAAAAAAAAGCTAACCAATCCAATTGCCTAGGAAAGAGCCATACGCTTTTAACTGTTAACGAATCATCGAAAATTATCATTTCAACAATCTTCAGGGAGTGAAATGTTTTCCACGTGTGAGATTGCCCAGTCATCTTGGTAGCACCTGCCATCTGGAATAGCTGTTCGGTGCCTCCATCTACATGAGTTTTCTAACTCTTTCCTAACATCCCCATAAGATACTCAAGTCTTGAAATGCTTATTTTTTTTTTCTGAATTTTAATGAACAACGTGGCAGCTGAGGGCACAGTTGGTTGGAGAAATGATTTAATAAAAGCTCTGCCCTGTCTGGATGTGCTGGAGTTGAGCATGATTGCAAGGTTGCCTTCTTGCCTTCTTTTCTCTTCTTTTGGTTCTTTGTTTTGCATGAAGACCCTCTCCCTTTCAGAGAGCATTGATCTTACTTCATCACGTATGGGAATGGCAACATGAAGTTAATGCAGCTGTGAAAGATTATAAGTGAGAGAACGGTGGGGTGGGGGAAGGTGGGGAGACCATCACACGTGGTTAATAGTTTCCTCTTAAATATTTCAGTAAACTATGAGATGATTGTCTTCTCTGCTCTCCCTTTCTGCTGACCTTGCTCAGAAGATGAAAAAAACTGTGTGTGTGTGTGTGTGTGTGTGTGTGTGTGTATGCAGTGATGGGATTCTGTCTGAAAATTGGCTGAAGCCCCACAACAATTATTATCAACTGTCTCACATTCCAAAGTCAGGGGTCCTCTCTGCCTCCTAAGATGACATTTAAGTACTGACTTAGAGACCATAACTGACCACCCATTCCTGGTTTACGAGGGGTTGAGAGCCTACAGAAGAAGCTGAAGATTAGGTCGAGGATTTCTTCGGAGGGATCTATGCTCTGGGTCCTACTCCTACTCCTCACAGAGGGGGAATGAGGGTGTTTCTCTCTTTTCTCATAAGCTAAGCTTCCAGAGACCTTTGGAGTCCTTTGATATGTGACCCCTCGAGTCTGAAGGATGGTGTAGGGTCCCTACTCCAGAAATCTGAAGGATTTCAGGCTGGCTGATGTAGTCTGTATCACAGAACCAAAGGAAGCCTGCAGTTAAGAGCTGGGGCCTTCACAGGGAGAAAGAGGGTGGAGGTCCCAGGCAGGGAAGACATGTCAGGACTGTGCCGGGGACCTGCAGGTTGGAGGGGATGCCCATGAAGGTGTATCGGCCAAGATTCCAGCAAAGCACCCCATGACAGGACATCTCCCACTGCGAGAAAACACCACTGTAAAATCAATGTCAGTGAAGTTAGAGTTTTCCGCTCTACCTCTCTCTTTCTCATCCCTTCCCCCAACATGGGCGGAGGGTCCGGGAAATTCCAAGTGAGGGAAATAAGCCAATCATGCCTCTCTTCCTCACTGTGACATTCCTGCCTGAAGGGGCCTGGCCTGGCCAACTGTGAAGCTTAACTTCTAAACGAAGTTTCGAGTTTGATTATTACCTTGGACTGGATACACTGATAATACTGAAGTGAGACAAATTGAGAGATTAAAAAGAACAGAGGTGGTTTTATTACCTGACGATCTGCAGACAAGCATCCATGCCTGCTGGGAATTGTCTCTAGGGCAAGGGAAGAACCTTGACCAATCACGTCATTGGACCAAACAAAATCCCTTGTGATTTGCTTACACGAGTATTACTGTTTCAACATACAGGTTACCTTATGTATTCAAAAGCAAACTTGGACCTTAAATAGACACTAAAATGCTTCTTTTTTAATTATGAGAGAGGTGTAAGCTCTGTATCTATTATGTAACTTCTATAATGACTCAAAGAATCCTACGAACTGTAATAAATGTAATAAATCTTGTCAAAGTATTATATCAGTCATGGCACTATATAAGCCAGTAAGAAGATACTGGTTTTGATTACTGGGGACATTCCCCCCAGTTTAAAATTAAAGTCCACCCACGGCTGGGTGGTTGGTCTAGGCCCAACTTGACCTTTTATCATCAAAGTGTTCTTTCCCTCTGTGAGGAAGACCCAAAGCATTCATTGTTGTGTGCGGCAGTGGATCAGGTGATTATCGTGGCGTGACAAACTCAGCGACGTGAGACGATAACCTTTAATTATCAGTCTTGCAACTGCGGGTCAGCCAGGGGTCAGTGGATCTAGCCTGGGCTTGACTGGGCAGCTCGTTCCTCTGCCCTGGGCTGGCTCACGTATCTATGGGTTGGTCAGCTCTGTTCTAGTGTCCTGTCCTCCTCCTGGGACCAGCAAACTGGCTGGGATGTGTTCTCACAGTGACAGCAAAGGCCCTAGAGGACAAGAGGCAATGTGTGAGGCCTCTTTAAAACTTAGCCGGGCTTGAAACTGGCACATCTTCACTTCTGGCACATGCCCTGGGTCACATGTCTAAGTCCAAAGTCAAGATACAGAGATGAACACTTCATCTGTAAAGGGGCCGTGGCAAGGGTACGGAGGCAGGAAGTGATAAAGAATTGGAGCCCCAAATAGCATCTACCATAGATGGACCTCTCGGAAGTGTCGAAGGTCCAATAAAAACATCACATCCTGGAGGAAGTGGGTACCTACTGTTTCGGCAATGTTTGGGCCTTTAATCCAGATCTGTCTTGGGTGTAGGAGGTCATACAAGGAGCTGGGGAGGGAGAATCGGTAGTGAGTCCACCCAGGGCTGAAAGTTCAATGTTCTTTCCTTTTGCCAATTCGCAAGGCAATTGGGACCAAGAAGCTGGCGGAAGCTATTATTTACTGAGTACCGACTACATTCCAGGAACTAGGCTAGATGATTTTGTAGAGCGTCTGGTTTCATCTTCACCAAAATGACGTTGTGTGGTGGTCCATAACCTCCCCATTTAATAAATGCGAGAATCGACACAGTGAGCAGTGAGTTGCTTGTCCCAAGCAAGCACACTGGTGCCTGGATGAAGTGAATGGACGAGGTGGTCCGTGTCACATCTGCCACTGCCGTCACGCCCGAGACGAGGGCTTGGCTCCAGAGAGAGTTGCTCACAATCCCCAGAGCTCCAGGCTTACACACTTCTGCCACTTTGCACACTCTCACTGAGACTCAGGCAAGTGCCCGGTGGGAGCAGGGGAGGTGCCTTCTCTAGACGAGGCGCGTGATGGGGGGGGTGATTGGACTATTTGACTGAGCCCCGTATGTAACACTTCCAGAAATACCGAGCTTCCCCATCATTATGAAATCTTGCCTTGTCTCTGAAACTGAGGCGCCCTGTTTCCCAGAATGGAAAAAGTCAAATCCATATCTGGTTTATCTTTCAGCAAGAGAGCGACTCTACCTTCCTGAGGTCCCAGACAATCTCTGCACGTGCATCCTGCCCGTGGCAGGCCCGGAGGTATGCTCCCCTCGGGCCCCAGCCTTCACTAGTTTCCAAGAAACAAAAACACAGGCTCCGCATCTCACTGTCATCTTTTCCTGGTCCAAATGCAGGAGAGGGTTGTCATGGCAACGGCGGCCGAATTTAGGACACGGAGGATGTTTGGGCCCTGCTGCATCGTTGACCGAAAGTTGTGCCGTGTGACTGTGACAGCATCGCGACTGCCCATTCGGGGCTCTGGGTGCATGTCTCCCTCTCAAAGTTGTGAGCATTTTGGTGAGTTATTTTCTGTTCTCATAGGCTCAACTCTTGCTCTTGGTACCCTGCTTCCCCTCCAACTCGCCAGTCAGGATACATTTTCTGTAATCAGATGGACTCTGGCCGGGCTGGCAGTGGAGGAAAGCATACATGTGTGTTCTGTTGAGCTCCGTTTTCCCATCCTCTTAGCCTTCGTAAAGTCTCGCCCCTAGCTTCCTCTCCAACACACCTTGAAACATCATTCCCAGATGGCCCTCCGATGCCAGTGATTGAGTCGGGGTCATCTTTGAAGGAGTTCTTAAAATGACTTTTAAAATTCATATCACGGTTCTCTTTGGGGACAACTGGAGGAAGTTTGAATGTGGATTGGATATTTGATGTGGTGAAAATTCACTGACAAAGTGGCAATCGCGAACAGACCTGATAGTCACACTAAGATGTTAGTAAGATTAATCTCTGACTTACGGGAAGATGATGTATTTGCTTTCTTTTTTGCTTAATTTTTAAAAAAAAAAATGTGTTTATTTTTTTTAGAGAGAGAGGGAGAAAGAGAATCTCAAGCAGGCTCCACGTGCAATGCAGAGCCTGACTCGGGGCTCTGTCTCATGACCGCGAGATCATGACCTGAGCCGATATCAAGAGTTGGATGCTCAACCAACTGAGCCACCCAGGTGCCCCCCATTTTTGCGTGATTTTTTGCAATGCACATATACTGCTTTTGTAATTATAAAAATTTGTCTTCACTATTAAAATAAGAAATCAATGTCCTTCTTTAATATATTAAAATTCCCAAACTGGTTAAAGTTTGTGACTAAAATCAAATCAAAGCAGAAGATATAGTTTCTGCTTTCTTTTCATGCTGCACACAGTCTCAGAAATTCTGATTTGTAACCCTCGCAGAATCACTTTTGAGTATATAAAAGTAGAAACTGAATGAGATGATAGAAATGGGTACTTTCTATATAATAACCTATTATTATCATTTCCTCCCTCCAAGAGCCCAAGAGCCTAAGATACTCTAAGTCCACGATGAGAAATTCAATGGTGAATCTATTCTTCCTCTAAAGCATCTTACCTTCCACCAATCTGGCTTATCACATAGCCAGGACCCTTCGCAAAGGGAGATGTCCTACCACCTTGCCCCTTATGGTGTCATCTGGGAATCACCAGCATCGGCAACACATGGGAACTTGTTAGGAAAGCAGAAGCTCAGCCCCCACCCTAGATCTACGAAATCAAAACTTGCATTTTGGTAAGATCGCCATGAGATTCAAATAACATTAAAATTTGAGGAACACTGCTCTGTATACTACCTCTGGGCCTGAAGAGTATGCTTACCTTTCAGACGATGGGACCTTGGCCTCAGCTCATACCCCTGTCAGACACACGGCACGCCCTATGAATGGGCAGCTTTTCGATCAAATTCAGAACAGGAAAATATAGATGTGGACCAACATTTGGCTCTTTTGGTGCTACTCCCAGAGCTGTTCCTCTTTAACTCTGCCTTGCTCTGTTACTTCCGTTACATATGCCCGTTTGTAATAGTTACCTCTGCTGCAGACCAGATTACTCCAAAACATAGTGACTGAAAACAACAGGTACCTGTTATCTCGCAGTTTCTGTTGGTCAGGAAAAACGAATACAGTAGAGCTGGTTGATGCCTCCCCATCAAGTTGCCAGATTTAGCAAATAAAAATATAAGGTGTCTAATTAAATTGGAATTTCAGATGAACAATGGGGTATTTTTTAGTACAAGTCCCATTCAATATTTGGGACGTACATAAAATAGAAAAGTTATTTTTTGCAACACTGTCCACACCTCTTTGGAGGTTGTGATCAAGCTGTTGATGGGGACTGTTATCATCCCCAAACATGACAAGGATTAGCGGGGTGGTTAGTTTTGTGTGTCAGATTGACTGAGCCACGGGCTCACAATACTTGGTACTTGGTCAATTATGATCTTGGATGTGTCTGTGAAGGCATTTTTAGATGAGATTAACATCTGAATAGGTAAACTGAGTAGTCTAATATGGGTGGGCCTCATCCAATCAGTTGACGGCCCGAATAGAACAAAAAGGATGACCCTCTCATAAGCAAATTGGAACTCCTCCTGCCTGACTGCCTTGAGCTGGTTCAGCTGTGTTTTCCTGTCTTTAGATTTGAATGGAAACATTGGCTCTTCTTGGGTCAGGCTGCCAGATTTTGGACTAGTGCTCAACATCATCAGCTCTCCTGGTTCTCAAGTCTTTGAACTTGGACTAGAACTACACTATAGTCTCTCCTAGGTCTCTGGCTTATTAATTGCAGATCTTGAGATTTCTCAGCCTCCATGATCACATGAGCCAATTCCTTACCATAAATCACATCACACATGTGCACACACACACATATGTGAACACACACGCACAAAGCCTATTGGTTCTGTGTTTCTGGAGACTAATACAATCTGCTTCTGATCACTCTCACATGGCTGGTTGTGAGTAGGCTTTGGGCCCTTACCACGCATGTCTGTCTGCAGGGCTGCCTCATGACATGGCTCCTCGGTGAGCCATCCATGAAAGAGCCATATGAAGAGAGAGTACAACCAGGGTGAGAGCCAGTCTTCTTATAACCGAATCTTAGAAGTCACATTCCAATACTTCTGCCACGTTGTATTGTGAATCACTATGTCCAGCCCACATGCAAAAGGGGGATTTACACAAGGATGTGAAAACCAGGAGGCAGGAATTACTGGGCCATGTTAGGGGAGGTCCACCATACTCTTGCTTCTTTCCGCCAACCTGGAAATAAGGGTTAGAAGGGGACATAGATACTAACTTGCAATTTATATTCTGGAAGACTATAAAAGTCACAGGAAGGTAGTGAAGTCTGAGCCTTACTCGCCAAGACGTCTGGTGGTCATTCCAATGATACGAAGATGGTACAAAGAACTGTGGGAAAACGGATCTGGAAATTAAAGGGGCAGGAGGGCCCTGTAGGGTCTGAAGGTTCCTAGCTGGGGATGCCCTGAGCAGAAGCTCAGTTCCTGGATCCACCACCAGGAGTTTTGTTGGGTTTCACGTGGCGATTCTTATATAGACTCCCTGATTTTCTCAGATTTGCCACAATTACATGCTAGGATTGAAAGAGAAATGTCCCAACAACATTTTTTTTTTTAGCATTTTAAACACAAAGTGTCTTTAGAAGACTGAGAAAGTAGGTTCAAGGATAGGAAGGAGAGGATGTATTCTAGAAAAATCATTCAGAGAGGATTCTTGTTTCCAATTGCATTCCCAGAGCTCATTCCCAAAGGCAGAAAAGTGACTCCTCCCCTTCCATTCTGCCTTTCCCCTCCCTGCTTATAGAGAGAGGAGTCACAGATGTGACTGCACCGTAGGCCAGCCCAATTCTGAATCCAATCGTGCTCAGAGCATTTTATGGTAGAGGAAAATGGGATCAAATATAAAGGGAAATAAAATGGTAGTAATGAAGGGCTTTGAGCCAAAAGCGCCATTAAAATAAGAACATGAAATAAAATACATTTAACTATCTTAAGGTCTTTTTGTTTTTGTTGTTGGTGTTTTTTTTTTTTTAACCATGCTATGCAAACGTTACAAAAATGATTTTTACAGAACTCAGCTTTGTTTGAGGCAGCCATGTAGAGCCAGTTTCTAGTAATTATAAGGCAATCTCACAAAAATAAAGCTAATTCCATGGCAGCCTAGCAATTCAAATTCTCACAAAACAAAACGTCTTTCCAAAGTTTCCATTAAGCATGGGGTGGGCTTGCAAGCATATATGTATTAAAAAGAATAGGGTAGAAACAATTGAAGTAAGTGATTTTTACATTGAGTTCCCAGAGCATTTTGCACACAATATAACATCAACTGTATCCCAAAAGTAGTCTGTACATTTAAGTTTAATAAGAGACAATTGAAACCAGGTTCAATATGGAGATATCCCCAGTGACCTGGGAATTTTCCTTTTACTTATGTTACAAAATTTGGATCACATCCTTTGTTTAAATTTATTGCAGAAACAAAGCTTGTTGAAGACTTCTCTTCTAATCCTTCCAATCCGTGTCAGAAAGAAGGAATTTCTTGGTGGGTCTAAGCGCTGTCACAGAGTTGGTTAGGCTAAACATACAAGCATTGGTATTTTCAAAAGGGGCTTTGGTCTTAAAAGGCAAGAAACAAAACTGGATTCGTTTTTTGTTTTTTTTTTTTTTTTTTTTTTTTTTTTTTCACAGAGCTGTGTGCAGCTTATGTTTTCTCAGTATGTCTCTGTTTCAGCCCCCAGCCAGTATGGCAGTTTTTAAAACATTCATTAAGCATTCAAGTCAAAATATATTTATTTTGTTAAAGGCCATGTCCTAACAGCAGAAGAAAAAGGTGGATATGAAGAAACTTCTGCCCTCTAGAACCTTCCATCTGTTAGTGGGGTCCAAGCAAGTGTGCCAGGCATGGCCATTGTTAACTTTGTTGATGCATACATTTACATTCTAGGCATTGCTCCTGGTGCTTTACGGGAGTTAACTCATTTCATTCCTACCACAGCCATATGAAGGAAGTTCCATTATCATCCTCATACTATGGATGAAGTAACCAAGGCTAACAGAGACGTTGAGAACTTTCTCCAAGGTAAAACAGCTAGGTTGTAGTATAGACCATGTATGAGATGGAATTGTATCCCTCCAAAATTCATGTTAAAGCTCTGACCCCCTAAGACCTCAGAATGGGAGTGTTTGGAGATAGGGCCTTTTAACAAGTAATTAAGCTAACATGAAGCCACTTGGGGGAGGGGGTGCCTAATCTCATATGACCGTTGTCCTTATAAGAAGATGAAATGCGAACATAGAGAGGTAGAAAGGGAAGACCATGTGAAGCTATAGAGAGAAGACAGCCATCTGTAATCCAAGAATTCAATGCCATAGACACCCTGCTCTTGGATTTGTAGTTTCCAGTACTGTGAGGAAACACATTTCTGTTTTCGAGCCACCCAGTCTGTGGTCCTTTGTTGTGGCAGACCGAGCAAACAAATGCAGACAGGATTCAGACCCAGACTGGCTGATGTAAGTGTCTGTGCTCTTTACCATGCAGAGCTTGGTTATGTCACCTCTTTTAATTTGAAGAGGAACAGAAGAGAGGTGCAAGCATGTGGCAGTGGAGACTCAAAAATGGGGCAATCACCTCTCTGATGGTTGTGGGAGGGGCGTGGAGAGGCTCCTATATGAAGAGGCACTTGAGATGATCCTTGAAGGTGGGAAGGATTTGGACAAATTCCGACAGTAGGGAGAAGGCATTTCAAGTGGAACAAACAGATGGGACAAGAGTGCTATAGTCAGAAAGCATGGAGTAAATTTATCAAACCAGGAGCTGTCCCGGCCTGGATGGAGCCCTGGGTGTGATAAGTTAAGATGAAGAGGTTCTTAACCCTTTATTACTATTATTTGGGCCCATGTACTTCTTTGATGTTATGGCCAACTCTATGGATGTCTGCAGATTAATGTTTTAATTGCATAAAAAATACCAAAAAAAAAGTTTCAATACAGTCCTCAAAATAAATATTAAAAAGTCAAAGTAAGTAATTAAAAAACACATGTGCATCTTTGTTAATGAATTTGATGAGTAGATCTATTGAAGGTCTAAGAACCACCATAGTTTTGAAATAACGCACATGTGTGGTATTTTGAGATGTCTGCTCTACACGCAGCATAATAGGAAAGGGCTTATAATTTCTGCCGAGAAAAACATATGTGTTGCAATTACTTACTGTGCTTTGTCGCCTCATTCACAATCAAAATAAATACTAAATTTCAGTTCAAGATTAGTAAAAATAAAGATCTACTTTTTTTTTCCATCCAAATTGATAGACCCCTGGCTTCGAGCAATAATTTTTTTATCTCTCTGGGTTCCTTCACTCCTTCTAGAACCTGATGCAAATTGTAGATCTTCCTGTGTCTCCCACTTCTGACAAATAATAGTAATAAAAAAGCCCATATACATGAAACCCAATTTTGCATGCAATTTGAGAAGATAAGTGGACTGCTAGCCTAGAAGCGTACCAGACTGGAAAGACAGGTTCAGACTATATTATGGAGAATCATGAATAATAATGAGACTTTCTACTGAAATTGATAGCTAATGATAGATAATTGGAAGGTTTTCAGCAGCAAAATAATGCAATTGGAGATGTGCTCTCAGAAGACTTATCATAAACTATTTCTTGAGAAGTCGCATAATCTCATCTTGATTGTCCCTTAATTTCGATTTTACAAATGTATGCATCATTTACTTTTAAATACCTGCATGATCCTGATAATGCATTTTTCATGTAATTTCTTAGTAATGCAGTCTTCTTGCTTACCAACTTTGTGGAGAATCAATAGTATAAGGAGCTCCAGCAGAGCCTGCCTCAAAAGCATCGGTGACCACCATATCTCAGGTGTTGTGTTCATGGTCATGGCTGAGTACTGAGCCATTGATCATCTGCCAAGTATTCAATCCAATTTATTTGTTAAAATGGCTGGAACAACTAGGCAAGTACCACTACAAATGCTTAACCACAGAGCTGGCTTAACCACTCATCCATCAATTGATTTTTTTAGCCCATATGACAGCTGAGAAACCCAAGAATAATCTCCCAACAGTCCATTCACTGGCACTCCACAGACGCAGCTGCTCAGGTGAGAGAGTGCCCTTCCCTTTCTCCCTGGTGTCATATGCAACAGTTGTGCAGGATCCATCCCGCCACTCCTGGGGGAGGGAATGAGTCACAGTCTCTGAGGCTGAGCGAGGGTCTGTGAGAACCTTTCCAAATTCCATGCCCTGGGGCTCAACCTTAGAGAGGACTAAGGGTCAAAGAATACAGTCCTGTGTAAATCAGCCAAATCCTTGACTTGCGCTTTGCAAAAGCCACGTGGGGATCCACAGCAGCTCCCAGGAGAAGCCTCTGACTTCTGTCTACTTCCATCACTCCGGGAAGGTATTCTTGAATAGTGTCCCCACAATCCTTTGCCAAACCTCTCTCAACTTCTAGGCTGGGCCCTGCTTCATCTCCAGCTTCTCTTTTGCATTTCCTCCACCTCTTTATTATGTAGATTGACTAAACCTTTCTAGCTGGGAGGAATTCTTCCTGTTTCAAAGGAAGGTGGAAGGAGGGGAGACAGAATCTGTGCTGGCAGGTGAAGGGCTGTCTTTGAAGGGTTGGATCATGAGGGGGCTATGGACAATCCACATTAACCATTTTTTTCAAAAGTTCTTTTTTTTTAAAAAATTATTTATTTATTTTGAGATAGAAAGAGAGAGTGTGAGCAGGGAAGGGGCAGAGAGACAAGGAGAGAGGGAGAATCCCAAGCAGGCTCAGCACTGCCAGTGCGGACCCCAGTTGGGGGCTCGAACCCATGAATCATGAGAACATGACCTGAGCTGAAACCAAGAGTCAGATGCTTAACCAACTGAGCCACCCAGGTGCCCCCCCCCCCCCCCATTAATCATTTTTGTCTTTGCCTCACAGGCAAAGTCTGAAGACTGCGCAAGGTAAAGGCAGCCTTGGAAACCATGAATTAACAGATGAAAAGAGAGATGGTTTCAGAGAGGTGAAGTCACTTCCCTCACTCTTTTGGTTAAAGTGACAGAAAAACTTAAACTGGCTTGAGTCAGAAAAGGGAATATGTTGACTTCTGTAACTGAAAAGCCCTGGAATAGTCTTCAGGAGCAGCTGGATCCAGGTATAAACATGAATTTACCAAAATATGTTGTTTCGTCTTTTTGTTCTCTGTTGAACTTATTCCTGGGAACTACTTCCTAAGTGATAGCACCGTTGGTCTGCAACAGGTCCAAGTTACAACTCAATGAAAGAATGTGCTTCCCCCCTCATTGTTCCAGGAAACATTCCAGGAACAGTGGTTCAAAGTCGACCATGTGCCCATCCCTAAAGCAACCTCTCTGAATGTGATTGTGCCTAATTCTTGTTCTTGTCCATGGAACGAGGATGCACTGAGAATGTGTGTATTGGGCAGAGATAGACATTTGACCAAAGAAAACAAAATGCTATTAGTAAATAAAGGGTTGAAAGGATATTTGGCAGTGAAAAAAAAAATGGTCAAAGCCCTGCAGCCTAGTTGCTGGCAGAGGGTTGCTGTCTGAACAAGATGCCGCAGGTACCCTGTGGTGTGGTTAATCACTGTTCTTCTATGATGGCTCCTGGCAAGATGGCTGAAGTACTGAGGACTTCAGTAGAATTGTCAGGACTAATGCTTCCAAATGCTGAACCTCTGTGTGACTCAGTTTGCAGCCTGGCTTCTTCTTTCTGGGTTAGTTGGGAACCTGGGCTACTCTGTCCTCAAGTGCAAGACATTGCTAGACCATGTATCGGAGACCTATTTCCTGTCTTATTCTTTCCCGGATAGTCTCCCAGGTATTGGGTTTCACTTTGCTATTTTCTTGGACCTGATGCTTGCTTTGTTTGGCACTCCAGGCTGTGGTTCCAAAAACAATGTCTCTGGTTGTGCTTGAGTTGGTTCTCCTTGCATTTGAGTATCTCCTTGGAATTGGACTAGTTTTGTGGTACCTTTATTTAGACTTAGGTTTGATTTGTCAAGATCTCATTGTGTTTGCCATTTATAGGCCCCTATCTGCCTACATAAAACTCTGTGCTCCTTGACCTTGATTCCTATACACCTTAAATGTTCAGTAGAATTCACCAGTGAACCCTTCTGAGCCTGGTGTTTTCTGTTCTGGAAGGTTATTAATTATTGATTCAATTTCTTTAATGGATATCTGCCTATTTAGATTGTCTATTCAAATCATATTTATTTTTTTAATTTATTTTGAGAGAGACAGAGACAGAGACAGTGTGTGGGGGGGAGGGGCAGAGAGAGGGAGATAGAGAATGACAGTGCAGAGCCCAGTGTGAGGCTCAGACTCATGACCTGTGAGATTATGACCTGAGTTGAAGTCAGATGCTTAACCAACTGAGCCACCCAAGAGCCCCTCAAATCATACTTCTTAGTCAAAGAATCCCATACAATCCAAATCAGGTTAGAAAAACTCATGCTACAAAACAGTTGCCTGCATTTGTGGAGTTCCTACTTTGTGCCCAACACTAGGCTAAGCACCATGGATACAGCAGTAAACTAGGAAGATCACAGTACCGGACCCAGGAATTTTAAAGTGTATTGAAAATATGTGTAAGAAAATATTTATATTTAACTAATTAATTATAGTTCTGACAGTATAATAGCACAATGGAAGAGCACAGAGTGCCAAGAGAGAAGATTGAAATTAGACCAAATTAAAGAAGGGCTTTAAGAAGAATTTCCAACCTGCTTGATGGGCCCCGTTGAGTCAGCCAGATTTACACCAGAAATTCTGAGGACCTAGCACCATGGTTTCCCAAAGTACCTGTGAAATCTTCTCTGCTAGCACTTCCTCTCCCTTAATTACATTTGAATTTCCAGAATAAAGTAGTTGGTAAAACAACGTATGTCCAGACTTCTCTAATTCTGCTCTGTAACCTTGAGTTGGGGAGAAAGGGTGGTTCCTTTTCCAAACTTCTCAGTTTTGAACATCCCGTCCCTTTCTTTTGTCCCCTCAATTCTAAGGGTGATAACTGTTTCCTGATGTTTCTAATATCTGGCTACCCCACAAACGTTTTTTTTGTCTTTGGTTCTTTCAACGATTGTGTAATCTCTTCTTTGCATTAAATTCACTCTAGTTCAAATACCCAACGTGGTCTCTGCTTTTCCAATCTGATCCTGACTGATAACAAACGTCAAATATATGTTTCAATCTCAACTGAACTTGATCTCTGTATGTGAAGCAGCTTTTGTGTAAAGATATTGTTTGGGGAGGGGGGGAATGGATTCTGGTTACAGCTCAGCCACTATTTCATAATTTGACCTTAAGCCAACCACTTTGCCTCTGTGGGTCTCTATTTGTTCATCCACAAAATGAGGAGTTGAACTTCATCACCTCTACTTGAACTTCATCCACCTTAACATTCCATGGTTCTGTAGTTTAATCATTTTAGCTTCATCTCAGATTTCATGTGAGCAGTTCACTAGATCTTCCAATTCTCTCTTTAGTGTATATCTTTATATCTTCTAATAATTAGAAAATTCTTCACACTTACAGGTTGTTGTTCTTCCTTCTGAGAGCAACCTCCCTAGCCTACATGTGGTTAAGTCATCTCTTGGCTAGACTGTTTTCTCAAGGAGAATTTAGCCATCCTAGACAAAATTACTCCTTTCTCTCTAAGACAGCTTAAGGATTGAGCATCTTGGTTCAATGAACTCCTAAACTCTCCTCCAACCCTCTGAGTTTTGTGCTAAACCATTTTCTCTCTTAGTATGAAGCTGCACGTCTCAGCAATTATTGCTGGCATGTCAGTATTCTGTCTACACACTCTTCTTGACATGGAGCAATAATAACAGTCATAAAAAGAGTAAACCAAATGTGTAACAGATGCCAAGTGCAAATTGAGGTGAATGATTGTGGATAAAGAACTGTCATCACCTACATCACAAACATATCCAGCTGGTATCTGAGACATAATTTACATGGAAATGTGGAATACACCCTCAACCTCTAGCACTAAAGTAAAATAAATATTGTATTATAATGTTGATGAAACTAATAATACACTCAGGATATCCCCCACCAGTTTCAAACATGTATGCCTTTTAGAAATTGGTTCACCTCTCTGCCAAGTTAGCCCAATTCTTATGCTTGGGAGCAATACCAAAATCTGGGACCAAAATGGCTGAGTCAGTTAGTTCTGTGGTCCTCATCAATGGACAACGTCCTTCCATTGGGCAACATGTGACTTTCACTGGTGAAAAAACAACAAAATTAGAGATTGAAGAGGATGGCAAAGAAAAGAAACAGAATTTAGTCTTAGATGACATGGGTATTTTTTTTTCTATTTCCAGGCACTCTGTAGTCATATTTTTTCTTTGATTAGTAACTCTAATTTGCAGGAAATAACAATGGAAGAATGTCAATTTTTCATTGTCCAGTTTGGGTCTCTCAAAGTGTTTTGGTTGGGCTTTATCCATTGTCCTGAGAGGCAGTAGATGAGGAAATGCACATACCCACTGAGAAGGCTAATCTTTCTCATCTGTGGGTTGAGTACGAACATCACCAATAGTCTTTTAGGTGATTCTTTAAGAGCCACTTAACTCCTTTGACAGCTTACCATTAATTGGGAAAAGTGTCAAAAGGAAGAAGGACTTGAGTTTGGGTGCCAAAAACTGAGAGCTCTTTTCCAGCTTTAGATCCATGAGGTAGGACAATGCTTTATGTTATAATATTTACTCTCATTTTGGAGCCAGAGATCTTGATTTCTTCTATTTAAATTCTCATCTTCCAATTATTTTCCTTTCAAACCTCTCAGAGACTCTTCTGTCTACCCAACAAGTCCTTCCATGAGATACTCTATTGTGAAAGAGTTTAGAGTTTATTGACCTCAAATACTATGAACAGCATTAATGGCATCGGTGTTCTTGGTCTTATTAAATGGTGTTTATATGAGTGTTTTGGGGTCACTGGTGATCCACGGGGGGTCATAGCACCCTTTAGGAAGAAAGAGACACAGTGGTATTAAGCATTGGATCCCATTTGCAGGTCCAGACAATATTGTTCAGCAAATAAAGTTTTTCTTCTATTGGTCGTCTTTTTTTCTTTTCCCTTTAGGGATCTCTGATCTCTTTTCCTTTTCTCTCAGCCTGGTATCCTCATTTTCACTCTCCCTTTAAAAATCTCCTCTCAATAATGGATCTATTAAACTCATTTACACTGAGTTATGTAGGGCAGATGGGACTTAATGTGTCCATTATCATAATCGGTTGGAATAAAAGATAAGAAAGCATGATAGGGCAAGTGCCCAGAGTAGTTCGCATTTAAAAGGAAATATACTCATGAGTGGAAGGAGTAAGTGTCTAATTAGAAAATGGAATACATCAGTGCATTGGTAGAAATGTTTTAAAACCCCAGAATCATTCTACCTACCATGATGAACTCATGGTTCATCTTGCCCAGCTCTGATAATCTCCAACTGCAGACAGCAAAACTGACATCTCCAATTCCAGAAGTTTGGTATTTTGGATGTCCTTCACTCTGAATCGACAGTGTGAGAATTTGTATCTCTCGGGGTGGAGATGATCCAATTTTACATGGGAAAGTCACTGGTATCATTGTATACATCACTGATATGCTAAAAAAGCACATAATCAAACACATTTGATTTTTTCTTCCACCTCACCTTTATTTTATTTTTAATTTTCAAAAATGTTTAGTTATTTTTGAGAGAGAGACAGACAGAGTGCGAGCAGGGGAGGGAAAGAGAGACACAGAATTTGAAACAGGCTCCAGGCTCTGAGCTGTAAGCACAGAGCCTGAGCTGTAAGCACAGAGCCTGACATGGGATTCAAACTCATGAACTGTGAGATCGTGACCTGAGCTGAAGTCAAACGCTGAACTGACTGAGCCACCCAGGCGCCCCTGCCTTTAAAGTATATTGTATGGTGAATCGTTTATAATACCTCTTGATGAAAACTTTTCAGATCCTTGGACTTTTTCAGTCATTCTTTTGTAATAGACATCCTTAAAATAACTTTAAGTCATGGGGACCTTCTCTCCTAATAATCAGAATGTCTAGAAGACATTGATCAAAATTATGGAGCTGATTTAAAGTGAAATTATCTCTGTATTTGCAACTCTTGAGAAAAAGTAGGTTTCTGAAGTTCTCAAAGTGCTCCCATGAAACCCCCTTCCTTGGGCTTTAGGTAAAGAAGGTAATATCCCTTCCCTCACTCCCTTGGGAAATTAGAAACTTGGAATGGCAACAGTTTTTTTTAAGGAAACAATTCCATCTTTTCACAACGTGTCCAATTTTTCTAGCCTTGGCATTGCTGAAGGGTCAAGAGTATGCAACTAGTTCTCTACCATTTCTTTGAAAATTACGTATTTGGACATTTGTCCTGCACTCACTTTGATAAATGGAATTTATCTTAGAGATATTTTAGTTGAAATTAAGACAGGAATAGTTCCACTCTAACACCTTCTTTTATCAGTTAACTGTTCTTTCTCTTAGTGGTTTCAGTTTGTAAGTTGGAGTTGGGTAGGGTCCCATGGATCAGAAATATTGAATACTTTCTATTCTGTAGCTGCAAGCACAGAATTGGTATTTTATGTCCAAACAATGGCTACATGGATTAAGAAAGGCGGCCATTGATTAGACATCTGTTAGATATCATAGAGACTTGCATTTGCTGCTAATTTAAAATTTTCCTTTCTGCATTTAAGTTCCATGGGACAGTTTGTAGTCTTTATAATCATGGATCATGTTTCTGTAAGAGTTGTTCTTAATCTCTGGAAAAGCAAATATAAGAACTATTTTAGTTATGATTTTACAGCCATGTGAGTGAGTCATCTTGGATACAGATCCTCCAGTTCCAGTCAAGCCTTCAGATTATTGCAGCCCCAGCTAATATCTTGACTACGATGTCACAAGAGACTCAGAATCAGAACAATTCAACTAAACCTTCTTTTGAATTCCTGACTCATAGAATCTCTGTGATGATAAAGGGTAAAAGCCTCTAAGATATGAGGGCAATTTGTTATGCAGCAGTAGATAACTAATACACCTCTGAGCCAAGCAATATTTTTTGCATGTCTCTGAAATGGAGACTCATTGAAGTTGAACTGAGCTGAAGAATCATGCAGAGTCTCGTGATGGTTTGATCACATTAGGAGAAGAATTGATTGGCATAAGAATAGAGTCTGGGAAAGCCACAAACAGCAGTAAAAAGTATTGGAGAATTTTCCAGTGAAGGTCACTGAAATTATTGAAGGAGGCTACTGGTAACAGGGGGTTTTTTGGGGGTGATAGAAAAGAAGAAAATAGAACATATTTTCATAAAGGCATTTTCATTTACCAAAAATGGAATCTTAGGGGCATTCACATACTAGATTTGGCAGTGAATGTATTCAAAATAGAAAAGCTTAATTCAAACCCAGTTTGAATGTTCTAGCAGATTTGAGGAATCCCTATACTTGCTCTAAGAAGATTATACTTCTCTAGTGCCCCAGGGTCTTGCACGATCCCTTGCACTTCCCTTATACCCTGCTTACATCTAAGTGATAATGAAGGACCTAAATAAGGTCTTTATTAATCGTTCCTTGAGCTTCTTAATTTGAGAATATCATCTCTTTCTTGCCAGTGGAGTCCTTAGAGATTTTCTTAAAACCCACAATATTGTCTCTTTGTCTACAGGCAAGCATCAGGCCTTATCAAAGGCAGGATCACATTACTTTTATTTGAGTGTCAAGCCCACAGTATGGAGTTAATACAAGTTTAATAAATGTGTAAACAAACTCAGAGGAGGTAGAATCAAAACACATAATAAGAAGGAAGGGAGGGAGAGAAAGCATGTTCATCACAGAGGCGTATTCTATATGAATCTAAGAAGTAATACACCCCATCTCCAATATTATGGAACTTGGGAATAATATAGAAAGCTGCATATCTTTCAATTCTTTTCAGATAAAACTTGACCTATAAGGTAAGCTTTGGGTTTAAGAGCCGTGCTTGGAAATCAGGCAGATATCTCTGAGTCCTTTTCTCTTTCCAGTTTTATAAACTTGAGAAAGGCATTTAAACTTTGGACCCTCACTTCCTTCATCTACAAAATGGGGATAACAATACCTACATCTAAGTGTTGTTATAAGGGTTTGATGAGGTTATGTTTGTAAATCATTTAGTGTAGGGTCAGACACTTGGGAGAGTGTAATAAATGAAAATGCTGGGGGTTTGTGGGTTTTTGTCAAGGCCTTATGATTTCCCCAAAGACATAGTAAGTTGAAAATTAACTCAACATAAAAGCTTAAGCTAATGTATGCAGTGGATAATCTTTCCTCCTTTATCCCACATTATAAATATTGTACTCAAAACATGTAAGTCATGCCTGAGTCCCATACACTTGTCCTGATTACTCAATCAATTATTATGCGTTGGGCATTTCTATCCTGTCCCCTTTCCTGTGTCAGCTACGCTTCTACCTTAGGACCTTTGTACTTCCTGTTTTCTCTGCCTCAAAAGCTCTTCTCTCATATATTAACATGTGTCCATGATTCGCTTTGCTCAGATTAATACACAGACATAACCTGTTCCCACAGGTCTTCCCCTTACCTGGCATTACTTTTTTAAATAACCCTTATTACTATCTGGTATGTAGACATACTTACTTCTTGGGGTATTATCTGTCTCTCTAATCCCAATGTTAGACCGAGGAGAGCAGATATTTGCTGTGTTCTCTACTGAGGCCCAGTTTATAGAACAGTGCCTAGTACCTAATGGGTACACAATAAATACTTGAGGAATGAATGACTGAATAAAATTCTAAGAGTTATAAAGATAGCAGTGTATGACATGACACCTGAATGATAGCTTACAGACTATCTCCCTGCATTTGTCAACTTGTTTCTTCCCACCTGGAATATGCTCACTCCAAATTATTACATCCATATTTTAAAACTCCATATGTTTAAAGTTAATCTTCCACTCCCAGCCCCAACTCTCAACTTTTCCCAGAAAGACTTGTCCATTCCATGCAATTTATATCTCTGACATTCCTTAGGACAGATCTCGATCTTGATCAATGAGAAATAATTAAACAAGAGAAACTTTGTGGCTGATTACCTATACTTAGGAAGGATACTCTGTATTTTGGCGGAAGCAATGTCTATTAAATGTCTTCAACCCAATAGTTTTGTCAATAATTTTGTGAATAGTTTGCAAAGAGCAATTATCTGTAAACTCACCTGGTGTTTGCAACTTTGTCTTCCTCTGAGACCCTCCTGTGCTGGCCCCATAGGTGACGGGAGACATAGAAACTGGCCGACTCAATTTCCAATACATTCACTTTCTAGTTAGATAAGAGAAAGAGTATATGTGCTGTCAAAATTCTATTCCAGACCAAGGAGACCTAGAGTATTATTCAGTCATCATGCAAAGAGAGGTGATGGGAACATGAGGCATTTCCCAAGAGCCATAATTAATGAGTTAATACACCTTTGACACCAGTCAAAATGCACGAATCTGCAACAGAAAGATATGCTCAAGCCACATCCCAATTTTTATAGTGGGTGGTTCATTTCCACTAGGGCTGCTTAATGTTCTGACATTTGCTGGATGAAGACACTGGTATTTCTTCTGTTGACAATATTTCTACCTCTTCTTTCCCTTTCACTCCTGCCCTTGTCAAAACCTCTTTGGGTCAATGCTCAGCACTCCTTTACTCAACGTGAGAAAAAGCAACAGAGGAGGGAGAGGGAAAGTTTTGTTTAATACATGCTCCAGAATGTTTAGTAAACTTTTGAGGATGTGAGGGTGATCTGGCTGCTACATCTGTGACCCCTTGATTGTCAGGGTTGATTCGGCTGATCTGGCTGGCTAGGCAGCTGTCCATTTCCTCTCTCACTGTTCCATGTGCGTCTCTCCCAAAGCCGCATGCTCAGTAGAAGAAAATGACCTTCCCTGATACAGGAGGACTGTTCTTTGGTCAAGGGTATATGAGTAGCTGACTAGCTGCACTCCCTTACTAGAACGTCCAAACAGGCTCTCAAGGCCCATTTTTAGGAGAACATAGGGTAGTCAAACTTCCAAGACTCCGAACACATTCAAATAAGGCATTGCAAGTGGTAGTCTGCCTTTCGAAGAAGAAGAAGAAGAAGAAGAAGAAGAAGAAGAGGAAGAGGAAGAGGAAGAGGAAGAGGAAGAGGAAGGAGGAGGAGTTGAAGAAAACTTTTGAGTAGAAAGTACAGGTTTCCCCTGCTATCTGAAAGTACAGTGTCCCTACGAACCCTTTCACTAACTGAAATGGTGTAAAGCTAAGAAGCAATTACCATTAATTTATATGGAAATCTTTTGAGCGTTCCCAGACCCCAAAAATAACCTCTCCTAGGCTTTTCTGATACCCTAGGACACATCTTGCTAACGGATGCACAAAATAAATTAAGATAAAGCACAGATGCTCACAAACGCATTCAAAGCTCTGGCAGCTCGATGCTGAGTGCTGAGTGTGGTTTCCCGGAAGGAATGGGTGGGGCCGCTCTCTGCTTGGGGTGCATTGCTGTCTTTGTAACGGTGCACTGCCAAACAAAAGCTAAATGCTATTTTTGCTTCTGCCCTTTTTTCAAAAAAGCAAAAATCCTCTTGGGATTTCTTTCCGTTAGTGAAAGCCGGTACTGATGTGATCTTTCGTAAAAGTGAAATGGCGTTAACATGAACTTTCAAAAAGCAGGGGGTACCTGTGGAGTGAAATGTCTTCTAATTGTACTGTATACTTGCCACACAGTGAATGTTAATTTCTGGGCAGTTGGTGCTTTGCATAAAGGCGGGATATGAGCTCTTACTGCTTGAAAACCCAGAAAAGTTACCAACCCGGGCACTATGTCTTTGGAAATCCATTCCCTCTAGAACTTTTTTCCAGAATCCCTGAACAGGCAGCTTTCTGCTTTTTCAAAGACCTAACCAAAGGATTTTGATCATGAAGAGAGAGGGCAGGTTCTCCCTTTCACTGAAATTACAACTTCTTTTTCAAGCTCCCAAATCGGGCATTGCTGTGTGCATTGCCAGGTTTTGGTTATGTAAGGGGATGTTAAAATGGAAGCTTTGGTAGAGACCCGTAGGCACTAAATATCAGATATTGAAGTGAGTTGTAACACATCAGATTGTAGGATTTCAAAGAAGAGAATCAAAAGTCAATTGCTCCCCTAACTTCATCAGGACTATAAAAGGGTCTGGATAGGTAGAGATAAAGGGAATATTTGTGACAAGATGTCTTTGAAGGGAGATGTGCTGACACCCACCGCCCCTTCCCCAAGAGAAGGGGCAGGGGAGGCTCCCTCTTTAGAGAGTGGCTGTAACGAAACGACTCTGAGAGCACATCTTATATCCTCTGAACTCAAGAGCACACAGTGGTTCTTAGATATGGAATTTTAGCTTATTATTAAAAAATAGTCCTAGGGTGCCTGGGTGGCTCAGCTGGTTAAGTGTCTCACTCTTGATTTTGGCTCAGGTCATGATCTCCCAGTTGGTGGGTTCGAGACCCGTGTGGGGTTCTGCGTTGACATCGCGGAGCCTGCTTGGGATTCTCTGTCTCCCTCTCTATCTCTGTCTGTCTCTGTCTCTCTCTCTCTCAAAAATAACTAAGTAAACTCAAAAAATAATCTTTCCATTTCTTTTTTTTTTTAATTTATTTATTTATTATTATTTTTTTTAATTTTTTTTTCAACGTTTTTTATTTATTTTTGGGACAGAGAGAGACAGAGCATGAACGGGGGAGGGGCAGAGAGAGAGAGGGAGACACAGAATCGGAAACAGGCTCCAGGCTCTGAGCCGTCAGCCCAGAGCCTGACGCGGGGCTCGAACTCACGGACCGCGAGATCGTGACCTGGCTGAAGTCGGACGCTTAACCGACTGCGCCACCCAGGCGCCCCTAATCTTTCCATTTCATCTCCATGGCTGGAGTATACCTCACCTGCCCTGCGATTTGTCACTCTACCATGTGATTTGATTTGTAATGGGACATTAACAGATGTGATTTGAGCAGGGTGTGGAATATGCTTGCATGGTTGGGCATGCACTCCTAGCACCTCTGCTTTTGTCTTGATAGGAGCAACATGCCTGGCTAGCCCCCTGGTCCACAAAGAGTGAAAGACATGGGGAACAGCTCTTCCGCTCCAACCAATCTATAGGTACAAGAACAAATTTTGTACCCCCCAAATCGGGGGTAGTTCACTATGCGGCATTATCGGGGTTATTGCTGGCTAATATTTTTGACTGTTTGATGGTAGAGAGAAGGGGAGCTGCCACCTGCGATGTCGGAATTAACCCCCATGCTAAGCTTATCTGAAGACACGTCCCAGTGTTTCTGTGGATCGAATGTGTGCTACGTGCCGGAAGGAGACTTAACATGGGGATGGTGGCGAGCAAGGCTGATGGATTTTGGCTGGTAAAGAAACAATGATCCCTTATTCGATTCAAACTCTTTGCTACCCACATTGCAAAAGCAGGAGTAGCAAATGCGCTAGTTTTCTGTGTCCCTTGTTCTGTCGGACGACACCAGAGCAAAAGGGGCTGGATGATTGCATGAACGATAAAGCATTCTTGGTGCTGACGAGCCCGTGCCCTGCTGTAGCTAAGCCGTTTTATGGCCTGCGGCTGTACCCTAAGTAGGAGTGAGACAGAACGCCTCATACCTTGTCGGAATCCAGGAGGCAATGAGGAATTGTCTGGTGACAGCCTCCCGGGAAGATCGGGAGGCAAGTGGAAGATGGTTCTCTCAGCAGCAGCTTCCACACCACGTATTATCATTAGTCTTTCAGCTTAAAAAAAGTGTTTGAATGGACGGATCCCAGAAGTATTTTCAGATTCCAAAATTGCAAGCAAATTTTTGAGTGCCAAAACGAGATCTGCTGTAATAATAAAAAATGAACTAGCTCCTTTTATAATTATAGAGATGATCAGCGATCTTTTTAAAGGCATAGCCATGGATAGACGTAATCACGATGCAAAAAAAAAAAAAAAGTTTCCCTCTGCTTGTCCAACGTATGTATTTTTCTCACAAAAAGACTTGGTTATAGGCTCCTGTGAACACAAGTTCTTCTAGATAAAAGTTCAAAAATAATAGCGAATTTTTGCAGAGACTCCATGGTTGAGTTGGACTTTATGAAAAAAAAAAATAGGGGAGATCAAAGCAAATACAAATTTCAGTAAATATTTGCATAAAAGTGAGAACAGAGTTGAAGCAAAGCATAGACAATTCTATGGGAGATTTGGGTGTCCTATCCATATTTTGCAAAATGTTACTCAGACAGCATCTGATATCTTTGCTATTGACATCAAAGTTAGGAAATTTTTCTTGTATTTCAGGCATTTATATTGTGTGAATTGAGCAATTAAAGGATTTTTGTGATCCTGTTGGTATTTAGTATTCTTCAAATACTCTCATGTTCAAAAAGCCTATTGGTTTCTCTTTAACAAATGTAATTGTGAGAATCTCCAGTTTTATTTGAAGCTCCGAAAGCAGATTTTAATTCTGCAGGATAGGTCCTCCAAATTCTTGTTGACTTTTTAAGTAATCTATTGAATGAAGTCGACTTATTTTTTCTTACAGTCTCCAATATCTCTTTAGCAATAGGATTATGCAAATTGAAAGAAAAGCAAATAGTATTATTGAAGACTCCATGGCTTACAGAAACTCATTGAATGTGTTAAAGAAAGAAATGACAGAAAAATTTATCTCTTTAAGTGTCAAGGCTGTTCTTAAAAAGACAAACTTACTTATGCACAGGAAAAGAAATTCTGACTTGAAATGGATAATTATCACAGCCATGACTTGCCATGACTATCTTTTGAAATGGGTTTTATCCCCTGAAGAATTCAATGATGTTATATGGATGTTACTAAATACTCTTACAGCATGTGTAGTGTTGAAGAAGAAGGGATTAAAAATTGATGACCGTGCTCTTTTTTTGTTTTTGTTTTTGGTCACTGGACACTTAAAATATTGCTGAAAAGATTCAATGTAATTGTGAAGATTGAAAAGCAAGTTATGCCAGGAAAGATGGCATTATATGTCGCAGGAAAATCACATTTGAGGAGCATTTCTTAGAGTTGTTACCTTTCTATAAGCGCATGGTTAGTATCCTGGCCCATAATGTTAATGTTGAGCATGGCTTCTTGTTAATGAATGTTCAGTGGACGAAAGAACAAAGCAAATTGGACGTGACCACCATAGAAGCTAGATCACAGGGACAGAGCCGAAAGCGGCAAGAAATTTTATCAGCAGATTCTGCTGAACAGGTAACTGCTCAGGCAAGCCAAATCATCAGAGAAATACAATTCAAGGAAAAAAGTATGCAATTTAGATCCCCGTCAGCTTTATCAGATAAGTGACAAGTAATTTTTAAGTGTAATATACCAGGCAATACATCTTTTAATCGCAATCTACAATGCATGGGCAGCTCAAAATAATTAAAATGTACTTGGACATTACATGCTTTTATTTGCTTAATCTGACAACTGTAAGGAGGGGTCAGATGGAGGGTGACTCGGGGCTCTCCTAAGCTATCTAACTTACTTAGGAGCCAATCTCTGGCGTAAGCAGAACATCAGATGAAGAGGTAACCCCTGGAAACTAGAGGTTGCCTAGTCCCACAGCAGGAGGAATCCCATCATTAAAGATGGCCTTACAGCCCCGGTTCACAGCCTAACTCTGGAAAAAGCCAAGTAGACTGTCAATGCACTTGTTGTCAACATTTCTCAACACCTTGCAGTCTTTTCTTAAAGTCACAATTTACATAAAGTCATTTCTGGCTCTGCTGACTGAAGACAAAGTTAGCATTGAACTCTGGAAGATGCTTCCCTCAACGAGTGGCTTTGAGCACCAAGGAGGAGTGTGTAATCCATCCGCCCAAGGCTCGCCCATCCCGGGGGGCAGTGGAGGACTCTGGGTTGCATTTTTAGTGTTTCTTAAGTAGCAGCAGTACTTCCATTAACATATTTCCTAGTTAGAAGGTAAACTTCATTCATGGAAATGTTCTGTAGGGTTTCCTTTTTTTTCTAAAATGCTTCTCCTACTGGTCTCTCAAAAAAATTACATTTTTTGTTTCTGTTTTAATTGTACACCAAGAAGCCTGTTTCTGTGTCCTGGCATGAGCATGGGGTTTAGCCAAATCCTAAAAACATTCTTTTGCCTGCATGTTACCATTAGGAAAGGTGATAAGGAACAGCAAGAATGGCAGCAGGTGGGAGTCACAGCAGAAGTAGGACAGCACTTCCTGTATCAGAGATTCTTCAACAAGGGAAGATGACTGGTGACACTAACCGGGCGCCTAGAAGGTGCCTTGGAGGCAACTCACCAACCTGAGTTGAGCCTTAAGGAGTGGAAGTGAAATTCATGGCACACTGGTATAAGGAAGAAAAGAAAGAAGAAAGAAGAAGAAAGAAAGAAAAAGAAAAAAGAAGAAAGAAAGAAAGAAAGAAAGAAAGAAAAAAAAAGAGAAGGAAGGAGAAGGAAGGCAGGGAGGCAGGAAGGAAGGAAGAGAGAGGGGGGAGAGAGAGAGTAAGAAAAGAAAGAAGGAAAGAAATAGAGAAAAAGAAGAAAGAAAAGAAGGAAGGAAGGAAAGGAGAGGAGAGGAGAGGAGAGGAGAGGGGAGGGGAGGGGAAGGGAAGGGAAGCGAAGGGAAGGGAAGCAAAGGGAAGGGAAGGGAGGGTGGGGAGGGAAGGGAAGGGAAGGGAAGGGAGGGAGAGAGAGAAAGAAAGGCAGACAGGCAGGCAGTCTTTGGTGGAAAAGCAGTGGATTGATGCTCTTACAAATTTTTATTATGACTGGTCTGAGTTCAAGTGTTTGCCAGAAAAATATCAGCCCCTTCAAATGTGTTTCTTCTTTTGAAAAAGAGGTGTAAGGAAGGGATGCCCTTTTCACAAAATTGTGTGAGGATTAAACGCACAAGGCCCTCAGTAAATGTTATGTGTCTTTCCTTCCATTTACTCATGTCTGTATAAAGTCATTCAATCTACAAATACTTACGGAACACCTACTTTACACCAGCCAATGAAAAAAAAACTGCAAGCTTCAAAATAAAATATGTGTGTTTATTTGGGGTCTTTGAGATTGCAATCTGTTAGATACACTTTCGAGCTAAATGGAAAGCGAGCTCCCAAGAGACAAAGGAGGTTAGAGTTTTTGCAGAGGAACACAGAATTTACATAAGTTGTTTTGAACAAAATGTGATTGGTGCTGGTGTAGCTCCAGTTACACTAAACTCTAGGTGATTGGTTGCTAGGCCTGGCTTTGGATGGAAAGCCTGCTTATGTCCATTTCAACATATAGCCCATGTCCTGGCTTTTGGCAGAGGTCAGCAAAAATGCCAAGAATTTGAGACAGTTGATGTGCATGAGCCCCACTTCTTTAATGCCCTCCCAGCTCCATTTAAATAACCCTCTTAGCAATGCTTACCCCATTTTATTTACTCCTTTATCATATGTGATGGCACTCTTATAGGTACTAGGCATACAATGAGGACCAAACTCTACCCCCTCCAAGCAGTAACCCCCAAACCCATGATTGTCACTTTCTATGGCATTTACACTGGCAAATGAGACAGGCGTGAATTAGACCTTAGACTTCAGAATATAACTGGGATGCTGGACGTGAAGGGAGATTATGATGCTGTTAGAATATTAGAGGCCTCAGGTAAGCTTTCCCTGAGGAAGTTAAGACCGAGTGCAGATTCACAGGACAAGTAGGAGATAGCTATGCTAACAGGACTAGTGTGTGCAATGTTGGGAGGGAGCCGGGGGGCACCCCAGGAAGGGAAAGAGGCCAGCAAGGATGAAGCAAATTGGAAAGCGTAAAGTGCGTCGGGTGAGCAAATGGGTTGTTCTTATCCGCAAAGCTGAAGTAGCTGATATCGGAACGCTCTGATCAGCCCTCAGATTGAATGCGTACAGCTTCATGCTCCACTACACTGACCCTTTGTGGACTGACTCAGTGCACAGCAATGGATTAGATTTTCTTTAATGGTCACTCAATTCAATTATTCATTGACCAAAGTAACCAGATCATAAACAATTATTTCAGTCTTCTTAATAACACATTAGCTTGATTACAGCAATAATTGCGAAAGATGACCCAGTTAATTTGTTTAGGGGAAAATGGGTTTTCCCATATATGTAGGACTTAATGTAACCTAATACGGTTTGGTTAGAACCTAGTTGGAAATGGAAAGATGTGTTCATGACAAGCTAGTTTAGGTTTTAAAATTATGTCTTTGTTTATGATCTTGCAGTGCTGATCTCATATTGACCAGACGTGACCTGATATATTATGCATGGCTTTCAGGGTCCAAGGATATGTCCATATATCTGTCAGAGAACCTTCAGCCGAAGTACTAACCCTGAGTGTTTAACAGAGCAAGATGCTATGTTACAGTGTGAGAAGACTACGATCGTTTCCAAACTGTCTATCTCCAGAGATAGTTGGATAGATCCAGCCTGAGATTTGGAATCACCCAAACTGGGGTTTTGAATCTAACCTTGGCCGTGAGCTGGGTGACTTTGGACAGATGACTTAAGCTGTATGGCGCCTTAGGTTCCTCATCTGTACAATGGGGATATAATTCCTGTTTCTCAAGATTAGATGAGACCAAATACGCAAGAGCAGATATCTAGTAAGTATTTACTGCTCTATCTCCTTCTTTTGTAAGATGAGCCAAGGATCCTGAACATGCATGGTGAGGAAGGAGACGACCCGAAATGAGAGTTCTCCAGGGGAGAGAATGTCAAGTCAGGGACTCAAGGAGAGAGGACAAACTCTGGGCTCAAAGGACTACGTCACCCAATGATGGGGACATCCATAGCGATTGCTATTACACCCATTGGACCTGTCTGCAAAGGGGCTGGCATGCCTGAGAATCAAGGAATAAATCAGGAATATGTGTGGCTGAAAAGACCCAATATGCAAACAGCTGTCCTTTGCTCTGGACAAAAAGCAGGGCTCTGAATGTTGCTGTTTCTTCAGCCCCAAAGACACCAGACTCAGAAGGCCCGAGGAACACTGATTTGCCAGAAATGGTGTGAAGTTATTCTCGTGCTCAAGAAGTCTACCCAGGGGAACTGGCTGTCCCTACTGCCATCAGCTGAGAAAGAAACAGAACTCACATTCTGAGGAGACCAGTGTCAGTTTTCCAAGATCCTACAGACTCCTCGGGCCGCCAGAGAATTCTGTCGGCGCTCGCTCGGAGCTGGCTGCAATCTCTTGTTAAAATCATGATCCCATTAGCCGTGGAACTATTAATCTTCTTATAGACTGTTAGACAGAAAACCACAGGCTGTGAAATAACAGCTGGTTGGGGGTGACGAAACTTTAAAAGGGCACAGTTGAGAGGCCCGGAGCGAAACCACACACCAAAGCCCAGCCTTCAGGCAACAAACCCGATTACTATCCCCCATAGGCTGGCTGAAACTCGTCCAGAACTGGGAAGATCCACAAGGTGGGTGTGAGAAGCCTGAAATGCCCTGTTACTCATGCCACTCACTGCTCAAGCCCTGGAGGAGTCAGCCAAAAACTAAAATCTCTGAGGTCACAAAAATTCTGACCAGCTTACCACACATCTCTCTCCCTTCACTTCCCACACTTATCCTTGTCAGTAACAGCACGGGCACTGGCGAATTGCCTGGCGAAAGGTCTGGGTGCAGGTTGCAGAATTTCTTTTCTATTAGGACTCATATTTGCTCTCAGGGCAATTTTCTCTGTACCTAGCCTGGGCTTTAGCTCTATGCTGGCATAAACAGTTACATTATTTAAGCAGAATTTAGTCCTGTGAGTCCCGGCACTTAAACTGAGGATAACGGTAGCCAATCGGGTCAGCCACAGGCGGATTATAGCTTGAAGGACAGGACCTCTGCCAAATTTCTGAGCTCCCAATGGCTCCCAGTAGTCTCTAGGCCTGGATATGTAAGTTGGATTTGATACAGATGTAAAGTTACTCAGCCTTCTTCCACGAGCCAGGCAGAATATCAACGAGAAAAAGGAAATTCCAATATTCAGCTGCAAACTGTCACACCACGGGGCCGCAGAGTATAGGGGCAAGAGTATTCCTTGAGAAACAGCCAGTAGAGCCTAGCATCTCTGGTGCCCGACAGCATTTTCCTAGGTGCCTGTGAGAGGTATATCATGGTAATGACTCAAGGGTTACCATATCTATTTTCCAGGGCTTTGTTTTCTCAGATATTTTCCTTTTATGATTTGCCAAAAGAAATCTCCTGCGTGAGGATGTGGAAAAAGCCTCCTACATTGCCGATAGGGCATGCACTTTGCAAAAAAAGTCTGGTAGTTCCTCAAAAAGTTAAACACAGAGTTATCATACGACCCAGCAATTTCACTCCTAGGTATATACTCAGGGGAACTGAAAGCATGCCTACAAAAAATGTGTATATGAGTGTCCCTAACAACATGACTCATAATAACAACCCGAGTGTCCATCAACGGATAAATGGGTAAAGGAAATGTGCTATATCCATAAAATGGAATATTGTTCAGCCATGAAGAGGGATGAAGTACTGACACATGCTGTGACATGGGTGAAATGTGAAAACATGCTAAAGGATAGAAACTAGACACGAAAGGCTACATACTGTATGACTCTATTTAAATGAAATGTTTAGGTGAAGCAAATACATAGAGAGCAGAAAGTAGATTTGTGGTTGCCTAGAATTGGGGTAAGTGGGGTGGGGAGTGACTGCTAATGGATATAGGGTTTCTTCTTGGGTGAGAAAACTGATCTGGAATTGGTGGTGATGACTGCACGTACTAGAACCCACCAGATTGCATGCTTTAGGATGGTGAATTTTATAGTATGTGAATACTATCTCAATTAAAAAAAAGAAATCTTTGCCAAAATGAAATGACACTCTAGTAGGAATTTATAGCTAAGGGACAGATTCTGGATTTGTACTTGGAGATTCACATGCTTATTTTGACTGTGGATGGACATATTTTGAGCATTTTATGATGTCTATAAGAAGTACTGTTTATAAAAGGGTAAAATCATGACTCCATACAAATGTAAAATAACCCATATCAGAGGCTTTATTTAATTCATGAATTAATGAAGGAATGAGTACATTAACAACAGGTTCAAAGGAGAATTCGAAGAATGAAAAATATATGGGCATAAGGGATAATGGAATGAAACTTCAAATAATTATACAACTGGTCTACCCACAAGGCAATAATCAATTGTGTTCCACAGGACGTAATTCATTTCCATTTGTATAGAGAAGAATCATTTGCATTCCTGTCGATTTTCTCCAACTTACAAAAATTGTAAAATAGCTCAATCAATAAAAGGCAGAGGAAAAACCCCAGAAGAATGCGCTAGAGAGGAGACCCAGTAATCAGAACTGTTTGTCCATTCCAAGGTCATCATTTTCTTGCCTAAGATATTGTAGGTGCTTTGTTGGTTGAGTGGTGGGAATGAATGAATACTATTGTTTTCATTATGAGTATCATTGATGACATAATAAATGACAGCCCTGTCAATTACCATCCATTTGATAAACATATATTTAATAGTTATATGTAGTTGGGGAGAGCTGGGTGGGAGGCACAAATTATATTGAATATGAAAGTGATTAGCCTCTTAATGAGAAACACTGGCAGTGTAAGAGAGAGTTCCAGAGGAAGGAGGGATCTCTGTGGGTTGGAGCAATCTTTGGAAGGAGGTGATACTTGGAGCTTAACCTTCAACACGACAAATATTTGATAATCCATCACTAAAGGCAATAGACTAACCTACATGCTTGGATTCAGGAGACACCCAACCCGGGCTGAATCCCAACTTTGCTATTTGTGTAATCTTGGACAAGTTACATAACCTTCCTGCACTGGGGTTTTCTCATTTTCAAAACAAGGCTAATAAGTGGAACCTATCTCATGGATTTCTTGTGAGGATTAAGTGAGATAGGAAATGCAAAGTGTTACAAATGGCACCTTGCACACAGTAAACCCTCAGTAAATGATAGATTATGCCCACCAAACTTCCTGAGGTCCATTCCTTGCCGTGTAATAGTTCAAAGTTCAGGGATAATAGCCGTGCATAGGGAAAGGCACTGATTTCTTTTTTTTTTTTTAATTTTTTTTTTCACGTTTATTTATTTTGGGACAGAGAGAGACAGAGCATGAACGGGGAGGGGCAGAGAGAGAGGGAGACACAGAATCTGAAACAGGCTCCAGGCTCTGAGCATCAGCACAGAGCCCGACGCGGGGCTCGAACTCACGGACCGCGAGATCGTGACCTGGCTGAAGTCGGACGCTTAACCAACTGCGCCACCCAGGCGCCCCGGCACTGATTTCTTAATATGTCTATAAAGTGGAGGCCCACCTGACACTTTTATATACAGCATCTCCTCTAATTCTTAAAATTAACTTGTGAGTTAAATAGCATCAGACCCTTCTTAGAGGTTAGGAAAAGCAAGCCCACTTTGGGGTGAGAATCAGGGTTTGGCGTATATACGCGCCGTTCTTAGAGCAGGCGTATATATGCATGGTGCTCAGAGAAGGCAGAAGAGAAATCTTTCCCTCTCAGGAGAAATACCAAGGCAGGGGGACAGCCTCCTGTGTTAGGAAATGGCTGAACAGAGGCACAAAAGCAAATGGAAAATAGGAAACGGGTTCTAGAGACAATGACAAAGGGTACACGTGACAAGGACAAGTGGAAAGACTAAAAATACCTTTACATTTGGATGCAAATGCACAAAAAGGGTGGAAGCCTGAGAATGGCACCATCAGGAGGAGCCAGTAGAAAACCTTTAACTCCTTTCCTCCTGGCCATTATCCCTGGGTCGCCTTGTCGAGCATTTCATGGTAGCATAAGGGTCCTTTTGTTCAAACATAACCCCAAACAGATCGGGTTTAAAAATGGGCCCGTGATTGAGGCTGAAGCTGGGTGCAGACCTGCAAATTGGGAATGTCTTTGCATACAGTGGTTTGTATAATACTTGCTAAGGGTTATTTGAATCTGATAAGCTCCTTTGTTGCTTATGAACAAACCATGCATGCCGAGAGTAACAATCTAGTTATCCAAACTGCTGGTATCCAAGATACTGTCTCTCAAGATTAATGTGTTTGCGTTATGAGTTTGCCTCTGAGTGAGAGACAGTGGTCCTAAATAAATTGCATTGAATCGCTGTAACAAACAATAAAATAAATCAACTTCTTGTGTCCAATTCTAGACTGGGGTGATTTCCACTGTGGATAGAGCAAGGCCAGTCTTGGGCGCTAGAATTAAAACAAAGTAATTTTGTGGATCATGAAGAACCATGACAATCCTTCTTGGCTAACGAACTTCCTTGTTGTCCTTCTGGAAGCACTGTCACCCACAATTGTCCTTTTTTATTATTCTTTCCTGCAGATGTTTATTTCACCCAGTGGCTTTCGACCCTGCCCCGATGTGTTCACCTACTCCTGGGGGTGTCCCGCCCGAGGCACAGATGTTTCAAACATTGGGGTTGGCTCTAATTTAGTGATTAAAAAGTGACCCTGGAGCCACATTGCTCGGTTTCAAATGCCAACTTCTAGATTTACTGTGCACCCTGGCAAGGGGCTTAACCATCTTGTGCTTCTGTTTCTTTTTTGTAAATGAGGATGATATTACAAAAGATACTATTTTATTTTATTTTTTATTTATTTAAAAATTTTTTTTAATGTTTATTTTGACAGAAAGAGAGACAGAGCATGAGCGGAGGAGGGGCAGAGAGAGAGGGAGCCACAGAATCCAAAGTAGGCTCCAGGCTCTGAGCTGTCAGCACAGAACCCGATGCGGGGTTCGAACTCAGAAAACTGCGAGATCATGACCTGAGCCAAAGTTGGACGCTCAACCGACTGAGCCACCCAGGCGCCCCTATTTTATTTTATTTTATTTTTATGAGGATACAATGAGTTCTTCACGTAGGTCTTTAATAATGCTGGTTATCATGATCTTCGCTATTACTGTGTAGTATGATGGATAGGGTCCTGGATGTGGAATCAAAATAGCTGGGCCCAAATCTTAGTTCCACTGTTTGGAATTCCAGATCTATGAATTTGGGAAATGTTATTTGAACTCTGAAGTCTGTTTTCCGTCCATAAAAGGCAGTAGCATCTACTTTGTGGGGTTTCTGAGAGGCTTAAGCAGGAAAGCACGCCGAAGCAGGGGTAAAATTACATAGTGGTCTAGGGCGGATGTATATTATGGAGCTGCAGTGACCTGGGCCCAAATCTCCGCCAGCTATGTGGCCTCAGGTAAGTTATTTTCTTCCTTTCTGAATCTTAGATTTATTGTTTGTAAAATGGGAACAGCAATGCTACTTATTGCTATGGGGATTAAATGGTTCAGCACAGTCTTTGGTCAGTGTTCCATTGAGCAGCCAATAAGCAGTGGTGAGGGGTATTGTCACTAAAGCACTCCAACAATGTTTGGCTCCCAATGGGCACTCAGAGCACCCATTTTCCACCTCCTCTTTCTCTTCCCCCACCTCCTCTTTGGGAGCAGCCAGCAGCTTCCTCCCCGTGCGTCTAGTTAGGATCTGCCGCTTAGGGTGGTCAGCATTCCAAGAGCCCTTCTCCCTAATCTAAATCACACCTCCCCCCTCCCAGAAGGAATTGGCTACGAGATCCCAGCAAACAGGATCCCGTCCTGGACCTCTTAGGAGGGAAGGTCCAGAGCAAGGCAGGGAGAGATGTGTGCCATCGTGGGTCTGATCCGAGTCTAGGTTTCTTTCTGTGGCTGTTCTTTCTCCTCCTGGCAAGACAGCAGACGTTCTTCTGAATGGCTCTCAGCAAAAGCACTTCTCCATGCCTTTGGTGACAGAAAGCTTACCAAATACGGACACGGATTATTATTTCAAAGGCCTCAGCTCATGAAAGTTACTATTTCTTCTCCTACTCATACCAACTCAGGGAACGGCACTTCGTGTTTTTTTTGTAATGCTCTGTGCTTTCCAAAGGGTTTGTATGACAATAAAATTCTATGGGATAAGGGGGTTTCTTAGCATTAGATCAAGGGAGTACGGGTAAATAAGTCTCATTTACTGAGGGTCAAGGATGTGTCAGACATTCATGAAACAGATTTCATAGCCCAGTTTTGTAGTTCCAGAAGCTGGAGCACAGAGCGATTGATGGCCTTGCTCACCGTAACACAGATCCAGATCCGGAGATGATTGCTATTCACCCAAGGGTCTGTTTGATTTCCAAACCTTGAGGCTTAAATACAGGTCACAAAAAGAATCAGGGCCTTGCCACAGGTGTATTATTACTAAAATTTGGCAGAGAGGAGTTATTTGAAGCAACGTTTGTGTTTGGCTTTCTTCATTAAAGAAGAAATAGTGAGACAATGGAGCACCTGGGTGGTTCAGTTGGTTGAGTGTCCAACTTCAGCTTAGGCCATGATCTTGCGGTTTGTGAGTTCAAACCCCACATCATGCTCACTACTGTCAGCCTATCGGCACAGAGCCTGCTTTGGATCCTCCATCCCCCTCTCTCTGCTCCTCCCCTTCTTGTGCTCTCTCAAAAATAAATAAATATATTTTTTAAAAAAAGAAAAAAATTATGAGGTAACTGGGGTAGTTCAAGAATCTGCCCCTGAGAAACTCATAGTCGATGAAATTCACTTGTCTCTCAGAGGGAAATGTCCACGTGACTCTAGCATGCAGTAATTCTGAAATAAACTTTTAGTAAAATCTAAACCTGCATTGCACAATATGGGAGCTACTGGCCATATGTGAATATTCACATTTAAGCTTAAATCAACTAAAATTAAATACGGCTAATGCAATTAATGCTATGTTGTCCGGGTCTCCTGCCTCTCCCATCTAGTCAAGAGCTGGGAAGAGCTGTGCCCTGTAGGCACCTAGCACTGGAGAGCCTGCACTGGTCTAGCAAGTAAAAAAAAAAAAAAAAAAAAAAAAAGCAAGCTCTCCAAGAGACTAAAGAGAAACTACCCTAGAACCAAGAAGGAAAGCATTTTGTCTTCCAGCATGTTTTCTAGAAAATTCAGAAGGGGCCTGAGGTAACTTTTGGGACATAGAAACATTTTCCGTGTTTGTTGTGGCAGTGATTGTACGATGCACATATCATCGAATGGTGTAATTTAGATGGGTATCTTTTTAATATGTAATTATCCTTCAATGAAATTGTTTAAGAAGAAACATACGATAAACACTAAACAGACACATACACCTACCTCACCTCAGAACAGCTGAAATGAAAAAGACAGAAGATGCCAAGTTTGGTGAAGATGTGAAGTAATTGGAACTTCCCTGGTCCTGTTGCTGGTAAGATAAAATGTACAAGATTGAAAATAATTCCTCTTTCAGGAACTATTAAACTGAACTCATGAATACCTGGATCCAACAATCCCAGGAATTAAGAGAGGTGCAACATAGGTTCACCAAAAAGATGTTCAGTAGAATATTCAGAGTAGCACCGAAATGTGTTCTGGTTTCAAACTGGAAAACATCCAAGTGGTCATAATGGAAGAAGGGGTTAATCACTGTCATATGCTAATACAGTGGGATATTAAATATCGACGGAAATGGAACAAACTATAACCACATAACACTATGGGTGAAGTTCACAAACACTGGTTGAATGTAAGACAAACAAAGAGCAGAGCATGATTCCATGAATTCAAAATTTAAAACAGGATGAGGCGCCTAGGTGGCTCAGTCGGTTAAGTGTCTGACTCTTATTTGGGCTCAGGGCACGATCTCGTGGTTCGTGGGTTTGAGCCCTGCCTCGGACTCTGTGCTGACGGTGCAGAGCCTGCTTGGGATTCTCTGCCTCCCTCTTTCTGTTCTTGTCTGCTCATGGTGTCTCTCTTCCTTTCTCTCAAATAAATAAATAAATGAACATTAAAACGTTTAAAATAGGCAACAAAAATGTGGTCAGAAGTCAGGGCAGTGGTTAGTCTTTTGGGGACAGTGACAAGAAAGGAGAATGTGAAGAGTGTTGGTACCACATTCCTTCTTGGCATGGGTGATAGTTACGTGGGGCATCCAGTTTGTGAAGGCTCCCTGTACTGTGCCCTTATGGTTGATGCCCTATTTGATATGTAGATCATACTTCAGTTTAAAGTATACAAAACTCTCAGCACTGCTTGGTACAACTCAGAGCCCACAACCCGTTGGGTTTGAATCTGTTTTAGGGGAGCTTGTGCTTCTTCAGAAGGAATGGGCTATTCCCATTTTAGTATCTTGTGAATCCGTTCACCTTGACTATATATATCCCAGGTACTATTTGCAAGAACACATGGGGCCATCACAGGCTGTGGGACACTATAAGTGCTCTTCAACTCTGTTGCCAGGTGGAAGAGGTGCCAGGTTGTGTAGAAAGAACATTCTGGTCCAAGGTGGTGAAGCCCCGGGATGGAAGCAGGTGAGCCTCCTTCGGTTGGTAGAAGTTTCAAGGAAAAGGCCTTGAGCTCTTTGGTTTGTTTTCATTCTACAGGGTTAGCTTGGCTCTTTCCTGTTTGTGCTTCTAGGCAAGAGGAGAAGTGAAGAATGGCGAATACCATTGGTGTGCTTCTGGATGTTGAATGATAGAAAGGCATGCTGTGTAACAGAGGGAGCTCGGGGCTTGCAGTTAGGCTGTAGACTTGAGCTCTGAGTTGCCACTTAGTGTATTAAGATGAACTTGAGCAAGTTATGAAACTACGTAAAACAGAAGAGATACACCACATTTGGGGTAATATAAGCATTATTGTCATAATTGTATATACTTATTTTGATCATGATCTGCATTAAGATAAACATTCTACACACACACACCCACACACACTACAAAATAATACTCTTATTATGTGGGATAAACTGATATTTTCAATTCCATTTTTTTTTAAATAAGTGACGGTTGCAACCATCTAAATCGACTTCATCATCTACCAATAAGCCACTGCCCACAGTCTGACAAAAAACTAGCACAAGGCACATAGTTGTCAGGCATGAATGAGACCACCATAAAGGTTGGATCAAATCACTTCTTTAAAATTCCATCAGACTGAAGTCTGCTGTTCACTAGCAAAACTGGGTCTTCCCAAAGCAAAAAGCCTGAAAAGAGTGGTTCTTGGTGGGACTTCTAACTTTAGTAAATGGTTCTCAACCTTGGCTCTATATTAGAATCACCTCTTGTGCTCTAAAAACTCTCTAGGCCCAGGCCACGCCCCAGGCCAATTAAATCAGAATTCTTGAAGGTGAGACCCACATCCTGAAGCTCCCCCATTGATGTCAATGTGCATCCAAGGCTATGAACCACTGGTCTAATGGGCCACGTGAAAAGTCCGTCCCTATTCCAACCCACTCTTCTTCCTCAGGGATCAGAGACAACTGGACATTCAGCCCTCCCTTTTGTCCAGGCCTCAAATGCCCATCAGAAGCATTAGCAATGCCCCGGTGGTAATACCTTGATACCCATTGATGGGAGATGGGCGGAGAAGAACTCACTTTCTCTGGCTCTGAAGTGGTGACTAAATCTGCGGTTATCTGAGAATTCACCTGCAGTGACATGAACGGGAGCCTGCCAACCTCTTCAGGCCGTTGTTGGGATTAGTAGGCTAGCGTTGCTAAAGCAAGTGGAGGTCCCTGGATCAAGTGACCGAGAGATCATACAAGAAAAGCTGTAACTTTTATGTTTCACTATGGAGCAGATATAAAAATAAGGCAGTTATCTCCCTTTGGGATATGCCCAAATCACACACTCTGCGAGTTTACTCCGGCTTGCAGAATGTCTCATCGTGGGATGTGCAGGTATTTGGCTAACTGGGAGACCAGAACTTTCCCTTTTTACCTGCATTCTGAAAGATGGTCTGGACCGTGGGGCACCAGGGTGGCTGTGTCTGTAAAGCATCCAACTTCAGCTCAGGTCATGATCTCACGGTCTGTGAGTTTGAGCCCCGCGTCAGGTTCTGTGCTGACAGCTCAGAGCCTGGAGCCTGCTTCGGATTCTGTGTCTCAGTTTCTCTGCCCCTCCCCTGCTCGCACTCTGTCTCTCTCAAAAATAAATAAATGCTAAAAAAAAAATTGTTTTTGAAAGATGCTCCGGACCAAAACATGTCATGGCCCAGAAGTTTCCAATCACATCAGAACATAACTGTAAAGATGCCCTACCTTTCTAATCTAATTGTAGGACTTCATCTTACCAGGAATCTCCCCCGTTAAAGAAAATCTGACCGAAAAATGACGCAACAGAAATGCTCACCGAGCTTTCTTCTCTTGATTTTTATAGGCCACCAGAGTCTAACCTCTTGCAAATAAACATTGAAAAACAGAGATTTATTTGCTTGTTTACTTCTTGTATAAAGATGTATTTCCATTTAACATTTTCATTAGGGAGGAGGGAAAGAGGATTGAGAAGAGAGAACATCCATCTCTTGTGTGCAATTCCGATCAATCACTACATTTATCACATGATACCAGGCACACGGGTTATTGCATTATGGGGCTTATCGAGCTCAGATCTCTGAGACCCCATTTACTCTTCCAGATGTATGTGCTCTGATTAATAATAGATGGTTAGCCACATAGTTAAGTAGAATGACTGGCACCTTTTATTGGTTGTCTTTAAAACTAACTTAATGAAGCTGGCTGACCAGAGAGGGGAGGTTTGTTGCTGGCCGGCTAACAAATAAATGCCTTCCTGCTTATAAACTAAGAAAGCCCTCTTTCTGAAAATTGAGCTCTCGATACCCTCTGGACATTTGCTACATTGTATGGTGTGCTCAAATCCTTTTGGAGACTATGCCCTGAGTCTTCCCTTCTTTTTAGTATAAGGATATTTCACCATTTTGGTAATCGGCAAAAGTTTGTGCTGATACACGCACCCCTCTGAGCCGGCAACATCATTAGAAATTAACCACTGATTTGCTGAGACTGTATCCCATGAGGCTGGTAAACTTTGCACGGACAGTTTTGCTGAAGTTTAGTTGCTAAAAACGCCACTAAAGAACGGGCAGTGCATCAGGGTGCCTCGGTGGCTCAGTTGGTTGAGCGTCCGACTTCGGCTCAGGTCATGATCTCATAGCTCGTGAGTTCGAGCCCTGCATCGGGCTATGTGCTGACATCCCAGAGCCTGGAATCCGCTTCTGCTTCTGTGACTCCCTCTCTCTCTGCCCCTAACCCACTCACATTCTGTCTCTGTGTCTCTCAAAAATAAATAAACATTAAAAAAAAAAAAATAAAGAACGGGCAGTGCAGTGAATAAACACTTTAAGCCAAACCCTAAAATTTAAAAACACAAAAATAGCGGGGTGGGGGACAGGGGAAAATGGGTGATGGGCATTGAGGAGGGTACTTGTTGGGATGAGCACTGGGTGTTGTATGTAAGTGATGAACCACAGGAATCTACCCCAAAAACCAAGAGCATACTTTGCACGCTGTATGTTAACCAATCTGACAATGAATTATATTAAAAAAAAAAAAAAAACCATGAAAATAGAAAGCTTGAGTTAGCTTGAGTTGCAGTGAGCATTATGTGCGTGTGTGAGTGTGTATGTTGAGATCTCTACTGAGCATAGGGCAGGGACTGGGGCAGAGTCATGGGTTTCTCTGTGAGTGCTGGGGGCTGGGGCGATCCGGGACATGGAGGTTCACTGCTCTCCCTCCATGTGCCGGGCAGTGACACGGACTTTACAGGCTGACTTGTTCCATGCTTAGACTGACGCTTGTTGGGTTTCTTCTGCTTCAGCTCCCACCTCCCAACCCAGACCCGCTCTTACCTAGTTCTGGGCCCCCAGGAAGCTGGTCTGCATTAAAGGAATCAACGGGCTCCCTGTTCTGGGACTTCCACTTGAGTGCGACCAATAGTTTAGTACTGGCAGAAAGGAAGCAGGAGAAAAGCAGTTACTCTTCTGGTCCATTCCTGTGAGGTTGCCAAGGGTTGGCTGCAACTCTCAACCAAAGGCCACAGCACTTGTCAGATGTCTCTGGCTGCAAAGTTACCCCTCTGGGTTCTCATAACCATTTCTCTCCCAGCCCTTCGGATCTAAGACTGCTCATGCAGTCTCCGTACCACCCTTGCTGGTTTCCCCAAACCCTACCTGCACCCCATAAATAATCCCTTTATTCAGTTGTACCATCACCCAGCTCGAAAGGCCCACCTGATTCTTGCCTGGGCCGTGGCTGAGACCACATCCCCAGCGCTGTCGGTAGAGATGAGGCATCTGAAGGTCAGATCACATAAGTAACTTGGCTCAGCTCCTACAAAGAAGAACTGGTGAGATTTTGTTGGGTCTTTTATGAACACAAAGCAAAGTATCCTCAGATATGGCAGCGATGGAGACCACAGCTGGAGCTGAGTTTTCTCAAAGGGGACTGATGGCGACTCAGGCAGGCATATGAAACCGGGTGAGGAGGGCAGGTGCACTGGCAGGCTCTTCCGATGCTTCTCAGTGCCAGTCACCCCTTGGGCAGCAGCACGATAATAAACAGGGGAACACAGGCATCAGCACATGTCTGCGTTATAGGGTAATGTGGATCCTGGGATCATCTAGAGGCCAAACGGAACTCCTCAGGGACAGGAAACCACCGTCTGATGTTTGCTCTTGTTCTGTCAGCTGACAACTCACCAAGGGATTCTTACTTTCTTCTAGCACTTTCTTAAACTTTTGCAGTCCAGTGGAAATGAAAGGTTAACAGGAATGCTGTGTAGCAAATACGTTATGCTGGGGGAGTTGCTTAACCCACTAAAAACAATAATACAATGAATATTTCCCGAGTGGTTATTGGGCATTAAACACTGTGATCATAACTGTACACACAAATGTACTCAATTCTTCCAAAAAAAATCCACGAGGGAGCTCCTGATAATGTTCCCATCTTATAGATGAGACTGTGGGTTGTAGAAAGACTCAGAAACTTGAGTTATGTCTTACAGCTAGTCAATGGTAGAACCAGCACTTCAATCCATGCTTGTCTGATATGAATATTCTTGCTTTAAACCATATGCTATATGAGTATATTGGTAGTTATATGGGTGTTCTTCTTTTCCTTGTCATTTCTTCTCTAAAACTGGCAAGACGGTGGCAATTATCTACCGAATATCCTGCCCCTCTCCACCTCCCCGTTAATACATGCTTTCTCCCATTTCTTCCCATGGCCTTTCCATGATCAGAGAGCTCCTTTCTCCTTGTTTAGGCAAGACACTGACTTTGACCTGCCTTAACTTTGAAATTATTGAACCTAGGTATTGTCCAAAGTCTCTCATCCATTCTTGAAATGGAGAGAGCAAGTTTGTATTAAATGTTAAAAGGAATGGACCAATATTGAAAGAGCACTAAGAGGTCTTCCAACTGAATGTTTCCCCAGAACGTAGAAGTATTTCCAATTGCACTGCTTTTCTTCAAACCTAGAATCAACAAATGAATAACAGATGTCAACTTCCATGGAAGGAATAATCACTGAATGCTGGCTGTTCTTGCTTAGTAGAAACCCTTTAGCCTGGGTTCTTTGTGTCTCTGTTACCATGACAATATCTGGCCCCTTCCTATGCTTTCTTTTTCCAGATCTGAGGCACACTTCACACGAGTGAACTTATCATTACAAGCATTATTTTGCCCCCTACGATGGCAGTCTTAAGTGGATTTTGTTTATCGTCCTCATCAGGTTTGTGTTGCACATATGATTACTTCGGTTTGTCAAGCTATGGCATTTAGCGCAATTGATATTTATCCCATTTGTGCTTCAGCTTTCAGCTCAAAGGTCATTTACTACGAACTGCTCTCCTGACTCTGCCAGACTGTGCTAGACTGTTAAGTTCCCTGCATGACCCCCTTCGTTGCATTTTCCACAATCAGTGTAGCTTTCCTTTAAAAAAAAAAGTTATTTTTTTTAAAGCAATTTCAAGTTCACAGAAAAATCGAACAGAAGACATAGAGAATTTCTGTATACCTGCTGTTCCTACACATGCATAACCTCCCCCACTATCACATCCCACCCTGAAGTGACACGTTTGTTATAATCGATGAACCTATGTTAGCACATCGCTCCCCCCACCCCACCCCCAAGTCCAAGTTTACATGAGGATCCATTCTGAGTGTGGTACATTCTATGGATTTTGACAAATGTATAATGGCCGTTACAGTATCACACAGAGTAGTTTCACCCCCCTAAAATTCCTCCATGCCCCACCTATTCAGCCCTCCCTCCCCACCAAAAAAAATTGCTGGAAACCACTGATGTTTTTACTGTCTTTCTAGTTGTGCCTTTTCCAAAATGTCACAGGATTGAAATAATACACTATGTAGGCTTTTCAAATTGGCTTCTTTGACTTTGTAATATGCATTTAAATTTCCTTCACATCTTTTCATGGCTTAAGAGCTCATTCCTTTTTATTGTTAACTAATAGTCCTTTGGATGGGTGTAACAGTTTATTTATCCGTTTATCTAATGAAGGGCATCTTGGCTGCTTCCGGGTTTGGGCAAGTACGAATAAATAATGTTGTAAACATCTTCGTGCAGATTTTTGTGTGGATAGAAGTTTTCAATTTATTTGAATAAACACAAAGGAACACGATCATTTGAGCATATGGTAAGAATATGTATATTTTTGTAAGAAACCACCAAACTATCTTCCAAAGCGGCTGTACCATTTTACCTTCCACCAGCTTCAGAGAGTTCCTGTTGCTTCACATTCTTGCCAGAATTTGGTGCTTTCAGTGTTTTGGATTTAAACTATTCTAAAAAAAAAAAATGTTCTTAATGTTTATTTATTTTAGAAACAGACAGAGCACAAGCCGGGGAGGGGCAGAGAGAGCTGGAGACAGAATCTGAAGCAGGCTGCAGGCTCTGAGCTGTCAGCACAGAGCCGACATGAGGCTCGAACCCACGAACCATGAGATCAGGACCTGAGCCCTAAGCAGGACGCTTAACCAACTGAGCCACCCAGGCACCCCCGATCTTGGCAAATCTAATGGGTGTATAGTGGTACCTTATTTTAACTTGCAATTCCCTAATGACATTTCATGTTGACCATCTTTGCCCATTTTGTAAAATAATATTGTTTATTTTCAGTGTAATTGTTTAATGCCTGTGTTCCCTGAAGGAAGATGAAGCCCTTGGAGGCCGGGCCTGTGACTTTTTGTTACAGCTGTATTCTCAGCCCCTAGTCCAGAGCCTGTAGGAGTACAATAGGTGTTAGTTTAAGTAAAGAGTGAGGGTGTGCGTGAATTTGACCTCTGCTCCCGTAATTAACAAAGCAGTCAACCTGGCATCATGGATTCACCGTATTGACCAACGTGCTTACTTTGCGGCCACAGGTAATTTAGTCTGTTTCCTCATCTGTAAAGTAAAGATAATCATAAAACCAAACTTTGTGACAGTTGTGAAAATGATATGGGATAATAAATGTGAAAACACTTTGTGAGCTAATTTTTTATATTTATGAGCTATTACTTACGATAAAGTCAAGCAAACTGGGCCTTAGGTAAACATATCAGGAGAACTTTTGGCACAGGATAATTGTTAACAACTTCTACCATTTGCAGTCTGGGTAGAGAGGAGCACCTGTTAAATGAGCATGTTCTATATGCCAAGTGTTTGTCACAACTGACTTTTAACCATTACAACCACGCTGCCCTGAAAGTTTCATTTTCTCTCTTTCACAGATGATAAATCTGAAGCTCAAAAAATTTCAGCAACTTGTGCAAGATCGCAGTGACTGAGCACAAACTTGAACCCCGCCGGGCTGGATAGCAAACACGAAGCACTTTCTCCTTGCCCTGAATGGTCTCTGACAACAAACCTAAATGTCTAGTCTGCATATTTTTAGAATTTTCTGAAAGAATAACGCAGTCCATGGAAGAAGAAGTTGAGACACTAGAGAATCTCTTTGCTCTCTTTGGGTAGTTGTTGTGAAAGTGTCCTCCCCTCTGCTCCCTTCCTTTGAGCTGCGTGTGTTGGGTCCATGGGAGACTGAGGCTCTGAGCCCTCATGCACAGATGGGAGACAGGGGCCCAAGAAGGGACTGTGCCTTGGCCTTGCTGTGAAAGCAGCTCATTCAGGCCAGAAGGACAGCAATGCTTTCCCAAATGGAATAGCATGTTTGAGCCTGAGGCCCAGATAGAAAGGCGGAAACGTGTTTGTCCCTTACCCGTGGGCCCAGCATAAATCCAAAGATCAGACTGCACTTGATGCAATGCTCTTTATTGCCTATGCAGGATTGTCCATTCATATGTTTCCAGTGACTGAGATACTGGATTATTGAGAGTTGCTCTCATGGTGATTATCCTCTCCATCTTGCTACAACCACAAAACGCTGGCATAGAAAGATTAGGAGGTTACCTGGAAACAGAACACCTCAAGAAGAGAGTTTGGAGCTGCAAACAGAAATACAGAAATAGACATTCCCGTATACTCAGCCACAACACAACAGATGTAGATCTAAAGGAGTCTGTTAGAACCAGTCCTGGGCACATTTTAGGAGCTTGACAATTGCTAGGGTTTCTATTTCAGTCTAGAGTCTGAAAATGTGTTTAGTGCTAATTCTACTGCCTAGGTACAGTATTCTCTCAAAGAATGCTGGTTCTTGCCCTACTTTTTCTTTTCTGAAAAGCTCTCCAAGGAAGAAATATTTCTCTTCTCTACGCTGCTGCAGATTTCTTCTTCTAGCACTTCGACCATGACCAAACCAGTAGACGGTAAGCGCTCTGTCATTACTGAAGGGCCACAAACAGAAGTGACCTTTCTTTCCCACTCTCCGCCCCTGGCCTGGCCATCATCCCCATGTGAAGACATTTGACAAGGTCTTTCAGGACCGCCAGTGGGGAAGGGTGTCCCCACCACTGAGTCTGACTTCTGCCCTGCATCAGTGCCTCAGTGCATTTTATTACCCTTATCTGCTTATTGGATTACCATTAGCTACTTATCTTGACAAATGCACAACCATAAATATAATTTACTGGATTTTGAAACTGCAAGCCATGGCTTGTTTATATCATTCTTTGTTTCCAGGCAGGAGTTAGTAGTACATACGTTTTATTAAGGAATCTTTCCTCTGCTCTACTCCAAGCAAGGGACTGTATTACCCAGATCCTTTATTTCCTTGCCAAAGAGGCCCAAATAGAAACTGCTGCTTGGTTTATATCCCTTAAAATTTCTTTTTTTTTTTTTCCTGGAATAGAAGAATATGGCGTTTGAGCAAAATATGGCACTTCCTTCACAGAAATTTGTATGTTCGTGATGATCGTGAGCCAAAGAAGGATTCAAAACTATTCCTGACACCTATGTCTCATGTATGTGCCAGTGAAGTTTTAGACAGGGATTCATGAAATAAAGAATCTTCTCATATTTTACCCTTAATGAGCACATGTCTTTCTTTATCTGAGCAGCACATATTTTATTGAGCCCTCAGAGACAAAGTACCTACAAACTGGGTCCCAGCTGCCAGACATGGGATTGGCAAAAGACTATTCTGCCTCAGCATCAGCTCTGGAAGTTCTTGCAAATGCCTCTCTTACTTGTTCTGAAACCACTCACAACACCCTACCTTTTGCGTGTGCATGCTGTCCCCCTAGTTAACTGATATTTCTACCTGAAACACTTTTCTGGAATCTGGCATGGGAAACTCAGGGGCAGCACATGAACACGTGGGTTGAACATTTTTCCTCGGAGTTGAAGGCAAATCCAGAAATAGAATTCAGTGGTGTGGGCGTGGAAAAATTTCAAGAGTCTGCAGACTCTGCTAATGGACTCAGCAGTCACCGCTTTTTAAGCCTCGTATCAAGCTATTCATAAATAAGCAGGGAAGACCTGCCCTTTGTGCACTAGACAGATGCTCTCCTTATGTCAGGTCTCACAGCCCCCAAAGGGGACCCCAAGGCTGCTCTCTGTCCTCTAAAGCCCCTGGGTTGTCACGATATACCCTTGAGAGCTGGGAGCAAATATAGCTCATTCATTCACACAGGCAGATGCAAATAAAGAACAGTTGTAGGGGCACCTGGGTGGCTCAGTAGGTTGAGCATCTGACTCTTGATTTTGACTCAGGTCATGATTGCAGGGTCATGGGATCCAGCCTCGCGTTGGGCTCTGTGCTGAGTGTGGAGTCTACTTGGGACTCTCTCTGCCCCTCTGCCCCTCTCCCCAACTCGTGCTCTCTCTCTCTCTCTCTCTCTCTCTCTCTGTCAAATAATAATAATAAAGAGAATTTGTAACTGACTTTTAAAAAATTTTAAGTTTATTTATTTTGAGAAAGAGCACAAGTTGGGGAGGAAGAGAGAGAGAGAGAGAGAGAGAAAGAGAGAATCCTAAGCAGGTTCCACATTGTCAGCACAGAGTCTGATGTGGGGTTTGAACCCATGAACCATAAGATCATGACCTGAGCTGAAATCAAGAGTTGATGCTTAACTGACTGAACCACTTGCACACCCCTGTAAGTGACTTTTATTATTTTTACTAAGTGCACTTGTGAAAACAAAATACTCTCTTGAAAAGACCCCAGAATTCACCATGCAAATGTCTCAACCTTCTGGGGTTGCCCTTTATCTTGGTATGATTCAAGAAGAGAATGCAAATCCCCATCCTACCCTCCATGGGCTACTTCTCCCAACATCCCAGAGATTTCAGGGATGCTCCTGGTCTTCTGGTAAGTTCACAGAGCATCCACTTTGGTATTATGGATTTATGTTTTGCCTTGTTGGTTTTCTTCACCCCACACTGGAAATTACTGCAAAATCTTTCTTCCTTCAAAGTACTACTAAGTCTTTTGTGTACAGTGAACTTTACAGAATGTTTAAAACAACAAGAGGAGATTACTGTAGGCAACTTCATCTTAGATATTAGACATCACTCTCCAAAGATTCTTTCAGCCATTCCTTATCCCAGGCAATTTATCAGTAGCCAGGCTCTCTTGGGTGCCATCTTAGTTTGACCTTTTGGAACCTCTTTCTCTTTCAATAGCCACTCTTCCTCCATGCTTCCTATCTCCAAAACATAAATGTCGTATGTGCCATTCCAGCTCTTACTTTCTCCCCCACATTAATTTACAAAGCTACCTCTACATAGCCAAGAACTTGCTGAGGTCTTCTCAAAAGCAAAGAATGATCTACTCCAACCAGGTATCCACATTTTATTGGTACAAAACCAGGGAGAATATTAAAATCTTCAACAACTGGTATAGCATGGCCATTGTCAATCAAGGGCCACCCATAAACTTCTACGTGGCCATACTATGTGTACCATTAACAAAAAATTCAACTAAAAGTATGAACAGAAGCTATGAAATTATGGTTTTTCTCAGCAGGAGACCCTCCTTCATCAAACTCTGCAAGCATAAAAGGAGTAGTTGAAAGAGGTACTCTCCCACTGGCCAGGGCAAGTCCCTTGTTTTTTTTCTCCTTCAAATTGCATTGATACTGTTTATTAGTACAGAGAATATCTAGAAATAGGAAGTGAACATTCACTAGCTCCTGTTGTGGGGTTGGTGCCAAACACATATTATTTAAACTTCCTATACTGATGCTTGGAGGCAGGTAACATAATCCACACTTAATGAGGGAAGAATGGGAGTTTCAGAGGCTTGAGGATGGTAGGTAACTTACCCAAGGTCAAGGTAAATGGGAGAGATGGGATTTGATCTAAGGTCTGGCTGATTTTTTTGGTCTATGCCTTTCCCTACATACACAAGAGTGAGTTCCCTCTGTCTTCTAGTTCCACTTCTTTGCCTTTTCAGTAGACAGGGAACATAATCTAGGCAGTCTAATAACCTAGGAAGCTTAGATCCTGTCTTCTGTCTTCTAAACATACACTGAACTCCTTAGAGAAAAACCTTAAGTTCGCCAAAGCTTCATGTCTGTGTGAAGCACATGCTACCTTCCTCTACAAGCATTGTTACAGAACATTCACTCTGCAGAAAGGCTTGGGCTTCATCTACAGATGTTCTTTGTTTTATCTCAAATACCCATTGACGCTAGCCATTCATATACCCCCCTTGTTGTTAATATTCTAGGAGAGAAATATAATAAATGAAATGAGCTAGAATGTAGAAATGTTCCCCTTGTTCCACTCAAGTGGAAGCTTGAGGATCTTTTTCCTCATGTTCTCCCATTTCCTACACTGATCCTCCCAAGGTCAGTGTCTTGTCCACTCATTTGGGATAATGACAATGTTATGGCAATATTGGGGAGATGGAGGTCAGAGATGGTTAGGAATGACTGAGGCTTTTCCCTGTTTCTGAGCTCTTCAGATTACAACTGTATCTGCCGATGGATGCAGACCTGCTGGCTCACAACAACAGAGAAATGAGAAATCTTTGTATTTTTTCTTGGCATCTTAGAGTAACCAAGTTTCCTAAGAACTTCTTCCCTGGGGGAAGGGCAGAAAGGATTCACTGACAGATCAGACCAGAATTAGCCATTTAATAAAGACAGCCTGGATGATGTCAATTGCCATTGATGAAAGGTATCCTTCTCCTGCCAATGACCTTCAAAAGTTTCAACAGAAATCCCCAGGGTATTGCTGAGACAAAATCGTGATGGGCAAGCCACTATCACCTTTCACATAGATTAGAGGCTCGACTCACCTGGTCTCAACGGCTTCCACCATGTATTGGGACCCCAAGACCACTCTCAGGCTCAGTGATTTGCTAGAAGGACTCACAGGACTTAGAAAAGCTGTTGTTTCCATACTATGGCTTATTACAGCAAAGGCATGCAAATGGAAATCAGCACAGGCAAGAGGCAGTGGGACAGAGTCCAGGAGAAACCAGGCACAGGTGTGTCCTCCCAGTGGACTTGCAGAGGACACACTTAATGTGTTGGCAATGATGTGTGACAACACGTGTGAAGGATTTCACACAGGGAAGCCTCGGTGTCCAAGCCTATTGGGGGTCAGTCATGTAGGCAGGGAACATCTGCACGACTCACCCCACCGACTCAGACTCCAGCCCTCTTACCTGGTCCAAGGCCTGTGGGCAAAACAACACTCTTATCACACAGAGTGCTCCAGGGGCTCAGAGACTATCTCCCAGAAGCCTCTCCCCAGCCAGGCTTTGTTGCTGTTGTTGTTGAATGAGAAGGGTTTGAATAATCTAGGCCTGCTGAATTAACCCTTTCCCGCTCACACCCTCACTTGCCTTGAGTCAGTTCTCTGCAGAGCCAGAGAGATGCTGTTGAAAACTCTTCCCTTGGCGATAACCTTCATGACACCACGTGATCCAGATCCCCATCGTGACTTGGTTCACCTCGCTGCACTCCACCCACACTGGCCTCCTCCCTGCTCCTCATGACCCCAGGCACATTCCTACTTTCAGGCCTTTGTTCCCTCTGCCCAGAAAGCTCTCCCTTCAGCTATACACACAGCTTCTTTTCCTGGCCACACCGTCTAACATTTGGCCTCACTCTCAGGACATTATACATCTTATTCTTGCCTATTTTTTCCTCCTTGTCACTCACCACTAATGATCATACTCTATAACTTCTTTATTGTCCATTGCTCCTAGAATTGCTTCTTTATTGTTCATGTCTCCTAGAATGTAAACTCCTTAAATGTTTTATCTATTTGATCACTGCAGTATCAGTGCCTGGCATCTTCAATAAAATTGTTGAATGAATCCATAAAGGAGGCAAATATGGTTGCACCTGTCCCTATTCTCAGTAGATAGGAAGCGATCATCAATGCCTCCATCATCAAGAAAGCCTTACTCTTTTTTGGCCATTTACAGATTACACGTTCTCACACCTGTTAACCACCTGAGCCTCTCCACCTGTACAAGACCAGTGTAAGTGTGGGCACCTCTTCTGTTCTGCTGTGGGTTGTGACCAAGTGGAAGAAAAGCAGGGACAGGCAGAGGAAAGGTTAGAGTCAATGTCTTCCACACTTTGGGTCCTCACAGATTTTCATTCTGTGGGGCTTGTGTGAGTCAGTTTATCATGTATGGCTCGTTTCACTTTGTCTGTAAACTACAGAAGTTGAACTTGTATCTTATCATTTTAAGTCATTCATCTTGCAGAAGCTGGTTGTAAAATCCCAGTTTTATGAGCTCCAGTGAGGTTTTTGTTTTTTGTTTTTCCAACTAAAACCATCTACCTCTCCTTCTGAGGAATGACAGCTTGGGCCAACAGTCTTCTTAAGTTCCCATGATTGTAGCTGGGCCCCTGGACCTGTCTAGAGATTCACCTAAAGCTTTCTGTACCAATCCTTGCTATTGCAACCACGATAGGTCATTTTACCCCTTCTAGGGTTACCCCTTTAGTCTAACCAGGAGTCTTTTGTGATCTAAAACATGTAACAACGTTTTAATACCCTGGAAAAACGCTTATGCCATCTACTAAGTGTAAAGAGCAGCATCTAAAAGTAAATGTGAAGTATGATCTTAATTACAGAAAACCATGTACAGCAAGACCACTGGGTGGAAATATGCAAAATGTTGACTGTCATTTCCTTTGCGCAGTTAACTTATGGTTTTCCCAGCCTAGCTATTTGTTCATTTCTGTATTTTTTTGCAAATATTCTAAAACAAATATGTATTGTTAAATAACGTTATTAATTTAATTTGAAATTTTAAGACAAAACCCCAAAATAATAAGAAGAAAACATAAAATATAGAGAGACATAACTTATAGCAATAATTTTTATTCTCCCGGATAATATCATGAGACTCTGAACATAGCCAACAACAAAACTTTAATGTTTGCCTTTCCTCTGCTTGAGTTTCATGTCAACACTTAAATAATCCCAACTGGTAGCCAAGCTCTCCTTTTGGGGTTGTAAGCTACAAAACCAGGAACTTATTTGAGGAGGGTAGACATTGGAATTACAAGTATTTTTATTTTTAGTTTATTTTTTATTTATTTTGAGAGAGAGAGCAGGGGGGTGGGTATAGAGAAAGGGAGAGAGAGAATCCCAAGCAGGCTCCATGCTCAGTGCAGAGTCTGATGCGGGACTCAATCCTACCACCATGAGATCATCATGTGAACGGATATCAAGAGTCAGATATTTAACCAACTGAGCAACCCAGACACCCCTGGAATCACAAGTCTTCATGCAACTTCAGTTGCTTCCAGAGTTAACTTTTGTTCCAGCCTAACTGAGTTTCTACTCACCACAATTCACTGAGAAGAAACTCAGACTGAGAAGGCTTTTGCTCTTTCTCAGTTCTGGGACAGACAGACCCAAGCAGGAGCAAGTTCACGTTCAAATGGACCAATGCAATGATGTTTACAGTGGTTCAAATTAATTTAGGACAATTCCAGAGCAAAAGCGTGTGTGTTTGTGTGCATGTGTACATGTGAGAGAGAGAGAGAGAGAGAGAGAGAGGTTCTTGCATTCTCTTAAACTGAGTCATGTTTCAGTACTCCCTCATTGCCCATGCATGACTGTCCCTCATTTTAGGGGAGCCACCACATACAATAACAACAAAAAGAAAACCCTACGTGAGCCATTTCTGTGCTTCATTTACACAACATCATTTATGTGCTGAGGTACTTGAATTTACATCTTCTCTCTTTCTAAGTGTGCCAAAACCGATTGTAGATTCTTTTACATGAAAAGTAAACTCTGTTTTCCCAGGCATCAGGTTTCATAGGTGGCGGTTGCATAGATGTATTTGTGTGTGTGTGTGTGTGTGTGGTAAACATTTTGACCTCCATTATGGATGAAATTTACCCAGTTTATACCCCTGCCCGCCAGCCTCTGCCTAAATATCCAAAGGATTGGGACCCAATTGAGCTTTTGATAACACTAACTGCCCAATTGTGTTTGTATCCATGCATGTCAGTGCACGTATTTCCTCTCCCTATAAAAAATTACAAGCTTTTAGGGCTGAATCTACTTTTAAAAAATTCCCGTATCCCATCACACAGTGTCTTTGTAACAAGAGGTGACAGGTTGTCACTGAGACTACCTATAACTGGGCACTAAGTGGCCCATGGTTAATGGAATGGGGTGGGGGGGGGGCAAGAGCAGGCAAAGAACTAAATGCACTGAGCACCACGTCTTGACAGTTACTGTATTATGTACATTACAAAAGCTCATTTCTTCCCCATAATATATTTAAGGTGCGTGTTATTAGGCTCACTTTACAGATGAGGAACAGGAGACAGGAAAGCCATGCCATTTATAAGTGGAAGCATTAGGGTTCAAAATCAGTTCGGTCTGGGGTGCCAGGGTGGCTCAGTCGGTTAAGCATCTGACTCTTGATCTCGGCTCAGGTCATGATCTCACGGTTCATGAGTTCGAGCCCTGCGTCCAGCTCTTTGCTGACAGTGCAGAGCCTGCAAAGAATTCTCTATCTCCCTCTCTGCCCCTCCCCTGTTCACATGTGTGGGCTTTCTCTCTCTCCCTCCCTCTCTCCCCCAAATAAATAAATAAACATTTTTTAAAAATCCAAGATCAGTTTAGTCTAAGACTTCAATTCTGTCTTGGATTGTGGTTCCATGACCCCATAATGTCCTTGTCTTTGAAATGTCCTCCTGATTATCTGACAGGCATGAAGACTATATTCAGGACAGCAAGCACTGGACCACCTCTCTTTTGCATTTCTGTAGTGTCCACTTCCCTATTTGTGAGGGGCCTCCAGAGCCTGGGGAGAACTTGCATTTACTTTGAAACTTGACTTTGAAAAGTAGACCCACTTATTGGAAAAGCCCTTGGGGGCTGATAGCTCTAGCATTTGCAGGTTGACTCCTGTCCAAATCAAGATCACCTTTCACAGAGCAACAGTTCAAGGCAATGGTCTGTCTTTATCTCTGCTTTCTTGTATTGCTCTCGGCAGATAACTCAGCCATCAACAGCACGTCAATGGTAAATCTTAATTTCTAATTATTTAAACCTCAGGAGGGACATTTTCAAATGGACACATAGTATGACACGCCCCTGAATGTGTTTGCTGGAAACATATGCATTCAGTCCAATCCTTCACTGACTCCAGAAATGGAACATACCAGAACAGTTTAAAAGAAAGTACATGCTGTGCTTTCTTGATCACTCTAGTGAGCCAGCCTCTCTCCCTCCTCCCACACCATTACAAGCAGCCCATGATCTTGGGGACACAACTTACATATTTAGGAAAAGTGGGACTGGGAAGTTGTTGGAAATTATAGGAATTAGGCACGGTATGAGCTCTATGCAGCCAAATACTGCTCAAGCCGGTAAAGGTGAGGTTGGAAATTTAGAGGGGAAGAGTCAGGAATAAACAAAATGACTACCTCATTAAGGAGCCCTTCACTCTTCAGGGTGTCCGGGGCTCCTTCCTAAGCTTTCCTTACCCCCCAGCTTCTACCAAAGTTGTCTGTGTTTACAGAAGGCTTGGTAAGAACCGCTGCTCATTTGAACATTTACTTACACAAAACCTGTGCATTAAGAGCTCACCCTGAGATTTCACTAAGCCCTTGACATTATCCAAAAAGAGCATTGGGAAACGGGGCAAGTATGAGTGTGTCTGCCCACGTGCAATGGAGACTTCAGGAAAAGAGCTACTTTGGGCATAAATGGATGGCCAAGTGTCGTGAACTCAGCCCAAATATACTCTGTGCTTTTCCCAAACAGGAACTCACCATGGAACTCTGTGCCCATGGTTTCTCTCAAGTTCTTCCCTCTGAAGATTTTATTTTCCTTATGCTTTTCTTAGGAGAAAAGCATGGGGGGGGTTGTTAATCAAAAACACAATACATGTCACTATTTTCTTAAAATTAGAATTTCATCCCTTCATACTGAGAGACCACATGAAACGAGATACCCTTCTGCAGACAAGGCACAGGACATTGAATAACCCTGGTCACCTGCTTCATTTTCCCCTAATGCAAAGCCTCTGGCTTTATGGGCATGGATAGAGTCTGGGAAAGACTCCTGGCCATGGTGCTCCCGAAGGAACAGGCTGGTAAAATCCCTCCTCTATGAGCTGTTTCTCTTTCCCTCACTCCCCACCCTCTAAGTTCTTCCTTCATTACTTAACAGAAGAGGAACTGATTTGGGTTAAAAAATAAACTGAAAAGGGACTTTGACCTGTCCCTTACTTTAGCACCTTCTCCCAGCTTGAGCTTCTATGTACCATACATCTGTGTTTTCCCATACTGTTGTAGACATTTGCCTACTTTCGTGAGCAGACACCCTCAAACGTGTCATGACTATGTTCCTAAGTCACTTACCAGTTTGTGTGAGAATTAAGAATGGGTTGTGGTTAGAGGGCAGATTCCAAGGCCAGCTCACAAGGGCCTGGGGTTCACTGTGGTCATAACTGACCCTGACCACCGAGGCTGAGCACTGTTATGTGAATCAACATTCTGATTCCACCTTGCTAAGGCAAGAATGTGGCTGAAGTTTTGTAGAAAGATGGGGAGGTCAGGGGAAGCTGCCTGTGGGGGATGGAGGAGGGTCTGGACGGAGGAGCTGAGGTGGGGCAGAAGGACATTGGACCCAAGCTCATTCCCTCTCTCTGTCCTTTATCAAGTGCTGAACAGAAGAAACAAACATAAAACAAATCAATTCATCTATGCTCTTTCAGACAAGTGTACATTTAAGTGACTTTCTCTTTCACCAATTTTATTTTTCTCCCCATGTTTAATACCCTCTTAGGCTGGCACCTCAAAAGACAAGGCATAAGTCTCCTCTGGCCAGAAACTTAGGCAATGTGGCTGTCAAGGGAATATAAGGAAGGGACAGCCCCTCCTAGATTGTATCAGTTCTTATCATCAAGGTGCCTGCTGACTGTCCATGTGAAGGCCAGCTTAGCCAGCCCTCACCAACCCCAAGGTCAGCCAGTCATTCCAGAGGAGCTGCTCCACTGTCCTCTAGGCAGGTATGTCACTGGTCAGAAAGGAAACCGTAAAGAGAAGGGTTTCCTTTGACAGTGGGCATTCACGCCCTGTTTCACCAGTGCTTGCTCCCTGGAAGGGCAGCCCAAGCCCTGGCACTAGCCCATCAAGCCCTGGAGCTACACTTTGGGATGGCTTGGCATCTCATCAATGTGCACATCTGGGATGTGCAGCTGGATTCAGAAGCTTCCAGTGGACTCTGGCGCTCGGCAGAGTGTTAGGCTTGTTAGCGTTGACTCGGCTTGGAGGGGTTACAGCACATCTTTCTTGGGAAGGCCCTTCTTGCTCCATCCACACCTGCAGACCAAGGTAGGGAAAGGAGCCTGTGCTCCACTCAGGCCAAGAGAGTGAACGCATGATCAAGTTCAATGAATGAGCATGGCAAGTCCAGATGTCCGTCAGCCATGGGATGATGTTTTCCATCCAGAAGAGAGTGGTGAGCCACAGAGTGTGACCAGGGGTTCGCAGAACTGACTGGCTGCTTCCCATCCCCCTAGCAGTCCCTGGCCACCTCATGGCACTCACGGGTCACCAGGTTGCCAAAGTAAGGCAGGCCGATGAAACCATTCTTACCCTTTCTCCTGCCAACCTACTTCTACCGTGTCTCTGACTCTTGAAAGGCAGCAACAGCTATTTATTGAATATTTATTGGGTGCCAAGAACTTTACACACATTGGCTCACTTAGCTTTTACAATAACCCAAAGATGTCTTATTCTTATTCAAATTTGAAGCAAAGGAAACTAAACTCAGAGATATTAATTATCTTGGTCCTAGAGATAGGAAGCGGCCACATGAGATTCTGTGTCGCTTCTTTGTGACTTGAAAATCCATAACCGTCATGGCTACGTCATACTACGTCCTGAACTCTTGAAACTCTACTTCCTAAAAGTTTCGACAGGAGTTACAGCTGTAGACATAGCATTGGAATGTCTGGCTTATCCAGCCTACGCTGTGACTGCTATGACAAAGACCCATGGTGAGAGTAGCTTCTACAAATTAGAAGTTTCATTTCTCTCAGTCCAGACAAAAGCAATCCCCCACTGATGTGGCAGCTCCACAGGGTCAGGTAGATGCTAGCACTCCGTCCTCATCCATGGTTCTTCTCCATGTCTGCTTCTGACTGGCAGGATGAAGAAGAACAAGGCAAGAGAGGGAACACCCCCAAAATGGCCACACCCGATTGACCAAAACTTAGACACAGAGCCACGCATGGTAATAAGGACAGCTTGAAAATTAGCCTTTATTCTGAACATTTGTGTGGATAACTAAAACCTCCTACCAAAGAATTATAGAAGAAAGGAAGAATGGATGTTAGGGCACAATTCTTAGCCTTTGCCATATATTCTAAAGGTCAATCTGGATTTCAGAAGGGAAAAAAGTGTTATACTTCTGATGTAAAGACACCTGGGATATCTTGGAGGACAATAAGATTCTGAGGTACAATCAGGTCATTTTCTGAAGGAGAGAGAGACAGAGAGAGAGAGAGAGAGAAATAGAAGAGGGGGAGGAGGACAGACATTTATAGTCACTGTGGTTAAAACTTATTTCTGTTCACAGACCACTGAACAAAATTGGTCACATGGCTCTAACCAAACTGCAATGGAGGCTAGAAAGTATAGGGGATCTCAGGGATTTGGGGTAAGCAGTGGCTATCTCTACCATGGATATTTTCACATAAAAACAGGAATTTCCAACTTTTCTTAGAAAAATCAGATGTCGTAAACTCTGCTCAACTTTTACTGGGCAAGATCCACTGGAGCTCCTCAGCTGCCCCTTTAATCAGAAAAATTGGTTTCCAGTGTGTCTTACTAACCATTGTACAGCCCCACCGTAAGGACTGATATTGTCAGAATACGGTTCACAATGATTTCAGGAGCCTTTTCTTAAGTTGGTCTTGATAAGCCAGGGCAATTTGTCTTATAACCAGGGTTAGAATCATTTCTCCCTAAATGTATTACCTTGCATTTTCCTCAGTGACTCTCTACACTTCCTCACAGTTTGCCTTGTGAGAATGACCTTAATGTAAACCTGTGGAATTGATATTTTATTACTCAAGTATTACGGAAGCCATCTAGTATGAGCTGTGTTAAGTAAGTATAAGAAATAATATCATTTTGCATACTTTAATCAAAGCTTCGCAGATAGCCATGCTTCCCCTTTTAATTCTATTCATGGATGTTAGGTGGAATTTTCAATCTAAAGACATAGGTTGGAGATGTGGTCCTAAGACTTGGTGGCTATCTGCCAATGGGTATATCTCTGAATCTCTTGGAGCCCTCATAAACTATTCAGTACAAAGGTGGTCATGAGGGTTGTAAAATGCAATACCAATTCAGTTTCCAATCTAGTTATCTGCCAAGTTTTGTTGTTTTCCATTTCTTTTCCATTTTCAGTGAGTCATTCTCCTCTACATTTTACTATTTTATTTTCTATTTTATTTTACTTCAGAAAAAGAATGCAGGAACTAAGAAACAGTTCTAACTATCTAGAAGGGACATTCCGCATTTGTGAATTTGTCTAGTGGCCAAAATGTATTGGTAATTCCAAAAGCCACACTCCTGGAACTTTGCTGTCATTTGCAGACATGTGCAGAGCAGTGAAAGATTTGAGTCACCCAACATGCATGTTCCTAGCTGAGATTGACAAAAGGCCTGCTTGCTTTCTTGTTTCAGTCTCAAACTTGTTTCAAGTGGCCTTTTTTGCATGCTTTTAAGTTTTTGTGCTTTTTGATGGTGCTTTCACTGTTTAAAATGGCCCCCAAACACAGTGCTTCAGTGTTGTCTAGTGTTCCTACATGCAAAACTGTGATGTGCCTTAGGGAGAAAGTATGTGTGTTAGATAAGCTTCATTCAGGCATGAGTTACATTGCTATTGGCCAAGAATTCAATGTTAATGAATCATAGATATCATATATACACACACATATATATATGGTATCTTTAAACAGAAACACACAAAACAAGATCATGTACTGATCGGTTGACAAAAATGTTGTAACCATAGTCTCATAGGACTTAACTTTTTACGTTTCCATTAGGAGCCATGGTTCAGTATAGCTAATTCTATGTTTGAGGCAAACTTTAGAGAATGTAATTACTATGAATAATGAAAATCAACTGTGCATTGTCAAATGTGAACCCTTCATCATAATTAAGAAGCTTTAAAAATATTGCTTTCATTTCAAGCCCTCTTCACGTATAATGATGGAACCAATGAAAAGCTCTGTGTCTTGGTGGGGCATCCTTGGCATGCCATTGACATTATCGTTAATTTTGGAAACACATGGCCAAACTTTTGTTTCCAAATGAGTGGAGGTATGATCCTAAACTCAAGATTTAGTTTCTAAACTCAGAAATGAGTAAACTTCATTCTTTTTGACTCCACAATCAAAATGAGCTAAAAGTTGAGGAATTGGTAGGTTTGGTTAGTGCGACAGTAAATGAAACATTCAGATTCGTCTCTCCTCTTGAAATGGTTATGTGATCCAATCTTTTTGCCTTTCTTCTGTCCTTGCCTTTCTTTTCTTTTTTCTCTCTTTTTTCCCCCTATTTTCACCCCGTTTTCCTCTCATACTCCTCCCTCATTTCTCTTTTCTGATGTCATTACATTTTCCTGTAGACTTAATAATTATTCGTTTAATTCTAGGAATACAGAGAGCTCACATCAAGTCCACCTTGAGAACTCTCAAAATGCAAAGACCAAAAGGCAATCTGAAAGGAGCTGTGTTGTGAGATAACCTTTAAGATTCCAGTTTGTTCTTCTCCTAGTTCAGGACAAAGGAATGAAAAATAATGGGAATCCATTTTAAAGAAATTCTTAAAAGTAGCCCTGCCTTCATAGGTAACTTAGATACCAAAAGTGACATTAAAAAACATAATTAGATGTTAACTGCATTGAAGAAAGCCTGGTAATGAAATAAAGAAGTGATTTCACTTGGAGATTTGGATAGGAATTAAGTAAAGCTGGACCCCCCATCGCCCTTCAGGAAATATCCCCACGGTTTGCATTTTGAGACATTAACGTACTAACTGGTCTAGCTTTGTAAAGATGTGTGCACGTCAGAGGTAATGTGCTTGAGCTGGATTAGACTTGCTTGGTTTCTCTTTTCCCCCTTAGATGCAGGAGTTTCAGTCCTGATCCTTCATCCCAAGAGAAGAACCAGAGAGCTTTTAGTTGAAGAAGAGCCATTTAGTGCATCTGAAGGAAGTCTCAGGGCCGCTTCTCCGTTTGTCCGGAGTCACTTTAATGATGCAAGGGAGCACATAATGCACTTTATCATGACATTTCATTACTTTAGGCACTAACCCATTGTCAGATCCACCATCAATATCTTATTAAATTCGTCATTATGTCCTTGACATTATTTTAATAGCACTGGCAACTGCATGACAGAAATAAATAAATCACGAGCCTGAATTTTCTTTTATGTGACTTCCTGACTCAATCTACCACTCACTTTTCCTTAGCTCTAAAAACACTTAGGCAACCAGTCGCTCTTATTCATTTGGTGGAGACCGAAGATGGGCACTTCTCATGGTTGCTTTCTGTAGCAACGACTTCAACAGTGCAGATTTGTACATGGAACCAAACCCTAGAACATCAAAAACTAAATGTGTTTGGTCGACCGTGATAAGTAAGAATTTGGCCACAGCATTCTTCAGTTCAGGCACCAACGCTAGTTACCTGGCAAAAATGTGTTCTCGTGGTTCCTTCGCGTAGGGAAAGTGTGGACCGAAACGTTTCCTTCAATCTTTGCTACATGGGAGCATCATGACTATTTCAAGCTTAACAAGCAGTCTGGTTTTCTATATTTCACAACTTGAATAAACCAAACATCTCATTCTGAGAAGTTCTCTGCCCTTTTCTTTATTTCTTTCTTGTTTTTTTTCCCCCTAGCAACATATGAGCCTTTACACCATTTACTGATGCTAACTGTGGATTTTTTTTTTAGAACTATGCTGTGGCTAGCTTCTTTATGCTATAAATACTCCAGCTTGACTGTTTTAGAGACAGATAAATTATGAATTTTGCGGAAAACCAGGGTAAGATCAGGGTCCTGTTAGATAATATTATGGCCAACAGGGCACAATTCCCCAAATCACACCCTTAGAACACTCACCCTTCCCTGGAATGTGCCTGAGAAGCAGATACAATAACAGGGTGATAGACTGCAAATAGAAGACAACATAACATCCCCCATCCTAATGAAAAACTCCAGTGAGGTGGGTTGAGTCACAGGAAAACAACTTCTTCTTCAAGTTAGACACATGGTTCTCAAACTTGAGCACATACCAGAATCAACTGTAGTCCTGGTTAAAATACAGATCACCAGGCTCTGCCTCCATAGTTGCTGAGGCAGTAATTCTGGGAGGGGGAGGGGGCTGAGAATTTGCATTTTCCCAGGTGACAATTACTGCTATTGCTCCGGGAACCTCTCACTTTGAGAACCACTAAGTTAGACCTTTATTGCCTCAAAAACAAAACAAAACAAACAAACAAAAAAGCAAAACATATGGTCTACTTACCTATTCCCCTCAAAGTCCACACCTAAATTTTTGATCTTACTGTTGTGGGTGTTGGGAAAGCTCCTTCAGTTTCTGGGCATCTAATGACATTTCAGTAGTTCTAGGATCGCCTAATGGGTGAGAGAAACTTACTACTGGGGCCCCATGGGTGGAAGAGGAGAATGAAGACAGTGCCTCTTGCTCATCCACTGCCCTGATCAACTTTCAGAAGCCCTGCCGTCCACCCTAAGCCCTGCCCCCTACGCTAATCTGTATGCTGGGAACTGATCAATCAGCTCACCCCCACCCCTCCCTGTGTGTCCAGAATTATTAAAAGAGGGAATCATATCTCTGTTTTTTTCTCTAGTAGCAAGCTGCCTTCCATAAACCACAGCCTGTGGTAATTTACGAATCTCATAGCCCCCCTGTACCAGTGTGTCTTTGTAGGTATGCCTCTATCTGGACAGCTGAGGTCCGCTGTAAAATTGCACAAGTGTGTTTGAAAACAGATTCAAAATGCTAAATGTGTTAGCAGAAAATATCACTGAACACAATCCTCTAATGAGTATTTCTGTAAATTATGTCCTTTCTCCTTAACTCAGACATTTTATATCCCGTACCCCCTCCCCTACCCCCCCCACCCGCCTCGTGCACACATACGGTCTGCTCTGAGTGAGGCATGCACATTCACACCTATTTGCCCACTGCTTCGTGTGCACATTTCATTGTGGAAAATTGCAAACATGCTTTCGTTTTTCAATTAAAAAATTCTTCACCTTAAAAAAATGTTTTACCCAACTTTTCTATTGTTCCAGCTTTATCTGGTGCTGAGGGAACATAAATAAAACTGTCTAAGGAATTTACTCTAAAGATAGTATACTTCTTGTCACATAGTATTTCCTTCAGGAAGCCTCAGTGTTAGGAAAAACTATGCTTTCCTTAAGGAACAGGTACGTTTGTATTTGACAATGTGACTCGTTCTGATCATGTTTCCCTTAACTTCAGCTTGAAGACACTTAGACTAAATGTGCCATCAACTTCTAGCAGTTGTGCAGAATCTTGGGCACTCATGTAAGAATACTAAGGTTGCCCTTACTTTCTTTTCCTTGTCTTTTTTTAAATTAAGTAATTTAATTTAATTTAATTTAATTTAATTTAACAATTTTATTTTACTTTTATTGTTTTTTAATGTTTATTTATTTATTTTGAAAGAGAGAGAGAGAGAGCTCATGTGCACAGGTGCAAAGTGGGGGAGGGGCAGAGAGAAGGGGAAAGAGCGAATCCCAAGCAGGCTCTGAGCTGTCAAGGAAGAGTCTGATGTTGGGCTCAATCTCACAAAGCATGAGATCATGACCTGAGCCAATATCAAGAGTCGGACTCTTAACGGACTGAGGCACCCAGGCCCTCCTTCCTTACTTGTCTCTTTTTGAATTCTGTTTTATTTAAAACACTTTTGTAAACTCTTTCTAAGCATCATTGAAAAAAGAGGGTGAAAACAAATGGATGATTTTTTCATAGAAAGATATATTCCTATCCTGAATATACACCATGGCATGGAATCTGGGTGCTATGTAGAAAAAGTGTTTGTTCTCAAAAGAAAAGTTGTGCCCAGAAGCCAACTGGCAAACTAATCTCATGAATGTCATACGGCCATCATAAGAATGAATTCTTGTGGCCAGCTCTCATGCCTTTTTCCACTGGGCATGGTGGAAAGCTTCCATTACCATCATGTGGACCTTATTTACTTGACCAAACTCCAGTGAATAAACAGCCTTTCCAATTTGGCCCCTTCCCACCTTCAAGAGGCCATGATCTCATCACTGCTTTTGGTTGTGGAAATATTTTATATGAAGGTAAAATACATGAACAAGGTAATTTATAATATATAAAGAGCTCTCACAAATATATAAAGAGCTCTTACAAAATGACAAACAACTCATTAGAAAAATGGCATTGGGGCAAACAATTCACATAACTAAAAATGACCACACACAGCTGAGAAAATTCTTGGCAACTTCATTCATAATGGAGGACAGTCAAATTATACAACCAATCAAGTAATGTCTTTGGCCCGCCAGACTGGCAGTATTTTAGAAAAAGTAAGAACAAGTGTGAGAAACAAATACTGTTGATTAGATTATAAATTGTCCTATACTAGAGGGCACGTTGCAAAGAACTATCAAAGTTGAAATGCAGAGACTGCATCAGGAATTCTTTTAGGAATTTATCCTACAAATATTGGCACACGTGCACAGAAGCATACATACGTGTGTCATTGCCATGTTAATTATAATATTGAAAAAGGAGATAAACCGCTAATAGCATTTATTTATTTATTTATTTATTTACTTACTTACTTATTTATTTAAATAAACTGTGGCGTAGCCATACAATGGCGTACTATGCAGCATTTTAGAGTGTGATAGCTCTCCATGTGCCAGCATGGGAAAGTCTTCAAAGCATATGGTTAAAAGGATGAAAGCAAGACACAGAACAATATGAAGAGGGTATGAGTCCACATATGTAGTGAACAAACTATGGCAGACAATATGTTTGTGTGTGTGTATATATAAAACACACAGAGAAAACACATAGAGAAAGGACTTGTTTTATAGCTTTCCTTGGTTATGGAGTAGGATGTGGAGGGGGTGGAGAATGAGAGTAAAGGGGGACTTTTATCGTTCTATCCTATATAGTCCTATCCTATATAGTTTGTCATATGGAGCCTATCCTATACAGTTTATCCTGTATAGTATATCTGTATAGTTCTATCCTCCATAGTTTATCCTATATGGCCTACTTTATATACCCTATCCTATATAGTTTATCCTATATAGTTCTATCCTGTATAGTTTTCCCTCTATAGCCTATCCTATACAATTTGAACTTCTGCACGCGTGAATCCCTCCGTTGTGCAATTACAAAAAATTCCTTTAACATAATGTGAAAAATGGGGGCACTTGGGTGGCTCAGTTGTTTGGGCGTCCGACTCTTGATTTTAGCTCTGGTCACGATCTCACGGTTCGGTTGGTGGGATGGAACCCCGTGTCGGGCTCTGCACGGACAGCGTGGAGCTTGCTTGGGATTCTCTCTCTCCCTCTTTCTCTGCCCCTCTCATGCTCTCTCTCTATAAAAAATAAGATAAAATGTAAGAAATTAAAAATAAAATGATGCGAAAAATGAAAATTAAAGGACTAAATAGCTACATACGAAAATATAATCTAGGTAATGAGATTGTGGATAAATTTTATTTTCTTTGAACTCTTGCTCCAAATTTTTTATTTTATTTTATTTTACAGAGAGAGTGTGAGAGCGCAAGTGAGGGAGAGGGACAGAGGGAGAGAGAGAGAGAATCTTAAGCAGGCCTCACACTCAGCACGGAGCCTGAAGCAGAGCTCCATCCCACAACCCTGGGATCATGACCTGAACTGAAATCAAGAGTTGGACACTCAACTGACTGAGCCACCCAGGTGCCCCCTTCCCCCAATTTTTTACAATGGATATTATGTTAGCAGACTAAAACGTGTTCAGCTGGATAACGTTTTCTCCCCAGTACGAATCCTTTATTTTTTTTATAGAACACTTACTTGGAAATGTACATATATTTAATGACTTGGTTATACTCTAGATGGAATACAATCTTGAATAGCTCTTTTACAGTCCCAAAATGTTGTCCTGCTTCCTCTCACCCCAGATAAATCTGCTAGTACCACTTGTATGCATATTTCTGTATCGAATGTTCACACAGGAGACAAAGGACCCTCTGATGAGCAGAGAGCCCCCATCCCCAGCCATGTGAGCCTGCTGGCCTCCCCACCTGCGTCCTAACTGGGTCTTTCCTTTCCAAACACATAGGGAAAGGATATGACACACTGTATTTTAATCTCTAGGTTTTTCCTTCTCCCTCTTTTACCCACTAACATCTTTAGAGGACATCTATTTCTCCCGTTACTGTACTTCCCGTCTCTGTGACAGAGGTGGCTGGGCCAGGCTCTTGGTGACCGCTCCAAACACCCAGAGTAAGGTTCAGCCTGGCTAGCATCATGTGGGTAGAAATGCCTGCCTCCCTCCAGGAGGTTGTTAGGGGAAGATGCTGAACGTTTAACAAATTTGTCTTTTCTGTCGGTACAACATTAGGCAACCCTGAGTCTCCATTTCCTGTGGATTTACCTGGATACCTGGAAATTTCTTTTTTAAAGGAAACATATTTTCTTCCAGCTGTGCCCTCATGGGCAACTCCCATCTCCATTTGGTCTGGAGCTTTCACAAGCTGAATTCCTGCCAGTCTCCCTTGGATGGGCTCACAGTCGTATTTTTTCCTGAACATGCCATATGGACTACTTGTGGATGATTTCCCAAGGCCTGCTCACCTTTCATTATATGTGCGACAGGTGTTTTTGAGAGGTAAAGAGTATTTCACAGAAATAGATACTTGAGTGAGCTTCCCTTTTCCAGGGTCACCTCGCTTTAACCCCCGCACCCCCCCACCCCCCCAATGGTATCTCTGAAGCATTCAAAATGTTTCCATGGGGGCAGACTTCTCTATCGGTAACCTACTGGCAAATCACCTGGGGATCTTGTTGAAATGCAGATTCTGATTCAGAAGGTCTGGGGTGGGGCTCAAGACTTTGCATTTCCATCAAACCCTGAGGTGAGGCTGATTCTTTTGAACTGCAGGCAACATTTTGAGTGGTAATGTTCTCAAGGACTTGGGAATGAGTAAGTCCCATCAAAGTCCTGCAAGGGTGAGATGCAGTTTGTTTCATTGGAAAAAGGAAGCCATCCACATAATAGTGAAATAAAATGAAATAAACATTAAAAAAGGAGAACCAGAGATGTGGCTGAATGTACGGATGGATGTAGGCTTCGTTTAGAGTTCCCTTCTTAAGTACAAACCAAGAGGCCCCCAGTTTTACAGAAAGATCTGGCTGTGAACAGTGCATCCTGGAATCACAGGAACGGAAGGGCAGCCCAGAAGGTGTGTATCGGGACTTTTGGAAGGTGGCTGAGCAGGCTGCTTTTTTTCTGTGGTCTAAGCGAGAGTAGTTTGCAGTGCGCTAGGTTGTGAATTGCAGGAGAGGTGTGCCCAGGCTGTGTGCCCATTCAAATGTGGCATCAGAAAGACAAACATATAGTCCCAGCTCTGTGGACCTTTGATATGTCATTCTGAAATTTTTTTCCTTTGTTTTTTCCTGCTCAAACAATTTTTTAAAACTTACTTATTGGGATAGTTAAATAATTCACACATTTCAAGCATCAAAAGTACAAAAAAGATACAACAAGTAGATAAAGGCTTCCTATCTGCTCAGTTTCCAGCCTCCCAGCCAGGTGAACAATTATTAGTTCTTTGTTTACCCTTCTAGAGGATTTTATGCTTATACAATTTAATATAGATAAATATTATTTATCCATGTCCCTTTTTAATGCAAATGGGAGCATACTGTGTGTATTTTAGTCGCTTGCCCTTTTCACTTAAAATATATCTTGGAGGACTTTTTTCTTTTTTCTTTTTTTTTAAATACCAATGCCTTTTTTTTTCTTTTTAAGTTTATTCATTTATTTTGAGAGAGAGAGAGAGAGAGAGAGAGAGAGTGCTATGTGTAAGGGAGCTCTTGCTCCTGGGGAAGAGGCAGAGAGAGAGAGGGAGACAAGGCTCCTCATTGGCAGGGCAGAGCCAGACTCAGGTTGGAACCCACGAACCCTGAGATCATGACCTGAGCCAAAATCCAGAGTGGAACACTTAACCACCCAGGTTCCCCTGGCTTGACCTTTCTAAACAAACCAGAAGCCATAATTATTGCATTTTAGTTATGAATGCTTTCAATTTCTAGATTAACTTGGGGAGCTTGACATCTTTATAGTGTTGTGTCTTTCTTCCTAAAAATATGGTAATATCTCAATTTTTTATGGGTGTTTTCGGTCCCTTAAGAGTGTTTAAAATTTCCTTAAACATCTCCTGCATATTTGATCTTTTTTATTTATTTACCCCCACATATTTATCCCCACATATTTGATCTTTTTTATTTCTATTATAAATTGGCTTTTTCTTCAGTTTTAATTTACAACTGATTGTTGTGTATATGTATGAAATCCACTAATGTCTGTAAAATCCATCTGTGGTCCACTGGTTTACTGAATTATTTGTATTGTTTATTATCATTGTTGATAATCTTGTGTTATCCAGATATACAATCTTTACCTCTGTAAATGTCAATAATTTCTTTCCTCTTTCCAATTTTTTTCTCTTGTCTAATTACATGGCTAGTACTGCTAATAATACAGTGAAAAATGCCATTGGTAACAGTGGGTGTAACAGCTATTTATCGACATAATGATACCACAGAACAAATTCTTCAAAATTTACTGGCTTAAAATAGTAATTGTTTATGCATGAGCAGGAGGCTACAAATTGGCTAAGTAGTTACTTGGATCTCATCTGGGCTCCCTAGGACATCTGTCATTTACTGTGGTTTGACTGGTTGCCAGATGGTCTAAGAGAGCCTCATCTGGGAGACCATGGATGATTCAGATGTCTTTGTGATCTCTCTTCTTCCAGCAGGCTATCCTGGGCTTCTTTTCTGGGATGGCAAGGGATCGAAGAGAACAGAGGCATCTCTTGACAACTGTAGGCTCGGAATTGCCATAGGACCTCTTAAATCACATTCCGTTGGCCAAAGTAAGCCACAGGTCAGCTTAGAAAAATTACATTGAGAAGGGTGTGTGTAGAAAGAGGGATGAGCCAGTGTAACAGAGGGGATATTCTTGCCTTATTCCTGACTTCAGGAATTCAACAAGAATGCTTCTAATACTGTCCCATTAAGAATGATGTTAGTTGGGGGATGAATGAGCAATTTTAGTATCATTTTAAAGAAGTATTCATTGAGTATGTCTTACTCATTCGTTATGTTGAATATTGTTAAATGCCTTTTCACTTGGTATGGAAAATTGTATGTGTGTGTGTTTCCCTTAGACCAATTAATGTCCTGAATCTAATTAACTGACCTCTTAATAGTAACCATCTTTTAAATCTTGTAATAATTCTCATGTAGCCATATATATTCTTCTGTTGTGCTACTGACTTCTGTGTGTGAATATTTTCTTTTTATAGTTTTTGTTGTTGTTGAAATTGATGTTTTTCTGTCTTGTCAGTTTTGAAATCAGTAGGCTTGCTTCATAAAAAGAATTTAAAAATTTTTATACGCCCTGGAGTATTTTAAATACTACTAAATTATTTGCTCTTACAGATTTGGCTGGTTTGCTGTGAGACTATTTGGATATAGCACTTTTTTTTTTAGTTTATGTTATTTTGTGGAAATCAGTCTGTTCAGATTTTTCTGTCTCTTCTGAGGTCAATTTTGTTAAAAGTTTTTCCCGAAAGAGCCCATTTACCCAGGTGTTGTTAATATTTGCATTGAATTGAACAAAATTTCTCTTAGCATCTTCTTTAATTTCCCAGTTTATCTGCCTATTTCCTCTTTACTTATTTTGTGTGTTTGTATCTTTTTTTTTCTTATTTTGATTCTCTTGTGACTTCTCTGTTCTAGTCTTTTTTCCAAAGTACTAGCTTTAAAATTCTTTAATTAATTTTAGTAGTTTTCTATTTCAGTGTACTTTTTATTAATTTTTACTTCTATTTTCTTTTGGCTTATATTTTTTATTTGTTTTTTCAAAATTTTTGAGCGAATCATTTCATTCTTGTCTGTCGATGTCATTCTTGAAAGCACTATTTTTTTTTTTCTGAGCAGATTTAGCTGTATCTAATTATTCTGATAAATTATATTTGAATTATAAAACATTTTGGTTGGCATTCCCATTTTGTAGTTTCTAGGAGAAAAAGAATTTGTCATGTTGCTGTTCATTTTTAGTTTTGTTACATTATAATTAGAGACTTACCAGTGCTATTTCACATTTCGGTATATATTGATTTTTTTTCTATGGTCTCAATTTTTTTTCAATGTTTATTTATTTTTGAGAGAGAGAGAGATGGAGAGAGAGACAGAGACAGAGCATGAGCAGAGGAGAGGCAGAGAAGGAGACACAGACTCTGAAGGAGGCTCCAGGCTCTGTGCTGACAGCTCAGAACCCACGAACCACAAGATCATGACCTGAGCCGAAGTCAAAGGCTTAACCCACTGAGCCACCCAGGCTCCCCTGAATTCTTTACAATTTTGACGAGTCTTTTTCTTTTGCTTTTTTTAAAGTTTTATTTATTTATTTTGAGAGAGAGAAAGAGAGAGAGAGAGAGAAAGAGAGCATGACCAGGGAAGGGGAGGAGAGAGAGGGAGACACAGAATCTGAAGCAGGCTCCAGGCTCTGAGCTGCCAGCCCAGAGCGTGACACGGGGCTCAAACCCATGAACCATGAGAGCATGACCAGACCTGAAGAGCATGACCTGAGCCGAAGATGGACACTTAACCAACTGACTGAGCCACCCAGGCACCCCTCTATGGTCTCAATTTTTATTGGCAATTGTTAAAGCTGTGGTATGGGCACTAGGAAATAAATTTTAGCCCTATTTCCAGAGTACATAATTTGAAATATAAGAATGTAATTGTATTAATCAATTCTTCTGCATGTTTGGTTATTTTTTTTGTCCTTGATCTTCAACTGGCAAAGGCAAGATAGTCGCAAACTACGTGCATTACTTTTTGTCTTGTGTCTTTTGACTTTTTTTTAAATTAATAGATGTTGATGTTATGTAGAGAATATATGTTCATAATTGTCATGGCAGCATTACGAGATGCCCCTTTTAGCATAATAAATTGTTATTCCTAATTTTGTGACCTGAATTCCACCTTGTCTAATTCTCAGTTTTTTTGATATCACCTTAAACTGAGGCACTGGAAGAAAGGACCCACACACTTCACCTTGATCCCTTCTCATTGTCCATTTGTGCCTGCAAACTAGCTCATCCTCATATTCACTAACAAAACCAGGTTGGAAACTAGATGAAAGGAACAAAAAAAAAAAAAAAAACAAAAAACAAAAAAACAGATGATTCCTAAAAGTAAACTAAATTGAGTTAAAAATTTAGTGAAAGTCTTGAAATATAAAGTCTGGATAAACTTCAAGGAGATAAAACCAAAGCCAATGACAGTAATTTGAGAGGAAATTTTAAAAAATGAGATAATCAGGGGCTCCTGGGTGGCTCAGTCGGGTGAATGTCTGACTCTTGATTTGGGCTCAGGTCCTGAACCCAAGGTTGTGCGATCGACTCCCATGTTGGGCTCCACGTTGAGCATGGAGCTGCTTAAGATTCTCTCTTTTTCCTCCCCTTCTCCCCCACTCATGCACTCTCTCTCTCTCTGTCTCTCAAAATAATTAAAAAAAAAATTGGACAACCTGATCAGAAAATCTAGTATCAGACTATTAGGAATTACAGAAATCAAAAAACAAACAAACAAACAACCCCGCCCCCCCAAAAAATCCCAAAAAACAAAAAAACAAAACCAGGAACAAAGGGGAAGCATTTACAAATACTTCCAGGAAATTTCTCTGACCTCAAAGACACATGTCCCAAATGCCCAACAGACACTGGCCCTAATGAATGACAAAACATTCAAACTCAGCAACGTCATTGTGAAATTTCAACACATCAAGGATAAAATCCTATAGGGGGGAAAAAGGAGAAATAAATTACGGGTGAAGGAATGAGCGTCAGAATGGCATCAAGTTCTGCACAGAGCACTTTAAGCACAGCCTGGGGAAGTTTGCCCCTCCGAGATGCTGTGCCCCGTATTAGCTGCCTGGTTGGACTCATGGTGAATGACTGCATTATATCTGAAAATAAAAATGCCATAACAGTTAATGATACTTGTAGGCAATGTTACAGAGATAGAGCTGAACCAGGTGGTCCCCAATCACCATTGCAGTCAAGAGTCTGAAATACCCACAGCAGGTAGAAGGCGAGCAACCATCCTTAGAATGGGGTGTCCATTCATTTGTTTGGCACATCGTACAATCAATACTACCATATAGACTCTGCAGGATTGGGACCTGCTCTGTCTGTTCACTAAGGCACTTTGGGCATCTGAAAACTTAGGTGGTGTAAACAGGTCCTCCATAAAAACATTAAATAAATAAATGAAAGGACATTTTATCTCTGAAGCTCTTCACTTCTTCTCCTAGGAGGAAGGCAGATTCTATGTAAACAAATGTCCATAGATCAGCTGGAAAGAGGAGCCTCCTGGTGTGGGCATGAATCAGAGTTGGGAAGGAACACAGGGGGATCAACCTTTTCAGGTACATATTTAGAATTCGGATGTTCCCCTTTGGCCTACTTCATGGTACATACTTAGCTTTCATTGATAACAGAGATGTTAGTCAAACATTTGGAAACACAGAGGTATTTAATAATAACACAAGAATGCTTGTTATTAGAAGCCCTAGTTTCTAACACAGGCCCCCTTATTACTTTAGGTTTGGTTTTCCAACTATATTCCAACTATATAGGTTTTCCAACCTATTACTTTTGGTTTAGGTTTTCCAACAGTTTCAAATACATGTTTCTTCGAGAAGTTGGCACGTCTATTTTCAGAGTTTGAAGAAAACATATTTTTGGCATGGATAGAGTTTTTGTCTTATTTGGTGGTCTAGTTTCTTCTTTTCTGGCATTTGTCTTTTCTCCTTATTTCTCACCCCTGTAATGCATTTAATCTCTTCACTTGTATATGCCCAATACAGTGTTATGAACCCTGGAAGGTCTCGACTAAATACTTTTCAGTTAATGTGCTGCCATTTCTATCCAGTTTCATTTGGATTAAAAAAAAGTCCTCCCGTCTCTAGCAGATGCCTAAGGTGCCCCACAGCACACTGCTGTGAGATACGTCAGCAAACTTGCCAAGAAGACTGAAGGTTCCTCCCTTTTACCTTGAAGAAATGTCCCCAATTTAAAAGCCAGCCCCAGACACATCTCTTCCTCCCCCCCCAGGAAGAGGGAGCAAGGAAAGCTGCATCATATTTCCACTTAAAATCTTGTTAATCTGATTTTCAATTACTTTTTAAAGTTTTCCTCTGCTGAACGTAGCACATAAGTGCATGTGATTCACTGCAGGGACCAAGGCAGGCCTGCATCAGAAACAGGCCAATCCTGTAAGTGATTAGAAAGCGTCCTACGGGACTATTTCGTGCAAATTGGACTTAGCACAAGATCTGCCTTCAAAGGGCAAAACTGATGGTTAAGTGGAGAAAAATTATTCCCTTATGATTAAAAAAGAAAATGGTATATTTGGTGCAGACTCGCAGCCTCGTTCTGATGTTAAAACTTTCTCCCGTCCTGTCTCTGCCTTCTGCGAGGAAGCAGGGAAAGAGAAAACTAATCACGCCCTTTGCGTTCCTTCTCCCTAGGGAAGTTCTAGACCAGCGCTACTCTCAGTGAGGTCTGCTGACAGGCTGTGGTTCCTCACACTGGTGGTGAACAAGACAAAGAACACGCCAGGGGATATAAATCCATCCCATTACAAAGCACACTTTTTGGCTCAGCTGAAATTCATAATGAGACGTTCTTGATGGAGCAATGCCTTGATTCACATCTTGGTGTAAGCTTCTTGTCTCAATGGGACTGTCACCTCAGGTAGAACTGCTCTAGTCCATGGTAGAAGGAAAATGCTGAGCTGACTCTGCAAGAAGCTGCAAAACTACTTTGGGTTTGCAAACGGCAGCAACACATTGGAGGCAGCACAAGAAAAGCGTTTATGTTAGGGAGACAGAAGTGGAACCTCGTGGAAACTCCAGAGCTAATATAGAGATGAAAATACCGGAAGCAAGTGCCAGAGACCAGCTCCAGATCCCAAGTGGGCTCACCAAGGCGGCAGCCAAGCTTGTGGACTTACATACCTATACTGTTAAACGGACAGGTTTTGGAAACGGTTCACGCCTTCGCTTTTGCTCACAGTTCCTTTTCCCTCTTGACCAGGTCTCTCGCAATATCCTGCACTTAATAAATGGAATCTAAGACTGCCTTTGAGGTCACTCTTCTCTCAATGAAGGCATTAAAGGTAAAGAAAATCTGGAGTTATTAAGCCTTTGCATGGGGATTTGGGGAAACACAAAGCCTTAAGTAGTGTTTTGGCAAAATCTTTTACCTTCCATTGGCAGGGACTCAAAAATCGATTTGAGGAAGATGTAGCAGGCAGTGCCAGTTACCGCAGGTGAGAGAAAGATAAATAACAAACACTGTTTAAAACAGACACGAACTAATTGTCTGAGGGACAGATCTGCTTTGCAGATAGGTTTTATTTGGCCTGCACGTTGCTTTCATATATATACACACACACGAACACACACACACATGTAGGTACACATATATGTGTATGTATATAATTTGAATTAATCCATGTGCATCAATCCATATCCTATTTTCCACCCAGAGGTATTGGTCTCCTGTGGCTGCTATAACAAATGGCTAGAAACTTGTTGGCGTAAAACAACGCCTTAATGCTCTTACAGTTCTGAAGGCTAGAAGTCCAAAATCAATTTCACTGGGCTAAAAGCAAGATGTCGGCAGGACGGTGCTCTGGTGGGGGGAAGGCTTGTCCCTCGAATGTTCCAGCTGCTGGTGGCTGCCTGTGTTCCTCGACTGGCCACATCACTCCAAACTCTGGTCACATCGCCTTCTCTTCTGTGTGAAATCACCCTTTCCTCACTCAGAAGGACACTGACGATTGCATTTAGGGCCCACTCAGATAATGCAGGACGATACCCCATCTCAATATCCTTAACTCAATCACATTTGCAAAGGCCCTTTTTCCATAGAAGGTAGTCTTTACAGGTTCCAGGGCTATCTTGGGGCCTTTACTCAGTACACCACACCGCATGAAACTATTGGTTGGCTACTTTTGATCTGTAAAAGTGATTTTCATATGGTGAAGTCTAATAGCTGCCAGCAAGTAAATCAGATTTCACACAAATACAGATCTCTCTCTCTCTCTCTCTCTCTCTCTCTCTCTCTCTCTGAAAATGGGAAGATCTGGATATGCTGGCCAAACCCTTAATAGGAACATGGCTGGATGTCTGCGGCATCTACCCCCCCGTTCAGGACTCACCTATGACCGCTGACTCATTGCCACACCCATTGATAGTACTTACTTGGATTCTGAACGGATCTGAGTTTATAACCTATGACTTTAAATCTAGACAGAGTCGCCACATTCACACACATACACACCTCCCATACAAAGCACCAAGGGCTCCCTCATGGAAAAAGGACATTTGAGCTGATTCTCATGGGCTAAAAGCAAGATGTCGGCAGGACAGTGCTCTGGTGGGGGGAAGACTTGTCCCTGGAATGTTCCAGCTGCTTGGTTAGGTCAGGCAGAGTTTGAAGTAGGGTGGAGATGACGGAATGGTAAGTAGGTGAGCAGAATTTGGAGGTTGGAAAGTATTGGGTGCTAAGTCACCTTAGGGCAGCTGAATGTTTCTTCCCATATTCCTGAAGGCAAGACGGCTCTTACATGTTGCTGAACGTGGACCTGGAATCAGGAAAAGCTAAGAAAATCTCCGAATCCCACCTGTGATCTTCACTCTATTAACCCTGTAACAGAATCAACTGAATAGAACAGCTGGCCAGTCCTGTAAGGCCCTGGAAGGCACAGAACATGTTTCCTTACAACAACTTGCACACACAAATGATATACAAAATTAGAATGACACTCACCGAGAATGAAAAAAAATGTAGTTTGACTTGCTTTCGTCATGGTTCCTAAAATGCTTTGTGAAGAGGTATTCGTAGCTAGTTTGGGTTTGTTTTCTGGCACTCAATCGTAATAGTGTTAAATTCTATTATTTTCCGAACTTGTAAATTATACCTTTCTCAAAATCTGTGGAGGACGAAATGTATTGCATTACAAAAAAGTAATATACTTTTAAAATGTGTATATTGTGTCAATCACTAAAAAATGAATATAGCTGAGGTCAAGTTGACATTTTTGTAGCTTTTTTACCGAATCAGAGAGAGGAGGTGGGAGCAGAGATGTGTGGTTGGTACTCCTCTGTGAGTTGGTGTTTTTGAGAAAAGTAAAATTTTGTAAATTCCTTCTTTCTTTCTCCTCTCTCCTCCCTCTCCTTCCTGCTATGCTTTTTTTTTCTTCTCGTGTCGGAAACAAATCTATTCCATGATGTTTTTGTGGGGGGAGAAAGGCTTGATGTCTTGAATGAAACTATAACTATTGAGTATGAATAGTCAAAGCTCTGATGAGACAAGATGAGCTTCTCCTCCAACTCACAATGCTGGGCGGTGGGGGGAACTCAACAGCTAGAGGTCCAGCTATAGTCAACCATTTTCTCTTGATAACAATAATGTGGGTGGTAAGAGTCAGGTTTGTAGGCTCTTCTCTGGGGGAGAATAAGTGAAGAGTAAAAATAGACCGTTCGTCAAAATCGTGACTGTGCAAACATGTGGTTTTTGTCTTCACCTTCTCTTCCATCGCATCCTTAAGTTAGTACCTTTTAATCTTTTGTTCCCTAATTCAGAAATATTTCATGAGTATCTACACATGCTTGGCACTGTATAAATTGATGGGAATATTTTAGTGAAAAGAATAAACAAAATCCCTGAATCCTGAAGATCACATTCTAGTGGGAGAGCAAATAACAATAAACCCAACAAATAAGGGAATGATCTCATACATTAGAAACTGATAAGATGTCTCTGGGACTCAAAGGAGAATAATAAGGAGCAAGGGGGCTGGGGAATGAGTTGCGATTTTAAATGGGGCAGTAAGATGGGCCTCATTTTGCTCAAAGACTTGGAGGAGGAGAGGGAGGGAGCCACGTGGATAGCTGGAGAAAGAGGAAGAGCGTATCATGCAGAGGACAGCCAGGACAAAGGTCCCGAGGTGGGACACACCCGGTGCGTTCTGGGAGCAGTTAGGAGGCCAGTGAAGGAGGAATCAGGGAAGCAGTAATCAGGTTGAACAAGAGGGTCTTGCAGGCTATGAAGGGATTTTGATTTTTACTCTGAGAGGGGATATTACAAGGAGATTTTGAGCACAGGAGTAATATGATCTGATTTGTGTTTACCAGGCTCGCTCTGGCTGTTCTCTGGGGGTTAGATTATAGTTAGTCCAGAGTGGCCGCAGAGGGATCGGAGAGGAAGCTTCTGCAAAGAACCACACGAGAGAAAACAGTGGCTACTCTGGTAGGAGAGTGGAGGCAGACATATTTTTTGAAGGTAGAGTCAAAAGAATGTCCTCACAAAGACATTATGCTAATTAGAACCTAGACCATCGAAATGCCATGGTGTCCCAACTTAAGATAACGTAAGAAAGCTTCAGGGGAAGGACTGTGACATAGAACACAGCTAAAACTCCACATCATGCCTAAAGTGTAGTAAAGTGGCCAAAACAGAAGTTTAAAAAAAAATGAGAAAATAAGGAATGGTACTGAAACTGCATGGCTCCTATGTGGTGGCCTCATCGTTCACAGTGTCTTCTCATCCTCCCTCAGATAAAGGTTATAGTGCCATCTGCATCTGTAAATTTTACTGAAAATTCCATAGGAAAACAAGAGAAAGTATTTACGTCACGTGCAAAATTCTAGGAAATTTCCTAAGACATTCTTGGTTTTTTTTTTTTCCCCATTGATTACTTCCCAGATACAATCTTCTTCATCCTCATACTCTGTCCTTCCCCTGACCTTCAAGCTGGGTCTCTTTGCTGCCCAAGGACATTGAACTCTGGCTCTCAGTTTAGAATCCCCTCGACAAAACACAAACCGACTAGTGGGCTATTCCCTCACTCTTCAGCGGCAGCAACCAGCTAAGCTATCCGTACGCAGCATGACTGCAAGTGCTAATGCTCCGCTCCAAGCACTTTATTAAAATATTAGCCCAGCAGATACAGATCCTTTCTTGGATTAAGGATGCTTCTGCCAAAAACTGTAATTTTTCTACACATTGTTACAAAAAGAAGTTTGCAGTTCATCTCATAACCATAGAACATCAGGTGCTTTGGAGGGTTTCTTCCAGAAACAGAGAAATACAGGAGCACATAATGTTGCACACAGCTAGCCGTGTCTTGGAACCAGCTCATACGGGTTCCCGACAGCCATTCGTCTACACCCTTCCAACTTCTACATTCAGCGACTTCATGTTGTATGGTAGTATGTATACCATAGGAATTACAGCACGGCGAGTCAAGGTTTTAGTTTGCCCCATAGAATTGATTTACCAGATACCCCTGCATACAGGTCTTACTAGAAAAGATGGCAGCCAAAATTATAAAAACCTCACTTTCAGTTGCCAATTTGGAACAAAGCAGATTGAGAAGTCTAAATTAAAATTTTTCGTAAAGATAGAAGAGAGATCAAATATGAAAAAGCTACTGTTTATTCTCTCTAAATACAGACTGGAAATGGAACAATGTGGGACTTATGGTGCAGTAGCCCCTTCCCGGTCCTCCCCCTCATAACTAAAAAACGGACACAGTACAACAAACAAGGATACAAAATTTCTGAAACGTGGAGAGAAGAAGGCGGGCTTCCAGGGATCCTTGGGATTTAAGGAACAATGTGATGGTGCATTCCCTGAGTTTCCTTATTATGTCCCATGTATGCCTGATAGGACACTACAGAAGTCCTCGGTCCAGCACCTCCAACAGACAGACAAAAACATGCTCCTCCCGCCCCGCAGCCAAAGGACTGGGGAAAGGATAATCCGTCAACAGAAAACCTTTCTGACAATACCCTCTACGTGCTAGCCAAACACAAATGGAAAACATGCAGCCCTCTCTGAAGTTTCCAGTTCAGTTTATCTTGCACGACCCCACCCCTCACAGAAGCAGGTGGCATCCTCTGATTTCCCCTGCCAGGTGGTGTCTGTGGGGCTGAGTATGAACCTACTCTGTCATCCCTCACCTGGCAGAGGGAATTAATGGCAATCTGGTCGGACCACTGGGTAGCGTTGGGGGAACCAAGCAGGCAGCTGATCTTCCCTCTCTGCTTGAAGGAAGCAGGCCATGCCCTAAATCCCCCATCTGGATGTCGTCCATGGGGTCCAGTGAAGAGCGGAACTTCTACCCCCACCCAGCGGCAAAGGGATATGTGGAGGAGGCGGCAGGCAGGGGCAATCACCGCGTAGATTCACCACCTTCCCTCTGATGTCAGCAGGGTCCTGTGGTGAAGCCTTACCCCAAGCTGGCAGAAGTGATCTAAACAAGGTAGGCAAAGCAGGGCTAGTCAGAACATCTATTCATCCCTTTGAATGAGAGCCTTTGTCCCACCCAGCATCAACAAGTCAGAACAATGTGGTACAAGGTAGGGGAGTCAAGACACTGTTTCCACACCCTCCCACCTCCCACCCCATGTCAGCATGGCCCAGTGGGGAGCCGCCTCCACCTAGAATCAGCAAAGCTGAGGGAGCTTGTCAAAGGCAGGACTAGCTGGCACTGGGCTCCCTGCCCCCCTCCTCTGGTGTCAGTGGGGAGCTGGGATTCAACACTCACTTTTCAGTCACAAAGCAGTGTGAGTCAGCCTTCTGCTTCTGCCCTCCCCTGATGTCACAGAGACCTGGTGGAGAGCTGATCTTACACCTCCATTTGAAGATAATGAGCTCGTGTAAGGTGGTGCCTATTCCCACCTCCCCCCCCCACAGAAGGTGTTGGGGAGTGCTGAATTCTCACTGAATGTCTTCACTGAGGCAATGCGAGCCAGTGTCCCACTTTTGCTGGGATGGTGTGAGCACTGCCTTGCAGGAACCTGAACATGTTTACCTACACCTCAACAGCAGGGGTGCCTGCTAAGTTAGATTATATAGAATCCTGAGTCTCAAAATGTAATATTCAAAACATCCAGAATACAATGAAAAAAAGTTACTAGTTAATCCAAGAACCAAGAAAAATGACAAAACCTGATGAGGAAATACAGATGTCAATAATGGGATGAATCCAATGTTGGGATTGTCTGGAAAGGATTTTAAAGAACTTACGATAAAAGCGCTTCAAAAAGCAATGACAAAGTATCTTGAATTAATGAACAAATAGGAAGTATCAGCAAAGAAATAGAAGTTAGGAAAACAAAAAAAGAACCCAAGGCAGGTGTAAAAACGAGCAATAAAATAACTGAACAAGCCCAGTGCATGAGTGTGTTCTAGAGCGGAGATGACAGAGGACAGAATTAGTGACCTTGAGGACAGATCAATAGAACTGTTCAATCTGAACATACAGAAAAGTAAGACCGATAAAAAAAGGACAAAACCTCAGGTACCTGTGGGACAATAACAAGAGTTAGTATTTGTCTCGTTGGAGTTCCCAGAAGAGAGAGAGAGACAGCAGGATTGAACAAGCATTCAAAGAAATACGGTTGGAAACACCTCAAATTTGGCGACATAATCTACAGGTTCAAGAATCTCTGAGGATCACAAACATGATAAACCCAAAGAAGTCCACATCAAGACGCATCAAAATTAAAGTGAAAACTAAAGATAAAGAAAAACACTTGAAGGACATATTACTTTTAGAGAAACACGGATTCGAATGATAACAGATTTCTCATCTGAAAAAAGAGACCAAAATCTTATGGTAAACATCATGGTTAAGTGTACTATTAGAAATGTAGCCCCTGAGGTGCCTGTGTGGCTCAGTCAGTTGAGTGTCAGACTCTTGATTTTGGCTCAGGTCATGATCTCAGGGTTGTGAGAGGGAGCCCTTCTTTGGGCTCCACGCTGAGCGTGGAGTGTGCTTGGGATTCTCTCTCAGCCCCTCCCCTGCTTGCACATGCGCCCTCCCTCTCAAAATAAATAAATAAACATTAAAAAACAAACAAACAAACAAACAAACAAACAAACAAACAAAAAACGAGTCCCTGGGATTGGGAACAAGACAAAGAGGTGACTTCACAGCTTTTATTCAACTAGCAATAAAGCAAGAAAATTAAGTAAAATGCTTAATAATTGAGACGGAAAACAATACTTATTTGAAGACATTGTGTATACAGAAATTTCAAAAGAATCTGCAAACAATTAGAATTAAGAATTGAGCTTAGCAAGATGCCTGGATACAAGGTCAGTATAAAAAATAAATTTTATTTCCACATGCTAGAAACAAACCAACAGAAAATGAAGATGAAAAAAATCCCTACACACTGTTATAATCAATACTTGAATTCAGTTAGATAAATAGATAGATATGAAATAGGTAGTTATGAAATAGATAATTATGAAACAGAAAATTAGGAATTCATGTAACAAAATTAGTGAAAGTTTCTACACTGGAAACTACAAAACACAATCCAGGGAAATTAAAGATCTAAGTAAATGGAACTACAAGCCATGGTCATGGTTTGAAAGACTCAGTATTGTCAACATGCCCGTTGCCCCCCCCCCCCCCCCGTTTATCTATAGACTGAATACAATCCTAATCAAAATCCAGGTCCCAACAGGGTGTGTGTGTGTGTGAATGTGTGTGCAAATTTTAAAAATGGATTTAAGAGTGAAGGGGGAAAGGCAAAGGGGCCAAAATAATTAAGGTGCTTTTGAAGAGGAGCAACAAAAAGCTGGGCACCTACACAACTGGACTCCAACACCCACCGAATAACTACAGTAAATGAGAGAGTGTGATGCTGACCCAAGCAAGGGTGGACACAGCGACCATTATAACGGCGGAGAGAATCCATGAACAGGTCTGCGCATGTACGGTCTCCTGACTTGTGAGAGCAGCCCTGGGATACCTTGAGGAAAGGACAGTCGTTTTAATAAATGATGTTGGGTCAAACTGAATAGCCACATGGGAAAAAAAAAGCCTTGGCTTCTATTTCACCCCCACACAAAAATCAATTCCAGATGAATTGCAGGTGAAAATATGCATGGTATCACAATAAAGATTTTAGAAAAATGTCCTCATGAATATGGGCAAGGATTTCTTAAATGTGGTACAAAAAATACTAGTAATGAAGGGCAAAAAAATTGATAGATTGCATCACATTAATATGACAAATTTCTGTGTAGTGTTAAGGGAGTGAAGAGGCAAGCTGTGGAATGGAGTTATATTATTTGCAATACATATATCCAATTCATGTCCATAATAGAATATACATATTTTATTTATTTGATGTGCGTTAATATGTTATAATGTAAATTGTATATAATATATACATAAATATATAATGTAATAATATTATGTATAAATATGTAAATTCTATTAAGCAATAAAAAAGCAAGAAAACCAAAAGAAAGAAGAACAAAAGACTTGAACAGACTCTTGCAAGAAGAAGGCATCACTGTGGTGAATAATGAAAAGATCAAGGCCATCAGTCATCAGGGAAATGCAAAAATAAAATAAAACCACAATGCATCACTTCCACACACCTAATGATTGCAATGAAAAGGCAAAAAAGATCTAGTGTTTGTGGGACAACCGTGATCTCTTGCACGCTGCGGGCGGGAGCGTAAATGAGTAAACCACAGCGGAAAACAGCGTGGCAGTATCTGCTAAATCGGGACATAAGCAGACCCTAGTTTCACTTTTAGGTATACGCGCGACAGAAGGGCAAACATATGTTCACCATGAGCACATATGAGGCGGTTCCTAGAAGTGCTTCTTGTAATAGCTCAATATTGGAAGCGATCAGATTGTCCATCAAAAGCTGGCTGACCTGAAGGGGAGTCATGGTCACAAGCAGGAGCCCTACAGCAGAAACTGGCAGAGACCCTGTAGCACGGGACCTTCAGGGGTCTGAGAGTCTGGAGGGTGGGGTCATTGGATGCCTGCAGAGATGCCCCAAACTAATAGTTTAGCACAGACCAGGTCCTGCTTCACCGCTTCCCCCATCTCCCCATGATGTCAAATGAGACCAATGACGAGAGACAAAAAGCTCTCTGTTGCCTGAGCTCAAATCTAAACAGCCCAAGAGTAACATTTAAGTGACTGAATTTCTTTTTTTTATTTTTATTTTTTAGCTTTTTAAAATGCTTATTTTTGAGAGAGAGAGTGAGCGAGCGAGCGAGTTAGCGCACGCGTGTGCGCACAAGCAGGGGAGGGGCAGAGAAAGAGAGAGAGAGAGAAAGAGAGGGAGAGAGAAAATCCCAAGCAGGCTCCACACTGGAGCCCCTCTGGGGTAGAGGGGGTAGGGGAGGGAGGAAGAGACAGAGAAAGGGGGGTGCTTGATCTTACAAACCGTGAGATCATGACTTGAGCCCAGCTGAAATCAAGAGCCCAGGGCTCAACTAACTGAGCCAGCCAGGAACTCCAAGTGACTGAATTTCTTTGGAATATTTTAGATTAACCTTCCTTTCTTTTTTTTTTTAAATTACTTTCTTGCTACTTTTTAAAAAAAGTGTGGTAAAATACACATAATATTTACCATCTTAAACATTTAAAAAATATTTTTTAGACAGAGAGAGAGAGAGCATGAAAAGGGGAGAGGGGCAGAGGAAGAGAGAACCTCAAGCAGGCTCCATGCTCGCATGGATCCCAGTGCTGGTCTTGATTCTGGGCTTGATCCCACAACCCTGGGATCATGACCTGAGCTGAAATCCAGTCAGAAGTTCAACCAACCGAGTCGCCCAGGTGCCCTGTATCATCTTAACCATTTAAAAGTGTACAGCTTATGGGGCACCTGGGTGGCTCAGTCAGTTAAGCATCCAGCTTCTGCTCAGGTCATGATCTCACCGTTCGTGAATTTGAGCTCCGCATCGGGCTCTGTGCTGACGGCTCAGAGCCTGCAGCCTGCTTCAGATTCTGTGTCTCCCTCTCTCTCTAACCCTCCTTTGCTCTCTCTCTCTCTCTCTCAAATATAAATAAAAATTAAAAAAATAAAAAATGTATAGCTCAGTAGTATTAAATCCATGCGTGTCGTGCTACCATCGCTGTAAGGACTCTTTTCATCTTATAAAATGGAAACTCTGTACTCATTAAATGCGAACGCTCAATCCCTCTTCCCTCCAGCCCCTCGTAAACGCCATTCTACTTTCTGTCTCCATGAATTTCACTACTCTAGGAATCTCATATGAATCATACAGTAGTAATCCTTTTGCATCTGGCTCATTTCACTAGGCATAATGTCATCAGGCTTCATCCATGTTGTAGCATGTGTCAGGATTTTCTTCCTTTTTAAGGCAGAATAATTTTCTTCCGTATGGATGTACCATATTTTGTTCATTCACTCATCCGTTGACGGACAGTTGGGTTTCTTCCGCCTTGTGGTTATCGTGAATAATGCTGCTTTACGTATGTGGGGTGCAACTGTGTCTTTGAGCTTTTGCTTTCAATTCTTTGGGCTATCTACCTGGAAGTGAAATTGCTGGGTCCCATGATGACTTTATGTTTAAATTTTTAAATTAATTATGATAAAGACCACCGTATTGCTTTCCACAGCAGCTGCACCATTTTACATAGAATGTTTTGGATAAGTTTTTAAATAAAAAGGAAACTCAAGACTGAAGCAAAATTCAATTGTAGGAAAATAAAGAAAATTACACTTATTTTCCACACCAGTGTTTGTCGACTACAGAAATGGATACCTGCTGTACTAGTTTGAATTAAGAATTCTGTTTTCTGCCTCCTGAAGTTTGAATTCATTAACTTGCTCTTTATTTTTTTTTTCTAGTTTGCAGATTGCCTACAAAGATGATTTGCATGAATTTTTGCCTTGGCCTTCTGTGTCTCAGTATCATGGAAACAGCCTTTTCCCTAACTTCTCATAGTTTCGAGAAGTAAGCAGCAGCTTTAACCAATGGTCTTTCCTCCAGACATCCTCCTCCTTGACATCTCTATTGGACTGGATATTGTGGACCAGCCTCTTTTAAACGTTGGCAGTCCCTGGTTTCTGTTCCTATTTTCTTTTGCACTCCTCTGACCGCTCTCTACCTCCTCCTGTTCCCAAAATGTCCACGAGGATATGCCCTTTGCCTTCCTTGCCTCTTGACACTAGCAGTGACCTCTGTGGCCTCTGATCTGGGGGAACCCTGGGAAAACAGAGCAGAGGCTGAGAGTAAGAAGCCTCTTGACATTGATACAGCTCTCTGTGGCCAAGTGCACGGAGTAGCTGAGTGGGAAAGCCAGGGTTGAGATGACTCAGAGGTTCCTGCCTGGGCAATTGAGTTGTTTCACCATTTGTGGAGGAAGGCAGAAGGAACGACAGGCTCTGGGGGAGATAATAACTTCAGTTCTAGACATGTTGAGTTTGAGCTGCCTGTAAGACATTCAGGTGGCATCTGCTGAGGTCCTATCATCTCTCACATCTACCTCTGTACGTCCCCTCCTGCCAGCGCCCTTGTCACCCTTCACCCGGCCCCCCCAAACAGCCTCTAACAGGCCTCTCTGTCTCCTGGTGTCTCCTTTCCATTCCAAACTACCCTGTGCTGCGAGATTCATCTTCCCAGAGCACGACCCATGCTATCACGTTTGCATGTCACGCAGCACACGCTGCTACATGGTCACATCACGTGCTAGCCTAGACCACGTGTCACACAATACACACTGCCGCAGCCCAGATCGCATACTCCCCGACACCGCATGTCGCACACGGTCACATCATATATTCTGATCACGTAGCCCATGCCACATAGTACACACTGTCATATCACATGCACACATCACATGATACATCACATCCCATGCTTTCATACGTCACACCACTCCACAGAGTACACACTATCACATAATCGTATCACATGTGAAAACTCACCCCTCAACAACCTTGAAGACACTGCCCATCCTCCTATATTAAGGGTAAATTTCCTACCCTGGAATTCCATACAAGTTGGGAGGGTTTTGGTTGAAAGACACAAACCTTGACTTCAAATGTCTTAAGCCACAAGGACGCTTAATATTTTTATTTATGCCCAGTTAGGTGGATAGCATTGACTCCAGCTTAGAGAAGAAGAAACTGAGACCTCAGATTCTTCACTGACTTACCCAGCACAAAACAGCTAATGCCTGTTAGAGTCAAGAATTAACCCCAACTTCACCATCTCCAAAGCTCTACTCTATACCCTCCTGATTTGAGTTTGCCTTTGCTTATCCATTGCTTCTTCTAAGACGTTAGGGACAAGGAGATGTCACTGGATGTCAGGACCAACATTTTTTCAATTTGAGCCAGTGAATTGAAAAGTCCTTTTGGGGTATCAGCTGTGTCCCAGAACAGTGGGACACATTAAACATTGCTTGGCCCGGGGGTGCCTGGGTGGCTCAGTAGGTTAAATGTCTGACTCTTGATTTCGTCTCAGTCACGATCTCATGATTTGTGAGTTTGATCCCCTGGTCAGGCTCTGCACCGACGGTGTGGAGCCTGCTTGGTGCTCTGTCTCTGTCTCTCTCTGCCTCTCTCTGTCTCTGTCTCTCTCTCTCAGAATTAAAAAAAACCAAACAATTGCTTGGCCTAGTTCTTGCCCTCAAGGAGCATCCAACCTGGTAGGACAAAGAAGGCATAAAAGCATAAGTAACCTCTAGACATCAATAAAAAGGGTCAAGTCTGAACTTGTTTGGAGCAGAAGAGAAGCTTATCGCTTCCTGCCTGGACCTTGTAAGTGGGTAGGATTTTCCTAAAGTGAGTGGGAGGAGTATTCCAGGTGAAATCAACAGTGTGAGTAAGGACACAGCAGAAGGAATTCATTAGTGGTCATAAAGCAAGAAATCCTCTGCCTGCTACCTTTTCTGCCACCTGTCCCCCTCTCTGCTCTGTTACAAGGGAAGAGGAAGGCATGGCTTGGCTGCGTTCCTCCCCATCCTAAACCCTCCCTTCTTCTTGGGACTTCCCTCTGACCTGTCTACCATCCATTTTCTCTACAGTCACAATCTCTCCCTCTCTATGGACTCCTCTGTAACTGCATCTACACATCATTAAGAAAGAAGTACTTCAGCAAACACATCTGCTTCCATCTCTCTTCTTTTCACAGTCTGCTTTCTTTTCTTTTCTTTTTTTTTTAATGTTTTTACTTATTTTTGAGAGAGAGAGAGAGAGAGGAAGACACAGAATCTGAAGCAGGTTCCGGGCTTTGAGTTGTCAGCAGGCTCCAGGCTCTGAGCTGTCAGCATAGGGCCTGATGCAGGGCTTGAACTCCTGGCCTGAGCCAAAGTCAGACACTTAACCAACTGAGCCACCCAGGCGGCCCTTCACAGTCTGCTTTCTTAGGAGAAATATATGCCCTCACTCTCCTTCTTGGCCATCATGATCTGCATTTCATTCCCCATTATGCCTCTTCATGTTTGCACCAAGATCCCCAAAGGCATCCTTGCTGCTAAAGGCAATGGCCATTTCCAGACATTTATGTCCTTGATCAAGCAGCAGTATTTGGCACTGGTGATGCTCCCCCTGGAGGGCTTTTCTCTGACCCCACCCATCCCTCATTTCCCTCCTTGTCACTTACACTGATGTCATTTGGAAGGTTCTCTTTCTCTGCCCTGACCCCATCCCCTTAAATGCTGGTGTTCCACATGGGGTCACCTAGACCTGCGAATACTGTCACTACACACTCTGACCCAGTATCGCCAGCTCCTGCCTTGACCTCTACTAACATGAGTTCCATTTTATGTCTACGGGCCAGAGCTTTCTCCTGAGCTGCAGACTCAAATGGACATATCACAGTGATGTCCCCAAGAACTTCAAAGTCAACATGTTCAAAACCAAACTCATCATCGCCTCCTCCCTACCCCTGTGTCTACCCCTCTACCTATTAGTCTTACCTCCATAAACTGCCACCCACCCAGAACCAGAAACTTGGGCCTCACCCTCAATACCTCCTACCTCACACCCCACCATGGCCTATCTATGACCACCTCTTATGGATTCTAAGTTTCAAACATACATCTCTCCAGCTTTTCTCACCATCCCTCCTGCAACACCCTGCTAAGCTCATCGTATCTCCCTTACCTGAGTAACTGGTGCAGCATACCCAACATAACTCCCCACTTCCAACCTTCCTTCCTTACAGGTTGATCTTAGCATGGCAGCCCAGACTAACTTCCTAAAATTCAATTCCTCAAAACATTTCAATAGGCTATTGCTTGTCATTCTGGATGATCCAGGTCACCTCTCCTACCTCACCTGCGACCATATTCCCCTCACCCTGGAACTTCTTTTGTTTTCTAGAATGTGCCATTCTCTCCTCTGCCTCTGGGTCTTTGTAGGTGCTTCTCCCCTTTGCCTGACACATCCCCAGCTCTGCTTCCCAAAGGCTTTCCTTGGTATAGGAGACTCCCAGCTTCTCCACGGCATCCTCTACCTCCCTTTCATGGTATGGATCTTATGATTGTTTGCCTGTCTGATTCAGGCTAGACTGTGGGCAACATGAGGAAAAGGTCTGTGACTAATTCATCGGTTGCTGAGTCCCTTGGGTCTAGCGCTAGGCTTGGCACACAGCAGACCTTCAACTTTGTGTTCAATAAATAAAACGATTGTATAAAATGACTCTGGCAGATTCACTTTCTTTCCACGTGAGCTGTCAGAAAAAGACAACCAAAGATGGTGAGTTGACAGAGTAAGAAGAAGATGCAACCAAGAGGAGACATTAGTATGAAGAAGCACCTAGGCCTGGAGTTGGAAAGTCTCCATCAGTGTCAGAGACTTGCAGAAAATTGGAGCTGAAGAAGCCATCCGGACGTCAGCGCTGCTCAACCCCCTCACTTGACAGATGAGGAAATGCGCGTGTCACTTGCCTAAACCTGCAGTGGAGCTCACCGAGAACCAAACTCTTCGGTGCTTGGTGATGGTTGCAGGCCATGAAGCCACACAGCTCCTAAGGATTTCGTGGCTCTTCCTACAGCTGCGGCTAGCACCGGCCCCAGTCCCAGACAGGGAGCTGGCCCAGACACACAGCCACATGTGCGTCGTGGTTCCTACAGCCTCCGCCACCAACCGCATCTCATTTCCCTCGGCGGACCTGCCCGGAACCAAGAGTACCTAGGAGGCCGCTCTACTCTGAAGCAGCCCTCATGCAACCCAGGTAAAATAAGTGAGCCCCCCTCTCAATTTCCTGTCATCTTTTGCCACAATGACAACATGCTCATCTATCAGACTTTGAAGTCTCCCGTCTTTTCGTGCCAGAGGCTGACACTAAAACCCTTCCTCCCCTGATCCAGTGCTGCTGCCAGATTTTTTAAAAATGTTCTTTCCTGGTATCTGTCTGTCATCAGACAATTCTTCCATAAAGTGTCCGTGTGCACTCATTTCTCTTTCAAAGCAAATAGGACATATGTAGTCAGTGCTGCTTTAAGAACAGTACTAGAACTCACATGAAAACTCGCTTACTGGAAGCCAGATGCACATAAGGAAGGTCTGCTCAGGCTGGAGCCAGGACTGGGAGATTTTGGTTGACCTTCCCAGCAGACGGAAAGTTCTGGAGGGTCCATAAGGAAAGGAAGAGAGAGCCTGAAGCTGCTTCTCAGAATGAGGAATGAAGTCAGTTCTGTCTCCCTGTTATAAGTGACAGAGAGGGGAGACCTTCCCCTGAAGGCAGATAGAGCCTGTCTGTGGGAGTGGGCTGGGTGAAGTGAGAGATGGGAGACAGAGGGGCTGGGAGGCACTTTCACGAGAAGATTGAGAACTCAGACCCTGACTTAAGATTCCACTTCTGGGGAGCCTGAATGGCTCAGTCGGTTGAGTGTCCGACTCTTGATTTTGGCTCAGGTCGTGATCTCACGGTTCGTGACTTCAAGCCCCACATTGGGCTCCACGCTGCCTACACAGAGCCTGCTTGGGATTCTCTCTCTCTCTCTCTCTCTCTCTCGTTTTCTCTTTGGCCCTCCCCCACTTGCTCTCTTTGTTTCTCTCTCTCTCAAAATAAATAAATAAACTTAAAAAAAAAAAGATTCCACTTCCTGTACCGGGAATGTAGCAGGTGGGAGGAGCAGAGGCATCAGTCATGGGGGGCGGGACAGACTGCTCATCTGCAGATGGGAGGGGAGTCACAAACCCGCTGCCTTGCTGTGGGGTGGCTGGCATGTTGCTGTCTGCTGGTGGACAGCAGAGGCCAGTGAGCAACAGTCAGCCTAAAACATTTACTTTCTGGCCCTTTACGGAAGAAGTTTGCTGACCCTGGCATAGAGAGTCTTCTGGCCATCTGGATGACTCAGAGGAGTATTGCATTGAGGGTATTTCCACTTACAGAATGGCCTTCATGGCCCTGGGTGCAGGTTCCGTAAAAGCCCAGGAGGGACCAGAACCCCCCTCTCTGAGGTTGAGGTGGGACCCTCTATGGGAATCTATGTCCCAGCCTCACCCTCATGGGAACTCAGAAGTCATTCTAGTGTTCACAATTAGCCTTGTAAGTACTCGACATTCTCAGGGTGGATTTTTTTTAAATTTTATTTTTAATGTTTATTTATTTTGAGAGGGAGAGAAAGAGCACACAAGCAGGAGAGGGGCACAGAGAGAGGGAGAATGAGAATCCCAAGTAGGATCTGCACTACTAGCATAGAGCCCGACATGGGGCTTGAACTCATGAACCGTCTGATCATGACCTGAGCTGAAACAAAGAGTTGAAACCTTAACCGATGGAGCCACCCAGGTGCCCCGTCAGGGGGTGTTTTTTAATGAACCTTATTTTCCAACTGAAAGACTAATATGTACATGTGAGTTTTCTGAAAGAAGTTATACAATGAGAAGAGTCTTCCTTCTACCCTAGACTCCCAATTCAAAATGACTGTTATTGAGAGTTTCTTGTGTATCCTTGTGTGTGTGTGTGTGTGTGTGTGTGTGTGTGTGACCTTTTACTTTATACAGGTGGAAACAAGTTGACACCATTATTCAGACTCTTGCTGTCTTGCCCCCCCCCCCTTTTTTTTCACTTAGTGATATAATGAGAAGTTCCTTCCACATCAACAAATACAAATCTGGCTCCTTTTTAATCACAGCATTGTATTCCTTTGATGGAATCTAACCCATCTGAACGAACTGATCGCTTATTAAAAAAAGAAAAAAGAGTTGTCTCTAGTGTTTGTCTATTGTAAACAATTCTAAATGTAAAGTCCTTTTACAACTCCTTTGTACAAAGAGTGAATGTAATTGGAGCGTGACTTCCTGGCTGTGGAATTGCCAAGGTAAAGGGCAAGTGAATTTGAGATTTTTATACGTTCTGACAAACAGCCCCCCCCCCCCCCCAGAAAAGTTGCACTGATGCATGTTCTCACCAACAATGAATAGGAGACCTTTCTCCCTAACATCTTCCTTAACATTAAGCCTATCATTACCAATTTGGTGGGTGAAAATGACATTCCATTGTACATCATTGAATACGATTGTATAAACTGTCATATTTTATATTTATTTTTATAGGATCTGCCAGTTCATGCTTTTGTTCATTGAGATGTTAGAGTTTCCCTTTTTAACACCTCCCACACCCCATTACACACACCCCCAGAATACGGGGACTTTATCTGTCTCATTTGCCCACTGTGTATCCCCAGAGGAAAGCCTCGAGCTGTACCTGATATGTAGTAGACGGATAATAAGTATTTGTTAAATGAATAAACAATTTAAAAAAATCGCTAATACAATTAAGTCCTTTGACTGTCACTATGTGTTGCAAATCACTTTTTTCGCTGTGTTGTATTTCCTTGGTTTTGTCATTTAATATTTTGCAATGTAAAAAGTTCATGCAACATTTCCATGATTAAGGACATCATTCTTCAATTTGTTTAAAATACATTTTGCCATAAGTTATGTGGAAGGGCTCCAACTTAAACTTTTCTGCCTTAATGTGTTTTTAAAGACACTTACATGGGCCTCTTTCTAGAATGCCTTCTGCACATTGGTCGATCCATTAAACTTCATTGTAAGCACACCATGCCTTTATCTCAAGGCTCTGGTTCACATTCCTGAGGAGTAGTCTTAACATTGCAGGCTTTTATACTTGGACACAAACAAATTCATAAGCTATTCCCACAGTAGGCTTCACTATGATGGAATGACGGGAATGGGACATTGTGATCAATCTGGAATGATGGTTGGGGTAGAGAGAGAAGGTTGGTGTAGAGAGCCAAATGTACAGGAAGAGAACATTAGAAAACCCAAGGATTACTTTGCTTATTTCACAATAGTTCTGGCACTGGCTTAGTTAGGATATCTTCTAAGGTATGTGTAATTTTATTTTGGATTTTTCTATGCAACACGGAGATATCAATTCTGAGCCTCTTTGCCCTTGAGATCTAGGGGGGATTGGGCAGTGAGAACCCTAACATTTTTGAGAATTCCTAGAAGTCTTTAGTTCTCCTGCTTTCTCAGCCTCTTCCACTCCAACTTATTCACCATTTTCTGTGGGATGCCTCGTATGAACCCCAGTGGAAACACAGATCCTTCTCCACTGTCATTACCCACAATCACAACAGAAATCCCTAAGCCAAATCTTTGTGCATCTAATGGAGTTTACTGAAGACATTTTTGGGTAAAACTTTCTGTCATGATGGCATCACCATCCTTCTCTTCACCCTAACCCTCTATCTCTGCTTCTCATCCCCCCCACCGGATTGGCTTGCAATTTTTCTCCCTCTGTTAAGACAAGTAGCACACCCCCACCTGCTGAAGTTTCGTCTAGCGGAAAAAGGAGCCTGGGTCACCTTCAACACAAAATGTAACACAGGACACCATTAGTACAGAATTTTTCCAACAAAGACAGCTTTGTCCCCAAATGGAAACCTGGCACCACAGATCATAAACTGTTCTCCACTTGTTGCACGTATGTTACGTTTTTACAGGCCCACTACTACTTTCTCCCATCATGCTCCACCTACCACCGCAGACAAGCATCTGTGGGCACACACTTCTCTCTTTGCTTCTCCTTATCCACTAAAAAGCAACTTATCAACCAATATGAAAACCAAGTGAATCAAAGTGATTGATAGGCTTTGGGGAAATGGCTGAGTTTTTTCTGGTTTCTTGCAGTGCAGTAGATTGGACAGATGAGGTCTACACCTGATCCAGAAATTAGAACTTCTCACCTAGTGGAGCAAACACTTAGTGGGCTAAGTGGTCACTTGATGATCTGAGGTCTCAGGAGAAAGTCCGGACTGGTAGACAAAAGGCAACAGATAGAAAGGGATGGTCTAATACTTCCTCTGACACTGGGGGGATCTACATAGACTCGGACACACAAAGTCCAGACAGGTGGACAGGGGCCAATGACAGCGAACCCAGCAGCTAATCACACATGAGTGGATTCACCTGGTGCCTTCCATTGTGGGTAATTGTATATCTACACTGCGAGCGGGGGGCGGGGGGCACCAATGAACTCTGACACCAGGGAGCAGAGTCCTGCTATATTCTATATTCTAATAGGCAGAACTGTTGGCTTGGAAAACAGGATGAAGGAGTCTGAAAAAGTGAATCGGGTGTGTCGTAGTCTCCTAAAACTGAAAATGGAAAAGAGAAACCCAATGGGAAGCTAAACTTCATCATGAATCTCTGGAAGAGGGGTCAGCAGACTATGGCCCATGGACCAATCCAAGCCACTGCCTATCTTTGTAAATAAAGTTATATTGAAACGCAGCCACACCCAATCACTTACTTGCATATTGTCTACGTCTGCTTCTTTACTCTGACATCAGTAGTTGAAACAGAGATCACAAGGCCTGTGAAGCCTACAATATGCACTATCTGGCTCTTCACAGAAGAAAGTTTGCCTACGCCTGCTTTTGAATATGAGCTCCCAAGAGCAGCAAGATTTTATTTTATTTTTTAACGCGTATTTATTTTTGAGAGACAGAGAGAGACAGAGCACGAGCACGAGCAGGGGAGGGGCAGAAAGGGAGGGAGACAAAGATTCTGGAGCAGGCTTCAGGCTCTGAGCTGTCAGCACAGAGCCTGGCATGGGGCTTAAACCCACGAACCACAAGATCACGACCTGAGCCGAAGTCAGACGCTTAACGAACTGAGCCACCCAGGCGCCCCCTGAGAGCAGCAAGTTTTGTTCATCTTGTCTACATCTCTGTTTCCAGCATCTACAAAAGTGCCTGGCACATATTAGGTACTCAGTCAGTATTTGCTAAATGCACAAATAGGCAAATAAACACACGAAGTCCTGAATGTCAGCAATCTCCTACTTTCCAAGCTCCTTTCTCCAGACGGCAGGACTAGTCATGGAGACTACAATCCGGTCCCTCCCAATGGTGGAGAGAGCAAGGTCTGTGGAGAACATACCAGAACCTAAAGACCATCCCGTAGGCAAAGGGAGGTTTTCAGACGTCCGTAACTGCTTTACCAGCAGAAACTTCCCCTGTGTGTCTATTTCTAGAAATTCAGCCTAATTTTAAATCTGCAGAAGTAGCTAAACACCCTGATAGTCACTAATGAATTCTAATGGTTAATTATGCTTAGTCTCTTAATGGTTTTCTCCCTCCATCAGGGCCCTCTGTGCTGGCTCTGCTCAGAGGGCACAAAATGATACCTACTGATTGCGTTTCTTACAAAAAAAAAAAAAAAAAAAAAAGTTTGAGTTCACCGCACTGTGGAGGTTTCTTTTCTTTTTCTTATTGATCTTCTTCGTTTTTGCTGATAACTAAGAGCTGATAGGAAGAAAAATAAAAGAATGGCAACCAGCTAGTCAGGTTCAACTTTCAGCTTTTAAGTGACTGTAGCTGACATTTTTTTAGACCTTGGGCTTGGGTGAAGGTTGGTGTTAAGTGACCACCCCTCTTTCTCAACCACTAAAGTTTCCAAAGAAGTGAAATAAAGTCCTCATGTTTAGAAGCAGAACGTGACGAGGGTGCGAAATCCTGCTTAACACCAAACTGCTAAACAAGAGGTACCCCACTTTCTTTTTTAAAAAAATATCTATTTATTTATTTATTTTTGAGAGAGAGACAGAGAGTGAGCAGGGGGCAGGCAGAAGGAGAGAGAGAGACACAGAATCCGAAGCAGGCTCCAGGCTCTGAGCTGTCAGCACAGAGCTGGACATAGGGCTCAAACCCATGAACCATGAGATCATGACCTGAGCCGAATTTGGATGCTTAACCAACTGAGCCAACTAGGCACCCCAAGAGGTACCCCACTTTCTTAAACCTCTTGCATAGCATGTATCAAAGGACCCTATAATCCTTTTATTGGTAACTTCCTTCAAGTTCTTCTTTGTTAAGGACCAAGGGAGATTATGCTATGGTTGACAAGTCTTCAAGCCCTGTAGGTGGGATCAGCCCTTGCCTGAGTCCGTTCAGGCTGTTACAACAAAACCACAGATGGGGTAGCTTAAACAATAGCAATTTATTTTTCACAGTTCTCGAGGCTGGGAATTTCAAGATCAAGGTGCCAGCAGATTCAGTGACTGGTGAGGACTCACTTCCTGGTTTACAGATGGCCATTTTCTTGCTGAGTCCTCATGTGGCAAAGAAAGAGATCATTTCTCTCGTGTCTCCCATAAAGGCACTGATCCCATTCATGAAAGATCTTCCCTCAGGTCTAATCACCTCCCAAAGACCCCACCTCCAGATGCAATCAGACTTCAACATATGAATTTTGAGAGGATACAAACATTCAGTCCATAGCACCATTAAAGCACTAACATTAGTAAATGAAATCTCCGCTTTCCCAGCTTTTCTGTCACTGTGATTGCTTTATATCCTCTGAGGTTTTCAGTGAGGAGGTAGGATGTTGGTTCCAATTATCACATACCCACTCTCCTTACTTCTGCACTCGATGTGCACTGTTTATAGTGAAAACTTAGTCGCCAGAACCCAATTGTAAAACTGGGGGGAAAGAAAAAAAGGAAGATCATAGGAGTGGGCAAGAGGCGTGCAACCAGAGCCTCTACATCTGTGAATCTGCACATCCATTTGACAATTAGGTTTCAGCAAGTTCAGATCTGGAGCCATGTGAACTTGGAGCGACTTCGGTCAGTGGCTTTCCCCGAGGCATGCTGGAAAGCATGAAAAGAGTTAGCAGAGAAAGTGTTCACATAATTAAAACAAGACCAGAAAACATCCTGGAGGAGTTTCTGTATCTGCCCCCTCCCTCAGTTTGCCTCCCTGTGATGATATATATTCACGACCATGACTTGTAGGTATTCAGTAACTGTCCACCTAAACCCCTTTGTACACATGTTACACATGTGTGATGAATAACCTCACCGTAGGGCTATCATTGCCCTGCTGAAAAGTAGAGTTTGAAGAGTAAAGCACCCTTTTGTGGTTAAGGTGTGTTTGAGATATGTGTTGGTATATGCCAAATGAATTTTAGCTTTTAAGACATATAAGAATGCCCCCCTCCCCACTACAAAAAAAAATACAAAAAAAAAAAACCCAAAAAACACAACCTAAAAAACTCACAAATAATACACACCATTTAGTCAGCCTCAAACCCTGGACCCTGGAGTAGCAATGGTGGCACAGAGAGATGGCCTCCCTTGACTTTGGGACTGTCCCAGAGACAAGAGGGGTTTGGAAGTTGCTGAGGGCCTTGATAGGTATAGGAAGGAGGAGGAGGTGCACAAGGACCGGATGTTTGAGGCCACAGAGGCACCCCGTTACTTCTGAAGATGCTGGAGTGCTGAACTGGGATTGGGGACATGTGGGGGGCGGGGTCAGTGAGCACCAGACACAGTCCCCCGTCTGGATGCTACAAACTTCTAGCAGAAGCTTCTGTGCTAAATAAGGAGTCTGGACAGGCAGATGTCACCCTGGGAGAAAAGAGAGAGGGGGAGGATTCTGAACTGACTGGGGATTCACCTGAAGGGGACTCGGTAGACCTAAAAGTTACTGCATCTAATCCAGAAGTGAATGTCAAGGTTATGTTTCCTTTTTTGCCATTAGCAGAAATAGGGATTTGGAGCTACTTATAGTTTTATCGCAGACAAATAGAGCGCGTTCTGTTTTTGCACTCTGAGTTATTCAGTTCCTGGCCGACAGCAGTAACATCCAGCCAGGGAATGGTTAGGAGCAAGGGCTCTGGGTGAGGACTGGGTTTGATTTTATGAGCACCTCCACCCTACCCTTTACTAACCAGAAGCGCTGGAGTAAGTCATGCACCCATTCTGTGCTTTGGTTTCTTGGTTGGGAAAATCTGGGTAAAAAAAACACCTCCCTTGTCACTGTGACAGTTCAGTGAGCTCCTCCGTGGACAGCACATGGAAGGCTGCTGCCTCACCTAACTCGGGCTGCACATTTACGTGGCGCTCTGCGTGAGCCCGCCTGTGCTGGCGGTCCTGATGCAGTGGCTGGTGGATAGCCTTGATAATGACAGCCATTATTATTCTGAAAATTACTACTGGATTCATATTTCATCACCTTTTCTGGACAGTTCTCCCTGCCAATCTCCTTCCTTCCCTCTCCCCCTGGGTGAAGGACTTAGAAGCACCTGTGGGATCCCCTACAGTCCTGCCCTTTCCTTACCTGTCTTACCACCTAAACTGAGCCCCTTGTAGGGGATCGTGGCTCTTGTTTGTTTCTCTGTCCTCAGGCCAGATGCAATTTAGGAACCTTATACAAGTGGCTGAGTGAACACAGCTCTTGCCTGAGGCGTGGGCAGATGAGGCCGGGGCTTCTGATAGTAGATCTAGTGACCTTCTTACCATGCTTTTGGGGGCTTCCAAAATGATAGAGAAATAGGTGACAGAGAGGCAGCAGCCAGCTGGGAGAAGGGCCAAGATAGGTTGTAGGTTCATTTCCTGTTGCTGCTATAACAAATTACCACAAACTTGGTGTCTTAAAACCAAGGAAATTTACTTCCTCACAGGTCTAGAAGCCACAGTCCAAAATTAGTAGCATTGGGTTGAAATCAAGGTGTGGGCAGACCATGCTCCTTCTGGAGAGAAGGAGGGAATCCATCCTTCGTCTCTTCTGGGTCTGGTGATGGAAAGGCTGGTGGTGGTAATCCTTGGCCCAAGCGCCCATCATCCCAATTTTCCGGGCCAACATCTTCAAATTTCTCCATCGTCACATGGCCTTCTCCTCCATGTGTCAAAGCCCCCTCTGCTTTTCTAAGGAAAGTTGTGATTGTATTTGGGGCCCACCAGATAATCCAGGATAATCTCCTCATCTCAAAGCCTTTAATTTAATCATACCTGCAAAGACCCTTCTCCCCCCAAAAAGATAACAGTTACTGGTTTCAGGGATTAGGACCTGGCTACCTTTGGCGTTTATTATTCAGCCTACTACAGGCAGTAATAGGCATTTTCCATAGAATCACCTGCACTTATTTTTCCTGATTTTTTGTGTGGGGGGAAAGCAGTGACAGCCCAATTTCCCAGGACATTGACTGGCCTCATGACATCCTGGGGTCCTTGGGTAGAAAGCACGTGACAGTGACCTTCTTCCCCGAGAAGCAGTGCCGCTTAACTGGAGTCTGTTCAGTAATAAGCATTTCTTGAGTGTCTTGCATGGATATGCCATTCACAGGGATGCGTGCTGCAGGTACGAAGAATGATAAGACAAAAGGAGGGTGCGTTTTGAGGAAGAGTGAAGGGGAAGCGAAAACGCAGAGGCACACCTGTAGTTACGATTCAACAAGTACTTCATTAAAATCCCGGGATTATCTTAAAGAGCAACCAAGTAGGAATTTAATTGAAACACGGAACCTGGTCCAATTGCAAATACCACCCGAATGTTCCAGCTCTCCCAGGTGGGGCTGCCGAGTCCTTTTGACAAGGCAGTTAAGGTCGCCTTCAGTGACCCTCTGCAGAAAATGTATGTAACAGATCTCATTTCTTCTAGACCCTGTCTTTTTGTTTGTTTTGGCTTTTTTTGTGTGTATGGCTAAACCACAGCTCAAAATAATATCTATAATATCTGCACAGGACTGTGGAGACCCATCAGTTTATGAATCCTCTGGAAAGCTGTCAGGATCGATGCTGAATTAGAAAAGACCGCTGACACCTTGGGGCACCTGAGTGGCTCAGTCGGTTAAGTGTCCAACTTCAGCTCAGGTCATGATCTCATGGTTCATGAGTTCAAGTCCTGCACTGGGCTCTGGGCTGACTGCTCAACAGAGCTTGGAGCCTGCTTCAGACTCCCCCTCTCTCTGCCCCTCCCCCACTCTCACTCTGTCTCTCTTTCTCTCTCTCTCTCTGAAAAATAAATACACATTAAAAAAATTTTTTGTTGTTAAATTTTTTTTTAACGTTTATTTTATTTTTGAGACAGAGAGAGACAGAGCATGAACAGGGGAGGGCCAGAGAGAGAGGGAGACACAGAATCTGAAATAGGCTCCAGGCTCCGAGCTGTCAGCCCAGAGCCCGACGCGGGGCTCGAACTCACAGACCGACCGCGAGATCATGACCTGAGCCGAAGTCGGCCGCTTAACCAACTGAGCCACCCAGGCGCCCCTAAAAAAAATTTTTTTAGAAGAAAAGACCAGTCACTGATATGAGGGTATTTATATATTTTCAACATCTCATTTGTAACTTTCCCTGTAGTTTTCCCGAAAAGTATTTTCAAAGTGAAGTTAGAATGCGTTTCAAAAGTTATGAAAACCGTGCTAGCATAAGTTTTGAGGATTTAATGGAACTCCTTAAAATGATTATTACATGGAAGTTTCAAACATGAAAGTGCACTCCCGAATGAGCCCCTGATAATATACTAGAATACCATTATATATATAGTATATATAATAGAATACTAATTCACGGTGGAGACTTTAGTACTAGATGGGTGTGTTTGGGTCATAATCATAGAATTTTAGCTTCCAAAAATAATACTATGAGACAATCTCTTCTCTTATGTAAAGATCTCTATGTGTCCCTGCTTCTCCTTACTGAATTTCATGACTCAAGCGCTGAGCCAACAGAAGCTACCCTTCACTCTGTGATGCCCCTTCTCACCTCCTCAATAGCTTTCTCGGATAGATCCTTGTGTCTAAGCGGGAGGCCACAGCGGTGCCTTTCAATGTGAAAAATCTGCCTTCTGAGTCTTCGGTTTGCTAGGAAACAACTATCCATCGTGCAAGAATAGTTTCCGATTTGGAGTTTGATCCAACTGACTGCTCTTGGTGGAGGTGAATGTCAGACCTTGGGATGCTGCCGGCGGGGAGAGGGGCAGGTGGGTTATTTGCCCTGGCCTCCCAGGCACAAAGGACAACCTGTCACGGAAGCAGAGTGATAGGACTGAAAGCAGATGTCCATCACACAGCTTCCAACTTGTATCCTGCTCGAAAAAATGATCCACGTCTCAGAAACAAGGCAAAAGAATGGCTTGGCCCTCTTCAGTGTCATCTCCTTCATCTCTGGGGCGGGGGTGGGGGGGGGTGTGCAATGTGGTTTGCACAGGTGATTAAGGTCCAGACATTTTCAGTTCTGTGAAACTGAGGTGTAATGAATTTCTTTTCTGACTTTCAAGCAAGATAGCCAAAGGTTACAATTTCATTGCGGTGGGAATACATTCACCAGTTAGTGACGAGGGAGCATAAAGCAAGTTGACACCCCATAACTCTGCCGCCCCCCCCCCCCCACTCCCCCAGGTGGGATGTGTGTGACTTTCCTCAGGCACTCCTGGCTGCCCAAGAACAAAGGAAAGGGAAGAACAAATGGTTAACAGATAGAGATCACAGTCATCCAGGACAGGAGTCTCTATCAGTTTACAAATGTCTTAGTAAATGATAAGAAAAAGGCAATCTTATCAATAGCCTAACCTCCGGAAACCCAGAGACTCAGTTTCCTGGAGCCCCAACAGCACCCTCCCCTCCATAGTGATGTGGGGAACAAAGGCAAGAAGGAAATGGCAGGTAAAATTAAATTTCCTTATAACTGCAGCCCACTGACAAATACTTGAGGCAAATAAGGACTGTAAAGTTTCTCCAGGAACCCCTTCCTGTCTCAATGTTAATGCCTTACCAGAGGAAAAACAACCTTAGCTTGACAATAGCTACACCTCAGGTATCTTAGGAGTCTTCTTTAGCATATGAAAGTCCTTCTGAAGACCTCACTCTGCCTTTACCTCCATCAGCTCCGTGGTATATAATCAGTCACTTTTCACAAACCCCAGCACAGCTCTTTCTGACCCTGGGTCCTGTCCCTGTGCTTCAATAAAACCACCTTTTTGCACCAAAGATGTCCTCTTCTTTCTTGGCTGTCAGTTCCAGACCCCTACCACTCCAAAACCCCATCAGTTAGTATTTAATTTAGTAATCTTATTTTAACATTCCTGTATCTCCCATTGACCACAAAAATCCCACGTTTTCATATTTTCCTCACGAACTGGTAATGTCATCCTTCTCTTTTCCCATTAATAAGTCAAACAAAACTCTGGCACGTGTTCACTATATATTGTGCAAAAGTGTTTTTAAGGGTTTTTTTAAATTAGATTTTTATACTTGTTACCAGACCACCCACACTACCTATACAGAACTATGACACAGTACTGCTTATAAGTCTCTGGATACCCTTCTGAATGGCTCATTCATATGGCATCATGTGTTTGTTAAGGGCATTAGATTCTTCAGTGTAAACATTTAAAACATACTACAACTTTTGTATCTCTGATTTGGCATTGTCTTACTCTCAGTACAGCAAGTGTCTCAAAAAATAAGTGTCTCTTGACTTCTGAGAAGCCTTGGTTGATCACCACCTTCTGAAATGTGCCAAGAGACGTGAGAAAGTCTCTCCTTGTTACCAAATTGTCGATAGAATTTTAAAGACCTATTGAGCATTGAGAAACATTAACACATATCCCCTCCGACCCTTTTCTTTCTTGAAATAAGAACTTAAGGATGTCCCAAGGGGACAGAAACCTTTCCCTTTGATTTTGTTTTTTATGTCTCCCTCACAGTCTGGGTACCATTAACACCTGACATCAAAGTCACAAGCTAAAAGCATGACCTTCCTCAAAGGAATTCTAGAGAAAATTACTTTTCAAAAATGGCCAGTTAGGATCATGGAATTTTGGGAACCTGGAGGTAGAGACCAGAGATTAAGGACCACCTTCGAGGGCTGCCCTTGACAATACTGAACTGTGTGCTGTTAGCAGCAGCCCCTAGATCCATGCAGTGCCTCACTATCCATATGGCAACTCTGGATGGGGTCCCGCAAGAATCGCAAACTAAGCACGTCCAAAGCTGAACTCATGATGCCCACTTTCTTATCTTCCCCATCTCAGTCAATAGTACTTATTTTTTCTCATGACTAACCTTGGAATCAATCTTAAAATGCCATTTTTGAGAGGCGGAGAGGAGAGGAGAGGAGAGGCGAGGAGAGGAGGAAGGAGAGGAAGAGAAGGAGGGCAGGGAAAGGAAAGACAAGGAAGAAAGAAAGGAGAGGCGGGAGAGGAGGAGAGTGGGAGAGGAGAGGAGGGGAGGCGAGGGGAGGGAGAGAGGGGGGCAGAGGAGACGGAGAGAGCGCGGAAGAGGACGGCAGGAAAGGAAGGGCAATAATTCAGCATAGTGAGCGGAGCGTTCTCGGGTCTCTATCGTATGCTCCTCTCCTCTCCTCTCCTCTTCTCTTCTTTCTCTTCTCTTCTCTTCTCTTCTCTTCTCTTCTCTTCTCTTCTCTTCTCTCTCTTCTGATTCAAGCCAATCCAGCCCCAGTGAGGTTACCATCTAAATCCCTTGGATTCATTCACAACTCCCCATGTCCTTTGCCAGCAGCTAATGTGAGATGCCATTATTTCTCCCCTGAATGGCTTGATAGTTTCCTAACTCACCTACCCACATCAGTCTTTACCTTTCTCTAATTTTGATAAATACAAATTCATACCTGTTCATCAGCCTACTGTTCCCTTAGAATGAAGCCAGTCTGGACATGGCTTACAAGGCCCTGAACGACTTATGTGACCACTCACCTCTCTAAGCTCATTCCAGTTCTTCTCTCCTTCATTCTCTTGTGTCTCTTATCCACCTGCAATGGCTTTCCTTCAGTTTCTTGACTCCGCCAGGCCCTATCTGCCCCAGGGCCTTTTTACATGCCATTTCCTCTGCTGAGAACACTATTTTTTCCTCCTTACCCTCTTAGAGATGACATCCTCACACCACTGGGCTGGGTCAGGATGTCCTGTTACAAGTTTTCACTTCACTTCGTATTTCTCTATCAAACCAGTTACCAGAATAGAAATTGTAGCAGTATCTTAAGTGCTTGAATATCCAATGTAATGCTGATATGTTGAAATATTTTTTTCTTTTCTTCCTTTTTGTGTGCGTTTGTTGCAAAAAAAGTGTCTTTTTACCCATCCTTGATGCAGGGGTGACTCTTTCCAGGTCACGATGAAAATGTACCTCCTTCCCTCTACTTTCTCTCCACTGCATGCAGACCAAGCAAATCTTTCCAAAGACCAAGAGCATCCTACCCTTGACACAGGTGAACCATGTTTTCTGTTGGAAATGGTTTGGGAGCAGGTCTAATAGGGACTCAACCTTTTCCTTATGGGCAAAGTTCTATTGGAAGAGACACAGGGGCTTTGAGCTAAAACATTGAGGCTGAGGCGGGGAAGTTAGGACAGCCGGGGCGGGGGCAGATTTGTGATACAAAGGAGAGGATTCTGGGCCTGAGGACTCCATGTGCCCTCCATGTGTGGGATGTGATCCTGACCATCTCTCTGTGAGTGGATCTGCTGCTAGGAGGCATCTGGCAAATGGACAGACTGGAAAGACCACTGGGAGAGCAGCAAGCCTACCTAGCAGCCTTCATAGGAGTGGCAATTCCAAGACACCTGCATTTGAGCTACTCCCCAGCCCCCATCTGAGGACAGCTCCAGGGCATCTGTAAATCTAAGGGGATCTCTGGAACCCTGATAGAGACTAATGAAGAGTTAACGTTCTAAAAAGTCTATCCGAGCATTCTGGAGCATTTTAAGCTTTTCTAGAGCTCAACCTATTGTATAATTTAGTAATGCTGCCTTTAATGGCTGCATGTCTTTCAATTCCACCCCAGTGGATTGTGACTTCCAAGAAAGCTAGACTGTCTGCATCCTGATTTCTACTGTATACCCACACAGGACACAGTAACTGCATGCAACCTTGTTGAATGTTTCCACAATGAAAATGGGGAGACTGGATCACATATGGTTTTTTTTTTTGGTGATGTTAGCCCTCAGAAGTGACCCTGATTTTAAAACAATCAGACTTAGGACTCCATACAAACATCAGTTAAAATGAGAGTTCTCTGGCTGAGTCAGGAATGGGCCTCAGCATCTCAGAAGGTCCTTTACTTTCCCTGCTCCTTCCCTGATGCATCCCCCACCTGGAATTCCTGGGACATCATCCAACACCCCCAGGACTGGATCATCTATTAACAAGCCTGCTTTGCAGTTGCATAAAGCTTTCCAGTTACAACATGCTTTCTAATATATTATTCTTACTAAATTGGTGACCTCAAAATACATCCTGTTCTAAGACTCTGGAATTAGTGTGGCAGTGAGCTAAGAAACTTGTAAGCTCTAAGAATCTTCAGGATGAGCCAATTTTCTTGATGCCTGAGGCTAGAATTCCTGGCCCCCAAAACAGCTTCCTTAGTACAAGGCCATGAGCTGATTCTGGTATTTCAATGAAGCAAGGAAAAGTTGCCCAGGGCTGTGGCCTGTCTCACACCAGGTGGTCAGAAAAGGTTGACTTAGCCAATTCCTGCTTTGGACAGGGAAGTTCGCCTGGCTTCCTTGATTAGTGATTGCATTTGACAGCCTAGCCTTATCTTAATTCCCCAGCCCTCTCTTACTTAAATCTTAGGAATGGGAGCAGGAACCCCATTCTGCCAAGTCTGGGCTCTGTCTGCACTTTTCTCCACTGCCTTAATCATACCACTGTCTGTCACATTTTCCAGACCCCAAGCAAATCTCCCTGACGCCAGCAAGACCAAAATCTTCGGCTTTCCCTGCTCCTGCATTTATTCTTCATCACTGGCCTTCAGACTCAGGGGACTGTCCCCACTGTGTGAAGACGGCATGGTTTAGATTGCATTTCCTAACATGCTGGGACCAGATCTTCAGCATCATGCCAGCCCCTTATGACAGACGTGTGAATTAGCTTCTATCCAAGGGGCCGTGATCTGTAAGAAATTAAGGGGGATAAGAGCTAATCATGTGTCGTAGGAGAATACATTTTATGTTGCAAATAGGACTCCTGGCTCTAAGAGTGGACCAACCTCTTCTGCCCCCTCTCCGCTGACTGAGAGCAGCGCCCAGAGCCTCGGTTCTAAAATACGTAGATGCTTAGAAAGGGGCCTAAAGTCCCCACACTATAAGAAAAACTGACATCCACATCATCATAAGCAAAGATGGTTATGATTTGAGACCTCAATTTAGCATCTGATGGACCTGAAAAGTATCACCTGTGCTTTCTTAATGAAAACCATTTATGTTGCCCTCTGTGCTCTGAAAATATGTCTCTCTGACAACAGATATAATGTGATTGATGTCCATGAGAACATTCTATAGGCCCTAATTGCTCTGATTGAAAACAATGACTTTCAAAGTCTTTGAGTGAGGGAAATATTGTCTCCATCAACCGCCAGAGCCTTTCCCGACATATTGCCTGCCTTTTTCCTCCCCACTCACACCTTTTCTCCAGATGAATTACCCCATTACACCGATGGGAAATTCAAGCTTATGGCTGGCAAGTTGTGAAACCAGCAACTTAACTCACATCTGCTGGTTTCCAAAGGATATGGCTTTTTGCAATCTCTTGGAAAGGATTGTCTATATAATCCTTTTTCCACCAAGCTTCCACCAAGTTTTATTTTTTTCTTCTCCATTTGTTTAAGCCTCCCCACTTACTTCCCAAACACCTTCCCCGTATCACCTCAACAGTAGGCCACCTTTTCCCCTCCGTCGTTCCTATTTCGCAATGGCAGAAATAGCCATAGAAAAAGGAAAATTGATTAGAGAGGTTTGGAATGTGCACATGATGATCTTTATTCTCTATCAACTGCACCAAATATTCAACGATACCAGGGGTTTTTCAGACAAGTACCCTCATCTAAATTTGTTCATCATAAAACAATTTCCTAATTTCCTGGGGGAACGTTACTCTTTGGGGGACTAATACTCCACGTTAGGTTTCTTTTACAATAAAATCTCATTAAATTTGGCTCAAGCCACTGGGAAAGTGTCGTAATGTTCCTGCATTGGGAGAAATGGAGAAATGACTTTTTAAAAAGCATCTATGAAGAGCTAATATGCTAAGCCAGTAATAGTGTAAACAAGGGACCTGTTTGACCTACTTTAAGGAACAAATATTTAAAGAACCATGGTATAATGCATCGTTTAGGTGTTAAACACAGTGCTTCTCAGGCAGGTATCATTCAAATTAAGATACTCAAAGTTTTGCCAGATCTTGAACCACATATACTGCTTTATTAATATTTTTCTTTATACCTCCTCTCTCCTTTTCACATACATGAATATATCTCTAAAAGAAACTTTGTATCCCCAGATAAATAGAAAACAAGACTCAGTCCATAAGTAAAAGCTACCAGTCAACATTAACTCAAAGGAGCCAGTACAAGCTACCAAGTTCTGGCTAATACTGGCTGCAGAGGTTCTCTGCCTGAGACTGGCTAGGGCTGCACAGTGTTGATCAAATAATAATCCTGCGTTGGGTCTTCCTCCTTTAGGGAATCAGAATGTTATCTATTATATTCTGATATTCATATTCTGATACTATCATTCTCTCCTTTAGGGAGTTGCAAATGGAATTTGCTATGTGATTTTGCTATGTGATTTTGTATCATTTAGCACACTCCGCCCTTCTAACCTTAAATAATCTTTCTGCCACGAGGGGTATGCTTCTATCACCCTGAGACATCCAGCGAGTCTCCCTCCCTCATTTATTCTTCACACTCTCTGTATAAGCAGGATCATCAAATCTTCACGTAAATAGTTTCTATCTAGTACATTTGTAGATTTGAGTGTCACAAAATTCCGTTCCTTTAATGACCTCCCTAATCCAGATTCTTACTACTTTGCGGTGACCTTCTGAGACTTCCCCCTTCTGGTCAGCCCATTAGTTCTGTGCTTCACTATAAACAACCTGAAGCCAAAAAGTTTTGGGGGATTCCCAGACTCAATTCTGAATTGGGCTGCTCCTCTCAGAAACAAAGCAGGTCAGCTCACCGTGCAACTGCTCCGTGCCGTCACTCAATACATAAATCTCTAACCACTGGGATCCTTGCAATAAGAACTGAAATCTCGAGTGATTTCCTCATTCTGGAAACCTCTTACTCATTAAAAAAATTTTTTTTTTACATTTATTCATTTTTGAGAGACAGAGACAGAGCACAAGCAGGGGAGGTGCAGAGAAAGAGAGAGGGAGACACAGAATCCGAAGCAGGCTCCAGGCCCTGAGCTGTCAGCACAGAGCCCGACAAGGGGCTGGAACTCATAAACGGTGAGATCATGACCTGAGCCACCCAGGCGCCCCGCCTCTTACTCATTTTAAAGGAGCCTGGGACCCCTTCTGCCAGTGAGGCTGGATTTCTTTCTCACCCACTTACTCCTGCAAATGATGTAAACTCCCGTAGTGATGTAACGGGAACTGGTTGCTGGGCAGAATTTCCAGGGTGGCATGGAGAACAAGGAATGACAAGGCAGGGAGCGAAGTGCATGGACAGGATCTCATTTTCACAAAGCAACACCCCAAATCAGTCTTCACCTATGTGTGAAATAATGGCGAACTTGTAAGTAGTTACTTAGATGTGCTTATTTCTGTATTTAACCGAATCATCCTTTGGAATCTCTAAATGTGGAGGGTAGAAAACTGAAAACTTTCCAGTCAATGGACTGTTTTGATACCCAGTCTCTCCGGTGTATAAACACCCTCACCCTAATTTAGCATGGTCTCTTTGGGAGCAACTAGACTGTGAATTGAGTCTGTCCTCCTCCCCATCTCCTTCCAAGATGGTGTCCGGTGAGGTTTTCCCTGGAGGCTCTGGCTCACAAGGGACACTGAGCACAGGTAGCCCATCCGGGTCCTTCTCCACGGGGCTCTGGCTGAGAAGTTTTGCCCCACTTGTTACTGGACACAAGCTTGTTCTCTGCTGAAGTCCCTGCTTGAAGGGAAGCTCCATGATGGCAGGGATTTGGGTCTATTTGTCTCATGGTTCCCTCTCCAAGACCCAGAGCTGCGTCAGGCACACAACTGGTGCATGAGAATCCCTTCCTGAATGAACTGATGACTATAATTGGTTCCTCCTGTCCTTCTGGCCCTGAGCCACACTGTTGCCATTGAGGCCCCAGCCATGGTGCCCTACCTGCCCAGTCCCAGGCCTGTGCTAGCCCACAGGCCTTTCGGTATGTCGCATCTCCTTGGGGGCCCACACAGAAATTTTCCTCTTCCAGAAGACCTAAACCCAGAACCATATACAGAAAGGATCTGTGAAGAATGTTATTTCCCGGCTCTCTTTCTATAAAGCAAAGAAGAGCTTCCAAGTGCTGAGTGGTAACGTTGAGTCAGTAAGTGAAAAGCCGCAAACCCTGCTTAACTGTTCAGGAAGATGTTTCTCTCTTGCCAAAGACTATTGTCTTTCTGCAGGTTCAGAGATCCTCTTTTCGTATGTCATAACAGAACACTCGTCTGGCTCTTCCAGTTCTTTCTGTAGGGAACATAATTCTTTCCCTGCTAGAAGGGATGTTAGCAAAGGGATGCTTCTAACGGAAAAGGAGATTGGTTGTGCTCAAGGCAATGCAAGAAAGAAAGACATTATTTTCCCAAATGAATTAGCCAACAGCTTGTGTATCTGTGGACGTATCATTTTCATGAATATACAGCAAGGTCTGGGAGAATAAGCACCACATTATTAACATTTTTCCTGTGTCGGGGGCCGAGTAGGGTGGGCTTAGCATACAGAACAGTAATTGTTCTGCACATCTTTGTTGTGTGAACGGCTAAAATGAACATTGTTACTTTCATTTTTAATTTTTTAAAAAATATTTATTTATTTTTGAGTGAGAGAGAGGCAGAGAGAGAGAGAGAGAGAGAAAGAGAGAGACAGAGGATCTGAAGCAGGCTCCGCACTGAGAGCAGAGAGCCTGACACAGGGCTTGAACCTCACAAACCAAGAGATGATGACCTGAGCTGAGGTCGGACCCTTAACCAACTGAGCCACCCAGGCTCCCCAAACACTGTTGCCTTCAAACTCAAGATCTTGATACGTTGGAAAAGTGTTACAAGAATGACAATGATAAAATAAGCTGCTTGAATCTTCAGAGGTTTACGTGTCTGTGTGTTTATGGGTTTGCTCTGCACAGTACTTAGAGCTCTGAGGTGCAGGAAGATCACTGGGGCACTGAAAAAACCCCAGAGAACTGACACCGATTGTCCTGGGTGGGGACCTGGGTGGTCCTCACGCACCGTGGACACTGAGAACCACATCCAGCATGGATGGCAGTCACAGTGACGTCTTGACAAGAAGTCCTCCTGTGGAGGCAAGCTTGAGGGAGAGACTCTGAGATTGAGGCTTATGACCTTATCTGTCCCACCCCGCACCCCCAAAGAGAGGCTGCAAACACCCCCTTTGCGCCAACAATAAGCAACACATTGCGAGGGCTGCCTGCTTTCAGTGAAAGTGACTGATTGTTCCTTTCACAAACCTTTCTTAGATACCTACATGATGTGTGGGGCACCCCCATAGCATGAATCCTGTGGGAATGTCCATAGCAGGGTGCAGGTGGGAGTGGCGGGGGTGGGGGGGTGAGGGCGTGTGTGCTGATGTCTTCGAAGAAGCTGGAGTAATTTGCAATACGCCCCAAAGAGCCTTCTGGGATGAGTTTCCAGGCATACAGATTTGGAGCATGGGCTAGAGAGTTGGGGTGATTACAGCACAGTTCTGTCACTTGATGTCCACGTGGAGGGTTATGCAAGGAAGAGGGAGCCCAGAACTGGGCAGCCGTTTGATCAGAATCTCAGGGCGATCTTAATATGGCAAGGTCTCAGCAAAACCAACAACACCAGCATGGTCAGTGATAAAAGGAAATAGGGACAGTGACTTTAAAACCATAAACACACAGATTTGGGAGAGGTTATGTGACAGGGGCCACCGAGAACAGCCCCTTGGAGGAAATCAGCGGCCGTGCTGTTGAGGATTCAGCGGTGTGTGCCCTCACCGTTGGCTTTGTCGTCTGTGCATCAGCAGCTTGGTACATCCCAGGGACAGGGAGCGGGGGCACGCCGACCTGCATCGGGCAGAGCTGGCCTGTGGAACTCATGTGAGATGCTACCAGGGAAACTTCTAGAAGTCACTGTTGGGAATTTGAGGTGAGAACAGAGCTAGAAAAATGGTGTTTGTTTCATCATTAGTCTGATTTAGTCTTGGGCCCCCCGTCCAAAAAAAAAAAAAAAATTGCACAAAATGCCAGTCACCCTTGATTAGCATAGTGCCACAACTTGAGGGCCTAGGAGAGCAGGCCAGGCAGGCTGAGAGTGGCTTCACTGAGGAAGTGTCAGGAAGTTTGCCCCCCTAGAGGTGGGGCACGACACAATGCAGGGTTTTGGTGGAGGTTGGCTTGTCTTTGTCACAACCCAGCATTCCCCAAGGATGCCAAAGACCCTCAGACAGGGCCTGATCTCTTGGAATTCACCAGCTAGTCTGCATGTCTGCATGCGCCTTCGGGAGGTGGGGAATCTCTGGTTAGTGTGTTGTCTGAGAATGTATCTGTGGTTTCATCGGAGTAGAATTTCCAGTTACCAACTTGCATCAACAAGAAAGGAATTTGTCACCAGCTATTCTCCAAACATGAGGTTCAAAGCCCCAAATACTCGTGAAAAAAAAATCTGAGATTTCTCCTATCTTGTTTTTTGTTTTGTTTTGTTTTGTTTTGTTTTTTCGTTTCTCTCTCTCTCTGTTTTTCCCAATGTCACTGTTTGAGTCCTTGGTGTTTTCTTACTTGTGATGGACAATTTCCCTTCAGCTCTGTGTTCTCTGTCAGTGAGGCCCAGGCCAACTTATGGGGTTTATGGCGTAGCTCCTTTCTTTGTTGAAAAACAAAAGTAAACGTAATGATGTTCAGAAGACCAAGGAATCGCTCTGCTGCCCTCCTTTTTGTGAGTTTTGCAATTTTACGTTTCAAACCCCTTTGAAAGAAAATTCAGAGCTAAAAATAAAAACCAAAGATATCAACTTACTTTTCATCTTGGCTTCTGCACATTTGGTGATCCTTACAGCTAAGAAACCAGGGCACCATTTTGCCAAAACATGTTTTTGAATTACAAACGTATTTCAATAAAACTTAAGTATATTTAACACACATAAACTATGTATTTTTGAGGTGTATTTAAAAGTGAGTAAATATTAAACAAGGTTGTAAAAACTGAAGTCTATTTTACACATGCCATTCAATAAATAAATGTTTTACTGTGACAATGATGGAATCATTAAACTATTCACAAAAACTTTACAGAATTTACCAAAATATTAATTTATCGTGATAACAGAAAAGAGGTCTGGGAATGAGACCTAAAATCGGAATTGTATGATGGGTATCTCCTTTTATTTCTTTCTTTGCTTTTTTGAGACTCTTAGTATAATTTCATTTGCTGTGCCTTGGGGCCATGAAACATCATCCAAATGGCCCTCTGGTCCCCCCATCTAAGCCTTGTATCTGGGTAGTTTCGTCTTGCTTTGCCAGTGGGGCGAGTTTTGTGCACTTGGCAATGGCCAAAAGACTTCTGCCTTCTACTCAGCTTGCTTTTCCTTCGTGAAATGGCTTTGACATGGCTGGACCACAAATCGTGCCCATGGCACAAGAGAACCTGCCCCATTCTGGCCTCCTGCTGTGGAGCCCATGGGCCTCACTCAATCTCTCTACAGATTCTACTCATTTTCTTTTAGACCACACATGCTCTTCTCCTCAAGACTCTATACAAAATGGCAAAGGGAAGCAAGACACATAGACTCACCCTGGCATGGAAAGATCGTACAATTGGCTTGGGGCCCTAGCCTGAAAAAAATAAAAAATAAATAAAACCCAAAAAACAAAATGGGAGGTATAAATATTACCTAAGGTTGAAAAACAACCTCCAGCACTCCCCCATCTATGGCTTCATCAGATACAGGTCTGGGGTCATCCTTGAAGAAAGACATGGTAACATTTTGGTGGGTTGATAGGAATGTTTGTAGATTAATAAATAGACCCAATAACTGTACCCTACCCATGAAATTTTCTTGAGCAAAATTCTAATAGAAATGAATCTTTTCTAGTGAAGTTTTCTGATGAAATTCCAATATGGACATCCATTCACTTGGGAATATTTATTAAAGGGGAAAATGGAACAGAGATAAGGAGGAAGACCATGTCCAAACAATGTAGGGATTTTTCAACAAAAGAGCATGAGAGGGATGCCTGGGTGGCTCAGTCCATTGAGTGTCCGGCTTGGGCTCAGGTCATGATCTCACGGTTTGTGGGTTTGAGCTTGACATCAGGTTCTGTGTTGACAGTGATGAGTCTGCTTGAGATCCTCTCTTTCTCCCTCTCTCTCTGCCCTTCCCTCACTCACACTTTCTCTTTCTCTCAAAATAAATGAATAAACTTGAAAAAAAAAAAGTACGAGGACAGGTAAGGGAAGACGAACTCTGTTGTTCCTTGGCCGTGGGTTGAATGTTCACTACAGTTGGGGGAATGAAGACGGGTATGGAGCTGGTAGGAGATGGTGCCCTGTTCTGAGGTGCGGTGACAGGCCATTGCCGTATGCCAGAGCCACAGCTACATACATCATGGATTAGGGAAGGAAAGGTGAGGAAATCCCTAAGATAGATGAGGGATTGGTACCCCAACTTTTTCCATCCAGGAGCCAAGTTACTTTGTGTCTCTAGGGTACACATGGGACAGAAAGATATGCATCAAAAACTTTGGGTTAAGAGGGGTGCCTGGGTGGCTCAGTTGGTTAAGTGTCCGACTTCAGCTCAGGTCATGATCTCACAGTCCATGAGTTCGAGCCCCGGATCAGGCTCTGTGCTGACAGCTCAGAGCCTGGAGCCTGCTTCGGATTCTGTGTCTCTCTCTCTCTCTGCCCCTCCCCTGCTTATGCTCTGTCTCTCTCTGTCTCAAAAAAAAAAAAACTAAAAACAAAACACTTTGGGTTAAGAAACCGGAAAGTCACCAGAACATAAAAAAGAAGAGGCATTAATACCTCTATGAATTATCATCAGTAAAAAAGCAAACTGAACTTTCCAGATCCGCTGTGAAACTTAATGGGAGGGAGAACAAAAAGCTTAGGGTAGAAATTCACTGTACAGTATGCACGAGTATTGATGTGATATATGTAGAATGGTGTCGAAAATGCCTTTATTCGGGTACCATTTTTGTCTTGTTTTGTGTACATGAAATAATACACATGGAGGTTTCATCTGTGTGTTCATAAACTTGTTGCCATAATCCTGCCAGTTCCATGGAATCCCGCAATCTGCAATCTTTTCTTTTTTTAATGTTTATTTGTTTATTTTGAGAGAGAGAGAGAGAGAGAGAGAGAGAGAGAGAGAATCCTAAGAGGGCTCCATACTCAGTGCAGAGCTCGGCACAGGGCTTGATCCCATGACCATGAGATCATGACCTGAGTCAAAAATCAGGAGTCAAACATGTAACTGACTAAGCCCCCCAGGCGTCCCTGAATCCTGTGATCTGGAACTGTGTTCTCCTACTTTGAAAATCTCAAGGACTTGAAACTTTAAAATTCCTTACAAGTCTGGATGCCTTGATGGCAAAACCCAGATTTGCCAAGGCTGGTCCGACTTTTCTGGGGACTGGGAGTAAACATGTGGGCAAGTTTGGATGACCTTGCGTATGAATGCCCCACAATCTCTCTAGGGCAGGAAAACAAAAGCCTTAGAAATACTGCTTACGCTGGCCGGCCGTGCTTCAAGAACATCCTGTCTGCCTGGACTCGATCAGAAGCCTTTTCTCCATACATTCTCTGCGGGGCTCAACTGTGGTGCATCTAATGACGGTGCTGCTCACGTGTATGTTCAGTTTCCTCCCTGCAAGAGGGAAAAAGGAACCAGACCAAACTCAATTAAAAAGAGCACTGTAAAACTTTTGGCGTGGGACCTGAAAATCTGGAATCTAATCACAGCTTTGCTGCCACCTGACTGTGCACCCTGAGGCAAATTACTTCACTTCTCTGGGCCTGAGGTTGCTTACGTTTAGAATGGAGAGGTGGGGTTAGTGCTAGAGGATTCCTCCAGCTCTCACATGTTAAGATCCTTTTTATACATACGTTTTCATTTTTAGGTGGTGGACACCTTTCTAAAACATCAAAAATCACTGATATTCCTCTGTATCAAATTTCTCTGCATTGTCTTTTCTGATTTAAACCCTCCTCTCCCTTCTCAGAGAGACTGGCTCTTCTAAATATAGTGTTTATTATTCTTTGCATTTCTTTTTATACTTTAATGATATATGTTTGTACCAGTAAGCAATATATGTTGCTGTTATGCATCTTTTAAACTAGATGTATATAACCATAATCTATTCTTTTGCAGATGGAATTATTTGTTTGAAATTCTGTATTTGAGGGTTGTATATGCTGGCAGAATTTTACTAATTTTCTTTGTTGTAGAATAGCATATTAAGAATATATTGAGGGGTACCTGGGTGGCTCAGTCGGTTAAGTGCCCGACTTCGGCTCAGGTCATGATCTCACAGTTTGTGGGCTTGACCCCGTGTCGGGCCCTGTGCTGACAGCTCAGAGCCTGGAACCTGCTTCAGATTCTGTATCTCCCTCTCTGTGCCACTCCTCTGCTCATTCTCTCTCTCTCTCTCAAAAATAAGTAAACATAAAATTTTTTTTAAAGAATATATTGAATACATGTATTGATTACTCAGCTGCTCAGCATTTAAATTGCTTTCCCTTGTTTGTATTACAAACATTAATATTTTGGTATGTGTGGTCTTGTTAAGCTATATTCTTAGAGGTGTATACCTAGGAATGGAACTCTGGTCAAGGTGCATGCATGTTCAGCTTCAGTAGTCCACTTTCCCGAATTATTCTCTAAAGTGGTCGTGTCCAGTTACATTCCCACTAGGAAGTTATCGGAGTGCATGTGTATCACATCAGGTCCTGCTGGGTTCTCCTGATAAGGCAATGTAGTCCTCCCTGCATACAGGTGAACATCTTGTCTAGTTTATAGGGCGACAGTGATAAGAAATGGAAAAGAATGAATATGATTCATTCATTCGACAAATCTTGAGTACCTACTGTGCACCAGGCATGAGGAAGTGCTGGGGCTCGAGAGACCTGCCTTCGTGGAACTAACCAGGCACATGTTTAGTGATGGTCTCCTCTGTACAGGGAATCCATCGCCTATTATTCTCATGTCATTACTGCAAAAGCCATTTGAAGTAGCTGTTGGCAACTGTGTTTTACAAATGAGTAAACTGAGCCACGGAAAGGGCACATAACTAGGATGTGCGACTGCAAATGCCCCATCTATTCTTCTATTTGGTCCTTCCCCACTGTTTGTCTGAAAGCCAGTGTGCAGGCTAGACTCACCCTGGAATCCAGCGTGAACAGGAAATATAAAGCTTTGTGCCTGCCTTTCAGATTGAGAAGGCTGGAAATCCCCGAAGAGGAAATTGTTCTTCAAAGCTCTCATATCTGGAAATATTTTGAAACTCTGGGGAAGAGTTCTTATGTCTACTCCCTTCTTCTTTTTTGTATCTTTTGAGAGGACTCATGTTTGATTATGGATGGCTGGGTTATGGTCTCTGAGAAACACTAGATACCCCTAACCCACAGAGGTATGAAACTATACAGGTGCTGAATAATATTGACTTCTAAAGAGCTGGAGACTTGCCCCACCCCCCCACCCCCACCGACATCTTGAAAGTATTTTCTCTGTGTCAACTACATTTCTAATCCTAAAAGAAAGATCTTGGTATTTGGAATATACAATGTGCCTTTTTCTTACAGCAAGGTGTACAATTAATTCCTTATGTTCTTGAATAAAATAGTGGAGCAGAAAGTATCTCCAGGATCCCCAGAGCTTTCAGGCACACAATAACCGTGTTTATCTTTCCATTTTCAAAAGTGACCACTGCACACCCCTGCCTGCAGGAGAATGAGTAGTTAGAATTTTTTCAATTGTTTTCCCAAAGAAAAAGAGTAAATGAAGTCATCAAGCCATCTGGTCAACCTTCAGCAATCATTCACTATATTCATTTATCATATCTATGGGTAAACTGTAATAACAAAGAGCTAGCCACAGAAATACGAACCCTGGGAAAAGTTTAAGTGTGAAATGTTAAAATTTATAAAAGGAGGACACGGGAAAAGGGAATATAGCCTCCTCGTACCTCTTCCTGTCCTCGTTCTTCCTGTGTTTCTCCATCTGTCCTTTAGTCTTGGCTGTTCTGACTTTTCATGGTGACAAGTATTTTCATACTTCCCCCCCTCTGGGGGAAGGAGTACAGGGGAATAAAATTTGGGGGGACCGTCTTCTCTCTAAAATCAGGCTTTTGTCTCTCAGAGGCTGAGCAACTGCCCCAAATAATAGAATTTTAGACAGACAACTGGAATTCAAACCATCAGGCTGCCACACTCCTAAATCTCCGTCCCTCTACGTCCACTTCCCATCATGGGAACCTAACTGTTTAATTAAAAACACAAATCTTTATCAGATTAAAGCAGAGCACACAAAACCTACAAACTGACTTGTGGGAACTAGGGCGAATTTTTATAAAGTGACCCAACATGTCCTCCTCTCCTCTGAAGCTACACAGTGTCCGCATCTTCAAAGGAAACCTTATTTGGAAGCTATTAGGTAAGAAATGACCTGTGATTAGCTGGTGTCACAGTAATTCTGGATGTGGACTTCTGGTCTTTTACAAAGCGATTCTCACGTCCGCAGGGGAAGGACAGAAAGATCTGAGAACCAGGTCCAGGAATTATTCTCCAGAGTAGCCCAGCTCCAAGCCAGGTCAACTCCCAACTCATACACTGGATAGTTATGGATATGGTGAATGGAACACAGCACGTTCATGGGATAAAACAGATGGGTGGCTAACAAGGATATTCTCAATTGTAATATTAAGAATGTCAAGGATGGATGATCAGAAGTGACATCCCATCACATTTGCCATCATCTATTGGTTAAAAGCAAGTCACAGGTCTTGCCTACACTCGAGGAAAAGAGATTGCATACAGAGCATGAATATGGGGCACCTTAGGGTCTATTTCCCCCACTGGGTGATATGAAAGGTTGCCAGCTTTCAGTATCCGTAACAGGAAAGGGCTGGTCTGTGGTCAGTGCAAACAGCACTGCTGTTTGGACCATAGAGTCTGGGACCCCCTATGGTAATAGGATATTAGAGGTGAAGTGCTGAGAAGAAAGGCCATGTGGATTTAACTTATTAATTAATTAATTAATTAATATTTTAGGTATCAGAATCATAATTTTATATAATACAGTAAATAATAATGCTTTATGAATGTGCTATCTTGATTGGTCATATGATTTTTCTGGCCCACTTTCCTACAAATTCATCAAAATGTGGCAAGCTCATTTTCAATGAGTTGAAAGCAATGTCAGTAGCTCTTGGCAAATGTAAGAACCACAGTAATTTTTAATTTTGAGAAGTCTCTTTCAGCTGATGCAACCGTAATTGGAGTTGAGTGTTTTACAGGTTGCAACAACATGAGGACAAATTTCTGATAAATTACTTCAAAGTAAGTTTTCAGTACATCTAGAGTATGATTCTAAATCTTTTTTTCTGAAAAGACTTAACCCTTTATATAAATCATTTTTGTTTAAGTCTGAGTTTAATTTTAAGCATAAATTTATACAGTGGCATTTTAATGCTTCCTCTGACATTTCCTGTAACTTGTGGAGTTTGTACAAGAAACCAAGAGGGACTTTGTGATTTTTATATAATTTAAAACGCCCATTATGTAGTCTGTTGCTATATATTCAATGACAAGAAAACATTAATTTAAAAATTGCCTTTGTTGTTAGTAGGAATTTGTTCATTGAAAAATTCATAGGAAACTACTGTTTCTTTTGAATGGATGCAACAATTTTTAACTACAATTTCTAGTTCTAAATTTGCTTTCCAATCTTGCAGCAAGTTTCAAAGCCAGAGATTCTAAATTCTTTGAAGAATTCTAGTAACTCCCTGATACGTTTTATTGCAATGTCTATTGTGTATGCTTTCTGAGTTCTGATCCCAATTTCAATGTGTGTGTAGTAATGGGGGGGGGAGTAGTTTCCCCACACATTCAAGCAGTTCTGGGACACCAGCTGGGTGTCCCACAATTCAACTCAGTTCTGACACTATCTCCAGGTAGATAGTGTCTTCAGATGCCACTTGCAAGTCTTGGTCATTACTCATGCTTCTGGTGACTGGCTATAGGCTGGAGGGTCCAATGACCCCCTCTTTGGTAGCCATTAATTTGCTAGAGTGGCTCACAGATGCTGAAAAACATTTTATTTACTAGGTAACCGATTATAAAAGGATACATCTCAGGAACAGCCAGACAGAAGGATGCATAAGACAAGGTGTGAGGGGAAAGGGTGCAGAATGTCCATACCCCCTCCAAGTGTGCCATTCTCCCCAAACTTCCATATTTGTGTCAAAGGTAAACTCTCTGAACCATTCTGCCCACACTGTTTTTGGGTGTTTATGGAGGCTTCATTACATAGACCTGATTGATCAAGTCACTGGCCATTGGTGTTGATTCAACCTACCTAGAGGTCAGGTAGGTAGTAGGGAAATTTCAACCCTTGGATCACAGGGTTGGTTCTTGTGGCAACCAGCCCTCACCCTTAGGTACTTTCCAAAGTTGGTTGATGTTTCTTGCTGTCATTGATGTTTATTCATGTTTATTGCTCTCCTCACTTAGGAAATTCCAAGGGACTTTGGAGCTCTGTGCCTGAAATAAGGATGAAGACCAAATATATATATATATATATATACACACACACACACATATATATACACACACACACATATATGTATATATATTTATACATATTTTTATACATACATATGTATGTATACAATATATACATACATATATCTATATCTATATCTATACACACACATATTTCATATTATAAATCACAATATTACAGCTTCATTTTGCAATAACTTACTGAAACATCTACTGGCTGCACAGGTAGTTCCCACCCTGGTGCTCAGGATGGAGAGTTCGTGTTGGTGAGGCAGCCACAGGGACAGGCTCCAGGGACAGACGGGAGAGCTGGCCTTTCCCCACAGGTCCCGGCAATGAACTCAGGAGGTGTCTCTTCTTTCTTTCAGGGCTGTGGCAGCAACTGCTGTTGCTGCTGCTCTGTCATCCCAGCCAGGCTACCCTTTGGGGTCTTCAGGGCCCTGACCTGCCCCCCCGTATGCTGTGTGCACCAGGTAGCCAGGCCAGCTGCTCACGCTCACGCTCATGTGCATCCTGAGCACTGCCTGCTGTGCCTGTGGACCTGACCCCATATGCGTGGACACTGTTACCTCGTTATCTCTCCTGGACACGTGCATGCTCTTTTGTCCCACTGGTAAGTTCAAAGACAAAATCGTTAAGAATTTCAAGATCGTATCAACACAGCATTAAACCAAATGTGTAGCTCCTTATGGCGGGGGGGGGGGGGGGGGGGGGCTGAGAGACTACACTGGTTATACTTCCATGAAGCGAGTCCTGCTGGCAGAACTTGCTGGAAAAGTGAGTGTCATGGAGGTCCTGCCTGCTGCCTGACGCTCCTCTGTCATAGGAGCAAATAGGGAAGAGCACACAGAACCAGGAAGAGAAGCCCTTTCCTCTTTTCATGTTCCTCCAGTGATAACAAAGATTAATTACGCCAGTTGACAAAGAGAAAATGTATATAGGGTTCACCTTCACTATCAATGGAGGATAAACAATGGATTTAGAAAAATAAAGCATTGGCCTAAGTCACTCTGGAAATGGGTGGGGTCTGTAAGACTAAAGACAAAAGGAACTGTACGTAAGCACTGTACTCGAGTTGATAGGCTTTTTTCCATGAAGGTATGGGTTAACAATTCTGAAACCACTATACATGTAAACTTGGATTGATTTGCTTGAATTAAGTAGATGGGTAATCTACTTTGGAGTAAGAGATTGCAGCTAAGCAAGGGGAGGAGACTGGAATGTTCTATGCGGTAACAGATCACAATTGGAGACATCGGTATAAACCCGTTTGTGGCCCAATATAGACATACATGGTTACATAAAGAAATACTTCTAGATATGCATATAGACACTGGTTAATATACACACATATATCCCCTTTATCCATCAGCTGAGAGGGAAATCCTGGAAGCAATGATACCCTAAGGCATCAAGGGCACCTAGAAAACAGATCTTGGTTTCTGATACTATTCACTAATAAAAGGAATGAGGGTCCCTTGGAGAGGTGGCTAATTCCAAAACTGTGGCAGAAAATATATGAGATGAGGTCAGTGTATCTATAGTGCCTGAAAGAAAGAAAGTGCTCAAAAACAAAAACATACCACAGTAATGGGGTTATGTCAACGGAAGGCAGATGGCAACTAAAAGACTCCCGAATGGCCAGAGCTGGAATGATATCAGCCACAAAATAAATAAGGTAGTTTTGGATTGTTATTGAATACCTATGAGTCCGTACTGAAATAGATAAACGATTGAACAAATGAGTAAGTGGGGTAGAATAGACAAATCCCCCACACCAAAGAACTGTAAAGGATTTATGTAGCTGTTCTTCCACCCCCACGGTGATAGAACATAGAAAATGAAGGGGAAGAAAAAGGTAACATCATCTCAAGCCACGTGATCAGGGTTAGCAACAACCAGTGACATCAGTGATGTCACGCTGATAGCACGCACTCTTTAAATGGTGTGATAAGGATGGTCCATGGCTCTGTGGTCTTCCTTCCAAAAGCATGTTCCTACACAATAAAAACCTCAAGACACGTCCCAGCTGGGGAATATTCTATATAATGAATGACCTCAAAACTGTCAAAAATCAGAAAAACCAGGGAAGTCTAAGAAATTGTCACAGCCAAGAGGATCCCAAGGAGACAGCACTATTAAATAGAATGCGGGGTCTTGGATGGGATCCTGGGATAGACGAGCGCACTCAGAGAAAACGGAGACAATCTGATGTTCGTGATCAATCAACATTGGTTCATTAATTGTGACAAATGTACTCTACAAACACAGAATGTTAATAATAGGGGAAATTGGGCGTCTTCACAGTCTTTCTGTAAATCTGAAACTGCTCTAAAAATCAGCGATTTAAAAAAAGAATGGATTTCAAGCAGAGAGGCTGAAACTAAGTGGCACAACATTTTAATGTCCCTCAGAGTATTCACCCCTGAAAGAGGCACAAACCAAATAGACAAAATGCTTGGGTCCACTCACCTCAGCCTCTGTCATCAGCCATTCCAGTAAAGGCACAAAGGGCACATGAGTGAGGGTCATGGTGTTAAGGACGAAGGTTATCCACGGGCCATCAGCATGTACTTGAATTCACCAAAGCTGATTGAGCTATCACCACTGCTAAATGTCTAATCTGCCCATTATGGGGGTCAATGAGTCCTTGACATGGCACCACGTCTCAAGGAGGCCAAGTGGTCATTTGCTGTCAAGTTGTCAAATGGACTACATCAGACCTTTTTCACGTTCCCAGTCCTGCTTCCTTTCCGTCTCTTCCACAACTGCTCGCCCCAGTGGCGCTCCTTACATGCTGACCTCCATCCCAGTGTTTGCTTCCCAGGGAACACAACCTGGGACAATGTCTGTTTAGTGTCAGGATCTGTGCCAGGTGACTTAACGTTTGTCACCTCTGTTATTCTTCTCAACACACTGACATGTTCTCAGTGGTGTCTACCTTTAAGAGTCGGGGCGGGGAGCCTCAGAGGTTCATTAACTTTTCCAGGATTCTGTCACTTTTAGGTCCAACCGGCTCCAAAGGCTGTGTCTAGAAATTCTACCGTGCTAGCTACAGCCACTGTAGTGACTGTAGTGACTGAACAAGACGCTAAGAATCATTTCCTACCATAGACCAGACATTGTGCTGGGAACTTGTACCTACGCATCATTCAATTTTCACAGCAACCCACATAAAGCACAGAGTGTTAGCCCCACTTTTACACATCTGTAAAAGTGAGGCTAAGACTTTCTCAAGGTAAGAAACAACATTGGTTCTGGAACTCAGGCCTGTCTGGTTCCAAAGGCAGTGCATTTTTCTTCTCTGTCAGGTTGCTTACTCTAAGATGGGGAGTCATCCACGGAAAGCACAAGATATTGGAGCCCTTCAGACATGCATTTACCTACAAACAGCTCAAATGATGCAAATTCATTGAAATACCCATAAAGATGGGTATCTTTTTTCTCACAGCCTTAGAAAGTTTTTCAAAGGGTCTGTCCCCAGCCTCCTAAATCCTGTGGTTACCTATAATAAGGGTGCTTATGTAAGTTTCCATCTGAAGCACAACACTTGAGAGAGTCATGGGACATCAGCAACAAACCAGGGTAGCCATGGGAAAACAGAGAGGAATGCTCACCCCACCATTGAAAAAGCATATTATGCTTCTTAGGTGATGCTCTTAGTTCATACTTAGCTGGTGCCTCCAACCAACCACATTATAGGTTCAGTTTGAGACAGAGTGCTTCGGAATGATTCTCTGAAAGGCTCTAGCTTTAGTGCATTAAGTTTTCCCTAGCAAATTCAACTGTTATCCTGGCCTCTTAATCACACGGCCACTCAGTTCCGTTCTGATATAAACACTGTGCATTTCCGATTTGTGGAATTGTTTTCCTTTAATTAAATGAAGGGGGGAGGTGTAGTTATTTTCAACTCTCTGTAATTACTACCCTTAGAAACGAATAATGTATTGTAAGGAGTACTTATTCTATTTATTGTACCGTCTATTGATATGTGTTGGACTTGTTCTATTTTGGAGGCACTGCCATGGTAACTGGGCTCCTGACAAAGGCCTGTGTCAGAACAGAACTTGAACATGCAGAACTTCACATAAGTGATGAAATAACCTCAGCAGGCTCAGAACTAACAATTTGGAGGATTGTGCTTTGCTCCTGGCTATATTTGTCCATAAAGTTGGGAAGTCCTGAAAGACAGCCCAGATTTACTGGACAGCGAACTGGTCCTGAGCAAAATGGTGGAAGAAAGTCTATTTTCACAGTCTCTTAGCTTCCCTGTCAGTATCTGTTTTGACCTCTGGGTCGAGCCCCCAGTGTTAGGAAAGTACCAGCTGGTGTTGAGCCTTCAGAGAGTCAGGGTGGTTTCAGAGGATTGGCCTTGAGTCTACAGGTCTGAGATGCACTAACTAGTTGAGGGGCTTCCCCATACTGGAATTCTGTTTCCCACCTATGCACTTGGATGCTCTTGAAGGCCTGAGAGTTCCACCCTCATGTTCCTCTTGACGCTGATGTGAAGGGGAGACAGGGAAGAGTCCTGATCGATTCACCCTTCTCTGTAGACATAGCAGATTGCAATGTTCCTGTAGGTAGTGGGCGCCTAAACTACGCTCACTTTTTATAGTCCAGCTCTACACCAGAGGACACCAGAAGGAAGCCACTAGAACAAAATTCCTCTCCATGAAAGATTTTCCTTTGGATTTCACCTAGACACAAAAGTCTCATCATGTGTACCCCATTTCTCACATCTAGGGAATAACTGATAAACCCAAACAGTGACCAGGTCTGCTCTGCCTTCTTCATCTCTCCCTGAACCCTCCACCACCTTCTCAGAATCTCTCGGCCTATCTGCCCAGCCTTGGTTTAGCACCTAGGCAGGGCCCAAGAGTGGAAAGGATCTCGTGTGCCCATGAGTAGCTGTGGACCCCTCCATGGGACTTGTCCCAGGATTCAGAGCCAGTGTGAGACTTCCTTTTCTACTAAAATTTTAGCCGTTGCTCATGGCTCCATGAGCCAAATTGTTCAGGTTTGAATTCCATCTAGAAGCAAGATAGTTGCAACCTCTCAGGAGTTGGTTCAGAAGGACTAAAAATGGACAGCCTGACAAGGCTCTCTATGGTAAGCCATGGGCCCCAGAGGGGAGGCCGATGGAAATGGTATCATTTGTGCAAATTTCCTGACTCCAGGAGGAACAAACTGGGGCACAGGCAGGCAGAGAAGGGAAGGCATTTCCCTATTTATTAGAGAAACAACCTCTTGCTTGGCTGAAATAAAATTTGTAAGATTATCTAGAAACCACAGCTTCTCATCTTATCCATCATTTCCTCAGCCAATATCTGAGAGGTCATTGCAAACTTAGCATGGAAGGGCAGGCTTTAGTGCCACCTCCTGTTCTTTCAATCAATGCTCCAGCAACAAAGCACTCTGTGTCTCACCTCCTGATCCTTGGTGCCCGCCCCCCCTCCTGGCCCCCAAAAGCATTCCAATCCTTGGCGTTCCCATTGGCCCTCATCCCCAAGCCTTAGCCAGAAGGCTTGACCTTTTCTGAGGTTTGCAAAGTTGAGGGGCCCCTGGGTCAGAAATAACAGATGCAGGGTCTGAATTTAGAGCAGACCCAGCTTTCCTCAACTCTCTCACCCTTTCAGTTTTCTTTGATTGATAATGGAAATCTCTCTTCTCTCTCTGATCCTACCTCTATGTCTCTTTCCCCAGATATCCCTCTCCCGTAAACAACAGAAACAATTGCCTTTCCACTCAACAGCCTTCTCTCTTGGGATCCTGAGTATTTCCAGTCAGGGGAGTCAGCTATCATGCTAGCTCATGCTTTCCTTCCTCATTTAATCAATTCTTACTCCAGTTTGTCAAATATTTACCTTGTCAAGGACACATTTGTGGTAGGGGAGGGTGGAGAAGACCTGGAGATCATGGAGGCACTGGGACAACAGATGGGGAAATCTGCTTTGGTTGGTCGTTTTAGGTGAAAAAGCAAACTAAGATGTCCAGTGACTGTAATCTTGATTTTTCTAGAGGGCAGAGTTCACAATTCAGAAAGAAAAAAAAAAAGACAAAGAAAAAAAAAAAGAACGGAGTGCTTGAATGTCCACATCTGGGGCGAATATGTGTAAAGGCGAGCGATAGCGTGAGGAAGTAGGAGACTGGCCAAAATCCTACTAAGCCACAGGAGGAAGACCAAGGTGGGGCTCTGTATTTTTAGGGGTGACGGAACACTTCCGGCCTGCGAAGGCTTGAGATGTTAATTATAGGACCTGAGGATGTCAGCAGAGATCTTTTAAAAGAATAACTTAAGTGCCTAAAATCCCCCCAAGAATACAGAGCCCGTTTTAGAAATGGCCATCAAAGACAACAAAAGCGAAATGCGCAAATGCCTTCTACGCAGGGTGGTGCTGGGCAACCAGCTCACTTTCCAGCCTCCCCCCTCCCCCACGCCGTTGCTAGGAGACGGAAGGGCTATACTTCCATCATCTCCATACTTGCTGGGAGATTGAGTAATTGGTCTCTGGATGTGCGTGTGCTGCTTCCCAAAATATCTCTTTAAAAAGATGTGAGAGGGATGCACAGCCAGTAGGTAGGATGATGTAGGGCGGACTCTGTCCCAAGAGGGCAGTGGGTTCCAAGAGCTAGGGCTGAAACTGGTGGGGAGAGGAAGCCCCCCATGGGGGATAGAAATGGGGAGCTGTTTACAGCTTTCCCGGATTCTTCTCATCCTCAGCCATTTTATTTGGGACTGATCTCCTGGGTGGAATCTGGACATTGATGGGGACAACTAAAATTTAGGGAGTAGTGTTTGTTTTTTTGTTCTTTTTATTGAGATTTAGTAAGGCTGGAGGAAATATTTTAAATGTATTTTGTAGGTACTTAAACTGTAAATACAGACCCTTTATTGTGCAACCATAGGTGTCGAACCCTGTTTTGGGGGGAAGGGAGTGAAGAAAGAAAGAGTCCTGCTGTGGACACACACCCATGCACACATGCACCCATGCACACAGGTCGCAGTGATGAAGATGGTGATGCAAATGCTTCAGCTGCAGCGAAAGAAATAGGATATTAAGGCCCATAGCTGTAGGGTGTTCGGAAGTTAGGAAACCTGAGGATGAGACTCAGCACTGCCCCTAATGGCTACGTGACTCTTCGTGACCCTTCTGTGCCTTAGTGTCCTCATCTGTAACCTGACAGAGATAAGCTGGTATATCCCCAAAATATGCTCCAAATCTCCAACTTTACTGAGTCGACATCTCGTCCCCCCTTCTCCCCACAGCCACGGGATGATGTCCTATCATTTCTCTGTGGAGGTCTTCAATTCTCCCCTCTAATGAATGGGGAAAATCTGACGCATTTTGCGTTTTGTCAAACGTCTATTCAACCGCCTATTGCTGGAAGTCTTGAATGGTAGATATATAGGTGAAGTAGCTGACTTTTAAATTTATTATTTTTCCTTTTGGTTATGCTTTCGTACAATACTTCGTATGTTCAACAATTGAATTTTTACTGGCATCACTTTTTATTTTTTGAACCAAGGGAGGAGGGTAGAAGGAGGCCAGGGGGTTTAGGATATACTGTTGCCATATCCTGATCTAAGACTCTGGGAAACCTTCCTTAAAGTCACTGCCCAGATGATTGGGTGTTCTAAAATCCTATCAAGAATTAGGAAACTCGCCCCCTAGTTCTGACTCTGTCCCAACTCTCGAGACCATGACCAGACCCTTATCTGCAAAACGGGGGGCGGGGGAGGGAAAGCCTGTGCTCCAGCCTCACAGGAATGTTAGGAAGCAAAATGCCATAATATATGTAAATGTACTTTGGAATGTAGAAAGAGTGTACAGAATGTTCTGCATTCTTTTCACTGCGTGCCTAAGAAATGTATTCATTTATTCAGCAAGCATTTTCTGAGATGCTGCTGCCACCAGGCCCTCGTTAGGTATTCATTCACATGGCACGTACACATGGTCAAAGTCATCCATCGTCCACCCTGTCCCACGGTTCCAGGGAGAGTGACTCCCAATTACTACAGATAACTGAATTCTCAACAGCCCGTGCCCCCTGAATACTAGACATTCTCTTAGGCTGAACCTTTGCGCAGTGTGAAAAATGCTCTCAAATCACTCCCACGAGTGTCTGTCTTATTTTGTTCTCGAACACTCCCAGTGACACAAACCTCAGACACTTCACTTCCTGTGTTAATGAATGCCAGTGTCTAATCATGGTGCAAGCAGATGTTCCTTAGGAAAAACAAATAAAATTAAGGCTATCTTTAGGTTAGCAAACACCCCCACCCTTGGTTGAGCAGGCAAATAAGCAATGCCTTTCACCCTTTTTTCTCTCTCATTAGAGATGGCGAATCTCACTGTCCCGTGGAATATCCAGAATCCCTTACTCTCCTTGTTCTTTTTTTTTTAAAGAGAGACAGCACGAGCAGGGGAGAGGGGCAGAAGGAGGGAGACAGAGAGAATCTTCAGCAGCCTCCATGCTCAGTGCAGAGCTTGACACAGGGCTTGATTCCACGACCGTGAGATCACGACCTGAGCTGAGATCGAGAGCTGGATGCTCAACCGACTGAGCCGCCCAGGAGCCCTTCACTCTCCTTGTTCTTAACAGCATCCAGGGAAATTTCAGATGGCCCTCGGATATAAGAGCTGTGGATCTCTATGAGTTGTCTTGACACCACTGATAAATTATTTGATCAGAGGAGAAGAAGAGACACATCTCACTTTTAATCTCTCTGATCCCTTAAAAAGTTACTTTCTGCTTGTGTCAAGAAGAGTTGAAGCCTGAAGAACAGGTAGGGGAAAGTGAGCTGATACGAAGAAAGAGTAACCAGGGAACTGTGGACTGGGCATAAGTCTTACCAGGCAGAGCTGGGTTCGTTGCCCTTTCTCCTGGGTATTTGGCAAGCATTCTAGAGTTTTCTGTAGGGGGATGGATGTGGGAGGAAGAGCACAAGGGAGTCATAAAGGGATGCCAAGTAATAATGAATAAGAGTTATTCTGTGCACTCCCAGGAGATCTGAGCCCATGGGAGGCAGATGTTGGTTCAGCACCAGGAAGTGCTTGCTAAGGAAGCTTTGTAAAATGCAAATGGACTTTGGTGGGGGGACTGGCAAAGGGGGGGCAGGAGGATGTGTTCAAATAAATTCCCTCTCAGTAGGGCTGGACCCCCTGGCAAAGATGTCCAAAGGATTGCCTTCTGCAACCCCTCCAACCCTTTGAATCCATGATGCTATAAGAGATCTGGGACAACCATTCTGATCCATATTTATCCCTCTGTCCTAAAGCCGGAAAGGCCATGATTTGTCTCCAAAAAGTTCTCTCTCCAAACTAAAAAAAGTATTACATAACTTTGCAAATGCTTTTTGAAAGTCTACTATAGAAAAGTCCTGTGGTCAGGCTGAATTGAACAAAAATGCTCATCATCCTAAAGCTGCCACAGAATTATTCTAGTTCATTCTAGTTGTAGGAAATGGCCAATGACAACAACAACAAAGATAAATAGCAATTACAATATTTTCATAAATGGCTAGATAGTGCATATAGTAGAACTATTAGAATATTATGATTTGGGAGAGGAATCATGGAGACAAAATCAGTAGCTGATATGTGTGTTCCCAATTCAGTTGCCCATTATTCTCTGGGATTGAACACAGCAGTCTGGTAGGACTGAATTTAGACTCTTGAAGGTGATCTTGACCTTGGGGTTGTGAAAGCTTTAAGCTGTATGATTAAGGAAGTGTTGGTCCCTCCCCTGCAGTGATCTGGGGCCAGTGTATGATACCAATATGGCAAAACTTCAGCTCCATCATACCCTGCCAGCTCAGCTCTCTTGGTCACCGGCTGGGTCCAAGCCTTGTGGTTACTCTGCAATTACAGCAAGCTGGTAGTAGGATGATCCTCATCAGAATCTATGGTTGGAGAGCCATCAGCTGTTCTTCTGGCATAATGGGGAGCTGGAGTCCCAGTCTTTTTGCTTATCAGGACTGGTTGATTGATTGCCTTAAGCACTGGGCCATAATTTGTTTCCATGGAGCTTTGCAGGAAACTTGTTTTCTGAAAGAACATATAACTCACTATTCAACTTCTTGGATACTGATGATCTGCTTCAAATCTATCTAGTGCTCCATCCAGCATCCTTGAACTAAAGTTCTAGACACTTCTCTGTCTGGCCCATTCTCTGCTGAGTTAAAGCCTAGGTCTGTCACCAGGTGTTTTTTGTTTGGATGGTTAAAATTTGGGGGCTGAACATTGTCATCCCCTACAATGTTTCTCAACCCAGCTGCACATTAGAAGCACCTAGAGAATTTGGGGGAAAATGCCTACTTCTTGACCCCAAATCGGACTAATAGAAACTAATTTTTTCAGGGTGAGGCTTTGGTTTCTACATTTTTCAAAGTTATCCAAGTGATTCTGGCCCACAACAAAAGCTGAGTGTTCTAATATTCATCTTGCCAGAACAATAAAACTATGTGAGGAGAACTCTCATCTCAAATTAAGAAAGACAACTTTGAGATTTCCAAGGAAGATGGAAGACGCAACAGGTGCACAAAGCCTCCCATCTTGTTCTGCACATGTGCATATGCTTGATAAACTATAACAGCATGGGAAAAAAAGAAAAAAAATCACCCCAAGTCAAACTGAACTGAAAACTAAATTAAAGTCTTGGAGGTAAAGCCTTCTGATCTGTCTTGAGAGTAGGTAGTCACAGTACCTGGTGGATAGGGCATCGGGGAAGCATTGGGGGATGGCTCTGGTGTGTCTGATGCACCTGTCCTAGATGCAGAGCCCTCTGCTCTGGCACCAACACCACTGGGTTGTAACAAGCAGTAAATTTGGATATTTCCTGGATATCAACGAGTCTTGAGATGCCTGGGTTACCCTAGGAAAGGGGCATACCCTTCTTTGTTGAGTAATTGTTGAGATTGATTTTTCCTTTGTGGGATGTGAACTTGAGTCAAATATAACTTGATTTAAAGGAAAAGATGAAAGTAGCATTTCCTACACTTTGGTTGGAATCTACAGATCCCCGTATCTATCATAAGATAAAAGGTTGTGATTCTTCATAAGGATGTGTTTACACTGACTATGTGGCAATTAACTTTAAAGTCTGTGTATAGATGTCATGTGTGTGTACAGGTTAAGTCCAGCCTCTATAATAGAAGTGATTAGATATTGTGACATATCTAATATGTCTATCTAGTATATGACATATAGATATCCTATGGGTGACATATGGATGCAGTGCCTATGTGAGAAATGACTTGAGTAGTTAATTGGGATTTAAAATATTGTTATATAAGCAAGAGGGTTTGTTAATTGGCACACGGGACATTAGAGGGTTTTGTATATATAAGAAATGACTGGTTCTGAAGATTGAGAATTTATTACAGGCATTGTACAAGTGCCATCCTTCCTGCATGAAAGAGGCAAAAGAATCTGGCAAGGCCAGCTTTCTCATGCCAGGAAGGCAGCTTACAGTGGCCAGAGTTCCCTGGGTCTTGTGTTGTCCTTCCCTGTCACCTGATCTAGACATGGGCCAGGCTGGTCCTGGCATTAGTATATCATTGCATCTGCCTTTGAGTATGATTTCCATGCAAGGACAGGGAGGGTAAGTTTCCTGGCCTACATAGCAGGCTTGTAGTCTTGATAATATATCATTGCTTGTTTAGATGAGTTGGGTTTGAACCCTACATTCATTGTAAAACACCACCTGTTGATGGCAGGGTGGGCAGGGTCATTAGCTCTTATACAGCCCTCATCATGGGAGACCACCACAGAACCTGATGTTAGGGAAGTGGCTAAATATGCAGGGAACTAATTGCCAAAGAGGTTCTGACATCACCCCAAGCCTCAGAACCCCATTGTGTGGTGGCTCCCTCCACCTGCAGGCTCACCCTTCTCCAGACTGATGAGTGGTTGAGAGTGAGGATTAGGATCACTAGGAAAGCACTCCAGAGACCTTGCTGGGGGTTCTCACTTTGGGCTCTGGCTTAGTGACAAAATGCTCACCTTGTGCCTAGTGACCAAAGACTTCACCCTCCAGGTTTAACTTCTTAGAAACTCTCTAGTCTCCTTGAACCTTGAATCTTGGCATTAGCTCCCACTGATAACCTCATTCCTGCAAGGCTGCCTTCTTGGCGTCAGAAGGAAATGCTGAGTTGCTTTCTATTAGACCCTAAACACCAAGTCAAGTGGCCAGCCCAAGTCCCACCTGTAGGGCTTCCCCATGCCTCCAGGTGCCTGCATTTCTGACAGTTGCCTGCAGCAGGAGCCCCTGAGCATGAAATGACTATCTCCATGGCAAATAGTAAGCACTATATTTACCAATTTATTTTGGTCAAACTTCCTGGCAAGTTGCTTAATTTTTAGTGCCTCAGTTTCTCATCTGTAAACTGGGGATAATAACAGTACCTGCCTCCCAGGGTTGATTTAAGTGTTGGATAAAACACTGTAGTTGAATGGTGGTATCCAAAAAGATATGCCCACTGTGTAATCCCCGGAACCTTGGCCATGACCTTGTAAAGGAGAAGATGTAAGGCTCTTGAGAGAAGGAACTTATCCTGATTATGCAGATGGGCCTTAAATGCATCTTTAAGAGTGAACTGCAGGATTGTGTTTGAAGAAGCAGCAGACAAGGGCACTGGAAACCTTGACCTTGGGTTTGGAATTTAAACTGATACCATTGTAATGGTCTCAACAGTAGGACTATCAGAATATGTTCTGGTGGAAGTGTGGATCGTTAATAGTCCAAATTGGCTTCTGGCTGGCCAAGTGCCTGTAGTTTAACCTTCCTCCTTCAATTCAGTTTCCTGGAGTGGGATATACTCTCTATCCCACAGGGACACATGATCCTATTTGGATTTTTGGACAAGCTGTTTCCCTCCTTACACAGCTTTGAATTCCCCAAGTCTCTGCTGAGCATGAAGCTGGTCATATTTTTTTTTCACTCAAGGAAAACTATCTGCACCAGTAAGAGGGGCTTTCATGAGGTTCCCGAGGAGTTGGATTTGGGGACGATCCACTGCCAAACTTTAGGTTTCTGAAGCCTCCACTAGGAATGTTACCCAGATGTCTCCTTTCTTCTCAGAGGAGATGGAGGGGAAGAGGTCAGACACTGGAAAATACTGAGCAGTAGAAGTGGAGGCAGGCTACCTGCCGGCCAGGCAGAGACAGGCTGCGAGACCCCTGACAAATACCCCCTATATTGTTCTCCTTCACCTTTTCGATTTAGGAATTACTGGTTAACCATGAAGGCAAGAGAGTGTGACATTTTGGCTACTGCTGCTGGGTCACTGTGATCCTCAAAGATGCCCCAACCCAGGGATGCCATGGCACACAACTTGTGTCTTGGCAGATTGCTTAGGTCTGACCTGCTAGAAATCACAGTGATTCGATCTCCTTACTCCGTGCTGGGTAACACGGTAGCCACGAGCCACATGTGGCTCTTTACGTGTGGACTAATTGAAACTAGGTCAAATTTAACGTTCAGTCCTTCAGTCACACTGGCCACATTTGAAGTGCCAATTAGGCACATCAGACAGTACAGATAGAACATTTATGTCATCGTGGAAAATTTTGGTGGACGGTGATGTTGTAGTTATCCAGGACAGAAGGTGAAAGTGCCAGGTTATATAGGGGTCAGCCAGGGAACTTGTTCCTAAGGCCACACACCCTTCTTGCTTTCAATGAATGAGTACTGCAGGCAGCTGCAGTGACCACATCTAAAATACAGACAGCAAAAAGACAGACAGACAGAAAAAAAGAGCACACATGCCTTGTGAAAATTCTATACATTTTTAAAGTAATCATCATGTAACTTTTAGTGTCTCTTTTGGAGGATGTTATTTATTGTAAGACATCATTTTTATTAAATACACTGTAGTACAAGAGACTTTCTGTGTCAGGTTGAGAGAAGCTGGTCACAGGATTTACAAACAAAACTTTTTTTTTTTTTTTAAACACTGATATTCTGGTGTCACTTTGAAATCAGCCAAGATGCAGTGGGTCTTATTAAAGCAACGGACCTCAAAACAGATTGCAAAACAAGAACCAGTAAGTGTCAGCACAGAGACGTCACATTAAAAGGAAAATAAAGCAAAGAAAAAGAGAGTTTCAAATACCAGGTCACAATTTAAGGGGCAATATATCTTCAGAGAGATATTGAAATGTGTGTGTGTGTGTATGGCCTGGATATATACAAACATCTCCCCATGTACAGAAGCAAATGCAGACAGTGTCCACATCTCTAGGCAGATTTGTAAGTGACAGGTAATGATCAAGGGATTCAGGGAGCAATATTTCACCTAATTTGGTCATTTGTCAAGGGATTACATATTTAAAATCCACATTTAATTCAAAGACCTTGTATTTAAAACATTTCCAGTTGTTTTATACATTATTAAAGCAATAGTAAGATATACAAGCTGCAAGAGGTAGGCCTTTATACATTTCATTTCATTTTCGCCAATTTTTTTCCAGTCCACACATGTGGCTATTAGCAGCTTTTATTACGCTTGCTCCATATGTTGAACGTTCAGCCAACCTTCACTCAGGATCATTTTCATGAATGCACAGACCAAAGGAAAACAAACAAACAAACAAACAAACACAGACCTGGCCTAGAATGCATAGACTAAAAAAAATGACATCCCCATGTGTTCCCATTTCGTCTCCTGAGACGTATGTTAAGATGGCAAAAGAGTTGCTTGTTTGCTGTTGTGAAGTTCACAGTGTTTTGCCTGCGACACACATACACACACACACACGCACACACACACATACATATATATATATATATATACACATACATATATACATATATATATATATAATTTTTTGCTTTGCTTTGTGTTTGTGACGAATGGAGTCAAAATACATAAATAAATAGATAAATACATACATACATACATACATAAATACATAAATAAATAAATAAAGGTAAAAGGAAAGGAGGGACAATACAAAACTAAGGATATTCAAGAACTTTTGACTTGATCAGCAGTGATTCACTCCAGCCTTGACAACAAGAAAATACCCTTTCGTGTGCTGTTATATTTAACTACAAATCCCTCCCACCCCTTAATTCTTTAGAATACCATTTGCTTTCACAACCTCGGAGTCTCTGCATTCCACAATTATGCACTGTGAAGGAAGTGCTTTAACTTCCATTTAGCCATCTGAGGAGTTGGGTCAGGGGCCGTTCCCCTCGTGAGATTTTCTGTAATGGGTCAAACCAAACTCAACATTGGAAATAAAAATCCTCAACTAGTAGGAGAGAGAGAGAGAGAGAGGACAAGAACAAGAGAATTGAGGGTGTGTGTGTATGGAGTCATTTATTTAATCAGACATACAATTTAATACTATTGGCATTATAGAAGATCTAATTTGCAAAAAAAGAAAGGTTCAAAAGAAAAGTCTGTTCCTGACCAGGGGATCCCTTTGTCGTGGCTCTTTGCAAAGGACAGCATTTTATAAGGTTGTTACTTCCATTCCCACTCAGATATGGGAATTCCTAAGAGTCACTCGTCTTACTACGGGGTCTTAGACTTCTCACCACTGGCCTTTGAGACACCGGGCTCCCAACATTCCGGCTCTCTTTTGGAATGCTTGTACTCTGAACACGAGTGTACAGGGGTCACAGTGGGACAAGGTGAGCATTATACAAATGTACAAAAGGATGAAAAAAAAATCAGTTTCCTTTCCCGGATCTTTACATAAGGAGATCTATTTCAGTCTGCGTTTTCCTTTGCAAGGAGCCAGAGAAAGGACTCAGTGTAGTGGGATGGCTTTGATTCAGTTGTTTGGGGAAGCACATTAGCTTAAATATGTCTTCCACCCATGCAGTACTGCAGAGTTGAAAAGTGCGATGGAGTCCTACCCACATGGAGAATGGAAGCATTAACCGCAATAGGACATTACAAAGTTTTGGTTATTTAGCAGACTTTAAGCAAATTATTCATACTGCACCCTACTCATAATTATCTCTATTACTGTGTGCCTATACATTTATACATAAGCACACAAACACACTATGTATGTGTGTTTGTATATGTATAAATCAAGTATTTATAACACACATATAAATACATGAAAATACCACAGGTAGCGCTGATGGGGACGCATATGTATAATATGAATTCTGATATAATCTTTTCTAGCATAGTTCAAAGTGTTTTCTAAATAAGCCTGATTACAATGTTGGTTCAGTGTACGAGGATGTAGCCGAAGCTATAAGCATGATTATATATCACGATATTTCAGCTGCTTGTCATCTCACGTTTTCCATTTTGCTTTTCCAACTTCATGTCCTGCTTCACGAATTGATCGGTGCACTTGCTTTCTTGGATTGTTTGTATCCTGGAGTCTCCAGTGGACAGAACCACGGACTTCAGAGTTAGAACACTCAGATTACGTCCCATTGGTGCCAGAAGCTAACCTGGAGGTTTCTAGTACGCCACTTAACTTCTCCGAGTCCCAATACCCGCGCTCATAAAGAATGGGGATAATTGGCTACCAGATGTGAAAAGTGTCTGGAAAACTATTGAACAATTTGCAAATGGAAACGACTGTCAGACTGAGTTTGGGCTAGAGAATTAGGTTTGCCCCTACTACTGTTGGGATTTTTCACAAATTTGATAGCAGGCCATATTCTGTGATCATTACACAGGACGAGGATGTTCCTTTTCTCAAAATTAAAAGAGCATGAGAAGAGGGGATGGTGGAAGAACGGTGATGAATGAGTTAAGCTATTCGGTGGTTCATTCGATCTGGTATTCTTTCAATGAGAGATGTCTCTGAAATCAGTACATACTCTTGAGACAACAGAGAAAAAAATAAGAATAATGATCAGCAATATAAATAACTATAAAACTTTGCACTTGCATAGAACCTTTCATTTCAAGACCTTGAGGGACTTGTCAGAAGGTAAGAATTTTTTTTTTTTTTTTTTTTTTTTTTTTTTTTTTTGCTTTTTACTTTCGGAGGAAAACACAACATCGGAATGGAATAGAATGCTGCCATCTTCTCATTTGCCTTGAACAAATCCTTGCTTTAAAACTGCACAGCCCTTCTTGAATTTGATCCCTTAGCATATTTGTCTCCTTTGCTCTCTGTTAAAATAAAACAAATAACTTGCAGCTTCTCCCCCACCCCACCCCGTGCCCCTCCCTGCCCCACGCAGCTGGCCAGTCACGCAGAATGACAAGCGTGTGCAGGTTTTCAGGTCATCACTGATGGAATCTAGAGAGGTTTTGTACAAATCTGCCCCTTCTTCACTGCTTCCCAGAGTGCCACAGTGTTTTAACAGTACCATGGGTCCTTAATAGGATATATACGTGCAGGTATATATCATGGAGATATGGCTTTCGTTATATTATTATGTGTATTCTGGAGGGTATTTTTTTTTCACCGACAAAGAGAACAATCAACTCAACTCCCGTGTCTCATAGGCCAGCGCAGAACTTGAAGGGACTGTAGGGTTCATCTCGTCCAACCCCCTTCACTTGACCGGAGATGCTACTGCAATTCTTTTTGTTCTCTGTTAATCGACACTTTTGATTTTTTGAAAACTGGCTTTCGAAGCCTGTCGTGGAAAACAAGGTGCTCCAGGATTTAAGGGCGCAAGCAAAATCTAAACAGAGCAATTGCACCTTCAGAAACAAATATGAAATAAAATGTCCTAAGATGAATTAGAATCACTCACTTTCAATCTGGCTTGTGTTATAAAGATGTCAAGTTAGCAAAAATTCCCCTCACAGAGGGTAGCAAGTTTTCTTGAGGAACAGAAATAGTTTTCTTCCTTGGTAAAACTGATCATCCAAACAACTGTAAATTTCTATTTAAATTTACAACCTTTTTTTGCAAACACCATGACTATACCCAAAAGCACACCTCCGAAGCTCGGTCTGGGCACAGCTTCCCAATGGCATGCTGTGCCTGAATTTTTACTTCTTTTAATGGAATGAAAAAAAAAAAAAGAAAACAAACCCAAACAGCATACTGACAATGGAGTACTCTTGGAATGAAACCACTCTCCCAACCAGAACCCAGAGCAAGGTCTTGGCCTGTGCACACTGAACATCAATGCATGTGATGCCCCCAGGGTGAGGTTTCTTTTCCCTTAGGAATTGAGTGTTCCCTTCCCACAGTCCCACAGTTGGTTCGACGTGGCTTCGGGGTCCGTATTCGTTAAAACCCATCACCACCATACAACCCAGAGACATTTATACTTAGCTAATGAACTCCATTAGCTTCCCCTAAGTATATCAGTTATACCTTTTATGGATCTGCTCTACAAATCAGGGGCACGACGTCTGGAGCGGTAGTTTCTGCACACAAGGTATTAATCGACGAAGACCATGCACAATTTTGCTTGCACAGTTGAAAGGACGGGTGGGGTGGAGGGTAGGAGTCGGAGGAAGTGCTATCTGAAAAGTTCAATATAATGCCTCCGAACTTATAGCTTGTCCTATCTTTTCCAAGTCTTTGGCTTTCCCACCTGACCCTGAAATGATCTCTGGACAAGAATGCACCCATTTTCAGCTAAACTTGACAAAGGTTCAGTGGACAACACTTGGAAAAACAAACCAGTGCTATCACCGTGACCTGCAAAGACAAGACTGTCGGAGCGTGTGATGCGCCATCTTGCGTCCCATGGAAGCCATCTTTTCTCTCAACTACACCCTAGTGTTTCTGGTGATGGGAAAAGAATAGTCCATGGCACAGAGTTCAACAGTCTTTTTACTCCTCAGAAAGCTCCTCAGGGGAAGGTGCCGAATACATTCCTCCCAGCTAACAGTGGCTGGGTTTTTCCTAAGTAGGGACTGACGCCAGCTGATCCAAATGGTTGTCTTTGTTCCTCCCATACTGTGGTTTATAATAAATCTTCTTTCTCTCTGGTTTTAATCTCCCATAGATAAAGGCTTCCCAGATTAAACACAAGTTTTCCTGTTTCATACACAGGCTTAAGCCATCCAAAAACAATAAGAACAGTAATAATAATAAATAAATAGAAGTGAATCCATAGAAACTCTCGATGTCTGTACAGCAGAAGTGACAAAGTTTAAGTCAAATATTTGTTTTCCCTTTTTTTCATCCACATCAAAGGCAGGAATACAACAAGGCATTGTTAGTTGTGGTGGGCAAACTGGAGTGTCAGCTGATATAACAAATTAGGTTTGTTAAGGCCTTTGTCTATGCAGAGTTAATAGTAATGCAGAAGCCAGATTGATTCAAAACAAAGAGTAAGGACTGTAAAGCAAGGAAGACAAAAAAAAAAAAAAAAAAAAAAAAAACCCAAAAAACAAAAAAAGGGAGAGACAAAAGAAAAAGGAAAAAAGAAAAGAAAAACTAGGGAAGAAACCAAGGGAGATGGAAAGAGAGAAAGAGATAATGCCAAAAAGAAGTCCATACTGTGTCTGCGGATGGAGAAGTGCACATGGCTTCCCTCTGAAAGCCTCTCGGTGTCTTTGTTGTTAATACTGTCAGAGTGCAGAACAGCAGATTGATGGCATCCAGCGGCAGTTAAAAGACGTTCATCCTCTCGGCCCATCTGAGGAGGTGCTTTGGGAAGGATCGGTCTGGGGAAAAGGGCCCTAGCCCAGAATATCCAGGTAGACCGGAGATGCCTTGGCCAAGTTCTGAAGGAGGGTGTGGATGCCCTTGATGTTCTTCCTCATGTGGGGCTCTCGCTGCCAGCACCCCAGCATCAACTCATACACCTCCTGGGGGCATGTTCTAGGTCGCTGCAAGACTCGGCCCTGAGTGATGCATTCTATCACCTGGACGGGACAGAGACCGAAGACAGAATCAGACAAGAGGAAAAACAGTGCAGTGAAACAGATGTCAGTGCCAGGAGAGGGCTGCTTTAAAGAAACCCACTCGGCGTTCACTTGTTTTGGAAGCAAGAGAGCAATTACCACGGGCTGGTAAATCGTGGTTAATTTGATTGGTTTCTGTCCCTTTTTCGTGCCACACTGACGTCACTACACTGGCAGAGAAATGCTTTATCTCTGTGGGGTGCTTCTAGACCTCACCCTGGAATTGCAACGTGTTTTAGTCTTACTGGCCTGAGATGGAACCTGGAACTTTCGTGTCAGGGCGCTGACTGATAAGGGAACTTCAAGCCGTAGAAATGAGTGGTTATTCTGGATTTCAGAGCTGGGGTAAGAGACAGATGTGGGGCTTGAAGAAGACGCAAGGTGCCTGACCAAGAAGCTATGCCTCACATACAGACATATCTACAAAATAATTAAAATAGGGAAACAAAACACTACAACGTTCTAGTGAAATGTTAAAAAAAAAAAAAAAAAAAAGAGCCCTGAATCCTTAGTGGAATACTACCAAAAATCTAGCTGTGTTAGCAAACACTGCTTTGCTTTCTCTAGAACTCTTAAATTCAGAGAGTGACGATACTTTGGCCGTGACATTTAGGTACAGAGCAGGCCATGTGGGAGGTGACACTCCCAACAAGGCCACACAACATCATCTCCTGGCCTCCAGCCGAGGGATGCCTCTCAACATCGGCCCTCAGGGGTCTCGCTCAGCCCACTGCGCACCTCGTTGTTCGACAGCTGGTACCAGGGCTGTTTGCCGTACGTGAAGATCTCCCACAACACGACTCCCAGGCTCCAGACATCACTTTCTGTGGTGAACTTCCTGTACATGATGCTCTCTGGAGGCATCCAGCGAATGGGTAACATCGTGTGGCCACCGACCTGGTAGAAAGTGGGGGGAACAGGAGGCGTCAGTCACCCGAAAACCAAGTCCCCATCATTAGCGGGAAAAGTGTAGAATAGAAACGGGAGGGGGGCACTTTGTCCCTTTCCTTTATTTGTATTTATTAACTTTAATTATTTATAAAATACATGAGGGAAATACAATTTCTTGATAATCTCAAGCAACAGAGACAAGAGGGCAAAGAATAGTCAAAGTATTTTTTTTTCATATTGTTTCCTATTCTCTCTTGAAACTAAATAGGGCAGAGATGATGACTGGACGGGTGTTCATCGTGGATAAAACATACACTCACACACACACACACACACACACACACACGTGCTTTCTGGTATGAAGAGGACCCAGTCTTCTAATTAACAAGATCACTTTGACCAGGAAACAAGTAGGGAGCTCTGTCCAAAATGACCCACCAAGTGACTCTACTTTCTTAGCAAGGCCAGAGCCTCCTTCCACTGGGTCTTAGGATGAGCACACAGTGTTGCCTCAAATACCCTGGCCACCATGATCCAGCCACGGGCACAGCAGAAATTATTATTCCCATTTTACAGGTGAGGCAGCTGAGGTTCAGACTGCTATGGACACAAAGAAGTCAGGTCTTTGGACTCCGAGCTTAGGACGTTCCTCTACTACAATTGAGCTTCTGTACAAAAACAAATAAGTAAATACAGTTTTGAAAAAGTCCATTTTAGTAAAAAACACCGAAGCTGAGGTGTTAGATGGCAAGGGTTTTAGCACAGACACAGAGTACTTTGTTTGACAAGGACACCTGTTTATGATTTCCTACTTCCCAGAGAAAAGTTAAGAATTTCACTTTTGGATTTGTAGCACATCAGGGCTGTCTGATTTTAAACCATGATCAAATTTCTGCACAGCAGCCCTAGGTGTAGCAGGTCCCACTTTTCAGGCCGAAAACCCCAGCACTGCCAGCTCAAATGCGCTGCCTGATGCTGGGGTAGCAGGTGGTCACGTAGACAGCAGGAGTCAGACCTGATGACAACCGTCAGCCCCTGAGCTCTTAGACTGATGCCACATTGAGTTTCTGCCCGATTACAATTGTCGGTGTCCGTTTCTGCCTCATTAAAGGGAAGAAATGGACTAAGAGTACGTGAAAAGGGCTGTTCAACTCCTGAGCCCGAGTTGCTGAGAGTGTCAGAGATGTCTAATATGCTCGGTGATTTCCAATGATGCTCTTGGCATCAAAGGAACCTTGAGTGTCAATGGAGGAGGGCATGTTGTGTTTTTTTCCCTCCATTCTTCTATGTACAAGGACCCCAAATCTGACAAGTAGGGACATAAATTCCTGGGTCAGGGGTAGGGTGGTCCCAAATCTTTGATGTATATATGTATATGTATGTGAATATACATATATATGTATATACAAATATATATACTCATACATACACATATAGAGGTAGGTTGCCTTCCATCACCTTTCAATGTCCTCCCTTGCTTTTCACCATGTGGTGACAGGGAGTCACTGTTCCATGAGCACAGATTTCCCTCATGGAGCTGCCTGGGGACGCCTGAAGGTGATGTCAGTACTTAACCATCAGGCTTGATATTCAAAACACAACTCGTGTGACACAGGCATTGGCAGACCAGAAAGGATGCCAGTGGCCATATCAGTGCGGCCATGTTGGTGCCGTTGACCTGCTGAGTAACTGCCCGGCTCACAGCCCTGTAACCCCATGCGCCCAAGACTTTGGGAACAGGAAATCTGCCCATGCACAAGAGGTTCCCAATGTTTCCAGATACTCATGAGGACTCAAAGAACCAAGGTGGAATGGTCCCCTCAGGTGCTGGCAGCCATATACCAGCACCAAGGAGAAGGTTTGTGGCAGCACAGGAGCAACTTAGTGCAGACTCCGTGGACTGTGAGGTCTCCGCGCAAATTTTTTTTTTTTAAGTTTATGTATTTATTTTGAGAGAGAGAGAGAGAGAGAGAGAATATCCCAAGCAGGCTCTGCACTGTCAGCGCAGAGGCTGACACGGGGCTCGATCTCAAGAACCACGAGTTCATAACCTGAGCCGAAACCAAAGGTTGGACGATCAACCAACTGAGCCACCCAGGCACCCCTCTGTGCAGGTTTTTAGGGAAAAACACATATTTATTTATTTTGGGGGAATATTGAAAATAGAACCCAGATTTATGATCAGTATATAGTTGGTCTGTAGGGGATAAAAAGATCAGTAGGACATTATGGACAAACATGTGGTATTCTTTTGGACACCACAGGCCTCAAAAATATTAAGAGCTAGCTCACTGCAAAGGTTATGTCAAATATGCTGTAAGCTGTAACTTGCTTCACTTCTTGGAGAGTCATGATGCACACAGCCTTCTTGAAGTGTCTCAGGAGTTTGGCCGAAAAAAAAAAAAAAACAGATTTAATTTCGTTTAACATAGCAAATTCAACTAAGTTGAATGAGTGTTTGTGCAGGGGCAGGGGGAGTGGAGACAGAGAGAGAGACACAGAGAGTGAATCGCTTACATACATGTAGAATCAGACAACTAAAGATACACCGTGGGATGCGTTAACCTAGCAAGATACTATGCTTTCTATATTCTTATGCATTCACACCGGTAATGCCACGGACAACGCTCAGCTCGTGATCGTAGAAACGATCCAGGGCACACTCCAGTGCACTGTTTCCTAGTTGGGTATCCCTGACTAGTTGCCAAACCTCTCTGTGCCCAAGCTGCTCCAACTATAAAATATAGGTTGCAATATATACCTCCCACGGTTATCGTGAGGTAAACACTCAGACAGTATTTGTGAAAGTGCCTTATGAATCTCAGTGCACTAATACAATCATGCTGTGTCTTCCTTCTCTGTAACCTTGAATACATCTTATCTCCTCCATTCTGCAGGCATTAAAAGGGCCAACACATAAGACTCTCCTAGATGGCTCACTCTCCATTGGCGAGTGCTCTGGGACCCCTCTGGTTGTGGCACCTCCCACTTTTTCTACCCCATGTTGTTAGTGGCCAAAGAAAAAAGCTCCTGCTTCCTTCAAAGGAGTGAAAAGATTCAAATTTTGATTTACGTGTTTTCCCATCTGATCATTTGTTTTATGCCTGCAGTCTCTTCGGGACACATTTTTCACGTTAATTCTTTCAAGCGTCCCTTCTGGGATTTCACACACGCTGTTATAAATAATGCTTTCCTTGTTCTGATGTCAAACGGGTGAGTGGTGGGAGAATCTAATAAAAGTTCAGGCAGGGTTCACAAGTTTTCTAAACCCATTTAGAACATTTCTGAACATTTCTTTTGCAGGCCTTTCTCAGGATTTTGGAGCATGTCATAAAAAGTAGACCAAGGGGGGCGGGAATAGAGTCACCGTTGTTACAAATTACTGTCATATTCCAGTCACAGTGACTGGATGGCTTTTGGATTTCACAAAACCACATACTGTGTGGCAACAAACACAACGAGGCATTTGTTTTGTATTGTGCCACCTGGCAACTTGCCCTCGTATCCTGGCTTAAATATTTGTGAGATGGAATGCGACCCCAAGCAGGACACGGGGAGTCAGAACCGTCGCTTCGAGTTCTGGACACTCCGTGGTGCCAGGCAAGGCTCTGCAGTGATCAAGGCAGGTCAGGAGCTTGCTCTTCCCCAAACTCACCAGATTGGATTGATGCCAGATGGGAAATCCAGGTAGCTGGGGAGTTGACTTGGACGTGAGATTTTTATTTTCTTCAACCCAGCACTGTGGGGTTCTAGACCCTGCTATGCTCTTAACTAGCTCAGCTAAGCCACACGTTAGGTCTGGCTTATTGGTAAAATGTGACAGGTTAGACCAGCTTTTGATTACTTTTAGCACAAAAAACTGTGGTTCTGTAATCACCCACCACCACTTGGCCACTGTGGTCATCCATCAGCACAGAGGAGTTCACCTTTACAGACAATTTCCACTCAAAGAATTTCCACTTGGACCCAGTAGTTACCCTCGGGGTAAGACATTGGTTTACCTTCATATTGCAAATTAATGCACCCAGATTTCAGAGAGTTTAAGTAGCTTACCTAACGGCACACAATAATGTCTGCCAGTGGACATCGTGTACTTATTCCAATGGGTCACTCTGCACGTCTGGCTTCTGCAATCTCTAAGACATGCCCTATGCCCAGCCCACAGGTCCCATTGTGTGGCTCCTTACCCAGGCTGAACCTACTCATGCCTCTTGGAAGTTTGATCTCCTTTCCTTTCAAACTACTCTCCAAAGATCTCCTGAAGGTGAGCTCAAATTCCACCATTTCAAGAAACTCTCTGTCCTGCTACAGCTCACTGAGTTCTCCACAGGTAGTCGGGCGCCCCTCAACATGGCACACAGTCCCTTCTTTTGTTAACAGATTACATACCTGAAGAAGGATGGGTGCCTCTCATTTACGTCTGGACAGGCATGAGGGGGCTGGTTGGTAAGCATATCATGTCTTTGAATGAGTTTCTTATGAGTGCTTATATTAGGAGTGTTATTCTCAACATGTTCTTTTAAAGAGATCACTGTTCACTACTTTCCGATCTAACCTCAGATAACTTCTCTGAACTCCTGACAGAACCAACCTTAAATTAAATGGATGGAAACTGGCTCATCCATTTGATGCCACAAATAAGATCCACTTAGTGAAATTCATAACTTCTTAAAATTCAACCCCAAATACTGGAGTTCACAAGGGGTATGAGAGCTGTCTGAGTTGTGTGGGGAACCCCATCCATTCCTTGGTTTGCCATCTGTGCAGTAGATGGGGGAGTCTCTGGTGCAGACATGAAACTATTTGATTTAGGAATGAAGTCTAGAAGAAAGATGTCATGATGCATAATATGGAGGAGTATCATTCTACATATAGTGATTAGCATCTCATATCCTTTGAGGATGGAGAAAGAGGGCAGACTAAAGAAGAAAGTTAGCGAAAGAGCAAAGGGCTGATGATCATCTTGGCTGCTGAATCATTGCAACTTGCTTCAGTCAGTGAAACTAATCAGAACAATGTCTGAGTCCTGTGGTCAAAGAGAAATTCCATAGTGCCTAAAATAAATCAAGTTATGGAAAATAATTGATCCTGTTTTTCTTTTCCTTTCTTTTCTTTTCTTCTCTTTTCTTTTCTTTTTAGAGCAGGCGAGAAAGAGAGAGAGAGAGAGAGAGAGAGAGAGAGAGAGAGAGAGAGAGAGAATAAGCAGGGGAGGGGCAGAAGGAGAGAGAGACAGAAAATCCTAAGCAGGACCCACATCCAGCATACCCAGTATGGAGCTGGATGCAGGGCTCAATCTCACAACCATTAGATTATGACCTTAGCCCAAATTAAGAGTCAGATACTTAACCAACTGAGCCACCCAGGTGCCCCTGGATCCTGTTGAGACATATCAAGAAAAGAACTGTTCAGTTATATCTTAATGTTTATTTCCCTGACACTTCATAATTTTGATGGTGACGTATATAGGATGATCTGGTTAAAACCAAAACAACTTGTGCTCTAGTTAAAATACCTAAGCCTGAGCATCCTTTAAACATACTTGTTTGAAAGGTGTGTAAGACAATAAATCCTAAAGAAAATACTGAAAGTCCATTGGTAAAATTGGCTTTTTGCTTGAAAACAATGACTTCATTATTTTTATTTTATTTTATTTTATTTTTTTTTAATTTTTTTTAAACTTTTTTTTTTTCAACGTTTATTTATTTTTGGGACAGAGAGAGACAGAGCATGAACGGGGGAGGGGCAGAGAGAGAGGGAGACACAGAATCGGAAACAGGCTCCAGGCTCCGAGCCATCAGCCCAGAGCCTGACGCGGGGCTCGAACTCACGGACCGCGAGATCGTGACCTGGCTGAAGTCAGACGCTTAACCGACTGCACCACCCAGGCGCCCCGACTTCATTATTTTTAAGTCAAATTGGATACATCTAATCAGTTCAACTGCAGTATTTCTTATCCAAGGGGTACTCTTTGGGTACATGCTCTTTGGTCACTTGGTTGTAAATTGTGAAAATTCCCTATGGCTTGACAAACAGTATGATTTATTTTTCTACATTGGAAAACTAGGACTTGGGGAAGTCATGGAATTTCCTGGGCAAGTGTAGATGTGAACTGGTGACCAACAATACTGAAGACAACTCTTCCTCCCACCGCTCTTCACTACAAGATCCTAGGTTCTTTCTCACTGTTATAAATATATAAAGCATCTTTATTGCTGGAACAAGTTAACAAAGGAATACACATCCTATTTTCCCGGTGGGCTAGGAGATGAGAGAGGAGGGAACAAGCTTAGCTCTCCTTTTTCCATTGGGCTTCATATAAAATGCATCGACCATCCTCCCTATTCCCTCATCCTCTTCTCAACTCTTTCCTCCCCTTCTCCCTTCCCATTCCCTTCTCTCCCTTCCTCTTCTCTTTTCCTATTACATCTATTCTTCTCAGTGTGGCCCCTTCCAGTTCCATTCCTGCTCCATTTCCTTGAATTCCCCTCAAATCTCACCTGTCCAGTTCCATTCCAAAAGACAATGTTATATTTCATCTTGTCCAATTCTTTCATCTCCCCCAAATGATCATGTGTGTCCCCACCACAACTCATTCTCCAGCCACCATGAGGTCTAGTCTCCTCTCTGTTTGTATGAGGCACAGTGGGAGGCTGGAGCTTGTCCACAGATCCAAAGCAAATGCTTAGCTGGCTTTGAAACTACTGGTGATTTAAAGGTGAGTAATGCTAATCTGGGACCTTCTAAACTCAACTGGCAAAGACCAATGATGCCTGGGAGGCCACTTTCAGCTTACGGTGTTTAGTCAATGAGTGAGTGATAACTTGTTTGGAAGCCAAACATTTTACTCCCTTAGAAATATGCAGGCCAAAGGGCAAGCCCCATTAAGAGATGATTAGCTGTCAGAGGCTTTTGACCACATTAAATATAGAAGAGGCTCCTAGACCTCCTTGTCACACCCTATACCCAGCTGTGTTGCTTCAGTAGTTTCTTCTGACCTGTTCCTTAAAAATTCATGAAAGCTGTAAACTTTAAGAAATAGCTGGACCTTATTTACTTATTTATTATGTGTTGCATCTGTACTATGAAGTTTAAAAAAGGAGAGAGAAACAATTGATGCAAAATATTCTCCTTGGAGAAGCTGGAACCATTGCGGTCAGACTGTGGGCATTTTCTGACCACATCCAGGAAGCTCAGAATCCTCCTATTATCAAGAGTGATGGGGTGCTTCCGTGGCATGTGGCTACTGAACCAGGGGATACTTTGTGGGAAGAAATTCAGCCTTTCCTGCCCTGATAATAGTCCTGAATGAACACAGCTCAGGTGGAGTCCAGAGGAGCATTGGGGACGGCCTGGTCATCCTCTCCTTGACAGTAGGAACCGATTATTGCTACACTGGAAATTGCTGTTATTTACAGCCCAGAAATCTTTCATTATCTTTTACCGTTACCAATGTGGTCATAGACATAAGGGTTATGAATTAGTAACTTCAAGCCGAGTGTTTTTGAATTAGTCATAGAGAGGATGTGCTGGACCTTACTGCTAGCCATATTTTTGCAAATACTTTTTTTCCGTAATTAAATCTCTGCTGCCAGAATAAGGCAAATGATCATGATTTGAAGGGAAAGGTCCATAGAACTTTCATTGCTATCTCCTGACACTTGGATTCTAGGTGATCAGATAAGGCAAATTCAATACCAAATTTCCACTGAAAATTGATTTTGTCTTTATTCTACCATGAAATAATGATAATACAAGTGATGAAAATAGCAGTAATAACACCTCATGTTTGTATAATACTTTTTCATTCATTGTATCATTATTGTACCTACCCCGAAATATGTTTGTGAAGATTAGCTGATTAATTGAATTAATTAATTGAATCAACTGATTAATTAAAGTTTCACGTTGGAAAAGCTCTCTGGTGCCATTGTGTGATGCCATTTATATGACTTTCTTGAAGAGGCAAAATGATAGGTCTATAGAACCCAAGGTTATCAGGGAATTGGTGGGAGGGGGGCTTGCTTTACAGGGACGCAAGAGAATTTTGGGGGGTGATGGCAATGTCCCACAACTTGATTATGGTGGCAGTTAACTGACTGTGCTTGCCCCAGATCAGAACTGCACACTAAAAGAGGTGAATTTTACTATTATGTATATTATACCCGAGTGAAACTTGACTTTAAAATCAATCAATCAATCAATCTCTTGGAATAATGCCCAGTATATGGTAAATGTGCAAAAAATACTAGCTGTTGTTGTCATGCTAAGTAGTTGATTCTTGATTCTTTGATTCTTGATTAATCCTGTGTGGCTAGTCAGACATGATCTTTTATCCCAACGTAAGAGATAAGGAATCTCCGGGCCCAGAGGTAAAGTAAGCTACCCGAGGCAACACAGCGAAGGCATGGTACTGTGCAGCAGGGCCCAGCTCTCCAAATGGATGGCACCCTTTCCATTCTGCCTCAAGTCTGACATGGAGTCAGATTTGGAGCTGGGAAGGGCCCTCTGCATTAGTCTGCTTGGGCTGCCATAATAAAATATCATACGCTAGGTGGCTAAAGCAACAGATATTTATTTTCTCACATTTCTAGAGGCCAGAAGTCCAAGAGCAAGGTTCCAGCCAGTTCAGTTTTTCTGGTGGGAGATCTCTTCCTGGTTTAACAGACAGCTGCACAGAGCCTGTGTGTGAGCAGAAAGGAAGTAAGCTTCCGGTGTCTTTTTATAAGGATTCTAATCCTATTGGATCAGGGCCTCACCCCATGATGTTATTTAACCTGATTACTTCTTTATGGGCTCCATCTCCAAACATACTCACGCTGGGGGCTAGGACCTCAACATGTGAATGGGTAGGGGGGTACAAACATTTAGTCCCTAATACTCTCCTTGCCAACGCGCCCCCTTCTGACTCCGGTCCATTCTGGGGAAGCAAGAACATGTCTGCCTACTAGGACCTGTGTAATTCTGGTCCAGAATGCAACTCTGTGGTTCTCTGTCAGCATCTTCACGTCCCAACTGACGGCTTGACCCCAGTGTTCCCTTTCCTCCTGGGTAACTCTTGATCATTATCGACTAATTCTAGAGCTTAGCAAATGACTTGACCTACTGCTGTTCCACAGAAGATTCAGTTCACTTGCAGTGCAAACCTTAGGACAGTCTCAGTCCTCACACTATTGCCCTATCCCTCAGTCCACCTGGGGTTCCCTGGGGTGACTAAGGGAGAGCAAGCAGACCCTAGACTCCCTAGTGATGTGTAGATACAGGCAAAGGGCTTCCAGGACTCCATGTTGCCTCAAGTGACATCTCTCGTGGGTCTCATTGTCTCCTGCTTGTGCTCTATATACGATTTAAAGAACATTGAACTGATTGCAGCTTTATCTTATTTTTACATCTGGCTCTAATCAGAAGCGAATAAGTCATCTCTCAGTAAAGCATAAAACTCCAATTGCACCGATGTTTAAGAATCACATTTGGATCTAGATGGGGCGCCTGGGTGGCTCAGTCGGTTGAGCGTCCGACATCGGCTCAGGTCATGATCTCGCAGTTCATGAGTTCCAGCCCCGCATCGGGCTCTGTGCTGACAGCTCCAGGAGCCTGGAGCCTGCTTCGGAGTCTGTGTCTCCCTCTCTCTCTGCCCCTTCTCCGCTCATGCTCTGTCTCCCTCTGTTTCTCAAAAATAAATAAACGTTAAAAAAAAAAAAAAGAATCACATTTGGATCTAGAAACAAAGATTGTTCACCTTAATAATAAAGTGAAATTAGAAGTAACAACATGTGCCCCCTTCCTGATTGCCTCCCCCGTCCTCATCGCACTAACTCTTATCAACCTTGATGGGGAGTTTCCTGAGTGGATCAAGGCAGGGGATGATGGCTTTAGAAAGCACTAATACAGTATGCTGCCTGGAGTGTGATTATTGTACTCCTACATCACTCAGCAATGGGGAGTTGGACATTCCAACCGTATACATTTCATCAAGCTGCCATTTTTTTTATGTTCAGTGTTACTGAGCTTTTGATGGCCTCCTAAGCATTATGGTTTTAACCCCGAGAGACCATCTGACTCTAACATTTGAGACTGAAGCGCTGCCTCCTTTCATGGTGAAAAGCCAACAGGGACCGGCATGCTCTGAGCAAAGGCAATCAGAAAAGCAGGAGCAATGTATATTCATGCCATTGTGTATGTTACGGTGATTTCAGTGTGTTGGTTCAGGACGAAAATTCCGATATGAAATTGTTTCTACGGAAATAATTCCAAAGGGCTGGTGTTCCAGCTAGTTTTTACAAAGGAAGAAATCAGTGATTTGTCAACAGAGGAGGAAAACAAAAAGAAAGCTTTTCTGTAATAGAATCAGCCCTCTCCATATCAGCTGTGATTACGGTGGTTACTGATGCCTGGGCACATCAGGTCCAGTAAGTGGAGAGATCAGGTTTCTGGGTGGATACCATACATCTGTCCCCCATTAACCCCAGCTTGTTAGTTAACACGGAAGGCTCTGCCAGAATGTACATTCCACCATTAACCTGAGATGAAGACTTAATACACCAGAGCCAGTTTCAAATGAATAAAGTTTTCTTTCCTTTAAGCTGCAGAAGTTCATTCTGAAAGAGGAACTGGTGCCTTGTGTCCAAAGGAATGTAACAATGAGAAAGATGCTTCCTCTAGGGAGCTCTGAATGCCTACCTCGGCATCCTTATGGTCCTTTTCTACAATGTCTGTGATATGTGTAATGTATAGAGATTGTGACCTTGGTTATAAAAGACTTAAGATTTCTTTTTTTAAATATTTTTTTAACGTTTGTTCATTTTTGAGAGACAGAGAGAGACAGAGCATGAGCAGGGAAGGGGCAGAGAGAGAGACACACACAGAATCTGAAGCAGGCTCCAGGCTCGGGGCTGTCAGCACAGAGCCCGACACGGGGCTCGAACTCACAAACTGCGAGATCATGACCTGAGCCGAAGTCGGACGCTCAGCTGACTGAGCCACACAGGCGCCCTAAGACTTAAGATTTCTTATGATGATCATGAAAGGTAAGAAATAATATAATAAAATTAACTCTCAGTTATCTATTCTGTGAAATAGAATAGACATAGAAATATCTATCTGTGCTAAAGACATCACCTTTAATTTAAATTACCTTTAATTACCTTACATTTAAAACTCATCTTTCTCATATCTCTCCAGACATACTTACAGACAAAATATACCCATAGAAAGTTCACATATTACAAGAATTGGAGTGCAGTTTCTTGCCTGATGATAGTGGCAGCTCAGTGTTATGGAAACCCAGTATGGCGTCACTGGGTGCTTCTCAAAAATTTCCACCAAAGCACCCCAAACTGCAGAAAGAAGTAAAAGGCCAAGGATGTGGGGAATAATTGGGACCATGTCTGTGGGTATAGCCCAAGGTGCTTATGGCAAATGTGGAATTTCTTCAAAGTTTTATAGTTCGTCTGTAACATCTGATATAAATGTTGCATTCGACTTCACAATGCATTATCAACGGTAATGATCTGTCAACAAATAATTTATGAAAACTGATGCCTTAGAAACATGGGCCATGTTCATTTTGTGGCTTCATGGGTCTCTGGTCTGGACCCACCATTGTGTGTTCAAAGGCTACTCAGACTCCTGTTGGAGAGGCATTGGTGCAGAAACACAAGACGGTGTGTCCAGACCACAGACCCATGAAGCCACAAAATGAACATGGGTTTTGGAGTCAGCAGACCTGGTTTCTTATTCTAGCTTAGCCACTCACTAACTAGGTGAACATAAATAAATTACTTTATGTCTTAGAGTCTCTCTTTTGCATCGAGATAGGAATACAACCTATAAGTCTAAATGAAGCCTGTGAGGTTCCCTGATAGGCTAAGCTCTTGAGAACACTGTGGTTTCCCTGGAAATCAGCCTGATGGCCAGAACGAACCAAGAAGAAACATTCAGGCAATAGCGATGGAATAACAGAAATAAGTCTGCATGAGGATTCCCTATGGCCCCGCCTACTACTGCACATTCCCAACCCACAAGCAATATCTCATTAATCTGCTTCTTTTCATGTACATTTATCAGAGTACATTTCAACAAATTTGCATTTAGTTAGTGCCATGTCCACTGTGGGGAAACAACATTGGACGAGAGTAGGTCCTTGCCCTCTGGAGTTTGTTCTAGAACTATAATGCAAGGCAGAGGGTTGAGGCCATGGTGGAAATGCGAACAACTGGCCGTGAATTGTGATACTCATGCGGTTTGGCCGACAACTTAAGCTCCTAATGCTTTCGGCTCCCTTCCATGAAGAGGTATACATTTGGATACCCGAACATTTGCCACTATGTCCACAGGGTCACGGAAGGAGACTGCTGGGAAATAGCAGGACAGAGAGTTTTCAAAGAAGATCGAGGAACAGATTCTTCACTGATGTCCCTGAGAAATAGGAGTTGGCTGCAGTGTCCCAAAGAGGCTGTGATGGCTGAGTTGTGTTCAGCTTTGTGGATGACGTTGACCATCTAGCTACCGTCTGTTGCAGGCCTACCACATGCAAGGCATGACCATGAGCTTTACACATATTCTTTCGATGAGCTGCACTGAACTACAAACCAGGCCAATACAGCAACAAAGAGGGCACATCAGTTAGGGATGCCCATCAGCCGCGTGCCACGGACGCAGTGGCCTACCCAGGGAGAGAATTCACTTCACTCACAGGAAGTCTTGAAGTATGCAGTCAAGGGCCAGTGGAATTCCCTAAGAAGTCCTTCCAAGGTCTTTCCACCTCCTGTTTGACCTCATGGGCCACTGCAACTGCCTGCTAACTAACCAACCCCCCCACTTCCCTTCTGACCTTCCCCCAATCCGTTGTCCATACAATAGCCAGAGCAATAGTCTTAGAGTTTTAATTGTATCAAATCATTTCATTTTCTGCTATCAATTCTTTCATGACTTCCCATTGCCCTTAGGATAGAGTGAAAAGCCATTAAAATAGCTGCTAGAACTCTTGTTGATATCAGTAGCTCTTTCTCCAGTCTCCTCTCATTGTTTGACACCTTACCTTGCCATGACCCATTGACTTTGGTCTTCCTTCTGTTTCTTATGTGTCCTCAGGGCTATTTCACCTCAGGCCCTTCACACATACAGCTCCTTGAGTTTTACCCGTCTTCTACTTGTCCCTTGGGACTTAAATACCATAATTTGTACATCAAATGCAAATTAGACTATCAGGCAGCACGATTTTCCTTCCCCTCAGCACCAATCTGTTTTAATGACACTCTTATTTGTGTTTACGATGTCCCTCTGCCGCTAGACTACAAGCTTCATGAAGGGTGCCCTATCCGGTGCTTGGATGCTCAACAGATATTTGTCAAATAAAATGATGGCATCTGGCTGCCTCAGGCAATGGCCCTGGTAGACAGACACTACAGTATGAAATAAATAGGAAAGGAACACATGGGGCTAAAGCCAAAAAGGCAGTTTTCTGTCAGCCCCATTCAGGGTTGTCAGCACAGACCCCTTGGAGCTGAGAGGGGTATCCAGAGGGCAAAAGGGAAAAACAGACAGTAGCCGATTTGCTTTAGACAGTGACACCCGTTTCTAATTTAAAGTGTAAATAAGGAATGGGACAGACATGTTGTGCACAGAGAAAGAAACATATGGGACAAGTTACCAAGAAAAGCTATGCAAGCTGAAGATTAATGGGGCTGAAGCGACCCATCATACAAGAGAGGGCATGGTTGTTGTGGACAGTGAGAGAGAATGGAAGGGGTGGATGTCCCGTCCCACGGGTTCCCTTCCCTTTGCTCATCCTGTGGGATGTCTGTTGGCCACCCCAACTGCACTCCACGAAGCCATCCCACTTACACAGGCCCCCCTGCGGCCCCATTGGAATTTCCCATGGGAGGGGTGTTTCCCACTGGGGTGGCTGTTGCTTGAAGGCAGGGGACGCTTGTCCTCCAGTGGCTTTGGCATGGCACCACGCCTGCTTAGCCTTGATGGCTGGAGAGGCCCACAAGGCAGATGGAAGTTAAGGACAGGACACCTACACTTCCCTCGCCATTATCACTTGCAACCTACCCTCTGCCTCTCACCTAACTGCCCAACCTTCACAACCTCCAATCATCACCAGAGTGCTGTGGACTAACTAACATCTTAAGTTCAACTAAAAGCCAAGCCCCACTCCTTAAAGGACTATCCATTTCCATCACAGCAGAGAATGTTAAGAAACGCTACTGTAACACTTTGGATTCTCAAACCCTCACCGCACGGAGTATAGACTGATCTTTTTAACCGCTGAATTGATAATCATTTGCTTGTCTTGGTATCATTTACTCATTCAGTAAAAATTTATTGAGCTACTACGGGCTCCCAGGCATCGTCCTAGACACGGGATATTGATGTGAACCAGCTCCATGTGTTCATGAGGTTCTCATTTTAGTGGAAGACACAGACAGACAATACATAAATAAACTGATATCCATGCATGAGGATGTCAGGTGGTGATCAACACCGCGGAGAAAAGGAAGTAAGTCGGCGGAAAGGATAGAAAGGCATACTAATTTAGATAAGAATGTAAGCAGAGGCTCTTCTGAGCAGGTGATAGGTAAGCAGAGATCTGAATAAAGTGACAGAATAAGCCATGCAAACGTCAGGAAGAAGTGCATTCCAGGCCTTGGTGTCAGCAACTGCAAAGACCCTGAGGTAGGAACAACCTTGATGGGTTTGAACAGTAAAGGGGCCAGTGTGGTTGCAGCGATTGTGTCAAGAAGGTGAATGTAGGAAAAGAGGTGGAGCGTTTACCCGGGCATCTTAGGTGGGGTTTTATATAATGGTGCACCTGAATTGCTGTGTGTGTCTACCCATATCTGTATTTATATTTATATCTTTACTTTTATATCTAAAACTCTGCTATATTCAGATAGTACTTTAAGGCAATCTGCTTGATATTGTTTTACAACGAACACACATGGTCTATAACCTAGCTACTACTACCGTTTACTAAGCAGGAAAACCAAGGCCATAGTCAGAATCAGGACCTGAGGTGGCAATGGAAGACAGATGTTTCAAATCCACTAATCTTGCCTCTTTCTCTTTGATTTTTTTCCTCTTGCTTCACACTGCTTGCCCTAATCTGTCTGGTAGCATGACCAGCTTTGTATGCAATCATCAGCCACTTCCTCTGAGCCCTGTTCGCAAGGAAATCCCTTCTTCCCTGATCCAGAGAAGTCGACAAGGACCTGATTGCACCACAGCAATAACCAGTGCTTTCTTTTTGCAGGACGTGGTGGATTTAGGAACTGAAGTAGGTATGACTGTGTGGGTCCCCCAGCCCTTTCTTTCAGTGCAAGGAGAAAGAGGCAGTGGAGGGATCTTATTATTTCTGGGTTCCTCAGTAGCACAGATACATTCCTGAGTTTCTCAGAGCGTGGAATCTCTGGGGTGCTTAGTTATAGCCCCCTTGGTATTTAGCCTTAAGATTTATGCTAATGGGCCCTGCAAGTTTCTCTCTGTCAGTACGTGATCAGGAGACTCCTCTCTACATTAGCTTGTTTTCCCTGATCACTTCCCCAATATTCCACCCGTTATATGGTCACACCACTGCTGAGGCACCTTTTGACTCCTGAAACAATCTGAATTTCCTTTGAGGAAGAGAGCTGCCCTGTGGTATCTCAGGGGAGAAGAAGAAAGATTTCATAATCCTGAAGTCCTTAATGACGGTGTCTTCGCATTCTTTCTTTGTGCATCTCCCTTCCTGCCTCTATTCCTTCATCAACACCTATGGCCATTTTTCTGTAAATTCCCTCCCAAGGTCTCTCTCCCCAGATATTACATTTTGTTGATGCCAAAACATCTGTTTAGGTACAGATCGTTGGCATTTAGGATCCTATATTTACTGGTTCATATCTACTTGAATCCATTTACAGAAATGGCTTTATGAAACATATAAAGGTCTTTAAGCATTACTATCCACTCTAAGAACACAGACTCAGGGACAACAATTCCCTTCAGCCCTGATTCGTCTTTAGAGATGAAGACAAGAACACTCCAGAGAAGGGCAAGGTTTACACAGCACAAACAAGCCACTGCAAATTAACTCAAAACTGCAGGGAAAGACAGAGGTGACTCCAGACTCAAGGCACTTTTAAGCAATCTGCCGCTTTCCCAGGTGTTGTGTCCTCTGCTTATCCAAGGGTGAAAGGTCCTCAAATCCCCGCCTTTGGGACCCCTGTTCCTCCCCCCATCTTCTGAATCCCCCTGAATAGCACCACCATCCCCACCAACCACCATTATGTTTGTTCAAAGCCAAAAACCTGAGTCATTATGGATTCCTTATTTCCCCTTGTCCCCCTTGTCCCCCTTGTCCCCCGTATCCAAATCACCACCAGGTTCTTTCAGCTCTGCCTGCAAAACACACCTTGAATGCACGCCCCTGCCCATTTCCACTGCAGCCAATCATATGTTTTCACAGGAGCCTCTGCTGAGCGCTCAGCTCCGCCCCCGAGAGCTGCCCCACTCAGCATGGAACCTACCTGAGCTCTCCTCCTAACCTGGCCCGCCTGATGTTTGAGGGCCTCGCTTGAAGACAACCTAACCTTGTCTCTGAAATCTCCTTCATGGTCTCAGTGGCCTGTCCCTGCTGCCTCTGCCCCACAGGAATGCCTCACCACACGACTTCCCTCTTTGCCCCAGGGGCCAGATGTTTGTTACCTTTGCCCATCACTGCAACTAGATTTGAATGAAACTTAATCCTGGAGCACTCAAATAACAAAAAGTATATGCTCAGGTGGTTAGTTCTCTAAGGTCCGTACTTGGTAAAACTTTCCAAAGACAGGAATGTAGGTTTTTTGAGAAACCTGTGAAAGGCTTTTTATCCATTTGCTAAACACTTTAATGGTCACTTCATTGCCTCTCTAGATTAAATCACTAAAGTTGCACCATTATTGTAAAGTGGGAAAAGTGGTTACCCCTGGAGGGAAAAATTAGGCTCAGCGGAAGAGGAACCCAAAGTGATCTTTATAAAGTAAAACACTGCAGAGAGACGATGGCAACTAATAGCATCTGGGAAACCCGGCACATCCACACATCTGAGGCTCACACCACACGTGAACCGTGAGCCTCACGGGTCAGACGCTTAACGATCTCCACTAATGAAAACCCAGCCAATCAGAACTGGCCTCATTTTGATAGTTATCCTCCTGGGGTCTTCAGAAATTACAATCAGGCTTGCTTTGCATTTATATCACCCAAGTCCTGGTCAGGGAAACTGGGAGCTGGGCAGTGGGGAGGGGGTAGGAGTTTATTTACCTGAGGGAAATAGGCTAAGGTGTGGCCTGACACCATGTTCAAGTGATGAGACAGTATCACCAGGGGAGTGAATAGTGCCTGGTCACCAAGGGCAGGTCAAGAAAAGGTGAAGGTAAATTGTGGCATGAGGATCTTGTGTTTGATAGAATTGCTTTTTGACGTAATGGCCAATAGGTCATTAACCTTTGAATGCTCAGATGAGTGCCGCTGTGAAGTACCCTTCTCTCTACACCTCTGATGCCCTATCTTAAGATACCCAAGGGGGCTTTTCCGGGTAACCCCCTGATTTAGAAACTTCAGCTGCAGGAAAAGGTGCTCGGCGTACCCCAGCACTGTCTCTGACAGCTGGGTCGGAATCCTGCTCTAATGATAGAACGTGTCCCATAGTAAAGCACCAGCACAACGCCCTAGGCCCCTCTCCTCCTCTGTCTGAAAGGGGAGAGAACCGGAAGGGGAGTGAGCAAGAGAAGTGGGACTATTGGCCCGGGGGCCCTTGATGGAATGTTCTTGAAAGGGGGGTCACCTCCTTCCCTTCTCTTCTCTCTCCTCCGCCCATCCTCAACCTGAAATCAAGTAAAGGACTTCGAGAGAATTCCTCATAAAGACCAGGGACACCTTAAGAATGGCAGACTGGGCTCTTGTTCTGCATTCGAGCCTCTGTTTCGGCAGCAGACTGTGTGCACTGCAAAGGAAGAGGGGAAGGATGGTGGAGCAAAAGGGGGCCACAGGAGAGCCTGCTCCCCCAGCACTGGGAAGGGAAATGGTATGCGAGCTTCACAGGAGTAAGTGGGCGCTGTGGGAGGTGTCCACGCTCGAGCCTTTTGATGTGTGCCGCGGCTGCTCCCAGGTGACCCCTGACCCCTGGCAGTGTTAGGAGAGAAGCTGTGATGCCAAAGCAGAGGATGACGATGGCGATGTAAGAGATGTTTGCCCTTTATCCTCAATCCCTCCTCCCAGACCCTAACCTTACAAGACAGAAGGCGAGAAGGGGGAAGTCCAGCCTGTGATGCAGTATGGAGAAGCTTTGATTCTGATAATGGAAGGACACTGCAAACTAGATGCAACTGCTTTTATGGCTGAAGGTGAACAGAAAAGCTTGGAATCTATCTGAGATGCTCTTACGTGCTGGGAAATACTGGCCTCAGGAGGGTTGCGATGCATACCACTCCACACCTATTAGGATGGTGAAAATCCATGAGGCCGACAACACCAAATGCTGGTACGGATGTGAAGCAACAGGAACTCTCATCTGTTGCTGGAGGGGATGCAGAATGGGGCAACCACTTAGGAATGCAGTTCGGCAGCTTCTGACAAAACCAAACATACCCTTACCATATGATCTGGCCATTGCGCTTCTTGGTATTTACCAGATGAGTTGACAACATATGTTCACAAAAATCTGCACATGGATGTTAATAGAGGATGTATTCATAGTCACCAAAACTTGGAAGCAACTTGAAGATGTCCTTCAGTAGGTGAATGGATATATCAACTGTGGTACATGCAGACAACAGAACATTATTCAGCACTAAAAAGAAACTATCAAGCGGTAAAAAGACGTGGAGGAATGTTAAATGCATATTAGTTGGAAAGAAACCAGCCTGTAAAGGTTACATACTATAGGACTCCACCTCTATGACAGTTGGAAAAGGCAAAACTATGGAGACAATAAAAGATCCAGAGGCTAGGTTGGAAGGGGCTCAGGGAGAAGGAAGAATGAACAAGCAGAGCCAAGAAGATCTCTAGGACAGTGAAACTACTCTGTATTGTAGACAGTATGACATGGTGGCTACATTATACGTTTCTCAAAACCCAAGGAATATGCACCACCAAGAGCGAACTCTTATGTAAGTTATGGACTTTGGGCGACAATGTGTCCATGTAGGTTCATGACGGTGACAAATGTACCACTCTGGTAGGAGATGGTAGCTGGGGAGACTGCATGGGTGCAGGGCAGGAGGTATGTGGGAATTCTCTGCTTTCTTCTCAGTTTTGCAGTGAATCTAAAGCTACTCTAAGGCATAAAGGCTATTTTTAATTAATTTTTTAATGTTTATTTTTATTTTTGAGAGAGAGAGCATGAGCGGAGGAGGGCAGAGAGAGAGAGGGCATGGAGGACTGGAAGCAGGCTCTCATGCAGGGCTCGAACTCACAAACTGTGAGATCATGACCTGAGTGGAAGTCGGATGCTCAGCCGACTGAGCCACCCACGTGTCCCATAAGGTCTAATTTTTTTAAAAAGTGTGACAATGAGCTACAACAGAGACCGAAGCTCCATCGCTCGGTTTGCCGGTCCTTCCCTGCCCTCGCTGTAACCTGCCATCATTCATGGGACGGAGAAGCTGAGCAGTGGGCACAGAAGCGTGCCTCAGAGGAAAGCAACAGCAGAGAGAGCTGGCTGGCGTGGGGTAACCTGTCTGCCACGCCTAGGGGCGGAAGTTAGTGTGGCCGGAAGTCCGCCCTCCACAGGAAACAGAAAACTGTGTTCCTCAGGAGTCTCAGAAATGGGGACATAGTGAAAGCTGAGGAAGGAGGCCAAGAAAATGTGGGGCAGAACCATTCTCACCAAAAGTAAATTAAGTTTACCGTGGAATGTACACACTGTTTCCTCCACATAGGAATTTAAAAATAAAAGCTTTTTTTTTGTAGTAATTTTGAGAAGTTGATAGCTAAACTTGCCAAGAGGATGTTAGGCACATCAGTATGGCAACGGTGCTGAGCTGGAATAAATTAAGATGAGGAAAAAGTAGCAGATATTAATGAGAAGCATCTTTAATTATTACGATTTGTGTCTCAATGGGCCCGTAATGTTGGCTGTATCATTGCCAAAGGTATTAGAATGACTTTAGTCATAACAGTTGTCTCTTAAAGATATTAGACTCCTAACGGACGGTCCAGAAAGAGCTTTTACAGCTTACTGATGGTGAGGGTTCACAACTGAGAACAAAGAGTGTCTATTGTCCTTTCCCACAGGCTTCTATAGGCTTGGGCAGTCATAGAAGAGCAAACTTCAATGTTGGGTTAACAAAAGGGTGTTCAATGGAGGAGAGAGAAAACAAAAGGCTGAAATGGACTTTGTGTCTGGCTAGCTGGTCAGCCTTGTCCTCGTACACATATAAGTGACTGGGTTTTCTTTTTTTTTTTTTTTAAATTTTTTTTTTCAACGTTTATTTATTTTTGGGACAGAGAGAGACAGAGCATGAACGGGGGAGGGGCAGAGAGAGAGGGAGACACAGAATCGGAAACAGGCTCCAGGCTCTGAGCCATCAGCCCAGAGCCTGACGTGGGGCTCGAACTCACGGACCGTGAGATCGTGACCTGGCTGAAGTCGGACGCTTAACCGACTGCGCCACCCAGGCGCCCCTTGACTGGGTTTTCTTATGTGAACCAAGAAGAGGGTCCCCAGGAGGCACCCAAGAAAGAGTGTGTGGAAGACAGGCTGAAAATGTCAGAAGACAAGACATTTGGTCGAGAGAAAGGAAAGGCTGTTTGGGGTTTCAGTAAAAGGGACTGACAACCTCCTCTACAGATGAGGGTTGATTTGGGGCAAACTTCCATCCACTGGGGCTTCACTAAAATGACATCATCTGGGTCTGGATTGCAGAACCATGTTGGGTGATGCTGCATCGTGTATAAATGAGGTCCTTCCAGTAGCAAATTCCTTTTCTTCCCAGAATGGATTCACCTTATATCAAATTCTAAGAAATAAGAATGGTGGCATGTAGGAGAGTTTCTACATGAAGTGGAGCCTGAGGCCAAGGCTTCTGTTTTCTCAGGGAGTACAGTGCCAGGGACATAAGAAAAAGGAGCCACTATTTGGTGTCCATGAGACTGATGGCTTGCTCACAGGCTCCTCCTGGGAGCCTACCAGAAGTACTGGGTCTTGGGAGAGTCTGAATGAAAGGAAGAATGTGGAATAACTTATCTACAGTTTCTTTTCCCCTATTGCTCAAAGATTTTGACACTGGGTGTTGGCTTCCCTGCGAATACCAGAAGAGCACACATGGGTATCAGAGTGAGTCTAGCGGAGTTACACATCACAGCATCAACAGGCAGGCAAGAGGCCATGATGTGACAGGTACACAGTGTGGGCAAGATGAAGGTGTTATTATGCAGTCAGTTGGGAACACGCACAAGGAGCTGGAGTGGAATGAATGGCCAATGGTCCCAAAGAGGCAAAGCCCAGAGGATCTGAATCAGTGCATGAGAGGTATCTGCTACAGGAAGGGGATTAGGCTACAAGACCCTGCTATCTTTCCTTTCTTCTACCATTCCACTAGGGCTGGACCCAAATTTCCCCACCCACGTTTTCAGACCCATCATTACTTGAGCAGCCTCAGCTTTCCCCAGCCCCTTCCCCAAATTGCTTTGCTGATATAGAATCAACCTTCATGTCAGGCTGACTTGGTGTCCCTTTGTTGACCACCCAGCCCCCACCTTATGCCTAGAGTACCTCTTCTTGTTCTTCTGCCCCAAGGGTGGCAAGTCTGTGCTGGCCACCACGTACCCCCAGCTCACAGCTCAAAACTCAGCACTGGAGTGTCTCTAGACACTCTAGACACTTTTTCTGGCACAGAGAGGGATTTTGCTTGATCTCCATTCTAGTTATCACTCTAACCAGAGTCTTGTTAGACTTACTTGTCTTCCAGAGATATATGGATCTCTGCCTCTAAACACAAGCTCAGTACTTGGGTCCCTGTCCCCCAGGGCAGATTTTTTTTTTACCAGCCAATTCCTGCTTGATAGGATTTGGGGATATCTGTGCATAAAACTCCTCATTTCTGGGTCCATCCACTTTGAGAGGCATTTAGCTTCCTCTTGACCCCTAGCCTGGACTGGAGATTTCTTTCAATCTCAGACACTAATTTTGCCCCTGGGCTAATTTCCTACCACTAGCTGGACTTGCCCACCATAGTGTCTGAGTCTAAAACCCAGCACCTGTGTACCCTATACCTAACCTGTCTGGCTACTACATATTCTCTCTGAATGCTATACTATGAAGACAATTACAAATGAAGAGTTGATAGACTTCGTACTTAGTTTGCTTCCTGCATAGTTGTTCATGCCTCTCACTGGGTAAAATGTGCACATGCTCACCTTCATGGCCGGATGGAGACCGAGAATCAGACATATGCTACTAATCACTGGACTAAATGTGGACAAAGCCCCAGTTGAGTCTACGGATGGGCAAAACTGGGCTCACCAGCCTGGAAAGAGCCACAGAGAGGAAGGGGGTTAAACAGTGAGGGCACTAGAAAATCAGCCAGATCACAGAGCACCTATCGTGATGTGCACACCCCTGGTAGGGGACAGGCTATTATCTGGCACTATCTCTTTTTCTCTCTCTGCCTCTCTGTAGACCTCTTCTCTATTCTGATTTTCTTTCCATTTTATCTTCCATATAATACCATGATTCAGAGGATGATTTTGGTATTTAAAGACCTGCCAATGGTAACAGCTTCCTGGTTGCTGACCTAGAATAGAGTCCTAGCTCTCTGACTCTGAATTCAGGGCTTGCTACCCTCCACTGCATGGTGTCCTGGCAGCAGCCTGTGTCCTCTTCTGGGACTCACCCAGTGAGGGCAGAGTCTGAGGCCCCAGTTCAGGGTGTCTCTCCTTAAGTCAGGTGTGGTCAGGCAATAGGTCAAGGGGGAAATAGCTATTCTTCCCATCTGCAAAGCTGAGCTTTAAATGACTTGCCTCTGGGCATCTGTGCTCTGCCCACTAGCCACAGCCCCCCGGGGGCAGAACTGCTACCTTGCTCCTGCTGTTCCTCTGGCAAGATGCCTTAAAGATTTCTTTTGCAAGCTTGGCGGAGTGAGGAACCACGATGGCGGTCATTGCTGAGTCTTATCACGTCTTTCACGCTGCGTTAGTAAATTTTGAGTGCTTAATAACTGACATGAATGGGAAGGGGTTTACATCTTTAGAAATGCCTTTCCCAAGGTTAATATTTCATGCTAAATCTATTCACTCTTTTGACATTTTTATGACCTGTGCAGAGCAGTCTCATATGTCCGCAATCATGCCCAAATTGAAAGAGTATGATGATCACTTCACAGTATAAAAACTGCTCGCTGGCAAGTCAACGTTAAGCATCTTGTTCCATTTGGGATTTGTGTCCAATCAGATATTTTCCTTTTAAAATTCTGATTCCTTCGTTTTCCCAGGATTGTAATATTTGGAAAGACAAGAAAGAGACTGTTGCCTTTTCTGGGGATCTCAAGCGTTGCATATATTTGTTGTCCACTATTAAAGGCTAATTACCTTCGGACAAGTGAATGTGATCTATTGAATTAAAAGTCTGGAATGGTTGCCCTAAAGTTGGACCTGCTTTTGAGTTTTTGTTTAGTTGGCTAGATAAAGGTGGCATGTTCCAGGGTTGGAAACATAACCAACATATGCTCCAGACCATATGCTGGTTCTTTACATACATTAATTGACTTAGTTTCTTGCAACAACCCAACATGCTAGGCTTTACGGTGTCTAAATCTCAGATCAAGAACCTGGGGGCTCACAGAGGACGAATGACATGCCCAAGTGTGTGGCCAAACCAGCCCCGCAGTGCCTAGATGCCCAGGCCAGAATCAGCTCTAATTTGTTGGGATTATCATCATGCCTTGGATTCAGATCAACACCTACAGAGGTCAAACATGCTCCTCACTTGGGCACCTGGGATTCCCTGGGGGCATGGCGAGACTCATAAGCCACCCCATGCAAAAAAATGAAACAAAACAAAACAAACAAAACAAAAACAAAACAAAACCAAAAAACTTCCCCCCAAAAAGGGGATAAAGAGGGGTCTTTTCCTCAAAGTCCACCAATATTGTAATTATTCTGGGGGGAAAAAAAGCCCAACAACAGCCATGTGTAGTCATTCTTCTTAGAAATACATCCTGTACAGTGTGATTCTTTCTGAAGCCCAGTAGGCTTTTCTACGGGACATGCTGGCCAGAGACCTGGATGATCTGCATCCCAGCAGGAATCCAATTTTCCCACGACCTGTCTGTTTCTAAGGACTCACATGGAGTTTATAATTCACTTTGCTATTTATAAAATGGTCTAAGGATTACCTTTAAACCCTGACCACAGTATGGCCTTTTTGGGGCGGGGGGGGGGGGTGTGTAGAATCCTACTCCTCCGGTGAGAGCATGTCTTGTGCCTTGCAGTTGGGCTCTGTGCAGATCCATCCCCGCTGCCCATTAGTGACTTGTCTGGGTCTAATTTAGGCCACAACACACATCAAGCAGGAACTCTGCAATTCCACGTTCTCTTCAATGTTCAGCAGATTTTGTTCACTCAACAAATGTTAAATGCCAGTAATAACTAACACCTTCTCTCTCCAAATAAAGCACTATTTTGAGACAGCATATACATGACCATTCTGATTTCATCTTTTATTTAGAGAGCAGGAAAGAAAAAAAAAAAAGCCACACACAGATTCCGTCAGCAGTGCCTGAATTTCAAAGTCTAAAACTGGGTCATGGAGACAGGCTGGAGGCTATGGGATGCGGAAGAGCCAGGAAGCATTGAAGGGATCCGGGGACGGTAATAATAAAAAGTGTCTTCTGCAAGCCTCGGCGGAGGAGGCAAGGCCGGAGGGTGGAAAGAGCACTGGGTAGGCGACCTGCTGCCAAGGGGTGGTCCATTACTGTTGATGCCAACACGTGTTGCTCTCAGGGGTCAAAGTGGATGATGCGTGAGAAAGGTCTGTGGATACATTTACATTATTCATTTGCCGAGCACGTATTTATTGGGCGCCTCTCTGTACCCCACATGGGGAAAATAATGGAGAACATGGCCCTTGCCCTCATGGAATTTAGGTTGGGGAAGATATTAATCAAATAAACTCAAAATAAGCATGAAGTCTAAGTGCAATGCACGCTCTCCTCCGCGATGCAAAGAAAGAGGAGAGAAACTCAAAACCCCCAGCAGGCACTGACCAACCACACCTGCGTAGGTCTTGGTGCGAGAAGGCTCCCTGCTGTGCCTGGAGGCCACTCTATAGTGGCTGAAGGAAGCAGACTCTGGGTAGTAGCTGTCTCCCAAGTTGTGTGGAAGTCTTTCAAGTTTTCCAACCCAGTGTTCTGGCTGCACATTGGCATTGCATAAGAGCTTATAATAGAGGGATTTGCTCTGGGCTGGAAGACTGGTAAAAGGCTTCATGTAGGGGTAACATGTGAGCTAAGACCTGAAGAGTAAGTGAGAATTAACTAAGTGAAGAGAGAAATTATTTTTAGGCATGGTGAGTGGAGAGTGTTCAAAGGCCGTATGGCAGGAGGGAAGAAAGTGTGTTTGAGGAGCTTAAGGAAGTCCAACACGGCTAGAGAGTATCCAGCAATGGCTGCATAATAGGGGATGAGGCGGGGGTGTTGCACAGGAAGCAGAACATGCAGGATCCTGCAGGTCGGTGAAGGGATTACATTTATTTCCCTATGAACAATGGGAAGCCATTAAAGATTTTCAGCTGAGAAAGGCATGGCCGGATCTGCATTTTACAAAGCACCCTCGGGCTGCAGGGGGGAGCTTCCGGAAGGCTGTTGTGTTCATTCAGGGGAGAGACTGGTGGCTCAGACTAGGACTGGTGATGAGGGTGGAGAGAGTATAACGCTTCTTGCTTGCTAAATTGGTAGATGATGGTCATTCACTGACAGAGGACACACTTGAATAGGTTTGGGACATGTTGGTGACGGGAGCCAAGAGGGATTCTTGGAAGAGAGAGAGAGAGGTTGGCCGTGTTGCCACGGGGGACCTTCTGTACTATCCCGGAGGAAAACAGGGTACAGGGGGATGCTCTGGACTGGAGGTGCGCATGTGTGAGTTACTTCTTCAGCAGTGGCCACTGGCCTCCAGACTGTGAGGAGACAGCCTAGGGAAGAACAGTGGCCTAAGGGGGGCCTTGAGAAATTCCAGCAGTTGATAGCTGGCCCTTTACCTATGAAGGGGGCTAAGAAAGCATGACTGGAAAGAAGAGGGAAGACCGGGTGGCCTGGTATCAAAGAAGCCAAGGAAAGAGAATATTTTGAGAAAGGGGGAGTGGACAGCAGTTGTCAAATGAAATGAGGGCTGAAAATGCCCATTGGCTTGATCGCCCCAGAGATTTCCATGACGCCTTAATGAGAGCAGCTCCATTTTTTATTCAGCTTTTCACTTTGAACTAATCACAGACTCACAAGCCTCACAAGTGATTGTGTGGTACAGAGAGGTCCTCCACACCCTCATCCAGCTTCCCCAGTGGTAACACCTTGCACAGCTATAATATCAAAACCAGGGCACTGACATTGGCATGATAAAGGAAACTCCACCGCAGACCTTAATCAGATTACAGTAAGAGCTGCTTTCATGAGGTAATGGGGTCAGAAGTCAGATCAAAGGGGGTGGGACAGAAGAAATAGATGCAGTGTAGACAGTAAATATTGACTGTGCTCTGCTCTGTGCTAGGCGCGATGTCAGGTACTGGATACGGGGTGCGGCCCTGTGGAAACCTTCACATCCATAGGATCTGGACAGGAAATAAGAGGGAAAGGGAGCTGAGGGTAAAAATATATCACTGGCGGTGGGCCAGAGGCGACACTGGGCCTGGGAGCAGGGTCTCTAGTGGGGAGTGAACAACCCCTAGGCAGTGACAGAATCATGAAGACACATACTGTGACAAAAGTATTAAGGATCTTCCTTCAGGACAAATTTTCGGGGAGGGGGGTTGTCACCCTAATGCCTCTCAGATTTTACAAACCATTAAGAGCAGAGAGTCTTTCTACCATGGAGTCCCAGACATGTTACAGCTCTTCTATTTTCTAATTGAACATCGGAAGGAACTTCAGCTGGTAGGTTGGAGTCACATATTCCTAACAAGCCCGTTTTCCAGATGAACACACTGAACCCCAAGCTCCAAGGGAACTCATGTCACCCAACCACATATAGCAAGGTCCTCCCTGGATCTCAGAATTTTGTTTTTGAAGTTTCCATCCCATTGCCTCTGAAAGTACCTGACTTTGTGTGTTGCTCTGGGTCTCCAGAAACAGATTCGATTGAGTTGTGTTTAATTGATTAGCCACTGCTTCCTGTGAAAGTTTGACCATTCTCTTCTTCCCCATATCACCCAAGTTGGCTACCCCAGATAGCCAAAAATATCATAGGAGGACCTGTTTTATCTTTGTCTCTCGTTCTAGTTGATGGATGGCCAAGAACCAGAAAAAATAATTAAGTATACGAAATCTTGAGGGCAGATTTGACTACCACCACGCGTTCCCCATTTGGGTCATTCCTGTAGCTCTGTTTTCAAAAGGGAGGCAGAGGAGAGCGGGTCAAAAGGGGAGGTGCAGGTGGGAGTGGGCAGAAGGACCTGGGTGCCCACAGGGCTGGGTCCGCAGGTTGGTTCCCTGCGCCCGCCTTACTCCATCTCTGCGGGAAGACAGAGAGCACAGCACTGGCTGCTGCAGTAGGAGAAGCTGTAAAAAGCCCTGGTCCTGCATACTAATTGGCCTACTTTAATGACTCTTCATCCCCTGCCTCCGACTGCAACAATCCCCTCTTCCGAAATCGCCAGCTCCTAGTAGAGGAGGCTCGCTGCCATGGCAACCAAGCCTTCCAATGCTGGGAAAACTCACCATAGAGATGTGGGGAGAAAAATTCCACTGGTGCATTTCCAAAGAAGAAGGGCTTCAAGGGGAGGGAGAGGGAGAGCAAATGGGGAATGATGTGGTTGGAGATGGGGAGCTTCCCTGGCTGAGGGCAGGGGGAAAGGATGCTACACAAATGTGCATCCAGACACATAACCCGGCAGAGATAGGACCAGCGGAGCCTGGCACTGGGAGATCCATCGACACACGCTGATGTTCACATCACCTCATCCACGGGGTACGCAGCACAGCTAGGGAGGGCAGGAGGGTAAGAACACGTCTGCAACGGTCTGTCTTGTTAATAAAATACTCCCTACCTGCTCACTAAAATACAATACAGAGGTTGAATGTGCTCTGATCCCAATGTGGACTTTGTCACTGAGAGCTCTTGTTAGGGCTTCAATTCTGCTAGAAAATCATATTTGGAACACAATTATATTTCCTTTGAAAAGAGAGGAAACCTATTCCCTACAACGTGCCTACCGCGCTCCTGAGTTGCTTCAGAATAGGGGGCATCCACCCAGGTATGTTTGCTTGGAGGCAGCCTGCTCCCACCCAATGTGACCCAGCACTTTTGCTGTGGCTGTGGGGAAAGACACGAGGCCAACAATGCCTGCTGCCTCCACATACAGGACAGGATGAGAAAGCAGCACATGGGGTATTTGGGGATCCCCTCTAATTCTGGGGTGCCCCGTAGCGTTGTCCGAAGCTCTGTCCTTTCTGAAGTACTTTAATTCATTCCCCTCTGTTCTTTCAAGCTCCCCTTCAGATCCTTTTCTTCCTGTTTTTAAAGCAAGGCAGTGCCTTTTGCGTCATGAGCCCAGGGCATCATTTCTGAAACACCCCAGTGTTAAGTAGCTGGCACACGTTAACGTCGAAAGGGCTGTTTAGTTCCCAAAACCAAAGCAAACACACACACAAATGTTCTCTTTGGGACCAATGTGGGAGAGAGTTTCTAAAGGCCGACCACAAGCTGATTGTGTTTCTGACAGTCCCCTTCTCTCAAAGGAATGAGCAAATTCTGCCATGCCTTTATCTGCGCCTAACAACTCCCAGAAACAAGCCAAGGCTGGGAGCTCGTCTCAGATCCAAGTCAGGAAACCCCGACAGCAGCAGGAGGCCCACATTTGGAGAATGAGGCGCTGGAAACCACACAGAAATGGGAGGTACTTGGTTTTTGGTCAGAGTGGACGATGCAGAGAAAAGCCTTACTTGGTCGAATGAAAGAAGATACACCCTGTTACACTCACCTCTGTCCCTCTGATGGCATTTCTGACTCAAAGACTTTGTAACATGCTTGACTCCCAAGCCATGGCTTTCGATGTGACACGTGACGAATCTTGCATTCATTTCTTTCCGACGAACCATTTATTGAACAAACTCCGCTAGATGCCGGGGGTACAAAGGGGACTACCCACCTGTCCATCTTTAGGAGGGGATCTGGAGAGAACAGCAATCTCTTACATTTGCAGACTTCCAGTGTCCAAAACACTTCACTCGCACCATCTACATCGGGCGGCGTGTAGATAAACCTTGGGCTGCTGAGCAAGGAATGAGGGCCAGAAGGCCCCGACAAAGGATGCCAACAATGTTTGGGGGCGCTCTCCTTGATATCACCAACTCAGTCTGCACCTAGGAGATTTCGGTGCTAAAACTGCATGCTCCCTGGGCACAAGGCAGTCTGGGTATGAAGAGTCTCTTGGGAGATTTAAAGAAGTTAGCCTTCAAAGAAATCTTTGAAAGTGAGGACACTTTATTCAGAAAGAAAATTGGCTTTACTTTCAAAGAAGACATTTCAAAGAGATAGCTTAATAAGGCAGAAGAAAACACTGGCCCAGGAGTTAGGAGGTTGATAGCTGGGTTCTACCCTGTGGCTTTTAGAAAATGAGGAAATTGGGCCAGATTATTTCTAAACTGCAGGTCAAAAATTCAGCAGGATCTGCTACGCAGGTTTGCAATCATATATATTATTCAGAAGTTTCTGAAAAACATTTGATCAGATGCAGTTTTAGATGTTATGCGATTGGTTATTACATATAAATGTATTTATCTAATTGCCAAGATTGGTTGTATGTCAAGAGCTGAATAGCATGTTCAAGGTCTTCTCATTTTGAGGTCTCCTCTCACATGTACTATAATCTAGACAATAGATGATAAGGGTGGAAAGCGTAACGTCTGGAACAAAATAGACATTCTGTAAATATTCGCTTCATAAATGCATGAAGATGTGGATGGGTGGATGAATGTGGAACAGATGACTTTGTGGAGCAGAGAACAGGATTCTGTAGTGGTGGCAGAGAGGAGAATGCAAAAGAAGATCCTTCTGAGAAGCATATCGAAGCATCTCGTGCCGAAGACAAAAGCCATGTAACCAAGAAACAAAATACTGCCTCAGAGGGAGGGGAGTTGGAGGGAGGTGGGTACCTCTGTACCAGAAGTTTTAATTTTACCACTTTACCCCTACTACTTTTTTTCCTTAACGTTAGTCTGGTGATTTACTACTGCTAAGCAGCCAAGTTGCCTTTGTTTTCTGATCTTAGATATTTGCATTTGGAAAATGTGGTTACTCCTGTACCAGCTCTGAGATAGCACAATTCTGTGTGGATCCATGCATTGGGTTTTTTTTTTTTTTTCTTTTGAGAGAGAGAGGGGGGTTGCAAGTGAGCGAGGGGCAGAGAGAGAGAGAGAGAGAGAGAGAGAGAGAATCCCAGGAGGGGCAGAAGGAGAGGGTGGGTGAGAGAGAAAGACAGAGACAGAGACAGAGACAGAGACAGAGACAGAACTGGGGCTTGAGCTCACTTGATGTGGGACTCGAACTCACGAACTACGAGATCATGACCTGAGCCGAAGTTAGATGCTTAACAACCGAGCCACCCACGCACCCCTGAGCATCAGAATTAAATCCACACCTAAGAGATGTGTCATTTTAGGTCATTCTATGTGGTCAAATAAGCCACTTGGGGGTACCCTCAGCCCTTCAGCATCTTAGCCTATGGGCCACTCACAGATGGTGCCTCCAAGGTTCTGCCAACCCTGTTTGTTGTGCAGCTGCACATTGACGGGCTCCATGCATTCTAGACATCTCCCAATCTCCCACCAGTGAAGCCCTGGGCTCCAGCCACGGAGGGCTGCCTATGGTACTTCTGGTGTCTCTGTTTGCTGTGGCTGTGTCTCCTGGGGAAATGTGCTCGTGTTTCTTCTGGATCTTGGCAACTCCTGACCATCCTTCACCATGTAACTCAAGCCCCTTGGTAGCACTCGACGAAACCCCCAACCCAGGGGAGCTTCTAACACTTACTCTTTCTGATAAAACTACTTATCAGATTAAACCCTTGTGCTGTTACCACCTTATGCATATTCCTTTTTTTTTTCCAACTAGATTAAAAACCTTCTATGTAATAATCCTATTACAATATGTAAATTTATCCAAGCAACATGATGTACACCTCAAACTAATGTTAGGTGCCAAATGTATTCAATAAAAAATTAAAAAACTACATTTCTTCTTGTAGAGTGGGAACCGTATTTGATGCACATCTATATCCCCACAGTGACCAGTAGGGGTTTAATAAGCATTTGTTGATTGATGGATAATAAATATACCATGGTGATTATGTTAAAGAAGTCACTGCAGTATTTAAGGAGTCCACTTAAAAATTCACAACTTTGAAGTACAAACATATGAGCATTACATGCAGACCAGAATCATTTAAAAAATAAAACAGAAATTCAGAACTCCACCATTAAAATTCTTGTTGTGAAAACAAATTAAAAATTGTGTTTTCTGCATCGTAAGTGTCATTTAGAAGCGGTAAACATAGCAATCAAGAAGAATTTATCTAGGGGCACCTGAGTGGCTCAGTCAGTTAAGTGTCCCACTCGGTTTCTGCTCAGGTCATGATCTTATGGTTTCATGGGTTCGAGCCCTGCATCAGGTTCTGTGCTGACAGTGCAGAGCCTGCCTGGGATTCTCTGTCTGTCTCTCTCTCTGCCCCTCCCCAACTTGTGCTGTCTCTGTCTCTCTCAAAATAAATAAACTTAAAAAAAGGAAGAAGAATTTATCTAAAGAGAAAAGTGGGAGCAGAATTATTTGCTCACATGGGCCATTGCTCAGTTAATGCTTCTGCTCAGAAAAATAACTTTTACACTGCTCGACTTGGTGTTACTGATTTTTCATTCTTAATGCTTCACTGCCCTTTGATTCCTCAAAAATGATTCATGAGCTTTGAATGTGAGGCTGAGAGGGTGGGAAGTAAAGAAAAGAAAAAGGAGGGAGTTTAAGTGCTAGAAGAAAGAAAATATTTATTCTCTGCTTTCTCCAAGGACTGAGCATCAGATTTAAATCTCTGCACTGAGTGAACAATACTACCTGTATTGTCCTGACTTAAAAAAAAAGAAAAGGGGTGGGGTTTCTTCTCCATTTATTTCACAAAACTGTACCACAGTCCATGCATTGAGTCATCTAAAGGGAGTCCCCAGATCATTTCTTCTTTTATGCAAACCAGTTATTGACCAGATATTGATGAAAGCCCACGCTTTTTTGTTAAAGCCTGGAGCTCAATTAACATAAAACCGTAACAATGCCCTTCCAGTGGTGGACTGGACTAGAAGGCTGACCTTCCTAATCATTCCTTTTCACCCTGAAATGCAAAACTGGACAGATTGGGGGTCTTGAATCCTCACTCTTCAAATCATCTCAGATGCAGGAGAAAGTGCGATTTTTCTCCATTATCCTCACTAGAAACAGCACCAGCTCATTGACTTCACGTTTCCTTAGTGAAGTTGCCAGTGTTACGAAGTCTGATGGAAGATGTTCTCTTCTAATCTCAAGGATACTCCTATAGGGTTTTTGGATGTATCTTAGAATGTCCTGAGTGGAACAGTTCAGTTACAATCACCTCTCTGGACTTAAGCATATGGAATGCAAATTGTGGGGTCCCCAATTATGGGCACAGATTTTCTCTCTCTCTCTCTCTCTCTCTCTCTCTCTGTCTGTCCCTATTTCTGTCTCTTGCTTGCTCTCTCCAATAACTTCTCAAATAGTTCCAGTAGATCTAAAGGAGTTAAGCCAACAAATGAGATGTGTAAATGACCATGGGACTCTTTGATATTGTTAAATGGAAGACATTTTGAGGGTGGCCAAAACAGTTTCAGTGGTGACTGGAACAATCTCTCAAAAGAATTACCATCAGATGGTCGGAGTTGGGGACGGCTTGGGAACTTTATAATTTGGCTGGAAGGCTGTTTGTCAAAGGGTAGTCATCTCTGGCTTTCAAATAGCAATCAGATAATAACTGTAATTTAACCTGCTCATGCCTTGCAGACAGCAGCTACCTTTTCAACTCTGGGCAGGGGGGTGGTTCTGCACAGAACACAGCGCGCATCTCTGTGTAATTAAAGCTCCAGCTGCATGGATCGGCTCATGGAAATTCAAAGGGTCCTGGAGACCAGTCTCTTTCAGTCTTCCTCACCCCTCCCACATCTTCTTGTTTCCACTTTTTTCCCCGCCCTTTCTGGCTTTATAATTCATCTCTGAAACTGTAGCAGAAAAGCTGCAAAAACACCTGAAGGTCCCACTTCCTAACTAAACTGGGTGCTCCTTGAAGGCATGCCCTATTTGTCTTAACAGAGGGCCTTAAGAAATGTTGGCGGAATTAATGAAAGTGCTCTTTGCCCCCAGTGATGCTAGCAAAGATATCACTTGGATGCAAATGAATTGTGCACTTTAAAATATTTAACCTTATCTCAAATTATGCTCAACCAATTCAAGGAGGGTAGATTTTACTCTTCAGGAAGATCCCACCATAACACGTATCCACATTTGTACCACGCAATTAGCCTAAAGATTAATCAGTGGGTAAATATCACTTTTCAGAGGTCAATTGCTTCGTCAAAAAGGCAGTCTACTCACAGTTAGATTTTTGGCAGAGGGATGCAGTGAATACTCTGCAGGTTCAAATCCCAGCTTACAACATGTATTGATTGTGTGAATACAGGTAGAGTTTCTTTACCTTTCTAGGAGGGGCCTGTGTACTTCAGTGAGTACTGTAGGGAAGATTTTATGAGTAGCACTTATAACATGCTCAGAGGGGTTTGTCCTTAGAAAGACTCAATAAACATTGGTCACTTCAACTAATTGATCATGGCTCTTTCAAATACAGATACAAATTACAGTTTCCAAAAGGGCAACTTCACTTTGTTTGCCTTATGGAAAAGGGACGCTAAAATAGCATCAAATATTTGGTTTATACCTGATTTGTAATTCTCTATGTGCCTGGTTTATCTAAAAATAATATATTAACAAAGGACTTGGCTGTTTCTGCAAAGACCCTTGCAAGGACAGATAGGTGATTGTTTTAACCTCCTTTCCTTAAGGACACACAGTTTTGTACTGACAGCTTAGTCTAAGGCATGTCTATGACAGGCGGACAAAGCCATGCTCATTGTCTATAACAATGGCAGCAACTCTAGTGTCTTACTGTTTAATGCACTCATATCACCAAAAGCACTCATCTCCACAACAGCCTGTTGAAAATATAGTCAGAAGACAACCAAAAATGACACAGAGAGGCTTAGTGGCTTTCCTGTGTCACTGCAATGAAGTAGTGGCAAAAATAAGACTGGAGCTTAGGTACCTTGTCTTTCTACAAGCCCTTTCTAATTTATGTATCAACTGCCTCTCTGTGAACCACAGTTGATATTTAAAACTCTGAGTATGTGCTGTAAACAGTTTTTGTCATACCACGACATGGTGGCTCTCAGCGAGGGGTCAACTGACCAGCAACATGGTCTTTACATGAGAACTTGTGAGAGACGTACATTCTGGGACCCCAGTGTAGACCTGCTGACTCAGAAACAAGAGGTGGGGGGTAGGACGGGTGCAGCAGGCCATCTGTTTTACCAAGACCTCCATGCGACTCCCACGGGCACTAAAGTTTGAGAACCACTGCCCCAGAACAAGGAGGCTAATATTCATTAAATTATCTCATTTAGAACTCATGACAACTTCAAGATATGTAATACTGTCATCACAGTCTTGGATAAAGGGAACTGAGGGTCTAAAGGAATAGTCAACCTTTCTAACATCGTGTGGTTGGTAAGAAAAAAGCTTATGTCTGTCCAACTCCAGAAAGCCCAGCTCCTAAAACCGCTGTCCCACTGACTCTCAACAAGTGTAACTGGCAGAGTTTTACCAGAAAGGGTTCATTCAATTTTAAATAGCTATAATTCCTACCCAAATAAGGCTATTCCTTTATTTCACAACAGACTTTTACATTTAAATTTTTTACATTATTTTTGAGAGACAGAGAGCACATGTGAGTAAAGGAGAGGGACAGAGGGAGAGAGAGAGACTTAATAGGCTCCACACTGAATGTGGAACCCAACCTGGGGCTTAATCCCACGACTCTGGGATCATGACCTGAGCTAAAATCAAGAGTCCAACACTCAACTGACTGAGCCACTCAGGTGTCCCTAGACTTTTACATTTAAAATGATGGTTAGTGTGCCCCCCCCCATTCTCATCATACAATTTGAGGGATGGGGCACCTGGGTGGCTCAGTCAGTTAAGTATCTGACTATTGATTTTGGCTTGGGTCATGATCTCATGGTTAATGAGTTCAAGCCTCACATGAGGCTCCATGATGACAGTGTGGAGCCTGCTTGAGATTCTCTCTCTCTCTCTCTCTCTCTCTCTCTCTCTGTATCTCTTCTCACACTCATGCTCTCTCTCTCTCTTACTCAAAATAAATAAACAAACTCTCAAAAAAATTGGCAGGATGGACCACTAAAATAATCAGTCCTATATAGTGGGAATCTGAACTTTTCTAGGGAATAATCATCCAGATAGATACCCAATTCTAGTAGGATCCAGGCTCGTACAGCTCAGGTCACTTTGTACACAGTACTCTAAGTTTGAAATCGAAGAACACTTTGATCACTGAGTTCTCCAAATGGTTGGTACTTACTTTCTGAGGGAAGAAAAAATGTAATTGACCTCAATTTCCATAGCTAGAATTGGCTCAACAGTTCAAAGAGAGTTCTTTGTAGTCAAACAGTTAAAACAATAATGAAGGCCTGCATTAGCAGAGGAAACCCCCTGATGGAAGTCTTGACAGCTGTCCGTAAAGATATTTTTCAAAAAACAACAGGTGCACTGTGGTTTCATCCTGGAATCTGTTGATGCAGATCCCAGCACAAGGCCTGCGTGTAAATTGCTGCATACTTCATTTTACGTGGCCTCTCTCGATCAACCTTATTTTGGGGTCATTGTGTTTTAAGGGAATCATGGCAACAGAACTGATTATAAACTTAAGGGGCAGCAATTTGGTATAAGATGCTGGAAAAGGGCAAGTAGGTAGCAATTTTTAAGACTAGAATTGCGGGCACTTCAGAGGCCTTTTTGCCTCAGCCCGTACATCTGCAAAAGACCTAATTCAGAAGGGTCAGAAGAGTAAGTATGCTTTCCACATCCCTCTCTGTACTGCACTCAACCAAAGTGGGGTGGGAGCGGGGGGAAGAATGAGACCAGAGAAATAAAGAATGTACCAGGGCTCTGAGAAAGAAAATCCGTATAATCTATAGAAAACTCATGTTGTCTATCCCCTTTGATAAAGAATTGGATTTGCTTATATTTTGTCTATATATCTTTGTGAAATGGAAGTCAATATAGGATACCTTCTAGTTTTGAAATGATTTTTAAGTCAAAGCATATAAATTACTTCCTTTATGCTAAAAGGTCTCATATGAATGTTAAACAGTAGCTATCCTGTGTACCAGAGAGGTGTTAGTTACCCAACCTCTTTATACCCTGGCGGATGTGCACAAAAGTGTGATAAGTGTAGGTAAGTCTAGGTAAAATTTGTAGATAAGAGGGGCCAAAGTGAACTCAAGTGGAGAGGTTGGGATAAAGAAGATAAGGTAGCTTTAAAACAGCCTCAAAATTTTTGTGATGATAACCTCAACATGCAGAAGAGAGGGGCATTTGTCTACCATGTGGATTTAGATTAGATGCCTCCTTTAATATAACGCCTCCTGGTAATTTAAGGTCAAGGTCCTGTTGAGAAAGAATCCTGCTTCATTGTACTTTGTTAGTCCTCAGTCAATAAGAGGCATCCAGGGAACCTGATGTGTATCCTCTCTGTGGGAGTAGATGGGGTTTTCTAAAAGTGATCTTAGCTAAAGGCCACCCCCCCGCCCCCTTTCTTAAACTTCCAGTACTGACATCAAATACTAAAACTTTGTTCCATGTGGGTGTAGGATTTATAATTCAACCCAATCAAAAGAAAAAATGCTACTACCTGCAAGCGCTAAGAAAATGCACAACATTGTTAAGTAGTTTACATGTTCATTAATCAGAATGTCTACACAATGACAAAGACACTAGATAAAAATTCAGAAATTAAATCCCTTGGTTAGTTGCTCCATGTGATACCAATCAATCAGCTGGATTGATATCCCCTTCCCCCACCGAATTAACTAATTTCTTGGCTAAGCCAATTTAATTATTTTGGCTGCATAGACTTCTTTTCAGACTAATCAATAAAAACCCAGAAACTATCATTTTAAAGGTTAAACTGCTCAATGATTCAAAATACAGGCATTTCAAAATAATTTCTCTCTCCAAAAGCCCTTCCTTTTTATCCTATGGATTTAATGGCTGAAGTGAAATGTTATTTAAAAAATACAGTTCTTTCACTTATGGAGAAAAAGGATGTCAGGGTATCATGCTTTCTCAAATGATTTGAGAAGACAATGAAAAAAATCAGCAAGTTCCATTTTTTTATACAAATTGAACTATAGGCTACATAAACTATATTTTCTTTAAAAAATAAAATGGAAAAACAATAGATTAGAAAAAATATTTGCTTAATTACATATATATGAGTAATTACACACACACACACACACACACCCACACACACCCATATATTTTAAAGCATTATTCACTTAGAATAAAAAAAAAATCAAGACCTCAAAACAAACATTGAAATCACAAAGGCAGAGAATCTACATAAGTAAAATAAGAATGGGTTCTAAAAATTGGAGAACGGTTGATTTTGCCATTTGGCTTTTCTAGCCCTGCCAACGGGGGCAACACCTAAATGCATCATGAAAACCTGGCACGCAAATCTGAAGACCTTGTTTTGGATTACCATCTCTCTCACATTTTGATTCACTAACCTTGCCTGCATCCTCCCAGGTTCTGCATCTATATCCACTCGGAGATACATTTTCAGCACCACGTGCTTGAAGGCTCATTTTGGACACACTACCCAAGCTCAACCTGGCACATGGCCTCAGGAGGTGCCACCCACATTCAGCCTCTGCTCTTGGTGCTGTCATAGTGGGTGAAGGACCTCACCGGTTATTGACTTTCTGCTTTGCCCCAAAGGAAGTAATCAACAGTCAGAGGGACAGAGATGCTGCACCAGTAACCGAAGGAAAGAAGATTCACACCCGGGGGGGACAGTGTTTTATTTAGGAATTTGCAAAACTTTCCATGTAATCACTAATCTTCCTAGGCTTGGAGGCAACCAAGATACAGGGATGGGTGGTTAGCAATATTCATACACTGGTGGATCCTGTGCAAATGTTTCAAAAGCAGTTGACAACATAGATCAGGAGTCATAGTAATGTATAGATCCTTTGAGTCTGTGAGTCTACTATTGGGAGCTTATCCTAAGTAAATAATTCAAAAGAAGAGAAAAGTCCTACATACAGTCATGCTCTCTGCGCAGTTATATAAAATGGTAAGGAAAGGAAGAATTTAGGCATTCAACAGTAAGGAACAATTAGGCTAACTAGGGTAACTCAACCTGATGGAATATTACTTAACCATCAAAAATGATCATTATGCAATGATCATTCATTGTAACAAGATAAATGTTTATAATAAAAGACCAGGCACAAAACCTAAATAGACATGGTAAGCTCAAGGTGATTACAATTATATAATGTTTGCGCACACGTACATGAACATGCACATAGTGTATATGCCGTAAGACACTCATTTGCCAACACTGTGTTTGCAAGCCCTCCTACGTTCTGAAATGTATTTGTAACCCCTCAATCAATACTCATAGTGCTTTCGTAGTAATTCACAGACCTGTGCAGAGCAGGGGAAATTTTGAGTCATCTGATGCATACGTTCCCAGTTAAGGTCAGATAAGGTGACCTTCTTGTTTTAGGTCTTGTACAACAATGAGCATCCTCTTCACCGTCTATTTATGGCCACATTTTTTGCATCTATTATGGGTTTTCTTGGTGATTTCACTTTTTAAAATGGCCTGCAAGCATGATGCTCAATGCTGTCTAGTGTTCCTAAGGGCACGAAGGCATGATGTATCATACGGAGAAAATAAGTGTGTTAGATGATCTGCCTTCAGGCATGAGATATAGCATCGTTGGCCACCTGCTCAATGTTAATGAATCCACGATGTATATTAAATAAGGTGTCTTTAAACAAAAACACATAAAACAAGATTATTTATTGATCAGTTAATGAAAATGTTGTAACCAGATTCACAAGAACCTAACCCTGTATTTCTCTGAGGAGCAATGGTTCAGTATGTACTAATTCAGTGTTTGCTGTGACTTTATAGAGCACGGTTGCCACTACTAACAAGAATCAACTATATATACGTATGTGTACATATATACGCATGCATATATATACATACACACATACATACCTACAAACACTACAAGAAAACTGTACATACAAATACACCGAGATGCAATTATCTGGATTTAGGGATGATTTAGTTTTTCTCGTAAAATGTCAAGATTGTTTTTCTAACATTGCTCTGACCGTGAAAACACTGAAAATGAACAAAAGTCAAAGAAACCCTGCCGACTGATAACAGAGTTCTCTAGTTATAAGTACAGTTTTTTTTTTAATACAATGGCCTTACTACCCTCGTCAAACAAAACAAGCCCGCTAGCGTGTATCCTTTATGCTCATTCTCTGAACAGGTCACCTGATCTTGCCATGTTTTAGTTGGCTCTACTAAGAAGTGAGGATGATATCAGGCCTTGCAAAAATGTGTGCATGAAAATCTTGCAGTCAGCCTCCCAGGGAGATATTCTGATTCTCTTGGGGCTCCAGCACTGTGGTTTTCGGAAGGTCTACTTTAAACTGTTACTGGGTGCTGTAGACTGAGTTTTGTCCCCTAAACTGCATATGTTGAAACTCTAACCTCCAGTGGGATCGCATTAGGAGGCGGGCCTTTATGAAGGGATTAGTGGCCTTACAGAAAGAGACAAGGGATCTCTCTCTCTGCATGCACATAGCAAATAAGGTCACACAAAGACATAACCAAGAAGGAACGCTCCCCCAAAACCTGACTATGCTGGCACCGTGATTTCCAGACTGTGGGAAATACATTTCTATTATTTAGGCCAGCCCATCCATGTTACTCTGTTAGAGCAGCCAGAAGAGACGACGACAAAGCCGTAACCGCTCACATGACTCTATGGAAGACAGGTCCTTCCAGGAGCCGATTAAAGTAAATTAGTTTCATAAGGGCGGAGCCATGATTCGGTAGAACTGATGCCTTTATAAGAAGAGGATGAGACACCAGAGAGCTTGCTTTCTCTCTTTCCGCCCTGTGAGGACACAGTGAGAAGGCAGCCATCTGGCCAGAGAGTCCCCACCAGAAATGAAACATGCTGGCGCCCAGATCTTGGACTTTCAGCCTGCAGAACTGTGAGAAAATACATTTCTGTTGTTTAAACCACCCAGTCTGTGGTATGGCAGCCCCAGCAGACTAGGACACTTGGGTTCAGTCCTCTTGCTCTCTAGCTTCGCACTGGGTTCAAAGGACAGGATGTTGGCTATGGAGCCATCTCGCAGGCTGGCCACATCCTTGCCCCACATCACAGTGCTGGTCAGGTGACTCTCCAGGTAACCACCCTGCCTGGATTCAGCTAACCACTCCCTCCCCTTGTCACTTAGACCAAAGGGTGGTGGGGTCCTACGCTATCCCTTGTGGTTTCCCTAAAACCTACCTACACCTTTGTAAATAGTCCTTTTATTCAAATATACTTCTATTACTCAATTTCAGAGTGCCACCCATTTCCTGTCAAAACCCTGACAGGGACTAATACAACATGGAAGTGCTACAAAGATTATTTTTTAAAAAATGTAATTCCAAATACTGTCTCATTGATAGGCAGACTGAGGCCCAAGAACCCATAATTAGCTGTTAATGATGTCACACACTCAGGGTCACCCGAGTCACTACAAACGGGATCACCACGAGACAGTGGCTGCTCATTGCCTATACCAGTTGGCTGGTGATAACAAGGCCGTGATGGTAAGAAATGAAACCCCCTTGTTCTGCCTAGAGCAAAACTTATTAATATTACATTTTCCTTCCCCTACTCGACAAGCCAGACCTTCCATAATCTCTGGTTCCATTTTTATTTTTGCCATGTCTTTTCCTCCATCTTGGTTCCATTCGCTGAAAAGTCTCCATTGTTCTAGGGGTCAAGAAAAAGGGGCAGGGGGAGCGCTTGTTTAGAAGTGATTGCCTAGCAACCCATCTTCCTTATTCCAAGGACAGAGGCTATTTGCATTTTGGGAAAGAAGAAAAAAGCTCCCCTTCTCATGAGTCCCAGGGTAAGAATGTCTCGCTGACCACTCCTCAAAGGAACCTTCCTTCCTCTGAGAACTCCCCCTGGGTGGCCTTTCTTTGCCTGCAGCTGCTTGTGTGTGCACTCCCTTGGGACCGGTGCTGCCTTCCAAGGTGCACCCAGAGCTGCCTAGGGCAATGAGTGCCCTCGCACTGCCAAGCTGCAGCCCCGGGCAGGCGGCACCAGGACAGGGCTCAGAACATCCTGATCTCATTCAAGTGGACATTTCTTTCCCACACTGTTCTTTCCTTTTGGAGCTTTCTTTCCTGGAAACATGCCACACCCAGGGGATGTCTAAGCTTGCTGCTCTTAACCCTCAAACTGCCGGTGAGTTACTTGAGGTTGCTCAGGGAAAGCTGAAGCAAGCAGGAACATGGAGAGAAGAGAACACATAACCTCCGCTCGAAAGTGCTCAGCTAACCTACAGGAGGCAGGAGCCAAGGGAAGAGAGATTGTTTTTCAGGTCACTTGAGAAACTGAACTGAGTTGGTATATGGAAAAAGAATCTCTGTTGTAAACTAGAGACCTCCTACCAAAAACATCTTACCCTCCATCCTGCTCAGTCTCCTTGATGAAGGAAAAAGGAAGGTTCTCTATAAATGAAGTGTGGGGAGTGATACAATTGGAGTCCTCCCTGTTTTATGCTTTAAAGATGTAAAGAAAACTCTTGGGATATCTGGCTCCAAGTTGGGCAAGACCTTTAATCTTCCGAAGCTCTAAACTGCCATCTATAAAAGAGATCTTTAGGAATTACATTGACAACTGTTGACAACTTTTAACTTATTTGAACTGCACCAAGTAACACAAGGCATGTGCCTTTGGTGTATTATTGAATAAAGACCATCTCATGATTGTGTTTATACTGGCTCCTTTGTCTCCTTATCCTGTTAGGATATTTGTCACGAGGAGAGGCCCTGGCTATCCACAGGTAATACTGATCTATAACTTTGTAGTAGATATGTCTGGTAGAAGATGTTATGATGTTTTATATAACTTTGCATTCCATTGTCGATTTATATATTTCCATATGCACATACACCCAACACAAAGAAACCATGAAGGTATGCATAAGGCTAATAAATAAATAACTTCTTTGACTAATATAGAGATAGTCCTCTAAGAGACAAAAGATAGAAGATAATACAACCTAATCCTTCTATCTGTAAGGCCAGGAGATGAACGCATCCAGAAAAAAATCCCAAATGATTCATGGGAGTTGGTCAATGAGCAGGGAACACAGAAACAAATTTTTAAAAATACCACTAAGCAAAAAACTTTACCTCATGCAGAAGAACATAAATGTGTCTTTGTTTTTAGTTTTTATTTTTGCCAGATTGGTACATTCTCTAAGAATTGGTCTCAAGTCTTCCCTGTGCAGAGAATATTTTTATTTGATTCAGTGGAAGTAGAAATTCAGCTTAGGATTTTAAAGCCGAAAGGACTTTAGACGTCATCTGACATGAACACCGTCTTCATTTCACAATTTGAGATCCACATTCAGAGTCCCAAGGATGTTCAGGTTTGCCCAGAGGACATGTGGATCACATGGGTGGTACTTAATGCACAGAAATCATCACTTGGGACACTTCAGGTTCAAGTAACTACAAGTCGTTGACTTCATTAAATAATGGCAGTATTATATTTGTTAGCAGACCAACTTTGTTTCTCATTTGAAAGGGTTTTGAGGCATATGCTTTTGAGGAATGAGGCATCTAGAATGTCGAGCCAGGGGCTGAAATGGATCACCATGCTCCTCTACATTCTAGCATGAGTCTTTGAGGACACACTGTGTGTTCTAGACTGAATGTGAAACCAGGCAAGACGGTCACAGCCAACTGTGTCCTTGGGTGAATGTTCTCTCCTGCAAAGTTGGTGAGTTTTGCTGAGACTCTGGGGAACAGTGAAGCAGTCATCTGTAAAAAGTTTAATCAAACATTCTCTGTGCTCCCCTGATCTGCTTACCATTTCCCTTTTTTCTCTTAACTACTGCCACTTCATTATTTACAGTCAGTTGTGTTTCAAAGCCGTGAACATTTGGGCATTCTCCTCTCTGTGACATGGAGAAATCATTGAGCATGGTCCTTATGCTATTTAAATAATTATGTCATAAGCATAATGAGATACTAAGCTTTAGACTTTTTAGAATAGCCCATGCACATATAATCAAAGCCTCTGAAAGCCTCGATGAAGTTTAGCAAGTTTGAAAGAAGCAAGGAGAGTGTAGAATGAGGGCCTATTGGAGGGCATAGGGTGAGTCTGAACCATAGTTGATTCTGGAAGCAGAGTGTCTCATAAATTTCTCCCTGTGCAACACTTCGGTTCTTATTCTTTTTGTTTGGGCTAAAATAATTTACAGAAATAAGAATGTGTAGCTGATTTTAATTGTTGGAATAAAAACTTTGGAATCTTTGAGTTATAAAGGTTTTCACAAGTTATTCACGGCACACTCGTTCTTAAAACCAAATCTCCGAAACAAAATCAAATAAAAATCCATTATATCAGTATGAATTTATTTCTAGAACTTCAAATTGGTAACATTTATGTATTGTAAATCAAACAACAAAAGCACATTAAAGTTTTGCTGTTGCCCGTTGTGTTAAAATTGTATATACAACCTATCTGAGTATGTTGGTTTCCATTAGTTTTTATTAACAGTTATAAGGCACTTAGTATTAATAGTAATATTAATGGTTATAATACACATAAGCAGATGGCATCTAAATCAGAAATCGGCTATTTACATAACCAATCACTGAAGCTCCTCCCCCCCCCCCAAAAAAAAAAAACCACTGAGTTCCACAGAACTCAATTTACAAAACACTGACTCCTTTCTACAGTGTCTTGGAAGGCAAAAAGCCTATGCTTGGACACTTCCTCCGGTGACAAGAAGCTCATCTCTTGGAAAGGCAGTCTCTGTCACATCTCTCATTCTCTGGCAGTTCTTCGTCACATTGTGCCAAATGTACTGCACGAAACTCCTCCCCAGTGGTCCCAGTTCTGGCCTCTGGAACCACTGCCCTCATCTGCTTGGCAGAAGACAGCTCATGTGTTCATACCTAGGTCTTTCTCCTTCTCACCCCAGTGCCCCCAAGTTCTCTCATTCATTCCTTCTATGGCATGGTCCCAGACTTCTTGGTCACCCACTTCTTAGGGTTCTCTTGCTCGTTAGAGACACCTTTGAAATACAGATGGCTTCAAATCACCTCAAGCTCAACATGGACCAAACTGAATCCTTGCTGTCTCCTCAGCCCATTCCAAAACCAGGACAGTGAATGATACCACTGTCTACCCAAGGCTGTAGGTCAGAAATTTATTTCACATCCTTGATTTCATCTGCTCTGCACTTTCCACACCCAATCCGCCACTAAGTCCTGCAATTTTTTTCTCTTAAGTAATTGAAAAATCCCTTCACCTGGCTCTGTCTCCACGGCCACCACCCTTGACTGCCACACCATTGTCTTTCCTGAACTTCTGCAAAAGCCCCTTGGCCCATCTGCTTATAGCTGCCCTGGCTCTCCAGAATTGTTCCGTCCCACAACTTGCTTCAAACTCTTGCAGCAGCGTCCCACTGTTTCAGGATAATGAAAAGTCCTTCATATTGCTGACGAGGTCCTATGTGACTTAATCCCTTTCCGCTTCTCCAGGTGGGTTTTGCGTCTTATGCTCTGTGCCCGGCACACTGGCCCACCTTCACCATGCTCTGCTTCTCCTGCCACGTGGCCTTCCTACTTGTGGTTACCTCTGCCTGAAGTGTACATTTCTTTTTTTTTTGCCCATTAAACCAAGTTGTAGGGCTCAGCTCAGATTCCGTACCTCTGTCTTCCTGGAACTCTTATACCAGGTCAGATTCCTTTATTCGTAGATTCTTACAGACCTCAGGACATCTCCCTTATGACACTTATCACAGTTCTTATTTATAGATATTGAGATTATCTGATCAATGCCTGGCTCTCCAAATGGATCTTTAGTTCCACTAGGCTAAGATGTGTCTACCTTGGCGTACTTTTCCCCTCCTAGTGCACATAATAAGTCACTCAAAAACATTTGTTCAGTGAATTGACTATGCAATTCCTATTTTGATTCTCTCTATTCTATCAAGGGAATTTGATCTTAAATCTAGAATAGGTGGAACAAATATGGTCAAGAGAAATCTGAAACTCAAAGGAAACGAGATAAATGGAAAGCTCAAGGTTGTATTTAAAAGAACATGTGTCTCCAGACATTGCTAAGCAGCGTCCCAGCCTACTTCCCTTGGCAGTATTAAGTTTGGCATCCACACAGACAGTGGGAACTAAGGAAACAAAGGAGCGAAGATGATAAAGGCACATGGACAAAGGTTGACATGATTTTCAAGAAAGGGTGAAGAAGTAGGATTCCAGAAACCTCTGATAACTAAACATGACCTTTGTCCCAGGCTGAATTTTAACGGCAACTAGTTAAAGGTGGTTGGAAAGCACTTGGAACAGGGAGAGGTGATAACTGGGAGCAAGGACAGGTCCATTAAGATGAAGTCATAGCAAAAGACCATCCAGCGTCTGTTGGGCTGAAGACGAGGGATTACCACGGGCATGAAGTACACTGATCTCAACAAGACTCTTGGCAAAGTCTCCGGCAGTCTCCTTGAGAGGTAGAGACACGTGGGCTGAACCCATAGCTCCTCAAACACCAGTGGGTGCATGCCCAGCTTAACACTGCCCTGCCCAGGGCTGATTCACTGTCATACCATTTATTTCTGAGATATTCTCTTTAAATGCTCATGTATAACTACAATGATGATAGCTGACATGTAAAATGCCCACTGTGAGGTAGGCATTGTTTAAAGTGATTTAATCCTTACACAAGCAATCTGAGAAGGCGTTATCATGATTGCTATTTAAAAGTAGAAGAAATTGAGGATTGCTATCTGAAGTGACTTATACAAGGTCACATAGTAAGTGGGTTCTGGAACTGTAATTTGAACTGAGGTGGTCTGGCTCTAGATACAAGTTCTTTACACTGCCTCCCAACCCCTACTTCCATGCTTCACATGCTCTAGAATGATCCTAGCCAGCAGGACTTTATCGTGACCGATGAGTGAGCATCCGCTCATGGTTATGCAATGGTCTAAGGTAGAACTTGACCTATAATGCATCCACCCTTAAGGGATTCATGGGTAGAATTCACAGGGTTCTATAAACTTGAATTGCTTCTAGTATTTACTCACAAAATCCCTCTCAAAAAGGTAACATTTCCTTCAGTTACAAACATGGACAACAAACCACAGTAGTATCAGCAGCGTATGTGAAATTGCCACCGGTAGAAATTGGATATTTTTATATCACCTTGTTGTTGTAGATATCTCAAAACATCATTTATGTTCATCATTTACGTTCAAATTATAGTGATTATTAGACCTGCCACCAGATCGCATCGTTTACTTAATTTTAACAAAAACACATGCATTATAATATCACACTATTTACATGTTATAACTGTACTGCAATGTAACTGTGTTCCTTTGTAACTCTTCACATTTGGTGTTATGAATTTAAAGCCTTATTTGGAGAGGGTGTCTCTGGGCTTCATCAGACTGCTGGAAGGCAGAGCCCGGTCCTGTGGAGTCCAAATTGACTTATGCCGCAATGTGTGTGGTTTATGCCATGACGGCTCCCATTTATGACATGTGTTTCATGCCCAGGCAAATAGTTATGATTCATAATGGCTGACAAGAGGTAAACAAGTGATAGTTCTGGACCAACCACAAGGAGACAAAGGAAACATAGAAATGAAAATATGCTTTCTATGGTAGCAGCTAACATTGCCTTTAAGGGCATAGTAGTAGGAGTACAGAGTTCAGATCAGCAGGAAGTAGGGATCAAGGGAAATCCTTGGACATTCTCAAAGACCTCATAAACATCACTCTAGCCTGGGAGGGTTGGCCAACAGTGTATGAAGAGTGGCTGTAAAAATACTCATAGAAGGTAGGTTATAAATTCAGGAGACATAAAGGGAGGGAAAGTGGTGGTCAATGTATGTGTCCAAAGGCAGCACCCTGGGACTCTTCCATAAAGATCTGAGACAGCGCTCACATTTCTAGGAACTCGTCCCAGATTCAAGGATGTTTATCTAAGACAGCATTCCCCCACACATGGAAGGTAGAGCCCAGCATATGCCACAGATTCAGCTTCGTATATTTCCTACTTTCCACAGTGGCTTCATGACAGCACTAAGTAGCAGACAGCCTTCTATACCATTTTACTAAGATGGGAAGTAAGGTTCAGAGAAGTATAATGAGTTGTTCAAAGTCACACACTGCAGACATATTGCAGGTGAGAATGGATCAAGGCCTGCTGTCTGTTGGTTCCATGTTCCTTTGCATATTAGCCAGATTTGGAATCGGGAAAGATTCCAGAATCCCTCCTTAAGATCCTTAAGAAGGTCAGATTGGTTTTTTTTCTGAAGCCCCTTCCCAATCTACAAGGTTATGGTTCAGAAATTTAAAGTATCCCTTTTCCTCCTCCAGCCAATAAAGCTTTCAGACTTTGTCCTACACAGTGAGCCACTGTCCCAGATGAATCCGTAATGGCCACTATCAGCAGAGCTCTGAGAATCTACCAGATGACACTTCACCAATTGTAGGGAGAAGACAGAGGAGCCTGAGGGCATCAGGGAGGTTCAGAGTGAGAAGAGTATGGTATTTTCCTTTGAGAACAGGGCTTCAGATGCCAGCTTTGCACCTGGATAAGCTGTGGCATCTCAGGAAAGTGACTTCACCTCTCCAAATATTACTCTCCTCATCTGTATTGTTAAAGAGGGGTGAGAAGGTTACATGTCAAGCTGAGAGATAAAAGGAGGCCAATAAACGTTAGTCTTCCTTACAAGACCCAACATCAACCCTCTAAGACGTTAACAAGAGTCTTTTAAGGTCACAATCCTTTCCTACAGTGAAGCCTAAAAAGTTTTCCAGAAGAAATTCACCTCTGCCCTTAAAGACGTAGGAACAATTCAGGTCTCTGGTTGCCAAAAGAAAACATGCAAATACTGGACTTAACTCACTCTGGGATTTCACTGTTGGGTAAATGTTCCCTCTCTGCCCTTAAGATTGTACACCAATCCCTCTACACCCTTGCAAAACCCAGGAAGCTTTCTGTGCCATATGCACAGGCGAGGCATGAGCCCCGAGTCCTCCTCAGCCTCCGCTGCTGCTTCCCCGTCATCAGCAACATGTGAATGAACCAAATTATCTCCAGAGCTGAGGGCGTGGGCCACATAGCCGGGCTCCGCCGTCAAAGGAGCCCAGCGTCATGTTCTCCACCCCCTTAGGAGATGGCTGATGCTGTCATAGGGCTGTGAGGGAGGAAGCCAGCCTGGAAATGCCATGTAGGGAAGAAACTGTTCCATTTCAGTGTTAGGATTCTAAAATAGCTGCTAATAAAAAGCCTTCATACTGTGACACTTCAATACAGACACCCACAAGGATACCTTAACAAGCTGTTTGACTCCTTACAAGCCTTTTCTTGCTGCAGGGCCCCCACCAGTCACCCACACAGATATACAACCATGCAGTGACAGCGAAGGCCAGCAGGGGTCTTCCTAGACTGCAGACCAGCCTGGGGGACCTTGCTCCTTGCAGGAGGAAGGCATTGCTGCTCTGATGTTGGCTTGTCCAGGAGCATGTCACATCACTTCGAACCTCCTGTTTATTCTTTTTTTTTCTTTCCTTGTGTTGTCTTCGACAAAACATACCTAGAGAATGAGCCAAGCTCACCTCCTAGGATGATGGTGGGGGTTGGCGGGGGTGGGGAGAGGAATCCTCAAATAATATTTCATTTACCAATTTGGAGATGCCATGGTTCAAAGAATCTAGACTCTGAGGATAAGAATAGTAGGGTATGATTGTATGATAGTAATTAACATTTAGAGTCTTTCCCACTGCAAGTCCTAAAAATCCATTAATTATTGTAATACCATCTCCATCAGGAAAATAATGGGTCAAGTTTGAGAAAATTTTTAATAGCACCTATCCTATTTTTAAAGCTTGATAATTAAGATCTGTTATAATGTTACCACTTGAATCTTTGCATAGATGAGCCCATGTTATGCCCTCAGCTACTTTCTGAAAATGCTGCTGATTAGGACCAGTGCCAATTCTTAAACTTAGCTGCACATCAGACTTACCCAAAAAGCTTGCTAAAACTTAAAAAAAAAAAAAAGCAAACCAGTTTTCATCCCCCTCTTCCAAGATGCTGAATTGGTTTGTCTAAGGTGAGGTTCAATAATCAAGATTTTGACAAAAGCACTGTGAGATATTGAGGTGTGTGGTCAAGTTCAGGAGCCCAGAAGTGGGGAGCTCTTTAGTACCAGGTAAGATAATACTGCTAGGCCTCCATTAGCATGAAAAGAATTTGTCTTACAGTCAGACATCACAAATAACTGTGTGTTTAAAAATTCTCTTAGTGGAGCACAAATGAGGATGTGATTTGTCTGCAAAGTAGAACTTCTCAGCTCCTATGTCTGTACTAAGTTCTTATAAAATGATGACCAATAAAATGAGTAGAGATAAATTGGTTTTTATTGGAATGTGGGAATGAAATCTAGAAAGTTCTCTGGAGGAAGCCAATAAAATGATCAGCAAGAGAGAGACGCTACCACAACTCTGCAGAGGGATCCATGCTATTATTTTTAAGGACTTCATGTGTGTCCAAGAATAGGTTAGGTGGCTGCAACAATCTCTGAGGGTTTATAGTTTTTCATATCTGGACAAATAGACCAAGCAGATATGGGAACTAATTACTGGAAGGCAGAATTTGTTTGTAATGTTTCTTTGTTTGTTTAGTGAGAGAGAGAAAAACAGCATTAATGGGGGAGGGGCACAGAGAGACAAGAAGGGAGAGAGAGAGAGAGAGAGAGAGAGAGAGAGAGAGAATCTCAAGCAGGCTCCACACTGTCAGCACAGAGCCTGACTCAAGGCTCCATCCTACGATTGTGAGATCATGACCTAAGCTGAAATCAAGAATTGGACACTCGACTGACTGAGCCATCCAGGTGCCCCTGGAGCAAAGAATTCTAAGAAAGTTTTACAGAGTGTTGAGAGAGGAAGTCAAGTCATACTTGGATTTAGGAGCGATTTCTATCCTAAAGACCCATCATGATGGATAGCAGTTTTACTTCCACACTTCCAAGAAGAATACCATACCATCTTTCTTGGAACCTCCTTTTAGGCAGTTATAAACAGTAAGACCCTAGTAAGTGCCTCATACCATGTGAAACATTATGGAGGTCAAACTTAGAAGATAAGCATCCTGGCCAAGAATCACATGTAATTGGATCACCTAGTCTTGGTTGTAACTGTGGTCACATGCAATAGTCTTTAAATTCCCACCCTACCCCACCTGCTATTCTTTCCTTAAGATCCAGGTCAAATCTTGCTTCCTCCAGAGAACTTTCTAGATTTCATTCCCACATTCCAATAAAAACCAATTTATCTCTACTCATAACATGTATCACACTATGAAGCATCAGAGTGATTCATTTATGTGTTTTCTCCTCAGGAGGCTTGTCATCTTCTTTAGGGAGCAGAACATGTCTCACTCAGTATCTACAAATTGAAGAGGCATTGCTGAGAGCAATATATATAGTACCAGCTTGGACTAATTCATTTCTCCATCCAAGGTGTTCTGTCCCTGACCATAGGACAAAGACCGTGGGAAAATGTAAACAGTGTGGAACATTATTAATATTTCAACCCACATATTTTTTCCCAAAGCCTCCTTGAACCAATTCACAATTTGATCCTAGGGAATCTCTCAGAGGTAACAGGAAAGCTAAGATAATTTCCTCTTGCTCAATACTCACTGGAGATGGAGAAAATCTACTCTCTTACTTAAGTAATAATCTTGTGTAGGCAGGAAAACTTTAACTGTAGAAGAAGTATTATGTAAATGCAAGTTATTTAATTAGAAAGGAAAACAAAAAACCTTTACAGGAAGTAGCTGTTCTAAAGAGGTGGGAGAACTTGTTTTCTTTGCTGCAGCTTATAAGTGGTTCACTAATAGATTTTTGGAATGACATATTCATCATCAAGAGAGATGGCAACTGTCTTCAACTGCTAGGCAAGATGGAGTAACAGAAAAGAGATTTACCTTCTCATGCGAAATAAGTAAAAAATGGCTTAAATTCAGATGAAACAATTATTTTCAAGACACTAGATAACAGACAGTGGAGGACAATGATCCGTGAGAGATGAGAAACAGATATGATGAATCTTATGATTGTTAAGCCTAATTTGTTGAAAGAGACAGAGGTGGGGAAAACCAGATGGAGCTCGGCCAGCTCCCTAAGTTCAGGAGTTGGGAGCTGGGAGTCTGGGGAGATCAAGGCAGCTAGAGTGGAAAGGACAGAATTCTGGAAAAGGGAGAGCTGTACACAGAAAGAACACTGAAGATCTGCAGAAGGTGCCACTTGAGTATTCAGCTGAGCACTCAACTGTGCATGCATGTGCAGACACTATCAATGGCTGGGAAAGAATTCTTAGCCCAGGGGATCAGTGGAAGCCCAGTGCTCACAGAAGGTCAGAAACAGTGCTGATTCCCATGAAGACGGTGAAAACCTCATGATTCATGAGGACTTGGGTAGAGTGCCAGTAGATCTTTTCTCAGTAGCAAGGAATTATTAGCTCTAAAGTAAGCACTGGTCAGTCCTGCCTAATCTTAATAGCAACACACAAAGAAATCAAACTGTTTCAAGGCAATATAACCACATTCCAGAACAAAGCGCAAAAGTATTTATAGGAATGAAAAAATATCCAGTACCAAACAAGATAAAATTCACAATGTCTGGCATCCAATCTGAAATTACCAGGCATACAAAGGGAGTAGAAAAATATGACCCATCGTTAGGAGAGAAATCAACCAGTGGAAATTGATCCAGGACTGGCACACATGTTAACACTAGAAAAAGCATACTGAAACATTATTATAAATGTACTACATATGTTTAAAAAATTAACTAGAGGCATGGATGATATAAGAAAAGCCATACTGAACTTCTAGAAATGAAAACTATAATGCATGATATGAAAAATACACTGTTTGGGAAGAATGGAAAAATAGACGTCAAAGAAGAAAAGATTATGGAACTTGAAGATACAGTAATAGAAAATATTGAAGATGAAACACACAAAGAAAAGAGAATCCAAAAACACAAAAGATTTCAGTGAATCATGAGACAGTTTTAAATGGCTTAATATGAGTCAAATTGGAGTCCCTAGGTGGTGAATGAGAGGAAGAGAAGAAATATTTGAACAAGTAATGGTCAAAAACTTTCCAAATTGATGGCAATTGTAAGGCTGCAAGTCCAAGTAATCCAAAGCAACCAAGCATAAGAAACATGAATGAAACTATATGAAGCCATGTTCTAATCAGATTTCTCAAGACCAGGAATAAAGAAATTATTTTAAAAGCAGCCAGAAAAAAAAGAAACATTGTACACAGAGGAAAAAAGATCTTCCACTGAGAAATTCCAGTAGTTTTATTTTTTAACAACGATTATGTGCCACTTCCATTTATTGTTCTCAACAACCTTTAAAGGCAGGAACTCATTGCAAATAAATACATAGAGGCCACAAGGGTGCATAGGGTGAGTATGACATGATTTTCTTTACTCTTCCCAAAGTCATTCACTTTTGCTTCCTTTCATTCTATAGCAGAATCCCAGTTTTGTTTAGGTCTTTTACTGAAATGTCACACATCTTTTGGTTCCTTCTTCCCTAGAGTAGACTCCCAGTTTTGTATAGGTTTTCAGTAACAAGCCATTGATTTCTGCAAACCTGTTCAGCACTTAGTCTTTTTTTAAAGTTTATTTATTTTGAGAGGGAGAGAGAGGGAGAGAGAGCAGGAGGGGCAGAGAGAGATGGAGAGAAAACACCAAGCAGGCCCAGCACTATTAGCACAGAGCCAGATGTGGGGCTCGAACTCATGAACTGTGAGATCATTGACCTGAGCCAAAACCAAGAATTGGACGCTTAACTGACTGAGCTACCCAGGTGCCCCATTTTTTGTTCAGCCCTTAGTCTTGCCCCACCTGTGACCAATGAGGTCACCATGAGGAGGCATCTGTGGAGGGGATGTTCTGGAAAAGACTTACTTTCTGATGAGAAGAATGTACACAAGAAGAAATTATCTGCTCCCTGAAGCTGCTCCGCCCCCATTCTCCCCTAATTGAAGTTTTGGTGTGCTTGGAGTAGCTGCCACCACCTTGCAGCCATGAGGAAAAGACCAAGGAAACAGCAAGTGCCAACCCCCAGCCCTGGCACTGGGTGGCCTGTGAATCAATCAGAAGCTGCCAACATATGAACTTCTTGTCATGCTAACGAAGACAACTCCCTATCTGCTTCGGCCACTGCTAGTAGCATATTGCTACCTTCCGCTAAATTCATTCTTCACTGATAGAAACATAAGATTAGAAAAGAGAAATCAGATTTGACTCCCTGCCTTGAGGACCTCAGTCCAATTTTCTTTCCTTTATACCCCAGCTAACTCTTCGTCACCAGCTTTTTAAGGGGTTCTGGTGTGAGTAATGAAAAACGTGGAATGTCACAGGCGTTAACAGCTGAAACCTGACTGCTTCAAAAAAGGGGGAGAAAGTACCTGCTGAAGATGCCTCTCAGCACTTTGAGGAATAAGAATCCAGCTGGCGCTTCCGGGCCAATGAGCTATGGCCTCCCTTCATTCCCACAGCACCTGACAGCGTATTTAATTTCTGCAGGTAACACTTCCATGCAAAAGTGGACAGGCTAGTGACCTCAGGGATAAAGGACTCAGGAGACTAAAAAAAAAACACAAGGGAGATTTATTCCACATCCTGCTAACAGTCTTCACCAGTCTTCACTGGGAAATGAATGGGACCAGGGACCTGGACAAAAAATTTGCAGGCCAGTTCTTCTATGCTGGCCTTGGCCACTTTCCATACCCCTTCTTCAAAGGTCACATGGCATAGTGACATATTAAAGGCTCTGAGGAGACCTGAAGCATGGAAAATGATTACTTATCTCAGTGATTACGGATCTCTTTTCCTTGCGAACACCACTGACAGCTCACGGGCCCAGTTTGAGAGATGCTGCTCTACTCTAGGAGTAGGGATTTGGGGATCTGTTGGGCAGATCTATTTTCATAAGCTGACAAAATGCAATCTGACATGTTTCTTTCTGGCATAAAAACTCTCAGTGGCTCCCTGCTGCCAAAAGGACCAAGTCCAAAGTCTTTGGCATGGCAAACAGGTCGCCGCGAAATCTGATAATAGTCTCAATAGCCTACTTTGTTAGCCTGCCTGCAAAGATTGCATGCAAAAGAGCCCCCATTCCCTGGCCACACACCATGGTGTTTACACTGCCATCTCCTTCCATTGCTCCCTCCCATGCCAACGATGTCTCCCTCCCCACCTGGCGTGGGTCCTCTTGCCAGAAGAACAATTTGGGGTTCATATTTTGTATGCTAGCTCAAACGTCACACCTCTGTGAGCCCTACTCTGATTCCCAAAGTAGGCTGGTGGCTTCCTCTTTAGTGTACGTGTCTCTTTTACAGCATTTATCACAATATCACGGGTCTGAGATCTCTTCCGAGTCACAACCCATGTGTCTTTTTTATCTGGATGCCTTTACTATCTAGTAAAGTATCTAGCACATAGTAGCTGCTTCATACATGTGTGTCGAACAAATGAATGAATGAATGAATGAATGAAATGACACCCACCCTCTTGCAACACCAAACCATATGTAACAGGCTCTTAGGAAGGCTTGAATACAAATTAAGCCAATTTAGAATCTTGAGATAATTTATGCAAATCTAGTTTAATATAGAATTAGTCTGAACTCAATGTTCTGATTTCTCCCCGGCAGACAGGTTCCTCTGAACTGTGCTCTCTCTGAGTGTGGTGCAAAGCATAAATTGAAGATGATTTCATAAAATAAACAAGCTCTTAAGTTTCTGGGGCCACTTTAATCAAAAGACGTTAAATGGCAAGGTCTACAAGTGGTCCTGTGGAAGTTGAGTGATTGTGTATCATGTATTAAGGGGGAAATTAAGGAAATGATGTATGCAAAAAAGAGTTAATGACATTCCTCTATCGGGAAGGGACTGTGTTGCCTCTTAAAATGAACAATGTGCCTGGTTTCAAACATTCTAGGTGGAGTATACCACAGGAGATTTTTCTTTTCTTTCTTTTCTTTTCTTTTCCTTTTTCTTTTTTCTCTTTCCTTTCTTTCTTTCTTTCTTTCTTTCTTTCTTTCTTTCTTTCTTCCTTTCTTCCTTTCTTCCTTTCTTTCCTTCTTTCTTTTACTATAGTGTAAGAGCAAATAAGTTTTAGCTCTGGGATCTCTACTGAAAAGAAAATGGTCTGAGATAAGGGCATGACTCTCTCCCTACTTTTACTTCCTGAAGCCAGGGCTCCCAGCCTCAGGGCCAGGCCCATCTGCAAATCTGAGTATCTTCTTTATTCTACAAGGCTAAAAAGTCACACTCATAAAGGCATTTCCTGATTCATGTCCTGTTCAACAATCATGCATTGGCCACCTAGTATGTGCCCTACCCAGTGGCGGTCTCTATGGTTACAAAGATGTGTAAGACTTGTCCTCTTCCTGATCCCATGTTAGTGAGAAGACACATATATGCACAAATTTCCATGATGCAATGTGCTTATGCTGTGATATTTATTTATATATTGGTGAGAATGCATTTATTAGTGAGATACATTTTTTAAAAACTTGAGTGTAGTTGACACATGTTTTGGGTGTATGTAGCATAATGTATAAACTTGTCACATCACTATGCTGTAATGCTTATTTATATGAAGTGTGGAGGTACTATGGATTTGTGAGTGATTATTCTGCTTGGAGGAAATCAGGGAGGAGGGGAAACAGGAATTGTGTCTTAAGAATTAGCAGGTGGGGGAGTGCCTGGGTAGCTCAGTCGGTTAAGCGTCTGACTTTGGCTCAGGTCATGAGCTCATGGTTGGTGAGTTCAAGCCCCGTGTTGGGCTCTGTGCTGACAGTTTGGAGCTTGGAGCCTGTTTCGGATTCTGTGTCTCCCTCTCTCTCCTTCTGCCACTCCCCAGCTTGCACTCTGTCTTTGTCTCTCTCAAAAATAAAAAATAAATAAATAAAAGAAAAGAAAAGAATTAGCAGATGGGGTGCCCAGGTGGCTCAGTTGATTAAGCGTCTGACTCTTGATTTCATCTCAGGTCATGATCTCATGGTTCCTAAGATCGAGCCCTGCATGGATCTCTGCCCTGACAGCACCCACCCTGCTTGGAATTCTCTCTCTCCTCTCCTTTCTGCCCCTCCCCTGCTCACATGTTCTCTCTCTCTCTTAAAATAAATAAACATTAAAAAGATAAAAAGAATTAGCAGGCATTCACCAGGGAGATTCAGTGCTGTTCTCCATAAAGGGAATGATGTTGGTATTTCACACAATAAACCACTAAGCACATTTGTGGAATGAATCAAGATTGAGCAATCAATCTATCAATCTATCAATTGATCTTTCTAGAAACACTCATATTGCACAACAAAATTCCTTAAAAACTAAACACATTCTTCTCAATACCAAGGTATGAAAGTTAACGCTTGATTATTTCTTATGTGTTTCTCTGGTTCTTAAGTTATGTAAACCTTCCCCTAGCCTCTGTGGTTCAGGACTTTATTTTCCAGTTGGTACTGACGTTCAAATCAGTTCTTCTAGCTACTTGTTACATCTTCTGATTTTGGTACAATCCATCTTCTTTTCTTTCTGCAGTTAATAAATTGGTATTGAACACCTAAAGATGATTTCTTAGACGTTGTTGCTGGTATCACTTTAATACTTTAGGATTCTGACCATGGCCTTTAGGCCTTAAGATGCCTCTCTTAAAAAGTTTGCCAATTTTTTAAATTGGGGGCTTTATATTCTTACTACTGAGCGTTTCTATATTCTTCCTCTGATTTCTTTTTTCTAGAGGTTGTAGAAGGGGACAATGGACTCCACCTGGCCCCGTCCTGGCTTTGGGAATGAAGCATGATTTTATCCATTTGGACCAGGATAAAGTTGAAAAACATTTATTGAGTACTTATTTTGTGCCAAGCATTCTAAGACCTTTATTGACTTACCGCTAAAGAGAAAGCTGTTGCTTGGGCCACATGCTTTTCCCTTCGATGCTCAATCAGATCATTAAAGCTTTTCTTTAGGGAAGCACTCATGTGGTTCTTCATCTCTTGAGACCAAGAGATGTCCCCTACCCCTCCTCTCACCAAAGGAGCAGAGCTAGCAGTGGAGATGCATCCATTGGCAGGTAATATCTCCTGCCAAAGTTTAGATATCTAGAACAGACTAGTCATCCCTAGACTCAGAACAGGTGCTTTGAAGCTCCATTTTAAACATCTGAAGTTAAGACCATGCTCACGTTTCCTACAAATACACCCAAGAGACTCCTTTTCAATTTGGTTCCCACTCTTCCTTTGCCCCACAGGCTGTGGGCAATGCTTCCCAAGGTGACCAAAGGAGGAAACCCCACAAAACAATCTACAGAGGAATATGCAGGAGAGCAATGGATTCATTTTCTTAGACTACTTGTAGTGATGTTGGCTTAGCTAAAATGCAGAGGCATGAGAAGTGAGTAAGGCTGTAGAGAGGGGCACAGGAAACAAACAGACAAGGCTCCTCAAAAGTAAATCATGAAGGGATGAACAAAGGCAAGGAGAGGCATTCTCTCTACCAGTCCTACCTTATTATGAAAGCTAGCTGAGTTCTGTGTTTTACCTTCTTAGGCTCTGTACACACACCACATTTATTCCTCTTCCTTCCTATTCTCTTTCTCTGCCCTTGAAAATCAGGTAAAACCACAAGAGAAGCAAATTGAGGGTTTGACGTGGTAGAACACCACTTCAAACCTTCACTTTCATTATCATGACTTCAAGGTTTCCAGAAATGTCCTTTTCCTCTCCTACCAAGATCCAAATCCACCTTGCCAAGGGGACCAATTCCAGGTGATCAGGGGATTTGAGTTGTTGTCTATAACTCTAGCCCCCAGTGCTTCTAGTGCTGGAACCCCAGCCAGGGGTGGCACTATTCAGTAGGAGGCAGAACAGAACCTCTTCCATCTCACCGAGAAGGCCACCAGCTAACCCACTTTCCACCAAGATGGCTCTGGGTGGTAACTTCCAAGGTCTACCATGCTATTATTTATGTAAACAAGTTCATCTTCAGCCACACCTCAAACAGAGGCTCCAGGAGTAATTTCACGGAATCAAACCCAAACCTCAAAACCCTTTAACCTCATGCCAACCAGGAATTCTCCCAAGCCCTGGGGCTCCCCTGGAGGAACCATTCATGGTGAGGGCTTTTCTCTTGGAGATATCACACACCACTCTGGAGAGCCACGGAAGCCACAGGATGGGTTTTATTGGCTGAGTTGTGTTCCCTCCAAATTTGAACCCCCAGTGCCTCAGCATATAGCTGTATTTGAGACAGGGTCTTCGAAGAGGTGATTAAGTGAAAATGAGGCTGTGGGCGGGGCCTTCATCTAATCTGATGGTGTCCTTAGAAGATGAGGAACTTTAGACACAGAGAGAGACACCAGGGATGAGCACGCAGCAAAAAGACCATACGAGGACGCCAAGAAAGGCACTGTCTGTAAGCCAAGGGTCAAAGCAACCTTGTCTTCACCTTGATCTTGGACTTTTAGGCTTTAGAGAAAATAAACGTCTGTTGTTTAAGCCCCTTGTCTCTGGCATTGTGTTACAGCAGCCCCAGCAAATGAATACAAGGGCCTCCCAGGGAAAGAGGGCCCTGGGGGCTCCCGGTGGGCACAGCCACTCACCCTGTAGTAGTCAGTGCTGTACACGTCCCGGGACATCCCGAAGTCCCCGATTTTCACCAGGAGGTTCTCACCGACCAGGCAGTTCCGGGTGGCCAGATCTCGGTGCACAAAGTGTTGGGACGCCAGGTAGACCATGCCCGCCGCTATCTGCTGGGCGATGTGCAGCATCTGGGACTGCGTCAGCTCTGTCGGCGGGTTGCCTTCGGCCATCAGCACAGCGTCAGGCCCGTGGGCCCTGTGGAGGAAATGGAAGGCGTTGCTGGAGCCCCAGCTTTTTCCTCCGGGGGCCCTTTGCTCCCATCAGCTGCTGGGGCTCAAGGGCTGCCTGACTTAGCTAAAGAGGGGGGAAGGATGCTTCACCCACAGGTGCACCCCTAAAGCCGTGAGAGCACCCAGGCTTCATTTCCCAGGGCATCTAGAATTCCCAGGGCCATGTGGACCTGAATGGTACCCTCCTCAACACACACACAGAGGTGTACATTTTAGGGGCTCCAGAGCTGGGCTGGGGCCAGGCACTGGCCAGAGCCCCTGACCCTGAGAAGCAATGGAGAAAGAACATAAGGGGAGAGTTTGGCTCTCTTGAAGCGATGGGTCATCGTGCCTTAGTGGGAACCCCAGCCCTCCCCTCTCAGCTATATGCTTCGGCTGAGCGCCCCCGACCCGGGCCAATGCCTCCAGAGTGACCCCACCAGGGCCAGAGCTCTGCAGCAGCGGGGGGGGGGTGGGGGGTATGGTTTTCAAGCTGCCCTCTCTCCTTCAAGCCCAACTGAGCAGAATGTCAGGGCACCCTCAGACATCATTCCCCATGACAAATCCCATCTCCTCCTGCCCACCCCTCCCCCCACCTCCGGCTCGGCATGTGCACTGGCCACCACATGGAGAGCTTTTTGAACCACAATACATTGATTCTTTTACTGGGCTGAGTTTTATCCTTTCCACTATGGGGGGGGAGGGTGTAGAGGGAGTATGGTATTTTATATCTTCTTTTTCTTAAATAGTTTTTTTTTAAGATTATTTACTTAGAGAGAGAGAGAGAGAGAGAGAGAGTACAAGCAGGGAAGGGGCAGAGAGAGAGGGAGACAGAGAGAATCCCAAGAAGGCTCCACACTGTCAGTGCAGAGCCTGATGCAGGGCTCAATCCCACAAACCGTGAGGTCATGACCTGAACGGAAATTAAGAATCGGATGCTTAATGGACTGAGCCACCCAGGCACCCATATCTTCTTTTTCTTCTGTCTTATGCACTTGGCCTTTTCCCAGCTGTGTGATGACTTAAGGTATCTAAACACTGGCATGTGCTTTCCGGAGGGGGGGGTGTCCTACAGTGAGGATGTGCCCTCAGCCCTGGCAGTCCCCACTCTGGAATCCTGCCAAGACCAGTGTTGCTGCCCCCCATGGCTCTGTAGAGCAAAGAGTAAAGGGTCCCTTTCTTCTAGAAGCTTCTGTGGAGGGGTCAAAGGGGTTCTCCCTCCCAGAGGCAAATAAGGGAGAAGATTTCCTTCAGGACAGTTGGAAGCACTCAAAATAAATATAGATTTTAAATGGATTTTAAAGTGGACGGCCCCACCTGCAGTGTTCCAGAACCATATAAGAATTTGCAAATAAAAGAGGCTGAATGATCCCAGAACTCTCTGCTCCTTCTGTCTCTTAGTACCACCCAGACCTACCTCAGTCAGATGGTCTCAAACTGTGGGTGGAAGTGCCTCCTTCCTGGCTCCAGCCCACAGTGATTCCCCTTTTCTGGATTTCCAAATCTCTTACTCTCGTATTCCCTTAGAACAAGCACTGGAGGGGCACCTGGGTGGCTCAGTCGGTTAAGCGCCCGACTTCGGCTCAGGTCACGATCTCACGGTTGGTGAGTTTGAGCCCTGCGTCGGGCCCTGTGTTGACAGCTCGGAGCCTGGAACTTGCTTCGGATTCTGTGTCTCCCTGTCTCTCTGCTCCTCTCCCGCTCACTCTCTGTCTCTGTCTCTGTCTCTCTCTGCCTCTTAAAAATAAACATTAAAAAAAAAAAAAAAGAACAAGCACTGGACAAGGAGGAGGGGAGTTTCCCAGCACCAGGATCTAGGGAAGCTTTGAACTTGTCCAGTCTGTAATTTCCATCAGTCAAACATACAGATATTAGGCTGGGTGATCCTGTAGGTCCCTTGTGTCTCTAAATATCTGCGTTGAACCATTCCCAGGGAGGGGCTTCCTGTTTTTGTGAAAGGAGGTTCTGGTGCCTGTCACCTCCACTCAGACCCAGTCCCTAGTGCCTCCCCGTTGTAGCACTGAGGAGCAGTGTGGGGAAATGCCCTGGGGCTCTGTTCAGCTCAAAACCTCTGGGCAAGGCTCAGGGTATCCAAACGGAATTTGAATCCCATCCTAGCACACTAGCTGTGACCTCACGTGACCTGCAGAACCGCTCTGGACCGTCTTCTCATTCTGTAAAGAGGGGGTACCCACTGCACCCTCCTGAGCTCACTAATACGAGCAATAACTGAGAGCTTGCTTGGGCTTTCGTGCAAAGCCAGCACTAAAGATCGCTCCAATGTTGTTCTTCCCAGCACCCAAGGGGGCCGGGGAAAGAGGGGAAAGTGGGAATGTTGTCTCTTATTACAGGAGACAAAGCCCTGACTGTGACTTCAATACCAGCAGAGAGACCTAGAAGAACACACAAACTATGAGAAATCCTGAAATATCCTGAGAATCTAGGCCAGGATGGAATCTCCTCCATGAATCTAAATCAAAGAGTGAAATAACGTTGCCGATTTGCCAGGAATCTAGACCCTTCTAAGAATCTATCAGTTGCAAAGTCTCCAGAGAAGACAGAGGCCAGTGCTATAGGCCACTTGTGCACAAAGCCCCATTCTCCAGCCTTACCCTCCGAAGGCCCCAGAAAGCTGTGACTCCCCAGTGCCTTCTGCACTCTGATACCACATGCAGGTTGGGGCAGGCTCCGGCACGCTAAACCAATGGTTTCCCTGCTTGCTTGTGAGTACTTAACAGGACTCCTTGTAATGGGAGACACCTCTGCATGCTTTCTTGGAGCAGAAAGTCCTGCTGTAAGAGGGCAGGTGAGTCTTCTCACCAAGTTCTCAAGAGGAGTATAAATGAACTTAACACAGCAGCTCTCTGCTTCACTCCTCAGGTGACCCTGCAGCTCTTAGAAATCAAACCATGTTTACCTCTTCCAGGAGAACATGCCTTAAGAGGGGAAAAGCACCATTAGCACCCCGCTTGAGGAGCGGGAAGGCTCAGTGGGCTTCTAACGGGGGAAGCTGTTCACCGTTCCTCTGCTTATTCTCTCCAAGTGTGGGTTACAGCGGGCACTTAGCCACACTGTCTGGCTCCAGAATGCCACGGCACACTACCTTCCTTCTGAGTTTTATCAACAGCTACCCCAAGAGGAAGTATTGCAGTGCTCTATGGGTTTTGCAGCCAGGGTCTGTGGGTTTGAATCTCAGCTGTGTCACTCACCAGCATCGTGACCCAGTTTTTTGGACCATAAAATGGGAATAATGATAATCATAGTTTATTAAGTTTATACAAGTTAAACCACTTAAATTGCTTAGAAGTCTCAATAATATTAGCTGTTATTGCTTGGAAAAGCCTTATCTCTCTTCCTCTTGTTGGAAAGGAATTCTGGAGAGATTCCAATAGGCAAAACTGTCATCTCCTTGCCAGCAAGAACTACGTTTTACTCCTCATTTCCTGGCCAACCTAGCAGAGGACTTGGCCATGTTGGTACTCAATGTATGGCTTCGGGGTGAATAAAAAGAGTGAGAGAAAATTGTAGACATCTGTCTTTATAGGCCAGTGCCAATGATGCTTGGGGACATGTTCATGGTGGTTTAGGGGCTAGACTCCCTTCCAGAAAGGGAGGACAGACTATAGTTCAGAGCATATTATTGTGCCTAAGAACCTGATTCTTGGCATTGAATACCTGTTGAAACCAGAGTTCATCAGATTCTGAGATCAAGCAGAAGAGATTCCTAAAAATCAGGTGCCTGCTTCTTCCGGAAGCAGGAAGGAGAGCTAAGGAGAGGTTGGTTGAGCCAAAAGCGAAAGGATCAACACATGCGTGTGCGCACACACACACACACACACACTTGGTTACATACGCATGCATACACGTATGTGCACACGCAGTGTGAGCTCACAGAAGCATTTCACTGCATATGGGTGAATACGTTTGGTTGTATTATGCTACAGTTTTTGGAAAGCAACATCTTTAAATAGACAAGTAGCTGAGATCATGGGAACAAGGGAAAAATACTTCTAGGAGCAGCTAATTTTCCTCCTTTCACATCAGAGCTGAAAGACAAAAGCTACCATCATCATCTCTTATCACCTACAAGAAAAACCTTGCAGGCACAGAGTAGTGCATCAGGATGATGGTCTCTGAACACCAAGTGTCGGCTACAAATCCCTAATTTCACTGGCTTTCCTTCCCCCCCCCCACAATTGTAAGCAAGGCAGAGCATGGGGACCCATCCCAGCAAGAGGACTAAATTGCACACGTATTCATGAGGCTAGAGATGGCAAAAGTGATCCAGAAGGTGCAAACCACATGATGGCATTTTCCAAGCACAGAGGTACACTGCCCCCTCCACTGTTCTCACCGTGGTGGACTTACTATGTAAACAGCACAGTTTCTGAATCTTCCAGGGGCTGCACGAAGTGACTGCCTGGTGCCCTTTTCTGGGGAAAGCCCTTTCCAGCGCCCCCAGAAACTGGAGAAGGATAGAGAGGTCACCATAACACAAGAGGTTTAATATCCCCAGCATTGTGGATCCTTCAGCGTGGCAGAGAGGGAGGACAGTGGGGACAGCATCTACCGATTATCTGCCACCACAATAGTCTTGACACTAGTCCTCTATGTGGGCATTATTATACCCCTTTTACTGAGGCCGACATCTTTCTCATTTGTCCTAAATTCTACTACCTACTGAGATATCACAGGCAGCACACTTGCTAATCTTCCAAAGTTGAGGGGCAGCTACATTGGAAAGACAACTGCACGTTAGAGCCAGAGGTGACACAGAGAGAATCTAACTCAGGTCCACGTGGGCTGAGGACCCACCCAAGCGACACAGCTGCTGATGCAGACTGGGAAGGAGAATCCAGTCTCCCCAGCCCACGCTACTGGGAATCTCACTCTTTCCACTCATGATCTTAAACGGGTGGGCTCCATTCGTTCCCCCGCTCAATGCAAATAAAAGCATTCCTTGGTTTCCTTCAGCAAGGAGTGTGTGGATCAGCTCATTTCTTCTGTCCCTTGGGAGGTGCAGGAAGAGAACACTGACCGGGAACCCTAGCTGGGTGACCATGGACTTCTCTGTCTTACCCAGTGTAGCTCTCCCAGTGATTCCCTTCGCGGAGGCAGTTGGTTTACCAGTAGATATCATCACCAGTGGAATTCAAGCTTCTGCTTGTTGAAAACTTCCTATTTGCTTCTATGCTAAGAGTTTTCTGTACTTATCCCAACTTAGTCCTCATATCTGCCCTGCTAGCTCCGTATCACTACCTGAACAGCTGAGACACTTGCCCAAGTTCCCTTGGCTAATAAACGCCAGAGCTGAGATTCAGCTCCTCACTATTTCCAAGTATCTTCACCTTGACCCCCGGATTATGGGCACTCAGCATTGTCTCTCACTTATTCTGTCTTGAGACCCCTCCCTGTCATAAGGTGGGGGACTTTCTAGGAAGCCACTGGTAAACTAAAATCTAATTAGGTTAATGCTAGAAATCCAAGTGACACGGACCCTATTTTATAACCCAGTGGCTCCCTTATATAATCAGCATTTCCCCCTTCCTTGCCTTGCCTTCTTCTAATGACCCTGTTTGCCACAAAACACCTCAAGTGAAGGCTGTCCATCTTTGCAGGGCTTCAGGGGCTCAGCAAGAACTATAGCCCGTGTTTCCAATGGTCCCGTCCAATGTTTTTTGACCTCCTTCCTTCCAGAGCTTTTGCTCTATGGATTCTGTTCTTTTCACCACATCCCTGACCTCCTGACCTCCTGGGTCTCCATTTTGTTGTCAGGTTAAAATCCAACTGCTCATCCCTCCACCCTTGACTCCTTCTCACTCCTTTTACACATCCTGTGCCTACTCTGGGCTCTCCACTGCTGGATGACCAAACCTCTCACTGTGACACCTTAGTCCCTTAACTCACTGATTCCTTAACCCTGAAGGACACTCCTCTCTAATCCACCTGGCAAACTCCTACAGATACTCTACGGTCCACTTCAAATGCCATGTCACATGTCACTTCATTAACAAATGCTCAATGAACACAGGTGCAACTGAGTGGAATCGCTCACATCGCATACTGTAGAGTTAGTTCATTAAGACAAGAACATTGCCGTGGCCTCAGTTTCTTTCTCTGTGGTACATGGTGGTGGTGTCACCAGGAGAGGCCATTCTAGAGAAAGTTCCAAGTGACCCTTGGACCTTCCCAGCAACTGCTGGTCCTCACCCTCCATCTGTTTTAATCATGAAGGCCTGCACCGTCCTCAAGCCCCCTCCCATCCCATCCCCCGCACCGCACCTGAGGAACTTGTTGAGATCCCCGTGCTTCATGTACTCAAAGACCATGATGAGCGGGTCGCCCTCCACACAGACACCGTAGAACTTGACAATGTGCTCGTGCTGGAGGTTGGTCAGCAGCTCTGCCTCACGGTGGAAGTCCTTGCGGGCGTTGTCACTGGCGTCCTTCAGCGTCTGAGGATGAGGGGCAGACAGAGGAAAAAAATCAACACACCTTAAACTGACATCAAAGGGAAAGGTTGTGTTGAGAAGGAAGTACTTCAGTGAGCCCTGAGGTTCGTAGATGGGAAGGAAATCCATCTCATTTACTATACAAAAGATTGGAAAATTGCCTAATTCCTGAAGAAATACCGTTTGTATTAATAACTGAGGAAAAGTCCCTTATGGGTATGGAACGCTTTACGGTTTACGAAGCGCTCGTACAGATGTTTTCTCATTAAGTAACAGACATGAGCTTTTTATAGTCTTAACCCATTTTTTTCTCTATCATTACCCAGTTATCACCACAGACTTCTCTTCCCTTTTGGTACCTGTTACGTTTTCAAGGATGCTATGTGCCGCTCACTTCCGCTCACATAACTTTAAGAAAAACTTGATATTATGGAAATATCCAGTAGATAGGAGAGCATACTGAACCCTCATGCACCCATCTTCCAGCCTTGACTGTGATCACTGGGCCAGCATTATTATGTAACCCTTCAGAAAGGCTTCACTTGTGCTCACCCACGCTGCCGGCCCCAGGAAAAGCCCCAATCTGGGGAGGTCCAAGCAGGCCGGTCACGTGGCCAAGATGAAGGTGCCCAGGACAGTTCTCTTCTCAGACCACTCTGCCCCCACAGTGTCATAGCAGGGCAAAGCTGCCATGGGCTGATGACACACACCTGCACCGAACTCCTGTCCTGTGCCAGTCTCTGAGCCAGAGCTGTGGTGACATCGGGAAGACACTGACCCATGTCCTGGCCTCAGGTGCTTATGGGCAAACAGGGAGATGAGCCACATTTATGATTAACTATAACTCAAGTTTAAGACATGTATCCAATGTGAGCTCCCCTGCATCTCTGTCCAGTTTGATCACTTGACATGCTTCTCTTGAAACCTATGCTCCCACCTTAAGAAAGATCCACAGCTGCCCAAATGACATCAGGCCGTGCCTTCCTGTCTCTGCGTGTGTTCATTCCTCTGCCTGGAGTCCTGACTCGGGCATGGGCACTGGTGTCCGAGGTTGAATGATACCCATACAAAGGCGTCCATGTCCCAACCCCCAGAATCTATGAATATGTTACTTGACATGGCAAAAGAGACTTTGTAAATGCGATTACATCAGGATCTTTTTTTTCTCCATGTTTATTTATTTATTGTGAGAATGGAAGAGGTGCAGAGAGAGGAGCAGAGAGAGTAGAATCGCAAACAGGCCTCCGTGCTGCCAACGCAGAGCCCGACCTGGGGCTCAATCTCATGACCGCGAGGTCACACATGGTGGAAATGCTTAACCGACTGAGCCACACAGGGGCCTCTAAGTGAAGGATCTTGACGTGGAGGGATTATCCAAGTAGGCTCAATGTCATTCCAAACAAAGGTTCCTGGGTGAGAAGGGTGGGAGGGTCAGGAGAGAGAAGGTGTAAGGTAGGAGCAGAGGTCAGGCAGTACAGAAGCTGCTACACTGTTGGCTTTGAGGGTAGAAGAAGGGGCCATGAGCAAAGGAATGAAGGTGGCCTCTAAAACCTGGAAAACGCCAGGAAATGTCTTCTACCCTGGAGCCTCCAGAAGAAGCCAGCGCTGCCTACATCTTCCCTTTATCTTTAACAAAACTGATTTTGGATGTCTGACCATCAAAACAATGAGAGAAATTATCTGGGTTGCTTTAGCCACTCCGTTTGTAGTAATTTGTGACAGCAGCCACAGTTAAGGGACAGGGAGAAGGGACGGCCAGAGGACTCCTCCTGGTAGAGGTGGCATGTGGGTATGTGAATCCTTTTTCCAGAGACTTCCATCTGTCTTTATTGGTGTTAGAGGGCAAATGTGAACATCCATAGTCACTCGGGAACAGAATGAAAGCATGTCGCCTGCCAGATGTGTACCACACACTGCGTCAGGGTCAACGAGCACTGCCAGGCTTCTGGTGGTCATGTAGCGTGTTACAGCTCATTGCTGCCTTGACTCTGCTCTCCTGGGTGGGAGATACTCCTGACCTGGGCAACTTCTAGACCTTGGAATGTGCCACAAGTCAAGTTCCTGAGGGAAAGACTCTGGGATAGAAGTTAGCAGCCAAGACATTCATTGGGGCATGCTCTTGGGATTAGCACCTGCTGGGAGGGATTGGGCACTGGGGGAGTGGAGCTGTGTCTCAACACTCCCCCACAAGGCCTATGGGATGACCCTTCAGAGCTGTCCTGAGTTTCAGCCAAAGGGGCTGGGCCTTTGTAGCTTTGTATCAGTCAGCCATCAGACGGAGGCCACTGGGAAGGGAGTGTGATCTTGAATGGCCTTTCTGAGCCCCCACAGGCTGCTGGTAGCTGAGGACTGACTGAGGCTTCCTAGCAAGTCAGGGAGCAAATCCTTCATTCCCAAAGGGGGTCAGGAGGCTCGTCATCGAGTCTGCCACACAATGACTTTGCAATATGTAATTTACCATGCCCAGGGCTGCTCTCCCAAGCAGGGAAAGCACAGGAGGGCACCGATGAATATGCAGGGTCTGCTTCATATCAGCGACAAGAGAACATTAAGATGACAGAGGCAACAGCAAGATCACAAAGTCTTTTCTGCTACAATCCGTATAGAATCTAGTGTTTTCACGAACTGCCTTTAGCAGGATTTGAAGCTTTCTTCCCATTGCTGACCTGACCCAAGGAGACAGAAATTATATCTACAGTTTTCATTAGGCTACAGGCAATTACCTCTTATGCCAAAGCCTGGAGGTACCGACTGAAAAAAGGGTCTGGTGGTGGGGTTCCCCATTCTCACATTAGAATGTGGTTTTCCAAAAAGCATCCCTTAAGAGCACCTGCTTTGAAAAGTGAGCTGATTTGGGCCAGCAAGTAGTCAGAGAAGCCATAAAATTTTGGTAGGGCTGTTGCCATGGAAACCGCACATTTCTTCATTTAATAACAAAATGAACAGAGGCTGAAAGCCTGCGTTTTGGGGCTCTGCTTCCTCGAAGCTCCAGAAACTGGGCTTGTCCCCATCCAAACTAAGCTCCTCTTGCTTGTCCCCATCCAAACTAAGCCTCCTCATGGGAGGCATGAAGTGCTTATCTTCACGACCTGTTTAGGTCCGTTTTATCTGTGGGCCTGCTTTTTAGGTGTTTTTTAATCCAACCAGTGTTTTGGTCTGCCTAACTTCTAGGTAGAAAAATAAATCACAGTTAGGGCAAGAAGATGGACACAGAGGACGTGGACGTTGCCATTGCCTGGGAGTAAAATACACACATTGGAACATCTCCTGTACTTGGACTTGCATTATGGTTTTGGGTACGTGTCTGTCTCCACTACTTCCTCTGACAACAGAATCCAACGTTGGGCAAATAAAAGAACCCTGGACCCACGAGATGTGTGCAAGCTAGAGATGAGAGAGCACTGGAAAGGGCTGAAAAGTGGACTTTCATGTGGAAAGGTAGCGAGTGGGCCCGAGTACATGTAGAGAAAGCAGGGACGAGAATGTAAGGATGAGGAGGAGACTTCCCAATGCCTTCTCTCCTGGAGGGCTGGCCCCAAGCGGTTGTGTTCTCCTTCTGGTCGAAAGACAGATCCTCACAGGGCACCTGGGTGGTTCAGCCCGTTGGGCGTCCAACTCTTGATTTTGGCTCAGGTCACAATCTCATGGTTCGTGGGATCGAACCTCACGTTGGGCTCTGCGCTGACAGTGCAGAGCCTGCTTGGGATTCTCTCTATCGCTCTCTGCCCCTCCCCTGCTTGCTCCCACTCACTCTCGCTCTCTCTCAAAATAAAGAAACAACAACAACAGAAAACCCCCACAAATGACAGATCCTCACAATAGTGGCACTCAAAAAGAAGGCATTCTAGCTTAGAATTAAAAAAAAAATCTGGGTTCAAATTCTGACTGCTCTGGATCTCTCTGAGCTCTGGTTTTATCCTTTGTGGAGTGAGGGGAACAATGTCATCTATTTCTCAGGGTCACTGGGAGGACTGAGTGAGGTAGTGTAAGCTAAGAGGCCTCCGAGGGTCCCCGGTAGACAGTGATATTTGAAATCAAAACCACAACTAGGCCTGCATCTGATTTGTTCACATGAGGATGCAGGGAGGCCCAAAGATGCATGGATAAGGTACAGAGATGGCTCAATATGAGAACAGCGGTACCCCGGGCTGCCACCATTTCCCTCCAAAAGCCCTTTGAAGCCTGTGATGTCTTCTCAGAGATAAAGTCTCCTTACTCAGAGGCTGCCCTGTGTCACTGAGATTATTTCTAGGGCCTCAGCCTATCATTAACATTGAACTAAAGAAGACTACTGACCCCTTTAGGGCATTATCACAAGGCATGAAAAGATTCTTCATGTAATCTCTCTTCATAAGTTTTAGCTATGTACTGTTGATTCCAGAATGCTAGATTGTGTGTGTGTGTGTGTGTGTGTGTGTGTGTGTGTGTGTTTAAGAGAGAGAGAGAGAGAGAGAGAGACAGGGAGGGAGAGACAGGGAGAGAGTTCGGCAGTGGGGTAGAGGGTGGGATGGAAGAGAAGACAGAATTTTTGTTGGGGGGGGGCACCAAACTAAAAGAGCTAATAAGCATCTTACATCTCCATTTCCCCAAGGCAATACACTATGGGAAGAGACTGCTCTTAGTGTAATGTCAGAAGCTGTGCTTCAGTAAAATTTTTGGATTTGAGAAAGATTTCACTATTCATGGGGTGAGTGCATCCTACAAACCTAGCTGCATCCTATGTGCCCATCCATTTTTGCATGTTGGGTCCCTTTTCTAAATTATGATTCAATCCTATTTTAAGAGATTCAGAAAATATGGCAGTAACAAGTTGGGCAAAATCATCTTCTGAATTTGGCACTCAGAGGGCAAAATTTTTCTCAGGGTGGAACCATAGCCAGACAGCAATCAGAAGCTGGAAAAATCCTGCTATCAACCCTATTTATAAAAATCATCTCTGTTTTAGTACCACGGCTGATTGTCATTTTACTCAATTAAAGGAGGCTTGGCTGGTTCCCCGAGTCCTTGGCAATGGACATGAGGCGGCAGCTTCCCTCACTGACAATTCCCTCCACTTAAGTTTCATTTTGACAGGCATATTTGCCCCATCAGTAAGCATTGCTATTTTCTTACTCCTGGTGTCTGCTTTGTAGCTTCATTCCTTCTTATTCCTGATGAATTTCCTGACACTTCAAAAGCTACCATCCTTTCTGAAGACATTCTCAAGGGAGAGGTCTCATCCAGAGCTACAGAGAGTTACTGCCTTGAGCACACACTGATTCAGAGTTGGAAGAACTGAGCAGCATGCAATAAACTTCAGCACAGAACTGAGAAACTAGCAAAGGCAAAATGGAGGCAAGGGGGAAAAAAAACAAAAGGAAAATTAGCATTCATCTCAAATGCTTCCACAAAATATTAAGGCTAACTAACTGGAAGCTCAGAGGAGAGGCGAGAAAGCTTATTTGAAATCATTGGTGTGATTGGATGTGGTAGGATGTGACAAATGATCATTGCATTTCAAAGTACAGGTGGCTTAGGAAACACAAGCTTGTGTCCTTGTTTTAAACACTAATCTCATATTCTTCTCCTATAATATTTAACATCACAGAAACAAAGTTAAGGTGAAGTATAAAAACAAAGAGATTATTATGGTAGGACTTCATTATGTCCAATGCCTATCACCATGCTTAAAATATGGAGGGCAGGGAGTTAACTCCCATATGAAACAACTAAGATGCATGAGAATGTCTGTCAACATGCCTAAGTTCTTCCGGGTCAGGATAATTGATTGCATCTAGCTTTGCTGATAATGGAGACTGTTGACCTTTCCAATACCTCTTAGACCTGTACTATTCAATATGGTAGCCAACAACTACATGTGGCTGGTGGTCTTTTGAACTCTGGCTGATCCAAATTGAGATGTACTGTAAGTATAAAATACACACCAGGTTTTGAAAACTGGCAGTGTATAAAATATCTCATTAATATTTTTATATTAATAGTATGTTAAAATGATATTTTAGATATGTTGCGTTAAATAAAACATATGAATACAGTTACTTTCATCCGTTTCATTTTACTTTTTAATGTGCGTACTAGGAAATTTAAAAATGCAAATGTGACTTGCATTTGTGGCTCACATTATACTTCTGTTAGATAGCACTGTTCCATAAAAGCCATCTCCAAAGACTATCAACGGGTCAACCTGCCTCTTGCAACTGTTGGAAAACAACAGTAAACTGAAATAGAATTAAGGCAGACACCCTTCTTATAAGGTTCTTACAGGCAACAATTAGCCAAGGATTTAGAGTAAGCTGTAGTCACGATACTGTGTGATTCTTCTAACTTACAGGGTCTTCTCTAAAGAAAGGTAGAGGAAATTTTTATCAAATTCTTACAAAAGTGAATTTTTGAAGACTGTATTTTAATAAATTCAGAGATAGGAAGAGCTTTATAGAAATAAGATCTTAAAAATTAAGGAGAGTGCAGTGTGCCTGGGTGGCTTTGTCAGTTAAGTGTCCAACTCTTGGTTTTGGCTCAGGTCATGATCTCCCAGTTTGTGAGCTCAGGCCCCATGTTGGGCCCTGTCCTGACAGTGTGTGGAGCCTCCTTGAAATTCTCTCTCTCCCTCTCTCTCTTTGTCCCTTCTCCACTCATGCTCTCTTTCTTTCTAAATAAATAAATACATAAATAAGTAAATAGGTAAACTGAAAAAAAAGAAACTAAGCAGAGTCCAATAGGTGGCTTGCCTGCATTAAGGCAATGAAAACTAATTAAATGATTATATGAAAATGAAATTGATCACACTCAGTGCTCACTATGTATTAGAAACCAACACCTGTGTATATCAACTCAATCATATGTAACTGGCCTTTGCAAGGACTTTAATTATGTACCAAGTGACAGCTTCAAATACAAGATTCATAGCCAGGGTGTTGATTGCTGCTATCTTTATTTTCACAGCCATGCTGACTCTTATGGTTCAGAATCTAACAAGTTGACCATCCAATGGGAAACACAAGGCCAAGTCCTAATTCACACACTTTAAAATGTTTACAATCATTTGGGTACTGAAATTGATGGTTTATGCGTGCATATCACATCAAGTTGCATATTACAAATGCTAAGTCTTTGGAAGACATCAAACTAATTCATAGCAACAGTCATATTAGAAAAATATTGACTCAAAGGAATGAATCAGAAGTTGTCCTCCAGCATGGGCAGCTGCAATATATTTACCAGCTTTAAATACAATTAAAAATTGGAGCCAATTGCACAAAACTTGCTGATGGATCATGGTAGACCAAGACTCAATTGACAGTTGGCTTATCATGTTAAAGTCAATTAAAAAGCGGGGCAGTCAATTAAAAAGTGAGGCACAGATTCCAGAGATACAGAAGTGTGAAATGAAGCCTCCAGCTATGTTGAATACCAGATGAGTCCTCATTCCAGTGAAATGCACTGTTTTGGGCTTAGCATGTCTGAGAAGATGGGGATAAATTGTAGACAAGCCAGAAAATAGGGCTAACAAGACAACTTAACAAGACAAAAAACAGATCTCTTGTCAAAGGTTAAAAGTTGAAGTTACTGGAAAGGGGACACTGGTGGAGCAACTTAATCACCGGGGCCCTGACTCAATACAAGAGGGACCCTCACCAGGCAAATGTTGCTCTCAATCCTATGCTGTATGGGAGTGCACACATTTCTCACACAGCCCTCACCCCCCCCCCACACACACATCACAGATACACATGTGCACACACCCACACACACGTGCCAGGAAAGAATGGCCTTACACTAAAGTACAGTAGAAATCTATTAAACAATGTCTGGACCATAAAGACGATGAAGCCTTTTAATAAGCCACCATTAAAAGTTCTACAACTTCTATTACTAGAGACTTGTCAAGATGGAATTGATAGCACTTTCTGCAACATTCTGTCCTGTTAAGGCATACAAACTCTTTTTATAGGGCAGCGCTGACAGATGTTCTCTTAAATATACTAATCTTGTCATCTTCCATTTCCATGATGTGGGAACAAGGATTCCGTGTGCAGTGGGGAGAAAGTGCAGGAAGAGGGAGGAATGGGAGGCAAACCTCATGATTTATTGACATGTGAGGACTGATATGGTGACTGCCACAAAAACAAAACAAAGCAAAACAAAACAAAACAAAAAAACAAAACTAAAATGAAAGAAAGCAAGAAAATAGCCACATGCCTTAGAGATAAACGTGCCTGGGTAGAGCGCTTGAACTGATGAACTCTTGATGTCCTTTCTTGTCTATGAATTTTTTCACTCTTCTACAATGGGAGGGAATGAGCTTTCCTTTTTGAGCCCTTATTCTGCCCTATACATATTCTGAGATAATTGGCTCTAGTTGCTTCTTCCCCACAGATGGCCTCATCTGTGCCATGTGACCACCTTGGATAGTTGGTCCACAGGTAGGTGGCCTGGCATGAAGACAGAACAGAGCAACTGAACACACAGTATTTTCCTTCTTGAGCAATCTGCATTGGGTGGGGGTGGGGGGAGCACAGAGACTACGTGAGCAGCAGTTGGCCCAGAAGCAGAAGTCAAATGTTAGGAAGCAGCAGAGGCAAGAGATAGCTGTACTCCATCAGCAGGGAAGCCTGGAGGACAGTCCCTGGCGTCTCCTGCTGAGAGGATAAAGAGGGCACAGTCACAAGGGCCACCTCAGATCCAGAGTGAGTTTTTAGATCCCAACTGTTCTAGCAGTGAGGCCTAGCTGTCCTGTAGTTCCTATTTGAGTTGGTCATATTCCTTTTTTTTTTTTTTTTTCTTCTCAGACTTTTACCCCTTTCTTCAGGGATAGAATCTCTCATATTCTTTCAGGGAAGCATGGTTCCCCACGTTCAGTCCATGTGTGTTGTGCAGAGTTGACCCACCATCCATTTGCAAGAATATGTACGTGACCCAGTCCTGGATATTCAGACTATTATCCAGAGAGTCAGAGGACTTGGTGACCCAACTCAAGACAACTAGCCAGTAGGAAGTTGGCCCTTGGACTTCTGTGTAATTGTTGGGGAAGAGGAGCTCTCTTTTGGGTTGCTGGATGGCAGGATCCAAGCCCATAGCTGTTGCTTAGATAGCTCACCACAGTGTGGGGAGAACTTGCCTGGGAATACGGTCAATACAGAGGAAAGCAGACCCGAGAGAGACAGGGAGAACTGATTTCCTGGATCCATCAGTCCCTGAAGCAAGGATACCAGTAGCTTGAACAAATAAATTTCCTTTTCTTCTTAAACCAGCTTGAGTTAGGTTTCCAATGAGCAGTCTACTGCTCTTCTCCTCAAAGCCAATTGTGATGTTTTGTTAACATTCATTCCAGAATCCAGTTTTCTTTATTTCTGCCTATTTCCTCGAATTACGTTTCTACTGGGAAAACAAGAAAAGTATCTGTCGACCTTACACGCAAATGAGCACAACTAGCACTTGATAAGTGGCACTGTGTTGAATTTCTTCAACTTGGTCTACCAGGGCATGTGCAAAATTCAGTCAATAAGAGTGTGGTACATGGTAAGCATCATACTGACGGGGAGGCCTGAGTTTTAGTCCTACGTCTGACGTTAGGTGACCTTGGTCAAGCTATGTGACCTTGGATGAGTCATTCATCTTCTCTGGGTCCCCGTTTCTTCCCTCACAAAAGGTGGGAGTTAAGCTAAAGAACATCAGCTAATAGTTCTATATACCTGCATAGTGGTTCAATCATTTCTAAAATGACTTCTCATTAGATTACACTATCCTCTATATATCATCTTTACAGTGCCTCTCAGCTATAAAGTTCTATGATTATCTGTAGCTCATCAGATCATTTCCTTACCTAGAAACGTCAACTGCAGACTCTTCACTTTTTCAAAGGCTATTTTTTCTATAGTTTATCTGTCCACCCGTCTATCCTTTTGTTCACTCAACAAGCACTGATTCCATGTTACTAGATATTAGACAATGTGCTAAAAAGCATGGCTCTCGCCCTCAAAAATACTGCTCTAACGGAGGAGACCCACAATCTTGCCATTGATTAACTAAGCCCGCGGATACATATAGAATGCACAACCTTGACAAATGCTGTGAAGGACAAGGGCAGATGCCTTACTAGCATGTAATAGGGAGGTCTGACTTAGCTGGGGGAGCAGGCAAGGGAATGTATCTCCAAAGAGGAGCAACCTGAGCGGAGAGCTGATGGATTAATGGGAGCTGTGTGCATCGAGGGGCTGAGGTAGGGCTCTCCAGACACAGGAATGGAAAAACATGCTGGATGTGACTTTGGGGCTGCCGAACGGTAGTGTGCCAGAGGGCTTATCAGTCAACTCTTCCAAAACCCTTGGTGAAGAAAATCATCCTTATTTCCTCTGTTAACAAGAAGATATTCAGAAACATGAAATGCAAAAATCCCAAAGGAAGTGCCTGCTGAAGTCAGATTTCGTCCTTTCTAGTCTCAAATGTTCCTGTGCTGGTGCCTCTCACTCACTTTAACTTACCCCTCAAGGAAGTCACTCCACTTCCCTGGGTCTTGGCTTTCTCATCTATAAAACATGAGGCTTGGGTTCTGTAGGATTTCTAAAGTCTCTCTCATGTGCAGCATTTTATGTTTCTGGAAATACACCTGAGTTAGTGGAGAGGGGGAGGAGAGGCCATGAATCCTACAAAGCGCACTTGTGGCTATGTTTAAAAAACAAAAATCCGCATGCATTCATAGTACAAGAAAATGTTGTAGGCATTGTAGCTATTGAAATGCAGGTTGGAGAGAGCCAAAAATAGCTAACGCACCCACAGCTAATGCAGGGAAACTGCCATGAAGCGTTTCCTTGGCAATTGAGTTACTTAAAGGTAAAGTAACTCATTCTGATCAAAGACTGGTTTCTCTGCTTCTCATTCTCTTTATGGGCTCTTCAATTGTTAATACAGTGTAAAGAGGAAAAAAAAAATAATTGTCAAATCTATTCACTAAAAAACAAAGGTCATCCAAAAATATCAAGAAAAGGTCAGTCTGGTTGGCTCCAAACAAGCAGATACTCTAAAGGGAGAGGCACGCTCAGCCCTCCTGCACCCTCGAATGCCCTACACATGCCTTAGGATCACTTCCGTCTCAAATCGGTTCCCGTGGATCCCTCCAGTTCTGAAATCACTTGGGGCAGGCGACGCCAGAATTTACAGGAAACTGACATCTGTCAGTCTGAATGCAAAGTCTTGGATTTCAAACCAGTCAGCTCCTTCTAGAGAAAGAAAAAGGACAATAGCTGCAATTTCTTAGCATACATAATCAATGCTGCCGGGGTTGCTAGGCAACGGGCAGACAGCCTGTCAAACATCCCTGGGTGCCTCCAATGGGAGAGAAGCAGCTCCCGCAGCCACTCCTCAGAGGTGACAGTCTGTGCAGGCCCCGGAAGCTGCACTCAGCTTGTCTCATTCCTTAAAAATTCGCTTTCCTGTGGTTAGGGCCGGAACCATAGACGTTTTCCTCCCAGGCTCCTGGGATAGTCTTTGAACACACTTTCAATTGGCCAGCTCGCAGCCCTAAAATTGAGCAGGTTGGGCTGGAGACAGCAGCTTTGTAAAAGGCCCATGTGCTATTCTGATCCATTCATCAGGAGCCTGTAGAAGATCCGACTCCTTCCTTGTGAGGTTGCAGCCTGCGGATCCCGGAAAATTAACCTGGGCATCCTCTCTGAAGCTTGAAGTCATTCCAGCGAACATAAACAAAGCCTTTGATTTCAACAAAACTGCACATGCAAGATCACTGAGATGAGACTTCTTAGGTGTGCGACCTTGAAGTTGGAACTGCATTTTTGAGCTGCAGGCATTTTGTCCTCTCTGCTTGAAACAACAGTTGCATTTGAATTTCAACAAGAAGGACCTGGCAGAGGAGGAGTCAGGATTTGATAAAAGGGAAAAATCCAAGTTTTTGTTCCTTGGCTTGTCTCTTGTTTGTTTGTTTGCTTGTTTTTAGCGGTGTTAATTAACAAGCACTCTTCATAGGTCATTCGTTTGCGAACTTATTTGGCAAAGCCAGGGTGTCTATGAGGACTAGGTCCTGGGTCTAGGTCAGAGGTGGGATTAGGGCTGTGACAGTGATTCGAACCAGAGAAGCCTCACCGACAGTAGCCAAGGGAGATGTGACCACGTGGAAGCATGCCCCACTGGCTACACACGGCTGATGCCGGCTGATCTTTCATCATTACCAGCCCAAGCCCTGAAACCTTATTTTGGCATGTGTTGGGAAGGAAATGTAACCCAAGAGCTGAGGGTGCCCTGGATTTAGCCATGCAACACCCTCTCTTCAAGGGCATTCAAAGAAATACAGCGAAGTAGGCAGAGAATAAGAAATGATAACAAAAAGAAAAGCTATACCCACTGAGAAATTTCTCCCTATCTGGCCGAGGTCCCTCAGCTACTCCTACACGATCATCTAGGATTCTCTAATCTCCCAGAATGTTTGTACATTCAAAGAGTCTCACCTTGTGACCTCAAGAATCTGAATTCAGAATCTGATGGGCTGACTTAGTTCCCTGGGTGGTCTCCAAATATCAGTGGGAGGAAACATGAGCCCAGAACACAAATCCACGGTCTTCAGTGTCCTTGTGTATAACTCATGACTAGATTAGGATCAGCTCTTCCCTAAGCTTTTTCCAGCTCTCCTGTTTTATCAGTCTACGAATCTACAAAAATAGAGGCACCTCTTGGTCCCATTTATCCTAAGGGGGAAAAAAGAGCGGCAGAAGAGAGCAGAGCCTGCAGATATAACCCTGCCAAATGTTCTGAACATTCTGTGCTTTAAAAAATAACAAACTTTTGGGGTAAAGGAAAGAGGAAGCAATCGCAACAGCAGGAATTAAACCCCTGCCCCCCCCACCCCCGCCCCCAGAATCAGAGCAGGATTCTTATTTTACACCTTCTACCCTACTTGACCTCACATCTTTCTAGCATCTCCTTCCTGTTTCCTCTCCTCTGGCTCCCTTTCCCCCTTCCATTTGCTTAACTTAGTATGATGTTTATTGACACTACATTTACCCTCCCTAGAAAATTCTGTTCTTTATTCGCTTTATTTTTATTTTATTATTATGTGTATTTATTTTGAGAGAGAGAGAGAAACAGAGTGCGAGCGGGTGGGGGGGGGGGCAGAGAGAGAGGGAGACACAGAATCTGAAGTAGGCTCCAGGCACAGAGCTGTCAGCACAGAGCCCCATGCGGGCCTCGAACCCACAAGCGTGAGATCATGACCTGAGACAAGTTCCAAAGCTCAACCAAATGGGCCACCATGTCCTTTATTCACTTTAAAATGCAGCTTTTAGAAACCTCTGGTGAGCGTCTAAGAGCATCCACTCATGTTGGTTACTTTGGAAGATAAAGAAAGCAAATGCACTGTTTTTTCCTTTGGATGAGTTTTAACAGAAACGGTATTTAATCTGCAGGATGAGAAAGTTCAAGAATTTTACCTCTCTCCTCAGTGACCTATTCTGTATATACCAGAGTATTTTAATGCTAAGTACAACAGTAATGGAATATACATCTGATTTTTTTAAACATGAAAGGTTGTCCTGATTATAACCAGTAAACAAACACCACTCATGTAAACATTCTGTGTTTGGCAGAAACAAACAAAACCCAGTCATCTTCTGTTAAGCCAAGGAGTTGCATTTTATTATGCTAGCCAAGTCTACATTCCTTTGCCACCTAATTCATTTAATAAATATATGCCTCTTTTAAGTGGTTTGCATATATTATTCAATACCTTGGTGAGTTGTTTTTTAAAATGTTGACAATGCATATGTAAAAGATACGCTCAAGTCTTTTGTGCTATTTTTGTTAAGTCTTGTGTTTTAGAGAACTCAGTGGAACTTTTGTTCCCCTCCAGTAATATTTATCTTATTGAAGGCCAGGTCTCCTTTTTGAGTTTTGGGGGAAATGGCTAGAAGTAAGGACTTTCAGACTCTTTTATTTCAGTAAGACCTTGTATCTCCTAGGGTAGTGGAATTTACAAGAGACTCCATCCACCCCAGGATAGAGTCTTGCCCGCACTGTTTACAGTCCTGGGGCTCTGGGAACATTTGGGAGGAACAGGGTAAGGTATAACAGAAGACGTCAGCAGAGCAGAGGCTGAGAGGGAAAAGTGAACTCTGGTCTCCCTTCTAGAACCTTCACCAGAGACAAGCTCTAGCTGAGCTTGGCATCAGCATCAAGCAATCTGAGGAGACAGATTGAGTCTCCAAGACTTAGCTGGGTGAATTCTGTTTGACCCTACCGACCTCCACCCAGAATTGAGTTAGCATTGACTTGTCAGAGTAGCCCAAAGCTGTTCACAGCCTGGAGATGGACAGGTTGCCCCTGAGAAGAAGCTCAGACAGCTAGATGTGCCCCAAACACCCTTCCCGCTGTCCATTTGGGTACAGGAAATTCGAACACATCCACCATAGCAGACATAATTGGCTCCTGAATTGGCCAAATACAAAATGACACAATGCGCTTCCACACATTAGTGCGACAACAGATAATGAGACATTCTGGAGTGTTCTCTTACCTTCACTGCCACCAAGATCTTGTCCTGCTCAGGACAGAGGTTATAGCATTCAGCTAGGAAAACTTTTCCAAAGGCTCCTTCGCCTAGCTCCCTTTTCAGAACAATGTTATGTCGCTTGATGTGTTGAACAACTGGAAAAAAAGACAGAATGGAAATTGGAATCGAGGCACGTGGAGGTAATGCAGGCTTGAGACTCTGCCCCTCTGCACTGGCAAACCAGAGGAGAAACTCAGTATCCATCCTCACAGTCCGCCCAAATGGCTGGAGGGAGGTTGCACTGGCTTGCTTTCCAGGACTCAATGGTCATTTTCGATAGAAATCAAGTAGCGACCTCCTCGTTGGCTGCGGAATGTCATTAATGAACTTCCCAGATTAGGAAAGGGGAGAGATGAGAAGGGATTGGACATTAATAGCAGGCCTCTCATAAGCCAGACACCTTGCATATACTTGTTAGTCATGTGTCTAGTGGGGAAAGGCAGAGAGAGAGCTAGGAATCCCTAATTCTTTGTTAAGACGCCTCAGACTCCTGAGGGAAAGAGGCTCAAAGGACACAAGGGGAAAAGGCAAGGTCAGGGCATTTCTAATTAAAGATTTGTCCCCGTCCCAGCTTTAGCCTCCTGCTGAGGTGGGCTAGACCATGGTTGAGACTCATTTCTCCTTCCAGAAATGTCTAGGCTGTGCTATGGCTGGCTTCCCCAGCCCATTCTAAGATCATGTCCCCAGTCTTGGTTATCCAATGCCAAGAAGAGATAAGAATAGATGCATGGTGGGAAGAGAGAATATTTCCCCCTCTAGTCTAGAGTGGAGCTGGCCCACATCAATTCATCCATACACTTTCCCAAGGAACAAGGCAGGAGGCAGCCAAGGCTTTCTGGAAGCCCATCAGCTGCAAGGAGGGGAGCAGAGCAAAGCATTTCTCAGAAGAACAGAGCCAGTGGGAAGCCCCAAAGGAGACTCTGTGGAGGACAGAGACGTAGTGGGAGTATGTGGCTCTTCACCCTGTCCATCAAATGTTGAACTTCTCAGCTCAAGGGTTCCACCAGCCCATTGGCCACCATTCTTTTCTGGAAGGCTCGTCCCTGAATGGCAGTATTAAAAAGAGATCGGGACGCCCTCTGGAGCTTGGAATGTCCAGCCAACAATATTCTCTCATTTTTCTCGCACAGCCCTGGGAAGCAACCTTCTCTGCATTTTGTACACAGGGAAACTGAGCCTGCAGAAATTTCAGTGATTCACGGCATGGGAACAGAGAAGTTGAAGTTTGAATTCAGGTCTGAATCCAGAGTAAATGTTTTTTTTTTTTTTTTTCTTCCATACCACAGTTTCTTTTCTGTTATAAATTGTGCTACACATGGCAAGAAAAATAGAATATGTAAACAATAGAATAAAAAGTAAACATAATCTCCCAGCTTCCTTTCTGTTTAGTTCACCCTTCAAAGGTGAGTTCAAATTCTCACTTCCTGAGAGTTTCCAAGACCACTTTGACCACCGATGACCTCCTTCTCTGAATTCATATTATATCATGACTTGTGCTTAGTTGAATTCTGGCTTAATGTCTTCCATTCATTTCATAACTGGAAACTCCCTGAGTTTAAAAGCAACCCTATCTATCTCCTATAGTCTTGTGCAATGTCTCAGGTGCTGAGCACACAGAAGATTTATTACTGTGGTTTAGTTTGATGAACTTTATTTAAAAGTCTTTTTTTGGGGGGGGGCGGGCACCTGGGTGGCTCAGTCGGTTGAGAGTCCGACTTTGGCTCAGGTCATGATCTCACGGTTTGTGGGTTCGAGCCTCACGTCAGGCTCTGTGCTGACAGCTCAGGGCCTGGAGCCTTCTTTGGATTCTGTGTGTCCTTCTCTCTCTGCTCCTTCCCTGCTCACACTCTGTCTCTCTCTCAAAAATAAATGAAGATTAAAAAAAAATTTTTAAGTCTTTTTTTTTAACTTGAATGTGAACTGCATTGTGAAAACACAAGAAAATATAAATCAAAATTCTGTAGTTGAAATAATAGTATTAAAATGAATGCCCATAAGCCCACCATCCCATTTAAAAAACAGACTATCACTAGTATGTTGAAAGCACCGCTCTACCACTGGGACTTTCTTGATTGTATCCACTTCCCCACTCTCTTCTGGGGCCCAGTTACTACCCTGAATTTTGTGTTACTCATTTCCTCTACAGGTTTGCTACTAACGCTATATCCCTAATGAGATATGATGCGAGAATGTGTATTCTTCACATCTTGCCTTTTTTACCCAACAACGCCCTGGAGATTGAGTTACATTGAGTTCCAGTATGTGTGTGGTAGTCATCCTTTTGCTTTTACTACTTTATAATATTCTGTGAGAGGACTATACCGCCATTTATTTATTCATTCTCTGTTGATGGATATGCTCTACAGTTTCTTTTTAGATACAATTTGATGTAAAATACAAGCGGTGATTAAGGTTTTGCCTTAATAGGATTTTTCCCCCGATAATTCATGTGGTTTGGAGCAATGACGGCTTCCATGGGCCTCTGGGAACTCAGGGTGATAAAAATCAAAAGGTCTTTTATGAGCAACAATATTAATGAATATAAGAATGTATATTAATTTCTCATGCTCCAGTAGCAACGGCTGAATTTAAGAGAAGAGAAATGTGTTCATTAGGTAGAGTGCCCATATAAAGAGACAAATGTAATTCTTGCAGAGAATTAGCTGCCATATTTAAATCTAATATTTAACTCCATGGTGGTCACATGTTCAGTGGGAATTAAATTGCCACTTGATTTACTTTCATCATGTCAAGGCAAGTATTTAACTTCTTTTCGTTTTTGATTTACACTTAAAAAAAATTTCAGATAGGACAAGAAATCGGTGGGAAATAAGTTTAAGTTTTTAAAGCTATGGGTAAAGCCACATTTCCATCACCTTCAAAACTAAAATTGATGAGACCAGTTTTCCTATACTGACCTTGAAAGCAGTAAGTGCATCTTTTCGTTCAGAAATGGGCTATTCTGCATTAATTTGCTCTGTTGGTTTGGGACACAATAGATTATATGAAGGGTGGCCTTTTGCCAATGTACTCCCTCTCATCAGAATTTCTCTCTTAGAAGACTAGAAGCCACTCAGAAGCACAGGTAACACTTTTGTGTTTGTATTTACATTCCTGACAGGGCCTTACAGTGTTTTGCATACAGTTGATACAATAAAAATATTTATTGAAAAAATGTATCAAACGGTAATAACAGCCACAGATAAATGCTATTTAATCATATCATTTCAGTTAACTGACAACAATCCTATAGGCCATAAAGCAGCCAAATTCTCAGAGGTCAGGGGTGGAGAGAATAACTACCCTGAAGCTCTCCTTTCGCTGACCTAAGAATTTCTTCTTAATCTCTTCCAAGAGAGTATGGGGCCCTCCTTGACTCAAATAAAATCTTGGCTATGCCCCGAGGACCTCCATGGCCTCAAATGGAGGCCATCCTCCAACCTCAGCCCCAGGTACTTCAGCGCCTGTGTGCCTGATTTCCGGCCACTACCCCCTCTCTTCAGCTAGAGCTCCAGCTATCTCAAAGTATCTACTTTAAGGAGCCATCAGTCTACACACCATTTCTGTCCCCTCATTGCTGGTTACTCCTCTCATCCACTGAGCTCCCCTGCCTACACTCTCCCTCTCCACCCTACCAGTGTGTCTCCATTCTCAGGGCCTGTGGCGCAGAGAAGTTCAGTAACTTGCCTAAGCTGCAGAAACACTGGACTTCCATTTATCCTGAGTCTTTCAGTGCTGTAGCTAAGAGCCCGGCATCGGGAGGTTTGGTCTGGCGGTCTGAATGGCATTAAGGTGACTTTTTCTGGGAGCAAGACTGTCTCAAGTGAAGGAAGAAATGCACTGATTCACATTCTGGACAAGCTCTTTACGTCACAGTGGACTAGCACTTTGAATAACACTGTCTTTAAGGGCCCTATGAACATTTGGATTGATTTTATACAAAATATTCTGAGTGAAGTGAGTCTAAAGATCCCATGATAAATAAGCTATCAGGTAAGCATATAAATTTTTTACATTTGGAGGAAAACTCAAAAAGATAGTTGATTTTTTAAAAAAGGCTTCATAGGAAAGTTTTTCTTTAAAATTCACCTTGCCTGAAGACAAGGAGGTATCAGTAAGAGATATAGGTGGTGTAACAAATACACCTTCAAACTCAGGTGGTCTGCAGACCGATCCATGTACCCTGATACAGTCAAAACAAAGCACGTGATTAGATATTCTATGAATAAATCTACTTTATAGAATCAGAGAGAAATTGATGACCAGCAATAATAATCAGTGGCTAAAACTATCCGGACATCTTTGTCATTAATGGCATTTTCCAGAGTGGAAATTTGGGGCCCTTGGTCATTTGCTTCAGGAGTACCAGAACTGAGTAGATTTCCAGTTTTCTGTTAGTATCACGTAATTACAACCACTGACAAATGCGTTTTCTCACAAGTACCTGCAGCAGTTTACGGATACACTTGCAATTTCAGATGGTTTAAATCACGTTCCTGGTATTGATATCTCCCAGAAGCAGATATTCTATATATGCACACGCAGGCTACAGATGAAGTATTCATCCACGTCTGTATCTATTACTACTAACTCTAAAACTAACTAACTAAGTAAATAAATAAATCAATAAAACCCTACCCACTTAAGGATGAAATTGGAACTATGTGCTTCCAATTTCTTCAGTAATGGGGCTTTATAGAAAGCCCCCTTGGCCCGGTGCACATGTCCTGCTCAGCATATGAACCTTAAATTGAGTCATTAATTGAAATCTCTAATATATGCCAGGTACTAAGTGATCTTCAGTTAAAAGGAAGCATATTTTAAAATTCTGAGAAGAAAAGTAAAAAGGATTAAATTCTAGAAGATAATATTCTGGAGTAGATGTGGTCTCTCTGTTTCCTTACAGACACAAATGGAGGGATCACCTTCAGTGGTTCCATTGCAAAGGACCTGACACCGTAATGGCAAAAGAACTTAAAGATTATTGAGGCTGACTGCCTCATGTTTGACAGTCAACAAGTGACACGTCTTTCCCAGGGCCACACAGCTAGACGGTGACCAAGAAGGGACACTGGATTCTGTAACACAAGCCCCCCTTTGAGACTGAAGGCAGTGAGGGCCTCCTGATGTTAAATGGCAATAGGGATTTCATCTAGCTAACATGTCTTCTATAAAATACTTGAAACATTCATGTTTATCTTCTGAAATGGACCAAATGTCTCATAATGAAGAACTTCATCAGAAAATTGTCAACAAAATAAGAGTGAGAAAAGTAAGAATTAAAACTTAAATACCTTGAAAAATACCTGAGCTTGATTTTAAGTAGGATGAACAAATACTATTTACTAAACATCTTTATGTCTGTTTCGTGGGCAGCATACTGAAATAGGTAAAATCATCCACCTTGTAAAAATAAAGTTGCATGAAAGACTGGAACTATGTTTTTCAATTTCATCTACATTTTTATTAAAGTACAAGTTGGTACTAAATTGGAAATAAATGCAATTAAGACCACAGACATAAAACATACCGGGAGAAGACAAGGCCAAATATTCATAAATAATATTAATGATGAAATAGAACTTATAATAATACTGAGCCATTCTTAAGTACTTTTCAGCAAAAAATCCCAATGTGCATTACCATCAATTAATTTTCATATCTCTCTGAATGAGGTCAACAGTCACATTTATTTTACAGATGACACCACAATTAATTGACTTACTTGTGGTCATAGAGCAATCCACTTATCCTTTACCAAGTGTTATTTCCAATGAAATGGGGAAGTGGGGAGGGGCCTAACATGTGCACATTGCTATTATGGGCCAGAAAATGCGCTAAGAGGTTTACAAGAATTATCAATCTTAACAGCAGTCCAGTAGGGTATCCTTATCTCCATTTTCAGATTAAAGTAAAAAGAGGCTCAGACGAGCTAAGTAACTCACCCAAGGTTGTCCAACCAGTGACAGGCAGAGCTAAAATTCTTTCTACTACAATATTCTGCCTTGATTTTCTTACAGAAAACAAAATGAAAGAAAAACTGTGTGAGCTCAACTTTGTCCACCTAGCGAGCTGTGGGTTGACTCTCATCAATTTAGTTCAGTAAGTGTTTACAAAGCATCAACTATAGCCTGGACATTTTTCTAGGGCCTAGCAAAAGAATAGGCAGAGTAACCCCTGTCATCAAGCAACCCACAACCTAAAGAAGCAGAAAAACACACATACTTGTATCTATCGTATCTTTTACTAACACCTTTGCTTCATTCACAAAAGATTTTTCAGTACTTGCTGTGACTATGCGAAGAAAAACAAAAAAATTCAAATCAAAACTCGAGTCAGGGAAAGTGGAATAGAAGGCTAAGAGACATATTAGTAGAAATGCAAGTGTGCAGATTCGAGGGTCCCACGTGGTCATTCACATTAAGTCATAATTTGACTCCAAGCGTCCTTGCAGCAGAAGCCAAAAGAGAAACACAGTAATTTACAAAATCTTGACTGCCCATACGTAAAAGCAGAGAAACTCCTTACGGTAAGCAAGATTCTTCATGGCATTTAGTTTTTGAAGGAATATAGCAAATGGATTTTACACAGGGCATCAATGCCCTCAGTGATGTCTAGAGAGTAAATAGTGACCTTCCTCAGAGTCGTTCTTGTGGCCGAACTCCATATGGAATAAACACACGACACAAAAGCTACCCTCGGTGAAAGTGCTGCAAGATATGACGATATCTCATCATAATGGCTTAAAAATCAAGATCTAAGGGCATATGCAAGAATGCTTTGGGGATACGATTTCCCCCACACTCACTGCTGGGCCTAGAACATGTCAGGTAATCAAAACAGAGAACAAGGAACCATGTGACCAAAATGTACACCTGAGAAAGGGCCATGAATGAGCCTGAGGAGCAGAAGGTGGCTTGATGGAGGCACGGGAGTAAGTGGGAAGAAGTGGAGGCGGTGAGTAGAGACTGCACATGTGGGAGATGGGGGTAAAAGGGAGTAGGGGATGGGTCAGGGCACAAAGGTCAGTCTAGAGATAGCATGGCAGCAAATCTAGAGGATGGGGCTGGGGGAGTTTGAGGGAGAGATTTAAGGGTGCTGGTAAGTTAAGGAGAATAGTAGAGAGTAAGGAATTAAATAGGCACAGAAAAGAAGGAAGGAAGGAAGGAAGGAAGGAAGGATGGGAGGGAGGGAGGGAGGAAGGAAGAGAGAGAAGGAAACTGGCAGAAGAGATTCTTGTGGAAGCCAGTTAGGGTACAGTGGTTAAGAGATACAGAAACATTCTGGAAGAGTGAGGAAAGATGTTGAGTGAGCCACCTTCTGAGGGTCTCAACTCTGATGCTCATCACAGCACTGAGCCACCAAGGGAGGAAGTAGACTTCCAGGGATTCCCAAGGGGTCCATGAAGCTCAGACCGTCATAAGCCTTTGGGCTAAGCCTGGCATTGGGTCCAGTGATGGGCAAGACACTTCGCAAGTGACTTTACATTCCTGAGAGGGTATCAGTTTCCTACGTGGATGCCTCATACAACATCCAGTGGCAGCAAAGGACCCTTTCATCCAAAACCGAATTTCAAGGCTCCTGTGCTGAACAAGAGCAGGGCAGCTCTGGGGGTAAGGGAGCAGGAATGGAGCTTAATGGAAATCCAATGTCACCACAGATAAGGGCGATAGAGTTATTTGAAGTTAAAATCCAAAAACTTCTTTTTTTTTTTTTTTTTAAATTTTTTTTTTTTCAACGTTTATTTATTTTTGGGACAGAGAGAGACAGAGCATGAACGGGGGAGGGGCAGAGAGAGAGGGAGACACAGAATCGGAAACAGGCTCCAGGCTCCGAGCCATCAGCCCAGAGCCCGACGCGGGGCTCGAACTCACGGACCGCGAGATCGTGACCTGGCTGAAGTCGGACGCTTAACCGACTGCGCCACCCAGGCGCCCCAAAATCCAAAAACTTCTTGTAGAAAACATCCAGGGAGGGGGAAAGCCCCAGAAATCTTTCAAGCTGTGAGACTGAAGGGAACACCACACTTCAAAATACACATACGGCACATCCTTCGCTTTGACAGCCCCTAACAGCCAAAATTATATCTGTTTTACACACTGGCATGTGGTGGAATTGGATTGATTTGCCCTGACAGCCCTCCCTGCTGGAACAATACTTGTCAGTCATCCCTGGCAATGTTTATATTTTCAAGAATAATTATGCAGGGTAATGGTACAAAATCCTGGCAGGTGGGCCAGAGAGTCTTATCCGTCTACCCCTCTGACCCTGCATCCCTGAGCTCCAAAGCTCCTCCCGCTCCTAAGGATGGAGAACATCCCTTTCACACCCTGCTTCCCCCTCCGAAGCTGTATGCACAAGCCTCCATCCAAGGCTTCCACACTGGAGCCTGTCTTATCATTTGCAACCCTCCACTCCTGTGCCCTCTCCATGGAAACTTTCCTTCCTTCAATACCTTAAACTGGTAGCCATCACATTTTCCTAATTGACTTCTTCAAGATAGTTGGGCTTTACTGATGTCCATCTACATGGATGCTCCCATTGTGAAAGACACCTTTAGGTTTCGGTGGGGGTAATTCAGAAACCAGACCAGTGGGCATTCAGGGCTTCCCTGACCTGTGTCTAATGTAAACATATTGAGTATCTTCTCTGTGCGCACACTCTGGCATACATGTTCTAGATCAGAATGGGATCTAGATGGTGATGGTGATGGGAAGGATGAGCAAAGTGTTAGGCAAATGGGCCACTCAGGAAAGGCTCATGGAACCATTGAGCCAATCTCAGAACAGCAGGCTGGAGTCTTTATGAGCAAAGCTCTGAACTCAAGAGAAAGGGCCAAGTGCTTAGCTTAATGCACAATGGGAGAACAGTGGGCATTTTATAAGGTCTAGAATTCCATGGCAGCTTCCCAGGCTGCTTTCCATGGCTATAGACTCTGCTCCAATTCTAGTGGAGCTCATAACCAATGATACATGGCCAATATGCGAAAGATGGAGGGTGACAGACAAGATGTTTTCAATCTCAACTGTTTTCCATCTCTAGAGGGCTTTCTGTCCAATTAATAGGCAAAGCAGAGACCAATGGTATTTCCTCTTTAATATTCTTAATTAAGAACTCATAGTTTAAAAGTAATGTTACTGTTTACTTTCTTCAAAGGGTTTTGCAATACTCGTAGCATCTTTCAATTCTTTTTTACCCCTCATTTCCCCGGGCAAGCATCTGTGTGAAAAGAATTGTGTTTGGCACTGTGGAAGGCTCAAGGATGAAGAAGGAGAAGAGGGTGTCAGCGGTTACTAATTACACATCTGCTGTGTGCTAGGCATTGTGTTAAGCATTGTACAAATGTTCTCCTATCGAGACATTCTGCTGGACCTGGGGACAGACATCACTGTTTCCATTTAGGCAATGTGGTAACTGAGTGCTGGAGATGTGAAGTAATTTGCCCAAAGCCACACAGCTAGAAAGTGGCTAAGGCAAGCTCAGATTGGTTTCAAAACCATGCAGTCTCCCCCAGTAGAACATGAATCTTTCCCCCAAAGGTTGGGCATTCTAACAGGGAGATGAGACAAATACACTAACAGTTGTCAAAGGCAGAATATAAAAACTTTTATGACAGATATGAAAAATACAGGGTTAAGGGTTTCTAGAAGAAAAAGAATTAAATCTTTTGAATAAAGGATTTGGGCTTGGAGGATGTGTCTTGTGAGTTCTCCCTTGTAAGTTGAGCAGGGCTTGAAATGTTGGTTGGAAAGAAGGGCTGTGTTGACCATAATTAATTATGACATTTCCAAAATGCCACGATGTCACAGACTTGACCACACGCTGGACCTTCATATAAAAAGACATGTCCACATTAAAGTCCCAAATCTGAAAGCTACTTAGGTTGAACCAAATGAAGTTTCCATTTGTGCAGGCCCAAATGAGACAAATATCAGCTATTTCATGTGGCTTAATCTAATTTATCTCTAGGCTGTTGTCTTTGCCAACAGAACCTCTCAATGTTAGAAAAGAAGCCATTTCTTTTAATTTTCAAGAAAATATTAAGGAAAACAATACACAGACATGGTAACAAATCAAATAGTGCTGAAGAGCTCACAATGGTAAGAAATTTTACCCTTCCACGTGCTTCCCTGTCCTCGATCCCATTCTGCTGGGTGATCAATTCAATCCAGTTTGAATTTTTGTTTTCTAGGGACTTCCTCCATAACTCTAATCAATATATGTACTTTCTGTTCCTGTTTCCCCAATTTAAGACACTTATCAATTCTCTGCTCTTCAAGAGAAAGATTTTACTCACACTGTCTCCCACCTCTTCCCAGTAACTGGGAGCTATGTTATTTTTAGTCCTTCTATTGATAAACTATCACACTATATCTTTTTAAGCCATTATGCAATATTCTTCTGCATATCATGAGCATATGAGTCCCTCTACCTTCCCTCTACCCCAATCACTTCACATATTCTTTGAGCTTGACTTTTATAGCAACTGCGTCACAACCGTTCTTATGTACATTCAACTTACAATATGCTACAATTAGGTGTCTTATGTGACTAAAAATTGAAAAGCAATAAACATAATTTATATCAATATGGCCAACTGTATGCTACAAACCTAAGTAGATGCCAGGGTTGCATTTTCTTTTCCACATCTAGTGTCATACAGAGAACTTCTGGGCCACTCGAAGGAGGATGTTCTAAGCGTCAAAATCAAATGACTTTTCTTCCCTACCATCAAGATTGCCCTAGGGTAGATCTATTTTTAATTTTTTGAGGAACTTCCACACTGTTTTCCAGAGCGGCTGCACCAGTTTGCATTCCCACCAACAGTGCAAGAGGGTTCCCGTTTCTCCACATCCTCGCCAGCATCTATAGTCTCCTGATTTGTTCATTTTAGCCACTCTGACCGGTGTGAGGTGGTATCTGAGTGTGGTTTTGATTTGTATTTCCCTGATGATGAGCGACGTTAAGCATCTTTTCATGTGCTTGTTGGCCATCTGGATGCCTTCTTTAGAGAAGTGTCTATTCATGTCTGCTGCCCATTTCTTCACTGGATTGTTTTTCAGGTGTGGGGTTTGGTGAGTTCTGTATAGATTTTGGATAGTAGCCCTTTGTCCGATATGTCATTTGTAAATATCTTTTCCCATTCTGTTGGGTGACTTTTAGTTTTGCTGATTGTTTCCTTTGCAGTGCAGGAGCTTTTTATCTTCATGAGGTCCCGATAGTTCATTTTTGCTTTTAATTCCCTTGCCTTTGGAGATGTGTCAAGTAAGAAATTGCTGTGGCTGAGGTCAGAGAGGTTTTTTCCTGCTTTCTCCTCTAGGGTTTTGACGGTTTCCTGTCTCACATTCAGGTCCTTTATCCATTTTGAGTTTATTTTTGTGAATGGTGTAAGAAAGTGGTCTAGTTTCATCCTTCTGCATGTTGCTGTCCAGTTCTCCCAGCACCATTTGTTAAATAGACTGTCTTTTTTCCATTGGATATTCTTTCCTGCTTTTGTCAAAGATTAGTTGGCCATACTTTTGTGGGTCCAGTTCTGGAGTCTCTATTCTATTCCATTGGTCTATGTGTCTGTTTTTGTGCCAATTCCATGCTGTCATGATGATTACAGCTTTGTAGTAGAGGCTAAAGTCTGGGATTGTGATGCCTCCCACTTTGGTCTTCTTCTTCAATATTACTTTGGTTATTCGGGGTCTTTTATGGTTCCATACAAATTTTAGGATTGCTTGTTTTAGCTTCGAGAAAAATTCTGGTGCATATGACCCAGCAATAGCACTGATAGGAGTTTACCCAAGGGATACAGGAGTGCTGATGCATAGAGGCACTTGTACCCTAATGTTTATAGCAGCACTTTCAACAATAGCCAAATTGTGGAAAGAGCCTAAATGTCCATCAACTGATGAATGGATAAAGAAATTGTGGTTTATATACACAATGGAATACTACGTGGCAATGAGAAAGAATGAAATATGGCCTTTTATAGCAACGTGGATGGAACTGGAGAGTGTTATGCTAAGTGAAATAAGTTATACAGAGAAAGACAGGTACCATATGTTTTCTCTCTTATGTGGATCTGAGAAACTTAACAGAAGACCATGGGGGAGGGGAAGGAAAAAAAAAGTTAGAGAGGGAGGGAGCCAAACCATAAGAGACTCTTAAAAACTGAGAATAAACTAAGGGTTGATGGGGGGGTGGGAGGGAGGGGAGGGTGGGTGTTGGGTATTGAGGAGGACACCTGTTGGGATGAGCACTGGGTGTTGTATGGAAACCAATTTGACAATAAATTTCATATAAAAAATAAAAATTAAAAAATAAAAGAAAAACATTGTCCTTAGTGTCTAATTCAGATAGGTAGATTTTTCATTTATCCTGTTGAAATTTGGTGGACCTCTCAATTTGAGGTCTGGGGCTTCTTCAACACTGGGAAATTGTCTTCTGGTTTTTTCTTTGTTAATTTTCTCTCTACTATTTTTTTCTGTGTTCTCATTATTAGTTGGAAATCTTAGTAGTCATATTGTCACCTTTCACGATACAGTTGAACTGTATGAATTCTCTCTCATGAATTCCTTTTTCTACTTCTCCTTTCTTCCCCAACCTTGTCTATCTCTGTCTTTTTGCTCATTATTCTGGAAAATTTTCTACACTATCTTTCAGACCTGTGATTGAAACTTTTAGTTCTGCCATCATATATTTAATTTTTATGAGTAAATTTGTGTTATCTTATGATTCGTTTTTCATAGCTACCTAACTTTGATTTATGTATATAAAATCTCAAGTCAGGGAGTATTTTTTTTTTGTTTTTAATTCTCTCCTGATTCCTAAAATACTTCTGTTTCTTCCAATGTCAGTTTTCCTCTTTGGATCTTTTCTTTCAGTGCTTATTGTCCTCATGTGTATGGTGGATCTTAAATTTTATTGATTTTTAAGGATGAAAGACCGGGTAGCTAGTAAGGGTATCTTGTGCTCTTATGGCAATAATTCTGTTTTCAGATAGTAAGTTTGCTTAGGAATTGGGTCATTGGTAGAACACATAGATACGCAGGCCTTGCTTTAGGGCAAATAGGCAGAAAGTGGACCATGAAGCTAGAGCATAAACATGCCAGACTAAAAAGGACGTTACCCTGAGCTTCACTATCTATACTATTAGCCCTCATCCTCTAGGGCAATCTGACAATTTCTGCATAGAAGTGCTTTCAATTTTTTTCTTCATTTTGGTCTGAGGATAAAAAATGGGCTATCTGCTTCTCTGACAGATTGGAGGGGAGGTGCATACCACTAATGCCATTATCCCCCCACTATGTTTAAGCCCTTTCCCACCGATACTCTCTAGTGCACCTGATGCACCTGCTGGCCCCAAGCCATCCCAGGTTCCACCAAACAGGGCTGTCCTGCCTCCACTGAAGAACCCCATATCATATTCTGAGATGAAGACTCCTTCACTGTGTTTCACACATGCACATGGCAACCCCACACTGTCTCTCTTCCGGAAATCTATTGAAAAATCTTACCCACTAAGGATTTCCACCTCTCCTTCCCTTCACTGAATTAATAAGAGGCAAACAGACATGCTCAGCTCAACAGTTTAGGTGGAATGTCTTCACTACCTTTCTAAAGAAGTGCTTGAGGTCTCCACAGCAGATGGATGTTCTCCAAGAGCTCAAACAAGACCTTAAATAACCTATCCATTTTATAAATGAAGACAGCAAGGCATGGTAAAGTGTTAATTTCCCAGGGCTGAGCCAGCACCCAAAACCCATTTGTTTGCCCTTAAACCCAATGCCATTTTCATTATACTCTGATCATAATAGACATTTATCGTCCAAATACAATAAATAGCTCAAAAGATTAAGAACAGGGGGAAGCAGGGAAGATAAAGGCGATATGAAGTCAGTGGACTATTGCTATGGTCTGTACCAGAAGTCAAATCACCCTTTCTCTGTAGCTACCAGATTTACCTCTTTTGTCCTCTGCCTATTTACACTCTCCATCTTTGATGAGCTGCAAAACCTTGGGTGTGAATCCATGTCAAGAAGCATGGTGATGAGGGCAGTTTATGAGCTGTGAGCAAATTTATAATGTGAGAGTCATGGGGCTCGGGGCCCTTTCCTCTGTGTCTTAGGATAAAGACTCATTTTGTGTGCTTCTGTCTGCTGGAATGCTTCCAAATCTTGCAGTCAATGATACAAACTCTGTTTTTGGAGACCAGTTATGAGGAGTGCAGAACTAAGTAATACTTACCTAATGGCCCTGCTTTAGAGAGGAGGGAACGGTTTCCACCCATTGGGCTTTGGGATCCTGTTGGGATACTACGGGGGGGGTCAGACAAAGCCGGCCCCTGTTATGCTTCCCCAGGTTTTGTAATGAAGTCTTGTATAGGAATTGCCTTTTCCTAAGAGAGTTTCGATGCTGCTATTATACAGGGAACTACTTATACTTGGTGTGATTAAAACTTCTGTTCTTATAGGTTAATATGAACCATTTATAATAGGAATTGGCAAGGTCCAAAGTACTGAAATGATCAAATATTTGGAGGAGATGATATTAAACAAATGCATTCAAGAAAAAAAACACCAATGTCAAATTCTATGGTATGTTGAAGTTGAGGAAGAAATCAGCTGGTGACAGTTTGCCTTCAGGGGGTATGGCTAAAAAGTGCCCACCTCCGCCTGATAGGCCTGATAGCCCGACCTGGGACCTGGGTAGACAAGCCTCCAGAAAGAACCTGATTTCTCAGGAGGACTGAAATCTGCAGTGGGGCTTCAAGTTAATGTGGGTGTGAATGAATAGTGAGGGCGGAACACCAGGCTCCGGTCACTTATTTGGTCCAGGCCCCTCCACCTAAAAACACTTGAGTGAACCACTGATGTTTGTAAGGCACAGTAAACTATTCTTATATTTCGTCCCTCCACCTTATGAATGTGCACAGTGACGACAAGCCCAGACAAAACCACTCTAAGCATACAAGAACCCTTGAAGGCCAAGGAGGAAAATGCCCATGGAGGAAGAGAAGGGACAAATGAAGTGGAGAGTGTCCTCTGTGCAGGGCCCAGGGTGGTAACGGGGGAAGCAATGAGGGAAAATGACCACAATTTGCAGGCAGGGAGGAACAGGCAGGAAGGAAGCCCTAGGCCAATCATCGCTAATAACTATGTGACTTAGAGCAATTTACTTAAAATTATCTGTCCAACTTCGATTTCTTTCCTTAAGCTGGAAAATGGGAATAAAAATACTTGACCCCTGTATCCTAGCGAGAACAAAATGGAATTCTAAATAAAAAGTACCCTGACAAATAAAATGTTCTATAAATGTTACATGTTGTGACCACTGCTATTCAGGCAATTTAGCACTCAAGATCTCTCAGTGCCTTACAGACACAGTTTACTGGTTTGATGTAACGCTAAATATTGCACACAACTGCAATAATAATGGGGCCTTCTGTTCTTCGAGCACTTTCAGGCTCATAAAGTTCTCTCCCATGTTCTTTAATTTGAACATTAAAACAACTCTGTGAAATAGACTGTTTCCCGAGTTCTATTTTACAGCTGAAAAGGAGGGGCTCAGAGAGGCCAAGGGGTTTGTCCGAGGCTGCACAGCTGCTCGGTTCTATAGCCAAACACCCAGCTTGGTCTTTTGCTTCCAAGTTCAATGTTCTTTATGTCAGAGTGGCAGAGTAGGCATTCTGGAGACCGAGAAGGTAAGAAACTTCCTTCCAGATGCCAAGATCAAGGCAAGATGCTAATGCAAAATACACTGCCAAGCATTTGCCTACTGGAGGGATATGAAGTTAAGAAGGTGAAGTTAATGTGGATGGTAATTGTAGGAAAGGTTTCATAGAATTAAAACAAAAACAAAAGGTCTAGGTTGAACTGTGAAGAGTGGATCTCCTTGAATAGTTAGAGGTAAAGTGGAGGAAGACTCTTAAGAAACGAGGAGAAGCAAAGACATAAAGTCAGGGTAGTAGGAACATGATTGCTTTGGTTAATCAGGGGTGTGAAGAGAGCGGGTGGGATAGAGGTTTCAGTGGAGTTCCATTGGTCAAATACGACAGATCATAGAGCACCTATGGGTTAGCTGAGGAGTCTAGATTTGGTCCGATAAGTAGATGGGGGCTATCATAGGTTCCTGAATGGGGGGCATGGCATTATATAAGTAGCATATTTTCTAGTAGGAATATGCCCCCTACAGCAAAGAGAGCAATAAGCATAGTCATGAAGTCCTAGGTTACAGGAAGACGATGAAAATAAAAGGAAAGCTATAAATCCTAAGAGCCAACTTACCTGATAATCTGAGCAAAAGAGTGATTCACTCAGCTGCCAAACTCCATATGACCCTCGGAAACATGACTAGCTTTCTCAGTCACATTTCCCCTTAACCATGGTGCCCAGTGATCCAGATTTGTCACAGCAAAGAGTTCATTAAAAATCACATGAAGCATCAGATTCTTTATTTCATCCTTGGTCTTCTATCCAAGAAGGCTTCTTGGAAGTAAAATGGTTATACACATGTGCAAATACCACTGGCCTCCCCTTCAGACTTTCCCAATGCCATCAGCTATGGATTGGTGTTCGATGAATCCCTGCAGCAAAGTGTCAGAAGGTGTCGTCAAGTGTCACCTTTCACTGGACCCATATCCCCTCCCTGCTGGGGAACAGCAGCAGATACAAAGAAGCCCCAAGTGCAGAGCAGAAAAAGAAGTATGTAGCACTGGTGGCTGGAGAGCTCGATCCTAATAACTTGATTGTCTGATCCAGCCCGAGTCTCAGTGCTTGGGTCTGTCTTTCCAGCACCTAGGATCTGAAGCCTTGCTCAGAAGCAATCCAGCTTCAGGGTGGAAATCGGTTCCCTCTTTTTTCGCTTGGCAGTTGGGTTTGTAGACACGCTCAGATTTTAATATAGCCGCAGCCTCTACCGTCATACGTGAATTTTAATAAAGGCATACTTCCCCTTTAAATTTCAGTGGCTGTGTCACGCTTTCTATTCCCTCTTCATTTCAGTGTGTGGGCATTACACACACACACACACACCCAGACACCTCACATGCTGTACCAACAGCTGCTTGCCAGTCAATGAAGTCACATTACTCTGTCATGGGGATGTGTGAAATAAGCTGCCTCACAGGAGGTGGGCAGAGGCATGCACGATGCAATCAGTATAAACGGGATTTTTCTCTCTCTGCGCCTGACTGTTTTGTTGGCTCATTGAACAGAGGAGTGAACAAGCTTCATTAGGTGCAGAACTGTATTTAGGAAAACGCTTTTCTTTTTATTGTCACTATATGTGATAATAACTTCATGAGACTGTCACCGTTAGATTCGCGCTGGTTGGAGATACATGCTAGTTGGACAAAGCAGGCTCCCTGCTCTCAGAAAAATCCAACAGAATTGACCTTCTTTTCCCATGGAAATGTCAACAGCAATTATACCACCAGCACTCCCTGCACAAATATGCCAGAGCCCCTCCGAGGGCTGCAAGGCTGCAGACAGGCTCAATCACTGTCAGGATACCTTCAGCACCTCAAAGCATCTCTCTTAAAGCTGATACTTAACGCACCACACCAGGCGGCTGCCACCGTGGCCAAAGGGCTGCCCAGACCAGGTGTTCTCATTGCTGCACACATCTATGAGCCATCATTCCAGCAGAATGACCTCCGTCCCAGATTCCTGCAACCCAGAAGGTGATGACCTAAACCAAGTACCTGAGAGTTCAAGTGATTTCATTAGAAGTCAGCCCTCAGTAAAAAAGGAGCGTTTGAAAGGCAGATATTCATGTTGGGTCAAATGCACTTGCATAATGCCTGCTGGTGTGCAAAAAACTATTTGTCTCACCTGACATCGTCAGACTGCCCACAGGGATTTCTACGCCCTCAAAGTTGAACCTCTATCTAAAACCAACCAAAGCCAACAAGCAGGCTTGATTGTTTAAATAAGAAATATACAGGGAAGAGAAAGCTACAGGACACAAGGATAGGATGAGGCTCAGAAGGCTAATTAGCAGGACCAGGAGAAGGGAGTGTGACAGCCTCTCACACACAAGTGAGCTGGCAGCCCTAACTAATTAGCAACAATCAATTTTACGGTAGGAGCAAGAACACATGTATTATGTTCTATAAAAGCTTAATAGCTGTCACCATAAATCACGCCCATCTCTCCCCTGAAATTCAACTTCCAAGCAGGCTGCTTTGAAATCTTTGGGAATTAACAATATGGAGCTGCTAGGTATTGGATCTTAATATGAAAAGTAAGATGGTTTCTTCTCTGCCACTTGGCCCTTGACTAATCTCAGCTGTTATAACCGACGTTGGCATAAATTGTCTCAGCCATAACAGACCCTGTACCAATTCTGATGGAAGGAGGAGGCAAGAAGTGAGCAGCCCCAGGCCTGCTTCTGGTGGGATCTGGGATCCATTGTGCTGTTGCTCTAGATTGGACATCCTGTGTGGTGACAGTGGGCTCCTTGCCTAAGATGGAAACAGGTTTTTTTCATCCATGCCTTCTTCTGTTGATTGGAAGTGACTGCATAAGGCATTATGCTGAGAGAATTAGGGGCTTAGTGCAAGAGTTCCATGATCAATTAGTAATGTCTATTGGGCACAGGGATGAGAAATACTACTGGGTTTGTTGTTTCTTGAAGATTTTTAGTTTTTTTTTTTTTTAATTTTCAACCATGTATTTAAATTGTGGTATAAAATACATAAAACATAAAATGTATCATTTTAAAGTCTACAGTTCAATGGCATTAAGTACATTCACAATTTTGCACAACTATCACCCCAAATGGAAACCCTGTACCTATTAGGCAGTCACTTGCCATTTCCCCCTCCCCTCAGCCCATGGCGACCACTCATCTGTTTTCCATCTCTGTGCATGTGCCTCGTCTGAATATTTCATATAAATAGGATCACACAGTATGTGTCCTTTTGTGTCTGGCATCTTTTCACTTAACATAATGCTTTCAAGGTTCACTGTGCTGTAGCAGGTATCAGCACCCATCTTTTTGATCACCCTGCCTAGCCCCATCTGTCAACAAGTGTCTCCTAAACAGCATCTCAGTTGTCTTCTGAATTAAGAACCCCCTATGGAACCTAGCCAAGTCTTTATAGGCCCCTTCTTCTAATGGGTGCACTGTATTGTTCACCTTCAAGCTTCCTGAACTGGATATAAAGCATCTATTAAAAAAAATCCTACATTATACTTAATGGTGGAAGACTGAAAGCATTCCCTTCAAGATCACAAATGAGGCAAGGCTCTCACCTTTCTTACTCAACACAATAGTGGAAGTGCTAGCCAATATAATAAGGCAATCAAAGGAAGTAACAAGCACAGGATGGGAAAGGAAAAAAAAATAAAATATCTCTATTGGAAGAGGCAATGACAGCCTACATAGAAAATTTTTGAAAATCTACCAAAAAAACAAAACAAAACCAAAAAGTGTTAGAATAAGTGAGTTCAGCAAGGTTGCTGGATACAAGTAAACACGAAATCAATTGTGTTTCTAAGCCTAAAAATGAATTTGTGAATGCCAAAATTTAAAATGAAATACCATTTTAGGGACATCTGGGTGACTCAGTCGGTTAAGCATCCAACTTCAGCTCAGGTCATGATCTCACAGTTTGTGAGTTCGAGCCCCACTTCAGGTTCTGTGCTGAGAACTCAGAGCCCAGAGCCTGCTTCAGATTCTCTCTCTCCCTCTCTCTCTCTCTCTCTCTCTCTCTGCCCCTTCCCCAACTCATGTTCTGTCTCTATCAAAAATAAATAAACATTAAATTTTTTTAATGCAATACCATTTTAAATTGCTCCCCCCAAATTAAATAGTTAGGTGTAAATCTAACATAATATGTGTAAGACTTGTATACTGAAAACAATATTGATGAAAGAAATCAAAGATCTAAATAAATAGATAAATACTATGTTCATGGACTGGAAAATTCAACATAGTAAAAATTTCAATTCTCTCCAAATTGATATATGGGTTTAACACAATTCCTATTAAAATCCCAGTGAAATATTTTGTATATATTGACAATATTGTTCTAAAATGTATATGAATATGCAATATATAGGATAGCTGAAAATAATTTTGAAAAGGAAGAATAAAATGGGAAGAATCAGTCTATCAGATTTCAAAACTTACATAGCTACAGGCATAATGTCTATGTGCTACTGGTGGAGGGATAGACATGTAAGTCAATGGGATAGAACAGAGAACCCAGGGGTGCCTGGGTGGCTCAGTCAGTTAAGCAGCTCTTGATCTCAGCTCAGGTCTTGGTCTCAGGCTGGGCTCCACACTGGATGTGGAACCCACGTAAAAAAAGAGAGAGAGAACCCAGAAATATACCCATATAGCTCTGCCCAACTGATCTTTGAAAAACAAGAAAACACAGTTCAACATAAGGAAAGATAGCTGTAGTGGGTTGAATATGAATATGCCTGTTGCAACCTCAGAGTGTGATCCTATTTGGAATAAGAATCTTTGTAGATATAATTAAAGGTAAAGATTTTAAGATGAGATCATCCCCGGATTAGGGTGGGCCTTAAATCCAATGGTAAGTGTCCCTATACAAGACAGAAATGGACAAGGCACAGAGAGAGACACACAGGGAAGACAGCATATGAAGATGGAGACAGAGATTGGGGTGATGGGTCTATAAGCTAAGGGACACCAGGTACGGCCAGCAGCCACTAGAAGCTTCAAGGGGCAAGGAGAGAGGCTCCGCTAGAGCCGTTAGAGGGAGCACAGCCCTGTCAACATTGATTTCAGACTTCTGACCTCCAGAAATGTGAGAAAATGAATTTCTGCTGTTTTCTACAACCAAGTTTGTGTTAATTTTTTATGGCAGCCCTTGGAAACTAATATAGTAGCCTTTCATCAAACGGTGCTTCAGGGACTGGACACCCATGGGCAAAAAACCCTGAACCATGACCTAAGTCTTGCACCTCATACAAATACCCACTAAAATCTGAATTATGGACTTAAATGTAAAGCATGAAACCATACAACTTTTTAGGGGAAGAAATCTAGAAGGAAGACAATCTTTAGGACTTAAGACAAGGCAAAGCTTTCCCAGACTTGATGCCAAAAGCATCATATGAAAAAGGGAAAATTAATAAACTGGACTTCATCAAAATCGAACTTTTCCTGCAGACCCTACTTTAGGAGGATGAAAGATATAAAAATTTGCAAGCCACTTATCTAATAAAGAATCAGTATCTAGAAAACACAAAGAGCTCTCAAAATTCAACTTAAAAAAACAATCCTTGGGGCGTCTGGGCGGCTCAGTCGGTAAGCGTCAGACTTCGGCTACGGTCATGATCTCACGGTCTGTGGTTCGAGCCCCGCGTGGGGCTCTGTGCTGACAGCTCAGAGCCTGGAGCCTGCTTCCAATTCTGTGTCTCCCTCTCTCTGCCCCTCCCCCGCTCACACTCTGTCTCTCTCTCTCTCTCTCTCTCTCTCTCTCTCTCCTTCAAAGATAAACATTACAGAAAATTTTAAAAACGATTAAAAAGAAAAACAACTAACAATCCAATTAGAAGATGGACAAAAGGTATGAAGAAACGTTTCACTGAAGTAGCCAAATGTTTTGGCAGTTTCTTTTAAAAAACTAAAAGTGCAACTAGCATTTCATTCAGCAATCACACTCCTGGGCCTTTATTCTAGAGGAATGGAAACTTATATTCACACAATGTACATAAACGTTTATAGCAGCTTTAGCTTTATCCATAATATCCTAAAACTGGAAATAGCCTAGATGCCCTTCCACAAGTGACTGGCAGGCAAACAGGTACATCTGTACCCTGGGACACCACTCAGAAATGAAAAGAAACAATGTATTGATACACACACCAAACTGGATGGGTTTCTGGAGAATTATGCTGAATGAAAAAAACCCAAAAGGTTATATCCTGTATGACTCCATATATATATATATATATATATATATATATATATATATGTATATATAATATATTATAGATTATATACAATAATTATATATATTATATTATAGAACATATATATAGAATATATATAACATTATGTATATAATATATAAAAACATTATATATATAACATATATAACATTATATATAATATATAACATTATATATATAATGTTATAACATATATATATGTATATATATGTATATACATACATATATATAAAACATTCTAGAACTGACAAATTTATAGAAATAGAGAACAGACTAGTGGTTGCCAAGGGGTTAGGGATGGAAAAGAAGAGTCTGGGGGGGAATTGGGCGTAGCCATAAAAGGGCAACATGAAGGATCCATGTCGTGATGGAAATGCTCTGTAGCTTGACTGTATCAATGTCAATATCCTAGTGCTGATATTATACTATAATTTTTCAAGATGTTACCATTGGGGAAACTGTGTAAAGGGTACATGAGATTGCTCTGTATTGTTTCTTACACTTGCATGTGAATCTACAATGATCTCAAAGTAAAAAGTTTAATTAAAAAAATGTCTGAGAAGTGCCTTGTGCCATTGGATATGTTTTTAATATGGACAAAGCAGGTTACTTGCTTGTAAAGAACAGTTTACCACTAAAAGCTACCATTCATTATGAACAATTATGGCTTCGGTCCCACCTGCATCATCAGTGCACTCCTTGAAGGCCTGACTCATGTATTATTTATCCATAAATGCCCCACAGTGCCTAGCAAGCACCCTGCTATGTAATAAGTGCTCAATAAATGTTTGTTGACTTAATGTTTTTATCAGTAACTCACTGAGTATGCGAGTATGTATATTGTGCGCTGTTAAAACATTGCTTGCTGCAAATGAGAAAAGCATTAAGGAAATGTGTCATGAAGTAAATTAGTGCCATCCTTAAAAAAGCAATTAGATCTCTTTTTATTTTTTTTTACTAGAGTTCAGTTTATTTATTTTTTCTTCCTTTGTTTTTGTCTGATTCCAAAAGTAATCGATGTTCATTGTAGAAAAGTTTTCAAGGCTAGAAAGGTGTAAAGGCCTTTCACTGCACCTATCTGAATGACTAGACGAGTGACTTCTGATATGACATGGTATGCTTCCAAAGTGCTTGACCTCAGTTTCTTGTTCGTTGAGTCATCTGTTCATCAGATGTATGGTGAGGACCTGACGAAGGTGGTCATGCAAACCCAGACGTAAACATGACTACCTGCATTTTACAAATGAAAGGGACTCGCTTATCTGAAGGGTCCGGCCATCGGGAGCCTGTATCTCTTTCCTGGTATCCAATATCAGAAGAACCTCAGCTTCCTGTACTTTGACATTTTAAAGGAACAGTGCTTCCGGGTTAGTGATAAACACAGTGGAGTACTTCCTTAGCAGTAAACGTTTCCAAAGAACATCTCCAGGAGAACATCCCTTGGTCTGGCACCACAACCAGCAGAGAAGGTAAGAAATAGCTAAATGGTTGGCCTTTATATGAGAAGTTGGGATTTCAGAAACTATACACTTGGACAAGATTTTGAATGTATTCACATGTACTCAAGATAGAGCAAAGCAAAATACAACACAGGACCATATGATGGGGTCCATAACCACCTTATATTTACATCATTACTATAATCTTGGAAAAAGTAGGATAAACAAGGCAAGCATTATTCTTTAAATTTTTTTGTTAATGTTTATTCATTTTTGAGAGAGACGGAGACAGAGACAGAGGCAGAGTGCAAGTGGGGAAGGGGCAGAGAGAGAGGGAGACACAGATTCTGAAGCAGACTCCAGGCTCTGAGCTGTCAGCACAGAGCCTGACTCGGGGCTTGAACTTACAGACTGTGAGATCATGACCTGAACCAAAGTCAGACGCTCAACTGGCTGAGCCACCTAGGCACCACTAAAAATTTTTTTTGAAAATGTTTGTTTATTTTTGAGTTGGGGGGGGGAGGGAGACAGAGAGACAGAGACACAGAATCTGAGGCAGGCTCCAGGCTGTGAGCTGTCCAGCATAGAGCCCCATGCAGGGTTCAAACCCACAAACTGTGAGATCATGACTTGAGCCAAAGTCGGACACTTAACTGACTGAGCCACTAAGGTGTCCCAACAAACATTATTCTTTAAAATAAAAAAAAAGTAATACCTCCAAGACAACCAGGAAAAATCTATTACTTCATCAACAGAAATGCATTATTTTCATTCCCTGATATTTGTTGATGGTATAAATTTTATCCACCAGCATTAGACAAAGCTTTTGGAGTTTGCCAGACAGGTACAAAAATATGTGTGTTATGCTTTGTTCTACGTGTCAAAAGAGAAGTTAACTAACTCCGAGAGTTTCTTTAATTATTCCTGTTGATAATGATGGGGACCCAAGAAACCCAGACTTTTACCAAAATACTAAGTGGGATTCCAAACTCAACATGCGTTCAACTCATTTTCTGAAAATGTTCTGCTGTTACAGAAATGACTGTGCAAGGGGAACCTAGGTGGCTCAGTCGGTTAAGTGTCTGTCTGACTCTTATTTAAGCTCAGGTCAGGATCTCACAGTTTGTGAGTTCCAGTCCTGCATCAGGCTCTGAGCTGACAGTGTGGAGTCTGCTTGGGATTCTCTGCCTCCCTGTCTCTCTGCCCTTCCCCTGCTCATGCTCTCACTCTCTCTCTCAAAATAAATTAATAAACTTAGGGGCGCCTGGGTGGCTCAGTCGGTTGAGCGTCCGACTTCGGCTCAGGTCATGATCTCGCGGTCTGTGAGTTCGAGCCCTGCGTCGGGCTCTGTGCTGACAGCTCAGAGCCTGGAGCCTGCTTCAGATTCTGTCTGAATCTGCCCCTCCCCTACTCATGCTCTGTCTCTCTGTCTCAAAAATAAATTAAAACAACGTTAAAAAAATTTTAAAAATAAAATAAAATAAATTAATAAACAAAAAAAAAGGAAATGACTATGCAATTAGCCAATGAAACCCATTCTTCACAGGTGATGACCTTCTAACTGGGACTAACATAATTTTTTTGCCTTTCCTATATTACTCCTTAGCTGCAACTTGCATTAGAAGCAGCACTGCCCACTAAAACTAGAGTTGTAGGCATCAAATTCACATTCAGCACCACTTATTATTAACAGTTGGTGAGGCTAAATACATTTTTTGTGGTTCAAAGGAGATTCACGTGTTTCAATTCACAAAATATTGCTTCTGTACTTAGTCCAGAATTTCCAGAAGTATCCTACCTTGCCCCCCATACTTTGTAGAAACGATTTGAATTTCCCCCAAAGCACACTGGATATTTTTTAGCCACATAATTCATGAAGTTTTTCCTTTTTTTTTTTTTTTTTTAAGAAAATGCCCATTTAAAAATTACTTTTGCAAAAGGAAAAAGTGAAGACTAATTCCAGGTTGGAAGTGGAGTTACTGATAAGCATAATTTACAAATGAATAAATAGTTAACATTGAAGACAAAGCAGTCTGTCCAAGGCAGAGCAAACAGCTGCCCCCATGTGATCTTAAGGGCACCAGAAGGCACGTGTGACTGACAGCTTCTGTCATCTATTGCCTTCCCTCTTCACGGACCTGGTTGTTATGTGACTGGGCAGGGCTCATTACTATCCACTAATCCAAGAGCTCTGAGAGAGGGACAGGGGATGGGTCTGCTTGGTGGAAAATATACAAAGTCCAGCAAGAGTCACTGATGTGGGGGTTAGACAGAGATGGGAAGAGGCAGCCAACTGGAAGGGCCAAGACAAATCTCAGCCACTCTCCCTTTTGTCCCTGTCATAATGCCTGGGGTTCCCACCACCAGACTACAGAGCCTCGCATTCTCTTCTCCTGGAGGTCTGTCTGCCCATGGTGGTCTGGGGAGGCTCTCCTCCACCTCACAACTCCATCACCTGTCTTCCTCTTAACCGCCATCTTCTTTGTCGTCTCCTGTCTTGTCACTCCCATAATGCTGTTTCTCTCATTTCCTCATACTTTCCCTCTTCTTGCTCCTCCTGAGTTCTAGACATTCCCAAGCCTGGAGTTCTGGAATTGGTGTCCTCTTTTTCTTTCTCTTAACACCTTCTCTCCAACTCCAACTACACACTTCTTCCAGGCCTCAAAGCTTTCCTTCAAATTTTTTTTTTTCAACATTTATTTATTTTTGGGACAGAGAGAGACAGAGCATGAACGGGGGAGGGGCAGAGAGAGAGGGAGACACAGAATCAGAAACAGGCTCCAGGCTCTGAGCCATCAGCCCAGAGCCCGACGCGGGGCTCGAACTCACGGACCGCGAGATCGTGACCTGGCTGAAGTCGGACGCCCAACCGACTGCGCCACCCAGGCGCCCCTCAAAGCTTTCCTTCATACAGATCTTTCTCCATCAACGTCTCTAGCCCCAGGGCTCTTCTGAACTTGTTAATTTCCGGTTTCTTTGGGCCACTTGCCCTAGGGTGTCATTTCTGTCTCTCATCCCCACATTATCCTCCACCATGTCCTTATATCTCTTCTTACACAGCCAGATGGAAACAAAAAGTTTTGATTTTCCCTTCTCTTCACAATCAGTGGCCAAATCTCACCCATCCCACCTCTGTCATTTCCCCCACGTCTGCCTTCCTTCATTCCCTTCACCACTGGCAACCTGACAACACCATTCCTCCTCTACTCTGTATTCATTTGGCAGAATCCCATGTAGGCTCCATCTACCTGAGACTTCCCAGTTAAGCATCTTAAGGCACCACACAAACAACATCATTCCCTGATTTTGATTGTGACCCAAATGAAGAAATATTTTTTATGTTGCACCCTGGATACCCATAAGCCAGTGTTCACCTGATATTTCATACAGATATTTACTCTCGATGGGGTGACACACTTGTTAAAACTCAACTTAGGGGCGCCTGGGTGGCGCAGTCGGTTAAGCGTCCGACTTCAGCCAGGTCACGATCTCGCGGTCCGTGGGTTCGAGCCCCGCGTCAGGCTCTGGGCTGATGGCTCAGAGCCTGGAGCCTGTTTCTGATTCTGTGTCTCCCTCTCTCTCTGCCCCTCCCCCGTTCATGCTCTGTCTCTCTCTGTCCCAAAAATAAATAAACGTTGAAAAAAAAAAAAAAAAACTCAGCTTAATTCAGGGCGTCTGGGTGGCTCAGTCGGATAAGTGTCTGACTTCAGCTCAGGTCAGGATCTCACAGTTCGTGGGTTCGAGCCCCGCGTCGGGCTCTGTGCTGACAGCTCCGAGCCTGGAGCCTGCTTCAGATTCTGTCTCCCTCTCTGCCCCTCCCTGGCTTGCACTCTGTATCTCTCTCTCTCAAAAATAAGTAAACATTTTAAAAAATTAAAAAAAAAAACAGCTCAACTTAATTCCATTTTACTTTATTTTAATTTCTCAGAAAATGACAATGATGCCCCCCCTCCCCACTAATGAGCTGAAACATGCAGTTTAAAAAGCACTGGCTTACAAGACAATTTGGCAAAAACTTATTTTCCTCTTGTTCTCTCTTACATCTTACTGTCTATCATTCAGGTGAAGCAGAGAAATGAATCATTCTTTAATTATGCCCACTACATCTTTTTTTTTTTTTTAACCGTGATAGAGTATACATAAAATGCAGCATCTTAGCCACTTTTAAGTATAGAGTTCAGTGGCATGAAATCCATTCACACTTGTACATAATCACCCCACCATCCATCCCGAAGAGCTCCTTTCATCTTGAAGAACTGAGACTCTATACCCATTAAACAGTGCCCCCTACCTCTCTCTCCCCCAGGCCCTGGCAACTATCTTTCTACCTCTTGTCTCTGAATTTGACTAGTATAGGTACCTCATATAAGTGGAACCATAGAGTATTTGTCCTTTAGTGGCTGGCTTATTTCTCTGAGCCTAATGTCCTCAAGGTTAATAGATGTGGTAACTTGTCAAACGTCCTTCCTGTTTAAGGCTGCCTAACAGTCCATTGTATGTATATGCCGCATTTTTTTTATCCATTTATCCATCGACGGACACTTTGCCCGCACTTTTTTAAGTTGTTTTTGATGTTTATTTATTTTTGAGAGAGAGAAAGAGACAGAGTGCAAGCAGGGAACAGGCAGAGAGAGACAGAGACACAGAATCTGAAGCAGGCTCCAGGCTCGGAGCTGTTAGCTCTGTTAGCATGGAGCTCAGCGTAGGGCTCGAACCCACGAACTGCAAGATCATGACCCGAGATGAAGTCAGGTACTTAACTGACTGAGCCACCCAAGCGCCCTGCCCCGCACTTTTAAAGCCCTGCTTCTGTGCCCATGTCATTTCCTTTTACATACCTAGTTTGCGCCCCGTCCCCTCCTTCTCTCTCTCTCTCTCTCTCCCACACACACATTCTAAAACCCCACCATGGTAGGTATGGGGATAATCGTGTCATCTAGTGTTTCCCTTCCCTTTCCTCAACACCTCTACCACCTTGTTCCTCTTCTTTTACCCACTCTCCTTCTTCTTTTCCCATTGTATTGTACCTTCCAGAATAAAGAGCTCTACCCCAGCGAATTCTTGCTCATGAATATGTACCTTGTCTCAGTGTGTGCCTTCTGCTCTCATCTAATGTTTACATGGTTACATGAGCATCTTTTTATTACAGTAAAAAACAAATTTTTAATGCACTTTAAAATTGATACACAGTGTAAGGGTTGCAAAAAAAAAATGGTAGAAAAAAGAAGAAAAGCCCAAGATTTCTGGACTAAAAAGCAGATGTTTTCTATTGTATTTAAATACTTGGATTATAACAGCATTTCTTTCCACTATTTTTCATTGCAAACTAGAGATCTGGCTTTGTGTGAAATAGACTTATGTGAGCTAGCCTCATACTCTAACCATCATTTCTAAAATTGTTCCTATACAAGTAATGATCTAAGTTTCAAAAAACCAGCTTAATCGTCAAGAAGCATTTGAAACCTGAGAGAAATATCTCCTCTCCTTTCTTATAATGTCTTGTTATTTGAAATGATATCACTACATTTTTATCTCTGATATCAGAAGAGAAACAAAATTTGAATGAAAACATTCACAGAAAACTCAGATGACTTCTAGCAATTAACTTCCGCTTTCTGAGCTACGTTTTCTTAAACGACAGTTGTTCTAAGAAGATAAAAATATCATGGCCGTGGAGGATGGTAAGAAACCATCCATAGTGAGGGTAGGAAGAGGACGTAGAACAAAGCAAGTGGGAAACCATAAATTAGAGACCATGCTGGAAGAATGAATGGTTGCCTTGCTGAGAACTTACCTTATTAAAATTCAAAGGTATTTATAAAGATTAAAAATTAAGGTTGGCTAGAGTTATGCAGCTAGGCAAGTTCTCTGCAAATTCCATTAATAATTAAACCTTTTACAGCATTCTATGTGATTCCTGGAGGAATGCATTAAAGACACTGTGTGTCCTCTGCCCAAGGTTAGGCAAGAAGCCAACTCAATGATGAGGATTAGAATTCATGAATTCTCAGTTCAGAACACCATGTGCCCGGCATACAGGGTAGGAAAAAAAATCCTCTATAATAACTTCTGATCAAGAAACGGAGGCCAGAGAAGAAGGTGCTTAGACGTAAGGGCATTTCCACACTTAAGCGGGTTGGTGGCACCAATCAGGTTTTTTCTCACATCTCTTTGGCATTGCAGGTGATGTTCATTTAGATTCACTAATTTTGAGCAGCCTGAAGCAGCTGTTCAGTAATAGTTGCAGCATCTGCTTAGCAATACTCCAGGTGGGGAGTTCTCCAAGTTCACTGATAGAGCAACCCCCTGATTCAGTAAAAAGACCACTGCTCCCAGGCCAGGTAAATGTTATTAGTGTGTATTTGGAAGGGAGGAGGGAAGGGAAGGGAAGGGGAGGGGAGGGAAGGGGGAGGGAAGGGAAATAGGAGTCAGGGGAAAGAAAAGGAGATTTTCCTGCCTATTAAGAATACAATGCTTCTTCAATATGGCCTCTTCTCCCATGTGAAAAAAAAAAAAAATGATTACAGGCACCTGGATGGCTCAGTTGGTTAAGTGTCTGACTCTTGATCTTGGCTCAGGTCATGATTTGTGAGTTTGAGCCTCTGTTGGGCTCGGTGCTGACAGTACGGACCCTGCTTGGGATTCTCTCTCTCCTTCTCTCTCTGCTTCTCTCTCTCTCTCTCTCTCTCTCTCTCTCGGAATAAATAAATAAACTAAAAAAATGATTCATTGAGATCAAAGACTTTGTCCAAATTAAGATAGAGTTAATATCTTAGTTCCGGGATGATCATTACATGGGAACTGGGAAAGACGGAACAGGAGGAAATTGTGCGAATATAATTAGCTGTAGAACATCGCCAACGATCAGCTCTAAATTATTGCCCCGCTGCAACCCATGGCTTCCAACCTCAGAGTCACCCTGTGGTCGCGACATTGAGCCCACAGCTCCAGCTGTCTTCCGGGAAAGTTTTACCCAGGACTTTTGTTTAATTCGTTGGCCAGAACTGTGTCACACCGATAGCTGCAAAAGCATCGAAAGGCCAGTAGATCTTTCTGCAATGATGGAAGCATTCTACGGTGCCATTCTATTTCATAGCTATTTGAAATAAGGAACTGAAATCTTCATTAAGAAACTGAAATCTTAATATTATTTCATTCAAAGAGCCCTATGTATAGATTTTCAGTTGGGCAGCCAAATAGAATCAGAAAAATCCCCTTATCTCTTAGTTACAAGCTGACTGTAATGAGGTGGGATGGGGTGAGGAAAGGGATAAGGGATAAGGGATAAGGGATAAGGGATAAGGGATAAGGGATGAGGAAAGGGAAATCATTGAGATAATTTGTAAACATGGGAAACCAAGCTAATGACTTGTCAATTATTGTGGCACTTAGACCTCACAGAAGCTACAGCAGGCTTTATTGTACCCATTTTACAGATGAAATAACTAAGGCTAAGTTCAAGTAACGTGGCTAAAACCGTAAAGCAGTGGAGTTGAGTTTTGAACCTAGGGCTGACACCAGAGCCCATGCTGTCTCTGCCATCACAGAGAAAGCCTCAGAGACAGAGTGAAGAGGAACCAGGAGTCCTAGATAAAGCCTAAAAGTTCAGGAGAGAGAGTTAGCAGATGGTTTTTAAGTGGAGTGACCTTCTGTCATCTCTACCTTTCCACTACTAGCCCTGAGGATTTGTGTGCCAGGCACCTCCTTACAATAATCTGAAGAATATTAAATGTTTTTTACACCAATGTATACTGTTAAAAAAAATTCAGACTTCTTCTACAAGTACCAAAAACACAGAACAAAAGAGCACCCCAAATCCTACCGCCAGTTCTGAAGCTTTTTGCTTCACTTCTCTTTCTCCTGACCTGCTGTGAAGTAGGATGTAGATTCACAGATTCGCCCTAATCTCCATGTCCCTAAAGCATACTTGTGGATCCTTCGAACCATTCGAAGAAGCACACACAAGAATTTCTTAAAGTTCCTTGCCCTCCCACCGGTGGGAAAAAGACAAAAATCCTTAAAGTCAAAAATGTTGATGGTATTGATGGTAGTAAATAATGTTACTAAAGTAATGTGCATCTATACTTCCAAGGATGGTGAGTTCCTGGGCATTTGGAGCAGTGGGGGTTACGGTGTAGACGTGGGCAGAGCTGGGGCTTTCGAGAAGAAGGCAGTGGAATGAAGGGCAGACAAGACCCAGAAATCAAACACCTTCTCCAGCTCGCTCCCCCCCACCAGGGCTGCATGTTAGACATATCCAGCATATTTGGGAAAAGCAGAGTTATAGATGAAGAGACAGACAAAAATAAACATGCTCTTCATAGTAACTTGGAATTTGTTAAATAATCAGTAATTATGGTGCATTTATGCTTATTTTATAGGACTTAGAGCATTGTTTACATCTTTAAATTTTTAACAGTGCTCACAGTACTTTATATCTGTCTCTCGTTTTGGGAGTTCTATCTGTGAGCTATTCGTTGGGAAAAAACCTTAAGTATGCAACATAATCGTACATTGTCTTTAGAAACTGCCATCCTATTTACAATGTTGCACTTAGTGATTTTATTTCTATGTTAAAATGTGAAGCGACTGTGTAGTGTATGTGGTCCATTAGCACAGCGGGCTTCCTCCCTCCCATGACCCACTCATTCGTCTACATCAATATGCTTCTTCCTGTGATGCACGCATGAGAAAACGTTTGTGTGCTCAAACTGATAGACGTTTTTAGGTGTTGAAAACTTTTTAATTGAAGACTTGGGCAAAGACATTTTAAATGATTCAATAAAATGAGGCCTTTGCATTTGTATTTTATCCAGGCCGTCCCCTGTCATCTCAGAATAGCCAAAGAGGCTCTTGGATGTCACTGAAGACACGTTATCCCAGTGAAGCGAGTCTTCGTTTGGAAATAACGGAAAACACTAAAAACACACTTTCCGCAGTAGCTTTTAAGCCATTGTGTGGTTCTGCACGTCTGAGCATGTACATGGTAAGGGCAAGGTCCGTTTGTCCAGACAGAAAGATCTACGTCCCCTAAGTGCCTGGCATCCAGCCACAGGGCAGACACAATTTTATATATCACAACATCCCCTGGGACACCACAAACAGCTGGTGAAGTGGAGACAGTCTTCCGAGAAGGACCACGGAATGCCCGCGCTGAGGCAGAAGTCCACTTCCCCAAGCCCAGGCGTCAGACATTTATCTGTGAGCCACCCCGATGCGGCTTCAGCGGATCTCACCAGCTGGGGTCATTTCCCACTAAGGCAACAGAGACTGTAACACTTCCATAGAGATGACTCTATCTTACGAAGCTGGCTTTCAAGGCCAACTATTGGCATCAGTGACAGAATCAACAGTAGCAGATTGGACCTTTTGTCTTTGTCTTGTCCTACGGGCTTCTCTGCCTCTGGGTTTCCCTGCAGGTCAGAGGGGGCACTGAGCACAAGACAGTGGGTCCTGCCATCCGCCCACCCCAGGGCTAAGTTGTGGTTGCCACGGCTGCAAAGACGCCAACATCCCTGGGTCTTTCCCTCGCAGGACTTGCCAGCTAACAGTTCTTTCATCCTCTTCAGATCCCCGTGTGGCAGGAATGAGATGGAATTTGCCACCCCGGCTAACGTGAGTGACCAGCACACGAGCAGCCAAACGCAAGCGCCCTGAAGAAGTGGTTTGTGAGGATGTGGAGGGAGTGATCGCTTACTCCTGTGCCCTATCCTTCTGGGTCCTATGGCACCCATCCCACATGGGTTCAGGCATCATTCTCAGCCTCACACTGTTTTTGACCAGGAGCCGGATGAGAGGTGCCAGCACCCAGGGAGTTCTGTCCTGGAGCAGGCAACTGACCGTGGTGACCAGTGTTAACAGGCCCTGCAGCAGAAGTCAGAACGGTGGCATAAGTAATGTCACAGCAATACCCACGGCACAGGGTTCTGGGGGAAGGAGGACATGGTGGTAAAGAACTTGGGCTCAGAAGGGGACCTCTTCTACTGGCAAGCTGTCTAGCCATGAGAAGTCACACCACCACCTGGACCTTGGTGGCCTCCTGGGTCAAATGGGCACAATGGTATTAACAATAATGGCATCTCTTTCTGAGAGCTGTGACAGTGACTTCCAGGAACAGATAAGATGAACAATTCTAGGAAAGGAAGTGTCCCCCCTCCATCATGCCCACTCCCGCAGCTCCTACTTTCCAGCTCCTGCCATGGAAAATCCAAAGGCCACCTTGACTCTTCACTGACCTATTTATTCTTACCTATCCTAGTGGTCGTCCTCGCCATCCTTCTTACAAGGAGCCACTCTCTCTAGAGAGCCGGCAGAACAAGAGGTTTTTGTTTTTGTTTTTGTTTTACCTGAGATGTCCTCATGTTGGGGCTTTGAAACACCTCACTGCTATATTTTAACCCCTCATTTTAGAATGTATGGTAGGAGATCATCTTTGCATAAGTACAGTCAAAAGTAACAGGGGGATAAGTGACATTTTGTTGAAATGACTATTTCTTTAACCCAACCAGACCCTCTAAATGCACCTCTTCGCTGCCAGTTTCATTTCCGAGTTGTGTCAAAGGAGTAGATAGGCCAGAGTACTTCAGGACACCATAGACAACTAACATGAAATCACTTCTTTCCTTCCAAATATCGCAGGATTTCACAATACATGAGAACTGGATTAGTCCTGGAGGGAAAACTATGTGCTTTCCACTTCCTGTCACTGTGTGCCCTATCTGTCCAGCATGTTTCTGAGCCCTCTCTGGAGCAGGCGGTGTTTTGGGCACTGAAGGTATAGTGGTGGGTAAGGAAACCAAAATCCCTACCCCCATAGAGCTTGCATATTCTTGCTCAGTGCCTGGTACCCAAGAGTGTTCAACAAATAGTTGTTGAATAAATGCATGCATGCCCTTTCACCTTGATGACCAAATCATCTACTAAATCTAAATTAGCTACATAATTTCTTCCAGAAGCGTAGCCAGGTGCATTACCAAAGTTGCCTTGTTCGGAAAAAAGATTAAAAACAAATCAACCGTCTTTGATTTGTTTCCCAGAGAACCTATCCCAACAGAACAACAACAGGAGAGAGAGAGAGAGAGAGAGAGAGAGAGAGAGAGAGAGAGAGGCTTACTCAAATGGGGCAGCAGAAGAATTCTAAGAAAATGCTATTTAGAAATTAACACAGTATTACGGTCGCTTGAATGGTCTAGTCGGTTAAACATCAGACTCTTGATTTTGGCTCAGCTCATGATCTCACAGTTTGTGAGTCAGAGCCCCTCATTGGGCTCTGCACAGACAGTGCTCAACTCTCTTTTCCTCTCTTTCTGCCCCTCCCCAGCTTGTGCTCGCTCTTGTGAGCGAGCTCTCTGTCTCTCTCAAAATAAATAAATAAATAAACATTAAAAAAAAAAAAAAAGGAATTAACACAATCTTCTGCAAGAGAACACAGAAGTGCCCTAACACACCCTTTGAGAATCTCATGAAATGAGTTAAAGGTCTCAAGGCACCTTTTGTCCTGTAGTGTTAGGGAGTAATTCTCCACATGCCCTCCACCCAGCAAGCAAGCCCCTTACACTACAGGCTTCTCCCACTAAGGCTCTGGGGGTGAGTGGGAGAAGGGAGCGAAACCTGGCAAAGGCAAGCCTTAAAAGCTTTATGTGCCCTGCAACACTCTATTGATTTGCTCACACTCCCCAAAGATCTGAGACATTTTATAATCATGACCATAATTGAATGCCATCAGGGGTTCGGAGGGACTTCCTTCTTTAACATTTAAAGAGACAATAAGCATCAGTTTAAAAGCCATAAAACCTTACCAAGAAGCCAAGGCAACCCCACAGATGGACCCTGCCTTTCTGAAAATCCTCTGCTCTCTTAATTGTGGCTCTGGGTGCCTGGCCACCGGCTCCAGAGACACATGAAGAAAATTCCCCATCCTTCTCCTAGGATTCGATTATCTGGCTGCCAGGACAGGACGAAGTGCAGAAGAGGAGAACTGCTTGGGGAGAATCATTTCCAGGGACAAGCAATTAAAAAAGCCTTTCATCAAAGACTGCTGCTGTGAACAGGATCGGTAATGGGTCAAAAGTGCCAGGAACTTCCAAACCTATTCACCTCTAAAATTGCATCCAGGCAGCATCCCAGGTTCAAAGAAAGTAGAAATCTCTGCATCAAAATCACTGCTTAAAAGTTGGGACTGGAAAGTTGCAAAGTATGTCTTAAAGATTCAAAAGACGTAAGAAAGAAAGAAAGAAAGAAAGAAAGAAAGAAAGAAAGAAAGAAAGAAAGAAAGAAAGAAAGAATACAAAGTCCAATGATCCTCCTGCCCTTATTGTTTGTCTTATTGTCAATATCCTGCTGTCTCTCCACCCCTCACTTCCTTCTGTTTGTCCTGAGTTTGGTAGATCTTGAAGGTTATTGTCCCAGCTTGCCCTGTTGCCTAAGGGTTATACTTTCCCCACTATTGCTTGGATAGGCTTGAATCATAAATCTATATATTTTCCTGCAATTGTATTCCAGCCAAGCCAAGTTGCAAATGCCTTATCTTCTCTGATGCCTGTACAATTTCCCTCTATCTGTTAGGTTTTGTTGTAACTAATTAAAGGAAAAGACTTTTGAATTGTGTCCCCAGTCCTGTATGGTTTTTTTGAAGTCATCATAGACAATATTAAAGATGATTGGTAGAACCTGCTGTTTTGAGGTCTGTATGGAAATGTACCCATTTGATGTCTGTCATCACTCATGTTTCTATATATTTGTAGATGAGGCTTCACAGTAAGATTTTTGTAGATGAACTATTGCTTAGAGGATCATCTTACATGACCACAATATTTCCAGCCTATAAAGCTCAAAGAAACCTCTTGCTCTTGGCCAGCCTTTAAGCCAGGTCCTGAAGTACAGATAGGATATTTAAGCGGAGGGAGGCTGGAGGTGGGGGGCGGTGGGTAGCAGGGAGAATCTTTCTGTTACTTGCTGATTAGACCCTGACTGGTCCATGTAATGAGACAGAACAGAGAGTTGAGATCGCTAAACCGCGGTAAGCCCCCCAAATTGCTCAACTTTGCCTTGGCTCAGCAGCCAATGACCCATTAACGTACAAAGCTAAATAAAATCATCTGTTAGGGAAGATAAGCGTGATTGCGGCTGGTCTGGTTATACAAACTGCGTCCCATTAAATTACGCATGTGAGATGCAAGACAAAGAGAACCGGCTCACAGTTGGAAGGCATTCAAGGCGTTGGGGCAGCAGCTTCCTTCGATTAACGCGGCCGTGCAACACAGACCATTCAAACCCCTCCGAGCGTGGGGTTTGGCCAGTGCACGCAATATCTGGGCACCGGTCAGGTTTTTCATTTATCCGAATGACACCGAGTGGCTCAGCCTGGGGAACATACTCGCGGCAGTCTGGTCTTCTGGATTTATAACAGCCTAATGAGATCTCCGTGCAACACTTAGTTGGTGGGGCCTCCCGGGGTGCATTTCATCTGCGCTGCCCTCTCTTTGTTACTGAATGTACCACATCCATCTCGGAAAGTAGGGTGACTTTTTCCTTTTTTTTTTTTTTTTTTAGTTTTTTTTTTTTTAATCTTTATTTATTTTTGAGAGACAGAGCACGAGCAAGGGAGGAACAGAGAGAGGGAGACACAGAATCGGAAGCAGGCTCCAGGCTCTGAGCTGTCAGCACAGAGCCCGACGCGGGGCTCGAACCCACGAACTGCGAGATCATGACCTGAGCCGAAGCTGGATGCTTAACCGACTGAGCCACCCAGGCGCCCCGACCTGTTTCTTGTTGTCAGATTTGCTCTGTGGGTTTGGAAAAGCCTCAAAGCTAGTGTCAGCTCTGGCGTGCTGCTTCTTTTTCTACATGGGAGGTAGAGTGGGCCAGCGTCTGTCTACTTGATCAAGAATCCTCCCCCTGCTACCGAGACACGCGCCATCCTCCCCATGGATCACGCTGCGTGCTTTGAGGCAAACGATTTCCTTCTTTGTCTCGTGGAACAATCAGAACAAAATCGATAACGCAGAGTCCGACTGGCAGACACAAAGGCTGACCCGCTAATAAACACAGCCGTGTGCTGGGATTCGCGGTGTCTGTCTGGGCATGCCATGCCTTGTCTCCACCACAGCCAACCCACACACCCACATCCACCTTGTCAATGAGAGGCTGCTGCAGGCAGTAGGGACTGATATCAGGACACCGGAGCCGCTGCTCCAAAATTGCTGAGCCATCGGGGATGACTCCTGGCTTCTATTGGGCAGCAAAAGGAGCAATACACTTCCAAGGCTTAAGATTTTTAACATATTAGGTAAAGAAGCTCAGTTCATACACAAGATACACACTGTGTTTCCATTCACTCAAAGCTCTAGAACAGGCAAAATGAATCTGTGGTTTAAAAAAAATTAGAACAATAATGATGCCTGATGGAGGTTGAGGGAGGCCACAAGAGGAAACTTGATGGGGTCATAGTTTGTTCTGGATCTCCATGGGGCTTTGGGTTACACAAGAGCATGCAGGTGTCAAAGGTCATGGAATAGTACATTTAGGACGAATGTGTTTCATCGTCCGTATCTTTCATCTCAAAAAAAGAGAGGGAAAGAAGGAAAGAAAGGAGGGAGGAAGAGAAGGAGGAAGGGAAGGAGGGAAAGAGAGAGGGAGAAAGAGAGAAACCATAAATAAACATTGAACCCTAGCTTGCGATTGTTGAAATAGTTACGGTTGAAACGTCCCCTTGCCTGCAGCTTACTCCGAAATGCTTCTGAAAACCGATGGGCTGCTCAGGATACAGAGATTTTCACTGCAGAATCCAGGCGTCTATATGGTGTTCACCGGACAATTGACTTCAACTTTCCGGTATGTTTGAAACTTTTGTTCATAAAGTATAGGGAACAGGGAGAAAGAAATTCAATTCTAGTTTTTAGAAGTCAGGTTTCCGAGTTGGCAACATCAGTCTGGGGGACGTGCCAGATGGAGTCACCCAGAAAGTTTGAGATTGGGGAGGCGGAGCAAATGCTAACCTGGGCAGGGCACACAGCAATCCCCGCCCTCTGTGTGGCTTCCTCTTGGGCCACTCCCTCCCCCTCTGGGCTCTACCCAACTGTAATATACAGTGCTGCTCAGGCAGCAGAGCTCAGATAACTTAAGCAAGAAAAATGTCCTTTGGATAATTTTCAGACTTTGACCTGAAACAAGGACAGATGCATTTAGATATATGATTTATTTTCCGACTGCTACGCTATTTCAAAGCATCCTTGTTACTGCTTGTGGTGAAAAACTCCTCCACCATCAGAGAAATGAATCAGGCTGGGTTGCTAAAACCATACCCCACAGCTCCCTTGGTCTACATCCATCTTACTATCATATGGGCCTAAGTTCACCTCTTAAAAAAATACTTCCAGTGTGACACATGCAGGCAAAGAATTCTTTGTTTTTTTTAACAGAACATATTGGCTGAGCCAAATAAGTTACGTTACATCCCCGGACATCTTAACAAAACAGGGTCCTTTCTATATTTTTGTAGGTTCTAATTTATAGCTTTCCATTCTAGGGGCTAAAAGGTGAAAGCATAGACAGGAATAGCATTAACAAGTGCTGCTATTGGCTTTGGAATTCAGCCATAGATGTGTACTAAGTAAGATAAATAAATGAACCAATCATCTGCACTGTGTCCCACTTTCCTCCCAAGACTCCGATGAGAAAAGAGGAAAAACCTGGAACTCCCTTTCCCAAGCGTCATGACCACAGTAGTGTGCCAAGGTTAAGCAAAACCATGGAATGAATATTGCCATAATTTCCGTAAGAATGCACTTTATTTGACTATGTGAGGGATATATTTTTATACTACAATATAACAGTTATGTTCTGGAATAGCGTGCAAAATTCCTATGTTGTGGTAGACTGATACTTCGGTGACATCCAGTGAACTATGTCTCCCTGTCTTCATGTTCTTGCATAAGTTCCTCCCTGTGAGTCCAAAAAGGGCCTGTGATCTGCTTTAACCCATAGGGTGCAAGGAAAGTGAGACAGTGCTGGTTCTAGACCCCGAGTCTTAAGAAGGCCTGGCAACCTTCACTGTAGTGTAGTTTGACTACGGTGACTCTTCCATGATGTGAGGAAGCATAAATGTCTATGTGGAGAAGTTCACATGGAGGAGAGTGAAGGCCCTGGGCAGATGATCCCAGCAAAATTCCTATCCAGCAATCACCAACTACCCGCCATGTACAAGGGACCACCCTGGACCTTCCTAATGTCCAAGCCACCACCACATAAAGTAGAAAACCACCATCGACCCACAGAATTGTGACAGATAATAAACAGTTCTTAGTTTAACTGCCAAATTTGGGGGTAGTTTGTTACACAGACCTAGATAACCCAAGTGTATGTTTAAAATAAAATTTGAGGGGCGCCTGGCTGGCTCAGTCGGTTGAGCGTCCGACTTCTACTCAGGTCATGATCTCACGGTTGGTGAGTTGGAGACCCGCATCGGGCTCTGTGCTGACAGCTCAGAGCCTGGAGCCTGCTTCAGATTCTGTGTCTCCCTCTCTCTCTGACCCTCCCCCACTCATGCTCTGTCTGTCTGTCTCTCTCTCTCTGAAAAGGAAACAAACATTAATCCAAAAAAAATTGTTAAAAAATAAAATAAAATTTGTGACTTCAAAGAAATATTACAAGTGAAGAAAGCACCTTAGAGTGACACCCTGAGACTTTCACCAGTCAGAGTACTTTACTGCAGATGGTCAAGAAGCATTTCCTTAGAATATAACTTGCAAGAAGGTAATCCCCCAGGTTCAGATATATTTCCTAGTTGTTATTGATCAAGAAGAACCTCAAGTCCTGAACTCTTCTTGTTAGATAAGCATTTTTAAGCCAAGTGGGTTTTTTTTTTTAATGTTTACTTATTTCTTTATTTGAGAGAGAGAGAGACAGAGCACGAGCAGGGGAGGGGCAGAGAGAGAGAGAGACAGAATCCGAAGCAGGTTCCAGGCTCTGAGCTGTCAGCACAGAGCCCGACGCGGGGCTCGAACCCACAAACTGCGAGATCATGACCTGAGCCGAAGTCGGATGCTTAACGGACTGAGCCACCCAGGTGCTCCAAGATAAGCATTCTTTAAATCATGTCTCTTCACATTGAGGTGATTGCTTATGGGATCGTTTCAAGACATTATGGAAGTAGGAAGCCGATTTATATTTGGCACTCTCTTCTAGACCTCTGAAGTATTTTTCTCCTAAATTCCTGCTCTGGTAACTATGAGCCTCCCTCCATATGGAGCTGTTACTGGTCCCAGAGGATGAGGAAAGATCAGTGAAGTTTGAGCTACATCTGTTCTACTCAGGACAAACCACCCAAAGCGAAGATGAAGACATGGACCCTCACTTCAGCAGTTCATCAAACGGCCCCCTCATATAAGACCCTCAGAACCTCCCTGCCAGGTTAAATGTCTGAATCAACATAATGAATAAGCCCTGGCCTGGCTCAGGACCTGTCACATGAGGACGATGAGGGTCCTAGTCATTAGCAATGATCAGTCACATCCATGGACCTGCTAGTTTCCAGCACCAGAGCCCGAGCGACTGGGAACTCGTAAGAGCTGAGCCGAGGAGGAAAAGGAAAGGGAGACACAGGAGAACGGTAATGACACTTATTGACCGCAAGGAGCCGGGCATTATGCTAGATGCATTATATGCATTCAAAATCACTGAAGATGCAGAAAAACCAGAGCAGGTGGGCATTATTACCCTCATTTTATGCATACCGTAATGACGTCAGCAAAGTGTTTAGCATAGCAGCTGGGTCTTAATACGTGCCCCCAAATAGCAGCCATTAGTATTTTTACAGAGGTTGATTGAGGTTATGTGATGTGCCAAGGTCACACCAGAGCAACAATGTGGCACCAGGATTAAAGGCCAGGTTTAATGTCTGATGCCACTGTCTCCATGCAGGTAATAATGATGGTGTCAAAGGAAAACTGTTTCCCCCAGTGACGGCTGAAAATGTTATACCCTTAGAATATGCCACCAATGATATGCTAAAGTTGTATCCAATCTAAAATACGAAAGTATTTTTGGGTCCTGCTTAATGCATCAAGGGTATTTTAGAATTACAGGAAGGGAAAAAATGTTTCCAAAGAGCCATTTAAAAAAGGCATTGCTGTCAGTAATAACAAATGGAGATAGTCTATCCATGGGGCAATTAGCCAATAGACAAAGGCTGAGTTTTTCAGGGATTTAAACCAAAGTAGAATTTGTAACCTGTGATTTGTCGCGATTATGGACCCACCCATCCACTGTTATGGGTTGAAGGGTCAAGGTCAACCTCATTGTGTATGGAACATTGCAAAGACCAGGTCCAATCCCTTAAGGATCTCCATGTGGTTGGTGGCCAGGTACTTGGTGACAAGTGGTGGGGCAGAACCCAAGTTTGCATCTTGTCTCTGCCACTTTCTGCTGAAACTGTGAGTGTTACCTAAATTCTCCCCGGCGCACTTTCCTCATCCATAAGTAATTGCCTAAATGTAAACTTTAGCTGAGATCCTGTACTAGAAACACTTCAGACGTGGTACATCTCAAAACAAGTTCCCTTTCCTTTCACTTCCCAGACTGGTTAAGTTCTGTCAATGTCCATCTCTAGCATCTGACCCCAAGAATAACATTTTCTTCTGCTTTCTTTGCCCTGGCTGACTTCCGTTTGCATTATTAACTACTTGGAAAATAGTAAGGCTGGATTTGTTTTGTTTTCTACTCTACTCTGCGGTTTGTCAGCAAGCCATGTACCTTAAAAAAATGGATTTTGTCACTTCTTATAAAATGTATTTGACTCTTAAGCAAATAGAGCACAAAACAAAACTCAGTGTCCCGTTTGTCCCCCATTAACATCAAGCAAATAATGTGTGACCTCAAATAACACTAACAAATAATCTTTCCCTTAAGGAGAACAATGTGGACCCAGCCCTTCTGTAGTTTCCCAACTTAGGTTTTTCGACTGGCATCCAAGCCAGAAAGCTGGAATCTATATAACAAAGCAAATCTGAGAATGGATGCTGCCATCTTATTGTAGATGGTCACCCAGGATCCCTAGAGGCAGTGATTGGCGACAGCCATGAAGAGAAACATCATCTCGGACCACACTTGGGATGGGAGCTTGTATGTTATTGATATATTTGGTCTTCTGTGTGAAGAGCACTTAGTACAGTTTATGGTCAAGTTCCAGAGAGGCTGCCATTTTTGTTTTTGGATATCAAATTGCTTGAGCCTCACATCATTTGACTCCAAGGCCTTTACTAGCTGTCATAAATGATGCCAGAGTATTATTTTTTAATCCCTTTGACAGCAGAAAAACATCCCCTTGAAGGGATGCTTAATTTCTTGTTAGTCACTTGGAGATGAATGTCTCCAGGCCCTCAGCAGCTCTTGGACAAATTCACACAACCAGGAGAAGATGCAGGCTAATGGGAAATAACCTTAAGTCAATCCTTAAAAATTCATTGGGTGTTGAGTCACCTGGCGGCTCAGCTGGTTGAGCATCTCTTGATTTCAGCTCGGGTCATGATCCCAGGCTTGTGGGATCTAGCCCCGTGTCAGGCTCCATGCTAAGCGTGGAGCCTACTTGAGATACTCTTTCTCTCTCCCTCTGCCCCTCTACTCTGCTCATGCGTGCTTTTTCTCCCTCTAAAATTAAAAAAAAAAAAATTCATTGGGTTTTGAAAGCTGACCTAGGGAAAGTGCCTGAATTAATGAAGAAAATGAGCAATACACTCACACTTGGTTTCAGGATACCTGTTTGGACCTTTGTAAGAACCTATTCCATTTCTTGAAATAAAATCAATTCTCCTAAAATAAAATGCATGAAGAAGTGCCACAAGTCATTTCTTCCTTCCTTTCTCCCTCCCTTCCTTCCCTCCTTCTTTTCTTTCCTTTCCTTTTCTTTTTTCTTTTCTTTCTTCTTTCTTTCTTTCTTTCTTTCTTTCTTTCTTTCTCTTCTCCTTCCTTCCTTCCTTCCTTCCTTCCTTCCTTCCTTCCTTCCTTTCTCTCTCTCCCTCTCTCTCTCTCTTTTTTGGATGAGCCACATACCTTCCGCCCAAGCAAAATTTATTCTCAGGAACAGAGCCCAAGCCCACGCAGAATCTTTATCTTTTGTTCCAACCCCACACTTGTTTTACCCTCAGCTAGTTTAGGCAGAAACTGATAGCTAATGCTTTTCATTAAGCCAGTCAAGAAAAATTGCTTACCAGGTTTTACTCCTTCATCAGCCTGACTAATTACACCCATTCACTGTTCCTTTCATACGGAGACTTCAAATTCCAACTCTCAAAGACACACACCACCCAAGAGACATCTGCTTCCTGGCTCACTCTGTCTCCGTTTTATATTACCCAGTGAAAACGATTCAGTGGCCCAGAAACACCAACTAAGCAAAATCTGGAAGTAAGAACTGGTTTCAAGTTGATGAAGGGTCAGGTCAAGGAGAAGGTGTTGAGATAAAGGTAACGGGAGATAGTGGGTAAAAAGACAGGAAAGAATCTTGTCATTCACCACATTCAGTGAAAAGCATTTGGCGTAGAGACTCCAGTGACAAGTCTCAGATACCTCTGCACAGTGAAAGAAATGGAATGTGCACATGTTACTAAGGCAAAGCTTCTCTGAAACAGTTTGAGGCACCAAGCAGGAGTGGAAGCTCTAGGTTTGAGTGATAAGAACCAAGGCTGGACTTGACCACCAAGGCTAGGCAATGCTTGGGTTGCAATCACATTCCTCCAAATCATCAAATGTCAGGCTTTAGACAGGTTAAGGACCAACAGCTCCGTAAGTTTGGGAAGCAACTTCTCATGAACCCACGGTTCAAACTGAAATTTCTCCTTTGAAAGAAAATATGGGAACACATGCCAACCTCACAAAGTCTTAACATTTTAGCCTTCCCACTGTGGGAATTTCTTTGCATGGACATACTTTAGCCGAGTCCCATTTCCCATCTTCAATGTGTTCTGAGTTCTTTGAAGATCTCATCTTTCTGGCTAATGAAACCGTTGGTAGAAATTTGCTGATTGAAAAAAAAAGCATCTTCAAGATTGCTGTTGGAAAGGGGCGCCTGGGTGGCTCAGTCGGTTAAGTGTCCAACTTCAGCTCAGGTCATGATCTCACGGTTCGTGAGTTCGAGTCCCACATCGGACTCTGTGCTGACCGCTCAGAGCTTGGAACGTGCTTCAGATTCTGCCTCTCCCTCTCTCTGTCCCTCCCTCACTTGCACTCTGCCTCTATCTCTCAAAAATAAATAAACATTAAAAAAAATATGATTGTTGTTGGAAAACCATTCTGAATGCTTGATTTAAATCTCATAAGAAATAGGTCCAACACCTTTTTCTTCAACTTCAGAAGAATAAACTCATTTAGGGCTTTCACATGTGCTTGACATAATGCTTCTCAGGATTATTAAAAGCAAAAAAAAAAAAGATAAAAAAGAGGGTAACACATTCTACTCTAAGTTCATTTCACAAACTCAATTTACTACAGCACAAAGAACACCATATGGGGCTCACATCTAAATTGTGTCTTTAACATAAAGATCTAGGGCCTCTGAAATTGTAAATGTGCAATCTCTGTTCTTCAAAAAACTGTTTAATAACTGGAGGTCATGTTTCGGGGTCTTGACCCCACTATTTAGAGCTCGATTCCCTTTCAGTGATTTGTCACTTGAACCTCATTTTCAAGGGATCATCAGGAAATAGGCTTCTGGTCTCTTAGGTTTCCAGTTAGTAAAGCCATATATAAAATGCTAAATATTTTTTTGATAAATGAGGCTATATTAGGTCACAGATTTCAAAGTTGAGTAGCTGGCAGGGACTTCAGTAATCATCTCTACCCCAGAGAGTTACAAAGTACTAGTTCATCCAGGAGATTCATCTCAGGCCACTCAAGACATTGCTCCTTTCTCCGGCCCTAGGCTAAGTAGAAAGCAAGAAGACAGGTTTCTCTCATCCATTTCTTGGACAACATATAGTCCATAATTTATACATTGTATGTTTAGCTCAGTGGCCTGATTTTTTATGTGTAATATTTTGAGGAAACACCTCAGTTCTGCAAAATACAAATAATCCTGTAGTCACAGAAGATCCTATTTGCCCTGAAATACATCAAATAAAGGAAATACTTTAAATCGCCCTTACTGGCACTATACAGAGTATAATCAGGGTTAAGCATCTGTGATAAATTGTGCCTCACAAATTGTTCAAGCATCATAAGCATTTACGAGAAGGCCACGGTTTCATTAAACACTGAAAATTGTATTTTTCCTGGTGGTTGTTCTGCAAGATAATGAACTCCCCACTAGTGGTGGTAGAGAGACTCACAAATACCACACTACGTTATGCCAATGGAGACACAGCCTCTGTGTAGACAAAATGAAAAACTTTCCTCATGTTCAGTAAATGTGTTTAATTAAGAAAATATAAAGAACGGCTAATCATCAATATTGTACCCACGTCTGTATCTGCAGTCTTATGGTTTAAAAAAAAAAGTCTAGTTGAAGGTGGAACCTTGTTCTTTCCGGTTTCAAATTTCAGTTTCCAAAGGGACTATTGATATTGGAGTAATTAGAAAGCACCCTAATCTGGCCCCAGAATTTATTAACTCTTCCTTAAATTTTTGCTTTCAAGTGAGTGGCATGCCAGGGTTTTAATTTGTAAGAGCAGCTTTTATTATACAAATAAGCAGACACTGTCTGGGGGACAAAATTGAAGCAGCTTCAATAGTTTTATTAATTTATTTGATTTACTTCGGGTTTCTCTTACCCAATCTTATTTATGTCAAAGTAAGTTGGAGCGGAATTCATTATGTAGTGAAATGCAATTTGACCACTTTTTATTGGGACACAGTGATTCAATCATTTCTCTCCTTAAATCCCATTATCTCTTCTTACATTATTGTGCACAGATCAAATCACGTAAGATGAAATTCCAAAAGAAAACTAAGAATTTGTGGGAGGGATGAAATCATCTCCCAATCATTCCTTATACTACGAATGCTGAGTTATGTAGCAATTACCATTCTTACCATTTTGCATTATGATAGTATATTTTCTCTGAAGAAAATTAACTGAGTTCGTGAACTTGACTCCCTAAAGTAAACCTTAAGTTTCTTATCATTTAGAAACAAATTATCAGAAGTGCTGAGCCTAATCCGACCCAGTTTGGGCATTTCTGCATTTTGTTGATTATGCAGATTACAAAATTTGCCAAGTTACTACTAGATCCTTTCTTCTTCAACTAGTAGAGCCTGGGAGTTTTTGCATGTTAGTAATTTTATGCTGTGTTTGTGAAATAATAAAGAAGTAGAAATTCCTCTCTTCTGCTATTCATTTACCTGTTTCATTGTGTCCAGTACATTGTTAATACATCAGGAACCCTCCCCCCCGCCCCCGCCAACTCATAAATGGATCTAGTTACCGAAGTCCATTTCTATGTCGATTGTTTAGAAATAGGAGTCATTTTTTCATGGAGACATTGCACTTGTACTTAGAATAATGAGGACTATTCCTTAAATGCCTTGTGAGCCCCTGTGTTACTGTGCCCTCCAAATCTCATCTCCTATGTCCTAGCCAATCATGAGTGAAATATCTGCATGTTCAGAGAGACCTATAAGAGCTTCATGCAGACCAGAGAGGGTAGCCAAATGTCATCAAAGGAGGGAGGGCCAAGCAAAACTGATTAGCAACAAAAGTACAAACATGTCCCCAGAGTGGTTGCCTCTACATCTCACCAAGTTTCACGGTCCTTCCGGAAAAGAACTTTCTACAGTGAGTCTGGCCTGAAGCAACTGTCCTAAACTCCAACACGCATCAGAATCATCTGGGGGCTTCCGAACAATGCAGATTCTCTGGCCTTACTTCTAGTGGTTCCATTTTGATAGATATTGGTTGTAAGGATTTGATTCTTAAAATTTCTAGGTACCATGTCTCTCTCTCTCTCTCTCTTTTTTTTTTTTTTCCAACGTTTTATTTATTTTTGGGACAGAGAGAGACAGAGCATGAACGGGGGAGGGGCAGAGAGAGAGGGAGACACAGAATCGGAAACAGGCTCCAGGCTCTGAGCCATCAGCCCAGAGCCCGACGCGGGGCTCGAACTCCCGGACCGCGAGATCGTGACCTGGCTGAAGTCGGACGCTTAACCGACTGCGCCACCCAGGCGCCCCATCTCTCTCTCTCTTTCAACACACACACACCACAGTGAGGATCACAGGTCCAAAAGTTTCTGCTTACTGATGGCGCCCAAGAGCTGACTGACTAGCTGGATGGTGTAGGGTCAAGGGTAAATAGGTACAGATCTCCTCCAACAGTGGTGTGCCCCAGCTTTGCTGGGTATTTGAGAAGAGAGAGGCTGGGCAAAGCTCCAACAGAAGGTTACCAGGTGGCTCTACCATCACCACCCAAAGCCATGTCACTATCATTGAGTAGCTCTCCATCAGAGACGAAGCCTTGAGACCCTGGTCTTCACCATTTGAGATCATTCCCTACTGTGTTGTCACAGGCTGTTGAGAATGCAAAAAGTACTTTTTATAGAGTAGGCGGAAATTTCAGGGTTTAAACCATGGGCAAAAGGAGAAAGTTGTAAATACATCTCATTAGTTAAATTAGCTAAATTCCCAACGCAAACTGCCTCAAATCCTTTGTGGGCCAATGTGTGTGTGTTGGGGGAACATGAGAAAGGACTAGCTTGGCTGGCGAGACAGAGGCAGAGAGACGGACATTAGGTCATGTGTGCTTAAGAAAACAGACGCCGGACTCAGACTGCCTCGGTTCAAAACCTAGCCCTTCTGCCTGGTAACTACATGTCCTTGGGCCAGTTGCTTAATTTTTCTGGGCCTTATTCTTTTTCACTATGTTATGAAAGTAATAATAATACCTATTGCATAGGTAGCTGTATAGATCAAATGAGATAAATGTAAAGCACATTGTACAGTGGCTGGCATCTATTAACTGTGTGATAAATATTCACTCGAAACTTACAGATTAGTCCCAGGAAGGAGTCATCTGACATGCTTAAAGCATTGACCCTGAAAACTCCCTCCTCCTTCCCTAGAAACTTCTGAGTTTCTTGACAACAGGCACCCCAATCGTCTTTCTAAGCAGCCCCTTCTTGGTCCATGAACTTCAAATCTTCCCAGTGGCCACTGCTTTTAGTCCCTGAGGGTACAGTTTATTCTTGTTTCTCCAGAATTTCTCTTCTTTCAGTCTTTATATTACCTCTAGTTTTGGCCTCCTTCTGGAAGCCTCTACATATCTCTCTTGTGACCAGTTCTCTTCCATAAAGTCACCCTTGGAACTTGAGGAGAAATTCCTGAGAAATTATTGTCTTGGAATACAAATTATAAAGCATCACCATGCCTGCAACCCATTTTACAAAACCATACAGGAGAAGTCTCAAAATGTGAGCCACTTGGGAGGAGGAAGGGAAAAACAGGAAAAAAGCTTTACACCCAAAAGTGAACTGACATAGCCACAGGGGTGGATAACATGTGATTCAAATGGGAAGACTGCCTAACTTCTGCTCCTACCGAAATGAGAGGAACCTTTCGCATATTAGCCATGCCTGACACTCGGTGACGTAGAGATGTATTTTTTCCCTCACAGCTACAGTCAGATTACAAATACAGTAGATACCATTATCCTTTTATTTGTTCACTCTGTTATTCGCCACATTTATCATGCACCTACAATGTCCTGGGCAAGGTTCTAGAAGCCAGAGATGCCAACACACTTGTTTATCCATTGAACAGCCCATGATTAGAAACTTAGAAAATTGTTGATAAGTATTTCCATCTGCAATTTTCAATATCATTCAATGACTTACTACTGCCACTGGAAAGACGTGACTTCCTGATGACACACATTCAGCATCCGCCAGAGACATGTCATTATACATACTGAGCCTGATCTGAACTTTTATCCCCATCTCCTCTACCCCGCCCCATCCTGGAGTTTCATGGTTAAATGTTCCAGATAGGCTTATTCGTCAGAGATTTGTTTTATTTAATTTCATTTGGGCAAGACTTTCCATACTGGCAAATGTGCCTAGGTACCTGCAGAAACGGACACAACCCCCATTCTAGGGGAAGCAAAAGACCCATCGCACTCTCTCTTTGGTAATATTTCAAAGTTGAGTTTGAGTTTGAGAGAGAGAGTGCAAGCAGGGGAGGGGCAGAAAGAGTGGGGGGTGGGGGCAGAGGATCCCAAGTGGGCTCCATGCTACAGCAGAGAGCCTGATGCGGGGCTTGAGCTCATTAACCATGAGATCATGACCTGAGTCAAAGTCAGACACTCAACAAACTGAGCCACCCAGGCATCCCTGAATTTTGACCCTTTTTAATGCAAAGTTTGGAAACAGGAAGCTTTGCATGGAAAATGAAAGAGTGAGTTATAGAGTATGAGCAAGAAAAATGATCTGTCTGTCCTACGAGATGCTCACACGTGGCTGGCATCGAAACTGGTTGCCTGTAGAATGTTTGGGGAGAGGTGTTATTAGCCTCTGTGTCCCCTTGGGCTCCCTAGAACAGGGTGACCAGGTGGGTACTGGGGGTGCCCCAACCCTCACAGCACTGCCTACAGACACTCAGTAAATGTGTGCACCTCCATTTGCTCCTAAACCAGTTGGCACTCTTTGAACTCTGCCCTTTGATAGATGGACATCAAGTTCACATAGGAAATGTATGTGCTAATCTCAGAAGAGTGAAGGCATTCGAGAAAGAGTTAGGGGTCTGTAGTATCAAAAGCTTTTCCTAGGAATTTCTGAAATAAAACAAAAAAGCAAACTTTTTAGAATGGGCTTGGGGAGGGGAGGAAGTGGGATGTTTACATGATTTTAATTAAAGAATAAGGGCTGATTACTCATGATTATTCAGTATTTCTGGTAAATACTCTACGGAGAAAAACTCACTACTGCCCCAGCAGGCCATGAGTCAACCCTTACATTACAGACTGGGCCTGGGGTCAGTGACTACTGGCTCCTTTTTCCACCAACGGTAAGTTCACAACCCGCCATATGGCATTTCCTCAGCCTTTATGTCTGAAGGTTAATACACTCCGCACAACTTGATAAACCCACATGAAAGGTGCAATGCCAACACTACAACTCCTCTTGCAGAATTAGAAAACTGCCAGACTTTGTTTTTGGAAAAGGTCAGCAGCAGCACTAGACTACACAAAAGAGCCCCAGTCTTCAGGGAGGCCGACTGAGGCCTGAATATAAACTCTTCCATGTGTTGGGGGTGTAATTCGGGTCCGTTAACTCTCCTCCTAACCTCTCTGGGCCTTGCTTTGGTCACCTGTAAGACAGAGTAATAATGTCTGTCCTGCAGCATTGACAAGGATTCATGGTCCTTTTGTTTTGTTTTGTTTTTTAATGTGCCAAAGCCAACTCATAAGACCTGGGACGTTAAAGGCATTAGATATTGCTTGTTTAATAATAATAACAATGCAGACTTTACAAAGGAAACTCATGACATTAAAGAACAAGCTAGGTGAAAATGAAGTGTTTTAAACCTCAAATATTATATCCTTAATACAGCGAATGTAATACTCAAACTCCAAATATGAGAAAATAAAAGCAATATCTAATACATTTTTAAAAGGAATTTCACTTACTTATTAGACCTTTATCTAATTTTTTCCCCTAGATTATTTCTCAAATGTACCAAGAAGTTCCCCTGACCTTCTTGATCTTTTTTTACCTTTTTAAAGGAATCTCTCTCTCTCTTTTTTTTTTTTTTAATTTTCAACTTTTTGGGCAGCCTTGTTCAATTTCCTCACTCTGGAGAGTCACATACAAGACAAAAAAATGCAGTGAGAAGATGAGAGGGTATGTCTCTGCAGTAGCACAGGATGGCTAATGCTGGCAGTGCTGAGTGTCAGAGAAATGTTTCTCCAGGGTCAGACGGGGGGGGGGGGGTGGTGAGGAAGGACAATCGGGACAGGAATACAGGAAGGGAGAGAAGACTGAACGCTAATCAGCCCAGCCGTTCATATATACAAAACTGACCTTTGCAACAGTGAGGTTTACGCCAGATCCAGGCCAGAAAGGAGACTGTGGCCGGGGACAGGCCTAGCACCCACGGAAGAGAGATTCTCTGTGCGTAAAATTTGCGGGAACACCCGAAATTCAGTGCGTGAGGTGCATTACATTTTAATGCAATCGTTTTAAAACTAAAAATTAATACAAACGTCTAAAATGAAAAAAAATATCAAAATTGTAAAGAAAGACGGGATGTGACCCTAAACGTCCGGGACTGACCTCACTTAATCCCAGCCCTCTTAGATCCATCCTTCTTTAAAGTTGTGATACTTTCTTGCAGACTTTTTTGGCATTACTTTTTGTCCTTTAAAAGAGTTCATTAAAATATTACTTATCTTGATTTCTGAGACTGTTGGTGCCCCTTTGAATTTGGCGCCCTAAATGAGGCCCTCACTTGCCTTACCCTGGGGCGCCTGGGTGGCTCAGTTGGTTGAGCGTCCGACTTCAGCTCAGGTCGTGATCTCACGGCTTGTGAGTTCAAGCCCCAGTTCGTGGGTTTGAGCCTCACATGGGGCTCTCTGCTGTCAGCGCAGAGCCCACTTTGGATCCTCCGTCCCCTTCTCTGCACCTTCCCTGCTTGTGTTCTCTCTCTCTCAAAAAGAAATAAACATGTAGAAATTAAAAAAAAAAAAAAATTAGGCCCTCACCCACCTTACCCTCATCCTGGCCCTGCCTGGGTGCAGAGGGAGCTTCATAAAAGCCTAGAGACTCTGCTTGGGAGCTAAATGGGGACAAATGGGGACAACTTCTAGGATGTTGTTTGTGGTGCTTTTCGGAATCCCAACACTCAGCTATATTCTCAAGTCCATGTAAGAATAATTATCAGTAGGTAACAAAAGCAGGCAACAGACCCATGGATCTCACACTTGTCTTTATTGGTATACGTGTTTGGCTCTGAATTATCAACTACATCACAAATTCCAAAATAACAGATCTCATTTCCGTGTGTACATGTCTATATAATAACGAGTTCCCAGCTCCACTGCTCACTCATACATAGGTGTAGACAAGCCATGGAGTCTCTGAACATAGTAAAAGAACACAAGTCATGTTTCAGGTCTGCTCTCTTTCATCAAAGGAGAGAGGGAAAGAAAGTGAAGCAACATGTAGCAGTCAACAAAGACCCCTCCCAAGCCCACCCCCGCAGACCATGGTGCAGCATCAGAGGGCCGAAGTGCTGTGAACCAGCACTATAAGTCAGCAGGCAGGTGCCCCGCCACCAGAGGCTCACTGCCCCGTGGTGGGGAAGCAGGAAGACCTCACAGAGGGGATGGCTGCAACACCCAGACTTGGTTTGGTATGGAACTGGCATCCATATCCACCCGCACAAGTCCCTTCCTTCAGAAGTGTGCAGAGGGTGGAGGGCCCACATGAATTCACTGCCCCCCACACCCAATAATCCCTCCCAGAGCCCGGCCCACACACAGCAGCTCAGCCCTCAATGACACAGATCTCTTCAGGAGAACAAAAGATGGCACTGAGTTGTCAACACCAAGGACAGTACCCTTAGATCAGCTGTCAGACCCAAAGCTGACTAGGATCTACTTCTGTTGAGACTTGGGGTGAAATTTGTAGGAAACAAAAGATAGTATACGAAGCCCAGAGAAGAAGAATGATTCAGGAAGCGAGTGACAATCTTACTCCCTTTGCTACTTTACCATCATCTCCCTCCCCAAAGCTCGGGTGTTCAGGAATCCAAGGCAGAGCAACCCATCCCCCGTATCTTACTAATGAAATGAGTGTTTTCCTCTTCCCAAACCAATGTTGATAAAAGTCTGGGTACGGCTCAAGGAAAACTAAGATGTTATATGTAAATAGAGGAATTTTACTGTCAAGTCAAAACAAAATCTCTCAGGAAGGAGAGAAACATCCTAAAAGTCACAGCCCTTGGAAAGAAACAAACAGCCTTATCTAAATAAGGCTCAGGCAGTGATTACGGATGCAAATCTGCTTCTTTGGGTATCAGCAAATGGCAATATGGAAGTAGGAGCTGGGAAGAAATGTCATCATTAGCATCATGGTTCCTGAACCCCAATACACAGAGAAAAGGAGGGAGAGGGGTGGCATGAGAAGGGCAGAGGAATTGACATTTATGGTTCAAAAGGAGTAGACCAGGATGAAGACAGGGTGAGACCAGTTAGTGCTCAACTGATAGAAGGTAAGAGTATGAGTCCTGTCTCTGGATAACAAGTTAAGTTTCTCTCTGTTCTTTAGCAATGGACTGAAAGCCAACTTTTGTTACTCCAGTAGAGAACTGTGTTCAAGAGCAGGGGTGGGGATGAGTACTGGGCATGAAACAGACCAGGACACCCACCATTCTTGCCAGAAAACAAGTCAGGTGGTTGCTCAGTTGTTCCTCTGCTGTTTTACAAGCAGATTTATCATGTAATCTCCTCTAATAAAGACATTCTCTAATGTGAAGACTAACTCTTTCAATATAATTAGCATAGGATTGTATCCTGTCCCCTCTACATCAACCACCTTGTTGTTGGAACATTAGGAATATGGCACTCAGTCTACATTTCATCATTACCTAATAATGAGTTTGGTTTCTACTTTATTGCACCCAGAAGGTCAATGGCACAGTTAAATAGCTGCTAAATAATAGCAACAGGATAAAGAGAATGTTGACGTCTACCCATATTCATAGCATGTGTGGTAAGTGATAAGAATAATTTAGACACTAGGTGTTAGATCATTGTTTTCTTTCTAGAATTCTCCCCTCCCTCCCACCCCTGCTTGGGTTCAAACTCACACAAGTCTTGTCTCTTACAGATCATAGGAATCTATCTATTCTGAACTCATTTTTAGAATCTGTCAACCTTAATACCAACACTGACATACTACATATGTTGTACAATCGATAAAGTTCCCCTTGCCAGAATACCGGTCTCGGCCTAGATGCCTAAGTCATCAGAAGTAGAAAGAAGCCTTTCTGTATAAAAAATCTGGAGATCAGTGAGCAGCTAACTCGATCAAGTTTAGGGATGGCTGAATGACTAAAGAGACATTCCAACTCATCAAAGATTCATGCACAACCCGGGGGGGATCCTGGGTGGAAGAAAGGCAGTCCCTAAATAGTGAGAAACATACTAGATGTATCCAGCCGGGCCCTTAAGATTCAGCACACTCAGGTTCCCAAGAGGAGCTACCTGGCTAGGGCGAACAAGTAGGGGACAAATGTGATCACCTGCTTCAGTTGAGCAGTAAACTACATCTGGAGTCATCAAAAGTGTTGACCTTAAACCAATCCTGTCAGCCTGCCTTGGCAGAACGAGGGGCCTCTTCGTTCCTGAATCTTTCCAGCACACGACACAGTCTTCATTTCTTCTGTGACACTCCCCATGTGAGCTGAACACCTCTGGATTTAGGGTCCCTCTAGGCCAGACCTGAAGTGGCCAGCCACGTTCAGCCTGTCAACCTGTCTTAACTCCTGAGTACCACCGAACAGATAAGAAATCTGAAACTGGCAGTAACATACCCAACATGCTTTCTACAGACTTTCCAGCACAATCCACCCAAGGTGAGCCATTACTACAGAAATGTGAACAGGGGCACCTGGGTGGCTCAGTCAGTTAAGCGTCCAATTTCGGCTCAGGTCATGATCTCATGGTTCATGGGTTTGAGCCCCACATCAGGCTCTGTGCTGATAGCTCGGAGCCTGGAGCCTGCTTCAGATTCTGTGTCTCTCTCCCTGCCCCTCCCCTGCTTGCACTCTGTCTCTCTCTCTCTCTCTCTCTCAAAAAAAAAATAAATAAATAAATAAACACTTAAAAAAAGAAAGAAATATGAACAAAGCCCAGTACAAATAAAGGCAAAGGCAAAAACAGACTTTATATCACAGGCACTAAAAGGATATTCTTAAGTCTGGAAAGCCATATACATATTTAACTGATATCAGTTGGTATCTCTAATGGTTGGAATTACAGGTGATTTTTTTAATTTCATCTTTGTTTCTTACGTTTCCAAATTTCCTAGTATAACTTGTATTATTTATTTCTATTTTAAAATATCTCATTCTAGGGTACCTGAAGGCTTTTGGGGGCATTAAGACTTAATTCTGTCTTACCAGCAGAAATCACCAAGCCTATGCCACCTAGGGCGACCAATCCATTGTGCTTTGTCTGGGACTGTCCTCATTTTAAAATGGAATGTTTGGCATCCTAGGAACCTCCTCAGTCCTGGTAGTCACTATAGTGCCGACATTTTCTTTTCCTTTGGGCACAAATACTGCCTTCTAATTTTCTCTTGTTTGAGGAGGCCAAGCATTCAGAAAGACACGGACTTCTCTCAGCAAAAGGGAGGAGGCTCAGACAGAGGGCAGCATGGACCCAGGAACCCTTTGGGGCTCCCACTTAGGGGCTGAGTCTTAGCAGCAAGACTGCCTTTGTGCTCGGCTATCAGGTTGAATGAAGAAGTAGCCTGAGGCTGTGTGGCTCAGTCGGATAAGCATCTGACTCTTGGTGTCAGCTCAGGTCATGATCTCGTGGGTTGTGAGTTCAAACCCCACCTCGGGCTCCATGCTGACAGCGTGGAGCATGCCTGGGATCCTCTCTCTCCCTCTCTCTCTGCCCTTCCTCTGCTCTTTCTTTCTCAAAATAAATAAGTAAACTTAAAATAAACGTAGTTCTTTCTTCAGTTCTGTCCATGGTATAGAGCAAATTCATCTTACCTGCTTTTCAAGGGAAATGAGGACTCCCAAGGAAAAGGATATTCAGTCAAACAACTACAACGTGAGTGAACATAAAGAGAACATGGAGAGCTGGCATGATGGGTAATCTGAGAAGAAGCTCTGCCACAGTGAGTTACCGGGCTGGCAGAATTAACAAAAACGGAGGAAATGTGCACTTCACAAGGAGAAGAACCTGAACTCTGCTATAATGGCGGCCATACAGGACTGTGTGCCACTTCCCAGAAAAACTCCCATCGTGCCATCTCTGCTTGGCCACAGGGAGCACTCAACTGTTCCCAGCATCTGGGTAGCAGGAGCTTCTGAGCAGCATAACAGACTCCTCTGCATTTGTGTTTGCTGAGCTGGCCCTGGTCCACAATCTGCCGGCACGTGCAAGCGTGACCAACCAGAAACCAAAATGGAGGTGCCACCGGACTAGATTCATCCTGCTGGCACCCATGCTCCAGTCAGGCTGGGCCTTGGGAAGTGCTCAGAAGAAATGCATTAGGATTCTGCGTCCACCGGCGTGCTTCCAGGACATCACTGGTGATTAGGTGACATCAGACTGAAATGTCTGACGTGGGGGCATGCATAGTTCCATCTTGGCTGGCCAAAGGTGTGGAAGTAAAAACAAGTCTGAGAACATCACTAGGAGTGTCTCTCCCCCTAAATCCATAGTCATTTTCCCCTTTCGGCCACTAAATGTGGGATTGGCGTGGTTTCTCTAGGAGGTCCCGGTGTCCTCTGAGTAGCATTTCTTTTTTGAGAACAAATGGTATCACCCAGTGGTCAAATGCTAATAAAATGGCACCTCTTATCTGACTTAGATGTAAACGTGCTTGAAACTGGTTTGCTAACCGAGCTTCATCTCTGTGGAATTTGTAACATGGCTTACATTTTAAATGTAATTATGCAGCATGTATTCATTTCCTTTCTTCTAGGGAACTCAAGTTGCTTTTTAAAGCATTATTTGATAGCTTCTTGCCATCTCCTCTGGAGTTGAAAAGAGAATATGATATCAAGCTGTTATAGCTAGCGATGGGGAGCTACGGCACCAAGAGGGAGACAGAATTAGTCTGGGACCTCAGATTCGAGCCACGAAGACCCCCAAGGGATGAGTTGTCAAGCCAGTGTGCTGTAAACGAAGCAGTTTCTAAGGATCCTAAAATAACTGCATTCTCCCCTCCGTCCGAACACTCACGCTGGGCGGAATGGGCTTAGCTTATTTTTAAAGTGCAGGTCACAGCCTTCGAAAGGGATATAAACAGTTCCCAATACAGCTATTACTTGGCCGATTAAATGCTTAGAAGAAAATACACTTTTGAAAGACAAAAATGAATAGGCAAAAGATACAGAAAAGTGCTAAAGCAATTGTTTCCACCTGGTTGTAAATCCTGTCCCTGACCAACAAAATGGGCCACACCCACCGGGCGTTCTGAGGTTTGATAACCCCGGGTCACCCTTAGGACTCTCATCCTTTGATCTAAAGCGCTCGTTCAGCCCTGGATTCAAGACAAATTCAGGATTTGGGCTCGTGTGTACTCAAAGTGACGCTGCAAATACGTTCAAAACCCCTGCAGTTCTGTGAAAAATATCACCTCCCTTCCTCCCCTTATTGTTAACACAATGACGGTTTGGGTATGGCAGTTAAGGGGAGCAGGAGGAGTGCCCTGTGTGATCTTTTCAACCACAGTTAAAAGGCTCCCTCTCCTTATTGTGTCTCATTTCCCTACTCCTAGCTGGTCTATGAATCTGTGCTTATCTACATAATCGCCTAATAAGCATGAAACCAACGAGAACACACATACACACGTACGCGTGAACTATAATACCTGGGGAAGTATGGCACACTCTGCAGGAAATCAATAAATATCCACTTTTCACTGGAAGCAGAATCAAAGGGAAAGAGTCAGAATTCTGTATATGCATCTGCCCTAGGGAGTTATAGCCCTAGGTACTCACAGGGGGCATGCGCTACATGGACAAACACATACAGTTCATATTTAGAGACAATTCTAATTTAATTCTGGCCTCAGGCCTAGGACCCTAGCTAATTTACAAGGCTGCTCTAGGAAAGACACACATTTAGGGATGACAGTAAGTCTACAGCATTCAGTTTTCTTGCAGGGGAAGCTATAATGCATTCCCACCCTTCGAAAGAACCCAAGATTGATGATTCGGGGCCGGGGGAGGAGGGAGTTGCTGGTTAGTGTTTCTCTCTTTCTTTTATTTTTTTTTTTTCAGCCCAGAAGGTGTGTTTCCATTGTACCCTGTCAAAACTTTTCTCAGCAGTCAAGGAGAGGATAACGCACCGCTGCCCTTGAGCCGAGTTGGCAAATCCTACTGGGAAACCACCCCGTGCTGTCAGACGACGTGGTTTTCGGACACGTCTACACAGACTAGTTGAATTAAAGACCAACTCCGGACTTGGATGTTGCTGAGCTCCTCAGCTCCATCTTGCCGTCCTGATTGATCGAGGAGATGGGTCTATAGTTAAAGTGGCATAGTACTTTGAGGGCTTAGTCATTAGAGCACACTGCTTTCTCTTTGGAAGGCAACTTCTTGCTTGGCTAGGTAATGGAAGCTAAGGAGTGACGTCAAGATGTTGTCTGGCCAGAATTTGCAGATAACCATAGAACTCTTCTCCTCCATCAGCCATGGATTTAGCCTCCATTAGTTCCTGCAGTGACATAGGAGCCTCCAAATACCAAATTATTATCAGGCGGTCTTGGGGGAACCTCTGGGCCCTGAAATAAAGTAGACAGACTTGCTATTGGAAAGTGCTCAGGAGCAGTTCAGTCCTGTTCAGATTGCTCTAAAATCCTGCAAACCATCTCTGGACTTTTTTTTTTTCTTTTTTTTCTTTTTTTTTTTTTTTTTTATGAGTCCACTCACATAGCTCCTGAGAGTGAAAAAGTGCTTTGGGGGAAATAATTTATCATCATCCTTCACTTAAATGATTTTACACATCATTTAAGGAAATCTGGTTTGATCCTGATTTTTTGCTTGTGTTTTCTTTGTTTTGTTTTTAAAGCAAAGCTATGCAAGCATGGAGGCTGTGTCGTTTTGGACAAGCCACTTCTGAGCATCTTTTGTAAAATAAGGTTTGTATTAATTGACCTTTAAGGTCTAACTCAGGGGCCGCAAACAGATGGTGGACTATGGACCAAATATGACTCATATGGAAATAATTTATTGATCCCACCCAGTGTTTTAAACCTTAGGGAATTCACATAAATATAATAAATGCTGTTCTTGCTGGAAAAATGAGAGGATCTGGTAATAGAAGGCCCACGTTCTAGTATGGCCTTCACTACGCCACATCATCTTTCTGACCCAGCCTGTTTCTCCTATGACCCGCCTGATCCTATAGGTAATTGGGGGTCAGGACCCTTGCTCTTAGCTATCCTATCAAGGTGTCCTGTGATTATATGACAGTGTCTGTAACCACTCGGTTCACAATGAGACTCCTTGAGGGCAAAGGACATGCTACCACCCTCACCAAATCTCAGGTTCTTTGGTGTTGTAAGAGTGTTGTGGGTAGTCAATAAATATTTAATGAATTGAACTTCACCTTCTGTATTAGATTCTTACAATTCAGTGGAATGAGACTGGAACTACTCCTTGTAAGATCACACATCTATTCTAAAGCCAACATCTTTGAATAGCACGTATACTTAGGAAAAAGAAGTAAATATGCTGGTTTGTGGCCCAAGATCCAAATGAGGTCAAGTTAGTGGTGTCTTATCCATAAAGATAGTTTGCTTTAAGTATATGGTGAAATTTCTAAACTTTTTCTGCGATCTTCTTAACTTTGTTTTTCAAATGTAACATATCCAACTCCTTGGAAGACCCCTTCTTTTGAGGTTCTTTGGAGGTTAATTCATTGGGTATATCTAATGGGAATCACTTCACTGAAAGCTAAGCTCCCAAAATTTGATGGGCCTATAGCAACGAATCTCTCTGTATGTCTCTGGTCTATGCATTTTTGAATACTTCAATTCCTGGATGACTATGGTTAGAAGGTTCAAAGAAAGGTTTTGTTTTGTTTTTTGTTTTTTGGTCAAAAGCTTATTTCAGCTAAATTGTTATTTAAATTTGACTAAACTGGCTAATATATTGTTAAAAATTTGTCTAAAAAATAAACTATTATATAGGCAATTTTAGTAGGGGTAGTGCCAATGAAAAAGGCTATGGGCTCATCTTTACTTGTTATAAGTCTATTGGTAATTACTATTTCAGTAATACATAGCCACATCTGGTCAACATCCGGCCAATATCAAAGGTACATCATGTCCTTTGCTATGAAAGAATAGTTCAATAGACACAGTTCCTGCTCTTTTGGAGCTTACAATCTAACCTAAACAAGACTATATAAACACATACTGAAGAGTGGTCAGACTCAGGACCTAACAAGAAGCAACATACATTGAAGATAAAGGAAAAAACTATGGGGTAAAGAATGACATTTAGGAAAGAATGAAGAGAAGGAAAGAAGTAAACTGCTTCTTCATTCCCATTTCTTTGAAAAAGATTCATGGAAGATGTATGATGGTAAGTATTCTTAAAATCATGAAAGAGTGGGGCGCCTGGGTGGCTCAGTCAGTTGAGCGTCCGACTTCGGCTCAGGTCATGATCTCACAGTTTGTGGGTTCGACCCGCGTTGGGCTCTGTGCTGACAGCTCGGAGCCTGGAGCCTGTTTTGGATTCTGTGTCTCCCTCTCTCTGCCCCTTCCCCACTCATGCTTTGTCTCTCTCTGTCTCTCAAAGATGAATAAATGTTAAAAAAATTTTTTTAAAAAAATCATGAAAGAGCATATAAGTTGATGCCTGGAAGAAAAAAAAATTCTTCTGATGTAAGATGTTGTGAGTGACTGAGAACCCTGAGCAGGGTAAGGACCACTGGGTGAAGGGCCCAGCAAGACTTTATAAGGAAGGAACTACTAAATGAAGAATCAATGTTCTGGAGGACAGAAACTGAGGGGAGGATACGAGTCTCCTAAACTTGCTTCCCATGCCTTCTAAGTGGGGGTGACATAGAGTGGCTGAGCCACAAATCCAAGACTCCTCCAAAATAACCAAAATGTATACTTAAAAAACTTTGAAAACTCTCCATGGACTCTAGATTAAGGAAACCACCTTTAAAAACTTTCTGTGAGACTTCAAAAGGTAGAAAGCACATCCAGATAGAACTATAGACTCAACAGCCACCTAGTCTATATTCTTTTTGGTTCTCATTTATTTATTTGCTTTCTTGCTCATTGGTTCATTTTCTCTTATTGCATGTATTGCACTGATGCTATCTACTTGATTATTCAGCTTTATATTTCCCCATCAACAAAGAAGAACAAACTTTTGAGGACAGGTTGATTTTTGTCAACCTCAATTATAATACAGCCTCAGGTTAACTGAAGTATATCATATAACCTGGTACTTGTGGTGACAGGGGTGTCAAAAGACTCTGTTTCTGGGGAGCACCATCAAAATGATGACAGAATTCTCCCATCATAGTACCCTGGTTTGCCTTATTCAACATTTGACCGTTATGCATGCAGAGTATTTCATGGACCTTTGGAGGACACTTATCTCAACAAAGAATATACGTTTTAAGCAGTGCCTCCATGCATCTTGTTCACACCATAATGACAATATTAGGATTAATAATACCTTGATTTCAAACAATTTTTATTTCAAGGAACTCAATATTCCTCATATATGCTATTCTATTTATCTTGTCATATTGCATATGCAACTGAAATCTACGGTGGGTCTAGTTTCATACTTTACAAGCTCATAATACTGTTTTTTTTTTCTAATGATTACATTAAAATGCAATATTCACCATACCTTGGGGGTAAATTTGAATGAATAGGATGAAATTATAGGTATTTCCTTATATGCGAAAAGATGCTTATTGCTAAGTTCCTTTATCCCGTGGGAGTTCTTAGGAAAGTCAGTCTCCAAAATCTAACTTTGCACTTGTTACACCTTACCTCTGAGGCCAGGCAGGAGAACAGTATTTAAGACAGAGTAAGAACATGCCAAACAGACAGAAGGTGTCCATCGGTGTCAGGTGAACCCCTAAGACCTAGGCCACCTGATGTTCTGGCTCCTTATTCAAGTATGAAGAAAGTCCTGCAGTTCCAATGGCATAAGCCTGTTTGTTCACTGTGGTTTTATTTTTTGTTTTCCATAAAGCCATGCTCCATTTTTTATATTTGAGCAGTGGCTTTGAAGATAGGATAAGAGTCTCTGAGGAAAACCCCAAGCTTCTCAACAGAGGCTAATGGGTTCATTTGGTCCTGTGAAGAACAGGTCAGTGTACTTAATATGCACATGATCTGTTTTGATGTGTCTTTCCTATTGTGGCATGACCACAAATCTCATGCTGGGAACAAGAACTGAACAAATAATACAGAACTACCCGAGTCAATACCACCTGTGTGCAACACAGCACCTTCCTGACTACCAATGGTGTATATTTTAATGACTTTCAATAAATCCAGTTTAAAAGCCACCAATCGCCTGTCTTTTGTAACTGATGTATGTGCAGTCTACTGATACCTCTGGTTTCTGTCTCTATCTTTTTCAAGACAAGCATGCCTTGATTCCAACTTCATGGTGACAAATGGTTTTGGGAAATGGATCCCAAGAGAAGTCGATATCTGCCCACAGTCCCAAGCCCTGCAGGACACATGCCCTGAGAATTCCATAAGCAGCAAACTAAAGGATCTATTCCATCAGCCCAAAGCCCCACCAATCCTCAGCCATTTCACTGCCCCCTCCCTTCAGTCATCCTTGTCAGGCACTCTGATAAACACGCTGATTGATATAGCTATGCAGCAAACAGGCCAATAAGTATAAAAGTAAGTATAAACAGCTGTACTTACATGTGTCTGGCTTGAGCTGACTGTTGGTGATGCCAAAGTACTGGGGATTTTCAATGACAGGAATCTTGGTCATTCCAATAATGACGGCATCGGGGCCGCCCTCTGAAGATGATGGGGTGTTACTCCCATTGGAGATGTGGTGGAGTGGGCTGGCAGAGTCATCATCATTGCTGATAACTGAAGCTGGGCCTGGAGTTGGAAAAAAGACAACAACATATTCTCCTGTAATGCTTTGAATGCTCTTGTTGAGCTATAATTCACACATACATGAAGTTCACCCGTGGAAAGCATACAATTAAGTGGTTTTCAGTATATTCAGAGAGTTGTGCAGCCATCACTTCAATGTAATTTGAGAACGTTTTCAGTCATTCCCCACGTCCCCCACTCCCAGCCCCAGGCATCCATGAATTTGCATTTATTTTCTGTCTCCGTGGACTTATTCTGGACATTTCATATAAATGCAATCATTTAATATGAGATCTTTTGAAACAGACGGCTTTCATTTAGCACGCTTTTAAGCTTCACTCATGTTGTAGCATGTGTCATTACTTTAGTCCTTTCTATTGCCAAATAATATTCCATTGTATGGATATGCTTCATTTTGTTGATCCATTCATCCCTTTGATGGACATTTGGGGCATTTCCACAGGTTGACATTCGGGGTATTTCCACATTACAAATAAATAATGCTGCTATGAACATCTGTGTACAAGTTTTTGTGTAGACATACGTTGTCATTTCTCCTGGGTAGAATTGCCGGGGCATATGCTATCTCTATGTTTAACACTTTGAGGAAATGCCCAACTGTTTTCCAAAGTGGCTGCACCATTTTCTATTCCCACCACCGATGGGCAAAGTTTCCACTGTCTTGACTTCCTTCTCCGGTAAGTTAATATGCAGTTTTGCTCTCTGTTCTCTGAACATCTTTAGAACAAACACTCTCTCATTGAAACTCCCAGCATGAATGCAGGATTCCTGTGTCACCATATCCTGAAAGATGCACTAGCAGTTTAAAGATCTGAGTGCCTTCCTCCACTCTTTGGACAAGTCACTTGCCTTTTTTGTACCTCTACATCCACTTACATCTGTAAAATGTGCCAAAGAATATCTGCTTGTTATTTTATGAGACTAGTGATAGCAAAGTGTATTAGAAACTTAAATGGGCTTCATGAGTATGAATTACTACTAGGTATTATTAATAAACTTCCAACCGGTGGACTAAAGTTACATTGGATGGTCCTATTACTATGTTTCTCTTTCTGCACACACCTTGTTAGCATTTTGCCTACAAAATACTTTCATAACAATAATGGATCAATCCCAAGGCAAAGTTGCCCACTTTGCCTTTAACCCTAATATTATGTGTAGATTACTCTATGGATGTCTTTATACTAAAGCCACAGCCATGACGTATTTCACACAAGACTTAAACTTTCTGGTCCCAAGTCTAAGAACGTATATGCCCATAAATATGGTCTACTGTGTCTTGTTTAAACAATTTATCTACTGACCACTAAACCCATGTGTCTGCAAACAAAACTAGATGCACAGAGTTAAAGGTCTATATGAAAGCTTCAAGACAATTAAGTTCTCGCTGGTTCACGATACACATTCTGCACGTGAGAAGTCAACACCCACTCCCAGACATATATTACACGTGTTTCTGCAGGGCACTGCGTGGCTGGAGGGTCCCACTGAAGCGGACCACTGGCCACAGCCACTGGCATAAGCCAAGAGAAACACAGGAAGGAACGGTAAGGAGGAAAGATGAAAGCATCAGTCAAGCAACTGCGTACCAGGGGAAGAAAAGCCTCAATTGCTACTTGCTGAGCGAGCACGGGATTGTGCGGTCATCCAACCACCCAGGACACATGCTTCCACACCTCCACCCTTCTCTGTCTTTTCCCTCTCAATTAATTAACTATTTCAGTGAGAAGCACGGCAATTCTAAAGACGAAAGTAACTGTGTCACACATTTTCGAATCCCCTATGAAAGATAATGGTAATCCGTCCCCCGACCTCCAAGATTCATTTTCCCCCTCAGACGGGGATTATCACAGTTTGTAGTGATAACAATTGGACATTCCGCAGCTAGCTGAATCTTAAACAAACTATGCAGGAGGCAGCCAACTGCTATTATAGGTAATTTTTTAAAGCATCCTCTCAAGGGGATGTGCATTTAAGTTGCCTTTAATGATACACTCTGGCTTAATTCTGCAAACAAGTCCTCACACAGCCAATTTAGAATCTTCAGATTACTCAAAGCAAAAGCAAGCTCACTGGTTGTGCTCATCTTGAGTCTAGCACACCGGTATTAGTAAAGGGCAGAAACTCTGCCAAGAATAGCTATAAAGACAAGTTCTTTCCAATATCCTTAACCATCCCCGTTTTATGATTGGCTTCCTGACAGGCCTAGATCACCCAGAGCTTAAACCCAGAGATGGAAAAACATAAATGTGTTATGTTAAGCGTTCTCTGCATCTTGCCAGTAAAACCTCCCCACCACTGGCCCCCTTGCCGTGTTCCTGTTGCAGGAACCAAAAGCATGCTACTGCCTGAACTCCCCGAGGTGGGTGCAGTCAAGGTCGTACATTTCTCAACATTTACCCCCAGAAATGCAGGAGCTGTCATGTTCAGACCTTCCACATGTTGTCAGAAGGCCAGCGATATTTGCTTCTGGAGCGCCTGCAATGATTAAAACACACTGATCCCAGTTGCTTTCTTCTGTGACTCTCCCCTGGGCCGGGCCAGGCCATCAACATTCCTGTAGCATTCAATCATCTTGGAGGAAGCTGATACCTAGAAGACAATGCTGAGACTCTTCCAGGAATTCGGGCTCTGGATCATCTGCCATGTACATAGTGGAACCCTGACTTAAAGAATTACAGCAAGATACTTGCTCTTTGCTTTTCTTCCTCCACCAGAGGAGACCCTTTCTTTGCCTTGGTTTCTCTGAGTAGAACCCCCGACTCTGCAGTAACAGAGCCCCAGGGAATGGGCTCTCTGTTTGGAGGGGGGAATGTTAAGCATAAAAGTGGTATAAAGCATCAGAGGTCATTTTTCAAAAGCCTTTCTGCTTTGCCAGAAGGCTGCTGTTGACAAATCTCGGCAACACATAAACCTCAACAATTTATCAAGTGAAATATTAATTCAAGTGCTGTTTCCTTCATCATCGATGTTCTAAATCCTGGAAGATTGATATGGCTGGCAAGGTTGCAGCGATCCAGCCCATTTTTCTATGAACATTTTGATCTAACGGAGCACAGCAAAGTTGGGAAGGGGAAAAAGCTCTCAGCAGGGACAATGAATGTCTATATAATTTGACAGCAGGCTGTCTGTGCCTATCACGGGATGTGTCATTGTGTGTCTGTGCAGGAGCTTGAGGAGACACCACAAAAAGACAGACAGAAGAAGAGTCAGGGGCACATCACAGCGTGTTATAAGGAATTCACATGAGGGTTTGAAAAAAAGTCTTATAATATTAATAAGAAGTTTCAAATTGTGGGATATGTGCAACCTGCCAGGTTGTTGGGGGGGGGGCATAGTTCTAATTACTGAGCTGACAAATATGGGCTATGCCTGGAAACATTTTTTAGCCCATTTTTATTTTACTATGTCGCAGGTGCAAAGAGAGATTTTTTCTGTCAACGGAGCTGCTTGGTAAGGCATACCGCATGTCTGACTCACAGATATTTCCAAGCCTTAGACTTGTGTTCCTGTGATAAGAATGGCTGAAGGTCACCTGGGAAAGGAGTTTCCTTCTCTCAAGACCGACAATGTCTTCGAGGCGAGGGGAGAGGCCATTGTTCTTGGGCAGCTGTATTAATCATGTCTTTTACTGTCTGTATTCTGATGCTTCATCACTGGGGCCTCACTGACCCTGAAGGAACTGCCCCTCCCAGGATAGCCAGTCCCTAGCGATGGTAAAGAACTTTTCTGAGAGCATACTTTCCATCTCCAGTCCAACCAGTCCATAGCCTGCACCACCTTATCAGGCTGTCATACTCCGGGCCACTATCTGCCTGCCCTGTCACCCCAGAGCCAGGCACCAGCCAAGTGGGGACAGCCTGTCTGCCCCAGAGTCTGCTAAGGTCACTCAAACCAGCCGATCCTAAACCTGCTTACCCTGCCTCACCAGTTCCTTCCTATGGTAACCGCCATAAAGGCTCTTGCCCCCATGTTCTGCCCTCTGACCGACCCCAGAGTTTCCCTTGGGGTCCCCCCACCATGGTGTGGCTGCCCTCTCCTCTCAGGAACGGCGAGTAACAGACTATCTTTTCAATGGCTGTCCTCCTCTGGCCTCTTGGCCTCACCAGACCCGAATAATAATAAAACCTACATTTTAAAGCTGCAGCATCTCTGATGGACTGTGGCTCAAAGAACAATTCTGAAGGAAAATTCTCTCTGCTGTGGCCTAAAAGGGTGAAGCCCTGTTTTTGAAGTTTTCTAAGAACAAGCACCTCTCAGCAGGGCAAACTGGCCTGGAAAATGCTTACATGGTTACAGTGATCTTCTGTTTAGTGGAGAAAAGACCCCCATCTCACAGCGCTATGGTATGAAACCTTATCACCCTCTGCCTCCTCCCCGCCAACACATACACAGAACACAAAGCCTAAACACAGAGCACCTTTAAGATCACCCAGCAGGGCAGTCTCTGGTATCCTGGCAAAGTGACTGAGATTAGCTGAATCTGAAATGTGCCCCTCGGGGAGTCACCAGCAAATCCTGAGATGTCTGAGTTTAATGTTCCAATTTTGCCACGTCCCTGTCTTAGCTTTGCTGATTACGAGCTTTGACCTTGGAATTCATGGGGCTACCTAAGGGTCAGGGTTACTAATATCAGGCTCATAAAAAGAAAGGAAACAGAGTTCCTTGCATGGAACGGATGACTCAGAACCAGAACGCTCCATGACACTGGTACATTTCCCCTAATTCACAGTTTTACCTATAGCCAGCCTGGCTACCAGAATATATACCAATACACAGACGCCCAAGATGGCCAGATGTAAGACAGTCTGTCTTTTTGTGCTTTCTAGTGAATTCCTGTTCATAGTCGCTGTACCCATAGAAAGTACTGAACAAATTGGAGGTCCCGGGAGATCACACCTGATTTCAATCCCAGTGATGAGATACATTATGTGCACTCATTTGGTAAGCTACAAACTCTGCTTTTCAATTGTCAGCACACAGTCTGAATGCAAGGAATAGAATGCAATCAAGTACAAATCAGAGCGTCTGGACGTTAGAGTCTTGTTTTGAAAGAGAAATGGTCATAAATGAACAGCTGATTTACCAATTCAGAAGTGTACTACATCTTGGCCAATGGAGGAAGTTAAGATCCCAGCTTGTCCAGACGTGACTTTTAGCCAACTTTCCTGTACCTGGAGTTTTGGTGCTGTTGCATTTTCTTTCCTGAACCTTCTTAAAAGCCCAGCAACTACCTCGACCTGGTACAACAGTTGGCATTCTTCCTGGGATGAAAACAAGTCGACTTCAAAAATATAAAACCATTTGCTGAACTCAGTGAGTGAAAGCCATGCCTTTTCTGGAAAAATCCTAGGCCTCTCTCTTCAGCAAATCAGAAACAAGGAACACAGAAAATTAATCATGGGGCCAACAAGTGGGAAGAAGGGCCAAGCAATTTCATCCGAATCAAGCAACATAAACTCGTTACTTATCCAAAGAAGGAGTAACTACTTACCAACACCTTGTCTTGATTTTACTTTCCCAAATCCAAACCATGAGAAATCTGAAAACCACAACAAAACATAAAATAAACTTCGAAAGAGAAGCGTAAACCAGGGGTATTCAGCACTGTCCTTAGTGAAATAACAGACTTCCTCAAAAAGCTCCTGTGAAGAACAAAGCTTCCTCTCAAACACCTGGAAACAGATGCTTGAATTTTGGTGTAAAGATTTATGTCTCATCCTGAGAACATGGGCATTTGAACCAGGTAAGAGACAGTAGCCTGTCTTTGAGAAAAATGGCCCAAATCGAGAGTTAATGGCTCTGAGCGGTTTTCTTGATTTCTCACTCTCTTCTTCCTAAGTATCAAATCATCTAACTAAGCTCTAGGGATGAAAATACACAACGCGTTTGACAAATGCACCATGGTTCTCGACTGCAGCAATGTGGGAAAATAACAAGACAAAACAGATCTTTTGTGGAGCTGAGGCAGGCAGTGACAAAAGGAACACGTAGTCCCGTGGGAGAACTGATACTTGGGCTGGAGGGGGATTCAAGGAGAAATAAAAGGGGGGGATCTTAATTCTACACGGATTCTGTCACTGACTTGCTGTGTGACAGTGGGGAGTTCACAGCAGCTCTGTGCCTCTTGTCACACAAAGCTCCATGAAGCACATGTAAGTAAAGATCTGACAAATGTTTGGAGGTCCTCCAGGGAATAAAGCCACAGTGAAATGCCTATTTGTTTCCTGGGCCTGACTGTGCCCCTCTATGTAATTTCCGCGGGGTTCAAAGTGAACTCTACACAGTGGGGGGATCCCTGGATAAGAGGCGGATAAAGGGTATGGGGCCCAAATAAGTAACTGTGCTTCTCAGATCTTCAGATCTACAGTGGTTTTTGTAGGCAGTGAAGATGTAAAGCTGCGTAGAAGAGCCAATTTAAGTGAAACAATGTATATGAAAACTCTTGGCACGATAAAAAATGCCTTACACAGTTGTCATCATGATTACTCTTTTTTCTAGTTAACCTTCCTCCCTTGGTAGCCTACAACGTGGGCTCCCCAACCTCGAAGGCGATTTTTTACTTCTGATTGATATTCCTCTGAATGCTTTCTTCCAGGTTTTAGAAGACAGGATGAAGGTCTGGCCTCTATCCAATGCCAAATAAAGATCCCTTTGCACAGAAGACAGTGAGCCTCATTCACTGGGTCCTCAGTCTAGTGAGGCAGCGCTGTGTCTGTGGCTTTCTTAGTTACCACTAATCCCTTTGAAAACAGAGGGTATTTCCTACTGGTCAATTTTTGGTTTCCTCCATTTGTTTGATTTACATAGTTTTAATTAAACAGTAGATCAAACTTTTTAAGACTGCCTCTTTCACTTGAGCATTTTTTTTTCGAAATCGTTTCCATCTTATGGAGAACCCGCAGAAGGACAATGCCATAGCAGCCCCTCACTGATTTACACATTACAGATTATCGTCAATTGTAATAATAAATACGACTGTAAGGAACACCTGTCCACATCTCAGGTGCATCCGTCCCCATTTTCAAAAATCATTCCTTCCAGATAAATCCTGAAATGGAATTAGTGAGTCCAAAGAGATGAGTAATGTTAAGGTGCCCAACACACGAATTCAGCTGCTTTTCCACCATACCTGGTCTACTTTTATTAATAGTGTGTGAGAAGGCAGGAGTGTATTTTCACAGTTCACCCAATGGGAAATCAAAGCGTGAACCATTTTCTACCTCCATCCTGCCATTGACATGTCTCCGCCTAACTGAACAGAGATGGCGTGTCTCCACCTAACTCTCACCTTTGCCACATGAGAACACAGATATGAAGAGGATTTGAGCCCCTCTAACTTATTCAGATATTGTAATTCACCAGGTGTGTCCTCCTCGCAGGACATTTCTCCCTTAGTCCTCCGCCAGACCCTATAACATATGACCCTCTGTTCATTGATAAGGAATTAAGACTCAGAGGCTGATAAACCTAGCAAAGGTCACACCAAGTAGTAACTGAGCAGACTCACCCTTCCGATGCCAAATCTGTTTTTTTTTTTTTTCATTCTTTCATAGTTGTCTTTCCAATCTTCCAAAATGCTTAGCCATAATTAGCCATAGTGGACAACATTACAATCGAGATTCAATTTTATATAGAGGAAAGCATTGTTATGGAGCCATTCGTTTTTGCTCATTTGTTCAACAAGAGTGAGCCTGGGTCAGACCTCTGAACATGAGAGACTCCGCTTGGAGACTAAAACTTCATCTTGTTTTTTTGAAACAGGAGCTACCTTGAACCACTGAACCAAGCAAAGGCATGTGACTGAACCCAGAGCTGCTGAATCCACATTCTGGATAAAAACTGGACGCTATGCAAAAGATGTTTTCCTAGTAATTGACATAGTATACTCAAAAAACCAATGACGTAAAATGTAATTACATTTTCCAAACATGATTTTTGGAAAACCAGCTTGTGCATGTTTCCTAATACTTCTGCAATTTGCTAATAAAGACCACTGGCTTTCACTCCTCAATGCTCCCCACATTGCAATTCTAAGACCCCTCCCCAAATGCTTTTGTTTTATTTTAGATCTTCCTTTTTTTTTTTTTTTTCTTGATCAACACAGGTACAATAGAGGATTCAAAGATAAATGAGCTTCCCTCATTTGGGTCTGCCCTCAGGGAGCTGACAATTGAGGATTAGCTATTGGAGAAGTATATCCAGGATGCATGGGGACTCACAGGAGGAACATATATCCCAGTCTAAGGGAGATGGTCAAGGGAGAGTTCTCTGGCTTCTGGGTAACAGATCGGAATAAGACAAGAATGGTGTGGGGTGGGGGCGGGGGGGGTGCTGGGTGGCTTGGTTGGTTAAGCATCTGACTCTTGATTTTGGCTCAGGTCATGATCTCCCAGTTCATGAGATCAAGCCCTGCATCGGGGTTCTCTCTCTCTGCCCCTCCCTTGCTCAGTGTGCTCTCTCTCACTCTCTTTCACTCTCAAAATAAATAAATACACATGTTTTTTAAAATAAGAATTAGTCGGGGTGCCTGGGTGCCTCCATTGGTTAAGTGTCCAACTTTGGCTTAGGTCGTGATCTCATGGTTCCTGGGTTTGAGCCCCGCGTCAGACTCTGTGCTAGCAGCTCAGAGCCTGAAGCCTGCTTCAGATTCTGTGTCTCCCTCTCTCTGCCCCTTCCCCACTCTGCCTCTCTCCCCATCTCTCTCTGTCTCTCTCAGAAATAAATAAACATAAAAATAAAAATAAAATAAAATACAACAAAACAAAACAAAACAACAACAAAAAAGGAATTAGTCAAGAATGGGGAAAAGCAGAGAGAGGCACTGTCACTATCCACTCACAGCTAGGGTGGGGGGCTCTGTATGTGTCGGGGGGTGATGCACCAGGAAAGGGTAGGAAACTGAGAAACAGAAGCAAGGGTCAGGCCAAGAGTTTGGGTTTTACAATGAAAATTGCTGGTAGGCTCTAAACAAAACAAAATAAAACAAAACACCCTTGGGCCAAGCAGTAATATGATCAAGCTGAATTTTTGAAAAATCACTTTGGCTGCAGGATGGAAACAGGATTGTGAGAGGGAAAGATGAGGGCAGGAGACCCGTTAAGGAGGCTTCTAGAGACATCAAGGCATGAGAGAGTTGTGGCCTGAATCGGGCACAGTGGAGGGGCACGGGGACAGGAGACGGCTGTCAGGCCTGTTTAGGGGAGTGAGTAGGACTTGCCACGTTGGGGGGACTATGGGGAGTGAAGAAGGAAGGTTTTGGTTTTGGATAATAGGACATATGGTGCTGCTGCCCGGAGTGTCTGTGAGGAACTCAGAGCTCAGCTGAGTGGCTAACCTTAGAGCATGGGCGTGGGGCACAAATCCTAGGTCAGGGGTCTCTGTGGAGAAGATAAGAGGGAAGTATCCAGTGTCTGGACCACAGGTCTAGAGCTCAGGCACAGGTCTAAGGCCCAAGTTCCAGAGCCCACAGTCTAACTGGGAATGCACGCTAGATGCCGTACTTAGGACACATTTCTTATTTGGCCAAATGAGACACCCTCGTCTGCAGGTACCAATGAAAGGGCCTCCGCCAACTGCAGCTACCTTTTGACAAACTTAATCCGAAGTTGCTAAAGTAGGTCTAAGCTCTAGCACAGAGACACAATTATTTCGTAAGAGAGGACAATCTTCTTGGCCATTCCCCAGATTTCTTGGAAAATTCGAGACCTGAGATAGCAAGGTCACATCGGTCCTCTCTTCCTCCTCAAAAGCTGTCCCTTGTTCAATGGGTCTTTCTTGATGGATTTAAGCAGTAGTCTTAAGACCTTAATATGAGATCTCACCAGGAAAATTCTCTCACAAGGCAAAAAGAAACAATTTCTCAATTTCCTGTGATGTTTCACCCATTGGGAGTAGAGTCCTGCCAGGCATTCTTTTATTTTCTGTTTAATAAGGACACTTTATTTGCTGCAAAATAAAGGACTCCTTCAAAAGCAAATGTAGTTGCAGTGAGTTCAAAGGAGCTTGTCTTTCTGCAATCTGACTAACAAAGACTCTAAATTATGAAATCAACCAATTAAATCCTTCTCATATTGAAGAAAGTTTAATCTTCCCTGACCAGAGAAGGAGAATATAGGAAAAAGAATGCATTAACACATTAATAACTCTAAGAGGAGATCCAAAATAAATGGTAATAAAGATTGCTTTTCAAATGTCTCTCAAAGGAAAACAGCTAAAATTTAGGGGGCTGAAAAGGAATATTTATGATACAGGCGAGAGAATCAGGGGAAGAAATGAGAAACAGGCAAGGTGGAAGAAACCTAATCTTCCCCGTGGGTGCTGAATCACACAAACTCTAAATGCAATTGTGAGAAGCATTCTGATCTCCAAAGAACACAGTTTTTGGATTTTTTTTTTTTCTCTAAGTTTCAGAAAAATTGTTTCAGTCTGTTAGGAGAAAAATCAGCTCTCCTCCCTTTTAATTTGGGAGGAATTAAAATTTGTTGTGTTCTCGAAGGTAATCTCTTTATATTTTAAAGCAAGACTCACCATCCTCCACCCCCAAGAACATTGTGATGGGAGCAAATGGGAAAATATGATTCACTGACAGGATGTACTTTACCTCCGGCTTCCTATGGCCACACCCACTCCCTAAAGGGCACCGGATAGAGGAGCCTCCGGGCTGCCTTTCTCTTATAGGGAAAGTGAGGACAAGACAGCGTTGAGCTCAGAGTAGAAACTCAGTAAGTGCTTGACCGAGTGGCTGATTGCCTATTACCTCAAAGACCAGGAGGACTGATCATCAGAGTGGAGGGGAAATGAACGCAAAGAATCACTTTGTTGACAATACAGCCATCTCCCTTTCCAACTGACACATAACCAGAGTGAGTAAGAGTTTATTTCAGATGAATTCCAGCTCTTCAGGGCACAGAAAAGTGTAGTCTGAGGCCAAGTTTCTACTTTAATTTAATCTTAATCTTTCAGTTAAGGACACAACCTTTATATAAGTACCATCTGCACAGGCGAGGAAGAGGCTTTGCTTTTAGTAAACTGGTTCTGGAAATCATGGAAAGGGTCCTTCTGACCAACCCTCATTGGCTTCATCCCTTACCTTCCCTCAAATCTCTGAAGTGACTCATTATGCTGTTCTTTAGAAAAAGTAACATTGAACACCTCCAGTGTGACAAATACCAAAGAAACCACATGAATGCGTATTATGGCTGCAAGTGCTGTGTGCCTTCTGAAAACTATATTTCCCTCTTCTTTCTGGGCCCACAGCTAGACTACCCTTTCTAGCCCTCCTTGAGGTTGGCTGTGGTCATACCATTAAATTGCAGCCAACGGAAGGTGACCAGAGTGATGGTACCACTTCCAGGCCAGCTTGTCAAGACGTCTCCTATGTGTCGCTCCATGCTCTTTCCCCCTCTATGTGTCCAGAGTGGAAACAACCTTCACAGCAAACTTGAAAGTTATGACATGAAGATGACACGATGCTAATTCTCCCAGTATTATTTTACAAGTATAGGCTGTGAAGAAACCAAATTATTCTCCCTGAAAGCCAATGAAGTCATTTATCCTCTGTCATCCATACGCAAGAAATAAACTCTTGTGTTTGAACAATTACCCACTTGGGGACTCATTTACTATGGTAGGGAGCCTTTGCCAACTACTACTTGTAGACAAATAATATCTATATCTATATCTATATCTATATCTATATCTATATCTATATCATCTATCTAGATACATAGATAGATACATAGATAGATACATAGATAGATAGATACATAGATAGATAGATATCTGAGGTGTTATTAACTGACTCCATGACTTCCCAATCATACAAATCACGCAAATTCTAAATTGTGTATCCCTGCGCACTTGCATCTTTCCGGAGCAAAAACTCCACAGATGTCACTAGATTTTCAAAGGGTTCTTCACCACAAAATACGGAGAAACACGAAAATACATTTAAACGGTGTTAGAGACAAAGATGTGAATGCACAGTAGTCTGCCTTTAAGCTCTATTTAATTATGCTCCCTGCCAACAGTTGAAGCCGGGTGCTGAGAACCGTCCACCATCTCTCAGCTGAACCTCCAACTGGTGTCCTGCTCCACCCTCGGCACCCTCCCCCCAATCTCTTCTCCATGGAGCTGCCAGAGAAATCATTTTCTTTTTCATTAATTTATTTTTGAGGGAGAGAGAGAGAAAGAGAGAGAGAGAGCACATGGAAGGGGCAGAGAGAAAGGAAGAGAGAAAGAATCCCAAGCAGGCTCCACACCATCAGCACAGGGCCCAATGTGGGGGCTCGAACTCACGAACTGTGAGATCACGACCTGAGCTGAAGTCAGACGATTAACCGACTGAGCCACCAGGTGCCCCCAGAGTAATCATTTTCAAGTAGGAATCAGATGACTGCACACCCTTCCCCTACTTAACCTGTTCTAGCGGCTTCTTGTTGCGTTTAGCATAAACTTCTGTTCCTCGTTGTGGAGTCCTGTGTGATGTAGCCTCAGCCGTCTCCTGCGAAGCCACCATCCTGGCCTCTTTCCTGTCCCTGCTCACTTTGCACATCTTCTTGCCTCCTCCTAGAATCTTCTGGGCTCTCTAATCCCTGCTCCAGGCTTCAGGTCAGCCAGCACATCCTCGGCAGGGCCCCAACCTCACCGCTTTAGCCAATGTCTCTCCACTACCATCTCATCCTTCTCGGCACACACCAATAAATGGCCCTACTTCCTTGATTTATTGTTTATTGTCTGTATCCTTTCCTAGAACTTGAGCTCCCAGAAGTCAGTGGCTGTCTTAGACAAGGCTTCCTCCGAAGCAGACTCTGACCCAAGGACTCAGGAGCAGGCAGGGAAAGAAGCTGGCAGTGGATGTCCTTGTCCAATGGGACACACTGTGTACAACTAGAGTTCAAATCCCTGGGGGTCTCGGGAGGCGGTAGTGAATGCACCTTGGAGTCATCCCACCCAGAAGGTGAGGAAGCAGAGTCGTTCCCTCTCCGCTGTCACTTGCCACTGGCCAAGGGCTTCTGGCTAGGATAAAGCACCGAGACAGAGTCATGGGCGCCTGCAACAGGACTCTGTGGGCAAGCACAGACAGTGGACACTGAGCAGGTATGGGTGTGACATCAACGGCATTTGCAACAGGGATCTTGCCTACGTAGTACCTCCAGTACCCCGCACAGACCCTCAAGAAATGCTTGCCGGGGCCGCCTGGGTGGCTCCGTTGGTTAAACGTCTGACTCTTGGTTTCGACTCAGGTCATGATCTCACAGTTCGTGAGTTCGAGCCTCCCTTCGGGCTCTGTGCTGACAGCAGAGCCTCCTTGGGATTCTCTCTCTCCCCTCTCCCTCTGTCCCTGCTTGTGCTCTCTCTCAAAGTAAATAAACTTATAACAAAGAAATACTTGTCTAATAAATGAAAACAACTTTCTTAAAAAAAGCACAGTAAGTTCAGCAAGTCTAATGAAAATGCCAATATGCAAATGATACACTCAACACAAAAACCACTATGTTTTTGCAGATATCTTTGCTACCGCTCTGATTCATTTTTGGCACTCCAATGAAACCTCCCTGAGGACAATATCTAAAGGTGAGCGACACTTAGAACCCAGCACTCCAGGCAAGAGTGTGGAATAAAGATGCATAAAGAATAAAGATGGAGACCGGATGTCAGAGGGGGCTGGCCCTAAACAAGGCAAGAGACAAACCGCATGACCTTAGGTGAGTCACTTCCCCTTTATAGGCTCTGCTTCCTGCTCCATGAAGACAGGGGTTGCGAAAAGTCATCGAAGGCCTATTCAAAATCCAGTAATCTATAGTACTAATCATTAGGCACACATGACTGAGAACAGATTGCCACATGGCCTTATATAGCTTCCCTGTGCGTGGGTATTTTGGGAATGTGAGATCATGTGCAATTTAAAGAAAAGCTCTCAGTCAACTGGCCTAGATTTTCTCCTGCTAAATAATGCTCAGATGCTTTTGGGTCACTATATTCTCATCTTGAGAGAAGGGCCTGGCTGTGCAAATGCAATTTTAGAAAACAGTACTTACTGAATATTTGCTATGTGCCAGGAAACTTATGGGGGATTAGATATTACTTTAATTAGGGAAAATTGGTCAGCTTCTATTGCTGCGTTAAAAAAATAAAAGCAGACTAAAGCTTTAAATCCTACAGACTTAAAGTTCAGAAGTCTCAAGTGGCAATAGATGAAACCAGACTTGCTTGGAATGTGGCAAAATGTCCTGATCCCATGTTTCAAACATTTAACTTTGAGAGGGGGAAATGCCGACTACTTCCCTCTTTTATTTTGAACATGTGGAATATTTCCAAGGAAATTCAGTTGGTCCACATCTTAGTCATTTACAACTAAACTGTACAAATCACTGTTTTGTTTTGTTTTGTTTTGTTTTTAAATCTATTGCAAAAGGCTTTTTCTTTAACAACGGCAGTCACAGTCTTCCCTGGGCGGGTAAAAAAAAATGGAACCTGAAACTTGTAATAATTCGTTTCCAAGCTGGGAACTTTGAGCAAGGCAGGGGCAACCTCTGTGTACCAACAAGAGTTGATAGACACAAGAGAGCCCTATCAAAGCTTTGCCTTTCTAGAGTATCACCGTAGCGAGAGCAAAAAAATGCTCTATGAACATTTTTTTTCAGTGTTCACAAGCTTCCTGCAGGGAAGGCAGGTGATGTCTGGTTGCATGCACCCAAAATCTCCATGTTCACACTGTCTAAATGTGCAGTGAATGACTGCCTGAGATTCACCCCAAATTTCCCTCTCTCTGCAAAGCAATGTTAGTAAGCACTCAGAGCAAGTGTTTGGAAAGGAAATTGGCTGAATCTCAGCGAATCATCTTAGAAGTGATATTAGTGGCCCTCAAAGAGAATGACAAACCCATAGAGTCTGGCAAACACTTTATGTCGATTCCCATGAGCTTTCGTTTCCATGGAAAACCTAAACGATGACTCAGACCTTGGCTGACTTGCTCGGACCTGTTCGAATTCTGTTCAGTTGCCAAGTGAGGCCAAAGTGAAGGCAGGCTACGCTCCCCACTCCTCCCTCCTCAAGGTTTGCTGCCACGTCAGATGCATTTGGAAATGCCTTTGCAATGTCTGCTATATATTTATAGTTATAGTTAGATTTACTTTACATTATTTATATTTATATGTACATAACATGCAATTTTTTTTAGTTCCCCTAGGCCAACACTTGCTATAGCTAACGCAAAGCACCATGCAGGCATTTTTGTGTGTGCGGCTGTTCGGTGGAATTTTGGAGGGAGAAAGAGATGATCGCTTTTCTAAGCAGGATTCCGCTAAAGGATAGTCTCCATTTTTAACTATACTCAACTTCTTCCCTTTGATCTGGGAACGTGATTACTTGCTACAGATCATCCTTTGTCTTGCTTTTCAGTGACCCACCGTCTCCCTTCCCGTCCCACCACCTAACTCCACACTCTTGAATCCCGCCAAGGTCAGGAAATGTGTGAGGCCGATACAAGAGCCCGGATGTGTATTTAATTTCATTACTGCGTGCTCTTCTATTAGGAAGCATCCATAATGGAAGAGAACATAATAGGATTATATACACTTATTGTGTACATAATATCTGTTGTGTATCAATATCTGTTAAGCTGGGTGCTGAATAAAAAAATAATTGAATAAAATGGCCATAAATAGAACGAAATGAAAACCCATTATTTAGAATGGAATGCCGGTCACATGAATTAGCTATCGGCCCCACTACTTGGTGTCACTGTCAGTGGAAGAAACCCAAACCCATCAGATGAAACTGTATTTACTTCTTTAGTGTTTCCCCACCGAATGCACAGTGGCTCTTGAAGATCCACTGCTTTTCTGGAAATGGATCAAAATTGACTGGCCAGGTCAGTGCTTCTCATACGGGGACAGTTTTACCTCCCAGGGGAAGGTCAGCAGCATCTAGAGACATTTAAGTTTGTCACAATGGGAGGAGTAAAGGGGAGGGTATGTGCTACTGGCATGTAATGGGTAGTGGCCGGGATTTTGCTAAATAGCCAACAAGGCACAGGACAGTCCCTCACGATAACGGGTTTAAGGCCTAAAATATCAATGGTGCTTGAGACTGAGAAACCCTGGCCTAGGTCATGGGCCAGCAAAGGGGGAATTTATCCTTAAACTTTTATCTCTGTTGAAAAGAAACCTTAGCTGTCTACACTCACTGTCACTAAGGGAGTTCAATCTTTTCTATGTTATTCCAATATTCTTGTCACCATCACTGGGGTCTTTGCTGCCAGCCCCCTTCTTCCTGTTTATCTTATACCTTGCAAAAAACAGCTCCGATACTATCATTTCTGCTGCCCCAAACACCAAAGAATGGTGTTCTGGCCCCACAATAGAGGGACAATGCAGTATGGACAGGAGCTGGATTTGGACTCCAAGTCTTGGGTTTCTGTCTTGCACCCACCATTTCCTGACAGAAACCCCACAGTGACCGGGTCTTTCTAAAAGTCCCTCCTCAGAGCTAAAATCACTGCCCTGCTCACCTCACACAACTGCTTTAGGAGGTGTCTTGGAGACCTCCATGAACACTCTGGCATTACATAAACAGAGAGGTAAGGAAATAATAACGTCCCAAATCTTCAATGGCATTCAAAACCTTGTCTTGGCCCCATGACCTGGCCCAAGTTTTATCACTTATGACACCCCTTAAAAGCCCCCAGATCCTAGTTAAACTGTTAGTTTACATTCCATAAATGAATATGCCTTGAGTTTTCCTGTTTATCCATCAATTCATTTGAAAACTATTCTTTGACCACCTGATAAGATGCAAGGCAGTGTGATAAACGCTGGGTTTGTAATGCAGAATGGAATAAAATAATCGTGGTTGCTTCCCAATTTTGTGCCACCTGTTTCTACCTGAAATGGAACCTTCAAGCTCCATTTTTGATAATCAAACTCCATTCGCCAAACAAAATCCACCTGAAGAGTCACTCCATTAGGAACCACTTCTTCATTCCTCAAATCAAAACTATCCCCCATTGACATTTAGGTTGTGTGTCTCCCGATAAATGCCACATTCTCCGGTGTATTGATGATTTATGTACTCTTATTTTTCCTATTAGCTTGTGAGCACTCTAAGTTGAAAACATGAAATTTAGTTCTTCACCCTCTTCCATTAGAGCTTTATAACAGTTACAACACTGTCAAGCAGGCCACTTTACACATGGTAGGTGCAACAACAAATAGCTCCGTTGCTGATCGGGTCAATCTAGAAGGATTTGAAAATAGGGCATGAGGTGTCCTCCAAGTATAGTGGAGATCATGTTGTACAGCAAGAGCTAGACAACAGTAGGGACACTCATCTCCGTTGACCACTGTCCTCTGTATTTCCAAAACACATTGTTCTTTCTCTCCATAGCTCATCTCACTGTGAATTTTAATCATCCGCTTACTTGTTGTAACCTCTCCCCAAACTGTAAGTTATTTTTAATAATTTTTTTAACATTTGCTTATTACTGAGAGACAGAGAGAGACAGAGCATGAGCATTGGAGGGTCAGAGAAAGGAGGAGACACAGAATCGGAAGCAGGCTCCAGGCTCCGAGCTGTCAGCACAGAGCCCGACGCGGGGCTCGAACTCCCAGATCTCGAGATCATGACCTGAGCCGAAGTCAGACGCTTCACTGACTGAGCCAGCCAGGTGCCCCCCAGACTATAAGTTCTTTATGAGTGACAAATATGTGTTTCTTGTCTCTCCATCTGTAGCATTGAGCGCAGTGTCCTGGTATATTTTAGGTGCTCCATAAAGAATTATTGAATGAATACATGAATGAATTCCAACCTCCCACCTTTGCATTCTTTGATCAAGAGCCAAATTTGGGGGGTGCCTGGGTGGCTCAGTCAGTTGAGTGTGACTCTTGATTTCAGCTCAGGTTATGAGCCCAGGATCGTGGGACTGAGCCCCATGTTGGACTCTGCACTGAGCATGGAGCCTGCTTAAGATTCCCTCTCTCTCTCCCTCTCTCTCTCTCTCTCTCTCTCTCCTCTCTCTCTCTCTCTAATAAAAAAACCCTATAAAACAATAACATAAAATAAACTAGTTTCAAAAAAAGAAGCAAAATTTGGTATAACATGGGTTCGTGGTTGTGTCACCCACTACACTGCTTGCCTCTCCTTTCTGGCCCAGCAGAGGATTGAACCCTCCTCCCCATCCCCACCAATCCATTGTTTTTGCCAATGAAAGCAGTAGAAATGACCCATATCCCTTCTAGGAAGAAGATTTCATAGTGCTGGGTTATCTACTTCTTCATTCTGTCACAGTGAACCATGAAGCCTCATGTTTAGGTGGTAGCATCATAAAGTTCTGGGTTTCTAAAAGCTAAGATAAATAAAGCTGTCCTGCCAACCTGTGTTGTATATGCAGCATAAGGAGACATTATCTCCTTTTCTGTTTTAAGGGTTATTTATTTCTGCAACATAACCTAGCCTATTCTGACTGATGTAAGAGGGAAGTTCCAAGTGAACCTTATTAAAAGACAGTCCTATCTATAAAACTATGGGGCTTTTATTTTATAAAAGGACTCCAGTACATGTAAGAGAGTACCTGCCCACAGAAGTACTCCCTAAAGCATACACAAGTGTGTACATAAATACATAATGCATAAATGTTAATGATGAAGTAATGCAAAAAAATTTTTTTAATGTTTATTTATTGTTTTTTTTCAGCGTTTTTTTTTTTTTTTTTATTTATTTTTGGGACAGAGAGAGACAGAGCATGAACGGGAGAGGGGCAGAGAGAAAGGGAGACACAGAATCTGAAGCAGGCTCCAGGCTCCAAGCTGTCAGCACAGAGCCCGATGCGGGGCTCGAACTCATGAGTTGTGAGATCATGACCTGACCCAAAGTCGGACGCTGAACAGACTGAGCCACCCAGGTGCCCCTTTTAAAACTCATTGTAACTTATATCACAAAAAGAGTTGTGACCCTGTAAATAATCCCCTTAGAAGGCCAGGTGTTTGTTCCAAAAGCATTGCCTATTTGTCACATTTTCAGAGCTTGTCCTGGGGAATTATTTTTAATTAATATAGTAGAGTCTACTAACTATGGAAATCTTCATTATTTGAGGGGAAATTTTCATTTTTTTAAGAGGCAAAGATTATTTGGAACCAAGTCTGATGGAATATGTGGGTGAGTAAGCTAGGTCACATTACCATCATTAAAAATATCAAGGGGTCTGATTCTACAGGCTTAGGCCTCTCTTTTATTTTTGTGGCGCTCATAATTTTTCACCAAAAGCCCTTCTAAAAGATGAGTTCTAAAAAAGAAGGTCTCTTGTCTGGTGATTCTCAAATTTTTTTGATAGTTCTAGAATCATAACTAAATATTAATCTCCAGAACCTTCTTGGTCTCTACATTCGTGGTCGTTAAACAGATGCAACATGATTGGATACATGGCTGCATGTTCTTCACTGTATGCATTAAAAGCTAACTAAGCACGTTTACTCTCATTCTATAAAACCACAAAAACGGTTGATTCCTGATGGATAAGAGCCCATTGAAGCCCTCATCTCCAATGTGGCTGTATTTGGGCCTTTAAGGAGGTAACTAAGGTTAAATGAAGTCCTAAAAGCGGGGTGCTAATCTTACAGGGCTTGTGTCCTTATGAGAAAAGGCACCAGAGCTTGCTTTCTCTGCAAACCACAGAGGAAAGGCCATGTGAGGACACAGTGAGCAGGTGGCCGTCTGCAAGCCAGGAAGAGGGCCTCACCAGGAACTCTATTGGCTGCACCTTGATCTTGGACTTCTAGGCTCCAGAACTGTGAGAAAATAAATGCCTGTTGTTTAAGCCAACAAATCTGTGATATTTTGTTATGGTGATCTGAGTGGAGTATTCTAGTTTGTTCTGTTTGTTTATCCTTGTTGCTATTTGGATTGCCACCCTGTATGCATGTCTTCTTCCTTAACCGATGATTTTCATTTGGTTGTCCACCCTCCCCTGGGCAGCCAACGTGATTCAAGAAGGAACGGAGGGCTCAGGCATAAAAAATCAGCAACTCCACTCCCTGCCCACAGAGGTTGGTTCAAGAATTGGTCTGTAGTCTGATCAAAACCAAGCCTAGGATGTATGCACGGAGGTTGATGTAAGCAATGTTCTCTTTCCTGCTGGATGGGCATCTGGAAGGATCTGGCAACAGGAGTGGATTGAAGTCATCTTTGCTACAGCCATGAGGGAAAAGTGTGGTTTCCAAGTCGAGCCAATCCAAGGGAAGACAGCCAAAAGATGCATCCGGGTCACAGAGTTGGGGCCTTGGATCAAACCATATCCAGAGCTTGGGACATTTATTGTTCAAGGCATTTGCAACCATACACACCACATTAACACAGAGATTGGGGTTGCAGCAGTCTAACTCTCAGTAAGTCGGTCCTGCATCCCCAGAGGCCAGAGTGAATGGATGCCCTATTCTGGAGTTCTCTCGTGCACCCAAGTTTTACTACCCTAAGCTACTGTTGGACAGGCCCGTTATGGAGATGTAAATGTCCTGCTCTTCAATGGCTTGTTTGACAGGATGAAAGGCTTTGGGATTTCAATGACTTTGACTCCACTGGAGATGGGGGGACAGCCTATTTTAGCAATTTGCATGGGCATTAATAGACATATACTTTAGCTATTCAAATATTTAACTAGCTCTTTTGTTGGTGTTTTGAATCCCAAAAGACTGCAGCTGCCTGTTTGTGTCTGTTGTGCCTTTAAGGGGCTTGCTGATTCAGTAGGATCCCTTGAATGCATTAATTAGCCTTCCCTCATTTTCCCAGCCCATGCCTATGAAGAAATGAGCATTTGCAGCTCCAAATGCAGAACGATGTTGAGTCTTGAGGGTACCAGATAAATGGAGGCTCACAATTGCCTGCTTTGTGATGGGCAGTTTTATGCTGCCAGCAGCCTGCGTGGTACGGCTTGCGCGGCTGCATGATTAATTTATTGGCTATCACTATCGGCAGGCGAATGAAACACAGGCCCCGGATTAAAGCGTCACAGGGGAGAGGGGGCATTAATCAGCCCAGGTACGTGAGTCAGAAAGACATAAGGATCCAGAGAAAATAAAATGTTATGGAAGGCTGGAAAGTGATTTATCATTTTTAATATATATCATCCAAACCCACTCTTTATAACTGCTTGTAGGCCTCCACGTTATAAAGACTTGGACAGGAAAACACTCCTTCCTTAAAACGCTTGAAGTGAAAGATGCTGGTGGGGCAAATAAAGAAGCATGAAGAATGAACTGACTGTAAGAGGAAAAAAAAAAACAAAACTTTGGCTTAAAATTAAATTTCCACTCATTTCTTTTTAAACGATTTAGAAATACGGCTTTGGCTTGGAGAAACTGCGTTCTGTCGATCAGATGGAAGAGAAGATGAAAGTCCTGCCCGAGAGGGCCAGTGTCTCAAGTCATTTTTGAAATTATAATATTAGAAAACGTACTTTCAGAGCGTAAGCTGTGCCAGGCAGGCTAACTTGTTACGCCAACCGAATGAATTGCTCGCTGTTGCCTGAGAAGCTGGAAGCTGGAAGGGTGTTCTGCACAATCACGTGTTCTCAGATTTGGACGTTAGCAAGAATAAAGTCTAGATGGAGTTGAAAATTGAGTGGAAAGAGACATCCCTTCCTCCATTCACAGCTACTATTCCTCCTTGAGTTTTTTCAACCCAAGAAATTAGAAGAGCCGTCATCAGGAAGGCTCCCCTTTCTGTCATGGGCAGAAACAAACAGCAAATGTCCCTTTGCATCTGCAACACTTTACAGCTTCTAACAGCAACTGTTTTTCTCAGTTCCCCTTCGGAAACGTCAGGCGTTTCTAGCAAACAGGCAGAGAAAGACCGAGGACTTATCCGGAACTTAGGGGGTCTGTTGTCTACTCCTTTATTTTACCCCCTTTACAACAATTCTCTGACTTGGTCGGAACACAGGAGGACTCTGTGCTGTGTCCATAAACGTAGAGCCCATTGCTTTTTTCGCAAAGAGTGAACCATCTGTGGCTGGACTAATGCTACATAGAAAGGGTCGGTCCCTCCACCCCTGGTCCAGGCCCCTCCACCTCTGAGGACAGCTGCTGCCTTGGTCTATTGGAGCCTCCCCTTCCTCTTGCCTCCTCCAGTCCACCCCCCATGCTGTGGCTGGAAAGCATTTTCCAAAATGCCACCTGTCTTCTTCCCCCATCACTACTTAAAACCAACTGAGGGTTCCATCTCACCGCCCTACAGCCCAAACTTCTAAGCTACGCCTTGGCCTCAACTTACTTTGCGATTCTTCTAGTCTCTTTCTCTAGTCTTGTGCCCTAACAATGGAGACAGAAATTGGTAGCCCCAGGCTCACCCTGGGCTGTCTTGTCTCTGCGTCTTGACTCCGTGTCTCTGCCCATGTCAACCTTTTCCTCAGTTTTTCCTATCCTTTGCTACTCATGAGTCACCTCCTCCAGGATGCCACCGCCAGCACTTCAGATTGGACTACATGTTTCTCCTCTCTGCTCACAAAAAACTCTTTAAAGGTCTTAATTATTGCCGTGTATTATAATGATCTTTTCATTGATCTTTGTCCTCAACTAGATTATAAACTCTTTGAGCAGAAGCTTCTAGTCCTTCAAGAGTTTATTACTATTCAGAGCCTGGCATAAAGCCTGCATCCTCTGCAATAGGCCCAGGCAGGGCTGAGGCATTGCACTGCATCCTGACTGGTGCCCCCTGGAATTATGCAGCTCAGAGCAGGGCCAGGCTACATACGGCCCACAGTGAAGATCCACACCTTTGAGCTCTAGCTCTTTTCTTCTAAAATCTACCAGTTAGTCCATAGGGCCCTAGGCAGTGAGGGACAATGGATAGACGCCTCTATGTTAGGAGTTGTCCAGGGGGCTGGTAGAATCCTGCACTGGAAGGGGAGGCTATGAGAATGAGGCGTGGTTCAGGAGTCATGACTTACGTCCTTCCCAAGCCTTCCTGATCACCTCCAGGTGTCTTCACTGCTCAGCTATTGTAGATCCAGAGATTTGATCCATCCACTAAAAATGTTTATATTGGAAACCTACTGTGTGCAATACTATGGGAAGCGCTAGCATTTATGGAGTTCTTCCTATGTACCAGGCATCTTATTACACCCTCACCATTACACCATCAAGTAAGTATCATAATCCCCACTCCTAAGGTGCAGAGGAATTCAGTGATCACAGGTCATACAGACAGGAAATGTAGTAGCATCAACACGTAGTTAAAAATTAGTCAGGAAGGCCAGATCACAGGGATAATCAGAGGGTCCTCCAAGCGCATACCCTCTCCCATGCCTCTCCCCATCCAGACATTCATGATCTTTCACACACTTCTGAAGAAAATGGGTGTCGGTGGTCTAAGGCCTCATAACACCTTTGTATTGGCCTTAGAAGTGGGTCTAGAACTCAGTTATCCAGCTGTTCTCCCAGACGTTCAACAAGGTCTAGTCCTCCCCCCAGCTTAACCTAAAGGAACCGGAAGTTCTAATCAGTGCTGCCAGGTGGTGATGCCAGACCATGGACAAAGTGCAATTCCAATTCTCACATGGCAGAAAACCCAATCTTCACTGGAATCAGGGGCCCAGGGAGAGAGAAGTCTCCCATGGGCCTGCAGGTCACCTCCTGGTAACCTGATAACAACAAAGCAGCTTATGGGTGGATGACATGGAGAGGAGGAGCCAGAACCAGAACCCCCCTCCCAGTCACTTAGTCAGATTCTAGTGGTCCTGAACTGGAGGTGAAGTTTTGAGGTAGATCAACAACTTGGGCCAAGGGTGTCCCTTTGCTCTCAGACCTAATTTTATTGGGTCATCCAGAACACGGATGGAATTCACACATGGTGCCTTAAAGACAGAGCTTACCATCTGATCTTGTAAACATTTGTTTTAAGAAGATGACCCTGGCAGTCATGGAGAGAATGATTTGCAGAAGGGCAAGACTTGAGTCAAGAAGGTGAATCAGGAAGAGGCTACCGCCATTGACTGGGGAAGTCAAGGGACTCTTCACACGGAACGTGTTGCCTCCCCAAGTATGCTCAACACCCAGACTAAGATTGTTGAGTTTTATTCCTGTGTGTAAGAGCTCTAGTGGAACGCAAGAGTGGCTGGAAATGAAAACAGGGTTGAAGAGGGATGCCAGATTCCATTGTGTCATCAAATTCCTGGGGAAAAGGATAAATAGTTCTGCCTGTTGCTTCAGTGTTTTGTCTCTAGGATGTAACACACCTGCATATTTAGAAACATCTGGGCCACTAAGATCTTCACTTTCAGTGCAACACTTCCCATCACTCAGCCCTGGACCTTGTTGGCCCCCAGATTCAACCTGGGATAGTCATTCTTTCACTCATTTATTCACCAAATATTTATTATGATGAATTATCTTAAGATGAGTGAACAAAATGGACTGCCATCGATGAAGCTTACGCTTTGTGGAAGAGACAGGTGACCAACAGCAACAACAAGGAAATATGTAGCATGTCTGGTAGTGATTAGGGCTTTGAAAAGAAGAAAGTCAGCAAAGAGGAGGGACAGCCAAGCGGGAGTAAGGACTGCAAGTTGATAAATGGTCAGGGAAAGTCTCCCAGAGGTGATGTTTTAGCAAGGATCTGAAGGAGATGAGAAGAACACCCTGGAAAGAGAATCACAAGTACAAAGGCTGTGGGAAGAGAGTGTATCTAGGGGAGTAATCTAGGAGAGAGATCAGGGAAACTGGGGCCAGCTAGAGCAGCAGTGGAAGGGGAAGAAAGCAGTGGGATTCTAGATATATTTTGAAGATAGAGTTGGCAAGTAGTTGGAAAAGGGATGTGAGTGAAGAGAGAAGTCATAGGACCCACAGATTTATTGAGATGGATTTGACCGCGGAAGGATCTAACAGTTCAGGGCTCTGTTCTGGACTTCTGGACGCGCTAAGTGTAAGATGGCAAACAGATATCCGAGTGGAGCTCCTTAGAAGATGGCTGGCCGTATAAGTCTGGAGTTCAAGAAAGAGGTCTCTACCAGAAATCAGATTTAGGAAAAGCTACCATTTGGATGGATTCCAAGCCTTAAGACTGGATGAGTCCCCAAAAGAGTGTATGCCTCCAGAGAGGGGAAAGGCTCAGATACTGAGCCCTGGGGCTTAACGATGGGAAGAAGGAAAAATCCACCACTGAGGTGGGAGGAAAAGAGGAAGTCAAGTGCACAAAGTGTCTGAATAAGACAGGAGAGGCTTGCCAGGTGCTGCTAATGGCCAAGCAGGATAACAACCGACAATGAGCAGCGCATTTATAGTGGTGATCTTGAAGGAGACGCAAGAGAAAGAGGGACAGCGGGATTGGAGAGAAGGAGGGCAGCTCTTTCCAAGAGATCCCTGCGGAGAGATCATGCAAGGCCATGATGAGACAAACAGACAGGGGTGGGGGCTCCCCATGGGCTCACTTCTGCCACGTGGCTTTGGTTTTCTCAGGGCAATGAGAAGCAAGGCAGTGAACTAAGGGTGAGTTAAGGAGAGGAGGAGGTGGAGGCATGTGGAGAAAGGAAGGGAGGGAGAGAGGGAGAGTGAGGCTTGGGGGCAGCACCACAGAGGGGGTGCTCTGAGGTGCCTGGGCTGTGGAGCACTGGAGTGAGCTCACGTGGTTGTTTTGCCAAGAAAGGGGCAAAGACACTCTGAGTGTCTTTGGGGCAAGGGAGAGATGACTGTCAGTGATCATGGAATCAAAGTTAGACAACATGAGGGGAAAAAAGAAAAGAAGAAAAAGGCGGGGTCCATGTTTTTGGTCTAAGAAGGTCAAACGACTGTTGGCTGGCATCGGGGTAGTGGGGGGAGCAGAGAATGAGCTGGAAACAGGATCTGAGAGGGAGGTTCTTAAGATTAGGGAGAGGTTGGTCATGACAAGGCTAAGGAAATGTCCATGAGAGCAGGACGGCCGCAGGACGGAGGATGTGTTTCTCACAAAGGACCACGCTTAGTAAGGATGGGCTGAGTATTTTTCCTAATCGGTGAGAACAGTCAATAAAGAGATCTTATTTTATTTCCAAGGTCTTTAAGAAGGAGGAGAGGGAAGGAGCCAGGGAGGGAGGGAAAGACAGAGACATTGGCAGCAAAACGCACCACTTAATCACATCATATTTCTGAAAGTAGAGCTTGAGAAAAAGTAACCAAGAAACCCGGCACCCTGTAGTTTCAGGGCTTCCCAAAGTCCTTCATCCATACCTCTAATAAAGAGCAGCAATTTGTCTGCATTTTGCAGACACACTCCATGTGCTGGCAGCCTCCCGCACCAGCCTGTGTGCAGGGATTAGGAGGAAGGCGGCATAACTCCTGCGCAGCTAAGCGGAGAAAACCCGCAGGCACGCTTGCTCTGTGTCTGCTGGAGGCTCTGGAATCAGCTCCACCTCGTAAAGGCTAAGCCTTGGCCAGATGAGGCCCAGACCTGGGTGTGGAGCAGGCACTCCATAAATAACTGGTGTTGACCAAAGGAAGGAAGCTGCCACTGCTCTGAATCTTGCTGGAGTGGGACTGAGCCCCAGGGTGTGCGTGCCTTCAGGCCAAGGTCAGACCACGCCAGACCCCACCTGGGTAAGGGAGGTCACAGGGCCAGGAGTCTGAAGCCCCAAGATTTTGTTCGCATTTCCACCCAGTCCACAAACATTTAGCCAACAACTATTAGGTGCTCGGCTTTTGGCTTTGGGCCAAGAACTGCGGGGTCTCATGGAAATCAGTCGGTGGTACATGTTTACCAAAATGAGTAAGATACAACTGAATCCAGTGGAAAGGCAGGCTTACAATTTGTGCTCACCTGTGGTCTATATTATTTTAGGTTTTTAAAAAGTATATTTTGGCTCTTCTGGTGAGAAGTCATTAGGAGAGCAGATGAGCGCTGAGTGTTTCCCCCACCAAAATCGTCTGACAAAATACCCATTACGTGGCCCACCAAACCACAAATGGAAGGTAATAAATAATATATAGCGTTGGTCAGAATGAGTATGAATGTGGGTTAATTACTACAGTGATAAAGGAAGTGAGGTAATTTATTTTTCGAAGAGTTAATGAAATGGATGTTTCACCTTCCAGTGCCTTCTTGTACATCTTGGCATTTCCTCTGTTCCAGAAACTGAATCCGAGTCTTATAGCAAAGCATTGGGAAAAAAAACCACTAAGGCTTCTGTACAAAATTTCAATTATTTTTAATCAATGAAGAAAAGGTAAATAGTGCTGTTTTGTATTTTAAAGACTAGGGCTGTCTATTTTGAGTAAGTAAGCCATTATTTATTTTCCTTAACATAGCCTCAATAAAAGTTCACAAAATGGCATATATTGGGAAGAAAAGTAATACTGGTAGGTAAATTCATTCCTCTGATATTATGTGTTTTTCCTCAAAAGCTTTTGCAGAACTTTTTGCATGATAAAACAAGTGCTTGCTCTTTTTTTAGAACATTTGAAAAACGCAGAAAGTATAAAAAAGAAAATAAAATCATCTCTAATCCCACATCCCTTAATTATTAACATTCTGGTGCTTTTATTTTTTTATGTAAAAAATAAGTATTGGGACCACAATGCCTATAGAATACTTAATATTCTAAACTTTTTAATTAACATTGCATTGTGAGCACAAAACTTTACTTTATTCATCCTTGAATTTTTTTTCCATCATTCAATGAATCATTCTGATATCATTGAGCATTTAGGTTTTTCTTTATTTTACTGTTTCATATTGCATAGATGGGGCCAACTTTGTATGCATAGCTTCCTCCCCATCTCTGTCATCATGCTAGAGTTCCTGCTATTGCCATTTTCCTATTCTGAACGACTTTTTTAACTACTATATTGTCTGACATGATTGCTAGCCTATGGGTGAGCTACTAAATAGCCTGTTTGGTATCCAGCCAGATGAGAGAAACTCCAGGTTCATTCATAGGTTTGTAAATTGGTTCTCCACCATTTTCTAGGCATTCACAATATCTGTAAGTATTCGTATCTTTCACTTTTTAAAGGTAAACCTCTTATGTCCAGTTCATGTCTTATTCCATTAGCTAGAACTTCCAGAACGTGATAAAATCATAGCAACAATATAGGCATTCTTATGGTGTTTCAGAGATTAACGGGAAAACTGAAATTTCACCATTAAGTCTGATGGTAACAGTTGGTGTAAGATGTAGCATCTTTTTTCTTCATACCCATGTTCACAGCAGTATTGTTCGTAACAACCAAGACATGGAAATGTCTAAGTGTCCATCGATGGATCAATAAATAAAGAAGTTGTGACATACATATATCTATACATCCACACATCCACCTACACGGTGGAATATTATTCATTAAAAAAGAGGAAATCCTACCATTTGCAACAGCACGGATGGACCTTGAAAGCATTATGCAAAGTGAAATAAGTCAGAAAGAGAAATTCAAACACTGTGGGATCTCACTTACATATGAATCTTTTTTTTTTAATTTTTTTGATGTTTTTATTTATTTTTGAGACAGAGAGAGACAGAGCATGAGCAGGGGAGGGGCAGAGAGAGAGGGAGACACAGAATCTGAAGCAGGTTCCAGGCTCTGAGCTGTCAGCACAGAGCCTGATGTGGGATTTGAACTCGCAAATTGTGAGATCATGACCTGAGCTGAAGCCAGACGCCCAACCGACTGAGCCACCCAGGTGCCCCTACATATGAACCTTAAAACAAAACAAAACAAAACAAAACAAAACAAAACACCAAACTCCTAGAAAAAGGTCAGATTCATGGTGACCAGAGGTGAGGGGAGGGGTGATTGGAGGAAGGTGGTCACCAGGTACAAACTTCCAATTGTAGGACTATTAAGTACCAGGGACGTAAGATACAGTGTGATGACTATACCAGATCCTAAGAGTTGTCCTCACACGGAGAAATCATTCGTTTTCTTTTCTTTTTATTGTATCTATATGACTAGATGGATGTGAGCTGAACCTCGTGTGGGAATCATTTCACCACGTATGTAAATCAAACCATCATGTGCATGCCTTAAATTTATACAGGGAGGTATGTCAATTATTTCTCAATAAAACTGGGGGGAAATGAGCATAAATATATAGTATCTTTGTCACACAAAGGAGGTATTCTTTTTTTTCTTAGTCTACCAATTTTTAGCAGATAGTGTACTTAATTTTGTCAACACTCAGACCAAATGGAGGTAACCAAACAAATTTTATTTTGTGACTTAGGCCTAGTCCCTCATTCTGAGCTTATCACAGTAGCATGGGAGTATTCTTTTATGATTAGGTTGCAAAAAAGGTTATCTGAAGTTTTATCTTTCTGTCTAAAAGCCCTCTCCACTCCACTGGACAAAATTCCTTGCTGCAAAGTCTCCCTCTGACACCTTGGATTTTGCTGACATTATTCAAGTCCTGTACGATTCCAGGCACAGTTTCTAAACACTTTCCGTGCATCTCGCAACAACCCTATGATAGAGACCTTGTTGTTATTTCCATCTTACGCACGAGGAAACGTAAGCGCCGAGAAGCGAAACCACTGTTCGAGTTCGGCGAGTGGCAGAATTAGGACCCGAACCCCAGACGGCCTGACCCCACAGTGTGCTCATGGCCACCACAGCCAGATCCCTGGCTGCAATCACAGTCTTATCACCTGCCACCCAGGTGACCTTGGGCAAGTCGCTGAACTTCTCTCAGAGACGGTTTCCTCCTCTGTGAAGTGAGAGTAACAGTAGAAGCAACAATCCGGACCTAGCAGCGTTGATGCAAAACACTGTGTCTGGCGTGAGGTAGACATACAATGAAATGACAGCTTACGTTTCTTATTATGACTTTTATTTACTTAACGAATATATATTAGAGAATGCCTCTCTGCCAGACACGATTCTGGGTATTTGGGAAACAGCACTGCCCTCACGGAACTTCAGTTACAGTATATCCAAAGTGATTTAAGATTAGATTATGCTACATTACACTCTGCGACGGCCTCCCAATCCGTTGTCTGCACTTCTGAAGTTTGAAACATTCTGAAAAACCAAAGGTAAGCTCATTTGGTACTAAGACCTGACCTGAACTGCTGGGAGATCCTTTGGAGACTCTACTGATTCCAGTTAGCATAACCACTTCTTCATATTCACTGCAGAAATATCATTGAATGCGACTACGAAGAGCTCGCCCAGGGCCCACTGGAGGGGGTATTTAGCACTCCCTACAGCTACCATGTTGCATTTTGAAAATCCAAAGTGTCTCCAAATCCAAAGCATCAGCTCCAGGGGTTTTGGATAAAAGGTGTGGTTCTGTGTAATCTATAATGATATTAGTTTATGCTAGAAACAAATCACATAACACTCTAGTGTGATCTAACAGTGCGATCAATTTGTTCTCTCAATTGGAATGCAAGTCACTTGAAGGCCCTGACTTTTCGTGCTCATCACACTGTCTCCTACAGTAACTGACATGCTCCCAAGTCCCTAGTGGCTTCTTGGTGATCATTTCACTCAAATTAATTATCTCCAAGAGCGTCCTCCTTGATCCAAGATATTTCAGTCCCCTGTAGGGCTACTTTCCTCAGATGAAAACATCAACATAACCATCATTTTCCAGCCATCGTGGGGCGAACGGGCTGGGCAGACCATTGGAAGGGCTGCCCTTGACTTGCATTTCCCTATACCTAGAGATGATTTCCTATCTCAAATCAAGTGTTTGGCCTTAACTATCTGAAAAGAAGTTGCTTTACCAGTAAAAACACGTCAGCACATCTTAACGCTTTTTCTTTCACCATAAGGCTAACTCAAAACGTTTTTGGCGAAGAGCACAACTATGGCATTTGCTCAAACGGTATGGAACTATGTTTCTTTGAGGTTTTTGCTCAAAGATGGCCCCAAGATGTGATGGGATCTTTGGCACAAGGCACAAGACACTAATTCCTGTCTCACACTTCAACCACGAGGGCTTCCTTATGTTTCTGGAGCCGTTTCATCTTGTCAATTGTTTTGAGTTCTATGTTAGATTACAATGTGCTGGCATTGCAGGAGGAGATCGCAAAACTGCCACAAGCAGCTTCCAGAAACCAGAAATAAGAACAACGACTTACGTCACCTTGCCATATATTTCAAAGCACTTTCACATATATGATTTCTGAAAAATTTCCCCTCAGCTGACTTCCCCAGGTCAGCCTTAGGTTGCCATTACCCACACAGGTATCTTCATCAGTGGCGTGGAGGACAACGACCTTGCACGATTTTATGATTTGATTATTATAAAGGAAGAGAGGGGACAGCCGGGGTTTTCAGCCAAGCCAGTGTGTCACCTTCTGATTTCTGTAGGTTTCTTGTTATTGCTCCCTGAACCCACAGGGCAGACGCCAGAAAAATAATTCAGTAGTTCTGGCTCTTGATGGACACACCCTTCTTTGATGGGAAAAAGCTCACTGTTCCAAAGGCTGCTTTGGCTGTCTTTCAGAGTCAGGCTGGCATCACCGACAGAATGTAGCTTTAGCATACTACATCTCGCAGTGCAGGGCCATGCACACAGGAACACTGAATACACTCATTGTGATGATTGACAATGACGACGGGGCAGGTACTCAATAGTTGCTGATGGACAAATGATGGCAGCTAACCTAAATGGCAACACCACCCTAAAAGCTCCTCTTGAAAAGGTACGTAGATCCACGCAAACTCCCAGATAAAATGTCTGGAGTAGGAAATTATGTGTCTTTGAGTTGTGTAAGTCTTTCGGAAGGCAAGTGTGCCTGGAACAGTAGGGAAGAATGTGTAAGTAGTTGTTCTGGGTCTTCCCTGCCAAAGGAATACCACTGACCCAAGGAGAGAAGGCCAAGGCCATACCCACTATGGGGAATAGAAGTTATTGTCTGTGTAAGGAAGCCACTGCCATTAGTCTAACCACCAGTGTTCTGGTGGGAGCTAGACCAGTTACATAATTTGCAGAGCCCAGGGCTAAATGAAACGCAGGCCCTTTGTCCATAAATCAAGTATTTCAAAATGTTGACAGCAGAGCACCAAACCAATCATGGAGCCCTTGTATGGAGAGTCTGTGTGAAGGTCCAGTCCACTTCCCGGAAGCTGACCCTGAGTACGTGCAATGGTGTATGTAAGTAATCTTATGGTTGTCCTTCCTGTTCGCTGTACTTGGTGGGCTCCTGGAGTCCTAGAAAGCTCTGAAGGCAGGCAGAACTAATCACAAGAGGAGGAAGGATGAAGCCAAGTGTTACATTGGCTCCACGTGAAACACATCCCTCAATTAGAAACGGATAGTGAGCAAGAGAACGCGAGGGATTCCTAGGTGCTTGAGGCTAAATGTTGGCCTTGCTAATCAAGGGAAAAGGTGACATTGGGGTTAACTTCATGTGATGGGACACAAAGTCGTTACCTCCATGTAAGCAGAGGCTCGGTGAAGAACTAGGAACACTTTGGGGCTCAGGAATAATTATCCTGGGAGGCAGACCCCAGGGCCCCCAGGACCTGCAAGCACGGACACGTGCTGTCAGTGGCAGAGTCACATATCTGCCACTTTAAATTTATTTGGACTTGATTTAGTTCCCTTTATAGGTAGGATGAATACAGGACGCCCAGTTAAATTTGAATTTCAGACAAACACAAAATAATATTTTGTGTAAGCATTTCCCAAATACTGCATGGGATGTAATTATACAAAAAACAAAAATCACTTGTTGTTTATCTGAAATTAAAACTTAACTGGGCATCTTGTATTTATTTACCAAATCTGGCAACATTACTGTGGATGGGTCCTTGATAGGTTCCCCCTCCATATTTTACCAAGTTCTGTATGAAAATGTCAGCTTCTCCCAGCTGAGCTCAAATTTGGGAGAGGTGACAGTAAAACACCACGGACAGAAGAGGCCATGGTGATGCCACAAGCTGCCCGCGTGGAAGAGAAATCCAAACAAACTAAGCTGTGGAGACGTCTGTGTGCATATCCTCACCTGGGCTTCTCCTTCAATTTCAACTCCCCCTGTACCCTAGAATCACCAGGGGTGGGGGTGGGCGTGGGGGTTAAAAACATCAATGCCTGGGGCGCCTGGGTGGCTCAGTCAGTTTAGCTTCCAACTCTTGATTTCTGCTCAGGTCATTATCTTATGGTTTGTAAATTCAAGCCCCATGTCAGGCTCTGTGCTGAGAGCAGGGAGCCTGCTTGGGATTCTCTCTCTCTCCCCCCCCCTCTCTTTCTGCCCCTCCCCTGTTCACATGCTCGCTCTCTCTCTCTCTCTCTCTCTCTCTCCCTCCCTCTGTCTCTCTCTCTCAAAATAAATAAACATTTAAAAGACATCAACACCAAGGTCTTGTCCCCTAGACAGCCTAACTTAATTGGTCTGGGAGGCCCGCTAGGCAGGGAGAGTTTTAAAGCTCCCCAGATGAGAACCATTGCATTAAAACCTCAGTGGGTCACCTAATTTGGTTTATCAAGGGAAGTCACTGTTAGACCCCAAATATATATGTATCCTCCAAATCCAAGGGTAAGAAATGGGTTGGATGTTCACTTTAATATCTACAGGCATGACTGGGCTTTCTTTCTTTCTTTCTTTCTTTCTTTCTTTCTTTCTTTCTTTCTTTCTTATTTCACATAAAGCACTAAAAGCATGAAGTTAGGTATCCAATTCCAGTTGTTCTCAGACCTGGGTGCACATCACATTCCCTGTGAGATGATAAACCCCTGGAAGTTGTGTCTCCTGTCTCCATATCCCTTTAAAATGCCCAGCAGCGCTGGGTGGATGTCAAACACTTACGTACTGAATTGACATTGGGATCATCAATACAGCATCTCAAAGTCTATACCCAGGGATCAGTGAAACCCACCATTTGAAGTTAAAGGACCACAAGAGAGGTAACGAGAATACAGGACATCAAGGTCACCGAATCCATGGCCAGAAGCTCAGCATGACAGGAGGATGTTAACTTTGTATTTCCAAAACAACGGTGTTTTCTGGACACAGCAACAAATGCAGTTTCTGAATCCTTTGGGATTGATTTCGGCCTTACTATGAAGGATACGGCACAAATTCTGATTTCTGAGATGGCAAAAGACGCTCGTGTTTGAGCTAAAATATCTTGCTTTCTCAGAAGCTTGTTACTTTGAGTTCGGGACCTGCACCTACTCTCCCATTCACAAGAAAAGAGAACCATGAGATTGTGTGAAGTGGGCTTCTGTCCTGGGAGCACCTGTGCTGACCACACATTCTGTTTCACACCCTTTGCCTGGCCTGGGCCCTGGGGTCATTTCTTCCCTCTTACAGTAGCAGGAAGTTCTGCAGGAATGGTTAACAGTGTAGACAGAAGGCCCAGATTGAATTCTGGTCGCGACAATTATTAGTTCTATGACTTCAGGAAAGTCACAAAGCCTCCTTGGCCCTCAGCTTCCATATTCGAAAAAGGAACATCATATAAATACTAAAGCTAAGAGACTTCTTTCTTATTGGCGGTGAACACACGCACACACACATGTACACACTCAATCACCGGTGGACAGACGTACAGACTATCATATAAATACTAAAGCCAAGATTAGGGAGAAAAAGTGAACAGAACTCAATGTTAACAAGGATACTAAGAGGCATTCTTAAACGTTGCTTTTTTTTTTTCCCTTAAAACGTATGTTGTGAGTGCAAATTAGCCAATAGGGTATTTCAGAAAGTAAACTGTTAATGGATTATAAGGGTCTTAAAAATATTAAAAACCTCATGAGAAATGTTACGTCTGACAGTGCTAAGGGGAACAAAAACCGAGATGGACAAAGATACCCATTATGCTGCTATTTTTAATAATGAAATTGGAATTTTTAAAATGTCCAATACTAGGAAATGATTAAATAAATTATGGTTTATTCACAGGAGAAATATTACAGACCCATGAACACATTAATTTATAAGAAATGTTAATTCCATAAAGAAACTTTCATAGTAAACTGTGCTGTACCTCTAATAGGAAATAAAAATATTTATATGCAATATTATTTCAACTAGGTAACAATTACATACATAGAAAGGTACTTGGGAGAAAAAGGTAAAATATTTCTGGGTTGGCAGCATTACAGGAAATTTTTATTTCTTTCTTTGTACTTTATATATTTGTTGAAAACACATTACCAGTGTAATTTTTTAAATCTCTTAGGAAAAGAAGCAAACACAGAATAAGGGCACCAGAATTAGTTCATTACCACTGGATGGTTCTTTAAAAACTTTATCTTCTAGTGCTGGAAAAAGCTTTGGGGATTCAATTGCTCCTACTTGAAACAGGGTACGTGCATATTTGCAGGAGACTCTACCTTAATTCTAGCACCTTCTTTCTCTCTTGATCACTAAGAACAGCTCAAAGAAGGACGAAAACAAAACAATCCAAAAAAACCCTTGGGCTGCTCAGTAAAGCAAGACAGGGAGGAAGGAGTGGAACAGAAAGCCCCTATCTGGCTCCGGCTTCTCAGATCTACTCATTTGGGGATTGTGTCTGTGGCACTTCCGACCAACATTTCTAAAGTTTAAACACTCCTAAGGACCCCATAAAACCCTGCCTGATGACATGGTGTATAACCTTCCAGGCACAGGATACTACACAAGAGCATGAAGGTAACTGGGGATGGGCAGGGACTCAGTGAGGCTTGAGCCCAGGGGGGGCATGAAGGCTGCCACAGGGCCGAGTTGGAAAAGGGGAGGAAGGCCAGATGACAATGGGCCCTGAACGGCATACAGTCTCCTAGCCAGCAGCTGTTCCCAGTCACTCTTGAGTTTCCGTGTTCACCATAATTTTACACGAAACCCCTAAAGTCTTAAATCTAACTGCGTGCGGGCTTGGTGATGAGTGTCCACCGTAGTAAGGTGAGTGTTCCCTAAACCACTCCTATTCTGGAGCAGTGACAGCCATAGCGCAGCTTTGCCCCCCGATGTTGTTGATGGCATGTTCCAAAAACTTGCTTATGTTTTCCCCTCTGGTAGATGAGAAACAAAACACTCAGATTCAGTGAGAAAAAAACATTCTTGCTATCTGTTGTGGGTAGGCAGGTGGCCATCCAGGAGTTCCTGAGGCAAAAGAAAAATGCAGGTCCTAGTGGAGAGGATTAAACTACCCCATCCGTCAAAGGCAAAGAGAGAGTCACAAATCCATGAACACTCCCAGAAGGTGTCTGATGGCTCCCACCATCTGTCTTGGAATGTCAGAGAGATGCGTGTGCAGGTCTTTGAGACACGCTTACGATCACAGCTTCTTCTTACACCCAATGTGCAAATGGGAGGACACCTCCAGTAGGGCCAACAGAATGAATATGTAACAAGTCAGACCCCGAGAAGAACATGAGAACAAAACTGGTTTACAAAATTGCTCAATTTATAGGAAACAAAGCCATTCTAAGCTGTTGGGTGGCACGTCCTGGGGCAGAAATCCCATTCGGGAAGGGGGATCCATGGAGTGAACTTGCCCTCAGATGTACTTTGACCATTACATTGTTTACAAAGAAAAAAACTCTACATGATCTGCCAAGCACTTTAAAAATTGAGACATTTTATACAAAAATACTGATCTCGGGCTTCTCTTTAAAAACATGAAATGGACAATTCCACAGAATGCTCCACGCTTTATCAGCAGAAAGAAAGAAGGACCCTCCTTTGGACCGGCCATGAAAGGTCCCCAGGAGCCCAATGCACTGATTTATATATTTTCCTCGCTCTCAGTTTGCAGTCCTCAAATCACAGATCACACAAGTAAATATAATAACTAAATATCTCACTCTTCTCCAGCATGTAGAAGAGACAGACATTTGCTTTCTTCCCTCTCTTTGAACTTTGCTAGCAAAAAAAAAAAAAAAAAAAAAAAATCACCCAATTAAAAAAAATTGTTTTATTCTTTTTAAAGAAACAAAAATCATATTGAGTTAGAAATACACCGGGGACAATTCTACTTTGGGGGAGGGGTTACTAATGAGTCCATCTGAGCTCTCTTTGGAATGGATAAGAGAATTCATCTGTTTGGAAGGGTAGGGTGGTAAGAGATTTGTCTCACTAGAAAATCATCCCCTGAAGCCTGAATCTTCGTAACTGCAAGCAGAATTAGGGGGAAGAAGCAGATCTATGGAAATACAAAATTTCCCTGTCATAAAAATAAATCCTCAAAGATAAATTTTTAGCTTCAACATAGAATGAAGTTATAGCTTTTTGACAAATGATGTTCTGGGTTGTCATGACAACCGGGCCCCGGTAGAGGTGTGTGTAAAGAGGCCTGCCCATAAATCAGAACATTTGAGGAAGGGGTTAAAACAAACATTTCTAGACTATTCCCAAGATTTAGTGCCAAAAATGTAATTATAGACATTTGTATCAGTCTGCCATAAAGCATGACAGCTCCAATTTTGCAAAATGTTAATTAAAAAAAATCTATTAAACCCACGTCCCTCTGAGAGAAATTAATATCACACCTAAGGTTGGGAGTCAGGCAACTCAGAGGCTGTGAAAATTGGACGGCCAAGGAGAAAGGGAGGCTTAAAAGCAGACTAATCCATGAGCAGTTTAGTTAAGAGTTTGGGCTAGATTCTGACCCTCGGGAGAAGTACCAAGGGCCAGACGTCGTCCTCGGAGGCTTTCCAGAAGCCTGAGACAGCACAAAAAATAATCAATGATTTGGAGATGGAATTAGAAAGGAAAAGCTGATAGATGGAGGTTAGCTCACCTGCAAATACAAGGATGAAGCACCAAAGAATCATTCAATGCGGGAGGATGTAAACAGCAAGCGGTAACCATTAGCAACTTCCAGCGAAGGGAGGAACGATGAGAATTGTGAAAATCGGACATCAGAAAAATGCTTCCTAAGGTAAAGGTCATGCTATTCTATGACAGGGGTCACAAATCAGAGGCCTGCAGGCTACACTGAGTCAAGGGACAAAGGCTGTCTGGCCCGTACGATGTTCTTTTAAAAATGTACGGTCTTTGCCAACTTTTAAAATTCATGAGACTGCACATGAAACTCTGGCTTCTTCTCTTTAAAATGATGACCCAGTGATTAGGCCTGGGGCACCTGGGTAGCTCAGTTGGCTGGGAAACTGACTTTGGCTCAGGTCATGATCTCACAGTTTGTGAGTTTGAGCCCCACATCAGGCACTCGGCTGTCAGCACAGAGCACACTTTGGATCCTCTGTCCCCTTCTCTCTCTCCCTCTGCCCCTCCTCCACTTGCGTTCTCTCTCTCTCTCTCTCTCTCAACAATAAAAAAATAATTAAGAAAATTTTTAAAGACCTGAGTTTGAATTTTAAAATAAAATAAATAAAAATAAAATAAAATAAAATAAAATAAAATAAAATAAAATAATGACTCAGTGATAGGCCTGGATTCCCACATGGACAACTGGAGCCGGGTTCACAGAACAGAAGCTCTTGAGGACGAGGGGTTTGCCTAGTTCAACCCTGTGTCCTCAGCACCACAGCACAGGGCATACAGTACCCAACCAACACCTTCCGAGTTGAATGAATGATGACTTCATTAAATACCTGGCTGAATGAATGGATGAGCAGCTGCTGCCCTCTTTAAACAAGGACACACTTCCAGGAGGCTCCCCTACCCAGAGCGTTGCCTGCCTGGACGCTAAAGACAGTTGAGTTTTCCACTCTGCTCTGTGCAGTAAGTTTTCTTTAGTTGAGACACCATGTTGCCTCTTGACGTGAATTCCCCATAGAACCCACTCTAATGGCCATATATGCGGGCCACTGAAGCAAAATGACAGTGCAGTCATATTCTTTAAGGATATTAAAGAATAGTTAAAAAAAAAAAAAACTAGAAGGTCTTCCTTTAAAGGTTTGGCACCCTCGTTCATCCTGCAGGTAGAAAGCTCTACCAAAGGACTTGCCGAAGTCTCTTCCCTTGCTTGAACAAAGCAGGTACTTCTTACAGGCCTGAGCAAACACTGAACCTTTTCTAAGTGCTAGTATGACTAAAGGCCATGTGATTGGTCTCTTTTACCTTCATGGACAGGGATTTAAACTTTTTTGTTTTTATTAAAAAAATTTTTTTTTAGGTTTACTTATTTCGAGAGAGACAGCAAGCAGGGTAGGGGCAGAGAGAGAGGGGACAGAGAATCCCAAGTAGGCTCTGTGCTAACAGCACAACGTGGGGCTCGAGCTCACAAACCGATGAGGTCGTGACCTGAGCCGAAAGCAAGAGTCAGACACTTAACTGACTGAGCCACCCAGGTGTCCCGAAAATTAATCTTACAAGAGGAAATGAGGACATAGCGACATAGGAAGAAGGCTGTGCGAAGATAGGCAGAGACTGGAGTGGAATGTCTACAAGCCCAGCAGCCACCAGAAGCTAGGAGAGGCCTGGAACGGATTTTCCCTCAGGCTCTCCAGAAGGAACCAATCCTGCCACCACTTCTGGCCTCCACACTCTGAAAGGATACATTTCTGTTGTTTTCAGCCACCAAGTTTGTGGTCCATTTGTTAACAGCAGCTCTGGGAAGCTAGTGCGTCAAAATCCTCCAGGTTGACGTACTAAAGAAGTCCCCAGAAAACTTAGCCTGTTCTGTTCACGGGGCGGGGGTGGCGGAGGGAGGACTGGGCTGCATTCAGGACCCTAACACTTTGCTGACCTTCCTCACCTCAGAGGCTCCCTTTTTCTGATCAAGCCTGAGGCCTCAGCTTTGTCCAGAAACATTCTCACGTTGCAACAGAAGTGAACTCAACTAAGAATTATAGATATTTCATTCTTTCCTCAAAAGCACATGAGTCCTCAAACAGGAATGGTGTGTGGCGCAGTGCCTTGGATAGATGATCAAATACAGCCCAACACTATTACGGGACTATAGGTAAAAAGGTGTCACTGCCATGTGGGCAGCTCTGGGGAAGCTTCTAGACGGGAGGCAGGAGCGCAGCTGGACTTTGGAAAAGTACTCCAGTAATGATAATCCTCACAATGTTATTATTTATGGAGCACCTACAACATGTCCCAGGCTGTCCTGCCCACTTGCTATACTTTTCCCCTTAAATTCTCCCGGTCACCCCACAAGGTAGATAACCGCTGCCCTTGTTTCCCTGAGGAATCAGGGACTTGGAGAGTGAAGTGCAAAGTCCAAGGTCACGCGTGGGAGGACTCAGAGGGCCAAACTAGGTGCGGTGAGCAAGTTGGGGAAGCACGGAGGTGGTGGGGAGGCATGGTAGAAAAGACGGGCTGGAGGAAGAATGTTCTGGGAGCTTGAAACCCCATCTGGGGAGGCGGGGACTGGATCTACGTAGCTACGTGAGCTGCCAGAGCAGAACGAGCCCAGGACCGACTAGCTCAAGTCTGTATTTTGGGAGGGAAATGTCGGACTCACAAAGTTGGCCAGCGCGGTGAGAAAGGTGAAGCCGGTCTGCCCCTCTCAAATACAGGTGGCCTGAAGGAAGGCAGCGGGGTGGGAGTGCGGAACCCCAGGCAGGCTTGAGAGATTTCAGGGAGAAAGACGTGGTGGCTTGATTTCAGGATGGCACACAAGAAGCAAAGGCAAGGAAGGTGTCCTGGCTCGGCTGGAGGTTTGGAAGGACCGGCGAGGTATGAGCCACAGCACAGGACACAGGTCAAGGGCTGTGTGGGCAGACATGGCGGATTCAGTTAAAAAAAAAAAAAAAAACTGATCTTGGGGCGTCTGGGTGGCTCAGTTGGTTAAGCGTCCAACTTCGGCTCAGGTCATGGTATCACGGTTTGTGAGTTCAAGCCCCATGTCGGGCTCTGCACTGACAGGTCAGAGCTTGGAGCCTGCTTAAGATTCTCTCTCTCTCACTCTCTCTCTCTCAAAAGTAAATAAATAAACATAAAAGTAAAACTGATCTTTTTTGTCTCTGGGACCCTCAAACTCCAGGGATGTCCCTCAGATGATGCGGTAGCTTCTGCCTTTTCTCTCCACCTGCTGGATTTCTCTCAAGGGGAACAAGTTGAAGCTCAGAGGGTGTATTTTTCAATTTTTTCCCAACGTTTATTTTCAAGAGAGAGAGACAGAGACAGAGAGAGAGACAGAGCGTGAGCAGGGGAGGGGCAGAGAGAGTGGGAGACACAGAATTTGAAACAGGCTCCAGGCTCTGAGCTGTCAGCACAGAGCCTGACATGGGGCTCGAACTCACAAATAGTGAAATCATGACCTGAGCCTAAGTTGGTCGCCTAACCGACTGAGCCACCCAGGCACCCCCAGAAGGTGTATCTTTAAATGAAATACACGAACAGTTTAAAACTCTCCAAAAGAAACTGTGCACTCTAGGTGTGAATCACGCAAGATGTACAAACCACTGACATATTTCCCAGAAAGATCCACCTCACCGGCAGCAGGGCGGCCACGTCTTGTAGGCCCAGAACTCAGCATTGCAGCACAGGGCATCCCCAAGCTCCACCCACATCTCAGATGTGAAATCCGCAAATTCAGTAAAGAGAAAGAACTTAGAGCGGGGAGCTGCCTCCAGCTTTTGGTTGCCCAGGCTGAGCTGTCTAGAACACTGCTGGTTCCAGAGCTCCTTCCTAGCTCCTAACCACCTGCCCTTCCTCGTCCAGAGAGCCATGCCATCCTAGAGAAAAGATGAGCTGGGAGTGGGGTCCAACACACAACTAGTCAGGGTCTGAGATAATCTGAATTCTGCACATCGATCTCATGAAATAACATCTGAGAAGAGTCAGTAGGCACTGGACTTGACTGGAATCAGAAGATCAGGGTTCGAATTCTGATTTGATATGTGGTTCTCATTACCACTTGGCTTGGGTAAACCCACCACTCTGGAGGTAGGCTGTACTAGGCTCTGTTGGGTCCACCGCCGTCCCTGCCAGGGTCTCCTTCCTGGAGGACTGCCCTTAAACTACTGGAGCCTATTTTTGCCTCTTTTGACCCTCATCCAATGGCTGGTGGGTGCAAGAATGTGAAAGCCCAGCTCTCAGATTTCTGGGGTGCAACTTACACTGCAGAGTTCTCCTTCCAAGAAACTAGGCCTGAAATCATCTTCCTGCTTAGCCAACCGTTCCCAGTCCTGCCTTGTCCACTCCCTCCCCAGGGTGCCCTGGAGCGCACCCTTAATAAATCCTTCCTCTGTGAATCTTCATCTGTGTCTGCTTCCAGGAAGCCTGGCCGCAGACCAGCATCTGCTCAACGATGCTGTGGAGGAACCGTATCTTGAGAGCGATGAGCAGAACATCCAGCAGAAGGGTCACAAAAGGCAAAATTTGGCAAAAGACATGTTTAGTTTGGCTCACAGAGGCTGTAAAAAATGTGAGGGGTCTTGCCAGCATGTAAAAACTGGGAAATGTCACAGAACAACCCAGATCTCCCCTGGTTTTGGAAAATCGGATTTGGTGGCTCTGAGCCTGTGGTCTGACACAGCAAAGAGGTGGGGCGACCAGGGGGTGGGGTGGGGTGGGTGCTCTACCAGCGCACGAGCCAGTCCCCACCAGGCCACCTACCCGCCTACTCCTACATGACCTATCTAGGTCTCTGTAGCCACTGGAGCGGTCAAACTGCGGTCGAGCACCCCGAAAGTACTCAGCAAAGCCTGTTCAACCTGAACAAGACATCATTTTTCTTGAAAGCAACTGAACCGTGGGAGAGCAGGGGTGGTGAAGAACCGATAAGCAGATGCATGGCTCCCATCCACCGTGAGCGCTTTCCTCTGACCTGGCGAGGTGTGGACGTGCGCTGCCATGAACGCTCTCCTGAAAGAAGGCGAACCAGGAAGGAGAGCTGCCATGACAGGAAATTCGAGGGCGAACACAAAAGGAAAGGAAATGAAATCACTTGTGGTTTGAGCATGCAGGCGAGAAAAACAAAAACAGATCTTGGTTTCAGATGCCGTTTCGCGTTTTGCCATAAATAAAGGGACGGCTACAGCTCAAAAGTGGCATTTTAAACAGTTCAAACTGTTGACCTGCCCGGTCTGTGTACTTCTTTTTTTTGTCGTTTTGTTTTGTTTTACAGGATGATCATAGTCGAAGCCTTTTAAACCAAGATAACTGGTAGTAAGTGGCTTTAGGGAAGCAGGGGTTCCCTTGAGCACTGGAACTCAACCATCCAGGTGAGCGTCTAGGTCACTGTCATTTATAGGGAGATGGGGAGTAGTGCCTAGCAAGTGCATCGGTTAAGTGGAGGTCAGATGAGGCAGCACCTCTTGTCCAAGAGCATAGTTGACCAACGGCCGCACTGTACCCTGAAGCCCACAGGTGCTCTGAAACCCATTCCCTCACTTGCACACGGTGCACACTCCCCATGGGCTGCTCCAGTACCAACGACTGGGTGTCGGACCGCATACTGAGGAAGACCCAACCTGGGAGCCAAGGAGCTCCTCTGATGACTGACTTGGCTCCACGACTCCCCAGCAGCCCTGCCCACACTTCTGCAGGGCGAAGGGGGCCTAGGGCGCTGGACCTAACTTCCTTCCCTCGCTCCCATGAGGTGTACTCGCACTGCGGCCCGCTGCCCCCACAGCCTTCCCCAGCTCCTTCCCCATCTTCTCTCACACAAGAGTTTCTCCTGATTAGAATCCTGGCAGCTTCAATCCCATCTTGGCATCTGCCTCTCAGAGGACACGTTCCGCATTTGAAAATTCCTCCTGCCTATATTCGGCAAAATCTGTCAACTCTACCCAATGATCGAGGCTCTCAACTTCTGTGTGGTTACATGAATCTGAAGAAGCAAGTACTTACAATGAGAACTGAAAATGAGCAGGCTTTAAGGAACTGGATTAGGAGTTAAGAGAAAGAGGAAAAGAAAAAGCAGGAAGAGGAAGGGCGGGGAAGAGAAGAAGGAGGAGACAAGTTTTTTTCACTTATTCCATTCTGACAACTTTCCACAAAGGAAATGGGCAGGGAGGTCCCCTGAACCACCACCTGCTCCCACCTCCAGGAAAAACTCTCAGAGACGTTCTGTGTTACCTGTCCTGCTCCAGAATGCCATCTGTTAAACTATTTGGGGATCAGATGTGCAGTCCCTTAGAACACTGCTGGCCAGGAAGCCCTTTGTGGCCACAGTGGAGACCGCAAGACTCTCATTCTCAATACCTCAAACCCCAACATCTCCAATTGTCATTTGGTGGAAAAGCAGGGAAAGGGAAGTACACTGCCTGTATGAGATACGTAAAACGTGCCTTACAACCAAGAAAAGAAAGAACACAGCCACACACACACACACACACACACACACACCGGCACTCTTACTCTGCTAAGAGGGTTAATGTTAAAAGGAAACCTTCAGGCTGGGTATTTCATAATTCACAGCAAAATAGAAAAGAGAGACAAAATCAGCAGCATCGTTTATAAGCCCTGGAAAATGGAAGTTTCCAAGCTGTCATAAATAAGGATGGAAGCATTTGCCAAGTCAGAAATTTTGCCAAGTTTGAAATCCACTCAATCCTTACATCTTGGAGCTCAGAACGGAACACCAACCTTTTGGGATTTGTAATCATTTCTTCTCCGCGAAACTTCTTGCTATTTATAAAGAAGTAAAAACAAAAAGCAAAAAATACAATATGGAAAGTTTTTAAAAGGAGCTGGTTGGGAACATTACAGCACGGTGCGCATCGGGAAGGCAATAATGGTACAGATGGTGTATGTACTGGGATTAAATTCCTATTTAATCAAACAGGGCTTAAAGTATGCAATATTCTGTGTGTGTGTGTGTGTGTGTGTGTGTGAAAGAGAGACAGAGAATTATTGTGTCTTTCCTTGCTGGTACCTCTCTCTCTCTCTCTCTCTCTCTCTCACACACACACACATGTGCACACACACACACAAACACACCATGTCTTTACTATGCAAATACTTCACCCAACTGATTCTACATTTTTAATGTGTGAAAAACAAAGAGAGGTCAAAGCATGTTTCCGCGTGTATTTGGCTTGTGCGGAAAGGGCACTACAGAAAAAGTAGAGAGTAATTATTTTTAACATAAAAGGGAAAGGGGGCACCTGAGTGGCTTAGTCAGTTGAGCATTTGACTCCTGATTTCAGCTCAGGTCATGATCGCACATTTCATGAGTGGGAGCCCCACATCCGGCTCTAGGCTAACAGTGAGGAGCCTGCTTGGGACTCTCTCTCCCTCTCTCTGCCCCTCCCCTACTCATGCAATCACAGCATCAGTATTATAGATGTTGCCATCACACCACAGCCCGTGAGGCCAAAGATGGCATCTGTTCTGCTTATTGTGGTAGATCCTCCCGTGCTAGGCTCATGGTCTGACCTACAACTGACACAATAAATATATACCAGATTTGGAATAGACCCGATGTAAGATGAAGCAAGATAATGAAGAATTTAGTCTACGTTTCAGTTGGGGTCATGTCAAGGAAAAAGAACTCAGTGCTAGTGGTTTAAATGAAGAGATGTGGGCACAATGTAGAGAGGTGCGGGCAAGTTAAAGGGACAGACAAGAGACAGTAAGACTCTGGAGACGGATCACAGTGGGAAGGCTTTCCCCTCCACAAGGATAGAGGGGAGCAGATGGAGAAAAGATGGAGCCTGTCCGGCAGGACTGCAGATGTGCAGGGATGAGCCCTGGTAGGGACGGACCTCGCCGTGTGGAACAGGGAAGATACACCCCTGCCCCTCCCCTCCACCGGACACCTGCTAGTCACCCCGCTGGTCAAACGCTCAGGGGAGCCGGCACACCACCACCCCAGGGAGTAGAACATGGCATGCAATTTCAGTGTTTACCGAAGGAGGGTGAGGGACAGGCAACTCCCCCCCTCCCCTAATCCAGGAGCCTAAGTAAACAGAGAGAAAATCCTTCAAGGGAGTAATCTTTGTAAAGACTGAAGCATCCCAGTAGTTCATGTAAGCCTTAGTTCATGTAAAAACTCAGGGCTCCTGCATGGCTCAAGTCAGTTAAGCATCTGACTCTTGACTTCAGTTCAGGTCATGATCTCTTGGTTCTCGAGATCGAGCCCAGAGTCGGGCTCTGCACTGACAGCGCAGAGCCTGCTTGAGATTCTCTCTCCCTCTCTCTCTGCCCCTCCCTGCTTGTGTTCTTTCTCTCCAAATAAATAAATAAATATTTTAAAAGAAAAAAAAAAAAAAAGAAAAAAACCTGAGAGCACCCCCCAAAGGCAAAGCAGTGCTGGTGACTCTACTTCTCACCCCGGCTCAAATGTCTTTAGTGAAATGGCATGAACTTACCTGAAGCCTGATGCTAATCTTTAAACCAAGCAGCCACGGCCTACATTTTTATTTAGCAATTCAGCACGACTAAACACCGTACGATGAGAATTATTAAAAAGAAATGAAAAGGTGTCAAGCACACAAGAGGTCTTTCCTTTCCTCCTGGGAAACACAATCAATATTTTAAAAGAAGTGGCTGGGGAGGGGGGAGGACTTACTGTTCATTAGTTTATGATTGCACGGAGATTTTAATTCAGTACACACAGGCCCCGGGGGTCTTGTGCCGTGTGACAGGGGGCTTGACCAAATGACCGGGAAGTTAGCGCATGCCCTTAGCAGTGTCTTTCAGTCACTGGCTGCCAGATGAGATATTTGGGGACCGGAACATCCACAAGACTGAGCTACTCAGACACCGTTCTGCCTCGCTGCGTTTCAGAGGCTAGAAGGCGCTCGGGCCTCTTCTGCCACTTGTTCCAATGTCTGGATGCTCTACCTGGAGGTGGCAGGATGCTGCGTCCTCAGACAAGCTCCCCTGCCTCACCCCCACCTCCACCCCCACTGAGGTGGATTCCCTCGCTGTTACTCATCGCAGAGTCAGGACTGCTCCAAATGAGCCGTGAGCACTCCGGTGCGAGAGCCACGAGAAAATGCATCTCGGAACAGTCAAAACCAATAAATCTGTCCTCGGTTTCAATGGATGAAACAAACATGCGCTGGGCTTGCACTGGCTGATCAGCAAGGAACCCCTGCTTGATGCAACTTCTCTGTTTCATAAAGTAATATTTAGAAAACGTGTGCAACTCCCTATTGTGCCACACGGTTCTAAGTCGAGATTTGCGCAGGCTTTGTTAGTCGCACATTTAAATAGCAGGAGGCTTACTGGTGTGGCAGGTGCCTTCACGATGTCATGGGTTAACCTTACAATTCTGCTTTTCCATGATAATAATCTCTACTCAACCTCTAGGTCCGGTAGGAGTGACCGCTGGGCATTGCAGGGCCCTGAGGGTGCCCCAGGCACCTCGCTGGCCTCACTCCAGCCCCAGCGCTGCCCAAGGGTCCATACAGGGTAATCGTTTCAAGTTCCAGATCTGGAACCAGCCTGGCGGAGTTCAAATCCTGGTGTTACCACTCGTTAGCTGGGTAACCTGCAGCAAGCCCCTCAATCCTGCTGTTCCTCAGTTTCCTAACGTTTAAAATGGGAGAAATATTAGCATTGGCCTCACGGGGCCATTGAGAGGATCACGAATCAATCCATGCAGCACTTAACCCAGTACTTGGCACACAGGGAGAAACCGATACTGGCTTACTAGTACTACCATTTAGATACTGGGGTCAATGTCACTTTACAACGTGGAACACAACAGCAACGGCAAAAATGCCTTAAATCAAGTGCTGGTTAAGATTTCAGCACCACTTATTTAAGATGATTTAATAAGAAGAAAAGCCCAGATGACAAAATATTTTTGAAGAAATGAAATTGTGTTTCTTCCAACATGAAGTAGCTCCAACCAGGCCAATCATGCATTCCTGCTAGAGCTCCTACGAGAAACTACCTCAGGAAGTAGACAAGCGTAATCTTGTTTGTAACTCATTGCATGCAAACCCTTGTCTCCAAGGCTTAAGGGAACTCGGAACCAATCCTTTCTTTCACACAGTCTCTCAGCCACTTCATTTCCAAAGATTTTCAAGTGGATAATTGAAAAGTTAACGTTAACGTAGACCCCGTTCAAATGATCCAAAATTCTGAATTAACAAAGTAAGAGGCAGACCATATTGGGGTATGATCTTCAATGTTTTTTCTTCCAGAATCCTCAAACAATAGACCAACTCACCGAACTATCATAATATAGGTCCAAACAAATTGTACTCTCTTATTTTATCAAAATAAAATCTGGAAAAAATACATGTGCAAGAATTGCCTGGGCAGAGTGAAGGCTCTAGGAGGAGAATCACTGTGACTCTGGAGACAGATTCACAGCCCGGACCACATCCAGAATGACCCAGTGAGTGAAGTTCCCTTCCACTGGACTCCATTATTTGCGCCCACACAATCGCCATATGGCCAACACATACAGATGAGTTGGGATTCCAGGGCACATACTGAGGGATACTGAGCATAACTGAACACCCAAGTCCATCAAAATATTTTTATTAGTGACACCAAGTGCCGCCCACATCAGAGCCCGGTGGGTGGGGGCTATTAACATTATCATCTCCGGGCGCCTGGGTGGCGCAGTCGGTTAAGTGTCCGACTCTTGACTTCAGCTCAGGTCAAGATCTCACAGCTCATGAATTCGAGCCCCACCTAGGGCTCTGGGCTGACAGCATGGAGTCTGCTTGGGATTCTCTCTCCCTCTTTCTCTGCCCCTCTCCCCCGCTCATACTCTCTCTGACTCTCTCAAAATAAAAAAAATAAACTTAAAAAAAGTTTTATCAGCCCGTGAGGAACAGAGCCATGAAATATCTTTCCCAAGGTCAGGTAGCTTGTGAGTGTAAATGGGATTCAAATCTGCACAGCCTGGGTTCATTGCCTACTGCCTCAAATTATTACACAACCTCCAAATCCCCAGTGAGACCTGTTTAGAAGGGTATTTAGAAAAAGTACACGTCATCAGCACTAACCAGGCTCTCAGAAGAGGTCAGTGTACTTGGGTTGATGAGACATCAAGTCACACCGGATCGGTTTTTCCAGTCCTGAAGTCTTCAGTGCAGAGCAAAACCCTTTAAAGGTCACCAGAAGGTGAAAGCAGACTCAAACGAATCCGAGCTGGGGTCCTACAGACCTTCCCTTTTGGTCCTATCCTAAAAGGGAAACGTGAAAAAGAGACGATCCGGGGGATGGAGGCAGGAGGACTGTGAGCTGTGGCCACCGTGCTCACAGCTGTGGTTGGATGGCATTGTACCTCTCTGTGCACTTGGCTTCCTCTCTGTTGCCTCCATGAAGGCACAAGCCATCGTATTCATCTGGCTACAAAGTCACCGAGAATGGAGGGACAGAGCACTGAGTGTGTCCCCTTGCTGGGACCTGGGCCATTCCAAGTTCTTAAAATACCAAAGGGCTTTCCCACAGAATGTAGGTTGTTTTTTTCCTTCTTTCATTCCCTTGAACTTTGTTTGTTCGTTTTCGAGGATTGCCTCTTAGCCAATGAAAACATATCCAATGCAAGAATCAGTTACACAGTAAATGTATAATTCACATTGATGGGAATTTTAAAAGTCCCTTTTGAGGGACAGGAGATGTATTCCAGGATCTATATAGTGGGTCTGGGACTCCCCCAAAACTCTGAGTGACGTTTCTCACACTCTTTCTTCGGACACCTTTAGCCTTGAACGTTGCCAATGCCACACGGGGTGACGGTATGTGTTTGAGGAAGGGAGAGGTATGTAAGGCCCTACACAGAATGCAAGACACATGGAGATGAATTATAAAACTTTATTGGCTTGTTAAAAAAAAATGAATGAATTCAGCAAGTACATTTATGGTCTATCCACATTGTTAAAACAGCACTTAAAAATAAAATAAAAATGATTATCCATTATTTACAGGAAACGTGAAAAAATGACTTTAAAACCTGGAACATTATGGGGAAAAACGGGGCATGCTGATGATTCACAGACTGCCTATGGATTACAGCAATACAGCAAGTGGATGTGAACAGGAAGTGAATGAAACCCGAGGATTTTTCTCTCTCTGGAATGTCTTGTTATTTTTCCCTTTTATTTTCTTTTTAACGGTATTGGGGTATAATTAACAAGTGAAATTGTAAGGTATTTAAAGGATACAACGTGACGCTTTGATATACCTATACATCCTGAACGGAATCTTGCTCTTTTATATTTGATTATGCTCCACTCATAAATAGACTGTCTTAAAATAAAGGGGGCGAAAATCTCCGCTCTTTTCCTTTTCCTGCATTTTTTTTTTCCGTGAAAACTAAGGATTCAGACACAGCCAGTAGCAACCCATCTTGGGTGTCCGCTAATGACCATCCCAAGGCCCCACTGCAGCATTAGCCTGAATTAAACCCAGAGTGATCTCCCTGTCAGAATCAGATGGCCGGAAGGGTCCCTTGTCCCTGACGACCGAAACGAGGAAATGGGCCAACTGGAGTGGAAAGCCGCCTTCTGTGACAACTGTTTTCGTGTCACTCTCTGGGTTGGGAGTTCTGTTCACTTAATTCCGTCTGGCAGCACCCCACAGAAAGTGATATTCTTGCCCTGTCCGGGAGAGTCCTTAGCCCTCCCAGGGGCCCTTGAGTAGATCTGACGTGGCCGGTGGGCACCGTAGGTGTGTGAGCACAGCAGATACACTTAATGACGGTGGCCTCCGTTCCGGTTTCCTTGGAGTCCAGTCTGCAGGGGCCCAGGGGGCCTCACTGACCCTGGCCTGACAGGAAGGGCACAGCCCACGTGGCCTGACACAGCCGCCCGGTGAAGGCCTTGCATGACACAGAGTCCCGTCTTTCCAGTGCCCGCCCTCCCCGCCCCGCCTCTGCACCTGGTCTGGACAATGCAAGACAAAATGAACATCTACTGCCGGGTGAAGGGACTGGAAGAAAACCAGGGAGAAGTTCTAGGCAGAAAGCCTAACAGTGCAAGAGTGCCTCATCCCGCTCCGCGGTGGCACGAGAGAAGTTACTTCAGGCCCCGTTTGTGTTTGTTCCCATTTTGCAATGAACATAAAAAGCGTGTGCGAAGCAACCAAGAAAGCAAATAAAACCAAGCCCTCCTGTCATGGAGTCAGTTTGGATTACTAGAGGGACAGAGAAGTCAGGGGTTTTAAGCAGATCACAAGACCAGACAAAGGAGAGACAAAGCAGGTGCGCCTCCCTCACGCTCGCCCTCGCACGGGGCCCTGAGCTGACTTCCTGCCTGTTGGCCTTGAGCCGTTGGCTCCTCAGACTGGTAACCATGGCCTCTGCTCTGCGGGAGGCAGAACCTGGAGCCCTAACCACTCTGTGTGACCTTCAGGCCAACCCCCAAGGTGCTCTGAGATTCGGGGTGGAGCTGGGACTGTGTCCTTCTCGTCTGTGCCCCCTACTTTTGGAAAGACACTCAATGGGTCAAAAATGAAATGGGTCTGGACTGGAAGACCAGGAGTGAAAACCCCAGACTCGATGGTCTCTGAAGTATGTGGGGATTCATTTTTTCCTCTGAGGAAATTCACCTTCCTTGGCCTCAAACCAGGGTCATCGGGGATGCCAGTGGGAGTAGTTTCTTAGTCTGTCCCAGCTGCCTTACAGGCTCCCAGGGGGACGCCATTCAAAGTACGGGCCCTGAGCCACACCTCTTGAGGTGGCACACCTGTTTTCCGTTTACCAATGGCCACACGGGTACTTAAGGGCCGATGAACGGGGCTGTGTACTTTCCCACCTGAACCCAATTACCCCCAAGTGGGCCAGGAGACATGGAGTCACACTGGTGACATGGACTATCACACTGGTGACAGTAGGCGATGTCAGATAAAACAGGAGGAAGGGCTTGCTAGGTTGTCTCTGGCCACGCAGCGGCGGGGCCAATCGGGATGGAGGGAAAACAGTGCCGTAAGAGAGTCCCAGGCAGGGTGACAGAGCCAAGGCCCTAGCTGGTGGAGATGGCAGGAGAGCCCCAAAGGTAAGTGACATGCCGGGGATCACTGGGGTGCTAACCTCAATGATGGGAAAGCTCTCAGTGGCGATGCCAAGAAGTGCGTTTGCAAAGGAAAGGTAGTAGGAAACAGTGAGAGAACAATGATGTCGCTTTAAGACAAAAGTAACAAACGGGCAGCCCACAGTTGTTTTGTTGGCCTACATAATGTTTTAAAAATAACTGAGCCAACTTTTTAAAAATAGGGACATTTCACATAAAAAAAAAAAATACAGACTTCAAGTTTCCCTTAAAGAATCAGAAGACTGGGGAGCCTGGGGCCACATTCCCCGGTCAGCAGGAGTCGGCTGAGGCTGGGTGACCGCCGCCTCTCTGCAGGGATGGGTGTCTGCTCACCCAGCACATGCCCTTTACGAAGGGTACCTGCCTGGCGCTGAAACGTCAGGTCCTTGTGGGGGCGGGAGGCAACAGACTCGATTTCAACAAAAATGCCTCTTGTCGTTTTCTAATGCTGAAAAAATACATGATACGTGTCATTAGGAAGCTGTAAAAAGATTTCTTGTAGGAGACATAAAAAAGCAAAGGATGAAAGAGGGTTGGTCTAGAGTATAGAAATGAGAAGATATGTCACTGGCTGTGGTCTTCGGGGATTAAAGAAAAATGAAAACCAGGAACACAAGAACCATATGAAACAATTTTCTAATAGCCTGCTGTTTTCATCGTTCCCTAGGAGATGTCAACTGCTCTTTGATATATTAAATTGCCTTATCTGTCCACTTCTCTACATTTTAAAACAAAAATCTACCCTGGAAATCTTCTAGCTTTTGAGGACAAATATTCTTTTCTTTTTTCCCTTTCAGTCTGGGCAATGCACAAAATAGTCCTTAACCAATTCATTGCCTTTTTCTGGTTCCACAGAATCAAATAGAGAAGGTTTTTTGAAAAAATAAATAAATAAAACTTGCACCGAATGGCCGATATTTAAGAATGCTTGGTGTACTGCTCGACTCTCAGTGTGAGTTTCCTTTTTCTTGCAGGGTTCGTGATGTCTGCAATTAGCTGGCCTTTTTGCAAATCAACAACTTTGGGAAAGATCAAAATCTAAGTAGTGACAGGAACTGTCATTCAGCAGCGAGCAAGAAAATGGGAATTCAGAGACTATTCAGGTCCCCCTACCCCCACCAAGGGCCAGCTGCTCTCCCGCTCAGATGTGTCTTTGGAAAGAAAACTTTTGAGAACAAGCAGCCTGTGTATGTTTTGAAGAAACTGCCCCTCTTTCAGGCATGGTTAAATGCTGTAATCCATAGGACTCTGTGAAATGTCTGTATCAAGCAATAACATATTTAGTGGCTAATGTAAAAGATAACAGTATAAAATATTCATCATGGATCATCTTTTTATATCAGTTGGTGCCTAAATGGATCCTGGTTTATTAAGATTAACGCCTTGGTTACACAGGATGCAAAACAGTGTTTCCAAACATGTTGGACTAGTTAAAAATCTATAAATCCTTAAAGCTGAACTGCAAAACTTGAGTAACTATTTCCAAAAAAAGATTTTGTTTTGTCAAACGTCAATAAGTTTCCAATCCAGCCATGGCATCTATGAGCATGCCTTAACAGTCAGAGCTGATTGTATTTTTAAGCAAAATGGTCCAGGCCTGGCTCCCGAGTCCCCCTAAGAAGAAAAGTGTGAGGTGAGATGGGGCAAGGGCAGCCAAAGTTGGCCGCAGGACAGGGATGCTACCTGGCAGATATGGACCAAAGGTCTCTGCAATGGCCAGATGAGTGACACAGGTGTCCGTGCTAGGACTGAGGCTGGGGCGCAGGATTCTGTGTCTCCAAGGCTACCCTCTCAGCAACGAGGCTGGACATGATAAACCACATTCTCATTACCTCTGTGCTGCTGGGGTCAGGAAGAGCCTTCCTGCCCATGAAAACCAGCAGTAGTGTAGGATGTAGTAGGGGACTATCCTTCTTAGAATATGGTCTCCTGCTCCCAGCAGGCCAGCCATTCTGCCCGCAGACCTTTTCAGAGTAGAAAAGCTGTAGTTCTGTCATGGGAACAGCATGAGATACTGCGGCCTTCTCACTAGGAAACTTCTAAAAAGCAGGTGGATCGCAGGGGGCGAATAAAAGGACATACGCACCATATGTGTCTATTTCACTCTTTCAGTTATCCTGAAACTGACTATGCCTAACCTAAATCTATAGCCCCCTACCGCAGAGCTGCTTTTTATTTTTTTTTCTGCCTGCTAATAAACTTTACAAAAATCATTAGCGTTGATTGCATGACTCTGGACTTTTATTGCCAGTGAAGGGAAGAACCTCTCAGTGGGGTCACCAGGTCCCCACAGCGATGCCCTCAACTCTTTTAGTCACTGCGCTGTAGACGGAAAAGTGAAACTTTCTGAATTCAGTTCTCATGAAACGTCAACAGAAAACGATGCTAACCTACGTGTTAGATGGAGATTAGGCTGTTTAGTGTGTTCTTATACCTGTCCCTAAATTTAGATTTTTTTTTGTTTTTAACTTTGCAGTTCACCTTTAATCAACAGAAACAATAAAAATCAATACATTTCCGGTATGGTCAAACCAGCACACCTTTCAGAAGAGATGCATGATCCAATGGAATTCCATTTCAGTTTTGTATTTGAACAATTGTAAGAACAAAAGAGAAGCATGAATTTAAGATGTTTTCTTGAGTGTTTGCTTAGCTGCCTGTGAGCTGCCTCTGCAATGGTGCTCCCCAAACACAGCTCACAACATCTGCAGGCTTCGTGTGGTACCTCCTGCAAACACCACGCACGTCTACCAGAAAACCCCAGCTACGCGGCACCTCCCGGGAGAAGCCAATGCCCGTCCCAAGAGTCCAGCTTACAAGGCAGCATCAACCAACAAGCACCAACCGCCCCCTTCTCTGTCTTTTCCTTTATTTCAGCTACCCATCCAGTGGGATCTTATGAAACAAAACAAAACCTAAAAGAAACACAAAATAAAACATAAGTCATGCTCAAAACAAAAGTCAATGAAAATTAACATACGAGTATAATCACTTTTAAAAGAACATAATAAATAATCAAAATCAAGACACAACATGGAATATGCTTTAAAACATAAAGTAACATATGATAACAGAACAGAAATTGGGAGAAAGTGTGCATCTCATTATCAAGCCACTTAGTTTTAAACTTACAGAAAACACAGGAAAGATATGCAAAAGATTTCTGCACACAGTTCCCACCCACAACGGTGTAAGATGTTAACATCTTAATTTAAGGAGGAGAAATCTGTGTACAATATAGATGACCCCTGGAGAATTTTAATGTATAGGGGAAAAAAATAAAACTCAACAACAAATATCTACCCAAATCCTGATTTTCTTTCCCCACTTACTTTCTCCAAATTATTTCCAAAATATCTTGTTTAATTACTCAGCCACCAGATCAAAGAACTGGCTAGTTTTAGTGTGAAATACTGGGCCACACAAAGGTTTATATTCTTTTTCAGGAATCTTAATATAAAAAATTAATTAATTGCCTAAATTCAATAGATCATACTATATACATGACACGCAGACATAGATAGATGGGATATCTATTATATAGCATATGATATACAGCATACAACATGTGGTATATTACATGTGTGTATATATTGCATATATAAGACATATAGTATATATATCATATATTATATATAAAATATATAATATATAATAATTAATCTTGCAAACATTTATTGAGCACTGACCACATAGTAGACACCACAGAAGATGATACAAAAATAAAGAAAATGGAGTTCCTTGACCTCAAATACTTAATTGCCCCACAGATGAAAAAAGAATGAGTAAATAGCTTGCACAATAAATAACAGCTAATCCGCTTGGTATCAGGTGTTCTTCTAAGCTCTTTGTCCGCATTAGCCCTTTTAAGTTCATAATAACCCTATGAGGTGGGTTCTATTAACACCTTCACTTTACTGATGAGAAAACTGAGGCCCTGGGAGCAAAGCAGCTTGCTTGAGGCCCAACAAGTGTGTGATGGAAAACAGACTCCAACCCAGAAGCTCTGATTCTGCAGCCACTGTATTGTGTCACTGCAGAGAGGACAAGATCCCTCCTACTTGACCAGGAACACCCAGCAAGAACAGGGGAGATTCATTACATACAATTCTGTGTGTAGTCTGCACGAATCTTCATCAGATCCCTAAGTGGCAAAATAGATGATGGTACTGTAGAAACCCCCAAGACGTTTTCAAGTTCAGCTTTGGAAGGCACTTCTAAACCCAACCCTCCAGACTCTGGATCTTCCTCACCCTGGTGTCTGATCTGCCAAGTGCTGGTGTCATCTGCCTCCAGAGCTGTAATTACCGCCACCAATCTGCATCATCATTTACAACAACCCTAAAAGAGTCTACAGAGCTTAATTTCCATGGCGCTTCTCTCTCCTGCCCTTCCAAGTCTCAGGAAAAGCTCTCAGTGCAGACGCCAAACATCGTTTATGGATTTAATCACTCACAAAGCACTGAGAATTTAGGAAGCCCATGGTAGTGGCTGATTAAGATGCCTTCATTTCGGACTCTAGTCTCTTTCCATAAGTTCAGCCTCCAGGCAAACATGAGCCACACTAGTTTAAGAGTGCACCGTAATGCACACAGGACAAGTGCACCAAATTAACCAAACACCTTCCTCTTCGAAGAGGGTGGGTCTCAAATTCCTTCCCACTAAAACAATAGGATTAATATTAGGATATCAAGTTTGCCAATAAAAACAGAAGGAACTTGGTGATACAAATAGAAGACATAATCCCCAAACCAAAAGGTTTGTTGATTCAACATACTACTTTCTCTGTACATTCGGTTTTGAAAAGCTTTTGACTTTCAAATAATAATAATAATAATAATAATAATAGAATAGATTAAACTGTTGTTGTTATTATTATTATTATTATTATTATTATTTCCAATGGGCTCATGGAATAGGAACTCTTAAGAGTTTACCCAGGTCCAAGAGTTTACAGAAGGCCCCACACCACTCTTCCTTTGCTTCTGTTTTTTTTTTTTAATATATATATTTATTTTTGGGGGGGGAGAGCACAAGCGGGGGAGGGGCAGAGAGAGCAGGACAGAGGATCTGAAGCGGCTCTGTGCTGACAGCAACAAGCCTGATGGGGACTCAAACTCATGAACCATGAACCGCGAGATCATGACCTGAGCCCAAACTGGACACTCAACTCACTGAGCCACCGAGGGGCCTTTGCTTCTGTTTGCCATGTTCCTTCCCCCAGACACAGCCAAGCTCTTTATTACAGTTGGGAAACAATGTGCTTTGCTAGATGCAAGCTCTTTTGGACTGTCATTCATTCAGGCTGCAAGTGCATTTGCCCCTATTTAAACTGATGTCATGTGTCCCTCCTCAATGTCCTTCTGCTTTGCCTTTCATGACGTGTCCTTCTCACAGAACCATACCTCAGCTCCACACTTACCCATGCAATGAGGGGAATAAAGCCACCAGAATAACACAGGCAGTGTCTTCCGTGTAAGGAAAAGCCAGTCTGTCACAATGATAAGCCATGTGCAGGTCTATATTCAAACTGTTACTACCTCTCCCCAAACCCCACCTCAAGGAAGGCAAGTCCGCCTCCTCTCGGATACACTTGATCTTCACACACTGTTGATACACTAAAGATACGCCACCATATATTGAGAAACCAGTTTGATTTAAAGACTTGACTCTTTTATAAGGAAATGTATCCAGTGCTTCCTATTTCTAAGGGCTTGATAGTAAAATTCAATCAGCTCCCCAATTTACCCACCAGGATCTCAAGACTTCTGCCCACTCATGTTCCAAGAAACCTAAGAAAGGGGCCACAAAATGATATAAAACAATAGATAATTATTTTCTCTTAGTGAGGGGGAAAGTTTTTAGACCACAACAAATGGCTGAACATCTTGCGGGTTTAGCAGCCAAACGAGCTGTCTAGCTTCTGAGCCTGAAATATAGATATTTTGACAATGTGACATTCTGAAGGATTTGCAGCATTCCGATGGTGCATGGTAGTTATCGTGAGAACAGCTCCTTTATCAAAAAAACTTCAGAGAAACTTTGCTGCCGCTGCTTGCACTGGCTGATCTAAATAAGAACAAGGATAAAGCAGGTGCTGTCAGTAATGTGGTGTAAAGTTGAAAGCAGAGAAAAAAACCCCGGATGTGCCCTAAAAGTCAGCCTCTGCTATTTGCTGATTTCTTTGACCTCTTCAAAGGGATGGACTGGGGTGGGGAGCTGAAGGTCAGCGAAGCACTGTGCTTTCTTTACCACTGGCTTCCGATCCATTTAGATTTATTTACATTCAAACGCGCACACATTTCCCTCCTATAACTCAGAAGCAATCAGCCATAAAATGGCAAGGATCTGCAGCCCATTTAAATTAGCAGCAATTTATCTGGAGCAAAAAGGAAAACTGCTGAGTGGAAAGGAAGCAGAGGGAATGAAAGAAAGATGCAGCTGTTTGTCTAAAAAAGCAAATCTTATCTCATTTGGAAAATTCAAGTAGGGAACTGCCAACTTGGGCATCCGCGTGGCATGGTGCCACTTTGGAGACCGTATGGTGGCCAGGGTGCCAGGGTAGCGACCCCCTCTTCATCGGAGAGCAAAGCAAATGCCTCCTGAGCCTTCTGGAAAATGTCTACTGGGTAAAATCAAAGAATAAACTCCTATGTTCTCATAACACTGGGTGCCTTGAAAACAGTGGGTGCAAACAGCTTTTCGTCATAAAGGTAGACTTGGGCTGGGTGCAATCCTGCTTCATTTCAGCACCGGGGCTTAAATGCCGATCATCCTAATTTGACATTTGTGAAGCATTTAATATCTGTTTGTGGTTGCACCAACTGTCCCTTGCCATTTGCCTTTTTTTATTTTATAGGTGACTCACTCAACTCTCATGGCCAATGTGATGTGTCCAAGGTCACCCAAAAATAGAATCAAACAGTCAAAATCTAAACTCAGAATCTCTGGGCCCTTGGTCTCTCTTTTAAAATGGCATCCTCTGCACCTGTGGTGGAAATTTCCCAACATGTCAGCCCCGTCTTGGTGCTTTCTTCTCCATGCTCATTCCGGAAGTTGCTTCATCATCCTTCGGACACCCCTTTCCCTTCCCAAGGATGTATTTTGTCCACATGCCACCTCTCGCCCTAAGATCCTGTTCTACCAAGCATGCTCTTCTTGTTGAAGCCTTGACCAGGCTTAAAGGTCCATGCAAGGTCCAAGCCACTTCTGCGAGTGTTTAGTTGACCAGCTTCTCAACCTCTAGGATATTCTATTCCATTCATTCACATGGCCTTCTTTTGTATCTTTTTAAACTTGTACCCCTTTTCTGTCTACTTTCCTGTATCCCAGAGTGCAGGCCACACGAAGGCAAAGAGAGAATGTCTATCCACCTTCTGTGCCAACAACGCCTTGTGCAATACCAAGGGCTGAACACAATTTTGGGATTCGGAATAGTGATGTCTAAACTTCGAGTTCTACTGAAGACCTTTGATGTACTCAGTAACAGAACCAAAATGGAGGAGAGGAGAGTGTACAAAACGAGGTAAGAACTACTGTTTCTCACTGGTAACTGGGTTAAGCAAATCACTTCAAAGCTCCCTGCATAAAATCACATATTTGCTCACAAGCATATTGAAGGTTACAGTGAGAAACGCGGTCACCCAGTGAGTACCTCCTGAAGCATTTTAAGCTCCTGGGGAAAAGGTGCCAGACTTAGTTTATTCAAATTCTTGTGATGATCAAAACCACTGTGGGCGTTGGACAAAGACAACTGTTGTCATTTGTTAGCTAAAGAAGAACAACTAAAATTAAATGGCTGAGGATGGTCAGCAAAGCTTTTTAAAGTTCTGGTTTGACTTTACATAATTTAGCTGAAAACCGAAGCAGGAAACACAAAGTTCTTGGCAAAGCTCGAACGTGTAAGGAAAGCCAAAGCTATTGCACAATTAAAATTTAATGATTCTAAGGAGGACGTGGTCTGATCGGCAGGGCCGGATGACAAGTGTCCAAGGGTTCAACTACTACCACGTCAGGGACTTCACACAGGATGGGGAGCACGTCCACACACTGATGCCATGCTCCATCTGTTGCGTCTCTTAAAAATTCTACAAGTGGAGTAGAAAAAAAAAAAAGATGGGAGTTTGTGGTTTCAGGGGCACTGAGATGAAGGCTTTCACTACAACCACACTGAGACACCCAAATCAATCTATTGTTTTCCTGCGGGGCGTGTCTAGCCTTCTGCCTTACTTCAGTATGTATACAATGCAAAATCCATAGGGTAGATCTTTGTTACATGAAGTGACATCTTCTTAAAGACACTGTTCCACAATTCTGAGACCAGAGAGCCTTGCCAGTGACTCAAACATTCAGGACACATAGGGATGGCATTATAAATTTCATTCCAGAAGGCCATGCACTCATAGCTGCCAATCGAGGCTTGTGTCTAGATTTGTTTTTGCCAAAATACTGTAGCCAGTGATTCTTCCTAGTGCACAAAAAGCCAGAGCACTAGAACCTGCCACACCCAAATAAAAGACAAACGGCATAAAAACTATTACTCAGTTAACCTACAACAACATCAAACCTGCAACATCACACATACACAGTGGGAGCTGCCTGGCTCAACTGAAGTGTGGCTTTAAACCACGGCACACCGACCAGGTATACACTTCTAGAAAAGTAAATTAGGCATAAAACAAGCAAGAGGAAACAAAGCGCCGTGGGTCGGCCATCGCCTGCCTGACAACGATGATGACGGTGGTGCCGAAGAAAAAAGCCAGGGATGCAAGGGAGAAGGGCAGAAAGAGGAGAAGGAGTTCAAGAAACAGTAGTTGTTGTCAACGCATGTGGGAGACCTCAAGCGTGTAAGGGGGTGACCGTAATTACTGGAGAGTGGCAAGAGATATCCTAAAGCCACAGAAGAGGATTCGGAGTCCAGGTCCAAGTTTAAGCTGATCCACAAAGGAAGAAGTCAGTAAACATTAAATCTGTCCTGGAGCACCATTTTTTTCATTGGGCCCTCCAAGCACTACTTCAGAAACAAACTTTGAAGATGGCTCACGGTCAGGATGCTTGAAGAAAGCAGCAGTGGGGGACGGGGGCTTCTGTGTGCATCGTCTCTGCCTATGGTTGCAAAGTCTGGAGGTCAGATCCACTAATGGTTCCAATTAAGCAGAGAGAGGATCGAACAAATTGTCTTCTCTTGAACAGAGGTACCTTGTAAATCTCATCTCCATTTAAATGAGCTAAGGGCCCATGATAATGAAACCTCCCCTAACCACCAAGTATTCCAGAATGCAAAACAAAGATAGGTGGGACTGATCATCTCTGTGAACTGACTACAAAAATATGAGTTACCCAAATCTGCCCCAGAGCAGGAAAAAGAGCAAGACTTTGTTCTGTCTGGTGGTGGACTTCTCTGAAGGTAGGCTGCCTTCCTAGGATCTGGCACAGACGAGGTGAAGCCGCCAGGTCCACGTTCTGAGAACACAACTCTTGCTTTTCAAGGAGTCTGGCTCATGGGGTCACTCCCCAGCCCCGCGATGGTTTCCTCTCCCCTGTGTTGCTGCTACATCACTTCCTCCTCGCTGTCCCCTGCCCCCACGCAATGACATTACCTCCCACTGCCCAGGGTCCTGCTCCCAGGTCACGGATCTGCTTCCCACACACAGGAAGTTTGACAGATATTTATCTGGCCTCAGCCTTTTATCCAGAGAAGTGGATGTGCCCAAACTCAGACAAACACATCATGGGGCAGGAAGGAGGTCCTTCACCCAGACATGCCCTTTTTCTCTGGTGCCTTTTCCCCAAAGCAACATTAGCAGAATGACTTCCATCATCTCAAAGTTACCTTGCTAGAACAAGACCTAACACATGCCTCTTTTCCAAGAGGGGGAGTTTTGGGTTGGAAAGAAGAGTCATCCTGCCCTTGGCCAGACTACCTGGGATGTTACTTGACACTTCTCTGTGAAACTCAACTTAAAATCCCAGATTGGACCCTGCAAAAGCGTATCCAACTCTAACCCCAAAGGTTAGCCCACACCCTAGCAAGGGTTATAAGGGAATATCCCGGAACCGTTCATCAGTCTGAAAGAGTACCAGCCAGGGGGCTCCTGGGTGGCTCAGTCGGTTAAGCATCCGACTTCGGCTCAGTTCATGATCTCACGGTTCGGGGGTTTGAGCCCCGCGTCAGGCTCTTCTGTGCTGGCAGCTCAGAGCCTGGAGCCTGTTTCAGATTCTGTGTCTCCCTCTCTCTCTGCCCCTTCCCTGCTCGCGCTCAGTCTCTCTGTCTCCAAAATAAATAAACACTAAAAAACAAATATTCAAAGAGTACCAGACCATTTACACCACCAAGAACAGGATTCACAGTCCAAAAATGCTTCCTCATCAGGCGGACCCCTCAGGATCTGGTGCCACGGTCAGTGGCCCTGCACGCCTCTTGTAAGTCGCAGGTAACCCATCTCGAAAGCCCTCAGTAAAATGGAAAGTGTATTCTCAATAAGAAGCTGGAGAAGTGCAAAGTCAATCCTTAAGACACAGCCTTGGATGCATTCAGACTGAGGCAGCCAGCAGAGCTCCTGACTTGACGTAAGTTAACCCCATGTTCCAGAAGCCTCTGCTGCTAGTGACACTTTTTCTTTACTCAAAGAGCTCATTTTGGAACAAGTCCATGCTGTCATGCCACCCAAGCTCACCATCCTTACTAACACCTCGGCAGCATCTTACGGCAGCTAGCCATGAGCCAACCTCAGTGGTTCTACCTGGCAACACCCCTTCCTGAAAGACGAGCAAGATTCTTTCTCCTCCAAGTCCCTTCCGCATCCTTTGGTTCGGGTACAATTTCCACACGGAGAGAACTCTGGGTTTTAAAGAGAGTGCATTTTTACACACACCAGATTTCACAGTTTATTTTCTTTTTTAAATAAAGCATGCATGGCATATATGGCATACTAAATATAACAGCTTGGTTAAGAATTATAGCAACCATGCCAAGAATCAACCAGAACTAAGACACTGGGAAAACAATGTATTCTGGTGGTTGTTTTTCTTTTTAATGAAAATTTACTGTACCCAAACATCTGACATTATTTTCAGAAATGCTTTCCAAAACTTCCAGGAAGTTCTCTGCTAAGTCAAAGTGATTAAAAGGGAAAGGCTATTTACCCCGTAACCCTGCACACATTCTTAGTTTAAAACAGAAATCGCCATCTACGTAAACGCGAGAGGTGTTCAAACACGTGATGGACAGATGCACCACCTTACGGGAAAGCAGGAAAAAAATTTTAAATGTCACATGGATGAAAGGACACAGTACAATGACCTGTGCACAGCAGGTATGCCTGGATTATAAAATGGTGCTTTTTCTTTATTCATATTTACGGCCATTTATCATCCACCGTTTACATAGACAAGATCCTAGACCTTTACTTCCCGCTACCCCTGGAGCTAGAATTTTTATAAGTACGGTGACCCCCACATGTTTATCTTCTTTGGCAATTGTGTGCTAATAGATCCATTTCCACGGCGGAGCCTGAAAGAGAACTGGCTGGCTCATCATCAAGAAGCAGCCTGAAGCCAGACAGACCTGGGTGTGGATCCCACTCCTGCCCCTCCCAAGCTGTGCAACCCTTGCCATGTCAGTGGACCTCTCTGAATTGCACAGACACAGATGAAATAAATCCAACATATTGTGCTGAATAGAATAGGAGAACCTAATACTGTCCGTGCCCATATACGAGATCCTCAACTCAGGGCACTTGCTCAAATTATGACTCTTAACATTTAGACAAAGTGCCAAGCCTTGGCACTTCCAAACTAGCCTACTGACTTAAAAAAATTTAAGTTGGAATGACCCCTCTCATTACAGGTGATTCTATGTTTTATCAAACATGTATTATTTACCAAAAATATGTTCAGGAGTCTGTTAAGACTTCTAATCCAAAATGTTCTGGATTTGAACATGATGTTTTCCCTTTACAAACCCAACCGAAGTTGTACTTTATTGATTGCAAGTAATCCCCCCGCCCCCACCATCTGTGTTGCTGTGGTTTGTTTTTTGTTTCTTTTTGGTTTGGGGGGCAAAGAACATTAAATCTAAGTCCCAACCATAAATGAAGATACACCATTTCTTAAAATATTATTAAATAATGTAAGGAAGATGGGGTGCCTGGCTGGCTCAGTCAGCTAATGTCCGACTCTCGGTTTTGGCTCAGGTCATGATCTCATGGCATCGTGGGTTCGAGTCCCACATCAGGCTCTATGCTGGCAGTGCAGAGCCTGCTTGAGATTGTCCCTTTCCCTCGCTAGCTGCCCTTCCCCCATTCGGGCTGTCTCTGTCTTTCTCAAAATAAATAAACTTAAAAAAATTTTTTAAATAATGTTAAGGAAGAGAAATAGGACTATTTGTAAAAATCTAGTCTCCATATACCTTTCCAAGTATATATACGTCATATTTCACATACTTCTTTTGGGAAGGGGGCTATCATTTGCTTATTGTGAAGTGAAAAAGAGGTTAGTGCTTCTATTTTACAGATGAAAACATTTAGGTAGAAGGGGGTTAAGTAGTCATGTGTTTTTGACTTAAGTAAATGTTTCATTTATTAATCAATCACAAAGAAATAAACCACTTCCCATCATGATGACATGACACCAAATGTCTTTTAAAAATTGTCTCGTGTGAGGTGAGCAGGTGACTCAGTCGGTTGAGTGTCGGACTCTTAATTTCGGCTCAGGTCAAGATCCCAGGCTCGTAGGATCGAGCCCCATGTCAGGCTCTGCACTGAGCACAGAGCCTGCTTAAGCTCCTCTCTCTCTTTCCCTCTGCCCCTCCCCACCCATGTGCTCACGCTTGCTGGCTCTCTCTCCCTCAAAACACAAAGAAATAAAGATTTTTAAAAATTCAGCTTAGCTGAATGCAGCTTAGTGTCATCCAGCTTGGCACTTTAGAACAGAAACTTCTTCAGCTTCCTTTCCAAAGCAAGGACTTCTGTTATCCACCAAGAAATAAATGCTTCAAACACCAAGGGGACTTTCAAATAGATGAACCCTTGTTACCACAACCACTGGGGTGTTGCTGGGATGCTCTCCTACTACACACTAGAATAACTCTGCCTTCATGCTTTCCACATTTCTATTCACAGGCCTGAGCAGTGAGCTCTAATCCTGCACACAAGCTCCAGTGACCACTACAAATTATTACCTTCAACCGTATTTTCAATGATAGGCCTAAATAAGACTCTTTGTTAGGAGCTGGGATGTAAAATCTCCCAGAAGGCAACTTTTCTCAAAAATTCCATCTTTGTGTGCCTGGAATAGTGGCCACCTCTCAGTGAGAAGCCCTGGGGATGCTGGACCACGAATGTCAGAGCCACAGGAAGTCATGTGCCAGATCACTCCCTTCCCAGCAGGCAAGATGTCTTTCGAGGCCAAAATGGCGGCCGTGCCTGGTGATACCACTCTGAGTCAGAATGCTGGCCAGCGCCAGGGATTTCACAACCATGGCAGAAAATGTCTGAGAACCATTCCATAGCGTCCGTTCCAATTCCAGAACCCCAAAGAAATGTTTTACCTCCATCCATAGCTATAGAAATCCACAGTTCCACAACTGAGGAATGTACAGAGATGATAATTAGGAAACCACATCTTGATTGTCCTAGACACCCACACTAGCTGCCCAGAGGCCAGGGGCGAGCCTACTGTCACACATCCTCTAGACCCAGAGTTGCTTCCGAGACGTTGCCCATTTCCTCCTATCTAGCATCTTTCAGCAGCAGGCGAATGAACCAAACCCTAACTAAAATTAACTGGCTAATTGCACCTAAATTACAGTCACAAAGCCCCTTCAGAAGATTCAATTTCTTGAGGGAGAAAGTAAATGTTTTACTATATAATTATAAACTTAATTAACATAAAATAAATTAATTAGGGACTTGTGCTGGTAATGAACACCATGGTTTAGCTGTTTATTGCTGTATTTTCCAGGGGAAGACAAACCTGGAGAAGAGGGCTAACTTCTGCTTCAAACTTAATTCCATCTCACCTCTCCCACACCAATGAACTGCTAGAGTTCTCTTTTATCCTCAGTGTCATGGCAGCGAAAATTCGACAGGATTCCAATGGAGAATGTGTATGTACTAATCTCTAGGGAAAAAAAAAGAAAAAAAAAAACCCACCCCAAGCCATCTCAGCTACCATAGTTCCTCGCTGGCAGTTCACTGAAATAACAGATGATTTTCCAAAGCAATAGTTTTCTGTCCCAGAGTATAATGACAAAACTCACCTAGAGCCGAAACAACCATCTGCCACAGATTGTTCCACATGGTTTGTTTGCTTGTTTGTTTTTTAATTCTGAGAAAGAATTCAAAATTGGTACTGGCAGAGAGGGATGATTTCACAAAAATGACCCAGTTTCCAACCTGTATTTTCTCAACTGTTGTCCTACATTTTTTTTTTTTTTTATCTGACTTAGGAGAAGAGGCTGAGCAAAAGAGCCTCTGGGGATGATCTTGATGGCACAGAGTAGGTTTGGGGTAATGAAAAAAGTCTTGTATTAATTTTCAAAGGTCTCCATAATTTCTAGGAAACACAACGTATCTCTCTAGTACCTTTCTTCCCCTTAAATTGCAGTGTAGCTGGAGAATGGTCATACCCACCGGGAGGTGGAACAGAAGAGCGGTCGACACTGTGGGCTCTGATGCTAGAACGTGCCGTGACTGTGTGATATTGGGCAAGCTGCCTCAGTGTCCTCATCTGTGAAATGGAGCTTATGATAGTACTTAATTCGAGGCTTCTGTTCAGAGTAAATACGCTATTCCATCTAAAGTGTTTGGAAGAGGGTCCAGCACATGACACATGTTCAATAAACATCAGCTATTTCCATTATCTGCAGATGCCAGCTCTCAGCTCTCATGAGCTTTGAAATGGCTCCTGCTTTGTGTTCAAAAAGAGCTGTAAATGTTTAATGTACAGGTCTAATTTGTTGGACACACCGGTCCACGCATGCACCAAATGGAAAAGACAATTCAGAGCTGAGACTGTGAATAGATTCCTCTTGTTCTGATAAGAGGTGATCTTTCTCATCATTGAATCTGACAACTTTGGTGAAGAAAGGAAACTCGAAGACCCTAACTCTGACCCATGCCCCAGTTAGTCTCCCCCTCTCACTGAGAAACAAGGAAGAGAAGTTTCTGAGAGCCTGAGTAGCTCACTCAATGGCACAGAGACAGCAAAGGGGAAACTCAAGGCCCCCGTTAATGTGTGGGCTACAGACTCAGAGCTGGAACGAACATCAACATGTGAGAACCTCTCCCATGACAGGCGGAAGCCAAAGACAGAAATGGAACCAGTTGTTTTTGATAGGAAAATAGACATCCTAATGGCTCTGATCTGGAAATTGTGAGTTCACATCTGCTAAATTATCCACATCTTTTACTTTATTTTATTTTAGTTTTACCTGAACACTAACTTGATTTCCACAAGGGAGCGGGGGTGGGGGGGGGAGTGGAACCCAGTCCCTGAGTTCAGCTAGCATGGAATCACCTATGACGGATTCTACAGGGGCTGGCAAATGTTTTCTGTGAAGAGCTAAACTTTAAATATTTTCAACTTTTCAGACCATACGGTCTCTATCACAACTACTCACTCTGCCACTATAACACGAAAGCAGTCATACTTAAAGAATGAACTGGATGTGTTCCAATAAAACTTTATTTATAAGAACAGAAAGCAGGTTACACTGGGGCTGTAGTTTGCTGACCTCTGATTAATGCATCCACCTGCCTGATGCAGTTTTTACCTATCTTCTTTGCGTTTTCACACTTTAAGCTACTTCCTTAAAATGAATATTCATATCTGTTTGAGTATTCTTACGAGGATATGATCGACATGCAATAGAAGATAGGTCATTGTATACTAGAAAGAAAAGCCAGAATGAATTTATGAAAGCTCTAAATTATGAAATATGTTTAAAGAAATACACTTTTATTACTTTCATATACATCTAGGAGTCAAAATTAAGCCAATAAAACATTTCCAGCATGTCTGGGCAAGTAGGGGCTAATTCAGCCTTACCCAAAAGAAAAGAAGAAATTTAAATTATATAATTCATCAACTGTTTTCATGAGCTTTCTTCTAAAGGACTTAGAAAGTTTGTTCTCTAAGATGATGAAATAGGATTGTTACACAGCCCCCCGCCCGCCATCTTGTTTCCCCTAGTAATTGATTTGGGAATTCCTTTGTTCAGAGAAGATTCCCAAATACTCCACCGAACCAATTCCCCAGTAAATTAATTATCTGAATCAACAAGAGTTTTTAACTTCCAGAGAAGCTGGATAAATTGTAATCCTATGACATCATATATTCATACCATCTTTGAAACACCTAACTCTATTAGTAGACTTTGTGGGTTGTGTATTCAAAATCTATTCACAAACCCCTTTTCCTTTTCTTTCCACTATCTTTGAGGGAGGAAAGTCAGTATACATGATTTCCCAGTATCCCTTGAACCTAAGGGTGGGCATAATTCTTGCCACTGAGTCACAGCTAGAAGTCCAGGGCAAGTGGGGTCCTTTCTTCTTGAATTAAAACTCAGAACCTCGTTGGAAGAAAACTTCATTGCCCTCTTCCTTCTACCTACTGGGAGTACAGATGTGACATCTGGAGGAAATGCAGCCATCTTGAGGCCACAGAGTCACGAACATGAGGAGGAGGCCTACTTGCTAAAGACAGGAGCAAGGCAAGGTGGAAAGAGCCAGAGTAGCCCTGCGGGCATTACAAAGCCACCATAAGCCTTGGACCCAGAATTCCTGCTGTGTGAAACAAACTTCTGTTGAAGTGATTATTTTGGTTGGTTAAGTATTGTAGTCGATGCAATCCTAAATGACTCACAACTGACAGAAGGAGGCTTCGGGCTTATTTCTGTTATTCTGAGGGCAGCAGAGAGGAAGAAGGAGAGGGAGAGGTTGAAGGCTCTAAAGAGTCTTACCTACTACCAAAGAAAAGGAACCAGCTTTCAAGTGCCACTGTGGCATTTGGGTGGCACCTGATGCTCTGCAATGGCCAGTGCAGAAATGCCCCCAGGACGGCCACACCTGTGGACCCAGAGAGCTGTGGACAAGCAGCCAAGCCTTCCCCGTGCCTTTATACAAGGGTCACGGAAGTGACCTCAAGGGAGGGAAGGGGCATTCAGTTGCATGAGCAAGGAGCTAAAGAGACTCTGGGGTTCCAGAAGAGAACCAAGCAGAGAAGAGATGCCATGTGAGTATATAACTCAGGGAGTCAGACATGAGGAGGAGGCACCGTGGCTGAACAACCTTGAGGCCGAACCCCAGGGTTAGGGAGAACCAAAAGAATCCCGTAGACATCTGAGGACTTGAGAATTGGGGCGGCCTCCAGGAAGAAGCTGCATCACATATGTCCCCTCTTCTCAGAGAGCTGTGGGATGGCACCTGGCTTGACCTGTGCCCACATGCAAAATGGCCTCACAGGGCCCTCTGGGTTTCTCAAGAGTCCAGGGCACTGAGCAAGAACGCCCGCAAGTTCCTGTGAGCCCAAAAAGGGCACAGAAATGACCAAGGTTATCACTGGGCATGAAGACTGTTGAAAAAAGGGAGACAGAGAACAACCTGTGTGGACTTGATGCTGAGGGCCACAGCAGGCCCGAGAATGTCAGCAGTGGAGACACACAAGTGGAGGTCAACACCCAAGACCAAAGGCCAGGCAGATGCCAACAGAAGTTTGCTAAGAGGCAGGCAACCTCCAATCCCGGTGACCCCGTCCCGTAGATCCTGTTGGGGGAGGGCAGATCCCTACACTTGCTCAGTTGACCTGAAATGACAATGCTAAGAGGAAAACAAAGGCCACACATGTGAGACTAGGGAGGAGTTTTAATGTTTTTCTGGAACACAGACATCGCGAGAATGTCCTTCTGTCTACCCACATCCCGAGACTCTGCCTGTCACCAAACACAGCGAGGTGGAGACATGCCCAATAAAGGGGAGATGTCTGTTTCAGACCCAGACATGGAGAAAAGGAATCCAGCCCACTTACCACTATATTCAACCTTCCTCCAAGACCTCCCAAGTCTCTTGATATCCCAGAACTTCTCCCCTCCTTGGGTGATACTTGCCATTGCCAGAATTGCAACGTGTGAAAGAGGGAAGACAGGAGAGTAACTCACATCTTCTCATGCCTGGTTGTGTAAGGCACTTTGTATACATTAGCAAATTTAAAGCGTGTCTTATCCTTATATCAGAAGTGAGAAAATGAGGAAGATAAATAGCTTGTCCAATCTCCAAGGGCCAGTAAAACACAGCTATGTCCAGCCTCAAAGAGTACTGCATTGTTTTGTTGGGGTTTCTTGTGTGTGGGGGGTGTTGTCATTTATTTTTGCTGTGTAATTTTGTTCGCCACTCCGAATCGCCTTTTTGACCTGTTTACTCTCTCTCCAAGAGGAAGTTAAAGAGCCATCATTGGCCTTTGCCCCTTCCCATAAACAAAGGCACCAACGGCAATGTTTGAGGATGCCCCCATTTTCAGGTGATGCCTCATTCTCATTTCTAGACAACTTCTCCGCAATCTCTTTTCCTGTAATTTGGTATTTTCACAGATACAATGTCCTCTCTTACTCTTTCTCTCGAAACATGTGGCTCATCCACTGCCAAAAGACTAAAGCATTCCTACGCGTAGACATTGTCTGACCTCTGACAGAGAACACGTGTCAACACCTAGGACTCCCAAGCCTCCCTACTGCATTGGTATCACTGGACATGAAAAGAAGGTAGTGTGCATTTGCGTGGAGCCAACAGGTTTGTCTGGAACCTCCTCATGTTCCACAGCAGGGGCCAGCATAGTCTTTCAGTAAAGGACCTGGTGGTCAAGATTCCCATCTACATGCCATCTACCTGGTCTCCCTGCAGAACAACCACTCTCAACTCCGATGTTTTATCAGGAGAGCAGCCATGGACAGTGCCAAACAAATGAACATGACTGTGTTCCAATAAAACTTTATTAACAAAACCAGATTTGGCCCACAGCTTCGCTGACCCCTATTCTCATGTTCATGTCTGGAGGGCTAGTGGTTCTTCCCTCCCTCTGAAATAGAACAAGGCAGAAATTCCTTCCCATTAAAGTATCTCAAAATACAGAATGAACTTATATATGCTGTCCATCAAATGCCTTCTGGGAAAGAAATTCTAAACCCTATTTCATAAAATTATCACCCGTGTTTGTGAGGAAACTAATGCCCAGGGCAGGCAAACGTGCCTGAGGCAGCACAGCGTCTGTGGGACGCAGCTGGGAGAGGGTTTCTCGTGGCCACACTCACAGTCCCCAACTTCACCATAGGAGAAATGCTGCCGCTCAATTAGTACCACAGAAATAGTAGTATTTTCATTCTGACTCACACTCTGCAATTTAGGTCATGCCTACGGCAATCAATAAAATCCTCCACTTAGATTCTCCATGGCTAATTTGATCCCCCCCTGCCCCTAAACTGGGGATTTTTTTTTTTTTTAGTTGTTTTCAATTAAGCTAATTTGTCACAGACACCTCTGTTCTCGATAGGGTATCTTCACCCAGTTTCTCCTTCGTTTTGAAAATAGCAAAGTGGGTGAAACGCATGCGTAAGTATCAGGCTCAAAACACTATTGTTTGTGCAAACAGTGACTGTCAATAGAGAAGAGACCTCTCGGCAATCACACCCACACCCCCCCCACACACACACACCAGCTGCCTGACTTCATTGTCTCACTGTGCACATTCTGTTCACACACTTGAGTGACCAAAGTGTTAGACACTGATGGTGGTGTGCACATGGTGACAATTGTTACACACTATTAAGTGTGCATGACATGATGGCTACCATGGGAAGCTTCCCCATGATGTTTCTGCTCTCCCTGTTTCCAGAAGAGGAAATGGAGGCTCAGGGGAGTTATATAATATACATCTATTTTACAGGGAGGCTACGGAACACTGAGGTCAAAGGCAGCACAGACTTTAAATCTCCACCTTACTCATTTGTGACCTTGAGCAACTTTCTTAACCCTGGGTAAGGCCAGATGTTCTCATCTGTAAACGGTTATAATTATGTCTTCTTTAAAGCTATGCTGAAAGAATCAAATGAGACAACATCTACAAATCTCCTAATGTGATGCCTTAGCACGTGGATTAGTCTGAACCATAGGAATATGCCTGTATTTAACCACTGTCTGAGAATGACACTTTCACATGGCTCAAACTAGCAACTGCTCAGCAAAATGGGATTATCAGTACCATTGTTAGCATTGCCCAAGGACAGCAGTAAGTGGCAAGGAGATTAACATCTGAATTTCATAGCTGATGGTGAAAGCCAGTGTTTTGGGTTTTTTTGTTCTTTTTTGTTTGTTTGTTTGTTTGTTTGTTTTTACTAACTTAGCAACCTTCAAAGAAATCCAATGATATTTTTTACTGAGAGTTTCTGTAATAAACTGAAACTGACATCAGGGAGCTAGTAAATGACAAGAACAACGTTGTTGTTGTTTATTTCACTAGCAGCATTTTATGAACGGGACAAAATCCATTTCAGAATCAGTGCAGTGTTTCCAAAACTTGTTGGAAGTGTATTCACCAAATGTCAGTTGAATAAAAATGTGAACTGTCTCTCTTCTTTAATGTATGAAGGGTCATGATCTACTGAAAATTGGGACCTGCCTCATTAAACAGTTATAATTAACTCTGCTCATCATATTCCACCACGGAATTACCGCTGTGGTTCATACTTAAAACCAGTTGGATAATTCAGCAGCATTTGAGGAAAGAACAATCAGATTTTCTCTTTCACATTCCATGAAGGGAACTGGGAGTAAAAATAACTTTCTCTTCCCAGGCTGGGGAATCATAGGGTAAAGAGACTTCCCTTCAAATGTCTGTCTGCTCATTGACAGGCTTTAAAAGAAAGAAATTCCCATCTGAACCTAAACCATTTCTTGTTGTTTTACCATGTTCCCAATGGCTACGTATGTTGAAAGAGTCTAGACATTTTTCAAGCTCGAGTTGCATTTCAGACAATGTCTTTCAAACTCTAATATAATTCTAAAAAAGCCTTTCTCTCTAAAATACGAGATACTAATCTCCAGGGTGTTGCCTCATAGGGTTGTAAAATCCTCATAGGGGATGTAAAATGCAATTAGAGAAAGGAATTTCTCCACTTGCTTTTACTCTGAATAAATAACAAAACATCCTTCTACAGACAATATATAGAGAGGAAATACCATGGTCAAGAAAACTTTTGAAAATATGTCCATGGCATTTTGACTGGAAACCACATGTGTCCTCTGGAACTTTTCAGGGTATCTACCCCTGATGTGTCCACCTCCTAGGGAACTCTCTGGAGATAAACTTGTTAAGGTGACTGTTTTCACCATGGGCTCTCTCAGATTTTGAGTTTGCCCTGGAATGCTACAGACAGAATAGTCAGTGATTTGGCTCTTTTTATTTTTAATTTTTTTTTCTTTTTGACTGATGGAGACATAAGCAACTGTAAGTAAATATTAGGGCAGAGGCAGTTAAGTCCAAGATTTAATCTAGGTATTCTGGTCAAAATCTGCAAATAATGAGATGACCAAAGGGACACATATTTTGGAGGGATCGGGGTCATGGAACAGGAGCCCTTTCATCTCTCAATCACCGTTTTGAATGTTGGGCGGTACAATCATCAAAGCTCTTTTCATAAGTTGCCAACAGAATATTATACTCATTCTGGTCAGCAGAAGAGGTAAGCAGCTCACATTTCTCGAACACGAGTAAGTTAGTCTTTATTCTAAAAAGCTCGACTTAACAAGTAAATAAACAGAATGTGACATGACGTGACCAGCCAAATCCCAAGGGGGCAGTGTTACTTTTGAAACGAAAGGGCCAACTGAAATATGGCAGAAATAACTGAAGATGAAAGACACTGATAAAACCACATTACAGCCAGGGTTCATTTTAGTAATAATAATTGACTCATCTATCAATGCCGATTGGCAATCATAGGGGGGTTTCCTCTCTTGATTCCCTAGAGTCTATCTTGAACTAAATTAGTCTTTCAATTCTTCAAAACTCTATCATAGATTTCCCTTCAGATCCCCACCACATACACCCACACTCCATCCTTCAACATCTCACTGGCTCTCCATGGAAAACCCTGTCTCCCTGCACTAACTCTATGCAATTCTGTCAGGGTGAATGCATGGGATGGTTTTCAAAACTCTAAAAAAAGACTAGCTGACATAGCAGATATCAACAGTGACCTTGAGGGTATTGATCAAGCTCTGTTTCTCTGTTACAGAAGTAGGAAATTAAGCAGTCTTCTAAATCATTCATGGATTCCTTTTATGGTCTTCTATTCAGGAACATAAAACATCCCTCACCCAAGCCAGGAATCTGCGTCCTTACAACTTTGGGAGGAAATGGTAAATTTTCTTCTATCAAAATGTTCGCACAGAAGACTCAATTTTCTTTCACCTACTGCTTAGAAGAGCCAGGGGAAATTTTATCCACAATCAACTAAATAGCTGCCTTGGAAAGGTACATGAGTTTTGCTCCTGTTGTGGGGGGCTGATGGTTTTGAGTCTCCCTTCAAAATGTATTTAAAAGAGAATGAAAAAAAGAAGACTTTAAGCACTTAATTTGTAACTAAAAGTTTACTTAACTTCCTTTTTCCAGCTAAAAATTTTCTCTGACAGAGAATTTGAGATCAGCATGGAGAGCACTTCGAATGATAGACTGAGAGTCTGTCTATGCACTGGGCAGAGACCTATATTAAAAATGCAACAGTCAAAGATGCATGGAAGAAATAGAATGCCATATCCACTACATCTCTTGCCTAACACCCTAACATTTAAGCTATTTGTGTACCAACCACCTAATGAGGCCTTGGGAAGAGGAGCAAGGGCTGTTATGGGTAAGAAGATAGAAAGGGGGTAAGAAAGCTTAAAGTTATGATGAGCTTCACTGATAATCTCTGTGGCCAGAAGACAAGAAAGGGCACAGGGCAGGACAAGAGGGGAGAAGACTGCAGGAATGTGTGAAGTGGACTATGTGCATGGACAAGAAAGTCCTCCCGGATTCAAGTCTGCCACTAACTCCAGGCTGACCTGCATAAGCCCAAGGGTCACTCTGGGCCTCAGTTTCCCCAGGGAAGCTGCACTGGCTGTCTCTCCCCACTCTCTTTCCAGGTCTAACACCCAGGAGTTCTGTGACCAAAACCTGTCTTTCCTTGCTAACTCTGTGCCAAACTCTGCATCTCCGTGTTTTCAGTGGATGGATACGCAGATAGATGCCTCTGCAGCCCAGGTGAACAAAGCAGTCTGTGTCCTTCCAGTGTGAGGCAAAGGCTCTGGACACAGCTCTGGGCTATCAAGATCTGGCACTGATACAACGAATTCAGTTCACCTCACTCACCAAGACTTCTGGCTGCTCCCCAACAGCTCAGCAATTTCACAGTCTGCTCTGTCCGAAACTGTCCGCCTAGTGGCCATTTCTTCAAGCCACACCTAGGACAGGCAGCAGTCATTCTCTGTGTCCCTTAGCCTCCCCGATTCTTCTCTCCCCTTCATGTCGCAAATGAGAGGCGTATACCTTAGTTCCTGCCACATCAGAAAGGAAGCTTCTCAACAGCCCTTTCTCCAGCCTCTTCCATCAGACCAAGCTGAGGCCTTTGGCATTGGGGAGCACACTCTACTTCTAAATCTCTCCACTCTCTTGATTTCCCTAACTGTATCCAGGCCTCTCTCTATCCTCAATCTGGCCATGTCTCCACCTCCTCCTCCAGTTGTGGCTGTCCCCAAGGCTTTCCACTCCGCATTCTCTGGCAGCTCATCCACACTCCGGGCTCTCACCTGGAGTTAGGCTTCCCAATCAATGTCTCTGACCTTGTATTCTCATTCCCTATTTCTCACCGCTAGGAAATAGACACCTGTTCCAGGGAGGACCAGGGCCCTGTATTCAACTCACCGTGGCTCACAAACCTGATGCAGCCCCTTTCCTACCTAATGTCTTCTCCAGGCTCCCTACAGGAACACGGCCATCCCAGGCCACCCTGATCTCCCGCTCCCTCTCTGTCTTCTGCCCTCTGTCAGTCCATCTGGACATTATTTGACACTTCTCTATTCTCATGAATCTTGTGTCTCAGACACATAAGACCCTCTTCCCACAGAACACCCCATCTTGCCCTCCTCCCACAAACCCAGACCTCTGCACAGAATTTCCTTTGCTACTTCCCTGCCTAGAGGACTCTTGGAAGAGCCAAGCTCAAGTGCCTTGTACATGAAGTCAGCTCTGGGTCTCCGAGGCTGGGGCCCCATCTGAGCCCCAATCTGGGCCCCAATCAGAGACATTCATGGCAGAGCATATCACTTTGCTCTTTGGGACTGGTTTTTCAGCAAACACTTCTCAAGGGTGAACCTCCCCTCTCTATAGCCACAGCCTCTAAAATATTCAATCACACATCTGAAAAATGGCAGATGGACTCAATGAATCCGATCAGCGTCTGCCTGATCTACATTTTTGATAATTTTCATTTTCTTCCCATTTCCCCAACTTTTAAAAATTTAATTTTCACTTCCTACTAAACAGCGGACTCTTGAACAACAGGGTGGGTAGGGGAGCTGACCCCTCCGCCCACGCAGTTGAAAATACATGTGTCATTTTTGACTTCCTAAAAACTTAATGACTAATAGTCTGTTGACTATTAGTTTAACTACTGTTGACCAGAAGCCTGACCAATAATTTAAGCAGTTGATTAATACTTGTTTTGTATATGATTATATACTGTATTCTCAAAATAAAGTAAGCTAAAGAAAAGAAAATGTCTCTAACAAAACTATAAGGAAGAGGAAATGCATTCACAGTGCCGTATCTATCAGAAAGAATCCACATATGAGCGGACCTTTGCAGTTCAAACCCGTGTTGTTCAGGGATTAACTGTACATTACTACTGGTATCTGTAAAATATTTTAATTCCCAAAGATTACATTATATTCTGATATAATAATTATTATGAGTTAAAATTAATAATTTTAAAATAATACTTGATCCTATGTACAATAAAAGTAGCTACTCCATGACATTAACTACATGCCAAGCTTTCTTCTAATTGCCTTCACATGTATTAATTTATTCAATCTTCATAACAGCCCTATACGTAGTACTCTGATTATCTCCTTTCAGAGCTGAGGAAACCAAGGCACAGAAAGGTGGAGTAACACAGCCAAAGTCACCGAGCCGGTAAGTGCTGGATATCTGGTTCAAACAAAACCAAGAAATCTGGCGCTGTAGTCCACGAGGGAGCTAGACCAACCGCCTCCCTATACACTCTTCTGCCCACCACCACTCTTAGTTAATCTCCACAGTTACTCTATCAAGTAGGGTAATTATTATCACTACTTTTTGCAACTAAGAAAACAGAGGCTCTGGTGGGGGTTAAGAAACTCACCAAAGGTTGCACAGCTAACAAAGGGTGGACGCTGGATTGGAAGTCCAGTGTTTTGCCTATATTTTCACATGAGAGAAAATGAGGTGAGGGAAGAACATACACAGATTATTAAGTCACACCCACCCATATAGTCAATATTGTTCATGCAGCAGCATTTTACCATGACCTAGTGCCCTCTGTAACGGAGGGATCTGCTCATGTCATCCTAATTCTGCAGATGGGTAGAGAGCCAATGACTAGCTCAATCTAAGAGCCATGTCCGCTAGGTCCCGAGACTCCTAAGCTTGTCTTGTTCCATTGTCTCTGTCTTTGTACCTGAGATCATTTTGAGCCGGCTCATTCTGAATATGTCTTAGTTCTGGTACCATCATTTCAAGCTTCTGACCAGCACAAAATAGAATTGTTTCTCCCTTGGTTCAAGGACAATGAAAGATCAATAAAAGGGATTAACATTGAGAGTAGGTTCTGGCGGGTTTTTCCAGAAGCTTCATGATTCCGTCTCCACCCTGGCATGTCCAGAGTTTCTTAAAGTAAACAAGGCTGTCTGTCTGTAATCACAAACATGGGATCACCTCTGGGAGCTTCATCTCTGAGAATGCAAATGTTGTGCAATGTAAAATCTCTCTCAAAAGCAAGCTTTTCTCCCCCTTTTTAGTTCTGAGATCGCACCTTTCTTTCCAGGGTGTTTTCAATTTTTCTGGTCAGATATTATTAAGCCAAGATGATTAAAAGATTAGCTTATAAAGCAAAACACATATCTAATTTTGGAGAAAAACAGAAAAAGAAACCAGAAGTAGAAACAGATGGATCAAAATAACAGAAGGAAAAAAAGAGAGAGAGGAAAGAATAAGTAAAAGGAATAATAATAATGATGAACATCATTGAAAATTTGCCCAGATGACTGGTATCTGCCCAGCTTTGGATCCTGGTATTGCCACACACCACGTTTATATATGGGACCCCAGGCAAGTGACTTCATCGCCTTGTATCTCAGTTTCTCCATCTGTACTTCTTCATCTAATGCATGAGGTTGTTGAGAGTTAAATGAAATCATGTATGCATACAAAGTACAGAAACATGCTGGGAACAAAGCAAATGCTCAATAAATGATTGAGCTATCGTTGTGGTCATGGTTATTTTAAGGAGGACATAAATTTTACCAGCTTGATGGTTCCCAGGGGACTCTGGGAATGTGAGCCCCTAAGAGGAGGCAGAGCTGACAAGGAATAGTGTAAGAACAAAGTTGACAAGGAACAGTGTAACCCCCACCACAGCGTAAGTCACACTGTGACTCAACATGTTCCGGTTTCCCTGGTTTTGTACAAAGGCATGTGCGACTTTCAGAATTCCCAGGTCATGTTTCTAAAAGATTTCTCAATTCCTTTCACACCAAAGTTGTAATAAATTCTGGTGCATACTGCCAGAGGAGAGGCCTCCAATAGCACGGGGCTTGTGTGTCAGTCACCAATTTGGCTGGAAATAAAAGAAACCTCAGTTCATCCTTCATCTGCAAAGATTAGCTGTCCCTGACTCTTGAAATCGATGTTTTAACAGTTAGTCCAACAAACTAATGCCTTCCAAGGACTTTTCTCCAGTGTAGGTTGTCATTAAAGAAATAATAAAAATCTTCACAGCAAAAAAATAAGGCACAATACACAACTAAAAAGTGTGTGCAATAAACCCTGTGCAATTAGGGATTTCTCAAACTGGAAGGTTCTATAGGCCAGTCCTTCAGAGGCCCCATTGGAAACCAATTCTCCAATTTTTCCATGAAAGCATCTTGATAGCATGAGCCAGCAGTAATCTTTCTCTCTGAACCCTCACAGCAATATCTGTGCCCCTCTTCTAGAAAATACAGAAGCCACTTGATTGCAAAGGCTACTACTCACTTAGCCTCATAACTACACTCCTTCTTCCAGGTATACACACACCGGGCCCTTCACAAACATTCAATGAATTGGTGAATACACTCATTTGATTCAGATCCCAGATCCACATTTTTCTAAGCAGTATGGATGATAAAGAGGGTTGGCCAGGGGCAGCCAACCTATTCCAGGAAATGATTGGTTTTGACCCGTGCAGCCTGATTTTGGGTTTGGATCTTCCATTCTTATTGATTAAATGGGGGGAAAGAAGCAGGAACAGTCCTTTCTAAAACTTCAGCGATGTGATTTGCATTTTCAAATTGCCGCTAACGTCATCTGTTTAGAGGGCTCCAGAGAAATACAAAGAGAGGATTAAAAAGGGGGCCTTCTTTCATGAAATGCATGAACTTGAATTAAATAGGATTTATGACTCTCTAGTTCCTCCCTCTACTTCTCCAGCCTCCCAGAGAAAACGGATTCTACTGCATAAATGGGTTTGCCAAAAACATTTTATAAATGTCCAGTCTTCAAAGTAACTAAATAGTGAGAAGGAAAAAGTACTCAAAAAGATATGGATAAACCCTCAAAGGGCTTATTTTTCCCAATCAACCTGAATTAAAATGTTAATAACTCAGAGGGATGGTTTTCTAGTATTTTGATTTATGCTGGCTATTGGACACTTTTGTCATTGTATTCGAACATCAATTAGTTGATGAACATTAATTATTGAACACTCTCTGTCCCCATCCCTCCGGGGATATCGCTCAGAAGAACACAGTCCTTGGTCTAGAACCCTGCACATGGTAACCACTAAAGAGAAGTATCTGTTGAGTATGTTACATGCAAATTAACCATTTTTAAAAAGCACATAGAAGGGCGCCTGGGTGGTTCAGTCAGTTAAGCGTCCAACTCTTGATTTCAGTGTACGTCATGGTCTCACACTTCGTGAGTTTGAGCCCTGAGTCGAGCTCTGTGCTGACAGTGCAGCACCTACTTGGGATTCTCTCTCTCCATCTCTCTGCCCCTTACCCTCTCTCCTGCTCTAAGGCTAGATATAAATAAACTTAAAAAAAAACCATTATAAATAAGCATACAGAAAATACATATCTAAATGAATGAAGGTCTGCTCTCTGTCTCCATACATACACCCAAATGAACTCACACACTCACACGCCTTCAAGGGTAACCATCAAATTCATCACACTAGCACCAGTAACGCATTCCACTCCCATGCACACCATGAAGAACATCCCACGTCTCATTGTCCAGAAGAGGAAAAGTTGGATAAGAGAGGTAAGGAATCTACCCAAGGCCACACAGCCAGTAGCCCACCACACTGGGACTGGAACCCAGATCTGCTGGACTCTGCCTGTGTCTTCCATCATACCACACTGCTTCCTTCAACCATGGAACATTTGTAGAATTCATTTTTAAATCTTACCTTTAACACCCAATAATATTAGTTTGCAATACTCGAACTCATCATCCTCATTGGCAGTTCGACTCCCACCCACTCTCCTCATGGCCCCCAAATGTTCTTTGTGCACATCCACATAATTAAGATGGTGCCCCTGCACAAAGTCCTTCAGGATAAATCCTATCCAAGGGGTGTCCGAGGGCCTCCAAGGTAGTCCCCCCAACTCCCTCCAGGCTCTCATCCCAATTCTCTGCATCCGCTCACTGCTCTCCCAAACCAAAGTCCTTGCAAAAGAATGGCTGCCAGAGATTTCTCATTTGCTCACGTCTTGGAACCGGAAATCCCTACCTGGAATGCTCCTGTCCTCCTTCTTCCTACGCTTCCCCCAACTCCAAAGCCCCTCCAATGTTCATCATTAGGACCAATTTTTAAGCTAGTGTAGACACTCCTCTGTGGGGCTCCCACAGCACCCTGCACTTGCCCTCTCTCAGAGCATCTTTCAAATTCCATTTTAAGCATCCCCGGACTCTGCTTCCCCAACAAAGTGTATGCTCCTGGGCGATAGGGCCATCTACCCCAGTGCTTAGTGGAGATGCATGTTTGTAAATGAATAAATGTAAGTAGGAAGGGATGGCAGTAAACACTCAACCTTTGGGGGTGAACCTGACTCAGAGAAATAGCTGAGAATTATTCAGAGCCAAGTTGAGCAAATAATATGAGTGATCTAGCTGGGTCACACTGTTTAGGGTCCCAAACCATCGCAAGAAAAATCCATCAAATAAAGACCATTGTCAAGATGTGCAAGTCAATCCCTACAGGTACCAAATGTCCCTTCATAGGCTGATCAACAGTCCTGAAGAAGCACCCATGAGAGGAAATGTCATCAAGAGCATTTATGACACTATACGTTAGTGGCCTCTCCTGGTGGGGATGTGGAGGAGGGGCAATGAGAGGATGTTCACAGGAAGACAACAGCTGTGTACTTGTCATCTAAGAAACAAGCTCTAGAAGATCTTCAGCAAGCCTCAGTGGTTTCTCTTGGTCTGTCATGTATAATCAACCTTCCCACACGTGGGGAAGCCAAGCCCCACACTCTCACCCACTTCTAGACACAGGCCAATGGAAAACACAAGATGAGGCATCATAGCTTGATCAAAGGCACTGGTTTAAGAAAAAGAATTCCTGAGGAAATCAATTCTCACCGAGCTGTTCATGCATCTCCTAGTACTGGCAAGTTAACAGACAACGTCAGGCCGGACTGCTACACTCCAGAGTGCAGTCCCTTACAAATGCTGAGGCAAAGAGACATCACTGCCTCAGAAAATGTGGCACTTGGTGATATGACAAGTACAATGGTATTTATCATCCACATCCACAGCCTAATGGACACGAGCCATATCTGAAAAGGGAAAGGGTGATTCAGCCCATTAAGTATGCAGAACATCATCTTTCAACACAAGATGGTCCTTGATGATTTTTTTTCTATCTCCGAAGGCTCCATCCAAGTGGGGAAAATGCAGAAGCAAAACAAGCCACAGCTTCTCCGCTACAGTTCCAGTCACAGCAAAACCGGGTATCACGGAGCAGGGAGCAGCACCCCCCCCACACCCCCGCCCCAGGATATGCAGACAATCCTTCTTGTCCTGATTCTGTTCCCCGGCGAGGGGCCACAAGCTCATACTTCAACTCCTGCTTTTCCTTTCCTCTACTTCCCCTAGAAACGCTTTGCAAAGTTTTCTGCCAGGTGGATTTCAAGTGGGTGCAGATGAGAGATTTCCAAAAGAAAGCTTTCTGTAAAGACTTGAGTCCCTGGCAAGCCCACATCCCTGGCTTGGTAAGCCCTCCCTGCTGAACTGACGATGAATTGTCTGGCAGTTAATGAGACAATGGCATAAAGTTGTCATTTGGGGAGACTCTGATCCCAGATCCTGTTCCTCCCTCCCACCAACGTTTTTGTGTGTTTGTTTTGTGTTTTGTGTTTTTTTTTTTTTCCAGGAGTCCATCTTATAATCCTTTCAACAATTCTCTCCTTATGCAACTGTTTAGTTTTAAAACACCCTCTGAGGTAGTATCTAAAAGTTCTCCATTAAAAAATCATTACAAATGGCCCTGCTGTAAACGACTCTACCAGCCAAGAGATTCCCAAGTTAAAGTAAAAAACACTAAAGGAATTACCATAATAAGGGGTTGGTTAGCTCCTGGTTGAGTCTTTCAGTCAATATCAAAGAGACCCTCCCAACTTGATGTTATTTTCTACTTACTGCATTTAAATGGAGTGCACACTGAAAAAACTCAAGAACTCTCTAAGCTGGCTCAATCATACCCCTACAATGTCCCATGAGGATACTTGATATAATTGTACCAGTTGCCCATGGGCCCCCCAAATCAGTGCAAATATTTGCTACTGTTTCCACCAGGGGGCATCCGTCTCACTGAAAAGAAATATTTTTCAACTGTTTGGCTAAATTCAGGGTACGAGAGAAAACAGGGTTAGTCACACTGAAATGGCCAAAATACACATTTTGTTGATTAATCTGGAAATTCACACTTTCTATGGGAATGCAAAAAGGCTGTCTTTAGTGGGTACGTTTTGCACTAAATGTTTTTGTGTATATGCAAAGATACCATGAGTACGGAAAAATTATTTTGTTCTAAAAGGTAAGATATACTTGAGAATGTTATGAGCTCTTCAGAGATGTCAACAAAAAAATACATGTAAAGAGCTTCCAGCTATAATTAGAGGTTAACTTTAGGGGCTATAATTAATTTTAGATTAATTGGGGGAGCTATAATTGGTTGCATCTTCAGATTCCTCTCCATCCAAAAAGTATTAAAAGACTCCCATCAAAGCATTTTTTTTTAATGCCTGCTTCTAAAGGATCTATCACCTCTTCTGATTAGACCATATAGTTTCTTTGAACACAATAGATCTGGACACTAAAATATAAAAACAGGGCTGGCCTTCTTTGGAAAAGTTATGAAACGAGGAAGCGAAGACAATGGAGTGCACAGAGACTGCACATTTACCATTGACACTGGGAATCTGGACAGTCTTATGAAAAAGAAAATCCATGTGAAGTTACAGCAAACATCATCAAAAAGGACTCAAGCGCAGAACCCCTGAGAGAATCTGCATCAGAACCAAACCTCTTTTTGTTTACCTACCAAGAATCTATCACACACAGTTTGCCATATCCCTGAAATTACCACAACCCATATAAACCAGAAAACTCCTCACTTTTTTCTTTACCAAAAAGACAGAAGAGAACTACTCTGAGTATGATAGTTCATATTTCTACGTATAACCATCTACCTATAGCTATAACCTCGCTCTTACCCAAGAATCCATAGATCAATAAGGACAGTTGATCAGTGAGGTCTAGCACCACCCCCAACTCTGATGGCAACCTTGACCACATCTCTCTCTATATATACAGTTTCTCCATTTTCGTATATAAAATGGAAGTGTCCATAGCAGGAGCTACAGACACTGAAGGCAAAATTGCAACAGAGAGTATTCGCTTGAACTAGAACTTCTTTCTGCTCCCATCTCACTGCTTATTCACCTGCCTAAGAAAAGCCAAACCGGCAACCTGCTGTAAAACAGGTGGAGTGCTGAATGATGCGTTGTTATTTTGTTAGATATTTTGCCTATTTGTTCTTAAAAGAACAAGGCTCAGAAAATTTTTTCTATAAGGGGTCAGATACTAAATATTTTAGGCTTTTCGGACCATATGGTCTTGGTCACAACTACTCAACTCTGCTGTTGTGGTGTGAAAGCAGCCATAGACAATCCATAAACAAATGGTAGGGCCGTGTTCCAATAAAACTTTATTTACAAAAAACAGTGCAGCAGATTTGGTCTGTGGGCCTTTAGCCTGACAACTTCTGTTTTAAGGGGATAACTCAAGTCTTTGTATTCTCTTACACTGGGAAACTCTGATGTGTACCACATTCCAGAGGTTCCCTAATGGCAAGCATATTAATCATAACTAGATTCTTAAGTGGAAAAAATAATGTAGAATCCCATCTATAATAACTTATTATATATTCACAAGAGCCAGCTTCCAGGGCGTTCCTCTGACCCACTAATGGTGCAGGTTGTTAATGTCAGACATGGTCTGAAGGGTCTTGGTTTCTTCTTGGCACCTCTGGTGTTTGCTTTTATCAGCAGTGGGTAGAAATAGAGAAGGAGGCTTCTCCAGAGAGGAAGACCAATGTAGGGTCTCAGACCCGATATATGTGAGAAAAGTTCTTCAAATTTACACACTCTTTTCCTATCTAACTAAATGCCTCACCTTCCTGTTCCTGTACATTTGGGGAGCAAGTAAAGTCATCCACATCTCGCTGAGCCTGTAAACAACCCATCACCACTGTGCTATTCATCCGAGTAAGTGAGATGGGAGTAAGCGGGTGGGTGGAAACCGACCTCTCAAACATGGCAGATGAGCTGTCTTTTCAATTTGGCCTTAGCCTAAAGAGCATATCTGTGTCTTCTATCTCTTTTGCTTGTTAAAGCATTTTCCTTCCGTGGAGAACAAGCCCCCTTGGAAATGAGTGCATTTTATAAATACAGAAAAAATCAAGTTATAAAGGAAGTTCCAAATCAATGCTATCAGGCTTCCAATGGAGTTGACGTACAACCTTCAAGATGTGTATCTATGTTTGATGGACTTTTTTTTATCATTGTTATTTATTAATATTTTTACTCTTGCCCATGTGCCCAGAGCCCTTGGTGAGATGAGCATTTTATAAATCTGATAAATAAACAATTAAAGCCTCCCAATCAATAGCCCCTAAGGGAAAGGGAAGGAGGTACTCAACTCTGCATTAAAGTCAAGGTTCCCCCCTTCTGGTAAACGCTGGGGGGAAGGAGACAGAGGCCAGGAAAAGCTCATCTTACCGGGTTGGGCTCAATACAGCAAGCTGGCTCCTTCCACATATCCCTCAGTGGAGGGTAAACGCCCACTATGTCAGGTTCCACAGGGGCACATATAGGCCAGGAGGTGGAAACATGACACGGGTGCCCACGGAGCAAAGTCCACCAGATTAAGCTGGGCCGTCTATGCAGGAGGGCCGCTTCCTCCCCAGGAGCTTCCCTGGAACTGCGGTGTCTGGGAGCACACTTAAATTCTCTGAGAAAATGCTTCTTCTGTCAACACAGCAATAAAGCACGGCTGAGAGGGAGTTCACAGAACTCTGCAGCCAAACTGAGCCCAAAGGGAATTCCAGGGCAAGGCTCCTGAAGAGGTATAAAGCCTCATTAGTGCAGAGAGGATTTGCCATGAGCCCGGTCCAACCACGGATGCAGGTGCCTTGTTCCTGAATTTGCGAGTCATTATGATTCTACAGATCACCCAATTACAAGGAATCATCACTGGCTGGCACCTGCAGAGCCTCCTTCTCTTCTAAAAATATCAGTAACAATCAGAGGATACCTACAGGCCTTTCCAGAGAAGAGAAATATGCTGAGCTGGCAGATGGTTTATTTAAAGGAAGCAAACAGCCAGGCTGGGTATACCTACCCACAATATAAAGAAAGACTAAGGAAGGAAGGAAGGAAGGAAGGAAGGAAGGAAGGAAGGAAGGAAGGAAAGAAGGAAGGAAGGAAATCACACTGTTCAAATGAAGTTCAAAAAAACCAACCAAACAAACAAACAATTGAGACTATCATCCTGCCTTAAGGTAAGTCTGTCTAAGAATCACCAGGAGCAAACAGAGCATACATTATTGTAAAAGACCTTGCAAAAAGAAGCTTCTACTAGCAAACCTTTCTCATGATCAAAAAGGTCATGCCAAAAAACAATGGCTAATCAGGACGGTTTCTCAATGGGTTGTTGCTGGGTTGGTAAATTTTGAGGAATTTGGGGAGCTGACTGACTTTACATCGGTAGCTTGGAATCAACCATGGTGGAATACCTTACATCATGGAAATCGGCAAACGGTACAGATTAGGGCCCCGACCCCACTCCACCCCCACGAGCTAGTTGTGAAACATTTATCAGTGTACAGTTGTCACATGCTTTCCAAAACTGCTCCAGACTTCTCTTCTCCAGACTCTTACGTCCGCTGAGAGTGGAGAAAAACTCTAGGAGGCAAAGCAGGAATCACGTGTACAATTTTCTACAAGATCTAGCCTCTAAGTAGAGCAAAAGAAAATCAACTGCATTGCCCAAAGACCACCCATTTATAGACTACAAAACTGCTCTCTTGGAAGGTTACCACTAGTCCCAGTTTACCTGTGCTAGTCTTCCCAGTGTTCGCCATTCCTTCAAATGCCTCTTAGTGTCTCTGGAGCTCTCTGGATTATGTCCTAGCTCTCAAACTCCAGGATAAGGACAGATTCAGTACTTGAATGGCGCAACCGACACCGTGAAGAGCCACAGGTGACCTCGCTATTTCTGATGCACAACCATACCTGCTTTGTGCATACAGCTGCTCCCTTCTGGTGACGAGTGAAGCTGAACGACCAGTCTGGAAGGTATTTGCCTGCTGGAGTCTTTCTGACAGAAACAACCCTTAGTACAACCTGGGGATTGGGAAATGTATCTTCCATGGCTTCCAAAAAGTATTTACTGGCTCTAAAACCCAATAATAAAGATGTTCTAATACCTATGGTTGGAAGATTGATTCTCCATGGGTCCCTTGCATTTCTGTCTTTCTCACAAAGACAGGCACTGAATTCCTTTTGTTCTAGATTATCATTTTAAGCAAGTCCAGATGGCAAACAGCCTTAGAAGATAGAGATAGTAGCTCAGGAGCAACGAGAAAGCATGTTGACTGCCCATTAAAAGAATCCAGATTCTCTAGACTCAGTTCCTTTTCTCCAACAATCCAGAACATGTGCAGGCATTTATCTGGGTTCATCTGCATCACCCCTATGGGACTGGGGGCAGAGAGACCTGATGCACATACACTGCACATACAGCTTCCTTTGTCTCTGACCCAGGAGTCTCCTGTCTTCTGCCACTATCTATGACATTGTGGCAGGCTAACTGCTTAGCTGTTAAGGACAGTAAAATTTCAGAGCCTTCATAGTTGTTGCCACATATTACTTATACAGCTTTTAAAAAGTAATCTAGGAGCTCATTGTTGGCTCAGTCAGTTCAGCATCCAACTCTTGATTTCGACTCAGGTCATGATCTCACGATTTGTGAGATCAAGCTCCAAGTTGGGCTCTGTGCTTATCGCATGGAGCCTGCTTGAGATTCTCTCTCTCTCTCTCTCTCTCTCTCCCCCTCTCTCTCTGTCCCTGCCCCCATTCATGCACACACACTCTCTCTCACATGCAAAATAAACTTTAAAAAGTAATCTATATCTATAGTTATATCTGTATCTATCCATCCATCCACCTACCTGTGTGTCTAATGAGGACTAACTGCGTCCCTCAGAGATTCTTGGCAGCAATCTTGGATGATAATGTATAAGACAGCTCACAATGAAGTTTTATTAGGATGAAAACTGTAGAGCTGTCACATTTATTAAAGGTACCCATGTGAGGGGCACCTGGGCGGCTCAGTCAGTTAAGTGTCCAACTTCGGCTCAGGTCATGATCTCGTGCTTCATGAGTCTGAGCCCCACATTGAGTTCCGTCCTGACAGCTCAGAGCCTGGATTCTGCTTTGGATCCTGTGTCTCTCTCTCTGCCCTTCCACACTCGTGCTCTGCCTCTCTCTATCTCTCAAAAATAAACATTAAAAAAAAAAAAAAAGGTACCCACGTGAAAGTAGGCAACATGCACAAAACAATGACCGGCCTTGGCCTCTTTTGTGCGCTCTAAGGCAGGGCTTCTCAAACTCTGAGGAACCCCTAAATCACCAGGGAATCTCATTAAAATGCAGATTTAGATTCAGCAGATCTGGGATGAGGCCCAAGATTCTGCATTTTTCACAGGCTCCCACGTGATGTTGATGATGATGATCCAAGGACCATACTCTGATAGCGAGGTTCTGACAGCAACTAAATATAAACTGTAGGCACGTTAACACCCTGATATCTGCATAAACTCTAACATTTCTTAATAAAACTATCTATGACAACTCAGGAAGTCCCATAACTCAGAGAATTCCTATACTGGTTTAGTAAAGGATACTAAAAAAATTCCTGAGTACATGATTATGACTGCTTATATACTTCTATCAAGAAAATATCTATACATGTTGTGAATTACTCCTTATTGCAAATGATAAACACATTCCAAAGAACCACAAGCAAAGGAAAAACACTGAAGGCCTTCCTAGGTTACACAGATCCACGGACTGTAGCAAGCTTATAATTACACAAGGCAAATTACGATCCTTACAGTTTATATCGTTTGTTATACTTCTGGCTAAGCTAATGTCAATGGGCTAAGCATAGCAGGGAAAGAGAAAATAGTATGTGGAGAGAAGACTGACTCTAAAAAGTAAATGTGCTTGAGGGAAAACCCAGTGAGCAGGGAGGCAGGGCCTGAGTTGCAGCCCCCAGGCTTTCACTCCCTTGCTGAGGGAGCTGAGGGAAACAGTCAGGCCTCACTGGGAAGTGGGCAGGGCGAGTGGACGCTCCAGGCCCAGGCCCCTCGCCATGTCTATCGCCCATCTTGGCTGTGCGTCTCAGTCACCTGCACCGAAGTGACCCCTTGGCCTCCAGGACTGTTTTTTAAAACTGTTGCCAGCCCAAAGAAATCAATCTTTGTCTCATTTCATTCACTTGAGAAAAATTTTGTGTGCCAATTTGAAAAGCATGGGGGAGAGAGAGCCCAGAAAGAAAAGAAAGATGGAAACTGTATTTTATAGTTTTATTGAGAAATCCTGAGTGGCACTTTCCCTTTATTCCTTTTCTTTATTCCTTTCTCCTCTTTCTTCTGACATCTTCTCTCCTTTCCTATCCTCTCTCTCCACCATTCAGGCAGCCAGGTGCATTCTCTTATTCCACCCATAGCTTCTCAGGAGGTTGGTGACGACTACTTTTAAAAAGATTTCTCTAGTTCCAGTGCCTGGGTAGCTCGGTCGGGTAGCCGGTGGCTTCTGGCTCTTGGTTTGATCATGACTCAGGTCATGATCCCATGGTTCCTGAGTTCAACCCCCATATTAGGCTCTGAGCTGACAGTGTGGAGTCTGCTTGGGATTCTCTCTCTCTGCCCCTCCCCCACTTGTATGCTTTCTCTCTCTCTCACTCACTCAAAATAAATAAAAATAAAAAAAAAAAGATTTCTGTGGTCAAATATGCTCAGAAAACCATGAGTCACAGAGAGCTCAAAGGTTTCTTCACCAAGGCCCATAGACACCATGACTTGCCAAGAGGTGGGTAGGGGGCAACATTTTCCATATCTGACTGTAGAAGCCAGCCTCTCCCCTCCCTTGCTAATGTTCTGAGGAACCTTCTCTGAGAAAGAGAGCTCTGGCCCCAAGATTTTAGACACCAGAGCCAAGCTGTTCTACCTTAAATAGGCTTGGTGGCCTTGGGCAAGTCATATAACCTCTCTGAACCTCCAGTTTCTTCACGTGTAGAAGGAGTCAAATGACATCTGCCAATGGTGCCATTGATTTTGTCACAAAATGAGAGTGTGAAAAGTGTCAGGCACAGAGCTCCCTCTGCAACCTGGCTTTTCAGATTCAGAGGTGATATTAATCCATGTCGCCCAAGGGCTGGCCAGAAAAGTGTCCCCTTTGGGGTACCTGGGTGGCCCAGTCAGTTAAGCATCTGACTTTGGCTCAGGTCATGATCTCATGGCTTGTGTGTTCGAACCCTGCATCGGGGTCTGTGCTGACTGCTCAGAGCTTGGAGCCTGCTTTGCATTCTGTCTCTCTCTCTCTCTCTCTCTCTCTCTCTCTCAAAAATAAATAAACATTAAAAAAAATTTTTTTTAAAAGAAAGAAAAGTGTCCATCTTACTGAAAACTACTCTTGGAGATGAGGCACTGGCCTCTTTTCTGACCTCAGCCACTGTTTCTGAACTTGGCACATGTCTTGTCCTGTCGCTCAAACCCGAAGATTCCCTTCCAAGGGCTGCCTAACCGGGCTGTGTCTGTCTGTGTCAGTCCCAACAAATGGCATTCACCAAATGAATGAGGGAGAGAAAAGAAACGGAGACAGAAAAGGTCACAGAAAACAAACAGGCATGAATGAGGCCTGGCCAGAGACAGGAAACATGACTGTCCTGAGTCAGACCAGGCTTCACCTCATAGGAGGAACATGGCCTTGGGCAAGTGAAATAACCTCGCAGAGTCTCACTGTCCCCATTTGAAAAATAAAGATGACCATGGCCATCTCACGGAGCCCTGTGAAAGAATGAAGAGAGATTTTATATGTAAAGCACTTCACACAAAACCTAGCCCAGAGTAGGAACTCAGCAGGAAAAGTAAAAAGTGAGCTAAGTGTTCTTGTTGGAGCTAAGAGGGAAAAACAGAATGTTATGATTCTCAAATCCAATTCTCTGATTTCTAGATTAGAAATTGGATATCATAATTCTTCTGAGGAAATCCCCAAAAAAGGACTATACACAGGGTAGAAAGTTTCATTGCCTACAACTGACTTCAGATATGCCCAATGGGGGGTGGTTGTTGTAGCTTTCCTGCTGCCTGACAGAGAGAGAGGGAGAGAGAGAGAGAGAGAGAGAGAGAGAGAGAGAGAGAGAGAGCCTTCTACCTGCTGGACTCCAAGAACAATAAAGTCAGCAATGGAAAAACAACAAGATTCCAGATTTGCTGAATGAGGACCTCCACCCCGACCATCCTCACAGACAGGTAGAAAGGCCACTTCCTTCAGGCAGGACACCCCTAGCTTCCTCCACCCACTACTGCATTCTTCCCTTACATATTTATTCATCTACTGTCTGTCTCCCTCACTGCAAGGGACGCTCCAGCAGGCAGGGACTCTAGCTGTCCCCAGGATCTATTACAGGCTGGCCCAGAGCAGGCTCTCAGTAAGTATCTGTTGAAAGAATGAACGGATCCCACATTAGTTATTTAATAAACATGACCACTCAAGGATTTAGAGTCCATTAAAACCATATGAAGACCATGAGACCAGAAATTTTCAAAAATTAGCAAGGTTATTTATAACTCAAATGAACAGCTTTAATAGCGAATCAAGGAAGAAGTAAAGCGGCTTGGCAGTAACCAACTCAGCATCAGCGTGATGCCTCTTCACATTTAGATGTTCTAACCCTGCCTCTTAGATTTCCTTATCAAGCCCAACTTAGGGGTTGCCTCCGGCCGTCCCTCCATCAGCGTCTCCTGCCACCGTCCTCTCCTATCTCACACTCCGGCAAGATCCAAACTACCCCAACGCAAACCTCCAGACTTTGACAGGCACCTCCTTCTCCACCTTGTCCATGTGGTGAACTCCTACTCGTCTGTCCAGACCCCACTTGAAAGCCACCTCTCCTGTCAAGTACTCCCTGATTTCTCTAGAGAGAATAAGCCAGCCTTCTCCTGTGTCAGCCTGTTTAGATTAGCTACTGCCACATCATTGGCCTAGACGTCAGTCCTCCTCTGGATCACAAACTTCTTGAAGGCACATGGTACACGCTCATGTGTATCAGAAAAACAAATAAATTGATTCATGACCACTGTTGCACCTTCTATTCCCCCATCACTATCCCTCCCAGCTAATGACCTGACACCCAATGACAAGAGACTGCCGGGAAGGTTCTGAGGTAAACTTGTCCCACTTTATGGGGCACCTAACCCTGCTAGGCACTCTCTTATTCTGTGAAGTTGATGCTGGTATGCCCATTTTACAGATAAAGAAAATGATATTCAGGGAGCGCCTGGGTGGCTCAGTCGGTTATGTGTCCAACTTTGGCTCAGGTCATGATCTCACAGTTTGTGAGTTGGAACCCCGCATCAGGCTCTGTGCTGACAGCTCAGAGCCTGGAGCCTGCTTCAGATTCTATGTCTCCCTCTCTCTCTGCCCCTCACCTGCTCTCTCTCTCTCTCTCTCTCTCTCAAAAATAAAGAAAACATTTAAAAAAATTTTAAGAAAATGATATTCGGGGTTGCCTAGATGGCTCAGTCAGTTAAGCATCCCACTCTCCATTTCAGCTCAGGTCATGAACTCACAGTTCATGAGTTTGAACCCCGCATCGGGCTCTGTGCTGGCGGTGGGGAGCCTGCTTGGGATTCTCTCTCTCCCTCTCTCTCTGCCCCTCCCCTGTTTGCTGTATTTTTCTCTCCAGATGAATAAATAAACTTTAAAAAAAATTTACAAAAGAGAGAGTCTGCTCCAATTTTAGTAAGCTATGAACTTTGATGTTGGAATACTTCTTTGAGCATCTAGAAATAGACATTTTTAATACTCTAAAAAGGAAAGAGTCAGAAGGACAGCAGCTGGAAAAACTAAAGCATTAAAACCAGAAAGATCTGGATATGAATTGTAGTTCTGCCAATTACTAGCTCTGTGTCCTGGGCACATTGATAAATGTCGTTGGACTTCAACGAACTCATTCTGAAAATGCAGGATTATTAGAAAAATCAGACAAAATGCATCAAGGATGTGGCACACGGTGCCCCCTCCCTCAATAACTGGTAACTATAACCTATACCTCACTTAATTTTTTAATTACGTTTTAAGATCACCACTTGCACATATGTAGCCCAAATTAGCAAACAAGATAAAAACATTTTTAAGCATACTGATAAAGGGGCACCTGGGTGGCTCAGTCTGTTAAATGTCCGACTTCGGCTCAGGTCAGGTCATGATCTCGCGGCTTATGAGTTCTTGCCCCGCATGGGGCTCTAACTCTTACTGCAGAGCGTGCTTTGGATCCTTTTCTCGCTCTCTCTCTCTCTCTGCCCCTCCCTCACCCACACTCTGTCTCTCTCAAAAATAAATAAATATTTAAAAAAATGAAACGTACTAATAAAAAGCATTGAGTAACATTTAATTTCTCAGAGCTCCAACAGAAAATATTGCCTTAGGTCAGTTGCTCAGAATTAGACCCAGAAAGGAGTGTCCGTGGGATTGAGTTAAAGAAGGGCCCCCAGGAGAGGGGGAGGCAGGAAAGGGAAGAAGAAGAAGCAGCCAAGCGAGGCTGCAATTTCAGGTGAGGACGCAGCCTCGGTCTGATCATACAGGGAGCTCTGCAGTGTAAATGACACCACGGAACCTGCAGGGGATTTGTAAGTTACCCCACAGAAGCTGGCCCTGGGCACCAATCAGTCATCAGCCAAGAAGGGGTTGAGGGAATGGGTTGGAGGGTACTTAGCTCCAGGCCAATCCCAGCTGTGTGTATGCACGTGTGCTCGTGTGCACATGGGTGTGTGCATGCATGCGTGTATGCATGTGTGCGTGTGTGCATGCATGTGTGTGTGTGCGTGTGTATGTGAGTGTTGGGTTGGGGAAGAGCTCTGCTAGCTCAAGGCTCACTCTCTGAAGAATGTTCCAGGTGCCAGGTCTCAGGAGCAAACATACACAGAAGCCAGGCTGAGCCCCCAGGACCAGTGAAGGGAATCTGAGGGTGGCTGGTGGGGCACCGACAATATCTGCAACATTCATCAAGAGAAGTTCATGGAAACATACCTGCGTTGACTCCACCTTCCAATCACCACTGTTGGTTCACCACCAAGTGACGTACACTTAACTGTAAATACATTCGTTTTTCTTTGGTAACTTATAAAGAACTAAGTTTGAAGTAGATATTTCCTGGGAGGGTAAAATTTCATTTTGAAGGTTTGCCCTCGGGCATCAAAAAAAAGAATGAGCTCTTTGACCTATTACAGTCATGATTTTCTGCTGAAGGAAGTTGCTGTCGGTCACGAGTAGGGGGCATGGACCCTGCTCAGGCAGAAGTGACTGGGAAGGGGAGGTGGCCAACTCCTCAAAACACCAGGAGAAAAACTGGCAGCAACACTCCTCAGCTCTTTCACACGAGCATATTCATGTAACCATCCACACTGCATGGAGAGTCTGGGATGCTATTGAAATTGCATTGTGCAATCCATGCATTTGGTTAACACAGGTCTGGAGTACAGAAATTAAAGACTCTGCTTTATCCAAGTAAATTCTCATAATTAAAAAATATAATTTCTTATACCTCTATGCCTTATCAGTAGAAGGAAGATGCTGACCTAAAGATTTCAGATAACAGGGGCTTGATGGAAATCGCCAATTGGGTAGGTAGACTGAGTCACAAGATCACCTGAGAATTAACTAACATATTATTATAAATTATTACAAAAACATGAAATATCAAAATAATTTTTAAATAACACATGCAATTAATTTTTAGGGTTGTGCATGGTTCAATATATACACCCCTTTTTTATGTTTATTTATTTTGTGTGTATGTGAGAGAGAGAGAGAGAGAAAGAGAGAGAGAATTCCAAGCAGGCTACGAGCTGTCAGCATGGAGCTTGACACAGAGCTGGATCTCATAAACCCTGAGATCATGATGAGCAGAAATCAAGAGTTGGATGCTTAACTGACTGAGCCACCCAGGCGCCCTCATACATGCCCTTTCAAAAATTTCCAATAATATATATAATTTGGCCATTTGTAACTTAAAGCAATTATGTCAGCACATCTGGAGGACCCAAACTAGAGTAGGAGAGTACCCCCTACAAATGCCATATAAGCAGATACATTAAAATAAACGTCATGCAGAATTTCTGAGGGGCCCAAGAGAAAGATAACACTGATAATTAATGGGCACCTCAAGTTTTCACACCTAGATAGGAGTCCCAACTTTAAATAAATAAATAGCGAATGACCATGGCTGCCACCAAGGGACAGGGGCTGTTTGCCATTTCAGGGACTCTCAGAACACCACATGAACTTAGGAGAGGAATGGAAAACACCTGTGGGTGCAGGGAAGAGGCGGGGGAGGTGACACAATGTACCCTAAGAATGACTGAGTGTCTTCCTCAAACAACATTCTCAACCATTACCACAGTTACAAATACCTGCAATGATCATTCAAGGTGAAACATTTACTAAAATTGGCGCTAAAATAAGGAACAGAGCTACTCAGACTTGGCGTCTCCCACTCTTGGCATATTTTGAATTCTGAGAATTCAGAGTCTGATTATAATTCTCCGCTTTCCCTTCCATTGTTTTATAATTGAAAAGAATCCGATATGTAGTGTAAGATGCCAAACAGAAGAAAAACAGAGAAGTCAAACCAAAATTAATACCGCCCAAGAATCCATGCCAATGAACGGGATTATCCAACACTGTGGCCATTGTTTTCCATTTGTAGCTTTTCATTGTGCAGGTCTGCACAGGGCAAATATGCTTTTTTTTTTTTTTGCTGGTAATATCTGGGTTAGTTTCTTTGAATTTGCTATCCCAAAGCTCATTAGGTGATGGGTAAGAAAATCGAATAAATATGTATTACTGGGCAGTTCATAAAGAGGATGATCTACCTGACAATAATGAGGACTTCCCAGGTCTTACGGGATCTGTTGCAAAAAATTCTGCTCCACACCACCCAGGGCCAGAGAAGAGGGACAAGTAGTTGGAGGAAGAAGGAGAAAGAGGACAGAGCTCCCCAAGTGGTAGGCAATCAACTACTTCCTAAACAGAGAATAAGTTACGAAGCACTAAGAAAGAAATATCTATTTAAGGAGATCTGGATAATTCTGTCCACAGAATAATCCAAACCACCCCAATACTTCTGGGTGATCCAAGAAGGAAGACTGATCCAGACCACAGGATGGCAAAGTGCTATTAGTAATTTGTTGGGAGGATAATAAGCAGGAAAATCAAGTGCTCTCTTCCTCTCTGGAAATGCACAAACTCGAAACTTCCTGCCTGACTTCAAGTTCTAGCCTTGTCTCTCAAAGCAAAAGTCACATACGCAAAGAATGAGTCCTCCTTAATGTTTTATTCACCATGATGAAGAGAAACAATATCTCTGCTCACTCTGAAAATGCATCATTTGAATTTTCAAACACTGATGCTTTTCTCCCAATAGCAACTGGGATTTCAAAAAAAGGGATTTGACTCAAAGTGTAATAGCCATGAAACTAATTATAACGACCCTGCTCTTAGATGGACCTGAGCTGCATAAAAGGAATCAGTGAAGCTAGAAGAACCAGAAGGAAAACTCAAGACACAACTCAAAGCCTGGGTCCTACCCACTTCTGGTCGCAAGTGGCCACAGTCATGTGATCACCAACAACCATGTTCTTTTCCATGACAGTGTAATGCAGGGGCGAATGCAGACAATGAACAAACTTGCAAACCCTCAATGTGGGGTGCGTGTGCGTGTGTGCATTTGTGTATGAAAGTTGAAGAATAGAAAGGGGTGGGGAGGTCATACTCCTGAAGCTGTTTGTGAATCTGAAGTGAAATTTTCTGCACACCTTGTAACATGAACGTTTCTCCCCTGCTCCCCAGCGATACCTTCCCCCAAGTCATCTTTCTTTACCAGAAACCAATTCATTATATTAATACATCACTGCTGCCCCCACTGGAGTGTTTTACATGCACTTACACAATGTACACCTTGTTCTCATACCTTCCGCACCGTGAACCCTCATCAGACAAAAGGCCTGTAAGTCCTTACATGAGCTGCATTTCTGCCACCCTTTTGGTTTCTCCTACTACTCTCCTCACCTTCACTCTGCTCTAGCCACACAGGCCTCTGCTGCTCCTTCAACATGCAGAGCTCACCCCAGGCTCCATGCCTTTATGTTTGCTGTTCCCTCTGCCTGGAATGCTATTCCCTCAGATATCAGTGTGCTCACTCCCTCACTGCCCTGGACTCTTGGCTCAAATGTCATCTTATCAGACAGGCCTGTCTTAACTATTTATAAACGGCGAGCCTGTCACAATCCTCCTCTTACCTCGTTCCCTTTATTCATGGCGTTTGCCATTACTTGTAGATTACATCCGTATTTCTTCCTCTGTCTTTCTTGTCTTCCCTCCATTAGAGTTTAAGCTCCATGAGGCAGAAACGTTGCTCTGCTTAGTATTAAATTTCCAGTGCCTTAGGGTAGCCCTACTCAAACACTCTTTTCAAATTTAAATTTAAATTATTTAATATTTTTCCTTTATTTCATGGTTTTAATTTAAGCCTTACCTTAAACAATATCATGAAACCAAGAGTATGATGTGCCAGGTATATTTTTTCTAATAAATATTAAAATAAATAGAGAACTACCCAAATTAAAGAGGTTAGCCCCTGAGTATCTGCTAAAACCATCTCATTATCACTGATAATATATGTGCCCAGCTTTGAGAAACACAGTATCACCCAAAGGCAATGGAGACCAGTGGCAAAACATGTTAGGCACATCCAATGGCAACACACACTAGTGCTAAAGTAGTGAATCTGGCAAGGAAACAAGTGTTATTTATTCCTAATATTTCTTAGTTTCACAGCACAAAACATTAAAGTTGGAGTCCTAAGGCCTGGGTCTGGCACAAACCAGCTATGTACCCTTAAGGCCAAGTGGCTTAAGCTCCCTGGGCCCAACGTCCTCACCTCTGTAACAAAGGCTTCGGATGATTCGTAAGCCCGCTGCCAGTTCTCTGTCTTTATTCTACCAATCACCACAAAGATGCAAGAGGGAATCCTAAAGCAATTAATGTTATTAATATTTAATATTTAATCATTGTGATAAAGAAAAATAGAACAATTCCCATAATATCTTTGCTCAATGTCTTTGTGAAACAGAAAATAATATTTTATGAAATAAAATAATATTTTTGACACAGTTATACTGTGACTATCTTTTCTATAATCCTATGACCCATACCAATGTAGGCGGCCAGATACAAAACATCCAGTGCCTCAAGGAAGGGTTATCCAGGTAGAACTAAAATGAAAAAGTTGAAATCTTGGTCAAGGCCAGACTGCTCTTTTTTTTTTTTTTTTTTTCCTCCAATGGAAGGCAGTATGTATAAGGAAAGATTGACTTTAAAAAAACACCATTCTGCAACCCTTAGAAATTAAGTAAAAATTTCAGGAAAGGATCAGAGCTAGATACTGAGCCAGTAGGTTCAAGTTTTGGGGGAAGAGGATATTTGCTAGATGCCGAACTATCACTCCACAAATTCCTTACCAGTTGCAAAGAAAAACTTAAATTTACAAGGAAGAGATGTAGTGGTCACCTTCTTTGAAAATTACTCCAACTGACGCTAATAGCGTGACAACCTGACATTATGTGCTTCCAAATGAGATGCAACGTAAAGTGCACAGCATCTCTGCGATGGCCATCTTCCCAAAAACATTTCACTTAAACCTAATCGAGCCTTTAGAAATAAGTTCCAATTCAAGGAAATACAGGGAATAAATGACAGATTAAAGAATCCCACCAGAAAAAATCATCAGCTATACTGCCAGAATGCAGGACACCTGGCTGGTTCCCTCAAAATGTCAATGTCAGGAGGAAAAAAAACATGGAGGGAGCCTTCTAGACTGAAGGCACCACAACAGCACAATCACCAAATGCAGTGCGTGAGCTCTTGGTTGATTTCCGTTTGAAACAGTAGCTGTAAAAGGCACTGTTGAATAGCGGGGAGAATCCGAAGATGGACGAGGTATTATCTGTTATTACAAAGCTGTTCTAACTTTCTTGGGTGCAGTGATACTGGTATCAGGGTTGTGCTTTTAGGAGCTACTGTGTCCTTAGCTTTCAGAGACATGTGCTGGAGAGTTTAGGTGTGAAGTGACCTGATATGGGCGCCTTATTTTCAAACAGCAGAACGTTAAATGGAGGTTGAACCTTGGTGTTGAATATACAGATGTTCTCTGTAATATTCTTTCCAATTTTCTTCTTGTTGAAAATTTCATCATAAAAGGTTGGAGAGATCTACATAAATGGCAAAAATTAGTTGGAAGAAGATGAATCAGGAAGAACACTCTTCTTATTCTTTCTGTCCCCATAGGAAGAAGAGTGTCAGAGAGGAGGCCAGCAAGTTAGCTGCAGCTAAGAGGAGCCTAGTAAAGTATTGGCGGTTGGGGATCCATAGCACCTCTAATCGGGGTTGCAGATTCAAACTGCAAGGAAGCCGGGCGCCTGGGTGGCTCAGTCGGTTGAGCGTCCGACCAGCTCGGTCATGATCTCGCAGTCTGTGCGTTCAAGCCCCGCATCGGGGCTCTGTGCTATTGGCTCAGAGCCTGGAGCCTGCTTTGGATTCTGTGTCTCCCTCTCTCTCTGCCCCTCCCCTGCTCATGCTCTGTCTCTCTCTCTCTCTCAAAAATAAAGACTAAAAAATAATAAAAAACACATGAAGAAGCCTGTGAGCGCCTGGGTGGCTCAGTCAGTTAGCATCCAGTTCTTGGTTTCAGTTCAGATCATGATCTCACGGTTCATGAGTTCACATGAACTTGCATCTGTGCTGACAGTGCAGAGCCTGCTTGGGATTCCCTCTCTCCCTCTCTCTCTCTTCCCCTCCCCCACTCTCCTGCACGTACACTCTCTCACTCTCAAACTAAACAAATAAACGTAAAAAAAAAAAAAATTGAAGAAGCCTGAGTCCACCTTTCTGGGAAGACCTACAAAGGTGGCTACGAAGCCAGAGCAATCCCAAGCCCATAATGGCATGAGAGTAACAAATTAGGGAGACCATCGTGTGTCCAGGCACAGATCCCACACAATCTGCACCATTGTCCACAAACTGAAATGCAACCTGAGGAAATGGAGAGGAGAGACCAGTGTGAGAGACCCTGGCTTGGCGGAACAAACAGAATTTTCTGTGCTTGCCCATAATTGTCTGAGATTGCCATGCAGACATCACATTTCTTATGTTCATAAGAAGGAGACCGTGGTTCCACCGTGGAGGCAAAAAAAAGACTATCTCAAGAGCTCACTGTGCACCAAAATAAGAAAAGATATCACCAGAAGTACACGGCAGACTCTTCTAGTGAGTGTGTGATTGTTTTCGCTGGTTTTGTAACAGGATGGTAGACATTGAACCTGGAGGGGACCCTCAGATGCCTTTCATTCCTGTACTGTTATTTCTGGTCTTCACCCAATTTCCTTTCAGGGATGATCTAGGAAGGAAGTGTGGGAAAGGCTCAGTTGGGTGATTGACTCTCCTCAGGTCTCTCCAGGACTACTAACATGGACAACTATGACTGTAAATAGGAACACCACCTCATTCCCAACATTCTCCGCTCCCACACCACCCCTGCTCCTGAACTCGCGCTCCCTTCTTGCCTTCCATGGTCACTACTCAGGCTGGAGAAGACACGTCTGCTTTCAATTCTGGGTATTAGCTTCTTAGTACTAACAACTTAGTACTAATGACTCAGTACTAACAGAATGAAGATCTCTCTCTCCCTCTCTCTCTCTCTCTCTCTCTCCTCCTTCGTCCCTTCTTCCCTCCCTCTCATTCTCTCTATCCTCAGACCTCTAAAGCTTCCGGACAATCACAGAAGAAGCCAGTGACTTCTACTTTTGCTGATGCCTTGACGAAAACCACGATCTCCCACTGCCATCTGCCTGCTCAAGCCTCGGCTTCTCTCGCAGGAAATGCAGCGTCTTGGTCTATGGATATAATAACATGGATGAAAATCGACAGTGTAAGGAAGAATTTATATTCTCCAATATCCCTCTTTTCATCTCTAGCAGGCTGTAAATATATCAAAAGTTAAAGGCTACTTTGGGGGCACCTGGCTGGCTCAGTTGGAAGAACACGTGATTCTTCATCTCAGACTTGTGAGTTTGAGCCCCACATTGGGTGTAGAGCTTGCTTAAAAATAAAGTCTTAAAAAATATATTAGAGCCTAGTTTTGTTAAAAGAAATCACTTTCCCAGCTGTAACCTCCATGCAAGAGGGAAGCAGGGAAGCACATTTAACAGGAGGCTCCATGAGCTCTGAGGAGAGGGGGTTTCTACCCCACCCCACCCCTAACTTCCCTTCCTGCCCCTTCCCTATGGTAAGTGCCTCTCCCCCGCTCTCCCCCCAAAAACCCAGTAAAACGTACATATCCAATCTATCAATGAATAAAAGAGACTTCTTATAAACTCAAAACAATTTTAACAGGTGAATCATTCAACGGACAATAAAATTAAGAATTTTCAATAATTCAAACCTAGTGCCTTTAAAGAATGAAGGGTTTAACACAAACATGTTTCAGCAGCTTTACATTCATAATGCATGTCCATAAACTACACATTATAATTACAATTTTTTTCTATAAACTCAACTAATAAATAAGCCTGAAAACACTAATATACACTGTATACACATGGCACATTTTTCTGCAATTCAGACTCAATATAAACTCAGACGGGACTCTCCCCATGATCTTTTCCTTAATGATGTATTATTACTATAACATAAGTCTGAAAAATAACTACCTTTTATGGAATTAGTTCAGTGAGCCAGTCACTAAACTAAGCACTAATTTAATTCTTATAATCACCTGAGAGATGGTATTATTTCCTCATTTTACCAAAGAGGAATCTAAGATTTAGAGTTTAAAAAATTCCTCCCAAGTTATGGATAGCAGGTAGGAGAGCTGGAATTTGAACCCAAGCCTGCCTGATTCATGAGTCTCTAATAGTATATTCCTCTATGCTCCTAGGTTTGAAGACTGAAGAGTTAGCAAGTTACAAACATGAAGGATGTGCAGAATTCGAACAGACTGTTTTCCAAAGTGCCACGGGACAATTCTGCTGATTTAGAGCTAAATTTATTCCCAGAGTCATTCAGTCTCTTTGCCCAAAAGAAAGGAAGATAAAATCGAAGCATATGTTAGAATTTAAGCCAAGCTATTATCTGTCCTCTTCGTACATTCTGAAAAGCTTGTCCACCAAAAGCAGATGCTAGGAATGAAGAGGAAGAAAACCAAAAGAGAGGGGAAGAATGTAAAATTAGGGAGCACAGAGACAGGGAAGAGCAAAATGAAAGGCGGGGAAAAAAAAGAAAGGTTAAAAGGAGAGAAATGGGAATGGAGTGGAGAAGAACACCCCAGATGTGCTGATCTGGGAAGTCCTTTGGAAAGTATGCCATGACCTCTGTGAGGAGGTCAAAGTGGGCTCGCCACAGGGTTTGCCAAAACCAAAGAAAGGGGAATGATTTTTCCTGACTTTTAACTGCAAAACCTAATTTCTTAAGGGATCCTTCATCTTTTAGCGAAACACTAGGAGTGTGGAAGGTCCCTAAATAATACTTGTGCACTTTAAACACTTCAGGAAGGCATGGGCCCTCCCCTGAACCACACTGGGCTGGGGCGGGGTGGAGGTGGGGGTGCATTGCCCAAGTAAGGCAGGTCATTTAAAAAGTCCGAGGTCAGGGCACTTGCAAGGCTAAGGGGAGAAAAGCTGGTGCTTCCTGTTTCCCAGTGGAGCCATTTCCTGAAAGTTCTACACCCATGATCAGTCTGCTGCAAAGAATAAGCATGTTCTGTCCTCACAGAGACATAACCCAAATGTCGGCCTTAAAAGATGGAAGAGAGATTGGAGAGCAGATTTTCACCTCACAAATGTATGGGGAAAAGTTTTGTATAACACGCTCCAAATGACAGAAAAGGAACACTTGAGCTAATCCCCTTTTTCCAATAAATTTGCAATCTGTCAAATTACCCACAACTCTTTCCACTGCATATCTTTTCGTGGATATCTGAAACTTTTATTACAATTCTCTACTACGAGGCCATGACAATATACTTTGAGTTCAATCTGAAGCAGGGAGGAGGGCAGTTAAAAAAAAAAAAAGTTCCTGTGAAAACCTACATTCTCTGATACTACTTGGTGAGGCTTACACTCCCATAAATGAGAATCAACAAAGCTCATTACTTACTTTCCAAAAGAGTTAAATGCTACGTTTTCCAAAGTCTCTTTTTTGTTTTATTAGGGGTTTTCTGATTCCAGAAAGTTAAAATAATATTCTTGGTCTCTCTGAAAATGTCACACGAAAATTTGTGCAAATATCTTTATCTATCTCTGGAGGGGGAAAAACAAAGCACTTAACACCAAGTTGAAAAAAAAATTCAAAAAGATTAAAATGCTAAGTTAACACACACACACACACACACACACACACACACACACAGAGTAAAACTAATGAAAGAAATATTAAGAAGTATGTTTACAACCTTAGAGAGGAGACGCCTTCCTAAGTAAGAAGTAAAGCTTAGATGAAAAAGATGGGCACGTTTGCTTCTATAAAAAGGTAAATAAATCTTTTGTTTACCAATAGATGCTATTTTTTTTTAATGTTTATGTATTATTCTTTGAGGGAGAGAGAGAATGAGCAGGGGAGGGGCAGAGAGAGAAAGAGAGGATCCCAAGCAGGTTCTGCGCTGTGAGCACAGAGCCTGATGCAAGGCTCAAACTCATGAACCGTGAGATCGTGACCTGAGCCAAAATCAGATGCTTAACTGACTGAGCCACCCAGGTGCCCCTACCAAAAGACACTCTTTAAAAAAGGTAAAGCCTACAAAAGCATTAGAGCAACCTATATAACCAATATAAGATGAATGTATATAATGTATAAAGCAAGTCAGCAAATCAACCAGCAAAATAAAAGCATTCCTTCTCATTGGTCACTGATGAAGATGTTTTACCTTATTATTCATCACACTATCACTTTAACTGAATTGGCAAAAATATAAAAGATTGATAATATCTGATACAGATGAAAGTATAAACAAAGGATACCCTCACCTACTACTGGTGAGAGTATAGACTGACAAAGCATTTATGCAAGATAATCTATCAACATACAAAATACGCACAACTTTTCTCTCAGCAATCCACTCCAAGTATCAATCTTTATATGTAAGGCATTATTTGAAATACTTTGCTGAAAACGTGGCATAAATATAAACTTTAAAACATAACAACATAAACATTAAAAGGAGACAATAGGGGCACCTGGATGGCTCAGTCGGTTAAGCATCTGGTCTTGATTTCGGCTCCAGTCATGATCTCATGGTTCGTGAGATAGTGCCGTGTGTCAGGCTCTGTGCTGACAGCGCGGAGCCTGCTTGGGATTCTCACTCTCTCCCTCTCTCTCTGCCCCTCCCGCTCTCTCCCTCACTCTCAAAATAAATAAACTTAAAAAAAAAAAAAAAAGGAGACAATAAGTCACAATTGGTCAGTAATAATAATCGTAACAATTACTACATGCCAGGAACTTTCCTGAGTGCAAATATACATACACTCAGGGTGTCTCACAACGACCCTATGAGGTGGGAGAGTGCCCCACAATTATTGCCCCATTCCAGATGGAGATACTGAGGCCAGGGAGGATGAGAAAGTTGTTTAAAGTCACACAGCTTACACCTGGCAGAGGCAGGTTTCAGACCCAAGGAACCTGGCAGCAGACTACTCGGAAAGACTATGAAACAGAACGCATGAGATACCCAGGAACTGACACAGAAAGATCCACAAGGCAAAGTGCTACCTTAAAACAGTTGCAGCCTTGGTTTGGGATTAAAGTTTCTTTATTGCAACCAAAAATGAGTCTGTTTGATTATCTACCTACTAAGTGAAGCCACGGATTTCATTATTTACATAACATATGCATTCTGGATGGTTAAAGAAAGTTCTCCCTCGCAGTGGAAAGGGGAGTAAGAGAGGAGGGTCAAGTGCAATCCCACTTTTGGCTGCACATATTGCCAAACTGCTGGAAACTGTGAAAAACAAGAATGCATTCATGTGTTACTGTTATAATTTTTTAAAGCTATTTGTGTTAAAAAAAAAAAAACAGTGGGGGTGCATATGGAAAACAGTTTGTCCTTCCAGATGTTTCTACAACTGCGCTTCTGGCTTGCGAACACATTTTTCCTTCTTTTAAAAAGTTGATCCAAATATCTGTTAGTCAACCTCCTCAACTTTACAGAATTGCTTTCAGTTCACAGAAAAGGCTTTAACCTTCACCTTCTCTAGCTTCAGTCCCACTATATGTTTATGACTATTTTTAAATAACCCAATTTGGGGCTGCTGTTGAAAGACCTTTAGAAGATCATGTATAAGAGGAAAGCCGGGGTGCCTGGGTGGCTCAGTCAGTTGAGCGCCCGACTTGGGCTCAGGTCATGATCTCACAGTTTGTGGGTTCAAGCCCCGCATTGGGCTCTGTGCTGACTGCTTGCTCAGAGCCTGGCTCCTGCTTCAGATTCTGTGTCTCCTTCTCTCTCTGCCCCTCCCCCACTCACGCTTTGTCTCACTCTGTTTCTCAAAAATAAGTAAATGTAATAAAAAAAAAAAAAAAAAAAGAGGAAAGCCAAGCCATGGACCTTGAAGCTGAAGTGAAGAGAGGCCGGCACTGCACTCGCATGGAGTGCAGCGTTTTGGTCAACCGCGAACTGGAAAAGATCTGCAGCTCACATAGTAGGAATGAGGGCACATCAGCGGTTTACGTGCAAGGACAGGAGGCTGCAGACGAAATCTGCAGGCTGTCAACACGGAAGGAGAGAAAGGGCTTCCTCTTCCATTTCCTCCCGTGGGATCTCTTCGGCTCACTTGGATATATTTACTCTAGAAGGAGGAAGGATGCACTGGTACTCAGGAAATAAATAGCTGTGTGGATTCCCTTCAGAAAATGCGAGGAACACAAAGTTGATGGTCACGACTCCCCCGCCAGGGTGGCAATGCCACGGCCCCTCCACCCTTCTGGCTCTCTCCTATTTTTTCCATCCATGCCACCAGGCCGGGCATCCAAAGTGGATGCTCTTGGAAAGCCTGGCAGCCCTTGGGCCCCCTGATGCTTGCATTTCCCCATCCTGCACACTTTCCACATCTTCAGTGAAGAAAGGGAGCCAGGAAGCAATGTGAGAACTGAGCACGAGACTTGGTTACAACACGCTCCGGGTAAGAGCACCCGGAGGCCTGGTTGCCTGTTCCTTTGGCAACACGGGGGCTCTGGAAAAGTCCTGGAGCCCTGTTTCACTGGAAACTGAAATTAAAATAAGTCAGAGCATCCTCAAGAAAAAAGGGATAAAATCATGCATCTATGTATAAGGGTATGGATACAGACATAGACGTAGATCCATGTTAAGCGCATGTATAAATAATCCCTATGCAGATGACCAAGCACTCACAGAGACCTTTATTCAGGGCTTTCGTGAATATGCGAACCAGTTATTCAACCAAAAAGCAATCGGATGGTGTAAAGACATAAAAATGAGCACAGAAAAACACACTGGGGTAAATTCTACTTCCTGACATTTTTATCGACAAAGGGCCAGTAGTCTATTGAACACTGGCAATAAGAAGCTTCAAATATATTCAGCATTAACGAAAGATAAATCCTAGGTTAGCGCCAAGACAGGAGCCACTCACTGTGAGGCCCTTCTGCCAGCTTCAGAGCTAGACAAAGACACATATTCTAAGGCCATACATTCAAAAGCAGAGAGGCAGAAATTGAAGAAGCTCGTGTGCAAAATGGAAAGCCATAGTGAACCCTCCACACTTAAACAACAATAATTGTTTAACACAGAGTGTGAAGGGGCACCTGGGTGGCTCAGTCGATTAAGCGTCTGACTCTTGATTTCGGCTCAGGTCATGATCTCACAGTTCGTGAGTTTGAGCCCCACATAGGGCTCTGTGCTGACAGCAGGTAACCTGCTTGGGATTGTCTCTGCCTCTCTCTCTGCTCCTCCCCTGCTCACTCTCTTGCTCTCTCTCTCAAAATAAATAAACTTAAATAAAACAGTGTGTGAAAACCCACAAATCCTAAGAGAAAATCTAGCAAAGTAACCTCCTGTTTGGGGCCATTACTTATCTGGAACCATCAAGTAAAGGAAGGGGTGGGGAGGGAGGGAGTTTGACCCCTTAAAAACTCAGAAAAGCTCTGAAATTTCTCTTTAACCATTCACATATGAGCGATCCTCCAAATATTAACTGTTTTCCAATTACTGAAGTGAATGGAGTTAACAATTCTCTGTGATCATTCATTCAGTCAATTAATACTTATTGAGTGCCAATTTGGATGATGGACAAGACCACTACAAGCCGTATAGAGCTCACAGTTAGGACTCCATGGGCAAGACAGCCCCCACAGCCTTTGGTTGCAGTGAATGGACAGAACAGAGAATTAACCCTAGGAAGCTTCCAGTCACATAAACCCACCTCCGGAGAACATGCCACCACTCACTGGTTATATTCTAAAATCTAGATTGAACTCCCAGGTTTGTTATTTAGAGATCACCTTCCCGTGGAAGCAATGCCATCAATAACGCTTGGGTCCTCAGGTCAATCCAGAGCTTGGGTTTCCCTGTATTCTGCTGCAATGTGATTTAAAGAGGTTTCTGGTTACCCCAGGCCCTTCCAATCAACAGGCTTAAAGTATGGTTTATGATCCTGAGGCTGCTACTGTGACTGGAACGGTCGACACTGGAGCCTGAAGTCTGCGATGCCGGGATGGGCAAGAGGCCGTAAATGCCTGGTGGGTGGGCGGGCTGCCACCCTGCTCTCTCAATCTGTCTCCAGGACGAGGGAATGGGAACGGACGTAGAATCCCCCGAAGGTGCTTATGAGGGCAAGAATTACATTTGGAATAGCTCATTTGCACATCACACAGAACGAAGGCATTGGTTCTGGCCAAGGCTATGCACATTTCACATCATCGTTACTGAGGAATCACCACTCACACGTTTCCTGGTTATTTCAGGAGGTATGATTGTGGTTTTCCATTCTTCCCTTTTTAAGGCACACGATTTTTCAGCAGTGATCCCAGCACTCATAGCATTTAAAGTACATTAACTTCTATTAATGTTTAAATACCACTTTTCATGCAGCTTCATTGGCCCTCATCTTCCCTTCTAGACCCCCCAAAATTATCAACTCAGAATCTGACTAGTAAAACAATAACTTCAGCTCAGGCCCTTTGTGTTCAAACCATGGCACGGATAGATGTGAGGTTAAAAATAGAAAAAGAAGCTATTCTAAATAAGACCATGAGTCTCCAAGACACTTTTCTTTAAAACAATTTTATTTATGTTTGGAAATAAGGGAGTGAAACATACGACATCGCAGCTACTGCCTGAAGGAAGTCATTTACTGGCTCTGGGACAAGGTTCAGCAAGATCTTTCTTAGAATTCATTAAGGATACCCTTAGGTTATACATGTTCGGGAAATGTAGGTGCTTTCGCAGTAATCATCCCGAATTATCCAAATAAAAATACTGTTTCAGTCTTCATTCTGGAGTCTCTATATGAAATATAATGTTCTCTGAAACAAATGTCTACCCTTTACTCTCCTCCATCACTGCACCTCAGAGTATGTGAACGTTTACAGATCATTGTGTCAGTTGTTTTCCTTCACACAGAGCTGGGATGGGGTGCCTCCTGAATACTGTCCTTAGGGTTTCCAGAGCTTTTGTGCAGCTCCCTGTAGAACCTAGACAAATTTTCTCTCTGAAGAGCCCATGAGATGAAAGATCTCAAACTAAAGCCTCAAGATGTGGGAAGTATGGTGCTCGTATCTGACTCTCTCCAGTAAAATCCCTGCTTGGAGACATCCACTCCAAATGCCTCTAAGGAAACAGAGCACCTGATCAGAATGAGGAAAACAAAATGCCACGGTGGCTGGCTGAAATGCAGAGAACAGCAGCCTAGCCTGGACCTAGGTACCAACTGAACACAGGGACCCAGAAAGGTCTGCAAAGCAATGCCCCTCCCCCATCTTGTCCCACAGAAGGTGCTAGCCCACGTTGATCTCATAGAACGGTGATTCCCCAGCAATGCTTGTGCCACAGCAGTACCGGCGTCCCATGGAAACTGTTAGAAATGCCAGGTTTCAGGCCCACCTCAGACCTATTAAATCAGAAACTCTCGGGGTGGCCCAGAAATCTGTGTTTTCACAAGCCCTCTAGGACTTGTGGATACAAAGTCAAGTGTGTAGGAGCGCCTGGGTGGCTCAGTTGGTTAAGCACCTGACTCTTGATCTCAGCTCAGGTCATGATCTCCGGGTTCCTGAGTTCAGGATTCTCTCTCTCTCTCCCTGCACCCACCGGTGCTCGTGCCTGTGAGTGCACATCCTCTCTCTCTCTCTCTCTCTCTCTCTCTCAAAATAAATAATTTTTTTTAAACCACAAATATTTAAAAAAAAAAAAAAGTCAAGTTTGTAAACCACCACTACAGGACTAATTAAAATCACCATAGTGTGGTCTCTCTTCCAGGCCTTATTTATAATTGGAGAATGAGAGCTCTTTTCCTCCTCCAAAAGAAATGTCAAGAAATCAGCAGGTCAAGGAATGTCACGAGGAGATTTGGGGGCTTTTCAAGGCCCAATTTACCACCACTCCTCCCTGTTCATTTCAGCTTTAGGGATTTTGATCATGGACACCAACAGAGGGAGAGGACAGAAGGTCAGAAATGGATCCACTCCACCCCAGAGCCAGGTATATGCTGGATGGCCTGCTGCTACAGAAACATCACTTCCAAATAAGTAAGGAACACGAATAGTAATTGTAATGAACCATACAGATCAAGAAAACCCGCCACATTGTCTCCAACAAAACTAAGCCACCACTAAACCTTCACAGCTTTCCCAAGCTAGCGGCCATTTATGAGAGACCACACAAAATTCAACAATAACATGTTAGTCCATACATAAGTTTAAACTTCAGAGCAAATGCTTTTCAATCACTAAAACTCTTGGCTACTTATAGAAAAAGAACATATTAACAAATTTTTCCCCTAAAATGAATTTTCAATCCTCTGATAGAGACCCATGGTCTATTCTTCGGCAACACAGCCACGGATTTTTTAATCGAGCGCTAGGAATCTTTCCATTAAAAAAAAAAACAACAAACCTCATTCACAAAGCTTCAGAGTACAGCCACAGGTTGTTCGGATTTTGCTTCCCCAACACAGTTCAAATCTCAGAAGATGAGACTTTATAAAAGCAGCAGCGACAACAAAAAGCATTCCACAGAAGGTCTAGAAGTCAACTGTAGAGCAGGAAGGACCTTTCTGCACAAAATATGTGTCCATAACTGGCCTACGGCCACCAAGCCTCACCTGCCTTTCTGAAGCCAAAGGAAAACTCAGGCACTATTCGCCTATATCATTATTAGTCACTTGATACTCAGGAAACCAGTTCTGTGTCTTCTGGGACAACTGTCCTCATTGGAAAGTGGGTACTGCTGGGTAATCAACATTATTTTGCTCTGCCTTGATTTGTAGTATCATATCCTCGTTGCTATTTTTTCAGCCTTAAAACCTAGTCATCGTAAATCTAGCTGCTTCTCTCTTTAGTGGTAATTAGCATTAGTCATAAGCCAAAAAATGATTCCACATAAGAAATAAAATAAACACAACCCTTCTTACCTTTCATGCCAAACTTGGAGTGTCTTGCCAACTTCAGCAGAAACAGCATCACCAGCAGACAAAATCCCACCACAGACGCAATGACCACCACAGCATAGACCTAGAGGAAAGGAAGGGAGGGCTGTTATGACCTTGCTCATTGGTTCCTTACGTCCAGATGATGGTGATAATGACGATGACAAGTTCATATTTGCTACTTGTCCTGCCAGGAACCTTGTGTCTATCAACTCCCTTATTCCTCAACAACCCTACAATGGAATATGTAGGTCTTAATACTATCCTTACTTTACAAATGAGAAAATATAAGTTAAAGCTTATAAAAATATCAGTGTAATTGATATTATGGAGACATAGAGATACATTACTCTCTCCCCATCTGCCTATCCTCCTACCTGCCTTACCTGAAGAGAGAAGAGAAAGTATATGAAATTTGAATGACAAACTACTGTTATTTCTGAAGCGATGAAAGATACAGTGGGGTTCATTTTGCTATGCTCTCTACCATTGTGCATGTCAGAAAGTTGTCCGTAACAAACAGATTTTTTTTTTCTAAGTTGGCTGTTGTGGCTCTTAGAAACCAGAGTCCCCTGGAGCTGTGACTAGGCCCAGAAGGGAGCAGGAGGGGCCCCTGCCGGTGAGTTTATTTGTGAAAGCTCATTAAGTTGCAGACTTATGATTTGTACACATTTGTGTATGTACGATAGAGGTCAATACAAAGTTTTTTTTAAGCCTAAAAACGTAATTCTAACATGTAGATTATACAAGTAGAGAGAGTAGTTGCAGATCTACGTGAATCCTGCCACCACCCTAAGCGAGATCACAGAGGCACAAGTGTGTAATGTTAATGAAGTACATATTAACATTTGAGAAACCAAGATAGGAGCAGGATGATGCATCTCCTTCCATTCCTGCAGCTCATCCCAAGGTCCTGCTCCCATGAAAAGTGTGACTTTCTAAACCAGGAAGTGGCCAATTTTGGCTGTAAAGGGTCAGACAGTAAGTGCTTTAGGCTTTGGGGGCCATAGAGTCTCTTTTGCAACCTTTCAACTGTGCTGGTATCCAGTGAAAGCACCCACAGACGACATGTAAGCAAATGGGCATGCCTGGGTGCCAATAAAACTTTATTTACAAAAACATATGACTGTAGTTTACAGACTCCTTTTCTAACCTGTCTTGGGGGTCCACACTTAACTAAATGCTTAAGCTTCTTTGTTGCATTTAATCTGCATAATAATCCTTAAGAAAGATACTGTTATCTCCATCAGTGGTAATCACTGATGCTGTTTACCAAACATTTCTGTTTCTCCCTGTGTTTCTCTTTGTAGGATTCACTGCCTGGCTTCCTCGTGGTAAGCTGGGTACACGTGACCAGTTCTGGCCAATGAGGTAAGACTTGCATCCCTGACAGTGGAGGATTCCACTGCTACTGTGAGATCTTAGACTGAAGCAGTGCTTCTCAACCAGGGATAATGCTGCGCCCAGGGGACATCTGTCGATTTGGGATCGTCACAAGTGGGGGAGGGTGCTGCTAGCATCTAGTGGGTCAAGACCAGGGATGCTGCTAAACATCCCATAATGCCTAACAGCCCCCACAACACAGAGCCATAATAATAACGGCATAATGCCAAGGCCGACAACCCTGCTCTCACTGCTTCTTTCTCTGGGCCTTCATAAATGCTAACTTTCCAAAAGTAGCTTCCTGTCCACCTGGTCTTAGAATGAGGACAAGGATGGGGCGCCTGGGTGGCGCAGTCGGTTAAGCGTCCGACTTCAGCCAGGTCACGATCTCGCAGTCCGTGAGTTCGAGCCCCGCGTCAGGCTCTGGGCTGATGGCTCGGAGCCTGGAGCCTGTTTCCGATTCTGTGTCTCCCTCTCTCTCTGCCCCTCCCCCGTTCATGCTCTGTCTCTCTCTGTCCCAAAAATAAATAAAAACGTTGAAAAAAGAATGAGGACAAGGCTGACAGAACTCCCAGTGAATACACACAATGAAGCAAGAAAAGAACGTTTGCTGTCTGAAGCCACCAAGATTTGGGGATTTTTGTTACTGCAGAGCTTATGCTGACTGATGTACCCACCTCAGAGTGAGAGGCAGTACAGAGTAGAGATTAGGAATATGAGTTCCTCGTGAGTTTGAAATTTAGATTCATCACTTATTAGGTGCTTGACCTCAGGATTACTTAATCTCTAAGCATCTCACGCTCTTCTTGTGTGAAACAGGGAATATAATCACTCTACCTAGCAGGTTCTTTAAATCCGTAGTGAGTTAATGCAGATAACGGGTTTGGAACAGAGTCCACCACAATAGATAAGAAACTGATTTGGCTATGATGATGATAAAACAGGTTTATAAAAAATTAAATACGCCACCCAAGATCACATCTTCCAAGCTTGGGATTCGAATTGAAGTCTGTCCAAGTATAAAACCTGTGATTTATCCATGATTTACTCTTTATACTATTTCTCCAAAACACATGGCTGAGAGGGAAGGCAGGATAATCAAAACACATGGCTAATCCTCCCATGACACCTTCTCTGATGTCAGATGGGGACAGCGTTAAAGAAGGCACAGGAAAGGGCACGTGCCAAGGCCTTGGCCAGAATGGAACAAAGGTGTGAGCATTCTCTCCTCTGGCACTGCGGTCGTAAGTGGCTCTCCCACAGATCACCTCTGCGAGTGTCTGCGTGCAGACTTAACTCTGTCTCTGCAGCCCACATACAAACAGAACGGCTGTGATTCCTAAAAGCTTAATTATGGATCAACATGCTCTAACTAACACTATTTCCCTCAAACGTACCTAATGATTTGGGGTGTTTTTTACATGTTCATTTTATTTTTGAGAGAGCACGAGCTGGGGAGGGGCAGAGAGAGAGGGAACAGGGGATCCAAAGTGGGCTCCCGCTGCTGACAGCAGCGAGCCCATCAAGGGGCTCAAACTCAGGAACTGTGAGATCACGGCCTGAGCCAAAGTCAGATGCTCAACCAACTGAGCCACCTGGCGCCCCCGGGGTGGGTTTTTCATCTTTATTTCTAACTATCATTTTCATGGGAAAGAGCTCATAGTATTATAGCTCTGAGTTTCTCTATCTTATTATTAAATTTCAAACTTCTACAGCTAGAAGGGGAATAACTGCAAAAACAAGTTCAAATTCTATTTTAAAGATAAGGAAATGGGGATGGACAGATGTTAGGGGACTTGCCCTATGTCCCCCCAACCTCTCTGTGGGACCACAGACAGTCTCTGACCCACTTTGGAAAGTACTTGACTGGCATGCAGAAGACTTGGCCCCTATGTTCATAGGGCACTTTGCCTTTACCAGCTATGAGAGGTAACAGATGCTTTGCTTCCGCAAGCCTCCATTTCATTTGTACGTGGGGATAATAGTACCTGCCCTGACTTCTCTATTTTGTTACAGAGTGTTTAAGTCAACCTGGAAAATGGGAATGGGTTCTACTGCTGGGAATCAGTTAGTGATCTACTAGCAACTATTTAAACCTACTGAAGCAACTCTAAATGCAAAGACTCCTTTAATAAACAAAGGATCCCATGACAATGAGAAGAATTGTTTTCCCAACAATGAATTGTTTGATGAAGTTTCATGTACCATGCATATGTTGGGATGCGGGTGGTCTTTATGTGGGAGACAAGTAGGGGTAAATGTATTTGTTTGTTTAGTTGGCTGGTTAGTTGTTTGGTTGGCTGGCTGGTTTGCGGGCTGGTTGGTCGGTTGGTTGTTTGGTTGGTTAGTTGATTGGTTGGTTGATTGGTTGGTTAGTTGCTTTTTTATCTGAGGGTATCTCTCAGCATAGAACAAGGGGTCATTCCACTCAAAAAATCCAGCAAGGTGCATGAGGAGCACTTGTTGCACCAGAAAGGAGAGTGTCTGAGGCTGTCTTCCAAACGCTCTAACACCTTTAACTTTTCTATCAGTTCCCTGACTCTGAAACTCTCCTAATCTAACAATCCTCCCTGTGATCAGGGACTGTTCATGTATCAAATACCTGATCAACATTTAATTTTTACATTTTCTTTAAACTCTATAAAGCATTTTCTTGCATCTCTCATACAGATTTCCAGGGACCTCAGGTGGACCTGTAATGTACCAACTTTCAACAAAGATGACTTTCACTGATTTTGCCTTCCAGCGGCGCTACTGTGGACAGTTCAGCCATCACTGAGATATGCCAAATAGGGGCTTAAATTTCTCATTTTGGTCTCGAAAGAGAAAACTGAAGTTGACACGTAATTTTTGGTAACTGGGAGACAGACATACCTGTGGGGCTAACACACACTCCTTGGATTCCTTATGTACACAAACAACTTTCTCAAACCACGAAACATTAAGTGGTTTGGTATGAGAATAAACTGAAGCGATTGCACAAGGCAGGAAGCAGAAAACATTCTGCAGCTGATTTATTTTTCCTTGCTATTTCAATGCATTGCATATCATCATCTCTGGAAGTGTGTGTGTGTGTGTGTGTGTGTGTGTGTGTGTCTCCATGTACTTACTAGATATGCATATTTTGAGTCACAGCTGAGATACATCTGTTAGGAGCCTCCAGCTCCCACCACCAGGCCCTGGTCTAAACATACATCACATCTCTTTATTACCACTCCAGACCCTCACTAATCACACTGTCTCCAATCTCACTGTTCTGCAACCCATTCCACAGCGTTTGCCATTACTCTGATCAGTCTACAATTTTTATTATCTCCTAGGTGCCAGATACTATTCGAGGGACGAGGGACACAGCTGTGAAAAACACTGACCAGGTTGCCTGGACTTAGAAAGTCACTAGAGAATCTAGGGAAGGGAAAAAAGACATTAAACAAGTAAACAATAAATAAACAAGGGAATTAAAGACAACGACAACTGCTCAGAAGAAAATGGAACATGGCAACGGCTGCCTGGTAGCTAAAGCCATGGGATGACTGTGGGGAAGTGTGTGTCTTAGAGAGGGAACAGCGAATGTAAAGGGTGTGAGGCAAGAGTAAGCCTGGATGGAGCATGTGGAAGATCATTAAGAAAGACAGGTGGTAAAAACAAGGGCAGGATGGGAGGTGAAGACAGAGACACAGACACGGACAAGATATGCAGGGCCTGTTTTCTTTCACTTGCATTAGGAAGGCTCTGAGAATGACAATAAAAGTGATCTGATGTGTGCTCTTCACAGGTCACTCAGGCTGCTGTATGGAGAAAGGGCAGGAGATCACGAGATGGGAGAGGAGGGACGGGTAAAGGCCACGAAGGTCATCCAGGAACAAGCAACCGCGGTAAACTTCCTCCTTGAAGGGCCAGGTACTAAATATGTCCCACTTTGCAGACCACACAGTCTTTGCTGTGGCTACTCTAGCCGTCACTCTAGCACAAAAGTAGCCACGGACAATACGTAAATGGGCATGACTGTGTTCCAATAAAACTTTATTTATGGACACTGACATATGAGTTTCAGACAATGTTCATGTGTCACGAAATAGCATTCATTTGTTTTCAAACCACTTAAAAACGTAAAAGCTCTTCTTAGCCTGCCGATGGTACAAAAGCAGGTCGGGAGCTGGACTTGGCCCACGGGCCATAATCTGCCAACCCCAACGGGGTTGGCCTGGGCCTGTGGCAGTGGAGGTGGGAGATACAAATGGTTCTGGAGTTTATAAGGAGGCGGAGCTCACGGCACAAGGGACTGGGTGCTCGTGACAAGTGAGGAGAAAAATGAAGGAAGCTGTTGGCGTTGGGTCTCAGCAGCTGACAGATCAACCCCACAGGAGCCCCGGGGCTCACGCGCGCCCCCTTCAGGCTCCTCCCTGGATAGTCAATCTAATCCCCTGGCTCTGTGTTTTAAAACCACATGACCTGGCACAGCCTCCACTCCAACCTTGCCCCTGACAGCCACCTTTATGCTTCACACACCTTACCTTCCGGTCAAAACCATTTTCCGGGCTGCGAGCTCTTGTTCACACACCAAAAATGCCCTTTCCCTTTGGTTCCTGTCGGTCTACATGCCCGCCATCCTGCACAGCTGGAAAATGCCACCTACCCCACAAAGACACCTCTGGCTCTCCCAGCTGGAAGGAGCCCAGTGCCCACCCCTCTATTTCCATTGCTCGCATCTCATTGCTGCTCTACCTGAATTGTAGGTGCCGGTATTTCATTCACATCTCAGGGCTCCGACTGAAGTATAAACTCCAGAAGCACAAACCTGATATTCACTCACATTTTTATATCTGCTCACTGCCAGTTGCTTCCGGAACCTACTAGAGTCCTTAAATTTAGTGGGCAATGAGACTTTTATTAAAATACTGGACAAGACAGGTGCGACGGTGTGGGAGACAGGAATAATTACACATGTCCCTAAATGAGACACTGCCCAGTTCACTAGAAAGTGATAATCTTTTAAAGGACAGACATTTAAAATAAGAACCACGAGTAACCATAGTGGCACATGAAAGGGGAAGCAAGGAAGTCAGAGGCTATCTAGCACGTTTATCACTTCTCTTAATTCTTCCAAACGTCAACACCCAATCCACACTGTGCAGTGAAAATGTCATGTGCTGAAGTAGTTCCATTCCTCCAACATTTAAGCATCTCAAGTGCTCAGAGCCAATCTAAGAAACAGCGAATGATGGCCACTCACCGAAAGATGTTCCCGACCGCTTTTGTCCGCCACATCTGTGGAAGGGATTTCGTTACTTCTGTTCGTGGTGTCCCCAATGTCATTCGCTGCAGTCCCATAATCTTAAATTGGAGAAATGGGAAAGAGAAGGAACCATGAAGTTGTCACTAGGCTACCAACAAACATGAGGTCACAGTATGACCCAGAAAAATGAAGCAAGACAAATCATAAACATAAGATTCCAAGCCACTGTCAGCCGGCTGGGGGATAGGGGCGGGGGGGGCGGGGCACGCAACATGACCCAGCTCTTGGGTTAAAGCCACTATAGTGCTGGGATTGCATGATGCTCACATTTTACACAACCCAGATCTTTCCATCACTGGTTTGGCAGTCAAATTCTAAACCAGGTTTAGGGTTTTATTTTGTAGGTAAGAATATACCCTTTTTTTTTGATGAAGCATAGAATATAAATATGAAAAGGAATCGATCATCAAAGAGTCATACATTTATTGATCTGGAGGGGTCTTCAGGTATGGAATCTAACTGTCAGCTTTATGGCCAAAGAAAGTCATCTGAGCAGTTAAATGACCAGTCTAAGGTCAACTGGCAAGAAGGTGGCAGAACCTCAACAGGAACCAGCCTTGACATCAGCAAACACTGATTCCAGGGAACATGCACCTTATTTGGGTAATAGGCAACCACTCAAGTCGGGCTATAGACTGACTGGGCATTGATGTGAACTTGGGTACATGTAAGAACTTTTGTGAAAAGGTCTGACTGGGGGCGCCTGGGTGGCTGAGTCGGTTACGTGTCTGACTTCAGCTCAGGTCATGATCTTGTGGTCCGTGAGTTTGAGCCCTGCACCAGGCTCTGTGCTGACAGCTCAGAGCCTGGAGCCTGCTTCCGATTCTGTGTCTCCCTCTGTCTCTGCCCCTCCCCCACTTACATTCTGTCTCTGTCTCTATCTCTCAAAAATGAATAAATGTTAAAAAAATTTTTTTAATAAAAAAAAGGTGTGAACTGTCCACATTTCAGTTTCAGAATTAATAGATAGGGAACTGCACCAACAGTGTTTAGCATTGTGAGAATATGTTCTCACATCACCATGTCTCAAATGTCATTGCCATCTTCTGAATCAATTTTAGTCTACACAGATCAGGATGGAAGTAAACAATTGGTTGTGTTGTGTTTGTGTGTGTGTGTTCGTGTGTGTGGGGGTGGGTAGTGAAAGTTTTTATTAGTAACATTACATGTAAAGAGTCATAGAACATTTTTGATAAACTTACTGCAAATAATGTTGCTTATCAACGTTTGTTATTTTTATTCTAAATAGATCTGGTGACTGCAATTTCCATCTTACACAAACAACCTCATTAAGTCAGCCCCAGCCACACTTTCCTAGGGAGAACTATCATGCTGGCCTTGGGGCAATAAATTTAAATTATATTTTGATTAGCCGAGTGTTCCTTTGAATGTGAATAAAAAAGTAACAGAAAAAGCATTTATTTTCTGCTTGCTGTTCCAGTCTTACTCCAAAACTACTATTACCATTTTCATTTTAAATAGACTAGAACATTAATTTCTACCAAACACTAAGAGATATCATCTATTTGCTAATTTTTGACCTCTTTATATTCTAATGAGCCACTCATACAAAATCAAATCATTAAAGTCTCTATAGTTTGATATCACGATATTTTTTGGCCCAAAGATCCAAAGTGGGACCTGAAGCCAATGAGAAGATAGCATTTTTAAAGTCTTGAACTTACTGGAAAGGAGTCCAAAACGTTATTTTAAAATGTAAAATCACAATTCAAATATACCTCTCTGTGATACAATTTGAGATACTCTTTCTTTAAACTGAATGGGGACAAATAAAAACAAAAATATGCAAATCATATGCACAAAATCATCTGAACAACAACTTGAAGGAAATACAGTTTAACATGCATAAAACAGGTAAAGATAATATGATTCCCTAATTAAAATTAGCTCAAGTTAAATACACACACATGTAACAAACATACAAATATAGAATCACTTTATAAAAATAAAATGTCAATGTGTACATAAAACTAAAGAATGGAATATTGAATATTTAATGACATTTTAACCAAGGTAACTTTTAATCAGTCTTAAATTTTGAGACAAGTCTTGAAATTGAGCTTGCCACTTCCCCCAAACAGAGGCAAGGCCTCCTGGTCATGAAGGAGGTCTGGAAATCTGTTAAAGATGGATTTTTCACCCCTAGTCAAACGTCCCTGGCATCCCATTAAAATAGCAAAGTACAGAGGAGATATCCAGCTAAAAGCTAATGCAGTCCACCTTCTGGATTCTCCCTTTCCGCATTCCTAAGAGAACCCCATTTTATTCAAGGCTTCACTGACATTCTCTGAGGAAGCTGGTCTAAACTACAGGGATGGCTCCAGTTAGCCAAGGGTTAACCATTCCCTCTTAGCAGCAATGGAGGCAAGAATGGACCATGACCCACTGGGTCGTGAATCAGATTCAAGGAGGACTGATGGAGATTTCTGGGAAAGGTCCCTTTCTTCTGGAATGCTTTCAGAAGCTCTTCCATTTCTCCCAACAATGCGAGCAACAGCGGCCCCTCTGCCGGCATCATCTTAAAACCATGAGGGAAACCAGCCTTCCGCGAAGTGGGCACAGTGTTCAGGGGGGGTGTAAAGATGAAAAAACTTGGGTACCTGACGACATGGTTGAGCTGCTGATTTAACCAAACCTAAAAACATGCCCTACTTTTGAGGTTCCTGTTTGTGAGCCAAACTTCCTTATTATACAAGAAACACAATTCTGAATTGGGTTTACTGTCAGAGCCAGAAACTGATACACCTCCCTTTTCTTGGTAGTCATGGCTTTTAAACAGGTAATTAGTTCCCAATTATAGAAACAAAATGTCTGTTACAGTGGAATGGATTCACTACTTCCAAGAACAGAGCATGAGAGAGAAAATGCTATTTACAAGCACTGTAAATACCAAGGGAAAACAGCCATCAATATTGGATGATTTTTGAAATATTGTGGCCTATGTAATGCTTGAAGTGTATATTTAACTGAGCTGAAAGGTCCTCTTTTAGTTGATTCATTTCATCTCAGACAAACATTTTGAAACAAATACAAAATAAAGACAACAGGATAGCTACCTTCATAAATTACATCAGGATAATTTGGGTTGGCACCTAAAAGGCAAAACAAAGCAAAGATTCGTAAGTATGCATTCAGAGTTAATACTAAGTATACCCACTAAAATGGGTTAAATATATATCGAGGATTTTACAGTTGACTGGGTTGTTTTATAGGATGAGTACATAAAACCTGAAACTCTTGGTTTGCTCCTTGTTAGCTGTTTCCCTCTCCAGTCCCCAAAGCCCCCATCCCTTCAAAACAAGAAAAGAAAAGAAATCACTATAGCTGGACAAACTTCAGCGATCAATGCGTTATGACCGTTTCTATTATACCATTGGCCATTTTAACTGCATTTCTGGTACTTTTTTTCATTCCAGGGACAGACCATCTCCACACCATGTTCAACAACAAAAGATAAAGGCTCTGGTGGTTTGGGTGTTACTTGCAAAGTGTATTTTGGAAGGTCTATTTGCTGTCACAAACATGTTATTAACCAGCCTGAAATAATGATACTAATGCACGGTTTTGCTCTCCACTTGGTGTTTGGGGGGGGGGGAGGGGGTTGCCAAGGCTTAATAAATAAACCTTTTCTTTGCCTTTAATATAACACAGAAAAATACATATACTTTCTCTATTGAAATGATTTATGTGTAAGAGATCACAAATAAACGTTACGTTTGTTATGTCAGGGACAAATGCAAAAGCATAGCCACTTAATTTGGGGGTGGGGGGGAGATTCTTTAGGCACCAAGACGATAGGAATACTCAGTTTTAAAATATTCCCGTGAAAATTTGCAAAAACGTGTTGATTTTTTTTTAAATCTACATCAACAGGAACTGGTGACAAAACCAGCTGTTCCTTACTCTCCAATCAGAACGAACTGAGTCTCTACATGAAAGCCTACTTGGAAATAAAATTAAAACTTGATACAACCTTTACGTGATTAGGAAATAAATTTCCAATTCTACTTCCTCTCCTTTTAGCCTTCACGTACTTACTTGTAAACTATAAAGCTTATTCAGGTCTCATTTCATTTCTAAACCCTTAGCAGAAAAGTATCATTTCAGATAAAGGGGAACTTGAGCCAATTTTCTGTTCGTGTATTCGCTAGGAAATAATCATAAGTCTGTCTAAATGAAGAACCAGATAAACACGGCCCTAACATTCAAATCAGAATTTCAACACAGTTCAACTCACAGAATCTGTAGTTTAGCAGGGGAAACACTAAGTAGATGGTTGTGCACGTCAAGTCAGGGATGCTACATACTGCTGAGCATTCCATGCTTGGTATAACTCTAGGGGGCGCCATTTAGACTGTACTCTATGTGAACCGAAATTGTGCAGCGCACAACCAGTGCCACATATGAGTTGGCCCTGCGTCAATACATGCAAAGTCATCGATTCCAGTATATTTCAATAGTATTTTGAGTTTCAGTACCTCCAACACCACTTCAAAGTAGTCTTGAGCTACAATTTGTTAATATGTATTGTCAGAATTGTTTGTAGTGGATATGCTCTTCCTGAGAAGGGCCTTGAAGGCTGCCTTGCAATTTGAGGGATAATTCGGTGGATAAAGCAGCATAAAATCCCAGTGGTAGCCCTGGTGATGTCATATGCAGGGCACCCACCCACCTGCGGAAATCCTTTCCCTTTGCAAAGTCCTGGGAACAAAGGGTGTCCTATCGCTGTGTCTATTGCATACCCCTACTGAAGGAAAGGTTATGTAATCCCAAGTGAGCAAGTCATTCTTTGAACTGCTCGGTAATCCATTACTTAAGAAGATCCCACTCTGTGCCCTCAATATACAGGTCTGCACCTGCAAGGGTACCTGTCCACCAGAGTCTACACTCGCCTTCTAGACCTCACTTAAGGACCCAGAACCCAGATTTCCTTCCCCACACACCACACACACACACACACACTTCCTAGGACTAGCTAGCTTTTTCCCCGCATCTGTCAGCCCACAGGTGGCCACACCATCAGTCTGAGCACCTTCTGACCCAAGACCCAGGAGAGGGGTGAGGGCCAAGCAAGGGCAGGTGAGCTGAGGTGTCCATATGCACCCTCTTTGCCTCTCATCTACTTCTCACCATACAGTCGGAGGCACAGGGCAGGGGCTATGACCAGGAACCAGCTCTACCAAAACCACTATGTTCCAGCATGGAAGTCCAAGAATCAGGGAGAATTTGATCCTCAAACCTACCCTTCCAGGTCATTATAAACATGTATTTTCCAAGGTAGATAGATAGAAGCTATTTGATTTAGCAATTCATTAACTTGACTCATATTTTTAAAGTTATTGAATGCAAGTATACAGACTTTCATTTGTACTACGTTGACCCACCATCTCAGACTCTCTGAGACTGAAGACATAGTTTGTCCAAGAATGGGGGCTTTCCCCAGACATAGGACTTTTGGTGTAAAAACTAGGAGTAGTCAGTCACCCCGATTTGTCCTCAGGTTCTCAGGGACCCCACAGAGACCACCTTCCTTTACACATGCAATCCCATAAGAAAGTAAAAAGACTGAGGATTCAGAGTCAGATTTATGTAGACCACACATTGGAAGGGCTGCAGGGACTGTGACTGATATACAGGTGTAATCAGCCTTGTCAGAGAAAGGGAACCCCCCTATTACTCACACAAGGCCCCCAGGAACATCCAGAACATCAGATCAAGTCAAGGCAGCAGATATCAGGTATAGAAAAAGGATCTGGGGTGGGCTCAAAAGTAAACAGGTTAGCCCATAACCTGGAAAACTGATCTTTTTCCAGACTTAGAATTCGTATCGGTGGATGCCTTTCCTACCAAGTTCACCAGCAAAACCGTTAGGTCACATCTACACTGTCAGAAGACTACTATATTTTCCTAACTTCATTTTTTCGAGATGTATGAAAAGTACTGTCACTTTCCTTTCATTGTCAGGAATACTCAAATTTAGCGCAAGATTACAAAACTCACGGGAAGACAATGTGGGAGGAACAATAAGGTGTTCCCCCTCCCCCCCCCCGCCACCCCGCCAACCATACCATACTGTGTCTGATGAAGGTCCACTCGCTACAATAAAGAAATGTCTCTGTGTACAAAGGTTTAAGAAGCCGGTGCCTGGGAAGATACACAGACCTAAAGTTTATGAAAAACAAGGGTCACGGCACTCCAGCTAATCCCAGCTCATCAAACACAGAATTTTGCTTCTAGCAACTTCTCAGTCAAGTTAACCTCCCGTGGTGTTTATACTCCAATTGTAGGGCAGTTGTTAACATGATGTTAAATGCAGGCACGGGACAAAGTCACCACTTCCTTCTTAGACTTCTGGCAATGGTCATATTGGGAAAATATCCTGCCATGTTTAAGTCTAATTTCTAAGTGGCTTAAATATGTTCATTATATATCATTATGTATAAGGGTAAAAATGCCTGTTTGAGATATTCAGGACTAAAAGGTGGATGAGGAAAGGCAAACAAAAGCTGGCCCAGAGACAGTGAATGACTGGTGAATGAGTAATGTGCTTGCTTACACAGGGCATCTGAGCAGAGTTCTGCTTCCTTGAATACCATCCCCGTAGCTCGTCAAGCAAGAAAATCTCAGATTTAGGCAGCAGGAGGCGGCATTAAACCCTAAAGCTTCATGTTGAAAACCACTGGAATAAAATACGGGAATTTCCAGAAAAAATAAATAAATAAATAAATAAATAAATAAATAAATAAATAAATAAGGAAACTCAAGGACTCCATCAACCCCACTCCATTCCAGACAAGCAGCGGGCCACTTTCTACCCCCCCCCCCCCGGCTGGCTCCAGTGTGGAAACAGCAGCTACTCCCCAGCCCAAAGAAGGTGCACGCCAGGCACAAATGGTTGCTTGTCTCATGTTCCAAGTCCATTTTCTGAAGAGTCTGTGGAGCGTCGGCAGGCGCTACACTCATTTGTGCCTGGCCCTTGACCTAAGGCGTGTTGTCAGGATTTGGGGACCACTACTAACAGGTGCAGCCCGAAGCACTCCCAGTGAAAACCCTGGGGACTGTCCTGTGGCCACACGCACTCCAGACAGAGCTCCAGATGGCGCGTGTGATGTCTGCACCTCCACAAGACAGACCTCAGGGACATTAAAGGTTTCTAAGCATGGATGATACTGTCACTTTCTCCCCAACAATATCAAACCAAAGCCCCTCACCATCCTCCATGCTAAACTGCTTTTAAAGAGAGGGCTTTGGAGCTTCTATATTCTAATCTGTTTTAGCTCATGAGTAAATCTTCTGACTCCATGTAAGTCTTTATGAGTAAAACTCCACGGCTTTTTAACTGTTAAGACTCCACTATTAAAGGAAAAGCACACGTGTAGGATAAAGAAAAATTGTGGAAGGGCAGGTAGGCTTCCCTTTCCATCCCACTGCAAAGATGAAAGTAATGATGGAGGCCAGGAGACACATCTGTTTCCTTCCTTTCAGCGTTCAGTTTCTCTCTAATGTCTTAAAAAAAAAAAAAAAAGAGACTTCTCTCTCAAATCTATTTTCAGACTCTGCTTAGTGTGATCGTGAAAAATATTTCAAAGAATTCCATATGATAAAGAAATAGCAAACGATTCGTTCTTTTCAAATCAACCGTCCCGTCCTTGGTTTGTCAACAGTGTTGTCTAACTCGTGGAAGTCCCTCCTTCTGACTTTCAGATACCTCTCCTCTTCCTTTTCTGAACGGCAGGGCCCCAACACACTAGGGGTTCGGATGTCCGGGTTTCATTTTTGGCTGAACCACTAACGTGCTATGCAGCATCAGGGGGTCTCTTCACTTTTCCTGTGACAAAGGAATGTTCCATACCTCAGGAGAGGATAACAGCATTGGCTCTGGCAACCCGTCAGGAGCTTTGGGAAGCATAATTAATTAACGGTAGTACTCTTGAGACCTAAAGAACTATTTAAGTATAAATCTTAATTATCACGATTATTAAGAGCCTATAGCCAAACCATAGTCTTCTCGGTTATTTAAAACAGAAAAGCAGGTCAAACTTTCCTTTCCTTCCACTCCCAGGACAAGAAACAGGTCCCGACAAAGGGCCAGAGAGCGAGTCGTGGGGGGGCTTTATATTTTCTTAAAGTGTAACATTTAGAGAAATTTCCTCTCCCTACATTCTTTGGCCCAAGTACACCAAATCTAAATCTGCCAGTTTGGGGGCAACTCTAAGTACTGCAGAGAGCTCCAGTTCATCCAGACGTCATGAATCTCTTGATAAAACAGCACGAATGAGAAGCTGTGGGGAAAAATCTTCCAATATTTATAGTTTGCTCCCGACGCACACTGTGCATAGGAGGCAAGTGCTCCCGAATTAGGAAGCATAAGTCACTCACTCCCACTGCTTGTGTGAATGAGCATTCTTGAGCTGTGACATTCTTCCTGAATGAGTGGGCCACAGAGACACTCTTTATGTACTGCCTGAAGAATGGGAAGCTTTAGAGCACGGGTATTTTATCACCCAGTGCTCGGGCTAGGTTTGTGCCAAGCCTAAAGTATTAATCACTCGGGGGAGATTTCGATAAAAGAATCTACCCTTGAACAATCAACGTGTTCACGATGATGGAAATAGCCGACCTTGAAAATTCTTGAAACTCATGCCGGCTGATCCCAAGATGCTGGCGAACGCCCCACATTTCTTCCTGGTGACACTCACAAGCGATCTCTCTGCCATTAATTTCTGGTCATAGTTCTACTTGAAAACACACACTCACCACTTCTAACCTTCACCTAGTCTCCATGCACACCTTCGTGTTCCCGAGAAGGCTTTTCCAAGGACAGCCATGTAGTGAATCAATTCATCTTAGGTAAGTCTTATTTCTGTCCTATCGGCTAACTAGGATACAGCAGAATTTTGGGAGACTCCCCAGAGAGTCCCGTGTTCCCTCTGTGAGTGCCGCACCAGGTTTCTCCTTTTTTTTTTTTTTTCAACGTTTATTTATTTTTGGGACAGAGAGAGACAGAGCATGAACGGGGGAGGGGCAGAGAGAGAGGGAGACACAGAATCGGAAACAGGCTCCACCCAGAGCCTGACGCGGGGCTCGAACCCACGGACGGCGAGATCGTGACCTGGCTGAAGTCGGACGCTTAACCAACTGCGCCACCCAGGCGCCCCAGGTTTCTCCTTTATCCAGTCTCCCTAAGCCTCCTGAAGCCAACACATTGAATTCATCCTACCTTTTGCCAAACCCAATTAGAGTGCATCTCTGTGCACAAACTCTTCTGTATTTTTATCATTATTACTCGTCGATATCCACAAGGAGTCAGTACAGCCATCTTGGCAGATGCCTATGCGTTCCTTCCAGTGGTTTCCCCCAGGTTCCGCAGGGCAGAAGGGAACCCCCCTCACTAGGCAAAGTGTGGTCCGGGACCTGCAGCATCAGCTGGGAGGTGGTCAGAAATACAAAATCTGAGACCCTTCCCCAAATTCATGAGATCAGAATCTGTGTTTTAGCAGGATCTCCAGGAGAGCTGTATGCTCACTGAAGTTTGAGAAGCCCTGATTTATAACTCCGTGAGAAGTCTGACTGAAGTCAAAAGACCTCAGTGGGCATAGAGGATGGCCATTTTACAATGAAACATAAAGCAAACCTAAAAAATAGCTAGATACCCAAACACCGAGGGGGGTGGGTACTCTCTGGCAGTGACTGCGATAAACATTAGGGGTGAGGGCAGGAGACGTCTTGTCCCCGTGGCATACCTCTGAGGGGGAAGGAACTTGGACACCAGAAGGAGCTTACATTTTCCTACCCTCTCCAGGAACCAAACTGTGACTTAGTTTTCTAAGACTAGAAAACTTTCTTGTTTTCTTTCTTAGAGCGCCAAGTCTAGAAAGTTCGTGTAGTCAAGTGGCAGAGTCTTGAGGTCTTCTCTGGGCAAGCCTGAGCCTCTGGGTAAGGGAGGACAAAGCAGTGCTGAGAGAAAAGAGGTTCTGGGTAGAAAGTTTCTCCCTAATGGCCACAGAGGACAAACACAAAGCGAAGTGAGGAATGGGTACGTTGTTAGTGATCTGCTCAGTGCCCACTAAAGAGAGAATAACACTGCAGAACTCACAAAGGAGATGAATGAAAGCTGGACCCATGTCCTTTGAAACCTCTGCTTCACACTGAGACTTTTGAGGTCCCAAAGAAGACAGAAGGTGCTCATTCAGGACTTACACAGAAGTTTCCACATAGCCATGGGGCCTCCACCACAGCACTCTGAGAACCCAAACCGGGTTCCCTGCAGGCAGAAGGCTCTGAGGCCAAGTACGTGCCTCCTACCAGAGAAGGTGAAAGCAACCAATGGAGGCAGGATGCAGGTGGCATTTGCGTTCAACCTATACGGCCGGAGGTGTCAAGACGAGGGACCACGAGGGCTCCCCGTGGACCAGACAGAGGTGGCGTGAGAGAATGTCTGTCCTGACAACAGCCCCCTGGAGGAGAAGAGGGATCTCAGCAGCACGAAGCTGCATTCCTGGGTTCTGAGGAAGGAGACGCTTCCACCAGCTGGAATAGAGACATGTTTGCTTCCTGTCACGGACTCCCTGGAGAGAGGCCCGCAGAGACAGGAATCACCAAGATCCCACAAAACGATCCAGGAAGGTCTGTGAATCAGCACTGAACACACGCCCTGAGCACACCTGCCTGCCACCTGTCCCCCGTGCCCACTCCCTTCTACTCAGGTAACAGAGGGCCTGAATTCTGCTTAGCCAGCTCTGCAATCTCCCTCCCACACCCCATCCCCACCTCTCCACCCCCTCACCCCCCACCCCACCCCCACCCCTGGACACACACACATCATGCTGGCCTGGACTGGACTTAACTCAAGTCCAGAGTTTTAGTTTCTAACTCAGATAGGACATGCTATTTCTCAATTGAGATTTTTGTCTGCAATCTAAAGTGACCAAAGGATTGTCTGTTACTCAACAACGAGCAGAAAAATCTCACTTGGGTCAGGGCTCTCATCCAGACCATTTTCACCTTTGGTTGCACACTGGAGTCACTGAGGATCTTAAAAACAGAAAATGTGAAAGCCTGAGCCTCGTCCGGGAGCCACTGAATCAGAATTACTGGAGGTGGGCCCTAGAAATGTGTGTTAAATAATGAAATCACAATTAAAACTCCCCAGCTGATTCTAATGCACAACAGGGAGCCGGGCCCTAGTGTTCAGGAGCCAGAAAAGATTACTCTTAGTGAATAAATAAATGTTCCAGGGACAATGGAAAATAAAAACGAAATAAAATTAATTTGATTGTTACAAGCCGCGTTCCTCAGCGTGCTGGAAAAGATAAACGCTATCGTTCCCTAAATTTCATTTGGAAACTACAAGTTGAGTTTTGTGCTTTAAACGTAACCCAAAACTGACCTGAGCGGAGTTCACTTCTAACCGTGGGATCCAAAATGATCAATCTGGTGTCTGGAGTTTGGGAAAGTCTTTCCTCCCTTTCTCAGTCACTGGCCAGGTTGCCAGTGATGAACAGATGGGAAGGCACCGGCTTTGTGTCTGGGGCCCTGCTGATACCCGAAGGTCTGAGAACACCTGTCCTTCCTCGTTAGCACCCTGGCTGGGTCTGGTATTGGAGTCTGCAAGGTCCCGGCACTCTGGAGAGACACTGTAGGGCCATCTTTACCGACGGCCTCACACCCTGTGGGTGGCACCCTCTTGACCTGGCTGATGCTGGCTCCAGGTCTCTCTGCCCATCCTTTCTCCACGCAGAAAGCAGGAGAGTGTCTCCCACCGCATCCACGGTTTCCATTGCAGGCGGTAATAAAGGCAATCGGGGCTGTAACTCCATTCTTCACCAAAAAGCTCACCAACTTTTTGCTTTAGGGACTTTTTTTCTTTGTCTTTCTCTCTTTTTTTTTTTTTTGTTTATTTATTTATTTTGAGGGAGAGAGAGTGGGAGAGGGGCAGAGAGGGAGGAAGAGAATTCCAAGCAGCCACCGTGCTGTCAGCGCAGAGCCCGACATGGCTCTAACTCATGACCGTGAGATCATGACCTGAGCCGGTATTGAGAGTTGGATGCTCAACCGACTGAGCCATCCAGGTGCCCCTCTTTGTTTTTATTTCTGTTTTAATTTCTTTCAACTCTCTTCACTTTCTATCTACAAATAGACAGTGAATTCCTTTGCAAGGTGACTACTCCACAAAAGTCCCAGTTCTGAGCTGAGCTGCCATTTTAATTCTCCTGGCTGCATATGGAAGGGTAACCCTACTTCACTGATCCCAGGCTGCCAGCTTCCTCATAAGCCAGTTAACTTGCAATGCAAAAAACAAAATAGAAAAAGAAAAGAAAGAGAAAAGCATCTCATCCAAAAAAAAAAAAAAAGAAAGAAAAACTGTAGCTGAAGCATCTTATCAAAAAGATTTGTAAAAAAAGTAAACTTCTTACCAATTACTATGTGACAACAACAGAAATACTGAAATACTGAAGGAATATAGACCTACACTTGACTTGTCATCCTAAACCTGTAGACTTTAGGCCGGCAGGGAAATATATATAGATTTGTTATTTGTTTATTTTTCTTTAGTTTTAAAGGAGGGTAAGAGGGAAAGGAAGCAATTCTTTAAAAGGCCATTATCTGTATGCTATGGTTCCAAATCTCATAAATACCAAAGATTCTAAAACACAAGCCAAGTGAGGTCAATCTCTAATTGGTCACACTGGTTTATGGCCCACTAGGGCCATTTATATCCACTATCACCCTGGACCAAGGCTCTTTTATTTCCATTTCATTTATTACTCCCTGATAGCTGGTCCTTGAGTAAATACTTAAAGAGGAAAAAAATCATTTCTAAAAGCAGATATCTCTATTTTAAAGACTTGACCAAAACAAGTAAACAAACAAGAAGAAGGAGAGAACAAACATCTTTATAAAATTAACCTCAACTTTTATTTTTGATCAGTGATGATTTCCTTTAAAGGGAGTATTTGAGACACTAAGTTATTCTTGTACCAGAAATCACTTCTTTCCTATCATTAGTGAAGTTAAAACTAACAAAAGTGATCCATAAAAAGGAGGCCACATGGATGAGAAGAGTTAAGCTCTACCAAAGACTGGCACCATACAGAAATGTTCCAAAGAAAAATACATCAAACCTCTATGTTAAATAGAAGTTACTGGCTTCCCCCTGGAAGAACTGAGCATATATATCAAAGCACACAAACCACTTCTAAAACTTTCCAATGCCAGACCCTCACCCTGAATCAAGTTCACCTCCCAACGGTTTCAAAAGGCAGCTGCTGGCAAAATTCAAATCAAGTCTGAAGTTTAGTGAATAGTAATGTGCCAATGTCGGTTTCTTACTTTTGACAAACATACCACGGTAATGAGAGATGTTCACGACAGTAGCAACTGGGTGAGAGGTGTCCAAAGACTCTGTATTGTCTTTGCAACTTTTCTGTACATCGAAAATGACTCATAAATAAAATGTGTATTGAAAAACAAACATAAAGCAAGTGTCCCCAAGCAGAATCTCTGGATTTAACGATAAGGCTGCATTCCCCGAAACACACAGGAAGAAAGAGAGTAATCTAGAGATTTACTACAGCAAATGTAGCCAAGCAGCTCAACTCTCAATTAAGAGGAAGATTTAATGGAAAAGACAACTGCCAGGGGTGTCTGGGTAAGGCATCCAAACACAGCTTGTTTTATGTGCTCCTGAAAGGCTGTTTGTAAATCAAACTCACATAATTCAAATAACATTTTGAACATGCTAAGGAAGTTTGTGCACTTAAAAAGCTATTTAATACACACCAGTGTAATGGCAGACTTATTATGTAATGGGCACTAACTACATTCTCACTACTTGCTGAAGGGGGCTCCGTATGCATCATCTCTGTCCGTGGGACTGCCCTCTGGGCCCCACAAGCACATGCTGCCCACGCAGCCCCTGCCCCACGGGCCGCCAAACTGCTGTCTTCCCTTCCCACTGCCAAGCCATCTTTGTGTGGCCCTCACGAACTGAGAATTATTACAGCGAATTCTACTCATGTACAGGTCCCAATGTCCAAACAGGCCTTGGCCTCCACAGTGTCATCCGGTATCTGGGCAACAAGACCCAACAAGTAAGAATACTCCACCGGACAACAGCATCAGAAGCAGATGAATGCACGGCAATTGTCCCTGCTGTTGCTGGGGCTCACATTGCAATTTGCCTGCCGGCATCCCAAACCATTGGTCAGATGGGAACTATTACCTCCTAGAAAAACAATTCAGGATCTGATAAATGAATGACACCACTCAGCCCAGGTAGGCAAAACATTCTAAGAAACTGGTTTCTCGTCCACGGTGAGAGGGCAGGATTCTGAATTCCAAGCAGGTAAGGAGCTAGAAAATACATCTTCAGTAGTTCATGAGCCAACCAAACACGGTTCACCTACGTACATCTTGCATGAGTTTTGCCATGATGGGTACAAAATGTCACTGAACACTTGAGATAAAAATAATGTGCACATCAGACTACTGTCCAAAATGATTCATTCCCCCCGCCCCATCACTTCCCTGGGAGTATGAGTCCCTGCCCCTGGACTTGGCTGTGGCCCTATGGCTTCCTTTGGCCAGTGGCATATAGCCTGAAGAGACCACGTGCCACTGCGGAAGCTGGGCCTTGAGAAGCTTTGCCTATTTCTAGTTGCCCTCCTGCCATCGGCACTTGCCACTCAGAAGCAGACCTCCTGTGTGGCTGCCATTTCTTCACCTGCACCCCAGAATAAAGGCATATGGAACAAAACCCCAGCTGACCCACAAGCAAGACCCCTGGGTTTGCAGGTGGTTTGCTGAAGGCATGATTTTGTCAATAGTTGAGTGATACACGCTATCCTCTCCCCGGATGCAAAAGCATCAGGTACTCACCATCTACGATTCCAGGCCAGCCCATGAAGTGAGCAGAAATCTGTTTCTCATCCTTCCCATACTCGTTCTTGGCTACTAACTTGTAGTCCCCATTGTTCATGTGAGTAGGATTATCCAGCTGGAGGCAGCCATGGTACTCCGTGTGATTGGTAACATGGATTTTAGTACAGATGTACTTGGACTCATTCAGTATCGCCCCATTATAGAACCACTGAAGAGCTGGTTTGGGGTTGCCTTTCACAGTGAATGGAATGCACCAGTGGTGGTCTGAGGTTGGAGATTCGAGAAATGTGATAGTTGGAGCAACTAAATTGAAAAAGAGAAAGTTAATAGCATCAGAAAGCTCAGAATTCTCCCCATCTCCAGATTTCTGCGTCATCAGCGGGGGGATCTTACTCAACGAACTGTTTGGTTTAAGAAAATATAGGACCAGCGACTCTGGAATCCAACAATATTTCGAATCACCATCAAGGCTGATCGAACTCCCTACAGACAGCTTCAAAGAGACTCTTTTCCTCATACTTAAGACCCACGAACCATAGTCGTTTTTCAAATTTCGCAGTGTGAGAACCAGCTCCAAACAGATCGCAGAGATTTCTGACAGCAGAAAGGGTTCACTGGAAGTCAACTTTGGTTTCTAATACATATGCTTTGATATTACATAGATTCATCACCAGAAAGCTGAGGGCCACTGTTTCTGCAATACTTCACTCAACAACACAAATAATGAAATGACTTTGGAAATCTTGCCTGCAGCACGGATCTCACACAGCTTATCTAAAACGGAGCAAACTGACCAAGGCGGGGACTGCTGCTGCCAATGCTGATTGATTATTATAAAGTATGATCCGCTGGTACTTTTCACTGATTGCCAATAGCAAATGCTCTTTAAAAGTATCACATTTCATGACAGTACGCTGCACTTTTGCTAGGATTTCAGAAGTCAATGTTTTGATCCTTTTTAAATGTCTGGGGTTCTGTCCAAACCTAGACAAACAACCTAGAGACCACTTTAACTTGAAAAATAAAGCACTTTATGCTTTGGGGAAACAAACACTCAAGTAGCATTTTTAAACAGAGTACTTATCCTGAGTGAGGGTATTTAAAATCCCCCATAATTGTTTACTTTATTGTGGTCTGACTTTGATAATGATACAATTAAGGACTAGAAAATACCTCCAGAGCCCTAAGAGCATCATTTTTCAGGTGAGGAAACCCAAGTCCAGCGAGGGTAAATGACTTGGTCAGTTTTAGGGAGCGAGACAGATCTGGAACAAGGATCCGGGTCTCCTGACACCTAACCCCGCAGCCCTTCCGTCCTTGCTTTGCTTCCCAGTTGTACATGTTCATCACACAAAGAGGGAGAAAAGTCACAACTTGCTAACAAATACACTTTGACCAGGCTCACTACCAAGCCTATCTCAGTTGTTAAAATTATCCACCATTTATTCCTTCTATTCTTTACCTAGATTGTGATAGATAAGGTCAATTCTTCAGATCATGGTGAACACCACAGATATTAACTGAGAGGACTTTGAATTTGAACATCCTTATTTGTAGTTCTGTGTTACAAATACAAGGACCCCAGTGGGGTAGGGGCAACACTTACCTTCCTCCCACCAGCCCAGGCCCCCAAGCCCAGGGCCCACATATTCCTTCCACCATGCTCAAATGAGCTTTTGGTGAGGTGTTGATTTAAGGACATAAAGTTGGAAGCTGGTTGCGTATGTTTGGGGATAGCATTGATTTCAGGCTTCTGGGTGGGTCGAAATGATGAGAAATTATGAGTCCAGTACCTACTAGGCACAGAGGTAGTAGTGACAGTGACAAAGGACTTACAGTTGGTGACCATAATCATGCACTCCAACAATCACACACTGAATGTGCGCCACAGGTGAACCTTAGCCAGTGTATCGATACCATGTGTCTACGCGTGTATAACGTGTATTCATACACACACACGTGCACACTCGTGTTTCTCTCATCCAAACCCTGACCCAAATACAGTAACGCCTCATTAATTTATAGCACGCCAGCTCAGAATTTGGAACAATGTGCAAAGTATATGTGATTTGTACCAAATACATGTTCGCCCTAAACGCCACAATCTGGAATGCGAAGCTATGTGTTGTGCTGTTTACAACACTGGGAAATAACACGTATGCTGAAGAAGGATTAGTGTCCTGTATCTTAGTTGCAATGTATACAGAAATTTAAAACAGTAATAAAAATGTTCTGTGGGTAATAACAATTTTCAATAACTTCAGCAGGACACCACCAACCTTCCCACAGAAACCTGATGTCAAACTAATGAGGTTTTATTGCATCGACGGCACAATTGGGTGTTTGTGAACAGCCAGCCTGATACTTTAGGTGGTATAACTTTAAATCTTCATATGGCTTTTATGGAGAAAACAATTTTAGGAACTGGTTTGGCAGAAATTAAGCTAAAACTTATTAACAAGAGAACGATAAGCAGTTCAAAATATGTTCTATCCAAAAAAAAGGTTGGGGGCGGGGAGGGGAGGAAGGCACAAGAGGACAAGTTTAAGATCAAAAAAGCAGCTTAAAAGAAAGACATGCACCAGTAAGAGGGATGAGAAGAAACAGAACACGTGACAGAGGCTGATACCTCCTTGAAAACTGCACACAGAACACAGCACACACTTTTTTTTTCACACACTTCAGCAGCACCCAGAGTGCCCAACGACAAATGCAGGTGTGTCCGCGATCGTTTGCGATTAAAAACATAGGCCGGTCTGATTACGTACAATGTACAGTGAGGTTGACAGAATCTTGGTCTTCTCCTACAAGATTTTCTGCCACACAGGAGATCTGCTTTCCACTGTCATCAGATGAAATGTTAGTTATCCTTAAGGAGCCCTGTGTGTGGCTCGTTTCATTCTACAAATGAATTAACAGACAAAAATAATCTTTATCACAACTGATGCCAAAGTGAAAAGATTTGGGGTGTCTCCCCCTAACGAAAGAAAGAAATCTATACCATTAGAAAAGGTTTGGGGCCAGGCAAAGGAACCAATCAGGAGCTATTCTACTTCTCTAGATTACAATGGTTTAATGCGCAATGCTGACTTAATCTTTGAATTCTTACCTACCTTTCTCCAAGGGAAAAGAGCCCAAGGAGCGCCCCTCACCTTGCTCACAGGGTCGCAAGAAGCTCACCAGAGACACAGAGACTCTAATCTAGTAGGTATACAGAACGAAAATGCAAACCTGCACTAGTCTTTGTTAACTAAAAGAATAAATAGCAAGTAAATGTACATCAAACACAGTGTAAATTTCTCTTTCTGGCCCTATAAAATATTAAACGATCATCACTAGATTAATACAATCTCAAGTTCTGAGACACTCTCATCTCTCTCTGAACACAGAGCCAAACAAAATCCTTACCATATGCTTGGAAACCAGATTACCGACATCCCAGTACAAATTCGGAACTGGATCGCCTGAAACACTGCAAGATAATGTGATAGACCTTCCCTCCTCCACAGTGAGGTTAGGTGCGGCCAAATTTGCTGATGGCAAACCTGCGGAACAAGAAAAAGTAAATGGAGATACATATAAATAGTTCGATGCATTATCAAAATAGCAACAAATTGAAAACTCTTTATGCCTTAGAACTGGTAATTATTTACTTTCTGAGACTAATTTATGGTGATCTGAAAAAGTGCCACGTTGGTAAGCTTTACAAATTTAATGTGAACCAAACAATATGAGGTAATAAGATGTGTAAACAAATTTTGCACATTTCTTAAAAATACTATTGCAGGAGCACCTGGGTGGCTTGGTCAGTTGGCGTCCAACTCTTGGTTTCAGCTCAGGTCATGATCCCACAGTTTGTGGGTTCGAGCCCCACGTTGGGCTCCATGCTGACAATATGGAGCCTGTTTGGGATTCTCTCTCTCTCTCTCTCTCTCATTCTCTGCCCCTCCCCTGCTCACACTCACATGCATGCACGCATTCACTCTCTCTCTCTCAAATAAATAAAAACTTAAAAAAATGTTATTACTGCAAAATAACTTTTTACTTTAAAGAAAACTACTTTATAAAACTATGTCTTCTCTTTCACTGTTCTACAGTTGCCAATCTAGTTTTTTTTTTTTTTAATGTTTATTTTTTGAGAGAGAGAGAGAAAAGAGAGCAAGCACAAGGTGGGGGGAAGGAGCAGAGAGAGAGAATTCCAAGTAGGCTCCACACTGTCAGTCCAGAGCCCAATGAGGGACTCGATCCCAGGAACTGTGAGATCATGACCTGAGCCGAAATCAAGAGCTGGGCACTTCGACTGAGCCACCAGGTGCCCCGATCACCCATTTTTTTATAGTCAAAAACAAAAGGGTGCAAGGCATCTATGTTTTTTGGATAAACCAATTTTTTACATTAAGTAACTCATAAACAACCTCACTACCAGACCTCAATTTTGAAACAGATTATGGGAAAAAAAAAAAAAAAAGATAGTTTTAAAGCATTCTTCAGACACGAAGCCTGACCATCACAGTATTAGAATGTTCTGAAGCTATAGAAGTCATAGCCAAATATCATAAGAAAAACTGGTTATTGTAAACTTCACGATATGATAAAAAAAACAACTCATGTGGATCTATACTTTCACATTTCAAAAGCTAGCTTTTCTTTATTGGTGCCATTATCACTTCATTAAACTATCGCACCTAGTGGGTGTTTACACTGCTTACAACCACATGGGACTCATAGTATTTTCTGCATGAAGGCGCGTCCCAGCGAGTGTAACGATATGTCACGTCCTGCCTGCCAAGCTAGTCCCGCCCTTGGTATCAGAAACTCTGCTTGGGACTGCGTTCAGCCCGACAGCTGTGTCCCAAGGACCTATGACACATCATTAACTCAGGAGTAACCCAGAGGTCAGAAAAGGCAATTCATCTTCAAGAGCCGTTGAATTGCCCTATTTGACCCACTATCTTCACAAAACTCGCCTACGATGCCATCCCCACTGACAAAGCCATTATTCTTTATTACTGAAACCGGACTGGAGCAAGGTTTATACAGGGTGGGTCTCAGGGTGTCCCCACCCCTGGCAAAGGACTTCCCGACAAGATCCGGCTGTCAGTGGCCTGCGTGACCTCTTCAGGACCTTTCCTATCAGCAACCAATAGACAGCAATGTTGTATCTTTCACAGGGTTTCAAAAAGGCCCCTACTACTCTGAGTTTCATACTCCGAGGTTTTCAATCTCTGTCGTACTTTTAGCTTCTGAGGCTCTTCTTTTGTTCCTGAATGGTCTTCTAATTTTATGGCACCCTGTCTTTGTTTCATGGGTGCGGTATCTCCTGATCCCTTTGAGACGTCGATATTCTTTTGAATTTTTCTTCTCTCCGCATCAACACTGTTTCTCGCAACTTTTTTTTTTTTTTGTATCTGTTTATTTGGTATTTGTCTCTCTGATTACAAGTTTTTCTCAAACAGCGGGTATTGTTGGCCATTCACACATCTTTAAGAACAAGGTATGAGACATATTGTGCATTCAACTGCCAGCTTTGTTGTAGAGTAGTATTAGTGGCCTTCTTAAACTGGAGACCACCTGACCTTAGTATCATTAGATCACTTTGGGACAAGGTCTGGTCACATTATTCAGATAATGCTCTACCAATGTCCTGCCCGGAAGAGGAAGAAGGATGGAAATATCAATATTCAGTATGTAAATCCATCATTTTCTCTATGGCTCTCACAGCCTCAACCCTTTCTGGAGTTCCTGATAATCTTTGTTTGATCCTCTTTAGCGAATAAACTTCCCGGGGCACCTGGGTGGCTCAGTTGGTTAAGCTTTCAACTTCAGCTCAAGTTATGACCCTGCAGTTCATGAGTTCAAGCCCCGCATCACGCTCTGTGCTGACAGCTCAGGGCCTGCAGCCTGCTTCAGATTCTGTGTCTCCCTCTCTCTCTCTCTCTCTCTGCCTCTCTCTCTCTCTCTCAAAAATAAATCAACACTAAAAAGAGAGAGAATAAACCTCCAGTTTTCTGCTGTGGAGGGAGGGGTGCAGTCAGTTGGAACGTATGGAATGACAATGGCTTTAACTGCTCTACAAGGAACTTGAAGCACTCTCCTGTGTTTGGTTCTCCCTGCATTCCTGCTTCTTTCTGAGCCTCGTACCAGCTCTGCATCCCCAACCAAGTGTCCCCAAGCCTTTGCTGCTGCCAACCCGGTAATCAGCATTCTCAGCATTTACTTCAGTTTCTATTCATCCGTCTGCTTTCCAGCTTGCACCCTTCCGGGCCTTGTTGATTCCTCTCCCATGTTCTTGGACTTCGAGATTTATCTATTGATTCTGGAGGGATCACAGAGCCAGGGCCTGCCCTGCTGCCTGTCCTCAAGGTATGACCTCTTCCACCAGCCAGACTCCACCAAGAGAGCCTGGAGGCATCCCTTTTGGCACCTTGAATACAAACCTATGACATGAATTTCCTACCTTTTACAAATGCATGTAATATAGTTTGGAAATGCTGAGCAGAAAAAAAAAAAAAGGTTAAAATAGAGATTCTCAGTAGAGAATGCTGTGCCATAATCTTAATTTCTCCTAAAAAATTTAATTTAGTTTTTTTTTTTTTGGTTAAGCCTAAATTTATATGATTAACAATTCTAAAAATGTGTGTTTAATTACAATAATAGTAGTAGTATTTATTGGACATTCACTGAACCAGAAACTCTTTTCTAGTACTGTATTTTTTAATATTAATTTATTTATTTTGAGGGGGGGAGGGGCAGAGAAAGAGGGAGAGAATCTCAAGCAGGCTCTGTGCTGTCAGCATAGAGCCCAACGCGGGGCTTGATCTGATGACAGTGAGATCATGACCTGAACTGAAATCAAGAGTCTGATGCTCAACCGACTGGGCCACCCAGGCGCCCCTCTAGAGTACTTTAAATGATTGTTTTATTTAATCATTACAAGGAATCATGGAGTTAAGGATTTGTCCTCATCTGCTTAACAAAGAATATGAGTTCTGGAAAAGTCAAATACATCTTCCAAAATTGCCCAAGTACCTGTAGACCTGCGATATGAACCCAAAGTTCAAGATCTTCACCACTACACTGTACTTCCTTCGCAGACTGAGTACATCCATTTTAACACAGAACATAAATACCAATATGTATCCATAACCTAAGAATTTAGTTCATTTAAAAAATAATTACGTGTCTATTTGTGAAGGAAGAATGAGTCTCCTTTATTTATAGAGAAATTGTATCACCCTGTCATAGCAGTCTCCAAAGGAATCTGTGCAAAATTGGCCAAGTCTAGATCTTTTAAATGTAAAGTCTTCCACAAATGAGTAAGCATCTGACTCACGTTAATTCTAAAGCATTAATATGCTGGCCAAAGATTCAATAATGGAAAAAACAATCTGTACTTGAAATATCACTTGAGGCTTAATTAGCACAATAAAAATGAATTGGGATGCATGAACAGCCAAGGCAGGATAAACCATTTGCCAGGCACTACTTCCTGGCTTAATAAGATTTGAAATCGGCACAAGCACAGAGCAAAGCTCAGCGAAGCTTCCAACAGCTTCTAGCACTACTGTCATGGGATCCTGATTGAAGCTGCAGACGTGTCTTCCTCTTGCACTCGGAGAAACCTGACTGGAGATCAGAAATGACCATCTGCCCAGCCCGACAGCCACCTCCGTGTCCGCGTCTCTTGATGCGGATGTGTTCAGAAAGGACACACCGGCCTGCAGACCTCGGCAGAAAGTCACCAACCGCACAGTGGAAAGGCTGACTTTCTTGAGACTGGGGCCTCCCAAACTGTAATGCGTATGTGAAATGACCAGCAGATCTCATTGAAATCATTGCTTCTTTCGGGGTGCCTGGGTGGCTCAGTTGGTTAAGTATCTGACTTCGGCTCGCATCACGATCTCACGCTTCTTGAGTTCGAGCCCCGCGCCGGGCTCTGCGCTGACAGCTCAGAGCCTAGAGCTTGGCTTCAGATTCTGTGTCTCCTTCTCTCTCTGCCCTTCCCCTGCTCATGTTCTGTCTCTTTATGTCTCAAAAATAAATAAAAACATTAAAAAAAAAATCACTGCTTCTTTCTAGTAGGTCTAGGTTGGGGCCTTGAAAGTCTACATTTCTAGCAAACTCTCTGTTCCACAGACTACACTTGGAGTAGCAAGGGTTTGTTTAGATGATAGATGTTGGCTGGACAATTGCTCACTAGGTTTTTGTGTCTACAACTATTATTCTTAAATTTGGCAGGGGCCCGAGCAATCATCTCATCCATGGAACTTTCCCCAGAATGTGTTCTGTGGAATCCAGACTCCTTGAGATGTTCTGTGGGGGGCTAAAGAGGGAGGTGTGGAATATCTAAGATTTAAAAAAAATAAGAGCCTACTGTAACTCTGTATTGTTCTGTAACTCTGAATGTTCACTATGCCCATCACACATTAAAAGTTCTCAGAAGTCCTGCTCTAAAGGAATCCTTTCACTTCCACTGATCTTATATTCCCCAGCTTTTTTGAGTACACCAATTCTCTGTGGGATCTCGTTGTGGCTTTCTTGCTTTTATTTGCAGCAATTTCACAAAATATAAGAGATACACATATCTAAATATTAGATGTAAAATATATTTAAGGCTAAATGTTCATATTGATGATCGTAATAACTTTAACAGCTAATGTTTACTGAGTACTTAATGTGTGCTAGACCTCGTCTGTAATATTTTCCACATTACCTTATTTGGCATCCTAAAAACTCTTGAAAGCAGGAGTCATTAGTATCCCCATTTCCAAATGAAGTTAAAGCTTATCAAGTATCATAACTAAATAGCTAATGAGTGGGAGCTGGCCTTGACCCTCATCTGTCTCCATGGCCTTAACCAACACACACAGCCTCCTTCAATGGGCTCTCCCATGCGTCTGTGTCCTTCCATTAGCACACACTTCCAGAGTGTTGACTACAGCTCCTAGGATCACTAATTGAAAGTATGCAGATTCTCGGGGCACCTGGGTGGCTCAGTCGGTAGAGCAACAGACTTCAGCTCAGGTCATGATCTCATGGCTCATGAGTTCGAGCCCCACATAGCATTCACTGCTGTGCGAAGCTGTCAGTGCAGAGCCTGCTTCAGATCCTCTGTCCCCCTCTCTCTCTGCCCCTCCCCCACTCATGCTTGCTCTCAACAATAAATAAACATTAAAATAAATAAATAAATAAAAATAAAGTATGCAAATTCCCTCCAGTCCTTTGTCACCATTCCTAATGGATAAGAAATGCTCACTATTAATAAAATATTAGGTAAGAATAAATGCAGGTGACCTATCACTAAAAAAAAGAAGAAACAAATAAGTAGGGTCTCACTTCCTAATAAGTGAGGCAAACTGACCTCTAATCATTTTGAATCATTAACTCAACTTTGCAGTAAGTGGCATAGGTCAGATTTGGGTTTCATTTTTCAACAGCCACCTGAAGTTAGGGATTACGTTCTTTCTCATCTTGTTTTAGTCCTCCTGAGCTCTATTCATTCTGTGTTGGGTCATCATTCCATGCATGAAATATTCAAGGAAATTATGATTTTGTCTAGTGTCTCCTCTCCTCTCACTTTCTCTCTTGTTGGCATATCTTCCAATCTCTCTCTTAAGCATATAGATTTCACTACCAGGAATGAAGCCAGAATGAGCCTGACCTATTTAGAAGTGGCTGCTTTACACCCAGTTACAAAAATGACAGAAAATTAGCAAAGTGACTTTCCAGGCCCAAAATGGAAATGGTGCTTCTATGCTTGTGAGCTGTGTCATTACAGAGTCAGCAACCACGAAACTTCTAAACACAAAAACTGTGTCAGCAGCTGACAGAAACAAAACAAAACAAAACAAACAAAAAAAAAAACAAAAAACAACAACAACAACAAAAAAAAAACAGCTTTATTTTCCATCCTAAAAAGATAAAGGAAAACAACAATCCACTGTGTGGTTGGCTTTATTTTAGTAGACAGAACCTGATCCCAAGTAAAAGTAAAGCAAAGTAATAAACTAGACTTTTTATATGCTTTTCAGAAAAAAAAAATCTATCCAGCTAAGATGGTAAGAAAATAATGTGTTATACCAATATAACTTCCAGAGTATTGACATCGCATTTCCTTTTCATCTCCCATAATCTAACAAAGCAGAATTGCTATCGGTCTATTTTCCTGGTTTAAAACAATGAAGGACTCTGTAGGAAGGAATATGCTTAACAGACGTATGCTACAAACCACAGGGCAATAACCAAAAGTAAATCTTATCGGTTAAGTAAAACCAATTTACCTCAAGGAACCAGCCTTCTTCTCCAGGTACCTGTGAATTGACTTTTACCATCATAAATAATATTTTGTTGATGTGTCTTAAGGAATCTCTACATTGAAAGCTTCAAGGTCGAAAAAGTTGGGAAAATTGAAATTGTCGTTATACATAACAAGGAAACCAAAGGCAGGACTGATTTCAATCCAAGGGACCATTAAGGGGGTTTTATACAGTCAACTGCAGTCCAACCATCAAGTGAATTACCACCTTATAGTCACTGTGGGACTAGCATGTTCTGTGGTAACTAGCTCCTAGTAAAATGGATGGAGGGATTGTTTTGATATGACCCAGAGGACTATTGCCCTTCTTAAACATATTTGCCATCTACTTAGAGCGTCCCATCCACTGCTAACACTTCCTGAAGAAACTCTCTTCCAGAGATTTAAATCATAATCAAAGCATAAAGTATACTGTTCTTTAATAATCCCACTTACTGAGGGGAAATGATTGAAAAGACTGCATTGCAAAACTAACCATTGAAGATCAACCGACAAAGTAGCAGGGATGGTCTTCTATTAAGTCAGCACAGTGACTGGACAAAATAATATTCCTTCTACAAAATTTGTGTGATTCTATCTCTGTCTCCAGAACCGGTGTGCGTGGTGACCCTTTTTTTTTTTTTTTTTCTTATTAATGTGGAGACTTGAGATGCATGTGTTTTGTTGCCTTTAATAAAGTTAAATTGTTGCTGCAATTAATAGTTTTTCTAAGGTTAAAAAGGACCTAGTGGAGAAACAGACCACAACATGTTTCCCAGCATGAATAAATTTACAGTAGTTCACGGCAGGAGGGGCTGTAAGAGAAATACTGTGAGACATTTTGACCATGCTGCTAATGGTAACAGGGCCATTAAACTTCCCAGCCCCGCCTACTAAGCTCAGTTAATCACTAAGAAGAAGGAAAGGGAGATACTTTCACAATGAGATGATGACAGAAATTTCAAAGGAACTACAAAATACTAAAATATGGAATAATTCAGCTAGAATAACACAAATGCTTAAGTTATCTTAACTGAAATATCCATACCATTATATAAAAATTTAGTCCAGCCTGATCATTAATAGAACATGTGTGGCTCATGCATTTATTAATTGATGAATTCAGCAAACATTAATCAAATGCCTATTATGTTCAATGGATACATTAGACACCACAGAGGGTGTATTTTTTGCTTTAAAAATGTAGAGCGTTTGTTAATACAATACTTAGATGGTGAAACAGTAAAAGGGAAAGTTTTTAAAGAAAGCCCACCTTATGAATGAATGAAATCTCGGTAGCTCTTTCTTACTGAAATTAAAATGTTACCAGATGCAAATTAATGGAATAGTCATAGTTATTGGGAATCATTGGTTTAGAATGATGAAACAAACACACAAGACCATACAATACTCTTATGAATTACTCTTGGACTTAGTTAACAGTTTCATACAAAAAAAAGTGAAGCTGAACTCTATGAAACTGTGATGTAATTAAACACAATAGATATATTTTAAAAGTCTGCAAAGGGCAAGACCTGAAAGAAAAGCCAACCGACCACAAATCCAAGCTCTAAACAATACATCTATCTAACTTAAAGATAGTAGCTTATTTTCTGATTCCTGTAGTATGGACTTTCAGAAACAATTTAAATCCAACCGCCTAGTGTCAATCTACTGCTCAATCCAACTTCTCTTTAAAGAGCCCAAACTAGGAAACCATGATGAAGAAAAGTAACATATGACTAAGCCCCCAACCGAAGCTTCCCATTCTGATCTCAAATCTCTAGGTATTTTGCAAAACTTTTTAAAATTCCAGTGTTAGTGAATAAGAAACCAGAACACGATGAAAAACTCCTGAACAAGAGAAAGTGAGAAAGTGGGGTTAAAGAAAATCAACACAGCCTCAAAGGGACAAGTAAGTATTTGCTTCACAAAAGCCAATAGGGAAGCTCTAGGCTGACCCAAGACTCAAGGGGCAGATGGCAGGACAGAGTGGAGCCCCACTTCAGCTGAGCCACGGGGGCCACTGGTTAAGAAAACTGAGTAGATGCGACATACCCTGTCGCTACGCTCTCACTGTGGACACAGCATCCAGTAAGAGTTGGAGCCACTCCCAAATGGAAGCAATGAGCGCAGGAAGCTCACCAGAGAAAATCAGCAGTGCTTGGTACTGGTGACACCCTGGGGATACAGTGAACCCCAACACGGAAAAGGGTGTTTCAGTCATAGAAAAACTCAATCACTAGAGACTGTGGAAATTCAAAATTAATTGTTGGAAGGGAGAAACTCAGTATCTGGAGAAACAGCTGAAGGACAAAGCATGAGTAAACCAATGTTCCCATCATGTCACACAAAAGGACAAACAGATGGGAAACACTACTGAAGGCTGAGAGGTATGGAGGGTGGAGCCGGAAGTGTAAATGTCCATCTACATAAATTAGAAAATCCTTCCAGAACTTCAGACATAAATCCTCACACTGAAAGAATATGCTGCATGTCAAACAGAACTTTACAAAATCTTTTTTAGAATAAAAACACACACCTAGTTACATGATGGTGAAAATTTCAGAATAACATGGAAAAGGAGAAAATCCTCAAAGCTTCTGGAAGGAAAAGAAAAGCATAGGTGACCTGTCAAGAAGTAAGCATAAGACTGGCCTCAAGCTTCTTATCTGCAACATTGAATACAAAGAGAACACGGTACCACATCTGCAAAGTTCTAAAAGGAATTTGTTTGAATCTAGAATTTTATAATTAGCCAATTCCATTGAGAAGAAAATATACAGTCTTGAGTTTCCACCAGGCAAGGACTTGAAGATTTTTTTTTTAATTTCTCTGAACGAAATATTAGAGGCTACACGCCAGCAAAAAGAAAAGCTGCTCCAAAAGGTAGTAGGGTACAAGAGTTTAATGGCATGCAAAGACATAGTAAATCTTCATAAAAGTCAAGTAACAATCTAAAAATAAAATCCTATTTGACAACAATCTGAGAGATGGGACGAGAAAGTAAAGAGAAATAAAGGTATCTTTTCCTGTCTTGTTGGGTGTTATCTCTAGATGCTTACAAGAAAAAATACATTTTGATAGGGGCGGTGAATATTGGGGCATTATATATTTACAAAAAAACAAAAACATAATGTATAGCTTTCAAACAAATTAAGAAAAAATAAAATAAAAAACACTATCAATGGAAGAAAAGGAAAACACTGTAGAAAAATAAGCAAAGGATGTAAGTAGATGATTCATCAAGGAATAGACACAATGTCCCGTAAACACAGAAGAAACTCAATAGTCATCAGGAAAATGCAAACCAGAAAGCAATGACCTACCAGTTTTTAGACAAGCAAAAAAGTAAAAAGTTTGCTAATATCAAGGCATGCCTTGCTGGAGTGGCTATAATTTGGTACAACTGCTTTTTAATGTGCAAACCATAGAAGCCAAAACTTCTGCTTCCTGTTCTGGATCCCAGAAAAACCTTTTCATCTGTACACAGTACAAAGAGCAAAGAGTAAAGATACTCGTTGAAACATTTCTGGAGTGACGAAAAATGAGAAATAAGCTAAATGCCCAACAATATGGAAATTTTAATGTAATTGAGATATATTCCACCATGAATACTGTGCAATGATTCAAAAGAGTATTACAGATCTCTAACCACTAACCTGAAAACAAGAAAAACACAAGCTTTATGGGTAATGCAGGTTATTTTTACAACAAAATGTATCGACCTTATTTGTGCAATTATTAATAAGTAAAAAAAAAAAGTTCGGACAGAAAGAAAAATTAACAAACAACAAACCAATTTAAGAATACAAAAGTGGTAGAGAAATGATTTTACAAGGTAGCTTTAGCATCGTTGACACTGAAATTAATTGTGAATGTTACCATGAACGCAATGGTCCTAATGGAGCCATCAAACATATGCCTCCCAAATCATGACAGTGAATTCAAAAGCCCCTAAGACACACAGTTGACTAATTTGTAGGAAACAAATAAAAACTTACTGAAAACTGACAAACTGACCAGGAAAAATGAGGACCAGTTCCCTCTTACCCTTACCCTCCCCCAATCATAATAGTCTATCAGTAACCCTATAGATTCAGCGCATTACCAAAAGCTGTCAAGACAAGTTGGCCAAAAATTAAAATTATTAAAAAAAAAAAAACCCAAAGAACTGGCTTCAGGCAAGGGCAAAGCAGACGTCTATTAAGAGGCCATTTGTGAACTAAGAGCAGGACTTAGATGCGCTTTCTTTCTTCCTCTCAGTGGTTGCTGAACCAATGTGGTCACAACAGCCATGTGGACTTGGGAGCCAGCCAAGAGGCCAGGTGACTCAACACTGAATTTCTTGTCCCTCCAGGCGATTTCTCTCAGCGGTGCAAATTTATACCAGAACAGAGCACAGCTGCCCTCTTCTCAATCGGGAGGAGATATATATTAAAAGTTGGGTTTGTTTAAGTGTTGGCTAGCAAAGAAAGCTCAGGGAAGCTGTCAAGAGAACAAAGCCTGGTTCCCCTATGATAAAGCCCAAGGGCTCTGGGAGAGAAGAATCTATGGGAAGAGTAACTGCTGTCTTGTAAGCCCCTTCAGGGTAAGAAACAAATACTTCTCTTTCCTTTTATTACATTCTCTTTAAAAATGAACAACAGCTATATTTTCCTTCAAGAAAAATTGACCCCAAACAGCACGGTCTTCTGAAAACAAAGAATCGAATGTTCATGGTTCATATACAGATTCCTGACAGACAGGAATCAGGTGCTACATGGCTTTCTGCTCTGTCACCAGCCACTCGGCCAGAAGATCAAATATAACTGTGAGCTAACTGGCTGGACAACGCATATGTGAGTATTCGAGGAGGTGCATCACAGAAGTCCTTAGCAGGAAAATCCTAACCAGAACATTTGGGTTTTCCTTCCTTGCAAACAGACTGGCACTCACAGAGAGATGGGACTTTGTCATAAGGTGCCCCCTTAAATTCTGGAGTTGTAAATGCTGAGGAGGAGTGGGGGCAAGATGAAGGAGGAGCCTGGAAACCCAAACATGGGAAAAGCAGGTATAAGGGCAGATTCGTGATGCCCCATCAAGAGACACAGACATCTGGCAGCAAGACAAGTGTAAGGGAATGTGCTGGATTGATCTGCATTTTCTTGTACTGGGAGGACACTTTATCACCACGAGATCTTTCCCTCTCCACGGCCTGGGTAAGTAAATATGTAGCCAATCAAGTATTACACTCTTAGCAGATAGTTTTTGGATGGATGGATGGATGGATGGATGGACGGACGGATAGATGGATGGATAGATGAATAGATGGATGCATGAACAGACAAACGAACAAAGAAACAAAGGAATCAACAGTGTACTTTTTCTCCATGCACTTTAAAGCCATCCACTCAGAATTAATATTCTACTTGCAAAGAATATTCAGCAAAGTTGTTCCCAGCTGATTTCTCCACACTGCATACAAATGTTGCCCAGCTCACCAGAGACCTCAACAGCATACTATATAAAATCTGGGTAGTGATAATCCTCCCAGACTCTCTACCACACCAAGGCAATTAGAATAATTAATAGCAAGTAGAATTCATTGATTCGAAAGTAAATTACCACAATTGGGTATCTGCAGGTTTGCCAGGGGAATATTCTTGCTGCTTTCATTTAGGCAGTACAAATCCTGAGTTTCTGGGCTGGATTTAGTCTCCTGAAGAGTCTTGATCCACATAATGTCACAGGAGCATGTAAATGGATTGCCCACCAGGATCCTACACAGAACAAAAATGAAACCAGATCAGGCTTCTCTTTTTTCGTTTTAACTACCCTAGTGTTTATGAAGCACTACAACATTATGAATTCTTTCTGACCCACAATCTTTGGAAGTCATACCCACCTGTGCAGTTTCACAAAACTTATTCATTCATTTAGCTAATACTTACTGGTCTTCTGCTAGGCGCAAACACCCCCGTGGACTCTAAAGGATGCAAAGTAACGCAAAACCTTTCAGAGTAATAGGGAAACAAGACAGGGACAGAAAGAGCTATAATGTAGGATAGGAATGGATGTCTCATAGGATGGGGAAAAATAAGATGCCATAACAAATTTATCACAGCTATTATATAGTAAGTGAGATCTTAAGTCAAGATGCCAATAGTTAACAGTTGTTAGGAATGCTAACACACTTATTTCTGACCTGGCTACAGATTCGAGTGTTATTATTTAATGAGCTCAAACTACAGTGGGGAGCACAGCAATTTCATCTTACTTTAAAATGACACTGTAAATACAAAGCTAAGATTAAAATGTTAGAGCCGGGAGGGTGGCGCCCCCAGCTTTCTGCACGATGCAACCACAGGTCAGCCGAACGGATGCCAAGAAGTTGGAGTAAATTTGACCAAGAGCCTGGAAGGGACTCTTAAACCTCCTACACATACACACACACACACACACACACACACACACACACGCACGCACACATTCATGCATGCACACTCACACATGTGCACACACACCAAGTTCAGGGTTTCTGACAGCAAGGGCAAGTGAGCTCCAGACTGAGCCACTCAGCCCGCTGTGGGACGGTCTGCACAGAGAAAACCACCACTCAGCCGAGCTGCCTGGACTCCCGTGGCCTACGAAGGGTAACAGAGGAAGTAGTCAAGAGGAAAATAAAAACCACAAGAAAAAAATCTTTAAATGTTTATTTATAATACTCAGTGGCCTATTTAAGATGAATTCCATTTATGGTAATGAGCCTTTAAATGAGGCCATTTACAATCGTTACATAGGCTCTGCCTGGCATTAGCCACAATACTTAAGACTTCCTTGAGGACAGGACCTAGGCTTTGCAACATCATTTACTCCTGTGGTTTTCTGGTTGGGTTCTAAGAATCTCTGGGATCCCTAGAGACTCTTCCAGGAGTTTCTTTGGGGAAAATGTGGTCATGGCAGACTCAATTAATTTGTGTCCACTTGATCGCCTCCAAGTATCCTTCCATCACCACAATACGATTTGATGCTACTGGAGACAGACTACAATGGGAAGACATCCACAATGCTTGAACTTCAACTAATCCAAGAGGCTTCCTGGCACTCGAAGTACGTGAAAAACTAAAGAATCTTTCAGAAAAAGAAGGAACAACTAAATCCACAGAAGGGCTAAAGAAGTGAAGGATCTTCAGTTGTAACTATTGCAACAATCAATGACCACACAATGCTGGCAGACAGCTGGGGTTCAATTCTTCAGTCCCCATGCAAACCCCTCTTCCAGAGACTGTCAGAGCACATTACACTCATTCGCTTAGGCTTCCATGTCTCCCACTAGAGAGCAGAATCCTGGAACACAGAAACTTCTCCCTCCATCCCAGTCCAATATGCAACCAGGCCCACAATTAACATGTGTTTCGAGAACTGATTAAATATGCTGCAGGGAGAAAACAGAAATGTGTGAATTTGAAATCAGTGCTCTGATTTTTGACCCATTGAGGAAATTTCCTGCAGTGATGCTCAAAATGTTCACACTGAGCGTCTCATTCCATTTCACATCTTCCTTAAATTGTATGTGCCTATTCCTATGTGAGAAAGCTTACCACTTCAACTCCGCAAACTCAGTGTATTCCAATGACTGCCAATCGTTGATACGGGGCACCAGGCAACCCTCCTTATAACCCACTAATTTGTCTCTGCACTAACGGCATCTTCTCTCTGCATGTTTTCCTTGTGAATAGGGGCGGATCCTACAACCCAGGCAATATATACAGTTTGAACCAAAGCGACTGCCTGGGATTCAAAGGTCTCGTCCATCTGGCAACCCCACCTCTGACACACAGAGCCTCTGCTTTGGGGTGTTCTAGGCAACCTCCCCATAGGAATGTCAACAGTTTATATGTGTTTCATGGTGATAACACAAGAATTGATCACACCTGGAAATGCCGGCCAGTAGACATCAACACATTACAATCTTTTTCCTATCATTTTACAGCCAAGGAAATTAGAGAATAAGGGTATATACTGAGTGCAGTAGCAGACCTAGAAGGCAATGTCACAAGGATGGGCAGGGAGGGCAAAGGACGACCTCTCCACCAACGTTCACTAAACACCAGCGGGCACTGTGGTCGCGGATAAAAGCTGGAGAATGTTGTGTCCATGGCTATTTCCCCCTTGAATGGGTTTGCTTGCCATTAGGTCCCGGACATAACAAGGACCAAACATGTCGCCATTAGGACACAAAGCATCCCCAGCCCGCCCACTCTCATCTTTTTCTGTTTTCCCTCCTTTAGGAAACAAATCTTTATGTAAAAACATTTAAACTCATCATAAATGATACCTTACTATTGAGATTGCTGGGTTAATTTGTTACTGAATCATGTTTTTTATGAGGGAATAAAAACACAAGTGGCCAAAACCTGACAAATCGTTTTCTCAAGAATTTTGATATAAAAATGCATCTGCAGCATCACTCATTAAAAAAAAAAAAATACATAATTACTCTCTCCCCTGAAACTGTTACCAAATGACACACAATAATCATTACTTACAGTTCAGACAAATCAAGGTGACGAAAATGTTTCCTAGACAAGCTGGTCAGTTTATTTCGAGTAAAATTGCTGAAAGAAACCAAAACCATTAAATGTGAATTTGAAACGTTACATCTCAAGAATAAAATATGCAAGTAGAAAACTGTTTTTCAAAATATAATTTCATTTAACCATGGTTCATTTGACCATGGTTCGACCATAATCTCTTTCTTCCATCTGGAATGACAATTTAAATTTTCCTGCCTCTCCTATAATTCTTGTTCATAAGGGGAGGAGAAGGATGGGAATACTTTCCAACGTGTCTTTTTAATCTCTTTCTTAACAAAAAGTTTATTTTTCATATGCTGATTCAGAGCCAAGTTATACACTTCCTAGAGATCTCTGACCTCTTAAACAATTAATAGGAGGAATAAACTTAATTTGATTTAAAACCATGAAACTCACTAGGGGAAAAGTTACTTTAAAATTAAACAGCATCATGAGTATTTTGAAATTACAAGACACATAAATATTTAACTGAATTTAACACATCCTTATAGGAAAGAATACACACTGATAAACTCTGATTGATTGATTAACTCTGCTGATTGTTTATACCTGATTTCTAAATAACCCGATAATTCCAAGATAAAGACAGTAACAAAAAAAAAATCACATAACAAGGAATATGTTAGATTTCATCTGACACTATTCTAGCGACACATCATTTTAAGATTTGGACCAACCAGACAATGAAAAGTCCATGAAACCAAGTCATAAATACTAATGACTTTACTGACGTATTCCAAATATGTAATTTTACTCAATGGCAGGAGTTTCCGTTTCCAGCGATCAGTGCCATGAGGCCCTGAGTTGGGAAATTCAGAGCCATAATCCCAGCAACTGACTCGCTCTGTGGATTTGTTTACTGGTTGAATTTATTTAAAAAGTGTCTAATGCTTGGGTCTCCAGACATGTGCCTAACAACTAACAGGAATATAAAATAAACATCAACTTTTACAAAAACAGCCAAGCCCCCAACAAATTACAATGAGACTTTCAGTATCTGTTTCCTGCTCAGGAAAGGAATCGCTGGGCTGAGAGGTAAGAACAAGGGACCTGAGGGTGACAGCTGTCCCGACCCTTTACCTGAGGCTAGACTATTGTGTCAGCCCAACAAAATCATCGGTTGACCAGACATCCTGCTATGTCTGACCAGCCACCTTCACAGAGGGGTTCTAACCCAGGAGCTAATGTATGAGCCAACGCTGGTCAATTGAAGGAATACAGAAAACACCGCTTCAGGGTCTCCTGTTTCAAGAATGCGTGTGTCCTCTCCCGACTTCGTTCTATATTGAGATTTCCACTCATCCAAACCCCTACCTACACAGGGTTCCCTCTTCTTCCTATGCTTACTTCTTCTGTCTTTATACTGCGTGTAAAGTGCTCACCCACATGAAAAAAATAATTCACCGGGAAGTTGTAAAATGTGCCCACATACATCTTTTTCTCTTTTCTTTTGGAACGTGAATTAAGAATGAGTTTCCCTGGAGTATCATACACTGAAAAGTCAGTCTCTCTGTGTTCTCTCCAGTCTTTGAGACACAAATGTTTCCATCTTCAGAAATCCCTACCCTCTGAAGGAAAAACAAACAAAACAGCAAGAACAAAAACAAAAAACAAGCAAGCAAACACATCCACGACTCTTCTTCCCAAGAAGAACCAGGAGAGGGGGGAGCAGAGAAAGAGGACACTATGGTCAAGGTCTCGGTCAGCTACAAAGACAGCACCGGGAGCAGCTGGCCCTGTCGGGCTGCCAGCAGCACAGCCCAGAGTGGGGTCATACGCCAAAGAACAAGATGAGTTTTATGAACCATACTTATTATTGAGGCAAAAGGCAAAAAGAAGAGGAAGGGAGGGAAAAAAATCAACAATCCTCTTACTGTTTGATGACAGAACATTGCGAAGGAGCTAATTAGCACCTCGGCAAAGTCCCTGGAAAATACACAGGCTGTCTTTTCTCACAACCCCTGGGTTCTCAGAGGCTGGGGAGGAATTAAAGGCACCAAGAAATAAACTCAGTGACCGGTCATAGAGGCTGCAGACAGTCACCACATGATGCTGCATATGCCCAGGGCAGAGGGAGGGGTGGTGAGACAGGATCCAATCTGAACCCCCCTAAAACCCGAAGTCAAATAGATTACTCTTGTGCACATTTTTATGTCGTTGGGGAGACTCAGAGATAATCGGTATATCCCTGGAGTAAAGAGAAATGCGTTTCGTTCTCAGCTCCCTGGTACCCAAGGTGATATTCAGAGAAATTGCAGAAAATCAGATAAAACAAGGCAGTGCCTGAGTCCTCAGTCATAAGGACAGGTTGGGACTAAGGTCTGCAAAGGCAGACACCTCATTTGCTTCCTCCTCCCTCCCTGCCATTCTCAAAGCCAACCAGTGAATTTAATATTTGGGTAAGTAGGAGCCTCTCTCATCCATGAACACTGTATACGAAGCTTCCCGGCATCACCGAATGTCTGAATATTGTCTAACTTCATTCTCTCTTAATACCTGACCGTGCCTACAAATGGCAAGGGAGTTTTTGCAGCCTCACCAGTGACTTGGCTTCCTGGCTACTGCCTTTTAAAGATACTATATAAGATATGTCCATCTCTTTGGTTTTCTGCTCTCAAAGGACACGTCTTTGGGAAACAGGGATAGATAGCTGGTTTCAGAGAAGCTGTCTGCAGCACATAGAATGCCATTCAAATTATTCTACCATATAATCACCCTGAAAACATACATCAAGTGGCTTTGGTTTTCATAAAAATGGCATGCAACAGGCAAGCAGAGAAAGTAGAAGAGGTAGAGTAAGCCCTCTTGCGATTAAATCCCTCATCAATAAATAAGTTTATTACTGAAACTGCAATTAACCGTAGCCCAATGCCCAAATCACATCGTTAGGGGAAGTGATGGGGTGAAAATAAAATGTGGCTGAGAGAGTAATCCAGGTGTAGTGTCAGCTGTAAATACCAGAACTTAAGCCCCTGAAGTCATTAATTACATTTAAGTGATGGCTTTGGAGCATTTTGACTTGTGTCTGTCCAAGTTCTCTCGTTTTTGCTCTCAAGACCTATGCAGACATCAGATTTGTGCAGGCAACCCAACCACAGAGATGATGCCAAAAAGGCATTTAAGTGAAATGTGTTAATCAAGTTCCTTGGAGTTGTACCACGTTTTTGCTGAATGTTGTATATCTTAGTTCTACAGACTTTATTTTCAAATCGACTTCATCATTAACGCCACCTATAAAATATGAAGTCATGATACTGGCTTTACGAAATTCATGTTTTTCATAAAACCCACAAATCTCCGGGGAGTGTCCAGGCAATCTGCTGCTAAAGAATGATTTCTTTTGTAACTAGTATGGAAATCAGTTGGGGAACTGTTCTCTTCAAGGAAAGAAAGAGGAAAAATATCCTAAGAAGGCTGATTCTCTAATTATACGGATGGTAGAAATTTTATTTCCTGTGCTCTTGTTGTAGGAGCACAGTCAGGGTGAGCCCTGGAGTCACAATTCTGTCACTTTCCATCCTGTGGGCTGGAGAAATCCTAGAACTTCCTCAGTGTGATTTCATGTCCATGAACAGGAACCAAAAAGATCTTCCCTACCGATTGTCAGAAAAACCAAGCGAGATATCATGGGAGAGAGTTCCATAGGTAAGCTGTAGATGATGAGACACAAAGCACGGTCGCAGAGAATTTGCAAAGCACAAAAAGACCAAAGAATGCCGGCCAACGAATTCCTCCAGCAGACACTCACTCCCCTTAACACTCGGGGCACAGGGAGCACCAACCTGAGCTCAGGGGGAGGTAATCCTCTGTTGAATGAAGAAACCTCTCCAGGCGCCTGCGTGGCTTAGTCAGTTAAGCGTCTGGCTCTTACTTCGACTCAGATCATGATCTCATGGTTTGTGAGATCGAGCCCCATGTCCCTGCTTGGGATTCTCTCTCTCCCCCCTCTCTCTCTACCCCTTCTCCCCGCTCATTCTACCTCACTCTCACTCTCTCTCTCTTTCTCAAAATAAATAAATAAATAGATATATAAATAAATAAATAAACTTAAAAAAAGAAAAACAATGAAGAACCCTCTCAGGAAGGCCATCCCTTATGGATTGCATGCTACCCTCTAACAGGACTTAACAGCGGACAACCTGAGAGCTTCCATTGTCCCTATTTCCGTCTGACCTCGGTTGACAAAGCATCAACGTGACTTCAGTGAGGCACTTGCTGTTTTGCAATTATCTGAACCTTTGGCATGTCCCATGATTGATTTTTCTCCGCTTTTACCAATCACAACAGATAGCTTTGAGAAATGAACTTTCAAAAGAGGATCTGGGGGGTGGGGGTGGGAGTGGGGGCACTGGCAACTTTTAGTTCCCTAAAAAGGCCGAGGCCAAGTCAGTTTCTTTCAATTCCATTAGTCTGATGTCTTCCAGGGAACACGTAATGATTCCCAGGAAAAGAATCAAGGACCTTGTACCAGGACATAGTTTTCACATCAGACTCTGCTGCTGGCCTACTGCTCCATCTAAGATGGAAACAGCCCAGAAATCCATGAAAGGGAATACACAGGCTGTTCTAAGTACCCTTCTAAAGCTATTCAAAACTCAAAGCTAACATTTCTAAGCTATTGTCACACCTACACTAACTTTTAAGAAAGGAAGTTCATAGTTGCAAAAGAAGAAAACAGAGGGGAAAAATATTGAATACATTGGGTCCTGGGAAGCAAAGGCATCAACCTTTACTTACATGTGCTGTAAGTTGCTGTTTTTCAGAAACGCTTTATGAGCCACAAATTTTAATCCAGAATCCACAATTGTCCTAAGAAAACACACAGTTGCACGTATGTTAGAACGAACGGGTAAATGCGCGCCTGACTGTAACACAGCATAAGAAAAGGTATAGGTATGCAAGCATAAGGTATGCAAGTCCTGAGTACTCACAGATTTTTCAGTCCTGCGTAAGCTTCAACATCATCTTCGTTGATGATTTCCAACCTTTTCTGATTGGCAATGTAACTGCAAAAAGAGCAGAGAGTGAAAACCAGTCACCCAGAAGACAGTACACGAAAGAATGGGTAACCTCATCCCGCCTCACCAAGGTGGTGACCCCTCTCCACCCACCACAGCCCCACCCTTTTTCTTAAAATACAACAAAGGGAGAAAAACTGAATGTGGCTATGGAACCATGATTGGTCAGGTTTCAAGGTCAATGACGGATTCACCAAGTTTCATTTTTTTCTTAATCTTGTATCACTCTTTCAATTCACAAGTCCAATCTGCCTCCCCTTTCAAGGTACCCCCTGTGTCGAGAGATGAAAATAATTTGGACATGTATCTGCTGCCTCTGAAAAGTGTTTCGTCCTTATGGTGACAGCCACAGGGATGCTGGCGTCGTCACACGCAAGACAAATCACATCTTTCCCCACATGCCCAGAGAACCAGTCACTCCTTTTTACTTTCTAAAACACTGAAGCAGATTCTCCTCCCCCGTTCTCCTTCCTCCTCTGCTCCCTTCCTTTCTTCCCACTCTCTCTTTTCCTGGCCTAGGATCCCCTTTGTCTATCTGTCAGTAGCAATACCAATTTCTCTTTTTGGGAACCACATTTCATAAAGCCCCACCGCATGGCCCTAGGGCACTCTCTGTAGGAACCCTCCTCTTTCCCACCCGCCAGACCTCAATGCAAGAGTGAACTGGTGACTGGCAGGACAGAGAATTCTATCCCCTTGGCCATGATGATTGCTTAGACATGTGCGTGTGACCTCAAGCAGACCAATGAGAATTTCCTTAGAACTGAATAAATGAATGCTGGGACAGAGAGAGACTCTTTCTCTGGGATCATAGTTGAAAGATTATACTGGCCCAGGGCCTCCATGAGAAATTTTTCTGCCACAAGAAAGAAACTGTCTAACAATGAAGTCAGCACACAGAAGGACAAAGAGCTATGAGGGGCGTCTGGGTGGCTCAGTAGGTTAAGCAACCAAGTCTTGATTTCGGCTCAGGTCATGATCTCAAGATCATGATGAGATCAAGCCCTTGCATCGGGCTCCATGCTGAGCGTGGAGCCTCTTGGGACTCTCTCTCACCCCCCCTCTCTCTCTGCCCCTCCCTGACTCACTCGCTTGTACTCTCTCTCAAAATAAATAAATAACATTTTTTTAAAAAAAGAGCTCTGAGATATAGTAAGAGAGAAGACCCTGAAAAATGCCACTTGAGCCTTTGGATCCAGACATCTGTGAGGTTAGATGTCACTAACATTAGTTTGATCTGAATTTCTGTCACTTGCAACGAATAAAATCCCTTATAATACAAACACAAAGCTATTAAACTACCACCATAGAATTTCCTTGCTCTACCATAGAATTTCCTTGTGCTACAATTATCTGAATATTTTCTTAGGTCACAACCTTTTTGAGACAGCTGGATCCTGTTCTATAATTCTTAATATACACCACAGCATATAACAAAGTACCTTGCACACGGTAGGTGTTCAAAGGGTAAAGGGTAGGTAGACGGGGTGAATGGATATATGGATGGATGGACAGAAGGATAGATGGGCAACACTATTTGGAACTGGAGTTCCAAAGGCACTATAGGAAGCGGTATCAGGATAGATCTTCCCCTTTCTTTTTCAAAAGAAGTTAAGACATGTCACATATTCCAATTAAGACACTGAAAACAAATATGCAGTCCTGCTCTTACTAACATGAGGTAAAATGAAAAAAATAGTATCCGATGCAGGAGAAGATACAGCATCTGTCAGTTGCTTCTACACAGTCCAAAGAAGGAAAAGTGGACATCAAGATATATGGTAAGAGTTGGGGTGCCCATTTTTGGAAAATAAATTTTAGAAATAAAGTAAAATAAGGAAATGCTCTGAGAGAACAGAAAAGGACCAAAGAAAAATAATTTTCAAAGGACCCACATTAACATTGTCCCCTATTTCATAAAAAAGCAACCTCCAAGATAGAAAGTCATCTTCTGCTCAAAGATCTTGGCTTTCCCTGATATCCAGGGCCTGGCACTTAATAGGTGTGCAGGAAGGATTCATTCCCTTCTCTTGTTCTACTACACTAGGAGGAAACACTTCTCAGACTCCAACCTAACGCTCAAGAATTTTCAACATCAAGATTTTTTATGAAATGTTTCAAAATCATCACAATTTCGATTATTTAAGTTATTCAACTAACATTTTCGATAGAGACCACAGTGACCCCCCCTTCTTCTAAATTATCTCCCAGCAAGAACTTTATTCCAGAGACCCCTAAATATTAATGCTTCCTTCATGCAACTGGCAGCAAAAAGGGCAGATAACATGGGCCAGGTTTCCTTTGCAGTCACAGCCAGGACTTCCAGAGAAGCTTATTCCTGTCTTACAGCTGAGCTAGCATGGTGCTGTCACTGTTCTGAAATCATCTATGAGTTTTTCATCCCTTGGAGGGATCATCGTCACTGTATCCTTCGTGCTGATGACAGGGGCCTAATATGCAATAGGTATTTAGTCAACATCTGTGGCACAAAGCATTTATCTTTAACTTTTCTTTAAGTTATTGATGGCCTTTGTGTTTTTCAATTTCATTTTTCATCAGATTTTTTAATTGATAACTCCCTGGTTGTATTCAGTAAAATACAACGGGCTAGTATAAATTAGAATGGAAGGCATAGAAGGAAGAAAAAAAAAAAAAACCCAAGGGCGGAGATATCAACAGAGGTAGGGATTAGGTTCAAAATACATATGCTTGTTAGAAAAGGGCTTGTTAGAAAAGTGAGTCTAAGCTTTCCAGTCACTGACACTCAAGAAAAGAATGAAAGGAAATAAATTTCATCAGTGGTAAATTCAGTGTTTGTGAGATGAAAATATGCCAGACATTAAGCAAAGCATAACAGTTTTTCGATCTAAGACCAGACAGGAGATTTGCGGAAAACCATCAAAAGTACCATGTGAAATTATTAAAAAAAAAAAAAAAATGGTCATTAGAGAACATTAGAGAATACTCTTCCACTGTAGGAGGCAGGAATGCCTTGGATAAATCTGGAATATTTCTCCCGGTCAGCATGGAAAAACCAACAGATGAGCTGTATTAAAAGGTGGTTAACCCCAAAAATAAATAAAAAACATTGAAAAAAAAATTTTAAAAAAAGGGGCGCCTGGGGTGGCGCAGTCGGTTAAGCGTCCGACTTCAGCCAGGTCACGATCTTGCGGTCCGTGAGTTCGAGCCCCGCGGTCAGGCTCTGGGCTGATGGCTCGGAGCCTGGAGCCTGTTTCCGAGTCTGTGTCTCCCTCTCTCTCTGCCCCTCCCCCGTTCATGCTCTGTCTCTCTCTGTCCCAAAAATAAATAAAAAACATTGAAAAAAAAAATTTAAAAGGTGGTTAAGTGCCCACCAGATGTCAACAGCTACCCTTTGTAAGACATCATCTGCCGAGATGCCCGCACCACAGCTGCTGGCTATACACTGCTCATCGACTCTAGCCCTCAAAAACTCTCCTCAGCTTCCTCCCCGTGAGGAATCTCAGGGTTAGAATGGGAACCAGCCCAGGTAGTATCAGACAATTCACAGAGGGGAAGCCTCAGTGGCCAAGAAACAGATGACAAACTGCTCACCCCACAAGGAACGCAAATCAAAACAAGGACATAGCACTCCCTCTCCCACTAAATGGACGTGTTTCAAGGGTGACGACATAAAGCATTTCTAAGGATGTGGGGGATTTTCTTACACTGTCGGAGGGAGTGTGAATTGGTACAACCGCCCTGAAGACAATTTATTCTGGAAGATGATACATCAGCCCCACTTTACAACCCAGTAATCCTATTTCCAGGTATATACCTGGAAGAAATTTGCACACAGCCACACACAGAGACATCTGCAAGAATATTCGCTGTTAATACAGTCAGAACTCCAAAATCAGAAACACAGCCAAGTGTCCATCAATTAAGAAACAGAAAACAACCAGAGGGGAAGTGGGTGGGGCATGGGGAAAACAGGTGATGGGGATTAAGGAGTGCACTTGCTGCGATGTGCACCGGGTGATGTATGAAGTTTTGAATCACTATATTGTACACCCGAAATTAATATTACACGGTATGTTAACTACACTGGAATTAATTTTTTTTTAATTTAAGTTTATTTATTTATTTTGAGAGAGTGTGTATGTGCACAAGCAGGGGAAGGGCAGAGAGAAGGAGGGAGAGAGAAAGAACCCCAAGCAGGCTCTGCACTGTCAGCACAGAGCCCAATTCAGGGCCCAAACTCACGGAACAGGAGATCGTTACCTGAGCCAAAATCAAGTGCCAGATGCTTAACTACCGAGCCACCCAGACACCCCAAAACTTTTTTAAGTTTTTTAAAAAGAAACAAACAAAAAAATAAGGTTTAAAGTTGGATTGGACCAGATCTTCGTGAGTAGAAAGAGTATTCACACTAAATGAGAAGGCAAAATTAGCAAAATTGCACACGGATATGTGCATATAATATATAACAATTTACGTAAACTTTAAAAAATACACAGAAAACAACACACCTAATGCTCACAGTCAAGGATATCTGTTACAAAGTATTTTTACATCATTATACATTTTTGAAATCTATTTCTATATATATTGATGAAGAAACAGAAAGAAGGAAGGGAGGGAGGAAGGAAGGAAAGGAAAACAGACAGAGAAAGCCATACAAGTGAAGTGACTACAGGGAAGCTGGACCTGGGGACTTCGGGGTTATCAGGTGGTCAAATACACCCGGCTCAAGTTCCTGGTTCCCTGGACCACGGAAAAGGCCAGCAGCCTGACAGCCTTCTGTTCCCTGCCCCAGAAGCCCTGGACAGCAGCCAGCAGATTAAGGAGGACATTGGCTGCCCCCTACTGGTGATCTCCATGTGCCCTCCCACAGGATACTGGCCACACCAGGCCCTTTTGAGTTTCTCCCAACTCACTGGACCCGTCAGAAAAGCAGCAGCTGCTCAGACCAACCCAGGATTAGGAAGGAGAGAGAAAGCGCCGGCCAGAGCACACAACCGGAGGATGTGCCTACAGGCCAGGCTTTCCCATCTCTCCAGTCAAAGTGCCGTGAAACTCTAGGGGCCCTTGACGGAGTCCAACTTTGCTTAAGAAGCACATCTCCACGAGGGGTTCCGTTCCCCATGAAGCAGTGAAGCAGGCCCCCCATTTGGCACAAGCCTTTCTTAGGAGCTTTCTCTCCCGAAAAACTGCTAACTCCTCTGATCTCTGACCTCCTCTGACCTCTGTTCTGGAAAGGTTAGGCCCCAGGGGTTTTAAGGCATAAGACCTCGCCCCTGAGCCCATGTCCCAGCATCTATGGAATCTCTTGTGAGTTTAGCAGAGCTTTGTTTCTTCGTGGAAAACTAAGCTTCTGTGGCCCTAACCTTCGGACCCTGCCTTCATTCTCTTTTATTTAGGCAAGTCCCCTTCTCTCCATTTACCAACTCGGCCTCCCAGCCCCTGTGGCCCACCCTCCATCAGCGATCTGTCTAGAAGAACCACCGTTGGCCTTCAACCCTCCTGTTTTGCCCAAATATGCCTTCCTTCTTTCTTGCATCTACATATTATGTACTTTCTTATATTCACCATATTATGTACATATTAATGTACATCTACTTCATATTACGAAGGTTTGTTTAATGCTGCTCTTCACTTTTGCTACATCCCAGAATCATATCTATTGCCCTAAAGCTGAATCACATATTCAAGGGGCTTCTCAGTGAATTCACCCAAATCGATTCTGGGACCCTCCATTATCTGGAATACTGCTTGATTCCTGGGCAACACCAAAAGGGTTTTTTCTTCTCAATCAGAACATTTTTATTCAAACAGTTGGCAAGTATTTCTTTTTCTTTTCTTTATTTTTAGCATTTATTGTATTTCTTAACTTTGTAATTAAGAAGTAGAATGAAGGTTCTCTTTGCACCCACACATATATTTTTCTCTTAGCCTATCTGACTCCCCCACTGGCTGTTAAACTCCTTGGAGGGAAGGGTCTTTTTTCGTGTCACTTCCTGTCCACTTCCTAGCACAGAGCTGATGCTCCGGGATGTCACAGGCTTAAAGCAATCAAACATATCCCGGGTCCTCCACTTGGAGTTGTCATTATCCATTGGACAGACCAGACACAGATACATGTGTGATAACAGGAAATGACCGTGTAGAAATAACAAAGTAAAGACAACAACAGAGGAGGGCCGAGAGCCAACTTGGAAAGCAAAAATTGTCCCCCCCCAGAAGCAAATTTAGATTGCAAGCATACAACATATTCAAACCAACTAATTTTTTTTAGTGACAAAAACCAATTTCCCTCAGAAGATGAGCATTTATTGCCACTGATCCCCTGAGGCTCAAGAATGTTAAGACTAGAAATGACCTCCAGAATCTACAGATCCAATGGTCCTTGACCCTGAAGGAGGGTCCTTAACCCTGAAGGAGGAGATGCTCCCTGGGGGACAGTGCCCGCTGCCACAGTATTTGGAGAGCAGGGGAAAGAAGGGTCCACGCAGACGCACATCACCCTACTGAGAGGGCACAGTGGAAGGAGCTACAAGATGTGATTGGGCAGGTCAGCAGAGGCTTCAGTGGAGGTCAGGGCTGAAGAATGACCAGAAAGCCAAAAGATAAAGAACGTGAACATAAGCAAAGTCCGTGCTGTTTGCCATTTTACTCTGTATTGCCACCAAAGCTGCTCCAGTCTCAACTTGACATCCAGGACCTTCGCTCAGACATTTTCTGGAGGGTAAAGAATTTCCTCTCCTAATGCTTAACAAGAAGCTTATGGGAGGTTTTTTGAAATAGAAGAGAGGAGAGATAACTTTAGGGAAAATTCACAGAAACATTTCTGAATTACAGCTTCCTGGAAAAGGTACTCATCCCATCTTTTAAAAGATTTCACGTTGGATGAACAGCCTATCAAATAATTTCTACAGGTAATCTTCCAAAGTAACAAAGAGTGCTTTTAACACGTCTTGATCTTCATGTGTCTTAGCTTAACAGCAGTATTGCTCAAAAGTGAAATTTCCCTATAGCCAGGACTTTATTGCCTGAACTGTACTCTGGCAATAAATACATCAGAAAGAAATAGCAACAGCAGTGAATATTTCTAATGGCCACTCTTCCAAATGCAACCTCTTTCTGCTATGCTGGCCACCCTCCACCACTACCAAATAAGTAAGTAAATAAGCTATAAAAGTAGAACTGAAACTGCCCCATGAGATTGCCATACGCACCAGGCTTCCAGCTGGTGGGGCACTTCAACTCTGATGGGATCCTCTCTGCCGTAAGATTTTTTCATAAGGAATATAATCTGTAAAAAATACTGCCCCTGGTTCCCCGGGCTCACAGCTAGGCAGCTTCCATTTTTCAGCAAAATGCTGAGAGTTTTGAAAGTCAATCCCTGAGCAGGTGCAAATGATACTCTGATGTACCAGAGCAAGACTCCAGATAGGACTGTCCTAATCTATTCTTACGAGAACGGACCCACGGATTGGTCCATTCTTATGAGAGGGTGCATCACCCCAACTGCGAAGACATGAATGCAAAGAACACCAAATGAGCACGCTCCAAACCCGAATTCGAATGGCCTACTAGTGCACACTGTTTAGCACTTCCAGCTTCTTCTTGGCCATGGTCATAGAAGGAGCATCAGTAATTCCCTCAGGTGGAGTGCCATGTGCCAGGCACTGGGGTACCCAAGGATTAAGGGGACCCCTTAACACAGCAACGCTACCAGGAAAGCACCATGATTGCGTCCACTTTTCAGAAGAGGAAACTGAGGCAAAACCATTCCAGGTCCCTTCGCCAAGGTCACACTGCTGCCAAAACAGGATGGGAACCCGGACCTACCCACCTCTGGACTCCGAGCTCACGGCCACTAAACCACACCATTAGGACTTGGACGTGTAAATCCAGCACCCTCGGTACAGAATAGTTTCTACAGAAACCTTTCTACAAAATGCACCTTCCCAGATAATCCTGACCTACAAACAATAGTCAAAGGAAAGGAATGAGGACATTTTACAGGATGCTCTCCTGCCCTGTATGCACACAGAGCTGTAACGGGAGATACGTGAAAAATCTTCAGATTCTTCCACAATGCCAAGCTCTGAGAACTGCAGTTTCCTAGAATAGCCCAACTGCCCTGGGAATTTAATAATTCAAGCGCCTGGAAATAATAAGTGGTGTGGTATGAGGGATAAACACACCCCCGCTAGCTTCATCTCTTATCAGCTCTACGACCTGGGGCAAGTCCCTACTCTTTAGCCTCCTTGTCTGTCAGGATGTTGGGGAAATTAGGACACCCCCATCCCGTGAGGGCATCTGATGGTCCCATATGGGGGCTTCAATTAATGCTAGTTACGAGTAACATGAGCAGAAGACGGAGGTTCAAGGCGTGGCCAGGTCACTAACCAGCTCCTGAGCTTAAGCTCACCCTGCCTCCAGTGCCCACGCCTGTGGAAGAGGACATTTGGGACTTGGTAAGGTCTCAGCTCCCTTCAGCACACACATTATAAGAAAACTGCAGCAAAATATGATGAAGAAAAAATTACAGTCTGAGTTTCTCTCAAAGTATCTCTACAGCATTTTCCTCATCTATTCCTCTGTCAACAAGGTGGTTACCGACAAGGAACACCACAATTTATGACCAGAAAAGTTGATTATGAAAAAAAAAACCTTAAAGTTGGCTTTCTCTATAAAATATATTGATCCTCTCCCCAGAAAACACTGGACTTATTAGCACAGCCTTCCACATAGTCTCAGGACTGGACCCCCGCCTACAAATTACGTGACACGTAAGCCTTATAAGCTGACCAGAAGTCACAACAATTGCATGTGGTCTAGATCTACACCCAGTCAACACAGAGTCCTTAATTTTTTTTACTTTTCTTATCAGCACCAACTTTGCAAAAAGGGAAGATTTCCCATTTTACAATTCTGAATTTCCACATTCTCTTAAAAAAAAAAAAAACAAAAAACAGAAACAAAGCTGAAGGTCTGCCAAACTGGACTAGCATTTCTTCCTGGCAACAGTCAAGACGAGCTGAGGAACACTGTCCCTGGAGGTTTGGGGCACATGTCCAGTCGGTGACATTCCCGACTGATCCTGGCAATTTCACTGGCCTGTGGAAAGATCATATGACACCTGACTTAATTCTTGCTTGTAGTCTCCACTGAGATGTCAGGGCTCCAACTGTTCTCCTGCGTTGACAGGGCATCTCCACGCACAGACATCCTTACAAGGAGTCTCATCAAATAACATGACACGGAGGCCACAATAGAAGTACCTCACTTTTTAAAAGAGTTACTTCTACCTATTCTGGAAGCTTTAGAAACGTCCTCTGTTGTTAAAAACTAAAATGGATACAAACATAGCCACGTATGATTTTTATACTTGGTAAGAGTGGTAAATACAATCCCCAGGAGAAGCAAGGGATGTGTTTTTTCCATATATATATATTTTTTTCCTTCCAACTAATTTAATTCTAATGTATATTCCCCATTGGGTCTCAGAGTTCTGGAGCAGTCACATCAACGTACACAGTAAATGGAAACACAAGTAACTAAACAGGTACGGTGACATAGTTTCACCATATTAAATGAAGAGCTCCAGGAAGGATATGGTCCAATAGCCAGAAAGAGGCTTAAGTGATAGTTAAGCTAAAATTTTTTTAGGGGGTGGGTAACGTCTAACATCGGCCAATATGAAACCACCAGACCCGCTAGTCAGCTCACCGGGGGCCTGGGCTGCACTCTGCGCTAATTCATCCTGGCAAGCCCTCAAGGAGCCAACCCCTTGGGGATGGGGCACCCCAGGACTTCTGAGCGGACTTGTCCTCTGGCTGGGAAGCCTTCTGGTCACACCTGCTCCTAACAACTTCTCGACAAAAACCATCTCTGCTGTGCTCTGTGGGAGGAATTCTGAGTCTCCTCAATGGAGCATCTAACCATGTTCTGGGGCCTTCAAAGGGCTAGTTCCCTGGCAGGCCTGGATGTGCCTGCTGGTACCTCCCCAGCTCATCTTCATCCACGGACAGGGTGGCTTCCCACCTGGATGAGCACGTAGGCCAGGCTGCTCCGTCTGTAAAAGGATGTCAGCCCCACCATCTGTTTGTCTGGTTTCCAAGAGAATGGATCTGGCCTTAACCAGTACCAGAGATTAAAATTTTCCAGGCTCTGGTCAGAGGGGACAACTTCAAATCATCTGCAATCCAGCTTCTAGCAAAGCCTGGTTCAGCAAAGGGTACTGGGATGGAGACTGAGCTCTTGCATTGTATCAGTTTTATAATTACAGCACTGGCATATTAAATTGGCGGGCCACGTAGCTTCCTTGCAGAATTATGCCCTTGTCACCTCCAGCCCCCCCCCCCCCACCGCCACTGGCTTCCTCAGTAAGGAGAAAATGAAATCTACTGATGATTTGTCATAATAGCTGCAAATCACATCATTCATTGTCCTTGCAAAAGAAATTCCTTTCAGGACATAGTGCCAGACAAAGCTATGTTCCTGTGGAATTAGTAGGCATTCTCTTTACCAATAATGAGCTTCTCCTTTCAACAGCCAGGAAGCTGAGAACAAACGTTGCACTCGGCTACGGCAACCATGTCAACCATTTGAGTTAGTTGGGAGGCCCAGCCCCTATTTTCACTCTTTATCCCCTCCCTCTCATTTTTACCTTATTGTCTTTACGGTTGTAAAATAATTATCGCCGGTTATTCAACTACTGATGATACAGTGAATAATTGTGACATTTGTAACATTTCGTTTACTGCAAATCAGGTGGCCACTAGGACCAATAGGACAAGACTTACACAATTACCATAGAGTCATTTCAAGAGATGAATTGTAAATAATTGCCTCCCTGGGTTGTTTTTAGGTTCAGAATGACTGTTCACAAATCTTCCTGCAACTCCAATCCAACACATAAATTATCTGGTATTAAAAAAAAAAAAAAAAAGTCTTTTCCTCTTTCCAGTTATTCTGGGCCAACCAATGTTTCATTTATGACTCGTGAAGAAGAACTTCCAATGATTAGCCCAGGCCTTAAGAATTTTAAGAAGTGTTCAAGTCAGCACTAATCACAACAGAACACAGTTCTGGAAGCTCTTGGCCTCAGGTCAGGTCAAATCATGCCATACGAAGAGCATTTTTGGAACTAATATTACTGCTCCAGCTTTAGGACAGATCAAGCACGGCACCGAGAAAAATGAGGCATCAGGCATAACATCAAGAAAAGAGAATGTTTTCAAGTGGTAAAATTTTAGGATCTCTGTGTGAAGGTCTGTTTTGATTTTGGCACAATTTTTCATCCAACATTATAGGCTGTGGGAGTAAGGAGAGCAACACTTCCAATTTTATCTTCACTGGTTTCACTTCGCATGTTAACCTTTAGTCCATTTTTATAGAAGGTTAGAGATTACTTTCTTTGGAGTGAAACTACAAAGATGCTGCTTTTCTGAAAAGGGATCCCAGTCATAAGTGGCTGTGTAAGGCGGCAATAAAGAGAAGCTATTTTGCAGAAAGGAAGTGTGAGTGCATCTAAAAATCCGAAACAAATCTCTCATGAAAACTTTAATCCAAGGATGGTATCACCATTCAAAAGGATGGATATTTCTGAGGTACCTACGGTAGTCAAATTCACAAGAGACCAAAAGCAACAAGGAGGTTGCCTGGAGCTGCAGGGGTGGGTGGGGGGTGTCGACGGGGTGGGAGTTTGTTTAATGGGTACAGAGTTACAGTTTGCAAAAGAAAAGGGTTTCCGGAGATGGACAGGGTAATGGTTGTGCAACCTTGCGAATGAACTTATGCCACTGAAATATACCTGTCAAAAAATGGTTACCATAGTAAATTTCATGTTAGGTGGATTTCACCACAAGTTTTCAAAGACATTTTGTAAAGACTTTACAATTAAAGAATAAGAGAGACAGTTAAAAGAGAAAACAAATTACAAACTAACTGATAACCTCCAGACTCCAGGGGCCTGTTACAAACAGCCTAATACATAAAATGGACCAAGACTCTGCAACAAAACAAAGCTGCAGAACAAAGACCATGACCTGAATGACCTGTGGCTAAATCTGACCAGGGATTGCTCAGCCACAAATGGTCAATGTCCCAATCAGCTGAGTGCGCCAGGTCCCACCACAGGAGAGTAATAGCAAACAAGCAAAAGGGAACCAACGCCCTTTCACCTCTGCCCTCTAACCCCAGCGCCTGCCAGTTCCCCCCCACCCCCACCCCGCCAGGGCAGATTTTCCTACGGCCCCCAGCCCTACAGAGTTTACTCTCCTTCAGAACACAATCCAGCATAGCCGCGCCAAATAAAACTAATAGCCAAGCTCTACTATGTGTTAGGCACTGGTATGAACCTTTTACATGCGTCTGCTCATTTTAACTTCACAGAAATCTGATGAGAAATATTCTATTATTGTCCCCTTTTACAGATGGGAAACTGAGACAAAGCTTTAGTAAATTATCCAAAGTAGCAGGGGCAGATCAGCTTCACGGGGCGGGGGTCTCAACCCACCAAGCTATCCTGCCTCCCAACCAGCATCCCTTCCCTACACCAACACCCAAACAAAATGAAACATTAATTTGTCTTTCCTCCTATACACACGGCAATAGACATATTCAGTGATTTTTTCAATTCATGAAAAGAAATAATGAGGAACGGAACATTTTAGACATAGTTTTCAGAATCCCAGGATCTTCCTAGGGTGCCACTAAATAATAATACTAATAATAATAATAATAATAATAATAATAATAATTCAGCCATAATAAGCTGATTCTTCGAATACTACATTCAGATTTAGACCTTTCAGGGGAAATTAAAAAAATCCGTACGGGAAAGAGAGAAAGGTGGAAACTGATAGCTACTGGCATTTAGCAATCCCCATTAACTGCCAGGGACAGATCTGTGCCACTCCTGGTCTGTCTGGGTCTGTGATAGCACAATGCTTATAATATGGTCAGGGGGCGGGGGATCTCTATGTGCTGTGCTTACTGGAACATGGAGCTCGGTGCTGGAGAACTTCCCTGAAGAGAGGGAGCACAGCAGTGAGAGGAGCTGTCTGGATAGCCTGCCTACCCCGCTACACAGCCCAAGCATAAGCACTGCGCCTCCTCTATTCCAGACCATCACCACAGCCCAAACCTACGCTGATGCAGAGCTCAGACACCCAAGGCGGAGGCCCAGCCGGCACTTTCCCTTAGCTCTGGGCAGTGTCCAGGCACGTTAGTGGTCCTCTCTCTGGTGGTCCCTCCAGTCCAACTTCCTCCATATGAGGCAGTGAGTCTACAGGATGCTCCTACGCCTTTCCTTGCTGACTCAGTAGGATTCTGGAATTCCCTACCCCAAAGACCCTGAATCTACTCCCAAAGCCTGTGCAGGCCTTTTACACAGGCCTGTCCCCTGATGGTATGCACAACCCTAGGCACAAGCAGTGTGTGGCTAGGGGGAGGTCCAAGGCTGCTGTCTGTGCTGGTGTAGATGGAGTTCAGACATGGAGGCTACACTGCCTACAGGGCTTCAAGAGAGAAGGAAGGGGGTGACCAGACTGGGGACCCCCACTAATGCCTTTCAATGGGCCATATAAATAGAAGCAGCTGGCTTAAGTCTTGTTACCCAAGACCCAGAAAATGCCTGGTGGGGAGGACATGTTCAAATCTATTTGCTGACTGACTAATTGACTAAATAATGAATGAGTTGATCAGCCAATCAACACATGTACGTACAAAGAGTTCAATGTTGACCTCCAGTCCAGCCATCCTTGGGAAAAGAGACTCTGTCAACAGGATATCTATTGTCCCCTGAGCTGTACACAGATATAGATACAATGAAAGGAAAGGAAAGATAGACTTTCCAAGGTAGACTGAGGGAAATCAAAGCCCAGGAGTGCCCCTCAATGCACCAGAAGACATTCTTGATGGGTGAGAGAGCAATTTTCAGGAAGAATAATGAAATGGCTAGTAAGTTAAATCCTAGAGGGTCACCCAGGCTTAGCAGCAGAGACAGTGACTCAACCAAAACTCAGACATTTTCTCATGAGAGTAAACATTATGTGTGGGTTCCATAATGCTCACTCCTTTTAAAATTTAACTTTAAAATACACACGGAGTCTAAACTATTTTCATTTGTATGTATATTATGAACATACTGCATCGTGTAAAATAAATAAATGGATGTTATTTATCTCAAGGGGGAATATCTTTTTGGATTATTCAACACAATCTGTTCACCTATATACTTCCCCAGTCTATTTTTAAAAGCCTCCCCATCTCATATGTCTATCAGTTGTTTATGATCAGTTTTGCAAACAACTATCAAAATTTCAAGGATGCCTGATAGTGTTTAATTATCATAAATATAAAGGAAGCCCCACGAAACATTCACAGGATTAGCCCAATGCACCTTGATTGCGATGGCACAAAAATGCATGTATCAGATTGTACATTAACTGGGCCTGACACACTTCTCTTTTTACACTCCTGATGTCTGCAGTTCTTTAAGAAAACGAACAGCTCTGGGCATCTGGGTAGCTCAGTCCATTAAGCATCCAACTTCAGCTCAGGTCACGATCTCACAGTCCTGTGGGTTTGACCCCCACATCAGGCTCTGTGCTGACAGCTCAGAGCCTGGAGCCTGCTTCAGATTCTGTGTCTCTCTCTGACTCTCTCTCTCTCTCTCTCTCTTTCTCTGTGCCCCTCCCCTGCCTGCGCTCTCTCTCAAAGATAAACGTTAAAAAAATTTCTTTTAAAAGAAAGAAAAATGAACAGCCTCTACCATCCACGTTACAAGAAGGATAATCACATCTGCAATCTCAACCAGAATCGCTTTGTAAGAGAACCCCCGCCATAAATGCAGTCACAGGGATAAGTGCAATTGAACCACAGGGATGGCCATTATTAGCCATTACACAACAGAAAAAGCACAAATCCTTCTCATTAGATCTATTTGTTGCTGGAGATCAGATGTCCCTCGAACGATTCTTTTCCCTGAATTTGCCTCTGGTGTTGAGCCGGCCCGTCGTGCATCTCTGCTCATCCACTTGCCCTCATCCTCCCATCTCTTCGCTGTCCTTCCTTCCTGTTGGACACTCCCTCATCAAACCTCTGCCTTTCTTCCTTTCCAGCTGGCTATGCTATGTCTCTACAGTGAATTGATTTTTTTTTTTTTTTTTTTTTTTTACTGTGCATGAACCAACGATGTGCTATTTAATTCCAGAAAGGTTCCTTATTTCAACAAACATCTTAACCTGAGGATTTTAAAAAGTCATGTCTAGAAATTTCCCTGTTGATGGCCCAAAGAATAGCTAGTACATCTTCTTGTTTGGAATTCTCAGTGATAGATACGCGGAGGAGCACACGCATGTGTGTATCCACGTGTGCGTGTGTGATGTGGAGGTCCGGGGCATCGTACTGTGCGCTGGGGAAGGAAGAGCGTGACCAAGCTCCACGTGGCCCTCGCCTTCAAGTAGCTAAGATTCTACCGGTGTGTATGGAAGGGTAGCCAGGCAAGCATTTATGTTGCTAAGTGACCTGTTCTGGGTTGGGAACCCAGGAGGTTTTAAAAGCACACGGTGGCGACACAGCCCAGAGGCAGGGAGGCAGAGGAATTTAGCCAGAGACAGAAGGCAGGGGAAAGGTGTCCTAGGCAGAGAGGCTGGCCAGTGTGAAACCTGGGAGTCAAGTAAAGTATAGCTCCATTAGGGGTACTGAAAGCCCTGAGAGGCTGGAGTGTCTCACTAAAGAAAGGGAAAGGCAAGAAATGAGGTTAGAGGATGCAGGGCTTTTAAGACTCATTAAGATTGTTTAAACATATCAATGTAACACTATCTTAATTTAAAACACCAATATAGGGGCGCCTGTGTGGCCCAGGCGGTTAAGCGTCCAACTCTTGATTTTGGTTCAGGTCACGATCTCACAATTGGTGAGTTCGAGCCCTTTGTCAGGCTCTGCGTTGACAGTGTGAAGCCTGCTTGGGATTCTGTCTCCCTCCCTCTCTCTCTCTCTCTCTCTCTCTCTCCTCTCTCTCCGCCCCCCCCCCCCACTCACACTCTCATGCTCTCTCTCAAAATAAATAAATAAACTTAAAAAAAAAAAAAAAAATATATATATATATATATATAAAACACCAATATAATGTGGGGAGAGCTAGGCAAGCAATTCCTACGGAAAATTATCATACAAAATAACTGAAAAGTCTGAAAGAAAAGACTAGCAAGTGAGACTAATACTTCAATAGAAAAAAATAATAATATAAAGCTTCAGGAGATAAAAGTTCAGTAATAAAAAACAGCCAGGCTGATTAACAGAATAAGATATATCCCCAAATGGCCTAAATCTTTAGTTGAAATTACTGACGGAACAGTAGAATTATATATCTACAGTGTCAAGAGACCTGATTGGCTGATCAGCTATCTTGAAAAAATAATAAAACACTTTTTGCTACCTCTCTCCTTACACTTTGAAAATCCAGATGGAGCCAAGCTTTAAATATAAAGTATGAAGTAGCGAAAGACAATATGGAGTTATTTTATACTCTCAGAGAGGGGAAAACTTGCAGCCACATTTACAACATAGAAGCCATAAAGGAAATAATAAATTTTACTACAAAAAGAATTTAATTGTTTTACCAAAGGAAGAAGAAGAAGAAATACCAGAACCAACATCAGAAGACAAGCAAAACATCGGGCAACATACACATTTTCTTTTGTTAAATAGGTCTTATGAATCCATTTTTTGAGAAGGCCACCACCTAACAGAAAAAGAAAATAGCTAAGGAAATGACAAACAGGGTTCACTGAAAAAGAAAGCCAAATGACTTACTCCATGTAAAAAGACTTCAACCTGGAACATAATTACAGAATTGTGAAATAAACAGTGGCGAATCCTATTGCCCAGGCAAAGGTCAAAAGGTTTGGTAACAAATAGTACTGGCTGAGTTGTAGAAAACAGGTGCTTCCAGTTTGAATGGCAGAATGAAAGAGTGTCATCTCTTTGCAAGACGCCTCCGTCACTATCTATCAAAGTCACAAACATCTTTGCAAATGTCCCTGCAGTTCAAATTCTAGGAATTTTCCTATCAATAAAATCATGCATGTGTATAAGAAGGTTGTAGACAAGGTTATTCAAAAGGAGGCTGGTTCAGTAAAGAGCAGCCTGTTCACTCAACGGATTACTGTGTTGCTGTGAAAAAAACAAGATTGGTGTACATGTGCTGATACAGAAATATTTTCAAGATATAGCATTAACTAATAAACACCAACATGCAGCACAGTGGGTATAGCATGCCTCATCTGTGTATAAACAAACAAACAAAAAAGACATATATATGCACTCATGTATGTGAGTAGACTCTTTCTGGAAGCTGAGAGATTAGAGAGTTGTAGTCCGCAACAGAAGACTAACTTTTCATGACCCACTTCTCTGTACTGACTGCATTTCTTATCATGTTCATGTATTACTTTAAAAAAGCTAATTCCTGGGGCACCTGGTTGGCTCAGTCGGTTAAGTGTCCGACTTCAGGACACGATCAGGTTTGTGAGTTCGAGCCCCGCGTCAGGCTCTGTGCTGACAGCTCGGAGCCTGGAGCCTGCTTCCGATTCTATGTCTCCTTCTCTCTCTGCCCCTCCCCCCACTTGTGCTCTGTCTCTCTCTGTCTATTAAAAATAAATAAATGTAAAAAAAAATGTTTTAAAGCTAATTCCTGGGGTTCCTGGTGGCTCAGTCAGTTAAGATTCTGACTCTTGATCTCAGCACAGGTCTCAAGGTTCCTGAGATCGAGCCCCACCTGGGGCTATGTGCCGACAGTGCAAGCCTGCTTGGGATTCTCTCTCTTTCTCTCTGACCCTCCCCCTCTCGTGCTCTCTTTCTCTCTCTCAAAATAAATAAATAAACTTAAAAAAAAGCTAACTGCTAATAAAATTTCATACAATAAAGTTAATGCATTTCAGAGAAAAGAGGTGTAAAAATCACTGTAAAGAATCTGAACGGTTCCCAGGCTTGAGCAAGCTTGGCTGAAAGCACTAACCTTTCCAAAGAAAAAATGTGTCACTCAGCATTGGTGCTGGGCAGTAAATGAAGGAGAGGAAAAAGGAGTGTCCATCCAGGGGACACAGGTCCGGGCCAAAGTACTTTCAAGTTCTGCATTCCCTTTGTGAAGGCGATCCCATTATGGAGATAGATGCCTTGGGCAAGCTTAGCTTAATGCCATTTAACATTTAAATGCAGAATGAAGTGCCCTTGCTCTAATTCCAAGATCACCAAACAAGCTTCCAGTTATAATTTGTACTCCTTTACAGATCTACTGGTGTAGAAAACAACCTAATGCTGATCTGCGTATTTGGGTCCACATGATTGCTCCATGCCTTATTATATAGCAACGTAATGACGATCTGGATTGGTGTTTTGGCTTGTTTTGTTTTGTTTTGTTTTGTTTTGTTACTAAATAACAAAAACCAAACAACAACAACCAACTTTGGTCTTTAAGAGACATGAGGAGCCACAGAGCAGTCATAAGGCGTGACACCCTGGCACCTGGGTAGCTCAGTCGGTCAAGCATCTGACTTTAGATTTCAGCTCAGGTCATGATCTCGTGGTTCGTGAGTTTGAGCCCCATGTCAGTCTCTGTGCTGACAGCCTGGAGCCTGCTTGGGATTCTTGTCTCTCCCTCTCTCTCTGCCCCTCCCCTGCTTGTGTTCTCTCTCTTTCTCTCTCTCTCTCTGTCTCTCTCGAAATAAATAAAGAAATAAAATTTAAAAATTTAAATAAAAAAAAAAAAGCTGTGACATAATGAGATCAGCATTTTACAAACACCACACCAGCACACATGGCACATGGGTAGAGAGTAAGCACGGCAGGGAGGAAGGTTCTGCAGCACTATAGGCAGAAAATGATGATTTTTTTCCCCCCCACCAGGGACAGCTTACTCAACATGTACTGGTCCACCTGTACTTTTTAGTAATTACATCAACGAATCCACATGTTCGCGTCTGATCAGAACACCTGCCCTTTATATGCATGTTCTGATTTTTTCAGCTCCCCCGGTGGACAGGAGAGTGTGGATATGAAACCCACACCCCATCTCGCCGCCCAGGGCTCCTTCCAGTTATCCCAGGTACCTGCACGCTGCCACCTGTCCGGCTGTGTTAAGCTTGTCGCGCCAGGTTTAGTGGGAATGGTGACGGTCCACCCACAGGCCCTGCAACCCGAGATTTCTTGACAGCCCATTAAAAGGGATTTGCGGCCAGGTGCCTGCCTGAGGGGGCGTGTGGCGTGTACGTGTGCGTGAGCGTGCATGCGTGGTTGTTGGCCTCCGCGGGGGAAGGAAATGAGAACCACCACCGGAAACAGAAGGAGAAAGAAGAGTGACAAGGGGAAAAAGCCCAAGCAAGAAGGCAATGCAAGCAGTCCAGGGCGCAGAATCTTCCCCAACGCTGAGCCTGGGGTGGCAGCCGAGGTGCTCTGGAGTGAACCCGGGAGCAGGACTAGAAATGTGTCGAGCCTTGCCCGAGAACACAGAGGCCACCCCCAGTAGGCTCCCTCTCGCCCAGCACCGCCCGCCGCTGCCTACACGCTCACAACATCAATCAACCGAGGCCTGCAATGGGAAGCGAGCAGGCAACGGTCAGAGAACTCGGCCACAGGTCCCTCTGCCACCCCGCAGGAAGGGACTCTGTGGCACATGCAGCGGACACAACTTTGGTGACCAAAACTGAAGTTCAGAAGAGCCTACCTACCTTTTTTAGACTGCATTCTGTATTTCAGAGGCTAAAAACCCAAAAGTTCCACTGTCTTCGATTTAAAATCACACTCCTGTAGCAACTGTCCCCAAATGCCTCACTGATTATTTTATGTTGAGAAACTGCTCACAGAGGACGGACACAACGGGTCTCTGGCCAAGGGAACCAAAGAACTAACCTCTTACTACTTCACTCAGATCCTCATCCAGAGAAACCCAGAATGATTAAAACAAATTAAAACTCTGGGTGGGGATGTAATGTAGGGCCCGGTGAGTACAGTTAATAATACTGTAGCGTCTATTTAAAAGTTACTAAGAGAATAGATCCTAAAAGTTCTCAAGAAAAATACGCATAACGATGTGTGGTGATGGATGCTAACCAGACTTAGGGTGGTGATCTCTCCACGGACACATGCAAATACCAAATCATTACATTGAACACCTGAAACCTGAAGTGTCAGTTCTATCTCAGCAGAAAAAGGGGGGGAAAGAAATTCCAGGTGGTTTAAAGAAGTAAATCCTCAATTATTAGGAAAATTTTACAATTCAAGATAATTAAGTCTGAAGGACCACACCTGGTGTTTTATACACACACTTGTATCTTCACAGACACATAGACAAAGAGAGTCCAGGTATGTGTGTCTGTGTGTCTAGAGGATTGTTGGATGTGAACATTCTAGGCAAGCATGGGGTAGGGAATAGCAATAGGTCTTTATCTGCAATAGAAAAGAGACTCTGGGGGCGTCTGGGTGGCTCAGCGGTTGAGCGTCCAATCTTCGGCTCAGGTCCTGGTCTCACAGTTTGTGGGTTTGAGCCCCCCCCTCGCCCCCCGCCCCACATCGGGCTCTGTGCTGACAGCTCAGAGCCCGGAGCCTGCTTCCGATTCTGTGTCTCCCCAGCTCTCTGCCCCTCCCCCGCTCACACTTTGTCTCACTCTGTTTCTCAAAATAGATAAATGTAAAAAAAAATTTTTTTTTAAAGAAAAGAGACTCTGGGTGGTGTGTGATTATTATCATCTTATCCTATACTAGAAGATGCTGTATTCCCAAGGAATACACAAATCATTGATGTCTTGATAGTCTAACACACGGTGCAGGTAGAAATGGTGATGGACAGCAGGACAAAGACAGGGGGTGAAGCCCCACTCCACTTCCTTCCCACTGCCATGCCCTTTAACTTGTGACCTTTTATGTGAATCTCTGCCCTTTGCCTCAAAATTGCTTGTGCTCTCGAGGCCAAATCTGGGCAAGTGGGGCTGAGCAGACAGAGGCCTAAACGAGGACACTGGCTAAGATTCTATCCCGAATTGTATCCTGCTCCACCAGAGAGGGCTGGACAAGTCAATCAACCTGACAGTCCCTCCGAGGCTCTCAAGACCTTCTCACTTACTTCAGACCTAAAAAGCAGATGTCTGGAGGGAGCTTCCAGGTCCCTGGAGACAAAACCTTGCCTGAATCTAGAGTTATGTCTCAGTGCAGGCCATGGACAATATACAAAATGGTAGCAGAATGATTCTAGATGGGAGTCGGCAATCCTTAAGCTTGCTCAATGGCTCAGTCATTGAGCTCAGCCATCAATCTTGGGTCAAAGAGAAGTCAGGGGCAAAAAAAAAAAAAAAAAAGGGCAGGAAAGAATAAGCATTGCTCTGGCCACAGGTCTTTCATAGGCGCTAAGACAGACTTGTATAAAGGGCTGTGGGGTCTCTCACTTATAACCACCCTTGACTGTGGCCAAGACTCCCAGGGCAGTAACTTTCATTCTGCAGCGTGTGCTCTGCCCTCCTTCCACACCAACCTGCCAAGATGGGTTAGCATCCCTCACTGCTGCCAATTCATGAAGGCTCTTCTCTGCAGCTGGACTTTCGTGTATGAATTGCTTACAGATGAGGAAGGCTCGAAATTTAAAAAACAAAAACAAAACACAGTCATCTAAACAGAAAATGCATTTCTTCCCATGTGAAGATGAGGCCATTGCTTTGGGATCGACAGCTCACACACTTTTTAATTGCTCTGTCTCTACTAGAGACAGCTTTGCACAGACTTGGCTAGACTATGCTTGTCTTCACATCTCTGACACTTTCTCAAATGGTGGGCTGGGGTTAGGTTCAATCAAGGGTGCAGAAGAGAAGGGAGGTCCACCAAAGTAAAGGCCATGGCCCTTCCTTTGGACGCTGGGGGAAGGAGCTTCCGGACCCACGATGTCTTTAACATATCATGGCCTTAGACTCTTCACTGGCTTGGTTTGTGCTGAGAGCGCCAGAGCAGAGCATTCCTGGGACCCTTCTCCTTCTGTGGTACCAATTCTGAGTGACCCTGTGTGTGACCTTGGACTCAGCAGCCCAGCACTAACGTGCCACCAGTCTTATTAGCGGCTCACATTTGAAGAGACATGCTTTGGGGAATTGAGAGCAGACACCAACACACGCACATGTGACAGTGTCACCAAAGGCCATCAGATTCTCACATGACCCTTCACTTCATAACCAATGTATAAACCACATTATCTCTGCCACTGAAGCTTCATGAACTTCAGGGCCAGGAGACACTTGTCTGAGCACTGAATCCAAAACCCTCAGTTTACATCTGACAGGCTCATGCCCAGATGGTAAGGGGCTGCTTCAAGATCAGGTCACTGCTGACTCCAACTCTCTGTGATATTCGGGTCTTTAAATAAACAAACAAACAAACAGGTTAACTCAGTACCTATGCATGAACTTTTCTTCCCAGGTTTATAACCCTCACAAGCACTCACTCCTTCATCTTCCAGATCAATATTACTGACTCCCCAGTCCCTTTGACAGCCCAGAGACCAAAGTGGTAAGAAGGCACCCTGATTATGTGAGATCTTTGCCTTCTTTAATGGAGATCGATCAGCAATCAAATGTAGGGTGGAAATTATCAGGCTACTGCAGGGCTCAGACCCCTGCCACCTGGGGGTGGGATTTGTGTTTTAACCAGTTAGACCAAGTAGATATGAAAATGGTCAATCGGCTATTAACCCAAGGTTCAGTTTTTTCCTCTGCCTTTCTCTCTCTCACACATACCAAATGAGGAAAACATGTGCCCTTCTAAATGATCTCTCCCAAAACATCATCCAGTGGATTATAAACATCAAGAGGAACCAGAATTTGGCATCGCACCAAGGGCAGCAGGTTCACTGCCGCATTTCCACCCTATGGTGTTTGAAGCCACAAGGAGCTCTCTAGAGAAGTGGTAAGTTAGTCTGGAGGGTTGAATGTCAGGTGTGGCACTCAATAGTGGTTTAATAGTGTTTCTTCCCTAACAGCCAAGATGAGCAATGAGTTAAACATGGCACTTGCTTCATACCAAAGGCAAAAAAAAAAAAAAAAAAAAAAAAAAATCAAAAACAAAACAGAAACAGAAACATACAGAAAGGAAAAGAACAAAAAAAGAAAGGAATTCCCTTCCCCAGCTGAACAAAAACTCTAGGTTTTATACTCTGACGACCAAGATATAGTCAAAGAGATCATACAGAATGTTCCTAGGGAGAAAGAGACCTCAATTCTTAGCTGTCCGGCCAACTTTTCAGCTTAGAAAAACGTCTTACAAGGGAATATGAAGCAGACACAAACAGAGGTTTATGGATAGAAACAGTGAAAGATTTTAAACAGAACTAACTCAGCTCTGGGGAACTGTGACCACATTATCTCAACTTCCCATTACTTGCTTGTAATAACACATAACCCAGGCCCCTTCCCTTCACTCGAGTACTCTGGATTCCCATAAGGAAATTATCACTTTTCGGAGAAGAAAAAAAAAATCAAACACATTTTCCTGTATAGTCAATGAGAGGTGATGGGGGGGGTGGGGCGGAGGGAGAGGAAAGTAGGGTCAGGAGGGTCAAGGCACTTTTCAATTGTTTTACCCAATGTAAGAAAAACCTCCTTAACGCAGAGATTGAAGATAGGAAACTAAGAAGGCTCCCCATTGTCTTGCTGGGGTGAATTCTGTAAGTACCTTCACTGGGAAGACAGTGCGTTTTCAACTGCTGCTTGCAAGTTGTGTTAAATAATGAATGTTGTAAATTAGAATGCCTTATTTATTAACAAGTCCAGTGTGGCTTATGTAACCACACTCAAAACTTACTCTGTGGCCATTAAATGCGCGGAAAGCACAATCCAAAGTTCTAGAACCCCCCGTGGAGGGGCTGAGAGGTAAACATCAGACTAATAAAAACTGATGCCTGTCACTGAATGCCTGCGAATGCCAGGATTCTTGTTTTTAGTGCAATTAATTGCGGTGGAAAAGCTTACTAAGGTGAGGGGGCCAAAATCAATGTATTAATGACATAACATTACAGTCACTTAACCAAGCCAACAATTTATTGCACATAGAGGCTCTGGCAGCAGAAGCTGCAAATTCTATTTATGTTGCACTAAGAGGAAAAATGTTAGACTTGTCTCCAAATATGACCCCCAAATCAGAAACTAACACCCAAGAAATTCAGGAAAAAAGGCCATCACTGATGTCTATAAAATATAAGCAATATGAGAATGCATGCCCCCCTTTCACGACCATGTAAATGTACTTAGCACTCAACACCAGTGAATGTTACACTTAAAATGATTAAGGTGGCAAATTTTGTTTTAGGTGTTTTTGACCACAATAAAAATAGAAAAGTATGATCTGTTTTAACCGTGCCTTTTATCACTTGGGTGAGACACAACTTGTCCTTTAGAGAGCATTTTCGCACTCGATACTACAGAGACCTCAATGGCCAGTTACATAATTCCAACAGTAGGCTTTACTCTTGAATTCCACTTCTGTGCGGCAATGGTACTGTTTTGAAGCTTAATCTAGCACTGCTTTGGGATAACCATCTCAGAGTAAGAGAAGCTGGCACCTAGCATCTGTGTGATCCTGGGCAGGTGTGCATCTATCTCTACAGACAGGGAGAGGGATCTAGATATCGTGTCGATGGGTAAAGAGTATGAGACAGACACTACGCTAGGAGAATTTTTGATAAAACAGGCTCAAACAATGACTCTAAAACGAAATGTCAGGGGGCCTAAAATATGCACGTAGAAACAGAAAATAAAATCCCATGCATATGGTTTTGGAATGTTCTACCAATGGGCTCTCTCTGAACCCTAAAAAAGCACAGTGGGGTAATTTCCCCGAAATATATAGACATTGAGTGATATACCGTTTTTAAGTGATACAGTAAACCGTGGCTTCAGCAAGTTCTAATTACAGTTTACTTACATTTTCCCTATTTAAAAAACTAGAAACATAAAATTTCAGCTAAGCACCATTAAACTGGAACTTTAAAACAGGTTATTTCAGGAATACCATTGGGTCTAATAACAAAGTAAAAAAAAAAAATGTGTAATTTGGTTCCAACTGGCGCTGGTATCCACTGGCCAAGAATTTAAAAGCTGTTCAAGCAAATATTACTACGTAAGAAAAAGAGCCAGATGGAGTCATATATGGATGACAGTGAAGCAAGTCCATTTCGATATCGAAACAGCAGAACTCAAGATAATTATACGAAGTGCTTCCTAAACAAGGGTTTCCATACATTTTACAGGACATCAGGGAACAAACCGGCTGGGCTCAAACAAAGCTGAGGGACAGAGCTGAGATACGGACTTTTTCTCAGAACGCACATCTACCAGCCCCATTACTGTCACTAAGGAGCGTAAATTCTCCACCCCAAACACTCACCCTACACACCTCCCAACTCTCACTCTCGATGGATCTTCACATCAAAACAAAAAAAAATAACAGTAGAAATGAGGAGCGCCACTGAACGAATAACTGACAAACACTTTAGTAAATAAATAAAAAAAAAGAATCAATTTTTTTTAAAGCCGGAAAATAGGAACCTGCCATCAGCTATAAAAGAAACAACAGCAATTAGCAATTATGAGAACTGATACAAGAAAGCTCAACTCAAGTCCACTGATTGCATAAATATAAATACCAGGCAGCCAAGACCATGAAGGTTTAAATGATATTTTTTTTAATTTAAAGAGTTTTATTTTCCTTTTCTCCGATGATGGCTTTAAAAATATTAAAGTGGAAAAAAATGTTACAGTGAAAATGATGGGCCCTATCTCCTATCCTTCTTCATCATACATGCATCCTCTAATACAGAATTTAAAAACAACAAAACAAGACGTCTGACTGTATCAAGGCACACTCCCCCTGGTCTCAAAATAGTCCGAAGGGCTCTGAATTCCATATGGCTTCCTCCATCTGACTGCTGACATCTCATCTCGTGAAAGAGACACAGATCCTGATAAAAGGCCACAGACACTTTGACCAGGCGAACCAGGGCCAGCACAGTTGGGGCCCTACACACCCTCTCCGGCACTGCCTGCTCCAATCCTTGCCAAAAAAAAAAAAAAAAAAAAAATCCCAGCATCCTGGATGCAGCCTGACAGTTGGTCGCTCCCAGCACATCTCAGCTCTGCTAGGCCTGCACATTCCCCTCTGTGCTGTTGTCATTTCCTTCTGCCCTAGCCTTATAACGTGAGCATCACCAGCAGAACGAACAACAGAGGCCAGGAAGGTCTCTTACTTACATTAAAAAACAGGTTATCTCAGTCAACTACGTTGGCAGAAACCAGGCGTGCGTTTTCTGGGGAGGAAAAAAAGCATGCGCACTCGCCAACCGGAAGGCCACAGCCCAAGCCCTACTTTTTGGGCTGCCTATCTTAACATCAAACACACCATAAGGAAAACTGGGAGAAACTTTGCCTTACAACCCTCCGCATGAATGAATAAAATCCCATGCCAGTGAAATACAGGTAATGGCATCCCCCTTGTGGGGGAAGGTACACCTCTAGGAGAGGTGACAGGGAAATGCTGGAGAAAGCACTGGCGAATCCCCACTTGGTAATGTACTTGTCACAGGGAGGACCGAAATATACAATTCTGCTTCCCCATCAGCCCCGGGGCAAGCTCAAACATGTCCAGGGACATAGGGGTCCGTCGCAAAGTACTACACCCTGCTTTATCATCCAACCTGGTCCCGGGATACTATTCAATGGGCAATTAAGATTTATAATCCAAATGGTCTCAAAATTTTATCTCTGGGAAGTCAGGTCCAAATTAAATCAGACCAGGCTTTTAGGCTTCCCACGAGCACATCTTCCCTTTGAAGAGAGCACATTTCAACACTCAGAACTTCTCTTACAGACCATTTTCAAGGCCAGCTCTGGATGCCATCTCCTAAGCCATATCTGATATACAAAATGAAAAAGGAACTTGGTGAACTCCAAACCTCAGAGAAAGATGTTAAGGGAGAGACTGAGCTCCTTCAACAGATTTCAAAAAGTTCATTATTTTTAAACCCCCCCCTTCCAGTAAATATTACTGGAACTTCTCTTAATACAACATACACATAGCACCTTATGAAACAAAAATATCCAAAACTAAGTTATTGCATACGGAAAGCCTATAAAGCACACCAAGCAGGGCTTTGAAATACAGTGTATAAGGAATCCCTTCCCGCAAAGAATATACATATTTATGTTATTGACACATACAGTATACTTAAAACTTATTTTCAACTGTCCACTTCTCCCCGCGTTAGCAGCCCCAAGCCCGAGGTACAGGTAACCACAGATGGCCCAGCCCTGCATCTCCGATGTCTGACTTCTCCCCAGACTTGAGACAACATCCATGCCCCGACAGACACGTCTGGCCAGCCCCAGCCCGAGGTACCAGGAGAGAAGAAAGGAGAAAGAGCACCGGTAACTCACATTTCGGTGATGTTCTCAGGGTCTGCACTATTAGGCTCCAACCTCGGAAACGCCACGATGCCCGGAGAAGGGTCGCTGCACCAGATCCGAGAGGCGGTGCACTTGCAGGACGTGGGACAGGCGAGAGCGGCCCTCCAGAAGCCCACAACCAGCCAGCAGAAGCCCCAGAGCCGCGCCATGGCGGGTCCATGCCAACCTCGAGGACGACATCCCTAGCCTCCAGTGCCAGCCCGAGTCAGACCTGAGCGTGTCCCCGCAGCTGAACAGGCCGGCTTCCTGCACCCTGCTGGGCGGCCTGGCAGCCCCGCTCGACGCTCAATAGCCCGGTGTCTGTACTGTGCGGGGCGCGCAGAGCCTACAGTGGCCGGGGCTGAGCGCGTGTCCTGGCGGGCGGAACCGTCACAGTGGCCGGGGCATCTCTGGCCGCCTCACAGGGGCGCTACCGCCGCTCGGAGCTCCGCGGCGGCCGCCGCTGCATGGCCCGGCGCGCCGAGCACCGGCCGGCGGCGCTGCCGGCACTCCCGGACGCAGGCTTCTTGCTAGACGCGCACTGGAATCCGGGACGCACCTCGGGGCTGAGAACAAAGACACGCGTTAAGACTGAGGGCAGGACCCCTTACGAAAGCGCGCTCGCGGCACCCCACCCTGACCCCAGCCAGGGGATTGGGATGGATGAATGCCCAGCTCCGGCCCAGAAATCAACTTGCCCTCGATGGCACTGACGCCGCCGGGGCTACCGATGTGCCTCCGCCTCTCTCCAAGCCCGAGGTCGAGGGAGGGGAGATAGGGCAAGGGTTCCCGAGACAGGATTCCATGGCCCAGGCCGGGCGAAGGACCCTTGAAGGGGGACGCGGAGATTGCCGGCGGCGATGGCTCCGCGACGGGGCCCCCAATGATGCTGCAGAATCCGCCACGGCCGCTGGGCGCAGGGGGCGCGGGCAGGTGGCGCGGCACGTCCCAGGGGAGCCTCCGCGGCAGCCCCGGGGGGGACAGCGAGGGCCGAGACGCCGGAGGGCACCGTCCGCGCTGCTCACCCGGGCTCCGGCGCCTACCGCCCGCCGGCGGCGCCTGGGTGCAGGCTCCTCCTGCCGCCGGGCACTGAGCGCGGAGAGCGCGAGCGAAGGAGCGAACGAGGCTCCTGCTCCAACCCAATTCCGGGAGCCGCCGCCGCCGCCGCCGCCGCCGCCTCTGCTACTGCTGGCGAAGTGACGTGAGGGCTGACGCAGAGCAGGGGCAGAAACTCCAGAAAATTAGTCTGAAATCCAAAAACACACACGCTCATACACACACAAACCCATAACACCCTCCAGACAAAAGCAACAGGGAGGGGAGGGGAATCTGGGGCGAGCGGGGAGGAGGGAAGCATCGGTGCCACTGGCCGGGAGAGACAGCAGCAGCATGTGGGAGTTCATACACGCGCACACACGCACACATCCTGGCCGGGTACGCGCGCGCCTGTGTGTGTGTGTGTGTGTGTGTGTGGTGTGTTCGCGCTGTATATGTGTGCATTGAGATCAGGTACCTCCGAGATGGACCGTTCCACCGCTCGACGCCTCTCTTCCCTAATTCACACCGCGGTCTCTTCTACAATCGCAGTAGAGGCTGTCTCCTTTTTTGAAATGGAAACCGGGCTCGGTTCAGCTCTGAAAAATGCGCTGATTCTTATTATAGGAATCCACCCTCCCCTCTCCCTCCCCGCTGCGTTCTCCTTTCCCATCCTGCCTAAAAGGGAGGGCGAGCTAGCCTAAAAATAAATAAATATTGTAAACACCAAAACGTGTTCAGCATTGGTAACCAAGGATAACCGCCCCATTCCGGGCCATCTATTTGGGAATCCGTGGTTTTGGAGGGTCTTCCTGTTGGTGCTTTTGCAGAGGGAGGGGAGTCTCCAAATGCAACTCTAGCTCTCTAAGTGGGTCTTTTTCCCGCTGTGTTCCGGCATCACACGCCGGGAAACAGAGACATGTGAGGGGAAGGGAGCGCGCCTGACGCGTATTGGGTTCCCTAAATGCGCGGCAGCAACCCTGGCCTGTCCGATGTGTGGCGTCGCGTCATTTTCTTCATCCTTCAGCCTGGCGGTATGCAGCCGTTCCGAGATCGTCGCTTCACTCCCCGCGATGCCCACCCCCCGCGGGGCACCCGAGCCCTCGCTCCCCTGCCGTACCTTGCGCGTTTTCGTGTGTGCGCGGGTGTGCGCGAACGCGTGCACTGCGCCCGGGCTGCCCAGAGCACGACAGGCATCCAGCTACCGGCAACCCCGGCGGGCAGAGCCTCGGGGTCTCACTAGGGACAAACGAGGCGATCCGGGAGGGTCGGGTGACAAACCGTAACTGCTCTGCGGGTGCAGTTAAATGATGGCTGCGGGGCATTCGCAAGCCTTGTCTGAGAATCCGTCTTCCCATTTGCGGCTCCGAGTCTATTTTTCCGCAGTCATTTAAAAGGGAACTGGGAAAATGCACCGCAGTGCCTGACACTTCCGAGGGCTCTGGTGCCCCCGCGCGGGGAGAGAGCGCCCCGCACGTTCGGGAGCACCAACCCACTCCCGCGGCCCCGGCGGGCACTGCGCTGGGGGCGCGCTCTGGCGCCAGATGCGCAACCAGCGGCGCCCCACGCGTGCGCGCCCCTGCCCGGCCGGCGCACTGCTCTCCCGGCCTCGCCGAGCTCCTGCCCGGGGAAAAAAAAGGCGGGTAGCTCTCAGCGCCAGAAAGGGCGGCGGATGGGATCTTGTTCAAAAGATAAGAACGGTCACGGATCTGCTGGCAGAGGCTGGGGGTGGGAAGGATCCAGAAACCCGAACGTCAAGGTGAATGCTTACATCTTGGTGATGCCTTAAGTATTACGAGGGAACGGAAAACATCTAGTGGGGCTTCTGTACAAACCCAGGGCGCTGAGTGTAATCGCGGGAATCCTCCTTCAGCTCCCGGAAAATCTCGCTGCAGGGCCAGAAGACAAGGCCGGCGGGTCTACCTCTCTCCACCATCAGTCAGGTGTGACATGCGTCCTGTGGCGAAGCGCCAGGCTGAAGTTCATTTCTCAGCTCGCCCACCGCCCCCCCCCCCCCAACCCCCGCCCCTTGCGGGGTAAGGACATGTCAAGGAAGGAAAACCAAGGGCAAAATTGTCTTGGCCCAGGACACACAGTAACACTCTCCGCCTACCTTGCCAGTGCCTTTAACGGAGCTGGCCTTGCGGAACACCTGGGGGAGGCTGTATATCTAATTATCCGAGTCTCTCTGACACCCCCACCCTCATCCCATTTTTTTCAGAAATGGCCCATTTGCGCCCTAGTGGCTGCAAAGTGTAATGCAGCAGCCAAAGGCCGGGCGGTTTCGGAGTGGTTTGCAGACCAGATTCCAATTACGTTGCAATATTTTTAGAATGTGTGTTGTAATATATATACTATTATATTTAGATCCCAAATATACCCCACTGACTATCTTCCACTTGAAATTAGAACTGGCTGCCCCACTTCTAACGACACTTCTGCTCTGTTTCTTCCATGTTACTTACCATTTTTTAACAGATCATTTACCTATGTGTATATATGTTTATTGTGATTCTCCCAGTGGGATGTAAACTACGTGAAGGCAGGGATCTTTATTTTTTTCATTGATATATCTGAAGGACATAGTATTAAAATATATGTGTGTGTCTGTCAAAATGGCTAAAATTAACAGCTCAGGCAACAACAGATGTTGGCAAGAACCCTGGAAAGGGGAACACTTTTGCACTGCCTGTGGGAATGCAAACTGGTGCAGCCACTCTGGAAAACAGTATGGAGGTTCCTCAAAAAATTAAAAATAGAACTACCCTATGACCCAGCAATTGCACTACTAGGTATTTATCCAAAGGATACAAATATGCTGATTTGTAGGGGCACATGGTCCCCAATGTTTACAGCAGCATTATTGCCAATAGCCAAAGTATAGAAAGAGCCCAAATGTCCATCAACCGATGAATGGATAAAGAAGATGTGGTATATATATATATATATATATATTATATATATATAATGTAGTATTACTTGGCAATCAAAAAGAATGAAATCTTGCCATTTGCAACAACGTGGATGGAACCAGAGTGAATTATGCTAAGCAAAATAAGTCAGAAAAAGACAAATATCATATGATTTCACTCGTGTGTGGAATTTAAGATACACAACAGGTGAACATAAGGGAAGAAAAGTAAAAATAATATACAAACAGAGGGGGAGACAAACCATAAGAGACTCTCAAATACAGAGAAACAACAGGGTTGCTGGTAGGGTGGTGGATGGGGGGGATGGGCTAAAGGGGTGGGCATGAAGGAGGACATTTGTTGGGTGTTACATGTAAATGATGAATCACTAAATTCTATTCCTGAAATCATTATTACACTATATGTTAACTAACTTGGATTTCAGTTAAAAAAAAGTAAAAACTTAAAAATAAATGGACAAAGTAAAATAAATAAAATAAAATAAAATAAAATAAAATGGTGGTCTACAGACCAACTCCATCAACATGATTCAAGAGCTTGTTAGAAGTGGAGAATTTCAGGACCCACTCTAGAACCTGGGATTTAGAATATGTATTTTAACAGGATCAAGTTGATAAGTACTCATCCACTTGCTCTCTATGATCTTTCCAATTTCTGAAATGTTATGGATTTTGAACATTTAACTGTAACATATTCTTTTTATAATTCTATAATCAAGTGAGTGAATACAGTTTTGGAAGCTGACTAAAAAATAAAAAGTAAAATAAAATATATGTGTGTGTTTAATGAATAAATGAAATAAGCTAAAGTTGAGATTCCTCAAACGAGCCCTCTACAACTCTCCCTTTCTTCACCTACAACCCTGCAAGTCAGTCTGAATGACTCCTCCTGGAGGGTCTCCCCGCCATTACCAGAATCTCTGAATTGTCTCTGTGTTATTCCCACTCTTAGCACTTCTGGAAGTCTGACTTTTGACCTCTTCTATTAGCCAGAAAGGTTCCAGCACTGGGCCAGGGAGGGACTCCCTCTCATCCATGCTGGTAACTCGACATTATCAGGCACAGTATCTGGAACACACTGGCCAATCAAAAACTATCTCTCAACTGATAGAATTATGGATTTATCTCAATTTTAAGACCTGCCAGAGCTTTCACAGGCATTTCAGGGATTCTCAGACCATGGCTTTGTCAGAGCTGAATATTTTCACAGATGGACAACCACTTTGGAAACAAAGAAGAGTTTCTCAAAAAGTGAAGCATATATCTACCATGTGACCCAGCCATTTCACTTCTATGTATTTACAAGAGAGAAATCAAAGCCTCTGTCCGTATAAAGACTCCTATGTCAGTGCTCATAGCAGCTTTATTTGTACAGGTGAAACCCTGGAAACAATCCAAGTATTATCAACAGGAGAATCAGTGAACAAATTGTGGCATACCTACACCATGAAAGGCTACTCAGCAATGAAATATATATATATATTGATACCTTCAGCCATATGGATGAATCTCAAAATAATTATGCTGAGTGGAAGAAGCCAGACAAAAAGGAATACATACTGTATGATCCAATTTTTATAAAAACTATAGAAAATGTAAACTACCGTGACAGAAAGGAAATTGGTAACTGCTGATAAGAGGGACAAAAAGAGCAGGGAGGGGACATGGGGAGCAGTGACTCCGGAACAAGGAAGGTTTGAGGATGATGGATGTATTTATTATCTTGATTATGGTGGTGGTTTCCATATTACCAAGTTGCATGTTTAAATATGTCTAACCTATTATATGTTATTCGATAATGCCATTTTAAAAAGCAAGAAAGAGGGGCGCCTAGGTGGTTCAGTCAGTTAAGCATCCGACTCTTGATTTCGGCTCAGGTCACAATCTCATAATTTGTGAGTTCAAACCCCGCTTAGGGCTCTGCGCTGGCAGCATGGAGCCTGCTAGGGACTCTCTCTCTTCCTCTTTCTCTGCTCCTCCCCCACTTGCTCACTCTCTCTCGAAATAAATAAATTTTTAAAAATTTATAAAAAAGTAAGAAACAAACCCTGCCCTATATCTCCCTATCATCAGCTTCTTGTTCCCATTGGAATGCTGTTAGAACTTCCCATTTTAGGGATCTATTGTAATGTTTGGAGGTTTTTTTTTAAATAAAATCAGAATCTGTAATGTTCTAATATTAGAAGGACCTGCTATGTAATACCTTTTACATTCTGGAAAAAGATTGGGGAAACCATTATTTGAAAGATGGGAGAGATAGTAGCCTGCATCTAAAAATAGCTTGAATGTTCATCAGTAGGAGAACAACTCAATAAATTATACTCCATTCTTAGGCATGATCTACCTAATTAAAAATGAATTAAACTCGGGGAGTCTGGGTGTCTCAGTCCATTAAACGACCGATTTCAGCTCAGGTCATGATCTCGAAGTTCGTGAGTTCCAGCCCCGCGTCGGGCTCTGTGCTGACAGCTCAGAGCCTGGATCCCTGCTTCAGATTCTGTGTCCCTCTCTCTCTGCCCATCCCACACTCATGCTTTGTGTCTCTGTCGAAAATAAGTAAACATTAAAAAAATATTTGTAAAAAAAAGCTGAACTCTATACCTTAACCTGGAGGCATGTCCACAGTATATTAAGTGAATAATGCAAGTTGCAGGGCAATATGAAGTCTGAGCCTACAGAGAAAGCCAATGTTTGTGAATGTGTATAGAGGAACAAAGTCGGAGAAGCATTTACACCAAGCACATCAGTAACCTAGAGGGACTGGAGAGGTTGTTTGGAGGAAAAGCACAGACCAGAAAACTTGTGAAACGGTTCTTTGGCACTAATAACCTCCTTATACACAACGTGACTTCTTTTATCACCTCTTCCTTTTTATTGAGGCTTTGCCCCTCCAATCCAGAGTTATCCTGCTTCCAAGTTCCCTCCCTTTGGTGGCAAACAATTGAATGTAAGTGTTTACGATCTAAATAATGTTCACCACTGGATGTTTTGCCTCCCCAAGGGTATCTGTATGTTAGAGGACACTGAGGAGAAGACATAATCCCAAAGGTACCATGCCATCCACAAATGGGGGAGTCTTTGGGGACCGAGGACCCTCAGCGCAGGCCACAATGGAACCAGAGATGTCTACTCATGATCAGCCCCACACATGCTCCCTCTCACTTGCCTCTTCTGTTGTTCAGAAAGTTTCCAACTGTTTCCCATCCCAAATTCTCCATCTCGGAGTTAGGGTCTCACTTTTCCCCCTGCCTGCCCAAATAGTCTAAGAATCACAACTGCCCTGTCACTCTGAACCCTCATCCTGTCCTCCAATTTTAGGAAGGCACTTCCTGTCCTCCCTTTGTCCCAACCTTCCACTTTTAACTCTTAGTCATACCTTTAGCACACACTAAATCTGCACAGACTTATGGGGCTTTTACGAACAGCTAAAAAGAAGAGAGCATATGGAGAAAATTCTACAGAGCCTCAGGAAATTGCAGTCACATACACCTGGATGACCCTGAAATCTAAGTTTTAATTATTGATCTAAGTCTCGTAGTAAACTCCTATTTCCCAGTGTATGTCAAGAGTCTTATATCAATAGTCATACAAGGGAGTTCACTTATTCCTCAATAAAAAGTCATGGTATGCCTTTTCTATGCCACCCAGCCGAGATTTACTGAGGTAGGCAAATGTTCCCATTTCCAACTCAGTTGACAATTACAATCCATGAACAGATCAGTGTTTATGGCCACATCACCCTTAGAGTTAAGCTACAATCATTCAATCATATCAGACTTCTACAGTTTTTTTAGCTAAATGTTCTTACAAATGGAGTAGCCACTCAGCATATTTTTGACCAATATCTTTTGAGACCCATGCTGTCCAATATGGCCGGCAGCCTGCACAGCTCGTGAGTGTACTTGAAATATGGCCAGTCTAAAATGAAATGTGCTACAAGTAAAATCCACACACAGTGTAAATGTGCTACGAGTAAAATCCACACTTTCTTAATAAGAAAAATGCAAAGTAGCTCATTAATAATTTTGTATTTTTTTGTGTTGAAATGGTAATATTTTGGACTTATTAGGATTTATTATGTATTTGGATTTAATATATCAATAAAATTAATTTCATCTATTTTTTTACTCTTTATAATGTGGAGTACTTTTTACTTTTGTTTTTAAAAATTATCAACTCAAAAAAAAAGGTATCAATTAAACATTTATCTTTCCTAAAAGCCCCATTGTTGTTATTTTTGACTCAGTGATCTAGATCATTGGGTCTCTTTGAGTCTTCTGTGTAATCTTTTAAAACCCTGAATCTGCCATCCAACATTTCAGCTGTTCCTCCTATATTTTTTTCACCTGCAGATCTAATATGTGTGCTTCATGCATTCCTTTAAGTCATTGATAAAAAATATTTAACATGACATGTTGAGACATTCAACTGGAGACATTATCTAGGCTGACATTCATTCCTTAACTAATTAATTCATCTTTACATTGAGTGTGGCTGTTTAACCAGCCAAGAATCCATCAAAATGAATTCCATAATGATGTCTTCCTTGACCTTTTGTCTGAGCCACCTGTGAATCATGAACCCAATTACATGAAGACCAAGCTGGTATTGCCCATTTGTGGTTTTTGTTTGGGGGCTTTGGGGAGAGGGGAAACTGTTTTAGTTTAGTTTGGTTTGATTTTTTGCAATCACCCTGGAACTCATTTCTCATGCCAACTCCATATCTATCTTCATTCTAACCTGATGTCAACCTAGCTCTCATATTATGGTTTTTTGACCTATAACTCCATTCCTTCCCTTGGTCCCTTTTGATCCTTATAGGCTGTTTTTCCAATATTTAAATCAACTTCTCCAAGTGAATTTGTCTTGACTGCCCTTTCAATGCTTGGTGCACTGGCTTGTCTTGGATAGGAATTCCTCTTGTACAGCTTAGGCTTATGAAGCCTAGCCACAATCCACTTGGCTAATTTTTCACTCACTCCCCTCTTCCCTGATGGGGAAAAATTGGGCAAGATGGTTCAGAAAGAGAAAGAGTAGAGGAGGCCAGTGAGAGGTGGTCTGAGAAACCAAATGAACAATAATTTAGGTGCATTTGGAATCCATCTTTGTTCCTTTTTGGGCAATCAAGACATTTTCTATTCTCTTCTTCCATATGCCATTATTACCAACAGTTGTTCTTTGGTCACATGAGCAAGCCCAGTTATGATTTTTATCATCTCTGCAACCATTTAAATATGCTATGATATCTCTTACATGGTCTCATCGACTAAGAGTCCAAATTTTTGTTAACCACGTTACTTCTGCTATTTCCAATGTAAAGATCCTTTTGCTCACCACAGAAGGCAGAGATTAAGAGGTAAATAAAATTGTGTTGTCTCCATGATCTGCTAATGTCTCTCCATCTGCCCCAGCTCTGGACTTCGCTCTTCATTCTTCTTACTCTGGGTCTGGTTCAAATAACCTTTTTGTGTGTGTTGCTCTCTGTATTATTTTTTTTACAACTTTAATGAATTCTGAACGTCAATACTTCTGCCATTGTTCATAGAATTGTGCTGCCCTATCGTACTCAAAACTTGGCCATATAGCCCACCTCCCATCTTGTTCCACACCAACATCCGAAGGCTAGTGACACAGAGTCTCCTTTATTCCTCTTGGGGATCATTCATGCCTTTGTGGCCAGAATTTTATGTTTTAGAACTTCCCTTCTCTCTCAAATAATATTCTCTTTTACAGTCGGCTAGTCAAGGGATTTCATCTATTTTTCCTCAAAAAAACAAAAACAAAAAAACCCAAGAAAACCACCAATCTGTTTCCTGAAGTGTAGGCTATGTCACAGACTTCTCAGCATCCCACAGTTAGCCAATATGGCCTCCAGTGCTGCAGCCAAGTCAGTCGTGTGGGTTTCCATGGCCCTGTCATGAGTGTCCTTCCTCCCCACCCACCAAGTCCTAGGAACCCACCCCTATAATATCCAAGCAGCATTTCCTTGGAACCAAGACAATGGTATCAACAGTGGCTGAAGTGAAAGTATCCCAAGAGAAAAAAAAGGGGATCAAGGGGGCAGAACTAGGTTAAACCAGAGATGCCTAACACCGCTTTCCAATTAGAGATACCCTTTCTGTTGCTCAAACTTTGTCCCGTGCTCTGTTTTTTTAATGTTTATTTGCTTTTTGAGAGAGAGAGAGACAGAGTGCTAGTGGGGGAGGGGCAGAGAGAGAGGGAGACATAGAATCCGAAGCAGGCTCCAGGCTCCCAGCTGTCAGCACAGAGCCCGACGTGGGGCTTGAACCCACGAACCGCGAGATCATGACCTGAGCTGAAGTCAGACACTTAACCGACTGAGCCACCCAGGTGCCTCCTGTGCTCTGTTTTAATAAGGAGAGTTGCCTATTCCTGTGACCATGTCTTCTCTTCCGAAGTTGTGATTTCAACTGAAAGATGGGCATCACCTATGTTGGGAGCCTACCTCCCTAAGTTCTTTCACTAATGTAACAGGTAAGGTGAAAAATTAAGCTGCTTCAATAAAGAGTCCCCCTCACCAAATACAGTAGCTCAAACAAGTAGGAAATCTATTCCTGTCTCATGTCACAGTTCAGAGCCAATGTGTGTTCTAGGAATACACGGCTCTGCTCTGTGGGGTTATCCACAGATCCGGACTCCTTCTGTCTTATCCTCTATCATTTCCCCAGGGTTTCCTCCCCTACGTGGTCAAAGCTGAGTCACTAGCCCACAGGAAGGAATGAAGATAGGAAATCGAGAGCAACCAATTTCCTTCTAAGGAAACGATGTGGAAGCTGTATACATTACTTCCACGTACGTTTCTCTGATAAAAACTTAGTGGCCGTGCCTTTATTGCAAAGCAGGGTAGGAAATAGTTATTTAAGGGGATGTGACCAAATGTTCTGAGAAATTCGAAGTGGGGGTTCTATTACTCAAGCAAAGAAAAGGAGAATGGACACTCGGGGCCAATTAACGCATTTTCCATAGTTTCCTAAATAAAGCCTCAGCAAAATATAGTCTGGAATTTTCCTAATCTTCATGTTGAAACAGAATTTAGTGGACAATTAGAACTCAAGGTAATACCTGACACCTTCCCTTTCTGTCCCTAGAGAAAAGCACAGGGTCTTTCTGCCATATTGGCCACTCCAGCCAACTCTGAAGTCAGCCTTTTATACAAAACTTTATTAATAAACATAGGCATAATACTGTGCGTGGCAAGCTTTACTGTTTTAATTTTCATCTCTAAGGATAGCTCTGAATTTTAATCATTATTCTAAAAAATATCTATAGGGAATATAACTTGTTTGTATTTGTTCTTTCCAGTACCTTTAACTAAAGAGGTTTTTTGGGTTTTTTTGTTTTTGTTTTGTTTTGTTTTGGTTTGGTTTTTTTTGCCTTAATCAAAAGAGGAGGAGGAGGAGGAAGGGGAAGGGGAAGGAAAGGAAAGGAAGGAAAGGGGGGGAGGGGAGGGGAGGGGAGGGAAGGGAAGGAAGGGAAGGGAAGGAAAGGAAAGGAAAGGAAAGGAAGGAAAAAAAATAGAATAAGCAGACATAGCAAATACTCTATCATGTCACAGGGACCATCCTACAATATAAGCTTTGTTATAGAAATCATTGGGCTTGAGTTTCCATCACAACTATGCCACTTTGTAGTTTGTGTGGTACTTTTAGGTAATAATTTACTTTCCTAAGCCTCAATTTGCCTATCTGTAAAATAAGAATGGCAATTCGAAAACATGGTCGCAGATCTTTTGACATTACTCCCATTGAAAAGTGGACTCTGTGTCCCCTTCCCTTGAATCTAGGCAAGCTTGTGACTTCCTTGACCAATATAAAGTAGCAAAGGTGACTTCTGAGTCTAGGTCATTAAAAAAAACAAAAAGATGCAACTTTTGCTTCATACCCTATAAGACGTGTTCTTGAACCCCCTGAACCACCACGTAAGAAACCCAACTGCCCTGAGACTGCCATGCTGGAAAGATCTCAGGCAATGGTCCCAGCTAAGCCCAGCTTTCCCTCCTAGACACCACTCATGGGAGGAAGTCTCTTGAGTCCTCCAGCCAATTTATCCACCAGCTGAATCCCACTGAGTGACTTATGTTGATGCTATCTGGAACCAAAGAATTAACCAGCCCTGCCTGAATTCCTGACCCACAGAATTGTGAGGTAGAGTAAGATGGCTGTTGTTTTAAGCCACGAAGGTTTAGGTTATTATTCCTACACAGCAGTAAATAACCAAAACCATGAGGAATTGGATACCCTCCATGGTGTCCTTTGACGGTGATATTCTAGGACTTTATAAGAGAGAAATGAGTTCTAGCTGCCTCATTTGCACTGGCCACAAAACCGTCTCCACATATCTTACATTTCTCTGGGCAGATCCTTACCTGTATTTACATAATTAATTAATTAACTCTCCATCAGTAAAGTAATTGCGCTCCAGAAAAAGGACAATGTTTATAATGGTATAAACAACGATACACTGTTATTGCTTGTGAAGGCAATATTTTATACAGCCTTACAGCCTTTGAAAACACTCTGTGACTGCCTTACAACCAGCAGCAGCCACAAGCCAGTGGAGAGCTACCAACCTAAGTGCTCATACCCTGACTTCTAGAGAGGTAGTTGGGGGTGGTAGCCATCAGACCTCTAATTCTCTTCAAGTCAACCGACAGACGTTGCTAAACACTGGAAATATAGAGAGGAATAAGACACGTTCCCTATCTCCTAAGAGCTTGGAGTCCTGTGGAAAGACACATGCAAAGTGGATCATGTCCATTTATGTGGTGTAAGACTGGAGGCAGGTACTGGGAATCATAGAAGACAAAGTGAGATGTAGGTAAGGTTTCAGGGAGGCAATGACCTTTGAGATGAGTCTTAAAGAATGCACTTGAATTATCCAGAGTAGAGAACTGGGGGTGGGGGGTGGCATGATAAGGGCAAAGAGGCCAGAGAGCACAGGGCATGTGGGTGGAAATACATGGTGCTTGTGTGGTGGCCACACCCACATCTTGCCTCTACTCTCCCAAGAAAATTAGCACCAACTGTGTACCCTGGCCTCTTGGCCCCTGACTAGACTCTAAGAGGACACGGTGACTGCTTTCTCACTACTTCCTTCTGCTCTGATCAGAATCTGCCCTGTGGCCGGTCCACCCCCAGCAACGCAGCAGCCTGTCTAAAGGGTATTTGGTGATTCCTGCCAAGACTTGGCAGTTGACAGGCCCTGAAGCATTTCCAAGTATTTTCATGTGTGTGCGTCTCCTTCTGGGCTTTCTCCTTCTCTCGACTGGAGCATGGACCCTAGCCCTCGGCTTTGTATGACCTTAGAACTATTCTATCCCAAGTTCTACAGAAAAAAAAATTATTCTGTAGAACAAAATACAGAATTCTTCTTGAGATTCTGTGGTCTTTCACTTATGTGGTTTCGCTTTCTTAAAGGACCCTCCAGGGTCGGTTGACTGACCTTATGCCTTATTATATAAATACCTCTTTTCTGTCCAGATGCCTTAGAGATTCTGCAAGGCCCTTTGCAAACACAGAAACTGCAGCTTTTGCTTCCCCCCTATTGCCCTTTAAAAGTTTTAATAAACCTTCTCTACCACTGGAGGACATCCTCTGTGTGCATGATAAAATTTCTTGTGGATTAAGAGAGAAGGTCCTGGAGTTGGGAGAAGCCCTCCTGCCTTCCCATTTCCTCTTACCCTCACAAGTGAGCCAAGTAGGAGAGAAGAATCTGTCTCCAAAGGATAATTCAACTTCTGAGGGTAGATAATGCTAATTCTGGGTTTTCTGTACTCCTGGATATCTCTAATGCTCTTCAAAGAGTGTTATCAGATACTCAAAACACAACTCAAAACATCAATTCTTTTTAATGTTCACTTGAAAAAAAATTGCCACTTGGCACTTTTAGATTGAGGGCAGACACCGTGACAGTCATCCCCAGTGGTTCTACAACCCCTAAGACATGATCGACCACTGTCTTTGGTACTATTTCTCAAGAGTCCTTTGAACTCTTTGTTCTCTGAATAACCGAATAAATAATATTCACAGAGGGATCACAAGATTGTCCATGGAGCAAAAATCATAGTGTGGTTTCAGGTTCTCCCCTCACCTTTCTGTGCCTGCAGCTCTGCATTTAACAAATGGGGATAATGTTATCACATGACCTCTATCTCACGAAGCTCTTGGATGAGAAATTAGATACTGTTTTTGACTGTGAACCTTTACGTCTGCAACTTCCTCCGTGTGAAGAATGTCATCCTCAGAAGCAGCGTTGCTTTTATTAATTTCATTTTGTAAGTGAAGAAAATCATATACTACAGGATCAACAAGGATCTACAGTGTCAAGGTAACCCACACTCTCCAGGATGGACTAAAAAACAATCAGTTGAGAAGCCCCCTCTCTGCCTATTGAAAGGACTGCCTTGCAGCTGGCCATCATAAGAAATGTCAAGGCACTGAATGACCTCACCTCATCTCGGAAGCACAGCCTGCCAGCTTCCTTTGCTTTGGAGATTGTGACACAGTTATGGGGCTGGCTGTGAGGACCGGGTTACCTCTGTACTGCCAAGGCTATGTTGGGTGTCTCATTAGAGGATTCCAGAGAGCTTCTTGTTAAGTTAGACTTTCCTCTTCATTCATCTTTTCATTCTGGAATATGATATATTTTGGCAGAAAAGAGGGTGTTCCGGAGTAGGTAGTTTTCTCCCTCATTCTGGATTTCAGTGGCTACTGGAGACACAGAGACAGAGAGACAGGGAGAGAAAGAGGAGAAACAGAGTTTTTAAATTTCCTGTTAAATATAGGCTGTGAGTGAAACCCTATCTCAACACTTGTTAGCGTTTAGCAGAGGTCTTTGTATAAAGAAGGAAATGCCCCATTCTCCTATTTTCATAAGAACACTGAAAAGAGGTCATTATAGTCTAGCCCAAGACCCCTTCCATCCAAGAACCAAGGCCCTTTCCTGCCTTCTTCCAGCACATATGGTTTCTGCTTCCTTCTATATCCCCTGTACTTTCTTAAGGTCTTTTCTCTAGAACAGAGCCAAAACACACACGTGGAACCTAAGCCCACACATATTTAGCAGACTCAAGACTCTAATGGGAGCCAGTTTCTAAAACAAAGCAAAACAGCACACACACAAAAAAAACCCTTTCACTTATTTTTAATCTTTTTCCTTCCCTCATCATCCTTCTTGATTACTATTTATTTTTCAGTATTTCTCAGCAACACAAGACTTTTGTTTCTGCTCTGTTTCCTATCACCTTTTCCAGACAGCCTTGGGGAGTGAAGCAGACGTAAGACTGCCATCTTGTGCTCAAGTCTGTTATCATTGTTTCTTTTGAAATCAAATGTGATTTGTGGGATTTGAGAGAAGGCTTTGGAGTCCAGGTCTGATGTTCCTTGACCTGGGTTTTCCCAGAAGCTTTTGAAATTTCCCCTCCTTTGGCACTGCTCTTTCTTGGCCTTCCCTCACCAGGATGCCATGAGTCATCTATTAGTTGAAAGCCTTTTTCCCCCCCAAATGACTCCTAGCGTGACTTAGGATAATTATAGTTCAGATGCAACTACCTATGATTTTATGACTGGACTCAGTGGGCCAACTCGGGAGAGTGGGCACTTAATAGCTAAGTCACAACAGGTGGTTTAAAAACAAAGACCTAGTGAGTATTCCCGAGTATTCCCCACACCCTACCACCATCTCTACATTGGAAACTGCAAACAGTGTACGGCATGCCAAGACCTTGGCTGGATGTCCTTGAGGTCAAGGTCCCATAGGACCTAGGAGTACCCAGATGGGCCACTTTTGGGTAACATGTTAATGCTTACCAAAGTTGAAAGTGGGCTTACATCAATAACCTGGGAGAGACAAAGCAAAGGAGAGAGGTAGGGGAAATGGAAGGAAAGTAAAGAAAGAACCACAGACGAGGAAGAGAAATCTAAGGAGGTCACCAATGTAAAGATCTAAAGTGAATAAAGAGAGCTCCATACGGGAACAAGCACGAGGCAACTGCAACAATAATGCCGGGAAAACTATAATGAGGGCAAGGGACACCGACAAGAACCCACAGTGTCAGGGAATTGACAGGGATTTGTGGAGACTCTAGTGAACAAGAGAGATCATGTCTCATCCAAAGGGACATCTCAACTCAAGGATGCGCTTGTCAAGGAGGAATGTGGCTCTACCGTTACTGAAGCTTCTAGTTTTTAAAGAGAATTCATAAAATATACCTTTGCATATGAAATTTTCAAATGTTTAAAGTTGGCTCAAAATGTTTTAAAAGACACTGTGTGGGACAAATACATAGTGTTGGATTTCATCTGTGGCTGCTGGTTTAAAACCCTCCCCTATGCCTGACACAAAATTTTACTTATATATGGGGCATAAATAGGTATGATAGCCATACCTTCCCCTGTGTCCCCCTCTTATTCAAGAAAGTTTATGAAAACACAAGTAATGTTGTGGATGGTATGATGGTCCTCATTTCTTTTCAAAAAGCATTCACACAAGTGGACGTCCATAAGCAAAAACCTTGACCTAAACTTCATATCTTATAAAGAATTTATTCAAAATAGATCAAGAACTTAAATGTAAAACAGAAAATTGCAAAATCTTCACAGGAAAAAAAAAAGCATAGGAGAACATCTTTGGGACATGCGGCTAGATGAAGAGTTCTTAGCAAGACTTGGTGTGAAAAGTATAATCTATTAGAAAAAAATTGATAAAATGGACCTGATTAAAATTAAAAATGTTTGTTCTATGAAAGATCCTGTCAAGAGAATGAAAAGACAAACTAAAGAGTGGAAGAGTATATTTACAGACCACATAGCCAACCAAGTGATTATATCTAGACTTCACAAAGTACTCTCAAAACTCAACATGAAAAAAAAGATACAATTCAATCAGAAAATGGGCCAAGATATAAAGAGATATTTCACCAGAGAAAATATGAACACATGAAAAAGTTTTCAAAATCATTAACTATTAGAAAAATGCAAATTAAAACCACAATGGAGATATCACTACACACCTACCTGAATGGCTAAAATACAAAATAGTAATAACATCAAATCCTGGCACGAATGCAGAGAAACTGGGTCACGCATACATTGCTGGTGGGAATGTAAAATGGCACAGACACTCTGGAATATAGTTTGGTAGTTTCCTCTGAAACTAAAAATGCACATAGCATAAGACCCAGCAATTGCATTTTGGAGCATCTATCCCAGGGAAGTTAAAACCTATGCTCACACAAAACTTACACATGAACGTTCATGGAAGCTTTATTCCTAATAGTCAAACATTGGAAACAGCCCTAATTTCTTTAATGGATGAATGGTTAAACTAACTGTGGTATATCCATACCATGGATACTACTCAACAATAAAAAGAATGAACTACTGGTATACACTACTTGGATGGATCTCAAAATAATTATGTCATAGAGCATATGCTTATAGTATATAATACTTATGATGTAAATTGTACGATTCCATTTATATAATATTCTCAAAATGACAAAATTATAGAAATGGAGAACAGATTAATGGTTGCCAGGGTTAAGGTTTGGCAGAGAGGATGAATGTGTATAGCTATAAATGGTAAGCATGAAGGAGTTCCATGGAGGTGGTGCAGTTCTGCATCTTGATTGTGAATAGCAGTTACACAAAACTATATGTCTGATATAACTGCACGCAACTGCACACACACACACACACACACACACACACACACAAATGAGTGCAGGTATAACTGGTGAAATCTGAGTCAGCTCTCAATTGTACAATGTCAATGTCCTAGTTTTGATATAGTTCTATAATTATACACAATATCAACACTGGGGAAGGCAAGGCAGGTAAAGGGGTTCACGGAAGCTCGCTGTACATTTCCTTGCAATTTCCTGAGTCTGTAATCATTTCAAATTAAAAAAAATTTTTAATTCATATATTTCAGCACATTATCCATAATTAAGAATAAGCCATTTATGCTATACCTTGCAACAGGGTATATGCAACAAGTATGACATTGTGTGTCATTGCACCTGAATTGAAAGCCCACGCCTTTCTCCTTCTCTCCAAAATGGATTGCACTTAACCTCACATGATGCCTTTCACAATAACTGACTAATCCTATGGCCTCAGAAGTAACTAAATAAAATATCTCAGGAACAAAAGGGCCTTTGTCATTCCATCAGTTCAGGACTTTTCCTCATGTTAAGTGAACTGTGAGTCACCTGCCGTAAAGATGAGTTGATGGATAAGGATTGCTCACAAAGACAGTGGAGTGAGCCCCTGAATGTATCAGCCAGGACAGGCTACCTGCTCTAAGAAACAACTTTAAGTTCCAAGTGGCCTAATACAATGAAAGTTTATTTCTCACTATACAAGGGACAAAGCGGATATTAGTGATTGGATGAGTCTTTTCCCATGATGACTCAGGTACCCAAGCTCCTTTCATGCTATGACTACCCCGTCATCAACAGAAGTCTGGGATTACCCAAATGCCAAGAGTGGGGAAGAGAGGGAATACATTAAATGGAACAAGATGCTTTTTGGGTCCGCTCTGGAGGAGCACGTATCACTTACTCCAGCACTACTCACACAGCTCCTCCTAAAAGCAGGCGGGCTAGGCAATACAGTTTAGCTGAGGGCCCAGGAAAAGGAAATGGTTTGGTGAGTATATATAGCCAGTCTCTGCCACATTAACCATTCTAGAGGATCCCTCCTGAGAGTGGAAGTCGGCTGTTAAAGCACTGAAGAGATGGTTAGACAACATGCAATTGAAGTTACTGAAGTGTGAGGCACAGAAGGTTCTATGTGGAAGCCCTATTTTCAGGATCCAACAGAAATAATAATTTGTTGGCATTCAGAAAGATCCTGAAATTTCTAGATGATTGAAAATTGCTCTTACAGCTGCTGTGGTGTGATCCCATATGTTTTGGCAGTTATTTTTCTTGTTACTTGCACTGATATTGTCCTGATGATTATTCACTGCATGTAATAGTTATACACTATAAATTATTCAGACTTCAATTCTCCTCTCTCATTTCTTAAAGGTGAAATAACTCGCCAAATGGAGCCACAAAAAGAGGAAACTTCTCCCACCAAATTCTCCCCTCATCAGAAGCTAGACCTACGTTAGAACATAGGATGTTCATAGCTTTCAAAAAGTGCAATTCTAGTCATCTTTTCAACAGCATTGGACGTGGCCAGGCCTTGCAAACAAGAAATCTGGTTGCATCATGGGGAGAATAGACCCAGTAACACATCTGTTCCTTGGTCACACTCCCAACTGAGCTAAATTTAGCTTTTCAATGGCATAGGTGGGTTATAAATAGATTTAGTCATCATAAAAATGCTCTGAATGTGAAGCAAGCCCTCTAAACACTTCTAATACATCCTTTTCTAACCCAAGATGGGAAACATGGTTTATTTCCATCCAAAATCCCTGTAGATGCCCCACTGAAAGGCCCTTCTTTCCCTAACCTCCCCGCAAAATCCTTGCCTATAACACAGTGCCCCTCCTAAACAAGCCCTGCTCCCACTTGCTCCTGTATTGGGCTTTCTAGAGTGGTCTCTTCTGTTAGGTATGTCACCACGAACCTGTTGTCTTTGGTGTAAATCTGAGTCATTATTATACCTTCTTTCTCTCTCACTAGCGTATGACAACATCAACAAGCGACTTGGAAGTTGATGCGACCACTTCTCTTCAAACCAAGCAGCCGAAACTTCATTAAAGGTGCTTTATCAGAGCCAAAATAACTCCCACTTGCTATATTCCTTTTCTGGGTGAAAGAAAAAATAAAAACTAAGCTCCTCCCGGAGATTTATTCACAAAATCAGCTGCCAACTTGCGTTGTTGAGTCACTTAGCCCTATCTTCATTAACTATAGTTTTCAACAGGGAAAGCCAACATTCACATGCAAGGAATGTTCATGAACATTCCATTGGCTTTAAACCCTAAACCAGAAGGTTTTAGTAACAGTAAATGAAACAACCAAGGTTCCAGTTAACTGAAGTAGTTCGCCAGATGTTACTGTTAATGGAGAATTTTGTTGTATATTGGAGAAGTTGGTGATTCAGAGATTGGGAGCACATTGGAAGACATTTACTGAAGTGCCATGGTCCTAGAAGTTCCAGTATAATGAGCAGTTAGGAGCTGAAGGATATATGCATGGAAGATGCTCAAAAGTAACACTGGGTGAAACTGATAAAATAATGGAAATAATTTAACTCGTGTTAGTGGAGCACCTACTCCATGGCACACATTTAGTCTTCACCTGAAGCCTACCATATAGATAGATAGATACATAGATAGATAGATAGATAGAGATATACATATACATATACATATACATATACATGTATAGATATATATTTCTGTGTTTCTTTGACAGATAAAGAAATTGAGGCTTTGAAGTAACTTGACCAAAGTCCTACTTGCAATCCAAGAGGAATCGAACTTCAATCCTTAGATTCCTTTTCACTGCTCCAGTCCCCAACCCTATCTCTCATTCTTTTTCCAGCTTTTTTGAGGAAAATGAATTTTCCATACCATGGATCCTCCATTAATCTCAGACAAACCTCACCAAATTTACCTGTCATCTCTGAGATTTCTGTTAAGCCAAACTCTCTCCCAGACTTCTTTCTGTGTTAACCCCACAACTACATGGTTTGACACCATTATGGAAACTGCTCCTGAAATTTCATTCCTTGAAAAAGTCGAGATCATTTGAGCACAGAGTGCCTTTCACTACTCTCCCAGAACATTCTCCCAAATCTCCATCTCAATGATAAAAACCAAGCTTTAGATATAAGTCTTTCTCTTAAAATACCACTTTGTGTAGATGAAATGAATAAATATCACACCTAGCAGGGTGGGCAGAGAAAATAAACTTCGAAAAAAAAAAAAGCATAAAAGCTTCCAAGTGCAGCATTGAAAAGTACCCACCTAGATGTAGCCACCTGGAAACAAGAGCAGGCAGACAGACAGAAGGTCAAAAATGACCTGGAATAAATAGGTTTTTTGCCAGGGCATCATGGATGATGTGACACTCAGAGGTAGAAGTGAAAAGAGTGCCAGGGACTGCAAACAGCAGCCAAAGCCACAAATCAGGACACTGGAGAACCTGAGTGTGTTGAGAGTGGGGGTTCGAAGAGGGGGGTCACTAAATCCCCCCACTGGCTGCACCTGTGCAGAATGACCACAGTGCAAGCATGCATTTGTGGGGGGAGAATGGAAGAGTTAGTGGGCAGAGAGGCCCTTTGAGAACCAGACTGGGATAGGAAGTGAGTTCAACCAGGAGTAGTAATAAAAAGAAGACTAATAATCTAGCACCAACAGCAAAAGAAATAAGCTCTCATCCTTCAGAAATGGAGAAGCTGTTTTAATATGTGGCATGGGGTGTAGGCCAGCCAGGCAACAGTGAGTATTTACACCCACAGGCAGCCAGGGTTCCATGCTTGTAGCACGGTCTCCAGAAATTTGGGAAGTGACTATACTCCCCGATTCTCCAATGTCCTCCTAAGGAAGGAAATAAACATCGCTAGTTGTGGAAGAGAAGAAAAGGTTTTATAAGCAGTAGATGCTCAGGAAATTTGCTTATCATTTTAACTGTGTGTTCCATACTCTTTCCCATTCACTAAATTTTTAACCGTGGTAAGAATGCTTTTGATAGGAGTAAGATGCCACCTTATGAAATTGGAGGAGCTTGTGAAAAATTATCTGATGCAGGTACCAAATCCTCACACACCTAATGTGACCAGGTATGGTCCTACCTATTCCAAAAACACAGGGAAAGAATGTCGTTTGTAATAATTTGGCAGAAGCAAATGGAGGTTAGCACTGTAGCTGAAAATTGCTTAGAAACTTAGTGCTCAAGAAAGCCATAAAAAATTAGATGTTCACGCAAGTCATGTTCTGTCAATAGGAGACAATCTCCTTGTCCTCTGTGGGTGCGTTCACAACATTCACCCATGTCACCTCTAACATCTTATTGTGAGAGAGGCTGTCAGAATCCCTGTGGACTGGCCACAAGATGCAAGGAACAAATTGGAGACATCTGACTGGGAAAATCATACAGAAATCTGTTAAAAATACATTCCCAATTATCTGTAAAATCAAATCTGGGGAATTCTTGGATAGAAACATAAGAGAACTCTACACATTTCTCACCTTGATGATCAATAGTTGTGAGAATGTGGGGTATTTTTTTGTTTTATTTTGGTTTTATTTTAGTGTGCGTACATGTGTGTGTTCATATTCTTGCCACACTGACCTCACCAGCGTACTGTTTATTAAAAAATCAGAATTCATCAATGCTGTTTTGCATGATCACTAATTGAAATATTAATTCCAATGAGTTCTCCAAACACGTGTAGTGGGGCTGGATCAGGGATCCACAGACTTTTCTGCCAAGGGCCAAATAGTAAATACTGGAGACTTTGCAGACCATATGGTTTCTGTCACACTTTGTAACTCAGCCATTGTCACGTGAAAACAGCCATAGACAATACATAAATGAGTGACGGTGGCTGTGTTCTAATAAAACTTTATTTGCTAAAACAGCTGGTGGGCAGGATTGGCCCCACAGGTCCTACTATGCTGACCTCTGTGACAGATTAATCTCCCATTAAAAAGATGCAGATCTCTACAGATGCTCAGGGTTTCTCTTGGATAAAAATGTCTTTTCATGATCAAGAAACTAATGTTAACGGCAAATCACTATGACAATTTCCTTGTGTGACACAGATCCACAAAATGAGACCTTTAGCTACCTCTGTAAAGTATCTACCACATTTCATGCATTGCTGGGGGGAGGGGGGGTGCTGATATTATCGTCAGTTCACCCAGCCTCCATTCCGATGCTATTTGGCACACCAGTTGGTTGTGTATGAATTACATTGACTGGACTCCCTTGCAGCCAGGGAACCAGTGGTGATTCTGGCTCCCTGACTGTGGCGAAAGCGGCAGCTCCCTTGGGAAGTCTAGGTCTGTGTGTGATTTGGGAGTGGTTCCTGTAAGTTCAGGCTATAGCCTGTTCTCTGGAACTAATAACTGTAACCAATACAAGGGATGGTCATTTTAGGAAGTCAATAGCAAACATCTCCCAAAATTTTATTTATAAATAGATATATAATGCTATTTATATATTTACATAAATATTATTTTACCACATGTAACATAACAGGGACTTTAGTGACAATAAATCTCCAAGATCTAAAGAAACCAGACAATGCACTTTGATAATGTAGCTAAATTAAAATAATTTATGAATTCCTGAGATCATTTTTTCAATTGTATACAAGTCAACAAGTGCTTCCTGAAAAAGAATTCCTTAGAAACAAAAATATCAGAAACAACAAAATATCAGCAACAAAATATCAGAAAAATAGTAAGTCTGTCATTGTGATCTCATGTCCCCCCACCCCTATATATATAGTCACCATACAACACTGTTACAATAATTTATGCCTTTTTTATGCTAAGTTCCCCATTCACAGACAATAAAATGATTGGTGAAGGATCTGATTGCAAGTTAAAAAAATCTCTAAACAACTGGATGTTGATGACAGTAAGGCTGAATTTCTCAGTCTACTTGGTCCAGGGATCCAATATGCTATAAATTAAGAAGTCTCCTATTAGGAAGATGTTAAAAACTGAAGGAATAGAGACTATACCATTCTGTGTAATAGCTTTTGACTTCCCAATCTAACGAAAGTGGTTTCAGAGATATATACAAGGCAATTTTGATCACCAATCTGACATAACATTTACCAAAAGTAGGAAATTCTACCTGCCTATTGATCAGGATGTTTAATTTAGCCTCTTATTAATATGGTTATATGATTGTGATGCTATACCTGGTTCTACCCATTATGACTTTGTGCAGAATATACTAGAACATTCCAGAACCTTCTGTCTGCCTCTATCAACTCTTTCCTTTGCTCTTGGGCATATCCAGGCAAGGGAACATGATTCTATGGCATGGGTGGTCTTTGCTTTTCTTTCTTTCATTAACCCTAAGCTGCACAGTCCAAAATATCTATTCCCAATGTGCCAGGCTCATCATCTCCTTTTAACTCTTTCTAACAGCCAGTTTCCTGTTTTCAATAACTTCTAACAAAATGGCAGGAAAATTATTCCAGTGGATGTTAAAATGCTTGCATTTTAATTTCCTGGATTATAAGATATTAAACATTGTAAGGGAATAAACTCAAGGAAACATGAGAAATGATGAGATGGGGATCCTCTCTGAAGCCAAGATATATATAATAACCAATGCTTATTGAGCCCTTGCAAGGAGTCATTCAGCATCTCATTTAATCTTGACCCCAATTTAAAACATAGATGCTGTCATTATCCCCACTTTACAAATGATGAAACTGAATCTCAGAGATATTAAGTGTCTTGGCAAAGCCATACACCTGGGAGCAGCAGGGCTGGGACTCAACCCCCATATCTGTCTGACCTTAGTCATTGCTCTTAATTATTATGACAGGTGCTCCTAAACACCAGTCCACAGTTAAGGCCGGCTGGTGACCATGTTTTTGGCAGTCAGCAGTACCAGAACAAAATTTATTTAATTTCTTAAAATTATGAGCTAATACCTTTCCTACATCTTTTTGTTTTAAAGCACTCTTCTTTTTATGGAAGGGTGGCATATTGGGTCATTAATGTTACTTATTGCCTGTCACATTATAGTCCGTTGTGAGTCAGGTTGCTCTAATGGCACATCTCCTCCAAGCAGAGACTCGGGAATCCTGGTAACTTCCATTGTGTGGGTCCACCATCTTGGAGTTCTTCACTTTACCCATGGGCATGCGGAATGGAAGAAAGGGGGGGAAGGCACTTTGGCTCTTCATTGCCTTGGTCTGGTGCCGAACCAAGTCACTTCTGCTTACCTTCCAGTGGCTAGATCACAAATAAAACAGCTCCACTTAACTAGAGGGGAAACCGGGAAATAGCCTTCCTAGGTGCCCAGGAAGAGGCTTGAACACTGGAAAATGCTTGCAAATTCTGCAAGGGTTGAGGATAATAGGGAACACGCGTTTGTATCAGTGTCCTTATTTAGCAAAACCAACTGTTGGCAACTTTCGGTTGAAATCCAAAAATATTGTTATTATTCTTCTTTTTCACTAGTACATAAACCCCAAACTCTCTATTGAACCCCAATTTATATGGCAAATGGTAGAAAAACACAATCACTTTTACAATAACTAGACTATAGCAAATTAGGGGCAACAATCTGATGGAAGCTTAGAAAAAAAAGTTCATTTCTTACTCACAAATGAGTTTTATAGCCAGATTATTAAAAGAGACAGACTGCCACTAATTTCTACTAATATTTGTTTCTCATCACACTTTTTGTACATCAGATTCTCCAGTCACAGACCCCACGGAAAGAATTGTATTGTGATACTGAAAACAGTAGTTCAATTATGGATAGATTATTACCATCAATAAGCAAATTTATAAATATCCTCTGTTTATAATAAAAAGCATCCATTAGTGTCTTCAGTCCAATACTCAAAAATCTGTATTTTTAAAACCTATTTATTCAACTTACAGAAGTACAAGAATTGGTGTAAGAAAAATAAAAATCAAAGAATGAGTGTAGTCATTTTCCTAGCAGAGATAAGTCTGTGTTCCTTTTTTAAACCTATCTTCTAGAAATTGCTTAGTTGCCACATTAATTCCGTGTGGGGGGAGAACAATGAAATGTCCATAATCTGAAAGCCAAATAAAACAAACAAAAATTCAAATGCCTGAAATTGCAATGACATTTCAAAAGCATTGTTTTGGAGAACAAGTCTCTGCTTTTGGACCGGTCACCAATTTCTTGACTTTAACAATGATTTCTGGAGTGAACTTTAAAATGTTTGATATGTTGAGGAACAAAAACAGGGAAAAGCATCAGGGTGCTTTGCTGCCTGCATGTAAACACTAACTGATGCTTCTCAGCTCTGATGTCTGTGGAATTGCCCTCTGATCATCTACCACTTAAGTTCAGAACAAAAGTAGGTCAAGATTATTATTGAATACTTCAAATAATCTCTCAGAGAGAGTGTTGGTTAAAGTCGGAAACTCTGAGGGCTGAACATTTTGACAGTAATCTGCAAATCCACTAAACTCATCTGGTTTTGATTCTCTCATTGGAATCAACACAACAGTTTGAGATGATGTCATTTGTGCCCAAAGTGATTTTTTTAAACAATTGTCTTTAAAGCTGGATTCGTTAAAATTCAGCTACCTTTACACAGTGATGAAATAAAATCACTACTGAAAGGTTCATGTAAACTTCTAATGCAATGAGTTTTAAACACACCTGCTCTTGGGGAAAAAAAATCTCTGATTCCTAGTTTACATACACAGATTTTTAAATAGCAGATCAAAAGCTCAATAAATAAAGACCCCATCTGAAACTCTTTTAACTACCCAGCTCCTTATCCTTCCCACTTTGACGTTCCATAAATTAAATATAATAGGACCAGTTTTAATATATTTTTGAATTTTATTTATTTATTCAGAGAGAGAGAGAGAGAGAGAAAAGAACAAACGGAGGAGGGGCAGAGAGAGAGAGAGAGAGAGAGAGAGAGAGAATCCCAAGCAGGCTCTGAGCTGACGGCACAGAGCAAGACAAGGAGCTCAAACTCACAAACCTTGAGATCATGACCTGAGCTAAAATCAAGAGCCAGACGCTTAACTGACTGAGCCACCCAGGTGCCCCTACCATAGGACCATTTTTGATAAAGTACAAGTAAGAGCCTCTAAAAACCAGATTTTAATTTCCCAAATACACATACAATACAAATACATATAGTATGGCCAAAATTATGTCAAAAAAACATAAAAGCTATTCCCAAGGGAAAAATATTAAATAGCTCAAAATATAAATAATTGTGTATAAGTAGCCAAAAGTGGTTTTCTCCTCCTTCTACATGGGTATTTCTTTTTTAATCTATTCTATAAAAACCTAATTTAATCTGTGTGAGTATTCTTAAAGCTATTATAAACTTTATCATTTCTACCTCAGTTTTTAGTTTAAATTTTGGTACTTCAGATTTTAATTCAGATTCGATTTTCATATTTTATTTTGGGTATAAAAGTTTCCCCTGTTTTATGCTCTCCACCTCTCTCCTCAGGTCAATGGTGAAGTTATCTGAACTTCATGTCTGCAAGCTGAGTCAGCCTTATTCAAAATGAAATGACAGTGGCTTTGTCAGCAAAATGATGTTTGTTAAAGGGTGGAAATGGAAGCAGCAAATCCTCCTGTTAGTATCCATCCACCTCCATAGGACTAGCCCAAGATTTATGAGCAACGTAGAAATTATCACTTTTCACGTAAAGCAACATTCTTTGTGGTTAACGTCTTTTAGACACACGCACACACAAATATGTTTCTTCCCCGTTCTCTTTCCCTGTTATTCTGTCCCACTTTCTTTTTTCCCTTACTCTTTTCAAAAGTAAACAGCAGAGCACTTAGAAATTTTTTCAGAGTTAGGCAGAAGGTGTAAATGACCACTCTTTGATTTTCCAAAGTAAGATGCAAGTCTTCACTGTCTGAGTTCCAATTTGTGGGGGAAAGAGGTACATTTTCCTATTTGGAATGCCTGTGGAAGAGTATATCAAACCAGCCCACAGAGCATTAGCTACGCCAGGGTTCATATCATAGTGATTGAATTCTATGATTAGAAATTTATTTTTCTTAGGAAAATGAATATCTTTGTTTCTTCCTTTCCATGTTTGCTTCTTATTATTACTATTGCCATATACAAAATTCACGGTCATCAAGATGATGACACAGACTCACTGCTGAAATGATTTTTCTGATACGGTCAGTCTCTCAGACTTGTAATTATGACATGCCTTCTTCCCTGTCATCTCTTTCCTATTAAAAATGAGACCTCAAACACGAATTTACAACTCCCTAATGATTTGACCAGAGAACCAACAGATAGTGTTGATCAACAGATCGACACTAAATCAACGAAATCCACAATTTAATTTTTAGTGATGGGCTAGGTCACGAGTTGACAGGTTAAACTGTGAGAAGAGGGGCACCTGGGTGGCTCAGTCAGTTAAGCATCCGACTTCCACTCAGGTCATGGTCTCACGGTTCCTGAGTTTAAGTCCCACTTTGGGCTCTGTCAGCACAGAGTCTGCTCAGATTAGATTCTGTGTCTGCCTCTCTCCCTGCCCTCCTCTACTCACACTCTGTTTTTCTCTCTCAAAAATAAATATTCAAAATTTTTAAAAAATAAAAAATAAACTGTGAGAAGCACCAGTTTATTGCACGGTGCCTGGTCAGACACTGCCAGTAAGCATTGCTGCGAAGACACTACCACTCTTCACATCTTTTGGAAAAAGTAGTCAGGAGAATATTTTCTACTCCAGCAAAGACATGCTTCGTTGCCTCAGGAAAGACTGATTAGCATAACATAAGGATGCAGGGGAAAATTCCAATCACCGGTGGAGAATGATCAACATGTTTTTCTGCAAAGTTTGTTGAAATTATTAAAGAAGATTGCTGTTCAACACAGGTGTTTATCTCCTGGAAAATGGGAAGCAAGGGATCAGTGAGGATGAGGGATGATGTTGTCATGGAAACAGCCCTTGCCTAACATTTGCCTTTCAAGGACTTTTGAGACTTTCACGTACAATGAATTTTTAATAAGTGACCCCGTTTATGAGCACTGTTCACAACTGGAGCAACAAAGAATGCTGTGTTGACTGCGAATTTCAACATCTGTCATTGAGATTCTCCATACCTTTTTTTGAAATAGAATTTTTGCCTCAAGACTACTTACAAATAGAAACGAAAGGCAGGTGCCTGATAAAATTGTTTATCAGCCCATACCTCCATTTACCCCGAGAACAAGAGGAAAGAGAGATGGGGAACATTGTGGAAACAATATAGAACCTCATAGGTTTTATGGCAGGTCCAAGGGACTCCTCGGGACAAGAAAAGAGGGGCTTCTCACTAACTTCCAAGGTGAAAATAATTTTTTATATTCAAAGGTTAAGCTGTTCCATTTGGAGACAGCTAATTCAAGTGTCTCTCCATTCAATGGCAAGAGCCTGACATATGCAGGGTGAATGGAGGCTAATGCATTGATCCCCATGGCAAACCTTGCCTAGGTGCGGTCTGCCCCATCTAGATCTGCAGCCGGGCCCCCAAATCCATTCCTCGAGTATCTTCCAGGACCCCTGTCTTAATAGGTAGTTTTTACTTAACATCACAGATATTTCTTTTCCTTTGGATTCGCTAAATCCACAACTTGTGGTCAACACACTGAGCTGAAGGAGCAGTTCCTTATGGTATTTACAAATAGAGGCTCTGAAGTCAGACTCCTTGGGTTCAAATCCTCACTCTTCTGAGTGACATGGGGAAGGTTACACAACCACGCTCAGCACTTTAGTTTTTCATCTACAGAAAAAGGATAAAGTAGTAACTTCCTCAGAGGCTGTTGTGAGATGCCATGTTAATGAATATAAAGTGTTTATATATTTAAGTATTTGCCATTGATAATTTCCAAGACCTTCTCTGAAACCATGCAGAGAAGTTCATAAAAGTAAACATATATTGTTAAAAACAGAGGCATATATTATTAAAAAACAATAGAATGGGCCCAAGTTGGAGTCACTTATGTCAAGCCCCACAACACCAAACTGAGACTTAATTTAATTCTAGTCCTGGGGGCGTCTGGGTGGCTCAGTCGGTTAAGCGTCCGACTTCAGCCCGGGTCACGGTCTCGTGGTCCATGAGTTCGAGCCCCGCGTCAGGCTCTGGGCTGATGGCTCAGAGCCTGGAGCCTGCTTCGGATTCTGTCTCCCTCTCTCTCTGCCCCTCCCCCGTTCATGTTCTGTCTCTCTCTGTCCCAAAAATAAATAAACGTTAAAAAAAAAAAAAAAACTTAAAAAAAAAATTCTAGTCCTGGATCTCCCAGAAATGGAATCTTAACCCAATCAATCAGGAATCATGTGATAAGCATTAACTGGTAAGTAACCTGCCTGATAAATGCTGTAGAAAAAGTAACTTTGCAAGAGCAGATCCATTATTTTGCCTAGTACAACCAATTTGTTTCTGCTCCTCTGCCTAAATTCTCATGCCTTGCACAGCTCTTCAGATCTCCTTTCTATCTGCTAGGTTGGATGTTGCCCAATTCACGAGTCATTGAAATAAGTCAGTAAGATCTTAAAAATTTATCATTTGAATTTTTCTTTTTAACAATTATCTATATATTCTGACTAATATAAATTGGTTTATCCTTTGTAACATCCACATGCAATAAGCTGCTCTTTAAACTATATTTTCAAACTGTAGCTGAACCAGAGTTGAGATGGTTAGAAAGCCTGTGGATAGAAAGTACTGTGGCCCAGAGAAAGTGGAAGATTTCACCCCAAACCATCTTTATTGTAAACACTCAAGCCTGCCCAAGGAGAAGAGAGAAAGGGCACGGGAGCATAAATGCCTAGCTCAGACACCTTTCAAGAAAGGACTGGCCCTGTGGCCATCAGGTGCTGGTTGGCACACAGCCTCCAGGTATTAGCTCTTGTAGGGTTTGGCCCAGCTTTCAGGGCCAGGTCACTGCCCCCTCAGACAATGAGTGTGCAAGGCAGTGGTCCAAAGGTTCATATGAGGTCCCAGCATGGGAACCCAGTGCTTCCCAGTAAACTGGCTGAGATTTTGTCAACTCAGCGTCGGGGTCTGATGGCTTTCCTCCACCTAACCCTGCTCCCTCCCTTTTCCTTCCCGGATGTTATACTTCCCTAAACTTTCCACATTCCCAACTGTCCAGCACCTCCTTCCCCGAGAACCAAACTAGCATGGCATCTTTCATCCAAACTTCATTAGACCAGCATTGTAAGAACCTCAGCCAGTCTAGCCCATGCAGAAAAATTCCCCCAAAGGAATTTTTCAGTGTTTCATTTTTTAAATGTTTAAAATTTGCTGTATCTATAAGACATAATTGCGTTCTTTATAAGAAATTCAAATGGAAGAGAAATTCATACCGTAAAAGTAAATATCTGCAGAAGTCCCAAGCCTCTTAGCCATCAGGTGCTTATTCCTCAAAGTTTTCTTCACATGCATATGCTAATACGCCTGGTGGCCAATATTTTTACAAACAGAATCAGAACACATTATTTTTATACTTTGCTTAAAAATACATTCTAGACAGCACTATCAACAATAGCCAAAGTATGGAAAGGGCCGAAATGTCCATCGATGGATGAATGGATAAAGAAGATGGGGTATGTATATACAATGGAGTATTAGTCGGCAATCAAAAAGAATGAAATCTTGCCATTTGCAACTATGTGGTTGGAACTGGAGGGTATTATGCTAAGCGAAATTAGTCAGAGAAAGACAAATATCATATGACTTCACTTACATGAGGACTTTAAGATACAAAACAGATGAAACACAAGGGAAGGGAAGCCAAAATAATATAAAAACAGGGAGGGGGACAAAACATAAGAGACTCTTAAATATGGAGAACAGAGGGTTGCTGGAGGGGTTTGGGGGGGGACGGGTTAAATGGATAAGGGGCATTAAGGAATCTACTCCTGAAATCAATGTTGCACTAGATGCTAACTAACTTGGATGTAAATTAAAAAAATAAAATTAAATTTAAAATACATGTTAGATATTACCTCTGCCCACATATACAGAAATACCTCATTTGATTACCAGCTACATGAAATTTCACTGGGTGAGTATTTCATAATTTATTTAAACGTTTCCACACCAAATGGGCATTTGTGTTGTGTCCAGTTTTCCTGATTACAACAGAGCTCTCACACGGTTTCATTTGTGTTTACATATTGAAATGTCTGTGGAAGACTTATGACTTTCATCTGTATTTTCATCATCTCTTTTGGTATGCTGGAGGTGGGGAGCATAACATGGAATTTCAGGGACGGAACCCACACTTAGGATTTTGGCTCTTTACAAAGTAAGGGTTTGTGAATCATTTTCTTCTAATGGGGTTTTGCCAGCAGTGGTGAGAAGCTCTCACACTCCACCCATCTCTCTCCCTCACCTGCCTTGTGGCCTGGAAAGCAGGTTAACTGAGGGCTGGGGGGGTGCGGTTAGGGGTGGGACAGGTGCTCACTTGGAGGGCAGACCCAGTCGCTTGCCACCTACACATCTTCTCCCTTTTAAATCTTCATGGCTTTGTGCTTCCAAAGGCCTCCTCAGGAACACTGACAGCGTGTGCAGTAACCTTCTAGATTCTACTTATTGTTCAAACATAGCTTAATCTCCATCTCTAGAAAAGTAAGCTTTTCTCGCTTTTAAGAATTTGTTATACAGACCTCCTTTGGTCAAACTTTGAAAACAGGAAACAATGACAAAAGGTAAGGACGTGAAAGCTAAAGCCCAATCAATGTCTGTCTCGCTGTTAGTTGAGTTTGGCCAGTGAATCGGATGATTCTGCCAAGGCGGATTCAGCCTGTCAGACATTCCCCTGGTCTTAGCTCAAGAGCCACCGGACAGTTTCTGCTGGTGGTACTGCAGCAGAAACATCCTTGGTTTACAAATGTCACGTGCATTGGCTTGGTTCAAGCACCCAGATAACCTCTGGGAGGCAGCGGGGAGGTCTCTCAGATGAGCTCAAAAGTCAAAACAGAATATACAAACACCAATAAATGAAGGTAGTTGATAGAATATACCCACCAGCAACTCATAGACAGCTTCGTGTTCTTCAAACAGCTCTTTGGAAACCACGAGAAGCATTTATAAGTCTGCTTTAAAAAAACAAAGTAGGGGGCACCTGGGTGGCTCAGTCTGTTAAGCGTCCAACTTTGGCTCAGGTCGTGATCTCGCAGTTCTTGGGCTCAAGCCCCACATCCAGGCTCGCTGCTGTCTGCGCAGAGCCCGCTTCGGATCCTGTCTCCCTCTCTTTCTGCCCCTCCCTGCCTTGCGCTCCCTCAAAAATAAATAAAACTTTTTTAAATGTTAAAAAAAAAGAAAGTAAACCAGTATTTTTTTCTTTCAGTCTTTCTTTCCTATTTGAACCAGTTACTGAGTTCCTAAATTTTTCAGTGTATATTCCCATGAAGCCAAACAGTAAAGGTATAGATGGTGAAAAACTGCACCTAATGAGTCATTCTCAGACTTTAAAGCGCTGAGACCCACCTAAGGAGCTCACCGCGTGGCAAACTCCTTGATCCACTTCCCATAACTCTGCTTCAGCACATCTAGGGCAGGGTCCAGGGAATCTGCATTTTCATGACCCCAGGGGATTTCCATGAAGAGGACAGGGAGACCACAACTTGAATTGGCTGAACAATGGCCCCAGGCCTGCAAGTCTTTTTTTTTTTTTTTTTTTTCAACTATTCCTAGTCCATTGGTGAGTTTTGATATAGCTTTGGGCCAAGTCACATCCATCCTGCCCCAATTTCAGTCTGTAAAGTAGGGTTGGTCATATTTGCCACCTACCTCATTATCATCACATGTAGATTCATGAGATAATGCCTGTGAAGTAATTTAAATTCCTCAGTAGAAAGGTGCTATCTTTCAAGTATTATCAAGTATTTATTTCTAGTATTACAGTGACACTTTGTTTTATGGGGACCCACAAAATGTGGTATCATTGGTGTGAAAGTGTGGTAATAAGATGACTGCACTACAGGTTCAATCAAATTACATAGCTTGTCCACTGAAGGGACTGGCTTCTGCCTCAACTTTGACTTAAAAGCTGACTGACATCACGGCCAAGTCTATTTTTCAACTACAGACTGTCTTGACATTCTGTGGTGTATCACTCAGAGTTCAAACCAGAGAAACACAACCGGTTAGAAACTGTATTATCTCTCTATATAAACACAAATATACATATTTGTATATACATATACATTCATCGCTCTCTCCTTATATATATAAATATGTATAGTAATACATGCATGTATGTGTATATTTATATATATAGAGAGAGAGTGATGAGAGGAGAGAGAGAGCAACAGAGAGAGACAGAGACAGAGAGACACAGAGAGAGACAGAGAGAAGAACAAAGAAGAAAGGGATGACAATAACTTTATTAAGCTCCAACTATGTGGCAGGCACTGTACTTTTCACATAACTTATCTCACTGAATCTTCGCCATGTTCTAAGAAATCTATTAAATAGCTTTATGAAGTACTCATAGACATAAACGTTTGAATATAAATAGACACTATAGTCTAGCTAAGTTGACACATAAAACTAAGCCTCACACACAGCTTCGTGGTATTTTTCAGTGATTGGCAGTTAAGTAATTTATTGGGGGTGGAAACAAAGAATCCAAGGAACTTAACAATGGCACTGGTGAAGTAAAAACTTACCCTTGATCATTCTTTTTGTTACTGGGTAGCTTACTATGGAAAATAGGCTAATAATTCAATTTTTAATGGTCTTGGAAAAGGTCTTGTACCTTTTTCTATGTTGTAATATAGACTTTCTTTGTAAGGTCTTTATATTATATAAGAAAAGGCTTCTTAGAGTAAATTTCTACTGTTTTTGCCCTACTTTGACTCCTTCTGGTGCCAGCCCCTAGACTCACCTTTGGAATCATGTCTTCCCCATTCTTGGTCCACCTCCCCCTTCCAGGAGGAGGCCTGGGCCACTCAGACAATTGCACCCTATTTCCCACAGTGAAGGGTTCAGGGATGGGCAGATGCCCCAAACCAGACTGATGAGTCTCAGGGTTGAAGTCTTGCTGGAACCAATAGGTTCTCAAAAAAGAGAGAGAGAGAGAGAGCACAGAGAGAGAGAGAAAGAGAGGAGGGAGAGAGAGAGAGAGAGAGAGAATCATAAGCAGGCTCCACCTCCATACCAAGCACGCAGCCTGACGTGGAGCTTGATCTCAGGACCATGAGAACATGACCTGACCTCAACGGGACTAAGCCACCCAGGAGACCCACAAAAGCTCTCTTTTTGCTGTGATTATAAAGTTGGGAGGAAACAGTCTGGGAATTGTTAGTGACCATCTTGTTACAACAACAGAAGGACTTGCCTCACCAGGGCGCCTGGGTGGCTCAGTCAGCTGAGCATCTGACTTCGGCTCAGATCAATATCTCCCAGTTTATGGGTCTGAGCCCCACGTAGGACCCTGTGCTGACAGCTGGGAGCCTGGAGCCTGCTTCAGATCCCATGTCTCCCTCTCTCTCTGCCCCTTTCCCGCTTGCATTCTGTCTCTCTGTCTCTCTGTTTCTCTTAAAAATAAACATGAAAAAGAAGAAGGAGAAGTCAGAAAAGAGAAGAAGAAGAAGAAGAAGAAGAAGAAGAAGAAGAAAGAAGAAGGAGAAGGAGAAGGAGAAGGAGGAGGAGGAGGAAGAGGAGGAGGAGGACTTGCCTCAGAATGTAGAGGTAGATTAAGAGGTACAGATTCTGAAGCCATTGCTGCAGTAACTGAATACAGCATTCCTGAAGCCACTCAGATTCAGGGTGGCTTAACCAATAATTCCCTCTCTATGCTTAAAACAAATTTGACCTGTAACTTGCCACTACACACTTCTGACTACACTATATCTCATGGTATTCACAAGGAGTTTGCCCTGAAGAGAACTAAACAGAGAAGCATTTCTTTCACTCCTCCCTCGGGCTCACTGTTGGAGCCAGCACTCTGATGTTCCCAGGAGCACAGCATCTCAGATGGCAGCCAGGGCCATCCCAGGTTATAGTGCTGAGCAAAGTGAGGGCACTCCTCTTAAAGGTTGCTGTCACTCCCTCCTGGCATCTTCTTCTTCTTCTTCTTTTTTTAATGTTTATTTATTTATTGGGAGACAGAGTGTGAGTGGGGAGGGGCAGCGAGAATGGCAGACAGAGAATCTGAAGTAGGTCAGCGCAGAGCCCGATGCTGGGCTCGAACTCACGGACCGTGTGATCAAGACCTGAGCCGAAGTCAGACGCTTAACCAACTGAGCCACCCAGGCGCCCCGACTGCTGGCATCTTCTGATGGGCACTCACTGCTGCTTGGGGCTCAAAAGCAGGTAGAGCAACAGCAATGTAGAAGGGGAAGCAAGTCCTATATCTTGGATCAACTTCTGTTTACACCTAGGCCGCCTCCAGCTGCTTGCCGATGGGATCAGAAGGGAGGGAGGCAGGAAGGAAGGGGAGAAGGGGATGAGAATGAACTTTTATTAAGCTCCTACTACGTGTCAGGCACTGTATCAAATACTTTTCATATAACTTATCTCAATGAATCCTCACCATGTTCTACGAAGTTCGATGAAATAGTTCTATGAAGTACTTATTACCATATTCATTTTAATTGATGAGAAAATCGATCCACAGAGATTACCTGACCTGCCCAAGGTCACATGCTTAGATAGCCAGAGGCCGAAATGGAGTTCAGACCTGTCTGATTCCAGCATCTGTGTGTGTGTGTGTGTGTGTGTGTGTGTGTATTCCTTTCTTTGAAAACATTCTTGTAAGGAACTCCAAGATATGAAAGGATGGCCCACCTATTTATCCTCTCCTCAGCACCATGAAAGACTCGGCATCTTCCCCTTGGAAATGTGGGACTCCAGGCGCACATTTTTTTTAATGTTTTATTTATTTTTGAGAGAGACAGAGACAGAGTACAAGCAGGGGAGGGGCAGAGAGAGAGGGAGACATAGAATCGGAAGCAGGCTCCAGGCTCTGAGCTGTCAGTACAGAGCCCGAGGGCGTGGGGCTCGAACTCACGAACTCCGAGATCATGACCTGAGCTGAAGTCGGAGGCTTAACCGACTGAGCCACCCAGGCGCCCCTCCAGAAGCACATTTTGAAAAGCACAGACAGGTATGGTGGAAGAACCTCTAGACTGGTTAGGACTCAGCTCAGACACCAGCTTTTTCCATGATGGGAGAGAGTAAAGAAAATGGAATAAATAAGCTAAAAAAAATTTTTTTTTCTAATTAAAACAAAAAAGGAGCTCCCAAGTCTCTTACAGCTCCAGTACCCTCAGTACTGGTCAAATCACTAAGTTGTACACCTAAAACTAATGTTGCATTGTGGGTCAGCCATAGAACTGGACACAGGAGAGGTACTTACAAATGAATGACTAAATTGATGGTTAACACTGAATCACTAACTTGCCTAATTACAGTAAAGATAAGTGGGAAAGTTTGGATTCCTGCTTTTCTTTTCCTTGCAATAACAAGTTCCCTTCACGCTCCGCACTGAATCGTGTTCTCCGACGCTGGGGACTTAGTGAGGGCTTGCTGGCAGACTGCCTGATAAGATACGGTAGGCACATTATCACCACTTGATCTCTGGTCCTCCTATCAGAAGAAAGGATGTGCAAGGCTTTTAGGATTGCTGGGGAAACAGGATGAGTGGGAGTGGAAGGAAATGTTGAGTAAAAGCAAGGTAAGGATGTACTTTCTTGCAATTCTAATGATGACATCTATTACCCTGTGAAAACAAGGTTCTCCAAAAAGGCACAGCCTGAAGGAATGCAGTCCCTGATATTAGAAGAGGCACGTGACGGGATAGATGGTAGGTATACTTAAGGTGAACATAGCATAACATATAAACTTGTCAAATCACTAAGTTGCACACCTGAAACTAAGTTGCATTGTGGGTAATTCATATTCAAATTTAGAAACAAAAACAAAACAAAAAAACAGCAACAACAAGTTCTCCAATGCCATTCCAATTGACACAACCCTGAGAAAGATGCTTTGGAGGGGCATCTTGGGAGTCCCAACACAAGAACAGGTCTGGAACCAGCATTTGCTGAGTTCCTCACAAGGGCCAGGCCCTATGTACACAGTAGGCTGGTTTCTGGTGCTCTGCATTCACTTAGGCTTATCTCCAGAAGGGCAAGCATCCTGATTTGCAGGGAGACCCCATCCCTGCTCTTAGCCTCTGTGCCTGAGGACTCCACCAGACTGAGGCAAGTGACTTATGTCTGGCCAACAGGAGCAAGCAATTTCCCCAGCCACAGTGATTGGCTGGGAGAAGGCCATGTGACTCAGGCTGAGCCAGTCAGAACTCATCAGAGCTAACTCCCAGGAATCCCAGCTAGTGCTTTCCAGCTAGTATTTGAAGGTGAGGTTGGAGCTGTCTTTCCCTCCTGTGAAACCTGAGAACAAAATCAGTGAAAAGAAGGAAAAAGGAGGAGAACCTGGGTGGCTCAGTCAGTTAAGCGTCCGACTTTGGCTCAGGTCACGATCTTGTGTTCATGGGTCCAAGCCCCACATTGGGCTCCACGCTGACAGCTCAGAACCTGAAGCCCATTTTGGATTCTGTGTCTCCCTCTAACTCTCTGCCCTTCCTCTGCTCTCTCTCTCTCTCAAAACTAAATAAACATTAAAAAAAAAAAAAAGAAGGTAAGAGGAAACTGGAACCGAGGAGTAGAGTAACAGCAATACAAATAAACAAAGAGAATCACTCCATTTGGCTGTGGATCCAATCTAAAGATCACCCTGTGACTTCTCAGTTACAGGAGCAAAGAATTCCCACTAGTTTGCTTAAAAAATTGACTTAAGCTGCGTTTTCAGTCAATGACAACTGAAAGAGTTGCATATGACACAGGCATTTTATACACTGCTTTTACTTGATGTCCCTATCCCAATTATTCCAATTCTACAATAAGTAAACCAAGGCCTAGGAAGGTTAATTTACTTGTCCGAAATTGCAGAGGGTATCAATTCTAATTTTAGAGAATAGGGATAATTCTTACTATCTGTGACTCTTTAAAATCATGTACAAGTTGCTGTCACAAGTACTGAAAAGAAGGATTTGCTGGAAATCTGAGAATGGATAACTTGACACTTTGAGGTTCCTTCAATATCGTGTGTGTGTGTGTGTGTGTGTGTGTGTGTGTTCATTAAATGTCAAAAAGAGATGGTCTGTGTAATGGTTAAGAGCTTGGACTCTGGGATATGTCCCCTGGTTCAAATCTCAGCTCCACCTGTATCAACCATATGACCTTGGACAAATGAATCTTTCTGTGCCTCCGTGTCCTCATTTGAACTTTGGAATGAGGATAATGATAGCATTTGCCTTTGGGGATTATCAGATTAGGTGAGGTAGTATATGAGAAGTACTTAGAAAGTACCCAGCATATAGTCAGTGCTGCTATTGCTATAAACATAATTACACGTGATGTTCCCCATATGTCCCAAATTATAAAAACATGTATTGCTTGTATGCCCTGTTTATGCTGCCCTAAAAGACATAATGGAGCACATATTTACCAATCTCTTCTCCCAAGCACAGTCCTTCAGTAAAGTCTTCACACATCAACAACTGCAAAGCCAGAGTAGTAAAAAGTTGCCCGAGCTAGGGAACCATTTCAACGGGCACCTGGATGTCTCAGTTGGTTAAGCGTCAGACTCTTGATTTTGGCTCAGGCCATGGTATCACGGTTCGTGGGTTCGAGCCCTGTCTTGGGCTCTGCATTGACAGTGTGGAGCCTGCTTGGGATTCTCTCTCTCTCCCTCTCTCTGCCCCTTCCCAACCCGAGTGCTCTTTCTCTCTCTCAAAATAAATAAATAAACTTTAAAAAAAAAAAAAAGAAACCATTTCAAGACTCTCATGGTGTACTGTCATTATTTCAAAGATTAGAAACATTTTTTGCAAGTGCGGTGTCAGCTTCTAAGCAGGAGTTGTTTCAGAGCCAAGTCACAAGAGATACCATCACACTCACGAGGAGGAGGAAGCGACTACATCCTGGCCCAGAGGAGTAGCGATAAGATCCCTCACCATCAGCGGGGATAATTGCAGATCCTTCAGTGTAAATGCCATCTCACAGCATTTTGCAATTTCTCGTTCCCAATATGTTTATGGACTTTAATTACATCCACCTTAAGTTTCTACCCTGGATACACTTAGAGCTGGCGAGTCTAATGGGAAGATCTGCTTGCCTGAAAAGCAAAGTGGGCTTTGTACCAGAGCATTCGTGTTGTCCTTACCATCCTTATTATCTTCACCCGCTACACACTCTTCCTCTGGAGAAAAAGAAATGGAATCAGGCTTCCCAGCATCACCTGGACCCTTCCAGTTCTCTGCTGTAATTAATGCAAGGGATAAGCCCCACCAAATTCTTATCTTCCACAATATGGAACGGAACAATCAGGAACCCAGCTTTCTCTGATCGAAACAGCAAAGGCACCTGGCAAAAGTCAGATGGTGAGAAGTGGAAGCACTTAAAAGGTGGCAGAGTTTTCCACCTCCCCTTTATCACAGTGGGAAGGAGTCAGCTAAGCACAAACTCAGGAGAGAGTGTCTAAGCAGAGCAAGCACCACCATTATTGTTTTGACAGGGTTCTGTGGTCTGGTCTGCTGGCTGCAAAACGGTTGAATCGGTAAGTAGGCTTTGCTTCTCTCCAACTCACACTGTGTAATGTCCACTGGGAATCACTTGGTGCAGGGTTGATCAACTACAATTAGGCTTAGGTGTAAGTGGGATAAAATCCAAATTAACAATAACTTGAATTAGCTAAAAGGACATTTTTTTTCATCTCTAAACCAAAGCAGTCCAGGACTGATAGTGCTCTCCAGGAGGACAAGGGTCCAGGCTCACCCTTTTTACTCCGTCATGGTATACCTCGTGGTCCAAGATGGCTGCTGCATCTGCAACCATTATTTAAATTTCAGTCAACAGGAAGGAAATAATTGACTGATGAATAGGTAAAGATGGTAGAGAAGGTGTAGTATAAAATATACAATGAAATATTACTAAGCCATCAAAAAGAATCAAATCTTGCTATTTGTAATGAGCTAGAATGTATTGTGCTAAGTGAAATAAGTCAATCAGAGAAAGACAAATACCACATGACTTCACTCATATGTGGAATTTAAGAAACAAAACAGATGAACATATGGGAATGGGGCGGGGGGAGAAAAGAGAGGGGGAAAAACCCACAAGAGACTCTTAGTAATAGAAAACAAGCTATTGATGGAGGCAGGTGGGTGGGATATGGGCTACATGGGTGATGGGTACTAAGGAGGGCACTTGTGATGAATCACTGACACTACTCCTGAAACCAACAATGCACTGTATGTTAAATAACTAAAATTTAAATTTTTTAAAAAAGGGAGTAAATGAGCCAGAAGGGACAAAGAACATATGTAAGCATTTTTACAAAATTTCCTGGAACTTGCCCATGACCTCCACCTAATCCTTGTTAACATAGAGTTACCAGATAGCCTAATGAATAGATATCTGGTCTAATGGACCCCACACACAAACTCATGTAATTACAGTCTAGATCTTGGTCCCCAGAGCAGGCAGAGTGGGTAAGCATCATCTCTCATGGAAAGTATTGCCTTAGCCAAACTTCTTGTCTGTGGTGCTAGACGTCTCACACAGAGAGACTGCCAGCTTCTCTAGAGCCTGTATTAAGGTTAGCATTTTCTCTTTCTCTGTCTCTGTCCCCCTCTTTTTTTAAACTATAAAACAGACTTGCTTGCATCTCAACATTTATTTCAGATCATTAAAGAAATTTAATTTGAATGTTTGAATATTTAATTTGAATATTTAAATTGAATTTAATTTGACTAATTTTTTATTATTATTTCTCTAATATTAATATTTAAATATTATTACCATTAAGTTCTTCAAATATAATCCTATCATCTAGAAACCAGATGAAGGGTCCATGATACTGAGATCACAAATCCTTGGTACTGACCTAAGCTTGCCACAGAAAACCTAACTGCTTTGGTTCCCTGTCTCTTTGAATCTGACAACCTGGAAGGGGATGAGGGGCCCAGCACTTTCTATCCTTTTATATTGCTCTTGACTGAAAAATAAAGATCCCAACTGTGTGTGGTTGGGCCTGGTGGGCACTGCAACGTGGAGTGTTCTTCAGCAGATGAGTAATGCTTGAACTGTGGTACAACAATTATAACCAGGTAGCCTGGACTCAGAGCTCTCAGTTCTACTCTTTACAGGGTGTGTGATCTGGGATGAATTACTCTCTGCCTCAGGTGAGTAGGATTCAACATATGTGTCATATACGTCAGGTGGTTTCCGAGATGAAATGATTCCATAGGTATCATTGGTATTTCCATCCAGATACCTGATGGAAAATGATGTGCTTAGTAAGTGTTAACCATTATCATTAGTTTATACATTAGAGGACCTCTGTATGAAAAAGTAAGCTGGACAATATTTTTGCCTTTTTAAGGCTAATTAAAAGAATTCATTCAACAAATATTACTGATAAATTACTATGGTTTATCTCAGTTAAGCACCTTCACCTATAGAGGTAGAAAGGAGAGAGAAGGAGGGAGGAAAGGAGGTAAGTGGGCAAACAGAGCATGTGGCAGATGGCCTGTGAGCGTGTATTTGGGGACCCAAGGCCATCACTGAGAACAAGAAGATAAGTCCCTCCTTGAGTTTTTATGTATTTCCAATCCCTGGGGTGAGGCTGTTCTCTGCGACTAATGGCTGTGTGTGCATCTAGGCAGGGAGCAGGTGTTGATCTACACAGACTAGTTAATAGCCACTAACAGCACTTAAAAATCCGATAAACTGAGAAGGATGTTCTAACCATTCACACCAGAACCAGAATTCTGTGGGGCCCTTCTTATGCAGTAGCACACAACATCATTCCCATCCCCATCATCATCACCACCACCATCACCATCCTCAGTGGCAAGTCTTCCTGCCTAAGAATCAATAACACAAACATTTTCCCAACCAACCCTGTGTGCTAGGCACTTTTCCAGCACTGAAGATAAAAAGGTTAGTGAGATCTGCTCACTAGCCCTAGAAGCCTATGGTATGGAAAGCAAAGCTGTCTGGAACTGACCATAACATCGTGTGATAAGAGCTATGGGAGGAAATTGAATCAAATTCCACAGGAGACTCTGATTAATGGTCTGTTTTCTGCTTGAAGGGGGCCCTTTTTTAACATCAAATATTGTCCAAGAGCAAAGGGATTCACCAAACAAAACATCACTGATGTCACAAAGCAAATGAACACAACTGACTGCAAAGGAACATGCTTCCAAAAAACCTTGTAAAGCTTCAGGTAAAATGGCAGACTGAAGCACTATGTTAGTATATGCCCTTCCCTGGCCAGGCTCCAAACATATAGTGGATAAAATATAACCATTTAAAAAAATTCTAAGCTGAATTCAAAATAAAGATTTGAATACCCTTAGGCACCAGGAAATAAAAAAAAAAGAAAGAAATTAAAAGCTACATAGTTATCTTACAGATGATACCATGGCTGCCCAAAGAAAGGAGTGAATGGTATCAGAGACAATGTAGGAATTTTGAAGGGATAGGATATATGGCTTTGAAACAGACCCTGGAAGCGTTATTTGCTTTGAGAAGGAAGGGTCTAGAAAAACAACAACACTATAATAGGGTCTACTGAATGGCAAGGAAGTACACCTCTTCCATGCCATTGGATGGATAGAACTAAAAACCACATGCCTGTGCCATGTGTGATTTGGAGATCTCAAGTACACCCTTCCCTGCAAGGTGCCATGATGCCAACCCCAGGGAAATGGTCCAAAGCAAGTAAAACCTGTTGGACACCTGATGGAACAAAGCAAAAACCGCTTTATGAGGATACTTCCACATTCCAGGGACCAGGGACACCCTTAGAGGAAAAAATAGCTCCATCTGAAGATGAGCTCCCACCTGAAGATGAACTTTTCAAAAATGAAAATCTATGATAGGAAACTATCCCTTGTCAAGAAGACCCAACAGATGCAACACAAGAATACAGTAGAATACCTGAAAGAGACATTTTTAAAACAACAAAACAATACAAAACGAATTGTCCACGCCAACTTAACATAGCTGAATATGACTGAATGGAGGAAAGCCTTTGCCCAAAGGCCACTCCCCCAACCAGTGTTTGAATATCAACTTTTAGTAGATCATTCTTTTGTATGAGGCATTTTCTTCTTTCAGCTATCCTTTTAAAATATGCATATACTCCTGGGAGAATTAATACAAGTTAGCCTTTCTCAAATTTCAGTGTTTATTGGAATCATCTGTGGAGCTATTTCAACATGAGCCCTACCCAACAAAATTCTGGTTTAAGTGCATTCAGCACGAGACCCACGAATCTATATCTTTAACTAGTGTCTCAGGTGATTTTCGGAAAGGCTCAGGAGGGCAGTACAGTGAGGATGGACTTGAACGGCTGACCAAACAGTCTATTTAAGGGGCAGAGGACAGCATGCTGGGGAACCTTTAGTTAAGAACTTGTATTTCACAGTAGAATAACTTTATTCCTATAGAACTGTACACAGTCCATAAATATTCTTCTACACACACACCTTTTAAAACATATTGACTTTCTACCTGTCATTTAAGATTGATTTTTAGCATACTATTATGGCTATTGGTGGTAGAAATGAAAAGAAAGGAGAAAGAGAAGGAAAGGGATAGTTGCTAGTCAAAAGCTAACAATGAAGCAAAACAAGGAGGAATTATTATCGTTATTATGTCTGTCAAATCCAGCTTGGGGTATCCGAGACATTTACTGCTTGCCAAACACCCATTGGACTCTTTCACATTCCCAGCCCTTCTTGCAGTGGGTATGGCCACGTGGCTAGAGCCTAAGGGCTGTGTGCAACTCTCTGGTCCAGTTCCCCACGCATGGAGGTCAATTGTCTAGGAGGGTCATCTGGCCCCCATCAAGCTTGCACAAGCCATGAACAAACCTCTGTGGGGTTGTTGCTGAAATTGAGGGAAGGGGGTGTTTGCTACCACAGCATAGCCTAACCTGATACGCTAGTCTGTAAGAGATGGAAATAGGTATAATCTTGTTAAAGAAAATGGTCTCCCATGCCTTAGTAGTTACAGATAACAGTTCCTGTCTTGCACCCTCTTTAACTATTTATTTTCCACCACTGCTTCCAACATCTTTAAATTGCTAAAATTGAATAGAGATCCCAATAACCTCCAGGGAACTACTCACTTCAAGAGTTCCATGTTATGTGTGTGTGTGTGTGTGTGTGTGTGTGTGTGTGTGATGTTATTTTTAGGAAACAAAAGATCCAGATATTTCTGATCCATACAAGCACTTACTGTCAAAATACACATCTCACTGACCTCTTTACAGTTAGTTTTCTTTTGCTGTAAAGAGAATAGCAGAACCAAGCAGATGTTCTGGCCACTCTGCAGCTGCTTGATTTACAATGTGACACCAAATTTATGAAATCAGCTGGGGGACCCCATGGCATCCTAAGGTTTCAGGAAAGGAAATTCACAGGTTTGAGTCTACCCAGTTTCCATGTTGTCAAGTACTCTGCAATGGGAAGTTTCTGTGAGGTCCCCAAAGGACAGCCATGAAAGCCGGGGGAGAGCGAAGAATGAACATAAAGCAACATGCTTCCTTCCTTGACAAGACCAATGGGAGGGCCAAGAGGAGGAGGAAGGAGGGAGAAAAATCCCAAGAAGGAAGGAAAGAGACCCCATTTTTCAAACTGATAGTTTCCCCTAGGTTTGCCTCCCAACCCCACCCAGCATGGGAAGGATTCAGGAACCTTTTCCACCACCGCGAGAGAACACCTGCCCTGGGTTTGTGCAGAAGGTTGCACCATCTTTCTGCGTGCTTCCCACTCCTATTGTGCTCACAATAAAAAATGGGGTCTCTGTGGGCTGAAAAGAGGTCTGGTTTGGACATTAGTGAGCTAAAGAGAGCCAAATAAAGTTTGACAACATCAAAGTTGAGAAGTCTGTCCTGAGGCAACACATTTAGTAATTTGCAATGAAGTTTCAGTGCAGGAACTTGCAAAGACACAATCCTCACCACCTATTGTTTTCTGCTTCTAAGTGGAGTGCATGGTAATTGCATTTTAAAAGATCTCTTTGAACTCTCTTGCTTTTAAAAAAATTACAAAATCATTGCCCCGAAGTTTGCCGGCCACCCTCCTGATAAAAACAAAAACAAAACAAAAACTCAAGTGTCCCATAGGCCTTGCAGCATTTGTTGAATAAATGAATGGATACAAGGTCAAGAGGAGAAAGTAACCTGGGGATCAGTGGGAAATGTGATTTTAGACACTTTGGGTTTGAGATGCTAATTGAAGCATCTTACACTAGACTGACAGATTTGACTACTTAAAAATTTTAAATTCTGTATGACAAAGGACACCACAAATAAACCCAAGAAACAAGCAATACGTTGTAGAAAAATATATACAATGTCCTAAAGAAAAGATTATTATCCCAAGTATACAGATTTCCTAAAAAACCTATGAGGCCCATATCTCAATAGTTAAGTGAGCAAACGCTATAAACAGGCAATTTGCAGAGGAAGAATTACAAATGTCAATAAACAGAGTGAAATGTCAATAAAAAGATGATGATGCTTATTAATAATAAAAATGCATATGAACAACCAGATATCATAAGTTTTACCCATTAGCTTGGCAAAAAAAAAAAAAAAAAAAAATATATATATATATATATATATATATATGAGGCACCTGGATGACTCAGTCAGTTAAGCATCTGACTCTTGATTTCGACTCAAGTCAGGATCTCATGGTTCAAGGGATCAAGCCCCATGTGAGGCTCTGGGCTGACAGCACAAAGCCTTCTTGGGGTTCTCTCTCTCCTTCTCTCTGCCCCTCTCTCTCACACTCTTTTTCAAAATAAATAAATAAACACTTTTTAAAAAAATGGGATGATTTCAAATGTTGAAGATTCTATAAAAGAAAGAAGCATTTTCATTCAATGTGGAAGAAATATAAATTTTAAAGCCTGTTGGGCGTAGGGAGAAACAATTTGGCAAGAGCCATCACAATTTTTAATGTGCCTGACACATACAGCACTTTCATTGCTACCAACCTATCCTGGAGAAAAATACACACTTGCCCAAAGAGCAGGACTAAGCCATTCGTGGCTGTTGCGTCTGTCATAGTGCACACTGGAACCAATTCAAACATCCATCAATAAGGGAGTGATTATGTAGATTATAGAACAGCCTTATAAAGAAAATGTTTTACTGCTATTTAAAAAGGAATGTAGTAGATTTTTATATGCTGATATGGGAAGATCTCCAAATCGAAAAGCAAGTCAATTGGTAAAATACAGAACATGTGAGCTCATTAAATTCCGTGGAAAAGGGATTGGAAAGATATCCGCCAAAGTGTTAACATTAGTTTCCTTTGGGATGGGCGATGGTTATGGGAAAGGTACAGGGGTTACTCTTACATTTTACTTCAACCATTTCCATGTATGCTTTACTACAAGGAATTTTAGGAGACAGGAAATTGATGGAGTATGAGGCAGGAGAATCCATTTGCTTTTATTACTTCGAAAGGCAAGAATAGTGCAGTGGTTAAGATCATGGGCTCTTGAATCATATTTCCCAGTTTCAAATCCTGCCCACCCTGTTCTACTAAATACTGTGTGACCTTGAGACAAGTTTCTTAGTACCCTGGACCTCTACGTGCTCATTTTTAAAGTAGGATTGGTAGACTTCCACCTGTAAGTGATAGCATACAGTATTTACCTTTCTCTATCTGATTTATCTCAAAAATACTGTATGCTGTCACTTACAGGTGGAATCTAAAAAAGCCAAACTCATAAAAACAGAGTAGAATGGTGGTTACCAGGGGCAGATGGTGGGGGGAATTGGGGATATGTTGTTCAAGACTACAGACTTGCGACTGGTAAATAAATGAGTCCTGGAGATCTAAGGCAAAGCATAGTGATTACAGACAACAGCATTGTATTATAAACTTCAAAGTTGCTAAGAGACTAGATCTTAATTATTCCCAACACACACAAAACAATGATAACTGTATGATATGATGGAGGTGTTAGCTAACACTACGGTGGGCATGATGCTGCAATGTCTAAGTGCAAGAAATCAACACATGTGCACCTTAAACTTACACAATGTTATGTATCAATTCTATCATGCGCGCGCGCGCGCGCGCGCACACACACACACACACACACACACATTTTAAAAATAAATAAGTGGGCTGGTGGTATTCCATACATATTAGTGTTATGATTAATATTGCTTTGGGTGTTAGCAATTTAGGTTATATTTCCCTCTCTCAGAGTCCAATCACAATAATTTGTTTGGAAATAAATAATATTTACATAATAAAATAGTGCTGATTTTGGTCATTGTTAATACTCAGAAGAACATATGGTCGATGCATGGAATAATTAATCCTATCTATAGAACAGAAAACAAATGTTATTAATACTGACACTAGAAAAGTAACAGTTGTTAAAGTTATAAAAATAACTAAAGGAAGAATGAAAAGAACAACTAATATAAAAATGCTAAAGACGACTTACACTCGTTAATGGACGCAGATTTAGCTGAAGCATTTCGTAGTGGAGAATACTAGACCCTATCTGAAGTCAGTAAGTCAATAAAAGTGAGTAAGTCAGATATATGCAGCTTATCTGAAATATGGAGCTGGACATCAAAAGCACTATAAAATAAATACTTCAAATAATTTTCCTCAAGGAGAAGCATAAGGAGACTTTTATTCAGCAATTGATGTCTTCTCATACAATTTGAGTTTTGTAATATAATGCACGTTTTCATGATACTCAAAAAATAGGACACTCTTGCCATGGCGGAGGCATGGTGTGTGTGTGTGTGTTGATTGCATGAAATTCACTAGATGGAGAGTTATGCCCCAAAACGTGATAGCAGTTACTATCACTGGGGAAGGGATGTGGGTAGCTGAGGGACAGCATTAAGGTGAGTACCTTTCAGTAAATCCGTTTTGGGTCTTTTAAATTTTATGCCATGTTCATGCCTACTCCCAAAAATAATACTTTTGCAAAGCCTCTGCCTTTCACAACATGGCTCTGTCCATAAAGGTAGAGCCCTAAACTTCCAGATGAAAGTATTACCCAGGCTGGTCCCACTCTCCAGTTCCTATGTCCATACTCCCTGTTACTCCTCTGTCAACCCCACCAGAATTCTCACCCACAATCACCTCCAGAATTACAGGTGCACCCCTTTATAGAGGGCTACAAATTCACATTTTGACTGTCCATTTTTGCAAAATGTTACCAAGCAATAAAAATGACTCCCCTCCTCCCATGTTTTGGCCATTCCACAACTGTGCATTAGAGAAGAATGCAAAGCAATGTAGGTGCCTGGTGACAGGGTGAGAAGGAAGGATGCCCCGGGCTGGTGGCTGAACCACAACAGGGAGCGGAGTCATCTGGATAATTGCCCACCTTTGTTGGACATGTGTCTGTAGAAAGGAAGATTGGTCATGTGCAACCTAACGTGTTCAAGAACTATCATAATTTCAAAGTAATGATGAACATAAACAGTATTTCAAGAGAACTGAAACAACTGTAATAATACACGAAAGTATCATTGATTTCTTTTGCTGGCAAAGCCCCGGGGTCATAGGTACAGCTAATATTAGTAGGGTTCGTTGCCAACATTCATAACTGAACAAAATGTTGTATTTCAGTTCGAGGTTAGTGAAAATAAATATGTAAGTGTTCCTATCCAAGATCATGGATGCCTTGAATTTCATCTGTGGACCTGAGACAAAGACCCTGTTCTAGATCCAAGTATACCCAGAATTATAAATCCTATTTAAGGAGGACTAGTTGATCTGCAGCCAGGCTTGAAGCCTTAGACACATTTTGAGAACTGTTTCAGACAGAAGCCACATGTCAGACTAGGGAGGATTCCATACTGACTCAAAGTCAAATATATTAAAATTCAAAGGAAGAAACTAGGCTTTTAAATAGATTACCTGGGATGTATAGCATATGTCATGGTTTTGAGCAATTAGAATTGTTCTCATTCACTTTATCTCCCCAGGCTAATGAGAGATGATTACAGAAACCACAGGTTAGAGATATTTTGAGCTTTTGAGAAACTTGACTCCTTTAGCTGTGAATGGCCTGCTTTATGCTACATGCACAAAGATGTTAGTTAAGGTGCCAATCTGTATCAGTTTTAAAATATGGCCTCCAGTTTTGTGTGTGTGTCTTTCTTTTTACCTTCTTCGCATCAAGGGGTGGCGATCTATCTCCCCTCCCTTTGAATTAAGATTGCCTTATGACTGTTTGGCCCATAGCATACTATAGAAGTGAGGCTACATGACCTCCAAAGTTAAGTTATAAAATATTATGGAGCTCCCGCCTTGCTTGCTAAAAATACTTGCTTTTGGAGGTCCAAGCCACCATGTAAGAAGTCTGCCCTGAGGCTGCCATGCTGCAAGGAAGCCCAAAAAACATGAGGAAGCCAGGTGTAGCTCCCCCTTGACTGTCCCAAATAGCCCAAATACTCACTTCCTGTGAGTGAAGGAAACTTCAGATGATTCCACCCTCCAGCCATTTAAGTAGGACCCAAGATGTTCAAGCCCTCCCAGTTGAGTCTCCAGTCACTGAGGAGCAGAGCCAAGTCATTTTTGCCTTGCTTGCCCAAATTCCTGATCCACAGAATCAATGAGTGAAACAAAAGGATTGGGTGTTGTCATACCATGAAGCCTTGAAGTAGTCTGTTACATGACAAAAATTAACAAATTAAAAAAAAAAAAAGGTCCAGTATTTAACTAGGAGGAAGCCGATGGAGTCAATATGCAGACATAGTGAGCAAACACCAGTACAAATTCATCAGAGCTTCCCAACCAGACCCTTTATATACATTAAATTGTTGTTCTAAACCAATGTATTGGCTATAAGGTCAGAGGTCAAAAATCCAATTGCCATAAGGGCTTCTGATCAATGTGAAATCTGACCCTTCTCTACCTTCTTTTCCCTATCCACCACTTGCATACAGAAGACTCGAAGGCTCAGATGGCTATGCCCATGAGATAGGAGGAACCTGAGTCCCTGAATGATTCATTGTGTGAAGGAGAGTTATCCACTCCCTGAGACACCCGCACTGGATTGTTACATGGGTAACATGATATACTTCTATAGATTATCGAGTCACTGGAATGTCAGAGTTTACTTGTTACAGCATCTCATGTAACCCTAACTGATACAGGAACTCACTCTTGACCTCAGTGTCGGAAGAGTAATAAGCAGGGGTAAAGACTACGGAGAATATAAAAACATCAGTCCCAACTCAACTCCAGCCAATTTTTGTCATGTGGAAATGTGGAACCAGTTGCCAGATGTTCCAATTTATTTGAGAGATGCCAGACACCCTTATTTTTATATGGAGTCTTAAGTTTAGTGGTTTACTCCCTTAAAAAAAAAAATCAGTGAAGCCAAACAAAACTCACCTTCAAGCCCATTCTGCCACATTGCACCTCTCTGGGCTGTATACCAAGATTGGTGGGATCCCTTTATAATGACGGTGTTAGCTCAAGGGGCTAACCGCTATCAAAAATCAGCTGTATCGTACCAGACGTTTATTCCATCTGTTACTTCTTCATCAGAGCTGTCATCTCAGAACTGCTCATATCCTCCTCAAAAGACTTCCACTTCAAAAGCCTTAAGTTCTTCTTTTTTAGCTCAGCATTCAAAGCCCCCACAGTCTGGCCCTCATCTAACCTCCTGCAGTATCTTTTTCCAGCTTCATCAGACTCAGCCCTCCTGTGTATCTTCTAAACCCTCTGCTCCACTCATGCTGCCCCTACAGAACACGTTCATCTCATGGTTCAAGGTTCAGCTGATGGACAGCACAGGGTGAGAAACCAAACAGATCTGTGCTCGGATTCTGTGACACTTGCCGAGTGACCTTAGTTAACTCACCTAAACTTCTCCAAGCTGCACACCATAGGGGCTGGAAATGCCAGAAACCCCAGCCATCTACTCAGCTAGTTCAGGGGTCAGCAAACTCTTTCTGTAATGGACAAGAGAGTAAATATTTCAGCTTTGCAGAACATTTGGTCTCTGTACAGTGACCTCTGCCACTGTAGCGTGAAATAGCCGTAGTCAATACATAAACAATTGGACGTGGCTGTATTCTAACAACACTTTTATTTATGGACATTGAAATTGGAATTGTGTTTAATTTTCATGTCATAAAATGTTATTTTGCTTTTGATTTTTTCTTTTTTTTTTTTTTTAATTTATTCTTGGGAGAGAGCAAGCAGGGGAGGGGCAGAGAGAGGCGGACAGAAGGTCTCAAGTGGACTCTACGCTGACAGGCTGACAGCAGTGAGCCCAATGTGGGGTTCGAACTCACGAACCGCTACCTGATGACCTGAGCTGAAGTCAGAGGCTCAACTGACTGGGCCACCCAGGTGCCCCACTTTTGATGTTTTGTTTCAACGATTCAAAAATATAAAAACCATTCCATATAAAAATTAAAAAAAATAAATAAATATAAATAAATAAAATAAATAAATATAAATAAATAAAAACCAATAAATATAAAAATATAAAAACCATTCTTAGCTTGTGGGCTGAACATGAGTAGGTGGCTGGCCAGATTTGCCAATCCCTGAACTAGTTCACAGCCATGTGACTAATCCTGGCCGATGGAATCTGTGGCAAAGTTTTCCAGAGTGGTTTCCGGGAAACGTGTCCTCTTCATTTGTCCTCCCATATCAGGGGAAACAAGAGGAAACACTCCTCTTCTTGGGCTGGACATTGCCTTATCTCCACCCAATGCCATCCTGGGCCATTTGAAGCAAGGCGGGTGTCTCATAAGGATACTGAAAGAGGAGTGACAAATAGAAAGACCCTAGATGATACCATTAAGCTGCCAAAGCAACCCTGAAACCAGCTGACTCCAGAATTTATTTCATTAGAAACAGAATTTTTCTCATTGTTTCGCTGGGTGTTTTGCAGCGGTATACCAAGTCAGGTGGGCAGCATGCCAAGTAGGGGGTACCAAGTGGAGGGGCAATCTACGTGGGTGTGGGCAGTAAGGGGGTGTGTGGTCTGCAGGGAATTTAAAAACAGTAATAAAACCAACTAGAAGTGCATCTGCTTTTTATCACCACTGCACACCAGCAATTCTAAACCATGCCAGTGATAAAATACCCCCATCCAGGTCCTCTGCTCCCAGCACTCCCCAGTCTTATTCCCCAACTAATACTTTGTGCCTTGCCCTCAAGAGGCTCCTAATGAATATGCATGTCCCAGCACCCAGTATAAATGTTTACTGACGTGCTGAAGAGCCCATGATCCACACACATGCACACGAGGACATATATGAACCCGTGAAATAGTGAGTCATGTTATAATTGCATTCTCCCGGCTCTGGAAAATGAAGAGTATTTAGGTTTCTGCCACTTGACATTTCTTAAACCCACAGTGGAATCATGAGGCCTCTACCCTATTGTGACCTCGTATAGCTTTACAATGGTTTCTCAAGGCCTGTTTGTGTTTACCAGGACGGCCCTGGAAAAGGGTGCATTTGAATCAAATGCAAAAGAATCGAAATCAACTTAAAGCAATGTATTTGAATTTACTCAGGAAACGCAGTGTCCCCAAATAAGACAAATAGCCCAACCGAGGAAAATGTAGCCGAAGTACCCAGGAGTTAGAACCCTGTGAAGTGGCATATGGGCGGCAGAAAGCAGGCACAGGTCCGATGTAGCATGCCTCACTCCCCCTGGCTCTGCTCTGGGATCCCCAGTCATGTAATCGGGACTACAAGGTAGCAGGTTCTATAAAAAATGTGTGCCCGTGATTTAAACATCAAGCTTTAATTGTTACCAAGATCCTCTCCCAGCTGTATTTTCCCTGCATTGTCAAATCACACATGCATTCATACGTACCCATTCATACACACACGTACATAAGCACAAAAACACATGTGTTGGAAAAAAAAAACAAAACACCCATGTGTGTACAGACAGGCACACGAATGCATAGGAGCAGGGCAGAGCTATGGATCTCCTCTTCTCCTTCCACCAGAAAGTAGGCTGTCTTTCCCTGTGAGCTGGGGGCCTGCTGGGCCTTCAGCACACACGAGGCCACCATTTAGCTGATGGTCTGGCAGAAGTGGCACTTCCTGGGCTGGGGTGACAGCTTTGCATCCCCTGCATGGCAGTCTCCGACCTCCAGGGTTGTAGCACCTGTTTCCCTTTGCTCTGCTCTTCCCTGCGCGCCTCTCATTCCCAAGGCAGAACGCCCTACCAAGGTTGGGGACTGGGATAGACTCCAGGCCCTTAGCCGACTTCTTAAAGCCTCTTTCAGGCTCCAGAAGCCCCCCATGTGCAGCTCGCTCTGGTGCACAGAAACATCCACTGGGGGGGTCAAGCACGACCCTGGCAGTGGCGGTCACAGACAGGAAGTCGATCCCCGTGCGCACGCTGAACCACTGTAGGTGGCGGCACCGAGCATCTGTAAGCAGCTGTGGCCCCTCTGCCACCTGGCGGCCACCTCTCGTGCCAAGGCGCTACCACCTGCAAACTGTTGGTTTGACGCAGAGCCCACAGTAGTCGGCTGAGCCCGCGGCCCTGGGCCTCTAGTTGGGCAGCTGCGGGCCCCAGAGAAGGCCAGAGGCAAAAGGGCCAACACCATCGTCTCCTATTCTCAGTCACAGTTGGCACCACATATAATAACCAGGAGACAGACTTGAGACCGTGCATGTGGTTACCTGGTTCTGTAAGATTAAAAGAACCAAAAAGAGTTTTGTGTGTCCCCACCTGTCAGAAGTAGGTGAGGGCCCGTTAGCCCATTGGTAGCAACCTGCCACTACCCCGAAAGCCCTGCCCTGGGCTGCCTTGCGTCCTGCCTGCTCCAGACACGGGCTCCAGCAGAGGCCCTGCGGGTTGGGCGGGTGTCTGGGTTGATTGGCTCCCTTCCACAGCCCCTTCTCCCTGCACATGGAGTCTATTCATGAGCATTTCCAGGAATCAGAGCAAACAGTTCTCACTTTGGAGAGAGGTTGGGTTAATGCTAAGCTCGAAATCTCTGGGGCTCCATCAGGGATAGCCAGGCAGGCAGAGATGTGTGGCACCCCTCACCCTAAGGCCTGACATTGGAGAGAAAGATGTAGATGTCAGCCAGCAAAGCATGTCCCAGACTGGAGCAGCGTCCACACCAGGGAAAGGGATCAAGGAGATGAAAGAGTGGCTGGTCCGTTAAGCCTGGGTGGCTCAGTCAGTTAAGTGTCTCACGTCGGCTCAGGTCATGACCTCATGGTTCGTGGGTTCAAGCCCCGGGTCCAGCTCTGTGCTGACAGCTCAGAGCCTGGAGCCTGCTGTGTCTCCCTCTGTCTCTGCCCCTCCACTTGTGCTCTCTGTCTCTCTCTCTCTCTCTCAAAATAAATATAAATAAACATTAAAAAAAAATGATGAGGGATTAAATAGGGAAAGTCAAGACAGAGGTGATGATGGGAAAGGAGAACAGGACGTTTTCATGGCAATATCTTAAAGCCAGCCTAGGACTGAACTAGAACCATCTACCTCTAATTAGCTTTCCCTCTCTCACTCGCTCTTCTCTGCTCTCCCTAGGAGCACATTCAAAAAGTTGCTATATTTTCCTGTTACTTCATGAACTAAAATTAAAAATAGGTTCAAGAATGGTTTATTATTAACTGAGCCAAAACATCTGCACCTCAAGCCAAGGTCTACAACAAACAGTCTGATGCTATCCTGCCTTGCAGGAGTGCTGTTCCGCCTAAAAGTGTAGAGACATACACCAAAAATAATAAAGAAAGAAAATAAACAAAATAAAATTCAGTGACACAAACTCCAGTTCAAATCTGTTCCCTTTTGCTTCCAGAAGAGCAATAAGGATTGTTGTCATCTGAAATTGGCTTAATGTTTTCTATTTGTCTAAGCCTCGCGGCTTTCCTGAAATGTGTAAGCCTTTCATGTTTAACAAGTATGGATAAAACATGGTTGAAACCCAAGAGCAAAGTAGTTTTAAATGGAGATAATGGATGTTAAGTTCCTGATAATGGATGTAGCTTCGCTGGACCCTCTCAGGAAAAAGAGACTCGGAAGCTTGAGTGAGGACAAGCCAGTGAGATAGGCTGGCTTTTGTGCTCAGGGCACAGTGGATGCTTCCAAACAAATTCAAGATCATCTTTACCAATAGTTTTATATTTAGAAAAAAAAAAAAAAAAAAAAGCAAAACATGGAATTTGGCGTCCGTCTATGAAAAACATGGTTGAAAACACATATTTGTATTTTCTCCTATGCTTTGCCCTTATAAACTCAATTTCATCTACCCCATCAACATGATTAGTGCTTTTCTTGGGTGACAGCAGCACCATTAAGAACTAGAATGCCTCCATTTACCTATCAGCAGTCATGAAAAAAATGCTCTACATCTCAACCAGGAGAAACTCACCTGACTAGTAAACCAAGATTGTCTTATCCAGGCCAGGCAAAACCGGGCCAGCAGAATTCCCCACAAAATGCTTTGCTATTAAGACTTAGCTAGGGGGCGCCTGGGTGGCGCAGTCGGTTAAGCGTCCGACTTCAGCCAGGTCACGATCTCGCGGTCCGTGAGTTCGAGCCCCGCGTCGGGCTCTGGGCTGATGGCTCAGAGCCTGGAGCCTGTTTCCGATTCTGTGTCTCCCTCTCTCTCTGCCCCTCCCCCGTTCATGCTCTGTCTCTCTCTGTCCCAAAAATAAATAAACATTGAAAAAAAAAAAATTGAAAAAAAAAAAGACTTAGCTAGGACCGGGGCACCTGGGTGGCGCAGTCGGTTAAGCGTACGACTTCAGCCAGGTCACGATCTCATGGTCTGTGAGTTCGAGCCCCGCGTCAGGCTCTGGGCTGATGGCTCGGAGCCTGGAGCCTGTTTCGGATTCTGTGTCTCCCTCTTTCTCTGCCCCTCCCCCGTTCATGCTCTGTCTCTGTCTGTCCCAAAAATAAATAAAAACGTTGAAAAAAAAATTAAAAAAAAAAAAAAAAGACTTAGCTAGGACCTAGTGAGCCTGCAGGAAAGCTTACTGTCTCCAATAGAATCGGCAAGGCCACCAGAAAAACAGGAAAGGGAAGAATGTAGAGCTACAGGCATCAAAAGTAGAAGAATTAAAGATTTCGATTTAAAAATTTAGTGCTCATCTTGATAGCATGTAATGAGAACGGTACTTCATCTCTGGTCTTCCTCCCAAAACTCACAACCCCACGCTGACTATGAGAAAAACATCGGACAAATCCAAATTCAGGAAAATTCTACAAGACACCTGACCAGTACTCCTCAGTGTCATCAAGATCATGAATAACAAAGGAAGTCCAAGAAACTGATACAAGCCAGAGGGGCCCAAGGAGATATGACAGGTAAATATAATGTGGTGTGCTGGATGGGATCCTGGAATGGAAAAAGGACATTGGGGGGAAACTCATGAACTCTGAGTAGAGTGTGGAGTCCAGTTCATATTAAAGTACCTATCGATGTTGTTTCCTTAGTTATGCCAATGTACCACAGCAGTGTGAGCTGTCGACAGCAGAGGAGTCTGGCTGAGGGCTGTGTGGAAACTCTGTACTATCTTTGCAGATTTTCTATAAATCTAACACTTTTCTAAAAAATAAAAGTCGATTTTTTAAAAATATTAGTGGTCATAACAGATAAGGAAGTGAGTTTAGTTAAAAACAAGGACTACCAAAACACCCCGACGTATTTGTGATTTTCCTCTTAACGGAATTATTACTATTAAAGCCTGCTACGTACCTAGTGTAGCACTAGGACACGGGAGAGAAGATTCATTTCTCTAGACAAAGCCCAGTTGACTGAGAAGTGTGGTGTTCAACAGTTGACCCCATTTCCACATCTGTGGGGTGCCTGGCTGTCTGGACCACGCAGTCATGGCCAAGTCAAACCATCCATTCTCTTGGGAGAGGCTCACCACTGTCCTAGCTCAGTGTCCAGGAGAAAATCAAGAACTAAGGCTTGGTGTCATACACATGAGTCATTCATTCTTTATTCCACCCTCTCATTTGTTTGCTTAATTTCACTCATAAAACATTCAAAAACATTCACCTGGGGCACCTGGGTGGCTCAGTCGGTTAAGCGTCCGACCTCAGCTCAGGTCACGATCTCGCAGTCCATGAGTTCGAGCCCCGCGTCGGGCTCTGGGCTGATGGCTCCCAGCCTGGAGCCTGCTTCCGATTCTGTGTGTGTCTCTCTCTCTCTGCCCCTCCCCCGTTCATGCTCTGTCTCTGTCTCAAAAATAAATAAACGTTAAAAAAAATTAATAAACAAAACAAAACAAAAACATTCACCTAAGTGGCCACTAGCTGCTTGTGCCAGACCCTAATCCCTGCACCACAGGGCTGATAATTGGTTAAAACCCTGTGCTTGGAGTCTGGTTTGGCCGCCCGGTCGCTTTGCAACCGTGGGCAAACTGCGTGGACTTTCCTTACGTCACTTCTGTGCGTTAATGCATGTGATGTGTTGAGCACACCCATTGTCAGCTCTCATTCTTTGTCAACACTAAAAGCTCTGGGTGCTCGGGTAGGAGAATGAATGGAAGGCAATGGAAACAGATCGTTTTTCTGCCGCCTGGAAGCTGGGTAGCCTTAGGACATACGGAAACACGCTGGGACTCAGTTTCTTTGTCTGAAAAGTAGGTGAAATATGTCCCACCTTAGGCTTTCAAGGGAATTAAAAGAAATAAGACATGTGACACACTCACCAAGGTGCCTGGCAGGTGACAGACTCTCAACCACTGAGGGCTATTGTTCCTTAAATACGATAGCAAACGTGACAGTCACAGAACTAGATGCAAAGGCTCCGAGAAGAGCCTGGCCAAATACAATTAGAAGATAGTTACAACAAAACAGTACCTGAGGGGGCAGTTTTGGTTCCTCACAAGATGGAGATGACAGGTTTTGCTCAGGAACACAAATCCACACAGCTCAGCGTGAGTCCCCTTTCCCAGGCTGCCTGAAGTTACCCAAACTCCTTTCCTGGCGTTCACATGGTCTCAACTCCTTCACCTGACAACAGAGGCCCAGCCCCATCTGCCCCAAATGCCCTCCCCAACCAATTGTGTCTCTCCTCACCAGTCAGACCAGACTGTCTGTTCCCACTTTCCGACTCCTGTGTGTCCTCTGTGCCCACGTCCAGCCCACAATCCACCTCGTGTGTGGGGCTGGTTTAACCACCACCTTTTAAAGGGCTTTTTTTCCTGGTACTTCCCATTAAAATCAATTCTTCCTTGCTCTCCATTAATATCCCACAATCTTTTCTCTGCTCTTCTCTCCTTTTTTTAATGTTTATTATTTTTTGAGAGAGAGAGAGACAGAGAGAGAGAGAGCGCGCAAGTGGGAGAGGAGAGGGGCAGAAAGAGAGGGGGACAGAGTATTCAAAGAGGGCTCCGTGCTGACAGCAGTAAGCCCGACGTGGGGCTTGAACTCCTGAATGTGAGACCATGATCTGAGCCAAAGTCAGACACTGAGCCACTTGGGTGCCCCGCTGCTCTTCTCTTGAAATTTTTTTTAACATTTATTTATGAGACACAGAGAGAGAACACAAGCAGAAGAGGGGCAGAGAGAGAGGGAGACACAGAATCCAAAGCAGGCTCCAGGCTCTGAGCTGTCAACACAGAGCCCAATGCGGGGCTCGAACTTACAAACTGAGAGATTATGACCTGAACTGAAGCCAGATGCTCAACCGACTGAGCCACCCAGGCACCCCTACCTCTGCTCTTCTCTTGAGGCACTTACCACTCTCCGTCATCTTGGAGAGATATTTATTTCACCCTGCACCAAGTTAGAAGCTGCTTGTGGGCAGGCTCCATTTCCTACCTCACCTCTTTACTATCCAAAGCTCCAGCGTGGCCTTTCCACACAGTCTCTAAGGATTTGCTGAACGTAGAAAGACTACCCAGGACAGCTAGCTGGCACACACCGAAACTGTAAAATCTGGTGTGACCACTCAGTAAATTCTAAATAGCAGCCCTATAAGGAAAGCAGTAATAAAGATGAATTTTGTGGCAATCATTTGGTTCCGTTGCCCCGCCTTCCCGGCCCCACAGCCTCTCTACGGGAAGCAAGGCTGAGCTGTGAAGTCAGAAGCACTTCACCCAGCTCTGAACCCAGTCTGGTGGCTCCTGGACCTGGTGGGAGCCACCTGCTCTAGTGCCCACTCCACGACCTGAATAAATCAAGCCTGGGATTAACTCATACTTTGAGGACAACCGGCACTCATTTCTGTTGCCCTGCTTCGACTGTGCTTGCGACAAAGAGAATTGCAGAATAAAGTATAGCCCTCGGCGTCACTGTGACATAATAAGAAATATAAATATTGGTCTCTGCCCCCAGATCAAATACGTATACTGATCCTGACACCGAGCTCCCCAAACCCTTGTAATGTCCTGAGTGAGAGGGGTGCTAGGAGCATCTTTTGTCCTAATATTTGGTCTTTGACCCCCGTTTCTGACTCAGAGTTCCTAAAACCCTTGTGATAGCCTGGGTGATAGGACCGTCTTTTGTTCCAACGAGGAGACTCTGGGGGCTCCTGGACGGGGTTGGAGGAGGGCCGGTCACCAGAAAGACCAAATATGATTGGTAGCTTGGAACTTCAAGCCCTGCCCCATCCTTCTGGGAGCTGAGAGGGGCTGGAGAATGAGGTGATAATCATGCCTACATGAGGAAACCTCCATCAGAAAACCCTCAAACTCTGGGTTTCAGAGAGAACCCAGAGGCACCAGAGGGAGGTGCTGGGAGGGTGACACATCTAGAGAGAAAGTGGAAGCTCCACACCCCTCCCCTACTCCTTGCCCCGTGCACTGCTCCATCTGACTTGTCACCCACATCCTTTGTAATATGCTTTGTGATAAGCATAAATCAGTGTTCCCCTGAGTTTTGTGAGCAGTCCTAGCAAATTAGCAGACCCAAGGAGGGAATCCCTTATTCAGAACAAGTTGGTCCGAAGTACACATGACCACCTGGGGTTGGCATCTGAAGGCAGGGCAGTCTTGGGCTGAGCCCTTCACCCGTGCAGGCAGTTAGTGACAGCGTTCAGTTAAACCCGAAGACTCCCAACTGGTGGCCACCCACAATTGGCTTGGTGTGTCAGAACCCACACGTGCAGTGTCAGAAGTGTTCTGAGAGTACACAAGAGTGGCTTTTCTTCGCTTTTTGTTTTCTCGAAATATAATCGACATCTAAGGTGTTTTTTCTTTTACTCCCCAGATCTATTAGAAAGTCTCCCAACCCCTCCCATCCGGAGAAAGACTTCCAACGTGCAAAGGAAGGAAGGAGGGAAGAGGGGAAGCAAGGAAAGGAGGGAGGGGGAAGGACGGAGAGAGGACAGAATCTAGCCAGCCACGTGTACTTATAACCAACACCTCTTCAATTCTGGTCAGTTTGTCCATCATTTGCTGGTATACAGCTAACTAGTACAAATTTTCACCCAGACTGTGAGGATATACTTAATATATCCGCTGAAACTGGCATCTTTAAAGAAGGAAACATACTGCCCAGTTATGAAGTTAAACACTCAACTCTAATGTTCCTAGAAGGCCTGCCAGAGACATGTAGGACCGTGATTTGAGGCCCGGCTTGCCTTTATGAAAATACTTCTCTCTTAGACCTAACTCAGGTGAAGGGGTAGAGAACCACTTTTAGATGAAGGCCACAGAGTTGAGCAAATTGGCCATGGGGAAGAGAATTCCAGAAAGGTTTTAGATTTTTTTTTTTTTTTTTTGAAAAACAGAGTTTTCAGTCTCTCCAAACGTTGTCTAGTTTGACATAATGTTTTCTTCTTCCTTTAAACCCTTCTTTTTTTCCAAAGGAAACTTAATTTAAACAATGTGTTATTGTAATTAAATAAAGGACTTAACAGATACAAACACCAAAATTCTTGTTTGAGAGTAAAACTTTCCTGGCTTCCAGGACTGCCAGGGAATTTTTAAAAGAATAGTGGCAGCTTTCGAGCTAAGAGTTTTCACAGAGCCAGGGTGAGACAGTGAACCAGAAATTTATTATCTGAACACGTTGTATGGAGCCTCAGGTGGATGAAACTCATCTTCCTTGTCCTCATAACCCTAACTTGATGTGTAGATTAGTGACATTTCTGAGGGAGCTCAGAGGTCTCAATAATCTTTTATTCGTGGTGTGTCCCCACCACACAATGACAAATTTTCTGGGAACTTCAGCTGTGTTAGTTTATCGCCAGCCACTGGCGACCAAAATGATCAGTTGAGGATTATTCTCCTGGAAAAATGTGAAGTTTTAAATGGAACCACAAGACAGAAAGAAGATGCTTGGAGATAACTGAAAAACAACGAAGACCATCTCAACAGCAAAGGACAGAATAACTGTCTGGGAGAAAACCAGAGAGGTTATCCTCCAGGGCGTCAGGACATGCCTGATTATCTTCTGGATTCACGTAGCACTGCATGAACAGGGAGTCATTTGCTGTGTGCTGGACCAAAGGCAAAAAGTCTATATTTTCATCTGCTTCCGATTATGTATAAGAATCTACTGGGTCAGCCTCAGGCAAGGCCACCCTCCCAAACACCATCAACAGTGAGGCAGACGGAGACTTGGAGAAAGAAATGTGCTAAGACCGTAAGGGGCTATGCTGAAAGACAAACCTCGTCCCCTTTCCTCCTCTTGATAATCACCTGGATGTCTGGGTGTCCTCTCCGAGATAAGGCCACATCATTGCCCACCCCAACATATGGTACTGCTATCATTTTATTTCAGCTCAATGCTAAAGATCTAGGAATTGATGAAAGCTCACTTGTAGGCAGAGGACAAGGGTCCTCCGTCACCACTCCTCACTCATTGGGGCCAGAGAGGGTATAGAAGTGCAGTGTCTCTTGCCTGTGATATAAAAAGAAATATCCCTTTGGCACCTGGGTGGCTTAACTGGTTAAGTGTCTGACTCTTGGTTTTGGCTCAGGTCATGATCTCATGCCTGCTTAGGATTCTCTTTCTTCCTCTTGGGCCCTCCCCCACTCACACGCACACGCTCGCTTGCTCGCTCTCAAAACAAATAAATAAACATTAAAAAGGAAAGTAATGTTCCAGAAAGACCATTCAAGGTCATAGGCAAGAAAGCCGGTCAAGCAAAATTGTCAGTTGAGGGCAGGGTATGGAAGCCCCGTGACGGTAGGCCAAACAATGCTTCCGAGGAGAAGAAAAAGAAGTGGACAGACCACAGGAACTGGGTGAAATTTGAATGCTAATTGTCAAAACGTGGGTTTTAGTGGGTGAAACAGGCTCTGTTAAAAGGGTTGTATAGGAACAAAGATCCCCATATCCTCAGTATACAACAATAATTGATAACATTTATTAAGCATTTACTATGTGCCAGACATTTCTTTAAAAATCTTAATTACAGTGTGGCTAACATACAGTGTTAAGTTAGCTTCAAGTGTACAATATAGTGATCCAGAGGGTACGATGCTAAGCGAAATAAGTCAGAGAAAGACAAACACCATATGATCTCACTCATATGTGGAATTTAAGAAACAAAACAAATGAACATAGAAAAAAAAAACAGATACTTTTCTTAGGGCTTTATGCATATTAACTCATATTAACTCATTGCTTGCTCACAACACAGTTCCCTGAAGTAGGTAGACTAATCTGCATCCCCCTTTGTCAGGTGAAGAAATCAAGGCACAGAGAGGTTGAGTAATTTGCTAAGTCATCCAATTAGCAAACAGAAGAGCTGAGATCGAAACCCAGGCAGTCTGGCTCCACAGTCCGTAGGCTTAATCAACAAGCTCGTGGGGTCTCCGGTGTCTACTTCTCAGAAAGAGTTTGTGTCTTTGCAGCACTTACAAGATATTCTGAGGCTCAGGCAACCCCTCGACCCTGTGGCAGGATCCCTTTAGAGGTGGAGTAGCATCTGATCTTGAAAGTAGAACTCCCTCTTTCTCTCCAGTATGGAGGACCCCAGAGCCCAAGAGATGCCCCTGGAGCAGGGTCACCAGGAAATTTCCATCCTAAAAGAACAGGAAGCTGCAACCCTAGACGGAAGCAGCCCTGTGTTTCCTCCTGGACCCTGCAGACCAGGATGTAATCTCCTCATATTTACAGTGTTCAGTAAAATCCAATTTTAGACTCAGTATTAACTAGCAATGCTTTCTTCAGAAAGTCAACCGGAAGAGTTATTTAAGACATGAACTAAAAAATAAGCGGAAAAGTTGAGCATGAAAGTAAAGACATTCTCATAAAATGGTTAATTAGAAGAGTATTTTAAACATTGTAAATATTCACACTGGAACATCCCAAATATTTGCAGAACTTTATTCCAAGAGGAGTCTCAATGAGGAGGTTTCAAACTTTTAAAGGCTATAAAAAGACTAGTGTGTTGTTTTCCACGTGCTTGTTTTTGAGCAGAGCTCAGGAATTGTCTGGCAAACCCAAAGTGAGCCCCATTTTCCTTCATTGAATGTGTCAGTATCTGCCTTCATTTTGGATCTAAACTCTTGCACTCCTGCCCACACAATACCCACTTTGCAAGAAGTCAACTGGGCACCACACTAAGGGTCAAGGTTACAGAGGGACAGCATACAAACCATCACACGAGGAGCTTGTGTCCTATTGGGTAAGACAGACGGTTAAACAAGTGAATATTTGCAGGTGGTGATTAACAGTGGGAGGTAAATACACAGGAGCATCTGATACATAATAATAAAATAATAGAAGGAAAGGCAATTCCGGGACTGATGGCCACGGATGCTTTCTCTGAGGATGTGGCATTTGAAACAAAGTTAGGAAAGGGTTTTTTAAAAAAGATAAGCAAAACTAACAAACCTTTAGCTAGACTAAGAAAAAAAGAAAGAGGATGTAAATAAATATAATCAGAAATGACAAGCAGACATTATAACTGATCCCACAGAAATACAAAGGACCATGAGACTATTGTGAACAATCATACACCTACAAATTGGACAACCCAGAAGAAATGGGTGAATTACTGGAAATATACAACCTACCAAGACTGAATCAGGATGAAATCTTTAAAAATCTGAATGAACCAATAATGAATAAAGAGATTCAATCACCAATAATCAAAGACCTCCCACTAAAGAAAAGCCCAGGACCAGATGGTTTCACTGGTGAATTCTATCAAACTTTTAAGGAAGAATTAAAACCAATTCATCTCAAAACCTTCCAAAAAATTGAAGAGGAGGGAACACTCCCAAACTCATTTTATAGCATTACTGTAAAACCAAAGCCAGACAAGAACACCACAAGGAAAAAGAAACTTAAGGCCAATATCCCTAATGAATAGATACAAAAATTCTCGACAAAATGTAAGCAAACTGAATTCAACTACACATCTATAGTAATCAAAACAGTATAATAGTGGCATAAAAATAAACACATAGATGGATCGAACAAAATCAAGAGCCCAGAAATAAATCCTTGCATGTATAGTCAAGTAATATTTGACAGGGGAGCCAAGAATACTCAATGGGTAGTATACATTTGAAAGTTGCTAAGAGAGTGAATTTTAAATGTTCTCACCGCAAAAAAGAAACATTAGTTACGTGACCTGATGAGGGTGTTGGCTAGCCGGTTCCAGTTGATCCAGCATCAGATCAACACATTTAGCCCATTCAAGTGGCACGATGCTGTATGTCAATCACATCTCAATAAAGCTGGGGCGGGGCAGGGGGACAGAGATTTCATTGTAGAAAAGGTACAAGGAGACCGAGAACTTGAGCTCTTCCTAGTGCCGGAGATTTACAGCTTACTCATGACAATCCAGGTGTGAATCAGTATTTATGAATTTTGCATATAATTCTAGCATATAATTCTACAACCCCTTGCTTCCCCTAACCTATACTTCCAATTTTATCTTTTCCAAATTTTTCTTTCCCCCCAAATCTCCCATTTTGATACAACTGGTCTATTTGGTACGCTCTAAATATGTTATGTCTATCCTTACTTCCTCCTCCCCCTCTTCTGTGTGTTCTCTCCACCAGGATTGTTCTTTCTTTCTTTGCCCAAGCCCAGCTCATTCCATCTATTGCATGAAGCTTTCCCTGGATACCTCTATCCACAACTGACCTGGGAACACCAACAAACCATAGTGCCTGTATCACACCTGTGATGACTGGCATTTAGTGCCTTGATTATGAGCTAACTTTTCAGCATTTACATCTAGCCTCTTCAAATACATTATATATGACTTGAGGTCCTTTGTGGGGTTTTCTGCATATACATTTGCTTATACCCAGCAACAGGCCAGATGCCTCTATAGTCTCTTAGAGCATTTAGCATACCGTATTGCATTTGGCAATTTACCTGACTTTCTCCTAAATAACTCCCACATCCAATTAAGCATCAAGTTCTGTTGTTTGGGACTCATTTATATCTCTTGTATCTATACACCTCTCAGCATCATTCTCCCACACCTACCCTAGTTGAACCTACCAGCATTTTCCCCTTGAATTACTAGACCAACCTTCTAGCTGGTATTTCTGCCTCCATTACTGCCCTTGCAAGCCATTCAATATGCATGGCCAGAGTAACCTTTCCAGAGTGCATGTCTGATTACATTCCTTCCCTGAGGAAATCTGCCCCATGTCTTCCCATTGCATTTAGCATGAAGACTGAAACTTTCCCACAGTCTCCAAGGCCCTGCTTGGTCAGGCCACCCTTCCTCTGGTACCAGCAAAACTCTATCCTGTTCTAAAACTCCTATTTCTCTTCTCGCTCCCTCCAACCCTATCTCCATAACGTTTATTCCTGTTCATCCTTCAGAGCACAGCTCACAGGCCACTTCCTGAGAGAACGCGTTCCATCATATCCTCACAGGCTTATTCTGGTCTAAGCCTTTGTGGCTCTGATCACAAGAATGATTCAATGAATAAATATGTACTGTGTGATTTAATATCGGGCTCCCCCACTGCATCTATGTGCCAAAGAATAGAAACTTTTATTTTCTTGTTCACAGCTTTATCTGAGCTCCTAGCACAGTGCCTAGATCATAGTCAGCCTGAAAAAAAGTCTTTTAAATAAATAAACCAATTCACAGTCTAGGTAAAAGCTCTTAAAGGCAGGAAATATGTCTAACTCATGAGTTTACCCCTTATATCTAGCACAGGCCTTTCACACGGTAGGCCCCAAAAAGATTTTTGTTTCAATGAATGTCTCTATCTCATGGTGTTAGCTTTGTATTTTACAAATGTTGAAGGATAACAAGAAAGTCATAAGTACGGAAGCTTGAAAAAAGAAACATTAAATAATGAAACTTTTTAGAAAGCTCAACTTCAGTGCTGATTTCAGTCAAGCATGTGACTTGTATTTACCTCTATTGGCCAGAGAGCTAAGGCTGGGATTTGCACGTGAAGATATGATCTTCAGCTTCCCAATCTTTTCAAATTAAATATGACTCCGACCTAAAGTTTAGGCGTCATTGATGAATACAGATAGGAGCGGTTTCCTATGCTGCCTATGGCTTCAAGGTCACTGGCTGTTTGGTTGTTGGATTCCGTGCTTTTTACCTTGTCGCACTATAAAAATAAGCAGGACATTTGTTTTGAGTTATCAGAGAATTTTAATCTTGGCAGCTCCTACCTCTGCTATATGTAGAGCCAGGGTCTCTCAGACATAAGCTACGCCCGTAGACATTTTTCTGAAGCAACATTAACTGCTTCAGGCAAGTTGGACAACATGCCAAGACCAAATGGAGATGCTTCAGTAAGGAAAAGGGCACAGCAGGGATATATCTAGGCGATTAAACCAAGCCTGCACCCCCAAGAAACGAAAGCCATGGTGGGTGCTGCAAACATGTAATAGTAATATTACCTTCCTCCTGAAAAATAACCCAACCATGAGACAGCAGTACAGCCTGAAAGTTTCCAGAACTGCAGTTCTAATTTGCATGCCTAGAAATATGGCATGTGTCAGTAAAGAGACCAGTTTGCTGAGGTTAAGTGTGAGAAAATATAGTGTTGCTGATTGCTTCAAAGTAGTGATTCATGCAGTGTTTTCCGTGGAGCACTCACATCGGATGATGAAGGGGGGTGGGGGGTCCTATAATCCCTCCTGGAGATTCACCATGCATGCAGTCACACGAAAAGCCCTGTAGTAAAGAAATCTGTTAAACCTGGCATTTTCCAAAATTAATTGAGTGTGGAACCTTTTCCTATGTTACATCCTGTTGTCATTTATCTTTTTTTTTTTTTTTGGCTGGCTGGCATCTGAAGTAGCTTCTTATGTATAGGGAGTCCCCAACTGTGTGCAAATCTTCCTGGGAGGCAAGGCCCACCTCTCCCTTCGGCAGGTAAAAAGGCAGATGGTGCCCCCTGGGAACTTCATGGGAACCAGGGTATCACATGCCCTCAGGGCCAGTTGGCTGCTGCCTCCTGGGACTTTGACTCTGGAGGAAGTGGCAGAGAAGCAGGGGCAGTGCAAATTCCTTCCGGTGTCTATGATGGGCACAAGGTTCAGAGGTCAGAGCCATTGGGGGTGCAAGGAAAGTGTGAAGTATCTACAGGTGGTGACAGTGATGTCCTACCAGGTGGTCCCCAGGGCATGATTTTGGCTGTGATTCCAGCCACCTACCTCTCTCTTGGCTCCTGAACTTGTCTCAACCTGTTCTCCAGTCTTCCATCAGGGCTCTGAATTCAAGTACTCTTCTCTTCCTATTTAAGTCATCCAGTGTTAGCCTCTGTCACCTGTAAATAAGAATTTCACTATGACTTGTCCTTTAACATCTGGGAGAGAACTGGTGCTTAGCAGAACAACTTTGGAATATGCTGCATTAGCTAATAATATAGTAAATTGGCATGCCTTTACTTCCTTGACCAGACATATTAATACAGCTTCTAAAAGCAATTTACTACCATGTATGAAGTTCATGAAAAAAAGCCTCAAAGAATTTCATCTCTAATTTCACTTTCACATCTCAGTTCCTCTGATTTGATCATGACTCCTCTTCCCTGACCCTCCCCACACCTCAACTATTTAGTATCCACCTTTATTCTCAAACAGACCCACCCTGTCTTAGGGCTAAGTGTGAGTTTTATTCAGATGATGTGAACTGAAAACCTAAAAAGAAATAATAATCGTGCAACACAAATGTTTCCAGCCAACAGAAGACTTGAAGCTGTTACATTTTTTTTTTTCAACGTTTATTTATTTTTGGGACAGAGAGAGACAGAGCATGAACGGGGGAGGGGCAGAGAGAGAGGGAGACACAGAATCGGAAACAGGCTCCAGGCTCTGAGCCATCAGCCCAGAGCCTGATGCGGGGCTCGAACTCACGGACCGCAAGATCGTGACCTGGCTGAAGTCGGACGCTTAACCGACTGCGCCACCCAGGCGCCCCTTAAGCTGTTACATTTTTTGAATGTTGAAGTTCAAAATAAAATATGTCACACAAAGTTTTCTAGTAGCAAGAACCACATTCAAATGGACCACCTGAGTAGCAACTGGAGTTCGACTCCTCCAGCATCACTGACAAGGAACTGAAAGACACAAGCATGCAAGTATATATAAATGCTAGCAATGCAGATGTATTTTTTCTCCTTTCCTAGTTGGTGAAAACAATCTAATGTATTTCTACCTAATAACGTCATATCTTGAGGGTGAATTTGACTTTTTTTTTCCTAGAGTGGGTGACCTCTGGACCTGTGTTTCAAAATACACCGTCATTAAATCTGATAAGTTTCCATATTGTTAATTGTGCTATCTTGGTCTAGCATCTCGCTTGTGATAATGGACTAATAACGGATGAAATGGGATTGTCTGTTTGTAACTAAAAATAATAATAATAATAAAAATAAATAAAATAAAATAAAATAAAAAACTTTTGGTTTCTGAGCATAGCCCCTATCATCAATACATATTGGGTAACTTCAACTTATCCACCTGATGGCTCTTATTAGAAAATGGGAGGTTCTGAGGGGCACCTGGGGGGCTCAGTTGGTTGAGCTTCCGACTTTGACCCAGGTCATGATCTCTCGGTTCGTGAGTTCGAGCCCCACATTTAATTTTTTTTTAATTTTTTAATGTTTATTTATTTCTGAGACAGAGAGAGACAGAGCATGAATGGGGGAGGGGCAGAGAGAGAGGGAGACACAGGCTCAGAAGCAGGCTCCATGCCCTGGGCTGTCAGCACCAAGCCCAACGCAGGGCTCAAATTCACCAACCGTGAGATCATGATCTGGGCCGAAGTCGGTCGCTCAACCGACTGAGCCCCCCAGGCGCCCCTAAAAAAATATTTTTAATGGGAGATTCTATACTATGACTTTTTAAAATGTTTGACTAACAGAAAAGATTTCTACCAAGTCCTTAGTTTTTCAATTTGCATTCAAAATACACACGGTGGAAGAACTGGCTTATTTGGAGACATGATACTTTGAGATATTAACTAGAATGTTCTTTCCCTTTCCTCTTTACTGTCCTTCTCTTGGGCTGCAAACATGCATCTATAGTTTTTCCAGGGGTGGGGGAAGGAGGGTTTAGTGGGTCAGAAAGGAAACAGAACGAAGACATCATATTCTTCAGTGTAAAGCTCAAAAGCTAGGGTCTCAGGTACAAACAGACAGTATTAAAAAGTAGATGTGTGACTCAGGCCTGGACTCGTCTCCCTTTCAACCACCCACCAAGGATATGAGAAGCACAAGGCTGCAGTTCATCAGGTCAATCTAAGGACCAGGTGACACCAGGCACATATCAAGGGCTGGCAGCAGAGAGCACTGTCAGGTAGACCTCAAGAAACAGCCAAGTGCTACTTGAGTAAACAGCCCCCTTCCTAGACCTTAACATCAACCTGAGGGGCATGGATTTCGTAAAAGAGGAAAAAAATCCCACATGTGGTTAAATGTTTAACCCGAGGTGACTGAGAAATTATGAAAATCCACTGAACTTACCCGTAAGTAAAGAGAACCCATTTTCTGTATTATGAGAAGTGGATGCTCAAGGCCGGAGATAAAAATTTTCTTCCTGAAAAAATACTCCATTTTATATGTGAACTTGAGAATGGCACAGTCAGCATCCATCTGAGTCAGTTTTACGTAAAAGAACTAGGCCTGAGGGCAATCCAGTCAGGACTAGCTTTTCTATTTTATTTTATTTTTTTAATGTTTATTTTTGAGAGAGAGAGAGACAGAGACAGAGAGACAGAGCACGAATGGGGGAGGGACAGAGAGAGAGGGAGACACAGAATCCAAAGAAGGCTCCAGGCTCTGAGCTGTCACCACAGAGCCTGAAGCGGGGCTCGAACTTAACGAACTGCGAGATCATGATCTGATGCTTAACCCGCTGAGCCACCCAGGCGCCCCGGGATTGGCCTTTCTGATCAACCTGCACCGCTCAGGTCTTCTGAGACTCTTACTGTGGGCAACGCAGAGATGGGAACAGACATGGAATGAGGCGGCACCTGGAAAAGTTATGAAAAGTCCAAGTAGGAAATGAGGCAAGGAGGGAAATGGGAAGGAGGAAGAGGAAGGTGTCATTGTCTGTCTTCTCGGAAGTCCCAAGGGAGCAGATCCCTTTGCTTATCACTTATTCAGGCTCTGAGTGAAAGGTCAGGAGTTATAGGCAAGTGGAAGGATGTCTGCAGATGATGTAGGAGAGGTGGACAGGACGCAGGCTTTGCAGGAAGTATCTCGATTGGAAAGATAATTTTGAGAAATTTTAAAGTAAAACATTTTCATGCATTGTAGCATGAGAAATCTATGTGGTGATATGAGCAATGAAACTAAGCATAAGCTGACAGAGTGGTTTTATCACCTTGATCAGAAGTCTGAGAACTCGTTCTTACTAGTAGTATGGCGTAGTTCCAGTACCCGTAATTATATTCTACTTCCTTAACTCCCCCTGGAACATCTATTAAGCATGTTTCCTGTCTCTTTTGGCCCTGGGATATTCCCTGTTCTAAATCTCTGGTTCCCAAGGAGCTGGTGAGCCACAGTGAGCTAGTGTTTATCACATACCTGAGATCTCTGAACGAGAAGTGTTCTGAAAGTGCCAATTGATCTTAGCAAGAGCAGGCCAGCTTCCCTTACACTGGAGCGTCCTATTTCCCGTTCCATGTATCTCCCCTCCTTATTTGCAAGTGTTTCACATTTATCTTGCTCCTTCCCCAGCGCCTCCACTGTGAGCATCTCAAGAACAAAGAGTATGTATGTCTTCTCTTCCTTTGGTAGATTCCAGTGAATAATAAATATGCCATGGCATTGGGTGACGGATTGCTTAACCATATGTTCATAAAGCCATGGCAGACTCCTACCTCCTAAGTCCCATCATAAACTCACACCCAGAATCCTCCCTGCTGGTCCTTCTTTCCCAGCCATCTAAACTAACATAGCTCTTAAAAATCATCTTTTCCAGGGTGCCAGGGTGGCTCAATCGGTTAAGCATATGACTCTTGATCTTGGCTCGGGTCATGATCTCATAGTTCATGAGATCAAGCCCCGTGACAGGCTTTGCGCTGACAGCATGGAGCCTGCTTGGGATTCTCTCTCTTTCTCTCTCTGCCCCTCCCTGGCTTGGGCACTCTCTCTCTCTCAAAATAAATATTTTTTAAAAATCTTCTTTTCCCTATCTATCTGACATGGAAAAACTGCACAGTAAAGAGGAAAATATGAGCAAATGGATAATGTAAACAAGATAAGGAAGTGAGAGCCCACAAAAAAGCACCGCTTAATGGGTACTAATAATATTTCTGAATGTGCCCTAACACTCATGTGTGAATGAAGTGATCAATCAGTCGATAGAGATGGAAGAGTAAGGCAGTGACAGATACCCAGTTAGATCTAGAGCATAAAAGGCACTGAATTGGTTTTGATCCGGAATCCAAGGAATGTCACACCCCAGGCTGCACTCAGGCTGCGTGTTTGCAGAGCCTCCGGAGCAAAGAGAACTAACTGCACTTGGACCATCTCTCAGCTCTATTGGTTTCCACAGATTAACTTCATTCTTTTTTCATTCCGTTGGCTTTCTAGACAAGGTCTCCAACAGCTTGCAAATGTTATACCTACAGTTCACTCACCACCTGAAGAGAGATGAATCCTAAAATGAGCCCCAAGTCCAAATGACCAACAAAGGTCCTCCTTGGCCCACCTAGGGTCAGGTGTTCAACCCAGGACTGTAGGGTGTTGTAACCAGGAGAGTGTGAAGGAGGGAGACCAGGTGGGAAGTTTCTGGGCGCACAATCCTGAAGGTCAAGGGTTTCCTGGAGGAGTCAGCAAAGAGCTACCAGTGGATGAAACAAAAGCTAAGAGATTATGTAGGATTGGGTGCATTCCAGCCTAACAGTCCAGTCCTGTGAGGTGAAGTAAAGAAATGTTAAAGGCTTGAACTTGTCTCTGTCACTTCTATCAAACCTTCCATAATGCTGGATGGGGTATACTGAGACTCCAGCCCACTCCCCAGCCAAGGCCACCAATAGCCTCAGTGGGATGCTGGACCGCCCTTCAGTGCTCACCTAAGGGGCCTTCCCAGATGTCAAGATTTTGTACCCATACCCATAATAGCCCACCTGCCAGGCCTCAAGTTTCTCAATGTGAGGGGATATTGGCAACAGAGACAATGAGTGAAGGAGAGAGGAAAAGCAGGATGCAGGGACATGGACAGGGGACAATGGAGGCAGGGGGGTTGTTGGCATGGAATATAGAGAATATGGACTCACTGCTGGCCCAGGTATGGTGAGGCTCAGGAGAAGGAGAGGCCCAAGAGCAGGGGAGGTCTAGGAGAACATCACTTCTTTAGCCATGTGACTCCCAACCCTTTCAGAACCTCTATGCCCAGGCCCCAAGGTCAGTCATGTCACTAAGAGGCAGGCAATGAGGTAACCAGAAAGGATCTGGGTTTTCATCCTGCTCTAGCAAGTCACTTACATCCTTAGCTTCAACTTCTCCCTTTGTAAACGTGTGGACTAGTCTGTGAGTTTTCCATGATTTCCTCTGTCTTCAGTTATAGCTTTCATCCGTGTGAGAACAGCTGACCTAGGCAGGTGGAAACATTGCAGCAAAGGACACACAAGATGCGAAGCAATCTTTTAAATGTCTTTTGAGGACCCATGAAAATCTGCTGTTGATCCTGCCTCTGCTAGCAAATTCTTACCAAATTTCATTGTCACCCCATAACTGACTTTCTTACTTTGGTGAGAGTTGAGAATTTTGAAGCCTTTACACAAAGACTGCAATGCTTTTGGTTTCATGAGCTGAGGTATAAAAGGCACCGGTCCCACAGTGATTAACTGGGGTTTCATAGGCAGTGATTCAAACCAGTGCCGTACTGCGTGTATTCAGTTACTGTAGTTATGATTTCATTAGCTTCTCTGATAAATAATGCAACGACTTTAATGATGCATTTCCTCTTTAAAAAAAAACAACCCACAATGGAAACGCCATTTCATAAAGCAGGGAAGAACAATGACTTCTGTTTAATTTTTATTACTTTTAAATTAATCTGTAAGGTTTTAAGAAGTGAAAACCACCTTCTGAGGAAAAACAAAACAAAAAGGAACCAGAAAGGTTAACCTGCTTTAAAGGTGCAATCATTTCTGGGTGAGTGCAGAATGGATATAGGTCAAGAATCAGCAAGGAAGCCCCACCTTCCTCAACTGAGCCCTTTCTAGATCACAAAAGGAAAGTGGTCCTGCCAAATTAAAACCCTCCATAACAATAAAACCTGATTTAATGCAGTCATTATTTTTCCATTAAATCTGAATATCGTCTAATGCATGGATGTTATTTTAAACCTACTACGCTAATGCAAATCCAGCATTGCTTGTAAATCAGACCTAAACATTCCATCAATTGTCATTACTGCTATTGACAATCACAATACTTCATCCCCAAGGACACCATCCCCTCAGCCCCTGACTCCAAAGATGTAGGTGGAGAATAAAGGAGAGGTATTTTAATTTCGAACAGAGAGCTGCTAACTGAGGTATAGAGGTTGGGTCAGTCACACCCTGGAGGTCCCAGCCTAATTTGGTTCAACGTGTAACCCTTGCTTCTCCAGGCCACACCAGGCTGGAAAAAAAAAAAGATCCAAGGCTTAGGTTTGGAACAACTGGGAAAAGACAAAACTCTGTATGTAAACCAGAGGAAAGTTAGCGCTAGGAGCTGGTAATACAGGGGATGGAGGTGAATGGAAGAGCTGAGAAGCCGAACAGGAGACACAGAGATGCAAATCAGACATCGGTCACATATTGGCTGGAAGGACAGGAGGAAGATGAAGTGGGACCAGGACCCTTGGGGCACAGATGTTAGGAGGATTCTGGAACCACACCAGGCCTGTGCACGGGGACTTGGAGCCATGGACTCCGAGGAAACATGCACTGCTGGATGTTGCCTGGGGCACACGGTGGGTGAAATACCCTGACATCTCTCTTTTCCTTACCACCCCCTGTATCCACCAGTCCCTCCCATTGGCAAAACCCAGCTAGAAGCCAACTGACCTCAGAGTGTGGGAAAGGCAGTTGGATGTCTGTCTCCTTGCAATGAAGAGCAGGAGAAGAATGAGGGAAAGGTATGAGGGAAAATGGGCCCAGAGCAGCAGAGGTTACAACCATGTTAGTATTTGAGTTCTGCCTCACTGGGTGGGGCTGCTCCGACTCCTACCTCAAGCTCCACCACAGACTCTCTGCTAAAAGTGGCAGAAGTCCACGGAGGCTCTGTTCCACAGTGTGTCAGCTCCGTTAATCAAGTTTCTTCAACCTCAGAGTCTGATGGGTGATGGGTATCATAGTTGACTCCCCAGAACATACCCCCCCAACACCCTGTGGGGAAGCCCAATGGTCTAGGAAGGATGGAGTATCTCCATCTTGGCTCCAAGATCAGGTCTTGTTTGGCTCTGGCTACACCCCCCTCTACAGTGACTAGGGTAAGGGGGAGCACACAACACTGGTCTAGGTGGTCAGAGCATGGCATCACCCTAAGAGTGACTAATTCAGGGCAAAGCCACTGTCCCAAATGGGTATTTGTGCTACAAGGGAAGAAAATATAAGCTTCAGATGAGGAAACATGTGGCCCCAGGAACTGACAGCAGAGATTTGGCTGCCAGCCTGAGAATGAGGCAGCCACCCTGAGGAGGGCAGGACTAAGAGAAGCACATAGACCAAGCCCCAGCCCTGATGAACGTGTGAGCCTGGAGAACAAACCACCTCCCCACACACATGCCTCAGGACTTTATAGTTACATGAGACAACAAATTCTCTTATGGCTTAAACCACTTGAGCTTTCTGTTGCTTGCAATAAGAGTCCCAACTGGTCAAAGAACTAGTTGCTCCTTCAAAGGTTTGGTACATGGTAGTTGTTAATGAACAATTGTTTGCTCTTGTTTTCTTACGCAGCTATTGAGAAACTTATGCCAAGCTCCCTGGGAACTGAAATGGGAGTGGTCTGGTATCTCTAGCATGACATGGTCTTACATCTGATTTTTAATATTTTTAACCCATGCCAAACCTGCCTCCAATATGGGACACATACCCCAACCATTCCTCCCTACTTCAGGATGAGTTTCCTAACTTCCAATGGTTCTATCTTGCCACACCACACTATCCCCCCTCAGCCCCTGACTCCAGAGGATTGAAGCCTCCATTTCTCCTTCTTTGTTCAAATGGGTTCTGAGAGTCTAATTCTAACTATCTCACCTGGAGACAAGGGAGAACTCATAGAAGCCTCTCTGGGTTGTAAAGACTAGGCTCACCCATGAATCTCCTCTTGTGGAGTCCTTCCCATGAGCCAGACACACAGAAGGGTGCAAAGAATAAATTAGCTGCATCAGGAAGTTGTGAGTAGAAACTTTCCCATAACAGAAACTCTTTTGCCTCAGCCTTCACAGTGGACAACTGGTGGTTAAAAAGCCAAGAATGCTACTAAACATTCTACAATGCACAAGACAGCCCACACAATAAAGAATTATCCAGTTTAAAATGTCCTAGTGACAAGGTCAAGAAACCCTGCTCTAGGGTTAAGGTCCTAAGTAAACAAGGAAGAAAAAACAATCAGAGTAACATTGCTCAAATAGGCCAAGTACATTTATTTTTGGTTTATTTTTGGTTGCATGACGCAGACAATCCTACATTTTTTCTTCCTTTCTGTTTATTATACATTTAACTTCTTTATATTACTTTTCTACTCTAGCTAAGTACAGTAGAGAAAAGAAGTATAATTGCATGCACTCTTTCTTCTTCTTTTCTTCACCATTAAGTACAATATTTGCTGAAAGCATTTCTGTACTTACCTACTATCAGGTAGAGAAAGTTTCAGCCTGTTGCTAGTTTGCTAAAGGTTTCTTTCTATAATGAATGTTAAATTTTGTCAAGTGCTTTTTTTTCTATGTCTGTGGAGGTAACCAAATAGTTTTGCACTTCCTATTAATGAAGTGAATTACATTAATCAATTTAATTATATATATAAAGATAACATAAGAATGTTAAACCAAGCTTTCATCTCTATCACACCAAGCTTGGGGAATGAGATACTGTGTTTATATATATGTTGAATTCAATTTGCTAGTAGTTTGCAAAGGATTTGAAAATCTATATTCAGAGATTAGATTGGCCTGTGATTTTCATTTCTTTTCATTTGCTTTTCTGATTTGGCATCAAAATTATGCTAGCCTCTTTCAATGAGTTGAGACGTGCTCCCATTTCCATATTCTTTGGAAAAACTTCCGTTAGACTGAAATTTTCTGTTTGTCAAGTGTTAAAGGCAACTTAACTTGTACACTCACCCAGGCATGCTGCTTTCTTTAAGGAAAGATTTTAAGGCTATTAATGAACAGTTCTAGGACTATTCTGGCTTTCCATTTCTTCTTGAATCATTTGCAATAATTGTTACTTTAGATAGCATTGCAATTATTTTTTTTCAGAAATTTTTCCACTTCAGCTAACTTTTTAATTTCTTTTGTCATAAGCTAGTTTATGATATTTTCTCATCATTTGAAATCTCTGACACATCTGTCACTATCTCCTTAATTCATATTTTATTTGGCTTATTTATTTTTATCTTTTCTCTTGCCAGAGTTTTGTCAATCATATTGGTATTTACAAAGACCTCTCTCCTGGCTTTACTAATTCTCCATATCTTCTGTGTTTTCAACTTATATTTCTACTACCATTAGGTTTTTCTATTGTTCTTTTCCCAATTCCTTAACTTGGATGCTTACCTCATTAAATTTTAGTCTTTTTTTTTTTTTGTCTTCAATGCAAATGTATGGCTCCAAATTTTCCACCAAATCCTAGGTTAGCTGCACCTCACAAGTTTCAATGTCTTTAGAAAGGTTTGGTTCCATACACATTCTTATTTATATTATGATTTCCTTTTTAAACATTGATTAATCAGTAAATATATTTTTATAATTCCACACTGATGAATTTTTCTACTCATCTTTTTTGAGTATAAACAGAAAACAAGGGATGCCTGGATGCCTCAGTTGGTTGAGCAACCGACTTCAGCTCAAGTCACGGTCTCGCAGTTCATGAGTTTGAACCCCACGTCAGGCTCTGTGCTAACAAACAGCTCAGAGCCTGGAGCCTGCTTCAGATTCTGTCTCTCTCTTTCTCTCTCCCCCTCCCCTGCTCATGCTCTGCCTCTCTCTGTCTCTCAAAAATAAATAAATGTTGGCCTGTTTCCGATTCTGTGTCTCCCTCTCACTCTGCCCCTCCCCCGTTCATGCTCTGTCTCTCTCTGTCCCAAAAATAAATAAACATTGAAAAAAAAATTTTTTTTTAATAAATAAATAAATAAATAAATGTTAAAAAAAATTAAACAGAAAACAAAAGCAGTTATTTTGTGGCCACATGGCATGCTCTACAAGTTGTCAGTCCTTTAAAATTTGTTAAGATGGGCTTTGTGGCTTAACAAGTGATTCTTTTTCATAAATTATTCACATGTGCATAGTAAGAATGTGTTTTTTAGAGTTAATTATAAACACATCCATTTGATCAAGTTTAGTTGTGCCATTCAAACATTCTATATGTTTATTGGCTTTTTAGAAATGTGTCCTAACACTAAATTTGGCGAGTGAAAATTTCCCACTGCCATGACCAACTTGTGTTTTACTTCTTGTACTTGAATCAGCTTTTGCTTTAGATATGTTGTGGCTATTTTATTAAATAGCCACGTTTAGAACTTTCACTCTTCCACATAACTGACTCTTTTATATTTATATAGTGATTCATTTCATTTCTGCTAAATATTGTTGCAGGTCTATTTCATGAATATAATTATGCCAGCTCTTATTTGGTGCTACCTACCTGGTACATGTTTTTTTCTTCCCTCTATTTTCAACCTTTCTTTGTCCTTATTTTAAAGTTTTTATTAATAGATGGCATGAAGATTTTTAATCCAACCTGATAATCTTTGTTTTTGATCAAATTGGTTTTTCATTGACGTTGGTTGGGATTATTGATGTTTGGATTTATTTCTATCATTTGGTTTTGTGCTGCCTATTCTGATTTTTCTTTTCTCTCTGTCTCTCTTTGTCTCTCTGTCTCTCTCACTCTTTCCTTTCTTTCTTGGCTTAATTTTTTTATTAAAATATATAGTAAAGTATAGTTATTAAAGTAATTTTTTGTATTTACTTTTTTTACTCCATTTTTTCTCATTCCAATTTTTCTAATTATTAAATAATTCCACTTATTAAATAATTTCTCATTTATAATTTTCCAAATTACTCTAGTAATTTGGAAATTATACATGATTTCTTTCTTTCTTTCTCTCTTTCTTCCTTCCTTCTTTCCTTTTTCCTTCCTTCCTTCCTTTCAATCTTTCTTTCCTTCTTTTTTCTTTCTTTCAGAGTGGTGGTTTCCCTAAATACTTTAACATAAAAATTTAACCTAAGAAATCCAAAACTGGTCATTATCTTAACCTTTATCATAAAGAATCCAAGAATTCCAGAATACAAACTATAATCACCTCTACAATGGTTTATATGCTAGTCTTAATCAGTTTTTATGTTTTATTGTTTTAATCCACAAATCAGACATCATTATCAGTGTTTTTGCCCAAAACTGTGTTTCTATGGACTTTTATATTCACCAATTTATATGTTTTCCCTTCCTTTCAGATCTTCTATCTGGGATCATTTTTATTTTCCCTGAAATAGACATTTCCAAATTTCCTCTACAGACATATTTGGGTTAGAAACACAATTTTTGTTTACCTGAAAATAACTTATTTTTTAACTGAAAGCCATTTTAATTAGACATGGAATATAGTAAACAGATAGGCCCTAGATATAGATTCAGCACCTATAAATATTATTTTATGGCCTTTTGGCTTCCTTGATGCTATTATGAAGTCAGCTACAAATTGAACTGTCATTCCTTTGTAGCTGATTTGTCTTTTCTTTCTAACTTCTTTTGATTGTTTTTTCCTTGCCTATGGTATCCTGCAATTTCTCTCTGTTGTTTCTAGATATAGATTTTTCTTTATTTATCCCACTTAGGATTTCTTAGGCTTCCTTAAGCTGAGAATTGGTGCCTTTCAATTTTCGAAATACTAAGCCAATCTTGTCTTTGAATGCTGCTTCTCTTTCATTCCCCCTTTTCTATCCTTCTTGCATCTTCACTAACATCTTAAACCTGCTCCACATTTTCTATCCCTGTATTATGTTTATTTTTCATCTTGTTTACCTATTTATCCCTTATGTAGCATTTAATAAGTAAATAGTAATCACACTTACTCTGCCTTTTGGGTCCAGTAGTCTTGGTTCCTGCTTTTATTCACGATGCTTTGTTTCCTTGAGCTCAAGTTCCTTGGATTTATATATGTGGAGTCCTTGAGGCCTGGGTTAGAGGCACGTTAGCCCAGAAATATGCATTTGTTTCTGCCAGGCATCTTGGATTATAATAAAGTCATGGCCTTGTTTCTGTAAATTATTTGTTTGAAGTGTTTCAAACCGCATATAACATGGATGCTAGATATGGAAGTCAAAAACTATCAGAAATGCAAATCGTGGGCTTCTTACTGTACCTCTTTTGGAGCACATCTTGAAGGCAAAAAGTAAGTCAGGATGTAGAGTAATTTGTCCATATATAAGAACTGACATCCCTGAATAGGAAAATGTGTTTACTTTATGTCCAAAATAAATCAAATCCTTAGTCAAAAAAGAAAACTCAGAAATTATTTTTTATGTTTATTTATTATTTTTGAGAGAAAGAGCGACAGAGTGCAAGTGGGGAGGGGCAGAGAGAGGGAGACACAGAATCTGAAGCAGGCTCCAGGCTCTGAGCTGTCAGCACAGAGCCCAACGCAGGGCTTGATCTCATGAACTGTGAGATCATGACCTGAGCTGAAGTTGGACACTTAACCGACTGAGCCACCCAGGCACCCCAGAAAATTCAGAAATTGGTTAAGAGGTGTAAAAGTCACATGCTTAATCATAAGCTTAATAATAATAATGTTAATAATAATAATAATTTCAACTACTTGTAAATTGAGAAACAATTCTATCCAGTCCTTACATCAAAGATGAAACTGAAATTTTAAACTGTCTAGAAAGCCTTTAAAATGAGACTACTTTATAATAAAAACTGTGAGACACAGCAAAAGCTGCACTTAGAAAATAAATTGTAGCCTTAAATGGCTTCAAAGCCTAAAATTAAGGATACTTAGGTTCATCATAATAAATTAGAAAAGGAATAATAGAATTAAGTGCAGCTAGAAAGAAAGAGGGTTAGAAAATATAAAAGAAAGGAGAGATGATAGGGGTGCCTGGGTGGCTCAGTCGGTTAAGCGTCCTACTTTGTCTCAGGTCATGATTTCACGGTTTGTGAGTTCAAGCCCCACATTGAGCTCTGTGCTGACAGCTCAGAGCCTGGAGCTTGCTTCCGATTCTGTGTCTCATTCTCTCTGCCCCTCCCCCACTGTGCTGTGTCTCTCTCTGTCTCTCAGAAATGAATAAATGTAAGAAACATTTTTTTTAAAAAAAGAAAGGAGAAAGGGGAAATAAAATCAAAATCTCTTTCTTTAAAAAGACCAACAGAAAAAGATAAACCTTTGTAAGCTTGATGAAGAAAAGAGAAAAAAAATATTTTAAATTAGGAATGAGAAATGAGACATAACCACAAATACAGAATGGACAAAAATCATCAAAAGAGAATAATATCCTACACCATTTGATGGCAATGAGCTTGAAAACTTAGAATGGGTACTTTCCTAGCAAAGGTTCAATAGAAAACTTGGCTACTGCAGTTAGAATGGAGGGACTGAGAATGTGATTCAAAGTCTTCTTTCAGAATAGAACTTCTAACACAAGAAAGCTTAATACCTTCTATGGCCAAGAAATGCACAGAGGCTTCAGAGAAATTCCAAGGTAAACAGCTCCAAAGGAGTAATGACCCCAATACTCTTAAACACTGTGTCCTATGTAATGTGTAAATCCAATATTGGGATAAGTGGGTCCAAGACTAGAACATCACATTGAATCTTATTGGAAACCTTGATTCCAAAACTAGTTGGGGGAAGATTAATTTAAAGAATCTGAGAAAGTAACAGCCTATGGGGATGTTGAGTCCCTTTGGAATCAGTATGCTGGACAGGTAATAAATAACCTTCAGGTAAATCCTGAAGGCTGGGTCCTCCTGATTCCAATGCCTTACTTGGAAATTCCAACAGTTTCTCAGAATGTGCAAATCATCCAATCCAGCCTTGTCAAAATCTGCATTCTTGAGCTATGTTGGTATTGGCCATTTCTTGGAAGAGTGTCAACATCGTGTTCACATGATTAGTGTTCAGATGGAAACGTTTAAAAACTCATGAAAAGGAGAAATTAATGATAATGCAGTCTCCAAGGTCAGAGTCACGCATTTCAGTAAAAGTTTACCTCCTTCCAAAACAGAAAGTGACACTGAACCACAGTTTTGGTGGGGGGCAGAGGGGAGGAGTAAATTAACCAGTATATTTATCAAATGGGCTGCAGAGACTATGTATTACAGGAGAGTTCTTTTTCCTTAACAATAGCGTCACCACTGAACCATGAAAATTGTTTTATTATGTTTTGCTGGAGGGTGACACCCTGGAGCAGAGAATCCGACTAAGCAGAGTCCAGAGCCCTGACCCACAGACACGGTGAGATAATAAATACATGTGTTGTTTCAAGCTACTAAATTTGCAGTGATTTGTTATGCAGAATAGAAAACTAATACACACCCCTGTGACTCCTCACTCTTCCCAATGACCATACAGCTTCCCACCCACTCCCATCCATTCTCTAGACAGAGAATTCCTACCCACATTTCAAGGCTCAATTTAAACATCTTATCTTTCAAGAACTTTCTCTAAACTCTTCCTTTCACCCCTGTTTCTTAGACTCCATAAAACCTGTAGATACCTATTATATACATATGCTGCATTCGTGTTTGAATCATCACCATCTTATATGTGCGCCCCCTTGACTGTATGTGCATACCTTTGAAGCAAGAAGCTATGTATTAATCATATTTACATTCTCAATGACAAGCATATGCCTGCCACAGAGTAAAAACTCAATACATATTTGTGTGGTGAGTAGGCATCTAAGTCCAAAAACTTATTTTAAATAAATCAATGGAGGCTTACTAATTTCAAACCTCCTTTCCCATGCTGGCAAGAAATTTACCCTCAGTCCTTCCTTAGTTTTCTTGCCCTCTTCCTGAAGTTCATATCAAAAATCCAAGATCTTATGCTGTGCCAAACTACTATGGGTAGGAGGCTCGATTACTTGTCTGCCCTGGTTGCTACTAAGGTATTTGGTTGTCTCTATCTACAGCCTCTTTTGGTGCTTCTGCGCCTGGTGTGGGATGTAGGAATTCGCTGTATTACCCAACCATTCTCCTCTGGAGACTTGTATTATCCTGGAGGACCCATCCTGGGGGCCCACTTCTCCTGGACCACAGCACCCTCTGGCTCTCTCTTTCTCTGGCCTCTTTTTCCCCTCAGTCAAGGGCCATCTCCTCTTCTAGGGGTGGGGGACCTTCTCCAAGACAAACTATCTAGAACATCAAGTGTCCTTCACCCCTTTGCCTCCTCTGTAAATCTCCCTGAGAAAACAAAAGCCAGAAATCCTTGCTGGCTTCCACTGCTTTAGTCCTAAGGGGAACCTTCTCTGAGACAACGAAGTATAGCCAGGACCTACTCAGATCGAAGAAAGGCAAAATCCCATGCATTCACATCTCAAAATAAGAACCAGTCTCATTTGGGGGATGAATGTGTTAATTGATTGATCAAATTAGAGAAGGAGTAACAACACAAGGGTATCTAGGCAAAGGTAAGTGACTGATAAAGTATTAATCATACATCCTAAAGGAATCATGGGTGGTAACCAGGTCGAGTCCTCACCTGAATGTAGGAGGAAAGAAACAACACTGGCAGGTAAGATCTACAGGTGATTTTGAAACCATCGGTTTAGGTCATCGATTGTAAACCCTGAGTATCAAATCCTTCTCTTAAGCTACTGCTGACTGATTTAAATTTCACCCTCTGTTAGGACACTTTGATAAGCCCATTGATTTTCGCACACCTGAGGTGGACAGTTCTGCCCCTGCTGCCTTCTTTCCATCTCGAGCCTCATCTCAAAGATCTCCCTGCTCTTATGCCTCCCTGCCTTTCTCCTCAGCCTTGGAAAACCTCTCAGCCTGAAGCTCAGGCCAGGAATAAGGAGGAGTTAATACCCCCAGAGAAATCCTTTGCCATTGGGTCACAGGAGATGGAAGATCAATGTGCCCAGTCTCCTAACTTTCAGAAGGAGGAATTGGAGAAGCATGACACCCAGGTCCTCAGAGATCCCCAGGGAACTGAACCTCAGATGCCCGTAGTGGAAACAGTTCAATTGCACCTCCTTTGTTGGATTTTTCTCCTTGTCTGTTTCACACCTCACTCCCCACACTCCAGCTTCCAGGAATCACTCCCAGATAAACTACCCAACCCAGGCTCTGCTGTTAGGGAAAACCACCTAAGACAAACCCTCTCTCCGGGACACTTTCCTGGAGGAAGTGCTAATGTGGAATGACATACCCAAGAGGTAAGTTCTAGACTGAGCAAAGGGGATGGGGAGGTGAGATGGGAGTAGATAACCAAAATAAGAGAATTGGATCATCCCCCAGAGCTGCCCCAGTGAAGGCTGTAAACTGCCCTGTAAGAGTTCATCTGTACAATGTCTGGAGCAAGTTCAAGAGGATGAGCACACTGCCTCCAGGATCAGTGTATTGACAGGTCGCTGAGTGTAGGTGGATGACAGGCGTGCAAGCTCAGGCTCCTACAGCCAGCCCCGCCTGAGCAATGCAAACACTGATGCACCAGCCATGCTGTGACCTCACTCTCAGCCTCTTAAAGTGGGACAACAGGAGCAGAGGATTGCTTAGGCAGCTGTCTGGGAGGAGGAACAATGCCAGCATAAACTGCGAGGTGTAAGCAATGAGGCTGCTGGGAAAGATTAGAGCATCTAGAGCAAGTCAATGAGGTCACAGTCAAGGAAGGGAGGGAAAGGGAGGAATGAGGCCAGCAATTTCCAGAACTCCTCCAAGGGGCTCAGTGCAGGGCTAAGAGTTGACACGTAAGCTGAGCTTCCCAGGCCGTACCAGTCCAGGGGTTAATATGGGCATGTATTGTTTCAAAATGAAGGCTTGATTATTATTCAGGTCTGGTGAGGCCAACGGTATCAGGAGAGGACTGCCATGGGAAAGATAGCTTGCTACTCACCGTTTTCAAGAGGAGGGGGCACACGATACCACATGGGGACACACAAAGGAGCACCGGGAGGCATCAGGAGGCAGAGGGGTGAGCAGATGTAATGAGTGAGAGCCTCTGTTGTGGTTTCCACTGGGAGAAGCAGGCAGGACAGTGTGAGCAGGCTTCAGTTTAGCTAATTTGAATAACTTTCATGGGACCTGGGATGTAGGGGCTGTCCTGACTTGTCTGGTACCTGGCCCTGGGATGATTCATTGTTCTCAGATTCACCACCTGATATGAGCCTGATCTGAGGAGAGCTCAGTGTCCAAACAGCATGGTCATGATGACTTATGAATGACAACTCTTTCATCCTTGGGCTAAGAGTCATTTTGCTGTCTCAGATCAGACTTAGAAGAACCACAGGACTAGCTGTAATGATCTTCTTCAGACGTCTTACAGAACAGTGACATTAGCTTTGTTTCTATAATAGAGGGGCAGGAAGGAGGTGGTACATTCATCCTAACTCATCCTTACTCCAGCTGCTATTTCCAGGGTGGCCCAGGAGACAACTGGGCTTCAAGCTGTATGCTACTCTTAGACTGGCCCCAAGTTCGGAGACTTTGTTTGCCAGACTCCACCTGACTTTGGGCTATCTTCTCTCCAGGGCTGCTCCTTATCTCCCCATGCACACAGATGACCAGAGGCTTCTTTACTCCCACATTTCTTGGAAGGCAGAAAAATGAACGCTTTTCTTATGATTATTGCTGCTTTGGTGGTGGCCATTGTTTTTAACCACACTGATGATTCTCTAGTATTCTGTTCCTAGGGATACTGAAGTTCATACACTAAGCAGTCCTGAGGTGTGTGTGTGTGTGTGTGTGTGTGTGTGTGTGTGTTACCTTCCTCCAATTCCCCCAAGAACTCTGTGAGTCAGTCTTAGCACTGGCCATCTGTCTAGACCACCTATATGGGAATCTAAATCACCATGAGGCCTCTCACCTGCCAACTTGCAGGGGAGCTATTGTCCCAAACAAGGATCCATTGGGTTCTGTGGAAACAGCTTTGAAGCCCTTGGGTGAGGAGGACAGCAGCAGCTCTCTTTAGCTCAAAGGCAATAGCCCGAGCTTGAGGTCAAATGGGTTGACCATGGAGCCTTTTCCTCCATTACAGCTTCTTCCTTCCCCTGGGTTCTCATTTCTCCTGGTGGGTCTCCCCACTGAAAGTTATTCAGCCATCTCCCACCCACAAACTCTAGTCTACACTCCACAGCAGGGAAAGGGCAGACTGAGTAGTCAGTTTGTGATCAGAGACATGGGATTCAGAAGCCATGCCCTCACCACCATCCCAGAATCTGAGCTACAGGTTGATGTGAGTGACATGGCTTATCAGGTAGGCAGGATGGGATATCAGGATGGCCAAAGAAGAACAGCAAGGGTCCAGGGCATAGGGGACAGTGGGCCAGATCCATGCCAGAGACATAAGTGCCACTGCCAGGGATAGATTCTTATATTGTAGTCTAAGCTTGAAGAGCAAGAGGGTTTACTCTCACAGTTACTGCACTTGTCCCCAGAGTCACTTCAGATACTCCTAACTTACCTCAGATCCCTCCCCCTTGCTTTGGGCATGATTTCCTGACTTGATTTAGTATCTTTCTCGAGCATGACTCTTACATACCACAACCACGGCAGGAGGCTCTATTAGCATCCTGTGGCTGCTGTAACAAATACCACAAACATGGCAGCTTAAAACAGCACACATTTTTTGTCTTATAGTTCTGGAGGCCAGAAGTCCAAAATCAGTTTCACTGGGCTGAAGAGAATGGTGTCAGCAGGGCTATGCTCCTTCTGGAGGCTCTAGGAGAAAATCGGCTTCTCTGTCTTCTCTAACTTCTAGAGGCTGCCGAGACTCCTTGCTGTCCTTGGCTTGTGGTCCCTTCCTCTATCTCCACAGCCAGTAATGTAGCATCTTCAAATCTCCCTCGGCTTCCATCCTTGCGACACGGCCTTCTTCCTCTTGTGCATCAGAAATCCCTCTGCCTGTTTCTTATAAGGACATTTGTGATGGCATTTAGGGCCCACCCAGATAATCCAGGATAATCTCCCCATCTCTAGATCCTTAACTTCATCATATCTGCATAGATCCTCTTTCCATATAAGGTAACATCCCAGGATTCCAAGGATTAGGACCTGGGTATCTTTGGGGACCGCTATACAGCCTACCACAGAGACATCCTCAGCTGTCTCTCAGGCTTAGAGAGAGGACCAGATTCATGAGAGGATGAGCTAATAGAGGATTTAAATCTGGTGTTTTCACCTCTGGAGCCCCAGCTTTCCTCATGCAATCATATTGCCTCTCATTAAATGGTAGTGAACTTCTGGATCCAAGGGGTTACAAATTTACCCAGGATCCCCAAGATGGAAATAGATTCTTGAGCCCCAGAGCCACTCAGAAGCAAGTGCCTGCTGCCTGCTGCCTGCTGCCTGCACCAGGGATGATGGAGACAGCTCAATGCCTCCTCTGGCCGCAGCCCTGTGCCAGCTCGAGGAAACGGGCTAAGTCATTCCAAACATCTGATAGTCAGAGGAGAGAGTGAAGTGTTCAGGTGGTCACCTGAGCTTCGTCATGGCTTTAAAAGCACAACTGGTGTCAGTGGCCATATGAGGAGTGGTCAGGAGTATCATTTTCATGGAGGCAGGAAAGCGCGCTTAATACATTATAAAAATATCCGTGTTGGCTAAATGCTAAGCCAAATAATGCCACGGCCACGGCTCTGCCCTTTTTGTGTGTCATCACATGCAAATCTTGATTTCTTTAATCTCACATGCATTCAGTTCGCCCCTTTAAGTTCTTTCCGGAGATGCAATTTCTCATCATCTGTGCGAGCAAAGCAAATGCAAGCAGTGGCTACCTCACAATCACTTGGAATCCTCCACAAACATAAATTGTCCCGTGTTTCGGGAGATTTCGTCCTGCTGTTGTCATGTGCGCTAAGGCCACCCAGCTGGACTCATAAATGCTATTACTTAAGAGGAATCCCCAAGCGATGTGGAGAAAGTTGGCAATCATATTTTGTTTTGAGATTTTTGTTTTTTCATCAGACAGGTGTACTTAGCTTCACAGGAGAAGCATTCCTAAAAGGAGTTGGCTATACTGTACATTTTATAAAGCAAATCTCATTTTAACATTGATTTCCTTTATGTCAGAGATGTTCTCCCAAATCTTTTGGTCTTCTTGTTTAGTTGTGATGACTGTGCAGACTATGAGGCAGGGGGAAGAGCTTCTTAAGGGCCAGCTGCCTCCCTGGAAAGGACAATCAGACAAACAGAGAGCTTCAAGCCCCAGACATTTGAATTCTCTCCTGTGAAGTCCTGGTCCATTCCAGCTCAGACGACCCCTGACCCCTCAGCTACCATGACCTTGTTGGTGAGACAACAACAGGCAGAGACGTGCCATGGAGAGATACCAACCCAAGGTGCCATTTTGTTTCAGCAGAAGACCAGGAGCTGAGGTGGCCCAGTGGGGCCTGAGGGACCTGGGGGTGCAGTGAAGGTACTTGGAATTTGGTAACAACTAGATGGAGGTCAAATGCAAGTTTCATTCAGGCCTGGTGCACTCAGCCTCAGGCAAGTCAGGTCTGTTTCACAAGCCTGTTTCCCCATTTGCAAAAGAAGGGTAGAAATACTTACCAGGCCAGTGGTTGTATGGGTTAGACACAGTCTAGCACCAGGATAAGCAACTTTTTGTAAAAGGTCATATGGTCTTTTTCACAAGGACTCACCTCTGCAGACGTAGCATCAAAACAGCCATAGGCAATGTGTAAATGAGTGGGTGTGGCTTTGTTCCAATAAAACTTTATTTACAAAACCAGGCAGCTGGTAGATTTGACCTGAGGGCCAGCCTGGCCACAGTCTGGTTAGGGTGCTGGACCCGGCCTGCTTCCCCTCGCATCCGTTCACAGGCCTCACGAGCACCTCTACAAAATTCAGTTCCCATCTTTCTCTGCCAGCTGGCTTCTGGATGGATCCAGCCAATGGGAGGCATTGAGAATGGGAATTCTCCATTCAACCTGAACAAGCATTGGCTTGTTCCACTAGACAACCTGTTCCTCCACAACCCCAGCTCTCAGCTCCTGCCTGGTGGCTGCCTCAGCATCAAGCTCCAGTAGCATCATCTCCTCCTCCTGGCCACTCTCCAAGCTGCCTCACTATCCCGATGGCTTTCCAGTTCTGCTCGTGCCTTTGTTCCTTATGTTCAGTGGACTCTATTGAACTACGGTGTGAGCTCATTCGTTTCCCTGATTGGACTCTGACTGCAAGAGTTAGTTCTCCATAAATCGTTCATGTTCTTAATTTATTCATCTTAACACTCTGGAGGTTTTTAATTTCATGAGGCAACATGTCTGCATGATAGACGTCCCAAAACAGGTTCTCATAAAATTCCCATCCGGTGAAATGCAAAACCTCAGCCATTCAGTCAACAAGCATATGTTGAGTAGCCGTTGTGTGCCAGGCACTGTCGCAGGCCCCAAGGTGTACAGTGTAACAAATTAGTTGATGATTTTATCCATCATCCCATCCAACCCCTTCATAGTCACAAGGGAAAACAAGAAAAAAAAGAAAAGATAATCACAGCTAATGTTTACTGGGAATGTAATTTGTCCCGGGCTCTGGTTTAAACACTTTGCATGAATGAACTTATTTAATACTCATAACAGCTCAGTGAGGTAGTTAGTATTACTATCCCCATTTTAGAGATGACAAAACTAAAACACAGAGACATAAGACAACTTACCCAAAAACATTTAGCTCATAAGTTGAGGAGCTAGGATTTGAACCCAGGCAGTCTGACTCCACATCTCAAGCTCCTAATCACAAAATATGGTACCTCCCAAGAGAGTGAAGAGCGTGCTCAAAGCCATGGTAATTGGCATAGTCATGACTAGAGTTAAGTCCTCAAGTTCTAATTACATGTTCCAACCATTAGTGAATTGGCAGCCACTGCTGTAATCATTAAGGCAACAATCATCCCTCTAGAAGAAAGAACAAAAAGCCATTATATGTCTCTTTATAGTCTTTAATATACTGCATAGAAGGATACAAAAGTCGATAAGGAATCTGCTGTATCAGCCATCAACAAACACTTTCAAAATGTTCAATCTAGGGGCGCCTGGGTGGCGCAGTCGGTTAAGCGTCCGACTTCAGCCAGGTCACGATCTCGCGGTCCGTGAGTTCGAGCCCCGCGTCAGGCTCTGGGCTGATGGCTCAGAGCCTGGAGCCTGTTTCCAATTCTGTGTCTCCCTCTCTCTCTGCCCCTCCCCCGTTCATGCTCTGTCTCTCTCTGTCCCAAAAATAAATAAACATTGAAAAAATTTAAAAAAAAAAATGTTCAATCTAAAGAACACTGGAAAAATCACAAAATCAAAATTTTACAGGTGAGAGATTATCTAGTTAAGTGGTTTTGAAATATTTTAAGTTTTGTAACTCTTTCTTTAAATAAGTTTCTAGGGGACCCCAGTATGTAAAACAGTCAACAGATAAAAGTGGACCTGCCTCGGCTGGGGTAAATAGAAGATACTAGAAGGCTCCTCTCTCAGTTCTCACCTCCACTTTCCACAACCCTTGAGTAGACTCCCCAGAGCCCAGTTTGAAAGCCATCAGTACTAGCTCACCCTGGTCTCTCTGAACCCCTAAGAAGTGGCTGGGGGCACCTGGGTGGCTCAGTCAGTTTATCGTCCAACTTCGGCTCAGGTCATAATCTCATGGTTCGTGAGTTCGAGCCCCACATCGGACTCTGTGCTGACAGCTCAGAGCCTGGAGCCTGCTTCGGATTCTGCGTCTCCCTCTCTCTCTCTTTCCCTCGCCCACTCACACTCTGTCTCTGTCTCTCTCTCAAAAATAAATAAACGTTAAAAATTAAAAAAAAAAAAAAAAGTGATGGAACTTCCCCAAGGACATAGAACAGTCAAGATCAGAGCCCTGTCTCGGAGCCCCTCACCAATCCTGTTTTCAACATCACCACTGTATGCTCCTCTAACTTGGTTTTCTGGGAGCTGTGAATACCTTTGCAGCAGACAAGTGTCTGTGTCTTTTGAGCCCCTCCACATGGGCAGCAATAAAAGAAGCTGGGATGGCCAGCAGGGGGACGATACATGGAGCAGAGCCTCAGCAAACTTGATGGAGCCCACCTAATTTCTGAAGATCTAACAATCCCCAGCTACATGGTCAAGGCTGCATTGAAATAAATGGAGAAGAAAACAGCTCTCTGATCTACTTGGGGTAACACTCCAAACTGCTCAGCAAGACCCATTTCCCAAGACATCAAAAGCCCATGTTCCTAGGACCGCTGTGAGCTGCCGATGCACATCCGCATCCCCAGGCTTGCTGTTTGCAGTCATTTTCATGGCATAACAGAGAGGCTCCCACAGAGCTGGAGCCGGGAATCAGAGGGTGTCCGCGGACTTCCATGGTGCAGTGGCTTTTACACAATATGTGTTTTTCTGAGGCTTTCCCCTGATGTAACCAACCACCTCCAGCTGCCATTTAGACTTCATGGGGGTTCCCAGATCTCAGCAGGGAGAAAGGAAAGCCCTGGAAACCCCAGCTTTGAAACCGCTCTCTTAGCCTAGGAGACCAATCACGCAGAGACAAACCCGTGATGACTGAGCAGAGCAGGCTGAATAGAGGAAGCAGGGTGGTAACCAGCCTCCCCCTCAGCCTTGTTATCTGCCACAGGCATTCCAGTACAGTGGCCAGAGCAAGGTCATTGAAGGTCATAGTCGTAAACCAAGAGAGGTTTCACCTCCAAAATCACCAGCCAGGTTTCACATCTGCGGCTTCACATCGTCTCTCTGTTCAGATTTCCTCTCTTCCTAAATAAATTATATTACCCAAATTTCCTCTCCGCACTCTACTGAGGTACACCGTTCCTCTTATGACTCCTTTTCTCTGGATGGTTTATTTTCTTTGCCATTAAGGGCTGGTTGAAAACACAGAAGTTTTGCTTGAATTACCATCAAACCCAGTCGTATAAAGACATAAGGGACTGACAGTTTTCCATTTATGGATTAGGCACTCGTTATTTTTCTGGCTTTTAACAGCTTTTCAATCTAACTTGTCATTCCAATGTTCTTCCCATTCCAAGATGACAGCAAAATTGGACATAGACTATGCACTTACAGCTGCCCTTCCAGAAACACTGAGTACCTAATGGTTTATGAGGTTATTGGCTTGTGTGTTTTCTAGTAAATTCTTTTAAAAATTCCAGTAAATTGGTTAAGTTCGTGCCTTAGAGAGGAAAAAAAATAGTCAATGTCCTTAATTGCTCTCTCATCTTTTAGGGTGTCCTCTCGTGGGAATGGGCATCATCAGACTTGGCCAAGAGTCCAACATTGTCTGCCTTTCTTTAGTGTTGCAAATGTTCCCTCTTCCTATTGTTAGAAGACTCTGTAGTCGTGTGCCTGACTTAGAAAACTTCATTTGGCAGGCAATGCCTGAGGCCCATGATCCAGCAGGCTCTACCCTGCCCTACCCCGGATGCATCCACAGTCATCATTCAGTTCCAGGTTCTTGCTCTCTTTAAAAGGTGGGGGGAAAAGTAGCACCCATCTCTAATTGGTGGAATAATTTGTGGAGATTTTGTTTTCTTCTCTTTCATGTTTTTTTCTAATTCTATCATGCATTTCTCTTGGAATATAAAAAATTATTATCGGCCCTTTTGTGATAATCATGCCCCTGTGCTTTATTCTATCACCTGCTTACCCATTTCTAAGCAATACACTTTTATTTTTGCTTATTTTGAAATTTCACACAGAAATAATCATACTTTTAAAAAGTTTATTAAATAAAGGACAAAAAGGTGACAATGCAGAAAGAAGCTATCTAAAACTACACTGTCCAGAAGCACCTGGGTGGCTCAGTCAGTTGAGTGTTTGACTTTGGCTCAGGTCATGATCTCACAGTCCGTGAGTTCAAGTCCCACATTGGGCTTGTGGTTGACAGCTCAGAGCCTGGAGCCTGCTTCGGATTCTGTGTCTCCCTCTCTCTCTGCCCCCCCCCCCCACTCATACTCTGTCTCTCTGTCTCTGTCTCTGTCTCTCTCTCTCTCTCAAAAATAAATAAATGTTAAAAAAAAAATTTTTTAAGCCACACTGTCCAATATAGTAGCCACCAACCATATGTGGCTATTAGTACTTGAAGTGTGACCAGTCCAAATTGGTATGCGCTGGGAGAGTAAAACATACATGAGTTTTTGAAGACATACTTTAGTATGAGAGAAGGAATGTGAACTATCTCATTAATCCTTTTATATTGAAGACTTGTTGAAATGGTAATATTTTAGATATACTGCTTTAAATAAAATAAATCATCAAAATCAATTTCACCTGTTTCTTTTTACTTTTTTAAATGCAGCTACTAGAAAATTTTTAATTGCACATGTGGCTTGCATTATATTTCTGCTGAATGATGCTGGTCCACAAACTCTCTGAATTCCTTGTATTCAAAACCACAGTTCGAAATAACATTTGATGATTATCAGACATCCATTTCAAACCACTAATTTTGCTGTTGTTTCTTTTTTTTTTTTCCTTTTTGATTTCCCCTGAGTCTAACTCTTTATATTACCAAGGACTCCCTCGGCACCCCCTACATTTCTCTTCTAACAACTCTCCTGCCAGCCAACCAAAATGAACACTGTACCAATTTCTCAGCGCCCTCCACAAATGGCCAGTGTTCTCATCCTTCAGTTCCTCTGACCTTCCCTTCTTCCCACCTCCACTTCTCCTGCCCTCACTGCTAAGACCCTGCTCCTCCACACTCATCCCATTCTTCCATCGAAGACATCCTGAGGCTTACACGGGACAGATCCTCATGACATCACTCACAGCCAACTCACCACTGCAAGAAGGCCTTTCACTCTCCATACAGTTAAAGGCTTGACATCTCTTAAAACAAATAAACAAAACACAAAACACAAAACCTCATCATTATTTCTGCTCTGCAGCAGATTCTTTGGAGAGACAGGGGATCCATCCTGGGGCTCCTGCAATCACAGGCTGATATCCCGGCAGATGTGCGGACCTAGACCGGAGGACCTCTCCCTGGTTACCCATGCACCTCTAAGCAACTTGACCCCCACTGCCCCCAGCAGATTTCCTCTCCCTGAAGGCAGACTTCTGTACCCAGTGGTTTCCAGGGTTCCCTCGGCGATAATTTTCTACAGCAAGAAGTTGATTGTTTTGTTCCTTTTACTTAAGTCTCACTCCCCTCATCAGCAAAACCAGAACAACGGCAATGCTTACCCTGCGTGTGATGATAAGCACCCTGCCTGATACATATTATTTCAGACAAGCACGCTGGTTTGTGCAACAACCGGTAACAGCCCCTATGGGGGCACATTGAGCTCATTTTAATGAATACTTAAATTCCATAGTTATTACTTCAGAAAAGTGGTGCTGAATTTATTTTGACTTCCCTTGGTTCAGACATTCTCTCAGTTTCCTCTCTTCCCGGCTGATTTAGATCAGTTTCCAATGGCAACGTGATGGCAGAGTCACAGCCCATGCAGGTCTCATTTTCAGCTCTCCATCTCCCATTACCGCTCTGCCCAGTCTCCTTCCCATCCTTTCTCATCAGACCCAACACAAGTGCAGACAGAATCTTGAATGATCCTCTTGCCCACTTGGGAGACCCTGCCTCAACCTCTTCATCACCAGAGCACAGAGTCTGCTCACCCACTGTCTGAGATCATTCTCCGCCCCATCAGACATCCCACAACTGCACATGGAATTTGGCAAACACTGGCCACATGCAGCTATGGAGCTCTTGACCTGTAGCGAGCCCCAACTGAGATATGCCGAAAGTGTAAGATATACCCAGATTTCAAAGAGTAAGTGCAAAAATTAAAAAGGAATGTATGGGGCACCTGGGTGGCTCAGTCGTTTGAGCATCCGACTTCGGCTCAGGTCATGATCTCGCACTCCATGAGTTCAAGCCCCACATCAGGCTCTGTGCTGAAAGCTCAGAGCCTGGAGCCTGCTTCCGATTCTGTGTCTCCCTCTCTCTCTGTCCCTCCCCTGCTCACACTCTGTCTCCCTGTCTCTCAAAAATAAATAAACATTTTAAAAAATCATCCTTAAAAAGGAATGCAAACTATCTTATTTAAAAATTGTTCTATTGATTACACATTGAACTGATAATACTTTAGAAACATTGGGTTAAGTAAAAATGTGTTATTAATATTAATATCACCTGTCTGTTTCACTATTTTAATGTGACTACCAGAAATTTTTAAACCACGTCTATGGTTTGCATGATAGATCTGTTGTATGGCACCGCATCTCCAATGGTTGGCTTTTGTTAGTTACTGCTTCGGAGCAATATCAGTCTTCCTTTCACACCACTGCAACCAGTAAATTGAACAAATGGATATCTTGTGTGTAAGAATAAAACAGCCTTATTTTCTTCTCCCACTGTTCCTTTAACTTGCTCAGCAGTGCTAGTTTTCCCCTGCCCCTGGATGAAACTTGCCTTTCTGGCCACTCTTACGGAATAGGACATCTTAGAGTCAACTGATTCCCAACACACAACTTGGAATGTCTACTTCGAATTTCTAACACGCATACTAAGAAAAGCTTCCAGGTTCATTCCAAGTTTCAAGGACTCGCCCTTCTCTAGACAGAATGTGTTGTTAAAAGAAGAGGGGAAAAAAAATGCTGCAGTCAGTGAAGGGGGCAGGGTTGTTGCATTCTTCTGTCCTCCCCTGTCACTCTTCCCCAACTTGCCAATCAGGTTTCTGATTCCTCCAGTGTGGGAGAGCAGACTTGGAGGGAGGTGTGGTGCCCTTGAGAACAGGCTGTGGGTTCCCTGGGCCCTGGCAGTGCGTAGAGTTGCCTCTTCCTCTCACACAGATTCTGGGAGGTCTTTCAAAGCCTCCCTCTTTCCTAAGGGCCACTCACCAGAAACTCCTTTGGTGTGGTTGATACGTTCTCCTCCAACTTTCTGTTGACTCTTTCTTCAGCCAAGAGGAATCCAGCAATACTTTCACTTCTCTCTGATGAGGCTTCTTTATTCTTTTCTTAAAAAGTGTTTTGACTGAAGTATAACATATACGTAAGTGCACCACTTGAAAAGTCTCTAAGTGAGTGAACGTGTGTGCCCCCCACCTGAGGCAATAAATAGTCTGCTCACTTTTATAATGGCCCGTCTTGGACAAGGTCTAAAACGCCAGCCCTTCCTCTGGTGTGGCTGCATCTGGTCCTGGAGATGCTCATGCACTCTTTGCCCCCACAAATTCTGGGAGGAAGTACCCAGGGCAGGAGCAGCCCTCCTTCATATCCACCATCAGAGCAGGAAGCAAGCTTTCTGCTTCTTCAGCTCTGAATCAGACACTTGTCTATTCAGTGGCTGAGACTGACATCAAGTTCACTGAGTGGACTCAATGTCCCTCCACTTGTTTTAGGGGGAGGGAGAGGCATCTCTCCTCAACCTTTCCTCTTAGGGTGTGGCGGGGGGGACTCATAGCAAAGCAATGATTTTCACCGAAGACACTTCCTTCCAAATCCCTTTCTGCATCCTCACTCCCTGTGGGGGAAGGGGAACCCCACCCAGGTCTCAGCCACCTGTTTTGAACATGTTCATCTCGGTCTGATGCCTCACTTCGTGTCTTCTATCTTAGGATGTCAGCGGAAGCATGAGTTCTCATGTCCTATTTTAGCACCAAAAGCACCTAGTCACCTTCTCTTCTCTATTCTCCCCTTCCATCAGTAAAGAAAAAAGTAGGGGAGACATAATTCCTGCTTAAGTACTATATTTAATTCAAGGTCATGGAAATTTAGCTTCTGCCTTCTTATGAAGTTCTGCTTGCTATGGGAGATTCAAACGCCTCATCCAGATGGTCAAGGCTCCCATGTGCAGCCACTTACAGTGTGGGACCAGAGCAAGGCTGACAGAGGGTGGCGCTTTGATTCAAATCCAAGCCTGCCATTTACTAGCCTCTCGGAACCCTGGTTCCTCAACTTGAATGATACGCCTCACTTTGCAGGGTGGGGAAGAGTGAGGTTAAATCACGGTAGTTGCTTAATGATAACTTTCCATGATTTTCCTGGCTCACAAGATAGTGTCAGTTTTCTTGACTCTTCTTCCAAATTCCTTCTTTGGTTACTCACTGGTCACATAACTTTCCACACCCATCTCCTACTGGAAACCTTTACCTGGGTCTAAAGAAAAGGGAAAGGGAATCTAAACCCAGAAATAAGAGAAAATATTCTAAAAATTATACTCACGTCTGCATGGATCAGAGAGCTCGAGAGACCTGGGGATACCATCTCTCTGGTCCCGACCATGGTCACGCTCCATGTCAGGTTCGATCTTCTTCACTACGCATGTTTTATGTGACAGACTATCACTGCTCCTAAAAGTCAGATTCCTTTTCTTCACGAGATATGCAATCTTCCAAGCGGATTCACTTGAAATTATACTGCCTCTGAAAGGATAGATACACAGGTATCATTTGTACAGCATCTTGAACTTGCAAGAAGTCCTTTCTCTTCTAATATTGAATCCTCATCACTGTTTCTCTGTTTTTTTGAGAAAAATGAAAGATCTCACAGTCCTCTGCCTCTACTACTGATGTACTTGTTTCTCTAAGGATTTCCACCATCCTCAACTCCTTGGGGCTGCTTCTCAGCCATGGCAATCTGCAGAGGCAGCAGCAGAATAGTGGAGCAAACGGTGAGGAGCTGTTACAGGAGCAGACAGGATGCTGTTCCTGGTGTCCAGTACAGGACAGGGAATGTGTTCGGAGGCCGCCCGGCCTACTCTGGAATCCCACATGTGTTCCCTGAAGTATATGCCCAGATAGTCCCGTTGTAATGGGGAAAAAATGGTGGCTGTGACTCTTCTATCCCGACAGCTCCGTGCAAAGGTCTACTGTGGAAAAATCTACGCAGGGAAACTCTGTCCTCGGTCATGCACCCCGGCCTGAGATCATGCAATGTGTGTGGTTAGTTAAAAAGGGAGTAGGACCAAAAGTACTCAGGGGTCATACGACCCATCTTCTCTGTTGGGAAAACAACTCAGTACCAGTCTTGCTGACTGTGGGACATCTCGGGAGGGGAGCATCCCACGCTGTGGGGAGATGTCGCTGGTCCTGTATGGGTCTTTTCAACCATGTTCACACACCTGGCCACTGAGTTTCATCAGATGTATCATCAGGGATATGAAAGGGCGGAAATATAATAGAAACCAAAGAGTTCCTGCGGTTGAGAGGGAGAATGATATTTGAAAAGCAGTGCAGATTTGCCTCTGGTCTAGGCCAGTGGCTCACCACGTTGTACAGCAAAGGAAAATGTCTGTTACTATTTGTAGGACATAACACAGATGTAATAAAACCCGGAATCAGCACCAAAGGACCCTTTATTATAAAACACTACAAAATACCCCTGTTCATTCTCCAAGTTTATAAAAGCTCCGAAATGGAGGCTGCCGTCTTGCCCTTTGATATTTGTCATTCAGATGAAGCTACTAGACTCTTGTATGCTGGTCAGAGGGGCAAAGGGAGGTCACTCTGATGCACCCTTGCCCTTTGTGCCCAGAGGGATAGCCTGTGCTTACTTTTGCATGCAGGAAACACCTTTGGAAATTTCTTCTTCCCGCTTTGACTCCACCTGCCTAAACCAATTTGTCACATGAAGAAAAAGAGGCAATGGGTTCTCTCACAAAATAGGAAATCCTTAAAAAGCAAAAAGATACACACACACATTCCACTGGGGCTTTCGCAGGGCAACCGAGAACATTTCCAAGCCCAGCCACCATCTGAGTGAAAGTAATTTTTTAATTAAAACAAACCCCAGCTCATACTTCACACAATGATGTAACAGCAGATCTTCATAGAGACTTTGTGACATACAGCAACGCATGTGAGATGGAGGTAAAAGGAAAGATTAAATGAAAATACATATTTGAGCTGGTTATTAGGCACAATAACATTTCCAGGAATGGGCCACTTGGGAAAGCAGTTGATTTGGCTGGGGATAAACAGCGCCTCTTAGGTGTGCCCTGAGAAGACGTGATCAGAACTTAATTTTAAATCTGAGGATTGTAATAAGAATTTGCTTGTTTCAAGTCACTGCCAAAAAAAACGGGAGCAGGCATAAGCCAGCCCCCAGAGGACGAACTGTAAGATGCTCGTGTTACCCTTGGTGTCAGAAGGAGGGGCCGAGACGAGTTAAATACGCTAAAGCTAATTTCTACTTGTCTTTTCAAGCTCTAGCAATGGGAACCCTCTGATTTTACAGACCTCTGCACAAAGGGAGCAGCAATGAATTTCTGAGATCAGTGTGAATGTAGGGGCAGAAAGAAGAGAAAAGATTCATATTCCACCTCCATAAAGAGCTCTCTACAGGCAGAGGGGTTTTGGTGAGATGTTTGTAATCTGATGTTTTTAGTGTCAATCTTCCCATTTATAGACTGATGTTACATCGCTGGACACTCACTGTTCCTCCCTACGGATGTTATTTCTGCAGAAAAGGACTACACAATAGACGATGTGACAATTCTCTTTTTGCCTAAGTTGGAGTCTAAAATTTGAAACAGCTGATGTTCTCTTCCTTTTTTAAATAACTAAAACACAGCTTTGGCACTTAAATTTGATGTTCCACTAAGAGTGTGCTCAGATGGGAGTATTGGAACTGTGTGAAGGGAAAGAATTGGATGGTCGGGCAGGGATTGGGTGCGTGGTGGGTCACTTCCTGACACTGTGCTCGGTGGGAACACCTCAGGGCAGTGTTGCATCCACTAGATAGTGGTTGGAAATGAAGAATTTGGAGCTGCCTGCCCGTTATGTATGTACTTAAGAGCAAGAGGAGGTTAATGAAAGAATGATTTTACCTTTTATGTCAGATTCACCTGAAATTAACCAGGTCTTCATTTTCCATATGATCATAAAGTCAACAAATAAATCATATCCGGTGTAAGCTTCCCAGAGAGTAAAACTGGCTATACTAATTTCCCTTTAAAGCATCATCGCATTTTTCTGGAATATAAAAGCAAATGCTATGAGTCACAAAAGTATGAAATTTCAAGGTCAGCTCGTACTGTGTCACTCAAGGCTTCCCAGATACCAAATAAAAATTCCATTACTTTGTGTGTGTGTCTTACTCTCTTGCTCCCCTTGCCTCGCTACAACTCAATGACCTTCAAACGCAGTATCTATTGTTGCAGCTACTTTCATCTTTACCTGAGTGAAGCAGAATCAATGTGCTTGACCAGCAATTCCAATTAAGCCACTAGACACCATCCTGCTGAATCTGCAAACTTTGGATTTATATTGAATTAATGAAAGCTGAAAGGCTTCCCATATCACGGCCACACTTAATGCATCCTTGTCAAAAAGAAATGTAATTACAATATTGCACATACATAATAGGTTGATCAACTTACGCAAGGTGACAACCATGAACTGATCATATGGAAGTGTCAATGAAAATCCCAGTAGCTATTATAAAATGTGCTACTTTTAGATCATTGAATCCCCTAGAGCCTGGGTGGTTCAGATGCTTGGCAAAGAAATACACCCTAAGTGTCACTTATTTTCAGGTTAATAGTTTAAACAGACCAATAGGTAGTATCAAAGTAACTGCTCCATATCAATTAGTTTTTATCATTTTTTACAGCTTGCTTGTTTATTTTGAGAGAGAGAGAGAGAGAGAGAGAGAGAGAGCAGGGAAGGGACAGAGAGGGAGGGAGACACAGAATCCCAAGAGAATCAGCACAACCTGATCTCACGAATCATCTCAAGAGAATCATCTCAACCTGAGCCAAAATCAACACAGATACTTAACCTACTGAGCCACCCAGGCACCCTCAATTAGTTTTTATTATTTAGACACAATTATCTTCATCTAACAATTGATTTCCATGAGGGTAAATCCAAGAAAAAAAATGTATTCTAAATGTTTACAGTTAATCTTTGAAGTAAAAAACAAATCATTCCTGAAAAAAAAGTAAAGGAATTGATAAGCTGGAGTAGGCAAAGGAACACTGACATTTACTGGCTGGTGACTTTTCTGATTTAGACACTGGACACACCTTAAAGAATTAGCTTTGCTTGTCAACCTTATTATTAGCTTTTGGGTTGTTAGATTTAAGTAGAAAAAAATCTAAGCTCCAAAGTAGTAAACAAACAAACAAAAAGGAGAAATGTATCTGATCACTTAAGTACTGTGATCAGTTAACCTACCTCATAATGTTGACATGATGGTTGTCAAACTTGACTATTTTTTTCTCTAGTATTATGCTAATTTCTTATTTGAGATAGTACAGAAAAGAAGTCTCTATTCACTCCTCTCCCCTAAACTAACTAAAACTAACAAGTGTAACCAGGAAACACCTCAACCTTGAACCACAAGTTATGAAGTAGGGCTACCAAGTGCACTGGAAACTGTGTCCAGGGAAAGAGAGATTCAGAAAGAGAAGTCTGAGCTCTGCAGACCCTGAGATAACATGTTGTCTAGACTAGATGATTCACCAGAGGAGTAACAAAGGTGCCCTGATTGGAGCAGGAAAGTCAGGGTGTGTGAACAAGCCAGGTGAACTTTCCATAGAGAGGCAGAGGACTTATTTTTGCAAGAAATAGGCTATCAGTGAGTCTGGATTTAGAATAAACCCAGGTGGCTCACAAAGCTGCAGCTTTGATGACCTGAAGATGAGTAATGTTTAAATTGCCAAATAAGAACATGTGACCAAGAAGTGAGAATGATTTCCTCCAGCCAGAGGCAGAATCACACCAACCAGGTAGAGTACTACGACAAAGTATTCAAAGCAACTTACAAATGTTCCTCTTCTCCCAGTTTATCCCAGCTTATCCGTGTACTTTTGTTCTGCAAACAGCTGCTCTAAGAAAACTTCCACCATTCAATGATGGACACCAGCATGGAACTAATATAAAGAGGAAAGAAACATCACAAAACAAGTTAAATAAAGAATAGACACCATATATAGCAATAGCTATATTGATTTCAGATAGAACAGACTTCCAAAAGAAAGAAAATTACATGGATAAATAGGAGCATTGCATAATGAAAAAGCAATCAATTTTTTAAGAAGATTCAATAATCCTTAATGTGTATATATCTAACAACAAAGCATCATAATACATAAGGCAAAAAGTGACAGAACTGCAAGAAGAAACAGACAAATCCACTTTGAACTTTAACATCCCTCTTTCATAATTGATACGTCAAACAGGCAGAAAATCAGTAAGGGTGTAGTTGACCTGAAAAGTACCATCAATCAACTGGTTCTAGTTGTATTATAAAATATTTCATCCAGGGGCACCTGGGTGGCTCAGTTGGTTAAGTGTCTGAATCTTGATTTCGGCTCAGGTCATGATTTCATGGTGGTGAGGTTGAGCACTCTGTCGGGATCCGCACTGAGCTTGGAGCCTGAAAAAGATTCTCTCCCTCTGCCCTTCCTCCCTGTTCTCTCTCTTTCTCTACCTCTCTCTCTCAAAATAAATAAATAAACATAAAAAAATATTTCATCTAACAATAGCAGAATATGCATTTTCAAGATTACATGATATATTCGCTATGATAGAGCACATTCCAGGCCACAAACGGCTCTTGGGCAAATTTGAAAGAATATAAATCATGCAAAGTATATTCTCAAATCACAATGGAACTAAAAAGCAATAATGAAAAGATAGCTGAAAATCATTTTTGGAGACTAAATATTTGTAGATTAAACAAAACACTATTAAATAATACATGAGTCATAGAATAAATCTCGAGAAATTTTAAAATATTTTGCACTAAATGAAAATGAAAATAAAACTTACAAAGCTTGAAAAATGTAGCAAACAGTGCATAAAGGGCAATTGATAGCATTAAGTACACACATAAAAAAAAGAAGATAAATCTAAAATCAATAATCTAATGTTCCACCTTAATAAACTACAAAAATAAGAGCAATTTAAACCAAAAGCAAACAGAAGAAAAGAAATAATATAAAGTAGAAATGAATGAAATTTAAAAGAAATTGAAAAAATCAATGAAATAAAAAGCTGCTTTATTGTGGTTCCATACAAATTTTAGGATTGCTTGTTCTAGCTTCGAGAAGAATGCTGGTGCAACTTTGATTGGGATTGCATTGAATGTGTAGATTTCTTTGGGTAGTATTGACATTTTAATAATATTTATTCTTCCAATCCATGAGCATGGAATGTTTTTCCATTTCTTTGTATCTTCTCCAATTTCCTTCATAAGCTTTCTATAGTTTTCAGCATACAGATCTTTTACATCTTTGGTCAGGTTTATTCCTAGGTACTTTATGATTCTTGGTGCAATTGTGAATGGGATCAGTTTCTTTATTTGTCTCTCTGTTGCTTCATTATTAGTGTATAAGAATGAAACTGATTTCTGTACATTAATTTTGTATGCTGCGACTTTGCTGAATTCATGTATCAGTTCTAGCAGACTTTTGGTGGAGTCTATCGGGTTTTCCATGTATAATACCATGTCATCTGCAAATAGCGTCCCGAATAGCCAAAGTAATATTGAAGAAGAAGACCAAGGCAGGAGGCATCACAATCCCAGACTTTAGCCTCTACTACAAAGCTATAATCATCAAGACAGCATGGTATTGGCACAAAAACAGACACATAGGCCAACGGAATAGAATAGAGACTCCAGAATTGGACCCACAAAAGTATGGCCAACTAATCTTTGACAAAGCAGGAAAGAATATCCAATGGAAAAAAGACAGTCTCTTTATCAAATGGTGCTGGGAGAACTGGACAGCAACATGCAGAAGAATGAACCTGGACCACTTTCTTACACCATTCACAAAAATAAACTCAAAATGGATGAAGGACCTGAATGTGAGACAGGAAACCATCAAAACCCTAGAAGAGAAAGCAGGAAAAAAACCTCTCTTACCTCAGCCACAGCAATTTCTTACTTGACACATCTCCAAAGGCAAGGGAATTAAAAGCAAAAGTGAACTATTGGGACCTCATGAAGATTAAAAGCTCCTGCACTGCAAAGGAAACAATCAACAAAACTAAAAGGCAACCGATGGAATGGGAAAAGATATTTGCAAATGACATATCAGACAAAGGACTAGTATCCAAAATCTATAAAGAACTCACCAAACTCCACACCTGAGAAACAAATGATCCAGTGAAGAAATGGGCAGAAGACATGAATAGACACTTCTATAAAGAAGACATCCAGATGGCCAACAGGCACATGAAAAGATGCTCAACGTCACTCCTCATCAGGGAAATACAGATCAAAACCACACTGAGATACCACGTCAGGCCAGTCAGAGTGGCTAAAATGAACAAATCAGGAGACTATAGATGCTGGAGAGGATGTGGAGAAATGGGAACCCTCTTGCACTGTTGGTGGGAATGCAAACTGGTGCAGCCGCTCTGGAAAACAGTGTGGAGGTTCCTCAAAAAATTAAAAATAGATCTACCCTATGACCTAGCAATAGCACTGCTAGGAATTTACCCAAGGGATACAGGAGTACTGATGCATAGGGGCACTTGTACCCCAATGTTTATAGCAGCACTCTCAACAATAGCCAAATTATGGAAAGAGCCTAAATGTCCATCAACTGGTGAATGGATAAAGAAATTGTGGTTTATATACACAATGGAAAACTACTTGGCAATGAGAAAGAATGAAATATGCCCTTTCGTGACAACATGGATGGAACTGGAGAGTGTTATGCTAAGTGAAATAAGTCATACAGAGAAAGACAGACACCGTATGTTTTCACTCTTATGTGGATCCTGAGAAACTTAACAGAAGACCATGGGGGAGGGGAAGGGAAAAAAAAGTTAGAGAGGGAAGGAGGCAAACCATAAGAGACTCTTAAAAACTGAGAATAAACTGAGAGTTTATGGGGGGTAGGAGGGAGGGGAAAGTGGGTGATGGGCATTGAGGAGGGCACCTTTTGGGATGAGCACTGGGTGTTGTATGGAAACCAATTTGACAATAAATTTCATGTTGAAAGAAAAGCTGCTTGATTGAAATGATCACGAAAATTGATAAATCTCTAGCCACATGAACCAAGGGATAAAAAAGGGGGAACACAAATTACTAATATCAGAAATGAAAGAGGTCATCACCACTGTTTCTATGGAAATTAAAAGAATGATAAAAGAATATTATGAAATATTATTGTTGCATATAAAAGAAATAAGAGCCATTTAAACCAAAAGCAAAGAGAATAAAGAAATTTAAGAAAGTAATTATAGCAATTCTCTACAATCTCTGTCAGAGAATAGAAGCCTCACTCAATGAAGCCAACAGTATCCTAATACCAAAACCAGGTAAAGATATTACAAAAAAAGGAAGCTACATGAGCATACATGCAAAAATCCTCAACAAAACATTAGTAAATTAAATCCAACAATGTATACAAAGAATTATACACAATGACCAAGTAGGATTTATTCTAGGTATGCAAGGTTGACTCAACATAAAAACCAATTAATGTAACCTACTACATGAGCATATTAAAGGAAAAAATCATATTATAATGTCAATTGACATTGAAAAAATATTTGACAACATCCAACAACTATTCGTGATTTAAAAAAAAGGGGGGGGCACCTGCGTGGCTCAGTCAATTAAGCTCAGCTCAGGTCACGATCTCGCGGTCCATGTGTTCGAGCCCTGTGTCGGGCTCTGGGGTGATGGCTCAGAGCCTGGAGCCTGCTTCCGATTCTGTGTCTCCCTCTCTCTCTGCCCCTCCCCCATTCATGCTCTGTCTCTCTCTGTCTCAAGAAAATAAATAAACTTAAAAAAAAAATTCTCAGCCAACTCATAATAAAACTTGACAAAGAACATTTACAAAAACCTCCAGCTGATACCATACTTAATGGTGTGAAACTGATACTTTCTCCCTAAGACTGGAAACAAGGCAAGAATGCACCTTCTCATCACTCTTCAATAAAACACAATACCATCTATAATGGCACCAAAAGAAAGAAAGAAAGAGTTTGATATAAATCTAACAAAATATGCACAGGATCTACAAGCAAAAAACCAAAACACCTTGATCACAGAAATTAAAGAAGATTTAAATAAAGGGGAAATATTCTGTGCCATGAATTGAAAGGCAATATTATTATGTGAATTCTTTCTAACTTGATCTATAAATTCAGTATGACTGCAATCAAAATCTCAGCAAGCTATTTTGTGAATATCAACCAACTGATTCTGAAAGTTTATAAGGAAAAGCAAAAGACCCAGAATAGACAACACAACACTGATTAAGAACAAAGTCAGACGACTGACACTACCCAACTTCAAGATGTACTACATGACTATAGTAATTAAGACAGCATTGTTACTGGTGAAAGAATAGACACATAAATCAACAGATCAGAATAGAGAGCCGAGAAGTACACCCACACAAATATTGTCGAGTGCTTTTACCAAAGATGCAAAAGCAACTCAATAGAGAAGGGTGGTCTTTTTTTTTTTTTAAGAGAGAGAGAGAGCACAAACGAGAGAAGAGGTGCAGAAGCAGAAAGGGAGTCTTCAGCAGGCCCCACAGTCAGCATGGAGCCCAACGTGGGATTCGATCCCACAATCCTGGGATCATGACCTTAGCCAAAATCAAGAGTCCGACGCTCAACCGACTGAGCCCCTCAGGGCCCCTGAGAAAGGATAGTCTTTCAACAAATGTTGCTAGAATGATTGGATTTCCATATGTAATAACAGCAACAAAAAACAATTCAAACACAGAACTTACACTTTTCATAAGAATTGACTCAAAATGGATCATAGACCTAAATATAAAATGTAATTCTACAAAACTTCTAAAAGAAAACATAAAGGAAAATCTAGGTAACTTTGGGTTTGGGGATGATTTTTTTCATACAACTTTAAAAAAACACAGTACCTGAAAGAAAAAACTGATAAATCTGAACTCCATAAAATTAAAAACGTCCCATATTCAAAAGACACTGGTAAGAGAGTCAAAAGACAAGATACAGCCAGGAAGACAGTATTTTTCAGAACACATGTCTGATAAGGGACTTGAGTTCAAAATATCCAAGGAACTCTTACAATTCAACAATAAGAAAATCAGGAACACAATTTTAAAATGGGCAAAAACGTCTGAACAGACATCTCACAGAAGAATACATACACATGGCAAATAAGCATTTGAAATGTGCTCATCATTATTTGTCAACAAGGGATTGCAAACTGGAACAATGAGGTAGGACTACACACCTGTCGGTATGGCTAAAATCCCAAACCTAATAACACCAAATGCGGGTGTGGATATGGAGTAACAGGAACTGTCATTCACTGCTGCTGGAAATGCAGGATGGTGAACTTCAGAAGACAGTTTAGTAGTTTCCTACAGAGCTAAAATCTTGCCATACAATCCAGCAACAGTACTCCTTTTTTTTTTTTTTTTTTTTTTTTTCTTCCCAGCAACTACACTCCTGGGCATTTACCCAAATTAGCTGAAAACTTACGTCCACAAAAAAATCTGTACATAGATGTTTATAGCAGCTTTATTCACAACTGCCAAAACTTGGAAGCAATTGAGATGTCCTTCAGTAGGTGAATGGATAAACAAACTGGGGTCCATCCAGACAATGGAACGGTACTCGCTTCTAAAAAGAAATGAGCCACGAAAACACACAGAGGAACCTTAAACGCATATTGCTAAGGGAAAATAAAAAAGCACGAAATTCTGGGAAAGGCAAAACTAAGGACAGTACAAGGTCAGCAGTTACCAGGGGTCTGGGCAGGCGGGGGGGGGGGGGGGGAGGAGGGATGAATAGGTGGAGCACAGAGGATTTTTAGGGCAATGAAACTATTCTGTATGATATTGTAATGGAGGCTCTTGGCATTTTATGTTTATCAAAAGTCATAAAACTGTACAACACAAAAAGTGAATCCTAATGTAAACCATGGACTTTAATAATAATTTATCAATATTGGTCCATCAATTATAAATACTAACATAAGATATTAATTAATAATAGGGGAACCTATGAGGGGCGGGAGAGAGAGTAAGTATGGGGGAACTCTGTACTATCTACTCAGTTGTTTTGTCAACGTCAGACTTCTCTAAAGTCTATTAAATTAAAAATGAAATAAAGGGGCGCCTGGGTGGCGCAGTCGGTTAAGCGTCCGACTTCAGCCAGGTCAGGATCTCGCGGTCTGTGAGTTCGAGCCCCGCGTCAGGCTCTGGGCTGATGGCTCAAAGCCTGGAGCCTGTTTCCGATTCTGTGTCTCCCTCTCTCTCTGCCCCTCCCCCGTTCATGCTCTGTCTCTCTCTGTCCCAAAAATAAATAAACGTTGAAAAAAAATTAAAAAAAAAAAAATGAAATAAAAAAATTTTACTGCACAAATCCACGTATGAACACATCATAGTACAATCACAGAATGGAAACATTTGTTTTACATTTTAGAAACTTCCAAAAAGAAAATATAACCTAAAAAAAAAAAATCAGACTGTCTTTGGACTTAGCATCAGCAACCATAAACAGCAGACAACAATTGAGTAATCTCTTAAAAAAGCTGAAGGAAAATAACCTGTCCGAGTCCCTCAATCCAGAGAGAAGGGAAAATAAAAACATATTCAGGGGGAACCTGGGTGGCTTAGTCGGTTAAGCATCTGACTCTTGATTTCGGTGCAGGTCATGATCCCAGGGTCGTGGGATCAAACCCCACATCGGGCTCCAAGCTAAGTGTAGAGGCTGCTGAAGATTCTCTTTCTTTCTCTGTGTCTGTCTCTATTTCTCTCTTTCTCTCTCTATCTCTATCTCTCTCTCTCCCTCTGCTCCTCCCCTGCTTGGTTTCTCTCTCTCTCTCTCAAAAAAATAAAAAATTAAATAAAATAATAAAACTAAAAACATATTCAGAAACATAAAGATCAAGATAATTCACTACTTCTGCACCAAGAATGGAAGATGATTAAAAGATATCTCAGCAAAAAGAAAGTTGAACTGAGAAATAAATGCGGATACAAGAAGCATTCTTAGGGAAAAAAAAATTGGTAAGATATCTTTGTAATTCCAATGATGATGATAATTGCAGATGGCAGTGTTACAAACAATTTGGAATTAAAACAGACATGGAACAAAGACATGGAATAAACTGGAACAACCACAACCACAACAACAAAAACCATGGAAGATGGGAGAGCAAGATTTAGATTAATGGGTCATAGGCTTTTTATTTTGAAAATCGGTATTTTGATGACTCTTAGGCTTCTGAAGTGAAGGATACAGGTTATATCTTTTTACGATAATCACTAAAGAATAAAATTAAAATATATAACTCCCAAAACTGTACCATGTAAGTGCATGTGCTATATTACTGAGTATATCTCTGAAAAGAGAGAACTTCCTTTAGATTAGGCATCAAAATTTAATCGTGTTCATGTCTGCGATTGAAGACTTTCCCACACACTAACTTTTGGCTCCAAAAATAGGAAATTTTGTTTCTCCTCCATTACTCACACCCTTCCTGTGCTGGGCACCATAGGAAACATCTGATATAACTTCTGGCCCTGAAATATCAAGTCAAAATATTAGAAAGGACAACAGAGAAGATATTTCTGGATATCACTTCTACAAAAGTCACTATGAACCATTTGAACCTGCCCCAACTAACCCCGAGCAAATGCATCCACAATTCACCTTCCCTTAGCCAAGTCCCCCAAATCCCTGCTGCCCCTTCATCACCACCTGATGTGAGAAGTGTGATGGATGGAAATCTGAGTGGAAATAAAGCAGCAAACTTATGAATTTCACTTCATTTATCTCACTTTTGCCAAATTTACCAAAATGTGTGCCCACTTTAGCACGTTGCGGTGGCTCCCCAGGCCTCAAAGGATATTTTGGCAGCTGAGTGACTCGGAAGTTAAAGCTTTATTACTTTCACAGTAAACACGCTTCTGCACTCTGTCTGAACACAAAACAAAATGAACAAAAACTAATGCATGGAAAAAGACTGAAAGGAAATAACCCCCAAAATATTGATGCTATTTGTATTTAGGTGTCGTAACTCTAGGCAGATTTTATTGTTTTCTGGATACTTTTCTATATCATCAAAACTTCCACTGACAAACCATTAAACAAACATTAAATTAGTTGAAGTGATATTTCTTCTGGCTTTAGCTGTTCTAAGGGCTATAATCTTTTCATTTGTTTTTTTTATCCAGATGAAGATCATGAAGAGTGCTTTAATTCCCAAGGAATTTCAGCCCTCTGATTAGATGTTTCTAGCCTTGTGCAGTGTGTATTCGCAAGTTATAAGTCCTCAGCTAAGTCTCCTCTGAAAGACTTGCATATATAAAGTTGCAATGCTAATAACTTTTTGGATAAACAGCAATATACAATAACAAGGGCAAGACTTTGTTGGCAGATTCCACAATTCTTATCGACTATGAAACAAACACATGTAAAACTTTCTCCTCTCGCATACACATGAAATGGTTCGTAAGAGGCAAAACTGCTCTTGATTTAGTGACATTTGCCCAAGTGTTCAAGAATAATTTGATGAATGCAAGGTGAACAAAATGAATGAATCCAAGAATAATTTGATTCACTCTCAGTTTTGTGTTTCAGTCTTTGTTTTGCGTTTTCCATTCAGGGCCTCTTGCCTAAACAGTGTAAGAATGCTCCACGTTTCCGTCCTAAATACAACAATAAAACCCAGAGGAGTCTACATACGGTCAGTATTGGCAGATGGGTTTAGAGCAAACTTCCCAACCTGGTATTCCACAGACCTTCCTTTCAAAGGTACTTACAGATAGAGTATGGGAAAAACAATTCCTCTCAATATATTTGGTAAACATTGGGTTAAACAAATGGTGTGTGGGCACGTGTGTGTATGTTTGCATGACTTGTTAATTTTTGTCTTTTAACTAGCAGACTGCCAACTTTCATAGGTAAATAAGTACTGTAAATTGTCAAGAGAAAATAGAATATGCTGTATTTTCCAAACGTATTTGATCCTAGAACACATTTTTTTATTCTGGAGCTACTAAAGTCTCTAGATGAATATTCTGAGGACTACCATTTGGGAAAATGGTGACTTAAATTCTGATGTCTGCTCCAATTTGTGTATTTTGTGAAGAGTGGTGTATGGAATCAATGAAAATGCATGTTATGAGCCAACATTGAAAACTAAACAAAACATCGCTACTAGAAGAGGTTTACCTTTGCATGAAGGCAAATTCCATATTTATATTTTTAGCATAATTCAATCTGGAACATTGCAATATAGGGGGGAAAAAAAACTCAACCACCCCAGGGTAGTCACTGTGGCAACCTGTTAAAAAAAAAATGGTGGGGGAAGAGGGGAGAAAGGAAGAGAGACGTGCTAAGGAATTATTAAAATATTCAAGATAAATATTAATTATTCAAGATAAAATTGTAAGAGTTCACAAATATATTCAGCTCGATGTAGAGTTGCCAGGTCCCCGCCTCTGTTAGGTAAAGAGCCAAACATTCTAAAGGAAAGCAGGAGTGCAGAAAAGGACTTCACATTTATCTTTCTCCAAATTTTTGCTAGTCATATAAAATTCAGTGGCGTAAATAATGTGTTCTGGTCTGCCACTTCGTTAAGTGACACAAAATACTGTCAATAACATCAATGCTCAGTTCAGCTCAGTTCAGGAAAATGCTGCAATATTCTCAAATGAAAAGAAGAAAGTAAAAGTCATCGTGCCATCATAACTCCAAAAAGAATACATTGATGAGTTAAGGTAGCCATGAATCCCAAAGTAGTATACCAGATTACAAGGTATTGCAAATATATGAACCACGAAAATGGAATCTACTTGGTTACAGATCAACTCTTGAAAGGCAAGCAAATGCCAGGTGGAAGTAAGATAACCAAAGCAAAGATACCCCAAATTCCAATGGACAAAGGACACTGCACATTGGAAAAATGGAAAACATGCAGTGCCCACAATAGTATCTTTGAAAACCACTTACAATTTTCTAAATACAAGTTAGATATTCTCTTCCAAAGAATATGTCCAGAGTTGGAGCCACTCATCTTTTGTGGCTGCAGATAAAAGAATTTATAGACAGGCTTTGTCAGCTGCCCTTCAGATATGCTCTTTCCTGCAGCCACTGATTGTCTGGGACCAGTCCATGCTCAACATTAGACTTCAAGTTTATGGCCATTGTTTGCCTGCTGGATACTTTTTTGGACTGATTATTCTTTGAACTATGAAAATCCAGTTTCAAAATTATCGCTAAAAATTAGAATACAAATATCAATGACCTACTTTATGTCATGCAATGTTCATGTAACATGCTCCAGTGGGGTGCTGGAGACAATGTCCTATGTATCTTTTCCCAACTCCATGTTCAGTGCTATCAGTGCAGTAATAGCTTGAGATCTGTCACAGTGGAAGTATCTGTACTACTGAAATTGGGAAAATACGACAAATCAGGCTTTTTCTTTTCAGAAAACCAATTGTTAGACACATACCAGTACATATCTATTAATATCTGTTAGCGTTCTGCAGTTTTCTTGATTATTGGTTTTCATTATTAGCTTCCATGAAAATAATCAGGTTATCCTGATGCTTCTACCTAGATTCACTTTTATGGCATAACAAAAGTTATGATAAGAGATCTGGGATCCCTCCCGAATTCTGCCTAAAATACAGGGTATAATCTACTACAATAAATATCCAGCTTCTCTGATCAGAGCCCAAGTGCCAGGGGAATTTTGATGGTCAGTACATGCACAGGAACAGGAAAAGCCCTGCATTAATACACAGCAACCAGGCTTTGGGGTAAGAATTCCAAAAGTGACATCAGTAAGTTCTAACAACGCGGTGATTGTGGTTTATAAGCACTGTTACAACTATTAGCAACCCTTAATAATTTACTTAGTAAGGTTGCTGATAAACAGAACCACCGTACGGGGGATTCAGTTTACGTGTCGCACAAAGGCACCTGCTGAAGTGGTGAGTAGAGACTGAAGTGCAGTCTGACCCTCCCTTGCACGCTACAGGGCTGCAGTTACCTGGGCATCTGGTTGGACTTTTTACAAAGGTGTGGTCTGTGCTAAAGACGTCCCTGATGGTAAACAGCCTATGGTCATAGGTGGACATAAAGGACTATAGAATTGGGAGTCATTCAACATAAGAGAAACAACAGAAGACTTCCACTTTTCAGTCAGAGGGCTCCTCCTAAGACCAGCAGGCATTATGCTAGAGAATTCCACCCGGGATGGCTCTGTGACTTCAAGTTCTGACACACCTTTGCTACTACATAACAGGGGTTGTTTGTTTGTTTGTTTGTTTGTTTGTTTTAAAGTAAAGCAAAGAAGTCACAGCCAGATACCAACACAGGACAAACACGTCTGTGGACCAGAAACAGACGACAAGTACAAACAGATGAGCAGAGACGGAGCCATGGCAAAGGAGTGGGCGAGAAGAGGGAAAGAAAACTCGGTAGTAAACAGAGAGAGATGGACCATGAGGAGATGTACAGATAGAGACAGTACAAAAGGTAAAGCCAAAACTCAGACAAAATACCTCCTGGACTGATAGTTACTGAGCTGCTCCAGCACATGGAGCTTCTTGTCATGTCGGGCAGGGGGACAGAAACACAACAACATTTGCCATGTTATTAGGAAGCTGTATGGTCGAATGTATGTTCAAATGTTAAGGGTAACCACTCAAAGAATGGAAATACAATCTTTAGCTTCTAAACAAGCAGAGAAGTCAAAGGGGAACATAGGAAAGTTTATCAGCCCATCAGGTACAGGGAAGGAGAAAAAAGAAATGAAGTAAAAGAATGTCAAACAGCATGAAATAAGGTGGCAAAAACTAAGTCCAGCCCAACAGTGCTCACAGTGAAACTTGCTATTAGAGGACAGCATTTGGGACACCTGGGTGGCTCAGTTGGTTGGGTGTCCAACTTCAGCTCAGGTCATGATCTCGCAGTTTGTGAGTTCAAGCCCTATGTCGGGCTCTGTGCTGACAGCTCAGAGCCTGGAATCTGCTTTAAATTCTGTGTCTCCCTCTCTCTCTGCTCCTCCCTTGCTCATGCTCTGTCTCTCTCTACGGGGGGTGCCCGGGTGGCTCAGTCGGTTCAGAGTCTCCGACTTCGGCTCAGGTCATGATCTCATGGTTCGTGGGTTCAAGCCCCACATCAGTCTCTGTGCTGACAGCTCAGAGCCTGGAGTCTGCTTTAAATTCTGTGTCTCCCTCTCTCTCTGCTCCTCCCTTGCTCATGCTCTGTCTCTCTCTACGGGGGGTGCCCGGGTGGCTCAGTCGGTTCAGAGTCTCCGACTTCGGCTCAGGTCATGATCTCATGGTTCGTGGGTTCAAGCCCCACATCAGGCTCTGTGCTGACAGCTCGGAGCCTGGAGCCTGCTTCGGATTCTATGTCTCCCTCTATCTCTGCCCCTCCCCAGCTCGTGCTCTGTCTCTCTCGCTCTCAAAAATAAATAAACATTAAAAGTTTTTTTAAAAAATAATGACTAAAACAGTCTATCAGAGAAATGTAAAAATCACGAATTTGTATGCAACTAAGAGTAGAGCCAAAAATACATATATAAAGCAACACTAAAAAAATGACAAGAAGAATTTGGCAAATATATGCTCATGGTGGGAGATTTTAACAATTCTAACAGACGCTGATAGATCAAGTATACCAAAGGTCAGCAAAGATACAGAAGACTTAAACAACCAAGTTAACAAGCTTGGTCTAACGGATACATGTAACCCTGCAATAGCAGAGAACAACCATCTCTTCACGAAAACACGGAGAATTTATAGAAACAGACCATGTACTAGGTCACAGAGGAGGCCTCAACAAATTCAAAGAATGACTATCACACAGGTCATGTTCTCCAACAATAAAGCAATTAAATTAGAAATAAGAAGATTATTTTCAAAAGAAGAGTCTTTGCTAGAGTAGGCGGGACAAATGGGCCATAAACTCTTGAGACACATACATTGAAATCAGGTTCAGCACATGCCTGCTGAGTGTCCTTGGACAAGGCACTTAACCTCTCTGGGCCTTGGTTTCTCCACACGTCACATGGGTAGAGTAATACCTATCACAAAATTCTCATGCAGATTACATGGGGAAGTAGCTTAAAAGCACCTGGAACAGTATCTGGCAGACCCAAATCCTAGTTTCTGTTCTTTCACATAGCATGTGCTCATTAAACATCAATCACATCGAAAGCTGCATAAATGAGTACCAAGTAGAGAGAAATGTACATTCTTTTGCAACAGAATTTAGAATAGAATTTAATTAATCAACAAGGTTCTATCTGTTAAACAGAGACAAGAAAAAATACGGCAAATTCTATAGGGGTTTTTGTTTATTTGTTCTTAAATATTTATTTATTTTTGAGAGAGAGAGAGCACATGCCCATGCAGGGAAGGGGCCTAGGGAGAGGGAGAGAGAGCATCCCAAACAGGCTCCACAGTGTCAGCACAGAGCCTGACGGTGGGGCTTGAACTCATGAACCGTGAGATCACAACCTGGGCCGAAATCAAAAGTCAGACGTTTGACCAACTGAGCTGCTCAGGTGCCCCACATTCGATGTCCTTAACTAGCCTCTATTCGAAAAGAAAGGAAAGGTCTTGCCAGGATCTTTGGAAAGCCCAACGCCACATCCTGTTTGTCCCTCTCATTGTTAATTTTTATAATCAGTTCAGATCATGAGGTCATTTTATCCACATAAAGAGAACTCTTGTGAAAGATGAGAATCACAGCGGGCAATGTTTGATGCAGCCCACAGTGCGGAGAAGAGCAAGCTGCAGGCACCAGTGTTCAGAGGTGACCCAACTAAATTCAATGACCCTAAGTCAGCTAGATGTGAGAATTTCCCGACAAGGGTTGCCACTCCATTACATCAGGCAGGGATCTGTGTGCTCTCCTTCCAAGTTTGATATTTCCAGACATCCTGAACTTGATACGGGCTGTGCGACAGGCTGAGATCCACCCAACTTGCTGCCGTGATAGTTAATGAGGTGTGTACAGCGATGTGGCAAAAAGACAGCCTCCATCACTCTCTACAGCCTGCTTGGCTCCCCTTCCCACAAGGCTTTTCAACTTGGGTTAGGGCCAATTATCTGCTTGGTTGCTTCATTTCTATGGGACTCAGAAGAAAGATTTTCTGCTCTCTTCCTTTTTTGTCACTGGTGCCAAAGACACATCAAGTTAATTGTTAGGGTAGAGCATGATGTTCCCCCGGTCCACATCAAGGCTTCGGTCAAAGAAGAAAACCTTTCCAGATTTTAGAGAAAGGCAGCCTTGGTGACAAGGCAGACAAGAACAGGATGGACAGTTCGGGAATTCAGCACCGCCGATAGGAAAACAGCATGTGGTTCTGATGCTATGAATGGTCCTTGACTTCATTCTTACCCGGAAACTATAACATCCTGGTTTTTCCATCCTCACCTAAGAAAACTTAAACATTTCCAAAGCACATACAAAAAATATGGATTAACCAGTGAAAAGGTAACTGGACTAGCTAGATCAGTTCTTTATGTCATATACCAAAATAAATTCCAGATAGATTAAATATTTTTTTAAGTTTATTTATTTTGAGAGAGACGCAGAGAGAGAATCCCAAGCAGGATCCCCACTGTCAGCGCAGAGCCCCATGTGGGACTCCATCTCGCAAATCATGAGATCATGGCCTGAGCCAACATCAAGAGTCGGATGCTTAACTGACTGAGCCACCCAGGCACCCCCAGGTGGATTAAATTTTTAAGGTAAAATTAATACAGGTAAATGTTTTTATAATCTTAACATGGAGAAGAAATTCATAAGCTTGAGATCAAGTTCAGAAGCTAAAGGGAAAGACTGACATATTGTAAATATTTATATGGTTAGAAAAATCATAAATTAGTCTAAGACAACAAATAGGAAAAACAGTTTTAACATAGTCCATGACAAAGAGTTCCTGTTCTTAATATGCTTTTTAAGCATATATCCAAAAATAAAAGGAAAATGGGAAATGGGCATGATCAGTCAATTCCCAAAGGAAGAAACACAAGTGACTAGTAAACAGACCTAAGAAAAAGTGCAACTTTGTTATTAAACAAGGAAATGCAAATTAAAACAATGAAATACCATTTTATTTATTTGTTTGTTTATCTTACTTATTGCATTGGTAAAAATTCGAGTAAATAGCCAGTGTTATTGAAGCAAACTATTGACAACTATGTGGGGAAACATCAGGCTGGCCAGGGTAAAAACAATACAATTTCTAGGGGCCCGGGGATAGGAGGGAGATGGAAATTGACACACTACATTAAAATCCTTAACAATGGACATATTCTTTGATCAAAGGATTTTATTTCCAGGAATTTATTCTGAGGAAATAAACAGAAGTACAGTCAACCCTTGAACAACACGGAGGGTTAGGAGCCCATCCGCCATGCAGTCAAAAATCTACATATAACTTTAACTCCCCCCAAATTTAACTAATGGCCTACTGATAACATAAACCAGAAGTCTTACTGATAACATAAACAACGCAGATGTTGTATGCTATATGTACTATAGACTATATTCTTACAATACAGTAAACTAGAAAAAAGAAAATGTTATTGAGAAAACCATAAGGAAGAGAAAATACACTTACAGCATGGAAAGGTATTTATCAAAAAATAATCTGTGAACCCATGTAATTCAAACACATGTTGTTTGAGGGTCACATTTACATAGATATGCCTTCAACTCTTCCAGGCTTGTTTATGATAGCAATAAATCAAAAAATAAAGAGCAATAAATCAAAATCAATAAATAAGTCAACCAACATGTCATTTAGTAGTGGCACTTTTAGGTAAATTATGAAACATAAGCACAATGAAGTACTTTGTGATGATTAAAAGTAAGGAGGTATAAAACCAGATCTACTAACATGCAAAAATGTCCACATTATATTAAGTGAAAAAAATGTAGGTAAACAGGATTTGTATATCCTGGCCCATTTTCCCCCAAACTTTAATCTAGTGTGTATATTTGTATATGCCTATAAATGCATGGCGGGGGGGGGGGGGGAGTCCAAGAGGATAAACAATGATGTTTTCAAAGCTGTGTTCTCTCAGTGGGAGATTACAGGGAATTTTCCCTTTCTTCTTTATGTTTTTTTGATTATCTTTTTTTTTTTACAATGAAAATTTTTTACTTTAGGGATCAGAAAAAATCACAAGGCAATTTATATTGAGGACTATAAAAAGAAGAAAGCATAGTTTAACTAGGCAAAGAGATTCTAGATTTGGAAACTTCTGGGTTTTGCTACAGAATTCAATTCAACTCATGAACTTTAACATCTCACAGGGTATCTCATGGTAACTCAAGAGCTTTTTCCTCTTCTCTATCTCACTGGTCAGCAAGACTGTGCAGACATCCAATAGACATTCTTTTGGTCATTTCCCCTAACAATCGTTAGGGCCGCTGTCAGCTCCCCTGGTTCACCTGTAAGAGAGGCATTCTGGGACCCCCCCCTGGCAGGTGGGTAGGAAGCCCAGAGAGGCATCACCCTCAGTGTCCTTCTCCTAGGGAGATATAAGATGTTTATCACACCAGTGCTGAAACCGAACTTCTGTGTGTTCAAATACCCACTCTGTGACCTTGGCTGCATTGCTACAGGCAATTTATTTTGCCACAAGTGTCTCCATTTCCTCATCTACAAAACAAAGATGATGAAAATAGTCCCTACCTTAATAGCCTGTTGTCAGGAATGGGTCTATCTATGTAAGGCACTTAGAACAGTGCCTGGCACTTTGGGAGTACTCCACATTTGTTTATTACTCTCCACATAGCTCACAGTCCCCCTGCGTCCCAAAGCAAGGAATGCATCCAGGCTTAGCAATGATCACATTCACGTACTAGCTTACAGTTACTGAAAAGGTCTATTCTAAAGGGGGTTTAGGAGGGGGCGGCTCCCTGCTTCCTACCTCTCCTTCTCTCGGCTATTTGTGGGTTTTTTAATAACATATGGGTGACCCAGTGAACCAAGGCTGATGATCTGGTGGAGTCAGAACTCAAGCCCATCTCCACCTGCCTTCCCTACACTCTCCACTTCCTCTTTCCTGTTGATAATATGTAAAGCGGTAAATGTATATTTATACCACCTGGCTTACCAGGTGAACAGAGATGAAAATCAAAGTGTCCAATGATACTTGCTTCCAGAATATCTCTGTTCCTGTGCTTGTTTTTGTTCTTTGTGGCACTTTAATGTTTTATCTTGCAGGAGGCGTATTTGTGGAATTGCCAAAGATATTTGACGTCCAAAAAGAAGAAGTAAATCTGAAAAAAGTACCAGATTTTCTTTTAAACACAAAAGCAGCCTCATACACGCTGCCTTAAGTGCCAAGAAACTTCGGACTCATGAAGCATGCACCTGCTTACCTCTCATCCCCCTGTCCCTCTATCCTTACCAGGGGACATCTTCTGGTGCCCCTAAGGGTCCTATTTCAGAAACATTGACTCTAAATATTCCACATATTGTGGCTTAGTTTCAAAGCAGATTTTGATTCATGTTTCATGTTTTGAAAAAATTAGTGCAACTTAATGCTTACTGGGGAAAACCTTTCTAGTTTTGATTATGCTGACACCTAATAGTGGTTATGGGCATTTGTTCTATCATATAGTGGCCACAGCTTCTGAAACAAAAATCAGGGTATGTGGTTTAACAATCATTGGTATATTTATGAGGGCAGAATGGTTAGAAAACCAAAAATTCCAGGCCATATGCATGCCATTAACTATATATAAAGAATGATGCATATGAATAATGTATGAATACATGGGATGGTTTGTGTCTTTCAGCTGGCCAGTGTACGTGAACAGGTTTTGAGAAGTCAACTAATTGAAAGTCACTAAGTTGATTCTGCTCTCTTTCCAATTGCTTATTTAATTGATGTCAACTCTCTTCATCAGCTCAGTTAATCTAAAAAAAAAAATGATAGATTATCCTTATATTTGCTCTTCTCTAAGATAAATATAAAATTATTTTATAAACCCTTTAAATTTGCTGGGAAACCTATGAGAACTATTATGTAAATAATCCATGGGTTTGCAAATCATGATTAGAAAAATATTGCATTAATTTACTGATTGCTGATGGATAGAAATCATGACCTGCAGGCATATTTTAAAATTATACATATAGTGTAATGGAAAATAAATGTCATGGCTCATTTCTCCAAACAGGAGAAATTTGCAAAAAAAGCAGGAAAGCCTGTCTAGATGTAACCTAGGGAACAATGCCCAACAGTACCTACATCAAGGATTGTTCTGGGGATTCAATGAGTTTATACTGCAATGTGCTCAAAGCAGTGCATGGCACATGGTAAATGCTGTATAAATACTGTTGTTAACAGTGTTGGCTTTAAGGTGGAATTGTTAACTTTTCTTTCTGAAAGTCTTTTGAAAACCCTGTCAGAGGTTTTAGCTAACATTTATTTTTGATATGGGGTCTTTTTTGCTTTTTAAATGTAAAATCTGTAGATTAATCATCATGGATTAAAATTCATAACCTGTTGGTACTTATTTATGGGCACTTTTTCCCCCCTGCAACTGTGTGGCTGATGGCCTGGAACCAAATCTTTGCCTAAACATGATCTGCTGTTCCGTCTTCTTCTAGCCAATATGACCCTGATGCATGACAAATATGACATGACAAATACGCATACACAGATATGCTATGTTCCTAAATATGGTCTCTGAGCAAACACGGCAACGACATGAAACCTTGAATACATCAAAACATGTTAAATAAGTTTGGTTAATTACAATACAAACAGACTCTACGTTGTACCGAGTCCCTGATGCTCCCAGATGGTCTGAATAAAGTTCGATGGAAACTAAGGGAAAACAAGGTATGTCCTTAGGTGTCAGGGAGTTGAGATGGATGGAACAACAGGGAAAGTGTAGTCAGCCTGTTTTGTGCTGGGGAGAACTGTCTGAGCCTGTCTGATAAGCCAGCAGGGTGTGGCCTTCCAGAAAACTCTATCCCATGAAGGCCTAAAAAGCTTTGTGGGAAAAGAATGCTTAAGAAAAGGACATTGAGGCAAGCTTGAGCTGGCAGAAAAGCCTACTATTGTTACAAAAATAATGTCTGAAACCTTAATCTGTGTCTGAAATGTATGTGGTGTGTGAGAGTGTGGGTGAGAAGGGAAAGTCAGCAAAGGTAAACCCTGCAAATGGCACTGTACGGGGTGCTCTAAGACCCTGAGACCTGAGACACACACACAGCTTTGGTATTCTCTAACAAATGTGACGGGAAGGAAGCTGGCTCTCCTCTCCCACCATTCCACAGAATGTCATCCTACTGGGAAGTTTGGGGTATCTATACCAGGAAGAGGGGTAGCTTCTGGCAGAAGCAGAGGAAGAGAGAAGTGGCAGCCTGTGTTGTGCAAGGGCAGTGCCATGAGCAGGCCCAGACAGAAAGGTCCAGAAGAAATGGCTGTGTCTAGCAAAGGGGCCCCAAAGAACATGACCCATGGGGATACAAGGGACACAACCATAAGCAGTATCAGGGCATGAAGATCCTGCCTCTCCCAGAACAGCAATAGCCACAGAGGGGTTCAACAGCAGATCTGAGCAGGCAGGAGAAAGAAGCAGCCAACGTGAAAATTGGACGGTTGAAATGATCGAGTCTGCGGAGCAGAAAGAAAAAAAGGATGAAGAAAGGGAACATTCACTGAAAAGTGAATATACTGAACACACAATATAACCTGCTCATACACATAAATATGTGCCTACTAATTTGTTATGCAATAGATGTTTTCGAAAATAGAATTTTCAAAAGTGAAATTTTCAGAGGAGTCACTTGTTTACAGAATGTTAACTAATGAACAACATTCCACAAATGCACTTGGCCAGTGCCTACCATGCATCAGATGTTCCGTGTGCTTGGGGTGCAGAGGTGAACACAAGAGGGAGATCATTCCAGAGAGTGGGGCCAGGGCAGCGTCACTGCTGTGCAGGCTGGGCGGTGGCACAGTGCACTTGGTTCAGCACTGTCCTGTCACTGACTCTGAACACATTTTGAATAACAGCAATCGGAGAGCCGGAACGCTGTTCCGGTTCATTCTAGAATATTTCTTAAGCTTACTTAAAGTTCACTGGACTCTGTTTCTAGACCAGAGGTCAGAAAACTTTCTGTAAAGAGCCAAGCAGTAAGTATTTTCAGCTTTGCAGGTCATGTGGTCCCTGTCACAACCACTCAGTCTGCCACAGCGGAGCGAAAACAGCCAGAGGCAAGGCTAAATGAAAGGGCTCGGCTGTAACCCTAGGCTACCCAGAGCAGCCTTGCCCTCCTGCATGTAAGGTTGACTCCCCATTTACTAGGATAAAGTCCCAGACTGGGTAAAGGTACTTGTTAACCTGTACGCTGATAAATGACAATTTGTCTGGGAAAGACCACAATTTCTGCACTTAACAGGCAGGATGCTCTCCAGTTGTGTATTAATTGTGCATAGTTCTGCACCAGTGATCTCTTTCCCCTCTCACTACATATATATGTAGGTAGTACATACAGGTACAGATAGACATATAGATGGAAATACCAGTTTCTCAGATCTTCCTTTTTTAAAAATGTTTATATATATTTTTTGAGAGAGACAGACAGACAGAATGCAAGAGGGGTAAGGGCAGTGAGAGAGGGAGACACAGAATCTGAAGTAGGCTCCAGGCTCTGCACTGTCAGTACAGAGCCCGACCGGATGGCGGGGCTAGAACTCGGGAACGCCCGAGATCCTGACCCGAGCTGAAGTTGGCTGCTTAACAGAGCCACCCAGGCGCCCCTCAGGCCTACCTTTGTATCTGCTTTGTCATCCTGTCAGTATCCTAAATCTTTTATGACAGCTTAACGATCTATTTGCATGGAAATCATGTTTTTAACTCTTTAAATATTGTACTTTATCAACAATCATGAAGAGGGGCAGGGACAGGTACAGAACGAAAGATTCTCCCGAAAGTAGCTGCAACTCGCCTCAATTAGCCTGAATGAATCTGCTCCAATACAGAAATATCACAAGCTGCCTTATTTTTCATGAAACCAGCTACAGGAAAAAGATCTGAGGAAGAATGGCTTCTTTTTTTATAACCAATGTGAAGTGATCATCATTAAATTACCAACATACAGGAAAACTTCATGTGAGGAAGGGTCAGTACACCAGGCTCTCCCCATTACCACCCACTCCTCACAAGATGGAGTGGTCTGTCCATCCAGCCTCCCTGCTCTAAACCAGGAAGCTGGAAGGTAAGGACTCCTAGCCCTTGCGCTGAATCCCTCCATGTTCTCCCCACCACAGAAAGCTTTCTCCTTAATTCCACTAAGAAGGAGCTAGAATTTTTCCAAGTAATGGCTTACTCTAAAATCAAAGGAAAGCGAAACATAAAAGGGGATCATCTGCAGGGGATGCTGTCCCAGTACTTTGCTGCTGGCCCAAGCCCAGTCAGGCTGTCGCCCACAGGCATGTGGCTCCGAGATACAAAGTGCCAGTAGCAAGGGGAGCCCGGGTGCCTCAGTCGGTTGAGCGTCTGAGTTGGGCTCGGGTCATAATATCGCGGTTTGTGGGTTCAAGCCCCACGCCCCGGCTCTGTGCTGCCAGCTCAGAGCCTGGAGCCTGCTTCAGATTCTGTGTCTCCCCCTCTCTCTGTCCCTCCCCTGCTCATGCTCTGTCTCTGTCTCTCAGTAATAAATGAATGCTTAAAAAAAAAAAAAAAAAAAAAAAAAAGACAAAGCGCCAGAAGCAAAACAAGATAGCAGTGGTGTGAGTGGCTACCCTGGGTCACTCTTCATTACCATAAAAACAGAGTGCACCATACGGATTCTAAACCATGTGTTCAGATAAGCTAGGGGTAACTGCTACTTTGGACAATGGAGGCAGAGCTGAGAATATGAAGTCCAGAAAGCTTCCCCACATCCCTTTCCATTACTCTCCAATCATTAGCCAACAAAAATTAGCTCATTTGCATTTGAATTCTATCAAAAAAGAGAAGCCCAGTGTAAAGGAATTAGAAGGACAGAATCTAAACAGTTTGAGGCAGCCTATTTGCTAATCGCATTCATGTTAAATGATCTCCAGAGCTTTCCGACATGACTTTTTTTAAACCAATAAGTAAACAAAAATGAATGACAACAGAGTACCTCCTGTGCAGATCTGGATAAATCAGGAAGTTGTGACCATTGCTCTCTCCCTGTTAATCCTCCTCCCCCAAAGCCAGTCACAAGCATAAAGTGAGCCTGTCAGTTCTTCCTTGTTTTGTTCCCGATTTGTTACAACTCCGCTCCCTTGCCCTACTTAAAATGGGTCTTGTCTGGATGTTTTTGCAAGCTTATCTGCAAGTGTTCCTCTTAAACTGACAGCAGTCAAGAATTTAGGATTAGTGACAAAACACAGTTGAGAATGCAAAATTGCAGTACCCTAAGGAGGGAAAAGCTATCTACACCTACCCTAATGGTTTGTTAAAATACTATTTGTCTTTGAAATCATTTCTTTCTTTAAAAAGTTCATATGACATATTTAAAAAAGTATGTATTTTTTTGTTGTTTTTTTATTTTATATTTAGGAGAGAGAGAGACAGAGACGGAGCACGAGCAGGGGAGAGGCAGAGAGACAGAGACAGAATCTGAAGCAGGCTCCAGGCTCTGCACAGAGCCTGACATGGGGCTTGAACCCACAAACCATGAGATCATGACCTGAGCCGAAGTCGGACGCTCAGATGTTTAACCGACTGAGCCACCCAGGCGCCCCACAAAGGCATCTGTTTTTAAATATACATAGATAGGGGCCCCTGGGTGGCTCAGTCAGTTAAGCATCCGACTTCAGCTCAGGTTATGATCCCGTGATTCATGAGTTCAAGCCCTGCGTCTGGCTCTGTGCTGACAGCTCAGAGCCTGGAACCTGCTTCCAATTCTGTGTCTCTGTCTCTCTCTGCCCCTCCTCCCACTCTCACTCTGAGTCTCCCTCTCCCTCTCTCTCTCTCTCTCTCTCTCTCTCTATCATAAATAAATAAACATTAAAAAAATATTAATATATATAGATAGGTTTATATTACATGTCATGTGCATATATAAAATTCAGTCCTCTACAACACATCATTTATTTTTCACAATCTGAACGCTGTTCATAACTCTCACCAAAGAGCTAAGGTGACACATTTCCGACTCTCACTCTTGACCAATGGGGGATTGTGTCCCACACTGTGAGTTCCTGCAGCCAGTGAGTACAGCCTCTTGCTCTTCAGAGTTTTATGTGCTGTCTCATGTGTGTTGTTTACTTTCCTGTATGTCACTTTCTTCCATTTATTTGTACTCTGGTCATTTCTACCCACTCTGGTTGATAAAAGTTGTACAAGTCACTCAAGATGTGAAAATACAAATTTTATGGCAACCCAAGGAGTCTTCAAGAAAACGGTCAAGAAAAGTGAAACAATGGGTTCCAAGACCCCTTAAGATCTTATCAAGACTTTTCTTCTCTAGCTGAAACAAGGTTTAGTTTTTATCATAAAAGCAAAGCCACAAAATCCTGTAAGCAGATTGCATTCCCAAATCAGATACTCCGAGTCCTGGATCAAAGTAGGAAAAGTTCTTCTGGCATGGGGACTGCAAAGAAAAGTAGCCATGTGATTGCCAACTACAATTCTAATTTAAGAGACTCTGCGAGTGTGAAATCACAGAATTTTCCCTCGATCAACTCAATCTGATTACCAAATCCTCAAAATCCATGCCTGCTTTGTGATTGCAAGCACACCACTGGTGCAGATGGTCCTGGGTAATATCTTTTTGGCATGATGTGTGCACTGGGCTTGCTCACTGAGTTCATCAATAATTGTGTTTTCCTAATTTTTTTAGTTCAATTAAGTGTGGATTTCAGAACCGAGTTTCACTTTCTATATGGGCATGTGCTAGGGGTGCCTGGGTGGCTCAGTCAGTTCAGCATCTAACTTCAGCTCAGGTCATGATCTCATGGTTTGTGAGTTCACGCCTCACATTGGGCCCTGCACTGACAGCTAGAGCCTGGAGCCTCCCTCAGATTTTATGTCTCCCTCTCTCTCTGCCTCTCTCTCTCTCTCTCTCTCTTTCAAAAGTAAATAAACATTTAAAAAAAGTAAAAGAATACACATATAGATATATATAGAGAGATACATATATGCATGTGCTAGGAAATAGCACCCATGCTGAAGAAATAAATACTACTTTACTCCTTGCCCAACTGCTTATTGTTGCTCAATGCACCAGTTTACACAGAAAAACATATACAGTAAAACCTTGGTTTGGGAACATAATTCATTCTGGAAACACACTTGTAATCCAAAGCACTTGTATATCAGTCAAAGCGAATTTCAAGACCATTGGCCCAGCTGTGATCATGTGACATCCGGCCTCATATACTACTCCTATTACTACTCTTATTGCAAGACATCACTCATTTATCAAGTTAAAATATATTTAGAAATGTTTGCTCGTTTCACAGAACACTCACAAAACAAGTTGTTCACAATCCAAGGTCTTACTATAGATGCATTAAAAATGCACACAAAAATACTGAATAGTCAGTATTATAATTTGCCAGTTTTCTTTGTCCCCTTTGATGAAGAAAACAATAAACATTTCCTATTCATTCTGGATAGGAGCAGGTCAGCCAGCACAGCCTGGCTATTAAAGGATTAATTGACTGGCCTGTTTGTTTCGATAGTCTCTCAAGGTCATGAACAATTTCCCTTTGACATTAACAATTTCCTCCCTCTTCTCTGACCTCACCTTGTGAGGCACCTGACACTTCCTGAATATCCCTTCTCCAAATGCTTCCCTGACTCTGCAGTATTCTGGTTCCCTTCCAACATCTCCATTTACTCCTCAGGTCTTCATGAGATCCCCCTCTCCTCTCCTATTGACACCTTAAACCCAGATGCTCCCCGAGAGAAAGTGCATTAATGGCCTGATCATTCACCCCACCCTGTACACATATTCTTTGCCACGTGTCTTTGAAATTCTTCCTACGGAAGAAGGGGAGTCTATTTCCCTGATCGTCAAGTTTGGGTCAGGCGTGTGCCTTGTTTGGACAAATAAAAAATTAGTACATGACAAGATAAAATGTTTCTTGGGTGATCGGGCTTGCCCTCCTGTGCCTCTGTTACTGCCATCACAAGAATATGCCCAGGCTAGCCCACTGGTCCCAGGAGAGTCAACCTGCTGGTGCCAAAAGAAGGATAAGAGACCCTAGAAGCAGAGTTCAACCAGGGTTAGCTGAATGCAGGTCCATGGACAATAACCGATTGCTGCCTTAGCCACTGGGTCTTGAGATGATTTGTTACGTGGCACTGCTGGGGGCATAGTCAACTGATAGAATCCCTGAGATTCTGTTGTCCTCCTTTTACCAAACCTTACTTATTCCTGACAGCCTAGGGGCTAAGCTGCCCTATCATCTGATAATAATATACGATAATAAATAAATAATAAAATTCAATGAGAGATAATATAATATTAATGTATGAAAAAATAAATAAATTATAAAAATTAATAATAAATGATAAATAAGAGTTACCATTTTTAAAGCTCCTAATATGTTTCAAGGGTCACGCTAAGAGCTTTACATGTGCTATGCCCAACACTCATGATCTTCCAGAAACAGGAGCTATGGATTATGCCCATTATAAAAGTGTAAACTGAGGCTCAGAGAGGTAAAGACATTTGCCCAAGCCCTCAAAGTAAGGAAATGGTATCTGGCGTTTGTACCAAATCTGTTTTCTGCACAGCAGTGCATACTGAACACACACATTCCCTGATTACAACCAAAGCAGTTTTACCTTTATCTGTTTTCTATGTTGGTATTTCACACTCTCTATTTTGTTCTTTTTTATTATTATTATTTTCTTTTCAGAAAGAGAGAGAGAGAGCACAAATGCATATGAGCAGCAGAGGGGCAGAGGGAGAGAGAGAATCTTAAGCAGGCTCCACTCTCAGCATGGTTTCCACAACCCTGGGATCATGAGCTAAGCCAAAATCAAGAGTCAGACCCTCAAATACAAATCAAAACCACAATGAGATACCACTTCACACCTGTCAGAATGGCTAACGTTAATAACTTAGGCAACAACAGATGTTGGCGAAGATGCAGAGAAAGAGGAACATTTTTGCACTGCTGGTGGGAATGCAAACTGGTGCAGCCAGTCTGGAAAACACTATGGAGGTTCCTCAAAAAATTAAAAATAGAATTACCTCATGACCCACCAATTGCACTACTAGGTATTTATCCAAAGGATATAGGTGTGTTGTTTCAAAGGGGCATGTGCACCCCAATGTTTACAGCAGCACTATCAACAATAGCCAAAGTATGGAAAGAGCCCATCCATCGATGAATGAATGGATAAAGAAGATGTGGTATATATATACAATAGACTATTACTTGGCAATCAAAAAGAGTGAAATCTTGCCATTTGCAGCAACGTGGGTGGAACTAGAGTATATTATGCTAAGTGAAATTAGTCAGTCAGAGAAAGACAAATATCATATGACTTCACTCATACGTGGAATTTAAGATACGAAACAGGTTAACACAAGGGAAGGGAAGCAAAAGTAATATAAAAACAGGGAGGGGGATGAAATATAAGAGACTCTTAAATACGGAGGACAAACCGAGAGTTGCTGCAGGGGTTGGCGGGGGGATGGGCTAAATGAGCAAGGGGCATTAAGGAGAACACTTGGGATGAGCATTGGGTGTTATATGTAGGTGATGAATCACTGGATTCTATTCCTGAAATCATTATTGCACTATATGCTAACTAACTTGGATGTGAAAATAAATAAATAATAAATAAATAAATAAAGTCAGACCCTCAACCAACTAAGCCACCCAGGCACCCCTCACATGCTCTATTTTTCTTAAGTGTCCTGTTACTAAAAACAGAAGTTTCGAAACCAATGCCGTGTCCCCATGTTGCTTTCCTTTCTCAGGTCTTAAGATCTCCCAGCCAACCATACATAGACTGAGAGGGCAATGAAACAGAGACAACATCACCTTGAGCAAAAGCCCGGCTGCCAGAGTTGAATCACGCCTGCACAGCCCCTACCGTCTCTGACAAATACAACTGAACTCATGGCAGCCTGAGATTATGGAAGGACATATTGGATCTTCAGAAACAGAAGCCTCTTGGTCGCTAGAATCAGAGGACTCACTCTTTTAGGTCTCTAACAACTTTGTCTACATTGCCCCTCCCCCAAGCCCACACAGTGCAGCCCCAAGGAGGATACCCTCTGCTAAGATTGCTCTGATTTCTCCGTTGGGGGAGAGAACAAGGTAGACCTGCAACTTCCCCAGCATTCCAGAGCTCTGCCACAGAAGCCCACTTCTGTCTTGCCTCATGCAAAATAGTGGGGGAACTGGCCTGGCTAGATCACCAGGGACAGCTTAGAAGCAGAATAAAAGGAGGGCAGGGGGAGAGGAGGGGACAATAACAAAAGAAAGTTGGGAAACCTCAAGTAAATGGAAGTTCAATAACACACTTTCCAAAAACCATTGGGCCAAAGGAGAAATCAAAAGAGAAATTTAAAACTACTCAAGGCAAAAAAAAAAAAAAGAAAGAAAGAAAAAAAAACACAACACAACACAGCAAAACTTATGAGACACAGCAAAAGCGGTACTAAAAGGGAAGTTTATAGTGATAAATGCCTTCATTAAAAAACAAGAAAGATCTCAAATAAACAACCTAATTTTATACCTCAAGGAACTAGGGGAAAAAAAGCCTCAGAAGAAAGTGTAATAAAGATTAGAGCAGAAATAAATGAAACAGAGAACAGAAAAACAAGAGAAAAACTAGATAATACTAAGAGTTGATGTTTCAAAAATGTAAACAAAATCAACAAACCCTTAGCTAGACTAAGGAAAAAAAGGAGAGAAGATTCAAATAAATCAAATCCAAATGGAAAGAGGAGATACAACTGATACCACAGAAATAAAACAGATCATAAGATCCTATTACAAACAATCATACACAGACAACTTAGAAGAAATGGATGCATTCCTAGAAACATACAACCTACCAAGACTGAATCAAGAAGAAAGAGAAAGCTTTGGGGTGCCTGGGTGGCTCAGTTAGGCATCCGACTTCAGCTCAGGTCATGATATCATGGTTTGTGGGTTCGAGCCCCGCGTGGGGCTCTGTGCTGACAGCATGGAACCTGGAGCCTGATTTGGATTCTGTGTCCCTCCCTCTCTCTTTGCTCCTGTCCCACTGCCCGCTAGCTCGTGCTCTGTCTCTCTCTCTCTCTCAAAAATAAACAATAAAAAATTTTAAAAAAGAAGAAGAAGAAAAAGAAAGACTGAACATGCCCATAACAAATATGGAGATTGAAAAAGTAACCAAAAACCTCCCAACAAAGAAAAACCTGAAATCAAAAGTCTTCACAGGCGAATTCTACTATACAATTAAGGATTAATACTAATCCTTCCTAAACTTTTCCAAAAAATAAGAAGGAACACTTCCAAACTCATTTTGTGAGTCCAGCATCACCCTGACACCAAAGTCACACAAAGACACCACAAGAAAAGAAAACTACAGGCCAATATCTCTGAGGAACACAGAGGCAAAAATCCTCAACAAAATATTCACAAACCAAATTCAATGGCACATGAAAAGGATCATACACCATGACCAAGTGGGATTTACCCTGGGATACAAAACTGGTTCAACATACCACAAAATCAGTAAATATGATATACCACATTAACAGAATGAAAGACAAAATTGTATCATTGCAAAAAAATGCAAAAAAAAAAGCATCTGACAAAATTCAGTACCCTTTCATGATAAGAACACTCAACAAATTAGGTATAAAAGGAACTTACCTCAACACAACAAAAGCCATATATACAAGCCCACAAATAACATCATGCTCAATGGTGAAAAACTTACAGCTTTTTCTCTAAGATCTAAAAAGATCTGGAACAAAGCAAGGATGCCCACTCTAGCCACCCTGTTCAACATAGTACTGGAAGTCCTAGCCAGAGCAATAGTCAAAGGAAAGAAATAAGAAACATCCAAATAGGGGTGCCTGGGTGGCTCAGTCAGTTAAGCGTCCAACTCTTGGTTTCAGTGCAGGTCATGATCTCATGGTTTGTGAGTTTGAACAGAGCCTGCATCAGGCTCTGTGCTGACACTGCAGAGCCTGCTTGGGATTCTCTCTCTCTGTCTCTCTCTGCCTCTCCCTTACTCCTTGTCTCTCTCTCTCTCTCAAAAATAAATTAATAAACTTTTTTAAAAATCCAAATGGGAAAAAAATACAATCATCTCTGTCTGCTGGTGACATGAACTTTTTCATAGAAAACCCTGAAGATTCTACCCACTCCAAAACAAAACAAAACAAAACAAAACCACTGTTAGAAATAATAAACAAATTCAGTTAAGTTGCAGGATTAACAATCAACATACAAAAATTAGTTGCATTTCTAAACACTAACAACAAACTAACTGAAAAGAAAATTAAGAAAACAATCACATTTACAATAATACCAAAAAGAAAACTATAAAACACTGACAAAAGAAATTAAAGCAGCCACAGATAAATGGGAATTTATCCATTCATGGATTGGAATGATTGATATCGTTAAAATGGCCATACTACCCACAGCTCATGGGTGGGTCAGCTGGTTGAGTGTCTGACTCTTGATTTCAGCTCAGCTTGAGATTCTCTGCCCCCATCTCCCTCTGCCCCTCCTCTGCTCACACACATGCTCTCTCTCTCTCTCAAAATAAAATCAAATCTTAAAAAAAATAAGGCCATGCTACCCAAAATGATCCACTCCTATCAAAATCCCAGACATTTTTTATGGAAATAGAAAAAAACACTCTAAAAATCATTTGGAACCACAAAAGATCCTAACTATCCGAAGCAATTTTGAGCAAGAAGAGCAAAGCTGGAGAACACTTCCTGATTTCAAAATATGTTACAAAGCTACAGTAACCAAAACAGTATGATACTGGCATAAAAATAGACATACGCCAGTGCAACACAATAGCCCAGAAATAAACCCATTCTTATACAGGAAAATTATCTTCAACAAGACTGCCAAGAACACACAATGGAGAAAAGATAGTGTCTTCAAAAAATGGCGCTGGGGGGGTGCCTGGGTGGTGCAGTCGGTTAAGCGTCCGACTTCAGCCAGGTCACGATCTCGCAGTCAGTGAGTTCGAGCCCCGCGTCAGGCTCTGGGCTGATGGCTCGGAGCCTGGAGCCTGTTTCCGATCCTGTGTCTCCTTCTCTCTCTGCCCTTCCCCCGTTCATGCTCTGTCTCTCTCTGTCCCAAAAATAAATAAAAAAAGTTGAAAAAAAAAATTAAAAAAAAAAATGGCGCTGGGAAAACTGGATATTCTCGTATGAGAAAATGAAATTGGACTATTATGTTACCGCAATATACCAAAGTTAACTCAAAATGATTAAAGACTAAAATGTAAGATCTGAAATCTTAAAACTACTAGAAGAAAACATAGGAGAAAAGCCTCTTGACATTGGTCTCAGCAATGGTTTCTTGAGGATGACCCCAAAAGCAGGGAAAACAAAAGAAAAATAAACAAGTGGACAACTCCAAACCAAAAACTTCTTCTGTACAGCAAGGAAACAATCAAGAGTGAAAAGGAGAAACCGATAGAATGGGAGAAAATATTTGCAAACCATAATCTGATAAGAGATTAATATCCAAAATATATTGGGAACGTCTAAAACTTAATAGCAAAAAAGCAACCTGATTTTAAAATAGGTAAAGGACTTGAACAGACATTTCACCAGAGAAGACATACAACTGGCCAACAGGTATATGAAAAGATGCTCAACTTCAATAGTCATCAGGGAAATGCAAGTCAGAACCACCATTAGATATCACCTCACACCTGTTAGGATGGTTGTTACCAAAACAACAAAAGACAAACATTGCTGGAGAAGCTGTGGAGAAATCAAAACCCTTGTGCAGTTGGTGGGAATGTGAAATGATGCAGCCATCATGGAAAACAGATAGAATTTCCTCAAAAAATTAAAAAGAGAAATACCACATGACCCAGCAAATCCTCTTGTGGGTATATATGCAAAAGAATCGAAATCAGGATCTATCGGCACTCCCATGTTTATGGTGGCATGATTGACAACAGCCAAAGTATGGAAACTATCCAAATGTCCACCAACAGATAAATGGATAAGGAAAATGTGGTGTATATATATATGTGTGTATATGTAATATATATATATATATATATATATATAAAATCTAATTATATATCCAATTTTATATATATATATATATATATATATATATATAATGAAATATTCTGTAGCCTTGTAAAAGAAGGCTTGTAGCCTTGTAAAAGAAAATCCTACCATTTTCACCAACACAGATTGACCTGAAAAACATTACACTAAGTGAAGTAAGTTAGTCATAAAAGAACAAATACGGCATAACTCTTCTTATATGAGGCATCTAAACTTGTCAAACATACAGATGTAGACAACAGTATGGTGGTTACCAAGAGATGGGGGAAAGGGGGGGGTAGTTGGGAGCTGTTTTTCAATGGGTACACAAGATAAGTATATGAGATGAGTACGTTCCAGAAGTCCGCTGTAAAACATAGTGCCTACTGTTAAGGATAAGGTATTATATACTTAAAATGTTGTTAAGAGGATATCTCTTGTCAAATGTTCTTTCTGCAAAAAAAAAAAAAAAAAAGAGAAAATATTTGCAATATTTACAACAATAAAAAGCTGATTTCCTTAAGTTTATTTTTAAAACTTCATATAATTCAATAAGTAAAAAAAAAAACTTGATTGGAAATGTTAAGAAAAAAAAGTCAAATGTTCAAAAGAATTAAAAAAAAGAAGACAAAAGAAAAAGAAAATCAAGAGAACCACCACAGGGTCAGATAACTACTACCATCCAGTGTTCAGGATGCTAAAGTAACTGCTGCTAATTATTGGCTCTACCAAATCCCTGAGACAGGTGAATGCCAGGGGATCCCAGAGGCTGCTGCACAACCTCACATCTGGGGAAGCCATCCCTGCCAGAGGAGAAGAACGAGGCTTTTTATCTGTCTTCCATTTTTCAAAAATGGAAATTTTTGAAAATTTGCAAATCCACACAAATATACCTCAGAGGGAGAACTTATTGGCTTCCAGAATGTCAGTGGCATGGGATTGTAGGAAATGTGGTTTCCAGGCTCCCAACCCTCATATACAGGGATATTTGAAAGCAGTCAGTCAGAGATAAGGGTTCAGGTGCAGGTAGTTTAGAAAGTGCATTAGTTTGTATTGCTGCTGTAACAAATTACCACAAATTCAGGGGCTTATGACACAAATTTATCTTACAGTTCTAAAGGTCAGAAGTCTGAAATGAGTCATACACTTTAATTTTGTATTTGCAGCCTCCAGAACAGGGAGGCAATAAATGTATGTTGTTTTAAGTCACCTAGATTATACTATTTTGTTCCAGCAGCCCTAGGAGACTAATGCATGGGGCTGAAATCAAAGTGTCGGTAGTGCTGCATTCCTTCTGGACAATCTAGGAACGAATCCATCCTCTCCCTTTTCCAAGTTCTAGAGGCTTCCTGCATTCCTTGGCTCATGGCCACATCACTCCCCTCTCTGCTTTCATTGTCCTGCTTCCCTCCTATAAGGACCTGCTTCCTCTTATAAGGACCCTTGTGATTACCTTGGACCATCTGGATAACCCAGAATCCTTAACTTAAAACCACATCTGCAAAATTCCTCTGCCGTATTCACAGGTTCTAGTAACATATTCACAGGTATCTGGGATTGGGCCATGGAGGTACATGGGGACCATTATTCCACCTACCACAGGAGGTGATCCTAGAAAGCAGGAATGGGAGAGAGAGTAGAGAGCCAGGTAAGAGTGTGTCAGCAAAGTCATAACTGGGAGCAACAGGGCACTGATTCTGCCAGGACCTGATTCACCTAGCAAATGCCCCGAGAATCGCCTACCTGAGCAATGGAGAGCTGGGGCATTTACTTCCTGGCCTCCTTCCTAGTTTGATTGTGGGTTGTGTTGGAGAATATCAGCCTCACTTCCAGGCTGCATTTTCATGCTGGCTGAGGAGGCTGCCAGGACATCAGAGAAAGCCCTGGGAATGTTCTTAAAGCGGGGCATTTTCGAACTCATCCAGAACTATGGATGAAATCAAAGATAGGCCAAGAGGATGTGATGCGGGACATAAGAGGCATCTGCTGCAAAGTGAGTGCTTAAAGCTGCTTGCCAAAAATCCACATACTATCCAGCACACATATCCCTGGTAACTGCTTAGAATTTGAGATTTGATTTTTAAGTAACAACCCTAGCCTATTTCTAATCCCTGTTTCTTGTTCAACAGTTAGGCTTAGGGAGTTTTTACCTAACATGGCTGTTTTGTTGAAGGCACAGGGCAAGGCTTGCCATGTGGCTAGGGGGGCATATCGCTTCTGTTAGGATGGATATTACTAGTGTCAATGAATAGGCAGTAAGCAGGTCAGAAAATAGGGACAGTGGCTCTGGGCCACTGGCAAATGGAAAGGAATTTGCCAGGTAGACCAGAAGGTTGTTCCAACTAAGATTACGTGATAACAAAAGTATATTTCACTTCATTCAAAAATCCTGGTTTATTGAAACTGTCAAGGAATTCAATCTGTAAAAAGGCAAGATTCAAACTTAGATTCTCTAATTATAAATCCCATCCTCTTTACCCTACTACAGGAGTCCTTTCATCTGTTAATGAAGGTCCAGAGGAGAATGTTTAGGTTTTTCACTAATAGGTAAGCAGTATCCCACCCTCTGCTGTCTGCTGCTGACAGAGGAAGGCAGAGAAGAAGGTATCTAAAGAAGAGGCAGGCTTCCAATGACCAGAAGCAGAATATGAACCAGGTGAACAGAGGAAGAGACAGATTTTTCTGGAGGCTTAATATTGTCAAGTATCATGTCCCTGCCCCAGGTCTCTTCTGATGCAGGGTCCTGGTGAATAAGCTCTGTAGGATGACACTAGGCTGTTCTTGTCACATTTTCTAGCAATATAGGGGAGAAAATGCACCAAATCTCTGTGCGAAAACCAGCTGGCAGCAAAGGTTGTCAAAATATCCAAAGTCTGAACAAAAGGTCAGGCGCTTCTGGACACACATTTATTTTCTGGAAAAATAAATAGCTTTGGATCTTGTTGGGTAAAATCGGGAGAAAAAAGGATCACAAGATCTGAGTGGTAAAACCTCCAAGGAGAGCTGCAAAATCTGGGTGAGAGAGAGATAGAGAGGCAAACTCTCTCTGGAATCTTATGGAATTGTCTCAAGGAGAATGTGAGGCATTATGCACGCCTTTCCACCCTTTAGAGTTAAGGAAACAAGACAAAACAAAGCAGAACAAAACACCAAAAGACTCTCCCAAACAAACAAAAAATACCTTCACTTAGAAAAATAGTACTCCTGGCTCATCCCCACCAGGTTGAAGTTCGACTCTGTCAACATCATTTTTAGTCAAAGAAATGGTGAATTTTAACCAAAGAGACATTCCAGAATCCATCTTTTTAAAAATGTAGCTACACTCCAAATGTGGAGTGGACTTGTGGACTTGACAAAAAATGTACTCACATTCTAGTCTCTTATAACACAGCACAGCATAAGATAGACTAGAATGTAAATAGAGTTGTTTTGTGTGTGTGTTTGGAGGAGCCTTTTGGTGTTTTGTTCTGGGTTTTGTTTTGTCTCTCATAATCATCTTTATTCTGAGAGTTTGATAATTTTCCCAGCTAGATAAGGATAGACATCAGGGCTCTCTTCCTCTCCACACTGCACTGGAGAACCCTGCTGTCCCATATGGTGGGGAGGAAAAACACAGAGAATTTTCAGTCAGACGTTCCTGGGTTAGAATCCTGGCCCCATCATTACTGGTTACATGACGTGTGCAAGTTCCTCAAACTTTCTGTGCCTCAGTGTGTGTGTGTGTGTGTGTGTGTGTGTGTGTGTGTGTGTGTGTGTAAATTTTATATATAAGACATAGAATATAGATCATAAGACTCAGCACAAAGCAGGTACTCTAAATGTCAACTTCCTTCTTCCCCCTCCTTACCCTCCAGCTTCCCATCCCCCACACACGACAGAGAGTTTGCTATATACTATTTGAAACTGCCCCTTCCCCACTGTCTACATTTGAAAAGCAAGGAGAAATAGCTACTCTCTGGAGGAATAAAAGCTCTGGCCTTCTCTAAGATCATGTCCAAAAAGCCATTATTACATCATATACTTTAGTTACAGCCATAGTCAAGGCATTCTGTACTCATCATCATTGCAACTAACATTCTCTAAGAGTTTGTGGCAAGAATTGTTCTCAAGTACCCTCTACTGTACCTAACTACTCAATACTTACAACAACCCTATGAAATATGTATTATTACCATCATCATTTACAGAGGAGAAATTGAGGCTCAAAAGTCATATAGCTAGAATCAAGTAGAAAGGTAATCTGAATCCAGACCCCCCACTTCCAATGACCAAGCTAAACCCCGTGTACCTACAACATCCTGGGAACCAGGGAAGATGTCTCTTTAGTGAGTCACAGAATAATTCAAAGCTGTATCGAGTAACTTGGGCCTGCTATATCTAGCTACTCAACAGCCCTGCCCCTGGCGATTAACACAGCAATGGATGAGAGGGCAACACACAACATGGGAGTTAAAGTCAAATCAAAGGAGAAGTATTGTTAACATTCATGTGTCTCTATTACATTTGTCCAGAGAACCAAATAAGGTGGTACATAAGCACATTTTCTGAGAATCAGAAAAACAAGTTAAAGAAGGAACAAAACAGCAGGTTGGAGCTTGAATCCAGCCTTCTGGAGCTAAACTATAGTTATCTTAGTAACTGTGGGGAAAGAACAGTTAAAATGAAAATAAAAGAAAAGAAAATCCAATAATGTCTAGGAACTTACAGTTGATTAAACAGTTGTTCTGGTTATTTACTGCTATGTAATGAACTATCTCAAAACTCAGTAGGTTAAGTGGCAACCATTATGACACCATATGATATTGTGGGTCAGGAATTAGGGCAGGGTATGGCTGGGTGATTCTTTACCTCCATGTTCCAGGCTACTTGGTGGTATTCAGATGGTGATAGGCTGGTCTGGAGGCTTAGTAAACTGACTATACCTTTGAACTTGGGGTTGGTTGTATGATTCATATTTCCTAGGGTGATTTCTTCTTGCTTTATGCTCTTTAATGAGGTTTGTTTAGAAGATGTTGATCTAGGGGCGCCTGGGTGGCTCAGTCAGTTGAGCGTCCGACTTTCGCTCAGGTCATGATCTCACAGTTCGTGAGATGAAACCCTGCGTCGGGCTCTGTGCTGACAGCTCAGGGCCTGGAGCCTCCTTCTGATTCTGTGTCTCCCTCTCTCTCGGCTCCTCCCCTGCTCATGCTTTCTCTCTCTCTCTCAAAATAAATATTTTTTAAAAATTAAAAAAAAAAAGATGTTGATCTATATCAGCTAACCTTAAGAATACAGAAGAAAGGGGCGCCTGGGTGGCTCAGTCCGTTAAGCATCCGACTTCAGCTCAGGTCATGATCTCACAGTCTGTGAGTTCGAGCCCCGTGTCAGGCTCTGTGCTGACAGCTCAGAGCCTGGAGCCTGCTTGGGATTCTGTGTCTCCCTCTCTCTCTGCCCCCTCCCCTGCTCATGCTCTGCCTCTCTCTGTCTCAAAAATAAATAAAAACATTTAAAAAATTTAAAAAAAAAAGAATACAGAAGAAAAAGACCAGACCTTGAAAGAGAGGATATATTCCTTAGGAGGCTGAGTGTGGTGGTAGAGTAGAAATGAACATGACAGAAGGGAAGCTGGTGAGCAAATGTCAGCTGTCTATCTGCCACCACCTTCTGGGAAGTACCTTTCTGAAGCTTTTCTCCGTAGAAACTGTAGCCCAGCTGGTGATGGTGGGAGATGGCTTGTTTGAACAAGGGAATGTCCCCCTAAACCCTGTTGTAGTTAATGGACATTGTCCTCCTGGTTGGTCAATTCAATGGCATTCTACATGAGCCCATGTGGTTTCTGGCTAATGCTAGTGTCAGCAGCCTCTGAAGTGTGTCAGTAACATAGGCATGGAAACAGCCACTGGCCAGCTGCCCTAGCCAAGCAACACTTAACACTGACAAGTAAAAACGGTAACTGGTTTCATTTGGTGACTTTCCAATGTGCTTCTCTGGGAGAATGGGCAAGGAGGGTGGAAAATTGTGAAGGCTATATAATTATTTTAGCACCATCCACTTGGGAGTTGCTGTGCCATGAATTACAAACCTTTCAAAGACTAAGGATAGTACCAGGAAACACAAAGAATCACAGATGCTCTAACACAGAGCCCAGGGAACAAGGAACCTTTCCAGAGCTCCTTTGGTGATATCTTACTTGACTCCACATAACTTCAGCACATCGTGACCGTAGCCTGCACCATGGGCTCTTACATGTATTTGCCAGGAGTCATATAAATGCTCTCTTGCTAGTTGTTTCCACTGTTTGTGATGTGAACACTATGGTAAATTGAAGATGGCCACACATTTTTCACTCCTTCTGCCATTAAGAGGTAGAGTCCAATTCTCTCGTCTTTCAATCCTGGGCTAACTTTTATGACTTGCTTTTATGATGACTGGGTTTTATTTTGTTTTACTTTATTTTATATTTTATTTTATTTTCATTTTAACTATTCCTTCCCCACACTTACCTTCACTCTTATCCACCAAACACCTTGCTTTGCACCAAAGATAAACCTAGGTTTCCAGGTTTCTGGAATAAGTATATTTTCATCTATCTCTTCCTGTTTTATTAAACATCTAGGAAGGGTCCTCATTTGTATAGTGAACAAAGTCACTTCAGGTGAAAAAAAAAACTGATTTAATTTGCCAATTTCCTATATATATTTAGAGAGGATCACTGAATAAAGTTCATGGGTTTAATATTTCCATTATTGGGGTGCCTGGGTGGCTCAGTCGGTTGAGCATCCGGCTTCGGCTCAGGTCACGATCTCACGGTTTGTGGGTTTGAGCCCCGCGTCGGGCTCTGTGCTGACAGCTCAGAGCCTGGAGCCTGCTTCGGATTCTGTGTCTCCCTCTCTCTCTGCCCCTCCCCTGCTCATGCTCTGTCTCTCTCTCTCTCTCCTTCAAAAATAAATAAAAACATTAAAAAAAAATTTCCATTATCATCTTCACAATGACTTCTTACAAAAAGGAAATGTGACTTTTATATGTGCCCTACTTCACTTACATTATTTGGAACTACTTGAAAGCCAGGTCTGACAGATGACCGCAATAGAGTAAAGGTAGAAATTAGCAACCAAAGGACAGAGAATGTGGCCAGACTAGTGTCTGCTGTGGGGAATTTAATAAGATTTCCCTTGGGCCTAATATTTACACCACTACTCAGCACACTGTGAGCACTCAATAAATGTTAGCTACTATTGGTATTAAAGACATACATAATTTTCAAACTAAGTTTTAGATCAGCAAGAGATAACTAATGCTACTCTGTGGAGTTCAAAAATTCAGAGCCAAAATGCCAAGAAATGTAATGTTTTACTAAGCCTGTGCAACCTCATCAGAAAATAGGTAATGTTTTTGCTAGACTTTTTGAAACATTATAAATAATATGAGTATCGCCTTGTAAGCCCCATTGGGAATTACTAATATAGACACAGTCTTTGATTTACTAATGAGGAAACCAAGTTCCAAAGAGGAGTTAGCAATTTGCCCTGGACTCACTGTTGGCCCCAGAGCCCATGACTCTTAACTTTCCATCCAGGACTCTGTCCATTCATGCTGCCAGTCTTGAAATAAACCAGAATGAACCTGTTGTTTAGAAAACAGAAAAAGGGAAAGGTTTGGTGGGGGTGGGGGGGTTGTGAGAGGAGGTTCTCCTTAACTCCACTGTTTTATGTTAGAGATAATGGCAGAGCATCAAGATAGACTTTATACTTGACTTTTACAACATACTAGATTAAGAGCTCACAGTGTATACTTTAGGAGCTATAGGAGTCTTCTATAGGATTTCTTCCAGCTATGCCCTCAGACACACAGAAAATACTTGAGGCCTGAATCTCCTATGAACATCTATTGCAGCAAATGTAATTTATGAAAAGGAAATATTACCTGGTATCTAATAGAGGTCACAATTAGTCCCTAGATTTAGGCATAGCATCAACATATTTCCATCCCTTAGCTATAGCATTGTGCCCCTAATGAATCAAGGTTTAAAATTATATTATTGTACATTCAAATGATCTATTGCCAAATATGCAGTGAGGTTTTTCTCCCAAAATCATCCCTCAGACAAATAGTCATTTTATCCTAGTCCTTATAAATTCTCTCATATCATGGAGGTACTCCTTCAGTTGTCTTATTTTTGGCAAAACTACATTAGCCTGAAATTTTTCAATAAATGCTGGTTAAGCGGTTAGAGAAGTTGCATCATGAAATTTATTTTTTTAAAAAGGTGGGGGGAATGATGTATATCAGTTAGTATAGGATAGGCTATGCTGCAGTAACATTAATCCTGAAATCTTAGAGGCTTAAAACATAAAAATGTACTTGTCACTCACACAAATGCCACTGTGGGCCTGGAGTGACACTTAAAGTGGTTCTTCAAGTGGCGACCTCTCTTTAATCTTGTGGCTCTGCCCTCCAACACAAGGCTTTCTTACTTGCCAATGCAGAGCGAGAGAAAGTTGGAATGTCATGCAGGGGTTTCTCACTGCCTCAGACAAAAGTAACACATGTCTTTCTACTCATCTTTAATTGGATAGAATTGCCTGACTGCAAAGGGTTTAGTAAGTGTGCCCAGGAAAACTGAATATGAAAAAAAGACCTAGTAAATGCAATGCATTCTCGTTCACAGGAAGTAAATGGTTGCACATATTTAGTAATTGTATGACCTCGCAATTGCAAGAATTGAAGGTCATCATTTAAAAGCTTCTTAAAAAAAACACTTTAAGAAGCTATACTGGAGCCTGGAACAACTAGATACTCATTCAGAGAGGAAAAAAAGTCTCAACTTTTCCTTTAAGCATACACAAAAATTAAGTTGGTACGGGTCATAGATCTAAATTAAAAGCTAAAACTATAAAAGTTCTAGATGAAAAATAGAAAATCTTTAAACTTAGGGTAGACAAAGGTTTCTTTAAAAAGCACAAATTATAAAAGAAATGTTGATAAATTGTACTTTATCAAAATTTAAAAGTTTTGCTCTATAAAAGACACCTTTAAGAAAATAAAAAGGCACTATATTATACATATACTACAACACCATATGTTAACTATACTGGAATTAAAATAAAAACTTAATAAAAAATGTTTTAAGAAAATAAAAGGCAAGTCAGAATCAGAGGGAATATTTACTATATCTATATTAGTATATATTTATGAATATGTGTATTATAATTCATTAATAATAGGACACACAGTCCAATTTATTTTGATGGACAAAAGATTTGAACATACTTTCAAAGAAGACAAGCCCATAGCCAGTATGCAATGAAAAGATGCTGAACATCATTAGTCATGAGGAAACGCATATCAACGTTTATTTATTTTTGGGACAGAGAGAGACAGAGCATGAACGGGGGAGGGGCAGAGAGAGAGGGAGACACAGAATCGGAAACAGGCTCCAGGCTCTGAGCCATCAGCCCGGAGCCCGACGCGGGGCTCGAACTCCCGGACCGCGAGATCGTGACCTGGCTGAAGTCGGACGCTTAACCGACTGCGCCACCCAGGCGCCCCGAGGAAATGCATATCAAAACCCTAATGAAGACATGAAACCATAAAACTCCTGGAAGAAAACATAGGGAGAAAACCCCTTGGCATTGGTCTTGAATGATTTGGGGGCAGTATGACATCAAAAACACAGGCAACAAAAGCAAAAATAAACAAGTGAACAGTATCAAACTAAAAGGCTTGGCACAACAAAAGAAATGATCAACAAGACTAAAAGGCAACCTACAGAATGGGAGAAATAATTTGCAAACCATGTATCTGATAAGAGATGAATATCTAAAATATATAAGGAACTTTGAAAACTCAATAGCTAAGAAACAACCCAATTTTAAAAATGAGTAAAGAACATGCATAGACATTTAAAAAAAAAAAAAAAAAGACATACAAATGGCTAACAGATATATGAAAAACCACTCAACTAACCATCATAGAATTGCAAATCAAAACCACAGTGAGATATCACCTCACACCTGTTAGAATGGCTATTATCAAAGAGACAACAGGCAAGAGTTGGTGAAGGTGTGAAGAAAAGGCCTTGTGCACTATTGGTGGGAATGTAAATGAGTACAGCCATTATGGAAAACAAAATGGAGAGTCCTCAAATAATTAAAAATAGAACCACCATATGACTCAGTAATCCCACTTCTGGCCATACATAGATGGGAATCCAGCTGATTTCATGCAAGAGGTTGTTTTGCTGTCCAAACAGAATCCCCATTGAATTGCTTCAAGTAGCCAGTTCAAAACTGTGCATTGAGATTACAATTCCATTTAGCGTAAACATTTATAATACATGCCATCTCAGGAAATTATTCTGTGAAACTATTGGTACCCCTTTCATTTGTGCAGCACATTAAAAAAAAATGGTTTAATGGACTTGTGAAAACAAGTCACTCCCAAAGGTGAGTTGAGGACAATTTCACCACCCCAGGGAGCGATTAAATTCGTCTGTCCAGCTGGCAAGCCTAGAAAGCCAACTGAGTAAGTAACTCAGCATCCCTAACACCGAGCCACTAAACCAACTAAAGGGGAATGTAGTTAACACTTGCTAAAAAAACAAATCCAAGTCATTTATCATGTGCACCATCAGGGTACTAGGACCCCTCTAAGCAACTCCTTTAAAACTTTCCTAACGAGATATTGTTGGGGGAATTTCTGCTTGTTAGAAATGGAGAATCACAGCCTTTACCCCCAACCTACTGAATTATATGAGAATTAGATGTTCTCATGTTTAGAGAGACTCATGTTTAGATAAGCTGAAGTTGTCAGTGGGATGGAAGAGAGAAATGGATATAGGACAATTAAGAAGGTTGACTTCACAAGGTTTGGTTTTTATGGGATTGGGAAAAAGTGAAGTCAAATATGGCATCTGGATCTCTGGCTTGAATGACTGAGTACCATTCATCAAGATTGGGGACGCCAAAGGAGGAACAGAGCTTCTTATGAAGTCCTCTTCTGCCCCCACCTCCTCTTCTTAATGCTAAAATGTATTCCCTGGGGTTCTTAATTTGACCTTTGTTGCTTCTCTTTTGACACACCTGATCTCAATGGTTTCAACCCTCCGCCACACACATCGACAGCCTGCTCAAGGTCCCAAAGGCACATCTCAGTTTATTATCTTTCTCTCAAAACCTACTCTACCTCAATCTTTTAATTAATAGAATCCAATCTGTTATCTACCTATGCATTAAGAGGAGAGACCTAGAAGTCACTAGAGAGTTTAGCCTCTCACTTACCCCCACATGAAATCAGTCACCAACCCCTAGTTCCCCATTCCTTATGTCGCTAATATCTGCCCTCTCCCCCCAATCTCTCTGCTCCTATATTAGGCCATTATGGCTCACCTGAGTTCTTGACCAGGGTCCTATGTTTCCCCTATCACCACTCTGGTTAATCTACTTCTGCCTGTCCCCAAGCCTCCTTCTACTACACCTAAAGAGCTACTTCTAAAACACAAATCTCATTATGTCATCCCCTTGTTTATTACTCCTCAGTGGCTCTTCAGCATGTTATTTGAGGCCCACCTTTCCAACCTTATCTCCTGATATTAGCCCAACATACTTTGCATTCTTGTTTCCTGCCAACTTACCACTCTGAATAAAAACATGGCCCAAATGGCAAGCGCAGGCATCCTATATTGCTTTTAGTTCACTGAACCCTTGCAGAGCAAACAAAGTCAAAGCTTCTTATTGGGTCCCCAGTGTATTCACCATTGAAGGAATGAAATTCTTCATCAGTAGAAGTTCGTTGAGTGCTTTTTTGTGGGCAGTGTTCCCAAGATGCTCTGGGAAGTTTATTCTGTAAACTCTATTCTGTAAAATAAAGTTTCCTTATTCGAAGGCTCAGGAAACACGTTTGTCTTCTTATTCCTTAAATTTACCACCATTCTTTCTCATAGCCCAAAGCAGAATAGATCATCAAATCCTACATTGGGAGCATTGTCTATCCATATGGTGTTAAGTAGTTCCTGCTAAAGGCTCCCAAACAGTTACTATTTATTGAGTAACTGCCAGCTCATTTATGCCTCACCTCAATCCCAAGAGTTTGGTATTATTATCTTATTTGACAGATAAGAGATGCATCCATTGTATCTATGTATATCAATACACCCACTGGAGGCAATTGTAGACCACACGAGGTCAATAGTTAGCATGCATCTAGTTCACGGCTCCTGGAAGGTAGTGCTCAAACAAATGTGTATTGGATGAGCAAATGAATGAATGAAACAAATATCTAGTAAGTGGCAGAGCTGATATCAAACCTAAGGGATCTAACCACAGAGTGACTGCTCTACACTCATAATAGAAAGCCCAGGGTAGGAGAATGTCCACCTAAGAAGAGGCCTGACCATGCTCCTCTTTTCTCCACTCTTTCTGGGTGTTCTGTATGTGGTTTGAAAGATGAGTAGGAAGGGAAAAACCTGACCAATCTCACAATGGTGCTGAGAAGAAAATTTAAGGAGCATTTTACGAAACCTTGTAAATACACAGCACTGAAGAATAATTAAAGATGGTTCCCAGTATCAGCATTTAAGGCCCATTGTGTGTTTCTTTATGAATGTTGAATATACCTTGTTTTTGAAGATTAAGGGAAGAAATGAGTGAAATACCCTTGCCTCATTCTCACCACTTCCCATCACCCTTACCACCCAGCTTGAAATGGCGAGATGAGTGAGTCTGTGTAACCTCCAGGGGGGTTGTTACGAGGTCACACAGATCCATACGTGTCTGATAGATTTACACTGAACACCCCTTGTGGGAAAATTACATTAACTAAAATGAGGTGAATTAGGTCCAGCTTTAGACATTGCCTATTAAACATAATCTATTACACTGTCAGGGACACTAAATTGTTTAATTCAACATTTTAAATGTGAGAAGTTAATGTTGGTGGAAGAGTTAAGCACATTATACATTTATCACCCAAAAGACAGAGATATGAAAATGTCTAAACCATTAGCCATATAATAGCTTCAAAGGCTTTATTCTGGTAACCTTAAATTGGTTAAATTATGAAACTACAATTAAGAATAATTATCCCCGCAGTAGTCAAGTAGATGCAGAAACCCCAAGAAGCAGACAGCTTGGCACGGTAATATATCAGCTTACAACCTGAGTCAGCCTGAGTAGTGATACAGTCACCAAAACTACGTCCCTCTAATAACCTTTCACAATGCATCAAGGAAGAGTTTGTGGCGATAAGCAAAGAAAAATTGGGAGATCCTAATCCAAACTTGTGTCCATCTAAATCAGGAAGTGAAAATACCCCAGAAATTTTGTCTGTTTGCTTAAATTATGAAAAAGATGATATTAAAGTCTTTACTTACATTGCAAGCCATCCATCGGCAAAACTATTTCGTAATCCCTGGGTTTTAAAAAGATTTTTGTGTCTGTAGATTTCAATAAATAAGCCAGTATTTTTTAAGTTAGTCAAGGCTGGCTGATTCTTAACATATATATTTTTTTTTTTGGATCTTACTTCCAAAGCTCTCCCTTCAAGGTCTACCATGTTTATCCTTCCTTTTTTCCCCATAACAACAATGCCAGGTCAAGTCCAAATAGCGACTACTCAACAAACATTTGCTGAATGAATGAGCAAAGGCATGAATGGCAGACCTCACTGAGATACCTGAACAAAATCCCAGTTTTACCAACTTCCCAGACGTTCTCTGCTCTTCTATGTCCCACAGACTTGACAAGTTAATCTGGCCCCAAACATTACTTTCCACACATCAGCCTCTTGCCCAAGAGCTACCAATCACTGGTTTAATAATGAGATCCTACCTCACTTAGTTCCAGCTGACTGGACTTGACCCCTTTGCTCACATAGGTCCCCTTCCTGGAAATGAGCTGCGAATAGCTCTCTTCTGAGCAGATCATGGGGGCTTCCCAACGTGTCAGAGCACAAATGTAGCTGTGGGCCACTCCTGATATACCAGGCCTCTCATTCCAAAGGCCAACGATGAGGTCCTGAAACAAACAGATGGAAACATGCTGACGTTGCATGAATGCAGCTGCATTGAAGTGCTCCGAGGTTTTGTTAGCGATAAATATTTATCTGTCCAAGAGCTTCTCAAACTTCAATAAACTCAAGAATCACCTGGAGGTCTGAGAGTCTGCATTTCCAGCAAGCTCCCAGGTGACATGGACCATGCTGGTCCATTTTGAGTATCAAGGATCCACAGCAGGGGTTGTCACACTTGGTTGCACATTGGAATTATGTGGAGTGTTTAAAAAATACTAATGCTTTAGATGAACCCAGATGATTCTTTTTTGATTGGTCTGGGGTGCAGTCCAAGCATTGCGATTTTTAAAGCCTGTCTGATAATTCTACTGTGCAACCAAAGTTGAGAACCACTAACTTAGACCAGTGTTTTTCAAACTTTTTTTCATTATTTCCCCCTTAAGGAGAGGTTTTTTTAATTTTATTTTATTTATTCATTGAGAAAGAGGGAGAAAGAGCACATGAGGGGAGAGGGGCGGGGGCAGAGAGAGAGAGAGAGAGAGAATCCCAAACAGGCTCCACGCTGTCAGCACAGAGCCCGATGCAGGGCTCGATCTCATGACGATGAGATCATGACCTGAGCCAAAAACCAATGTGCCGCTTAACAGACTAAGCCACCCAGGCACCCCCTTAAGGAGAGTTTTTAGACATTTTCCCTCTAAATAGTCCTCATGAAATTTTAATATCACAGATATACTGTATGGCAGTTTATATATTGTATGCATACCTGGGCTTTATACACAGAAAGGAAATTTTTTGTTCCCCAAGAAGCATTTTGCATGCTGTTGGGAATGATATGAACCCTATTAAGAATGCATGCTTAGGGGCATCTGGGTGGCTTCTTTGGTTAAGCATCCAATTTTTGGTTTCAGCTCAGGTCAGGTTATGTTTTGTGGGTTTGAACCCCACATTGGGCTCTGCACTGACAATGCAGAGCCGGCTTGGGATTCTCTCTCCCTCTCTTGCACCTCCCCTGCTTGCTCACTCTCTCTCAAAATAAATATATAAACATTTAAAAATTTTTTTAAAAAAGAATGCATGTTTTAGACTATGCCTACAGACCTGTCCAAGCATCCACACGTCTGTCTCCATCACAAATCCCTCCAAGCAGAAGCTGTAGGTCTAAGGCACAAAGGACCAGTCTGGAGAAAAACAACAGGAAGGCGATCAGATCATTGCACACCCACTCCTGCATCCCAAGCCATGACTGACTGCATGGCCTGAAATTCCTTTGTACTTTCTACCACCTCACTATCCTATAACCACAAAGGACAGTGAATGTGAATGTCCTGCCTCATTCAAGTAAGTCAGCTATGGTACTTGCCAGGATATCCTTATGTGTGTTCAGAAGCCAAGCCTCCTTCATATTGCCTAGAGACAAACGGGCTTTCCATCATTGTGTAAGGCAAAACATCTATAGAAGATCTTTTTTTAATTCCAGTATAATTAACATACAGTTTTATATTAGTTTCAGTGTACAATATAGTGATTCAACAATTCTACACATTTCTCAGCGCTCGTCGTAAGTGTACTCTTAACCCCCTTCACCTATTTCACCCATCCCCCCCCCTTTTCCCTCTGGTAACCATCTGTTTGTTCTCTATAGTTAAGAGTCTGTTTTTTGGTTTGTCTCTTTTTTTCCTTTGTTCATTTGTTTGTTTCTTAAATTCCACCTATGAGTGAAATCATACGGTATTTGTCTTTCTCTGACTGATTTATGTTGCTTAGCATCATACTCTCCATCCATGTTGTTGCAAATGGCAAGATTTCATTCTTTTTCTTTCTGAGTAATATTCCAGTATGTGTGTGTGTATGTGTGTGCATATTCATATGTGTGTGTGTGTGTGTGTGTGTGTGTGTGTGTATATGCAATATCTTCTCTATCATCCTTCAATGGACATGTGGGCTGCTTCCATATCTTGGCTACTGCAAATAATGCTGTAATAAACATAGGGATGCATATATCTTTTTGACTTAGTGTTTTGATATTCTTTGGGTAAATACCCAGTAGTGAAATTACTGGATCGTGTGGTAGTCCAATTCTCTTTTTTGAGGAACCTCCATACTGTTTTTCAGAGTGGCTGCACCAGTTTATATTCCCACCAACAGTGCAGAAGTGTTCCTTTTTCTCCACATCCTCACCAACAGTTGTTGTTTCTATAGGAGACATTTTTTAACGTCGATGCTAAACCCTAATACTCCCTGAGGTTATACCACAACTTGTGTAAATTGTGTAGGAAAAGTGGGTCACAGCTCTCAGGGGAAAACAGCAGTGTTGTCTCTAATTCTAAAGACAGAGAGCACCTTCTAATTCCAGTGTTAAGTCCTAACTATGGAGAAGGCCAGTGAAAATGTGGTAGCATAAGGGGGCAGGGATGGGTAAAAAGAAAGGGAGGGAAAAATGAACTAACATCATCACATGTCTCCTTTGTGCCAGCGGATGATGTACATTAGTTCACTGAACTTCCATCATAACTCTGAGAGGTGGATATCATTCTCCCATGTTACAGACAGAAGCCCTGAGATTCTGAAACTGCCCAAGATCTACTTCTAGTAAGTGCAGGAGCCAGCAGGATTCAACTCCTCGTCTGTTGGGCTCCAAACCCAGTGCTCCTTCTGTTCTAGCATGCTGTTCTCCCAGCCTCAGGAGGAAACAAAAAACAAAAAATGAACCACTATAACCATTAAGGACAGTCCTCCACATTTTAAACCAGGAATATCAGGGTGACCTGACTGTGACAACAGGAACTCTGGGTCCCGCAGCAGCTCCAGAACATACATGAAAGGCTGAAATAGACATGAAAAATCTTCAAGGAGGCATCTGCAACCAGGACATCCACATGACATGGATTTAAGTCTGAACCCCAGTGAGACACCAGAGGTCATGAGGACTAAGGCACAGAAGGAAGAGAGAAGCAGTGAGGAGGCAAGATTTGGCTCCATTTGACTTTAAATAGTACAAAAAATGGGGACCTGAGTTGCCTGAGGACACAATGTCACCAGAAGCTAAGGTGGCTCTTTGAGTCTCCCTTTTGTGGATAGGGTATCTGATAAAGCATTTGTAGACTTTCAGGCATGTTCAGATTATTGTGGCTGAGATGGTGGTAAGAATTCCAGGAAGTAGAAAAAGATAGGAAAATGGATGGCCCCAGAAAAAAAGTAACTTGCTTTCCTTAAAGGGTAGGGCCCTGAGCTGACAGCCCTCTGCTCTACATGGGCCCTTCAGACCTCAGTGCAGAGGTAGAGGAAAGAGAACAAATTGTCAAGCCAACCCCTGAGACTCTAAAACTTGATAGTCAGTCCTTGGAGAAAAAAGACAGATTCCCCTCCATTCCCCACCCTGACCTAAAGCCTGACCTCATCAGAAAAAAAGGCCTTTTTCCTTCCTTCTGGGGCAAAACCAAAGAGGCCCCAAAGCTCATGGAGGGAAGGATGCCTAGGAACCTGAGTTCTCACATGCACACAGAGACACAGAACCCACAAGAAAGCTAATCATTAACATCTGCCTTTCTACCTTTATCCAAGAGAGAATCTGCTTCCCTCTCGTTGGCTCTCTTTCTCTCTGTCTAGACTGTGTTGTAGCCTGAAACCCATCCACCACCATGATGGATCACCCCTGGTGAGTTATAGAGCTGGCCCACACATCTCTCTAAGAGGATTGCAGAGGAAATCCTAGGGGTGAACCATTTGTCTTACCGTCACCAACTGTGCTACTAAATACAGCCCCCCCTCTCTTCCCCAGCAACACCACAGTGTAAAGACCCATGTGAGGGAGACTACTTCCTGTGGAAGCCTGCTACATCAAGTTATTTTTCACAATAACACACTTGTGGAAAGGGGGAGTACTCCTGAATAATACACTGAAAGCTAAAGCCCCCCTTTCTCCAACATTTTCCACTCATAACCACCCAAAGCCGGAAATTGCTCAGAAATATAAGAGCTGCTGCAGGCAGGGAAGAGACCTGGGCACCCACATTTCTCTCTCAGCCACAATAATCTGAACATGACTGAAAGTCTACAAATGCTCTACCAGAGGCCCTACCCACAGACGGGAGATTCAAAGGACCACCATGTAAAAGTTAATCTCCTCCGAGAAATTTGTTCAGATTATTGCCACAGTATTTTCAAATGGATGGATGGACTAAAAATAGATTTATCCCTAGCACCCCCTACAGTCAGGTGTCTGCCATGCTTGAATCAGGCGGAACCTGTCCATTAGGCAGAGGGAAGAGAGGTGCCCTGTCTACAGGTACTTGGGGGGGAGTTCGTGCCCTGTCCTCACCTTGCTACATTGATCACGCTCCTCAATTTGTTTAGCCAGTTGACTTCCACTCAACATGTTTATTAAAATATTGAGTAAGAATTGGCAATGCTGGGTAATGCTGGCCTGGCAGGAGAAATCCCCACATGGTGTTTTGACAAGAGCAGTTCAAAGGGCCCCTCTGAACTGGCATCACAGAAGTTCATGTTACCAGGAGTAGTGAAGCGGAAATAGTTTATTTGCTGAGTATCTACCCAAGCACAATTACACTTGATAGGCAGATTCATTCCAAGAGGCAAACTTTACTTTGAATCTCTCACTAAAGCTAACAGGAGCATATCTGCACATTTTGAGGCAAGACATCTGCCAGCAGAGACCCGTCTCTGTTTGGCATAAGAATTGTACAATAAGACCAAATTTCTGGTAGTTGTTCAGTGAGAACATTATGGCTCAGCAGCAAAGATTGACAATGTTTGAACAGATCAAGATAGTAGCAAGTACCTAGAGAACTTACCAACACTGAAATAAAAGGAAGGTAGGAGGGAAGAGGGGGGAAAGAGAGAGAAAAGGAAAGAGAGGAAAGAAAGAAAGAAATGAAAGAAAGAAAGAAGAAGAAAGAAAGAAAGAAGAAAGAGAAAGAAAGAAGAAGAAAGGAAGAAAAGAAAAGAAAGAGAGAAGAGAAGAGAAAAGAGAAAAGAAAGAAGAAAGAAAGAAAGAAAGAAAAGAAAAGAAAGAAAAGAAAGAAGAAAGAAAGAAGAAAGAGAGAAAGAGAGAAAAGAGAGAAAGAAGGAAGGAAGGAAGGAATACAGCAGGGGAGGGAAAGAGGGAAGGAGAAAAAGAATTTAAAACATGAGAAAGAAAGAAGTCCAGCACATTCTTACTAGTCTGAACTAGTGGACATTCCCCGGATTCACTGCTCTATAAATTCATTGAGTAATTTGTGCAAATCCCCTGGACAGCTGTCAGATACTCCTCATCTCCCCACCAGCCCATCCCTTCATGGAAAAGCTCATTACATTAAAAGTGAAGGATTAAATTAAACGTGTGGTATAGAATGCCACCATTCTTTTGTAAAAGGGCTGGGCATCAACATCCGTTGTAATTGCCTGTACAACCAATCTGGAAGTACATACAACCAATCTGGAAGTACATATTGGCAATGCAACAGTGCTTACCTGGGGTGTGATGCAGGGCTGGGGGTGAGACAGAGGAGAAGAGAGACACTTCCTTGGCTGCCTTTTTATGCCTTTTGATATTTGAACCATGCGAATGTGTTGCCTATCTAAACAATGACATGAGAGAAAGAGAAACTACAAAAATTATTTAAATGGCAGCCAGCAGCTCTGCACTGACAGCACGGAGCCTGTTTGAGATTCTCTCTCCCTCTCTCTCTGCCCCTCCTTGGCTTGCGCGCACTCGTGCTTGCTCTCGCTCTCTCTCTCTCTCTCAAAATAAATAAATAAACTAAAAACAACAACAAAAACATGGCAGGGATGCCTGGGTGGCTCAGTCGGTTAAGCATCCGACTTCAGCTCAGGTCATGCTCTCAGTGGTCATGAGGCTCTGTGCTGACAGCTCAAAGCCTGGAGCCTGCTTTGGATTCTGTGTCTCCAGCTCTCTCTGCCCCTCCCCCACTCGTGCTCTGCCTCTCTCAAAAATAAATAAACATTTAAAAAATGGCAGGCAGCAGAAGCCCCACCGGTCTTTCATCAGACTGGGAAAGAAGGAGGAGGAGAGATCCAACCTCCTTCCCTCCAATCCTGCCTCCTGCCTTTTCCCTTTCCTCCCTTAAAGTCACTGGGACATCTCAGGGCTTAGCAGAAGTTGAGGCTGTGACAGCTGTCTGGCCCTAGGAACAATAATAAGTAAGCCCCAAACTGGAAACCTCAAAGCAAAGAAAGTCTAAACCTTTCGGTCAAGACAAGAATAGAAGCACTTGGCAGGGAGAAGTGCCCAAGGGTTTGTGAAGCAGACCAGTTAAGAGCGGCTGATCTTGGGACACCTGGGTGGCTCAGTCTAAGTGTCTGATCTCACAGTTTGTAGGTTCGAGCCCCGCATCGGGCTCTGTGCTGATGGCTCAGAGCCTGGAACCTGCTTCAGAGTCTGTGTTTCCCTCTCTCTGCCCCTTCCCCACACATGTTCTGTCTCTCTCTTTCTCTCTCTCTCAAAAATGAATAAATGTTTAAAAAAATTAAAAAAAAAAAAAAGAGCGGCTGATCTGTGGTCAGAAACTTAAGGCAACGCCTCTCCTCTTGGAGCTTTGCTTTCCTCCTCCAAGAAGCTGGCATGGGAAAGACCCATTGAGGGCAACAGAGACAGCATCCAGCAAATTGCCTGGAGGAGGGGCGGAGCTGGGGTATTGTTCTGCTTCACCGCTCTCTGTGACCACTGTTCAAAGCAGCCTTGGGCTCCGAGAAAAAAGCATAATAGGCACAAGATTAAGATTTCAGCAAATTCTATAAATGATCATTGGACAATGTGGGGTGTGTTTCTGTTCTATAAAAGTAGCACAATGGAGAGGGAAAAAACCTGCCTTTGAAACCAGAAAGACAGGCTTCACTCCGGATGCCTTCTACTTGCTAACTCTGAGCCTTCAGACAAATGGCTTAGTCTCTCTGTTGCTGAGTTTCTTCATCTGCTAAATAGGATGACCCCAGGATCTTCCTTAGGAGGATTGCATGTGAGCGATACAGGGCCTAGCCCAGAGGTGGTACCGAGAAAAGGGAACTGTTCATTGAAGTAGGAACCTGGGGGTGAAGGTAACAGACCAGGATCCAAGTGAATGAGTGACTTCCTCCAGCCAATATGTTTTGGTATTACTATTATCAATTTTGCAGTTAGTTCTTTGCCTTAACACAGAAGCTATGATTTGTTGTTGTTATTTTTACTTTCTGTTTGTTTGTTTGTTTAAGGCATAATATTTGCAATAATGCTGGAAGGAGTGCCACAGGGCCAATGTTGAACGCATCTCACTCATTATTCACTCTGTCCTGCTGAAAATAGCATTATTACTCTAACTTGCAGCGACCTAAGACACCCCTCACAGAGAACCTACTATATTTGATGCTTGGAGCAGATAATTTTTTAACACCTTCTTCTCCACAAAACAAAATTAGTTTCAGTTATACTCATGTTGTATGAGTAATAACCATCATTTTTTGATGTATTTGTTCTTTGGTTGTAGAACCATTAATTTAAAAAGAAGAAATTTCTATTTTAAGGATGTTATTCAAAATTTAGTAAAATCTTTCATTTAAGAACTAATATCTGGACTTACTGTGCAAAAGTGTTATGCTTTTCAGTTACTGTTTTGAATTTTAAACCCAAATCTCCAAGTAGTCCCATGGGTTAACAATTAAAATAACTTGGGCTCTGAGTTTTCATCTTTAGTTCACTGGGCTATCATTGTTTATTTTGAATCTTCTATTTAAATACAGACTATGAGGGGTGCTCAGCCAGTTAAGCGTCCAGCTCAGGTCATGATCTCACGGTCCGTGGGTCCAAGCCCAGCGTCGGGCTCTGTGCTGACAGCTCAGAGCCTGGAGCCTGCTTCGGATTCTGTGTCTCCCTCTCTTTCTCTGTTCCTCCTTTGCTTGTGCTCTGTCTCTTTCTCTCTCTCTCTCAAAACTGAGTAAACATTTAAAAAAAATTTTTTTAATAAAAAAAAAATACAGACTATGCACTATCACAGGGGTTGGAGACACATACAATGCCCAAAAACAGCTTGAACAACTCCAGACTATTACACATTTATTCTCAAAACGAACATGTAACTGAGTCCATGCCCATTGGAGATCCATTATATAATCCAAATTAACTTCCGTGAAGAATACAGTCCTTACTAAAGAGTAAGAAATAAAATCATGCTAATTTGAAGCTGACATATGTATTATTAAATCTCAACAGTAATCTTAATAATCATTTTAGAATGCAGAGAAACAAAAAGATTTTTTTTTTTTTTTTTGGATAGGAGTATTTTATCACTGACATGGTTTAGAACTGCCCAACTGCGAAAAAAGAAACCGCTTTTAGTTGCTTTTATTGCTTTAAAATTCTCTACAGATATTGCCGCACCCAAGGCAGACCACTTCTACCCATAATACCCCTCTATGTGGGCCCCTTACCCACCCATCAATCCAGCCATCATGGTCCCCAATTCCCAACCTTAGCGCATTGAAAGAAGAGATTCATGTTAATCAAAAGAGCATTTGTTGATGAAGCTGTTCCCATGCTTCTTTTCACATCAGGCCGTTTGGCCTTGGGATTGGTTTATATGCAATCTAAGGCGTTGTTGAAATTTACAAGAAGGTGTTGCCAAGAGTAAGCTGGCTGGTTGGCTGGCAGTGGAGGGTTTCACTTAGCATGGCATTATATTGAGGAGTTTACCATGTCTCAAGTTTATTCCACAGCTTTGCAGGTCTGGAAACTGGGGCTTTTCCACTACTCCCAGAGGATATATTGAAGATGCTCCAGTATTGAAGCCAACAGTGTGTTCATTACAATGGAGAACATGGCATTCCCATGACCACAAGGCTAACCCACCTATCTGGCTTTTCCCATGTGATGGATTTTTGTTACTCTTCCTATATTTGGAGACTTTTCTCTTTGTGAGTGGCATCTTCCAAGGTAGAATCCAAAAGTAAGCTTTCCTAGACTCCCTTGAAGCTAAAGAAAAGCCATATGACCTAGACTTTTCCAATCAGACACACACACACACACATGAGATTTTGATCTAACACTGAGCAGAATCTGATTTTTTTACGAGGATGACATTGAGGGTGCTTTTCAGGCAGCAGTGGCCAATGACTTAGTATCTGCCTTCTAGCCATTAACTGTGCACTCTCCCATATCTTTAACCATGGTGACAACAGTGAGATTGTCCCTGGAGCTATCCCATCATGAGGTCTGCTTCAGGCCCTAGAGCACCCAAGCACAACCCTCTGGACCCCCCAGAGAGAATGTGAGCTATCCCAGATCCTATAATAAACTTCATTTCTGTGTAATTTAGCTGGAATGGGTCTTGTTATTTTCAATATCCTAGGAAGCCAGATTAGTAATTAGAAGATCATATATAGAGTATACAGTGTGAGTAGACAGTACTAAGGGGTGTTTTATGCAAACCAGATAATAATTGTTTATAAGAGTACCTCGCTATGATTTCCCCCAAATAGGTATTCTACCCTAGACAGTGATATACATGTATTGGCAGAGTTTTCTTCTCCTAAATCCACTTTTTATGCTATAATAAATCTGTTCTTTCTTGTACTATATTAATAATACTGGTTAAATTACAAGCCGAGCAGCTGTTCCCATGGGCTGACACCTCCCATTTAATTTTATTTGAGCAGTCTAATTTATTTCTACTTAATTCTGCAATCTTATTTCTAGACTCCCATGGGCCAACTCCTCCCTTTTAATTTTATTTAATTAGTCTAATTTATTTCTATTTAATTAATCCACCTTATTTCTGGGTTATTGATGAGCATCTCACTGGTACCCTCATATACCACCTACAGCTGACATAAGTTTTGGAGTGTTTTTTTTTTCAAGATTTTTAAAGATACGGTAGAGTAATTGCACTGTGAACTAAGTAGGGCCGCCACTCACAGCAATCAAACTTCTCCATTCTCTCACAAACTCACCACGAGCTGTTTAATAAGTGTAGGAAATTCAATTGTTTCAACACTTTTAAAGCTGCCATTTTGTTTCAAAATAGCAGACCTAACCACAAATCAAATGTAACTGGCTACAACATTGGCTAAACATTACTCCTCCACTTCTAAAGTTGTTGTGACACATACCTACACATTGACTGATAAGAGGTGCTGCTGAGAAAAAGGACTCACAACTGGTCAATCAGCTCCTGAAATAGGTTGTTTTCAGGCAACCCTGGCAAAGGCAGAGGGGACGAACAAGTTGCCCCTTGAATTCCACAGATTCCAAAATTACAGAATTCTGTAAGATCAGGCTCCTATGGGACCTCTATATGCCTGGATATACTTAAATTATTTTGCTGTCTTATGAAGTTATTTCCAGGCAAGGTGATTGTGGGCAGTGTAGAATACTAATTTTCTAACAGCTCTCCTGTAATATTTTATTTATTGCATTGTTTGTCTTTGTTCTATTTTAGCCTTACAAGGTGAACTAAAGTTTACCCAGAAAGATGCTTTTGATAAGTTCACTGCATTCAGAAGATTTGTCAGCTGTCAAAAGTTTTCCCTGGGCTTTCAAACATCCTTCTTTACTTTTGACAAGAAAATGTTCACTAAGCCATTTAAATCATACACCAGCAGTAAGCCAGAAGTTGAAAAGAGAATATTCTATCCTCGGCCAGGATGGAACTTCCTTTAAAAAAAGAAAAATAATAGACTGGAAAAGAGTTTTTCTTGTAGTCACTCCTAAGAAGGACATTTTGAATGAAAATTAAATGTTCTTTCAATTTTGACGTAGCAGAATATTTAAAACGAAGTTTTCTTTCCATTAATTTTTCCTCTCCTAGATTTCAAGAGAAATTGACTTAAAATTTCAAACTCTTAAAATCGTAAACTGCCAGACCCAACAACTTTGTAGAACACTGTGGTGTCCATAAGTTGGTATCATCATAGAAGTGCATTGTAATCAAAATGTCCCCATGGCCATTATCTGGTCTAGTGTTACTCAAACTTCAGGATTTTTGTCATATTGTGCATTACCTGCATATTTGTTTACAGTATCTTTCTATAGACCAACATACTTTGTATGCTTATGTAAAACTGACTTTGCCTTAAGCATTAATATCCATAGAGTCAAGGACTTGGTGTATATGATAATGACTACTTAGATGCTCACCAATTTAATTTCCTGTTCTTAGTGATACAGGAAGACTGCCCTTCCCAACCTCCCTGTGTTAGGTTGGCCCCACATGACTGGATTCTGGCCAATGCAATCTGGGCAGAAGGGAAACACTTACAAAGCTGGCCGCTAAAACATCCTGCTTGTTTTCTCTTGCTCTCATTCTGCCACGTGTGTGACTGGAGACAATGTATTCTGAAATGGCAGCATTCAGCACCCTAACTGCTCAGAGGAGGGTTGGCCATAAGAGCATCCAGGTCTGCACCAGACTTTACACGAACAGCCAAAAAACAAAACAAAACAAAACAAAACAAAAACATTTTCTTTTATTGAGCTATTGAGATTTTTCAGTTGTGTCTGGGAGTCCCCCAAATCACCCCTGGATCCAGTGATTCAACTGAACGACTCACAGAACTTAGAAAGCTGTCATACAGAGTTCGTTATAGTGGAAGGATAGAGAAATCAGAAAAGGCAAAGGCACACGGGGCAGAGTCCAGGAGAGACCAGGCACAAGCATCCAGTTATCTTCTCCCAATCCAGTCACGCGAACATCACCTAATTCTCCCAGTACTGAGAGTGACAACATGCATGAAGTACTGCCAACCAAGGGAATTCATCTAAGCCTTGTGTCCAGGGCTTTTATTACATAGGCATGGTTGATCACCCATGTGGCTGAACCTCGTTCCATTTCCTTCAGAGATCAAACTGATACCGTGTGGCCCATGACCCCCACCATAAATTGCACTGTGAATATAAACTATCTGACATGGCATAAGACCTCAGGTAAACAAAGACACTCTCAACAGATAGGTTGTTTCAAGGGCTTAGATGTTGTCTCCCAAGAACTAGGAAACAATCAAACCTTTCCTTGGAATGTTTAGAGTTTGAACCACCCAGACCTGCTGAGTTAATCTTTTACTATAAGATGACCTATTTGTTACACAGCATGGCCTAACTTACCCTGACTAATGTAGCATATACATTACAGGTTTGTCTAGTACACATGTAAATACCCAAATGGTAAAAGAAATGTTTCCTCATGCACTTTTTAAAATTATCTTGTACACTAACAGTAGTACACAGACCATATTGTGGGAAACATTGGTCCGGTGCAACCTCACTTTAAATGTGTAAAAGGTGGAGACCTGGGAAGATGGCAGCATAGGAGGATGCTGGGCTCACCTCGTCCTGCTGATCGCTTAGATTCCACCCACATCTGCCTAAATAACCCAGAAAACCGCCAGAAGACTAGCAGAATGGACTCTCTGGAGCCAAGCCTAGACAAGAGGCCCACGGAAGAGGGTAGGAAGGGCAGAGAGGCGGTGCATGCTACACAGACTAGCCGGAGGGAGCCAGGGCAGTGGAGGGGCAGCCCGCCCTACAAGGCAGAGCCCCCGAAGTCTGGCTTGCAAAAGCAGAGGGGTGGGACTCCATGAGTTCTGACAGCCAGTGGGACTTAACATCTGGAATGTTAGAAGTTAACAGCTCTGCTCTTGGAGAGTGGGGAGGGTGAGAGGACGCCAGGAGAGAGAGTTGTTGAGCCACGGAAGACAGAGCTCAGCTTGGCAGGGAACAAAGGTGCTGGTAAGTGCCATCTCCCTCTCCCATCCCCCAGCTGAAATTCCAAAGGGAACCAGTTCCCCTCACTGAACTTTCTTCTACCGCGCAAACACCCAAGGCTGTGCTTCTGTGGATCTATCCCTCCGACGGGTCTGCCTCCCTCCTGGTGCTGCAGGGCCCCTCCCTCAGGGGACCACTGAAGGCAAAGTGAGCCAAGCCTACCCCTCCCACCCCTGTGCACCTTGCGGATCCACCCCAGCTAATATGCCAGATCCCATCGAAGGAGCACCACAAGCCTGGCAGTGTGCAAGTAGCCCAGACAGGGGCCACACCACTCTACACTGAGTCCTGCCCCTGGGAGAGGGGAAGATAAGGTATACACCAGTCTGACTGTGACCCCAGTGGTGGGCTGGGGACAGACATCAGGTCTGACTGTGGCCCTGCGCACCAACACAAGTTACTCCGGCCAGCACAGGGGGAGGTGCTCTGCAGTTTGGAGCCACCACAGGGACTACCCAAAATGACGAAATGGAAGAATTCTCCTCAAAAGAAACTCCAAGAAGTAGTGACAGCTAACGAATTGATCAAAACTGATTTAAGCAGGGGCACCTGGGTGGCTCAGTCGGTTGAGCTTCCAACTTTGGCTCAGGTCATGATCTCACGGTCCGTGGGTTCAAGCCCCATGTCGGGCTCTGTACTGACATCTCAGAGCCTGGAGCCTGCTTCAGATTCTGTGTCTCCTCTCTCTCTCTGCTCCTGCCCCACTCATGCTCTGTCTGTCTCTCTCAAAGATGAATAAACATTAAAAAAATAAATAATTTTTAAAAAACTGATTTAAGCAATATAACGGAACAAGAATTTAGAATAATAGTCATAAAATTAATTGCTGGGCTTGAAAAAAGCATAGAGGACAGCAGAGAATCTATTGCTACAGAGATCAAGGGACTAAGAAATAGTCATGAGGAGCTAAAAAATGCTATAAATGAGGTGCAAAATAAAATGGAGGTGGCCATAGCATGGATTGAAGAGGCAGAGGAGAGAATAGGTGAATTGGAAGATAAAATTATGGAAAAAGAGGAAGCTGAGAAAAAGATAAAAAAATCCAGGAGTATGAGGGGAGAATTAGAGAACTAAGTGATGCAATCAAACAGAACAATATCCGTATCATAGGAATCCAGAAGAAGAAGAGAGAAAGGGGGTGAAGGTGTACTTGAACAAATCATAGCTGAGAACTTCCCTGATCTGGGGAAGGAAAAAGGCATTGAAATCCAACAGGCACAGAGAACTCCCTTCAGACATAACTTGAATCGATCTTCTGCATGACATATCATAGTGAAACTGGCAAAATACAAGGATAAAGAGAAAATTCTGAAAGCAGCTAGGGATAAACAGGCTATAACTTACAAAGATAGAAATATAAGGGTAGTGGCAGATCTAGCTACTGAAACTTGGCAGGCCAGAAAGGAATGGCAGAAAATCTTCAGTGTGATGAACAGGAAAAATATGCAGCCGAGAATCCTTTATCCAGCAAGTCTGTCATTCAGAATAGAAGGAAAGATAAAGGTCTTCCCAAACAAACAAAAACTGAAGGAATTCATCACCACTAAACCAGCCCTACAAGAGATCCTAAGGGGAATTCTGTGAGTGAAATGTTGCAAGGACCACAAAGTACCAGAGACATCACTACAAGCATGAAACCTATAGACATCACAATGACTCTATATATGACATTCACATCACAATGACTTTCAATAATAACACTGAATGTAAATGGACTAAATGCTCCAACCAAAAGACATAGGATAACAGAATGGATAAAAGAATAAGACCCATCTATTTGCTATCTACAAGAGACTCATTTTAGACCTGAGAACACCTTCAGATTGAAAGTGAGGGGATGGAGAACTATCTATCATGCTACTGGAAGCCAAAAGAAAGCTGAAGTAGCCATACTTATATCAGACAAACTAGACTTTAAATTAGAGGTTGTAGCAAGAGATGAAGAAGGGCATTATATAATAATTACAGGGTCTATCCATCAGGAAGAGCTAACAATTATAAATGTCTATATGCCGAATATGGGAGCCCCCAAATATATAACACAATGAATCACAAACATAAGCAACCTTATTGATAAGAATGTGGTAATTGCAGGGGACTTTAATACCCCACTTACAACAATGGATCGATCATCTAGACACAGGATCAATAAAGAAACAAGGGCCCTGAATGATACATTGGATCAGATGGACTTGATAGATATATTTAGAACTCTGCATCCCAAAGCAACAGAATATACTTTCTTCTTGAGTGCACATGGAACACTCTCCAAGATAGATCACATACTGGGTCACAAAACAGCCCTTAACAAGTATAAAAGAATTGAGCTCATACCATGCACACTTTCAGACCACAATGCTATGAAACTTGAAATCAACCACAGGAAAAAGTCTGGAAAACCTCCAAAAGCATGGAGGTTAAAGAACACCCTACTAAAGAATTAATGGGTCAACCAGGCAATTAGAGAAGAAATTGAAAAATATATGGAAACAAATGAAAGTGAAAATTCAACAATCCAAACACTTTGGGATGTAGTGAAGGCAGTCCTGAGAGGAAAATACATGCAATCCAGGCCTATCTCAAGAAACAAGAAAAATCCCAACTACGAAATCTAACAGCACACCTGAAGGAAATATAAGCAGCACAGTAAAGACACCCCAAACCCAGCAGAAGAAGAGAAATAATAAAGATCAGAGGAGAAATAAACAATATACAATCTAAAAAAACTGTAGAGCAGATCAATGAAACCAAGAGTTGGTTTTTTGAAAAAATAAACAAAATTGATAAACGTCTAGCCAGGCTTCTCAAAAAGAAAAGGGAGATGACCCAAATAGATAAAATCATGAATGAAAAGGGAATTATTACAACCAGTCCCTCAGAAACACAAGCAATTATCAGGGAATACTATGAAAAACTGTATGCCAACAAATTGGACAACCTGGAAGAAATGGACAAATTCCTAAGCACCCACACACTTCCAAAACTCAAACAAGAAGAAATAGAAAACTTGAACAGACCCATCACCAGTGAAGAAATTGAATCAGTTATCAAAAATCTCCAACAAATAAGAGTCCAGGATTAGGTGGCTTCCCTGGGGAATTCTACCAGACATTTAAAGCAGAGATAATACCTATACTTCTCAAGCAGTTCCAAAAAATAGAAAGGGAAGGAAAACTTCCAGACTCATTCTATGAAGCCAGCATTACTTTGATTCCCAAACCAGACAGAGACCCAGCAAAAAAAGAGAACTACAGGCCAATATCCCTGATGAATATGGATGCAAAAATTCTCAATAAGATACTAGCAAATCGAATTCAACAGCATATAAAAAAAAAATTATTCACCAGGATCAAGTGGGATTCATTCCTGGGCTGCAGGGCTGGTTTAACATTCACAAATCAATCAATGTGATACATCACATTAATAAAAGAAAAGGTAAGAACCGTATGATCCTGTCAATCAATGCAGAAAAAGCATTTGACAAAATCCAGCATTCTTTCTTAATAAAAACCCTCGAGAAAGTAGGGATAGAAGGAACATACTTAAACATCATAGAAGCCATTTATGAAAAGCCCACAGCTAATATCATCTCAATAGGGAAAAACTGAGAGCTTTCCCCCTGAGATCAGGAACACAACAGGGATGTCCACTCACACCACTGTTGTTTAATATAGTGTTGGAAGTTCTAGCATCAGCAATCAGTCAACAAAAGGAAATCAAAGGCATCAGAATTGGCAAAGACGAAGTCAATCTTCCACTTTTTGCAAATGACATGATATTACATATGGAAAACCTGATAGATTCCACCAAAAGTCTGCTAGATCTGATACATGAATTCAGCAAAGTTGCAGGATACAAAATCAATGTACAGAAATCAGTTGCATTCTTATACACTAACAATGAAGTAACAGAAAGACAAATAAAGAAACTGATCCTATTCACAGTTGTACCAAGAATCATAAAATACATAGGAATAAACCTAACCAAAGACGTAAAAGATCTGTATGCTGAAAACTATAGAAAGTTTATGAAGGAAATTGAAGAAGATATAAAGAAATGGAAAAACATTCTGGGCTCATGGGTTGGAAGAATAAATATTGTTAAAATGTCAATACTATCCAAAGCAATCTATGCAGTCAATGCAATCCCAATCAAAATTGCACCAGCATTCTTCTCAAAGCTAGAACAAGCAATCCTAAAATATGTATGGAACCACAAGAGACCCCGAATAGCCAAAGTAATACTGAAGAAGAAAACCAAAGCGGGGGGCATCACAATCCCAGCATCTACTACAAAGCTGTAATCATCAAAACAGCATGGTATTGGCACAAAAACAGACACAGAGACCAATGGAATAGAATAGAGACTCCAGAACTGGACCCACAAAAGTATGGCCAACTAATCTTTGACAAAGCAGGAAAGACTATCCAATGGAAAAAAGACAGTCTCTTTAACAAATGGTGCTGGGAGAACTGGACAGCAACATGCAGAAGAATGAAACTAGACCACTTTCTTACACCGTTCACAAAAATAAACTCAAAATGGATGAAGGACCTGAATGTGATATAGGAAACCATCAAAACCCTAGAGGAGAAAGCAGGAAAAAAACCTCTCTTACCTCAGCCACAGCAATTTCTTACTTGACACATCTCCAAAGGCAAGGGAATTAAAAGCAAAAATGAACTACAGGGACCTCATGAAGATAAAATCTTCTGCACTGCACAGGAAACAATCAGCAAAACTAAAAGGCAACCAACAGAATGGGAAAAGATATTTGCAAATGACATATCAGACAAAGGGCTGGTATCCAAAATCCATAAAGAACTCACCAAACTCCACACCCGAGAAACAAATGATCCAGTGAAGAAATGGGCAGAAGACATGAATAGACACTTCTCTAAAGAAGACATCCAGATGGCCAACAGGCACGTGAAAAGATGCTCAACGTCACTCCTCATCAGGGAAATACAAATCAAAACCACACTCAGATACCACGTCAGGCCAGTCAGAGTGGCTAAAATGAACAAATCAGGAGGTTATAGATGCTGGAGAGGATGTGGAGAAATGGGAACCCTCTTGCACTGTTGGTGGGAATGCAAACTGGTGCAGCTGCTCTAGAAAACTGTGGAGGTTCCTCAAAAAATTAAAAATAGACCTACCCTATGACCCATCAATAGCACTGCTAGGAATTTACCCAAGGGATACAGGAGTGCTGATACATAGGGGCACTTGTACCCCAATGTTTATAGCAGCACTCTCAACAATAGCCAAATTATGGAAAGAGCCTAAATGTCCATCAACTGGTGAATGGATAAAGAAATTGTGGTTTATATACACAATGGAATACTACTTGGCAATGAGAAAGAATGAAATATGGCCTTTTGTAGCAACGTGGATGGAACTGGAGAGTGTTATGCTAAGTGAAATAAGTCATACAGAGAAAGACAGACACCATATGTTTTCACTCTTATGTGGATCCTGAGAAACTTAACAGAAGACCATGGGGGAGGGGAAGGGAAAAAAAAAGTTAGAGAGGGAGGGAGCCAAACAATAAGAGACTCTTAAAAACTGAGAATAAACTGAGGGTGGATGGGGGGTGGGAGAGAGGGGAGGGTGGGTGATAGGTATTGAGGAGGGCACCTTTTGGGATGAGCACTGGGTGTTGTATGGAAACTAATTTGACAATAAATTTCATATTAAAAAAATAAATAAAATATAACTGTGATTATGACTTAAAAAAATAAAATAAAAAATGTGTAAAAGGTAAGGAGCTTCACTCCACTGCTAAACTTCCTCCAGGGAAGGGACACTGGCTTGGAAGGGAGCATTGTTGAGAAGAGTAGAGTCTGATAAGTTCTCCAGCAGCTTCTCCAAGAATGATGTCTGAGGACTATGATAGGACATTTCCAGGAACTCTCAACCTATGGTTCTCACCAATCCCTGATCTCTGGATCTTTTAGATAAACTTGGTGCACCCTGCCCTGAAGAAAGATTTGTTACAAGCATTGTGATGATTAATTTTATGTGTCCACTTCACTGGGCCATGGGGAGTCCAGATATTTGGCTAAACATTATTTCCAGGTGTGTCTGTGAGGGTGTTTCTGGATGAGATTATTATTTGAATTGGTAGGCCAAGTAAAGTAGACTGTTTTCCCCAGTGTGGGTGGGCCTCATCCAATCTATTGAAGTCCTGCATTAAAAAAAAGCCTGATTAAAAAAGACTTATTTCTGCCTGACTTTCTTTGAGTCAAAACATCCATCTTCTCCTGCCTTTAGACTCAGACTGAGACTGTAACTTACACCATCAGCACTAGTGGTTCTCAGGCCTTTGGACTCAAAGTAGAACTATACCATGGTAGTCCCCAGCTTACTGGCTGCAGATTTTGGAATTCTCAGCCTCCATAATCACAGGAGCCAATTCCTTATAGTAAAGATATAGATAGATAGATGATAGATAGATAGATAGATAGATAGATAGATAGATAGATCGATCCTCTATTAGTTCTGTTTCTCTGGAGAACCCAGACTTAGTGTCAATAAACCAAGTGCTAACAGAACCTAAATACTAATTTTTTTTTTACTCTTTCCCTCTTGCTCGCTCTCTCTCCCCTTCTCTCTCTTCCTCTCCACTTGTTTATGGGATATACTTCATTAGAATTTCTTTTATGAGGATCACCTTCTTTGTTTCTGTTCCTTTATACCATGACAGGATGAGGAAAAGGTGAGGGCAGGGTCCTGAGGCCATGATTCTGGCCTAACCCAATGTGACCTTACAAACCCAGAGTCCTTAACCACCTGATTTACTCAGCTTCTGTGTCTTATGTTTAAAATCTAAGAGAGTAAAATGAGATTGGTCCCACTTGGCCCAACAAGCTGTGACTACAGGGTGGCAGGGAAGGTGGTCAAATGATATCAGCAAAAGAGATGGAGTTCAGATGGGGGGTGGGGGAAATGTGGATAAGTGTACCTAATATCAGAGATAATAATGAAATAATAGAACAAGGGCTGAAAACCCATCCTTCAAGTGAACTACAGATGTTCCAGGATGAGAATCTGGCCCTTCACTTGAAAATTTCATTTCATCTGAACTAACCTTCTCTTCAAAGGGTCAATCCAATTACTCCGGACAAACACCAGTGGCTCTCTGAGAGCCCGTCAGTCCTCAGAGGAGATATCTGAAAGGGGTGGCAAGAGAGGGGGATGAAAAGAGAAGCAGAGTCTCCTTTCATGGGAGGTCCAAATGGCTGCTCTGTGTAGACTGCAGTTTAGAATTACAGGTCAAAGGGACCTGGATGCGATTAGTTCATGGGAGACCGCTGAACCCCCACTTCTCTGTATCCAGGAGGCCGGTGAAGGACTATTGTAGTTCTGCTACCAATTTGTTCTCCAAGCCATTTTCCTTTCTTGTGCCGAATGTATATAAATTCGGCCACTGACCAACAGCAGCAGGTTTCTGGTTCTGGTTTTGTTTTTTAACTCCAGCTTGCTCCATTTCAGAGTTCCCCGATAGAGAGGACAAATGTGTGCAAACTCTTTCCTGGGAGCCAGTATAATACAGTCCCTCATCCAAAATTATGAAATCCCAAAGCTCTGAAAATCAAAAATTTTATAAGATAGGTGCAGAATCATTTGGCAACCAAAAAATAAGGCTATTTTTACTTTTTATTTATCCTATTTAGTTCCATTGTTGATGTTTCACTGCTAAAATATGAGTGGGTTTGACTACAGGGTGTTGTTCCAGATCCCCACCAGGAGTAGTAAGTAATATGTGGGATATGTATCACGTCCCCATTCTGGACCCTACTGAATTTCAACACACATCTGGCCCCAAACACTTTGGATAAGAAATCAAGGACTTGTTCAATAGAAATAGCAAAACTTTTGGCTCAGACAGCCAGACCTGAATCTGAATCCCCTCTCTTGTTGTATAGCAAGCGACTTAACTTCTCAGAACATCACTTTCTTCCTCTGTAGAGGGAAGGTCACAATCATAACTACTTCTTGGTGGCCGGTGGGAGGTTTATCGGATGAGACAAGTTCCATAAGGAATTTGACACTCTCCCTGGTACTGGTTGCTGCACACAAAAGCTTCTTTTCTTTCCCTAATAACACCCCCTCCCATTCCACAGAATCCAGGCACAGTGCTATGAAAATCAAAACACAGAAAGTAAAGAAAAGAAGAAACTCACTCCCAATAAAAACAGGGTACCAAAGCAGAGACTGACAGGATAATTTGTCAGAACTGTCATCCTGCTAATAAGGAGTAAGGTGCTCAAATGTGGCTGTGCATGAAGACCAATAAAAATGAAGATCTACTCTCGTATGTATTTCTTTATGCTTCTCTTGGATTGATTTTTTCTATGGCCTATTAACCGATTCTAGCAATTGGTGCAATTATGTGGGTGGGTGGGTAATTTCCTTTCTCCATTGGCCCTGTCCATCCTGGTAAGTGATTGGTTGTAAACAACACAGCATTATTGACCATATTGACTTCCAGAATCCCACACTTCGCTTTATTATTTGGTCCCCTTTTGAGATGGATTCTTTACTTAAAGACTACCACATTCCAGTCAACAGCAAAGGCCATAAAGTGTCAGAACATTTTCTTCTTAATGTGAAATCTATGCATATTAAAAGCACAGGAACATGCATATTCGTTTAATGAACTTTGCTTAAACCTCAGAAGAAAGTCAGTTGTATACAGAATTTTGACTTCTTTCTTAACAATATTTCTAAAAAATTGAAGTTCCAAAAAAGAGTCTTTATGCTTTTAGTCCTCTAGAGTACAAAATATGGTTGATTGCTAGCTTCTATTTATAGTTCAAAAACAGCGTAAGGCAGCCTTTCTAATCCCCTGAAAGAGTGCTAAAATCTATTAACCATGACTTCCATGGGCACAGTTTGCAAATGGTAGCACATATGCCCCAAGTTTGCAAATTCCACTTTATGTTTTACAAGCATTTCTCTCCATTCATCCATTTATCCATCCATCCATTTCATTCATCCACCTACTCATCCATCCATCCATTCATCCATCCACCTATTCATCCATCCATCCATTCATCCATCCTTCCTTCCATCAAGAGACTCTGTCAAGCTATAAACTAACCCTAGGGGTACAAAGATGAATAAGACACAGCCCCCAGTGGGTAAGACAGATGTGCTTATCATTTGAGTTCATGATTAACTGAAATAATGTTTTCTTGTTATATGAGAAACCTCATCAGCATCGCTGGAGCTCAAACCCCTTTTGCCCCTTATGAAGGGTGAGATCTGGTCCCTAGAGGCTTCTTTGTTACTGAGAGAGCTGAGATGGGTGTGGTACGAGGGATAGAGGTAGACAGTGGGACACAACAAATTCTGAATAATAAAGGGATGGAAAGTATGAGGCTTCCCAGGGAAACTGAAGAAAATGGAGATTGGCACCAGCAAAACTGAGCTCTGGATGGAGGGAAAGGCTGAGAACTGGAATACCTAGTAGTTGTGTGGGAAAGGAGAGTTTTAAGGAAGGAATTCATATCTAGAATCAGAGAAGCTCTCAGATGGGAAGTGGCCCTTGAACAAAGATTGGAAGAGGTTCTAGTTACTATTGTTGCATAACAAGTCACGCTAAAACTTAGTGGCTTAAAACAACAATTATTGTTCACAGTTTATGCACATCAGGAATTTAGGAAGAATGTAGTCAGTGGCTTTAGCTCAGGATCAGATGGTGGCTGAAGGGAGAAGAGTGTAAGTTGAGGGGAAAGGGACCAAGAGTAGCTCGAAAATGGCCCAGCAGCAATCTCTCTTCATGGGGTCTTGAAGCTTCTCCATGTGGTCTCTCCATGTAGGCTAGTTTGACCTTCCTCACAACATGGCAGCTAAAGAGAAGCTGGGCTACTTATGAGGTGGTTCCAGGTTCAGGATCAAGTCCACATCCAGGGCACCAGACGTAAGCAGCATTGCCTCTCATTACCTAGCCTCGAAATCATGCCACATCATATTGACCACATTCTATTAGTTACAAGGGAGTCATAGGTTTGCCCAGATTCAGGAGAGGGGAATTAGACCTCACTGTGTCATGGGGAGTAGCAAGTTTCCAAAGGGATGGGAGCTATGACTGTGGCCACTTTTGGAAAATGCAATCTGTCACAAAGAGTGATGGAGGTCAGGGGTTGAGAAATCAGGCCTTACCTGAATACCTTAGCGCTAACTGCTCCTGCAACCAATCAAACCAACCAACCCCTAGTCTCATTGAAAAAGAAATCAGAGAGAACTAATCAGCAAACCCTTCCCAGCATGCACCCACTGCCACCATCAACTGCCTCCCTTTCCAGCATCTCTGAGGCTTCACTGTCCACCTGTAGTCTGAGGTGTGCTCACCATCACCCGCTGCCCTGAGGCTGAAGCCAACAGCCCATCACTTGCTGTCCTAATTTCCTAGGGCTGCCATACCAAAATCACAAATGAAGTGATTTCTGGCAATAGAAATGTGTGCTTTCACAATTCTGGAGGTCAGAAGTCTGAAGTCAAGGTATAGGCAGAGGCACACTCCCCTGCAAAGGGTCGGGGGAAGAATCCTCCCATGCCTCTTCCTGGTGTCTGGTGGTTGCTGGGATTCCCTGATTCCTGTTCTCAGTTTGCGTTTGCATCATTTCCATCTCTGCCTCTGTCACATCATGCCCTCCCTCTTTTCATAAGGACACCAGTCACTGAATTAGAGCCCACACTAATCCAGTAGGATCTCATCTGAACTTGATTATGTCTGCAAAGACCCCATTTCCAAATAGAACCACATTCACAAGTACTGGGGGCGAGGACTTGGACATATTTGGAGGGGGAACACCATTCGACCCCACAACACTTGCCATTGGATCCTGGAAGTGCTAGAGTCACCCCTACTCAAGCCCTACTTGAGTCACCTCAAGGCTCTAGGACTGTCTCTCCTTCCAGTCTCAACCCCTTCACCCCTTCAAAGCAAATCCACCACCTCCTCCTCTCAGGGCACAACTTCCTAACAAGACTCTTTTAGTCACACACAGTTTGGCAAGAACTTCCTCAATCTCTCTGCCCCTGTCTCTACTCTCCTGCTACATTAGTGTGTACACTCACACACATTCACATGTGCACACTTGATAGAGCCACCTGATTCCTGATCACAGAGCTACACATGAGAGATTATTGATTTTCTCTTCTCTCGGCTTTTTATTAGTGCCCACAATTGCTTTTTGTCCTGATGGCTTTCTTTAGAATGAGATTTGTTAGAAGAAGGATCCCTATTTTTGTGTTTGGTGCTCATGGAATTCCAAGAGGCTCTCATGGAATTCCTCAGCTCACCTTACATTGTTTTAGGACCATCAGTCCAGAGGACCATGAGTCCAAAGACATGCCATGCAGACCTCTTCTAACAGTCTGGATTTCAATCAAGGGGTGCAAGTCGGTAGCTGAAAGACTAGCCTGCATTTTGCAGGTCCAACCTGAAAGAGAAACGGAGCTACAGGCCCAGGTTGTGGATGTCCCCATGCTAACATGAGATACACTACATTATGACAGGCTAGTCCTTTAAAGGGTCATATTCTGACCCTTCTCTGATGGGGAGGGGTGTCTGCCTTCCCCTGTCCTATCCTGCTCTGAGACATGGGAGAAATAAAAAATCGTCCACATATCAACTTGTTCACAACCATGATCTAACTGCACAGCCCCATAAGAAGGGACTCAGCAATCCTTAGACCCCATTCATACACACATTACAGCTGATATCACAAAGTAAAGTCATTACAGCACATTTTTTATGCAAATGAAATAACTATAGCATTCCAAGTTTGTAAAAGCAGTTTTCTTCATGTTTGAGTAGTTCTCTGCTTGCCTGGATAGTCCTCTATGGAGTAAGTAGTAAGAAGCCCTCCTCCCCTGCCTTGGAAATTGAATTCAGATCATAATTCATCTGAGTAGAAATATAAAAAAAAACTGTTGGAGAAACAGAACCCAGCCATGACAAGCCTAACTCCTGTCTCATTAAAAGAAAAGGGGGTGTCAATAACAGGGACTCAGAAGCAGGAATGTTACTTACCACCACCTACACCAGGTCTGTACTGTGTTTTCAGGGTCAGTTTATCACCATTACAAGCCCTGAAGCCTGAAGCCTGAAGCCACCTGCATCTGAGGCATATTCCTGCTGCACCTTGCCCTGGTCCATGCCTTCCCATGACCTTCAGAAAGTCTAGTTTCCTCTAAGTTCACACATAGGGAGAGAATATGCCAAGTTTCCTAAAATAGGTTTGTTGATCAGTTTGTTTTTTCAATCAGTTTTGTTTTAATGCAAAGCCAGTGGGGGTTTTTGAAATTCCTAATAGAGATAGGTGAAATAAATGAAATCTTACCCAGGTGGGAATTATTTCAGCCCCCTTTCAAAGTCATCAAACTCAAATTACTTTCAAGCAGGTTTTAATATTTAATTCATTGTATGTGCTGACAGAGAAAACACAATACCTACAATTCCAATGATCTTCTCTCTGGGTCACTGATGTGTCACTTGCTTTTGAGAGGATTTCAATGCTTCTCTAGTTTTGAATGAGGCTCCCGAAGCTCTTAGGAGCATGCTTTTGCCCATATGGACTATCACACGTTCAATAAGGTACTGAGAAGTTGGACAAGCCTATGCTTAAGAGCTCAGATCATGGACAAAGCCAGAATTGAACTGGAATTTTAGTTCTGCCACTTAGTAGCTGTGTGACTTTGGGGAAATTACTTAACCTCTGTGAGTTCAATTTCCACGGTGATAAGTTGGAATAATGATGACTGCCTCCTATGGACAACGTAAAACTTAAATGAAATAAAATGTGTAACTTGTTGTATCAGTCAGCTTTGGAACAACCGTAAAATCTCAGTGGCCCCAAAGAACAAAGGTAGAGTACTGCCTCATTTTCCATGTCCAACCCAGGACATGCTCCAATCCATGCCATCCTCACTCCAGGACCAAAGCTAACAAAGCCACCATGGCCTGGAGCGTCACCATTCACCACAGCAGGAAGAAGTGAACTTGTAAAGTTATACACTTAGCTCTGAAAGGCTTCCAGCTGGAGGTGACACATGTCCCTTCTGCTCACATTTCACTGGCCAACTCCAGTGCTATGGCCACACCCATCTGCAAGAGGGAGAGAAGTTCAACCTGCCCATATGCCCAGAAGTTTGAAAATCAGAACTGTTAGCAGCAGCACTAATGTTGGCTACACATGCTGAGCACAGGCTCTGGTGATGCAGGATATTTGGATCTTACCACTTGTCTCCTCCAATTTTGACTCAATGGACAACCTGGACCTCGAGTCTGATTCAGAAAAAACATCGGTGTGTGTTAACAACTACAAACATTTTGATGCAGAATTTGTTGAGCCAATATTTGTTGGGCATCCTATATGCCACGCTGTCTTTGAGACCCTGCAGACTGAGCTAACTTTCTGGCCAAATAGGTAGATGAATGGATAGAAATACCAATTACTATGAGAAAAAAGAAAGCAGGGTAAGAGGGTAGAGAGTGAGTGGGTAGCACAAGTTCTCCCTGAGGAGTGATGGTTGAGTAGAGGTCACCAGGAAGTGGCAGAATGTGCTTGGTGATATCTACAGGAAGAACATTCCAAGCAGAGGAAAGGGCAAGGCCCAAGGCCCAAGGAACACATTCTTAGCCTGTGGGACAAACAGCAAGGAGACCAGTGCAGCTGCAGCCTGGAGCACAGGGCATAGGGCTGGGTGGAGAAAATGAGAGCACTGGGGGCCAAGGGCCAGGCCATGGAGGGCCAAGGTCATAGCAAGGACATGGGACTTGAGCTGACACAATATCCCTGGAGCCTGATGTACAGATAGGAGGCCTGAGTAGCACCAACAGTAATACCTCTTTATAAAGATGCACTTTAAAGAGTGAACTCCATTAAGAGAATTTAATTCCTGGATTAGTTAAATGATATTTAATTTTTTTACCATATTCATTTCTATTTTACTAAACTTCTTTTCATTGGAATTAATTATTTTTCTTATAAAATTTATAGCATAAATTTAGTTCACTGGTTAGTTTTTTTAAGTTTATTTATTTATTTTGAGAGAGGGGGGGGAGAGAGAGAGAGCACATGAGTGCATGCATGCAGGGGAGGAGCAAAAAGAGAGAATTCCAAACAGACTCCACATTGTCAGTGTGGAGCCCAATATGGGCTCAAACTCAAGAACCTTGAGATCATGACCCATGACCTGAGCAGAAATCAAGAGTCAGACACTTAACCGACTGAGCCACCCAGGCACCCCTCATTGATTAGTTTTGTATCCATGTATTAAATTTTATAAAATCTAGCACCTGCCATTGTGACGTGTTGTTATTTTGTTTTGTCTTCCTGTGGCCGATATTTTTGCCAAATCCAATTTTTCTACCTCAAGCTTCTCAGATCCAGATTTTTCCACAAATATTTCATTTTTCCATCATAATTGTTCAATCAAAAAATTACCATGTGTGATTTTAGCCACTGCCTTTTTAAATTTTGTGTTATTACTACCCAGGCAAATATGCCCCAGGTCAGTTTTTGCAGTTTTCTATGTAACTACCCAGATGTTGTTCTTTAAGTCAGAGTGATTCTTTAGCTAGCCGAGTGTTTTGTTTTGTTTTGCATTGCTTACATGTGTCAAAATATTATGAATTGGATTTAAAAAGAAAAAAACAACAACAACAGTTTCTACTGGTCTCTGTCTTAGTCTGTTCAGGCTGCTATAACGAAACACCACAGGGTGGGTGGCTTATAAACAACAGAAATTCATTTCTCACGGTTCTGAAGGCTAGACGTTCATGATCAAAGTGCCAGTAGGGTAGGTTCTAGTGAAGTCCCTGCTGGGTGCAGACTCTTAATTTCTGGCTTTGTCTTCACATGCTGGAAGGAGTGAGATAGCTCTCTGAAGCCCTTTAATAAGAACACTAATTCCGTTCATGAAGTCTCCGCCTTCATGACAAGAATCTCCCAAAGGACCCACTTCTTAATATCAACACCTTTGGGAGTTAGGTTTTCCACATACAAATTTCAGGGGGCACAAACATTTAGACCTTAGCAGTTTTAGCGCAAAGAACGAAGTGAAAGATGTGGAAGAATCAAAACGTCAAAATAATGGAGCCAAAGCCTCCTGCTTTCAGCATGCACTGACTACTTAGAAAACAATAATCATTGGGTGCCTGGGTGGCTCAGTTCAGTTGAGCACCCGACGTTTGGCTTAGGTCATGATTTCACGGTTCGTGGGTTTGAGCCCCACGTCGGGCTCTGCGCTCAGAGCCTGGACCCTGCTTTGGATTCTGTGTCTCCCTCTCTCTCTGCTCCTACCCCACTCACTCTCTGTCTCTCTCTCTCCCTCAAAAATAAATAAACATGAAAAAAAAAAGAAAACAATAATCATTATTGTCTTATGTTACAGGTGAGGACCACACGCACCTGAATTCCCACTTATGCACTCCCAAGTAAAGTTGGGTTAACTTTATATTTTTAGGTTAAAGACAGGTGTTACCAGCTTGAGTAGGACTCCATGACTTCATTTCATATATCAATACAAGAAAGTGTCTCTGACCTGAAAAACAAGAGGTGAAAAATCAAATTTACCTATAGAATTTATTTTATTTTTACCTACAGTTACAAATGATTTTATATCAAGGTTGATATAAAAAAATACCCTTGCCAGCCATGGCCCTAATTAAATTGCTCAGCATTCTTCCTGACACAGAATACAGAGTTCCATCTTTAATCTGTAACCATAACACTGCTTTTCAGGGATGCTAAGAGATTTGAGTCTATAGAGTTAGAAGCTGCCGGATGACTCCACTTCTTCTTCAGAAGTATAGGAGAGGAAAAATTAAAGTTATTCAGCACTTATCCAGATATTTTGTGTGTATCAAATCATCTCATCTTTAACACAGCCTTATGAGGCAAGAATTTCCTCCCTGTTTTAGAGACAAGGAGACTAAGATTCTAAAAGATGAAGCAACTTGCCCAAGATCATGTTACTGGTACATAATAGCATAGCCAGGAAATAAAATCCAGAGGCTGAACTGCCTCATGCATTCTAATCCCATCTAACCCATCTTCGTAAAGATTTGTAATTCACAGCACTGGAATTTTCAAGCACCAGAGGGTACCTTTTCCTTGGAGACTGCTAAGCATTTCCTCCTGCAAACTTTTGACCCCTACATCTTTCTCCCAATGTCAGGAAGAATTATTATGAAGAGACAATACCCAGTTTTGAGCTCATGTAGGGTACTCAAGACCAACAATGGAAATTTGAGGTATGTCTCTCTTAAAAACATATACTCCCAGAACTATCCCTAGGCAATGTAACATCTACAAGAGCATTCCAGAGATGCTAGTGCACTTTGTGACATGCTACCGTAAGTGACATGCTACGTACACACTATTAGGTACCGCTGTGCAGTGATTCCCGAGCCACCTTGTTCCAGATTTGCATTTAAAGAAAATAAATCCTAGTTTTGCTGGTTCTGTGACATACACCCCACATCACACAACCCAAGGGCTCCTGTATCATTTGGCCTATTATAGATATTACAACTCAAATTCACTCACTTTGTCAAAATAAGTCATTCCTTTGAAATGAACTGAAATAAGTTAAAAAAAACAACAAGGGGAATCTTTTTTTTTTTCATGTCTCTTTATCCAACCAGGGAGATCTATTTGAAACAGCCACTCAAAATGTATTAATAATAAAAGCCAACAAATGTGCTTTCTCTGACTTTATGATCTGAAAAGCTCCCAGTTAATGGCAGCCACTGATTTTCAGCTTTCCTCCATGGTAGACAAGGAAACTGATCATAAAGGACGGGGCCTAGCCCATCTGATTTATCGATACCATTGTATACTGTCAATTACTCATAAGCATGGCAAATGCTGAACATTACATGAATAGGAGCACTATACTAAATTATAGATGGCCAGTGTGGAGAAGTATAATATATGAGGTCTCATCAGCACACTGTCAGAGCAACCCTTCAAATAAAAGTCTCTGTTTTAATGAGCACCAAGGCCCTGTGCACATTAGGCATATGAACTGGAGGGGAATAAATCAGAGGATCAAAATTTACAATCCAAAAGAGGTGCATCAAGTTTGGGAGGAGACCAATTGCTGAGTTAAGAAGGCGAAGCAGTTCAGCATGTTATTAGTACAAAATATCACATAGTACCTATCTAAACACCCTCAAGAAGTCTTTGTATTCATCTAAAAGCCCAATATCAATAGAGTATAAATATGTGTGTGTGTGTGTATATATATATATATATATATATATATATATATATATATATGGAATGAGTAAGCTGAAGAATAGTGTCTCAGACAGATTCCCTAAGGCACAAGACTAAATTATTTCTCTAACCTGGAGTGGAATGAAGGTGGGGAGCGGGTAAGAGGAGGTTGGGTGTGGAACAATCAGGAAGGCAATTCTGGGACCTCTTTGCACTGTGTATATAAATCATTAAACAGCAGACAAATGATTTAACACTAATACAAACATGGGTTCCCAGAGAATTAAATTTCCCTTCCCACAAATGAGTCAGAATAAAAGTGAACTGGCTACACCATCATCTCACCAAGTGCCAGGAAATATGATGCCAGTACAAAATAAACCTTTTTGGGATTGATGTGACTGTATTCAAAACCATCCATGCACCCATGAAATTCCTCAACCCATTTAAACTAATGAAGCCAGATCTAGTCTGATACACGGGTCCCCAAAGACTAGACCCATGACCTGGGCTCACCATGAGGCAATTTGAAACACTTTAGAACAAAAGCATAGGTGGAAGATTACCCACTGTACTTTTTTAGGAAGGACTGCCCTTTAGTCTGAGGTTACGCCCTTCACAATAATTCGCGCAGTATTCTTTCTTTTTAAAATAATGACAATCAGCTTGCAGTTATCAAGGTCCTTTTTGTCTAATGTCCTTGATTTGGCAAATAAAAAGTTAACAATTCTATGTTGAATGCATTTTTTTAAATTTATCAACCACAAAATCCAAAAATCTAAAAATAATCCTCTAATATTCTAAGGTAGCCCAATTTATACATCAATATACATGCAGGTTAAGACTCTATAAATGCCTGCTCTGCTTATTTTGCTACTTGAATGTGGTGGGAGGAAAGAGCCACACAGTATAATTTAAGAGGACTGGTCCCAGCTTCTAGCACAATGAATCCTGTAAATGATAGTCTCTCAAGCATTCACACTAAAGCAAAGTTTGATCATCTGGAATGCAGTGGTGGCCTCACTTTGTTTTCCACCTTGTCTTGGTATCTCAAACAAGTTGCGGATTCTTCCCACACCCTGAACTAGCAGTTTCTTGACCCTCTTTGTTTAATTTCTGTTCCCCATCAGTTACCTCAGTGAAACTCCTTTTCACTTGCATGATGGAACTCTCCTTTCCTTTGATCTCAGAGCAAGGCGGGGGAAGCCCAGTAACTGAGAAGTGATGATTGGACATGACACCTCCTAAGGCTTGGTCAACAGAAGAGCGCTTTGAAGTGAACCTCACATTTCAGAAGGAGAATTTTTGATGGACTTTTTACATAACGTGGAGCCAAGGTTATACTAGTAAGGACCATGAGTTTCTCATGCTCAAATCTACTGCATGGTGAGATAGCAGACCATTTTTTAGCAACTTAAGAAAGATCAAAGGAAAAAATTAAAAACAACAAAAAAATGAAAACAAGCAAGCCTCGAACCAGGAGCACAACCCAGGTTGGGGGTCAAGGGGACTTCAAAGTCACAGAGAAGCCTGCTATTCAGAATGCACCTGTTTACTCCAGCCATTTCTCTGTTTGGATGCCCTCCCTCCCTGATCCCATTCTGTAGGTTCCAATCCTCCCCATTATCCAAGGCTCAGCCAGAAACCGTCTCTCATAATAAGTCTTCCTGCCCCTTGGTGATAAATTCTCTCTCCCCTTCAGTGCAATCATAGCACCAAACTATATTTCTGTTATCAGAGGAATGTCTTCATTTTCTACTTTGCATTATTGGTTTTTAAGATAAAAGCACTACTTCTCTTACCATTTTGAAGGAACCACAAGATCAGAACCATGTTTGATTTATCTTTGCATACAGTTAATGTTCAATAATTACTTTCTGGATGGAAATATGAGTAAATGAATGAATGAATGAATATGAAATGGTGTATATTAACTTTAAACTTTCTACGATTCCACAGAGGCATTTTTAATTCTCTGCTTCCTTATTTTTCTTTACATGGCATCAGTGGGCATCTCTGATGTGGTGGGGAAGACAAAAACAACCAAGTTGTTGGTGATGCTGGTAAGTGGCAATTACAAAAATTTCGCCTTTGGTTCCTATCACCACTTCTGGTTTTCCAACTCTATTCACAAGAAAATCATCTCATTTGATTCTCACTACTACCCTGCCATGGGGGAAATAGAAGCAACATAGGAATATACTCCCCATGGAGCAGATGGAAAACTGAGATTCTAAGAGAGGTGGGAACTCATTCAAAGACACATAGATGACCAGTAGCAAAGAAAGTTTCCAATCTGGCTCAGTCCTTTGGTAGAGAAAACACACCTGGTTATGCCCCCCGGGTGGAATCCAGGAGTGGAGTGGGATCCACAAGATGAGGAAACCAGGTTAAAAAAGGGCCTTTGAGAGAGGAAGATAGTCCATATGAAATAAATAAGAACTAAGCGTGTACACTCTCCCCAAAAAGCATCCAACCTCACTGACATGCATGCCCATCATTGTAAGGAACCCAAGTGGTGCCTTTAAAGGCTATTAGCAGGTCCATACAGGTATAGCTCCAAGGTCCCCAAGACAGTAGATGAAGTCAAACTTCAGTGCTGTGGTTCATTCATTTATTCAGCAAGCATGATTTGGGGGCTTATTCTACAAGGGGCCGAAAAGGTAAGTCTTGTTTCTGATTTCAAGAACTGCAAACCAGCAGACAGACTACAGTGGAAGGAAAAGGAGGATAGAATTCCTTTAGAAGGAAACAGAGGTTTCAAAAATCAAACTTCTCTCAACTGTCCATGGTGGAGCCAGGATTGGGATACATGTTTTCTGACTCTGTAGTCTTTGGTTGGCTCTCTGATTTTATAGAAAGGGGGAACTAAGGCAGGATGAGGTTGGTTTAAGCCCCACATCAGGTCATTGGCAGAGGAGAGTTAGAATTTATGAGAGCTAAATCCCATAACTGTGTTTTAGCCATTAGATGAGGCTCTCTCCTGGTGACAGCAACCACATTACTTTCCTTCCTTTTACACCAAAAAGGCCAAAAGTTCAAAGTTTAGTCCCGCTGGAGCCCCCCATACCAGAGCAGCACCCTTCCCTGTCTGCAGTGTTCCCCTGGGACCGGCCTATACATTTGCTTTGTAGATCTCTCCAAACAAGAACTGTACAAGTTCTCACCAGTAGACAATTGCTTATTTGCCTCCAGTTCAAATTACTAATTGTCTTTTGATCACACATCATGTAATGAGAAAATTAATTCTGAAAAAGGTATCCTATGTCAGCAAGGAGCAAAACAAAAGGTGCTTAATTAAGTAATAATCTGTTTTTCATTCTATATCTGAAAGCTCTTCATCTGACTCTAGGCTTTAATATGTAGACAGACTATCCTCGCTCTTGGTGTTTCCCTATTAGAGGAGAGAATGATGTGTGTCTTGCTCACCATTGCATCCCTCACACAGTGGTTGGCATGTAGCAGAAGTCCAATGAATATTTCTTGGGTTTTGGTGTGCACATGTGTGCATGCAAAAGCTTGCAAAGTAACCTGCAACGCTTGCAATACTTACTCCTCATGGAAAGACCCACCTGATTTCCAGAAAGCTTCCCTAGGTTTAGAAGGGCAGGGGGCAAATATGGGAGCTCCTTGCTTCTCCATTTTCACAGCAGTTCCAATGACAATGCCCTGGATGTTAGATACCCACAAGGATTTAAATATGCCCACCCACCCTGATAAGCATGTTTGCATGCAATTGCCTCCTCTAAGAGACATTCAGGCAACTGAGCCAATTATAGCAGCTGCATGCAGGCTGACCTTAGGACACCTGGATACCGGGCAGCTTGCAGAAATCTGCTGCTTTAAGTCAGTATCCAGGAAAAGCAACAAATGTTTCCACAAAGCCACCAAGACTATTTTGCCTTGGTGCTGTGACAAGGAACAGTGACAAGGAAGAAAGGGCAGAGTCACCATCTATTGAGCACCTGTTTTATGTCAAGCACATCACTGGGTGTTTTTACCTGCATTATCTCATTTGAAATTGGTGCTGTTATCCCCATATCAGAAATCAGAAAACTGAGCCTTTGGAAAGTCAAGCTAGCTTGCCCGAGTTTATTCAGTTCAAAAGGGGCAGAACTGAGATGCAAACTCAGGTTTGTTTGAAGCCAAACCCCATGTTCTCTCCACCATTCCACCCCATTTGCTGAAGAGGACACTAGATTCCATATGCAATTCTGTTCTTGCTTTCTGAGAACAGCACTTTGCCTATAGCTGAGTATGTGGTGCTCCTGTTCCAATGACAGCCTGTTGTTCAGCGTGCTGGTGTAGTAAAATAGGCCAGGGAAGGTACCAGAAGTCAAGTTTGTGGCACTCCCTGTGGTGTGCATATCTGCTCCATCACTTACCCCTTAATCTCTTTATTTTTCCTCTGACTTCCTGTCTCTTTCTACCTACATCTTAGACTTGCAGGGACAGCCCTGTTAACTTCCAAGCTAAAACATGTGCCAAGCCCTGGCACTAAACAGCTTAATTTAATTAGGTCCTGGGATGGCCAAGTTCACTGCTGATGTCATTTCTCAAAATCCCCTGGGGCATAACTCTGCTGGCTGCAATGTCTTAGGACACAGTGTTAGAGTCAAGAACCAGGAGATGACCTTGTGCGCTAGAGAGCTAGGCTCCAGTGGGACAACCCTTCCTTAAGTGCTAGAAGTCCTCTCTGGAAAACTGAGCTGTCTGGGGGCAGAGGAGTAAAGATGTGACAGACAGGCAGCATTAAGTAGTTCTAACAGAGGGAAAAGTTACCCTGTTAATGTGAACACAGGACAATGGCAGGAAATTGGATAGTAGACAGCGCTTGGAGACCAACCAGGAGCCAGGCTCAGGCAACAGGGACACAGACACTGGGCTGATGGTCAAAATGAAGACCTCAGGTCCTAGAGGAAGTGGCAGGAACAAGGCAGAAGCCCAAGGGTGCAGGGGCCATGATCTGGGCAAGTTAACCAAACCTGGACTTGGGCAAGAGGTTCAGGCACCAGAACTAGAGTTCAGGGTGAAGACTGCATCTACAGATAAGGCCTGTTAGGTTTTTCCTCACATCAACCAATTCCCTAATTCTCCAACTGGGTGTCCTACAATTCAATTCAGTTCTGACACTCTGGAGTCAGCCTCAGACCTTACAGGTGAAAGCCTCAGTCCCAGAAGACTGCCCTCACTTCAGAAACTAGTCCCTAGGTTACCTGCACTCTGTCTCACTTGGCTACAAAGTCAGGGGCTCCCACAATCCCCTCCTGGGTCTGACCCTCAGTCTTGATCATTCTCTAGAATAATTCACAGAACTCAGGGAAATGTTATACTTACTATAATGGTTTATTATAAAAGTACAAATGAATAGCCAGATGAAGAGGTACCACAGGAGCCTCTGTCCCCATGGAGTTGGGGTACACCACTCTCCCAGAATGTGGATGTGTTCACCAACTCAGAAGCTCCCTGAACCTCATCAATTAGGGGGGGTTCAATACATAGGTGTGATTGTGGCCGTTGGTGATGAGCTCAATCTCTAGGTTCTCTTCTCTCCCTGGAGGTCGTGAGGTTGGGTTGAAAGTTCCAAGCTTCTAATCTTGGATGGCTTCTCTGGCAACCAGTCCCCATCCTAAAGCTAGCAGCCCCCCAGCCAAGAGTTGTCTCCTTAGCACAGCAAGGACATGCTTATCACTCAGGAGATTCCAAGGGTTTTAGAAGCTATGTGTCAGAAACAAGGGACAAAGACCCAACACTGTGCATTATACCACAGAGGCAAGTGTCCAGCTACCAGAATACAGGTTGGTGGCCAGGATGACCTAAGGATGTATCCTCCACACTGGACAGGGCCTCAGTGTTGAGAGTTGGGGCCAGCTGCAGAGAATAGGGCAGAAGTGAGCCTATAAATGTGAGGCCCCAGAAGATGTGGGAGAGAAAGACATAATTGCTTGGCCAGCGATCAGAGATCAAGAGGTATCTGGAAGAGCCCTCTGTTGTCCTTATGGCTTCTGACCACCTCCAAAGTCTTGATAGTCACCATAGCTTCTCTGCTTTCCCCAGATACTTTTTATTTTTTTAATTTTTTTGTTTTTATTCATTTTTGAAAGAGAGAGAGACAGAGCATGAGTGGGGGAGGGACAGAAAGAGAAGGAGACACAGAATCTGAAGCAAGCTCCAGGCTCTGAGCTGTCAGCACAGAGGCTGACGTGGGGCTCGAACTCACTGAGTGCGAGATCATGACCTGAGCCAGTCTGACGCTCAACCAACTGAGCCACCCAGGCACCCTTCCCCAGAAACTTTTAAAAAATCAACTGAGGGACACCTGAGTGGCTCAGTCAGTTAAGCATCCTACTTCAGCTCACATCATGATCTTGCATTCTGTCAGTTCAAGCCCCAGGTCAGGTTCTGTGCTGAGAGCTCATAGCCTGGAGCCTACTTCAGATTCTGTGTCTCCCTCTCTCTGCCCCTCCCCTGCTCGCACTCTCTCTCTCTTTCTCTCTCTCTTTCTCTCTCTCTCTCTTTATCTATCTCAAAAATGCATGAACATTAAAAATAAATAAATAAATAAATAAATAAATAAATAAATAAATATCAACTGAAAAAGAAAAAAAGCTTAACTCCTAGAAACAGAGAGTAGAAAAGTGGTTGCCAGGGGGTGAGGGGTGGAGGAAATAGGAGGAAATAGAGAGAGGTTGATAAAAGGACATAAACATCCAGCTATAAGATGAATTAGGTCTGAGCATCTAATGTATCACATGACAACTATGATTGATAACACTGTATTATACAATTGAAATTTGCAAACAGAGTAGAACTGAAATTTTCTCACCTCCCAAAAAAGAAATACTATGTGTGGTGATGAATATGTTAATTAACCAGATGGGGGGGGGAACCCTTTCAGAATGTAAATTATATCAAGTCATTACATTACACATTTGAAATATCTTACAATTTTGTCAGTTATACCTCAGTAAAACTAAAAAAAAATGAAATCAATGATTATTAAGCCCCTTTAACTATGTGCCAGAGTTACAGAAGATTAACTCTTAGAAGCAGTCCTTGCCTTCAAAGTTCATTCTAGTCAAAGACGTGGAAGTAATATACATGAAATCGAGAATTACAACATTTTAGTTCTAGAAAGAATCTTAGAGTTTGTACTAGTTTCTTATTGCCATGGTAACAAATTACCACAAACTTAGTGGCTTAAGACTATGCCACTTACGGGAGCCCCTGGGTGGCTCAGTCGGTTCAGTGTCCGACTTTGGCTCAGGTCATGATCTCACGGTTCATGAGTTCGAGCCCCGCATTGGGCTCTGTGCTGACAGCTCAGAGCCTGGAACCTGCCTTTGATTCTGTGTCTCCCTCTCTCTCTCTCTCTGCCCCCCCCATGCTCTGTTTCTCTCCATTTCTCTCAAAAATAAACATTAAAAAAATTTTTTAATAAATAAAAAAGACCATGCCACTTATTTATTATCTTACAGTTCTGGAGACAGGAAGTCTGCAATGGTTCATCTGAGCTAAACTCAAGGTCATGCTACAGCTGCCTTTCTTCTGGAGGCTCTAGGGGAGAATCAATCTATTTCCTCACCTCTTCCAGCCCCAGTAGGCCACCTGCATTCCTCAGGCCAACAAAGCCCATTTTTCCACCTTCAAAGGGCATCGTTTCAACCTCCACTTCCACTATCACATGCCCAGCCTCTGATTCTGATCCTCCTGTCTCCTCTGTAAGGGTGCTTGTGATTACACTGATCTCACCCATGTCATCCAGGATAATCTCCTGCTCTCAGGATTATTAATTTAATCACACCTGCAAAGTCCCTTTTGTCATGTAAGATAACATGTTCATGGGTTCCAGGGATTAGGAAGTAGACATTTCCAGGGAGCTCTTCTAACATAGCCACCCTCTGTAGATGAGGACATTAAAGCACAGGAGGTAAATGACTTGCCCAGAACCATGAGTTTGGACTAGATGTCAGGTTCCTACCATACTTCCTAGGCAAGTGTTCTTTCTGTTACACTAGGCTGCCACCAAAATGTACAATACAAATCAGTATAACAGTAAGTGTGCATTATATTATACGTTTACAAATACACAGGATTACAGGATCAGAGAGTCAGTGCTCGGAGGACCTTAGAAGTCTTCATGTCCAACCATCTGATCCTGGCTGCATCCATATATTTCATATCTCCAGTTAGGGGGAACCCCACACCTGCCAAAGCAACCCACAGCCTATTTCTGCATGTGCGAACTGTGAGCAGAATGTTCTTGGAATGTCTGGATCACCAAGCTTCGGAGTTTGGACCATCCGCGCTGTACTCCACATCCCAGCTGTGACCCCTACTGCACTGGAAATCCCACCACAAGCCCAGATGCACCGGAAGCCCAGTGCAAACCCACGCAAACACTGCCAGGCATGTATCCAAACCTTCTCTCCTTCCTTAGTCACAGGACCTAACAGTCACAAGACTAGCCCGCATTTCTCAGACTTTCTTGCAGTTATATGGACATAAGACTAATTTTCACCAATGGAATAGGAGGAGGAATGATGTGTACCATTTCAGGGCCAGGCTTTATAAAGCAGTGCCTCTTTTCTCTTTCTGTTCCCTCCTACCTAAATGCCAATGTCTCTGGGCATCTAGTGAAAGACACCTTGATTTCTGAATCATTGCCCAAAGGAGAGATACCCACCAACCAGGAACAGCCATGTTAGACTGCTATGTGAGTAAGAAATAAACTTCTGCAGCATTGCAGCCATGCTAACTTGGAGTCTCATTTGTCACAGCAGCTTAGCTTATCATAACTACAATAGTACCTCTTCACCACTACCTGACCAGTGTCATTGCCACTGGTCACGGCTAAAGGGCAGGTTCTACTTGTTCCCGCCAGCCAGGACCCTGTCACTCCAGCCATGGAGGCCTTGGGAGGTAGGATGGGAGACTCACAGTGGTCCCATAATCTCTATTCATACCCCCATGCTTTCACAGAGACTATAGACATTCTCTTAATATCATATAAGATACTATTCAGTCACACAGACACACACACACACTCCACCTTTCAATGAGATGATTGTCCCAAACCCCTTCCATGTGGAAATTCTGAGCTCTGCACTGGTCACAACTGATACTCAAGTAGTCTAGAATGGAATTCTACTCACCACCACTGCCACATGCATCATGTCACCAGCTCTGGTCACATCACCCCACACTGCCATGGAGCACAGCTCAATCTTGCAAAAGTCCTGCAAACATAGACTATCAAGATGTACCCCACCAAAATGACGATGCTGCTCTTCCATACCCACGAGTACGAGCCCGACAGCTGAATGGCCAGTGCAGGACAGGTCGAGCTAGCCACCCATCATGGTCTCAAAAGAACTTCTCCCTTTTGACCACCTATGCAAGGGTCACCCCTCTGATCTCATCTCTTTTGATCCTCATAGTGAGTTTATTTTAGCCGTCTTGCTGACACTGACGTCTATCTTTCCTGACACTGGGTCTATCTCAGGACCACTTTTTCCCCTCTAACAGCTTTCAATCATTTGAAAATTTCCCCATATCCAGTTTCTCTTTCAAAAAATACTTCCATCTTGCTAGACATTACATGAAGCTTCTGCCTTTTGGTAACTTAACCCACATAATCCTGATTACATATAGGACTGGGGTTCTAAAGTACCCAGAATAAGAATTTCTCTCCATGATAGTCCTCATAAAAACTAAGAATAACTCTCATGACCCCAAACAAAGTCATCTTTTCTTTCAGCCAAATATTCTCAATTCCTTTGACTAGCCCTTAAGAAATTAAATGAGAAAAAATGTAAAAGGAAGCACTCTGTGATCCCTTTAGCTCCCAAAAAATGTTGTGGCTGCCATATACAATCTCCATTTCCTTCACTGTCCTTGTCTCACCTCTCAACATGCCCACAAGAAGAAGGAAACATGAGGGACACCTGGGTGGCTCAGTCGGTTAAGCAACTGACTGGCTCAGGTCATGATCTCATGGTTTGTGAGTTTGAGCCCCACATCAGGCTCTGTGTGGGCAAAGCCTGCTTCGGATTCTGTGTCTCTCTCTCTCTTCCCCTCCCCTGTTGACTCTCTCTCTCTCTCAAAAATAAATATTTTATTTTTTTATGTTTTATTTATATTTGAGAGAGACAGAGCATGAATAGGGGAGGGGCAGAGAGACAGAGACAGAGTCTGAAGCAGGCTCCAGGCTCCAAGCTGCCAGCAAAGAGCCCAATGCAGGGCCCGAACCCACGAGCCGCAAGATCATGACCCTAGCCGAAGTCAGAAGCCCAACCAACTGAGCCACCCAGGCGCCCCAAAAATAAATAAATATTTTTTAATATTAAAAATAAAAAAGAGGGAAATATGACAGAGTGGAGAACAAAGCTCCCTGGAGAAAGAAGAATCTGAGCAGGAGTTTGAGGATGTGTGCCATTTGGATGCATACAATGGGTGAGAAATCAAATAAAAAAGAGATTATGTATAATGACAGGACCAGAAGGTTCTGGGATGGTTAGGATGGCTAAGAGGGACTCACACCCAATTCCACCATAGGACAGGGTAGGACACTCCCCATATCAACAAGCAATGCTCCAATACCAGCTAGGTGTTCTACAATGCAACTCAATTCTGACACTGTCTGCCTGGAGTTATAGTCAGATACCACCGGTTAAGGGTTCAGTCCTACAAGATTATCCCCTCTGCAACTGCAGATGCCAATCTCAAATTCAGGTTGTCACCTGTACTTTTGATGAAGCAGCTATACATCAGAGGTTCCCACAACCCCTCCTCAGATTTGATTAACTTGCTAGAGCAGCTCTCAGAATTCTGAGAAACATTTTATGTAGTAGAGCACCAGTTTATTAGAAAAGGATAAAACTCAGGAACTGCTAGATGGAAGCAAGGAGTGGGGAAAGGAGCTTCCGTGTTCTTTTTAAGAACACCATACTCCTAGCAACAACTGGGAGGCTCTCTGAACCCCATCCTTTCAGGTTTTAATGAAGGAGGCTTTGTTATGCAGACAAGATTGTTTAAATCATTTGCCACTGGAAATTGATTCAACCACCAGCCCCCCTCCCTTCCCTGGAGGTCCAGAGTGAGGGACTAAATCCCTAGATTGGTTCCCTAGCAACCAGGCCCCACCCTTAGGTTTCTTCCAAAAGTCACTTCATTAACATAACAAAAGACACCATGATCACTTTCATCAATTTGGAAATTTCAAGGGTTTTAGGAGCTCTGTGCTAGGGGTTGAAGACCAAATATATATTTCTTATTATAAGTCACAATATCACAATGGTTGATGAGGAAGTCAGTTTGCCTAGAATTAAAGGTATCTATATTTTGGGAAATAATAAGTGGAGGATCTTGAAAGCCAGCAGGAAAAAATTTAATTCAATACTGTAGAACATCATGACAATGGATTTGGGGCAGGTAAGAGCTGTGATGTCAACAATAAAAAGATACATTTGGCATCAACGCTAGTTGGAAAGGAGCAGGAAGAAACAATGGCAATAATTTTAGAATGAGGAGGTAAGAAAATGAACTAGTGTGGTGACAAAACTTCAGAGGAAAGAATGGATGATAGACATCTTCAGGGGTTTGGTGACTGGTTGGATTCAGAGATTTATCCATTTACAAAATTTCACACTTGAATAACTAGGACAGTACTATTCCATCAGTGGAAATTTGAAGAGGCAGGGCTGGTTTGGGGAAGAAGATTAATTCCTTTAGAGATGTTGAGTTTGAAGCAAATGTAAAATATCCTAACAGAAATTCCTAGTGAGTAGTTGGAGATGTGGGATGCAACTGAAAGAGCAAATAGAAATACAGGGTCAGGAGTCATGACCATGCTGGTGATTAGCAGGAGCAAAAATGAATGCACTTTCCATCCACTGGGCCAAATAACCGAATGGTAAGAGAAAAGACAAGGGAAGACTTGTGACCATTCCTTCAAAAGTCAAGAGTGCCTGTTATGAGCCAGGTAATGTCCTAGGTGCTAGGAATTCAGAGTGAAGCCCATTAGCCTCCAACTGAGCAAGAGACTGATCCTGGGGCAAAAAGTCCAGGTTGGTCCAATGCCCAGCTCTGGACAGGCTACTGGACAATTACTACCAGCTCACACCTTTCTGCATCCAGATTACTGGCTAGATTAGTAGATAGGTGATTTTTCACTCCTGAGACTCGTGTGGTAGATATATATTTGATTTACTTATGCCTCTCAAAAAGGCATAATTCCCTCCCCACCCCAATTTTCCTTATTTTTCTTCAAGCATTGGATTTTATCCAATGTTTTAAAATTCCTTTCCTCAAAAAAAAATTACCTTCCAAGAAAAGTCTTTCAGAAGAGTATACATTTAGAAGTTTAAAGTAATTGTAGATACATATATTCCAGCTCTAACAACTCTCTTTCTCCGTTGGGGGAAAGACTCCCACTGAGCAGTTTTGTGTAAAGAGTCAAGTGGCAAAAAGTCATTCCCTGCTGGAGATGGAGGCAGACAAGTCAGAAAATTGTGAGAATCTGGCCTTTGGCCTCTGAGTGGCAAAACACACACACACACACACACACACACACACACACACACACAGAAAGAAAAGAAAAAAAGAAAGGAGAAGGGAAAGAAAGAAAGAAAGAAAGAAAGAAAGAAAGAAAGAAAGAAAAAGAGGGAGGGAGGGAAGAAGGAAGGAAGGAAGGAAAGAAAAAAATAAAGAACAGTACTCAGTCTCCATATCTTTCTGTGACCAATCACAATTCTGAGTTTGTTTAAAGATAGAATAAGAAGCCTTAATGATCATCATCATGAATGTATATTTGACCAAGGGACTTTTCCCAGTGAACATAATTTTTAGAGAATGAAGTGCCAGGTAAGAATACATTTAAGACAATGAAAACAAAATTTGTTCTTTATTCAGTGCTGCTTTTGCCTATTCAAGAAAGATGTTCTTCCATCAAAACAGTGTTTTTCTACTAGAGGCTGGGAAAAACCGTGATTGGAAGGAATTGAATCTTGGGTCCTACGACAGTGCTACAAAGGAAATTTAAGAGTGTTAGCTAGAAATTTTAACATGGATACAGCATCCAAGCATGTGATTAGCAATTTGTCTCTTGGGACAAGGTGGAGGCCTGATTGAATGTGGTGTGAGGAACATAGTGGTACTGGTCTATAATGGATTGGAGAGTTTTTAAATAATAATAATAAAAGAAAGAAAAAGAGGGGCGCCTGGGTGGCGCAGTCGGTTAAGCGTCCGACTTCAGCCAGGTCACGATCTCGCGGTCCGTGAGTTCGAGCCCCGCGTCGGGCTCTGGGCTGATGGCTCAGATCCTGGAGCCTGTTTCCGATTCTGTGTCTCCCTCTCTCTCTGCCCCTCCCCCGTTCATGCTCTGCCTCTCTCTGTCCCAAAAATAAATAAACGTTGAAAAAAAATTTTTTTAATAAAAAAAAAAAAAAAAAAGAAAGAAAAAGAACTGGTCCTTCACCACAGATAGTTTGAGAAGCACTGGCCTGCAAAGCTATTGGTTAGATGTCCATATTCTGATACACTCTGGGGCTTCCAGAATTTCAAAATACTAGAGTTAAACTTTCAAAGTATTCAAAACCAAAAAAAAAGTATTCAATGAAATATCTGTGTGCAGGGAAACTGAGAAGCTAAAATTTTTTAAAACCAAAAGAGTGAGGACTCAGGTCATGATCTCATGGTCCGTGAGTTCGAGCCCCGTGTTGGGCTCTGTGCTGACAGCTCAGAGCCTGGAGCCTGTTTCAGATTCTGTGTCTCCCTCTCTCTCTGACCCTTCCCCGTTCATGCTCTGTCTCTCTCTGTCTCAAAAATAAATAAACGTTAAAAAAAAAAAAACCAAAAGAGTGAAAAGAAATTCTGAGTTGGTCCAGTGTTTATTTGTGGAAATTTTTAAGGAATATAGATACAGTTTTATATGACACTGTATGTAAAATAAGTTAAGTATAGGGAAAAATAATGTATTTCCAAAAGAACTCACAGCCACCTGTTTATAATAGCACAAGACCAGAAAAACCTAAATGCCATCAGAGGCTGGTTAATTCAAGTATGACATCATCATGCAACAAAATGTTTTGCAGTTGTTAGAAAAATTGAGACATCTCTACATATCCAGATATGGCAAGATTTCTAAGATATATTCTTAAGTTAAAGAAAAAAGGGGGATACAAAACAGCATAATATGGTATGATATCTTTTGTACGAAGGTGAGAACACACATATACGTGCATGTTTGAGGGCATGGAAAGGAGAAAGTAGTTGCCTCCAGGGAGATAAACTGGGTACCTGATGGACAGGGAAAGGGAATTTGTCTTATTTTTTACCTATGTATCTTTTGAATTTTGTACTATGTGCAACTAGTATCTATCCCGGACAACATATTAAAAATAATAATTAAAAATATAAAAAAAATGAGAAATAAATTATTCATGTTCCACCATACCCATAAACTGAAATGACATCTGCCCTTAAATCTCCCTGCAGGGTCTGGCACAGTGCCCTCCATTCAATATTTCTTAAATTGTTGAACTAAAAGTAATAGCTCATACAGAATTTAACAACATAACAAAACAAAACAAAAGGATCATTCAATATTTATAATTCATACTTGATATGTTTTCAAAGAACTAAATCATTTTAGCCGAAATGAACAAACCACATTATGGAAACAGAATAAACCTCTGAAGTTGTTAAAAGATACTCGAATCAGCTTTAGAATCCAAAACTTCCTAAAATGGAATAATTTATCCTGATAAATACAATCAGGAAATTTTAAAAATCATGCATTTATAATTACATTGTAATTTGCCTGGAGAATACAGGAATTAGATGCCATCCATGGGATGGTCTTCCATCTGTGATTAATTTGACATAAATCTGCAGATTCAGCAAAGCTATGTCATGTTTGTGTTTAGACTGAATCTGAGAAAATAACATTGCTTTGGATGAAAATGAAGATAACCATAAGAAATAAAGTAAATAGTAGGGAATCAGATATTAGGAGCTCTCTGAGGGAATACTCTTCAGAATTGAAAACATAAAAAGGTAACATTGAAACTGTTATAGTAACAAAATAACTATTAGCCCAAGCTTGTTTCTCAATTTTTCTCTTCCAGGTATATAGCTTAGCACGTCCAGGTATATAATAACCTATTAGGATCTCAGCCATGTTTGTATCTGTTCTTTACTGTTATTTCTATGTAATCTTCTCATATCCCTCTAACAAGTTCATATCCACATTAGATATCCTCAAGATTCTCCTAAGAGACTCAATTTTTTCTCCAAAAAAATGCTTAATTACCCAGTCATTCCATTTAGGGAATAGCAAAAGTGTTTGGCAAAAGTCTTCATGGAATCCCATGAAAAGTAAATGCCATCCCAACTCCCACATCCACATGTGTTGCTATGGGTCATTCAGTTCGCTTAATGAGGGAATAAAATTTGGTCACTCAGAAAAGAATAAAGTGAGGACTTGTTTTAACTTAAAAATGTCTCCCCTCCACATATAGACAAGGCTTTAAAACAGATAAAATAGCCCCTAAGCATGTGATGTCAATCCCAGCACAAGTAGTTTAGGAGAAGCTCAACATTTTAATGCAAGAAATTCACTCTTTATGCAAGGAAATTCATGGTGCTTTTTCATTCCCATCCAAAAAACCTTTCTAACAATGTAGAATCTTGCTCTAGGATCTCACAGATTGCATCACCTGCCAGAGAAATATATACTAATCTGTCCAGGTCTCCCAATCCTCAGGGACCCAAGGCAGTAACAAAGTTAAGGAAGAAAGAGCTCATTTCAAACATTTCTTTTAAATCTCTGGGGTTCAGATGTTTACAGTCCATTCATAAGATCAATACAAAATACTCTCAAGAGAAAACCAGTCCCAGGGAAAGGGCTTTTTGTCCTTCCACTTCTCACATGTCCCTCCATAGCTCAACCTTTTGGGTGTTCTTAATGAATGGTCATTTGAACTTGATTTCACTTAATAAAAATACCTAGTATATCAGTTAGTCATTGTTCTGTAACAAACTACCCTCCAAATTTAGCAGGGTCTGAGGAAAGAGAAAGAAGTACACAAGTACTTATTCAAGCCTCTGCTTGTGTCAATTGTTTTGTCCCATTGACTAAAGTCATGTTACCAAGCCCAGAGTCCAAGTAGGAAGACCCTACCAAAGGGCTTCAGTAAAGGGAGATGCAAAAAAATTGGGTCCGTCTGTGTATTCAGTCTGCCATGCCTAGAGATGAGCAATACAGGGCAGACTTAGCCCCAAAATGACTCCAGCCCTAAACCTTCCACTCTAGTCACTTACCCTACGGTAGGGGGTAAGTTGCCGTGTTGTCCAGCAAGTGAGAACTAAGGTCAGCCCTGGCTTGTTTAGGTGCAGACTGGCTCAGAATATAGGAGACATCATTTCCTGCCACACCAAGGCTGGTAAATGGAGTTCGGGGGCAAGACCCTTCCTCCCAGCCATTAGGAAGAGACTCCCACTACTCAGTTCAGAAAAGAGTGAGCCCAATGGGAAGGAAAGATACACCCCAAGGGAGGACAGCCAGAGTGATCAGGCTAGGAAGAGACCAAGGTGGATCGCTTTGAGTTCTGTATAATGTAATGAAATTCAAATTCCTCTGGTCTTAGGGCCTAGGAAACCTATCAGGTTTCCCAAGCTGAGAGTGGCTTCAATGAATTGATTAAAAAATTTATCTCTAGAAGCTACACGATGGAGGTGACAGAGAAGTTATGCTTAATGAGCACATAACAGAGTCTCCAGAGCAGGAGAGCTTTTCACTAGTGATACATATTGGGAAGAATAATTGGCCCAGCAAACAAAAGAAGAGATCAAGCCACAATGATGGGCTCATCCTGGCCAGGAAAAGTAACAACAGCACAGTGGATAGGACAGATGAGATGAAGCAGCCAAAAGGAGTGTGCATGAGCCTCCCTATAGGAGATGCCCCTAGAAGGTTCCCCAAATGATACAGGAGGTGAGGCATTTGCCGGCTGGGGCTTCAGTAATTTAGCTGGTGGGGAATGAGCTAGACCAGTGCATCTCAAACAATGTGTGCAGAAGAATGAGTTTCTTACATTTCCAAATTGTTACAAACTCAGAATTTATAAATACTACAAAAATAAATTGCCCTCAAACTAAAACTTTTTAAAAAGCACAAATACAAACAAAATATAAGACCAACTGTTTTATCACTAGATTCAATAGACACAAAATTACTCTGTCAAATTATCAGAGTTTCTAAACACTCACTCTCCATTTCAGTCCTTATGTCATCAGGGACTGGTAACAACTTACCAACTAATGCAGGTCTGTGGACTATAGCAAGGGTAGTACTGACCTAGAGAGCTGTCAGCCTTTGTTTGACGATATAAAGACAATAGCTACCAGGTTTGGAACATCTCCTGTGTTCCAAGCTCTGTACTCAACACTTCACTTTTGTTATCTTTAATCTTTCGAAGTTATTATCCCCATTTTTTTCATATTTTTAAATTTTATTTTTTTAATTTACATCCAAATTGGCATATAGTGCAACAATGATTTCAGGAGTAGATTCCTTAGTGCCCCTTACCCATTTAGCCCATCCCCCCTCCCACACCTCCTCCAGTAACCGTCTTGTTTGTTCTCCATTTTTATGAGTCTCTTATGTTTTGTCCCCCTCCCTGTTTTTATATTATTTTTGTTTCCCTTCCTTTTTGTTCAACTGTTTTGTCTCTTAAAGTCCTCATATGAGTAAAGTCGTATGATATTTTTCATTCTCTGACTAATTTCACTTAGCATAATACCCTCCAGTTCCATCCATGTAGTTGCAAATGGCAAGATTTCATTCTTTTTGATTGCCGAGTAATACTTCATTGTATATATATACCACATCTTCTTTATCCATTCATCCATCGTTGGGCATTTGGGCTCTTTCCATACTTTGGCTATTGTCAATAGCACTGCTATAAACATTGGGGTGCATGTGTCCCTTCGAAACAGCCCACCTGTATCCCTTGGATAAATACCTAGTAGTGCAATTGCTGGGTCATAGGGTAGTTCTATTTTAAGTTTTTTGAGGTACCTCCATACTGTTTTCCAGAGGGACTGCACCAGCTTGCTTTCCCAAGTTATTATCCCCATTTTAAAGATAAGGGAACCAAAGCCAGTGAGGCTAGGCACTCGTTCTATACTACATGGCCAGTACCAGTGACCAAGGAGGGCTTTCTTTCATTGATGGTCTGGTCCATAAGGCTTAAATAAAGATGGGAATGGGTATAAGCATGTACAAATTTCTCTACCCTCTAAGACTCAAATAAGGGTGGGAGGTGCCAGGAGGATTTGCAAAGTCCCTGAGTATAAATGCCTTTGACATTAGCTCACTTTTGCAGCTGCCATTTCTACAATTTCCCCAAAGGTAGAGGCCTGGAGTTTTGCCAGATTCATTATAGTAACCATGCCAGCACAGAGACCCATCCTGTTCTTACACTTCACTGCAGTTTTGTCCCACAAATGCAGTAAGAATATGAGCAAAATAAGTAAGAATGCTATGGGAATCTAAATTCCATTTTAAGATCTGAAAGTAGAAACCAAGAGTTTAGAAAGCCTCTAAATTCTACATGTCAAAGCAATCTGATCCCAGGAGCTCTTTTAAGAGCTCAACAAAACGAGTCAAAATTATGAATTAATAATAAAAAGAGAAGAGTCCCTGTCAATGTCATTGTCAAGGATCAAGCTTTCTTAGAAATGAAAAATATTGCTCGAAATCCCTGAGAAAAACACCTCTGTCTGGTGCCCTTGAGTTTCAGGCCTTCTGGCTGGAAATGATTTTGTGACTTTTGAATCAGGTAGGATTAGCACAAAAACATCATATGAGGCTTCATCACAGCTATGACAGGCTCCTGACACTGTGTTTTAAGTTTATTGGAGGTCCTTTGTTGTGTTTGTGTGGTTTTTATTTGTCAGCTCAGCTGAGTAAGAGTGAGTTGCGCCTGATCTATTTGCCTCAGGTTCAAGGATGCTGCAGGAATGTGCAGGGAGGTCTGGCCTTAACTTCTCCAACCAGAACCAAACACAGCAGAGCTCCCCTCCTCAGTCTGCCCAAGCATAACAGAAGGGGCTCTTAGCACGAAGCAGCAGAGAAGAGCTTCCAAGGCAAGAGCCCAACACAAGATGAAGAGAGGGGAGGCTGAAAACACAGTTGGTGATTACATGGGTTGAGATAGACAAGACAGGAGATGGTGTTGTAGCGTCATTGAGGCTTTTCATGACCACCTCTCATGCCAAGTGGACCCTCCCTCCTTTGTATTATTACCATAGCCTCAGAGTACTACCATGGAGTTCTTCTCCTAGTGTAGAGCAATCACGTGTTCACATAGTCAATTCCCACAGCCTTTTATGGCCAGGGACTTCTTAGCCATTTGTGTGTCTAGCACCCTTCCTGGCAAACTATAGGCACTAAATAAGTGCCATCTGAGTCTTATGAACATTAGCCAGAGAAGTCCTTTGGGCAAAATAAGTAAGAATGCTATGGGAATCTAAATTCCATTTTAAGATCTGAAAGTAGAAACCAAGAGTTTAGAAAGCCTCTAAATTCTACATGTCAAAGCAATCTGATCCCAGGAGCTCTTTTATGAGCGCAACAAAATAAGCCAAAATTATGAATTAATAATAAAAAAAAAGAAGAGTCCCTGTCAGTGTCATTGTCAAGGATCAAGATTTCTTAGAAATGAAAAATGTTACTCAAAATCCCTGAGAGAGCACAGAGCCAGCTGGTCTAAACACTATCAGTCTATTTTCAGGAGCCATGTCATCCCCTCATTTAATTTTAAACAGTTTTGTTTTCTTTTTAATTCCACGTCCACAAAGAAGATTGGATTCAAATATAAACACAAAATCTCACCACTCTTTGCAAGATTTAAAATTTAAGGAAGGAAAACTATGTTCAGAGAAAGATAGCCACATAGGCAATGAAAAACAAATGCTTCCAAAATTTGGAAGGGGTTTCAGTCTAGGATTGGCCACCTACTCCAGCCCATGACTTCCTGTGCAATAACTTCACCATGCATGAGCTCAAGCCGGGAGCTGCCGTAATGAAGACAGAAAGAAGAAATCTGAAAGCTGCAATGCCATCAGGAGCTATGTCCAATGTCACTTCAAGGAGCAATAGGCTCACAGAAGCCCTGGGCAGCTTTTATACAGTTCTTGCAGTGAAGGAGGAGGGTGAGCTGACCAGACAACTCCTGAGAGCTAGAGTGAACCACTTCGGAAGTATCTTCCCAACACTTGCCTATCTCTGCCCTGCTGAAAATTCACCCTCCCATCAGTGGACCCCAGGGCCACATTAGAGCTGTGTGACTCTGCCACCCACCACAGCTAATGAGCTCAGGGCTGGACGCATGGACAAAGTTGGGGCAACCAAGACTCTCTCCCAGAATTCTGAAACTAGAATCCAGGCTCCATGGCCAGGATCTTCTCAGGCCATCTCTTTTTCTGCTTCTATTGATTTGAAGTGGGTCTCTGTTACTTTCAATCAAAGGGAGGGAACGCGACCATGTCAGGAGTCCATCAAAAAATCCACGGGGGTGTTCAAGGAACAAAAGTCAAATAAGCTCTCAGTTAGTGAGAGTGTGTTCAGATTGTGTTGCTGGTCAAGGAAGTGATCCCAACATCTGGAATTTTTAGCAGAGACATATTTCTCTATTCCTCCAAAAGGGCTGAGTTAACAGTGCTACAACTTTCCTTTTCCAGAGGAAAGTTACTTATATGTTTACATGCAAATTTTACCCAAATATATATTGAGGTGCCCAAAGTAGATACTATATTTTTAGTAAAATTAAACTAAAATTAAAGTCATATGAGCAATCGCTAATTAAACTTATTAATTGTATTAATTATACTAGAATTAAAATATTTTTTAAAATGTGTTCTTTGAGATTTGTTTTTCCACCGTCATTATTTCTGGACTGACTTTCTTATTGTGGTGGAGAAAACCTCACAGCTACCAATAATTCTAGTTTATCTCATACCAAATAAGAAGAAGCCAGTATAACCTGAACATCTCTCCAGCATGCATTAATATTTCATTATGATTTAGCTTTATTTTTACATACTGGAAGAGCTAGGAAGATGAAGGTCTTGATGGTGTCTACATATCTGGTTGATAATGTAACGTAAAATTTGTATCTTACCACTTAAAAATGTTAAGGGTCTTTTTAGGCCTCAATCTGCTTTTGTTTCTCATTGTTGTGTTCTTTCCTGGACATCGGTGTGTCAGCTAGGACAGATGTGATTAGATGCTTCATCCCGTCTTCTGCTCACATGCTTTCCTCTAAGTGATGACCTCTTTAGAAGTCAAGATGAGTTCCATCTCTCTAAGGGGACTCAGCCTAAAGTATGGATCTCTTAGGTCAGCAAAAACTCATTCTTCCCCAAATTCTATATGGCTCTGCCCCATTAAGCCATTATATTAGGCCAACTAGAGGTTGTCTTCTTAACATACTTAAGTAAATGTACACGTGAATTGATATTGATTCTTCCTATTTTTTTTTTATTTTTTTTTTAATTTTTTTTCAACGTTTTTATTTATTTTTGGGACAGAGAGAGACAGAGCATGAACGGGGGAGGGGCAGAGAGAGAGGGAGACACAGAATCGGAAACAGGGTCCAGGCTCTGAGCCATCAGCCCAGAGCCTGATGCGGGGCTCGAACTCACGGACCGCGAGATCGTGACCTGGCTGAAGTCGGATGCTTAACCAACTGCGCCACCCAGGCGCCCCTGATTCTTCCTATTTTATTTTATAAAACATTCCTTAGGTTGCAAAGATACAGGCAGAGACTGGCTTCTATTCTAAAGATCACCAAATATACCCTTAGTCCTAAATATTAATATTATGCCCTAAGCATCATCTTTGTGTAGATCTGCTACTGACCTGTGCCGTTAAGTGCAAATTAGAAAAAGTATATTGGTGCAAATAAGCAAGGTGCCACTGTAGGCAGACACTGCCTTCAAGAGCTGGCTGAGCTTGGCAAGTAACCCAGGGGCCGGATTCCAGCCCCACTCAACCCTCTCAAGCTCCTCATGCCGCAGACGAACAGCATAACCATAAACAGTGGGGTTGAAAAGCTATCTTTACTTATTTTTTCAGCTCTGCATTTAAAGAGATGGTATTAAAAAAAAGGGTACAATTGCTGCTAACTTATGAACTTCAGAAAATAAAAAAGGTATGGATGTTTGAGATCATCAATTTTAAAGTTCTTTTGAAATAGACACCAGGGCATAGATGCAGAAGAAGAAGAAGCAAAACGCTGCATTATTAGCAGTGCTCTTTGAGAAGCAGCTGGTATCTTTACACAGTAAAGTGCATAAAGTATATTAATCCTAAGTCTACACCCCAATGATTTTTACATGTGTCTACACTCCATAACAACAGCACAGTCCCAGATACAAAGCATTTCCGGCACCTCATACGATTTCTTCTTGCCACTTCCCAGAAAATCACCCCTGCCCCACAGCAATCATGTTCTGATTACCTTCCATTACCTTCGATTTATTTTGCCTATTCTTGGACTTGGTATAAATGGAATTGTACTGTATTTACTCTTTTGTGTCTGTCTTCTTCTAATCAGCACGATGTCTGTGGGGATCCTTCCATGCTGTAGTATGTATTAGCAGTTTCATCTTTTTGTTTCTGTGTAAAATTCCATTATATGATGATGCCACAATTTATTAACTCTCCTCTTGATGCATATGAGGGCTATTTCTAATTTGGAGCCATTTTTAATACAGATTCAGTGTTCCTTTGCATCCAAGGAATAGAATTTCATATTTTTACTCAATGTTATTCCACACAGTTTATACAATAAAATAACAGTAAAATAGAAAGACATAGAAAATTAAAATAAGGTAAAATACCAATGCATGGATGGATAAAGCACAATAGGCAATCTGTCGGGTCTTTATAGTTGTGATAATTGAGTCTCAAGTGAGACTCTGAGCTTCCTAGAGGCCAAACAAAGGGGGAAATATGAGAATTGTATAATTTGTTTTAAAGGAAAAAAAATAAGTTAGTCAGGGGAAGCAAAACTTCTGTTGCCACTAAGTTCCAAAGGAAGTTCTTCACATGGAGCTTCATGGTAGGAATTATTGAGAGATGGAATGAATAATGTCCTCGGGGTGGCGCCACAGGAAATGCATGAACAGATTTTAAATCATTATTCTTAGAGTGGTCATAAGACACGACTCCAACCCAGCAGGTTATAAAACAGTATCATAGTTCTGTGGCATTGTGTGAGGTGCTGTTTTTAAGGAGGAAAAAGTATATTAGAATGTCATGTATCCTAAGTCAGAGGTTGGCAAACTACAGCCCACTGACTAACTATGGCCTGCCACCTGTTTTTATAAATAGTTTTACTGGAACACAGCCACACCCATTCATTCGTACACTGTCTATGGCTGCTTTCCTGGGACAACAGCAGAGTTGGATGGTTCTGACAAAGACCATCTGGCCTACAAAGCCTAAAATATTTGTTATTTGACCCTTTACAGAAAACAAAGTGCCAATTCCTCCTCTAAATTAGCAACAGAATAGAATTCCAGGTATTATTTTCTTTTTGGTTACTGTTCATGTCTTGATGTAGTCTCCACCCCTTACAGTACAGAAAGAAGGGATTTTGCAGATGTAATTAGGGTGACAGATCCATTTATATTTATTTAATTGAAAGAGAGATTATCCCAGATGGGCCTGACTTAATCAAGGGAAAGTTCTAAAAAGAGGGACTGGGTCCATGCTACCATCAAAGATTTCTCTCTCTTGCTGGCTCACAAAAGTGGGCTACATGTTGTGAGAGGGTCTCTGGAGAGAAACATGTGGCAGGGAGCTGTGGGTGGATTCTAGGAGCTGAGGGCCTCAGTCCAGCAACCACAAGGAACTAAATTTGGCCAACACCCAGGTGAGCTTAAAAGAAGGCTCTCAGCAATGGGGAACACCACAGCCCCAGCCAACACAAGACTGGTGAGACCCTGAAACAGAGAATACTTCCAAGCCAAATCCGGACTCTTCACCCATGGGAACTAGTAAATAATAGACGCATATTGTTTTAACCCACTACAATTATGGTAAATTGTTACACGGCAATAGAAAACTAACACAGTTACCTACTATCCCCAATTTTTTCTACAATACACATATGGTTTAAACATGAGACAACCACAGTTTTTATAAAGAGTGCTTATCTTTTAGAAGTACATACTGAATTATCTAAGGATAAAATGATATCATATCTGAGATTTGCTTCAAAAAGTGAGAGGGGACAATGCAATGGTACAAATAAGATGAGATTGCCGTATGTTGATAATTCCTGAAGCTAAATGATGAGTTCAAGGGGATTTATTACACTTCTCCTTGCCTTTTTGTATATGTTTGAAAGTTTCCATAATAAAAAACCTTTTAAAAATTAGACTCCTACATAGAGAATTAGCTTAAAGGATGTTTATAGTGTCTGATACAGGAAAACTAAACAATCTAAATGTCTACACAGGGAACTGGTTAAATCAATCACTACAGATATACAATATGTTCACATGTATTTGTTAAATTGCATAGAAGAATGATGCTGGTAACATTAGCCTATGGTCCGATAAGCTGATGTAAAATAAAATTGTTAGTAAGCAACAAAACAAAAAGCCACAAAACTTGTGCATTTTTAAAAAATTCATCTAAGTAAATTCTGCTCTGTCAGTGACTGAATCCAGCAGTGTAAGTGCCCTGCTGGCTCCCCTTGATTGAAGAAGCATAGTGAGGGTGCCAAAAGGAGGGGAGAGCCCATGGAACCACCCAGTGATCCCCCCCACCCATCACTGATCCCTCAATCATCTGCTGGATCAGAGGCAACTTCAGGTAGGCACGTTCTGGCTCTACGTTGAGAGTCTCCAGTCATGCTATGAATGTACAGAGGTTGCATAAGGAAGAGGGTGGAATCAAATGGGTCATTCAAAATCCTAGGGCATCCTGAATAAATACAACCACGGTTCTCAAGAAAGATTTGAACTTTGACCATCTTTAGGGCCTTCCAGTTTTTACTTCAGCCCATGTGGCCTCAGATTTATATTATCACTGAGAGATTTCCCCAGTTTGCTAAAAACTACAAGTTCCTCGGTGTCGCCAGCTTCTGTTTCCCCCATTCTCTTTGTTTGTAAGATCAAGGGACAAGCTATACCTGCATTAAACTGATTCTTGGGCTCAATTTTTCTTACCATCACTATTCCAGATCACTTTAGGGCAGAATGTTCAAAGTCAGTGAGGACATGGTAAATGTTCTGCCAAATTATGTGCAATCACAAAATGCCAGAGATGAAAGTGCCCTTATAAATCATTTAAAGTTTCTTTATTTTACCAACTGGAAAAAAAAAGAGAGAGAGAGAGAGACAACACATAATGCAACAATGACCGATGTCACAAGGACAGAGTATCTGAGAGGAGGACCCAGACACAGCAGCTCTCGGGCCAGTGCTGTCTGCCTGGGACTGGGTGCCCTCTGAGTCAGTTCTTTTCGATCTTAATGGATAGCCCGAGTTTGAGCTAACACATAGACTTACAGAGCAGTAGCACAAAACCTGAAATAGGGGTGACCAGTGAATATAGGAAGAAAGGAGAAAAAGGAAGAAGGGAGAGAAGAAGAGAAAAAGAGAAAGTCCTAATAGCCAGTGGATGAATTAAAAAAGTGTTCAAGCTCATTAGTCATCAGAGAACCACAATCAACATCACAGGAAGATACCACTCTCCACCTATCAGGATAGCCAAAAGTAAAAAGACTGACATGGGGTACCTGGGTGGCTCAGTCAGTTAAGTGTCCAACTTCAGCTCACATTATGATCTCATGGTTTCATGGGTTGGAGCCCCACGTCGGGCTCTGTGCAGACAGCTCAGAGCCTGGAGCCCACTTCAGATTCTGTGTCTTCCTCTTTCTCTGCCCTACCCTGCTCGTGCTCTGTCTCTCTCTGTCTCTCTCTGTCTCTCTCTCTCTGTGTCTCTCTCTCTGTCTCTCTCTCCCTCTCTCAAAAATAAATAAACATTAAAAAAAATTTTTTTTAAAAAGACTGTACTAAATGTGGTACACATATGGTTATAACTAAAACTCTCATATGTCACTTGGAGGGCTATAAGTACTGGATATTGGAATGAGTGATGCATTTACTTTGGAAAATTGGGTAGCAATCTCCACTAAAATTGAGCATGTGCCTACCTGCTAAGTCAGCAGTTCTACCTCAAGGTAAACTCCAAACAGAAAGGTGCAGATATGTTCACCAAGGAGATACACTAAAATGTTCACAACAGCTCTATGTTTAATAGACAAAACTAGAAACTACTGAAATATCCATCAACAGTAGATGGATAATGACGGTGGTATATTCATAAATGCATATATAATGCAGAAGTATGAAGGAAGCATCGCTATAGGCAACAGCATGTGTGAGTCTTACAAAAATGTTGAGTGAAAGAAGCCAGTCACAAAATAAATTATCTGCATTTATATAAGCTTCAAAAGGTGGCAAAACTAATTAATGATGTGAGAAGTCAGGACTGGGATGATTTCTGAAGAGAGGGAGGTGGGAATGAATGGGAGTGGTCACAAGGAGGTCTTTGGGGGCACTGGTAGACAGCTGAGTCTTTCTGAGTGGTGATTACACAGAAGTCTTCACATTGTGATTATTTATTGTGCTGAATACTTGTCATTCGTGTACTTTTCTAAACATACACTATTTTTCAATAAAATCATTTATAAATATTTTTGAATGTTTATTTATTTTTGGGAGAAAGAGAGACAGAGCACGAGTGGGGCAGGAGCAGAGAGAGAGGAAGACACAGAATCCAAAGCAGGCTCCAGGCTCTGAGCTGTCAGCACAGAGCAGGACACGGGGCTCGAACTCACAAACTGTAAGATCATGAACTGAGCTGAAGTCAGATGCTTCACGGACCAGGCCACCCAGGAGCCCCGTTTATAAAGATTTTTAAAAGAAAGCAGCACGCAGCTCTTTGGGTAGAAGTCTAAGGATCTCAAGATTCTTAATCCATGCAGCCTTCTTGAACTTCCTAACACCACAGGACATTCATTGACTGTGATCCCAAACATCAGCTCCATTTCACTGCTGGAAAGATGTCTACTAGATACTGATACCAAAAATATCATAGACATCATAGTAGATCCCTAATAGTCTCAAAACAACAGAAGGAGACAGGGTTCAGAGATGTGCTCTGTACCTCATGTATGTTATCTCCAGGGATTCTCTCAGTAACCCTTCACAACAGGTATTATTATTAATTCTATTTTATAAAAGGAGCAACTAAGTCTTAGTGAACTCAAGTAATTTGCCCGAGGCTGCAAAGGTTCTAAACAGCAGAACCTAGATGCAAATCCAGAATTTCTCTGCTCTAAAAACCCTCAAGATTTTTCCATCACACCCCATATGGCCCTGTGCTATTACTGCCTTTGACTTTTACCAGTAAAACCACTTCACAAAACTTGCACCCTCATAAATATCTCTTATAAACAAACTACCCTGAGGTGATTTCCTAGAAATATTATTGTTTTATACTCTGTTGCCATTGACAACCCTGAAAATGTCCCATAGCCTTCACTTCTTAAAAAAAATTTTTTTTAATGTTTATTTTTGAGAGAGAAAGAGAGAGAGAGAGAGAATGGGGGAGGGGCAGAGAGAGAGGGAGACACAGAATCCGAAGCAGGCTCCAGGCTCTGAGCTGTCAGCACAGAACCCAACGTGAGGCTCGAACTCAGGAACTGTGAGATCATGACCCAGGCTGAAGTCAGACACAACCGACCAAGCCACCCAGATGCCCCTGTAGCCTTCACTCTTAATAAGAACAAAAAAATGGAGGTACAGATTCCTTGATTCCCAAATAACATTTAACCACCTGGGACATAGCCAGAGTACTCCTGTCCCTCACCTACTCTCCCCCCACCCCAGGGCCTTCTGAAAAGGGGGAGATACCAAGGCCAAGTTACCTTTTTAAAGATTTTCTTATTGTAGCTGTTTTATTATTCATATACTTTTAATAGCATCTCAATGATTGTTTTATAGACCTGCTATAGCTTAAGTTAATGCTAAAGACATTATAAGTAGCTCCCTTTTAAATTTTTAACCAGAATAAAAGTTTACGAAAAACACATACGTTCAGGAAACTATATGCTCTTCTACACAAAGGAGACAGTTTCACAAGGCAGCTTACAGAATTTAGGGGGTCCCACAGGTATTTGCTGCCCATTTCAAGTGCAAAAACCAAAGTCTGGTGACTACCTATAGGCATGATGTTTTCTGACTTAAAGGCCATTTTCAGGAAGTGTTATAGAAGAAGATGAAGACAAAAAACATTCTATTTCTCTCCTTTTCATTAGACAAGAAAATCAAATGTTTCCACAGTTGGGGTCGAGGAGTAGGGAGGAGACACTAAACAGGAAGACCCTAGAAGGTGCAACATTATGCAATTATTAAACGAATCTACTTAAACTACCCAAATGGGTGTGCCTGGTTTAGAAGAGGTTAATGGTTTGTCTCTTATTGAAGGGGAATGAGTTTTGTTAAATGTATCGATAGTGCTAACTTATTAATAATTGAAGCACAGACCTTCTCCATTGCCCCATTAGACATGCTTTCTCATATACACAATGATGAATTTAATGCTTCTGCTTTTATATAAAGGGACCCATAGCAGAATTCCTCCCTAATCTAGACTGGGGGGTTCTTGAAGAATCTTCCTGGTAGAAGAATCTGTGGCTGTAGAGAGTAACCTTAAGAGAAAAGCAAGGTGGAAGGAATAAGGTCCTGAGTGAATCTTTGACAAATATTTTTATATTTACTAATATACAGTGATAAAGCCCGCACCTTGTGAGTCAATAATGACATTTTACACATCTTAAATTAGTAATAGTGGCCTCTATACAGTCACTTTTCATCCCCCATCTCTTGACTCCATGGATATTTATTAAGATAAGATCTTCATCCCTCAAGTTTCAAAGACATGCTAGTGAATTCATTTTATCTTTACAGATAAACTACAAGCTGAGGCAGCTTTTCCTATGGTTAGTTTTCCAGCCAAATATCTTTCTACAATTTGTATTTTACAACTCACAGCTGTGGCCACCACCTCCCTCTCCCACCCCACCCCAAAACCAACACAAAATACTGCTTGCCTTGGTCCCAGAGATGCAGGGATTTCTTTCAAATGAGAAACATCTTAAAATACCTGAACTGGCTTATGCATCCCAGATTAGGAAATTGTTCTTCATTCCTCTCCAATCCCAGAATGATAGCCTGAATGTCACATACTCCTTTGTCCCGCCTCCTCACCACACAGCAAGAGTCCACCGCAGGAATCCATGTTTCCTTTCCTTCTGATTCCTTCCACCTCATGGCAAAATCTCCAACTTTACTGTGATAGTTTTATGTGTCAACTTGGCCAGGCTATAGTGCCCAGTTATTCATTCAAACACTAATTGAGGTGTTGCTATGAAGGTATTTTGTAGTCATGGTTAACATCTACAATCAGTTGACCTAATTAAAGGAGGTCACCCAAGATAATGTGAGTGGACCTCATCCAATCCAGTTCAAGTCCTTGTGAGAAAACTGAGAAAAGTAAGGTTTTTCAGAGGAGAAAAAATTCTCCCGAAAGACTGCAGCATTAGCTCCTACCTGAATGTCCAGCCTGCTGGCCTAGACCGCAGATTTCAGATTTTGAATTTACCAGGCTCCACCTCACAATTGTGGGAGCCAATTCCTTAAAGTAAAGCTGAAAAAGAAAGAAAGAGAAACCGTTCTATTTTTCTGGAAAGCTCTGACCGATACACATATGTTCCTTCTTTCTTTATTCCTACCCCCGCTAATTACCTCAAAACAAAGGATTCACAGGTCATTCATCTTAGAAATGGAATCTCACAGTTATTCCATAGCAAAATTTATATTCTAATATTTCATGGAAGGGGAGCTTTAGCTTGTATAGAGATTGTTACCATTTTCAAACTGGCTTCTGACAAAGATACTTTGCTTGACCAAACTTTAGTCAGACTCCTAAACCTTCTCCTAGGCCCATCTGTACACTCCCGTGCAAAAATCTAGTTTTACCAAGAACCTGCTGAGTCACTGTAATCAGGATTCCTCACCTTTGGTCATCCCCCGGGTGATGTCTGATCACCCTAGCCTGCCTCCAGCAAGAATCCTGTTAGGCCAGTTTAACCACAACCCCCTCTCCACCCCCCCCCACCCTTAATGTTTCCTCTTAGTAATTTTCCGAGCACTGACCCCCCACTCTGCTCCTTAGCTATGAATTCCCATTTGCCCCTGCTGTATCTGCAGTTGAGCCCAACCTCTCTTCCCCACTGTAAAATCCCATTGCAATGGTCCTTGTCCTTATCATGATAGTCCTGAATAATACCTTTCCATCTTTAAGTGTCACTGAATATTCTTTTCTTTAACTCTTCCAATTAGAACAATTTTCTCCAACACTTGATTCTAAGCCAACATGGAGATTTGTGTTACTCAGTTTAGAAAGGGTGGCAATTCAGCCAGAAGACTGTTTTCACCCTGCAAAGCTGAACACATCTGAATCCAAACCAGCTTCCTCAATCCTAAAGACGGTGAGAAAACCAGGTGCAGCTCCAGAGCAGACTGGGACAGGCCTGGCCTGCACCAGCATGGAGGTGGACCTTTGGAGCTTCACCCCACACTGCTATATCTACAATGGAATCAACTAAGGACCCTCTGCTAAATTGTCACCTAGAACCAAGTCAGACATATACTGCTTACCCCCACGAGTACACCAGTTACCAAGTATGTCTCCAACTTTCTCTCAAAACTCTGCATAACATGTGACCAGGCAAGCAGAAGCCATATTCTTCCCAGCCTTCGAAGGGAAAAAATTACAAATCTTTGAAATCTAAACCCCCTACTCAGAACTGAAAGTATGTCCTGTAGAGATATACCACTTATTCCCATATGGAAGAAAGAAAATAACCCCCAAATTGAAATTCAAGCATTTATCAAACAGTTATTTCTCTATTTCTAAGAAAGTCCTTTTCTTCAAAATTCTTAAGGAAGAGAAAGAACAACATAAAACTTGGCTTATTTCCAATAGAAAAATACCTACAAATAATCCTTATTACCATTGGATGAGTTGTTACTGATTGAAAACTCACTAATGACAAATATTACTAATAAGGTCACTCCACCTACCACATAACTTGTCAGGAGATACAACTAGAAACCGTTGTTGGTGTCTTTCCAAGGAAAAACCACTGGCCAGCCCCAGCTGACTGAAAGGTTCTTTGCAAAATTGGTGAAAGTGAATCCTGGTGACACTGATGAATGAATAATGAAGTGAAGTTTTTTTTTAAAGTTCCTCAGGTCATTAGTAAGAACAAAAGATCAAAGAGAACCAGGATATAGGTGAAGGGCCCCTGAGAAAAGGACTGTCCACACCCATTTACCAACCACTCCTTTACTCAGCCTCACAAGCACCAAAAAACTGACACCATCCCACTTGAGGTAACCAACCTCTGCAGGCCCTTGACAAATGGTGCTTCCTGGCCCAATGCCAATGCCACTCTGATGGGTGAGGCAGGGAGATCTTTACCCTTCCCCCTCCTGTGACTCTCATGGATACTACAGGAAAAGGAAGCCAGGGACTCCACAGATGCTAAACTGTGGACGGCGAAGTCTCAGGTCTCGTGCTGCATTTACCCCATCATTTGTCACTGACTGAAAGAATCTCAATTAGGAACAGCTGAAGAATCAAACTGGCTTGCATGAGGCTGAAGAAACTGTCACGCAGGGATTAAATGCAACCCCATGTTTGCAAAGGCCTGAGCGTTTGGCAATGCATGTAGAATGATTTATTTGAATAATTACTATGAGTGAAACATTATACTTTATTATATAAACATGAATGAGTCAAGGTCCCCAACCTCAGGGGGCTTATTTCTGGTGAAGAAGACTGGCAAGTCCAGAGCTAAAAGGCAGGGGGATGAAGTTTGCTTAACTGAGGGCGACAATCCTAGAGAAACCCACAGGCGGAAACAATTAATTTCAACCAGGAAAACTAGAATAGGCTGCCTAATAAATTAGTAGGAATTAAGGTGGTTTCCCTTAGAAGCTCAAAAAGGAAATTTAGGGGACGCTTGGAACCGGAGAAGACAAGAAATGGAGAGAAGTGACATAGAAGGGTGAATGACTCCCAGAAACATGGCAGCAGGCAGAGGCCCCCGGAAAATGAAAACACTCTTTCTAGGCTTACAAACTGAGCCGTAATTCACCTCCTATTTTTTCTCAAACTTTCAGTAAAAGTCTACAATGCACAACAATCCTCAACAAAGTGCTTGGGAACAAAAATAGAAAAGGGCTGGGTCAATCCTTGGGGTCAGCAAGACAAACAGTGCCCTTTTGCCCAAGATATGTAAATCTTAGAAGCTGTATTTGGAAGACTGTGCTTAAATATTAAAAAAACAGAGAACAGAGGGCATTTGGGTTTCACACATAAAAACGGTAAAGTAATAAATTTTAAGATGACAGGCAGCATGTAAAGGAAGGGAATGGCTTTCACATTCTATGACTCTGAGCTAGTCAGATGACCCAGCATCCATTCTTTCTCTTGCTTTCCTATTGTTAACTTATGCTACTCCCTCTGATAAAACACCTTCATATAGGTTACCCAATGCTACCTCCTCCAGGAAGACTTCTTGACTCTTCCAGAGATGCAGATCCTTCTGCTCTGCTCTCATGTACTTTCCTCAATTAATTCCATTATCCAATCGTCTAAGAAATGCTTATCCACTGGACAGTCTCCCCATTAAATGGAAAACTAGCCTCAAAAATAGAAGCTGTGTGTCTTTTTATCTGTGTGACATCAATGCTTCAATGTCCAACACATTAACTAGCACACAGTTGATGTGTTATTTTAATTTTTTAAATGTTTCTTTTACTTTTGAGAGAGACAGAGAGACAGAGCACTAGTGGGAGAGGGACAGAGAGAGAGGGAGACACAGGATCTGAAGCAGGCTCCAACCTCTGAACTGTCAGCACAAAGCCTGATGCAGGGCTTGAACTCACAAACTGCAAGAGCATGAACTAAGCTGGAGTCGAATGCTTAACCAACTGAGTCACCCAGGTGCCCCACACAGTTGATGCTTAATCAAAGTTTCTACAAATAAGGAGAGAAAAGAAGATTTCTACCAGATTGTGAGGTTATGGTTATGATGTGATCAAGAGACCCAAAAAATAAGAGGAATGGGCTAATTAAATATAGCGGCCTGAATAAATGCACTTATCTATACTCTCTTCTGAAATGTGAGAAAGTTAAGGAATCTTTTTTGAAACTATAAAGTCACAGAATAGACAGCACTAGAGATATGAGAACATTTTGGAAAATTGGGAAATAGATGTGGAGTTAATGCAGCTGCAAAGAATGAAGACCAAATGCCTAGAAAGTCAAGCCAAAGAGCAGTAGAAATTCATGACTTAGAAATGCATGCCTGAGAGGGGTGCCTGGGTGGCTCAGTCGGTTAAGCATCTGACTTTGGCTCAGGTCATGATCTCACAGTTCATGGGTTTGAGCCCCCATCAGTCTCTAGGCTGACAGCCTGGTTTGGATTCTGTGTCTCCCTCTCTCTCTGCCCCTTCCCACTCGTGTTCTCTCTTTCTCTCAAAAATAAACACTAAAAAAATTAAAAAAAGAAATGCATGCCTAGGAGAGTTTGGATCTGAGACCAGCTATCACCAACCTGAAAACACAGAGATGAGTTAAGTCTGAATATAGAGCTTCTAGAGCCTAGACCGTTCCTCCATCCATTCCCACCAAAATACCACCATCCCCAACTCTGGCAGGACACTAGAGTGTTATTCTGTAAAGATTTTGAACCAGATTCTCCAGACTATCAGTGGACATGCCATATCTTCTGAGATATACTACAAATTAAATATTCACATACCATATGTTTTCCTTATACCAGACTCTTCAACATCAACCCAAGATCCTGAGGATCCCTCCATGGAAAAGTCCAGTTGGGGGCCTTATCACCAGTAGAACCCACTGGCTGGCAAGTCTACTCTGCATTCAGAACTTCTAAACACCTTTTTTAGTGACTCATTATGAAATAAAAAATTTTGACAGCCAATACTTTCACCCAATTTCTCCTTTTAATGCAATCTAATTGATTTACACCCTGCAGATGCCTAGTGTTTGTTTTAAAATATAAAGACTGTGGCCAAACAGAGAAGATGTCTAGAGGAAATGTGAAAAGCCAAATCCAAAATGATTTATTTTGGGTCAAGCATCCCCAGAGAGATGCATATAACTAGAGTCCCAGTTAAAGCAGAAGAGAGCTTGGTTTGTACTAAGGAAATTATTGTAATTAAAAAACAGTTTACTTTCTAAAGAAGCTTAGAAAACCCCCACAGAGACTGTAAGGGGATTTCTGAATAAAGACATCAGACTGAGGTGAAGATCAAAGATTTTTTCTCTAATTCTTAAATAGAATAGAATTTTTTTTAATTAAAAAAATATTTTACCCAAATATAGTCAAGGATAAGTGATGTAATGTTGCCTTAAATTTCAAAAGTGAAATGAAAGAAAGAAGATTCTTAACAGACTTAGGAAGTCTCCAGGATAGATTGGAAAAAGATTTACAATTCTTTACTTCCTCCCATTTATAGTCTTTATATCTTTGCCCTTTGTCATGTGATGTTGCTGACCCCCACTAGAGTTAGATTTGGCCATGTGCCTTTTCTGGGTCTATAGACTACTCAGCAGTCACGATGCGAATACAGTCTTTGTTTGTGTAATGCGACTTGGCTTTTTATGCTGTTAGGATCCCACTAGGTAGCAAGTCCCTTCCATCTCCAAAGTGAGGATATGAAGCATCCCTGAAACCAACTGCAAGCCTAGAGTCCAGCCTGGCCCAGCCAAGCCCAGCCCAGATCAGACAAACTGTGGCTTACTTGCAGATACCTGAGCATGAAGATAAATATTTGCTGTAAGCCACTGAGATCTTCCAGTTTTTTTGCACAGGAAAAAAATCTATTATAGGCTCCTAACTTAAACACCACCTCTTAGAAGCAATACTAAGGGAAGATGAGTAGACAAAATGCTCAAATGTGCACATTACCCACGAATGTGAAGAGATGCACATTGAGTGCAGCCCAGGAAAGTGCAGAGAGGAAATCCTCAAGAGGAAAAGAATTTTTCTGTCCCTACAAGAGGTCAAGATCTCACAGGAGACAAAAACAAAACCATGAGGGCTAAATTAGGGGATCTCTAAAGCCTGGGCTTCCATGCTCTTTGAGAGTAGAACACACTGAGGTAGAGGATAAGCCAAGGGCTCCAAGAAAGGCTTCCCATAACCCCAGCAGAACATTCCTCCACTGCCCCCGCCACACACCTCCAACTGCACATGTTCTGGTTTTATAAAAGTAACAAGAGTGCACAGAATACAATACTCAGCCTTCAGGCTGCAACTCAGAAAGACAAACAGGTCTTAGAGACTCTGAGAAAATTCATGTGCACTATATTATATTGACTAAAAAGTGGGCAGAGTCACTCATGCCAAGCTGGATCAAGATAAAAAGAAATGGCATGTCAGCTAAGGAAACAGTAAAACACAAGAAAAAAAGTAAAAAGAGTGGGAGAGATAGAATGGAAGGATGGAAGAAAGGGATAGGGAGCAGCAGATAAAGGACACAGTCAGAAAAAAGGAAAGTAAATACAATCCAAGGAAGAGAGGACAAATTCCCTGAGTGCTTCTTGCTACAAAAAAAAAAAAAAAAGAAAGAAAGAAAGAAAAAACCCTTAAGAAAAACATGAATTTAACAAAACAATAATCCAAAGTCAAAATGAAAAAGTAATGAAGCAAAATGAGAAGGAGATTGTGAAACTAAGGAAACCAAATAGGGATCAAAACAACATCATTATAGAAATAATAAGTAAAAATCGTGAGGAGAAGAGAACAGCCAAAAATAAATTACTGACATAGAACAAAGCCTGAGTTAATCAGTGCAGGGAAGGAAAAAGTTTTCCTCAGCCTTCTTAGGGTCTTTGGCTGGCGCTGAAAATTAAACCAACAAAGATTGATTAACAGGAGAAAAGTATATGTGTTTTATTGAATTGTTACAGGTACATGGGAGACTTCACAAGAGAATGAAGACACAAAGAAGTGACCAGAGCAGGAAGCTTTTACACCTGTTAGACAAGGAAACGATACATTTGGGAAGAACTGACCAGATAAAGAGGTTTGGGCTAAGGGCAGTCCAACTAGAGTTAGGTGGTCCTTATTTCCTTAACTGGAAGAGAAAGATTAGTTTAGAAAGGTTTATTTGCAGTTTCCTCTGGTGCCTTCTGTGGGCTGATAAGAGTCAGTCTCCAGTCAAAAGAAAATTGATTTCCTGCTTTTAAGTAGAAAAGGAGCTTTTTCTTCATTCAATGCTTCTTAATTGCCTTCAGCTCAAAATAATTTTATGTCAAAAAGGCATATTTGGGGTGACATATTCTGGTTTCTTTCAATAGCAAGTGAAAGCAAAGGTATAAAAGCAATTGAGAGGATATGCGGGAACAAAGATAGTGATATATGTCCTTAATATAAAGAGCTCAAAAAATGAGACAAAAAAGATAGTAGAAAACAAAATAGAAGAAAACTTCCATAACATAAAGGAAGGACTAAACCTAAAGCACAAAAAGGGCACAAAATTGATACAAAAGATTAATACTGTGACATGTTCTCAAGAAGATATTAATTCAAACAGTAAAGAAAGGTTCCTTCAGGCATGGGGGTGGGGGGTAAAAGGGGATAAAACAAATAAAATGGATAAAAATCAAGCTGTGTTTGGGTTTCCCAAGAGCAATATCCAATGCCTGAAGGGAAAAGGAGCAATGCTTACAAGGTTCCCAGGCAAAGAGAGAGCACCCCAAGTGTGACAGACACAGCCAAGTAAGCCCTCCAGCATGAATACAAGATGGATGCTTTCCAACAGGAAAGAACAGGAGAAATGTAACATCTCTACATCACAGAGAAAATGGGATTCTTGACCACAAAATCCAACCAGCCAAAAGATGCATAAAGAAGCTGTGACTTGAAAATTATAGCAAAAAAAAATAAAAATAAAAATAAAAATTTCACAATACTTGGTAGAAAATGTGACCCATGAACTGTACGTGTACACAATTTGTCCTTTGAGTATGAAGCTAAGAGGAAAATCAGAGACTAAAAGTCCTGTAAGTCCTTCTTGAAAAAAAATTACCAGGCAGTAAATCCAACTCAATAAGAAGTGAATCAAAACTGGAAAGAAAGAAAAAAAAAAAAAAAAAAAAACACAGAAATGGAGAAGCTTTGATTTAAAAAAAAAAAAATGGTGGTAGGCATTAGCCCATCTACTGAACATCTAAGACCAAAGGACTCACAGGTAATTATGGTGGTGGCATAGAATGTAAATCATCAGCCTTGACAATTTAAAATCAATCAAATGAGCAAAGGGAATTCAAGTAGAAGTGGAAGAACACATATTTCCTTATCTGTCAGAGTAGGAAGTCAACTACTCCATCCAAAATTGAAAACTGGACTTTAAAAAGCAAAAAGATGCCCAATCTTTTCATCATCTTTTTCCCTCCTAATTTCAGAGGAACTAATTCAGGAACTATTATCACCCATGGTGAAGAAATGTGTGTCTGAAGTTCAGTAGCTCCTACAATCTTATTTCAGTTCATCCCTTCTGTTAAATGCATGTAAAATTAAATTTACTGTATTTTTAAATATAGCTTTCATTTTTATAAAGATGCTTTCATTTGTATAAAATTAGCTTTCTCTTTTTTCCTTTATGGATATATTCCCAAAGACACAAGTGAGAAGGAAAGAAAAAAAAAAGATTTAGGAAGTGATTTGCACCTAATATAAATGAGGGTTACTCTCCATCAACGGTTAGCAAACCTCAGTCTGCAGGCCAAATCTGGCCCTAAATAAAGTGTTATTGAAACACAGTCACACCTGTTCGTTTGCATATTGTCTATGGCTGCTTTCCTGCTACAACAGCAAAGTTCAATTATAGTGAAAGAGACCAAAGACAAAGATATTTACTACTCTGGACATTTACAGAATGTCTAGACATTTACAGAAAGCTTGATGACCGCCACACACAGATGGTGGGATATGGGGGTGTGGTGTTTGAGGTTAGGTTTTTATTTTCTTTTTTATTATTTGTTATATTGCCTAGAATTTTCATTTAAATTTAATTTAATTTTTAATCAAAAATGAAAACTTGTCATTTTAAAGCTATGAAAACACTTTCATATTTAATTTTTTAATGGGTATTTTTTTTCCCGAGAGCTAGACAGAGTGTGAGGGAGGGAGGGGCAGAGAGACAGAAACACAGAATCTGAAACAGGCTCTAGGCTCCAAACTGTCAGCACAGAGCCTGACACGGGGCTCAAACCCATGAGCCGTGAGATCATGACCTGAGCCGAAGTCAGACCCCCAACTGACTGAGCCACCTAGGTGCCCGAAAACCACTTTCATATTTAAAAAAAGACTAGCCTCCATATGTGAGATTTAGGCTAAGTGACCTTCTGGCTCACCTACAGCTTCACGCACTCCCTTCTAGAGCAGCGTCTTTCCTCCTGAGAGGCTGGTGTTTCTGTGGAGAAGACTCAACACAAAGCTGGCTGGTGGCTATGGAAATCTGGGCCAGTTTGTCAGGTGCCCATCTGAAGAAGGCAGTTGTGTCACTGGCTTTGGCAAACAATTTGAGAACCCCATCCAAATAATAAGAGGATGAGTAGGGGAAGGCAGGGGGTGGGGAGAACATTTTTTTTTCTATTTAGCAGTTGCCAAAATCACAACCTTCAGCAAATATCACATAACTCATTAAAAGATTCCTCATTTACTGAAACTAAAATGGAAGTGGCCCAAGAATCAAAAGAAAAGAAAAGCTAATCAGTCCTGCTCACACATTTAAAATCTATTTCTCAACTGCATGCTAATTTCCCCATGCCCAAATAAAGGCCTTTTCTCAAAAATTAAAGTTATAAAATGTTTTGGAGTCCACACAGTCCAAGGGATAGTCAGAGTCTGCGAAACACCATCTGATAGATTTGTAAGAGACCTTGTCACACCCACAGCTGTGAGTGGAAAAGGCTGCCCAAATGTGTCCCCACTGTGAGCCTTTGCCCTTCAGCCTCTGGGCCATACTCTGCAGAGTCTTTCCACTGGGAAAACCTCTCTGATGAGTGAAGCAGCCAAAGCAATCCCAGCAAGGGATGAACGCCCGTCCCTGTACCATGTATCACTTCCCCCAGCATAAATTATTAATTAATTACAGAGCATTCCAAGGGCACAGAGGCATAATTCTGCAGGATGAGTTATCAGCCATTAGAAACAAAGAGAAAGATTAAGACCCATGAATTAAAGGTTTCATGATTCAAGATGTTTTCCGTCTTAAAATAATTAATAATGTTGATTTTATTCCCTATTGAATAAATGTACTTATTCCAAGAACAGTAAATCTCCCGAGTTCAATAGCAACCAGAATGAAAAGGTCTCCAACAGAAACCTTCTGCTTCCTTCCTGATTAGAAAGCAACTTTATTTTTTTAGGGAAAGTAAAAATCTATATTAAGGTCTGTTTTTACTAAAAATGCTAACTGATCAACTAATTATATCTAAAAACAGAAACTGCAAATTTTTTTCTTCATGCTTCCTCAGGTTTCTCACACAATCAAAATTTTAAAAATCAGTTTCTATAGGTAAAAATTGAATTAGTTGGACACAGAACACAAGTTGAAGTTGTCTAAGAAAAATGCTTATAAGTTCTGTCATGAATCAAAGAGCTAAAAAATAATTCTTACAAAGGTTTACAATTTTTGCTCAGATTTTACAGTTCCTCCTTATTTTATTATCAGTCATCCTGATGCTCCATGAAATCTAGGATATTCTTCCAAATACATAAAATTTTCTGTCATGCACTGCACCACTACCTCATCTCAATCCCCCCAAATCCCTTATGGAACAACAACCAAGACCAACATGATAATTAATATTTTTTTAAAAAGAGTTGGGACTTAGATATGTTTCAAAATGGCATCCCTAAACCAAACCACAAAACGCTGAGATCCAGTTAGGGAGGCCAGTCTATCTATAAAGGCACATTTCTCCATAAATAGGCAGAACAGACATAAACCAAGACATTAAGAGCAATTTGAAAACAATTCATGACTTTAGATCAGAAATCCAATCCTGGGAGGTGGGAGAAATGTATGAAGGGGTCAAAAGGTACAAACTTTCAGTTATAAAATAAATAGGTCCTGGGAGTTAATGTGCAGCATGGTGACTATGGTTAATACTACCACACTGCATATTTGAAAGTTAAGAGAGTAGATCTTAAGAGTTCTCATCACAAGAAAAAAATTGTAACTTATTGTGGTGATCATTTAACAATATACACATATATCAAATCATTATGTTGTACACATGAAATTAACATAATGTTGTATGTCAATTATATGTCAATTTGAAAAAGAAAGCAATCCAGTTTTATTGCCAAAGCCCAGACATTCTTTGTTCCATTAATCATTTAAGCCAGACTAAAACACTCCAAAAAAAAAAAAAAGAGCCAACTGGGAGATTATTTGGAGTTTCAAATTATAAGGAAGGTCTACATATTGAACTTTATTCTTCACATGTCTAGACATGCAAACATTTTGAATGACATATTGCAGAGACTCTGGATTTTGTTGTATTCCTCTAAGGAGTGTGACATTTTGTCCTAACAAGCAGTTGAATTACTAACAGGTCATCTTGATCTTATTGGGTCTTGGGTTTTGGCTTTGTTAAGGCACATATGCTCCATCTTTGTTCTCAATGCTATGGAATGCCCCTTATTCCTAGGACACAGTCCTTCCTCCTGAGGTGGACCCTTCCAGGGTCTCAGATAAGCATCCAGCTCCACCTTGGCTGGATCAGAACTCCAACAGCTCTCTCACATGGCAACTTCTCAAGTCACTGTTCACCTCTCAGTCCCCTAGAAGCTGTTCTCAGCTGACTTTGCAGAGTCCCATTCAGTACATACACAGCTAAAGGTCTGGCAAAGAATCTGAAGGAAACCCTTAGGCAGACTTCCGTGGCAATTTCTCTTCAGCTTCCTCCTCTCTGGTACCCAAACCTGCAAGTTCCAGCAGCCTTAGTCACTCTGACTTTCTATCTTTGTGTCCTTTCCCCAACCAGACTGCTGCTTCCACTTCCCTACCGTTTGGAAAATGCCTAAGGCAAAAAGCCAGCATGGGAGTGGACTTCACCTTGTATGTTTCTCTCCCTCAGGAACTGCAGCCCTGGGATGCCTGAGATTAGTTGTTCATATATTTTGCCCAATTTTATAGCTGTTAATGGTAGAAAAATAAGCCTGTTACTCTGTCTTGGCAAGAACTGAAACTCCTATGTATTTTAACACATCAATAATTTTCATTATTCTAAGAATAACAAAGACCTCTAAGCTAAAGTCATCAACACCAGCTTAAAATAAGCTCTGCGTTGGGAAGGAGAAAAACCAGTTACTTCCCCAGTTCCTTCACTGCCTGGCTGTCATTTAAGCTCTCTCAATCTCAGTTTTCAACTCTGTAAACTAAGCTAAGCTACATGATCATGAATGTCTCTTTTAGCTCCAGCACATGAAGGTCCTTCTGTCCTTTTACGTAATTGGGTTAATGAAATGTACTGCTTCAGGGATCAAATCAGCAGTTCTTTGTAAAGGGAAATCCCTCTCTGAAGCTGTTGGTCCACAGGAAACCTATTGGGCCTCCAGGCCCCCTGCAATCCCTCTATGCTTAAACGATGGTGCAGGGAGGTCCAGGTCAACACAGACAGCAGGAGCCTGTGAGCCACCCAGAGAATAGTGTGATGGACCAAATCAGACTTCAGGGCCCCACTGACCCAACATCCAAACTCCTCGCTGTGCTTCTCCAAACCTGCCTCCCCATCTGTGAAATGGCTAAAATGATGCTACCTTACAGGGCTATTCTGGGGATCAAATTATATGATGCATCCCCCTGATATTTAAAGATGCACAGTGGCCTCTAAGAAATGGCAACCCATACACTAAGTTTTGAAATTTCTGGGGCTGCTGGGTGGCTCAGTCCGGTCAGGTCATGATCTTACAGTTCGTGAGTTTGAGCCCCACATAGAGCTTGCTGCTGTCAGAGCAGATCCGGCTTAAGATCCTCTATGCCCCCCTCTCTTTTTGTCTCTCCCCTTCTCGTGCTCTCCTTCTCTCAAAAATAAATAAACCTTAAAAGAAAAAGGAAAACGAAATTTCTTCCCCACCACCGTATCTTGCCCATCCTCCTTTGTGCTACTGCTACAAACCCCACGACCCGATGCTGTATGTATGGAGAGCAATCAGTGGTCAGCAGCACCCCCTATGGTGGCACCTCATCACCTATTCCTTCCTTAGGAAAAAATCCAATTCTTTTCACTTCACATGAAAAAGAATTGGGAAGGCTTTGACCAATTCACATGATCTCAAGAAGGGAATGGAATACATTTTTTAGATTTTTGAGGATTGCAAAGGAAAAACATCTCAACCCTAGTCTCAATCTCTCCACCTACCTACGCACAATATTCTCCAAAGTAAAGAAAAGCAGGGTTACAGGTCTTAGGGGGAGGTCCCCTGAGCCACCTATGGAACACCACCCCCCGGAGGAGAATGACCAAGAACTGAGAAAACTCCAGACTGAGGCCCAGAGAAAGCGAAATCGCCTTCCTTTGAAGAGTACAAGCTTGTACTGGTGGAGCAGGTATCAGGCGGTCAATTAGAAAGGGGGTTGGGGGGAGGGTAACGGGTTGAGACCAGGACAATCTGTTCAGCAGCGCCCCCAAGTGGCAAGAAACAGCCACTACAAAGGGCTGATCAACGGAAGATTTTCCGTACCTGAAAATGGAAGTTTGGAGAAATTTCCTTTTAGACGGCAAACCTTTCAAAGGGCTCATGAGTGACCCAGAAAGGAGAGGGAACTTCCAAGACTATAATAATAAGCTTTTTGCCAATCTAGTGGTTGAACACTTGAGCTTATCTGTTCTGTATCAGCTGCCACCTATTATGTGCCTGAAAACCAGAAACAAGTTTCAACACTCAACAAATTACTATTATCACTAAGCGTGAGCTGAATTAAATAAATACAAAGGCATATATGTCATGGTGGCAAGACTTACTAGCCAAAATGACATCCACTAAAATGTAAGCTTTGTAAAGAGGAATTTTTGCTTGTCCGCTGCTATGTCCCAAGGCATTTAGCACAATGCATATGCAGCATAACAAATTGAATGAATTGAAGGTTAAATGAATTGGAGGCAGGTAAGGACCTCTTATAATGTGTCACATCACTGTCACCCAATCCCTTTACTGTCCAATATACTTACCAGCAGCTTGAGGAAAGACCTAGAAAGTCCCTTTGCCAAGTTAGCCAACATCAAGGTAGAGAAAAGACTTGTGGATGATTTGCATCAAAATTCCAAAGGGGAAAAAAAGGACTCGAGTTAGAAAACTGGGCTGAGGGGTGCCTGAGTGGCTCAGTGGATTAAGCATCTGACTTCGGCTCAGGTCATGATGTCACAGCTCATGAGTTCAAGCCCCCTGTCAGACTCCGTGCTGACAGCTCAGAGTCTGGAGCCTGCTTCCGTTTCTGTGTCTCCCTCTCTCTCTGCCCCTCCCCCACTTGCATTTTGTCTCTCTTTCTCTCTCTCTCTCTCAAAAACAAACATTTTTTAAAAACTGGTCTGAAACCAACAGCATTAAATGTAATACATAGAAATTTCTGCATATGGGCTGAAAAAAATAAAACGTACAATTTCAGGATGAAGCAGGCCTGGCCTCACAGCAGTGTCTAAAGAAAAGGACCGGAAAGTTTTCATTGGAAGCAAGGCCTGTATTTGCAACATTTGACACTGTTAGAACACCCATGCAGAGGCAGATGGCCCCATTGGAAGGGAGTGTCCAGAATAAGGGCAAAGTGGTGGAGTAGCTCTATGGAGCCATGTAGAGAATGTTACCTTCATCTGGGATATTATGTAAGTCATGTGGAGTGAGCCCAGAGAGAAATGGGCAAAACAATGAATGGGAAATATTTAAAAAGTATCATATGAGGGACAGTTAAAAACAAAAACATTTGGGTTGGGTGTAGAGAAGAAAAGGCTCCTGAATGGACAAGATGGTTGTCTTCAAATACACGTAGATGGCCTTGGTTCTGTGTATACCCACAAGACAAAACTAGGGCTAATAGGTAGAAATTATAAGCAGGCTTTAGAAGAGCTTCTCACAATCCAGAGCTTTTTAGAAATGGAATCAGCTCTCTTGGGAAGTTGTGGTTCCTTACCACTGGAAAGAAAGAGAAGAAAATGAGAATTCGTATTTAGAGTGCCTGCTGTGTGCCAGACACTGGAGTAGAAAATTTGTGTAATCTCATTTCTTCCTCACATTCGTCCTCTGAGATAAGCATTTATTATTAATACAGCATCCTTATATCCAACATTATCCCCTGTAGATGGGTGGTTAATTGAAAAAAAAATAAGTTAAAGCAGAGAATCATAAAAGATGGTACATACATACCTTAAATATTTAATTTCAACTTAATACATACGTTTTTTTCATTCCCCAATGCTGGTGTTGACCCAAGGCCTTTCTGTGAAGAAATCTGCTGATTAGATCTACCTGGTCTATCTTTCGTAAACTCTACCTCTTTGTGTTGACATTGATTTCCAGTTTCCAGTTCCTTAAAGCGAGCAAGAACTTAAACTCTGTTAAGAAGCAGTCTGGACTTTCCCCAGGTCTTACAACCATCTCCTCTACACCCGATTCAGAAGCCAGTTTTTACCATATTATCTGGCAGTTCCACTTCTGAGTATCTAGCCAAAGTAAATGTAATCACTATCTTGAAGTGATAACTATACCTCCATGTTCACTGCAGCACTATTCACAAGAGCCAAGACATGGAAACAACCTGTGTCCATCAATGGTTGAATGAATTAAAAGAATGAGATGGCTGGCTGGCTGGCTGGCTGGCTAGATAGATAGATAGATAAATAGATAGAAAGACATTATTCAGCCATAAAAAAGGAAATATGCTGAGCAAAATAAGTCACACAGAGAAAGACACTGTATGATATCACTTACATGCAGAATCCAAAAGTCAAACTCACAGAAGCAAAAGGTAGAATGGTGCTTGCCAGGGGGCTGGGGGGAACAGGTGGGAGAAATGGGGAAATATTGGTCAAAGGGTACAAACTTCCAGTTATTCAATAAGTTCTGGAGATCTAATGTAGAGCATGGGGATGATAGTTAATATCCTGATGTATATTTGAAAGTTGCTAAGAGAATAGGTCTTAAAAGTTCTCTGGGGCACCCGGGTGGCCAGTCGGCTAAGCATCTGACTCTTGATCTCAGCTCAGGTATGATCTCACAGTTCTGCACTATCAGCAAGGAACCTGCTTGGGATTCTCTCTCTCTCCCTCTCTGTGCCCCTCCCCTGCTTGCTTACGTGTGCATGCACTTTCCCTCTCTCTCTCTCAAGATAAATAACTACACATTTACCATAAAAATAACTTTTAAAAAGTTCTCAACACACACACAAAATTGTAGCTACACGAGGTGATGTGTATTAATTAAACTTACTGTGGTAATCATTTCACACATGCATATATCAAATCATCACACTGTACATCTTACACAGTGTTTGTATGTCAATTTTGTTTCAACGAAGTTGAGGATCAGGAAGCCAGTTTTTTATCAGCTTGCCTCCCCAAGTCTTTACACTGCATCCAACCATTACAGAGAAGATAGAGACACCTCTATTTCTTTTTGGCATCTGTATTTCAGCTATTTTTATGATATTTGATTAAATTCTGTGCGTATAATATCAAGGAGAGCTTCCATGGACAGATTTGGGGGAGAACATGTCTGCTTGTGGGAAGGCCTGCCTCTCAAGCTCGATGTGTCCAAGCTCCACAAGTGTCTCCAGCTGAGCCATAGGCATCTGTCAGCACATGGACTGGACAAAGGGCAGCCACGCGGGAGACATGGTTAAATGGAGATCTGTTCAGCAAGCTTCTCCTCTACCTTCAGTGCTGGAGTGTTCTGACTTCCGGGGAGGTGAGGAACTCACCCAAGGTCAGACGGCTAATGGGCTTCTCTATTCCAAGTCTACACCCTGACCATTGGGGGACCCAGGAAGAGTCTGGGGGAATGCTGAATGCACAGCAGTTCTTAACCTGTCGAAAAACTCCAACCAGAGAGAGTGGGAGCTGAATGATCCCCAAAACCCCTCCAACTCTGACCCTGTGAGGTTCCTCACCAGGGCTTTGTGTTTGGGACTAAAACATTGTGCTGTGTTTTAAATACCCCATCAGTGTACCTCTGCAACTGCACATTTAAGGAGATTTTAGGACATCGTGTCAAAGTCTAGACTTCAAACTCAATATAAAAAGACTTGGGGTGCCTGGGTGGCTCAGTTGGTTAAGCATCCGACTTCAGCTCAGGTCATGATCTCACAGTTCGGTTCATGAGTTTGAGCCCCATGTCGGGCTCTGTGCTGACAGCTCAGAGCCTGGAGCCTGCTTCGGATTCTGTGTCCCCCTCTCTCTCTGCCCCTCCCCTGCTCTCACTCTGTCGCTCTCTCTCTCAAAAATAAAATAAACATTAAAAAAGTTTTTTTAAGTAAAACTACTTTTATTTTTTAGAGAGAGAGCGCAAGCAGGGGAGAGGGGCAGAGGGGAAAAGAGAGAATCTTAAGTAGGCTCCTTACTGAGCATGGGACTTGATCCCACAATCCTGCATCATGACCTAAGATGAAATCAAGAGTCAGACACTTAGCCAACTAAACCACCCAGACACTCCTCAAAAGATATTTTTGAGACAGTTTTAGAGAAATTTGAGAATAGATTGGGAATTAATAACACCTGGAAGCTATTATTAACATGTGACAATGGCATAGAAATTATGGAGAAAATGCCCCTATAAAGGGAGATATGACTAGATGCTTTGTTTTTGCTTGAAAGTATCTTATCAAAAACAAAGACCCAAAAAATATCATTAGGTGAAACAATATAGCAAAATCTTAATAATTGTTGAGTCTACGTAATGGAGAAATAAGGACTCATTAAACTATTTGCTTTACTTTTGTATATATTTACATTTTTTTCATAACAAAAGGAATTTAAAGTCTAAACCTGAGCCTCTCCCCCCCCCCCACCCCATTATGAGATGAGAGCCAAGAGGCCCTCCTGGGAGTCATCACCCTCTGAGGTGGGAAAGCCTGGAATGGAAGGACAGGCCTCACCAGGCATAGAATCTGCTTCCTGCCCAGGGAAGGTCCAACAGCATCTTGAGAATATAAATGCAGACAAAACTCAGGAGCTTTAAGAAATGGTTTCCAGGGTCATGTCCTCCGCATGGAGCTATCACTTCCACAGTCACACATTTCTCCCTGGAAGGAAATGCAAAAGCATCCCTAGACATTGGACCCCAGGGTCCCGTGGGTTCTCCTGGGAGCTTATTAAACTCCCACACTCCTGGGCTCCAACCCAGACGCACAGAACAGACTGAGCAGCGGCAGAGCCCCAGAATCTGGGTGTTTATTCATTTCCCCAGGGATCCTCTGGCAGCTGTGAACTGGGGTACCCAGAACCTCCAAAGTGAATCAGCACCCAAATCTCCCCAAAAAGGAACTTGGTCAACAAGCATCCCCTAACCTGCCCGAGGTCCTCATTCTTGTGCATTTCCCTCACTTTTGACAGCTTTGCCCTCTGGAGGTCTTGTGTGGAGGACTGTGCCCCCCCTGCCCCCAGACCCCTCAGAAAGAATGGGCCCCAGGGCTCTGGCAGGTAGGTGGAAGTAAAACCCAAGCTCCCCATGAAAGCCAGTCACTTCCTTAGGCTCTGGGGGACTCACACCGTCCCTGGCACCCGTGCAGGGTTGATGTGACCTCGCTCTCTTGCGAGGCACACATCAGCCCAACTTCTCCCTTGGATTCCTCTCTGCAATACAAACCCCCTGCCAGCAGCTAAGGGGCTCTTAGCCGGGAAATGTTCTAACAGAAGACAGGGAGGAGCCAGAGGATATCTGTTACAGCCATTATTTTCCACTCAGGATACTATTTTGCATCTTCACTTGAGGCCCATAAAACCCTAGAAGGAGGAGCCCAGAAATCCGCAGTGGGGAGTTCATTAAAACGAGGGCGGGTTGCCTTAGGCCGACCAAAGTGAAACACTGGCACCACATGGCCACTCTGGGTCATCACAGGCTCTCGCCCCCTTCCCCAGCGCCGCCAGTACCCGCGTGAGGCACAGGCGGCGAGATGGAAGGCACCTTCTCTTCTTGAAACTATTCTATTTATATTAATGGAAATACATTCACATGGCACAAAACTCAGAGGGTCCAAAAGCTCCACAATGGAACGTCAATCTCCCCACCTTGGCCCCAGAGGCATTAATTACCTGAGCATTTCTTGTCTAAGCCTGCGGGAGGTGCTGTAAGCACACACACGGATATCCTCATTGTCTACACCAATAAGGGCACGTTTGCCTATTGTGTTCACTGCTGTATCCCTGGCTCGCTGCAGACACTGAATAAACATACGCCCCGCCCCATCTGCAGCTTGATTTTTTTTTCACCTACTGTAGCTCATGCACAGTCCCTTTCTCTTGCAATTGACAAAATCCCATCTCTCACAAATACAACAGGAAAAAACGGTAAATAATAGATCACAGACAGAATTTTAACCAAATGGCTGTTCTTGCCCACATAAAATCATCTCAGACCACCCTTGGTGGAAGTCTCAGAAACTCCCTAGTCCAACCTCATTTTACAGATTAGAAAACAGAGAAGGAATGGGCCTTTGTGAGATTACACAGCACTTGCTTCCTGGGCTCATGCAGATTCACCTGAATACTTAGGGATCTATACCTTGTCATTAACCTCAAGTCCAGTGTCTCACCAGCATTGCTCCCTGTCCCTGCCCTAAGGGACCTGTTCTCAAGTGCCCAGCTCTAAGCCTCCTGCCAGCATTTAGCAGAAATCTGGGCTGATTCCACAGCACCCATGGTCTGCTGCTAAATGCTGCAACTCCAAGGACCCTCTCTGGTCCTGAACACTCCTGGGCACCAGCGCACAAGATGAGCCAGACCAGATTAGCTTCAGCTGCCCTAAGAGCCCAAGTGGTCCTGCTTTGTGAGAAATTTTAGTCTTAACAAACCCCCCAAAAACCTTCTATGGGCCAAGTGGTTATAATCCTGAAATGGGTGGCCAAGGGAACTAACAGAATCCCTTCCAAAGATCTTTACAATTAGTTACAAGAGAATGCTGTGTATAATAATGAATCTGTAATGCCATTGTAATGCCCGAGGTCGCGAAACCCCCCACAAGAGACCACCAGAGTCGTAAGTCAAAGCCAAGCGGCAAGGGTTGTTTATTGCAGGTTCGAACCTGGTCCTCCGAGCACTCGTCGCCGGTGACGCAAGAGGCCTCGAGTGAGGTTTCTACAGCCTTTTTATAGACAGGTACAAACAAGTTATGGGGAAGTTAGGGATTCTTTGCGGTTACGCCAAGCAGTTGTACAGAAGCGGAACAAGCTGGTTAAGCAAGTGGATTTAAGCTAAGTTTGTTTTTCACAGACCAGGATAACTAGGCAAACAGTTTGCCCAGGTCTCTCATTTTTCTCTTTTCTCAAGTACCTGAGGAACCAAGGGGAAGGGGAAAATATGTTAAGCAAGCAGGTTTACAGAAGCGAGAAATGCCGGTTAGTTCATGTACAATCACTTATTCTATTACATACCAGACTACATTTAGGAAGTTTTACAACTTATTCTATTACATAGCGGGTCACATTCAGGAAAGGTTTCACAATGCTCGTATCAAACAGTAAGCAAAACAGACTTCTCAGCAAAAGATCCATAATAAGCAGAAAAGAGAACTTAGCTTTAAACTAAGGCAGGGCTGTCATTTGGATTTAAAGCTGTTCTTTTCACCATAAAACATGAGGTAAAACAGTAAGAGACACTGAGGACTGCCTTGCATTTGAAACTCCAACATGCAATGACAGTATGCATTTTGCTATGAATATTTTATTAATTCATACAAGGTATGTATATTATACACCTAATTAGGCGGTTAGGTGACCTGTATGTGCCACACTTCAAGCTGCTCTTAACATTGCTAACTTGAAGATTATCAGACAAAATGTTTACATTTACATTTCATGAGAAAGGAACCCAAACATTAGTTGTTTTTCCTTAATTGATACTTTCATAATTAATTGGGTACATTGCAAGCTTTAACTTTTTGGTTTATTATATAATGAATCGTTTGAAATTGCTCAACAAAGTATCCTTTTTTCTAATGATGTGCTGTTAGAAGTAAATGCTAACTGGTAGTTTTAAGGAATTGATCAGATCATTGTGCTTTATGAAAATGGAAAACGGAAAAGCCAGAATGTGTATGGAAGGAATCGGAATTGTGGAATCTGGTGTCTGAGAGAGGGAACCCTAGCACAACACCCGTGTTTTAATAAGAGGGGGAAACTGAGGCACAGATTGTTAAATGGCTTGCCCGAAGCCCCTCACTCACGTCACCACTCCACCACACGCCCTCTCTTTTGGGCAGCAGCTGGGAGGGCGGGGTCTCTGGTTTCTCATTCTCACTCTGCAGCCACGTGGCTGTGAAATCCCAAGAAATTACCTACTCCCTCTAAGCCTCAGCCATCAGTATAATGAGGCCAGATGAGAAGACATCTATGATGCAGCGCCCCTCCCCCCCGCAAGACCCCTCCCATACTCATAAAACTAAGCATTAAATTCACACGCAAATCTGCAACATCATCTGTAAAACCGAAACCAGCCACAGCCTGCCGGCACTGGTTTTCAGCAGGGGCGCTCCGTCCACCGCACTCCGTACTTCTCATCAGTCTGGCCGCTGTGTTAATGCCATTTCCTCCACAGCCGTGCCTGACCCCACGCTGCCTTCCCAGCGGCAGGTCTCGGTTGGGAGCAAGGGCAAGGTTCTCTGCGGCAGGCCGCATCATCCTCCCCAAGTAATTTGCTAGGAGATATTTGGAGATATATTCAGAAGCCCTTGTCATCATGTGGGTTACAGCCGCCACCATTGGAGGGGAAGAGAGGCCAGGCAGAGTCCATGCTGCCCCCAGACCCAGAAATGAACTCAAAGGTGCAGGCCTGCCACTGGGCAGGTCCTGGCTCCCTCTAGGTCAGCGGCATCCAGAGAGATTTGGGGGAAATTTAACCTCTGCCTCAGCCACTCTGGCTGTGTTATGGGTCCCTGGTAAGCTCCCAGGGAGGGAACAGCAGGACATTTCGTCACCTTCCTGGCCGGCTACATGGAAGCAAACACACCTGGAATAGGTCAGAGCCTGTGTCTTCTCACCCCGGGCATGTGAAGTGACCCTCCTCCCAGCTCCCACCACCTCGCCTCCCTGCCTTGCTCGCAGATCCCACCCCTACACCTCCCTCCAAGCTTTGACCACCAGCCCCATCTCCTGATAGTTTTGCTTACATTGTCCATGAATAGCTGAGAGGCTCAAATGCCAGCCCCTGCTAAGCAGTGCCTGAAAGACATGGGTTTGGAAAAGTAACTGGCAAATGTGAAACACCGGATGCTTTGGGAGGAACCCACTTTCTGTCACCAGAGTTACCCTGGGTCTTTGGTTTCCCTGGGGGAGCAGGTACTTAAAGGTACTGAGTCCTGGGGTGCCCGGGTGGCTCAGTTGGTTGAGCATCCAACTTTGGCTCAGGTCATGATCTCAGTCTGTGAGTTCAGAGCCTGGAGCCTGCTTCGGATTCTGTGCCTCCCTCTCTCTCTGTCCCTCCCCCACTCATGCTCTGTCTCTCTCTCTCTGTCTCTCTCTGTCTCTCTGCCTCTGTGTCAAAAATAAATAAACATTAAAAAAAAAATACTGAGTCTTGGGGCACCTGGGTGGCTCAGTTGGATAAGCATCAGACTCTTGATTTCAGCTCAGGTCGTGATCTCGAGGTTTGTGAGATGGAGCCCCGTGTCAGGCTCTGCACTGTCAGTACAGAGCCTGCTTGGGATTCTCTCTCTTCCTCCTTCTCTACCTCTCTCACTCTCCCTCTCTCTCTCTCTCAAAATAAATAAACTTCAAAAAAAATTAAATAAATAAAATAAAAACATTTTTTAAAAAAGGTAAGGAGTCCTCCCCAAGGTCTGAACAGGCCCAGAATGACACCCATGACCCCACCCAAGACAGGGAGAGGTCCCGACTGCCCATGGACTTTTGTCATCAACAGGATGGCCCACTGCGAGGTGGAGAACGGAGAGAAGTGAACCACCGAGCAAGGATATGCAGTGTGAGTGAGGGGGGTGCCCCCAGACCCCACTCTGCTCCAAGCCCTGTGCCCTAGCCAGGAGAGTGCACCTGTGGTGAGAGGGATGGGGGGTGGGGGATGGGGGGGTGAGCAGGAACTTTTCTGTGCGCAAAAGTGACTTCTGCTCCAAAGTTGCATTTCCCAGGACTGTAGTTGGAGTTTTTACATCAGTGCAGAAAGGACACTTTCTCCCAGAGCTTACACACAGAGGGCAGCAGGGGCTCTGCTTTCCCGAAACCCTGGACATGCCTCCCTGTGTCCTCCCTGCAGGCCCTGTGGAGAGCACATTCAGTGCTGAGCACCTGCTGTCCCTTGCCAGCTGTGCAGGGTGAGGGCCGCTCCTGTCCCTCATGCAGACCCGGGACAAGGACCCAGAGGAAAAGTGCACGGACATGACAGCCTTGACCCAGAGAAGAGTTTACTGCGGGTCCAGTGTCCCTTCCCTTTAGGAATGGTACTTGAGGCCATTCCATAAACAGTACCATATCCAGTCAGTTTTTGAGGATTCTAGTTGCATGAGCCATACAAAATTAATTAAATCTGACCTCTACGCTATGACTGCATCAGTGCCTCTGAACCCAGGCTTGGAAAGCTGGGGCTTTGTTGAGCTCACAGACAGAATGAACTGATCTGTGCCTGCTTGCTAACAAATGTGTGTTTAATACATGTCTACATAGGGCAAAATTTGATCTGGGTCCATGTAATGTACCTTTAACTACTGGTGGCTACCATGATATACCAAAAAAGAATATAATCCCTGTGCATGACCCCACAAAGGGTCATTTCTTCAACATGAGAAGAAAGATGCAGGGGCCAGGAGAAGGTGGAAGGGCCCCAGGAAAACCCTGCTGCTCACAAACCTGCAGTTTCTGGAGAGCAATTCTACCAGGCAAGAAGCACCCAAGATCTGAAGTTTCCAGGACTCCAGGAAAAATCAGTCGTGTCTTACCCACACTTTCTGAACTCTTAAAAACTCTCTAGGGAGTATAGAATGCAAAAATGATGCTATCTCCTGCTGTACATGTCTCCCTGGTTCATTCATCCAACGCACAATAGAGTCACTACCATGTGCCAGGCGCACTAAGGACTGAGGATTCAGCAGTGGAACAGATCAGCCTGATGTCTGATGACTTCTGCCGGGTTGGTCCCAAATAACACTTCACTGCATTACTGTACAATTCTGGTTAGAGCCCACTGGTCAGTGTCGCTGGTGGATGATGTTGGTGCTCTAACCAGACCCCTCGGACCCTTTTTACCATCTCTGTACTCTTCACCTTCCCCGTGGGAGATCACTAGCCAGTGACTTGGGGAGGCGGGCTTTAAAGCCCAGCTCCTTCATTTTCAGGTCTACTTTTGCAGCCAGATGTAACTTCCCCTGCAGAGTTGGTAGCCACCAGGCTGAAGCCACCCCAGCCGGACTTGATGTGCCCTCGCTGCTTCACTTGGTTTCCTCCCTCCCTGTCATGCCCTCCTCCCCAGAAGGGCTCCTTACCGGTCTTCCCGGAAGCACACTTCTAATATGTCAATTGCACACAAATCCTCATCTATGGTCTGTTTCTAAGAGCCACTGAAGACATCGATCATAACCCCATGCATGCTTACAACAGATGCCCTCACCCCATCACACCCCAGCATCACTGAGTGCCTTATATCTCAGCACTGCTGGGTTTGGACAGCACCCACTGAAGATGACTTGGTCCCACACAGGAAGGTGGCATGGCGATTTAGCACAACACACACTACATTCAAAGAAGTGGTGATGGGTGGGGGTGGGGTCTGGGGTAGGGTGAGTACAGGGAGTGAGAGATCAAATCTGCCCAGGGCTTTGGGGAAAAGGCTTCTTACTTATAATAAACCCAGCATGAGGATAGGATGCAGAAGCCCTCCTTCCTCTGACTTTCAACCTCCATGCCTTTCACCCTCTCCCAAATAATTGCTTTAACTTACTTTAACTCATCTGTGTCCCTTCTTGCTCATCTGGTCTCATCGCCCCTTCTTCCTCCTGTCTGCTCTTGACCCAACATCCTGGAGAACCAAATCCTGCTTCCAAACAAGACTCGGAGCATCTGGACACGCTTTCGGGAAGGATATATTCCTCCCAAAGTAAGGAAAGCAGGAAGCCTTCATGTAGGAAGACCTCGAAGGATGAGTGGGATTTTTGTATAGATCCCCAGGGAAAAGGAAGTGCCAGTGAAGAGAAGTGAGAAACAGGAAGGGAAGGGTAGCAGAGGTGATGGCTTTGGCTTAGCAGGATGCAAGAGCAAGAAGGGGAGAGAGGGTGGGCCAAGGTTTGCATGGCCTGACATGCCAGGCGCAGGGGGGTGGCCCCTCAGCGGGTGGCATGTGCGTGGTGACGGCGGATGGAAAGAACAGGGGTGGGTGGTGAGGGACAAGCCTCTGAAAGAAAGGTTGTTGGGTGTGGAAGTTGATTCAGTCTAAGAAGGGCAAGGGGCTCAAAGCCCTTGAAGAAAACCGGGAGGATTTGGGCACATGGATAATTGTAGAGTCACTTGAAAGGGCTGACACAAGAGTGGTTAAGAGCACCAGCCCACGGGCTATGTGACGTTGGGCTCGTTGCTGCCATACTCTGAGCCTCCATTTCCCTCCTCAGAAAAATGGAAATTACAATAATCTGCACTGTGATGGTTCATTTTATATGTCAACCTGACTAAGCCAAACATGTGATCAAACATTATTGTGGGTGTTTCTGCTAAGGCGTTTTGGGATGAGGTTAACATTTTAACAGAATAGGAAAACAGATCACTCTCCCTAGTGTGGGTGGGCCTTGTCCAACCAGTTGAAGGCCTGAATAGAACAAAAAGACTAACCTTCCCCCAAGTAAGAAAAAAAATTCTCCAGGAGACTGACTTTGGACTTCATCTGTACCAACTGTCCTCCTAGGTCTTAAGTCCTCCAGCCTACGCTGCAGATCTGAACTTGCCAGCCTCCATAACCACATGAGCCAAGTCCTTGTAATAAACCTCTTTCTCTATAGGTGCATATCCTATTGGTTCTATTTCTGATATACATACTTCACAGCATTATTGTACCAGTTAAGTGAAATTATACTTGCAAACACTTAGAATTATGCCTAGCATATACTAAGCATTAGTCTGAGGAGTTTAGATACATGTAATTCAAGATTATTCTTCACCTAGGAAGGCTGGTCATCATTTGAAGACCCCAAATCAGGACTCCACACTGCAGAAGTGTTCAATTAGTGATACTCAGAAGAGCAGCAATCATAAATCCATACTCCTGTTAAAGGAAAACCATGCACCAAGCCTCTGAAAGGTAGAGGGATAATCGCTTCACATTTTATGTCCTGCTGGAGCACTTCCCAATAAGGCTGTCTGACCCTCACCTGACTCCCCCAGAGACTGTCACTGCATGTTTGACTAACAATCCGTGATAAGATGGCAGGCAGTTTTTAGCTCCATCAGGTTAGAAGTTAAACCTCCAGAAATCGATAAGTTGTTTTGACTTTACGACCTGGTAGAAAAGTGAGCCCCAAAGCTGTTGCAGTTTCCCTGGGCTTTAGAAAGTTACAGTCATATATATAACCTGGCTGCCTGATTGGGTATCCATTTCCCTAAAGACCACAAATCCTTCCCCTTCAAATGCTCTGAGCCAGCACTTTGGTCTCCCTGCTGGTTCCCTCATTAAAGAATTAAATCAAGTCTTGACGCCCGGTTTCTATCTATTTGTAGGAAAATTATGTTATAACGCTCCAGAGGGAGTCAAATATGCACCAGGAGGTTCATGATTTCACACAAGATGTTTGAAATAATGTTTCCATGGATGAAAACGTGCTGCCTGAGAAATGTGATTGTCACAGGGTTTGTCAAACTTTTTTTTGTCTTACTGTCCCCCTTAAGGAGCCTTTTTAGACATTTTTCCCCCGATCATCCCCTTCCTGTGAAACTTTTGTACAACCCATATACTTAACATCTGTTTGTAATACTGTGACTCTTTGGGGAGCCCCAAACTATTGTGATAGCTAATATCTTCTCATTCCCCCTGAAAGACTCATGTGTTCTCAATGGGGCAATATGACCTCCTGGGGGCGGGGGGGTGGATTTTAAGCTCTACCCTCCCATCCATTTGATCTTGAGGAAGTGGCTTCCTTACTCACAAGACAGTTGTGGGACACAGACACGGGAAGAGAGGGGAGAATCACTCTTCCTAGATGTATCTGTCTGGGCAGAATAATTAGAGTCTAACCCCCGTCCCAGTCACCACTCCACTCCCCTATATATGGACACACTCATCTCACTTTAGTGTCTTGGTTTTGGGGGATTCTGGTTCATTTGTTAGGTTGGTAGGTTGGTTTTGGCCTTTCAGGTCCCAATGTCTTGAAGCTCGCCTTTCTCTATACATATTGCTAACTATATATTATTCATTATTTATTTCAATTTAATTCCATGTCCCTTACAAATGTGAAGCACTGATAGCCAGCCTCCCCAGTTAACTGGCTTCGGGGTGTGTCTCTTTAACGCCTGCTGTGAGTGATAATTTCTGAGGAAGAGACCATTTGTGTCCACAAGGAACATTGTAGAAAGACTGGAAGACCTACCAAAGCAATACTTCTACTCAATGCTTACACTAATATAAGAGTGGTAGTGATAAAGTCACAGCCTTAGCGGTAATCTTCACAGAACTCAAGATTATTTCCCAATCATGTGATTTTGTCCTTGAAATTTGAAAGACTTTCTCATTTCAGATTCTAAGAACCCTGGCTTCACCTAGCTGGGAAGAAAAGAAGCCCTGAGAGATTCAGGTCTGCTGTTCTGTGGAGATCCAATCAGGGCCAAGATCTAAAGGTGATTCCATGCCATGGAAGGTCCTTTTCTGGGAACCGGAAAAAGAGCCTACGGTGGTATGCACAGAAGGAAGGAGGGGATGCAGACGAGAGAACTCCCATCTTAGCCCCAGGGCCATCAAAGCTTCTCTTACTAGACTGAACCTTAGAAGTTTGGTTAAAAAAAAAAAAAGCAGGGCAAGAGTTTCAAACAGGCCATAAATCAATACTGATACAAGAGAAAACAATGAATATATGACTAGTAGAGCCGGTAGGGTGGTCTAAGTAACAATGGAAGAGAAAAAGTGGGGAAAAGCATTTTTCCTTGAAGTTTCAAGCTAGCCCAAGGAATAAAGGACAAAGAAGTCAACCCTAGGCTCCTCAGACCAGCCTACTTGGTTTTCTTCCCACTTTGTTGGTCCTTCACACCCAGTTGTCTTCCAAATGCTTTTGCAATCCAGTTGTGTTCTCTACATGACTAGATTTAAATAAGATCTGTTTAGGGGTGCCTGGGCAGCTCATTTGGTTAAGCATCCGACTATTGATTTCAGCTCAGGTTATGATCCCAGAGTTGTGAGATCAAACCCCCCATTGGGCTCCATCCTAAGCGTGGAGCTTGCTTGGGATTCGCTCTCCCTGTCTCTCTGCCCCTCCCCCACTCACATTCACATGCCTGTCTGTGTGCAGGCGCACGTGCTCACTCTCTCTCAAAAGTGAATGAATGAATGAATGAATGAGATCACTTTAATACGGGGAATTAAGCCCACCAGTAATTTACACGCACTTTCAGCACAAAGAGGAAATTAAGATTGGATTACCATCATCAGAATTTTCCTCCAAAATATGAGCAAAAGAAAATATGTAATGAGTGAAATTTTACAACTGCTATCTGGGGTCAAATGAAATAAAATCTTTTGATGTCCTAGAAAGAAACATTTTCTAAATTGTCCAGAGTAGCAAAGTAAAGTTAGTCCTGCATACTTATTATAGTCACAAAGATTCACCAGATTTGTCAGCGCACTTTCCCCGTGGTGCAATACATTTTGTAAGCTTCCTCCTACTGCCACTGAAAATGTAGATTTTTCAGCTTTAGGCTGAATACAGTCAATTCTTGTTATTCATGTAGTTATGTTATAAATTCACTGTAATGTAGATGATGAGCACTGAACCATTGTTGCTAGGAAAACTGCAGGGTCCAGTTCCTGCAAAACTCTGGTCACATTTTTGTCAATAGATCAATACATGGCTTTGTTTTGTATGTGCTTCTGTTTAAAGACCCTTTACTGAACATATAGTGCCGATCAATTACCATTGAACTCACAGCCAACAGCACTGTACCTCATGCCAGAACATGGCTTATTTAACACATATTTTCTCTGTATGATACATCATAGCCTTTTTGCCACAGGAAACACTAGACAGCATTTAAGTACAGTGCTTGAAGACTATTTCAAATAGTGAAATCACCAACAACAAGCACAAAAATTCAAAAAGTGCAGCACTACATAGATTGGGGAAAGGACCCTTATTTACAGTACGGGAGCTGAAACAAGAAGTCAGCCTTGTCACCTTGTCCGACCTCAGTTGGGAACGTACGGCTCAAACTTTTCTCCAGTCTGCACATGTCCACAAATGACTTGGCAAAAGTGCCATGGTCTTGGCTTCAGAAGTAGAACGCAGTGATTCAATTTATGTCAATTTAATTATTAGACCAACCAAAGAATTTAGAAGGGAAGACAAAGAAAAATTGGTTCCTTTACAAGTTACTGAATTCTTAATCCTTTTTTTTAAGATTTTTTGTTTAGTTTATTTATTTTGAGAGAGAGAGAGAGCAGAGAAGGGGCAGAGAGAGAGAGAGAGAGAGAATTCCAAACAGGCTTTGGGCCAATATCTTGGAGCCAGATGTGGGGCTCAAACCCACAAACTGTGAGATCATGACCTGAGCTGAAACTAAGAGTCAGATGCTTAACCAGTGAGCCACCCCACTGTCCCTGAATTCTTAACCTTAAAATTTGCTAAATTTTACATATAACCCTAAGGTAGAAGCTATAATACCCTTGAGAAAACTGAGGTCTGAGGTATACTGAGGTAAACCGAGGTATACTCTTACTACATGAAATGTAATCATGCAACCTTGGTATTGTCTCAAAGCTGTTGAAAACTTATGTCTACACAGAAAACTGCACAGGATATTTTATAGCAACTTTATTTATAATTGCCAATACTTACAAGATGCCCTTCAGTAGGTGAATAGATTAATTCAGCACTAAAAACAAATGAGCTATCAAGCCATGAAAAGATCTGGAGGAATCTTAAAATGCATATCACTAAGTGAAAGAAGTCAATCTTAAAAGGCTGCACACAATTCCAACTACATGATATCCTAGAAAAAGCAAAATTAAGGGAAGAGTACAATGATTAGTGGTTTCCAAGGAGAAAGGGATGAATGGGAAGAATACAAAGGATTTTTAGGTCAGTGAAACTACTCTGTATGATGCCATAATGGTAGATACATGTCAATATACATTTGTCCAAACCCATATAACATACAACAGCAAGATTTAGTCCTAATATAAATTATAGACTTTGGGTGGTAATAGTGTGTCAGTGTAGATTCATCAGTTGTAACAAATGTGCTACTCCAGTGAGGGATGTTGATAATGGGCAAGGCTGTGCATGTGTGAGGGCAAGGATATAACCTCTGTACTTTCCACTCAATTTTGCTATGAACCCAAAACAGTTCTAAAAATAAGAACAATTTCTATTTTTTTTAAGAAAAAAAAAATTCAGCTCCTCTCAGAATATTTAGATATTGTCATCCTGGGGGGCTCTCCTATCCCCCAGTACAAGTTCTGTTACATCCATGTTTGGAAACCACTGGTGTAAATGAACTGCTCCCTGCCATTTAACAACTCTGTGACTCTGTGACCTTGGACAAATTCCTTCACCTCTTACTTTAGTTTATTACTCATAAAATGAGATGATCACTCCCTCATGAGATTCTGGGAAGGATTAAAGGAGGATTCAATGTAGGGAAAATATCTAACATTATAATTCCGTTCCTATCTCTAAAAAGTTTGGGTTGGGTCTAAGGGCATTTAGGCAAGTCACCAAGAAGTTTAAGGAGGGGAGTGATGTGATTAGCTTCCTTTAGAAAATCATTGATTTAAAAAAATAATTTAATCAGCAATGGGAAGATGGATAGAAGAGTTCAGTTGACAGCTTCTTGCAGTGCTCAATGAAGAGAGATGATAAGATCTGAGAGAGTGGGATGGACACAGAAGGGAAACATACATTCTGGAAGAAGTTAGGAGGTAACATGGACAAATTCTGGGAACTTAAGAGCCAGCCTTGACTCCTGCCTTTCTTCACAGCCCACAACTACTCTGATGGCAGGTCCTACCTTCTCTACGGTGGAGTAATCAGACCCCTAGGCTCTCCCACATATGCTGTGACTACTACCATCTACACTACTCAGTTCCTGGTCATGGAACATTACCAAAGGCTTCTAGTGTTCTTCCTGCTTCCAACCCCAAGCCACTCTCTACAGAGCAGCCAGAATGTTATTTAGATATGTAAATCAAATTTCTTTCACTCCCCACCTTAAAATCCTCTAGTACATTCCCATGGCATTGAGCAAAATAAAATTCTTTAACCTGGCTTTTAGGATCATACTGATTTCCTCTCCTGTTTCATTGACAATTGCAGCAGCTAAATTCAAGTCCACCTAAGAGTGGGTGTAGTTTCCTGTTCCTTCTGTCTTCTCTCCCTGCCCTCCCTTCTAACTACCCGCCCCACCTCCCCACTCCACCCCTCCATACTTGCAAGCTGTCTCCCAACTCAAATCTGCACTGCAATGTCACCTCCTCAGAGAGGCCTGACCTTCCTGCTTTAATTTTATACCTAGCCCATATTGCCACCTACTATTTTTTGTGTTCATCTATTCGTTGATCACTGCATTGTCTATCTCTTCCTATTGGAATAATTCCTCTCTAAGAGCAGGGACTTTCTGTCTTGTTCCCCACTCCTGGCTTGTAATAGGCAAGCAATCTGGATTGTTGAGTGAATGAAGCAAAATCATGTAAGGGTGGAGGAGGTGTTTGCAAAAATGTCTTTGATGATCACACCACCAATAACGATTATTACTTTCATAGCACTTTTAACCCTTGTTTCAGCACTTAGTGTACTTTATTGTATTACCCCTGCTCTGCTGTGCAGCCTTTCCCTACCCCTTTCAGGATAGGGAGCATTTTCTTATTTATCTTTGCATTCCCAACATCTCTCTCAGCATCTGACACATGGTAACTGCTCAGCAATTATTCATAAAATGAACGAATGAATGAGTGAATACTTCTCAGTTGAGGTTTCACTTCTTGTTGAGCCAACTTTACTTCTCATGTAGTTGATTCCTGACTTATTCCTCCTGGCATTTCTTTAAACTTTGCCTCATCTCCTCATTCTTGCAGTTGAGATCTTCTCACATTCAACACTCAGCTATCCTCATATCGAACTTGAATGTGCCCTCTAACCTTAGCTCCCCATTCTTCTCTGTTTTCACCACACAATTTCTCTCAATTCTCTCACTTCCTCTTTCCTCCACTCTTGCCCAATTTTACCCACCCTCCCATCTCCCTTATATGCCCACAGAGGCTATATTTCTCCAAGGATAGTCAGGATCAACCCCATCAACTACTATAAATGCACAGTGCTATGTCCTACCTCAGACATAATGAATTGGCCTTTCTAAAGTGGAGATCAGAAAATACAATTAGGCCTTGAACAACACAGGTTTGAACTACACAGGTCTACTTAAACACAGATCTTTTTCATTGGGTACAGTTCTGTAAATGTATGATTTATGATTTCCTTATGATTTTTAATAACATTTTTCTCTATCTTGCTTTATTGTAAGCATGTAGTATATAATACAGATAACATACAAAATATATGTTAATCATCTGTTTATGTTATTAGTAAGACATCCAGTCACAGCAGGCTATTAGTAATTAAGTTTCTGGAAAGTTAAACTCAAGTTGTCAATTATTCAGGGGGTTGGTGCCCCTAAACCCTGCATTGCTCAAGAGTTAACTGTGTGCATTTTTAACTTTCCAGATGATTCTGAAGAAAACCAGAATATGTCACCCCAAAATATGCCTCTTGGACATAAAAATTATTTTTAACTAAAGACTATTAAGAACACAATTAGTAAACACAGAAAAAGCTCCCTCATTTCTGCCTAAAGGCCAGAAAAAAGTTCTCCTTTCACTGGGCAGAGATATATATCAGCCCAGAGCTGGTACCAAAGGAATCTGCAAACAAATCTTGTTAAATGAACCCTTCTTTTCTTAGTTAAGGAAAGACAAACTACCTAGCCCTAGTTGAACTGCTTTTAGCCCAAAACCCTTTGTCTTATCAGTGCCTCACAAATATATTGTTTCCTTGTCTAAAAGGTATAAAAGCTTCCTGTTCTAGTCATGTCTTGCCATCTTCATTCTGTTATGAACATGTAAAAATTCAATAAAATTTGTATGGCTTTCTCCTGTTTATCTCAGTCAATTTAATTTTTAGTCCCAGCCAGGTACCCTAAGAGACTCGAGAAAGATTTTTTCCTCTCCTGAAATTCTCAAGAAGACCAACACTGAAGACTTCTAGTAAGCTATTTTTAATATTTTAAATAGCTAACACCCTCACAATGCAAAAAAATTCCAGGTGCAATAGGATTTGGGTGGCTTGCCACATGTAACTATAGAATTCTTACTATTTAATAAGATGATCAAAAACCAAAGAGGAAAATGGGCAAGAGACATGATCAGGCATTTCTCAGAATTGCCAACAAGCATATGAAAAGATGCACTATCTTGACAGAATAAACACTCATATCAATTTCTCTCCTAAATATGTATATATAGATATATACACCCTCAGAATTCTTTCACTAAAATATATTCAAGAATGTTCTCTGAGGCACCTGCGTGCCTCAGTTGGTTAAGCATCCAACTTCAACTCAGGTCATGATCTCGTGGTTAGTGGGTTCGAACCCCACATTGGGCTCTGTGCTGACAGCTCAGAGCCTGGAGCCTGCTTCAGATTCTGTGTCTCCCTTTCTCTCTGCCCCTCCCCTGTTCATGCTAGTTCTTTGTCTCTCTCTCTCTCTCTCTCTCTCTCTCACTCTCTCTCTCTCAAAAATAATATTTTTTTAAAAAAGAAAAAAAAGAATTTTTCTCTGCAACATTGTTTGTGATATAAAGAAACAGAACAACTAAAATGTCCATCAGCAAAAAACTGAATAAATAAGTGATGGTATACTGATTCAAAGGAATACTATACAACAATGAAAATAAGTGAACCATAGCTATAAGCTTCAAACATAGATGAATCTTAGAAAATAATGTGGAGGGGCATGTCTAGCTGGTTCAGTTGGTAGAGCATGTGACTCTTGACCTCAGGGTTGTGCGTTTGAGCCCCACGTTGAGTATAGAGATTACTTAAAAATAAAACCTTAAAAAGAAAGAAAGAAAAAAAAATAATGTGGAGGGATGTAAGGAGGGAAAGTAATTTTGTCTCTACCCTTCTGAATTCTTAACTGAGACTCCCATGTTACAAAGGAAAAAAATGAATGGAAGTTTATTAATATATATAACTTCCACCTACAGGGGAGATACCCAGGGAACCTGTAACTCTCCCAGAGATGGCCCAAGCCAGCACTTTAAATACCATCTTCAGCTAAAGACAAAAGAAAGATCCTCAGAGAGGGAGGCCAGTTTCCTGATGGTTACCAGGAAAAGCATAGAAATGAGGGTAAAGTTTGCTGTGCAGATTTAAGTCTGAGCCTCCTCCACTGATAATAGTTCCTGGAAATATAGAGACTTTCTTCTCTGCCAGGTATAGAAAAGGAGACATCTTCACAAATGGAGATTTGTTTTATAATTATAAACATCTTTTACAGAAGGATAACTTCTACTCTGTTTTCAGAGCTTCTCCTGTGTCTATTTCTCAAAATAATCCTTATGCCAAAAAGGCATATTTTGGGGTGGCATATTCTGCTACATTTCAGGGGGAAAAAAGGAAAATTAACAAGTTGCAGAAGAATATACAAAGTATTATACCATTTTTCTAAAATTCATAAATAAGCAATACCAAGAACATGTCATCTAAGGATACATACCTATATGGCAAATCTATAAAGGAAGGCAAGGGGATGACCTTCTAACAAATTTAGGATAAGGGGCACCTCAAGGGAGGAGGTGGGATGGGAGGCAGAGTAATGGGATAGAAAGAAGTCCATAGAGAATGCTGAGTATTCCATGCCAAGGGATTGGCTTATAGGTGTTTATTTTATATTACATCTCATAACACACATGGTATTTTATTTATTCTTTTGGAGGTATAAAATATTTCATGATCTCCAAATGAAGTTAGCAAGACTTAAATGATTTAGAGGAGAAAGCATATCTCCCTCTCCCTCTGCGCCCCAATCCCCAGAGGACACCACTTCCAGAGACATGCTGTGCATATACAATTATAAATGCACATATGTACATATGGTACCATGGTACATGCAGCCTTCTGTATCCTGGAGTAGACTGTTCCATTATAATGTATTAGACTGTCTCATTCTACATCCATTTTGTTTTCCTATTTAGTTGTTGAGCTCTTTCTCATTTATTTGTAAGAACTCCTTTTATTTTTTTTCAATAGCTTTTTCATCTGCAAATGCATTTTCCTCAGCTTGTCTTTTATCTCTCGATTTTGTTGATATTTTTCCACAGAAAACTTTTTCCTTTTAATATTGCAAACTCATCAGACTCTTTCTGGGTTTGTTTGTGGTTTTCTTCATGCTTACAAAGGCCTTTCCCTGTTCAAACTTTTAATTCCCATATTTTCTTCTGACACTTTTATGGATTCATTTTTAACATTAATATTTTTTATCACTGCAATTTCTTGTGGTGTATTAAAAAACAAAACAAGGGGCACCTGGGTGGCTCAGTCGGTTGAGTGTCCGGCTTTGGCTCAGGTCATGATCTCACAGTTTGTGAGTCGAGCCCCGCGTTGGACTCTGTGCTGACAGCTCAGAGCCTGGAGCCTGTTTCAGATTCTGTGTCTCCCTCTCTCTCTGCTCCTCCCCCACTCGTGCTCTGTCTCTCTCTCTCTTTCAAAAATAAATAAACATTTAAAAGAATTTTTAAAACAATTCAACCAGGTAGATTTAAAGATCTAATTGATTTTATTTGATGATTCATGAGTCAGACAGCATCCCACCTAGCAAGTAAAAAAGGAGCTCCAAGGAGTTATACAAAATGGAAGGATTTTATACGCAAGATGGATCAAGGAAGCTAAGAGTGGATTATTTCAGATAACGCTACCTTCCATTAAGAGAAGTGAGAGGGCCCCATCAGACAGATTATCTCACTAGTGCTGATCAGTACAGGCGAGCAACATTTGCCAACATAAAATATGTCTCTGGAATGTGAATTATTTTAGGCTGATTTTTTTTTCTTTTTTTTAAGTTGGCTAACATACAGCGTATACAGTGTGTTCCTGGTTTCGGGAGTAGATTCCCGTAATTCATCGCTTACATGCAACACCCAGTTCTCATCCCAACAAGTGCCCTCCTCAATGCCCATCATCCACTTTCCCCTCTCCCCCACGCCCCCCATCAACCCTCAGTTTGTTCTCTGTATTTAAGAGTCTCTTATGGTTTGCCTCCCTCCCTCTCTGTAACTATTTTTTCCCCTTCCCTTCCCCCATGGTCTTCTGTTAAGTTTCTCAAGTTCCACATATGAGTGAAAACATATGATATCTGTCTTTCTCTGGCTGACTTATTTCACTTAGCATAATAAACTCCAGTTCCATCCATGTTGATGCAAATGGCAAGATAGGCTGATTATTTTTAAGAAACAGAAAGCTCAGGGAATACCCTAGGTATTCTCCCAAACTACATAAAAGAATGTAGATAAGGGGCTATCACCATAGATAACTATAGTATAATATGAACTAGGTGTGGTAGATAGGGAGGATCTTAGCAAAGTCTGTTTATTCAAATTCCTAAATTCCAATGTTTCTGAAAGGCCCAACAGGCATTTGTTTACCAAGCTTTTATTCTTTCAAATTCCTTTGAATTACATTCCTTCCCTTTGAAGTCCCAGACCCCTCCCCTCTTCTCCTTAGCTCTGAATGATTTCTAGGCCTTAATTGACTGACTGCCTGTGGGCCTCATATTCTTATAGAACCACTATTCGTACATAATTAAATTTGATTTTCTCCTGTTAACCTGTTTCATGTTAGTTTAAATCTTAGACCAGCCAAAAACACAGTAGAAGAAAAATTTTCCTCCCTAATATGAGAAAGTTCCTGACTGATTGGTTTAAAATTCCATTCCTATAGAGACTGAAACTATAATCAGGTTAGGTATGAAATCTTTCTGTGGCTTAGCAAAAGTGACTCCATGTCAGGCTTGTTGTTTCTTTTTAACAGGCATAAAAAGTGAAATTAGACTCTCACTATTTCTTTTCCTGAAAGGTCATACCATGCACTAAATAAGTCATATTTTCCCTGCTAATTTGACGTGCCACCTTTTCCTGCAACAAATTCCTGAATGTATCCAGGTCTGATGAATTCATGTTTTCTCATCTGCTGGACCTCATCTGCTGTCAAGGACAACTTGTGTCCTTGGACCACAAAGCCAAGAAAGCTTGCCAACCTTATTTCCTCATTAGCTCATCAACATGGAACTACTAAGACCGCTAATTACAATAACTTGTAAAAGTGCAGTGCAAAGGGCATCTAGATATGGCCCAACCTTCTCCAGGTCCAGTCTGTAATGATCAAAGAGCCCTTCCCAGGTTGGATTTCAATAGTTCCCAGTACAGCCTGATACTGGATTGACAAAGCATATCCTCTCCAGGCAACCAATTTGCTGCTGATTCCCAGTATTAGCAGCATTTTTATCCATAAATGGAGATTTTGATCTCAGCCCTGAGAATAGGACTTCATCAAGAACAGAATTCTGCCTTGAATCAGTTGTAATAGAACCTTTCCTGAGATACCTCTCCCCACCGGGGCATTTTCTTCTTCCCTTGCCATGTAACTTAGCCTCAGAAACAACCTGAATTTTCTTTTCTGATGTCTTGGCAAATTCTGCTTTCAGTTAAGTTTTCTCCCAATTATATATAAAATATCCTTCTTCACTGTCAAAGGATGTGAATAACCTTTAGAATTCAAAGTGTGAATGTTAGGCATTCTGAATATCATGGACTCCATAACACAGCGCGTCCCCTACTACGTATAAGGTGCCATGTCAGGAACTATGGAGAAGATAAAGACAAACACGACATTGTCTTATTCCTCAAGGAGGTTATAACCCACCAGGTAAACAAGTAACAATAGTACAAGTTATAATATGAAGAGAACCATTCACTCAGGGATGAGAAGCTTGAAGGCGAAGAGTCTCTGTATAAACATTAGCATGTGACTTAGTCTTTCGGGGTGTCCCTCTTCTTATCTGAAAAATGGAATAAAACTTATACTTCTCTTGTCAATAAGAGGAACAAATGAAACATACATGTAGAGAGTATGCTTCCGTGCGTGGTACACTTGTGGGCACCTGATAGGGGAAGCGTTCTCATCATTACAAAGTGCTATGGGAATATAGTGAAGTAATGAATGGCATTCATTACTTCTTGGGCATTCCAGGATGAATAACTTTCACAAAATTAGAGACTTAGGACTCAGGAAAAGGCAACAACTTGGAGAGGGTACAGAGGCTAGTTAGGGGGATTCCAAGATGCTTGAAGCATGCCCTACTTCCCAAGGTCAGTCTGCAAAGGGAGTAGAGGACAAAGAAGAATGTAGTTAGGAATTTAGCCATGATTCCATACACAGGGCATTAGCTCCTGGATCCAGCCCAAGAGTTCGGCAACCAGCCTGTGCTAAGTAAGAGAAAGCTTTCTTTTTCCTACATAATTATACCTCTTGACACTTTATCCCTTGTATTTGAATTAGAAGCAACTCCAGCGCACTATCAGCCACTACCCTAACTTCCCACATGCATGATGCTAACCAGGTTCTCTTTAGAAGACTATTTACTGTCTTTCCTTTTTATTCCACTACATACTAATATCCTCCTCCATCCTGACATAATAAATAAATCACTGCCACTTCGTTCTTCCAGCCACATCAATTCTACTTTGCTTCCTCTTTGAGTGGCAGAGGTTAAGAAAACACAATAAAAGTATGCCTCAATTATGCCGTCAGAATGCAGCTTTTCTAGGCATTTATCGGACTTACAGGGGTGGAAGAGAACATAGGGGAAAGTCATATTTTCAAAGATTTAAAGATGCATGAAATCCATTTTTAATAAGAAACAGATGTACTGTAACTAATTGAGTGAAAGTTTTCTGAAAACAACAAGCCTTAACTGGAAACTACCAGAAAGGCCAAATTTAGAGCTGAGGGTGACAGGAGCAAAAATAAAGATAAATGGCAGCTACCATGGAAGAATAAAGATCTGACATCACCTATAACCAGGCCAGACAGGGCCAGTATTTAGAACTCATTAGATTTGCTGAACCTAATCAAAAGCAGAAGGTGGCCCTAGAAGCACATCAACCCAGACAGGATGGGTTCAGTTAGTCTACTCTCCACAGCAGACACACTGATTTCTTTTAAAAAGTAAATCAAATCATATCACACCTTCCTCAGTCCCTCTTCACCTTCTCACCTCACCTTCAACCCTCTTCTGCACAGATCCACCACCTTGGCCAATCTGCAGATCTCCTGACAAAACTTCACACACCTGCCATAGAGTCAGTACATTGACCACTCTTCTGCCAGACACCTCCTCACACCATTCTCAGTGAGGCCACCCTGTGAAGACTGAAGCCAGCCCTCCTGCCCCCTAGTATTCCAATGCCCCCTACTCTACTTAAGCTTTCCTTTTTTTTCCATACCACTGATCACTGTCTAGCATAATATAATGAACATATTTTGTTATATTTGTTCTATCTCTTCTATCTGCACCTCCTAGAGTGTAAGAACACAAAGGCAAGAATTTTTGTTATTCCTTGGTTTACCCCCGGAACAGTGCATAGCATATAGTTGGTTCTCAATAAATATTGTGGGATGAATAAATGACATTTATACTAATAAAAGTATTGCTGTTTGTTTGTTTGTTTGTTTGTTTGTTTCTAAATAAGAGCCAAAGTACAGTTGACCCTTGAGTGGTGCAGAGGGTTGAAGCACTGACACCCCTGTGCAGTTGAAAATCCAAGTATAACTTCCAAGTGCCCAGAAATAACTACTAATAGCCTACTGTTGACCAGAAGCCTTACCCATAACATAAATAGCTGAACATATATATTTTGTACATTATATGTATTATATAATGTGTTCCTATAATAAAGTAAGCTACAGAGAATATTCTATTAAGAAAATCATAAAGAAGAACTAGGTCACAAATCAGGCCTCAAGAAGTACAAAAAGACTGAGATCATATCATGCATATTTCCTAGCCACAATGCTATGAAAACTTGAAGTCAACCATAAGAAAAAATTTGAAAAGACCACAAAACATGGAGGTTGAACAACATGCTACTAAACAATGAATGGGTCAACCAGGAAATCAAAGAAGAAAATTTAAAAATAAATGGAAAAAAATGAAAACAAAACAAGTGAAAAAAACACAATAGTCAAAAACCTTTGGGATGCAACAGAAGTGGTCCTAAAGGGAAGTATATACAATACAGGCTTACCTCAAGAAGCAAGAAAAATCTCAAACAGCCTAACTTTACACCTGAAGAAGCTAGCAAAAGGACAACAAATGAAGTCTGAAGCCAGAAGAAGGAAGTAAATAATAAAGATTAGAGCAGAAATAAATGATATGGAAACTAAAAAACAATAGAACAGATCAATGAAATCAGGAGAAAGTTATTTAAAAAATCAATAAAATTTATAAACCCCTAGTCAGACTTATCAAAAAGAAAAGAGAAATGATGCAAATAAGTAAAATCACAAATGAGAGAGGAGAAGTAACAACCAACACAACAGAAATACAAACAATTATAAGAGAATATTATAAAAATCTACATGCCAACAAATTGGACAACCTGGAAGAAATGGATAAATTCCTACAAACATATAAAGTACCAAAACAGAAACATATAAAGTACCAAAACTGAAACAGGAAGGGGCACCTTGTGGCTCAGTCAGTTAAGTGTCAGATTTCAGCTCAAGTCATGATCTCACCGCTCGTGGGTTCAACCCCCCAGCTGGACTCTGTACTGACAGCTCAGAGCTTGGAGCCTGCTTCGGATTCTGTGTCTCCCTCTCTCTCTGCCCCACCCCCGCTTGCTCTCTCTCTCTCTCTCTCTCTCTCTCTCAAAAATAAATAAACATTAAAAAAAAAACTGAAACGGGAAGAAACAGAAAACTTAAGCAGACCAATAACTAGCAAAGAAGTTGAATCAGTAATAAAAATCTCTCAGTGAACAAAAGTCAGAGGCCAGATGGCTTCACAGGTGAATTTTACCAAACATTTAAAGAAGAGTTAGTACTTATTCTTCTGGAACTATTCCAAAAAGTAGAAAAGGAAGGAAAACTTCCAAATTCATTGTATGAGGTCACCATTACCCTGATACCAAAAACAGATAGAGACTCCACTAGAAGAAGAAGAATTATTATTATTATTATTATTATTATTATTATTATTATTACAGGCCTATATCCCTGATGAACATGGATGCAAAAATTCTCGGGGCGCCTGAGTGGCTCAGTCGGCTAAGCGGCCGACTTCAGTTCAGGTCATGATCTCACGGTCCGTGAGTTCGATCCCCACGTCGGGCTCTGTGCTGACAGCTCAGAGCCCGGAGCCTGTTTCAGATTCTGTATCTCCCTCTCTCTGACCCTCCCCCGTTCATGTTCTGTCTCTCTCTGTCTCAAAAATAAATAAACGTTAAAAAAAATTAAAAAAAAATTCTCAATAAAATACTAGCAAACTGAATCCAACAGTACATTAAGAGAATCATTCACCACAATCAAGCGAGATTTATTCCTGGGTTGCAAGGTGATTGGATATTCTCAAATCAACGTGATATACCACATTGATAAAAGAAAGGATAAGAGCCATATGATACTTTCAATAGATGCAGAAAATCATCTGACAAAGTACAACATCCATTCATGATAAAAACTCTCAACAAAGTAGGGATAGAGGTAACATACTTCAACTTAATAAAGACCATATATGAAAAACCCACAGCTAATATCATCCTCAATGGGGAAAGACAGCTTTTCTTCTAAGTTCGAGAATAAGACAGGGATATCCATTCTTACCACTGTTATTAAACATAGTGTCGGAAGTCCTAGCCACAGCAGTCAGACAACAAAGAGAAATAAAAAGCATCCAAATTGGCAAGGAAGAAGTAAAACTTTCACTAAACGGTGGCATGATACTATATATACAAAATCCAAAAAACTCCACCAAAAAAAATGCTAGAACTGATACATGACATTGGTAAAATCATAGGATATAAAATCAATGTACAGAAATCTGTTGCATTTCTATACACCAATAATAAAGCAGCAGAAAGAGAAATTAAGGAATCAATCCCATTTACAACTGCATCAAAAACAGTAAGATATCTAGGAATAAACCTAACCAAAGAGGTAAAAAGATTTGTACTCTGAAAACTATAAAACTCTGATGAAAGAAATTGAAGGGGACACAAAGAAATGGAAAAACATTCCATATTCGTGGATTGGCAGAACAAATACCATTAAAATGTCTATATTAGCCAAAGCAATCTATACATTTAATGCAATCCCTATCAAAATACCAACATCATTTTTCAGACAACTAGAATAAACAATCCTAAAAGTTGTATAGAATCACAAAAGACCCTGAATAGCCAAGGCAACCTTGAAAAGGAAAAGCAATGCTGGATACATCACAATTCCAGACTTCAAGTTATAGTACAAAGCTATAGTGATCAAGAGAGTATGTTATTGGCACAAAAGTAGACCCATAGATCAATGGGACAGAATAGAAAACCAGGAAATGAACCCACAACTACATGGTCAACTAATCTTTGACAAAGCAGGAAAGAATATTCAATGGGAAAAAGACAGTGTCTTCAAAAAATGGTGTTGGGAAAACTGGTCAGCTACGTGCATACGAACAAAACTGGACCACTTCCTTACACCAAACACAAAAATAAATTCAAGATGGATTAAAGACCTAAATGTGAGATTGGAAACCATTAAAATTCTAGAGGAGAACACAAGCAGTAATCTCTCTGACATCAACCATAGCAACTTCTTACTAGATATGTTTCCTGAGGCAAGGGGATGCCGTCAAAATAAAAAGTTTCCATACAGCAAAGGAAACAATCAACAAAACTAAAAGGCAACATACAAAATGGGAGAATATATTTGCAAATGACATATCAGATAAAGGGTTAGTACCCAAAATATATAAAGAACTTATAAAACTCAACACCCAAAAAACAAATAATCAAATTAAACAATAGAAGACATGAATAGACCTTTTTCCAAATAAGACATACAGATAGCCAATGCACACATGGAAAGATGGTCAACATCACTCATAATCAGGGAAATACAAATCAAAATTACAATGAGAGGGGCACCTGGGTGGCTCAGTTAGTTAAGCATCCAACCCTTGGTTTCACTCAGGTCATGATCTCACAGTGGTGGGACTGAACACTGCATTGGGCTCCATGCTGAGTGTGGAGCCTGATTGGGATTTTCTCTCTCTCTCCCTCTGCCCCTCTCCCCCTGCCACGCTCTCTCTTAAAATAAAATAAACATTAAAAAAAACTATAATGAGATATCACCTCACACTTGTCAGAATGGTTAAAATCAGCAATACAATAGACCAATGGAATGGAATAGAGACTGCAGAACTGGACCCACAAAAGAATGGCCAATTAATCTTTGACAAAGCAGGAAAGACTATCCAATGGAAAAAAGACAGTCTCTTTAACAAATGGTGCTGGGAGAACTGGACAGCAACATGCAGAAGAATGAAACTAGACCACTTTCTTACACCATTCACAAAAATAAACTCAAAATGGATGAAGGACCTGAATGTGATATAGGAAACCATCAAAACCCTAGAGGAGAAAGTAGGAAAAAAACCCTCTCTGACCTCAGCCACAGCAATTTCTTACTTGACACATCTCCAAAGGCAAGGGTATTAAAAGCAAAAATGAACTACAGGGACCTCATGAAGATAAAAAGCTTCTGCACTGCAAAGGAAACAATCAACAAAACTAAAAGGCAGCTGATGGAATGTGAAAAGATATCTGCAAATGACATATCAGACAAAGGGCTAGTATCCACAATCTATAAAGAACTCACCAAACTCCACACCCAAAAAACAAATAATCCAGTGAAGAAATGGGCAGAAGACGTGAATAGACACTTCTGTAAAGAAGACATCCAGATGGCCAACAGGCACGTGAAAAGATGCTCAATGTCACTCCTCATCAGGGAAATACAAATCAAAACCACACTGAGATATCACCTCACGCCAGTCAGAGTGGCTAAAATGAACAAACCAGGAGGCTATAGATGCTGGCGAGGATGTGGAGAAATGGGAACCCTCTTGCACTGTTGGTGGGAATGCAAACTGGTGCAGCCACTCTGGAAAATGGTGTGGAGGTTCCTCAAAAAATTAAAAATAGATCTACCCTATGACCCATCAATAGCACTGCTAGGAATTTACCCAAGGGATACAGGAGTGCTGATGAATAGGGGCACTTGTACCCCAATGTTTACAGTATCACTTTCAACAATGGCCAAATTATGGAAAGAGCCTAAACGTCCATCAACTGATGAATGGATAAAGAAATTGTGGTTTATATACACAATGGAATACTATTTGGCAATGAGAAAGAATGAAATATGGCCTTTTGTAGCAACGTGGATAGAACTGGAGTGTATTATGCTAAGTGAAATAAGTCATACAGAGAAAGACAGGTACCATATGTTTTCACTCTTATGTGGATCCTGAGAAACTTAACAGAAGACCATGGGGGAGGGGAAGGGGCAAAAAAAGTTACAGAGAGGGAAGGAGGCAAACCATAAGAGACTCTTAAAAACTGAGAATAAACTGAGGAGGGTGAGTGGGTGATAGGCATTGAGGAGGGTACCTGTTGGGATTGAGCACTGGGTGTTGTATGGAAACCAATTTGACAATAAATTTCATTTAAAAAAAAAAAGAAATTTTGGATTTGAGCCTTGGCTCTTCCACTTCACTGTATAAAACAGGGTTATTTGCTTGATAATAAATAAATAAATAAATAAATAAATAAATAAATAAAATCATCAACACAAGAAACGGCAGGTTATAGTGAGGATGTCACGAAAGGGGAACCCTCTTACACTGTGGAAATGTAAACTGGTGAAGTTACTCTGGAAAAAAGTATGGAGTTTCCTCAAAAAGTTAAAAATAGAACTGCCTTATGATCCGGCAATTGCACTACTAGATATTTCCCCAAAGAATACAAAAATACTAATTCAAAGGGATACATGCACCCTAAAGTTTATAGTAGCAGTATTATAAACAATAGCCAGATTATGGAAAGAGCCCAAATGTCCATCAACTGATGAATGGATAAAGATGTGGTATATATATACAATAGAATATTACTCAGCCATAGAAAAGAATGAGATCTTGCCATTTGTAATGACATGGATGGAGCTAGAGAGTATTATGCTAAGTAAAATAAGTCAGTCAGAGAAAGACAAATACTATATTATTTCACTCATATGTGGAATTTAAGAAACAAAACAATCATGGGTAAAAAAGGGAGACAAACCAAGAAATAGATGCTTAACTATAGAAAACAAACTGATGGTTACCAGAGGGGAGGTAGATGGGAGGATGAGTTAAATATACAATGGGGATTAAGCACTGGGTGTTGTATGCAAGTGTTGAATCACTAAATTGTACACCTTAAACTAATATTATACTGTATGTTAACTAACTAGAATATAAATAAACACTTATTTAAAAAATTAAATCATAAGGAAAACACATTTGCAGTACAGTTCTGTACTGTATTTATTGAAACAAAATTCAAATATAAGTGGGCCCATGCAGTTCAAACTCACATTGTTCAAGGGTCAACAGTAAAACCCTCATGTGTTTTCATCATGTTCAAAGCTGTAATTCAAGATGTTTTAAAAGTCTTATGTCCATATCTTCAAGTTTGAGGGGAAGAAGATAAGTGTTGTATTCTTTTTTTGTTAAAAAGAAAAATCTAAGGATTGGACCATAGCATTCTCCAGTGTGGGGCATTGTGCCTGGTCTTTTCATTCACATGTGTCAACAGCTCCTGTAAAGACACAATATGTTTCTTAGGATAGTTGAGACATTTCTGAGTTTGACTTTAGTAGGGAGCAAAAAAATCCCTTTGGACAGCCACACTGAGAGTTAGAAACTCACTTAATATTGTTTTTATTTTAATTTTTTATTAAAAGAAAAAGTGACTCCTCATACATGTTGCAAGAATCTGACAATGCATACCTATATATCCTTCACCTAGATTCACTGACATTTTGCTACTTGCTTTCTTCTCCCTTATAATTTTTTGTCTGAGAACTTCCGAACATCAAGACTTCATCTTTAATTACTTCAGTTGTATTAAAATCCATTGTAAGGAGCTTTAAGGAGACAGCAAAATCACCTGAACTTCTCTGATTTTAGTGTAAATGGAAGGTTGCTATGAAGTCAATAGTGTAGAGAGCTACAGAAAGCTGGAACTAAAAGGGAGATAAAGGATTACCAGGCTGACCCCTTTCATTTTATAGACAAAGGAAACAAAGTCCTAAAATCAAGGGTATCACAGGTCTCATTATGGGAGAGCCAGTAGTACTGAAGTCAGTCTAAAGACACTAGGATATGGGAGAAGCTGCAGAGAAGGTGGACAGAATGCATAATTGGCCTTGGTCCAGTTAAATAAGACAAGATACCCATTGCAGGCAGTGCTGTACAGGGTAATGAATCACCCTGGCTGGGTACTTTCCCTGGGCTTTGGAGTCAAAGAAGAGAAAGAAGTAGCAGAAAGATGGAGACCACCAGATATCCCTACATTGAGTGTTTTGGTGTGTGATATACTCATGTTTGCATACTTTGAAAAATCATTATAATTTAAGGTGGCAGTTTTGCAAAAGCTATGTAATTCTGGCTGGTTTTATCCAAGAAGAGAGTTAAGAATTGGAGACCAAACTGAAGTCATTGAAGAACACTTTTACTTAGGCAGCCAAGGTTGAGCTAAGGTTCAGGGATAAGTAGTCAGCCACTTTTTATCAGAAAGGTCCCAGTCCAAAGGTTTCTTGGCCATAGGAGAGCCATTATGTTCAGCATAATGAATTTCACAGATAGATTTTCATTGCTGAAGTTACTAGCCTTGGTAATCAGCATAAGAGTTGTTTAAAATGAGCTTTTACTTAGGGAAAGTAATGGTATTCAGGATATGTAAATTGGTTCAAATATTTCAGTGACTCCACCCAATCAATATAGCCCAAACAGAATAAAAGGATCCAGGGAGATCTGTCACTTGTGATCTTAGGGACAATGTCCTAAGCTAAATCCCACCATAATCTCAGAGTGTGCTGGTTACCTGATGTCAACCAACAGTATAACAGAATCCTACCTTTATAGCCTAGTCTCTCAACATTGGCACTGCTCTTATTTTGGTCCACATAATTCTTTTTTTGTGGAAGATCATCCTAAGCACTGTAGGATTACCAGCAGCACCCTGCACCCAACCCTCTCTTTTAACAACCAAAAACATCTCCAGGTATTACCAAATATTCTTGAGGGAGCAAAATTGCTGTCAAGTACTGCTATTCAATAGAATTTTCTGTGACAATGAAAATGTTCTATGTCTGCAAGGGTCCAACACAGTAGCCACTGCCACATATGCCTTGCTAACCTTTGATATGTTATTTATGTGCCCAAGGAAGTGAATTTTTAGTTTTAATATTTTGTTTCAATTCATTCACACTGAAATCTGAATGGCCGGGTGTGGCTAAAGACTACTACATTGGAGGAGCCAAGATGGCAGAACAGCATGGAAGCTTTTTTTGTGTCTCACATCCATGAAATACAGCCAGACCAATACTAAACCATCCTGCACACCTAGAAAAGTGATCTGAGGATTAACACAACAATCTGCACGACCTGAGCCACAGAAATCAGCAGGTACACAGCATGGAGAGGTGAACTGGGGGAGGGAGAAGATTGAAGGGCAGGGAGCCCTTTTTGCACATGGAGAGAGGACTGAGACAGGGTGGGGTGGGGGAGAGAATATGGGAAAAGCACCTCCCCCAAAAAAGCAGCTGGAGAGAAAGTGGAAAAGTGGAAACAGCCGTAGGGACTGAAATAAAAAGGGAGAAAGGAGAAAGGAGAGGGTTTAAATTTCATTAAGACTGTATAAACAGGGGGAGCACAGAGTCTGAAATGCCACAGCTCGATACCTGGCAGTGCTCTGGTGAGAAGGGTTAATCCCCAGGAGCAGAGTGAAGTCCAGAGTTCTTCAGGCCACAGGGGAGAGGTGGTTCCCCTGCTGGGAGGACACCTGGGAGAGGCTGTGTGACTCCCCCAAATGCAAAGGCCCCAGTGGACCCAGGAGAACAACCACATTTGCTGGTACTAGAACAAGGTTGCTAGGGGTGCAGCCTGGTGCCAGATGTGTGTTGTGATTTTCCATAATCCCTGAAATGCTGCTGCTACACAATCATGCAAACTTTTTCTGGGGCAGGCTGGCACCCAGTCGCAGTCATGGCATTGGCAGCAGCACAAGCCACGAACATTCCTGGGTGCAGCCACAGCACCTGACCATTGCTCAGTGAGACCCTCCCACAGAGAGGCAGAGCAGGTCAAAGCCACAGTTCCTCAGAAATAAGGGGTCGAAAAAAATAGCTGCGTCCGAGACAAAACTCAGGAGGGAGGTTCTGCCTGGAGCTTGGTTGTGGACTGTGTAAAAGTGGGGAGTGGACAGAAACCAAAGACAAAGGACAGGTGCTTGATTGCTTATCAGGGAGAGCAGAGTTCTGATACTAGAGACTGGGTAGTTGGGTGACACCATTATCACCGCTCCCGCGAATGTGCATACGCACCTACAAGCACAACAATCCAACCAATAAGCTAAGCAGCACCATCTAGTGAAGAATGGAGCAATTACACTAAGTCCCACCCAAGTGGGCCAACCTCGCTCTTAGGACCTTGAGTCGCTCCGCCTGCTTATTTTATGGACTATAAAGCACTTCATAGTTTGATTCCAGGGGAAAACTAAGTAATTTCAGTCATATTTCAGTCTGTTCACTGGTCCATCTATTCAATTTTCTTTTTTTTCTTTTTCTCTTTTTCGTTTCTTTTCTTTTTTTTCAATAAGGAGACAGAAAGATTTTATTTTTATTAAAAATATTTTTCTTTAATTTTTTTCACTATATTTTTCCTTTTGTGTAATTTTTTTCAAATTCTATTTTACTTCCATCATTTCATTTTATTCTACTTCAGTGTATTCATTTTTTCAAATTTTCAAATGATTTCCTTTTTTTTCCTTTCCCCTTTGTTCTCTAATCTGTCAAAACCCTTCCAACACCCAGACCAAAACACACCTAGAATCTAGCATCATTTATTCAATTTTGTGTCTGTGTGATTGCTTCTAATTTTTTAATTTTAATTTTTTTTTAATTTTAATTTTTTTAACTTTAACTTTTATTTTTTTTACCTTATTCATTCCTTTTCTCCCTTCAAAATGACAAAATGAAGGGGGAGCCTGGGTGGCTCAGTCGGTTGAGCGTCCAACTTGGGCTCAGGTCATGATCTCGTGGTCTGTGAGTTAGAGCCCCACATCGGGCTCTGTGCTGACCAGTCAGAGCCTGGAGCCTGCTGCGGATTCTGTGTCTCCCTCTCTCTCTGCCCCTCCCCCACTCATGCTCTGTCTCTCTCTCTGTGTCAAAAATAAATAAACATTAAAAATAAATTTAAAAAAAATTTTTAAAAATGACAAAATGAAGGAATTCACACCAAAAGAAAGAGCAGGAAGAAACGACAGACAGGGACTTACCCAACACAGATACAAGCAAGATGTCTGAACCAGAATTTAGAATCATGATAATAATAATACTACCTGGAGTCGAAAATAGATTGGAACCCCTTGCTGCAGAGATAAAAGAAAGAAAAGCTAGTCAGGATGAAAAAAAAAATGTTATAACTGAGCTGCCATCTCCAGTGGATGCCACGGCAGCAAGGATGGATGAGACAGAACAGACAATCAGCGATACAGAAGACAAACTTATGGAAAATAATGAAGCACAAAAAAGGAGGGAACAAAGGCAAAAGAGCACAATTTAAGAATTAGAGAAATCAGTGACTCATTAAAAAGGAACAACATCAGAATCATAGGGGTCCTAGAAGATGAAGAGAGAGAAAAAGGAGTAGAAGGGTGATGTGAGCAAATCATAGCAGAAAACTTTCCTAACCTGGGGAAAGACACAGACATCAAAATCCAGGAAGCACAGAGGAATCCCAGTAGATTCAACAAAAACTGACCATCAACAAGGCATATCATAGTCAAATTCACAAAATACTCAGGCAAGGAAAGAATCATGAAAGCAGCAAGGGAAAAAAAAGTCCTTAACTTACAAGGGAAGACAGATCAGGTTTCCAGCAGATCTATCCACAGAAACTTGGCAGGCCAGAAAAGAGTGGCAGGATATATTCAATGTGCTGAATCAGAAAAATATGCAGCCAAGAACTCTTTATCCAGCAAGATTGTCATTCAAACTAGAAGGAGAGATTAAAAGTTTCCCAGACAAACAAAAATTAAAGGAGTTTGTGACCACTAAACCAGCCCTGCAAGAAATGTTTACGGGGACTCTCTGAGGGGCAAAAGATGAAAAAGTAAATACATACATACATACATACATACATACATAACAAAAGCAACAGAGACTAGAAAGGACCAGAAACACCACCAGAAACTCCAACTCTACAAGCAACATAATGGCAATACATTCATATCTTTCAGTACTCACTCTAAATGTCAATGGACTAAATGCTCCAATCAAAAAACATAGGGTAAAAGAATGAATAAGAAAACAAGATCCATCTATTTGCTGTTTACAAGAGACCCACTTTAGACCTAAAGACACCTTCAGGTTGAAACTAAGGAGATGGAGAACCATCTATCATGCTAATGGTCAACAAAAGAAAACCAGACTAGCCATACTTATATCAGACAATCTAGACTTTAAAATAAAGACTGTATCTAGAGAGGCAGAAGGGCATTATATCATAATTAACGGGTCTATCCACCAAGAAGACCTAACAATTGTAAACATGTATGCTCCAAATGTGGAAGAATGCAAATATATAAACCAATTAATCATATACATACATTATTATCATTGATAATAATACCATAATAGTAGGGGACTTCAACAATGGACAGATCATCTAATAAAAAAATCAACAAGAAACAGTGGTTTTGAATGACACACTGGACCAGATGGACTTAACAGATATATTCAGAACATTTCATCCTAGAGCACCAGAATATACATTCTTCTCCAGTGCACATGGAACATTCTCCAGAATAGACCACATACTGGGACACAAATCAGCCCTCAGCAAGTACAAAAAGATCAATATCATAACATGCATATTTTCAGACCACAACGCTTTGAAACTTGAAATCAACCACAAGAAAAAAATTGGAAAGGTAACAAATACTTGGAGACTGAAGAACATCCTACTAAAGAATGAATGGGCTAACCAAGAAGTTAAAGATAAAATTAGAGAGTACATGGAAGCCAATGAAATTGATAACACCACAACCCAAAACCTCTTGGATGCAGCAAAGGTGGTTATAAGAGGAAAGTATATAGCAATCCAGGACTTCTTAAAGAAGGAAGAAAGGTCTCAGATACACAACCTAACCTTACACCTTAAAGAGCTGGAAAAAGAACAGCAAATAAAACCCCAAACCAGCAGAAGACAGGAAATAATGAAGATTAGAGCAGAAATTAATGCTTTGAGGAAGAAAACACACAAAAAACAGTAGAACAAATCAATGAAACCAGAAGCTGGTTCTTTGAAAGAATTAACAAAATTGATAAACCAGTAGCCAGTTTGATCAAAAAGAAAAAGGAAAGGACTCAAATAAATAAAATCAAGAATGAAAGAGGAGAGATCACAACCAACACAGCAGAAACAAAAACAACAATAAAAGAACATTATAAGCAATTATATGCCAATGAAATGGGCAATCTGGAAGAAATGGACAAATACCTAGAAACATATATACTACCAAAACTGAAACAGGAAGAAACAAAATTTGAACAAACCCATAACCAGTAAAGAAATCGAATGAGTAATCAAAAATCTCCCAAAAAACGAGAGTCCAGGGCCAGCTGGCTTTCCAGGGGAATTCTATCAAACATTGAAGGAAGAGTTAACACCTATTCTCTTAAAGCTATTCCAAAATATAGAAATGGAAGGAAAACTTCCAAACTCCTTTTATGAATTCAGCATTACCTTGGTTCCAAAACCAGACAGAGACCCCACTAAAAAGGAGAGCTATAGGCCAATTTCCCTGATGAACATGGATGCAAAAATCCTCAACAAGGTATTAGCCAAACGGATCCAACAATACATCAAAAAAATCATTCACCACGACAAAGGGGGATTTATACCTGGGATGCAGGGCTGGTTCAATATCTGCAAAACAATCAATATAACTCATCACATCAATAAAAGAAAGGACAAGAACCATATGATCCTCTCAATAGATGTAGAAAAAGCATTCAACAAAATACAGCATCCTTTCTTGATAAAAACCCTCAAGAAAGTAGGGATAGAAGCATCATACCTTGAGATCATAAAAGCTGTATACGAAAGACCCAACGTTAATATTATCCTCAATAGGGAAAAACTGAGTTTTCCCCCTAAGGTCAGGAACAAGACAGGTTATGTCCATTCTCACCACTGTCATTCAACATAGTATTGGAAGTCTTAGCCTCAGCAATCAGACAACACAAAGAAATAAAAGGCATCCACATCGGCCAGAAGGAAGTCAAACTTTCACTCTTCGCAGATGACACGATACTCTATATGGAAAACCCAAAAGATTCCACCAGAAAGCTGCTAGAACTGATTCATGAATTCAGCAAAGTTGCAGGATATAAAATCAATGCACAGAAATCAGCTGCATTCCTATACACCAACAGTGATGCAACAGAAAAAGAAATCAAGGAATTGATCCCATTTACAATTGCACCAAAACCACAAAATACCTAGGAATAACCAAAGAGGTGAAAAATTTATACACTGAAAACTATAGAAAGCTTATGAAAGAAATTGAAGAAGATACCAAAAAAAAGGAAAAATATTCCATGCTCCTGGATAGGAAGAACAAATATTGTTAAAATTTCAATACTACAATGAATACCACAGATTGAATACTACTAGATTGCTTTGTAATATACTGGATTGCTTTGTAATACTACAATGCAATCTACATATTCAATGCAATCCCTTTCAAAATAACACCAGCATTTTCCACAGAGCTAGAACAAACAACCTTAAAATTTGTATGGAACCAGAAAAGACCCCAATAGCCAAAGCAATCTTGAAAAAGAAAACCAAAGCAGGAGGCATCACAATCCCAGACTTCAAGCTGTACTACAAAGCTGTAATCATCAAGACAGTATGGTACTGGCACAAAAACAGAAACTCCGATCAATGGAACAGAATAGAGAACCCAGAAATGGACCCACAGACATATGGCCAACTAATCTTTGACAAATCAGGAAAGAATATCCAATGGAATAAAGACAGTCTCTTCAGCAAGTGGTGCTGGGAAAACTGGACAGCGACATGCAGGAAAGTGAACCTGGACCATTTTCTTATACCATACACAAAAACAAACTCAAAATAGATGAAAGACCTAAATGTAAGACAGGAAGCCATCAAAATCCTCGAGGAGAAAGCAGGTAAAAACCTCTTTGACCTTGGCCACAGCAACTTCTTACTCAACCCGTCTCCAGAGGCAAGGGAAACAAAAGCAAAAATGAACTATTGGGACCTCATCAAAATAAAAAGCTTCTGCACAGCGAAGGAAACAATCAGCAAAACTAAAAGGCAACCGATGGAATGGGAGAAGATATCTGCAAATGACATATCAGATAAAAGGTTAGTATCCAAAAACTATAAAGAACTTATCAAACTCAACACCCAAAAAACAAATAATCCAGTGAAGAAATGGGCAAAAGACACGAATAGACACTTCTCCAAGGAAGACATCCAGATGGCCAACAGACACAGGAAAAAAATGCTCAACATCACTCATCATCAGAGAAATACAAATCAAAACCACAATGAGATACCACCCACACCTCTCAGAATGGCTAACATTAACAACTCAGGCAACAACAGATGTTGGTGAGGATGTGGAGAAAGAGGATCTCTTTTGCACTGTTAGTGGGAATGCAAACTGGGCAGCCACTCTGGAAAACAGTATGGAGGTTCCTCAAAAAATTAAAAATAGAACTACCCTATGACCCAGCAACTGCACTAGTAGGTATTTATCCAAGGGATACAGGTATGCTGTTTTGAAGGGACACATGCACCCCAATGTTTGTAGCTCACTATCAACAATAGCCAAAGTATGGAAAGAGCCCAAATGTCCATCGATGGATGAGTGGATAAAGAAGATGTGGTGTGTGTGTGTGTGTGTGTGTGTGTGTGTGTGTGTATATGTATATATATGTGTGTATATGTATATATATATATATATATGTATATATATATACATATAATGGAGTGTTACTCGGCAATCAAAAAGAATGAAATCTTGCCATTTGCAACTATGTGGATGGAACTACAGGGTATTACAGCTAAGCGAAATTAGTCAGAAAGACAAATATCATATGACTTCACTCATATGAGGACTTTAAGACACAGAACAGATGAACACAAGGGAAGGGAAGCAAAAATAGTATAAAAACAGGGAGGGGGATGAAACATAAGAGACTCTTAAATATGAAGAACAAACAGAGGGTTACTGGAGGGGTTGTGGGAGGGCAGATGGGCTAAATGGGTAAGGGGAATTAAGGAATCTACTCCTGAAATCATTGTTGCATTATATGGTAACTAATTTGGATGTAAATTTTAAAAATTTTTAAAAATTAAAAAAAAATAGTGAAAAAAATCCCTACCCAGAAAAAAAAAAAAGAACTTGAACTTTGAGATTTAAATTAACATATCATATGTGTAAAAAGGAGGCACTTTGGCCCTCTCTCTGCAAAGGAGAGCTTAATAAACCTCTATCAAATCTGTAAAACAACAACAACAACAAAAAACCAACTATCACATTGGAGCACACAGCTCTAGAATATATCATATCTGCCTTGAATAAATCCTTCATGGAAGGTGGTGGCCAGAGCGTCTACAAAGAGAGAAAGCTGAGACTTCATTAAGGTGTCAAACAAGTTGTGGCACCTGGTTGGCTCAGCCAAGTGTCAGACTTCGGCTCAGGTCATGATTTCATGGTTTGTTGAGTTCAAGCCCCACATCAGGCTCTGTGCTGACGGCTCAGAGCCTAGAGCCTGCTTCACATCCTGTGTCACCCTCTCTCTCTGCCCCTCCACTGCTCACACTGTGTCTCCCTCTCCTTCAAAAATAAATAGACATTAAAATAATTTAAAGTATTTAAAAGGTGCCAAAAAAATTGTACAAGCTGTGTTTATGGCAGCTTGCTACCAAATATTTGTTTTATAGACTGAAAAGAAGTAAAAATAAAACCACTCCAACCAGATCTGTCCAGACCCTTTTTCTTCCCGTTTTTATTTTTTTATTTTTTTTTTAAACAGAGGATCTGAAGTAGGCTCTGTGCTGACATTAGCAAGCCCAGTACAGGGACTCAAACTAATGAACCATGAGATCATGACCTGAGCCAAAGTCGGGTGCTCAGCCAACTGAGCCACCCAGGCGCCCTTCTTCCCCTGTTTTTAGAAAGGGGCTTACTATTTATGTACCTGTTTCCATCCAGCCACACCCTACACCATAATCAGAATCTTGCAGAGAATTTTTCTTACACAAAGAAAAATGGAACAAAAGAACAAGAGCATAGGATTTGGGGGTCTGTTAGACCTATTACTGAGAGATGAATCCTCATCTTGCTTTTCTCTCATATTCATAATTTTCTCAGTTTGCATTTTATCTATTCATTATCTAGTCTTGCAAAAAGTCTGGACCCCAAAACAATAAAACTATGATCTGGCCTTTCATCTTTTATCAAAATAATCCTTCAGTATATTCAAATAACTACACCAGACAACTATAGGTATCAAACAGTGTCTAGATTAAGATTCTGACTCCTCCAGGAATAGAAACTGATGATTGGATATATTTGCAACAGTCATTTGGGAATTCTGAAACAACAAAGTATTCTAACGTGGGAAAGGAGGAAAGCCAATGGAATGAATCATGTCTAGATGGGAATTATGGCAATCCTCATATTGTGAATGAGGCAAAACTAAGGTCTAAAAAGGTTAAATGACTCGTCCAGGACCGGAAAATCACATCTGTAAAACGGACTTGAACTTGGGTCTTCTAACCCCATACCCAGTGTTGCTGATGCTTCTATCTTTAGGCAAATTATGGAAACAAGAGAATTTATCTTCATGATTGGTTTTTAGAATGTGTCCTTCCTTCCATCCTTGATAACTGGACTGGTATCACCAAATGACCTCATTTTAGAAATGGAATTATCATAACATCCAAACTATGAAAGGAGTACTTTATTGATTTTATTAAAACTAATCTATGAAAAAGTAATTTTTTAAAAAGATTTCTTCTTAATGTTGTTATTTATTTTTGAAAGAGAGACAGAGTGCAAATGGGAGAGGAGCAGAGAGAGAAGGAGACAGAGAATCGAAAGCAGGCTCCGAGCTCTAAGCAGTCAGCACAGAGCTGGAATCAGGGCTCGAATTCAGTGCGGAGCCCAACACGGGGCTTGAACTCATGAACTGTGAGACCACGACCTGAGCTGAAGTCAGATGCTTAACCGACCGAGCCACCTAGGCACTTCTGAAAAAGTAGTTTTTAAATCCTAGCTAGTGCTAGGTTTCAAACTTTGGTCTATGCCAAAATCATTTGTGCCATTTATTTGAAACACAGTGGGACATGGGCACCTCCTGCCCCCATTCTGACTCCAAATGTGTATGGCAGAACCCAGTGATCTTTTTTTTTCTTAGTTAAGAAAACATTTATATGATTCTGATGCAGGCTAAATTTGATAATTATTATTCATACAGAGCATAGGAGAGAAAGAGCAGTGAGTTGGAAGGAAACCAAGAGAGTGTTGAGTCATAGAAACCAGAAGAAGGTGCTTCAAAAAATGAAGTGGAAGTTGAGAGATAGAGAAGAGATAAAATGTGAACTGACACTAAAAACAAAGGCAACAAGAGCAAAAAGAAACAAGTGGGGCTGTATCAAACAAAAAAGCTTCTGCAGAGCAAAATAAAAAATGAACAAAATGAAGAGGCAACCTAAGGAATGGGAGAAAATATCTGCAAATCATATTTCTGATAAGGGGGTAATATCTAAAATATATAAGAAACTCAGACAACTTTTTTTTTAATCTGATTAAAAATGGGCAAAGGACTTAAATAGATATTTTTCCAAAGAAGACATACAAATAGCCAACAGGTACATGAAAAGGTGCTCAACATGACTCATCCTCAGGATAATGCAAATCAGAACCACAGTGAGATAGCACCTCACCTGTTAGCATGACTACTATCAAAAAGACAACAGATAACAAATGTTGGGGAGGATGTGGAGAAAAGGAAACTCTCATGCACTTTGGTGGGAATGTAAACTGGTACAATCACTGTGGAAAACAGTATCTAGGCTCCTCAAAAAAATTAAAAATAGAACTACCATATAACCCAGTAATCCTACTGCTGGGTATGTGTCCAAAGGAAATGAAACCAATATCTTGAAGAGATACATCTGCACCCCCATGTTCACTGCAATATTATTCACAACAGCCAAGGCATGGAAACAACCTATGTGTCCTTCAACAGGTGAATGGTCAAATAAAATGTGGTGTATGTATACAATGGAATATTAGTCAGCTATTAAAAAAAAAGGAAAAGAAGAAAATCCTGCCATTTGTGACAACATGAATGAAGCCCGAGGGCATTCTGCTAAGTTAAAGAAGCCAGAGAAAGACAAATAAAGTATGATATCACTTATGTGTGGAATCTAAAAACGTTGACTCATAGAAGCAAAGAGTAGATTTCATGATTGCCAAGGCTGGGTGGGGGAAATGTGAGACGTTGGTCAAAGTGTATAAATTTCCAGTTATAAGAGGAATACGTTTTGGAGATTTAATGTACCTCATGGTGACCATAATTAACAACACCATATTGTATACTTGAAATTGGCAAAGAGATTAGATCTTAAATATTCTTACCACATACACACAAAACTCTAAGAGGTGATAGATGTTGTTAACTAACTTTATCGTGGTAATATTTTCACAATATATACATATATCAAATCATCATGTAAATTTATACAATGTTATATGTCAATTATATCTCAAAAAAGCAGAGGTAAAAAGAATTTTAAAAGAATGATGAACAACCTTTCAGATCCTTAAAAACAAACAAACAAACAAACAAAAAACAGATCTAGGGCTCAGGAGCCAGGTCTAAATTCAGGCTAATATCCCTTCCCCTGGATAGACTATTTAACCTCTCCTGCCTCAATTTCATCTACTGCACAGGAGTAACAATAAAAGAGTTGCTGTAATAATTAAAAGTATAAATACTGAGGGTCTGTCACAGAGTAAGTGGCCATTGCTTCTGTATTCCCAGCCTTAGAACACCTTGCTTGCTATGTTGTTGGAGTTGACAAAAATGGATGGATGGATGGATGGATGGATGGATGGATGGATGGATGGATGGATGAATACTGGGAATAGTCCAGTAGAGAAGAGTCTAAAATGTTGTTGTATACAGTAAATCCCAATTTACAATCACAGGATTATAAACAAGGCTCCCCCAGAGACATTTTCTTCTCTTGGCTTCTGGATTCTACCCTCTCTTGCCTCCTCTCCTACCTCACTGCCTGCACTTTCTCAGTCTCTTTTGAGCTCCTCCTTTGCTCAACCTCCAAATGTCAGAATTTCCCAGGTATTCGTCTTAAGAAACTTGTTCTTCTTTATTTATATGCTAGTTGGTTTCATTGTGTTCTGTGGCTTTAAATAGCAGTCAGGGGATCCATGAACTGGACGGGGAAAATATCCTATTTTCACTAATCCCTAATTGAAATTTAACATTTTTTAATTCATGAATAAAGGAGCTGAGCACAGCAGTGTTACAATAACTGTGAATTTGTCACCAATAGAAATCACAAACATTTTCATATTACATTAGAGTTGTTCCAGATATCAAAGATATCACTTACTTTTTTAGTACCTTAAATTATGGTCATTAATTTCTCAGACCTCGGGTTGTTAATTTAACACATCATCCTACTAGATCTGTTATTTAATGTATTAATACAGGAGCACATTATATTACTGTATCATATTTTTTAAAAACTTGTTTGTATTTTAATATGGTTTCCTGTGTAATCTTACGCATTTTATTTTACACATTTAAAAACATCATTCTGATAAAAAGTCTAGTGGCTTCACTAGACTGCCAAAGGGGTCCAACGGCATAAAAAAAGTGAATCACTCTTGATTTAAGTAATAATCTTAAATTTCAATCTTCAGCTCTAACTTCACACTAGTTGCAGCCTCATAAATTCAGTTGCCTCCTTGACCCCTTCACAATGGGCATCCAGTAGGCATCTCAATATGAGGACCAGGAAAAAACACTAGCTCCTCTCCCCGTCTCCCCCTCACATCGCCGGAAGTTCAGGACCACCTGCAGTACAGCACCTGAAAGTCTCTAGTCAATAAGCTTCAGGAAAAAATAACAAGCCAGATGTCCCCCAGAAAAGGCAAATTGACTTTTTACTTTTGAAAGGAGCACAAAAGTATTAGAATTGCTAGGATGAGCCTCTACAGAGAATTTCCAGAACCAGAAACTTCCCTTAGTAATTACTAGGGATGAACGTCTACCCAGAGTCGAAAATTCATACTGCCCATCCTTTTGAGGTCTACCCTCAGGTGGGGCAATTCAGGATGTGTGGGGCAGACGGGAGGGTGAAAACAAACAGATCCTTTAAAATGGGCTTATCCACACCCAGCCAGCAGGACTCATAAAAGGCATTCTCAGAGGGTAGAAGTCATTGTCATAGGTGAGCTGGGGAGCAAACCTGGCATCTGGCCTTCCAGGCAGACCCACCGGCGAGGAGGCTCCAGAAAGTGTAAAGACCTTCTGTGGCTCCAGTGGTGATACAGAGAACAGAACTTCCTTCCCTGAAATGGTTTTCTTTGTGTAACTCAACAAGTGTGTGATGGCTCATATTCTAAATCAGCCTCATGACCTTCTTTGCATGTTTATCCTTAAAGGTCAGCCTGGTTTGGGATTAATTGTTGACTATGGGCTCATTGAACAAATGTTTCTTCAGGGAAGGGAAACTGACATTTACTGAGCATGTGCTCCACTCCAGGCCCTATGTTGGGGGTTTTTAATGTGTGGTATCATGTAATCCTCAATGAAATGACAGAGCTCTTGGGATTAATCCTGGACCATTGTCTCCTGTTCACTCGACGTGTCTACCTGCTGTGAATTCATGTTTCCATCCCCAGCTTGGCATCTAAGGGTAAGCCTGAACTAACTCAAACTTCCTCCTCTACTTCTCTGCTCAGATCCCCTGTGAGAACCCTAAATATTCCCAGGACTCTCCATGTCCTGCCCAGGCCACCTCATCAAACTGCTAATCTCTAAGATTACTTATCTAAGTAAAAGATTTCCAGATGACCTTTAAAGACTCCATATTTTTTCCACATTCCCACTACCCTTTGCCCCAGTCACCAAAATTGCTGGCCTCACAAAATCTTTCCAATTGGTATCCCAGCTTCCAGTCTGTCCCCTTCACCAGATCCATTCTCCTTCACTCAAAACCTCCCAGAATGACTCAGAACCATACTGCTTAGAGGTTTTAAGGAGACACCTCAGACTCTGGCTTTATTTTCTGCCGCTCTAGACACAAAGGCCTCGAAGGTTCCGGATTCCATCCTGTGTCAGGATCTTTATCTCCTCCACATCCATAGAGATACAACATGAGACTAATCTTGAAAGTTTTTGCAATTTAATGTCATTTGTTCTTAGGCTCTGATATTCATTGTAGCTTTCAGCCTAGTTACAAAGACATTTTAATTTGGAAACCCTATTTAAAAACCCTAAAATGGGTTTAAAATAAACCTTGATTTATATTTCTTTTTTTTTAATGTTTATTTATTTTGAGCGAGAGGGCAGGGGAGGGGCAGAGATACAGGGAAAGAGAGAGAATCCCAAGCAGGCTCCAAGCGCTGTCAGCATAGAGAGACTCGATCTCACAAACCGTGAGATCATAACCTGAGCCAAAATCAAGAGTCGGACACTTAACCCACTGAGCCACCCAGGCGCCCCTTGATTTATATTTCACACACATGCCTTCAAACACACCCACAAATGGGATCACAGTCCAAATACTGTTCTTCAACTTACTTTTTGCAGAATCCTTTTATATCGGTCCTTACAGATGTACTTTATTCTTTCTGTAGCTTACTCTCTCCTGGTAGGAGTGTACCATAATTCACCATTTCCCCTATAAGCTGTTCTAATGTTTTTCTTTTATTAATACTACGGTGCACATCTCTGTACATGTGTACCTGAGGACTTAAGTATTTCTGTAAGATTCCACAAGTGGAATGCTGGAAAGTATATGAAAAGCGCATTTTAAATGTTCATCTGTTATTGGTCTAGCTGCCCTAAACTCAAGTATTAGAGAGCATGTGGTCCATTGTGCTTTGTAACCCAAGAAGAAAACTTTGGAACAAAAATGGCCAGGCAGAACTGGAGATCAAAACAGAGCTCGGGGGACCTATTTGGAAAGGCCCCTGGTGGCGGAGGGACGGTTCGCCCTGAGAGAGACCACGTGGAGAGGAGCGGCGCCCTCCAGGGTCTGGAGGGGAAGAGGAGCTCTGCAGGGAATGAAAAGAACCCGGCCAAGAGCCGCGCCAGCAGAGGAGCCAGGAGCGGGAGAAGTTAAGGACAACACCTGACAAAAGACGCTTCCAAGTGGCCAGGAGGGTTTTCGGTAGAGTGGTCTGGTCTGAATTCTTACCAAGGATGTGTCTGAGATCGCCAACGCAGAAACGGGTACGGTTTACTGGCTGTTTACCCCTCCAGCCCTCTCAGCCAGCCCTGAGACAGACAGGTCAAGGACCCCCCCATCCATCACACAGCTGGTGAGAGCCTGAAGCCTCTTCTGAACCACAGTGTTCCCTCAACACAGGACGCTGCGTGTCCCCTGAACTAACTCAGAAGATCCCAACTCCAAAAGTGTTGAGTTGCCTATAGTCTTCCCCACCCTCTAGCAAGGGTGTAAGGTGGTATCCAGGACCTCCAGAGCATTTCCACTTGGGGCTCAGGTCCCGCCCATCCTGGCCACCCACACAGACCACGCCCACCGGGCACACCCTCTCTGGGCCACGCCCACAACCAGCAGGGCTGAGGGGAGAGGAAAGTAATAGAACCGGCCTCAGGGTTATTGCGAGGATTACAGGTGTTAATATATGCGGTGAGCTTACGATAACCCTGTTCATAGATGAACCAAAGCTGGAGGTGGTGGATACCGGGGACTGGATGGAAAGGCAGTGTGGTGCAGGCGCTCAGAGCACAGACTCTGGATCATGTCTGTCTGGGTTTGAATACCGCCCTAACAGAACAAGCAAGCAATCTAACCCGCCTGTACTTCATCTGCCATGAAATGGGATAATGAACAGCACCGCCGACTATTGTAAGGATCCAGTAGGCGGTGGCATTTAGAACCATGCCTGGCACACAGCACCACGAAAGTGTTTGCGGTCACTCGCCATTCTGTCTCCAGCTGTTAGGAGTGCCTGACGGGCTAGTGCCTGACGGGCACCCTACTTACTCAAAGGCATGATGAATTAATCATCTTTATACGATTTATTAGAAAATGTCTTCTTTTTGGTTCCTTATTTTGCACATTCATTCAAAAAATGTATTGAATTCTTATGATGCTAAGTAAAATAAAACAGAGAAAGACAAATGCCATATGCTTTCACTTATATGTGGACTCTAAAAAATGAAACAAATACATCAACAAACAAAAAGCAGAAACAGACCCATACATACAGAAAACAAACTAGTAGTTGCCAGAGTTGGGGAGGGGTGGGGGTGGGCAAAATGCCTGAAGGAGAGTAGGAGATGCAGGCTTCCAGTTGTTGAAAAAAGAAAAAATAAATAAAGTACTGAATTCTTAACAATAGAAAGGTATTACCTTGTTTGCCAGTTGTTAAGAATTCTTTCTTCACTGATGGAGAACTTCTGGAGTTTTCCTCCTAGTTAGTGCTGTGCTCTAAGGAAGATCTGGGTAGAAAACCACTTTGCTATCTTGTTTAATCCAGGGGATTAATCCAGGGGATTAAACAAGCAACAGGGGATTCCAACATGTAACAAATAAATTAAATCTCAATATGTAAAAGTGCAATGGATGATACAGATGAAATTAAATGAGTGAATACCACCTGTGAATTGTAAATTTTGCCACACACCCCCTTCACTCCCTTTTAGCTTGGGAAGATGTGGATGCCCAGACCTCTGCATTTCAGCTCTCTTTTTGATCCTTCTATTAATCTTGCTTCAGTTCTTTATACGTAGAGCCAGAGTGTTGCCCTATGTAAATCATTTAAGGATGTAGAGCCTCACTCCAGTATAAAAGGAAAATGCAGTATAAGAGGGGTGTGAAACTTGGAGTGGGTACCTAGGTGGGCCTACCTGGGAAGTGGGCAGATCCCAGGATCCTGGCTTAATTCACCTGGGAAAGCCAAGATGTATAACAGAAGACACATCCCTTGAAGGGGAGGCTTCAAAGGTTGGGGGGGGGGGGGACTTTGCCTGGATTGGATATAGAAAATGAAGGAGGAGGTAAGAAGATGGAGGTGATGTTCCCGACAGAAATTCCATGTGCAAAGCAGAGCAGGAAAGCTTAGCATGTTCTGGAGGCCACAAGGAGTTCAGCATTGCTGACCAAATCATGCTGGAGAATGGAAGATAATGGAAAGTGGTAGGCAAGGGCCAAGGCCTTCCTTAGCTGGTTCAAGTGTCTTTTTCTGTGAGCAATGGCAAGACCCTGACGAATATTGGACATGAGAATGACAGGAATGAATGTCCATGTATGAAATACTTCTTGGGCAGCCACATGAAGATAACTAGACAAATGAGAGGCAAGATGTTGGCAAAGAAACTCTGGCTATGGTTTAGGTGAGTATCTGAACTGGGCAGGTGCTGAAGGGTGGAAAGAAAACAGGGGACAGAGAGGGAAAACTGGTGATTGGTTGGGTATGAGATGTGAGAGCAAATTAACAAGCTAAACTCTCCCTCCAGGCTCTGACTTGGGAAGCAGGGTGAATGGAAATGCCAGGCACAGGTGAAAAAAAATAGGAACCCAAACCTGTTTGGGGGGTTGATTTCCGTTTTAGTCACATTGTTGGAGGTGCCTGTGGGATCATCAGGTGGAGATGTCCAAGGGGCAGTTTCCTAATATGGGTGTGGAGCGCCTGCCACCTGCAAATTTGGGCTCCACCTGTGTCCTTCCCTCATTTCCTCCCTCCCCACCCCACTTCTTATCGATTCCTAAGAATGATGAGAGTTCGAGACCCTTTCCCCAGGAAAACACATCAGTCAGACACACGCAGAAGAGACACCTGTTCTCTGCCTGTGGTTCCCCTTGACTCACAAAACTATCAGTTCACAACACTGCTGACACCGGATCTGGGGGCTTTTCCCCCACACCAAGCAATCCTGTGACACCAGCTGGGTGTCCTACAATTTAAATCAATTCTGACACCATCTACCTGGAGATAGTGTCAGATCCCACAGGTGAAAGGCTCAGTCCCACAAGACTGCCCCCCACAGACACACCTCAGATGCCAGTCACAGGTCCAGTTTGTCGTCTGTGCTTCTGACCAATAGACTCTAAACCAGAGGTTTCCACGACCCCCTCCCCAGGTTCAATTAATTTGCCAGAAGGTTCACAGAACTCGGGAAAACAGTTTACTTACTATTTGCCAGTTAATTAGGAAATGATATGATAATAGATACAGGTGAACATCCAGAAAGAAGAGAGGCATACAACAAGGTATGTGGGAAGGGGTGCAATGCTTCCACGCCCTCCCCATGCACACCACTCTCCGTGTATGTCTATGTGTACACCAGCCCAGAAGCCTTCTGAACCCCATAATATTGGTGTTTCTATGGAGGCATGATCATATGCAGGACTGATGAATTACTCCATTTCCAGCCCCTCTCCCTCTCTGGAGAATGGCAGTTGGAGATGAAAATCCCAAGCTTCTAATCATGGCAGGTCTTTCTGGTGACTGGCCCCATCCAGGAGCCATCCAGGAGCTCACCCAGAGTCACCTCCATAGAACAAAAGATGGTCCTAGTGCCCTTATCACTTAGAGATTTACACAGGTTTCAAGAGCTCTGTGCCAAGAATAGGAACAAAGACCAGATGCATTTTTATTTTCATTTTTATCACAGCATGCATGCAAATGTTTGGATGATTTCAGGAGATACCATGCATTGATCTCATCTAAGAAACTGAGTCACACACCGATGGCAGAGTAAAAGGAACCCAGCCCTAGGGACACCCCAAGGGTGGGTAGGGGAAGGGGAGTCACAAACGCAACTAAGAGGGAGTGGTGAGGGAGGAGGACCAAGGGAAGGGTGGCCAAAGTGCAGGGCAACTTGGCCAGGGAGGGCAGAGAGCCAGTATCAGGCCGGAGAGGGCCAAGGCTTCACAGATTTGCAAGGAGAAGTCGCTGGTGACATTGGTAAAGATTCTGTAATGTGATGAGGCACAAAGAACTAAGAAGTGACCTGCAGATGAAGTGGGTTTAGTGAGTGTAGACTCTTCTCTCAGCTGGCGTCTGATTAGATCTGAGGTCATTATTCACAGAACGGCACAGAGCACCCTGCACACTAACTGCTTTCACCGGCAACACATGACTGGTAACCAATGTTAATTTCAACAGTTCAAGCCTCTTAGGAAATGAAAGTCAGGTTTAAAGTGAGAATACTTTGAAGAAATAGTGAGGAAACAGAGAGCAGTGAGTGGAGAAGAAAAACAAAAGGTACAAAGAGATATGAGTCACAGAGGGAATTATGACTCAGTCTATGTGCATTCATGAGTATTTTCCCTCTAAAGACTAAAAGCTGAGCTCTTTGCTTTCCTATTCTAAATGTGAAATCAGAAATGAATAAACATGCTTGGAGGTGTCATTGAACTTCAGAGACAATATACAAATAAGATGTAATTTCCTCTCAGCAAAGATAGTAGAAACGCATTTGGTTTACAAACTAATTGAAGGAGGAAAAAACAGCTTCAAGATACACACTCATGTAGAGGCACCTGGGTGGCTCAGTAGGTTAAGCATCTGACTTTGACTCAGGTCATGATCTCAGGGTTCATGAGCTCAAGCCCCGCATTGGGCTCTGTGCTGACAGCTCAGATCCTGGAGTTGGCTTGGGCTTCTCTCTCTCCCTCTCTCTCTCTGCCCCTCCCCTGCTCACACTCTGTCTCTCTCTCTCTCTCTCTCAAAAATAAAAACATTAAAAAAAATTTTTAAGATACACACTCATTTAAATAATCCACATCTGTAGTGAGGCTAATCCACTAATCATCCTTGCATACATAGATGGCAAGGGTGATTACTGAAAGATGGATAAGGGCAGCAAGGAAACAATGAAAGAAAGAAAGAAAGAAAGAAAGAAAGAAAGAAAGAAAGAAAGAAAGAAAGAAAGAAAGAAAGAAAGAAAGAAAAAAGAAAAAGAGAAAAAAGAAAGAGGAAGGAAGGAAGGAAGGAAGGAAGGAAGGAAGGAAGGAAGGAAACTTACTGTATAGAAAGGTGTGAAAAAGCCTGTGTCTTGCTTCCTGGAATTCAAGCTTCCCACATATAAATTATTAATTCTTCCTAGAACCGCAAGGAAGGGCTCTTTTTTTTCTGGGATGTCACTGAGGGAATCATGTGAACACTGTGCGCATCCACACAGCAGGTCTCCCCTGTACTCCTTCTTGCTCATGGTCTCACAGTACACTCCACACATGGGCCCACGTTGAGGGAGTCTTGGGAACACAGCAGAACTCCTTTGATCAAGACTGCAAGATTTCTTTGCAATTATAAAATCCTATGAATCTTTTGTTGATTAATTTATAATGACTTATAACTATATTCTTTTTAAAAATTGTTAATGTTTATTTTTGAGAAAGAGAGGAAGAGAGAATGAGAGTGTGCGTGTGCAAGCAGGCGAGGGGCAGAGAGGGAGGGAGACAGAAGATCTGAAGCAGACTCCGATCTGACAGCGCAGAGCCAGCCCCATGCAGGGCTCCAACTCACAAACCCTGAGATAGAGACCTGAGCCCAAGTCAGACGCTGAACCGACTGAGCCACGGAGGGGCCCCTACTTATAACTACATTCTTAATTCTAGGAACGATAACAGCTAACACTTCAATAGCCCTTAGTTATGTGCCAAGCATTCATCTGGGCACTTTCCGTATAACCTCAGCCCAATCTTTATAACATGAAAAAAGAGAGACTGGCTGAGTCACTGGCCAAGGTCACACAGCTAATAAGTAACAGAACTGGAACTGAACCCAGGTAATCTGTTCTTAACCACTACCTCCTGTTCTAATCTATATGCTTAACCACACAGAAAGTGCAAAAGTAAAATAATAAACACCCATGTTCCCACCAGCCAGAACTGGCTACTAACATTTAAGCCAGTTGGTACTATAACATTCCTTTTCTAAAGAATCCAAACAGTGGGGTGCCTGGGTGGCTCAGTCGGTTAAGCGTCCGACTTTGGCTCAGGTCATGATCTCACAGTTTGTGAGTTCAAGCCCTGAACTGGGCTCTGTGCTGACAACTCAGAGCCTGGAGCCTCCTTCGGATTGTGTGTATCCCTCTCTCTCTGCCCCTCCCCCACTCATGCTGTCTCTCTCTCTCATAAATAAAGAAACAAAAAAAAAAAAAATAGAAAGGAAGGAAGAAAGGAAGAATTGAACACACAAACAATTCTGTTGTCAAGGACCCCTTGGCCACGGACCCATCCTTCCTTCTCGTGCTCTGCACTTATTGCCACAAATTTAATTCATATTCTTCCAATCTGATTGGTAGTGGTGCCACGGGCACTTACAGATGAAATGGTCCCCTTTATTTTCACCTGACTGCTGCCTGTCTATTGCTTAAAGACCACTACACTGCAACCCCTCCCACTCAAAACTCCTGCACTTGGGATTGCATTTGAACCAACCAAAAATGAGAGCCATTCTTGAAGCAAAGATTGAGATCGAACTGAAGTACAAGGACTGATAGATAAGGCTCCATCTGGAGAACAGCTTTTAATGCTGAGGCAGATTGTGTGGTAGAACATTCTGGTGGGGCAGGGGAAAAGCAAGGAGTCCTTCTACAGATGTTTAAAGAGCTGGACTCCCGTCTCTGCCCTGAAGGCTGCCTGCCACAGACTCCCCCATCTCAGGCAACTGTGACTCCATTCAGGAGCTCAGGCAAAATTTTCTGCACGACCTTTCAGCCCTTTGTCTCAAAGTCCATGTCCCACAGTTCAGGTCAGAGATCTTTCTTCGTTTTGCTCGCTGATGACTGCCAGGGGTCTAGAATGGTGAGTAACTCATGATAAGTTCTGAGTAAATATTCGTTAGGGAGTTGGAGATGCCAAAGGAAGACAGGCAACAGCAGGAAAAGCCCAAGTCTTCAAGGCAGATGGCCCGAGTAGGGTTGTCTGGGCAAAACCCAACCTGCTTTGCGGTGTGACACGTATTACACATACTTACATCAGGCCTCACCCACACTCTTAAACAGCTCTGTTGTTTCCCTGACTCAAAACAGTCTTGGGTGGAGACAAGTGAATATACCCATTTGACAGGCTGCAGACATAAGCCCCATATGTTATAAGAGCAATCAATACCCATGCTAATAACTTAGTAAGATTTGTGAACAATTAAGATAATATACGCAAAGGATTACCTATACGCCAGGTACCGCTGTAGGTGTGGGGATGTATGAGCCAGCAAAATAAAGACCTCTGCCTTCATGGAGGTTACAGTGTAGTAGGGGAAGCAGGCAATCAATGTAGTCCTTGTACTGTTGTATAAGGGGATAAGGGCAAGGGAATTTTTATTCTGGAATAAGAATTATCATTAAAATTTTAAAGGATTTTTCTAATGTTTATTTTATTATTGAAAGAGAGAGACACAGTGCGAGTCAGGGAGGGGCAGAGAGAGAGGGAGACACAGAATCCGAAGCAGGCTACAAGCTGAGAGCACAGAGCCCGATGCAGGGCTCAAACCCACGAACTGTGAGATCATGACCCGAGCTGAAGTCAGATGACCAACCAACTGAGCCACCCAAGCACCCCAAATTTAAAGAATTTAGTAAACAAATATTTGTTCACTCAATCCTGGAAGGGATAGAATCAAGGCAGCCCTCAGTTTTATTTTGGAAATTTTAAGAAAAGTAAGGTCAGTGTGCTGTCCCCTGAGTGGGGGAAACATTACATTTTATCTTATATACATTGTCCCCTGGGTCATGCTGAATAATACCTTCCTACCAGGTTTGCGTCATCTTTCTCCCTCACATGCCACACGCTCGACACATCGTCCACTCTGCCCACCTCTTTTCTAGGCTCATGATGAGGAAACTGAGTGACTCACTCAGGTTCTGCAGGTGGGTTAGTGATGAAAGAATATGGAGCCTGGGTTCTGACACATTTATAGGTTCTCAAAGTATCCCCTACTAGAAGTCTAGAATCTCATGGGCTGGACTGGGTTGGGTGAAGGGAGAGGGGAGGTACATAGGTACATAGGTACATAGGTACATATGGCTACAGTATTCATTTATTCAGGAAATAATTATTTACAATAATAATAAAGCTAATTTATTGAGTGTTGTAGGGTCCAGCCCTAGTCCAACAATTCCACAAATATCCTTTTTTTTGAGTGTATTTATTTAATTTGAGAGAGAGGGAGAGAGATAGAGCACATGTGCCAGCAGGGGATGGGCAGAGAGAGAGAGGGAGAGAATCTCAAGCAGGCTCCGCCCTGTCAGCACAGAGCCCTATGCAGGGGTCGAACTCAAAAACCATGAGATCATGACCTGAGCCGAAATCAAGAGTTGGATGCTTAACTGACTGATCCACCCAGGTACTCCTTCACAAATATTCTTAGTAGATCTTCACAAAACCCTATGAAGTCTAGGAAACTGAGGCTCTGAGATGTTGCATAAATTGCTCAAGATCCCAACCCAGAAGTGAGAGCATCAGGAGAAAAACCAGGCAGTCTCATTTCAGAGCTCTTGAGAAAAAAAGAAACCGTATGCAAATGCAAATGCAAAAAAATGCAAAAAAAATACATATGCAAAAAGAGAAGTGATAATACACACTTCATACTATCCCACATCAAAGGCTCATAATAGCTGGCAGACCCACTTAAAAAAATGATAGACCCATTTGCATCAAAACTGGCCTGAGCTCGGGGCACCTGGGTGGCTCAGTCGGTTAGGTGTCTGACTTCGACTCAGGTCATGATCTCATGGTTCATGAGTTCAAGCCCCGTGTCAGGCTCTGTGCTGACAGCTCAGAGCCTGGAGCTTGCTTCGGATTCTGTGTCTCCCTCTCTCTCTGACCCTCTCCTGCTCATGCTCTGTCTCTCTCTGCCTCTCAAAAATAAATAAACATCGATTTAAAAAAAAACTGGCCTGAGCTCTATTCTGCTATTTCATGGTCCCCTGTGCCACTATGTCACCTGCACGTCGAGACTTTGGCTCCGTACAATGTCCAGCACTTCACCAACTATCCACCAAATAATTTAATGCCAACTGATCATCCTTACTCAAGGAGTCTCCAAATCACACCTTTTGAATCTTACCATTCCTCTTATATATGATGCCTGCATTGTTATGTAAAGTATAGCTCAACTGGGCATTTGGTTACTTACCTTGAAATGCAATTCCTACCAGACAATATAAAGCCTTCCTTTTCCCCTTAACTACTTTCACAGTAAGGAATTAATCCCGCTTAAGTCACAGCAAATATGAGAGGTGTTTTCTAGAGTTTTCTTTTTAAAGAATCATTATGGACTCATGAATTTTCATGTATTTGATGTCTTTCCACTATAAACATTGCTCTTTTTGGTGTTAAAATCGCCTTGACTTGACTTTTTTGGAACCCTTTGCAGATCACTCGTTTAGCCACACCATCAGCCAGGCTTAAAAGCTTCCTTGTTTCCAGCACAAGTTTTAGGTGCACCTGTCAGGTTCCTTTCAGGGGGATAACATAAGGAGTCAAGATCCAGGCCTTCAGAGCTGCTATATAGCTCCTCTCTGCTGCCCCCAGGCTGGGTGCCCGGACAGGGGATTCTATAGTGCAAAAGACGGTCTGAGTCCTCAACTAGAGGTGGGCTACCTAGAGGACTCAGAGGTCTAAGACAGCCCACTGGGGAGCTGAGGACCCAGCAATGTAAAGAACCAGTCCAAGTTCAGGTGAAAATGCTCCAAGACCAGAACAGAGTCCAGAGGGCCTGGAAGATTTGTAAGCAAGGATGAGAATAGAACAAGGACAAGTCAAGGCCCAGGCGTTTCTGCCCTGTTCCTCCACCAGCGGAAAACAGTGGTGAACAATATCTCAGTGTGTGCAATCCTCAGAAGAGGAAGCAGGGAATAGGATTACTTTTGTTTCCGTTTAGTCATTAAAATCTGCACCGAATGAATGAATAGAAGTTACCTGGAATTTCTGATAAGTTCTGGATCCTGCTAATGAATGTTAACAAAGCACATGATAAGTAACAGACTAAAGTTAACAGAAAAACTCAGAAACTGAGGTTTTCTCGCCTGAGTTTACATAGTTCTGGCAATTTGTGATTGTGACGGTTTCAATGCATATGTAGAATATAGTCCTTTTCTGCTCATACGTTGTTTCTAGCACAGCAGGTCAAATAGAATAAAATATCAATATTTCACAGTGTCCCCCAATAATAATACAACTTCAGATGTTCTACTACCTGGTTTAAGAGCTCCAATACTATCTCAAGCTTCGCCAATACATGAAATAATTGGGTAGTGATAGGTATGGCTGAAAATGTAATTGAGCTCAAGATGTGATTTAAACATTTACTTTTACACTGAGAGAAAATGTTAGAACAACTTGCATTTGGGCTACCCCCTTAAGTTCTTTAAATTCAATGCCACCAATTTGAAATTTAATGTCACTGTTGGCATTTCTAGAATTATGAGCCGTACCACTTGACCAAGTAATGACAAATATTACCATTTCAGGGATACGTTATGTAAGAGGAAACCCCATTCTAAAAATCTTAACCTCCATTAATAACTGAATTTTTGATGTTGTAATTAATATGTCTATCCCAACTCTGAACTAGAATGATAAAATTTGCATGGAATCTGCATTTAACCACATAGGAAGAAATATGCAGGATAATGTATAGATTCAAAGTCTTAAAATATATAGATCAGGGCTTCTAGGTGTGGTGAGCAGCTAGTCAGTAGCTGAACATGTCAAGTCTCCTTGGTGTTTCCTTATTATTTTTTAGTAATCTCTACCCACAACGTGGGGCCCAAACTCATGACCTTGAGATCAAGTGTGGTGTGCTCTGCTGACTGAGCCAGCCAGGCACCCCATCCTGTAGCTGAATATGCCAGGCAGCACTGAACTCCATCTGCTGGCTGCAGCCCTGAGGACTTCCTCAAAGTGGGATGTGAGACCTTTTACTCAGAATATCCTCAGTGTTATTTCACAAGAAATAACCCATTTACACAAGAGAAGATTGCAACAAGAGAGACCTCATCAGCCAGTGTGGTCAACATCAGCTGAAGGGCAGCCTACTTGCACTCTTGCCTTTTCCTCAACCTCAAAAGTACCTACCCATTTCACAAGAGAAGATTGCAACAAGAGAGACCTCATCAGCCAGTGTGGTCAACATCAGCTGAAGGGCAGCCTACTTGCACTCTTGCCTTTTCCTCAACCTCAAAAGTACCTACCAATGCATCCAAGGGCAAGGTTCTCACCAACCTGCTTAGCATGCATCCAAGTACAAGGTCCACCCTAACCTGACTACCATGCCTCCAAGTGCAAGGTCCACACCATCCCCCACATCACAGTCTTACTGAATGTCTCACAACAGAGCCCTGAGGCCAGCATGGTCCACCTACACTACAAATGGATCCCTGAGGAAGACAGCTATGTGGCTGACATTAGTTCTCACTTTCAAGAAGCATAGACGTCATTGGACTGTGTTTGGGGAAAGGGAGGCAAGGTTCGTGTCCATTGCAATGCCAGGATCTCCTGTTCACCCAACTCTGCGTGGGTTATCTCCTGAAAACCAAGTAACTTGCCTGAAGGAGGCCTTACATTATATCAAGCAGAGAAGTATGATCTCACCCAACTTTGGCCTCATGGGCCAGGTCCTGCAGTATGAATCTGGGATCCTGCCTTCCACAGCCACCCCAGGCTCCCTCCAGCCAAGGGGAGAGAGCTGGCTCTTCATTTACAGACCGTTTGCAGTCACTGAGCCCTGACGTGCAGAGTTCCTACCGCACACACCCTACCTCGGTGCTCCACCAGTGCCCACCCACTCAATGGGAGTCCATGGGCACAGACACATCCTGCTAAAGCTAGGATGGGGGGACCAGCCCAGCCTCAAGAGCAACTGTGATTCTCTTTCTCACTCATGTACATTTCATACCTGTGCAATACTAAAGACCTCACTCTGTTCCCCTGCCCCAGTGGGATAGTGAGCAGTCACCAGGCTTGCAGTCAAACTTCAGACTAACCTCAGGGATAGGTCCTCAAGGCTGAAGGAAGGGCCAAGTCGCTATAAGAGCACAGTGAGCACTGACTCCTGTTCTTCCAGCCCCCTGCATTCTCAGGGCTGCCCAATCTCTGCACCTAAAGTTACCTTCTCGCTCCAAGCATAAGGTAGCAAATACCTGCAGCAACAGGGAATAAAGCAGTTGCTAGACCAGGAGAAAGAAACAGTCACAAGAACAATTCATTCTGAAGGAAGCATAATTTCAATCTTAGTTTTCAAATTTGGCAGCCTCGGTATCGGTCTCTGTTGCTTCAGGACATAATATGATCACCATCCAAGAAAGTAATCCTACAGGGTTTATAGGGACATCATATATATGCTGATTTGACCCCTCAAATTTTTTGAGATTCCCTCTTGAGTCCAAGAGAGGCAGTTGGTTGAAGTAGCAAGACATTGACATGCTGAGTTTCCTTTTCCTTAGAGGCTCTTTCCTGAACTTGAACTTTGGCATAATTCTTATTCACATTTGGGCATTTCTCTTTGCACGACTCCTCAAAGACACTCTTGTGTCATTTGAAAAGCATTCTTCAGACCATAGACCGAAAACGATCCCTTTGAGGTGGCGGCGGTGGATGCCAAGAGAAAAAGGGTACCTACTGTGTATTCCGGGTCAGTGGTGTTGAAGACAGAAATGACAGGTTTCCCCAGCTTATGGTCCTGATGTGCTTGTCCCATCTCCTGTGACACACTTGCTTTCTTCCCTGCCCCTGGGGGTCATCTTCAAGCTACTGACTCCAGCACTCACAGATCTCACAGTGTGGTGCTACTTTTTTGTCTGTGGGCTATTTCTCCAGGGGAAAAGGCAGTCATTTCCTAAAATCCATATGAATGGGAAGAAAAGCACTGTTATTGGTTTTTGTTTTCCATATGCAAAATAAAACTAGTAAAAGAGGAAATATATATATATATATATACACACACACACATATATATATATAATTAACCATTTCACTGTCTACATACATAACTGAGGCTAAATTTATACACTTGTATGTATGAATAATTCATAAAACATCTATTTTTTATAACTTTTTACTACTCATCTCAAACTTACAGAAAAGTTGCAAGAATAACAAAAACTCCCATAACTTAATCAGATTCACCATTAACACATTGTCTAATATGCTTTTTTAAATTTTCTCATATACTCATATACGTTTACCTGTCATTGGTTTTTTTCCTAAGCCCATTCAGGAATAAATTAAAGAAATCATGCCCTTCTATTCCTAAAGACCCAATGTCTACCTAAAGACATTCTCTTACATGACACAATATAGTTATGAAGATGAAGAAATTTAACACTGACACATGCTGTGACCAAAATTCAAACATGGTCAATTTGTCCCTGTATTGTCCTTTCTAACACTGGTCTAGGACCCACTCTAGGATGATATGTTGCATTTATTCACCCTGTATCTTTGGTATCCTATAATGTGAAATGGCCTCTCTGCCTTCATTGCCTCCCAAGACCTTAACAATTTTTAAAAATACAGGCCAGTTATTTTGTAAAATATCCTGTGATTGATTATAACATCCTTATTATTAGATTCAAGTTATACATTTGGGGCAGAAGTATCACAGAAGTGATCTGTCTTCTGTGCAGCCTATCAGGAGGCACGTGATGTAGCTTTGTCCCATTTTTTTTTTTTTTGCTTTGTCCCATTCTTGATGACCATTTTGTTAAGATGGCATCTTTCAGGTGTCACAATTATTAAATTTCAACATTATAAATGCTCTCCTCATCAAAATTTTCCAGCTAGGTTTAACACCTGTTCATGATTCTTGCCATCATGGTTACAAAATGATAAAGAAAACACTTTTGAGTGTTTTCTTTTCCAGAAATTGCAATGTTTCCCCCCCCCATAACAGCCTTGTTTAGCTAACCATCCCAAACCACCCACCATTCCCTCATGAACTGTGTCTTGTTTTCTCATCTGTGAAAAGGGACAGTGAGTGTTTCCCACAAGAGAATGACCAGCACTGTGGTCCTTAGAGAGTGATACCTAAGTGTTCAAACCTTGGGCTGGGTCCATGGACCTTTAAATTACACAAGATCAACTCACCTGATCACATCAAAAGAATGCAGCTGGCACTACCGCCAACCACTCTTATGGATGAGAACTGAGGAAATTTTACACACAGACCCAGCCCAGTATGAAGCTTTTCTGCAGACCACTCACACAGCTGTGTCTTTCTCTGAACAAACAGAATAAATGGGAAGATGTTTATCTCTGGAAATCTCAAGACTCAAGAATCCTAGACTCAAGAATGGGCTTCCTGGAGAGCCGTTGGTCATCTGCAAGGGCTACATTGCCATTACCATAACCCAGGCAAAAATCACTGCTTCTTCGTCACTCTCTTAGTTAACCTTATTTAACCACTTACCCTACTAGACACTTAGCAGGCTCTAGAGGTCCACTCTGAGTTGCTTTCTGGGAAGCGACTGGCAAGTTTTCCTTGGAATCTTGAGAATGTACACTCTTACTCTCCAATGTGAACCACTTTCCACAGCAGGCCTGTTGTAAGATAGATAGAACTATAAACCTCATTTTTCAGGTAACCACAGACGTTTAGAGAGATTACTGGTAAGTAACTTGCCTGAACTTCTAGCTAGTTAGTATTAGTAAGAGTCAAAGCCTTGATTGGAAGCTGAACTGAGTCCAGAGTCTGCACTCTATTTTTTTTAATGTTGTATTATTATTATTTTGAGAGACAGAGAGACACAGAGCACAAGTGGGGAGGGGAAGAGAGAGAGACACACACACAGAATCCAAAGCAGGCTCCAGGCTCTGAGCTGTCAGCACAGAGCCTGATGCAGAGCTCGAACTCATGAGCCATGAGATCATGACCTCAGCCAAAGTCAGATGCTTAACCAACTGAGCCACCCAGGCACACCCAGAGTCTGTACCCTTAACTCCTATGTTATACTAGTCCAAAATAAACTCATAGATTGTTCTTGGTGGGGCCAGAAGCAGGGTGAGCTGAGCAAGGTGACTAGGATGCCAAATTTAAGAAGGCTGTCACTACTCTCAGGTGCTGATCCTACACTTGCAAGGCACTGAGAGGAGTGGCTTGTTAAACTTTGTACCCTAGGCTCTTTGTTTACCTCACCCCCCTCCCAGCCCTGGTTCTTGGGGAGAGCTGGCCAGTGTGAACTCATCTCACTAACAACTCATTGTGCAACTCGCAAGTATCTCTGGGCTACACGGAATGTAAAGATTTCCGTTTTCTTCCTTTGAGCAATGGACAAGCTATTTAGCCTTGAGCCTATTCTGTCCCAGAGCACTGAAGAGAGAGCAGGGACTAAGATGGCTAAAGCCCTCCCATAGCTTGTAGCCCAAACATTCATTTCCAGTGGAATCAATATGGCAGACCAATACTTGGGCCTTCTAACAAATCTCCTCAACTAAGCATTGGCACATTTTTTGAGGATTTCAAAGTACACAGACGGATGAAACTCTGCTATCATGACAACCGTATCATTTTTCCATTTTATTCATTTTTTTTGCATTTAGCATGGTTGTGGTTTGCTTTCCCCACTGATAGAATGAGCACTTTTGGGTATTAACTCGGTTGTGCTTCCCCTGAGTTTTATTTCTTTACAAAACTTAGAACTCTCGATAGAGGCATGGGCTCGAATTAGACTTTGCCACTTATTAATGTTCTTGGAAAAATCAATTTGTGTCCCTGAGCCTCAGGTGTTTCATCTGTGAAATGGGGATGTTAATACCTCATTTGCAGAGTTGTTCTGAAGACAAAATGAAAACAACATAAGTACTTAAAAGGCACAATGGCAGTGCTCCACAGACACTAGTTCTCTCCCTTTCTTTATTGGTCTGCGCTTGGGCCAAGGTCATCCTTCCCAGGATTTTAACTAAAGTGGTACAGACATGGGCACCTGGCTGGCTCAGTCAGGAGACCATGTGACTCTTGATCTTGGGGTCATGAGTTTGAGCCCCTCATTGGGCATAGAGGTTAGTTAAAAAAATAAAAATAGGGTGCCTGGTTGGGTGACTCAATCAGTTGAGCCTCCTACTTTGGCTCAGGTCATGATCTCATGCTTCATGAGTTCAAGCCCCACATGGGCTCACTACTATCAGTAGCCCACTTCAGATCCTCTGTCCCCCTCTCTGTGTGCCTCTCCCCCATTCATGCTCTCTATGTCTCTCTTCCTGTCTCTCTTTCTCTCAAGAATAAATAAACATTAAAAAATAAAATACAAATACAAATATAAATTAAAAAATAAAGTGATATAGACAACCAAACAATCTTAAGTCACAGGTATTACTCAGGTTGCATATCTTCTGACCGATCTCTGACTACTATAAATGCTATGGCTGGCCTCTTCTAGTACCCCGAACAGTGGGAGTGTTGAAAAGCAAAAGGGATTTTTTTGTTGGAAAACGTCCTGAAGTATTTCTAATCTCAAATATACATTATTGTTTTGGGTTTTTTTCTCACGAATGATCTGAATAGTTAGAGTTGGTTAATTAGGTTAAGCTTTGTAAGCATCCCAGGATTACATTTTTGGTTTATTAAACTATAAAATGTATAAACAAATGTTAATCTGTAATACATGAAATGTTCCTTGGGGGAGAACAGCAGGGAGCAGATAAAACTCATGCTATAACATATTATACATCATTCTTAACATGGGACAAATGTTACACATGATTTTTAACAATTAATTTTACTCCTTTTGGAAGCACTGTCACCAAAAGAGTGACCTTAGTATAGAATTTCATGCACAAGGCAAGATACATTGTCATGTATTTCATTTTCTTTTTACTTTCATTTTTTTTTAATTTTTAAAAAATATTTATTTATTTTTGAGAGAGAGAGACAGAGCATGAGCAGAGGAGGGGCAAAGAGAGTGGGAGAATCAGAATCTAAAGCAGGCTCCAGGCTCTGAGCTGTCAGCATAGAGCCCAACGTAAGGCTCGAAACTCACAGACTGTGAGATCATGACCTGAGCTGAAGTCGGACACTTAACCAACTGAGCCACCCAGGCACCCCATTTTACTTTCATATTTTTAATAAATTTGGAGGAGCTTGAGGTTATTTTCATTTGCTTTTCTTGAATGAGCTTGTCCACACAATCCATGGGTTTTCAGTCTTCAGAAGCCAACTCTTGGGGAATGGAATATAGAAATTATTTGATTAAAAATCCCAGTAATTTGGTCGCTACACAATGATTTCAAAGTTTAAAACTGAGTTTGAGGGACACTACGAAAACAGCTGAGACTCAGAAGAGTTAAGGGATCATTCCTTTGGCCTTTGGCACAACTTATTCCTTACAAATAATGATTCTGCATGACTAGGGAATGATTTAAAATGTAGTCTTGTAAAGTTGAAAGGGTCCTTCACCTCATTTTCTGATCATGATTTCTATGTCCAAATTGGGAAAAGTGAGCCATCACTTCTACCAAGGTAGCAATCATTTTAAGCGATAGCCCCATAACTCAAGTTAATTCTTAGGCTGCAAAGAAAGTCTGAATTTTCATTAGTTCTTAAAGATCTAAACTATAGGTTTCAGATAGATAGCATTTTAAGTCCAAACTTCCCTGTAACTGACCATCATTTTTATGTTTTAGCATCACAGTTGTATGTATAATTTATTCTAAGTAGGTCTCCATGTTTCCTTTTCACTGGTGTAGATGGAGTATGGAAGGGGCAGGTCACTGTGTCTTTTAATCAACACTATACAGTGCTCTTGCTTGCACAGTGACGTGTTCTCAAATACTCTTGCACTCTTCAAACTAACGGGCTTAACAGCCTAGGGACAGAGAAAACCCTGGTTTGTGCATTTTAAAAGCTTCATAAAAGCATATCGGCAGGAATTTCAGGTATTTGAGCCAAGCTTCTGCACTTATAACCGTAAGTGACAATAAACAGGTTTTTTTTTTCCCTCCAGAGAGTAAAAATCTTCTGTAAACCTGAACCAGATTGAGTCTTTGAGTTCATGACAGTTCTTGATATCTAACTGCAGCAACTGGCTTTTTCCAACAACTTTACAATGAAAGTTTCCCATATCGGGGCACCTGGATGGCTCAGTCGGATAAGCATCCAACCTCAGCTCAGGTCATGATCTTGCAGTCCGTGGGTCTGAGACCCACATCAGGCTCTGTGCTGACAGCTCGGAGCCTGGAGCCTGCTTCAGATTCTCTGTCTCCCTCTATCTCTGCCCTTCCCCTGCTCTCTCTCTCTCTTTCTCTCAAAAATAAATAAACATTAAAAAAGAATTTTTAAAGAAAGCTTCTCATATTATCTACTTTCTGTTTATCTGCACCCCTCTTGATCACTTCCAATGGGACTTTTTGCATTGGGTTACATGGCAACAACTTATTACGGCATATCACAATTATGGGGGAGAACTGGTAAAAATTCCTAAGTCTCCATTCATCAGTGAGAATCATTAAAGAAGGAAAGCATAAAGAAAGCTCTGATGGTGTTCATAAATGGTGAGGACTTCGACCAGGGTTCCACAAGCACACAGTGAGAAGTCAGAGATCACCTTTTCCATGCTGCCAATATGGTGGGGATTTTGGGGAGAGACTGACCTGACCACCAGTCTGGTGGGGGTGCTATGCCTTCCTATGTAGGGTGCAATATATCACCTGCTCAACGACAGGTGTACCTGGCCTCAGGGAGAAAGCCTGTCCCTAAAGCACATGCCCACTACTGTTCAGAGATCATTGAGCCTTTTCTTTTTAACGTTTTAAGATAAGCATTACCTTATCACAATTTTATTATGTGCCAGGCACCAGTCCGTGTGTTTTTAAGTCTATTATCCCACTTTGTCATCTCAGTAATATACAGTGTGAAACAGAACTATTATGTCCATTTTATAGATGAGGTATTGAGGCACAGAGAACACAGTACCTTGCCCAAATTCAACGTGGTTAGTAAGTCAGGGATCCACACAGATTTTCTGTAAAGAGCCAGGTAGTGAATATCTTGGACTTCCAGCCATGCAGTCTCTGTAACAATCACCCAGCTCTACTCTTGTGGGGCAACAGCAGCCATAAATGATACACAAGGGGATGGGCATGTTCATGTTCCAACAAAATTTTATTTCTGGGGCCTGCAATTTGCATGTGTTGTATAGTTTGCATGTATCATGAAATATTCGTTCTTTCGAATTTTCCCAACCACTTAAAAATCTAAAAGCCATTCTTAGCTCTTGGGCTTTATGTTTAAAAATATGTCACTGGCGGGGCACCTGGTGGTTCAGTCGGTTAAGCGTCCGACTTAGGCTCAGGTCATGATCTCCTGGTTCATGCGTTCTGGCCCTGCTGTGCCGGGGCTCTGTGCTGACAGCTCAGAGCCTGAAGCCTGCTATGGATTCTGTGTCTGCCTCTGCCTCTGCCCTCCCCCCGCGTGTGCTCTGTCTCTGTCTCTGTCTCTCTCTCTCTCTCTCAAAAAATAAATATTAAAAAAAATTTTTTTAAATAAAAACTAAAAATAAACAGCTGGCTGGGTTTAGCTCTTGAGCTGTGGTAAGTTGTAGAGCCAGGATTTGAACCCAGGCAATGTGGTTCCAGTGAGCTTTTAATTATTATATAGTCTATATCATGATAATAATAATAAATCATGGTCTTTATAGAAAACTCAGCAAAGAAAGAGCAAATAAAAACCAGGCATAAAAACCACAACCCAGAAATAATCATAATTACATTTGGTATTTTCTTCTATTCTTTTATCTACTGTATGCAGTATTCCATTTATTAATTCTAGCTTTTCACTTATCATTAGCATTTTTCACATTTCCTCAGAGGCCACACAACTATATTCATTTTAAATGTACTAGGGGAAACTGCTATTTGAAAGAATCTTATAGCTAATAATTTCCTAAAGTGAAGAATCCTTTTATTAAGTGAGCAGTTGGTCACGTTCCATTTATCTGCTGCATATTTGCATTTCTAGGAATTGGTTTTTTAAAAGCAAACCGATCTGTAGACAGGGATGTAGTAAAAAGACTTTGATTTGACTTCTCACTGTCCCTTTATTAGCCAAATGACCCTGAGCAAATTGTTGACTTTACTTTATCACATCTCAGTTTTTGCTTGTCCTGAAGATAAACCAAAACAACCGTATACAAAGTACTGAGCACGGACCTAGCAGAGAATAGTGGTCAATTGGTAGCAGCCAGCCCTTATGTTCCTTGCCACCCCACACCATTCCTAGTCCCCAATACCACCCACAGGAAATAGATTATTTGACTCGTGACTGTTGAGAAAGTGTCTTTTTCTGCTCTGTGTACTGAGTTTTCCAAAGTAAAAATGGGCCAGCAATCCTAAACGGGAAGATTAATGAGGTGGGTGGACCTGAACTGGAGGCCACACCCCACCCACCTATCACTCTTGCTCCGCCCCACAGATTCTTAAGTTTTCAAATGTAAGCAGTGCCCAGGTTCCTACAACAGCAGGTGGCATTCTGACATCAGCAGAGGCTGATGTTCCTTCAGGTACGGAGGAAACTCTAGACCAGACACCTGAAAAGATTTCAGAGCCCAACCAATGCCATGAGCAGCGAAGACTTCATGGAGCTGAAGAGTAGGACGGCCGCCAGAGCGGAGGGCTACAGCAACAGTGGCTTCCAGGTGAGCGGAAGTTTTATCTTGTGTTTGAGACCAAGTAAATGGACACAGTGCTCATTTCTCGCAACCTTGGCAAATTCCCAGACAAAACCAGTGGGGTTCTTGGAACACAATAAGAGTTTTTCATGACACTCTTTAAACCTATGATTTTTTCCTTTTGGGCTGACAAACCTGAAAAGTCTCTTTTAGTACAACTTGTTTTGATCCCTAACTTGCCCTGTCACTTAGAAACAAGATTGTCTTCTCAGGCTTTTGTTTCAGGTTCACAAGCCCTGCCAATATTTTCCAAAGAGCTGGTAAGAAGGAAAGAATGGAGAGACTCCAGATCCTGGATGTAGGGAGCATTTCAGGCTTTCTTTCTCTTAACACCACCTCCCAAAGCACCTGTCAGATGGGAGCCTGGGTGCCGGCCCCAGTGCAGCCGGGTTATGCAAACCAGTCTCATGTCATCAACCAAAACTCACTGAGTGATTAATGCTGCTTAACTTGGAACTGGGTGCTGCAGAGGCCTAGAAAGAGTCCTGTCACAGGGAAACACCAGCCTGTTCTGACTGGCTCTGGGATGAGAGTTTTTCAGGGATGTCCCTAGCTGTGCTTCCTTTCCTAAGCTGACTTGGGAGCCCACACAAACAGGTGTCAGCAATCTGTTGGGATTCAGAGTCACCAAAAAGGCAAAACAAACTTTTAGGCACTAACAAAGGAGGGAACAAGGAAGGTAAAAGAGCTTTGGCACAAGTCCTAAATCTTTTACCCACATGTGACTGTAACTTCCTTGAGCTTCAGTTCAGTTGTCTACACAGTGGTCACACTGAACTTCATCTCATAGATCACAAGTGTAAGGGAGGAAAAGTCTTTTCCTCTACCCTCTTAGATTCAGCACCTGAGATCTGCAAATTAAACTGAGAAATGGCAGATTAACCAGAGAAAGCTATACAAATTTTATTAATATTCTTCATTTTATATTCATGCAGCCTCACAGAAAATAAATGAAAAATTCAAAGAAACATTAAGACTCAGGGTCTTATGTACCATTTTAACAAAAGACAAAAAATTGTGGAGCAGTGATTAGACCAAAAAAAGAGAGGTTAAGCTCTTAGGGTCAAGAAATTATGGGAAAGTGATGAGGAAAGACATGGGGGTAGCTAATGGGAGATAAGGTTTGGCAGTGAGGTTTATGCAATCTTAGCACCATCTCTGTTTCCAGTGACAAGTGTTGTTCTCCTCTGCCTGTTATGGGACACCTACACAAGGGAAAGTTCGTCCCTGCTCTAGACAGAGAGAGGAAAAATGAAGAGCTCTTTCTGTGTTTGTTTTTTCTCAGTTGCCTTCAGCTCAAGATAATTCTCATGCCAACGTGGTAGATTGGGGGGCAGCATGTCCCGATTCCCCTCATAAGGGTTAAATGAGAAAAAAGCATAAAGCAGAGGGCCTTTTATGGCTCAAAAGAATAGAAGGGCTAGAATGGAATAGAGTCAAAGTGAGTATGATAGCAAGACAAAGATGTCTGCAAGGGAGGCGTGTCCATGTCACCAGCAACTGGTAGCCCAGTCAGTGAGGAGGACACACATCCACCAAAGATAGTCCTCTTTTCTATCCCTCATTCTCTTCCATGAAAAGGAAAGGAAAGGAAAGGAAAGGAAAGGAAAGGAAAGGAAAGGAAAGGAAAAAGAAAAGAAAAAAAAAGAAAAGAAAAGAAAAGAAAAGAAAAGAAAGAAAAGAAAAGAAAAGAAAAGAAAAGAAAAGAAAAGAAAAGAAAAGAAAAGAAAAGAAAAGAAAAAAGTACCCCCCTAGGTCTCAGGGTGCAGAACACGGCATCTCAAACCCAGCAGAATACCACATACCACCACCAACGAGCAGAAACAAGGTTATTTCTTCCAATGCCTGCTGCTTGACAAGAATTTCCAGAGACACATATTTACTCAGCAAAACCATTAACTGCCCCCTAGATAAGACCACTGCTGGAAAGGGATACCAATTCAAGAAGGAATAATACACTATTCTTGCCCTCCAGGAACAAGGCAGGCAGAAACCAATAAGCAATTACATGTGATGTAAAACAAAAACAAAAAACAATGCTGGAAGTTGGTACCAAGTACATTATAAATAAATAAGCAGGTGGAGCTGGGTTGACTGGGGAGTCTCTGAGGTGGGCAGGGATTTCCTGGTTGAACAGGGAGGGGTGTCAGTAGAGCACTGCAAGCAAAGAGAACTGTCTGCACAGGCCCAGGGGCCTGAAATAATATGTATGCTGGGGATAGAGGAGATGAGGAGCAGGGGCTCCAGGGAAGGTACAGGGGACAGTCTGGCCCCAGATCACGGGACCTCCAAATGGCTAAGGCATCAGGAAAGAATAGATCAGAATTCACACTATCAAGGGGTGCCTGGGTGGTTCAGTCGGTTAAGCATCGGGCTCTTGATCTCAGCTCAGGTCTTGATCTCAGGGTCGTGAGTTGAAGCCCAAGACAGGCATGGGGCCCAACACAGAACCTACTTAAAAAAATAATAAAAGAATTTACACTATCAAATTATTGATACCCCATTGAAGGTGGACAAAATGGAAAGAGATTTATGTGTGGTTGGGACACCATTTAGGAGGTTGGTATGATAATCAGATTGTAGCTTAGAGGTGGTAACAACCAGCACTGGACAGAAGTACCAATACTCGTAGGAGGCCCCCTTGGCCATGCAATTAGCATTGAGTCAGGGTGAGTTAAGAGCTGCTCTGGCGATGAATATTTCCATTTTCTCCTCTCTAAAGTAGGATAATAATACCATATCCTGGTGTTGAGAGAATTAAGTGAGTTAATACATTTTTTTAAAGTATGTAATATATGTTTTAAAAAACTACTGTTCGTTCAGGCTGCTATGACAAAATACCACAGACTGAGTGGCTTATAAACAGAAATTTGTTTCTCATTATTCTGGAGCCTGGAAATCCAAGATTGTGACACCAGCAGAACAGTGTCTGGCAAGGGCACACTTCCTCATGGACAGCCATCTTCTTGCTGGGTCCTCACATGGCAGAAGGTGCAAGGGAGATCTCTGGAGTCTCTTTTATAAGGGCACTGATCCCATTCATGAGGGCTCTGCCCTCATGACCTAATCACCTCAAAGGCCCCACCACCTAATACTGTCTCATTGTGCATTAGATTTTCCAAACAGGAATTTGGCAGGGGGTGGGAGGGTAGGTAAGGGGACACGTTCAGACCATAGCAAGTGCCTAGCATGCAGTGTGAACATAAATAATAGTATGTCTCAGTGCTGGGGCAGATTAAAGAGAGTCAACATTTCTAGCCTGAGATCTCAACTTAGAAGTGATTTTCTTTATGTAGACTAGAAAGACAGAAACAGGGCTGGAGCAAGGAAGACCATGAGTTCATTTTGAGGTTGTTGGTTGAAATTAGGGTGATTTCATACCCCTAGAAGAAAATGGAGAGGAGGCAGGAAGCTCTAGGGATAAAGGCACCTGGAGTCTAGAAGGGAACATCATGCATTTGGGGCTGATCACACAACAATGAGCCAGTGGCATGGATGACACCAGGAGGAAGGGAACCCAGGAAGCCCCAGTACTTCAGGAGCTGGAAAGTTAGAGCAGTCAGAGGTTGGAGCAGAGAGGCCACAAGGAGGGAAAGGGGAGCAGCACCAGGAGAGGGAAGGGTCTGGGGAAGCCAAGGGAAAAGAGAACTACAAGGTTAGCAGCAAAGACAGTTCATGTGATTTTTCAACCAGGAGGTCACTGGTGACCAGGGGTGGGATGGGGGGCAGTTTGTGTGATGAGTGGGAGCTGGGAAACTGGGGAAAATGAAGTCAGAGAGGAAGTTCTCCTGGTGGAGAGAAGAGCAGGGAAGAGAGGCTCAGAAGAGGCAAGATTGGGCTGCAGGCAGGGGGCTTTTTTATTTTTTAAAAATTCATCGTGAAATATAACATGCAGAAAAACACACAAAGCCAACTAGACAGCTTATTATAAAGTGCCATCCAGATCAAGAAATAGGGCATTGCCATCCCTCAGCTCTGACACACCAATCCTGCATGTCTGTCACAACTGCCCCTGCCCACAGGGGTGACAATGACCCCAACCTTATGGTAATTACTACCCTGCTTTGCTTTATACCTTAACGTATAGTTACGAATCCCCAAGCACTGTTTTTGCCTATTTTTGAACTTTATACAAATAGAAAGTTACAGGAAAATTCTTTGCTTATTTTAAAACATTTATATAGAACTAGGCAAGACAAATCATTTTGTACCTGACTTCTTTTGCTCAGTTTTGTATTGTTGAGACTCAGCCATACTGTTGCATGTAAGTGGAGTTCATCCAATTTCACTGATATACGCTGTTTTCCATAAACATTACACAATTTATCTGTTTTCCTGTTGGTGGACATTTGTGCCATTATCCTTGGAGCTTTTAGGAGCTTCTAGAAACAAATGCAACTATGAATACTCTTAGACATGTCTCCTGGCGCATATGTAACAAATTTATTTGGGGTTACATTTAGGAGTGGAATTGCTAGGTCATGGAGAATGCATATATATTTTCAACTTCAGTAATAATGCCAAACTGGTTTCTTAAGTAGTTTTGCTAATTTATATTTCCATCCACAGAGTGTGAGTGCCTATTACTCCATAGCCTCACCAATAGTTATCTGGCTTCTTAATTTCAGTGATTCTGGTAGATGTGTAGTGAGTAGTGTAACATTGAGATTTCATTTTAATTTTCCTATGTTATTGGCCACTAGATGCCAACTTTGTGAAATGCTTGTTCATGTCTTTTGCCCGTTTTCTCTACTGGATTCTGTCTTTTTCCTACTGATTTGAAAGAGTTCTTTAAATGTTCTGAATATAAGCCCTTTTCCAATTATATGGTTTACAAATGCCTTCAACCACTGAAACTGTCTTTCACTCTTTAATATTTAGATGCACAAAAGCTAATTATTTGCGGTCCATTTATCAGGTGTGTCTGTTTTATATATCCTGTTTAAGACATCTTTTTCTACTCTGCAAGATCGTAAGGATACCCTCCCATATTTTCCACAAGCTTGTTATTTTCCTTCTACATTAAGGACTCTACTCTCCCTGAAGTTAGTTTTTATGTATAGTGTGAGGCAGGCATCAAGTTTTTGTTTTTGGGGGTGCCTAGCTGGCTCACTCAGTAGTGCATGTGACTCTTGATCTTGGAGTTATGAGTTCAAGCCCCACACTGGGTATAGAGATTACTTAAAAAAATAAAATCTTTAAAAGCAAAAAAAAAGTTTGTTTTCTCTACATGGGTATCCAATTATTTCAGTGTTGCTTTAAAAAAATATATATTTTCCCCACTTGACAAATACCACATTTATCGAGTGTCCATATTTAGGGTAAGTCTTTTTAGAATAGGACAACCAAAAGATTTTTGCAAAGTCAAAGGAAGGAGAAGGATCTAGAGAAGAGGAAAAGAGGAAAGCAAGAGAGTCCAAATAAAGCTCAAAATTTCTAAGGGTGAAAATTCAGGCAATTTTTGAAAGAATACTTTTACTAAATGATGTTTCTTAGAATCCCAAATGAAGTTTCCTTCTGCCTATGAGTATCGATTGTACCACATGTGGCCCTCAGAGCCACAGAACCCATGCTCACTCTTAAGCCAGCTGGGTGTGGACCCACTTACGAAAGTTCAAGACAGGACTAGATGGGAAATACGTCTCTACTCTGCACACACACACAGAGAAAAGCTGACCTATTCCAGGAAATGCCTGATGAGTCAGTGGGGTTTAAAGAGTTTGTTAAATGGAGGTCAAAATTTGGGAGGTCATTTAAGTCGGAGAATGTTTGGCCTAATAATTTGAATAGAGAAATTCAAGGTTGGTGGCGATTATGCAAAGTAAGGAGGAAGAGCATTGTTTCTCTCTAATCCCCTGAGGGAGGTCAACATGAATCACACCAGATGGATGAGGGGTTTCCACTAATTCAGGACAAGTTTGGCTACAACTATCTAGATGTGTTTCTTCCACGGGTGAGTTAAAACACAGAAAACACATGACAATAATTGTCTTTGTGAAGAAGGTTAAAAAAAAATTCTCTCCTCTATCCTCAAATCAGGTCATACCTAGATTTATTTCTAACAGCCTAGATGACTAAGAACTCAAGGCACTTCCATGACATCTTAGAGGGGAAAGATTTAGGGATTTGGTTTCTTCCACAGTCCCTGAATTTATTATTTTTCACGGTGTCTTAACTTAAAATGAAGGTGGTGGCACCAACTGACCCATCTCATCTAGACATTGTTGATGTTGATGAGAAGCTGGCCCTGGACGCGAGCTGAACTGTCATGTGTCAAACTGAAAAAAATATCAGAAGTGGGAGTATTTGGACTTTTATAGAGAACAGATTATTGTGAGCAGGAGCCCCAAGTTTCTATCATGCTACAGAAGTTTAGAACTGTGTCTTCAGATTGTAGATTTAGGCAGATGTAGTATATGATTTTCACTCAAAGCCAGGATCTAGATTTGGAGGCATCTAATTCTACTCCACACGTGAGCAAAGGTATTTGACCCAGAAGCCACTTACAGCCTTGGCGTGCCCAATTGTTCCTTCTTTTTCCTGGAAAGGAAAAAAAGTTAAAAAAGAAAGAAAGAAAGAAAAGAAAAAGATGACATGCATGCCTTATGTCTTCTGGAAGTAAATAAAGACAAGTTTCTTAGGAAAACACTATGAGTCACACGGTTAGAGAGCCTCCTGTGGGTGTTCAGGAACAAAGTAGATGATTACCAGGAATGGTTCAGTTGAGAAACAGGGAAATGTAACTGAAGACTTCTCAATGTTCCTTTCAGTCCCCTAGTTCTGTGATTTCAAGGCTTTGCTTGCTTTTCCTCCAAGAGCCAAAACCCATTGACATAAAGCATGACATTTATTGACTCAACGAAAATTTATTGACAGTGTGCCAGCCATTATGCAAAAAGCAGGAAATAGCTACCATTTGGTTAAAATTAGTTCACAATGGCAAATCAGCACAACACAGTTTATAAGAAGTGTTACTCATGACACAAGATGGTGGTCTCATCTAGACAGGGAGTTGGGGAATATTTCCCAAATGTTCCCAGTGAACACTTCCAGGCTTTAATTCATTAATTCATTCAACAAATATATAGTGAGCACCAACTCAATGGGCGCTAGGCATAAGGAAAATAACCAGTAAGACACAAATAATTCCACAAGCTACCATATCAAAAATTACTTTTTTCCATATGGCACTATGTGGAGAAGTCAAGGCCCCAGATGAGAAGGTATGCAACACATGTACGGGGAAACAGAAAAGTAGTAGAGACAGACAGGAATAGAGGCCAGTTCTGATTCACCTCAAGACTCTTCACTGATTTCAAAATCTTGGTCCCAAGAATCCGAAACCAATGATAAGTTTAGGTTTAAAACTGAATTTCTATTCTCTGCAGATTCGGGAACATTCTACAGTAAACTAGCCAGACAGATGATAAGGGGTTGTAAGCAAAGTAATGGTATAAACTCCTCCATGAAACATGGTCAGAAAATAGCCCATTAATGTGAGGTGAGGCTTTTTGCACCATAAGAAAGTGTCAGTCATAGTTAAACAGAAGCCAGGATAGGCATACCTGCTTCCCTGTGGACTCTCCAGCTGCCTTACTCCCTCCACCTGCTCATCTGTGGGAACATAACATAGTTCCAAACAGCACAATCTATAAAGTTGTGCAGCTGTCCCCCAGTGGGTCCTACTTGCCTCTCAGTGTCCCTCCCTTTGGATTATATCACTTCTTACAACATTTCTAGCTTTTAAAGTTTTTATTTTTCTATTTTCAAATTACTGTGTCCTAGTTTCTCATACACCTGAATCCATTGCTTCAGAAAACATTTTGCAAGGAGGAAGCTGATTAGAGGGCACTGGCCTAACTTGTGCAGTAGGAGGATTTGAAATGTAAATTACTTAATTAAGGGCCAGACCCGTGCAGATAGAGCAGGTGGGAGCAAAGGTCTTGTTACATGGTATGCTGGATCCAGCAAGGAAGGGAAAAAAGAGACAAAGACACACACAAAGCCAACAGAGACATTTCCAGGAGCCAGCAAACATTAGGCTTCCTGTTGACCCAGATGGCTACTTCCTTGTTTCCCTGTAGAACATGAGGTCTTGAGGTCAGAGAAGAGGGAAGAAAGTAAGAGTGGAAGCATTTTGAAAGCACATGTGGAAGAAGACGTGGTCTATCATGGTCCAAGAACTGACTGTACTGCATGTGACTTTGAGCTTGGCTGAAGATAACAAGGGGCCCCTTCTTAAGGAGGAAGTGGAGAGGAAAGAGAGAGGTGAGCGTCTGAGAAAAGTCAGACTGGGAAGGGGTGGGGGTTAGCAGGGCACAGGTTAAAAGTCACATAGTGAATCATTATGAGGAGAGTAAAACATAAATTCTTTGGGTGAAGAGTTGAGGCTTCAGAACCAGACTGCCATTAGGCAGTTACCTAACTTCTGTATCTACTTCCCCATTCAAAAATAGGTCCATAACACCCTGCATCAAAGGCCTAAGGGGAGATTAGTGGAAAGCACTAGCACCTAGCAAATGCTCAAGTATCAGCAACCATTAACCAAACCATTTAGTTGGGGATGCTATTTTGGTGCAGAGGCCAAACCAAAATTTGAAACCCATCTATGAAGGCCGCCTCTTTGTATAGTAGATACTGGGATCTACTGATGGATAACTATGGAAGACACCAACAGGCAACTCTGAATTGTTTTAATGGCTGTCAAATGTAAACGTCAAGCCCCTTGGGTCCCTGCCAGACTGAGAGACCTTGGCTCCCTCCCAGCATCTGTGTCTCTTCCAAAGGACTTTTATAAAGTTATTTTTCAAATACTTTGGTTCATTATGATCCATATCTTACTTACTCAAATGCATCTCTTAAAAAAATTTTATGGGCTCTATCCATGTATTTATAATTAATTTATATTTATTTAGTCAGTGCTCTTTGGGAAAAGGTGCTTGATGACCAAAGTGATTTTAGGAGTCGCTAAGAAGCAATGTTTTTCCAAACGTAAGCAAATTCAAATGTCCATGGTGCATGTATCCTCTTTCATGCCTCACTATTAACTATTGTGGCATGAAACAGTCTGGTAAGTCTGATAATGGTCTGATGAGACCAATACTTAGGAAGTGACCATGACGTCCCAAAATAACACAAGAATAAGGCAGGCCCGAGCAAATAAGACTTCATCCTGCAGGTGATTTAGGCTTTGGCATGAAATGCATTTTCATTAAAAAAAAAAATCTATAATAACCTTTGATCCCTTTAGGCAGACTGGCGATTTACCTATGAAAAACAAATCAGAGAAGGAAATGAGAATAAGAAGAATTTTAGTTTCAATTGACAGAGTCAAAGAGATTATATCTTTGTTTCTTTATTTTTTTTCTCAACTATAGGAAGATGTTTTGCTGTTAAGAGCGTTTCTGTTTCCCTCATGCATCTTTGGAATTTCAGACACAGCCAAGTTCATTCTAATCAATCTGTAAAAGCATTATAAGGTGCAGGACTTGAACTTTTTAAGTCTTTATCATGATTGTAAGAAAATAATTATTGTGTTATTATTATGGTTGGCATCTTCTAAATTCCCTGAGAACAGAGACCAGCAACCAGCATAGGAACCATTGCCTAGTCCATAGTAGGTACACAAAAAATATTTGTTAGAGGAGTGACTGAGAATGCCTAAGACAGAGCCCCAAGGAACTATATGTAACATTAAGGGTTGAGTTGAAAGGCTGATATGGTACAGGAAATAGAGAAGAAGTCTGGGTGACAAGAGGAAACTAGCAATGTGTGATATCACAAGTTGGACAAGAGTATTTTAAGGAGGAAACAATCCCTTGTGGATGATGAAAACTGGATTTAAGCACATGAAAGCCATCAAAGACTTGGGCAAGGGTGATTTCCATGGAGTGGTAGGAATGGAATACATATTGGAATGAGTGGGAGACAAAATGTGGCAAGAAAATGGAACTAGTGCCTTTATCTGGGCTGCTATAACAAAATACCACAAGCTGGGAAGCTTATAAACAACAAACATTTATTTCTCACAGTTCTGAAGGCTAGAAGTCCAAGATCAAGTTACCAGCATGGGCTCATTCTAGTGAGGCCCCTCTTCCCAGTTCATAACCAATGCCTTCTCACAGTGTCCTCATATGGTAGAAGGGGTCAGGGATCTCTGTGAGACCTCATTTCTAAGGGCACTACTCCCATTCATGAAGGCTCCACCCTCATGACTTAAACACCATCTCCTAGCCCCGACAGGCATCATCTCCTAATACCATCATCTTTGGAGGTTAGAATTTCAACATGGTGAATTTTAGGGGCACACAAACATTGGCCATAGCAGCCAGCAAGTGCAGATGGAAGACTGGTTTTTAGTGGAAGGAGAAAGGATGCTTATCTATGAATTGATAGAGACGCAAATACCAGAGAAGCAAGGGCTAAGTATGGCAGTGTGTGAGGAAGTGCAGAGCACTGTGCCTGGCCCAGTAAGGAAGGAGTCCAGGCATGGTTATATTATTGCTCTAAGAACAGCTTGTCCAGGCTGAAATCACACATTTACCAAACACAAATTATCAACACAAATATCAAAGCTACAATAAGAGTGAAAGCCAACCAGGCAGGAGGTCAGTGGTGTCTTGGAATGTACAGTTCTATCTTTATATGACTTTTAGGTAGCTTCAGCTCTGGAAATACTGCATGTAAAAAAAGAAATTAAAAATATACATAACGCATTTGTAGAAATTTAACTCCACTGTTGTGGTGATGACCTGGTTAGGATGGTGATGAGCACAGCACTCCATTACCAAGGCATGTTTCCCTCTTTATTAATTAGTAAGTAATCTGTTGGTGGGGGGTAGGGGGGTGGGGTGACATTTAAGGCTATGTGAATATCCAGGTCCCCAACACATTTCACCCAATGGTTTTCACATCCATGGATGACCCTTTCCTGAATCAATTAGTACTAGGGAATTGCAAAATGGGAGTTTTCATTTCTTCAATATTCCTTCCCTGACATTCTTCTGAAAAGAATAGACTTATCTTTGATCATATTTCTCTATCTGGATTAACATTCCCTTTCTTTTATTACATATTTTATAATCAATTACCAACATTTTTTGCTTCTTGCAACATTATATAATGAAGATTTTTAAACATATAGGAAAGTTGAAGTGATTTCATAGCGAACACCTATATATCTGCCAACTACAGTCCATAATTAATATTTTACCATACTTGCTTTCTCATGTATTTTTTCATCTACCCTCTATCCCCCCATTAGTCCATCTTATTTTTTGACACATGTAAGTTGCAGACATTATTCATATTTTCCACTTTTTAGTGCTCAACTTGTCCTAAACTTGGCCAGTGATCGCAGAATGCTTTTTGATAAGGATTCAATTTATTTATTACATACAACCATTCTAGACAATATATGAAGTAAACATTTGTAGTATATAAAATTGTGGCCATGTTTTAGCATATTAATGCTTTTAACAGATGGCCAGAATTAGAAGTGGGGCCAAGCGTTGTCCTTCATGGTACCTGTATCTTACAACCTTAAGTGGCTCCACCCAGTGGACATTTCATGCAGCAACTGCTAGTGTCTGGCCTACATGAACGTGCCTGGTCTGACACCAGAATTACATTGGAAGCTAATCTGCATTTCATCTTCTAAACATAACCCAAGACTCTAATGAATTCTGATAGAAAAACGACTACTTTTAGAAAAGCATATGACATCAGCCCTGGTTAAGCAGGATACTTAAACATCATTCATTTGCTGTTTATTTCAAAGCAAAGCTTATTTCAAGCCTTTATTCCTGGGTATTATTTGATTTCCCCCATTGGTAGATTTTCTGGACGATAATAGGGACAGACCCAGAAGTAAAACCAAGATATCCAAGTGCAAGTAAGAATAAAGGTCCATATTCTCCCAGATGTACTTATGGTTGCTTCATAACTAAGAGATCCACAAGGTGGAAGATGAGTGGGGATGCCTTCTCCGTGGTCCCGACAGAGAAGAATATGCTCCATCACACAGACCAAGAGGAGGTAGAACCACTTGTTTGAAATGAATGCGAAAGGTGCAAAAGAACTGTCACTACATTGAGTAAATATATACAAGTAGAAAAAAAGAATTGATATCTGTTTCAAATATCTCCAAATATAATTTACATCCATGGCATTGCAATTAAGGCAGTCATTCACACTTGCCACAGGACCTTGTTGGGTTTTTTTTTTTTCTTGCTTTTTAAAGTGTTGAAAAAGATGTATATACACTATCACAAATTAATTTTAATACTTTAATAACTAGGTTTCATTAAAGTATTTCCTTTTTAATATTATATTTAATTAACATACTAAAGGAGTCCACAGGCTCCATCAACTGTCCTGCTTTGGGACACTTCTGAGAAGCTGCATGTAGCTTCAATCACAGTGGCAGAATTCAACCAGAGCCACAGGGAGGTCAGAAATGTACCTCTATTCTGTGAAATCTCAGGCCCAGCTAAAATTCAGAGCCTTATAGTTAAAGGAAATAGAGAAAAATAGATATCAGGGACACCTAGCAGTCTTGGCCACAATATATTTTCTATTGGAGTTATATAATTCAATAGATGCTAATCAGATTCATATTATTTATTGTCATCTTGGTCTTCCTTATTCTTACTTTTGCCCATTTGATCTGTCATAGACTGAAAGAGTTCTATCAACCTCTTTCGAAATGTGTTTCTAGATATTTCTTCCTCGGTTCCCTTTACATTAATCTACACCATTTGTACACAGATAGCCAGGCTTCTCAGAGCATTAGATTGTACTCTGACCATTGTTTCTTTTGGAACACCTGAATTGCTTTTTTTAATCCTGTATTCAGCCTTGGTCAATTACGATCCTGACCACTCCACGTTTTATCTTTCTGAGTCCCTGAGTCATTTCCAGGACAGAATCTCCTCAGTTTATGATGGGATTATGTCCCAATAAATCTATCATAAATTGAAAATGTTGTATGTCATGAATGCATTTAATACACCTCATCCACCAAACATAGCTTAGCCTACCTTAAATGTGGTCAGAATCCTTATGTTAGCCCAGAGTTGGGCAAAATCATCTAATACGAAGCCTATTTTATAACAAAGTGTTGAATATCTCCTGTAATGCATTGAATACTGTGAAGTGAGAAACAGTGGTTGAATGGGCACAGAATTGATTGTGGACGCTAGTGATCTCATGGCTGACTAGGCAATGCCCAGCATCACGTGTGAGGATCATACTGCATATTGCTAGCCCCAGAGGAGGTCAAAATTTAAAGTTCAACGTACAGTTTGTACTGTAGTAAATGCATGTCTCTTACGCACCATCATAAAACTCAAAGACATCAGAAGGTGTCTGTGTGTGGTTACGCGTCCTTATTACCCCCTCTGACTCCATCGAATCCATTGATCTGCCAGATGGGTGTATTTGTTCTTAGCTCCTCTCATCATATTTTATGTTGTGCTTTGTAAAAATCTTTTCACATATGGTTTGCATATTCTTTATTTTTGTTCGTTTTCTTCTGAAGATGTATTTTTTTGTTGTTATCTTAATGGTTCCTTTTATAATGAGCTTAAGATTATAAGTAATCACAAAATTAGTATATTTTTCTAATTTCTGGGGTTTTTTTCCTTCTCTTCTACCACTTGATTTTAGCGGAATATATATATTTTAGCATTTACCTTTACAAAACACTGCTGCTTATAATGTCGTTCAGCTCTCAGAAATTAAAAGATAAGAAGATTGGCCTGTTCACCCTATCTTCTACCTTTTCTTTTATTTTCTTTCTTCAGCTAAGTGTTCTGAGTATCTTTTCTACACTGTGAGGGGTTAAAATGTATATAATTTCTTCTGGAATCTTAATGCCTGGATTAAGGTTTTAATTCATTAAATAGATTCACAACATACTGTCACTCCTTTTGCCATAATTTTTCATTAATCTTTTGTTTGGCTGAAGTTTCTCCCCTAGACGTTTCTCTAAGAAAACCGTGGAAGCCATTTCTAGGAGTACTTGCAGGCTTAAATTTATTTTTATAAATCTCATCATTCTAAACCTTCCCCTAATTTTTCTCATTTGGGTACAGAGCCCTGCTTTTCCCTACTTTCCTGTACTCAGGGGTTTCACTAGCTCCTGGCTCACAAAGATCACAAAGGGAGAATGTTATCAATGTTCTGTGGTCCTGCTTCCTTGCACCCAATTCAAAGCTCCCTTCAGATCATTCAGAAGTGACAGAGAATTATGCCAGGGAAATGTGATGACGAACTACAGGCTGAGCAGGCATTTCCCCTCTCGCCATACTGCTGCTCCTTGATTCAGTCCATAAACCCACACAGGCTGGTGAGAAAAACAGGAACATCTCAGGAAGGAATGGTCTAGCTAGTGCCCATGAACTACATTAAGGATTCTGTAAACCAGAGACTTGAGGCACAAGGCTACCTGAGCCAAAAGGGTCACATACCATACAATAAGATCAAAGGCTTCTGGAATACCACCTTGGAAAATGCCATCATTCCAAGGCAAAGCCCATGAAATTTACAGGGAACATTATAGAGTAAATGGCCTTAAAATGTTTGACATTAAGTAAAACATAAATAAATAAAGGGGGAGCTATATTCCCAAACAATGCGAAGAGATTAGATTCATGAAACAGATGTTGACTTTTATATGCTGAATTTCAACCATAGAGAGCAAAGTGACTATAAATGCCCCAGAGAAGCAAGTAGGTAGCAAACTCAACAGTAAAACTAATATAAAAGTCAATTGACAAAAGTCAATTGCCATATATGGCACTAGGTAGGTAATGAATGTTACACTCCTATATGGTGATGAATATGGCTTCAAGACATTAAGCTTGGAGTTGAACCCAGAAATGGCGATGGAACCCAAGCCTTTATCACAATGCAGCACCAATTAGTATAGATAATTTGTCAATATTCCTGAAAGCAGTCGTCTTCAGGTTTTTGGTGAGCCGCTTCCTATGATCTATTTATGTTGCACTTTGGAATTTTAAGTTACTATTTGAAACACTTGCTCCAGCTAGTCCCATTCCATGTTCATAGAAATGGAGACAGAAAAGTTAAATCAGTCACTTGAAACTCAAAAAAAAAAAAAGTGGAGGTGTATTTCTGGTACCTTCATTCAGGCATCTCAGGCATAGAATATTAGAACATACAGTAACCTTGGAGAAGTAGAGAAAGCAGTCCCATACCATTTTGTCTCTACTTAGTTGTAGAGACACAATTATAGCTTCACTATAATAAGCCTGTAGGAATATCTTTCCACTGAAAAACAGTCACCAAGCACTTCTGTGCTGCCGTTGTGTTATATACATGGTATTCAGCAGAGAACAGGGGACAGAGAATCCGGCTTCTCAGCTTAAAGTCCAATGGGTATAATATAGATTTTTACATATTTACACAGTTCCAAGTTTTCCAAATGACATCCATAGCAATATTTTAAGGCATCACTCCTCAGAAAGTATCACATTGACTGTTTCTTAGGAAGATTGCTTTAAAGATGTACAGAGATGGGGAGATAGGTAGGATGGATGGATAGATGATAGGTAGATAGATAGATAGATAGATAGGCACACACACATACACACATAACAAAATAAGCAAATCTGATCACCAACCTAAATCTGTTCTGATAGTATAAAGCCTTCCAACCAAGGTATTTTAGCAAACACTTTACAAAACTTGCTGTGAAGTGTCAAGCTCTAGACCCAGTTAAGGCTCTTCATAGTGGGGTGCCTGGGTGGCTCAGTAGGTGAAGCATCCAACTCTTGATTTCAGCTCAGATCATGATCTCACAGAGCCCTGAGTCGGGCTCTGTGCTGACAAGTGCTTGTGATTCTCTTTCTCTCTCTCTGCACCCCGACTCAAAATAAATAAATAAACTTAAAAAAAATATCTTCCTAGTGACTCATTAGGGTCCTTATCAACATCATATTTGCCTGATGAGCCATTCCCATCTGTCATTAACCAACATGATGTATGTCCCACCAGAACTCAGGATGAAAGTCTCTCCAGGGGTGAAGGTGTCTGTTCTTGCCCCAGGCTCAAGCCCATCAGTGCCCCCCTCAGCAAGACCAACCATACTGTCAGAGCACACCAGGCCAGAGTAGTTTCTGGAAAGAAGGTTGAAGAAAGTCTCCCCTGGCAGAGTGATGTTCAGTCTGCAGCAGAGAAACCCCCGCCACAAAAACTGAGAAATGGAAGCCACATTGTGCAATCAGGGCCACAGTGGGAGGGAGAGACCAAGTAAGCGAAGCAGACATCGTTGCAAGAGAAAGTGTCAGACTAATCACGGAGACAGACATGTCCACAAATGCAGAAGTGCCCGCTTGTGTATTTAAAGAATAGCATCTACTTAAAACCAGTCTATAGGGTGAGAGGCCCACTATCCTGGGTTGGGAAATGACCACCAAAGCCTAAATATAGTTTAAAAGTGGCCACGAGCATTTCAGGAATCTTTCAGCACCTCTGTCAAGTCTACCTGGTCTTTTCTTTTCTTTTCTTTTTTTTTTTTTTTTGAGTATACACAATGTTACACAATGATACACAATGTTACATAAGTTTCAGGTATACAACATAGTGATTCTACAAGTTTCTATATTATGCTATGCTCACAAGTGTAACTACCATCTGTCACCATTCAATGCTATTATACTACCATTGACTGTATGCTATACCTTTTATGCACATGACTTATTCATTCCATAACTGGAAGCCTGCGTCTCCCATTCCTCTTCACCCATTTTGCCCAACCCCCGACTCCTCTCCCCTCTGGCAACCATCAGTTTGTTCTCTGTATTTATGGGTTTGATTCTGCTTTTTGTTTATTTACTTATTCATTTGTTTTGTTTTTTAGAGTCCACATATAAGTGAAATCATACAGTGTTTCTCTTTCTCTGTCTGGCTTATCTCACTTAGCATACTACCCTGTAGGTCCATTCATGTTGTCCCAAATGGCATGATCTCATCCTTTTTATGGCTGCATAATATTCTGTTGGCTATTGATATAGATGACGTCTTCCTTATCCATTTGTCTATCGGTGGACCTTAGATTGCTTCCATGTCTTGACTATTGTAAATAATGCTGCAATAAACATAAGGGTGCATATATCTTTTTGAGTTAGTGTTTTTGTTTTCTTCAGATAAATATCCAGAAGTGGAATTGCTAGATCTTAAGATAGTTCTGCTTTTAATTTTTTGAGGAACTTCTATTTTTCATAGTGGCTGCACCAACTTATATTTCCACCAACAGTGCACAAGTATTCCTTTTTCTCCACATCCTCACCAACACTTGTTATTTCTTATCTTTTCATTCTAGCCATTCTGACTGGTCTTTTGATATCTAGAGTTCAAATCAGGCCTTCTTCGTGGAAGGGTACTTTCATCTGTAGGTACACCACTATCTCTTTTTTTTTTTAATATGAAATTTATTGTCAAATTGGTTTCCATACAACACCCAGTGCTCATCCCAACAGGTGCCCCCCTCAATACCCATCACCCACCCTCCCCTACCTCCCACTCCCCATCAACCCTCAGTTTGTTCTGTTTTTAAGAGTCTCTTATGCTTTGGCTCCCTCCCTCTCTAATCTCTTTTTTTTTACTTCCCCTCCCCCATGGACTTCTGTTAACTTTCTCAGGATCCACATAAGAGTGAAAACATATGGTATCTGTCTTTCTCTGTATGACTTATTTCACTTAGCATAACACTCTCCAGTTCCATCCGCATTGCTACAAAAGGCCATATTTCATTCTTTCTCATTGCCGTGTAGTATTCCATTGTGTATATAAACCACAATTTCTTTATCCGTTCATCAGTTGATGGACATTTAGGCTCTTTCCATAATTTGGCTATTGTTGAGAGTGCTGCTATAAACATTGGGGTACAAGTCCCCCTATGCATCAGCACTCCTGTATCCCTTGGGTAAATTCCTAGCAGTGCTATTGCTGCATCATAGGGGAGATCTATTTTTAATTTTTTGAGGAACGTCCACACTGTTTTCCAGAGTGGCTGCACCAGTTTGCATTCCCACCAACAGTGCAAGAGGGTTCCCATTTCTCCACATTCTCGCCAGCATCTATAGTTTCCTGATTTGTTCACTCTGACTGGCGTGAGGTGATATCTGAGTGTGGTTTCGATTTGTATTTCCCTGATGAGGAGTGACATTGAGCATCTTTTCATGTGCCTGTTGGCCATCTGGATGTCTTCTTTACAGAAGTGTCTATTCATGTTTTCTGCCCATTTCTTCACTGGATTATTTGTTTTTCGGGTGTGGAGTTTGATGAGTTCTTTATAGATTTTGGACACTAGCCCTTTGTCCGATATGTCATTTGCAAATATCTTTTCCCATTCCGTCGGTTGCCTTTTAGTTTTGTTGATTGTTTCCTTTGCTGTGCAGAAGCTTTTTATCTTCATGAGGTCCCAGTAGTTCATTTTTGCTTTTAATTCCCTTGCCTTTGGGGATGTGTCAAGTAAGAAATTGCTGCAGCTGAGGTCAGAGAGGTTTTTTCCTGCTTTCTCCTCTAGGGTTTACCACTATCTCTTTAGACATTCCCAAGACCAAAGGGTCCTGCCCTGAGGTCTAAACTCTACAGGCATGATAGTCTGGGGTTGGACGGTCTGAGTTCAGATCCCATCTTGGCTATCTTGGTTATATAACCTGAGTCATGCAATGCACTTACGTTTGCCTTAGTTTCTTCATCTGTAAAAATGGAGATCATTGGATCACAGGACTTCAAAGAGTTTAACCTTGTGTCGTGTACCTACTATGTATTATATCAATCCAGGTGCAAATAAAAGCAAAACCAAAAGTAACAAGGGAGAAGCTTGTATCCTGCAGATAAAGGTCGGGAAGTAGGTAGTATAGAGCTGGAGTGGAAGCACTACTCTGGGTTTTAGGAACCCAAGAGCCCTACAACTCACTCACTGTTCTAACATCCCCAGGATGGGGCTCTTGTGTTCATGTTCATGGCCTGGCTGGAGCCATCCACACACAAGGCAGCATGATGTAGGAAAAAATGTAAGGGACAAAGAGCACCTGCCAGCCATCTCTTAAGGCATATTCCTGAGCTGCCCCACTCAGGGCACCACATCTATTTGTAGTTCATTGGCCAGAATCTAATTATAAGTGGAAATGTCACCATTTTTCTGGGTGGCTACATGTTCAGCTATAATTCTATAGAAGGGAAATACCTTAAGTAGATGGGGAGGAAATGGTTTCAGTGATTTCTCATGTTTTAGAGGTTGAATGGTTTAGAAACTGAAAGGAATAAATAAATAAATAAATAAATAAATAATTAATTAATTAATTTTAAACCTCTGTCCATCTGTATTCACTGCAACACCCACTGTGGACCTATAGTTGTTCAAACAGCATGGAAAGTTTAGGATGGAACCCCAGGCTCAAGGATCTGCCATTCAGAGCATCTCAAGCCATAATGGAGTACACCCAGCAACTAACACTAACAAGAGAAATTACATGGCATGCTGTAAGCTGCTTACAAATACTCATACACAACACCACAATATTGTCACCCATTCAGTGGAGTGACAAGCTTGCATTTAGAACACAATATTCATTGTAGTTCAGTGTACTAAGATATCTAGTAATCTATACTAATGTATCTAGTAATCTGAATTGCTAAGTAGATGGTCAAAAACAACAGGCCAAGAAGTAATTATGGACCGACCACCCATTCAGGCCCTATGACTCCAATTTGACAAGAAGCAATAAGACAAAGCAAAGCAATGTCTTAAGGATTATTTTTCTAGCTCCAATCAACACCCACAACACCCCCATCGTTTCTGTTGGAAATCCTCAAATGATAGACATTGTTCTTCCTGAAAACGTTAAAAAGCCAAGGCGCACACTCTACCAGAGGTAAAACAATCCATTACATGTTACAGAATACGTCCACAGGTGCCCTTCTCAACACTTACATCTACTCTGCCCCACCCCCAAACACAACACACACACACACACACACACACACACACACACACACACACACACACCACTTCCTATTTCATCCTTGAGTTCCACAAGTTTCAGATCCCGCCACCAGGTGGCAGGAGTAATCAAGAATTAGCAGGAATTACCAAGAAGGTCCCAGAAAATGTCACGATTCTGGAAGGGATCATAAGAACACTGAATCAAAACTGTGGTATAGATGGGTAAACTGAGGCTGCAAAGCATCACACATTAGGGACCCCAAGGACCAACACCCTCTGTTACCTGTGCCCTGTATTTCCACCAACTTACACTGGGTTTTATAGCAAAACCTTGGATTGTGAGTAGCTTTTTTCGTGGGTGTTCCACAAATGAGCAAATATTTCTAATAAATTTTACCTTGATAAACGAGTGATGTCTTGCAATAAAAGTAGTATGTGATGCCAAACGTCACATGATCACAACTGAGCCAATGGTTCTTGAAATTTGCTTTGATATACAACTGCTTTGGATTACAAGCATGTTTCCAGAAAGAATTATGCTCACAAACCAAGGTTTTGCTGTACTTGTAACTTTTCAGCTTTATTTATGTATTCATTTTTATTTTAAAATTTTCAGCATCCATGAAAGTGAGAATAGTAAAATGAGTCCCTGAGTGCCCACCAGCCCACCCCAATCAGCAAGCTTTGTCATCTTTCCATACCATACCCAGAGCCCCCTACTATATTTTTTACCAAATACTCAGATGTATTATGCCATACCAGTTAATGCAACATCAAAATTTCTGTGGTTCATTCATTCAACAACTAATCATTAGCAACAGCAACTAATGATGTGTGGGAGGCACTGTGCTAAAGTAAGATATGCAGCTGTGACACAAAAAGGCACTGTGGCAACCAGGCTTTTATGCATAAATCACATGTACGCTGCAAGTTAGATTTTATCCACATTTTATACACTCTTGTATTTTAATAGGTGGAAAATGCAACACGAGTTGGAATTGTAATTTTTTTTTTCAACGTTTATTTATTTTTGGGACAGAGAGAGACAGAGCATGAACGGGGGAGGGGCAGAGAGAGAGGGAGACACAGAATCGGAAACAGGCTCCAGGCTCTGAGCCATCAGCCCAGAGCCCGACGCGGGGCTCGAACCCACGGACGGCGAGATCGTGACCTGGCTGAAGTCGGACGCTTAACCAACTGCGCCACCCAGGCGCCCCTGGAATTGTAATTTTTATAGATCCTTGGGGCCAGACAGATATAAAGTTAATATCAAAGTCATACACTTGTTCTTCTTTCAAAGACAAGGTCACAGCCTACAGGCCAAGCAGGATACATTTCCTGAAAAGCTGTGGGGACCTACCTGACATGGTTTTTCTACCTTGTTGCCTTACGTGGAATGAATTACCTTATGAAGGCAAGTTGGGATGAGATGGGAGAAAGATTGGACCCCCTCAAAACAGGTAAAAGAGCAATGAGCCAGGGGGTATCAGTCATATGTCAAAACTGCAGCTCAGGGGTAAGGACACTCCTCCAAGAGAACAGCTGACTCCCATCCAAAATGTAAAATCAAGACAGCTTGACAAAAGAAGGCATTTTCTGATTCTCATTACTAGGAGAGATTGCTTTAAGCTAAACAAAACACATTTTAGCATTTCAAAAATTTAACATCTAAGAAGAAAACTACCTGGCCTACATTTTTCTTTATTTTATAAGTTGGAAACCTGTGGTATGTGATGCCCCCTAGCCTCTTCTCTGCTTATTATAAAGTCACATGACTTAGATGGAGGCACCTGGTCCTCCTTTCTCTCTTCCTCAAGCTGGACCACATCATTCCTTCCATCAGAACAGAACAGAGATCATCTGTTTCTTTATAAGCCTGAGATTCACTGGTCCTTTCTTTTTTCAGCTGACTCATCTAAACACCTCCTCTTTGCTGTCCCATCCCTCAAAATTCTTTTGGTACCATTTTATAAAAAGAACATTTGAGTTTCTTGATTCTGAAATTGTATTTTTGCAATCTGTACTTTTTCCTTAGAATGAAGATGACTTCGATGAAAAACAGAACACATCAGGAAACAACAACTCACTAAGGTGTAGAGCTGTGCAAAACACCCAGCAGGTAGGGCGGCGATGGTTGAGTGAATCTATTACCATAGTAACTGCTGTGCAACAGGGACGGACAGCTGTGGGGACAGAATGCATGTGCTCAGCTGGCACTCGGAGGAATGAATTAACTGGTAATTAGAATGTGTAAGGCAGAGTCGTGAAGAAAACACACGTGCTCAAACAAAGAGATTTTGTGTTTGTACACCTGTCCCCAGAGTTTTCTGCTGGCGAGAGTACATAGGCTTTCTCGGACACGTCACTATTACAGATGCCAAACTCCCAACGCAAAGCAAAAAGCACTGGCTTAAACCAAAGCATCTCGATTTTAAAGTAAGTGAGGCAGATGAAGAAGGTTCTAAGATGTGGTTCTAACACTATCCATCAAGCCTCTCGAGTTCCTCAGTGATGCCTAAGCTTACAGCAGGCTGAGACACTCTGTCGCAAGGCTACTTTTATTTCTTTTATATATTGAATTCTGGGTAGGCTCTCATTTGGAGAAAGGCTTCTGTTGCTAAAAATCAAGCAGATTATTCACATAGATCATCCTTTTTTGGGTAATTCTGGGTGCCTAATATCAAGCCATCTATTGGAGGGAGTTACTCTCATGACAAAAAGAATAACTTGTTTAAAGTAGAATATGTGGGAAATTATTGCGGCAAAATTTGGAAGACAGAAAAAGTGACCTGTATAATTCCAGGAAAAAATCAGTGCCTAACATCTTAAAATGTGGCCTTTTAGTGCAAATATACACTGCCATGCACATGTCACTTATATTGGGATCATGCTATCCATATTCTTACTGTCTATTTTACTTAATATATTATAAAAAAGTGTCCATTTCCCTATTTATGCAACAAAACAAGAGAAAACAATACTTCTGTCCATATAAAACCTGCACATAGAAGTTTATAGTAACATTATTCATAATTGCCAAAACTTGGAAGCAGTCAAGATGTTCTTCAGCAGGTGAATAGATAAATGAACTGTGGTTCATCCAGACAATGGAATATTCTTCAGCACTAAAAAGATATGATAAACCCCCAAGCCATCAAAAGACATGGAGGAACATTAAATATGTATTACTCATTAAAAGAGGCAGTCTGAAATGACTACATACTGTATGATCCCAAATATATGACAAAGGAAAAGGGAAGACTGTGGAGACAGTAAAAAGACCAGTGTTTACCAAGAGGAGAGGGTGGGATACATGGGCAAAGCACAGAGGATTTGGGGGGCAGTGAAACTACTCTATGTGATACTATTATGGTGGATACATGTCATTAAGCATTTGTCCAAACCCATAAGATGGACAACACCAAGAGGGATCCCTAATGTAAACCATACACTTTGGGTGATAATGTGTCACTGTAGGTTCATCAACTGCAACAAGAGGCGGTGATCATGGGGGAGGCTATGCATGAGTGGGGGCACAGGTGTATGGAGAATTTCTCCTTATCATTCAATTTTGCTGTGAACCTGAAACTGCTCTTTAAAAAAAAATGAAGTCTTTTTTTATTGTTTCACAAAACAATCAAAAACAAAAAAAATTAGATAATTTACTGTTATACACAAGAACATAAAGACTGAGGAGGATCCGCCACATTGGGCACCAATGGTCCTTGGGTGATCTTGGCAGAGGCCATCTCAATAGAAGCCTGATCACAATGGACTGAGTGAGTAGGATGTGAGGGTCACTAAAAGTAAAAGCAACTCTCTCCAGCAGTTTGGCTGTGAAGAGAAGGAGGGAGGGTAGATGTCCTGTGACTATGGGGTCAAGAAGATTTTGTTGTTGTTTTCAGTTTGTTTTAAAGATGAGGATGGGTGCTCACTGTGGCAGCACACATATAAAATTGGAATGACAGGAAGAAGACCGGCAGGCCCCTGCACAAGGATGACATGCAAATTCATGAAGCTCCCATATTTTTAACACACACAAACACACACACAAATCCCACACACAAAAAAAAAACAACTAAAAAATGGGCAGAAGACATGAACAGACATTTCTCTGAAGACACAGATGGCCAATGAACATATGAAAAGACACTCAACATCACTCACCATCAGGGAAATGCAAATAAAACCACAATGAGATATCACCTCACACCTGTCAGAATGGCTAAAATTAAAAACACAAAAAACAACAAGTGTTGGCGAGGATGTGGAGAAAAAGGAACCCTCATGCACTGTTGGTAGGAATGGAAACTGGTGCAGCCACTCTGGAAAACAGTATGGAGCCTCCTCAAACACTTAAAAATAGAATTACCATATGATCCAGTAATTACACTACTGGGTATTTGCCCAAAGAATATGAAAACGCTAAATCAAAGGGATACATACACCTCTATGTTTATTGCAGCATTATTTACAAAGCCAAACTATGGAAGCAGCCCACATGTCCACTGATAGAAGAATGGTTGAAGAAGAGGTGAGATAGATAGATACACAGATACATAGATAGATAATGGAATATTACTCAGCCATAAAAAGAATGAAATCTTGTCATTCGCAGCAACATGGATGGATCTAGAGCGTATAATGCCAACTGAAATAAGTCAGCCAGAGAAAGACAAATACCATATGATTTCACTCATATGTGAAATTTAGCAGGCAAAAGAAATGAACAAAGAAAAAAAGAGACAAGCCAAAAAACATGCTCTTAACTATAGAGAACTGGTAGTTACCAGAGGGGAGGTGGGTGAGGCATGGGTGAAATAGGTGAAGGGAATTAAGACTACACTTATCATGATGAGCACTGGAATTGTTGAATCACTATATTATACACCTGAAATTAATATAACACTGTGTGTTAATTATACTGGAATTACGATTTTTGAAAAAGAAAAAATCTTTACCAATCTGATAGGTAAACATTAATTAAACAAGCAAATAAAGATGGGAATGGGTGTGGGAATAAAAGAGAATAGTTAATCCCAGGCACTCCATTGATAGTAGGTAACTTGAGACAATTTCACTGTAAGAAAATAATAATCATGATTAATTAAGTCAAATAATTGTCAAACTTTAACTACTGGCTAAGCTAGGTGTTAGATGGGAATGAAATGAATAAGGCTTATCTCTACCCCTATCCTCAGCAGCTGCAGCTTGGACCCCACTGGTCTCTCCTTCTGTTATCCTTCACCAGAAAATGAAGTTAGTCTAAATGTAAAGTATAATGGAGTTTGGCAGCAAAGGACTCTATGATCTTTGAGAATCCTTTCAGCTCAGAGATATGCTTGTGACTTATTTCGAGGAATTCTCTTACAGTCCAGATCAATCAATGGCCACCTGGGCTATGACAGAAAATAAAAGCTGAGATATGACTTTATCTGTCTTACAGCACATTCAAACCACTCTGCATTTGCATACTTCTTTGCCACTTTCCCTCACCATTGCTTACGGTAGCTGGACCTATTTGAGATATTATTGCAAAGTGGTGGAAGGCAGGAAATCCTCTATGCTATCCTGAGAACAGGACGGGTCATGGATATTTAAAAGTTCAAACAGTGGGGGGCGGGGGTGGCACCGGGTGGGTCAGTCGGTTAAGTGTCCAACTTTGGCTCTGGTCATGATCTCGCAGCTCGTGAGTTCAAGCCCCATGTCGGGCTCTGTGCTGGCAACTCGGAGCCTGGAGCCTGCTTTGGATTCTGTGTCTCCCTCTCTTTCTCTCTCTCTCTGCCCTTCCCCACTCGCACTCTGTCTCTCTCTCTCTGTTTCTCAAAAATAAATAAACATTGAAAAAAAAATTTTTTGAGTTCAAACAGTATCTAGAAAGATAGCCCAGGTATATACTTCATTAATTAGAGCAAGGGTTAGCTAACAAAGGGAAATACTTCCCTTTAGCCCAACTGACAGGACCCTAGTTCCCAAGGGAAAGTTAATCAGCTCTTGATGATACTAGGCTAGTGGTCACATCTGCAGGCCAAGCTTTGGGCTGTCAGGAAAATAAAGCCAGCCTTGGTCTCAGTCCTTTGGGAAACAGGGTTGACAGAGTTTAAAAGGAGATTTATACAGCCTCTGATATAAACTTCATTTAGCACTTGCCTGAGAACAGAGCAGGGGTTGAATGATTACAGTAGAGAAAGGAGCAAAAAGCATAGATATGAGCCTATTCCCTAAAGGAAAGAAGAAAATACCAACAGCTCCTTTGGAAGAAAAAGGAGAGAGAAGTGTGATCCTGTAGGTTTTGTGTAAAGGGAAAAATGCGCAAGTAGATAATAGGAGCTATCTTCTTGCATAATAATTTTAAAAGACCTTTAGAAAGTCCTTTGCCAATGAAAAAGAATGAAATCATGCCATTTGCAGCAACGTGAATGGAACTGGAAGATATTATGCTGAGTGAAATAAGTCAGAGAAAGACAGATATATGTTTTCACTCATGTGGATCTTGAGAAATTTAACAGAAGACCATGGGGGAAGGGAAAGGAAAAAAATAGTTACAAACAGAGAGGGAGGGAGGCAAACCATAAGAGACTCTTAAATACAGAGAACAGACTGAGTGTTGATAGGGCTGGGGGGTTGGGGGATAGGGGAAAATGGGTGACGGGCATTGAGGAGGGCACTTGTTGGGTTGAACACTAGGTGTTGTCATGGAAGCGATGAACCATGGGAATCTACCCAAAACCAAGAGCACACTTTACACACTGTATGTTAGCCAATTTGACAATAAATTATATTAAAATAAATAAATATTTAAAAATGAAAAAAATGAAATAAAATGCAGTCCATAAAAAAAGTCCTTTGCCAAAATTCTAAGCAAAAAGAGATCAGGGTTCATTATGCCCAGAATTCTCATTATTCCATCTCTGCTGCAATGTTTGATTTCCAGGACGAAGAGCAGGTCACCATTGAGCAGGATTCTTTAAGAAACAAAGAAGATGTGGAGGATGATCCAGAGGCACATCAAAAAGGGTACAGGTTTAAACGGAGAAATAACCATACTGACCTCCTTTTTGGTTTTGCCACTTTGTTTTATCTTCATCTAATTTTAAACATTTATTATTATTTATTGGATATTACCACCACTACCACCCATTTCCCTTCCCCACTACCCGCCCAACACCATTTCCAGAAAAATTAATGGATCTCTATGATAATCACCATGGTAAATTCAAACTGCTAATGTCCTGGGAACCCAATATCCAGGACAGTCTTCTAATTAAAGGCATAAATTACTAGCTAATTGCTCCAGTCCATGCAAAAGTAGTTAATTCATCTTCTCAGTGTCAATCAATAAGCAATTGATTTCTCAAAACCCAATCCACATTAAGTCCCAACAAACTTGCTCTGACTGTAGTATCCTGAAGGTATTCCAAGTTCTTACTGCCCATGAGGTAAGAGAGGCAAATTATTTTTATTTTTTTGACCAGGAAAATGAAGCTCAGAAAAGTGACTTACTCAAGGTTAGCTAGAAAGGAACAAAGATAACTTAATGTCAGCTTCTGATTCCTAGCCCAAGATTGTCTGGTACTCTGTCATAACACTCAAGTATTTATCAAGTTTCTAAATTCCTATTTAAATTTTGTTTAAATTTCTATGTCTCTGAGGAACTTTATTTTTATGCATCAGAAGATATCTCTGGAGTTGGTCAGAATTAAGATTAAAAGCTCTTGTCACATTTACATCATCAAAAATATTTACTACCTCAGAAACCTGAGCTTTGTTCCATCTTTCATTATGCTTTACGGACCTCTGACTCCAGGGGCTGAGTAATTCTCTTGGGTGGTCAGGTTTCACTACTGTTATGGGATGGAAGCAATCACCAAGAGGCTGGGAGTTGCCTAGCCATGATAACCAAATGGCCGAAGCCTCTATTTCTAGCTACTTTATTTTATGTAGTGTGAGCTGTCATGGACCACACATATTCCCTGCAATTAAAGAATCTGATCAATCCAACCCAAAGTATACGAATGTGTCCAATGAAATGTCGCCCTCCACTGCTGCCACTTTGAAACACTATCAGAAACTGAAGATGATGCATCATCAACCTTTCCTAAATTAGACGATGAAAATTTAGTCTTTACTGAACTTTGATTCCATCAATATCTTCTGGATCAGTGTTTCCAATTCTCAGTACATGTATTCACACACATACACAACACCAAAGTTTTCATGAAATAAGACATCATTACTGTGAGTGATATGCTCTTATCAGTCCTATTCTTTCTTATTAAAGATGGGTGTCAGGGCATCTGGGTAGCTCAGTCAGTTAAGCGTCTGACTCTTGATCTCTGCTCAGGTCATGATCTCATGACTCATGGATTCAAGCCCTGTGTTGGGCTCTGCACTGTCAGTGTGGAGAATCCTTGCTTGGTATTCTCTCTCTCTCTCTCTCTCTCTCTCTCTCTCTCTCTCTATCTCGCTCCCCTCCGCCCTCCCCTCTCTGCCCCTGCTCCTCCCTTTCTCTCTCAAAATAAATAAATAAACTTTAAAAAATAATAAAAGCTGTACATCTATTTAAAAAATAAAATAAGGGGCACTTGGGTGGCTCAGTTGGTTAAGCGGCTGACTTCGGCTCAGGTCATGATCTCACGGTCCGTGAGTTCAAGCCCCGTGTCAGGCTCTGTGCTGACAGCTCAGAGCCTGGAGCCTGTTTCAGATTCTGTGTCTCCCTCTCTCTCTGCCCCTCCCCTGTTCATGCTCTGTCTCTCTCTGTCTCAAAAATAAATAAATATTAAAAAAAATTTAAAAAATTTTTAAAAATAAAAAATAAAATAAAATAAAATAAAGATGAGTGTCACACACTGTGCCTTCTCAACCCACTAATGGGTCCTAACCCACAGCTGTAGCATACTATTCCAAATAAGCAACACACACTCATTTATCTAGTAATGCAACAAATGCCCATCAAGCACACTAATGTCCAAGGTCCTAGTGCCATTGGGCTCACATCTGCTCTCCAGGAAGTTAGCCAGTCAAGCCTTTATCACAAAATGAAATCAAAGGAGACAGTAGGAGTAAAGCACAGAGGAATGACTCTGTTCAAGGAGATGCAAGAAGGTGTTGTAGGAGCAAGGGGCTTGGGCTGTGCCCTGAAACTTGCACAGGGGCCGAGACTTGGACATGGACGCACAGCTGCTGCAAAATGGACAAGTGGAGGCATTAGCAAGTGAGTCCTTTGGAATCCCAGAGATGAGGAATCTCCTACATAGGACTAGAAGTGACCTAGAAGTGGCAATGATTGTGTGAATAAGTTCCTTCCTCCATCGGGAGAAGAGGTCTCTGTTAGAAGGGGCAGTGAGAAAAGGGGCAAATGTATGGAAGCCAGACCTCAGGGGAGGCACGGAGGGAACCAGGAAAACCCTGGGAGAAGCAGAGCATGGTCATTGTGGGTATGGGCCTGGGCCCCTCCAAAGTCACTTGCTGATGGCCACCATCCCCCCAGCACAAGTGCCCAGATCCACATATTGCTCACTCACTACCCACCACCCCCTAACAAAGCTCTGTACAGGAACAAAGATGTGCCAACAATGCCAGAACTTTTGAGAAAGCTACCTTACAACTTGCTGGCTAATAGCTCTGAAATCCACAAAATCCTTCTTTATATTTCAAGCACCCAGTGAAATCTGTCAGTCTCCCACTAAAAAACATGGTGAGCCAGGACAGGGAACCACCAACTTACTCAAACTTTGTGAGGCCAAAAGGGATGAAAATTCCTTAAATCAACGTTTCATATCCGTGGCTTAAAAGCTATCAGAGGCCCACATAGTCCCGTGAGAAACAGTCTTCTCCTACCATTTATTTCCAGCTTTTGGTTAGTTATCCATCTCCCCTGCTCTGTTTTCAGAAGCATGTTTTCTGCATCTCTGTAAGCCCTCAGGGCTTGGCACATCCACGCAGCAAACATTGATCCAAGCTATGGCTGATTATAGTCTAAAAGGAGATGAGTATCCCATTTCTATTTTGTAGGACATCCACTTCATCCATCTGTTCATTTGCTTGCTTGATTTACAAAGCCTCATCTAGCTTAGTATGTCAGTTTATTTCATGTTTTTGATGTTACCTTCTGCCTGCCTTTTTGCTCTTGTGTTGTTACAGGTATCTGGAAAGGAAGTATGATACAGTTTGTGATTTTTATAAGAAACACAAAACCACCCTTCAGTACATCCTCTGGGGCATCTTAATAGTAGGTAAATAACAAAAGGGGGGTGGATGCCAGTGTCTTTGTTTGAGAATATTCCAAATAGTAGCTTTCTATAGAAAAAAAATAAATCTTTCTGTTCCCCTGGACCTTGGTGAATCCAGAGAAGTTAATCCAGAAGCTCCTGAGTGGTGGGTCTCAACTGTGGTTGCCTATGCAGATTGTTTCCCTGTTTGGTTTATGTAGCTAGCATCTAAATAGGTTCCCTACTCTTACAGCCTTGGTTGTTGTGATATGGATTTAAGGGCTAGTTCATGCAAATCCAGGTAACTAGAAAACATGCTGATAAACACAAGATGGGGACCTAATCACAGGGGACAATATAAGCAATTAATACTTCATGCAAATGCAATGTGAGCAGGAGCCTAGGGTCATGCAGGTCACCCCTCCTGCCTGAAAGCAAGACCACACTATCTTCATAGATGAGCAGGTCCCCTATTTTTACTCCCTCCAAAGCAAAGAGTTCTGCAGCCCATTTTGAATAACACCCCTGTCTATAAAATGTGAACCATTGCACCCAAGTCCATAGATGTTAACCCAAGACTCTTGCACCTCCAAGGTCAGTGGCTTCATTGGTGCTCAGATATCTGAAACAAGGAAAAGCAGGGTTTAAAGCTTCCTCTACACTGGGCCAGGTAGTATTTTAGGCTTTTCAGGCCATGCGGTGAAAGCCACACAACTCTGTCCTTCTAAAACAAAAGTAAACAGACAGGCGTGATGGTGTTTCCATGCAATTTTATTTGTAGATTCAGACACAAGTATACAAATACAACTGTACTTGCAACCTACAAAGATAAGTGGTGGGCCCGATTTAACCTGCAGACCATGTTGGCTGACCTTTCTAGGACACCCTGTTCTTATCCTAGAATCTCCTCTTGAAAAGCAGCCACCTTGGTAATTATCCCTCACCCCTTTCTTTAGAGATTCTTTGGAACTCAGAGATGGTTGGAAGGCCTATTTTCCCACTGAAGCATAGGCCAAATCTGAGCTGCAAACCAGGAGAATCAATACCTTTTTGCCAGTGGTTGCTTCAACACCTAGCCTTTCTCTGATAGAAACTCCCCTGCTGAGTCTGAATCCCCAAAAATAGGAGTTAGTACTGAGAGGCCCAACAATCAAGCATCAAGATTCAAGAACTTGAGGTTCTATGAGAAAACAGACCTAGCACTCTGTCCTTCCTGCATTCATGGTGAGACTGTTAGGGAATTACTGTGAAAAAAACAAAATCCTAAAAATATATAGTACAGATAATTACATGAGTCAATAGCCCTATCAAGAGCAATCCTGCATTCAATGGTTTCTTGATTGAACCTCCCCTTGGCTGAGCCCCATCAGTGCTAGAGGCTGGTCTGCACCTGGTGTTGGTGATGCCCCCTGTCTGTGCTTGCTTTCTCGACAGGTTACCTGGCAATGGTGATTGCAGCTTGTGCGCTGAACTTTCATAGAGCCCTTCCCCTTTTCGTGATCACCGTGGCTGTCATCTTCTTTGTTGTCTGGGATTACTTTATGGCCAAATATGAGCATCGAATCAATGAGTGCCTATCTCCTGGCAAAAGGCTCCTAAACAGCCATTGGTTCTGGATGAAGTGGTAAACTCACTCCGTTCCCTTGTTGCATTTGAGAGAAATGTTAGTCTTTTCCAACACTGTTTCCAAAAACGTGTTCTGAAATTGGTCCCTCATTTATAGGCTATTGAAACTAGAAATAACCTGGGGAATAATCTGCTATAATACCTTCATTTTACAAACAGGAAATCAAAGCCTAGATAGGGCAATGACTCGTTCAAGATATGTTCAAATGTCCCTGCAAACTGCTTTAATTACAAGTGCCACTAAATGATAAAATATTGTCCAAAAGAAAGGACAGTCCTTACTTGGGGAGGTAGCTTTCTGATCTGGTCCTGAAGCTGGCCTCTTTGAAAGTAAGAGCCTGTGAATATAAAAGTTGACTCTTTCCTATAAGACCCCCTATCCATATCCGATGAGTGACCGCTCAGGACTTTTCTTTCAGCCTTTTTCTATGGGACCTCCTCTTCCTCCAGGTGACCCTAGTGGATTAGACACAAGACAGGTTCTCCCCAGAATGGCTCTCAAGGGATGTACCTGGAAAGTTCACATATCCTTGACCTAACAACGTAGGACTGTTCAATCCCAACACAGCACACTTTCTGGCTCTGCCATCCAAGCTGTGAGTCAAACTTGTCATGCCCACTAGATCCGCCAAGGAGTCATAACCCTTCCTAAAGTCCAACTTATTCTGTGAGGTTCAGCTGAAGTCCTCCAACTTCAGAGAGCACATTTCAAGTTCTCCCCTAAAGGGCAGAAGGTTACATCTCTCCCATCTCCCAAAATGGACATGAGAACTCACAGAAGATCTCCCAAAGAAACCACTAGACTTCCCTCTCTAAACACCCTTTCTCATCTCTGACCCCTTTGTATGATCTTGAACGAATGAAGAGCCCAAGAGTTTTGGAATGTGCTTAATCCAGTGCTTAATTTTTGGCTATCTGCCTTGATAGCCACAACCAAAGAGGGTTTGTGCCATGTCTAGAAGCATAACTTCCTGGTGCCAAGGGTGTTACTCTTAATAAATTTTTTGTTTATTAGTTTAAGTCTGATTTTAAGATTTTCAAGTTAGCAGAGCAAACGATGCTGATGCCCCCTTTCCAATTTTCTTAGGGTGATTTGGAGCTTACTGATTCTGGGTGTTATATTCTGGCTCATCTTGGACACCGCCAACCTGGGCCAACAGCAGCTGGTATCCTTTGGTGGGCTCATAATGTACATTATCCTGGTATTTATATTTTCCAAGCACCCAACCAAAGTAAGTATGAAATCAATCTTTTTCAGCTTTTTCCCTCTTTTTTTCCCTCATGTCTAAATTGCTCAAAATAATGAGTGTGAGAGAATTTCACTGTTACTCAATATTAGTCTTACCTTGTTATGCTCTTTTAAGTGGCTAGGGCACCTTCCTTCCTGAACTTGCTTAGTACTAGTACTCTCTCATTTTTAATTCTCAGTAATTTTCCAGTTACACCACCAGTGAGGTGTTCTCTCCTGTCAAGTCTAATTTCTACTCGTGTCCTCCACCTCCCTCCATCAAACATGCTAAGAAAATTCATCTGTTTTGATCCCGATCTCCCCGGACCAGTAAATAATCTAATATTCTACCATTGGATTCTGTAGTTTATCATATTTCCACTTGCAATTTAGGTTATTTTACTGCAAAAATCTGTCCTTAAACAGACCAGATTTGTTCCCACTGAATTCAATCCCTATCCTCATTCTGACAGCCTGTAACCCGTTAAATGGGCAAGAATTTGGAGATATCCAGGCTTTCACACATGACTCAGAATGGCAAACTCCGGAAGACTTTACTGGCTGAAAGGTTGGCCCAAGAAGAAGGTCATGTAATAAGATCCAAAGTCCTTGCCCTGCTAGGGTCAGCATCGCTGCTGATTGGTCTGCCTCCAGTTCTTCAGTTCTCGGCAGCCCACTCGTCTCTGCACCAAAAATGAAGGCAGATGATTGTCCATTACTGCTGTACTCCCTGGGTCTGCATTAGAGTTAATTGGTTCCTTTTACAGTGAAATGAGAGCCCCTCAACAGGGAGGAATTTCACTTAATTCACTTACAAATTGTCAGATGAACAAACCTTGGGCACACAGAGAAGTCATGCTCTGCCTTTCCATTTTCCAGACAGGGGAAATAATTATATGTCTCTCACATTTATAGCACAACTAAGAGGGCCAGATCCTTTCTTCCTCCTTTGATTGTCCTTCTAAGACTACTCTTTGTGTCTAAGTCATTTTGTCGTGATATAATGATAATTGCATACCTTCCGGAGACTGAAGTCTTCGAACTCAGGATTGGGATGATGGAATGCAGCGCCAAGATCTGGGGACATGATTCTCTGCTCACAAGTGCTTTGGCCTCTCAAAGATGGATCACAGGCCATGTGTGAGAAGCTTCCGAGGAAATAGTAATCCTCTGGGTGTTTATGCTGAGCTTAGCCATTCATTTTCTAGTGACACCTATCTCTTCATCTTTCTGCATAGGTTTACTGGAGGCCTGTCTTTTGGGGAATTGGGTTACAGTTTCTTCTTGGGCTCTTAATCCTAAGGACTGAACCTGGATTTATGGCTTTCGATTGGTTGGGTAAACAAGTTCAAGTAAGTTGGGTTTAAATGAACACCTTGCTTGTAAATTCTTTTTTAACATTTGGATATAATCCTCAAGACATGTCAGAAATAGGTTTATTTGTCTGCATTAGTTGAGCCACATTTTTGTGTAGAATATGTTAATCTGTCTAGTTTATTAATATTACAGTTGTCCCTCGCCCAATCATCCACTACATCACTCCCCATCCTGATTGCCCCTTCATCCTGGCCCAGGGGTGTCACACTTCTAAGATGGTTCCACAAATAGAGAAACAAGCTTTCTTTGCATGGAGTGATAGCTAGTGCCACCTATGTCCCATCTATGACTTGCTGGAACAAATTGCCACACCTGGTTCCTTTGAGTATCCTGGAGTCAGATTAAATGTCACAAGTGACAGGAAATCTGTATTCAGGTATAGTTCAAAAATACACTTCCTAGGACACCTGGGTGGCTCAGTCACGTAAGCATCCGACTCTAGGTTTCGGCTCAGGTCATGATCTCACAGTTCATGAGTTTGAGCCCCGCGTCAGGCTCTATCTCAACAACACAGAGCCTGCTTGGGATTCTGTCTCCCTCTCTCTCTCTGCCCCCCACCCTGCTGGCTCACTCTCTCTCTCTCTCTCTCTCTCTCTCTCTCTCTCTCTCTCTCTCAAAAACAAATATATAAACATTTTATTTTTTTTAATTTTTTTAATGTTTATTTATTTTTGAGACAGAAAGAGACAGACCGTGAGCAGGGGAGGGGCAGAGAGAGAGGGAGACAGAATCCAAAGCAGGCTGTAGGCTCTGCGCTGTCAGCACAGAGCCCAATGTGGGGCTCGAACCCATGAACCGCGAGATCATGACCGGAGCCAAAGTCGGATGCTTAACCGACTGAGCCATCCAGGCGCCCCTTTTACTTTATTTTATTTTTTAAACATTAAAAAAAAATACACTTCCATGCCATCCACTGGAGGGGGAAAAAGGTTGTAAAAATTTACTTTCCACCTCTATCCAGCAAGTTTGCTGGGCTCCCCTTCTGCAGAGCCTGGGAGGTCCTGTGGACTGTAACCACCAGTTTCATGGTTGTAATGATCATGTGCCCTTTTCCTTTCTTTAACTCAGACCTTCTTGGAGTATACTAATGCTGGGGCTGAATTTGTCTTTGGTGAGACATATGCAGACCACTTCTTTGCATTTAAGGTAAAGCTAAACCCCTTTTCTAAGTATTACTTCCTTGTCAGTAGCTTCTCAATCTTTGTAGATGTTCCAATAGAATCTGACCCGAAACCAGATATATACCTGCTGGGCATGTCCTACATGGATAGCACATCACCACCTTTTTCGATTTATCTGATTTTATCTGAAGTCAGTGGATTGTAAACATTTTACTTTGTTACTATAGCACTGAGGGAAACATCTAGAAATATACAAAAACTTTTGAGGGGGCTCATAGCATTGCCTGAGATACTTTTGAGAAATCATATGGGGTAACAGCATCTGAAGCATCAGGGAAAAGAACATTTGGTACCTGGCAATGAACAGGCATATGGCCACTGATAGCTTCCAGGCCAGGGATCAGAGACAGCCTTGTGCTCTGGAACCCCGTTTCCCAAAAAGAGACAGTTGCTCACTCGTATCAACCTCTGTTCTTCCAGAGCCATCTCCGTGCTAAACCTTTTGTGTCTTTCCTTCAGTACTGCAAGCCTGGAGGCTGGGCCTTCTCCCAACCAAAGGAGGGACATTATTCTCCAAGGGAAAGGCAACCTGGCCTGCCAGTGCTCCCACAAGCCCCAGGAAGCTCACTGTCCCCAGCGAAGCCCCTACAAATACTTGTTGATGAGTCAGAAAGATAAATTTGGCTTTGCCTTCAGCATTCTTTGTTGTGGTGTTATTGTTCCTACACATCTAAATTGTTTTCTCACTTAGGGTCTCTAAGTTTACCTCCAAACTACCCCATCTTCAGTTAGGCCAACTTTTATGCTGAATCTTTTTTTTAATTGCTGAGTTTTGTTTTTTTTAAATGCTGATTTGACACTTTGGTTGCTAAGATGACAAAGCCATCTCCCAAAGGCCAAGTGTTTACAAACTGAGACAGAAATATGCTCATATCATGAATTGAACCCAGAATTGGAAAAAGAAAGTCACAAGGAAGGCATACCTTGATGCCCAGACTACACCAGTGTCTTTAGACTTTACCTACCCACCCATGCACCCACCACCTCCCTCTCCCCCAGAGAGGTGGCCTCTGTCCTCCCAGCCAAAGCAGAATCCCTGTGGGAACATTCAAAAGATAAGCTCCTTGAATTCCCCGAAGCTTTCAGGAAGGCACTGCTTGCCCATTAAAGCCAATAAAAGCACAGAAGTGACTGAGCTCTGCATAATGGCACAAAATGTCTTTTGATATATATTATTAATAAATTTTTCTAGATCAGATCCTGTACAAATTGTCCTCAGTCATTCTGTGCCTTTGGTGGCAGTATGTCCCTGGCCATTTAGCTGGGGAACAGAGGAGAAGGGTTACAGAGCGGTAGGAGTGTGGGGGGACCCAGCCCACAGCTCTGTGTGTTCTCTGCAGGGTGGAAACTGCTCACTGTAGAAACAGGCTATCTTGAAGGCACCCAAAGAGCTTCAGGGAAATAGGGTTCAGAAAAAGACGCTTGTGATATCATGCAATAAACAATTTCCAAAGTTTATTTTTTAGCGGTGCAAAGACTCCATGAGTACAATAATTATTCTCTTCAGAGCTAAGTGAATGAATGCTTACCCTACGGGAGGCAGTTTGGGTAAGCACCCACCATGCTGTATCTGGTCTGTGCAACTTCTACAAATAAAGATCTGAGGCTGCTCACACTCTGTTTCGACCAGGATTCTCTGCTAATGAGGCTATTTAACATCAGAACTTCAAGAATATCTGCCAGTGGCCCTCAGTGTGTGGATCTAGTTATTACAAACTACCCCTTCATCGAACTTCATTCCTTCTCTGAGAAACTGAAGTAACAGCAGCTCATCATTGCCAAGAAACAAACAAACAAGCTTCCTATAAAATATCCTCAAGCTGATCCAGAGCAAATTCAAATAAAAGATTGTAGATGGGGAAGCTGCCTGAGAAAAGTGTCATTTAGTTCAAGAGGAGTGAACTAAATGTGTCATTTAGTTCATTCAAGTGTCATTTAGTTCATTTAGTCAAAAGTTCAAGAGGAGTTTCTAGTAGTTTTATGATGTTTCCAGGTGGGGCAGGGTTGGGGAGAGGGAGGCAGAAAAGAGACCTGATCTGAAACTTAACTAACACAACTGAGGCAACATCAACCCTGGATTGCTCTCAAACCCCCATCTCACCCCCAGGTCCTGCCAATCGTGGTTTTCTTCAGCACGGTCATGTCCATGCTCTACTACCTCGGGTTGATGCAGTGGATCATTAGAAAGGTACTGGGTCTTGAAGGGACTGGCTTCTTCTTTCAGGGACAAAGTCTTAGATGCCTTTTATCCAGGATTTTCCAAAGTGCCTTTCTCTTTGTGCCAAGATCCACCACCACCACCCCTCCACCCCAAGGTATTAGACCCAAACCAAAAAATCTTACATGTAGCCACAGGGGGAATTTTATCTTGGGGATTTCTAATGGGGCTTTGACTTGCAGCCAGTGATTACCGGCTATCTTCATAAAACCTCAGTAATTACTTCTTTAGCCAAATAATTGACTCCAGCAGAGCTGACACCTGTGGAGAGAACAGCATCCTTCCTTCATCCTGGCTGTCTACCCAGCCTTACACAGAATCCCTGCTTATCCTCAGGACGTTGCAAAAGTGGAGACTCCTGGTCTAGGAGTGGCTACAGGATCAAAGCAAGAAGAGAGAAGCTACTTTTTGTTTCTGAGGAAGTTTTATAAGCACACACACACACACACACACACACACACACAAGGTCTGAAAATTTCACCTCATTTCTGCCACCCCAGCATCAGTTCTACACTTGTGTTAAATTGCAACAGGAGGAAATTTGCAAGTTAGTTCAAATGCACACACACAAACGGGGCAGTGCATACAGAGTTTGGGCACAGCCATTGCCCTCCTTTGATCCTTGTAAATAAATAAAAGAGAGGGAGGTAAGAAGGGAGAAAGAGAGAGAGAGAGAGAGAGAGAGAGAGAGAGAGAGAGAGAGAGAAAGCAACAGAACACCAGCAGAATCCAGAATGTCAGCAAGAGTGTGCCAGGACCCATGATTTTCTGATTGCTGACCTGAACACGCAGCATTATTGTGCTCATGTCTAAGCAGAAAGGAAGGAGAGAATGCAACAGGAAGTTTCCATCCTGAGGTGGGCACCACAGTCTCTAGTTGGAAGGGTCAGTAGAGAAGCAGGACCATAAACCATGTTCATTTGAGAGTTAAGTAGAAAGGGCCAAACCTCATCCCACTACTTATTAGCTGGGTGATCTTAGACAAAACAACTAAACTGTTCTATGCCTCAGATTCCTTTTCTATAAAATGGCCATAATTATAGGACCTCCGTCAAAGGGGTATTATGATAATTAAATGCATTACATGGATCAAGAGCTTAAAACAGTGCTTGGAATGCAGTAAAGCCTGTCAAGAATGTAAGCAATTATTAGAATTTATTATTCTCATACAGTGTTTCAGTACAGATTTGTTTCTATAGTGAATGTATAAATTCAAGGCAAATACAATGACTCCGCCTTACCACTCAAATAGGAGGATTTGATGGGCCCACTCTGTAAACTCTAGATAAGATATACTCATACTTAGCACCATCACTGGCCTGCCAACAATTGTTGAAGGCATTTTCCTCCAAAGATTTTCATCCCTACTTTGAAGTTTTGTGTATACAAGCAACTCTTCACTGACTTTGTCCCTTATCTCTTTTCAGGTTGGATGGGTAATGCTAGTTACTATGGGATCATCTCCTATTGAATCTGTAGTTGCTGCTGGCAATATATTTGTTGGACAGGTAAGTTGTAATCTCAAAACAAAACAAAACACCTGTTGAAATGGATACTCTTACCAGAAATTAGAGTAAGAAATATAATATTATAAATATACTGGTGTTATTTTTTTTTATGTGTCAGCAGAAGGGTGTCAAAATAAGGAGCCCTCAGCATTGACAATGTCCAGATTCCAGCGAGAAAAAAGAGTGTACGAGAATGATCCCTTCCAAGTGTCCCAGTGCACTAGTGTAAAATTTGGGTTCTTGAAAGTGTATGGAGAAGAAAGATGGAAAATCATTTTATCGAATTAGCAAAGCACTGGGCTCCTCCCGTTCTCAACCAATCTTTTCTGAATTAATTGAATTGTTGAGGTCTCTGATCCACCCTTCAGAGGCTAACAGGTCACACCACTCCTGTGGAGTTCACCACTTATTCTGAAGCTGCAAACATGTAACAGGGAGCCTCACATTCTGTGGTATAATGCTTGTGGTAATGAAAGAGACCAAGAAAGACTTTTCACCAATAACCGTGCAGCTGTATGAATACTTGAGTTTATTCTCAACTTGTCTGAACTGGCCAACAGTCTGTCTTGGCTGGGCCTGAAGAAAAATGCTGATGAGCAAAAGCATTCTCATCCTTCTGATCCATCACATGGATAAGTGTTTTGCCTGAAGCCCATTTAAGCAAGGAAGTATGCTGCTAGGGGGTGTCCTTCAAAACAGCAGCATTCCTATGGGGAGAATAAGTAAGATATGGTAATCATCCTCAATGCTCAGGGTGTGTGGCTTTGGGAAAAATGGAATGACACACTCAGGAACCAAAGTATGAATGCTTGCCAGCACAGCTACCCAAGGAAATTGGATTTGAAGCAAAAAGCAAGTCACCCAGAGAAGCGCATGGCTCCAAGTCTGAGGCTTAGAATTGTTCCAGGCAGGCTGAGCCTTATTGGTAAGCCCAGCGTGCTAGCCTGGAGTACAGTCTTTAGGGCAGGGCCCAGACTTCCTTCCCTAGGAGTTGAAATTATTATAATTATAGTCATAAAATCTCTCAGGACTAATTAGAACACCATCTTGACTTGATTACTCCTACCTGCGGGGTCAGAGGACTCATGTACTGAGTTTCTATTTAGTCCATGAAGTGAAGCTCAATACATTCAATCTTACGGAACAATTACAAATAATGAGGGGAAAATTGTAAAATTGCACACATGCTTCTGTGGTGCTCAATGTTATACTTAATATGCTAAAAGTACAGCTATTATTTGTGGAGAGCCCTACATTGTGGGCTGTCTGTCCTCCTTAATGGGATTCAAGCCTTTACAACTACACCCTCTCTAATTCCTTTCCACCCATGGGGAAGAGTGGGGCCTCTGAATTTCAACTAGGAAAGCGCCTGTGGGCACCTGCCCTTGCTATTGCTCGTATTTTTTTTTATACTTGTGTCTCTACTTCCCTGTGGTTTAAGCAAAGAGGTTTATGGTCTGTCATAATGAAGCTGGAAGATGGGAGATCACAGTGACTTGGAAATCACCAGTTCAGAAGAGCAGGGCACAGTTACTTGGGCAATAGTGTTCCAACCTTAGAAAAATGTACCTGGCCATCAGACTCCAATCCTAGGTTGGTGGGGGCCGTATATGAATTGGCCTTGCAAACTTTGCAAACCTCACACATAACTCTATATGCACACTGACAGAGTTCAATGACCCAGACATCGATGGTATGGGTTCTCAAATGAGCATGCCTCAGAACCACCTGGAAGGCTTGTTCACACACAATTGCTCATCCCATTCTCAGCGTTGCTGAAGCGATTGAGTCTGAGAATTTGCATGTCTGACAAGTTCCCAGGTGATGTTGATGGAGCTGGTCTGTGGTTCACTCTTAGAAATACTGCTTTAGAAAATGGAATCTTGAGTAGATTGGAACACCTTCCTAAGATTTAAAAGGGGACGTTTAACCTGGTCTCACTTTGTTCCAGACGGAGTCTCCACTGCTGGTCCGACCCTACTTACCACACATCACCAAGTCTGAACTCCATGCAATCATGACCGCTGGGTTCTCTACCATTGCTGGAAGTGTGTTAGGTGCATACATTTCTTTCGGGGTAAGAATGTTTGAAGATAAATTTATGGAAAATTCAACCTCTTCTTTCTTTGCTGCTGTTGTTTCTGTGTTTTCTCTACCACTGCTGCTGGATAAGGAGGCCAAAAGAGTGTCCTTTTTGCTGAATATTTGGTCGTGGTTCCTTTGGCATTTGAATGGAGAGACCCTGAGGAGCTTTGTGGCTTCACTTTCAAAACCCTGCCACCTAAACGTGCATTATATCCGAATGTGGCAGAATGAAATCATATTATGAGCTTATTTTGGCTGAACATTCAAATATGTAAAAACAACAACAACAAAAAACCCTATTACTGTCTCTAGTAAAGGCAGTGTAGACCAGAGGTCAGCAAGGTATGGCCCCTGGGACAAACTCGATTGCTCCCTTTTTTGGTAACTAAAGTTTGACAGGAAGCCAGCTACTTCTCTTCACTTCTCTTTGGCAGCTTTCATGCTACAGAGTTGAGTAGCTGTGGCCCGAAAAAGCCAAAAATGTTTACTCTCTGGCCCTTCATAGAGAAAGTTTTCTGACCTGTGGCTAGTGCAGTGGGTCTCAAACCTTTCTGCACATTAGAACCATCTGATGCCCAGGCCCATACCACAGAGTAATTAAACCAGAATCTCTTAATATATATTAATATATTAATTAATATAATTAATATTAATATAATTAATATATTAATAATTAATTAATATAATTATTACTATATTAATATATATTATATTATTGACAGCCAGTTTGAGAGCTGGTGGTCTGTGGCATAGGGCTGCAGAACACAACTGATGCATGTGTCCCAAGCACAGAGCTTATAAGCCATGTGGCTTATAAGTGGAGAAATGGAAGAACATGCAGCTTTGTGACCCAGGTGACTTATACTTCTTATAAGATAGATGGGCTTTTTTTCCTCCATTTCATCCAGGCCTCAGAGAGCCAACCAACAGGGACAGGGAAGAGAAAAAGGGTGAAAGTGATCTTAGAATAGCAGTTCTACTGAATCCCTGGATGGTCCACTCTGCCACAACCGTAGGAATGCTGCCAGCAAAAATGTGCAGGATGGAATAGGAGCGGGGAGGGATGTATGGATTCTAGAATTCTGAAAATACGAGGAAGAGAATGCAAAAACAAAATAACTTACAGATTAAAGGGACTCTGGATAAATGAATCTGGTATAAAGGCACCAAGGATTTCAGGAAAGCAAAAGGAAGACAGAGAGGGATCTATCCATGCCTGCATCCCCAGATATTTCCCCTATCTGCACTGATGATGTAGTGAAATATGGGCTTTAGGGACTATTTAAACATTCAAAAGGTCAACAGAGAGGTAGAGGAATCTTCTTTGGAAGTTCTTACAACACAGGATTAATTCTATTCTGAAATGATTGGATTTCGGTTTTATGCTTCTCCCCAAAGGATGTGGTCAATTAACACAAATTCCTCCCTTCCCCCTCTGACTCTCCAAGGTCATGCCGACTTTGCTCACTGAGTGTTTCCAAGCCTCCAAAGAAACCCTTTACTGGCATAGGCTCAATTCCTGCCCTTCTCTTCTCTTGTAAGCCTTTCGGGCCATTTTCATTCTGAACACAACAGAAAGACTACACCTCAGTTGGTCTCCTTTCTCCTGAAATCACAGGTTTCAGCCTCCCACTTGTTAACTGCCTCAGTCATGTCCGCACCTGCATCATTGGCTGTGGCTAAACTCTTTTGGCCTGAGAGAGAAACACCTAAAATAACCCTCCAGAATGCCATGAAAATGGAAAGTGGGTAAGTGGGATGCATTCACCTACTTAATACAAGCTGGGTAGTTGGGGGTGGGGGGAAGGGGGTCCAAATTCAAAATACAGCAAAAGGTTGCTAATCGGAGAGCACAGCGAATTATGGTATTAAAGTGAATTTAATTTCCCAGTGACTATTAGACTTCACTAGACTTCCACAAAAATCTCTTTTTAATTCTTGAAAAACTTCCCAAATATTTGAATGTCAATACATTTCCTTAACTGTGCAATGTAGATATTTCATTTTAAATATATATGTTTATTGAGCCCAGACTTAAGACCATTGGAAAGACATGGGACAACCATTTCTGGAAGTTTCTTATATAACAAGGAGAATTAAGGTGTGGTATAAGTATCTTTAACCCCTCTTCAATTCATTCTCTTTTGCCCTGTGCAAAAGAAAGAAAAGGGGCTGAAAAAGACAAAGGGATTTAGGATAGTCAAAAGAATTTAATTAAATGACAGAATCCACCAATGAACATGTTGCTGAGATTCATTCCTTGTCTGTATGTAGGGACAGTCAGAACCATGAGTGACAAGCAAGTTGTCAAAGAATACACATAGTGAATATGTGTGATTCCACTTATAAAGTTAGTAAATGTGTAAATATACACAGCATATTATTTAGGCATAAAATGATGTAGGAAAAATAAAAAGAAGGGGAATGATGAGCAATTTCTAGGGAGCCAGGTACCTCTGAGATTAAAGGGAAGAGAATGAGATTAAGGAAGCAGAGGCACTCAAAGGTGATGGTGATATTCCATTTCTTACATGAGGTCATGGATATTCAGGCCTTCCTCGAATTATTAGTTCTTATACTGTTAATATTTTATAAATATTTTCTAGTAGCTACCTTCATACAATTTTTAAATCTACAATATTTTTATCTTTTCACAGATTTTTAACTATAAATCCTCCCCCCATTAACAGAGTAGTATAACAGTTAGACACCCATATACCCATCACCTACATTCAGCAATTATAAATGCCATCATGATTTCATGGAATTTAGAAGAGTATTTTGACCCAGGCATGAGCCTGAGAGTTTGTCCAAACAAGTGAGCTCTGATCGTGCCATTTCTACACCTGTGATGTCCGTCCGCTGACAACACCTGGGTAATTCTGGAATTGCTATTTTTTAATAAAGTGATTCAAGGAACCTCCTAGAAGCCGCAACGCAGGGAGCATCCTCATCCATCTCCCTAGTGGCAAACATAGCTGTGAACTTGATTGCCTTCCTGGCCCTGTTGTCTTTTTTGAATGCAGCCCTGTCCTGGTTTGGAAACATGTTTGACTACCCACAACTGAGTTTTGAGGTATAATTCTATCATGTCTCTTCTCCATTTTGTTTCTGCCTATATTTGTTTAAAAATAAAATAGGTTTGTGAATTGCCTTCCCTAACAACCTATAGTATACTCTTACATAATGCACATGCCTGTCATGTATCTGCCACCCCCTATCACCCTCCTTCCCCCAACATACAGCCATTCTCTCCTGACCTCATGCCAGGAATCCAGGTTACCAATGCCGACCTTGACTCCTAATGGATAGAGATAGGTCAGACAATGTGAAGGGATTTCTGTGCTTAAAGGAGACACAGCGGCAGGGGTGGGGGATCTTATCACAAGCGTGAGGCAGAATAACCAGAAACAAATCACCATTCTAATAAAATATCTATTTTGGGGTTTTATAGATAATATGCTCCTACATCTTCATGCCCTTTTCCTTCATGATGGGAGTGGACTGGCAAGACAGCTTTATGGTTGCCAAGCTCATAGGCTATAAGACATTTTTCAATGAATTTGTGGCTTATGAACACCTCTCAAAATTGATCAACTTAAGAAAAGAGGCTGGACCCAAATTTGTGAATGGTGTGCAGCAATATATGTCAGTAAGTAACTGCTTTGATTTCTCAATACTTCTTCATCACATACATACACTCGTCAAACAGTACTAGTGCTTCTGTGTATCAAGATAGGCACTTGGGGATACAACAGAGGACAAAACAGTCTCTGATCTCATGGGCTCATAGTGAACATAGTACCTCATAATTTTCAATGGCGTTGAACTAATCCATGTGTGTGTGTGTGTGTGTGTGTGTGTGTGTGTAGAGAAACACAGCTAATCCTTACGACTGTGATCATTTACTTTTGAGAGCTGTGGATCCGAACATAGAGTCATATGAACTGGGACTGGAATCAATCAATCAACAAATATTTGCCATATGCCTCCTATCTGCAATGCAGCTATGCACTGAGGGAAGGAGTACTAAGGCATCTGCCCTCATGGGCTCATAGTCTAATCATCTTGAAAGTCTCTTCCTTCCAGCTTTTGAAATTCTATGAACTCTGAGGAACTGCCCAAATGCAAGACAGTCCCTGGACATCTTAAAGAAGTAGTGAGACACAAGTGGATGAGGGAAGAGAAAATCTTGGGAAGTGGTCTGAACTTTGGAGACAAACATCCTGTAATGGTGTCAGAACTTCAGGTCAATAGGCTGTAAGGAGATGGTCATGTCCACTTGGCCTTGGAAGGGCTAAGGGAACTCAGGGGAAGCCATTACTTAGGTCATATTATATAGCCACATCTCCAATGTTTACTTTCCTGAAGAACAGAATTGTCACACACGTGGAAAGTCTTAGGGAAATGGTGGACATTTCTGACCACCGCCGTTACTCATTGAAACAAGCCACTTGTGGGGCACCTGGCTGGCTCAGTCGGTTGAGCGTCCAACTTTGGCTCAGGTCAGGATTTCATGGTTTGTGGGTTCGAGCCCTGATACACGCCCTGTGCTGACAGCTCAGAGCCTGGAGCCTGTTTTGGATTCTGTGTCTCCCACTCTCGCTCTGCCTCTCTCTCTCAAAGATAAGTAAACATTAGAAAATAAAATTAAAATTTTAAAAAGCCACTTGTAATTAAGGTTCTAGGCCTGTATTCAGCTTTAAAAGGAAAGAGGAGGAAAATCATGCTGCCCAAGGCTCTGAAATCGCCTGCCACTGGACAACACTACCATCTTCCCAGCAAAGGACCAAACATGCAAATTTACTCACATATACTACACAAATGGAACTGCCTACTCCAGGGGAGTACTGATCTGTGTTTTATGGTCCAGGTCGTTTGACCCACACATCGGATACAGTGGCTCTGTAGGTCTCCTGTTTTTCAATGTCTGTTCTTCAACTGGCCATGCAGTGCAGCTTGGCAGAATGTCTTCATTGTTTGGATGCCGCCACAAACCAGTGTGCTTCCGCGCCAAAAGTAAACAATAGGCTAAATTAAGTGAATTGCTTTCCATCCCCAACTGTCAGTTGCCAGGAGAAAGTAGTTTTGTTCATGAGCTGAGCAAGCTCACAATCCCAGCAGTACTGAGCGGGCTTGTGAACAGATATTAAGAAAACAGAGACACAACAGTAGAGCTGATTTGGGTTGAGGGTGAGCCCCCACCAGAGTCCGATCCACAGGAGAGATCTGGAGACAGGAATTCAGTAGCTTCTGCTACTGTCGAGTCATAATGGCAAAAGCATTTTGTTTTTTCCCATTTCTTATTTCCGGTCGACAAAATGGGGATGAGTCCCTGCAGTTTTTGTTTACCAACCAACAAGCAGTGGGGATGTCACAGCATCTCCTGGAAAAGGCAACACATGACTGAAGCGTAAGATCTGGGTCCCTGAAGCAAAACCCAGTGTTGTCCAGGTCAGAATATGTACGTAGCATGTCATCTGCAAAATGAGCTCTTCCTTACCCCATTGTCTTTTCTTTCCCAAAATAAAAGTAATACTTTGTGGCATAAAAACAGACACTCAGATCAGTGGAACAGAATAGAGAACCCAGAAATGGACCCACAAACATATGACTAACTAATCTTTGACAAAGCAGGAAAGAATATCCAATGGAATAAAGACAGTCTCTTCAGCAAGTGGTGCTGGGAAAACTGGACAGCGACATGCAGAAAAATGAACCTGGACCATTTTCTTATACCAGGCACAAAAATAAACACAAAATGGATGAAAGACCTAAATGTAAGACAGGAAGCCATCAAAATCCTTGAGGAGAAAGCAGGCAAAAGCCTCTTTGACCTTGGCCCCACAGCAACTTCTTACTCAACCCGTCTCCAGAGGCAAGGGAAACAAAAGCGAAAATGAACTATTAGCACCTCATCAAAATAAAAACCTTCTGCACAGCAAAGGAAACAATCAGCAAAACTAAAAGGCAAACGATGGAATGGGAGAAGATATCTGCAAATGGCATATCAGATAAAGGGTTAGTATCCAAAACCTATAAAGAACTTATCAAACTCAACACCCAAAAAATAAATAATCCAGTGAAGAAATGGGCAAAAGACATGAATAGACACTTCTCCAAAGAAGACATCCAGATGGACAACCGACACATGAAAAAATGCTCAACATTACTCATCATCAGGGAAATACAAATCAAAACCACAATGAGCTACCCCCTCACACCTGTCAGAATGACTAACATTAACAACTTTGCGCTGCTGGTGGGAATGCAAACTGGTGCAGCCACTCTGGAAAACAGTATGGAGGTTTCTCAAAAAAGTAAAAATAGAACTACCCTACGACCCAGCAACTGCACTAGTAGGTATTTATCCAAGGGATACAGGTATGCTGTTTTAAAGGGACACATGCACCCCAATGTTTATAGCAGCACTATCAACAATAGCCAAAGTATGGAAAGAGCCCATCCATAGATGAATGAACGGCTAAAGAAGATGTGGTATATATATATATACAATGGAGTATTACTCGGCAATCAAAAACAATGAAATCTTGCCATTTGTAACTACATGGATGGAACTAGAGGGTATTATGCTAAGCGAAATTAGAGAAAGACAAATATCATATGACTTCACTCATATGATGAATTTAAGATACAAAACAGACAAACACAAGGGAAGGAAAGCAAAAATAATATAAAAACAGGGAGGGGGATAAAACATAAGAGACTCTTAAATACAGAGAGCAAACAGAGGGTTGCTGGAGGGGTTGTAGGAGAGGGGATGGGCTAAATGGGTAAGAAGCATTAAGGAAATCATTGTTGCATTATATGCTAACTAACTTGGATGTAAATTTTAAAAACATGTTTAAGTAATACTTTGTATATTTATTTGTTTACACTTAATTTATACATACCATCATACAGAATTCAAAAGGCACAAAAAGGTGAAAAGGAAAAGGAAGTCACCCCCCTATATCTCTGCCACTCAGCTCTTCTCCCTGTAACCATAACGCTCATTGTTCTTAAACTTGCTCTTTGCACATAATAACCTGTCTCAGATCCCTTTCCCCATCAGTGTCTGTGAAATAGTAGTCTATGGTATGAACACACCATTATTTAATTTAACCAGTCCCTTGTTGATGGACACTGTTATCCATTTTCTGCCATTGGAAGTAATGCAATGACTGTCCTTGCACGTATGGTATCTCTGCTCATGTGCAAGAACTGCATGATGCATTATTATTTTCCCAGTGCAGCTCTTCCCATCACGTAATCTTGCACATTTATGGGGGAAGGCAAAGTGGAATCGTTTCAGCCTCCTTTTCCTCTTATTTTAAAACCTTACATGGCCACATCTGTGTATCCCCTTCCCACAGATCCCCAAAAAGAGGAAAGAGGAATCTCAAGCACTTTGTGCCATCTTCCTCCCCACAGTCTCTTAATAAGCCTGCCTGTTTTTGAAGCTTATTGAACTAAATGAAAAGCACTAGAGAAAGCAGGGAATGACAATGAGCTTTTCCGGAAACAGCGGACTGCTCAAATACTTGAAATATTTTTTCCTGCCTGCAATATGCACACTGATTGAAAATTTCAACAAAGGCATTCTCAGAAACCACGAAAGAGAAGAGGGTCCTTATAATCAACAAAAAATTTACCATGACCACTTGAGTCTTGAATGTGAGCTTTAAAAAATCCAGTTAGTTGGGGAGGTGGGGGGTGGAGGATAAAAAGGCACCACTACTTTTGAATGTAGTGTTTTCCCGGTCTGTTCTTTAAACCAAATCATAGATTTTTCAGGATTTTGGAAAAGAAAATAATTGCCTCAGTTGTGTGGGTGCCTTTGCCAGATTGGGTGACCTTCTGGTGGACCATAGAGTCCACTGAATCTTCTGAGTGTCCTGTGGTCAGTCCCTCAACCTGAGAAAGAATGATCTGTCCTAAGCAGCACCTCCTGGCTATCAGAATAGAGCCAGAGGGCTATGTTCATGCTTCTATGAACTTACCTTCCATCTTCCTACTGCCCTGTGAAAGGACTCATTCATTCTCCTACTTCTAAAGGGGCACCTAATATTCCTATGGGATGGTTAGAGCTGGGGACCAAAGAAAGGCAAGCACGCTACCACAGCCAGCATGAAAGGAACTCCTAAGATATCTGTGAGTTTCCATTTTATTAATATAATTCCTTTTCACAGAAGTATAATTCACATACCAAAAAGGGCCCTTTTTTGGTGTATATACAAGTTTTGACCAATGTATCATCTGTGTAACCACAACCACAATGAACATATAGAACATTGCTATCACAGCTAGGAATTTTCTCTCCTGGCAAGTTGCAGTCAAAAATACCCCCACCCACCTCCTGATTCCCAGACAGCCTGACCCTTCTTTCACTCTCGATTACTTTTGCTTGTAAAATTTCATACAAATGGACTCGCTTCATCTTGTTTCACGCATCCATTATTTTCCTTCCTACCACAGAGTAGTATTCTGTCTTAGGGATATCCATAATTTGTTGATCCACTTGCCTGTTGAAGGACTTTTGGGTTGCTTCCAGCTTGAAGCTGCTATGAATACAGCTGCTATAAACACTCACGTACAATCTTCTTGTGGACATATGTTTTTATTTCTCCTGGGAAAATTCCAAAGAGTGTTATTACTGGGTCATACAGGCTATGCCTATTAACTTGATAGAAACTGCCGAGTATGTTTGTATTTTATAAACAGGCTGTGTCCTGTTACATTCCCACCAACAATGTACAAGATTTCCAATTGTTCCACATCCCCATCAACACTTGGTATTATCCAATTTTTTAGCCATTTTAGTGGTATCTAATTGTTTTGATTTGCATTTCCCTGGTGACTAATGATGTCAAATATCTTCTCGTGCTTTTTGACCATTTACATGTCTTTTGTGAAATCTCCTTAACTGTTTTTTATCGGGTGCTTGTCTTCTCATTAAATTATAACAGCTTGGGGTACCAGGGTGGCTCAGCTGGTTGAATGTCTGACTCTTGATCTTGGCTCAGGTCACGATCTCAAGGTTCATGAGTTCAAGCCCCATATTGGACTCTGTGCTGACAGGACAGAGCCTGCTTGGAATTCTCTCTCTTTCACTCCCTCTCTCTCTCTCTCTCTCAAAATAAATAAATAAATAAATAAATAAATAAATAAATAAATAAATAAATAATAACAGCTCTTTATACATTCTAAGTAAGTCCTTTGTCTCACAAATGTAATGTGAGTATTTTCTGGGACCAACTTTATTTTTTTTTTAACGTTTATTTATTTTTGAGACAGAGAGAGACAGAGCATGAACGGGGGAGGGTCAGAGAGAGAGGGAGACACAGAATCTGAAACAGGCTCCAGGCTCTGAGCGGTCAGCACAGAGCCCGACGCAGGGCTCGAACTCACGGAGTGTGAGATCGTGACCTGAGCCGAAGTCGGCCGCTTAACCGACTGAGCCACCCAGGCGCCCCTGGGACCAACTTTATATCTTCAGTAGCTACCACTGTGCCTGGCACATTATAGCAGGTGGCCAGGTCATACTGAACATTAGAAGTTTTCATCAGGGACACCTCAATGGCTCAGTCACTTAAGCTTCTGACTTCGGCTCAAGTCATGATCTCACATTTCACCAGTTCTAGCCCTGCATTGGGCTCCATGCTGATAGTGCGTGGCCTGCTTGAGATCCTCTCTCTCTCTCTGACCCTTCTGTGCTCTCTTGCTCTCTCTCAAACTAAATAAACTTAAAAAAAAAAGTTATCATTGGGCAGAAAGTAGCGTTTGTAGAGGCCAAGACTACCAATTCCAACTCCTTTATAGAGAGTCTCTGAATCCACACAGCCCCTTTCTCTCTCTCAAAATTCAAGGGGAAATGGAAAAAAAGAGTCTACAAACCAACAGGTGTTTGACATCACACACTGCACATTTACTCGCCAATATTGATTTCATAGTCAGAAAAGGAAGCCTAGTTAGGATATCAGATTTACTAAGCTGGGTCACACCATGTATACATCTATATGTTTATGCTTATTTACAGATTCGTTCTGAGACAATTGCCACTTATGCTCTCTGTGGCTTTGCTAATTTCGGTTCCCTAGGAATAGTGATCGGCGGACTCAGTAAGTGAAAAGAATATACTTCAACAATGTATGTAACATAAACATACTTTCAATATCCATCTTGCTCTGTAACATTATTTGTGTCAGGGGAAAAAAAGTCCCTGGGACAGGAATAAATCCTTTGGGGTCCATTTTTTATCCCTGCTCTGCAATATAGTTTTCCCATGTATATCCAAGCCAACCTCAGGAAGAGTTTGTCCAAATGTACAAGTTCTTCTCCACCCAGGGGTGAGATAGGTTCCACTTTGTATGCCAATTGCAGTAGATTTCTATAGGCCAGGTGAGGAAGGGTTCTGAGGCCCAATGGAAGTGGGAAAATGCTGTGAATGTGCAGTGATGTCTGCACAGAAGTAGATGGTGACGATGAGTTGCAGATCTTTGGATCTTTCCTTGAAATTTGTTTGGCCTTGCATGCCCTCCATATACTATGGTGAAATTTAGGATAAAACTTAGGACTTGTTTCCTCTGTAGAAAATGGAAGAGTCTGGGGTGCCTGGGTGGCTCAGTTAGTTGAGTGTCCAACTCTTGATTTCGGCTCAGGTCATGATCTCACGGTTTGTGAGTTTGAGGCCTGCGTAGGGCTCTGCACTGACAGCCCAGAGACTGGTTGGGATTCTCTCCCTCCTTCTCTCTCTGCATCCCCTTTCCTCTCTATCTCACTCTCTCTCTCTCTCTCTCTCTCTCTCTGTCTCAAAAATAAATAAGTAAACTTAAAAAAAAAATAAAAAGAAAATGGAAGCCTCTGGGCCTTCTTGTATGAACAAGTTTCTTCCCTTCCTCCCATGCCAGAGAACTTCTCTGGACATGCAGCTAATTCATCACTAAGCTCTTGAATCTTGATTTTCCCAGCTAATTTGGAAAAAAAGAAAAGTCACTGACCTGACATGCCTAGCCTCAGAACAGTTCTCAGAGGCTGGGTATTTGGAATTCTAATTAACGATCTCAACATTAATCTCATATTTTCATGTTCCCCAGCATCCATGGCTCCTTCCAGAAAGCATGATATCGCCTCAGGGGCAGTGAGAGCTCTGATCGCTGGGACCGTCGCCTGCTTCATGACAGCCTGCATTGCAGGTACCGCCTGCCATCCTCTGTGTCCTATCTCCCCAAATCCACAGAATGGCAGCTTTTGGTGGGGGGGGGGCATGCCTCCAACCCAAATGTGCAGCATATGCCACCGCAGAAAGCTGAGAGGCAGAGCTGCTGTCGAGCATATTGCCAAGTGAAATGTGCAGAGCATGGTGGAGAAGCTAAGAGCAGAAGGAAGGCTCGGTAACATTAATTAATAAAATAAATGGCACTTTTCCACTTCCAGGGATGCTCTCCAGCACCCCAGTAGACATCAACTGCCATCTCATTTTGGAGAATGCCTTCAATTCCAGTTCGCCTGCAAACACCACTGAGGTGGTATCTTGTTGTCAAAGTCTATTGAACAGGTAGTGTATTCTTGGTTATAACTTCTGCCATTATTAATAGACATATTAGGCCTAAAGATGCAATCCACTTCTTTTTATAACTTTATAACTGTTTAAAAATGAGAGCTTGTGCAGCAATTCTAAACCACCTTTCATTTTGACATTTCTCAGCTAAGACTAGGATCTCTAATACTAGCTAGTGCTGCGCAAGCATTTCTTATGCCCCAGCTTTGCGATAGGCACTTTGTATGAATTCTCTCACTTAAACCTTGAAACCACAGCATAAGTTAGGAACTATTGCTCTTTTTAGTGTTTGATAAAATTGGGGCTGGGGAAGGCTCTACCACTTTCCCAAGCAAAATGAATGTAAGGACAATCAGGATATAAAATTTAGGTTTTTCTGCCCACAGAGCCCATGCCCTTGACTAGCTAGCTGGTACTGCCTCTCTTTCAAGGGGATCAAGCCGTGCAGGCTGTCCTGACGACATGGTGACAGTGATGATGTTGGGCTACAGTGCATGATGGACCACCAGTGACCCTTACTGGCCACTCTCACCCTCTATAGTTTCTATCTGCAAAATCAATATCCCTACCCTAGGTGCCCTTCTTAAGGTGCAGGTATTTTATGAGGATTGATTCTTTGTTTATTCTGGAAGACAGAGGGGGAATCCTTGAGGCCAAACAGGATTTCAGAGTCAAAAACTAATTCTCTGGTGCCTCTGACCTTAATCCACCCTAACCTGAATGTGAGGGAAGAAATCAGCTTCCTGCCCTTTGCTACTTTTAATGTGTCATCTTCTGCTCATCTACTGTCTCTGTCTTCAAAGACTCAACTAACTGTTTTATTCAACTTTCCACCAGCACTATTGTCAATGGTCCTGGTGACATCATCCCAGGAGGAAACCACACCTTGACTTCTTTAAGGGGCTGCTGCACATTGCTGACTCCACCAACACTGAACTGCAGTTGGATCCCTAATGCATTTTGAGTTCAGCTACTTCTCCAACAAAACTCTAGGTACAGTTGCTGAATTTTCTACTTTGGGGAGGAAAAGAAAAACTGTTCTTCACAGATGGAAATTCCCATCATGGAATCGGCTTTCATTGGAAAGAAGAAAAACAGGAATGAACACTGCAGATCTCCAGCATCATCCCCCTCTCTGGCCCTCCCTTCCCCAAACCCTTCCCCACTGACAACCACTATGATATCTCAAGATGTGTCTCCAGTCCCAGAGATGTTTTCTGACCCTAGAATTTTATGATAGTTTGACCAGAATACAGATATAAATGGTTGCTCATGACAACGGGACTATGGCTCAGCCACACCCAGAGTGGCTCACTTCTCAAACATCTCAGGGGAGGTCACTGCATTCACCTGGACCTTGAATCTCACATGGAGAATCGTTTATCACCCAGTCATTGCCTGCCCTGGGGAGGTCCTACAGAAATCAAGAGTGCACCAGGATTACATTTAGACCGTTCTAAAACCAGGTTTTAAATCCCATGTGCTTAGTTAGACCAGTCAGCTTACCCCCAAACTATGGTGTAATAACAAATAAGCCAAAAACCGTGGTGACTTACAAGTTTATTTTTCCCCTCACACCATATGCTTATGGAGGGTCGATTTGGGCTGTATTTCATGTTGTCTTCACTTCCAGAACCCAGGCTAAAGGAGCAGCCACTATGTGGGGTATACTGGGACAGGGGGGAAAGGTGGCCCTTAAATTTTCTGCTAGGGAGAACCCTTCACTTCTACTACCTTCCATTACCTGAAGTTAATCATATGACAAGCACAATGTCAATGGTTATGGATGAATTATCCTGTCCTCAGGAGGGATAGTGAGTATTTTGAAGAAACAACATGATATACTATGTGGATGCATGATTTCCATGTTTCCCTTCAATGTGTCAACATGTTATAGAGTGTAACTGAAAGCCTACTCATGCATAAATTTGGTTATGTTACTAGTGACAACACAGGAAAATGGCACTACTTTTCATTCAAAAGGCCACTTAAGGACCATTTGAGAAGAGGAATAATTCCTGGTTATTGAAACCCTTCCACCAATACTTCCATTAACCAGGAAAGAATCAGCATCAAAGTTGCTTACTGAGTATCAAAGAAGAACCTTAATGGGTTCTGAGATTTGAGATGTGTCAGAAGAAGAATCCAGAGTCAATGGCAGGGTGCTCTTTAATGAAATGCTCATTGCCAATTCTCTTAATAGCTCAAAGACCACATTGTGTGAGGAAACACAAATACCAATGACTGAGCCAAAAGGTGATTCACAAGTAAGAAAAAATGCGGGAAAAGGTTTGGGAATACCTGAAGTAATTTATTTTATTTATGCTTTCTTTCTTGTTCATGCACAACTTTTTGAAATATATATGTAAATACCTTGGGGCGTGTGTGTGTGTGTGTGTGTGTGTGTGTGTGTGTGTGGCGGTGGTGGTAAAGGATGAAATTAAATACCCAAAGGATTCTTAAATTTTTTTTAATGTTTATTTATTTTTTGACAGAGAAAGAGAGAGAGTGTGAGGGGGGCAGGGGACAGAGAGAGAGGGAGACACAGAATCTGATGCAGGCTCCAGGCTCCAAGACCTGAGAGAAAGTCAGACACTTAACCTACTGAACCACCCAGGTGCCCTGAAAAGACTCTTTATCTCAAGTATAATATACTAGGATATTTCTAACTATTGATCATTTGTATCAAATTATTCTTGGAACTCATGTGCCCTTGCAAAATTTAGACTTTATTTTAGGGAAACATATTTGCATGACTTTTCCCTCTGCTCTCTGTGTTTTTTGTGTCACCCTTCATAAAAGCCCGTGATGTAGTACGTCAAGGGTGCCAGTTATTCATATGTTGGTTCTCTCTGGTCTACTATGATTATTGTTTTTCTAACTCTTTTTTACCTCATTTTAATTCTTTGTATTTTCCTATGTTGTTTTATTCCTGACACTCTCTTCTTATTCCTTCTCAAAGAGATTTGTTGTTTCTAGCGTGCCTCTCTGGCCAACTAATTTGCAAAGTCCGCCTGTTGCCATTATCGTTCTTTGGATGTTGATGGCTCTTCTCCACACTCTTTTATTTCAAGGAAAACTTAATCCTCACTGTCCTGTTTTTTCAAGTCTTCTTTTTTCAAGTGCAGAATGTAATACCCATTTGTAATAAAAAGGGACAAACACACACAGACCTTTCTTCAAACACACATAAGAGTGTTGAGGAGTTGTTGCTTCTACATAGCTAGAATGAGTCTACTTACATATCACCTTCAACTTCTTTTCACTTGGCAATATACCTTGGACATTCCTACCAAGTTATTATATATAGTTCTAGCTCTAGCCTTCCCTTCCCACGTGTGTGTGTGTGTGTGTGTGTGTGTGTGTGTGTGTGTGGTGTCTGTGAGAAAGAGAGAGAGTTAAATATCTTTTCTTTCTCCTTCCCTCCTCTTCCCTGTCTCTGGCCTACCACACATGGGTAGCCCTAGTTAGATAACCTGATATATACCTTTCTGTACTTTCCTTTCACGTTCGGGTCATATTTTATAAACATATCTATCATTGAGGATTTTACCATACTGGAGCTACTCACATTTCTCTAGAGTTTACTTTTCTTCTATAATAATACTTTGTGAATATTCAAGTCCACTGGCAAAACTTTAATAATTTTTTTCAAAGGCATCATAATACTCCATGACATATTATGTATCTGCATTAACCACTCCGTTCAGGACAAGGATCCACTTTGGGTGTTTGGTTTTGTTTGAGGACTACTTTGAATCGTATCTGCCCACTTACTTTGCATATTAGTGATTTTATTCTATAGCAGTGCTATCTGACAGAAGTATAATGGAAGTCACATGTGATATAAAATTTTCTAGTGACCACTTTAAAAATGTACAAAGAGGGGCGCCTGGGTGGCGCAGTCGGTTAAGCGTCCGACTTCAGCCAGGTCACGATCTCGCGGTCCATGAGTTCGAGCCCCGCGTCAGGCTCTGGGCTGATGGCTCAGAGCCTGGAGCCTGTTTCTGATTCTGTGTCTCCCTCTCTCTCTGCCCCTCCCCCGTTCATGCTCTGTCTCTCTCTGTCCCAAAAATAAATAAACGTTGAAAAAAAAAATTTTTTTTAAATGTACAAAGAAACTGGTAAGATTAATTTTAATAATGTATTTGACCCAATATATCCATGATATTATCATTTTAATGAATTATTTTATATTCTTTTTATTGAACTAAGCCTTTAAAATCTAGTATATATTTTATACCTAGAGCATACACTAAGACACTATATTTTCATTGGCAATACTCAGTCTGTATTTGGATTCCATAAAATTTACAGTTGAAAAGGAAATACATACACCCAAATTGTTCCAAACACACTCAAAAGCTTTCCAATAACTGAAATGAGTATCAGTTGTTAAAGTAAAATTTTAGTTCCTCAGTTCCACATATGAAATAGTTCCACAATTCAATTATTAGTAGCTACCATATTAGACAGTGCAATTCTATAAGATGGTTTTATAGGTCCACTAAAGTGCCACATATATTTGGTGTTAGTATATGTTGCCAGATTGCTTCTTGGAGAAATATGTTGTCTTGACTTTTACCTGCTTTGTGATATAATCTTTCCAATGTGTTTTATTCATCTACCTCTGTGTGTAGGTGTGATATTTCTTGTCAAATGCTACATGTTCACATAAATCTCATGCGGATTTCTTTTTTAATACTTTCCATCCTTGAACTGAGGAGGGCATATTATTCCTGCGTCATATGAGAAAGAATAGTAAGGGTACGGACAAGACGAACAAGTTGGTGACCACTTTGGACTTGTTACATCCAGAAACCTTATCAATCCCCTGTCCATGTTGAATGGCTCGGGACTGGTTGAAAGTTTCCCTCCTCCCAGTGAAACCACTTCATGGAATTTTTGGTACATGGTGATGTCTCCACTTTTCTTTGGCAAACATAAAAGCTAGAGGGCTGTTTGTTCCTCCTGGTTTGTCCTACACTGACCTACCCATAGTCCTCTAAGATGGCAAAGTTGGGACATTTGTATGCTTCCTATATGTTCATTCAATTGTTGTCTGAGGTCACTCAATGCTGACAGCATGTTGCTGTGAATCTATGCACCCCGAGCTTCTTTCAAGACAAGGCTGTGACATCTATTTTGAAGAATTCTACACTCTGTCTAGTCTGCCCATGAAATTTGAAGTCCCCAGACTTCTCTCTGTGTCTATCTTGACACCAATACAGCTTTCACTAATCTGAAAGCCCTTTTTTTCAAATGTTTTTATCTATATTTGAGGAGAAAGAGACACACAGAGAGAGAGAGAGAGAGAGAGAGAGAGAGAGAGAGCAAGTGGGGGAGGGGCAGAGAGAGAGGGAGACAGAATCCAAAGCAGGCTCCAGGCCCTGAGCTGTCAGCACAAAGCCCTATGTGGGGCTTGAACTCATGAGTGGTGAGATCATGACCTAAGCCAAAGCTGGACGCTTAACCAACTGAGCCATCCAGGCGCCCCTGAAAGCCCTTTTTTAAACAGTATTGTGGGTCCAGCTATGAGTATTTCCTACTTTTAATGAAAATGAAAGTTTGCTTTTCTGCTGCTTATTCTCATTTTCCATCGGTTTGCAAAAGGAGAGGGAACCAGAAATGGCATTTCTCTCACCAATCCAGAAACTATGGTTCCAAACAAATTCTCTGGGCCTGCGGAGGCCTTACAGTCCCAGCAAAGAATAAATTGTAGCCATGGGGTATGGAGAATTTTCTTTGATTTTTTTTTTATATTCCATTGGTAAAATCAGTATATCCAAGCAGTGAAGTCTGAGTGAGAAGGTCTCCGTAACTACCCAGATTACTAACATGCATTCATTTTGCAAATGCTCCCAACTCATTGCTTTATATTTCTGTAGTTTAATGAGGCTGGTAGGCCACTGTGAAGGGCTTAAGGTGTACACTTGCCCAGTGAGACTGACTTCCAATTACAGAACAATTCCCAAATCAGCCCTGCTTGTAAAGGAGGTATTGACGGACACAGTGTGCCAGGAACTACCCTAAGTGTACTGGAGGCCGGGAAGGGGAGGCAATCGTTCACATTTTAAACAGGCAGGAGCACAGGACTTAAGAAATGTCTGGAACAGGTGCACCATATGGTGCTAATGAACCATATGGTCCTGAGAAAAGCTACTTTTTTACAACCTGTTACTTAATTTTGAAAAATGTTTTAAGCTCAGGCAGGAAGGAAAGTATACACTTAGCCCTTCTTTTTCTGGACCTTAAGACAGCATAAGCTTATGATAATTATGTTTCCTTTTATACTACAAGGCAATGTGATTGACCTCTGGATGTAGAGTGATTAATTTCAACCTCAGTCATTAGTGGACTACTTAGCATTTTCATTTCAAGGGACTCTAGAAAGTAAACAATGAATCTGCACCAAGCCAGCCCCTTTTACACATTATGCCTTTTGCAAAATGGGAGGACAAGTTTCTAATAGTGGGGATACAGCCTGTAATCACAGAACAGAGAAAAGCATTTAAATGACAACCTCTTAATATAGTCCTCTGGCAATGGACAACCAGCCACTTTACCATGAGAAACCAAGATTAGGGAAAAACCTATGACTTGCAAGCTATGTTAATATGCAGGATCAGCCCTACATCTTCCATATGCTGGGCATGCTTCCAGTAATTTCCATAAAATAAGAGGATTGTAGAATCCTAGGTCATTCAGAAATGTTTTCATCTCCTCTAGCCACCCCCTACCCCAGTCACATTAGAGTCACCAAACCCATAGATTATAATGGCTAAGAGGAGAGTTGGGGGCAGTATTCCTTGGTCTGATCTAAGTCCCTTCAACTGCAGACTATCCACCTCATTCCATAATTGTTTGCCCATATGTCTGTCTGTCCACTAGACTATCAATTCCTATGTGTATCTCCAATACCTAGCACCTAGCATCTAGCAGACATTCAATAAATATCTTCTCATGCGTTGAATAAACAATGACAAAGGTCAGCCAAATGGCTGACTTTCACATAAGCAGGAACAGTTAATTGGATCACTTTTAAAAACTTTTAAAAATCTCATCAAAAATTCATACTCGTGATAAAAATTGCAAATGGTATGCAAGTGTATAACTGAGAGATTGGAAACTTTCTTCCAACTTCTATGTAGTCTCCATAGTTAGCCACAGTTAACACTTTGGTGTCATGGCTAATTTTTCTCTTTATGATAAACTACAGTAAGTTATAACAAACTAAACTGGATGAGTCTTCTTTCAAGCTCAATGCCTGAATCACTTTCATATTCCATCTGTTGGCAACATCAGGCACGTCTTGTTTGCTTGTCTTGTAACACTGTATGGTACGATGATTAGCAAGCCAAGTTCAGGAGCCTGGCCTTCCTGATAACCTGCAAGGCCAGTCTACTATTTACTAATGTTTCCTATGTTGAAGCTAAATGGAATCGTTAAAAGCATCCTAATCCCCGCTTCAAAAAAAAAAAAAATTTTTAGCAAATTTAAAAAAATCCTAATCCCCAATGTAAATAGGTGTATTTTAAACAGCCAGATTCCTTGTGCTTAAATGAGCAACTGTTCTGCTATTGGATTTGGAAAAGCTCTTATAGAAAATGGAAAACAACAAGCCAGTTGCTGCTGCTGACAGGGGTGGGAGGGAGTATGTTTCAGCAGCTAAGAATCCACCTCTGGAGCTGAACTGCCAGGGTTCAAACCCTGGCCCCGGACACTAGTTCCATTACCTTAGAAATTCCGATGACCTCTCTATGCCTCACTTTCCCCATCTGTAAAATCAAAATAAACCTATCTCCTCCCCCATATTTTTTATGAGAAGTAAATGAGTTAAGTCATGTAAAGCACTTAGAAGAATGCCTCCCTGAGAAAGCCTATAAAATACACTCCTTTTCGTCATTGAAGTACAATATATACATGGTAAATGCACAGATTCTAAGTGTACAGTTTGATGAGTTTTGACAAACGGATGCACCCGTGTGGCTATCATCCCACATCCCAAGATGTGGCTCCATCATCCCAAGATGGAGCATGTTTCCATGATTTCAGAAAGTTCCCTGGGAATCTACCCGCCCCTCCCAGAAAAGCTGGATTTTCTTTTCCCCCTCCCAAGATTGGTTCAGATAAACAGCTCAGATGGAACTTCATATAAATGGAATCACACAGCAAATGCCTGCTTGTCTCTCGCTTCAGCATAAGGTATTTTAGCTTTATCTAGTGGGCCACTCTTTTATTGTTGTCATTACATCGTATGAATGTACCACTATTTATCTGTCCATTCTGCTCCTGATGGACATTTAGGTTGTTTTCAGTTTTTGCAGAATACACATTTTTGGAAAAAAAAAAAGCTTCCATTTGCCACACATTCTTAGGTGTTTCAAAAGACTTTAAGCTTAGGAAATACAAATTGGAATGTGAAGAAGGCATTGTTTAGCCACATGGGGGTTGGTTTGCTCCTTATCGCCCTTTCTCTCCCTCATAATCTTGCTGAGTCTTTTTATTTATATGTTGTTCTTCACGGGGATTTTCAAGATGGTTGGCTTCAGGTCACAGACTGGAAGATCAGTGATGATGGAGCCTCGGAAGGGAATAACAGGGAAGCTAGAGGACCAAGAGTGACCTCTTGGCTGAAGAAAGTGTTGGTTTGCTTGAGGCTACACTACGTAATGGTACTTTCACCGTACTGCATTTTGAGAAAATTCACTCGGCTTTTCTAAGTCTCAAATAAAAGTAAAATTTACATTAGCATTTGACCTCATAGAACTATAGTGCTGGAATATGAATTAAAAATACAAATGAGGGGCTCACTCGGTTAAGCATCTGACTCTTGATTTCAGCTCAAGTCATGATCTTATGGTTTGCGAGTTCAAGCCCCATGTGGGGTTCTGCACTGACAGCCCACAGCCAGCCTGGGATTCTCCCTCTCTCACTCTATCTGCCCCTCCCCTGCCTGTGCTCACACTCTCTCTCTCTCTCTCTCTCTCTCTCTCTCTCTCTCTCTCTCTCTATCTCTCCCTGGTTCTCTCAAAAATAAACTTAAAAATTTTTTAATAAATAAAAAAAGTATATGTATATGTATATGTATATATGTGGGTATATATATGAACTGTAAAAATACCTCATATCTTGAAAGTACGGTAGGAAAGCCTGATGAGCATGCAAGGTGAACTGTGATCATACCATAGCAGATTCTGGCTCCAGCAGCTTGCAAGTTACAGAAGCATCCATCAGCTGACATATTTGTTACTTAGGAGCTATAATAAATTTAATCCCATTGATGGGAAAGGTTGGCCAGCTCTTAAAGCACTTGTGAAAAACAAAGACTCTATTTCTCATTAGAATTCACCCATCAAAATACAATCTGACCTTTCTGAGAAGGACACCACAAAGAGTTAAGAATTATTTGCTCTCTTTGACCATCCATTCATCAATGTCTGGCCATGGAAACAGGTTATCCAGAAAGTGAAGGTTTCTGTGTCTACTTGGACCAAACAGAACCAAATGGAAGGAAACAATATGTTCTTGGGGACTCAGGAGAGGTCCTCCTGTGGCAATCTGACTTGATTATTGTTTCCATAGCAACGGACTCCAAGGTTCTCAAACAGGCACCATGTGCTCCCAGGAAGCTGCAGCTGGACACTCAAGAAAGTTCTTTCTCAAAAGCTACTGGAGATTTCAGAAAGAATTTAATCGAATTCCACCTGAAATTGGCAGGGGGCTTCCATCTAGATGACTTGAAAATGAAATAAATTTCTTAAATGTTTTCTCCTCCCACTTAACAGGAATACCAGGAATATGCTTGAGGTGGGGGTGGGTGGATATATTCAGGTTAGAAGTTTTTACAAGTGTCTCTGCTCAGGTGGATGGCACAGACATTTTCCAGACATCAATAGCAAGGAACAGGGCAGAGATCCAGAGAGTTTCCCCAGCAGCTGGCCAGTACCCACAAGGGCCTGGAAGGACAAAAAGAGATTCAGGTTCTGGAGGTGGGTTCCTGCATCAGACACTGCAGCTGAACCAGAAAAGGCATTCACAGACATTTTTGCATCTATTCCTTCTCAAAACATCTTTTATTAGATGCTTTATTGCAAAAGCAATCATATTTGTTTTAGAAAAATATTCATAATCTCAAGAAAAAATAAAAACTTTACCCATATCACAAAAATATAACAAATGCTAATAATCCGTGGTGTTTAGACATTCTGTGTGTGTGTGTGTGTGTGTGTGTGTAATACTTTTGAAATGAGATCACTATTGTGATTTATTTTGAGGACAGCTTTTCTCCCCTTAATATATCATGAACACTTTTGAATGTTGTTAACTTTTCTTCTACCTCATCATTTTTAAATAGCTGCAAGGCATTCCATTATATGACTGTACCATAATTTAATCTATCTCCCGTGATTGGCCATAGTGGATGTTGCCCATGTTTCATGATTAGTAACACATTTACAATGAACATTCTTGTAGTCAAATCTTGGCACAAATTCACAGTGACTGCCTCTCAAGACATACAGAAATGCTACAGACACATAGAGACTTATCTCCAAAAAGAATGCTTCTCATCTTCTTCTAAGCCTCAAGGCAAGGCCAAATGATCAATCTTTGATTGGACAACATATTTTCCATACAAAGCTAGTCTACCTGTAATCAAAATCTCAGATTATGCTAGCAATCGAGAAGGTAGTTGAAACATGAAAGCAAGCCTGGGCTTGTCGGGATTTCATACACTGATCACTGGTACCCACTTTGTAAAAACCCTTGGTGTATGACATACCAGGTTATCTTTATCTGATTAAAGATGAATTTTCCAGTTCCAAATGTGGAACTGAAAGTCATTTCTCTATTTCTTCAGTGGGCTTCTATAAATGCCAACACAGACTAATCGAGTATGAATAAAACAAAAGTAAGTGTGAACGCTAACTCCCAACAATCTTTAGGCCTGCGTCCAGGAGGAAAGAAGTCTTCATCTACAAAGAATCAAAAAGTATGGCTCTCACCACTACAGGTGGGCACAGGCATGCTGATGGTGAGGGAGAAGGGTGAGCACTGCATGAGTCCCTGAGGATCTAGGTCTGTTCACCCAGGTAGGGGAGGACCAGCAATTTCACCAGCAAAAGCAGGACCAGAATTGTGTGTTCTATCTACTCAAGGTGCCCAGGAGAGCACCTCCTGCATTCTCCATTGCTGGGAGAGGGGTCAACTCCCTGTACTCGTGATTCACAAATGACAGCATACTATGCACACTGTTCTGTACCTAGCTCTTTCTTACTTAATAATATATTCTAAGGGGACACCTGGGTGGCTCAGTCGGTTGAACATCCAGTTCTTGATTTCAGCTCAGGTCACCATCTCACAGTTCACGGGATCAAGCCTCACGTCAGGCTCTGTGCTGACACTGGAGCCTGCTTGGAATCTCTCTCTGTCTCTCTCTGCCCCTACCCCATTCAAGCACTCTCTCTCTCTCTCTCAAAATAAATAAATACACTTTAAAAACCCTTTAAAAATTAAAAATATATATTCTAGGGCACTTTCTAAATTACTACATACAGATTTCATTCTTTTGTACATATCATATGGATTTACTATAATTTATTCAGTAGTCTTCTATTTATGTTGTATCCCATCTTTTGCAAGAAAAAAAAAGCTGCAGTAAATAGCATCTACATGTGTCACTTAACACAGCATACTCATAGGAGAAATCTCTAGAAATGGAATTGCTGAAACTTGCACATACATTTAAAATTCTGGGGGAGGAGCCAAGATGGCAGAACAGCATGGAAGTTTTTTGTGTGCCTCCCATCCATGAAATACAACCAGATCAACACTAAACTATCCTGCACACCTAGAAAACTGACCTGAGGATTAACACAACAATCTGCACAACCTGAACCACAGAACTCAGCAGGTACTCAGTGAGGAGAGGTGAACTGGGGGAGAGACAAGCCACAGAGGGCAGGGAGCTGTTTTTGCAAGAGGAGAGAGGACTGAGACGGGGCAGGGGAAGAATACGGGAAAGGCACCCCCCCCCCCTCAAAGTAGCTGGAGAGAAAGTGGAAAAGTGGAACAGCCGCAGGGACTGAACTAAAAAGGGAGAAAAGAGAAAGGAGAGGGTTTAAGTTCCATTAAGACTGTATAAACAGGGGGAGCGCAGAGTCTGAAATGCTGCAGCTCAGTACCTGGCAGTGTTCTGGTGGGAAGGGTGAATCCCCAGGAGCAGAGTGGAGTCCAGGGTTCTTCAGGCCACACAGGGAGAGGCAGTTCCCCTGATGAAAGGACACCTGGTAGAGGATGTGTGGATCCCCCAAGGGCAAGGCCCCAGTGGACCTGGGAGAACAACCACATTCACTGGTGCTGGAACAAGGTCCTTAAGGGTGAAGCCTGGTGCCAGATGTGTGTTGTGATTTTCCATAATTCCTGAAATGCTTCTGCCACACAGTCACGCGAACTTTTTCTGGGGCAGGCTGGCACCCGGCCACAATCACTAGGCATCGGCAGCAGCATGGTCCTGCAATGTTCCTGGGTGTGGCCAGCACCTGGCCATTGCTCAGTGAGATCCTCCCACAGAGGGGCAGAACAGGTCAAAGCTGCAGTCCCCCAGAAGTGAGGGGTCGGGAAAAACAGCCACATTTGAGATAAAACTCAGGAGGGAGGTGCTGCCTGGGGCTTGGTCACAGATTGTGTAAAGGCGGGGAGTGTACAGAAGCCAAGGAAAAAGGACGGGTGCACGATTGCTGATCAGGGAGAGCTGAGTTCTGATGCTGGAGACTGGGTAGCCGGGTGACACCATTTTCACCACTCCCTCACATGCGCATATGCACCTACAAGCACCACAACAATCTGCCCCAGTAGGCTAGCAGTGCCATCTAGTGGAGAAAGGAGATGTTACACTAAGCCCTGCCCAATTGGCTAACCTCGCTTTTCAGCAACACAAGTCGCTTCACCTGCTTAGTTCACGGACTGTAAAGCAATTCATAGTTTAACTTCTAGGGGAAAGTGAAGTAATTTCAATCATATTTCAGTCTGTTCACCAGTCCACCTATTCAATTTTATTTTTTTCTTTTTTCTCTTTTTCATTTCTTTTCTTTTTCTTGAATACAGAAAGAGAAAAAAATTTTTATTTTCAATTTTTATTAAAAATATTTTTCTTTAATTTTTTCTACTATATTTTATACCTTTGTGTAAATTTTTTCAAATTCTATTTTACTTCCATCATTTCATTTTATTCTACTTCAGTGTACTCATTTTTCAAATTTTCAAATGATTTCCTTTTTTTTTCTTTCTTTCCCCTTTTTTCTCTAATCTATCAAGCCCCTTTCAACACCCAGACCAAAACACACCTAGGATTAGGCTCATTTATTTAATTTGTATGTGTGTGTTGCTTTTAATTTTTTAATTTTAATTTTTTTAATTTTAATTGTTTTACCTCATTAATTCCTTTTCTCCCTTCAAAATGACTAAATAAAGGAATTCACCCCAAAAGAAATAGCAGGAAGAAACAACAGCCAGGGACTTAACCAACACAGATACAAGCAAGACGTCTGGACCAGAATTTAGAATCACAACAATAAGAATACTACCTGGAGTCAAAAATAGATTAGAATCCCTTTCTGCGGAGATAAAAGAAGTAAAAGCTAGTCAGGATTAAATAAAAAATGCTATAACTGAGCTGCAATCTCCAATGGATGCCACAGCGGCAAGGATGGATGAGACAGAACAGACAATCAAGATATAGAGGACAAACTTATGGAGAATAATGAAGCAGAAAAAAAGAGGGAGACTAAGGTAAAAGAGCCATATTTAAGAATCAGAGAAATCAGTGACTCATTAAAAAGGAACAACATCAGAATCATAGGGGTCCCAGAAATGGAAGAGTGAGAAAAAGGAGTAGAAGGGTGATGTGAGCAAATCATAGCAGAAAACTTTCCTAACCTGGGGAAAGATACAGACATCAAAATCCAGGACGCACAGAGGAATCCCAGTAGATTCAACAAAAACTGACCATCAACAAGGCATATCATAGTCAAATTCACAAAATACTCAGGCAAGGAAAGAATCATGAAAGCAGCAAGGGAAAAAAAAGTCCTTAACTTACAAGGGAAGACAGATCAGGTTTCCAGCAGATCTATCCACAGAAACTTGGCAGGCCAGAAAGGAGTGGCAGGATATATTCAATGTGCTGAATCAGAAAAATATGCAGCCAAGAACTCTTTATCCAGCAAGATTGTCATTCAAACTAGAAGGAGAGATTAAAAGTTTCCCAGACAAACAAAAATTAAAGGAGTTTGTGACCACTAAACCAGCCCTGCAAGAAATGTTTAGGGGGACTCTCTGAGGAGAGAAAGATGAAAAAGTAAATACATACATACATACATACATACATACATAACAAAAGCAACAGAGACTAGAAAGGACCAGAAACACCACCAGAAACTCCAACTCTACAAGCAACATAATGGCAATACATTCATATCTTTCAGTATTCACTCTAAATGTCAATGGTCTAAATGCTCCAATCAAAAGACATAGGGTAACAGAATGGATAAGAAAACAAGATCCATCTATCTGCTGTTTACAAGAGACCCACTTTAGACCTAAAGACACCTTCAGATTGAAAATAAGGAGATGGAGAACCATCTATTATGCTAATGATCAACAAAAGAAAGCCAGAGTAGCCATACTTATATCGGACAATCTAGACTTTAAAATAAAGACTGTATCAAGAGATGCAGAAGGGCATTATATCATAATTAAGGGGTCTATCCACCAAGAAGACCTAACAATTGTAAACATGTATGCTCCAAATGTGGAAGAATGCAAATATATAAATCAATGAATCACATACATAAAGAAACTCATTGATAATAATACCATAATAGTAGGGGACTTCAACACCCCACTTATGGACAGATCATCTAATCAAAAAATCAACAAGGAAACAGTGGCTTTGAATGACACACTGGACCAGATGGACTTAACAGATATATTCAAAACATTTCATCCTAAAGCACCAGAATATGCATTCTTCTCCAGTGCACATGGAACGTTCTCCAGAATAGATCACATACTGGGACACAAATCAGCCCTCAGCAAGTACAAAAAGATCAAGATCATAACATGCATCTTTTCAGACCACAACGCTATGAAACTTGAAATCAACCACAAGAAAAAATTTGGAAAGGTAACAAATACTTGGAGACTGAAGAACATCCTACTAAAGAATGAATGGACTAACCAAGCAGTTAAAGAAGAAATTAAAAAGTATATAGAAGTCAATGAAAATGATAACACCACAACCCAAAACCTCTGGGACGCAGCAAAGGTGGTCATAAGAGGAACGTATATAGCAATCCAGGCCTTCCTAAAGAAGGAAGAAAGATCTCAGATACACAACCTAACCTTACACCTTAAGGAGCTGGAAAAAGAACAGCAAATAAAACCCAAAAGAGCAGAAGACAGGAAATAACAAAGATTACAGCAGAAATTAATGCTATCAAAACCAAAAAAACAGTAGAACAAATCAATGAAACCAGAAGCTGGTTCTTTGAAAGAATTAACAAAATTGATAAACCAGTAGCCAGTTTGATCAAAAAGAAAAAGGAAAGGACTCAAATAAATAAAATCAAGAATGAAAGAGGAGAGATCACAACCAACACAGCAGAAACAAAAACAATAAAAGAACATTATAAGCAATTATATGCCAATAAAATGGGCAATCTGGAAGAAATGGACAAATACCTAGAAACATATACACTACCAAAACTGAAACAGGAAGAAATAGAAAATTTTAACAGACCCATAACCAGTAAAGAAATCAAATTAGTAATCAAAAATCTCCCAAAAAAACAAGAGTCAGGGCCAGATGGATTTCCAGGGGAATCCTACCAAACATTGAAGGAAGAGTTAACACCTATTCTCTTGAAGCTGTTCCCAAAAATAGAAATGGAAGGAAAACTTCCAAACTCTTTCTATGAAGCCAGCATTACCTTGATTCCAAAACCAGACAGAGACCCCACTAAAAAGGAGAACTATAGACCAATTTCCCTGATGAACATGGATGCAAAAATCCTCAACAAGGTATTAGCCAAACGGATCCAACAATACATTAAAAAAATTATTCACCATGACCAAGCAGGATTTATACCTGGGATGCAGGGCTGGTTCAATATCCGCAAAACACTCAATATAATTCATCGTATTAATAAAAGAAAGGACAAGAACCATATGACCCTCTCAATAGATGCAGAGAAAGCATTCGACAAAATACAACATCGTTTCTTAATAAAAACCCTCAAGAAACTAGGTAAAGAAGCATCATACCTTGAGATCATAAAAGCCATATATGAAACCCCAACGCTAATATCATCCTCAATGGGGAAAAACTGAGAGCTTTCCCCCTAAGGTCAGAAACAAGACAGGGATGTCCACTCTCACCACTGTTATTCAACATAGTATTGGAAATCTTAGCCTCAGCAATCAGACAACACAAAGAAATAAAAGGCATCCAAATAAGCCAGGAGGAGGTCAAGCTTTCACTCTTTGCAGATGACATGATATTCTATATGGAAAACCCAAAAGATTCCACCAAAATCTGCTAAAACTGATTCATGAATTCAGCAAAGTTGCAGGATATAAAATCAATGCACAGAAATCGGTTGCATTCTATACACCAACAATGAAGCAACAGACAGAGAAATGAAGGACTCGATGCCATTTACAGTTGCACCAAAACCCATAAAATACCTAGGAATAAATCTAACCAAAGAGATGAAAAATCTACACACTGAAAACTATAGAAAGCTTATGAAAGAAATTGAAGAAGACACCAACAAATGGAAAAATATTCCATGCTCCTGGATGGGAAGAACAAATATTGTTAAAATTTCAATACTACCCAAAGCAATCTACATACTTGATGCAATCCCTATCGAAATAATATCAGCATTCTTCACAGAGCTAGAAAACACAATCCTAAAATTTGTATGGAACCAGAAAAGACCCCAAATAGCCAAAGCAATCTTGAAAAAGAAAACCAAAGCAGGAGGCATCACAATCCCAGACTTCAAACTGTACTACAAAGCTGTAATCATCAAGACAGTATGGTACTGGCACAAAAACAGAAACTCTGATCAATGGAACAGAATAGAGAACCCAGAAATGGACCCACAGACATATGGCCAGCTAATCTTTGACAAATCAGGAAAGAATATCCAATGGAATAAAGACAGTCTCTTCAGCAAGTGGTGCTGGGAAAACTGGACAGCGACATGCAGAAAAATGAACCTGGACCATTTTCTTACACCATACACAAAAATAAACTCAAAATGGATGAAAGACCTAAATGTAAGACAGGAAGCCATCAAAATCCTCGAGGAGAAAGCAGGTAAAAACCTCTTTGACCTTGGCCACAGCAACTTCTTACTCAACCCATCTCCAGAGGCAAGGGAAACAAAAGCAAAAATGAACTATTGGGACCTCATCAAAATAAAAAGCTTCTGCACAGCGAAGGAAACAATCAGCAAAACTAAAAGGCAACCGATGGAATGGGAGAAGATATCTGCAAACGACATACCAGATAAAGGGTTAGTAACCAAAAATCTATAAAGAACTTATCAAACTCAACACCCAAAAAACAAATAATCCAGTGAAGAAATGGGCAAAAGACATGAATAGACACTTCTCCAAAGAAGACATCCAGATGGACAACCGACACGTGAAAAAATGCTCAACATCACTCATCATCAGGGAAATACAAATCAAAACCACAATGAGCTACCCCCTCACACCTGTCAGAATGGCTAAAATTAACAACTCGGGCAACAACAGATGTTGGTGAGGATGCAGAGAGAGAGGATCTCTTTTGCACTGCTGGTGGGAATGCAAGCTGGTGCAGCCACTCTGGAAACAGTATGGAGGTTCCTCAAAAAATTACAAATAGAGGGGTGCGTGGGTGGCTCAGTTGGTTGAGTGACCGACTTCGGCTCAGGTTATGATCTCATGGTTTGTGAGTTCGAACCCCGCATCGGGCTCTGTGCTGACAGCTCAGAGCCTGGAGCCTGCTTCTGATTCTGTGTCTCCCTCTCTCTCTGCTCCTCCCCTGCTTGCACTCTGTCTCTGTCTCTCTCTCTCAAAAATAAATAAATATTAAAAAAAAATTTTTTTTAATTACAAATAGAACTACCCCACGACCCAGCAATTGTGCTACTAGTTATTTATCCAAGGGATACAGGTATGCTGTTTTGAAAGGATGCATGCACCCCAATGTTTACAGCAGTACTATCAACAATAGCCAAAGTATGGAAAGAGCCTAAATGTCCATTGATGGATGAATGGATAAAGAAGATGTGGTATATATATATACAATGGAGTATTAATCAGCAATCAAAAAGAATGAAATCTTGCCATTTGTAACTACGTGGATGGAACTAGAGGGAATTATGCTAAGCGAAATTAGTCAGAGAAAGACAAATATCATATGACTTCACTCATATTAGGACTTTAAGACACAGAATAGATGAACACAAGGGAAGGGAAGCAAAACTCATATAAAAACAGGGAGGGGAGCAAAACATAAGAGACTCTTAAATATGGAGAACAAACAGAGGGTTACTGGAGAGGTCGTGGGAAGGGGGATGTACTAAATGGGTAAGGGGCATTAAGGAATCTACCCCTGAAATCATTGTTGCACTGTATGCTAATTTGGATGTAAATTTTAAAAATAAAATTTAAATTAAAAATAATTAAAAATTAAAAAACAAATTTAAAAAAATAATAAAATTCTGTAAGATACTGGGGCACCTGGGTGGCTCAGTCAGTTGAGCGTCTGACTTTGGCTCAGGCCACAATCTCATAGTTCATGGGTTCGAACCCACATCGGGCTTTGTGTTGACAGTTCAGGGCCTGGAGCCTACTTCAGATCTGTGTCTCCCTCCCCTCCCCTGCTTGTTCTGTCTCTCTCTGTCTCTCAGAAATAAATAAACGTTAATTTTTTTTTTTAATTCTGGAAGATACTGACAAAATGCCCTCTTTTGGAGATTAGCCTGATCGATAGTCTCACCAGCCAAACACAATGCACCATTTTATTAAACTTTTGAATTTTTGCATAATGCAAAGAAAAGGGCAACTCAGTGTTGTTTTAATTTACATTTCTCTTGTTAAATGAGGCTGAGTTTCTTTCTGAGTGTTTAAGAGCCATTTGCATTTCTTCTAGAAATGGTCCATTCTTATCCTTCATCCATTTCTCTGTTGGTTAAGTTTCTTTTCCTCAGACATTTGTAGGTGCTTTTTATTTATCAGAGGGCATAACCCTCGTCTGTGATATGAATTGCAAATATTTCCCCAATATTGTCATTTGTATTTTTACTTTTTTGTAGTACTTTTTTGCCATGTAAAACCTTGTCCCAGGGTGCCTGGTTAGCTCAGTCAGAGGAGCATGTGACTCTTGATCTCAGGGTTGTGAGTTTGAGCCCTATTCTGGGCTTAGAGATTATTTTTAAAAATGTTCATTTTTGGGGTGCCTGGGTGGCTCAGTCAGTTAAGTGTCCGACTTCAGCTCAGGTCGTGATCTCACGGTTCATGAGTTCGAGCCCCACATCGGGCTCTCTGCTGTCAGCACAGAGCCTGGAGACTGCTTCAGATCCTCTGCCTCCCTCTCTCTCTGCCCCTCCCCCACTTGTTCGTTCTCTCTCTCTCTCTCTCTCTCTCTCTCTCTCTCTCTCCTCTTTCTCTCTCTTTCTTTCAAAATAAATAAACTTTAAAAATTACAATAAAATTACATTAAAAATGTTCATATTCTCCATTTATTTGAGATGTCACTTTTATCACATAACGAATCTCCATGTATTGAGGTATACATGGACTTTCTGTTCAGCTCCATTGATCTATCTATTCCAGTGAGGATCAATTGATGCTACCCCTAACGATGCCACTTTAGTATAAGGACTGTTTTGAACTGAAAGCAATTAGGTCTCTGCCCTCTTCCTTGGTCTCTAAAAGCAGGGCATTAATTTCCATGTGTAAAGGTATCTCTCTCTCTGTCTCTCTCTGTGTCTCTCTCACCAGAAGAGGAGCACGACTCAATCACTGAAGATGGCTCTTACCAATGGGGAAGGCACCCACTTAAGTCTGTGTAACAAATCTTACTGAATACTGGTTTTTGTCTATTAGTTCCCTGTATATTTACCTTCCCACAATTAACTGCCCCTAGAACTACATTTTACTGCCAATTCACTTCCCACAATCTACCACCTTCCTTTGTCTACTTCTTTCACAATTGATCGCTCTTTGTTAAAATGGTATAATCCCAGGTCTAGCCACTTTCTGGCTTTTCACTTCTTTCTTCTGAATCCCCCCTCTGCATGGGAAGTTAACTGTTTCTCTTGTTAATCTATCTTTTATAAGTTTATTCATGGTCTCTGGCCACAGAACCTAACAGGGCAAAGGAAAAGATCTTTCCCTCCCTTACAATCTCGAAAATGGAGATTGTGATATTCCCCTCTAGAATTAGCCTTAAGAATTAAATGAATGTGGAATGTTTTGCCCATAGAAGAACTCGATGATTTCAGCAATGATAATGAGGGAAGAAAAATACGGCCTACTTCACTCTCATGCAAAGAAAGGCAAATATCCAGAGGGCTTGTACATAACAGTAGTCTAAAACTTTTCCATTGTACTCCGTCCTAAAGGCTCCTTTACATGTGGAAAACGATATTACCAATGACCTTGTTACTAGGTTTGAGATGATCTTAGTGAATTTTTCACTGATTCAGTTAAAAGGGATCTCAGAGCTGTTATTCCTCCTGGAATAACCGGTCTGCCAATGCAGAATGTCAGAGAAGACCGGATTTGAACTCTAGCTCAAATTCTAGTTCAGCCACTTGGAGCCATGACTCCATTTCCTGTCACTAAGAGGGATACTTCACCTCCTTCTCATCCTGACAAATAATGAGATGGTAATATAAGAAAAGTAGCTAGCACTGTGCTTACTACACATGTTCAACACTGGTAGTTTTCATCACCATGCTCTTGTAATCGTTAAAGATGGTGGCTTTGGGTGGATGAGGACAAATGAAGGGAGTGGAATAAGACCAGAACTGAAAGAAAAGAAAGGAGGAAGTAATAATCATAATATTAAAATCCAAGCTATCCCCAAAAATAAGAGGTGTTGATTATGGGAAAATTTGCTGTATGTTTAAAAAAGTTTGTATGTGAAAATGCTGGGAAAAACACAAGGCTACCATCCCTCTCTCCTTTTTTTTTTTTTTTTAATTTGTATTTATTTATTTTGAGAGAGAACACGAGTGGAGAAGGGGCAGATTGAAAGAGAGAGAGAGAGAGAGAGAGAGAGAGAGAGAGAGAACTCCAAGCAGGTTCTGTGCTGTCAGCACCTACAAACCTACAAACCTACAAACCGAACCGTGAGATCATGACCTGAGCCGAAATCAAGAGTTGACACTTAACTGAGCCACCTAGCTGCCCCATCCCTCTCTCCTTCTAGTCCTGCTTTTACCATAACCCCCTACAAACACTCAACGGCAAAGGACGGTTGATTTTCCTTGTGTCTGGATATTTCACATAGTGAAAAACTTATAATTCCCTCCCGGCCTAAATTTCAAGCTGTCTTTATGAGTGTGATGTGCTCCCTTCCTCCAAGACTCATACTTCCTATTTCCTGTGGTTCCAGCTGACAGCTCCAATTTACACGCATCTGCCACCAATAGCTCATGTCTGCGAATCCCCCACCCCCCGCCCCCCCCACCCTATCTCTGTCAGGTCCCCAATTCCTAGAGTCCAAAGAACTTTGCACCCAGGAAACTGCAGAGAGGAAGAAGTCAGGGCGTGGGACAGACACCCTGCTGCCAGAGCACTTGGAGTGCCAAAACCAACAGCAGCTTCCTTCTGTTGCTATGACACAGGTGACCCTAGAGAGTTGCCAGCTTGGAATCTGACAGACACAGATCAGTGTGTGGTGGTTGCCATGGTGAGGAGGGACTTAAGAGTGCTTTCTCCAAGCCCATTGGTGCCTGGCCTGTCAGGTGCCCAGGGCTGCAAGCCAGTGCTATAGGCCCCTCATCAAATCATTAACATTTAGGCAGGAGTTCAGTTGAGCTCAACCATCTGAGGGTCCTGCTTCACAAAAGAGACTGTGGGTGGGGAGAACTGCTGGCCCTTTAGATACCTACAAAATTAAGTATTTAAAGCAAACTGCATTTTTAAATGGCTTGTTTTTCAAAGGAAAGTGTAATTACTCCATTTAGAAATGTTTCACTTCTAGGGGCGCCTGGGTGGCGCAGTCGGTTAAGCGTCCGACTTCAGCCAGGTCACGATCTCGCGGTCCGTGAGTTCGAGCCCCGCGTCAGGCTCTGGCTGATGGCTCGGAGCCTGGAGCCTGTTTCCGATTCTGTGTCTCCCTCTCTCTCTGCCCCTCCCCCGTTCATGCTCTGTCTCTCTCTGTCCCAAAAATAAAATAAACGCTGAAAAAAAAAAATTTAAAAAAGAAATGTTTCACTTCTAGACAATCAGCATCCTCTAGCCCAGTATTTGTGAAAATGCTGTCCCCAAGCTATGGACTCAGAATCTCTGGGGGTGGGTCGCAGGTATCTGCACTTTTAACAAAGTCCCTAAGGTCCTGAGCACATTGAAGTTTGAAAGATACTGCTGTAGTGTAGCTGTATAAATTTGAAATTGCCTGACAAGATGGAAATCCTAGCCAGCAGCATCCAGAATCTTTTTTCACTCTTCTGAATCCTTCTGTCATGTTTTTCATCCCCCTTGCACCCCAAGAGCCATGCTGTTTGAAAGATATCTGTCTACCAACCAAGTTGCACGTATTAAATAATTCCCCTCTCTTTTTTTTTTAATCAAAGATTTATATAACCCTGAATCTGACTGGCAGAGAGAACCATCTTAAGCTATTACATTGATAGAAATTAAAAATTCACTTCAAATCAAAGAAAATGTATCTTCCTTTACAGCCTCAGCATGGGTGAATCTATATGGCTCATGAAGCTTTCAGAGATCAAAAGAATAACCTGAGCTCACCTGTGTGACCTCTGTCAACACTTAGTGATCTGAGCATCCCAAGATAGGATTCACAGAAACTGTTCAGGAACTCCATGGCATCAGGGCCCGTTCTGAGAGTCTGACACCTGTCAAACAGAAACAGTAACAAGATCTGCCCTCCTACTAAGGAATGTAATCTTATGTAATTCCTTCATTTACTTATAACCACCCCTGCCCCAGTATAGAGACAATCTAAATTAATTCACAAAGATCCATTATATAATCTAAATTGCAAATAGATCTACTTAGCACACAGCCTGTTACTTCTTTCCCAAATACCTCATGTCTCCCCTTCCCCATTTTTAACTAAAATACATGGCTAAGGACATTTCCCAGCTGTCTTTACAGCTTGCTGAAGTAATGTACTAAGGTCTGGTCGATTGGACATAAATGGAAGTTGTGCATGTAACTTCCAGGAAGTATCTTTTTTTTTAAGGTTTATTTATTTATTTTGAGAGAGAGAGAGAGAGAGAGAGATAAAGCATGTGCAGTGCAGAGAAGGGAAAGAGAGAGAAGGAGAGAGAGAATCCCAAGCAGGCTCCACACTGTCAGGGCAGACCCCAATGTGGGGCTCGAGACCACGAACCATAAGATCATGAGCTGAAATCAAGAGTCGGACATTTAAACACACTGAACCACCCCGGTGCCCCTGGAAGTATCTTTTAAAGGGAGGATTGGTTGTGTCCCTTTTCTCTTCTATTCTCCTTCCTGCTGCCTGGATGCAGGCAGACGTGATGGTAAGAGCCGAGGCAGCTGTATTGTACCATGAGTTGGAAGCTGTGTGTTGAGGGTGGCAGAGAAACACATTAGCATTCTGGATTCCTGATGATCATGGAGTTGCCATTCCAAACTTGGACCACCTACCCAGAATTTTACCAAGGAGAAAATGAAGCTTCTATCTTGGTTAAGTCACTGGCATTTTGGGTTTTCCATTCCTCAGAACCAAACCTAATTTTTACTACTAGTGTAAATTGAGGTGGAAGAGCAAGGAGTGGGGAGTAAAAACATACTTAGAATCAGAAATAAACTTAATACAAAAATATATATCATAAAGTCTTTATATTTGCTCTGAATGAGTTGCAAATTTAGCTTCGGGCTTATAGTGGTTAATGTGACAGTAAAACTTTTGAGGACACAATTCTGTGTCATAAAGTTTCTTTTTTTAATTGTCCAGGAGAAACACCCCCTGTTCCTGCATGAACTGCATGAACAAATTAATTTATCCTAAGATTCTTCATAAAGAGGATATCTATCATGTAATGTAATTAACAACATTGCAACAACTTCCTTATGGAAGAAACGATGTGTTTCATGACGTTCTTCAATATAGACTGGGAGAATAGACATGTAGATAATTTGAAATCACCCTGTGTACAGGTTTATGTAGTATACTAGAGTTCCCCTCCCTCACAAACACTAGCTAGGTAGAACTTAGAGAAGTAACTTCTGGGATGTTAAGAAGGCCAAGTTCTTATACACTTAGCCCATATCCAAGTTGTCTACTGCCATCACCATCACCATCAATGAGAAATAGGCAAAACTGACATGTCCTCCCTTTCGCATACCCCATTCAACCTTTAATTTTATGATTTATTTTGTCCTTCAGTATACCCTTGAAGTTATATAAGTTTAAATTCTATAGATTATGTAAAACCTATTAAAAATTCTGTGTGTGTGTGTGTGTGTGTGTGTCCTGGGGAGGAATTCAATGTGCATTTTTTTTCTACTTCTAGTCCCTGTAGATCTCTGAATATACAATATAGGTAGATAATAAGATTCAGCTATGCAAGATACTCACATACCCATAAAGCATAGGCACCAAAAACACAGATATTTCACTTGTGGGTCATGGTGTCCCAACTGTGAATATGAAGTGGTGGATGTCAGCAATGTGTATCTACTAAAGGAAACCAAAACGGTTGCCAACGTACCATTCCTTTGCCAGGGGGAAGCAAGGAACTCCCCCCCTGAAGCCACAGGGATACGTTTTCAAAATCTCTGATGGATCCTCATGTCTGCTCCATCGATTCTACAGCCTATCAAGCAGGATTCTGCCTTCCAAAGACTTGCTAGTCAACCCGGGCCTTTTTCTGCATTTATCCTGTTGAAGGAATGATTTGTGAGAACAGTGTGTGGGTATGTAAGTGATGAATATGTGCTACCTGAACCAGACGCTTATATACTTTGCATCCAATGTGGTCCCTTTATACTCTATGGCTAGGTTTAGTTAGTGTATGCTTCCTGATAGCCTTCTCTAACGTTGGCTTAGAGACAAGAAGGACACATTGCTTTTTGTTTGTTGGGTTTTACTCCGAGCATCACTCATTTTCATGCTACACATACTGCACTTACACTGATAAAGCAGACTGATGGGTGTATATGTGCAGGATACCAAGTAAGTCCCACTGACACAGAACACAAAACGATGTCCTCCTTATCCTTTAGAGAGAATGACTACACATCTTTTATTCCTTCCTTTATTTTACATTAACTATCCAATTCACCTAGCAACAGGCCAAAACCTCAGAACTTTATCACACGGTTCTAGTTGTTACCCCCAGTGGTCCAAAGCCAGCCTTTCATTTATATATTGAATTTACAAACAAATTCATTTCCCACAAATGGAATCTCTAATTAGGATCGGCTTCATCTGAAACCATGCAGCAAATGAGAAAAGGAGAGGATTAGAGAACAGCATTAATAGCAACTGCAAACAACTCTTTAATCAATGTGCCTATTTCTCTCCAAGAAGTCACTTTTCTCTTCCATTTAGGAAATAGACAGTCTTTGCCTGCAGTTAGCAATAATCTCAACAGCATGCATAATAATAGTAATAATGATAATTTTTTAAAATGTCAACCAACATCTGGGGAAGTCTTTTTTCATTACAAAAGTGCTTTCATTTGCATTATCTTTTCCTTTGGTCTTCCATCTGCTTTGTGTGCAGGAAAGTGGGTGTTTTTACTTCGTTTCACAGACACTGGACAGAGGGGTTCAGAGTGGGGACGCATGTTACTTAACTTTGGCTCTCAGTTCTACTTTATGTCACCCGAGTGACCTTGGACAAGTTACTTAGTGTCTCTGAATCTCCATAAAGCTATAAAATGATAATAATAGTACCTACCACAGACAGATGCTGTGACAGGTGGTCACAGACCTGGGGGAACCCTGGTGAAATGCTGTAGCTGTTAGCTGAGGACGGAGGGTGAGGGGATCTTCCCAAAGGTGGACAGTTTGATCTGCAGAACCAGAACCAAGAAGAATCTGGCCTCTCAACTCCAGATCTGGGACTTACTTGAAGCAAGGATCAATTTAGGAGCAGAACCAAGATCAGAATTTCCAACACTTAACTTCTCTCCCGTTTCTGCCATCCCACCAGCTACATGAGGATTCTTAAAGAATGAAAGGAATATTGGTTCTCTTTGGGGAAGGATGCATTAAAAATATTTGATGATCAGTAAAAGAGTCTATAAATAGTGAACAGAACCCACAGAATTGGGCTTGGAACCCTGAAGCCTGGAAATGCCTGTCATAAATCGCTTCTCCACCGGGGGCTCAGCCTAGAGGAGCCTGCCCTTAGGGAACAATGCACAATGCTCAAGTCCACAGCTGGCCACTAGGTGGCAGGATGTCCCCAGCAAGGATACTCAAGCCCAACCTTCATTCTGGAGCAAATATTTGCTGAAGTCCAAACTTCACAGTGGAGCAAATGGGGCCAGGGCCCTGAGTGATGTCTGACGCCCAAGATGACAGACTGAACTATTCTAACTCACATTAGTCCTGAACATAAACTAGTGCCCAAATTTCTGCAAATGCCATTCATGTGTCTAAATGCTCCAGTCTGAGTCAAGACATTAAAACAGGCACAATAATCTTCATCCACAAAAAGGAACCTCAAGATGGCCATAAACTTATTCCAGTACAAATGACTACTTCTGTTTCCATGAACCCCAATTTCAAATGTATAAAGGAATCGAGAAGCTTTAGGTGTCAGAAGCATACTCCAGAATCTCCAGAACCCTCTTATTAAAATATTTTCTTACAAAGATGAAAATATCTCAAAAAGAATAGTCAAATCTAAATGATTTCCATATAACTCAATTACTATATGCATTTCCATACCTGGATTTTCCTACCAACCTATTCCTGAGCTATCTCCTCCCTTACTCCTTACAAAAGTGAATGTGTAAGGATCATAGAATAATTTAGAAAACAACCTGACGACATCCAAGGTTTTACATAGACTCGTATTGTTTTAGAGTCAGATGACTCCATCTGGGAGATTATCTGCTTTTACACCCTCAATTTCCCAAGAAAGAAACTAGTATTGCCAGAAGTTAATAAATTTGCCCAAGACAACACAGAAAGTCCTTTCAGAACTGAGACCACAACTTCTGTGACTTGATTTTCAAGACAGTTTGGACTAATTTTAATCTTTTATTTAACAGTGTCAAGAAAGTCAAGATTTTTCTTTACCCTATAGGACAGAAAAACACCAACGAGGAAAGCAACAAGGAGAAAAAGTATCAGTCCAGCACATATGTGTGATTAGCAGTTCAGCTGGCTGTGTTAGAAATTCAATAGTGGTTAGGACAGAAACTATCAGAGGAGCATTGTAATTACTACAATAGTAACATCTCCACCACCACCAAAAAAAGAAAAATAATAAATTCTAATAAATGATCCAGGGTGAAGTCTCTCTGGAACCTGAAAAAGAGCCTCTCAGGTCACAGCCACTCAAATGGGATATGAAATTGAATTAAATGCAGACAGGAGGAAAAAAAATGCCTCTCTCTGGACTCTGGAGGAGACCCTGAGCCCTGTCTCACAAGGTGTGACTATAAAGTAATGTGTGTGATTTTAAAAGAAACACAACCAGAGCTTTCTAAGTGAGCCCTGTGTCCTCTAAAGCAGTCACTTTGGGCAGCTGCATATTTGTGCCAGGGACGCTGCCGCACCTCAAATATTAACTCTTATTTGGGACTTGCCTTCAGAGACTCAGCGTGTTCTGCAAAATATCTACCATGGCATAAATCTCGGTGGCATGAAGAGAGAGGGTGAACATTTCCAGAGTCAACTAAGGGAAAAGGTGGGTGGTCAGGGCAGAAAATAACATTTGGGGATAAAACGGAGCTGCATATGGTCATGGAAGTTCATTTCCACTGTGGTTCATCTAGTGGAAAAGATTCACCCTCACGGAAGCCTTCAGAAAAAAATCCTTAAGGCTTTACTAATATGTGTGTTCCTGACTTCAAAATAAAGCCTTCTTAAGTCTAGTTCTTAATCATTTTGCATCTATTTATAAGTTACTCTTCTGCCTCCCAACTCACGTTTAAGTTCCTGTAAGCAAAAGGCACTTATCAGATTGAGTCATATGAAATTGCTGCCTTTTTACCATATTTGACCTACAAAAATCCTATGGTTCAAGCTAACATATCTGTGATCTTAGTATTTTAGCACAGTGGCTAAAGGAATTCAACAGTGCTAATGTTACCTACCCAATGTGGACAACACCAGCGTATAATGCTGACCCACTTTGCAGGAGGTATACATCACTTTTCTCCCTTGGTAGTTCTTTTTATGCATTTAGAGGTTTTTTTCACTAACTAATTTAAACAGCACATCCTAAGGATGAAAAAAATCTGCCAAGCCCAACAAACAGCCTTTCCCAAACAGAGCTGTTCTGTAAGAAATATCAGTCTTATGCTAAGTCATAATGTGCATGTAATAGCCATAATCGAAGGCAGGTTTGTCGACTTGGTACCTCCGGGTCCTAGGACTCAGCTACACAGGGCAGACGATCTGATTTGAACATAATCGATTTTGCTAAGGAACAGAGTGTACCCTTGGCCTTCCCACCTCCCTCCCGCAGGGCAGAGGTAACCCTGCAAATCAGGTTTGAAGCCACTATGCTATAAGCCATCTTTCCCCTCTGGTTCTTCTGTGCCTCATTGCTGCTTGTGTTTTTCCTTATCCTATATTTACCATCAAAGCATGATCAGAGAAGCCACTCTGTTATTCATTCATTTGAGTATTCAAGAGGTATCATCCAGTATCTCTAACCTGCCTGAGACAAAGGACACATTGGTTACAGCATAGAGGTTTCTGGCTATTATTTCAGTGTAAAATGTCATTTAACATTTGGGCAGAAAACAGTGTGCCATCCATCTGCCTCTTACAGAACCCTCCTCTTAGGAAAAGCCTTGAGTAAGGAAAAACGTCACTGATAAAACCTGGCCCTGAGCAATTTCCCAGGTGATCAACAAAGCTATCAAGATCCTATGCAGAAGAGGCACTTCCCACATAGAACCAAGCTTGTCCCGAGCAGAAGCAGGCTGGCCTCATGGCCCAGATGGTGGAGAGCATGCCCTGTGCCTCGATCCCAATGGCCCCCATGTCTCCAAATCCGTCAGTAGGAAGTCACTCTGCACTTTCAATTATATTGTGACAAATTTTAAATTGTTCACCTGTGCCTCAAAATGAAACTAGTGGGGGCTACGTGGCTGTAGAATTAGGATCTCTGCTGGGGTCTTCCTGCTAAGTCCCAGGCAGGCAGGGACGTGTTCACATGTCCTTTGTGTCAGCCCATAAGCAACTGAGCCAACCTGGCTTCCAGGTCCCTTTTCATTATTTCTGCCTGGAAAGGTGTTTCTTACTTGTTTTTCTTTTTAGCAATCTTTTGTGATTGCAAAAGTAATATCTTTTCAATATTAAAAGTTAGATCATTTTGCAAAATATACATATATCAAACCATCACATTGTATACCTTAAACTTATACAATGCTATAGATCAATTATGTCTCAATAAAGCTGGGAGAGGATTAGAAAATATCAAGATTAAAAAAAAGGAAAACTAAAATATTATGTTCTTATTCCCCAAGATTATCACTGTTAACACCTATGTGTCTATCCTTCCACACTTACTTTATGCACATATATATATGTATCACATATGTATCATATGTTTACATACTGATATATATAATCACTCATCTTTCCATGTTTATAAAGTTTCTTCTAATCTAATACCTTTCAGATCCCTGCCCCCCAGCATTGACCCCAAAGTGTGCTGCTTTAGCTAAACCAGCATCTAATCCAAGTCCATGCATTATATCAAGTTGTTATGTTTCCTTACATTTCCTTTCATCTAGAACACTTATCTCTTATTGTACATCACTGAGTTGTTGAAAAGGGCAAGCACTTGTCAAGCTAAAGACCTATCTTCTGGATTCCTCTGGATTTATTTGCCTTGTTCCTTCCTTAGGCTATCTGTCATTAATCTTGTTCTCCCATTCCCATGTTACCTGTAAACCGGAAATTAGATCCAAAGGATTCAATTCAAACATTTCCCGGCTAGAATTCATCAGAGGAGATGTGGGATACTTCATATCGTGCCACATCAGGCGACGCACAACACTTAGTTGCCCACCATCGGTGATGCTGGGATTGCCCACTGGATTAGGGGCTTGATCCATCCAGCCAGGAAGTAACTTTTGAGATGTTACTTTGGTAGATTAGTTTCCAGACTCTGAACCTTTCTAGCCAATGTCTGGATCCAAAAACCATACCATAAGTAGAGAAGAACAGACTGGACTAGTTTGAGACCCACAGCCAGGGAAGGGTAGGTAAGTGGGGAAGACTGCGCAAAGGCAAGATTTTTGCTTAGTGCTCAGAGCTGGCAGGAGTATTATGGCATTTTATGCTGCCTCCACTGTCCATAGTAATTGATAGACATTGATGAAACATGGCCTCTCGTCACCAGCCCCGGGGCCTTGGGCGACACTACACAAGTGGTAAAGCCAGTACTGGGTGTGGTGTAATTTTTTTCCTAAGGAGTTCTTCAGAGGACATCATCCAGGACTCTGATTTCTCTTTGAACAGTCATTAGTCAAAGTTAAAACATGAGGCTCACACGTGCAAGTTCTTCCAAAACAGGAACTGAATTTAATCCTCCCCAGAGGAGACTGATCTAAGTACCTGCTTCAGCTGCAATCTCACGGGCTGGATATTGTCACAGCCACTCGGCAACAGCAGCCTGTGCCCGTCTCCCCACCTGCCTGCTTTTGTTTCACTCTCCATCCTGGGGACAATAACTGTGACAATGACCCCCATTCAATGAGATTGTTGAACCATGGTTGCTGAGACCACAGCTAGAGAGGGGACATCAAACGGGGCCCTCTCATCTGCATGTATCCCATCAGCACCCACCACCATGGGGAGCAAGGGCAGGGACCCAAATGTGATCTGGTGGTCTTGTTGACCGTGCACAATACATACTGTCCTGCTTGCTTTTTCAAGATGAAGGTGGCACGATATTTTAGACAGCAGGAAAAACCTGAATTTGTCAGTCCTGTAAGCAAGTACAACTGGAAAGTCCCACAAGGAAGATGTGCCTGAAGATGTTTGTCTCTGTGGCCCTGACCAAAACATTCACGCAGTAACTCAGAGCCGAGGTGGCTCCGTCTGCGACTGCCAGGATGGCCTAATTTCCAGAATAATAACAAAGACGTGCAATTAACCTGGATAAGGCAAATTGGCCCAGGACGAGAGAGGGAGAGAAAATAAATACCACATACCCCAGAGGCCACACACACACACACACACACAGCCAGAATTTGGCCTCAAGCAAATATAATAGATGTCAACGGTCTAGTTCAACTGAAACTCTTTGGATATCTCCAAGGAAGCGTCCCCATCTTCCCGACCATATAGAAGGAAGGCTTGCTACGACTTCTGGGGCCACTTGACGAACATCACACCGCAGTGGCCTTCTGAGTGCTCAGAGTTAACCGGGAGTTCTTTGCAGGGTTAGCGGACCCACAGCCTGTGGTCAAATGGAGACTCAGTAATTCTGTCTAAATGATCCAACCAGGTACATTTCCTCCTAATGGGCATCAAGTTGAAAATTAAACGGGAAAAAAAGAGCACAGTATTTAGAAAAATGGGTCCTACAGGCTGTTGTACCTGCTGCGTCAACCCCAGGAAGGCTCCCCTAGTCTCTGCTTTTAGTACAAGCTTGTACAACCAGTTCAGCTAGAAGCGCGCCTGCCGTCCTGCTAACAGCCCTCATTAGCTGCCTCTGACCTGTTGAAAAGCTGAAAATAGAACCTTGAGCCATTTTCTGTGCAGCTCCACTCTTAAAATTCTGTCTTTCTAAATATTAGCAGCAGCCCCGTTATGCTATCGCTTTAAGGTACTTGTCCCTTCCTGCCTTTTTGGACACCCTCGACCACCACATTACTTTTCTTTGGGAAAAAGCTTTTTATGTAAAGGGTGACGTGTGTTTCTTTTTATTTGCTCTTCTCCCTGTGTAGCTAGGGATGCTATTTTTCTTCTTGATGGCTTTTATACTTGGTTAAAATCACCTGGAAAAAATCAATAGGGAAGAATAAAGTATTTCCTTAGTTACCCATTAGCCACAGTAACTAAAGTCCACAGAAATCCATTTCCCACTTCCTATTAAAATTTTAGAAGCATTTAAAATATTCACTTGGATGCTGTGTGTTTTTCTTTTGTATCTCAACTGAGCTGTTTTCCACCCTGAGGTCTCAAGCCTGGCTGATTTTCCTCAGTGGCTTTATTCAAAATAAAATTGTTTTTGACTAATAAGTAAACGCCCAATTCTGTTCATTAAACCAGTGACCTTTGAATTTCTAACATGGTTCTGCTCCTAAGCCGGAGCCAATCCTTGGCAACGCTTCAGTGGGTGGGCACATGCACATTAAACTGTCTGCCCCAGGATGTATTTTTCTCCCTGATTTAGAAGGATTCATTATATTAAAGGATAGGCTTGCTACAAATCATAACCAAAATTCACCTCAGCTTGCCTTTCCCAGTTTTTTTTAAATGTTTCCTTATTTTGGAGAGATAGCATAAGTGGGGGCAGGGGAGGGGCAGAGAGAGAGGGAAACTGAGGGTTTGAAGCAGATTCCGTGCTGTCAGCGCTCAGCCCATCACGGGGCTCAATCCCACGACCCATGAGATCATGGCCTAAATGAAAGTCTGACACTTAACCCACTGCATCACCCAGGTGCCCCGCCTTTCCCAGTTTTAAAGCTGATATGAATGGCCACTCTGGCACATCAGTGGGATATAACTGCTCCAGCCCCCCAACATCACTCTCTAGATCCTTATCTTAAAGGGACCTAACTCCAGCCAGACTGAACACATCTTGCAAATCCTGAGAGGCTCTCAAAAATCAGACTTCTCAAGGATCTTACTTAAAACACAGATTTCCAGGCCCCACCTCCCATAGACTCTAATCCAGGAGGTCTTACAGGGGTCTATGAATCTGCATTTTCAAAAACCTCCTGTCCCCACTCCAGGTAAAGTGACCCTGGAACTCACTTTGACAAACCAGTGACCTCTGAGTCTGTTTGTCTCAAAGGCTTTTGATCAATGCTGTGTTCATTCATTTATTCAACAAATAGTGACTTACCATGGCTAAGATGTCACTGAAGAAGCAGATAGATTTCACATGGGTCCCTACCCTCAAGAAATTTATAGTCTAGTGGGAGAAATCAGACATGAACATACATAACCATCAAAGGGAGTAAGAGATTTGTCATTAGAGAGGAACAGAGTTCAGTGGAAGAAGAGGTAGCATTCAGGGAGGGGATGGGGCTTGGCTTTCTGGAGAGATGACATATGCCTTATACCTGAAATAACACGTAATATTTGGGAACATAGAGGTAGTAAAGAGGAGACATTTGAAACACAGCAGGTGTGAAAGACGGCAGAGTGGAGAGGGATGGCAGCTGTGTGGGGGAGGAGGGTCATTTGATTGACTTCAAGCACAGAGCATAGGAAGGGGTATAGAAGGAAATGAGCTCATAGAAGAGGGATGTGGCCGATCCTGGAGGGCTTTGAATGTCATGGTCACAAGGAAGAGCTTGGGATATACCTGGCAAAGGGGTGGACTATGGGAAGTAAAGCAGCCTTAAGCTGTCCAAAGCATGTAGAAACATGGTGGCCCTGGGCATTTGCCCAGTGAGGTGGGAAGAAAGTGTACTGAGCTCTTCTCTGCAAGGATCGCTCAACTCTGAAGACCAGCCAGGAGCCTCATACATTATTCCTCAGGACAAGATGTCCAGTGTAAGCTCTCACCTTGCCTTGCACTAACCTATTAATGTTCAAAAGGAGCTAGGGCTTTTTTGTCAGTGCGTTTTACCACCACCGAGCCTGTAAATGCATCTTGAGATGGAAGGATGAGGAAAAATGTTGAGTGACAGTGTGCCATGCTCTCACACTTTTATCCTCTTGAGAACACCACTACCTCTCCAGTCACACTGCAACACGCACACGCACACGCACACACACACACACACACACACACACAGTTAAAACTTAAGGGAGTCTGAGCTATTATCTCTGCTGGCAAGCTAAAAATAAAAACACAGTGGTATTGAGACTAGACTTTCCCTGGAACTATTTCCCATATCCAGTTTAATGAATTCATTTTATTTATGTATATAGCACTTTGCAGATTTGCAGGGGGGTTGCAAATTCTCTGATATCGGCCCAGGGAAAAGCTTGGCCATAACCATTAAACGTATCATTCTTTCTGCGGTCAAAATAGTTCTACCTCCAGCACACCACTCCCCACCTCAGATAAGGGCCCTCCACTCAGAGGCCGACTGTCCATCTGCATATCAAAAGATTCTGTGAAAATCCATAATTAGAAGGCTAATGCCTCTAAATGCACTTCAGAATCATCAACAGCATAAATTACATGAGCAAATTATATCAATATATTCAGCTGCCACCCTATTTTTCACCTTCTGTGTTTCTAATCAGAAATACAGAACAACATGTGCGAGAGAGAAATGAATTACAATCAGAAGCAGGGACCCAGAAGAAGCAGATGGACGTTAGGATTACTGGCCCAGGTGATGGGTCATTTCTCCAGGAAATCTAATCAGAGGCGAGAATAACATGTACTTTTTCAGGGAAGGGGGAGGGCAGGAGGGGTTTTTCTGCTTGCTGTGTGACAGCAACACCACCATTAGCAAGTTCAATTTGTCTCCTGTGACCTTTTCGCACATCTAATACTATGAAGGTCCCTTATGCGAGGAGTTAAGACTATAGCGCCTGCAACTCTCCGCTGGCTTTCCTCCGGATGCGGAGGCCATGCCAACAAATTAAAGAGATGTATTAGCCGCCTAGTTGTGTAGCCCCCCTGTCCGACGCCCTGGGTAACCTGGTAACTGTGGATCATGCTCTGGGAGAGGCCCGGAAGAATGATCTGAATGCTCACGTCCCCTTCTGTATGAAAGCGTACTGACATGGCCTCAGCTCGAGCTTTCCGTATGTTTCTGCCAGACTTTCACTACATTGTGATGTTTCCCCTCAACCTCATGAAGCACTGGCAGAAAATGCAACCTCTCAGTGTAAACCGGATGCAATGAAGATTCAGGAGGTTGCTTCCTGCTCTGCCTCCTTGAAACATGATCATTTGTCATTCCTCTTTCAGTCCCGTCCATGAAGTATCAGCACAGCCGTGCTGCAATCCTGGGGCAGCCCCAGTGCAGGTGCAAAGGCAGGCGGACCGAAGCGGAATATGGGACTGTAGTTAATACAGTATCGTGTACTTGAAAGTTGTTCTGAGAGCACAGCTTCAATGTCCTCACCATGACGACAACATCAAAATGGTAATTATGTGAAGTTAACTAACCTTATTGTGGTAAACATTTCACAATACATATGTGTATCAGAGCATCGTACACCTTAAACGTATTCAATGTTGTAGGTCAATTACATCACAATAAAGCTGGAATAAAAAAATTAATTTAAAAAATGAAATGCGGACCCTCTGCAAGTCAATGCTGGCCTCTGCGGAGCTGTGGAAATAGCTGCTGGCCAAGATTGGCAAGACTGGGGCAGTGATAAGGGATCTTTAGCAGGAGATCAATTTGCAGGCTGGTTCCTGCTGGGGGGACATGTAAGACCTGTAAAAAAAAGTCCCCTTCCCCCCACCCCGGGGCACCTGGGATGTCTGCCAAGGCTGCTGGCCCTCACCCACTCCCTCAGGCATAGCATAACTGTTCATGGAAGTAACCCTCACATACGCACACATACGGGGAGGGGGGACACACACCCACACATACACAAACTGCCACTTGCTGGAGATAGAGGGCTGGAAACATGGCTCCTCTGGAGGGATGCTCTGCAGATGCCGCAATCCTGGGGCAAAGGGTCTAGAACTATGCTTTTCAGTATGGTAGCCCCTAGTCATGCATGCTGAGCGCTTGAAATGGGGCAAGATCTGAATTGAGATCTGAGCTGGGCTTGAAGTGTAAAATACACGTAAAGCTTAGAGGACTTAGTGTGAAAAACAGCAAGTGTAAAATATCTCGTTAATAATTTTTATGTGATTGGGGCGCCCGGGTGGTTCAGTCAGTTAAGCATCAGACTTTGGCTCAGGTCATGATCTCCTGGTTTGTGAGTTCAAGCCCCACATGGGGTTCTGTGCTGACAGCTTGGAGCCCCGAGCCTGCTTCAGATTCTGTATCTCCCTCTCTCTCTGGCCCTTCACCACTCTCTCTCGCTCGCTCTCTCTCTCTCAAAAATAAACATTAAAAAAATTTTAATGTATGAAAGAATAATTTTTATGTGATTAAATGTTGAAATGAGAATATGTTGAATTGTGTTGGTTTCTTATTGCTAGTGTAACAAATCGCTACTAAATTTAGTAGCTTAAAACAACACCAATTTATTATCCTACAGTCTTGCAGGTCAGAAGTCTGAAATGGGTCTCACAGAACTACAATCAAGGTATCAGCAGGACTGTGTTCCTCCAGGCTCTAGGGGGAAATCTTGTTTCCTTGCCTTCCCCAGTTTCCAGTGGCTGCCCACATTCTTCATCTCAGGGCCTCCCTTCTGCATCTTCATAGCTATTGGCAATGTTCCACCTGTCTGACCGTTCTTATGTAGTGACATCTTCCTCAGACCACAACCAAGAAAGGCTTCCAGCTTTTAAGGATCTGAATGATTAGATCAGGCCCAGATAATCCAGAATAACCCAGAACTGCCTTTCCATCTCTTAATTTAATCATGCCTGCAGAGTACCTTTTCTCATGTAGGGTAATACAGCACAGGTCGCAAAAAATTAGGATGTGGACATCTTTGGAGGGCGTTATTCTGCCCACCACATGGATATGGTATATTAAATACAATATATTATTAAAATCAGTTTCGCTGGTTTCTTTTCATCTCTGTAATGTGTCTACTAGAAAAATTTTAAATTACATATATGTGACTCCCCTTGCATTTTTGTAGGACAGTGCTACTCTAGAGCCTTTTAATCACTGAAGTTCACTACAGAGACCAGTTTAGAGTGCTTAGATCCTCTTGAGGGCATGGGGTACAGCCCTCAGCTGACCTCTACTCCTAGAACACAGCCACATGGCATATGCTCAAGGTTGTATGAGTGTCCTGTGCTTAGGGTGACCCTGTGCCCCTGTTTACAGAGCAGTCCTGGCTTATACAAATGCCCCAGCAGAATTATTCCTAGAAGTCCCACTAACTCTCAAAATATCCTGGTATGGACGATACGTTAAATGTGTGCCCTCCTAATGCATCATATGTGAATACGAAGCTCTTCGCCCATTGTCAGTCAAGGGGAACCCCCAATCAGCTTGCTAGCCGTAGTATTGGGTTTGCATTAATCGGCACACCCCACCCCCTGGCCTTTCTCAGTCCTCCCCATGAGCAAGGACTCCGTTGGCAAGCACAGCTGACCAGCACATGTACCTGCAGGCCACAGCAGACTGATCAGCTGTCAGCTAATCAGCTTCCGGGCTTTTAGAGTACACTTTGTTGGTGTTCTGTTATCATTACAAAAATAGCACACCTTATACATATAAATCATTACAATAACCCATAACGTGAAAATGTATGTCTCCTGCAATTCTCCACACATGCCCCCACAGCTAAGCACCCTTAACTGTTTGCTGAATACCCTTTCAGGTGTTCTCTTCTCTGGGCCACAGGAGTGGTTGAATAATCTTGGTTCAGGGAAGAACAAGGGAGAAGTTGGCTCCGCTGTTCTTCGACAGGCTCCCCATACCCATTCTGCCTCACAAGGACAGAATGTAGTTCAACCAGTTAAACTCAATCCTGCAGTAATGGTTAAATCTCCAGTTTCAACTTCCTCTCTCTCTAGTGAAATTCAGGCAGGGTAACTATTGGTGATCAGCTCAAAGTCCCAGTCTTTGTTTCAAGATGCTTGAGGTGGAGAAGGGAATTCTAGACCTACCTCCTCATGTCTCTGAGGAGCCCTCTAGTATCTGTTCCAGCACTGCTCCTAATGGTGTGTGTGTGCACACGTGCACGTGTGTGCATGTTGCACATTTGAAAGGTACAGTCCTCTTTCTGATGGCCACTGCTCCCCTTCTGTGAAGAGGTGACTCTGGAAAGCTGGTGCTGTCTATTGGACAGTTGCTCTCCCAGCTGCGCCCTCCTACACATAACCTATTTTGTGACTACAGGCATCCCTCTTGAGACATATTCCCCTAGTTCTTGGCATTTACATTAATTATACATAATTACTTCAACTGTCAAATAAAATACACAGATGATTCTCAATATTTATGTGATTGCAACCTAAAGGCAAAAAGAAAAAAATCGAAAGAGTAGTGAGAGAAGAAGAAACTAAGGGAATCTTGCACGGATTATCCCCATCATAAACAAGCAAGCCATAGACAACCTGAGGGAGAAGTGACACCCCAGGCCACTCGGGGGCTGTCTGTTGCAGCCCTCAGCTGCTGGCAGGACCAAAACATAAAATAAAATGTATCAGATATGTTAGAAGTGGGAGTCAGGAGAATTACCCAGAGAGAACCAAAAAGAAAAACAACAAAAAAAAAATGTACTAAAAGAGGTGGGAGATGAGTGTTCTAGAGAAGTCCAGCTCAGGAAGTTCAACATCCAATGAATAGAAGTTCTAACAAGAGAATGGACCAAGTGGAGAAACGCTGTATGGTAGATGTAAGTTTTTTTCCTTTAGACCTTTTGGAATTTTGCTAAATTTTCTTCGATTAAAATACATTGATTTTCAGGGCACCCGGGTGGCACAGTCAGTTGAGTGTCTGACTTTTGATTTCAGCTTAGGGCATGATCTCATGCTTCATGGGTTCAGGCTCCACCTCGGGTTCTGCCCTGGCAGCACAGAGCCTGCTTGGGATTCTCTCTCTCCCTCTCTGTCTGCCCCTTCCCTGCTTATACACACTATCTAGCTCCCAAAATAAATTAATTAATTTTAAAAATACATTGATTTTCTAATCAAAAAAAAAGTTTAAGAGAGATTTTTTTAAACAACTTTGGCAATGTATTTGGGTTTTAAAACCAGATTCAGATACTAGTTTGATAAAACCAAAAATTTACTTAGAAACGAAAATACTTAAAAGAGGAAAATTAATTAAGAAATAAGAAGATTGGAAAAGCAAAATGCCCCTGTATTGTATGATAATATTTGATTTTTCTAAGTGACTCAAACCTAACATAACACATTTCAAAAGCATTTATTTCATATGTTTTGTTGTAATGAGACTCTCATCGATGTTCCTCCAAATGAATGGCCACAGGCTGAGGATTAGAAATCCTTTGTCACCAAAGGCTAGTATCCAAAATCTATAAAGAGCTCACCAAACTCCACCCCCGAAAAACAAATAACCCAGTGAAGAAATGGACAGAAAACATGAATAGACACTTCTCTAAAGAAGACATCCAGATGGCCAACAGGCACATGAAAAGATGCTCAAAGTTGCTCCTCATCAGGGAAATACAAATCAAAACCACACTCAGATATCACCTCACACCAGTCAGAGTGGCCAAAATGAACAAATCGGGAGACTATAGATTCTGGAGAGGATGTGGAGAAACGGGAACACTCTTGCACTATTGGTGGAAAGGCAAATTGGTGCAGCCACTCTGGAAAACAGTGTGGAGGTTCCCCCAAAAATTAAAAATAGATCTCCCCTATGACACAGCAATAGCACTGCTAGGAATTGACCCAAGGGATACAGAGTACTGATGCATAGGGGCACTTGTACCCCAATGTTTATAGCAGCACTCTCAACAATAGCCAAATTATGGAAAGAGCCTAAATGTCCATCAACTGATGAATGGATAAAGAAATTGTGGTTTATATACACAATGGAGTACTACGTGGCAATGAGAAAGAATGAAATATGGCCCTTTGTAGCAACATGGATGGAACTGGAGAGTGTGATGCTAAGTGAAATAAGCCATACAGAGAAAGACAGATACCATATGTTTTCACTCTTATGTGGATCCTGAGAAACTTAACAGAAACCCATGGGGGGGGGGGGGAAGGAAAAAAAAAAAAGAGGTTAGAGTGGGAGAGAGCCGCATAAGAGACTCTTAAAAACTGAGAACAAACTGAGGGTTGATGGGGGGGTGGGAGGGAGGGGAGGGTGGGTGATGGGTATTGAGGAGGGCACCTTTTGGGATGAGCACTGGGTGTTGTATGGAAACAAATTTGACAATAAATTTCATATATTGGGGAAAAAAAGGAGAAACTGCTTATGCAAAAAAAAAAAAAAAAAAAAAAGAAATCCTTTGTCACCTAGAGACTGCTCGGTGTGATGGTAAGTGCTAGAACATAAAATGGAGAGAAGCACAGGGTTGTCTCCTACCCAATGTATAATTCCAAGAAGAAAGGGAAAGAGAAGAGAGTAAAGTGCTAACAAAAGTCCTTTTTCTCTGAAACTGTTCCCCGATGAATGTAAGGAAAGCAACCAAGAGGCCCATAAATGCATGGATCTCCACTTCTAGGCTGGAGGCATGGTGATTACGCAAAGGACTGTGCAGTTTCATGTCAGAAGGTGGCTTGATGGAACCCTCTTCCCTCACTGGTAATTTACTTAAATGCCAAAAACCTTAACTCAGCCTGTCAACAGCTCCATGTAACATTTAACACGCATGACCTCACTTGAGTCTCTGACTCTCTTTAAGTACTTTAAAAACACATTATCATCTCATCTCAATTTACAGCAGGGTCTTAAAGAAATGCCATTTCTCGAAATGAAATGTTACATGAATCACAGCTGCAAAGTGCTGTGACAAAGCCCGCCTGATGGCCTGACACCCCACAGCACACTTAAGGCAAGAAATCTTCTGCTCTCAAAACAAAGAGAAGACATGCCTGTCTATTACAGAAGTCCCGGCATCCAAGAGTGTCCTCGAGGGGGGGGGAAATTTCTGTTCAAAAACAGAATGCAGATTTCTGGGTCATCTTGAAATGTTTCCCAAATCACCACACAACCACTTGATCCAAGTTTGGGGAAAGCTTTTAGAACGGCCTGGAATCTGAGGTGTCTTCCAAGGCCATGAGACTGCCTAGGATAGAGGGGTATGGCTTAAAATGTCTCTAGAAAGTCTGGTGCAGTACTCAAGAGCACTGACTCTATCTTTATCTTGGGATAAAGTTCTGAAAGATGGCTGACCTGAGCCTGAAGCAGATTCTCCAGCACTTTCAGGCAAGTTACCCAAGAGGTCTTCAATGATAATCTACAGGGTCTCCAGACAAGAGTAGCCTCTGAGGAACCCTGACACTGGAAGGAACTCTGGCACTGGAAGGGATAGAATGCTTCATGGCACAAGGTATAATAACAGACTCTAGAATAACCTGGTGCTTCCTGGAGGCCATGCCTAGCCCCAGAACTTGTCTTCTACAGTCACCACATTCTGACAGGCATTGATCAGAACCTTTCCCTGAGTCCTGCCTGTGTCCTAGATGAAACTCAAATGTCTGCCCAAGTGTTTCGCTCTCCCAGCCATACTCTACCTCCATCCCATTGCCCATTGTACCACCAGATATACTCCCTAATGCTTCAGCCTTGTGACCCAACTCTCCATTAACCAGCTCCCTCCACCACCATTGAGAGTGCTTTCCAAGCTATGTTTTGCCAAACTACAAAGTAGCTTCCAACTAGACTCCCCTTGATTAGGAAGTGCTTACCTATCCACTCTGTCCCCGGGGCTCCATGCAGGAGGGGTGTGAGTGGTGTCACATGTCTTTTATTGCCTAACTCAAGTGCAATCCCTTTTAGGCACCCACTCTTCTGACCTGGTGGGAAGTCCAAGTCTGTCCCTTTTCTTTTCTTTTTTTTTTAAATATGTTTTGATTTATTTAATTTACATCCAAGTTAGTTAGCTTATAGTGCAACAATGATTTCAGGGGTAGATTCCTTAATGCCCCTTACCCATTTAGCCCATCCCCCCTCCCACAACGCCTCCAGTAACCCTCAGTTTGTTCTCCATATTTATGAGTCTCTTCCGTTTTATCCCCCTTCCTGCTTTTATATTATTTTTGTTTCCCTTCCCTTATGTTCATCTGTTTTGTCTCTTAAAGTCCTCATATGAGTGAAGTCATATGATATTTGCCTTTCTCTGACTGACTAATTTCGCTTAGCATAATGCCCTCCAGTTTCATCCACGTAGTTGCAAATGGAAAGTCTTTTCTAATTGCACTTTTCTAATTACACTTCCCTTCCCTCCAGTTATCAGGGGCCTACAGAATCCAGAGGTGGTGGAGAAACTCTTGGCACCCGGTTTCCTGCCTGCCCTTGCTTCTTGCAGAGAGCAAGTGGTCTGCCACTTGGCCACTCTCACTGTTCTGCCAAGAAAAGGTTTCCTAAACCAGCGTGTGAAACTTTCCACAGGCCCCCAGGCCCAGCCTGCTCCGGAACACTTCTTGTCTCCCCATGTCCTGCACCCTGGGAGCCAGGCTCAGGGATCTTTGGGATTTGCCACACTTGCCTGAGCTCTGTCCTGTCCAGGCCCTGAAATCCAATCCTAACTTGGGGCCAGCCTGCTTTTCGGACCCTGGGTATACAAAACCTTTATTCCTTTGCTTTTCTTTAATTAAGGGGTTTAATTACCAGCCAGAAGGCATTTGTTTATCCCAAGGGGCAGATCCCACACCCTAGAATTGGAAAAGGTTGTTTATATTTAAGAAAGAGAAGAAAAAGAAGAGAGAATAAGATCAGTGTAGATGCACTACAAGAGCAATTTTTAGATGTCACTTCTATAAAATGGGGTTATTTTGTAATGTGTGTGTTTATTCATCAAATATTTATACAGCCTGCTATAGGCCCATTAAAATGCTAGACCTACCCCCAAGGTAGGTTTCTGGAAGCATCTAGAGAACAGCCATCAGCGACCACTCCCATCCACCATGAAGAAAGGCTGTTTATTATCACTTAAAGCCACTTATTATTACTTGTCTGTAGGCACATAGCATAAATTTCCACATCTTAAATTATCTGTTAGTTACTTTGCTTTTTACGGAGTATTGTTGATTAGATTTCCTTAGGATAAAGCCCACTCAAAACCAACAATGCATGAGTTTTCATGGACTTGTGGCTATGAAATGTAAAACTTCACTCACATCACTCAATCCCTCTTACAGAATTACAGGTGGCAAGCTGCAAGTCCTCTCATTACATTTTATCAAGAAAGAGCAAAGCTCAGAACAGTTAGTTAATTTCCAAGGAGCGGGCTAACCCACAGGGAAAGGGCCAGGTATCTAACCAATGACGCATCTATATACATAAGCAACCCTCCACCCCCAATTCACAAAATTATGCTTTGTTACTAGAAACTGAAAGAAAGTCACAAGCACTGAGCTGTTGGAAGAGTGAGGTTGAAAATTCAGGGGTGGTGTCATCAGAGAGATTTATCATGAAGTTCATAAAGCTTAAGCTTCAGGGCCCTCCACTCGCCCAAGCTCCTTTGGAGGCTTATGATACACAGAAGTAATCCTTCATAGGCATTCCAGTTAGGAGACTATAATTTCCCACTTGTTTTAAACTTGTCATCCATTGAATTCTGTTCTCTTGCTTTAAATATTTGAATATTTGTTTGCAAATAAAAATTTGCTGAAATTTTAAAAATTCTTTTCTTTAAATAGTCCCCAAAACTATGTAAGTTCCAAGCAACCTGGCTGGCCCCACGGTTCCATGCTTGCTCAGCAAGAGGAGGGTGGTTACAGGGTACTGAGGCAGAGAGAAGGGGATCTTCACCTCACTCACCCAAAAGGGAAACCCATATGTAAATAGCACTTACAGTTAATTTTTAAAAACACCCATTAATTGACTTCTTACCCATCAAAGAATAGAACAAAGACTACCAGTGCCTAGGGGAAAAAAAATTGCCATGCAAGGCAACACCCACTAGTGAGTAAAGTAACTGAGGAACTCAGAGAAAGGGAAAAATCAGGGATTTTTAAGTGTAATAAAAGATGCTTCATAGAGGTTGTGCTAATTCAAGATTGAGAACTCCTCAGAGATGTGCATTAGTAGTCCATAGGTTTGCATACTGGTTGGTTAAAACGGCCTCATTGTTTATTAATTTGGAAAATCTAGGGGGTGTCTGAGTGGCTCAAGCTGTTAAGCATGGGACTCTTGATTTCAGCTCAGGTCAAGATCTCACAGTTCATAGGATTGAGTCCCTCATCAGGCTCTGTGCTGCTGCTGGAAGTGGAAAATTTTCTTTTAACATGCAATAAACCAGGAACAATAAAGTACTCCACTTAGGGCTAATCCACCTGACAACCTGTGAATGGTAAGTGATTAAATAAACTTCAAATGCTTTCAGCAGTATCTGCACATAGCAAGCACTACCTTGTCATTTTGCTAATATTATTGTAATCATACACATTTTATAGTTGGACAAACTGGGATCCAAAGAGGTCAAGTAACTTTCTCAACATTACCCAACTAGCAGTGATAGAGCTGGATTCCCAGTTCAGGGCTCCCTGACTTCAGAGGTGGTATTCCTTCCCTAGCCGAACCTGCCTTTTTGCACAGAAATACTGACACACAGAAGTCCCTGGATAAATGTCCAGTTTCCTGCATTCCTATGAAAACTATTCTAGAAAGAGCTCTGAGCATACACATTCACTACCACAGAGGGCTCAGGACACCATTTTGGTCTGTGAGAATTAGGAACAGGAAACCTCACTAAAACGAAGTCCAGAGGTTCCAGCAGAGGGAGTTCACACACACTACCATTTGTAGTCAATCACAGACCCAAAAGGAAGAGACAGACTTGACCTTATGCAGACTTCACCTTGCATGTGAAGTCTCCACCTACTATTCCAGCTGGAGGAAGAGAAGCTTTTCTTATACCCTTGGACAACAGCTCAGCCAATGAGAAGCTGCCACACTTCAAACTCCTAGTTTACGCCAATTAACCTTTAGTTTATAATAGCCTGCCCAACTTACCCCTTTTCTCCTTAAAAAAGCATACTTCTCCTCTGTTCCCAGGACTTGCCTGTGGTTTCAGCACAGCTTCTTTGTCCCAGATGGCAATTCTCCTGTATTCTCCAATAAACCCACCTTTTCTTGGTAAAATAACTGGCAGTTTCTGTGTTGAAGGTTAACGGTACTTGGGCCGTAGTGGGATCCAGAGGAGACCCCTGAGGGCTCCAGGACTGGCGAATAAACAGGGGTGGCACCCACAGCGCTATATGGGCTCACTTCTTTCTCACCAATGCTGGGGTTTGAGGGTAAGCTTTCTCCTGAATTTCACACCCCACCGCTTTGTTTCTGAGCTCTAGGCTTTATTTGGGATCTATTTTAAGGTCTTGGTTTTTCTTATCTCTGAGAATAATCATTTGGCCTTTGGTTTGATTCTGTTGGAATCTGTTCTGTTGGAACTGTGTCAGCTGGAATTGTATAGGCCTTCAGTCCAACTTCTTTCAGGATCAAATTGTTCCTATTGGAATTGTGCTAGCCTTCCGTGCAAGTTCTGTTTGGGACTGGACTGTTCTTCCTAGAACTATGCTGGTCTTTGGTCTGATTCCTTCTGGAACCAGGCTGTTCCTGAAAAAAAAACACTAAGAAATGGCATCCCAGTCATCAGAATGCATTGAGGGTGCCTTCCCTACTGGAACTCTAGCCAGTTTTATGCTTAAAACTGATGGTCCCTCCACTATGCATTTATAAATAAATGGACTGACTTAACCAGAAGTAATTTAAAACTTCAATGGCCATTATGGGGAACTTTCAATCCTCCCAAATTTAATTTTCTCAAAGCCGAATTGGACAATCATGGTTTTAAAATTGACAAAACTGAATGGGAGTCCTATCTTAACTGGTATTTTGAAGCTTCCAGAGGCAATCAGGAATTTAAATTGGCTCTCCTCATTATAGTTTATAAACTAAACAAGGTAAACAAACAATTTAAAAAAGGGAGGGGGTAGCTTCAAGGCCTTGTCTTCCCCTCCCCCACCTTCTTTGTCTGCTGACAGGTGGCAGCCATCTTGTGCTTTGCCTTGGGTGCCATCTTCCTCTGCTCTCTCTTCTCCTTCCTCATCTCCTCTACTCCTTCATTCCAGTCCTTTTACAGAACCTTGATTTTCCTCAGAAGCTCCCTCCACACCCAACTCTCCTGAATCTGTTAAAACCTGCCCCTTTAAAGTTAAATCTTCTGAGGATCCAAACAGAACCCAAGTTTCTTATGTTCCCAGGACTAAGGCTGAATTGGGGGCCATAGTTAAAGAGCTTCCTGAAATGACTGAGGGGCCCCCATCAGTTTGCTGAAGAATTTAACATGGTTATTCAAACTTACCAAGCTGTTTTCTCAGATTTATAGCAATTGGTCCACATCCTCGTCACTGAGGGCCAGGCCAAACATTGGATGAAAGTTGCCCAATGGGAAAATCTTGAACAGGATTTAGAGAAACAGACCTCTGAGTTTTGGCAAGATGCTAGAAAACTCGCTGGAAATTTCCATGGATCAATTATAATGGCTTTTCCTAAGCCTGATGATTGGAACAAAATTCAGGCTTGTACACAAAAGCCTGATGAATCTGTTCATGATTATTACAATTGACTCTAAATTGTCTTTAAAGAAAATTCTGGTCTTCCTTTAGATATTGAATCCACCTGAGTAACATTTAACTCTATGTTTATTCATGGACTTATCCAGGATCTTTCCCTGGATAGTAGAAGGACCAGGATAGGATGGGAAATTATGTCCACTACAGATTTAATTAACCTGGCACACCAGCCTGCTCACATCCTAGAGGAGTGACCTAGAGGAGGGACTGCTAAAATTTTCAGTGCTCAACTCTAGCAAATGAAGGCCCCTAAACAAAACCAGAAGCCTAGTTTCTGTTGTTGTTACAAGGAACCAAGACATTGGAAAGAAGGTCGTTATAAATTTAAGCACTTCAGATACCTTCAGCCCTCTGGCTAACTTTGCCATGTCCTCCTAATTCCCAATGACAAGGCTCTGAGGAACTACAGGGACTCTTCCCAATCCTCCCTCTTAATCGGCTTGGAGAAACTATACTCCAGATTAGGAATGAATCTCGTTATGTCTTTATTAACACCGCAGCTACACTCTCAGTGCTTAACCCCACTACTATAAAGCAAACCCTGCCTTAGAGTATTAAACAGTTCAAACAGTAGGGTGTTCCTGTCTCTGTACCTATTCTCTTTTGTCTAGGTCCTTTAAGAGATACTCATCCTCTTCTCCTTAGTTTCACTGCCCCTATTCATTTACTGGGCTGAGATTTCTCAGAAAAATATCCTGCTGGAATTTCTTTCTCCCAAAAAGGGAAAATAAGTCTAGAATTTGACAGTAGTAACCAAAATAGTGAACAAGGGGAAATAAATGACCCTTTGTCATCTTTTCTATGCTCTGTCTCTGATGGCCTTAGCTGAGTTGGGGGTAGTCATTATTTATTCCTATTGGATCAACTCTCCCTAGAATTAATCAATACCCTATAGATAAAGAATTCTTTCAAGGCATCAAGCCCATACTAGGAGATTATAAGGCTCAAGGCCTCATTATCCTCTGCACTAGTTCCTATAACACCCCATTTTACCAGCAAAAAACAAAAACCAATAAAACCAACAGCCTAGGATGGAGATTTGTCCAGGACCTCTGAGAACTAAATAACATTGTGATCCCTCAGCACCCTGTCATTCCCAACCATCATCCACTACTGACATCCATTCCCAGTGAAAGCAAAGTTTTCACTGTACATGACCTATATAGTATTGCTTCTTGTCCTTTTGGCTGAGATCAAGTGTAAATGACCTATCTAGTACATTTTTGTAGTATTCTAGTTGATAAGGATAGCCAGTATCTTTTTGCCTTCACTTGGGAAGAACGTCAATGCAGTAATGCCCACAGAGTCTTTCCTATTTCTCACAAGCCCTAAAGTCTGATTTGGATAATATAAAGTTTTCTTCAGGCTCTACTTTGTTGCAATTCATAGGCAATTTGCTTCTCTGCTCCTCTTCTCAAACCTCTTCACAGGAACACAGCATCCCCCTGTTAAAACATTTGGCTTTAAAGGGACATAAAGTCTCCAAAGAAAAACTACTGTTTGCTCAAACTCAGATTCAATATTTAGGGCATCTGTCTCATAACAAGGACTAGATTTGAATCCAGGTAGACTTCAAGGCATCTGGAATTGCCCAAAACCTAAAACTAAATGCCAATTAAGAAGCTTTCATAGACTGGCTAACTATTGTCAAAATTGGGTTCCAGACTTCTTTCTATGGCTCAGCCTCTCTATGTTTTACTAAAAAAACGAGAAACCTAACTCTATTATTTGGAAAGAGTGGGATGACATAGTCTTTGAGACTTTTTTTTTATTTTCTTAAGTTTATTTAGTTTGGGGGGGGGGTGGGCAGGGGAGAGGCAGTGAGAGAGGGAGAAAGAGAAATCCCAAGCAAGCTCCTCGCTGTCAGCACAGAACCCGATGTGGGGCTCAAACTCATGAACCATGAGATCATGACCTGAACCGAACCCAAGACTTAGATGTTTAACCAACTGAGCCACCCAGGTGCCCCATACTTGAGACTTTAAAGGAAAGTCTAACATAATTAGACATACTAGATAATTAGACATACTAATTATCAACTTCCCTTTTTCCTCTTTGCATGTGAGAGGGCAGGTAATGCCCTGTTAGCTCCCTGAAATACAGGGGATCCTCATTGCCCCATAGTGTATTATAGCCAACACCTAGACCTGTGGCTCAGGGGTATCCCCTGGGCCTCAGAGTCATTCCTGCCACTGCCCTCTTAGTTAAGACCACTGAAGAAATAGTCGTGGGGTCCCCTTAACCATCCTTGCACCCCATGTGGTAGACACTCACCTAAATTTTCATGACACTCAACCCTTTTCAGCCAGTTCCTCACCTCCTGTGAATTTCTCCTGTTAACTTCTCATATAATTCTTCCTTGTTGCAATAGCCTTAACCCTGCTGCCCTTCTCCCTACTTCACGAGTGAAACCCCTCATAACTGCTTAACACTGAGAGATCACCTTTTGACTCACCATGACAATTTACAAGAAACTCCTCCAGGGGTGCCTGGTGGCTCAGTCAGTTAAGCTTCTGACTTAGGCTCAGATCGGGATCTCACGGTTCGTGAGTTCGAGCCCAGCATTGGGCTCTGTGCTAACAGCTCAGAGCCTGGAACCTGTTTCGGATTCTGTGTCTCCATCTCTCTTGCCCTCCCCTGCTCACACTCTGTCTCTCTCTCTCTCAAAAATAAACATTAAAAATAGAAGAAGAAAAAAGAAAGAAATTCCTCTAACCAATGAAGACTTTTCATGGTTTACTGCTGCTCCTTATTTAAAGGATAAAAATGGTCAATTTCATGTTGGGTAGACTACTGCAACTCCCTTTGAAGTCACTGAGGCAGCAACTTTACTTTTGGCTACTTCAGCCCAATAGGCTGAATTATACAGACTTCCTCAAGCTTATATGTTAGCCCAGGGCAAAACTGCAAATACTCATACTGATAGTCAATATGCTTTTGGGGTAGCTCATGATTTTGGAATGTTATGGAAACGACAAGATCTCCCTACCTCCAAAAGAGATATGATTAAAAAGGGCTCCTGTGTCTAAAATGTATTAGATGCCATACTTTTGCTGCGGCTCTAGCTATTACTAAGGTTCCTGGGCATTCCAGGACTAATAGCCACACCTCTGTCCTGTTCCAAAGAGTTTTTCTTCCAAATAACATTTTAGAAAAATTGACCGGAGATACCAAACAACTGGCCCCAGAAAAGGAGAAAAAATATTGGAAATCTAATAATTATTGGATTGATAAGAAGAGCAAACTCTGATTTGGACCAAATAACAATCTGACCTTACCAGAAATTCTAAAATTCCCACTACTTACAAGTACATGCATTAAACCATTGGTCTGCTGACAAGTGATAGTGTTCATGAACCAGTATTGGTGGGGAAATACCAAGAAGGCTGTAAAAAGTGTCTACCTTGCTTATCTCATTTGTCCAAAATACAATCCTGGGAAACCTGTCCATACCACCCCACCCCTGGGCATTTTAAATTGCCCAATGGACCATTTGACATTTGGCAAATGGATTTCATGCAGCAGCTCCCCCCGTCTTATGGATATAAGTATGTTTTAATCATAGTTTGTAAGTTTTCTCGCTGGACCAAAGCTTTCCCTCATAGAGAGGCCAATGCCTCTTCCGTAGCTAAAATTCTGTTTGAAAAGATTATCCCTACCTTGGGAACCCCTCTTAAACTATATCAAAGAAACCATTTTACTGGTCAGGTGCTTCACAAGTCCGTGCTGTTTGGCTAGTTTTACAACACTTTCACTATGAATGACATCCTCAATCCTCAGGGTTGGTCAAATGCACTAAGGGCATTATTAAGACTCAATTGGCAAAACTCCTAGAGATTCTCCAAATACCTTGGCTGAAGGCATTGCCATTTGTCCCTCTAAATCTCAGATTTAGTCCCTCACTCCCTGAGGAACTCACAGACTCTCATTCTTGGAGATGGTCATAGGACATCCAATGCATTCGGTTGTTGCCTCTTTTGACCCACAGTTGACAAAAAGAGCTATATCTCAATATTGTAAGGGCCCAGTTGCTTCTACTAAAAATAACCATGCTTTTGTAGAGCAATCTTTCCACAGTGTGCTCCCAGGGGACAATGGCCTTAAGCATCACACTTCATTAACTGGAGATTTTTTCTATTGGAAAAGATACCTCTAGAAAGACTCTCTTCAACCTTGCTGGAAAGGCCCTTATAAGGTACTGCTAACCAACCATTGTGCCACCAAACTCCAGGAAATAGACTTTTGGAGTCACATGACACATCCTTTAGATGTGCACCAAACACTGGCTGGACCTGCGCACCGTCTGATGACCTGAGAGTAAAGATTTCCCAGAGTTAAAACAACATCTGGGGAGACAGCTTTCCAAGATGTCCGGACCAGGCCTGTATACCTTTTCTCACTTTTACTTCTACCTGTGTTTGGAAAGAAAATGCCCTTTATCTGCATTTTCCCAATCTCTTGCAAAAGGGGAAACCTCCTTTGATTATGATCTTTTCAGAACCAGCCTCATTATGATCTCGTGATCATTTCTGAAGGGTTTAGAAGTTTTGGAATTCACAAAAGTCTTTCTTTTATCCAAACTATTAACTGACTCTGAATTCTTATCCAAAGTCATGGTTTCCGAATTTATAACTTGACAGACTGTATTATTTGATAACGTTTATTCTTTTGAGCTAACAATATTTTTTTCTTTAATACATCTTTGAAGTTTGCTATTCTTGGAAAAAAGCTCATTAACTACTGCTTCATGTTTGTACTTGTACTGGATCTTCCCCAAGGCGCTCAGTTATTTCATTCAGTGTAATCTCACGGCATCTCACCACATTAAGAGGAGACTTCCAGGAGACATACATGCCTCTGGATTTGCCTTCATAGGGAGAAACCTTTCTTCCCTAAGTTCAAATAAGTGCCAATAAATATTTTCAGACCAAGGGTCCTGGCTTAAAACCAACATACACTTTAGAATTGTCATGTTGCTTTTGATTCTGTACTTGTCTGTCAGTTGTTCGCAGAAAGGATGCACCCAGCAAAATGATGCTGGCTCAGTGCTCACAATCTTGAGAAGATATAGACTTCAGATGGGACGCACCTGAGAGTTCTCCCTTCTGGCCCTCCCCATTACTCAAATATGGCACAAGTGGTTTCCAACTGCTATGCACTTTCCCTCCGACGTGAAACAAGACAACAAGGAAAGGTCCTTCTTGGTACTGAGAGACAAAACCATTAAATATAAAGAACCCGACTACAGGGGTGCCTGGGTGGCTCAGTCAGTTAAGTATCTGACTCTTGATTTCGGCTGAGGTAATGATCTCACGCTTCGTGAGTTCGAGCCCCAGGTTGGGCTCTGTGCTGACAGTGCAGAGCCTGCTTGGGATTCTCTCTCCTTCTCTCTCTGCCCCTCCCCCAGTTGTTCTCTCTCTCTCAAAATTAATAACAAAATAAACTTTAAAAAAAGAGAGAACCTGACTATTGATCAGTGATGCTTTCAAGGAAAGATCTTGATCAAAACGGGGAGTTGTGAAAAATCAGTAACAGGAAACATCACTAAAATGGAGTCAGGACATTTTGACAGAGAAAGTTCTTATGCTTTACCACTCATAGTCAATTGGAGACCCAACAGGAAGAGACAAATTTGACCTTACACAGACTTGAGCTTGCATGTGGATACTATTCTACTATTTCAGCTGGAGGGAGAGACGCTTTCCTTATCCCCCCTAGGCAACAGCTCAGCCAATGAGAAGCCTCTATTTTTTTGAAATCCCAGTTTACTCCAATGGACTTTTAGTCAGTGGCAGAACTGAGACTTGAACCCAGCACTCTATTTGAAAAACACAAGATGAAAACAGTAAAAAGTAGTTCTGCTTCATGAAGCAAGTAATCAACTTACAGACTCCACCAACACAAAGTAATTCAAGCTGATCATAAGTTAAAATAAATGAAAGAATAAATCACTTTGGAGACATCAGGATATATAGGATTGAATGGACACTAAAATATCTGGAGATCATATTCCTAAAACCTACACTGATATTAAGGAAGGACATCTTTTATGCCTCCATTGTACATTTTTTTAGGCAATAAGTTGACTAATTTCAGCCAACAGGAAAATAACTGTTTTATTTAGAACCATCTTGGGTTTTGCCTTTCTCTAACAAAGGGCTTTTAACTGTTTTGAGAGATGATCATCCATGGACATCTAATGATTCTGCACATCTTATGATCAAGACATCGATCATCTTTGTTCTGGACTGTCTTTTCAGGGATGACTGTCTAGTGAACAGCCTTAGAAGACAGAGACAGTACCCTCCTCTGGAGCAAAGGGCAGACATGCTTAATGCCCATTATAAAAGGTTTATGTTCCCTAAACTCAGGGTTCCTCTCTTGCAATCCAAACACTGCATGTGCAGACATCTATCTGGGCTCATCTGTGCCACCCTCATGGGACTTAGGACCAAGGGGCACTAATGCAATATGCTGCTAATGCTGCTTTCTGTGCTATCGGTAGTGATGTCCTTTATCACTAATCCAGGAGACTTGTGTCTTCTGCCACTATCCATAACACTTTGTCAGGCTAACTTGTTAGGTTGCAAGGAGGGTAAAGTCTCAGACCCTTTACAAATTTGATACTCTTTCTTTTTGTGTTGGAAATGAGGCCAGATGAACAATAAAAGAACAGAGATTTTCAGCTGGAAAGAATGTTTACATTCATTAATGGGAATAATGAACCCCAGAAAGTGTTAACCTCCCATTTTAGGGTCTGACAAACTTGGAAGTACTTCCCTTCTCTGGGATAAGCTGTACCTCAACCTCAATTCTTTCAAATCCAATAGGGCTGAAATCTCAGAACACTAAAAATGGAGACCAACAGAGGAGGTTCTACCAAGAAGCCCATTAAGGTTAAGCTCTGGTGGTCTCACTGTCCAGGTCTTTCCAAGGCCTACAGGAGCTCTAACAATGTGTTCACATGGTCATGTGTTTTGTAAAGTTTGCAAAAATAAGATTTTAAACCTCCATTGGTCAATTCCACTGTCGACTTTTCTTCCATCATTCGTCCCTTCACATAGAGTGGTTTTGTAGTGGCCATGGGTATTTTGGAATACCAATAAAGGAAAGTGGGTGATACATGTAGCTTGAGTTTAGCCTGGGACATAGCTACATATTTCAGAGTCACCTCTGTTCCTAAATAGGGATGGCTTCCAGGAATATTCCTACTGCCCCCTGTGCCAACACCAAACATCATGGTATGAATTCCCCGGCCAGAGGCTGGATTAGAAAATGGAAGGGCCCCACAGCACTTGGCACTGCAAAGATAAAGAGAAAAGAGAAAAAAAGAAGGACTGAAATGCATTCCTCCAGAACCAGTCAGTGGGAAATTCTTCCAATCATCAGAAGTGTAAAACTAGGGGGGGGTGGGGTAGAGAGGAGAAGAAGAAGAAGAAGAAGAAGAAGAAGAAGAAGAAGGTGGTGGAGGAGAAGGAGGAGGAGAAGAAGAAGAGGTGGAAAAAGAAAAGGGAGGGGAAGGGGGAGGGGGAGGGGAAAGGGAAAGGAAAGGGGAAGTGGAAGGAGAAGGAGGAGAAGGAGAAGGAGGAGGAGAAGGAGAAGGAGAAAAATGTAAGCAGAGGACTCCTGGTCAAAATTCCTCTAATCAGGAATACTTGGTACAAGAGATATGATAATAAACCTACCATACAATTTTTTCACGTTGTTGGAAATTTTGCAAAATGAAATTTATCAGAATTCCTGTGTGTATAGGGCACAAATAGTAGTATAAACAGTTGCTGTGTGTGGTCTCATGTTTTATGCATCCCAAGGTGTCAGATTGCATCTTAGCACATCAGATGCATCATATCCTGACAAAGTCTGGTGGTTCCTGATGAGACAGCACATAATATTGCCAGCAATGCTTAGAAATGGCCTGGAAAAGACAACAACCTGTGCTCCTGTGACAAAATCCCTATACATATTTACCAATAGGTCAACAGATGTAATTTAAGTGTACTTTGATTACCTGACTATATAACACAATTCAACTTGGTGACAATTTCAAAATGCATACAGATTGTGTATATGCACCTTATTTTCAGATTAATTTTATGCACTGTTTTCAGAATTTCTGATTGTACCAAAATAAATATGATTAGGAAGGAACTATCCTGATAGAAGCCATGACTGTAAATCAAAAAGTGAAAATTAGCAGAACTTCAAAGTGTCAGAAGCTGTCTTGCTATTAGAAGATAATGGAACCTAAAACTTTTGATGGTCAAAATCATAAAGATAGAAGGAAAAAAGAATCACAATAACCAATCAAATGTAGATGAAATTCAAATAGAAAAGCTGAAGATGATTAGACAATTAGGACACTCTAGTACAGGAAAGAAAAGGAAAAATGGACAGTATGGAAAATGCAGTTTGTGCAGACAATGAGCAAGCTTGAGACACAAAGCTGCTTCATTTTAATGATTTGGTGACTTTGCTACATGTCCTTTACGTGTTCTTTTTTATTTAGCCGTAAACATTGGGGGAAAGTATTCTACAGATTTGTCAGGCACACAATTAACAGCCTGTTATGTTTTTTTCTGCACTTTGTGAACTTTCTGATGTTTGCTTTTTAAAATTTGTAGGTTGTTGTGATTGCCAATTCAAAGTATTCCCTTTGATGATTAATTTTTTTTTGTAATTTTGCACTACTTTTCTTCAAGAAAGTCCCTGAATTGTATGAGCTTCAGGCTCTACTAACCACAGATCTGGCTCTGGAGAGGGGTCATGCGGTTTTATCCCCTGTCAATCAGTGTCAGACAATATTCAGACATTACTCTCTGCCCGAAGGAGAGAAGACTCAATTGTCTAAAAGGTTCTGGCCTAGAGACAGATCCAGATGGCCTAGAGGTTCACTTTCTCCCTGCTTTGGGAGGTTCACTTTCTCCCTGCTTTAGTTAAAAGGCCAACCAGGGTCATAGCTTAGGGAGAAAAATAGAGTATGTTGGCAAGTGTGCCTGCTGTATGTACCTTTCAGGAAGATTCAACTATAAACTGAATTCAGGCTAAGGCTAACCAGTTTGAAAGCAGAAAGGCAGGGAAATAGAGCTATGCCAAGCCAGGCACCTGGCTTTTCTACTGATGCCATTAATCTAAGTTGGCCAAGTTGACTCCCAGAGTTGAAAAAGCCAACTGCTAAATAGTTACCATGTATAATATGACCGAGTGAATGAATAAATAAGTGAATGAAAAAGCCAACTGATCCTCTAAACAGATTCTGGTGCCAATTGCTGTAATTACCCATGGTCCCTGTTGCAGGTGGCAGCATCTGCCTTAAGTAGTTTTAATACAGAAAGGGTGTTAAGGATGTAGAGAGCTCATGGAATTGTTGAAAAGGCTAGAGAAACAGGCTGCTGCTGGAGGGCAGCTTCCTCAATCAGCGATTCCCAAGGAAGACAGCAGCTCTCTTGGTGGCTCAATTTTGTGGTATGGTTTTGAATCTCAGTCTAGGGTCATTTTCTGCAGAACTCTGGCCAGTACACCTCACTTAACAGTAGTGGTGACAGGGGTACCTGGGTAACTCAGTTGGTTAAGTGTCTGGCTCTTGATTTCATCTCACAGTTCATGGGATCAAGCTCCATGTCAGATTCCTCGCTGACAGCAAGGATCTTGCTTGGGATTCTCTCTTTCCCTCTCTCTCTCTGCCCCTCCCTCGTGCATGCACACTCTTTCTCTCTCTCAAAATAAATAAATGAACTTAAAAAAAAAGAGTGGTGGTGATAATCTAGAGGTCCTCTCTTGCTGTGAGAATAAAAAAGATCTTTCCAGAGCTGTACCAATAATGGCTGACTCCTTCAGGGGATTTTCTCAAGGACTCCCCATGATAAAACTCAGTACTATCGAGCAAAATGATGTTTGAGAAAACATCAAAGAATCAGGCAGTGCTTTAGGCAGGAATATCTGTCTTTACTGATACTAGAAGTAGTATGGGACCTAACCTCCATAGTAAGAAAAAGGATGCAAGACGGAGTCGTTTTAAATTCTGCCACCTATAGGGGCGCCTGGGTGGCGCAGTTGGTTAAGCGTCCAACTTCAGCCAGGTCACGATCTCGCAGTCTGTCAGTTCGAGCCCCGCGTCAGGCTCTGGGCTGATGGCTCAGAGCCTGGAGCCTGTTTCCGATTCTGTGTCTCTCTCTCTGCCCCTCTCCCGTTCATGCTCTGTCTCTCTCTGTCCCAAAAGAAAATAAATAAACGTTGAAAAAAAAAATTTAAATTCTACCACCTATATTATTCTAGTTCTCTCTTTCCACCCCTTTCTATCACACTGCCTCTACGACCACTGTCAAGGACAATTCTGAAAATTTTTGTGTTTACCACTGGAAGTCTCTTCCAAAGCAGGAATATTTAGTAGTGTACAATTTTGAATTCTTTAATATTATAAAGCAGACTTTTTGTTGCTTATGTTTGGAGCAAATGACAAATATCCTATGACACCAATGAATACAGCAGGTTCTCAGGATGGTGGGAGGAACTGCTATTATAGACAAGTTAAACTCATAACTGTATAAATTCTTCATGATATAACAGCTTAGTATAATCAACAGCTTCTTATTTCTGATAGGAGATATTTTCTTTTATATAGACGTCCATACATAGATCAGCTCAGGATACTTACTAAGTCTGTTTCAGGGTAATGATACAAATGCATGGTCTTTCTATGTATGCTTGGCTCTTCAATACCTCTGGCAACAGACCTGAGAATCTTTGGTTCAGTAATTCCTTTTTGGACTCAGAAGTATAACATTTCTCTGCAGGATTTTGTCCTCAGTGCAGATATTGTTTTGACTTCTGGAAAACTTTATCTTACAGAAAAATCCATCAGCTGAGCTTTTTGACTTTGCTAGCCCTTACCCCGGCCCATCTCTAAACTTCCCCGGGCAATAGTAAATACTTGCCAGATCCCCTAGATTCACTTTTCCGTCCTGGCACCACTGAGTCTCCAAGCACTATTTGTGGTCATTTTACTCTGTGTCAACTTAGCCGAGCTAGAACTATGCTTCCCGAAAGTCCTTTCCCCATGCAGTTCCAAGCTAGGATTGCACACAAGAGGAATTTGCATGAGATTTAGAAGTCACAAGTTAAACAGCAGCCATTAGGCTTGGAAGATGAATGCCAGGTCATGGCGGCTGGTATAGTTTCGCACATCCTGCTGATCTGTTGGCTCATCTCTTTAGCCTGGGACAGTGGTAGGGCATGCATCCCTTTCAGCTCCTGCAGCTTCTCCTGGTCTTGGGCCAGGCCTGTGTATAGCTCCATAGCAAAAGGCACCCACTTCTACAGGTTCCCAGCATCAATGGAGTTAGATGCAAGAAAAGACAAATACAGTGTGCCCTCATATGTTCTACTTGTCCATTTTCCTCTGCTTTGTGACCAGCTTTTCTTCCCAAGTGCCTGCCCTACTGACCTACAGCAATTTCAGGCCACCCTTTAGACAGCTGCCCAGCATGGTCCCTGCTTGGTGACTTCTCTCTGATCCTCCAACCTATCTCCTTCCAGATCTTAACCTTCTTAAGTCTTCCACAACTTCATAGTCTAATCCCTGTCACAAATCCCTTTTTCTGTACCACTCACAGTGGTTCCATACTGACTGAACTCTGACTGGTGCACTACTGCTGAGAAAGCTGGTAGCAAACAGAGTGACAGATGAACCCGAGAAACAGGACTCCGAATCTGTGCTTGTTAATTACCTCAGTCAAGCCAGCATTCACTCAGGAGCCCCAGCAGAAAGCAAATCAACACTTCTGATTCCTAGCAGTCATCAAAAGTCTTCGCATTTTTTATGCTCTCTGATATAGTCATTCCATCCCTAAGAATTTATCTCAAGGACATAGTTATGGATCGTATAATACTTTGATAAATCATTTGGTGAAACTTTCAAGGGACATATTTCAGTGAAAATAGATGGCCCATGAATTGCTGTCTCAAGATGGTTATTTCCGCTGATGGCAGAACCTTTTTGCCTTGCTGAGGGAGTGTGCAGAGATGAATAACTCTAAACTCTGGACGTCATAGGGGACATTTGGAAACGATGTCCAGGTAAGAAAAGGAAGAGAGAAGAGGCTACTGTCTGGAAAGAAGAATGGAGGGAAAAAAACACAAATATCAAATGGCTAAGGATCTTGAGTTTCCACTGTGTTGTGCGTGCTGGGCGTCTCCCTGTGGGAACACTTGTGTCTGATCATCACAAGTGGGGTTGGTTCTTTTTGGAGACAAGTCAAAGTGCTGAGTCTTTCTTCAAAATGAGCACAAGGGGAAAGAGAAGAAATAGGGAAATTTTGGAAATAGTCTAAGTGTTGAAAATTGGAAATTGTTTAAATGAATTATGTCATTTGCAGACAACAAAATACCAAGCCACCATCCAAAACTATATTGTTAAAGAATGTTTAATAATATGAAAAATGTCTTAAATGAAGACAGAACATTTCAATAGAATGTAGAGTATTAACAAAGAAAAAAAGCTGAAAGAGTAAACACCAAATACTGACAGCTATGGTAGGTTAGGCCGATGTTATTTTCTCCCTTTTATTTATTTGCAATGTCTTAAATTTCTAAAATAAACATGTATTCCTGTTGTAACCAAATGAAAACAGATGTATATAGGTTTTCATAAACTGGGTGAGTCTTATACCCCCCAAAAAGGGTTCAAAGGCGGGAAAACAAATAATAGGCACATCAAGGCAAGTATTCATGTTCCAGAAATGGCGGATCTGATCCATCTGCATGTTATCACAGTTACATCATTCTCAGGAGTATGGACACGGACCCACATATTCCTCTTCCTCGCGCCGGACAGAGTCTTACCACGAAGGTGTAAGAAAGGCCCAACACAGAGATGGACTCACTGTCTGCAAAGACAGGCCTTCTGACTGGACTCTGTCAAAAGCTGCCCTTGACTCTGGGCAGCAACCTCACGCTATCCAGTAGGGCTGAAGCTGTAATTCTAAGTTTATACCCTAAAGAAACTCACATACGTGCATAAGGAATTATGCACCTGAATGTTTGTTTCAGTATTGCGTCCTTCTCATTCATTTTTTTTCCTATGGAAAATTTCTAACATACACAAAACTTTATAGGGAAGTTTAATAAACCCCATATACCTGGCACTCGGCTTCAGTAATAATCAATTCATGGCCAACCTTAGCTCATCCCACCTGCTCACTGCCACTCCTATATTATTTTAAAGCACATCCCAGACATCATATCATTTCGTTCGTATTTCAGTACAGATATATCATATACACTGAATACATGCATATACATATGAATATATATGTATATTCTTTTCAAAATAACCCAACTCCCAACCATAACATCTTATTACATCTAAAACAAAATAATCAATTCTCAATATCCTTAATTATCAGGTCAGAGTTCAATTTTTTTTTCATAAATATGATCATTCTTTAGACAATTAAGACTCTGGAAAGGATGGAATATTTAATCATATTTTAAAACTATTATTAAATTTTTTAGATGCAATAAAGATTTTGTTTTTTAAGTCTTATGCTGAAATATTTATGGATAAAGCGATATGTTACCTGGAATTTGCTTCAAAATGGGGTAGTGAGTAGAAATGAAACAAAATTGGCTGTGAGTTGGTCATTGTTGAAGCTGAGAGATGGGTACATGGGGCTTATTGTACTATTTCCTTTGATTTTTTTACGTATTTGAAATTTTCCACAAAACAGTGAAAAAATAAAAGCATATCTAAATAATGTATTGTTTATGCATAGAAAGAAAGATAGGAAGACAGAACAAAAAAAGGGTGGGGAGGGGAAAGGGAAAAATAAACACAAAACTAAGGATGTAGTTGCTTTGGGAAGGGGAACAGAGGGTAGTTGAGATTATCGGAAATTTCTTGGTTACAAGTGACCATACATTATTTTTAAATTAAAATACTAAATGATGGATAAAATAAAGGAGTGCTATTCAGGTACCAGTGTCAACATGTGGTGTCACAAACCAAGAATTAGAATTAGTCGAATTTGGTGCAGTTGAACACCAAAAACAAGAGAAAAAATTCATGGTGACCAGCGCACACACACACACACACACACACACACACACCCCTCTGAAACAATAGCTTCAGCAACAATAATAATAATAATTACCCTTACTATATACAATACTCTGAAGTCTTCTAGTTCACTTTTTTTTTTAATGCTGGTCAGGATACAATAAAGTGATTTCCAGATCATCCATGACCTGGCTGTGGAAAACACAGGTCCATGCGATGAGCAGTGTCTCTTTGAATTCTCAAACTCTAAGAGGCTAAAGTTGGGCTACTCAATAGGCACAAGCCCTGATTACAAATACCTGTAGTAAAAAGGGGCTTCTGCTCTATTTGTATTTAAGAAAACACAGAGAACTGCTCTCTTTTGCTAGATCCTCCTCGTCTTGTGGATCTGTAAATGGTGGATGGCCCTGGAGCTCCGTCCTCAAGTTCTTTTCCTCCCTCCCTATACCCAAGCCCAAGTGATATCATCCAATTCCCGGATTTTACATTCCAGCAACATGCTAGTGATTCCCAAATTTTCACTCCAGCCCAGATCTTTCCTCTGAATTCCAGACCCCCTTATTCAACCACCCATATGACATCTCCACTAGGATATCCCATACTCTGGGTTCTTCTCCAAATCTTTTCAGTCCAGTAAATAACCATCACTGATCCAGACATGCAGACCAAAAGCCGTACTGTCACCCTTGACTCTTCTCTTTCTCTCACACCCCACATGGGATCTATCAGCAAATCCTCTAGCCTCTACCTTTGAGGCACATCCCAGATCTGACCACTACTGACTACTTCCTACTTCCTACCGACCACTGTTGCCACCTTAGTCCACCCTACTGATTCTCTGAGTTCCTGGAAGGAACTTACCTTCCTAGGTCTTCCTTTCACAGCTAGAGTGTTTCCCTGCCCTCCTGATCTCATTTTGTACCACTTACAACTCCAAAACAGGAGCATGTGCCTCTGCTCCCTAGCAGGGCACAAATGGACACCCCCAAAATCTTCAGGAGATTCTATCTTCTCCCCACCCTTCTATCCCCTCATCCGGACCCTTATGACTCAGGCCTCCTGTCTTCCTTTTCCTTGTCTACTTACCATTGAGCTAATTCCCTCCATTATCAGGAGGGATATCCTTCACACATCTCTTACAATTTTGTGAAAGTTGTGTGATTACCCGGTTTCTTTCAGAGGGCTTCATTTTCCTGCTGCACTTCCCTTAAAGAAGAGACTGCATGTAAAATCTATAAGAATCCAGACACTTCTGCAAGCTTAAGAGAATATTCACTCAGCATCAAAAAAGCTGCAGCCTCAAGAACACCTTTTTGCCTCCCTTCCCCAATCCTTGGCTGTACCTCCCATGTTTCCCACTCTGGGGTCTCCTCACCCTCTCCCCATTCCTCTGGGAAAGGCTGTTGGGTGGAAAATCTATTTCATGCTCTGCAGCCCTCGTTCACCATAGCCACCACTTCTCTCCCCACAGGTCCACAGCGGGCCCCCATCCTGGCCTTCTGGTTTCCTCCGCCCTCACCCTTGGCCTTGCTTTCTGCAGAAGCCTCCCCCAGTTCTTTCAGAGTCAGCTGCCATCATGGTTTATGATATTCCAGTGATATTGTCTCCTCTTCCAAACGGAGACCCAAAAAACCGGACTGAAGAAACTTGCCCAAGACCACAGGGTCACCTGCCACCTGAATTTCACCCCCACACTTCCTAATTCATTGGCCATTGGAAGGCCTGAGATTAGAGCGCCCTGCTTTGCTCACCACTTTCCCAGCTGACTCAGGGCACTTTTGTGTCGGGCCACTTACCCCCCAGCTACCACTGTCCGTGAAACAGCACAAAGAACCCAAAGCAATGCACTGAACCTTTGTTCAGTCCTGCCTTAAATACACACTGTGTGTAGACAGCCACACAGCAGCAGGCTGTAGAAATGTTCTTTGTATTTTGTGTCCTGACCATGGGCCTTGGCGCTGGTCCCAAACTTGGCTTTGTCAGAAAAAGAACCCTCTGCTCACCAGATAGCACTACGGGAGCCACTTGCTCCATTTCTGAGTTAAGATCTGAGGCCACAGAGACAGACTGACTCTGTCCCCCACAGTCACCTGACTTGCCACACATGTTACACTAACAGGGGCAAAGGGTACAAAATAAACTAACCAGATTCTGTCAGCCTGCTCGGTTTTGTCTTTGAAAAGTCTCCCATCCTGTCCCTTCCCTGCCTTGGGCATGTCCACACTGAGGGTGTCCACACTGAGGGTGTCCCCAAGTTGAGCGGCACAGCTTTGGCTTCCAGGAAATTGCAGCCCCCAGCCAGGGAGCCCCTTATGAAGACCGGTTGACTCTTCTCCAATTAGAGCCAAGAGTGGTTGAGCCTTTGCTCTATGCCAGACATGATGTTAGCACCTGTCATGCTAGCTCCACCAAATCAGTCTGAGCAGGGGCCCCCACCCCTGAGAAGCTTCTAGAGTCTACTGGGAGTGATCACACACACATATACACCTCACCCTAAGGGATATCAGAAAAGTAAGTAGCCAGGGAAATTTAGAGGCAAAACATCACACTTCATTTAAGAAATACTTCATCTGTAGGATAGGTCTATTTTTTTGTGACTTCTGTATAAACAGAGGACAACATTCATGACACATAATCACTTTTTCAATTGAAATATAATTAAGGGGTGTCTGGGTGGCTCAGTCAGTAAAGCATATGACTCCTGATTTTGGCTCAGGTCATGATCCCAGGGTCATGGGACTGAACCCTGCTTTGGGCTCTTTACTGAGCATGGAGCCTGCTGAAGACTCTCTCCCTCCCTCTCCCTCTGCCCTTCCTCTGCTTGCACCATCTGTCTCTCTCTAAAATTAAATTTTTTTAATTTTAAAAATTTTGTGGAAAGAAATATAATTGACATAACATTATATTAGTTTCAGGTATACAACATAATGGTTTGATATTCGTATATATTGCAAAACGATCACTACAGAAAGTGTAGGTAAGATCCATAACCACAGAGTTACAAATTTCTTTTTCTTGTGATGAGAACTTTCAAGATTTACTTTTGCAGCAACTTTCAAATATACTATACTGTATTTATAGTCACCACACTGTACGTTACATCCCTTGGACTTATTTATTTTGTAACTGGGAGTTAAAAAAATAAAGTTATAAATAAAAACTAAAGTTATTTATTTTATAAATAACATTTTGAAATATAAAATTTCAAAAGTTATACCTTTTGACCCCCCCTTCACCCAATTCACCCACCCCTACCCCTGGAAACCACTAATCTGTTCTCTGTATCTAGGAGGTCAATTTGTTTTTTGTTTTTTGTTTTAGATTCTATATGTGAGATCATACAGTATTTGTCTTTCCCTGTCTGGCTTATTTTACTTAGCATAATGCCCTCAAGGTCCATCCATGTTGTGGCAAATGGTAGGACTTCTTTCTTTTTTGATGGCTGAATAACATTCCGTTATATACACCATAGTTTCTTTATCTATTCATCTATCAATGGACATTTGGGCTGTTTCTATGTCTTGGCTATTGTAAACAATGCTACAAGGAACATGAAGATGTAGGTATCTTTTTGAGTCAGTGTTTTTGTTTCCCTCAGATAAATAACCAGAACTGGAATCACTGGATAATATGGTAGTTCTATTTTTAATATTTGGAGGACCTTCCATGACACATAATCATTTTTATTTTTTTATAAATTTTTTTTAACATTTATTTATTTTTGAGAGACAGAGACAGAGCGTGAGTTGGGGAGGGGCAGAGAGAGAGGGGGACACAGAATCCGAGGCAGGCTCCAGGCTCTGAGCTGTCAGCACAGAGCCCGACACGGGGCTCGAACACAAGAACCATGAGATCATGACCTGAGCCGATTGGACGCTTAACCGACTGAGCCACCCAGGAGCCCCTCATTTTTATTTTTTTTAATGTGTATTTATTTTGGGGACAGAAAGAGAGAGAGCGTGAGCGGGGAAGGGGCAGGGAGAGGGAGACACAGAATCCAAAGCAGGCTCTAGGCTCTGAGCTGTCAGCACAGAGCCCAGTGCAGGGTTTGAACTCACGAACCTCAAGATCACGACCTGAGCTGAAGTTGGACGCTTAACCAACTGAGCCACCCAGGTGCCCTGACACATAATCATTGTTAAAAATTTTTTCTCCCATGTTGAGTATGCCCATTACATGGGTTATCCTGAGGAAATGCCCTTGGGTTTCCCAAGTTGATGTGAATCACATACTGCATTTCTTAGCTGAAGTGCTTCAGTCAGTTTGATGAGAATGATACAGAGGACATGGGTCCTAGCCACAGGCCACCAGGGAATGAATGCATTGACTAATCTCTATTTCTTGTTTTACTTTACAAACACAGTATTTTCTACACTCTAGGTACTGTTCTAAGCACTTTGCAAATAGTAACTGATTTAATTCTCACAAGCATCTAAGAGGTGCCACTTTTCCCATTTAATAAATGATGAAACTGAGGCACAGATCAATTATATAACTTGCCCAAGGTCATCTAACTAATGTAACTAAAATCCTAGTTAATAGGGTTCAAACTCATGCGATGGATGGTCTTGGCCACTGCACAGCTTATTGACTTAATTGTAACAGTCCTCTCAGTTTGATCTATGATGGAGACAATTTGCCATGGATCTCTCATGTTTCTGCATATCTTTGAATAGTCAACAGCCTCTAGAAGATATATTGTCTCCCTCCAGAGCAATAGACACATACTGCCTACTGAAAATGATTCAGGCTTCCTGAGCTCAATGTTCCTCTCCTATAATGCAATCAATAGGTGATATTTTGCCTTCTTCACATTTCCCTGTAGGAATCAGGGCTCAGGGATCAGATGACAACACTTTGGCTACCAGATTACTATGAGTAATAAAGTCCTTTGTCTCTGATCCCAGAGTCTCCTGTCTTCTGCCAGCATCGATGAAACTGTGTTAGGCTAACTGTTAGTTTGCAAGTAGTATAAAATCTCAGATCCTTCACAGTCTGGACAATATACATCTTCATTTTAAAAACAGATATGCTTGGGGCGCCTGGGTGGCGCAGTCAGTTAAGCGTCCGACTTCAGCCAGGTCACGATCTTGTGGTCCATCAGTTCGAGCCCCGCGTCAGGCTCTGGGCTGATGGCTCAGAGCCTGGAGCCTGTTTCCGATTCTGTGTCTCCCTCTCTCTCTGCCCCTCCCTCGTTCATGCTCTGTCTCTCTCTGTCCCAAAAATAAATAAACGTTGAAAATAAATAAATAAATAAATAAATAAATAAATAAATAAAATAAAAACAGATATCTTCACAAAAGACCCTCTAGAGGAGGCAATGTTTGAGCCATGTCTTAAAGGAAGCAATGGAGGGGCACCTGGGTGGCTCAGTTGGTTACATGTCTGACTTTGGCTCAGGTCATGATCTCATGGTTTGTGGGTTCGAGCTCCACATTGGGCCCTGCGCTGACATTGCAGAGCCTGCTTCAGATTCTCTGTCTCCCTCTCTCTCTCTGTCCCTCCCCTGCTCATGCTCACTCTCTCGCTCTCAAAAATAAAATAAACATTTTAAAAAGAGATATTGAGGCACCTGGGTGGTTCAGCCAGTTAACCGTCGGACTTCGGCTCAGGTCATGATCTCATGGTTGGTGAGTTCAACCCCCATGTTGGGCCCTGTGCTGACAGCTCAGAGCCTGGAGCCTGTTTTGGATTCTTTGTCTCCCTCTCTCTCTGCCCCTCCCCTCCCCAAAAAAATAAACATTAAAAAAAATTTTAAAGACATATTAATGAAAAAGAAAGTGATGAAGATGAAGGGCTTGGTGGCAGGAGAATGACAAGCAAAGTCTGGAAACAGGGGTATGCATGATACCACAGGCTGGCTACGCCTGGTGGCTCCAAGTTTCAGCCCCTCTAGCAAGCTAGAGTAGTGATCTTTAGATAAATCCACTGGGAAATGAACTGATTCTTAGCTAAGTCCCCATCCATACCGCCCAACTTCTCTTTAGAAGCTGCAACATGGTTTTCTCTTCCCACTTTGTCAAGTTGGCCACCCATGAGCTGAGAAAACCACATGACGAAAGTTCATTCTTTCTCAAATACATCTGATTGCTTTGGCCCCTCAGAATCAGGCTTCATGAAGATAAACATCTGGGATCAGCAAGAGCTGAAAGAAGTCAGTGACAGCTTGGGTCCATGGGCAGAATCCTGTTCATCAGGAGTCCTTTCTCTTCACACCATCTGGGCCTGCTGTTGGACTACTTTTTGTGCCCTGTGTTACAAGTTTTACCCCAAATATTTGCTATAGTGAAACATCTTGGGGCTTACCTGATGACAACCCCTGATGGTAATGCCCATACATAGATACTGTATCTTAGTGAATAAAAAAGAATCCTAAAGATTATAATGGAGGACTTAGTTTACTCCAGCCATATATAAATGTCTGATACTGGGTTACCCCCAGAAGCAGAGCAAGAGACAAGGATTCAAATGTGAATAGTTTAGTCCTGCTAAGAAAATCCTGGGAGCCAATGTACTACACATGCCTCAGAGTTCTCCCTCCTGGCAATGAAAGAATTGGAGTACTTGTCTACTAGTCATTTAGTCTTTGGTTGAAGCCTATTGGTGGGATAGTAGGAATCAGGATGAGAGAGCAGTCTATTCCCTGGCACTGCTGTTATTTAGGCAAAGAGATTTGGACAATGACAAGTGGAGGCCAGCCAGTGCCCACAGCAGTGGTGATCTCTAAGGATACAAGAAGGAGGCTGTTCTAGACTGAAAGTCCTGGTTGCTAAGCAAAGGACACTGACTCACCCCTCCCTAGAAAAAAAAGTTTTAAGAAAAAAAAAAATCACCTTCTAACGGAATGGCTAAAAACCCAGGCCTCAAAACTGTACAATATGTATAAAGTTTTCTGGAAGGATCTTTGCTACAGAAGTTATGAAAAGAAAAGGTATCTCTGGCTAGCCATTTGCCCCACAGCAGCTGTTTGAGCAGCATGCCCAGCTGTGCAGGGGGAAGAAGGAGGTGCTCGAGAGGTCTGTCTCCTTGTTCTGCCTGCGGCTGATTCGCCAATGCTTTTAACTTGTGTCTGAAGCAGGCACAGTACATGAGTGCTTATCCTTCAGTCAGAGAAGCAGCTGGCCCCCAGGAGACAGGAGGGCAAATGAGCTGTGTCACTCCTGGGGTCTGCACACAGGAGTCATACCTTGCTGATATAGCAGACCTGAATGATCAAGTAAGGGGACACAGCTTGGCCACTATGACTGGGGGCCGCCTGGGGCGGGGGTGTTTGCATCTAAATTGGCATGAAGTTACCCAGAATGTCACTTACTTTCTCCCATACGCAAAATAGAGCAAGCATAAGCCCGCGGTGATCAGCAGGGAACAAAGGGGGAACGTGAAGACAGCTAGTGGTCTTCAAAACGCAACTCTATGAGAGAAGTGTTCCATGGAATGATCACCATCCTTTGCCTATGGAAGGCCCGCAGCGTCCGGAAATGCAGACGTTACCTTTGTGGGCAAAATAACAGCCATTGCCCTCCCTCCCCAACCTCCGCGTGCCCACCTTCCTTCACCTGCTGACCAACTCACTCAGTTCTCGTCACACCTACAGACTCTTCCCATGTCAGCCTCATGATTTGGGCCATCCACAACACCACTCCCTGAGCAACGGATTATTAAATATCTTTCTTCAAATTGAGTCACTCTTTTTACACATACACATTCATTAACAAAGGCAATTTGACCTCATTACTATAAACAAAAATGCAGTGTCACTGTGTACCAATGAAAACAAAGCAATGTTATCAAATTCTGGTCAGATCTTCTTGCCCACATAAGCTATGATGCTGAGGACTGTTCTCTCTCTCTCTCTCTCTCTCTCTCTCTCTCTCTCTCTTTCTCTCTCTTCCTCTCTCTCCCTCTCTCTGTTAAAAAAGAAAGGCAGGGCTTGCATCTTGATTAATCAGGACTAAAACAGATGCCTAGAAAATTTTGCAGCAGGAGTAGGTCAGCACTCCAAGCTGGAATTGACAATGAAGCCCTCCGGATGCCCCTTGGCCACATGCAGACTCTGGTACTTTCCACAGGACGCAGAGGAGAAAGAGCTCCAGTCTCTTTCTCCTGGTGAGGAGAGGAGGAAAGGGCCATCAAACAAAGGAAAGCAATATGGGAGCAAAAGAGGGTAAAGACAGGGGCAGAGTGAGAGGTTGGAAAGACACAGCACTTGCCACAGCCCCCTCTGGGTCAGAAGCCGCAGTGAGTGTCCTTCACAAGCAGGAACTTTCTTCTCATTAAAGAAAAAGGAACTTTCAACCCTATTGAGCCTTCCTGTATGCTAATTACTGCAGGATTGAGTGCTGTGGGATTCCTTCAACGGAGCCATTTGGACTCGCAATTTAACCTGCAAAAAAGATTCACTCTTAATTAAAAGCCAGGCTGACCTTTTAGAAGGCTTATTTCTGGAAGAAATGTTCTTTTTTAATGTTATTAACGCCTAATAAGTTCCGAAACCACAAGACCAGTAGGCACACGTGCTTGAGTATCTGATGGCATCTATGATAAGGATGTCACACAAACCCATGTCACATCTTGCGGCTCCCGAAATGGGAGATGAACAGATGAGAGATGGCTCTTCAAAGGACAACTCAGCGGGCACCCCTGCCGACTTCAGAAATGGGACCGGCCCTTGGGGGAGGGGGTTTTGTTTGAGCTGAAGGCTTATGTCCCAAGAACCCAGGGGAAGAACTGCTTAATAGAAAATGTTGATGCGAAGTGGGGATGTGGCTGACAGTGTCACCACAGTGTGATCCTGAAGACAAAGGGGTATCAGTAGCTCTTGGGTTCTATTCCCATACAGATGGAGTTCTGCTTTGTATATTTATGAGAAGGTGTAGAACTTCCAGAAAGAAAAGATGGTTTAAACTTCTGAAAATCTGAGCCTCATCTTCACCGTTGAGATGGGATTAGAAATAAATATTTCTTGGAGATAATAAGGGTTTCGTGATCAGGGTATCTGACCAGGTATCTGACCAAAAGGATTTGATTTTGTGCCCTGCCTCTTGAGGGTGGTTGCTGTAGTATCAGTTAATCTCTGTGGATTCAAGTATTTATTTGCATAAGAAGGAGAGCAACTATGCCCTCCTTCTGTAGATGGGCTTAGAAATGATTTTCACACATGTTATATCCAATGCTCACAATAACTCAGCTGAGCAGACACTAGATACAGCAGGTATCATTGCCCTAATTTTACTAATAAGCCCCCACTTGGCTCTATCTGGTCAAGTTCTGTTACTTGCTGGCTGTGTGACCTTGGACAGTTTATTTAGCCTCCTCTGTGCCTCAGTTTTTGTCATCTGTTTAACAGGAACAAAATAGTACTTATTTCAGAGGGTTGGTGTAAGTTAGATTAAATGAAATAACATAATAAAGTGGTTAGAAAATTCCTGGTACTCAATAAATGTTAGTTCTTCTTGACTAAGGTGTCAGACCTGGGATTCTAATCCAAGCTTTCTGACACCAGGATAGTTCATTGATTAAGAGCATGGGCTTTAAAATCTAATAGATTAGGGTGCAAACCCCGTTTCTACAAGCTAACCGTAAGACTCGGTTTTCTCATCTGGAAAATGGGTGAGTGATAATAGTATCTACCGTATACAGTTGCTGGGAGGATTATATGTGCCCAAATATTTGGTAGTTTTTATCCTTACCTCTGTTATTATTTTCTGCTTTCTACTCACTCACAGAGACACTGACAAAGCAAAGTGGATAGACAAGAGTGTTGTGCGATCTTAGGACTCTATAAAATTCTGAGATAATATGAGATCATAATGTTCAGTAGAACAACTCTTAAAATAGGTCACTTAGGAACGTCTTGCTTAAGATGGGAGATTAAACACACTCATCTATTTTTGCTCCCTCCTAAAATCCCATTAAAATGACAGTAAAGGACATTTTTTTTTAATTTTACACACCCACAAGGACAAAGAAAAAGAAGAAGAAACATCAGTAACAGAATTTTGGAAGCTAAAAACCGGAGGGATGAGCATGACAGGTACAGAAAATCAAAAATCCTGGCCCTAATTAACATGAAGAAAACCAAGATGGAATCCCAAATGGTTAGGGAACTGACAGCATGAAAGTGATGTTAAAGATCACTTTAAATGGATGTTAAAGAAGTCACACCCTCTGTTCAGCCCAGGCAGGTGACCCTTCTCTCCAACACTAGCAAGATGGAAGGCTTTCTTTTCTGGAAAAGAACACCAGATATCATTGAAGACGGAAGTATTGTCCTGAAAACAGGTGAATTAAATGAACGTTTACATGCCAGTGCCTCTCAGGACACTTCCGGAGTGGTGTCACTAACTACAAAATTAAAGAAAATTTCAAATTCAGTTCCTCAGGTAGACTAGCTACATTCAAAGTGCTCAATAAAGGGATCCCTGGGTGGCTCGGTCAGGTTAAGTGCCCACTCTTGATTTCGGCTCAGGTCATGATCTCACGGTCGTGGGATCAAGCCCCGCATCAGGTTTGGCGCTGAGTATGGAGCCTGCTTTGGATTCTCTCTCTCCCTCTCTCTCTCTGCCCCTCCCCCACTTGCACTCTAAATAAATAAATAAACTTTAGAAAAAAAGAGTAAACTTTAAAAAAAAAACCAAAGTGCTCAATAGACATGTCAAACAGGGCAGATCCAGCCCACTTTCATTGTTGTAGAAAATCCTATTGGGAGCTCTGGCCTAGTGCAAAGATTTAGTGATTTTCTGAAGGATCTGACCAGCCCAAGAGGAAAGACTCCAAGATACCGACAGTGGGGATTCTCCAATGAAATGGCCAAAATTTCAAAACCCCAAAGCCACCAGCCTCCTATCATTTTATTACCCCCTTCTTTGAAGTGACCACCGAAGATCATCATCTAGATGACGAAAGCCACTATCATGAAAGATAAGAGACCAAAACAAACAGAAAAAAATAATTTAGAGGAACAGAGAGAAAGTTAAGAGCTGAAAACTTCAAAAGAACCATCATTAACATCGTCAGAGAGTTAAGAGAGGTTGCATCCCTAACATAGGAGCAGATTATCATAACAAAGAAATATTCCAAGAAATTCTGAAAAGAGATCTTAGGACTTTTCAAACGATAGCAGAAAAGAAATATTCAATAAAAGGACTGAAAGATAACTGAGCAAATGTCCCAGGAAGGGTCTAAAAAGATAACTAGGTAGCAAAGAGGAAAAGAAAGATGAGTTCGTTGTCTTAGTCCTTGTACCCCCTTTACCTTTTCAGTAATAAGACGCCAGGATTGAGCTCCCCAGGCCTATGGACTTGCTGCTCAGGGACCCCTGACAACCGGATGCCAGATACTGTATGTGTTAAATTCATGCTCCATTTTCTTCCTTTTGTGCTCCCCATCTCTGCCTTAGCCCTACCCCCGCACCTTGCTTCTTTGCTTAGAAACCAAAGCCAATGTTAGAATATCTTACCTTCCTGGAAGTCAAAATAGAGAATTGACTTAAAAAAAAGTGAGACACTAGGCCAAGTTGGGGGTCATCGTGATTAACACAACCTCCTCCTTTTTTCAGTGGTGCAAGCCTAGCCGTTCTTCTCACAGGTCTTCTGCTCTGGGGTGTGTCTTCACCAATGGCCTTGCCCTCTGCCTCACCCTCGCTGCCTGGTACTCCCTCTCCATAAGCACAGTTATCACAGTGCACCTATCAATCCTGCAAACTCTTACTTAGTACAGAGAAAATACAACCATCAGTGAGTTGGGAGACAAAAGGAAAAAAAAAAAAGACAGGAAACAAATATTTTAAAAGAAGTAAGGAAAAGGAAAAGATTAAATAAATAGCCATTTTTTTTAAATGTTTCATTGTACCAACTATAAAACATACACAAAGTAATACTTTAATAAATATTTGTGTTCCTGTTATCCAGATTCAACAATATTGTCATAGTTAACAGTAGTTTTGAGATGATAACAATATATGGATTGTTCATCATGTGCTAAGTATGTTCTAGGTATTGTATATAGGTGTGTGATAAATTCAAAAGGGTTGCAAATTCCTGCCACTATCCCCATCAAAAGGTGGGAGTCTAAGTCACCTTCTATACCTACTTTGGCCTGGCCCTGTGACTTGCCTTGGCCGACCGAATGCAGCAGAACAGACATTGTCCAGTTTCAGAGGCTAGGCCTTGAGAAGCTGTGGTAGTCAGCTTAATGTGTCCAAAGGGCTATGCTTTCTAACAGGTAAGATTAAGGACTTGAAAACATAGGGGTAAATTTTCAAGACCTTGGGTGAGGCAACAGTTTCTTAGATATGATACCAAAAGCTTAAGCAACAAAAGAAAAAATAGTTAAGCTGTACTTCATCTAGATTAAAAGTATTTGTGCTTCCTTGGGGCACCTGGGTGGCTCAGTCGGTTGGACATCCAGCTGGGCTCAGGCAGTGATCTCGCAGTTTGTGAGTTCAAGCCCTACATCAGGCTTACAGCTGTTAGCCTATCAGTATGGAGCCCGCTTCAGATCTTCTGTTCCCCTCTCTGTCTGCCCCTCCCCTACTCATGCTCTCTCTCTCTCTCTCTCAAAATATAAATAAAAAACATTTAAAATTTTTTTAAAATATTTGTGTTTCCAAAGACACCATCAAAGAACCGAAAAGACTATCTCAGAATGGGAGAAAATATTTGCAAATCATATATCTAATGAGATGCTTGTATCTAGAATATCTAGAAAAACAAAAACACAAACTTCTTGTAACTCCCTGAAATGACAACCCAATGGAAAAGTGGGCAAAGGATTTGCCAAAAGTGGGCAAAGACATTTTTTCAAAGAAGATATAATTCATGGCCAAGAGTCACATGAGAAGATGCTCACCACCACTGTCTACCAGGGAAATGGAAATCAAAACCACAGTTAGGTCCACTCCACAGCCACTAGGATGGCTCTAATAGAAAAGAAAGACAATGACCATTGTTGGCAAGGATGTGGAAAAGCTGGAACTGTCCTACACGGCTGGCAGGGATGGACAGTGGCACAGCTGCCTTAGAAAACAGTCTGGCAGTTCTTCAAAAGGCTAAATGTAGAGTTACCATGTGACTCATTAATTTCACCCCTAGGTATATATTTAAAAGGAATGAAAACCTATGTCCACACAAAACCAGTACATGAAGATTTATGGCAGCATGAATAGTAACAGGCGCCAGGAGCGCCTGGGTGGCTCAGTCAGTTAAACATCCGACTTCAGCTCAGGTCATGATCTCATGGTTCAGGAGTTCGAACCCCACCTCAGGCTCCGTGCTGACAGCTCGGAGCCTGGAGCCTGCTTCGGATTCTGTGTCTCCCTCTCTCTCTGCCCCTCCACCATTCACACTCTGTCACTCTCTCAAAAATAAATAAACATTAAAAAAATTAAAAAAAAAAAAAGTAACAGCCAAACAGTGAAAGTGACCTAAATGCCTATCCACTGATGGATGAGCAAATAAAATGTGTATCTGTATCACAGTATACTATTCAATAGTAACGATAAATGAAATACTGATTCATGCTACAACATGGATAAGTCTTGAAAACATGCTAAATGAAAGAAACCAGTCACAGAAGACCACATATTATATGATTCTGTTTACATGAAATTCCCTGAGTAGACAAAACTTTTTGATGCAGTTTATAGAGACAGAAAGTGGATTAGTAAGTGTCCTAGGAATGAGGGTGGGAAGAAATGGACGTAACTGCTAAAGAGAATGAGGTTTCTTTTTTGAGTGATAAGAATGTTCTAAAATTGATTGTGGTGATAGATGCTCAACGCTGTGAATATGCTAAAAACCATTCAATTGCACACTTTAAATGGATGAATTTTAGGTCATGTGAAGTATCTCTCAATAAAGCTGTCACATACAAAAAGAATCAAGGCTTGCCCTGCACTCCAGCAGTGGAATCCAGATACACCACAAATTTTCCTGGTTCATAATGTGAGGGTTGGGGATGGGCCAGGGTCACAGCGAGGGGAGACGGCACAGGACACCCACAGTCCATCTCAGGCAGGCTGGGTTTTACCACTGCAACTGCGGACAACGGGCAGGGCATGCTTGCCCTGGGCTTTAAAACAAAACAAAACAAAAAACAAGAAAATTATTCAGCTGCAAATATGTGTTACCTTTTGTGAAAAAGGAAGGATGACTCCAAAGGCAGAGCCGTGAACCCAGAACGTGGAGTCTTAAGCCATAAAGGATTAATCCCAGGCTTTGAAACCCAACAGAGCTTGCCCAGTTGCATTACAAAACTGCTTGACATTGGTAACTCTGTTTTGCCTTCCATTTTGTTCCTTTTGTGAACAGGATTCTCCATAGCTATTATCCAGGTCCCATCTCACCACTGTATTTGGGGAGCAGAAAACTTGCTTTCTAGCTTTACAGGTCCAGAAATAGAGAGAAATTTTGCCCCAGGATGGATCATACTCAGAGTCCCACCCATACTTGACTTAGATTATTTAGATGATGGAATTTGGGGCTTTTCAGATGAAAAAATTTAGATGAGATTTTGTACTTTGAGCTGATGCTGTAATGGGTTGAAACTTTGGGGGGAAACTGGGATGGAGTAAATGCATGTGGGAGAAGTATGAATCTTTGAGAGCCAGAGGGTAGACTGTAGTAGGTAGAATCATGTTCTCCCCCACTCCCAAAGATGTCCACACCCTAATTCCTGGAACTTGTGAACAGTTACCTTACATGGCAAAGGAACTTTGCCGATGTAACTGATTTAAGAAGCTGAGATGGGAAGGTTGTCCTGGGTTATTCAGGCAGGCCCAACATAATCCTATGAGTTCTTATTAGATGGAGGCAGGAGAGTCAGGGAAAGAGACATGATGATGAAGGCAAAGGGCAGAGAAAGAAAGAGACTGAAAGATGCTACCCTGGTGGCTTTGAGAGTGGACAGAGGCCTCAAGCCAAGGAATGGAGGCAGCCACCAAAATCTGGAAAAGTTGCAGAAACAAATTCTCTTCTAATGCCTCCAGAAGGAACACCAGCCAACAGCTTGATTTTAGACCTATCAAACCCATTTCAGACTTCAGATCTCTAGAACTGTAAGATCATAAATCTGTGTTGTTTTAAGCCACTAAGTTTATGGTAATTTGTTACCACAGCAATAGGAAACTAATACAGAAGCTTCTGCTCTCATGCTTTTTAAAACTGGCCATCAAGTAAGAGTCCAACCGCTCTGATGGACAGAAGGGTCACAGGGAAAGAGAGAGGGCCTGGAGGCTGAGAGCAATGAAGGGAGACTCAGCCCGTCCCCAGCCTTCGTAGCTACACTTTTGAGCCATCTTGGATGCTCTGGTCCAACTGAATCATTACAGCCATACCACACGGAGCAGAGACTAGCTGTGTCTATGCCTGAATTTCACCACAACCATCAGCAGAAAATAGTTATTGTTTTAACCCGCCACATTTTGAGATGGTTTATTATGTAGTGTAAGGAATTGAAACAATATGTCATGTAACGCTCATTACTATCCTATGAGGTAGGGACCCATATCATTCCCTTTCGCAAATAAACACACAGGCTTAGACAGTTAACCCCGTAACTTGTCCAAAGTCACAGTTACTGAGGGGAGCCAGGATTTGATCCTAAAACAATATGACTACAGAAGCCATGCTCTTAACTTGGAGGATTTAATGCTATCAGTGTCTACTATCACTGTTAGTTATTAGCCTCAGAAGTTCACCTTGAATGACCTTAGTTTATATTTAGTAGGAGGATTTTTATAACAGGAGGAAAGGCAGAGGAGCAAGACCCTGAAATTAAGCCTCCACTGCTATTAGCACTCTGAGTGTGTGTGTGTGTGTGTGTGTGTGTGTGTGTGTGTGTGTGTCTGTCTGTCTGTCTGTGTGTTTCTCTTGAAGTGTTGGTTTCTTTCTGTCAGATGGACTTTAAAAGTGTCAGGCAGGTTAAAAGTGGCTGAATCAGGTCAGGAAACATAAATATAGCGGATCCCAGACTGACCTCTTCCAACTTTGCCATCAAAGAAAACCTGACTCTCTGGCCCCAATTAAAAAGGTTTGGGGAGGGGCGCCTGGGTGGCGCAGTCGGTTAAGCGTCCGACTTCAGCCAGGTCACGATCTCGCGTTCCGTGAGTTCGAGCCCCGCGTCAGGCTCTGGGCTGATGGCTCAGAGCCTGGAGCCTGTTTCCGATTCTGTGTCTCCCTCTCTCTCTGCCCCTCGCCCGTTCATGCTCTGTCTCTCTCTGTCCCAAAAATAAATAAAAACGTTGAGAAAAAAAAAATTTTAAAAAAAAAAAAAGGTTTGGGGAAAGGTTCTAATTGGTCCATGAAAGGCTGGTTGCTCACCCCTAGACCAATAAGCAGCTCAAGAGGGTAAGAGCTTTAAAAACGTGGCAGCACCAATTTGAATTTTTTTTTTCAACGTTTTTTATTTATTTTTGGGACAGAGAGAGACAGAGCATGAACGGGGGAGGGGCAGAGAGAGAGGGAGACACAGAATCGGAAACAGGCTCCAGGCTCTGAGCCATCAGCCCAGAGCCTGACGCGGGGCTCGAACTCACGGACCGCGAGATCGTGACCTGGCTGATGTCGGACGCTTAACCGACTGCGCCACCCAGGCGCCCCTATGGCAGCACCAATTTGATGTTCATGGTTTAAATTCTAAAAGAGAGAACTTTTCAAAGGAAGGTGGTATTTTCAAAGTATCGGTGTACTAATCTAGTCAGGCAAACAACAGGTACTCACTGTAAACAGAGAGGTTCAGGTGTGGAGAGGGCTGAGTTTAGAGAATCAAAAATTGTGTCAATGAAAGACATTTGGAAATTAGGGAGGGAAAGAGAAGTCAAAATTCAGAACTATCCTCTTTAACGCAGGCTATCTGGTCCAAAGAAAATCATATTCTATATGAGTTCCATGGGACAAACTTGGATAAAATATTTTGAGGAATTGTCCCTCCTGATTGTATTTATAGAAGCCTTCCTAGTAATGTGAAATCAGTTAGCCAGAACTAAGCTAATATAACAAGCTTGACCTCAACTGTGATTGGAACATGAAATCCCCCTTGGCAGCCAGATGACTCCTGGGAGAAAATGGCCCAAAGGAAGAGCAGATGGGGAAAATGGCTGATCAGCCACTTAAAACCCAGAATTTCCAAGCCAGAAGACATCCCAGAGCTCATCTGTTCTAATTCAGAAGTTTTTTACCAACTGCTGATTTGGACATATACAGCATCAGTGTCAGTATATAGAAACCTTGAACTCCTTCCCCAACTAGGAAGTCTGAAAAGAAACCTTGTCTACCACCAGCGTCCTTTCCTCCCGGCCCCAATATAAACTAAGTCCCTAAAAGAAGAACCCTATTCTGTCTATATTATCTCTGAAACCCAAAGATGGAATGTCAGTTGCTGACATGTGCACATAATAGATACTAAGTGGCTACACTTGGGATAGCACCGCTCATTCTGATAGACCTTAATAGCTATTAATAAAAATCCACACATTTTACTTGTCTATATATTATATATTTAAAGAGACCAGCAGCTCAAGCAAATTAAAAATCTCATTACCCCCTTGGGGCGCCCGAGTGGCTCAGTCGATTAAGCATCCAAGTTTGGTTCAGGTCATGATCTCACGGTTCATGAGTTCAAGCTCCACCTTGGGCTCTATGCTGACAGCTCAGAGCCTGGAGCCTGTTTCAGATTCTGCGTCCCCCTCTCTCGCTGCCCTTCCCCCACTCCTGCTCTGTCTCTCTTGCAAAAATGAATAAAACATTAAAATAATAATAATAATTTTTTTAAAAAAATCTCATTCCCCTCACACATAATCCTTGATTAATCCAATGATCAAATTCTTGAACAAGCTTTTAATTAAATACAGATTTCTGGAAGTTTAAACAGATTCTGTTAAACTGTTCATTCCTGTGAGCGGTTGATGGTCACTGGCAGAACGAAACATGAAAGAAGCTGTCTTCTTTCAGTAGGAAAGGTGTATTTTTATCAGAGGGTTTGAAGGATGAGAACAGTTTCCAAGTTCCTTGCAGTGCTCTGAGCTGTGGGACGTATCTCCCAAGTGACACTCTCTCGTGTTGACTGGAACTTGGTGATTATGTGCCTCTAGTGCTTCTGTTTCGTGAGTCCTTCCTCACTGCTCATGTTCAATCACTCTTCTCTTTCATCAGGAAGATGTTCTCTGTCCATCTTCATCATTGCAAAATAAAACTTTGCTTTTGAAATCTAAGTGCGCCCTCCTCTAACATTTTGTTACCCTTTCTTCTTTGGTTTCACAGAATGATTCGACCATCTTTAACCTGCTAAAAACCTTGACACCTTTGATTAGCTATATAAATGAATGTCCTCAAATACATAAAACTCCTTATGGAATACATCTTCAAAAACCCATACGATTTTTATAAGCACCTTAAAATATGCGGTATCTGCTTAAGCTTTTCTAATCTTAACTTGAAACCAGTAAGTAAATGCTCAGCAAGTCTTACTGTTATTTTGAACAGTCACTACCTACCTCTCACTAGTAATTCATAAATCATCAGGGGTGTTTCCAAGTGATCATCGGATACTTGTACTTTGATCATGTCATACCCAGCTAAATGGAAGTCATACCCAGCTAAACTTTGGGAACATTTTTGTATACACGAGTACACTGAGACAGAGGTGGGAAGTCCAGCCATGCATAGGCTCTCCCATGATGGTGAGAGACAAGTGGAAAAAAGAGGGATGAGCGATGGATGGTATGGCAAGAGAGAGCCCAAAGGGGCCAGTGGATGAGAGACAGTCGGCCCGTGCGCCGAAGGGAGCAGGTGTGGGCAGTGTAACACTGGAGGACGCGAGGTAATGACTTACTTCAGGAGCTACTTCCAGAGATGACACTTGTGAGAGTCAGATGCAACAAGAGTACAGAGGGGATCTACAAGATGAACTGGAACACACTGTTGCCTCGCTCCAAGGCATTGAAGTTGATTTTTTGTAAATCATTGTAATGCCAAACAAAACAGATTTGTGAACCAAATGCCGCCTATGAACTGCCAGTGTGTGACTTCTGCAGTAAACAAAAGCTATGTCAATGATGTGTATGGGCTATGGTGGCAGGAATTGTAGACTAAGGAGCCAGGCTATTTGGATTCAAATCCTGTTCCTAGCTATGTGACCTCGGGCCTGTAACTTTACCTCCTGAAGCCTCAGTTCCCTCATCTATAGAATCAGGGTGTTAAGTGTATTTCCTTCATAGATGGAGTGACCGTATGTCCAGATTGGCCTGGGATGGTTCCAGCCTAGAGAGTACTTTTTATAGTGATTAAAAGTATAATTATAAACAGTGTCCATCTCATTTTCAAGATTGTCCTATTATAGGGTCATGATAGGGTTAAAAGGTACTGACCACAGTACCTAGAATAGAAGGTGCTCAAAAAAAAAAAAAAAAAAAAAAAAGACTAGTTTTAAGTAACTATGTCTGCACAGAGTTTGGAAGCTAGAAAGGTTTGTTTCAGAGCTGTTCAATCCCCAGCCTCATTCCAGTGCCTGAAGGTCACCCAGACACCTCACACTAGCTTCTCACACATGCTCAGACCCTTCACAGCTCCCTCAAAACTCAGCCGTCCCCTGATCTACACCTTCAGGACTTCCCTTCCAAGCTCAACTGGCTGATCGCACTGACTGACTGGTCCAGGTGTTGTGGGGTCCCCAGAAAACTTAGGTACTACCCTCCCTAAGAAGATACGGTAAAAGTGGATTAATGGGGGTATTTCAGGATGAGGGAAGGAAAAACCTCAGGGCAACTTTTGGTATTCTTTCAAATAAAATCACACAAACAGCTGCTTATAAACAGGAGACATACTCCGCTCTCTTCCATGTACTATATATGTATGGATATATATCTCCAAATCTGAATTTATTCCAAACGTTAAATCAATGAGCTCGGTGCCCTCCAGTCAAATACAATTTTAAAACATAAATCATGGCATTTCTTCAAGCTACCATCATTTATCATGAAAATTAACAGGCGACTGAGAATGTTAATTACAATACAAACAGCAACCCCAGTTTATTTCTTAAAGTGTCCCATTTATCTATTTCTGTATAACAAACCACCCCAGAAAACTTAGTGGAGTAAAACAACTGTATCATCACCTCTCATGGCTCTGGGCAGCGTGATCCTCACTTGGGGCCTCTCATTTGGTTGCTGTCAAACCATAGCTGGAAACTGTCGTTTGAAAGTCTCTGTGTTCACATGTCCAGTGCCTCAGCTGGAAAAGCTGGGCGCTGCTTGAGCAGGGACCTTCAAGCAGCCTGTCCCCATGGCTGGTACCCCACAAGGCTTCCTTCCAGCATGGTGTTCTCAAGACAGAAAGCTTACCGGGTGGCTGGATCCCCAAGAGAGAGCATTCAAATATTCTCAACAGGAGCTTTGCAAAGCTTATGATTTGGAAGTCAAATAGTATCGTTTCCACCGTATTCTATTGGTCAAGAGCAGGCCACGGGCCAGCCTAGATTTAATAAGGTGGAGGAAAACACTCCACCTTTGAATGCAGAATATCTTTTACATGTAGGGAGGGAAAGAACTGTTGGCACCATCTTAAAGATAAGCCACCATACCACCCACCCATCTCTTTCGACAATGTTAAGACTGGAATAAAGGACTGAGAAAGTTAGGTTTGACTAGAATTTCCTAAATAGCCATAATTTCTTTAATTATCATAAATTATATCTGTTCACTTTTTAAATTAGCAAATAGAAATGAGTTAATTAAAAAATTAATAAGGGGCACATGGGTGGCTCAGTGGGTTAAGTGTCTGACTGGCTCAGGTCATGCTCTAACAATTCATGGGTTTGGGTCCCATGTCAGGCTCTGTGCTGACAGCTCAGAGCCTGGAGTCTGTCTCAGATTCTGTGTCTCCCGCTCCTTCTCTCTCTCCACCCTTCCCCCACTGGTGTGCTTTCTCTCTCTCAAAAAAAAAAAAACAAAAAAAAAAACTTAAAAAAATTTTTTTAATTTATTAGGGGTGCTTGGGTGGCTCAGGTGGTTGAGCATCCGACTTGGTTTCAGCTAAGGTCATGATCTTATTGTTCATGAGTTTGAGCCCTGAGTTATGCTCTGCATTGGCAGTGCAGAGCCTGCTTGGGATTCTCTCTCTTTCTCTCTCTCTCTCTCTCTCTCTCTCTCTCTCTCTGTCCCTCCTCCACTTGCACTGTCTCTGTCCCTCTCAAAATAAATAAATAAACTTAAAAAAAAATTATTATGCCTGTCACCCAGAGAAAATCACTCTTAGTTTGGTTATGGGCAAAATTAATATTTACCTCATTAGGGAGCATTCAGACATAATTTTTCAGGTCTCCACACACAAACCCCCTACAAGTCTGATTACCAACTTAGTCCAAGAAATAACTCAGTGTTACTCAACTTTGTTGAATGGGCAAAGAGCCAGCCCCCAGATGTTAGGACAAATATAGGGGCTTAGTGATTGAATGGGCGAGAGGCGACGAATGATTGGAGCAGATGCCTCGTTGAAGTTGTGAGAGGCAACATCTGCTGTGCTATTTGCAAAGGTATCTGATAATCAAGAAGACGGTGTGAATGCACAAACGGAGTGACCTGTATTGAGATTCAGAGCATGAACACTGATTTCAGTGTTTTGTAGCTAATTAGCTCGAGAGTGTTACATTGTGTCTCTAAATTTACAGAACGAAAGCAGAATGTTCCTCTCCATTAGGGCTTACTCCCAATTTTCAAGCAGAGTATGAGCCCCTTCTCATTCCTCTGACAACATAATGAGCAAGAATAAACCCCAGTAACCAAGCCTTTGTTTCCTACATGATATAGTTCACATTTCCAGGTTTCACCTGTTTTAAATGACACCCTAAAGACACAGTTCTTTACATTGCCAAACCGATGGTGCCTCAGTTCTTATCCACTTGGCTCTAGGAAGCCCAGTTCTTCCACCAGCTTCCTCTTCACCAGCATTTCTGGGACTCCCATGGAATTGATTCGTGCCCCATGATACTGTTTTCACAGCTGATTGCTGCCTCAGTCACTCATGAGGGTCTGGCTGCTGCTGGAGGCTCCCCTGTGGCCCCTGGACTGCTCTCCAGCTGCCACTGTTTTCTGAGGTCCTGTTCTGCCCCAGGAATGCACCGTTTCTCTGAATTTCTTTCAGTAAATGCAGAAATCAAGCCCTAATGTCTAAAAGGGGTGTTGTGAGGGCCTGGGGTTCACAAAATGGAAACACAACAATAAAGAAACCCAAGCTGGACAGCAGATATAATTCTCCAGAGCTCACTGACAGTCTCCCTCGGGATCTCCTGCTTGCCTCATCCTTCTTATGCATCAAGTAGACAGTATGAGCTTACTTTTCCCAGAAGAGGCGTCCTCGATTACCTCTCCTATTTAGAGTCAAGGGCATCATATCCATAAAAGCACAAGAGAAGAGAACTCCCCCTCCTCACCTTACCCGAGACTGAGAGTTGCATCTTTTTCTCCTCCAGGTCCTGCTTGCTTGTCTTTCTTTCTTTCTTTCTTTCTTTCTTTCTTTCTTTCTTTCTTTCTTTCTTTTTTTAAAGTTTATTTATTCTGAGAGAGAGACAGAAAGACAGAGAGGGAGAGTGTGTGTGAGATGGAAGAAGGGCAGAGAGAGAGAGGGGGAGAGAGAATCCCAAGCAGGCTCCCACTGTCAGCACAGAGCCCGATGCAGGGCTCAGACCCATGAGATCATGACTTGAGTCGAAATCAAGAGTCAGATGCTTAAACCGACCAAGCCACCTAGGCACCCCAAGGTCCTGCTATCTTATAAGAGTGGTTGACAACGGCCATGTCCAATCCTGCAAAAAGAAAACCCTGCTCTACACCCTACTCTCTCTGAACTTCAACAGGACAATATGTTTCCAGAAGAATCTATTGCGCTTTCTATGACATGGTTGTGAGATCCAGGTCTGGTATGACCAAACCCAGTGGAATTCCTCTTCTCAGGCTCCCCTCCAGCATGAACCACCTTCGAGCCCTGACTCTCATAAGCAGTGACCTTAATATTCACATACACACCTCCCAGAAACAAGCAACAAGTCCAGAGACAATGACATTCTAACAAATACAAACAACCATTCAAGCAATCAAATTTGCAGAACAACACATTAAAAAACACCCACTCCATTACTATCACCCTCCAGACCATTCAGCTTCAGGGTCCCAAACTTCAAGTAAATTCCCAGCATTCACATTTTCCACAGGGACGAAGAGGTTCTTGCTTCCTCACCAAAGACCCATTGTGGTGGTTTTCCCAAACTGCAGGGACAGACTTTGTTGAAAGGTACAGTTAAGACTTCATCCCTTGGAGAAGGGGAGTTGCACTCTGGAAGCTTGAAAGGGTGGGGCCTTTGTTTCCAGCTCATCCCCACCCCATGGAGGAAGACAAATGACATTTCCCATTTACAATTTTAAAACATAAACAAATATGCTCTAACCTGCCACTGTGCTGACTCTCAGAGTCTGACCCCAGAGCAGAGGAAAATTCCCATAAACCCAATTGGAAAGCACATTTTTGAAAGCTGTTTTCCAACTATCCAGCTAAGAAAGATACCTTAACGACCATCCATCTCCTCAGTAAAGGGCAGCTGTAGGTTTTTTACTGATTCCCTGACTGATTCCATCACGGGGAATTCCCCAAAATTCCCTCACTGCCATTTGCACTTCATTGGGCTCTTTTCTGTTATCTTCTCTCCCCTCTCTTTCCTCTGTGCTCCCACTTCCTCTTCCTTGCTTACAAATGGTGCTATTTACTAACTGCACAAACATAAACTAGGCAGGTAGTGAGGCAGGGAGGCCCCCTGCCCCACCATAAATGTGGGCCACAAGCTTCACAAGGAAACAGCAGGGCCGCCATACCTGAAGGTAGCAGGTAGGCGTCTTAGAGGTAAATGGATCGCTCTCCAATGCCTTGACAGTATTCAAGGCCTTGGCACAGGGGCACCTCGGTGGCTCACTTGGTTGAATACTGACTCTTGATTTCGGCTCAGGTCATGATCTCATGAGATCTCTCGTGAGATCAGGTCATGATCTCATTGCGCTCCACTCTGGGTATAGAGGTGCTTGGGATTCTCTCTCTCCCTGTCAATAAATAAATAAACATTTTTTTGAATAATAAATAAATGAAACCTCAGCATATTTTTGAACCCTGGGGGTGAAGACTGGGAACTCCAATGAGACCAACATCGAATTTTCCACCAAGCCAGAAGAAAAACTTAAGGCAATTTTTACAAATTTAAAAATAAAAATTTCTTACATACTATATTCATAACCTGAGAAGCGTATGGGGGCTACTTTTGCATCACCTCTGTGCTCTACAAGGTGTGAACCTAGCCCTCTCCAGTCAAACTTACCCACCAATCCTGATGTGTGGACCTGCATTAACAACCGATAATCACTTTTGAAGCTCACAGCACTTATTTTGTGCATTCTGCCTGAGAGCTTGCTCTTTCTAGCTGTTTTTCCTCATTGTTACAAATTAGGAGCAGTTATGGAAAAGAATGTGCATTAGCTTTTTTTAAAATAAGTCTATTTTTTAGAGCAATTTTGGATTCACAGCAAAATTGAGTGGAAAGTACAGAGAATTCCCATATGCCCCCCTCCCTCACACATGCATCACATCCCCCACTATCTGCATCCTGCACTACAGTGGCACATTTGGTAAAATCTATAAGCCTGTAATGAGTCATCATCACTCAAAGGCCATAGTTTACATCAGGGCTCACTCTTAGTGTTGCACAGTCTCTGTGTCTGGACAAATGTATACAGACATACATCCAGCACTATAGTTTCATACAGGATAGTTTCACTCCCTACAAATTCTCTGTGTTATGTACTTTCATTCTTCCCTTCCCCCACTAACCCCTGGCAACCACTGATCTTCTCATTGTCTCCACAGTTTTGCCTTTTCCAGAATGTCATAGAGTTAATAGCATGTCACTTTTCAGGTTGATTTTTCACAAATTTAAATTTTTGTATTATGTGTTTAAGGTTCCTCCATGTCTTTTCACGACTTGATAGCTCTTTCTTTGTAGTGCTGAATAATATTCCATTGTCTAGCTGTACCACATCTAGTTTATTTATCCATTTGCCTACTGAGGGTGTATTGGTTGCTTCCAAGTTTTGACAAGTTCTCCTTCACCTTTGAAAGATAATTTCACACAGTACAGAATCCTAGGTTGGTGTTTAAGGTGAAGTGTGGTAGGGGTGCCTGGATGGCTCAGTCGGTTGAACGTCCAACTCTTAATTTCAGCTCAGGTCTTGATCCCAGGGTTGTGGGATTGAGCATGGAGCCTGCTTAAGACTCTCTCTACCTCTGACCCACTTCCCCACTTGCTCTCTCTCTCTCTCTCTAATAAAAAAAGGAAAAAAGGAAAGAAGGAATTAAGAAAGGGATGGAAGGAATGAAGGAAGGAGGGAAGGAAGGAAGGGAGAAAGCCATTTAAAATAATAATAAACATAAAAAAAAAATAATAAAATGAACTGTGGTAAGTAATGTAGTGGTAAGCTATTGGGGGAGGGAAAGTACTCTGTCCTGAGATTTGGTCTGTCTTTTGGTGAGCCTGTGCCTCCTGGGCTATGAACTTTGCAAGTGCTTCTCAATTTTTTTCTTTTCACTCTCTTAGATGGTACAAGATGTCTCAAGAGGACTGGAGTTGGGTATTTCCTTTCTCTCACATAAAAGGCTAGAAGAGAATGGAATTGGATATTTCTCTTCCCTGGTATCGAAGGCCAGAGCCTGCTGGAGTTTGCTATTTTCCTTCCTCGATTCTTTAGGCTCTAATAGAATTCCAATTGGTTAGGCGCCAATAAACAATGTTCCTTGAGGGCAGGCCTTGTTAAGAACAGAATGCTCTGGGGTGTTTATAAATGGCTTCTTTTCCCCTCTCTTACCAGAGAGCTGAGTCACATTTTCTCAAGTTTTCTCTGTGAGAACCTGGCAGAGTGGTTGGAGGTAAAACACAAAGTGTGAAGGGTGCCCCAGCCCAGAGTTTTTCTCTCTCAGCCTTGTCCATCATAAGCCTCCCACAATTCATCCATGATAGTCCAGTACTGGTTCCCAGAGGCGGATCTCTACTCCAGTAAGTTGTGCTTCGTTCTATCTGCCTGTCTATCTGTTTCATTTTGAGGGCAGGGCCACGCTGCTCTGTGACCTCACTTCTCTAACAGATCTAAGAATTCTTGATTTTTCAGTTTGTTCATCATTTTGCCTGTCGTTAGGACGGAATGACAACTTTTAAGCAACCTACATGCCAAACCAGAAGCCAGAAGTTCTCCTGCATTACCTTTTAAAGCATCTGCTTCTATGTCTTGTCTTTGAACAATATTGTACATCGTGTTAGTAAGTGTCCGTTTCCCTGACTTATGGTCTCCAAACTCTTCCTTCACATGGTTTCACAAGCCATGGTCCTCTCGTGTTTACAGTTCTTCATTTCTTTAACTCAGAGGAGTCATCTTGTGTGGTTATTTGTCATAATCAAGGAGCAGGAAGGAGCCCACGGTCAGTAGGAGGAAGTATCTGTAGATTAGCACTCTCTCTCTGAAATGCAACTGCCTTTTAGCACCCAGGGAAGACTAATACATTCTCCATTGTCAGTTCCCACAGAGGGCTTCAAGCTTATCTGCAAACAATGGTGTGGCTGCCATTGTGTTTACTAAGACCAAAGAAGATGAAGGGATTCCATCCGAATCCCATAGGAATGCAAGCCCCCCACATACACATATACATACAGGTATATTCTTGGACTTTTCTTTTAGTCCATCCTCACCAATAAATAAAAGACTCAAGGAAGAGATAGAGATATTTGAGTTCCAAGTGTGTGATGCATAAAATTTCTCCAGTAAATCATGCAATCCAATGCTTTCGTTTTGATATTCAATCATTCAATAATTCACTTATTAATTCACTCAAGCAATCACTGGCTCACTCTGATTTAATCATATTCGTCCAATTTCATTCATTCAATTGCTCCTTCATTCCCTCGATCAATCATTTAAACTATCCTTTAAAGCATTCACAAAATCACTCATTCAATCACATGCATTCATTCCAATGCAAACACTAATTCAATCATTCATATCACCAAGCACACAATAAATTAGTCATTAGTTCCTCCTGCGATCCATAGTTTTGATTCTGATATTTACCTAATCTTTCATTTATTATTTTGCTCAATTATTCATTCAGCCATTCTTAGATTCAATTACATTCATTCATTCTATTGTAATCATTCATTTATCTATCTGGCCATTCATTCAATGTTTATTAGATACCAAGCACTAGACCAGGATCTGCAAATACAAAGATGAAAGGACTGGACCCTAAATACCAGGAACTTACAGTCTGCTGGAAAGACGGGTGCAACCTAGAATGCAGTTGTTACTCCTGTAGCACCAAGAGTTTCTGCTTTCCTTGGTAAGAAAATTGCCCAGTGGTACAGAAAAACCATCAAAACTGATAGGGGCTATCGGCTTCTCACTAGAAAAAGAAGGGAGCTGATCCCACACAGCTGCTAAGAGCCTAACTTTGGAGCTGAACTGAGCTGGGTTCAAGTCTCAACCTTTCCTCAAACCAGTCATAAGACTTGGGAAAGTTCAGCCTCTGTAGGCCTTAGTTGTGTCAAAGTGTAATATAGAAAGAATGATGATAATATTACCTACTCCATTAATATATCCAAAAACACATTTGAGTGCCTTTGTGTGCCTACGTCTCCAGGCACCAGTGGCTCAGTAATGATTAAAAATAGCCTCAGCTCACACAAAACTCCAGGTCCACCGCACTCGACTGGTTGCCATATGGTAAAGGATTAATCGATGTTTAGCTATCATTATCATTATTCCTGAAGGAAGAGAGGATACACTGCATGACCCATGTTTCCCCTTTGTAAAAAAGCATCCTCTTCTTCCCTAACTATGAGAACTAGAGCTAATGTTCTGGAGGGAAGGCTGGGGGTTAGGCACACACCTTCACAGTGCCAGGCTTCACAGTCATGATGGCCTACCCCAGCATTTTCACCACTATCACAACCCATTCAATCCACCTCTTGGGATCCATAGCTCCTGGAGTATGCCAAGATGGTTCAAACTCTACCTGACTTTCAGCATGGTCTTCAACGAAAGTTAGCTTCAGCACTGGCAATTCTCCCAAAACTGGATTTCCTGGCAAGTTCTTAATGATGCCAGTGTACATGTCCAAAGCTTTAGCACAGTCTTATATCCCATAAAACAGACTTCCTCTCAGTTGCCTGCCTGTCCACAAGAAGACTGTACACAATCACCAGTTACCGCAGAGAAAAATGTGGCACCCTGTGATGCACTCGGATGAGGAAAGGAAGCCTTATTTGACTCCCACATAATGTAAAACAGGAGAGATTTCACTAGAAGGATTCTATAAACTTACGTCTTATGATCATTAGTGGTCCATCATATTATTCTACTTCTCTCCAGCCCAGTCTGATCAAGATTAACAAATACTGAAGCCCAGTTTCAGAGAGGAGAGGGTATTTGTTGCATTCGTGCCCTGCTTGATGAGAACACCCATGAAGAGTGATCACTCTGCTCTACAAAAGTGAGTAGGTTAACACTCATGGATGGGATCGGTACCAAAATTCCTCAATAGGGTGAACACTGATGAAATTGTTTTCTTTTTCTCCCATAACTTACAATGGGAGAGATTGTTTATTATTCACTCGAACATTTATTGAGCACTGTGCTGGCCACTGGTGACCGAATGATGGAGCAGGTAGCTCCATCACTGCCTCAGGGAACTCCAAGTCCAGTGAAGACACAGACAGGTAAATAATAAATCTGTCCTAGAGGTTTCACACCAAGCCTAACAAATGGATACAAAGTATATATGCATGGGAGATATATATGGGCTTTCCCTGATTTGGAAACCATGTGTATAGATTATCTACAAAGTCCTACCATTTACTGAAAACTTATCTACCAAGTCCTATACTAAGCACTTTCCACGCCTTATCTCATTTCATTCCTTCCACAACCGTGCCTAGAAGTTATGATTATTTTCCCTTTCCGTAAAAAGGAATCGAGACTTTGGAGAGAATTATGTGACCTATCCAAAGCTAAACATTTAGAAACAGGTGGAACCAGAATTTGCACTAAGGAAGACCAGTTCGGAAAGTTTTGTAGCTCTACAAGCAAAAAAATTATAGTGGCCTACACTTTTTCCACCGATTCAACGTGTTTCACCTGGCAGTGTCATAAGATACTGCTTTTCCACTGAAAGAATATGAAGTTTGGCTCTCCAACCTTATTGACCTTGACTGTAGCATGATTAATAGGAATTTTTTTTAAAATCTTCAAGCTCAGGGCACCTAGGTGGCTCAGTCGGTTAAGCATCCAACTCTTGATTCTGGCTCAGGTCATGTTCTCAGGATCGTGAGATCCAGTCCCATGTCAGCCTCCATGCTGACAGCACAGAGCCTGCTTAGGATTCTCTCTCTCCCTCCCTCTCTCTCTTTCTGCCCCACCCCACCTGTACATGCTCTCTCTCTAAATATAAATAAATAAACATTTGAAAAAAAAAACAACCTTTCAAGCTCAGCAGCCACATAGAAAAAAAAAAAAGATGCCTATCCTCATTTTGGCTTTTCCATCAACTGATCATTCAGTCAAGATTCAACCATTCCCACAGGACATTTGAAAAACTGCTAATAAAAACATCCAGAAAACTTAAAACAGAAGTGTAGCATTCTATGTGGCACTTCAGAGCCACTCCATTCAGGACAAAGCCACGTTCATTTAAAGTTGTCAATATCTCGCTGATCAACAGGCTTAGGGTAGAATTATCTGAGTACACTGATTTGCTGTCTTTGAATCAAAGCTTCCACTATTGGCCTCCTTGGACGTTCTTATTTGATGTGATCTTCCAGTTAAGCTGATGAATTTGAGCTAATGACTTACACTCTCTAAGTCCTTGGACTTCTCTTTTTTTATCCATCTTCACTCTCTGTGACCCATACATATCACACACATACTACATATACTGACAATTCCCACATTTGTATCTGCAGTTGGACCCTTCCTGTGAACCCCTAGTTCATATCTCCAACTCCCTGCTCAATATTTTCATTGAGTCTAATAAACATTCCACATTTACCATGTGCAAAATTGAGCTCTTGATTTTATTTTTCTTCACTCTTTTTGCCTCATTGAGACTTAATTCACATAACATAAAATTCACCCATGTAAAGTGTACAATTTAATACCTTTTAGCATATTCACAGACTTGTGCAGCCATCACTACAATCAATTTTAGAATTCAACTGATTGGCATCACCCTAAAAGAAACCTCATTTTCTTTAGCAGCCGTTCCTTACTATCTTCATCCCTCCCAGCCCTAGATAACCAGTAATCTATGATCTGCCTCTATAGCTTTCGCCTATTCTAAACATTCCATATAAATGGAATTGTACAGTCTTTTGTGACTGGCTTCTTTCACTTAACATGTTTTCAAGTTTCATCCATGCTGTAGCCTGTACCAGTATCTTATTCCTTTTTATGGCTGAACGATATTCCATTCCATGAACATACTACATTTTATTTACCCATTCATCAGCTGATGGATATTTGGAAAGCTTCCGTTTTTTTGGCTATTATGAATAATGTTGCTTATGAACATTTATATAGACGTTTATCTATGAACATTTATATAGACGTTTATCTCTAGGGCATCTGTTTGTATTTCTCTTGAATTTGTACCTTAAGAGTAGAATCGCTGGGTCCTATGGTAACTCTGTGTTTAACCTTTTGAGAAACTGCTAGACTGTTTTCTAAAGCGGCCGGACTCATTTTACACTCACATCAGCAGCTGTGTGAGGACTCCAATTTCTGCACATTCTCACCAGCACTTGCTGACATGTACCTTTTTTATTGTAGCCATCCTGGTGGGCGTGAAAGGGCATCTCATTGTGGTTTTGGTCTGCAGCACCTCGATGGCCAGAGATATTGAGCATCTTCCTATGTGCTTATGGGCCATTTGTAGATCTGGAGGGGTTTTTTTGTTTTGTTTTGTTTTTTTAATGTTTATTTATTTTTCAGACAGAGCGAGACAGAGTGTGAACAGGGGACGGGCAGAGAGAGAGAGGGAGACACAGAATCCAAAGCAGGCTCTAGGCTCTGAGCTGTCAGCACAGAGCCCGACGCAGGGCTCCAACTCACAAACTGAGATCATGACCTGAGCCGACGTCGGACGCTCAACCAACGAAGCCACCCAGGCGCCCCAGTAGATCTGGAGTTGTATCTATTCAAATCCTTTGTCCACCTTTTAATCTTTTAGTTATTGAGTTGTAGGAGTTCTTTGCCAATTCTAGACACGAGTTCCTTGTCAGATGTATGTTGGGCAAATATTTTGGTCTCTCTTTTCACTTTCTTAATGTGTTCTTTCAAGCACCAAAGTTTTCATTTTGATAAAGTCTAATATGTCGATTTTGTTGCTGTTGTTGCTTGTGTTTTTGATGTCACAGCTAAGAAACTTGCCTCATCCAAGGTCAGAGAGATTTACTTTTATGTTTTGGAGTTCTTGATCTTACCAATAAGAAAACCCATCCCCCGTGATTCCACATCACAGAGGATGGCGTCTCCACCCTTACAGTGGTCTAGGCTGAAAGCCTGGGAGTTACCTCGACTATTCTTTATTTCTCCTATTTATAGCCCTTCAGCATTTCCTGTCAGATCCAACTTCAAATATGTCCAGAATCTGACCAGTTTTCATCTGTTCCACTACAACCAGCTGGTCTGAACGCCATCATCTCTCACCTCAGTCCTGGAATAGACTCCTCACGAGTCTCTCTTTAGCAGTCTAGACTCAACACAGCAGTCAGATTGATCTATTTAAAACGTCAGCAGGTCATGTAACTGCTTTAAATCCTCCAATGTCTTCCATCCCTCTCAGAGTAAGAGCCATAGTCCTTGCAATGACCTAAGAGGCCCTGTTCCCTTTCTGATCTGCATTCCTATGCCCTACACTCTCGGGCCACACAGGGTAGTTAGTTTTGCTGGAACACACTAGGCAAACTCTTACCTCAGTGTCTTTGCACTTGGTATTCCCTCTGACTCGCATGCTAATCCCCAAATAATATTTTGTTTACTCTGTGTCATTCACGTGTCTAATTGCAATGAATCCTTTAATGACCATTCTGCTTGATAATTGCAAACCAATAACCTCCCTTCCTTCTTGCTTTTTTCTCCACAACATTTATTACAATCTAATAGACTTTTTTTCTTTCTTTTTTTGCTTAGTTGTCTTCTCTATTGTCTATCCTTCTTTTCTAGAAGTGAAGTTCCAACAAGGCAGGCATTTTTGTCTGTTTTCTTCACTGCTATATCCCCCAGTGCCTACAACAGTACCTGGCACATTTAAGTGGTCGATAAACATTTGTTGGACAAATAAAGGATATGACTGAGGCTTTTGTGTGTGAGTAACAACACTCATGAGTCCTGGAGACTTTGCTTTTTAAATGGGTTTGATTTTTTAGAATAGTTTTAAACTTAGCAAAATTGGGTGAAATGCAGAGAGGTTCCACATTCCCCCTGATCCCACACACATTCAGCCTTCCCCACCATCAATATCCTTGTTATAAACCGACCATGTTGCTCCAAAATTCCTATGTTAAAATTCTAACCCCCAGTATTCAGATGGTAACTGTATTTGGAGATCGGGCCTTTAAGAAGGTAATCCAAGGTTAAATGAGGTCATATGGGTGGGTCCTTATCCGTTCTGAGTCATGTCCTTATAAGAGGGAGTCTGGACACACAGAGAAACTGGAGATACGCTCCCACAGAGGAAAGACCAGGTGAGGACACAGGGAGAAGGCAGTCATCGGCAAGCCAAGGAGAACTCTCAGGAGAAATCACCCTGGTGACACCATGACTTTGGACATGAGCTTCCAGAACTGCAAGAAAATGAATTTCTGTTGTTTAACCCACCCAACCTGTGGAATTTTATTTTGGCAGCCTTAGCAAATTAAAACAATCCTGTACCAGAGTGGCATATGTGCTACATCAGTGAACCCACATCATGGGTTCCCACACATCATGGGACACATCATGATCACCCAATGTCCACAGTTTATGTTAGGGTTCACTCTTGGTGTTGTACATTCTATGAGCTTGGAAAAATGTAACCGCCATTGCAGTACCATACGGCATAATTTCACTGCCATGAAAATTCTAAAATCCTAAAAAAGGTGATTCACCTATTCATCCCTCCCTTTACCCCAACCCCCAGCAACCACTGACCTCACAATTTTGCCTTTTCCAGGATGTCATGTAGAGGGAATCACACAATATGTAACCTTTTCAGATGGGTTTCTTTCACTCAGTAGTATGCATTTAAATTTCCTCCATGTCTTTTCATGGCTTGATAGCTCATTTCTTTCTAGTGCTGGGTAATATCCCACTGTATGGATGTGATGAGGAACAGAAGCAGGAAAATGTTTACCCTTAGCCTGGAAAGCTGACCTAAAGCCTGCATAGTTTCGATAAGGATCAAATACGTGTTGGTTGCTACATTCTTTAAAGGTCTCATGATAGTTAATATCGAACTGAATGATAAGCACCAGAGGAGTCTTGCAAAAGTAGTTTTACGAGTAGAAACTCAAAGAAATCCGAAGAAACTTTTGTAATCTGATACTCCCTCCATGCCCCTTCCCTTTGATTACTAAATAGATAATCACCAGCCTCACACAGCAAAAAATGAAGCTCTTTCTGCCCATGGGTCCTGTCTCTGTGCTGCTTCAGTTAACTTACTAAGTTGCACCATAAATGCCTCGAGAATTCTCTCTTGGGGTACTTGGGAACAGGGGATGAATGGAGAAAGGAGATTTCAATTTCTTAAATTATTTTTTAAGTTTTCGTTTTAATTCCAGTTAGTTAACATACAGTGTTGTATTAGTTTCAGGTGTACAGTAGAATAACTCAACACTTCCATATATCACGTGGTTGTACTATTTCCTCCTTGAATTGTTTTTACACAAACTGGGCATCTGTTTGCAGAGCCAGAAGGAGAGACAGAGTCTGACATCTGTTGTCAAAACTGAGAGACCAGAGACTGAATTTAAAGTAGGACTCTGCTGGTGATGAAATCCATCCCAGGAAAGAGAGAGGGCGGTGTTCACACCCCACAGGGACCACACCTCACTTCCTTGCCTGTCTTGCTAGGATTCACAAAGCGGGTAGCGAAGGGAATGGATTTTTTTTTTTAATTCAGCAATCCCAAGGTAAACTGATCAGGACAAATATGTTGCAAAGTCTAACTTTGTTGGTTTATGGTTGTATGTAAGGCAGATGGGCAGTATATATGTGAAAAAGGTCTTAGTACTTGTCCAGGAAACCATTAGCAGTTTATAAAGGGTCCTGGTCTTTGTCTTGTAAAACATGAGAGATCTGTCCTTTTGCTGGGATTTTTTTTTCTCTGATTTTTTTATGGAGGTTCTTTGTTACAATGGAGAAGTTGATATCTAAGATGCTTCCATTTCAGGATCGAACTTGTAGATCTGGCCTTGTTTGAGGCACCCCCACCTCACCCAAATGAACAGTCTATCAAAAACACAGTGTGCACGAAATCCAGTGCAAAGGCTCGTTTCCTGAAACTTCTCCAAGCCACTCCTCTTAAAGCAAAAAAAGAAAAAAAAAAAAAAAAAAAGGCCAAGCCACTTCGACTATTTCTGATAACTTGAATCTCTTTATTGACAAAAAACAGGTACTCCCAAAATAAAAGGATTCTCAAGAACAGGGCAGAACGTACCTCCCCTTGATCCCTCATTAATCTCGTGGTCTAATCCACCAGAGACCAAAGTTAGTTTTCAATGTATTGACGGAGTTTTGTGGGTTGTGTTTGGGGTTTTTTTTTGTTTTTTTTTTTTTCCATCAAAACAGAAAAATGTACAACCACTTGGGAGAACTTTCTGGCAGTTTCTCACAAAATAAAACATAGACCTACCACATAACCCAGCAATTGCAGACTTAGGTATTTACCCCAGAGTAATGAAAGCAAATGTCCACATAAAATCTTATGCATAAGTGTTTCAGCAGGTTTATTCAAAATAGCTAAAAACTGGAAACATTCTATATGTTTAGGAACAAGAGAACAGATAAATTATAGTGCATCCTTACAATGAAGGACACATCAGCAATATAAGGGAAAACACTACCCACACGTGCGGCAACATGAATCACAAATGAATGAAAAGAAGCCAGACCTGAAAGAATGCATACTGTATGATTCCATTTACGTAAAGTACAAAAGCAGGCAAAACTAATATGTGGTGTTAACAATCCAAACAGTGGTTACTTCCTAGAGAGCAAGTGGATGGGAACAGAGAAGGAGGAAACTTTCCGGGGTAACGGAAATGCCCTATGTCTTGGTTGGCATGGTGGTTCCATGGGACTATACATTTGTCAAAACTCAGCAAACAGTATTAAAATCTGCACACATACTTTTGTATGGAAATGATCTATCAATTTTTGCAAAGAGACTAGTAGGAGAAAAAAGGCGAGTCCCTGCTAGGGTGCAAAGAAGGGCTGTGGTCCCTGGTTTCTGGGGTAATTTAAGCTCCATATTTGGTCTATGTGTTCAAATGAATTTTTATTACCCAGGGATCATCAAAAGTCATCATCAGTCAGGCGACGGCAAAAAGAAAGAGGAGACAGACCTTCCAGAAATCATTTTCCCCAGGATTTTTGTAAAGCATATTTTTCAGTCATTATCTTGAGAGAAAACAAGCAGATGGGTCTCCTAATAAAGAGGTTTAATAGGCTACTGGGAAAAAAGAGGAGAAATTGAGGCAAACAATGCCTGTTTCGGTGCCAGTCACACAAAACCAAGCCTGGTAAGGTGAAGCCGATGGCTCGTCTCTGCTACTAACATCGTTAGAGGCACAACACTCAGCAATGAAGGGTCCTCCAATTGTTGCCATGATTTCAGGCATATTGTTCAAAACATTCTGAAACCTGAAATTGCAGCAGCAAATGCATTGATAGCCCTCACCCTCATCTGTGAAAATAGATGTAGATGCAAAGGGAAAGATCTGAGGCTCTCTGGGACCCCCGGTGCATTGTCAACCCACCATCTCTGGCTTCTTTTTACCTTCCTCGCCATTTCAAATACAGCTTAGGTTTGAGATGCGGGTTTCAAAAGTTTCCATCTGACCTCGAACCCAGTTTGTTCAGCTCTTACCTCCTTTTCAGTTTTGCATGAAATTAGTACAGCACAAGTAATAGATGATTTGTAAGGACAGCACACAATGCTCTGAAATGCAAAAGTAAAGGAGGCTTGGGTTTTGTTTAGCAGGTTTTTTCCTTGCTTCAGACCACACACACACACACACGCACACACGTATGCTGTTTAATTGCATAATTCAGATGTTGGATGATTGTTGGAGGGGGGTGGGGGGAGCCCCATAACAAAGGAACACTGAGATGCCTTCTAAATTCTGCTTAGACTAAATTAACTACATGGGCAACAATACAGGTACTGCTTTTTTTTTCTTAAACATATATATTAGCAGAGATGCTGGCTAAAGAAATACTGTTTAGTGGGAAATGAATTATGTAAATGTAATTTATAGCATTAATTTGGGCTTGTGAATTTAATGCACTCAAAAGTAGAAAGGTTTCCGTGCAATGAATATTTCTGAGGTTGTTTAATATGTTAAAATAAATATTGAGCAGCTGAAAGAAAAATATGTCCTCTGCATCACAAAAGCTATTTTGAAACAATAAATTAGGGGCCTGCTGAATATTTACAATCATGACTTTTTAACTCTTAGGTAAATTTTCTTCCTAAAATATTTAGTGTACCATCCATTCAAGCAGCAGGCAGATTCTGGAGGCAACAGTTCAAAAATGTGCATGCCAAGAACATTTTAAGTAAATAACTGCCTGATGAGATGGGGGTGGGGTGGGGGGAGGATACTTTCTGTAAGATACGGTAGTTCTATGTGATACCACCTGGAAAACTACAAAGTAACACAAATATTGGGGAGCTTTACGCTACCCAAATCCCTCGCCATCCACTCACTGTTCATTCTGGTGGAGCATTTATAATGATAACTCAAATATTAAAGGGGAAAAGGAATAAGTGATTTAGAAGCGTTTTATTTAAGAGTGTAAAGTTAAGACTTTCAACAAGGCATTTTTAAAAATAACTAGTGAGTAGAGCAGAAATTACTCATTCTGTTCTTTTGGAACAAAAGGGAACCTGAAGGTCGTATATAAAGATACTGGCCAGGAGCACCTGGGGGACTCAGTAGGTTAAGCATCCGACTTCAGCTCAGGTCATGATCTCATGGTTCATGGGTTTGAGCCTCACTGTCAGCACAGAGCCTGCTTGGGATTCTCTCCCTCTCTCTCTCTCTCTCTCTCTCTCTCTCTCTCTGTGTGTGTGTGTGTGTGTGTGTGTGTGTGTCTGCCCCTCCCCCTCTCGTGCTCGCTCTTTCTCCCTCTCAAAATAAATAAAAACTTAAAAAAAAAATTTTAAAGGTACTGGCTGAGACACTTGGGGGAGATAACTGGTTTCTGCTGGTTACACAGTTGTCCTGCCTGCCTCTTCTGAAAGGCCTTCTTTGTGTCTATCAGGTGGGATTACAAGCATAGGAGCAAGTCACAAACTCTCCCCTCTCTTTACTGCTAAGGTTTGTTGCTTCAGATTCAGGAACTGATCATCATTTCTCAGATGAATAGTATCAAGCCAGAAAGTCCTCCGAGGGAGAAGATAGAGCCCTTGTAAATGGTCTTTACTTTTAATTTTCTTCTTCTCCTGGTTTCTGCAGCAGGTTGTGCAATCCTCCGAGGAGCACTAATTGCAGACTCCTCACAAGAAGCAGAAACTGTATCTTACTTGTTTTCTCCCACAGTCTGGTAGCGGGCCAGCCCAGTTCCTGGCTTGCACTGGTGAACTGACCTTAATCTGCCCTCCCCATCCCCACACTCAGGATATCCCCACAGCATTGATTCTCAAGTGCTTTTGACCTCTAGGACCTAAAGAGAAGGGAAGGGAAGACCTGTCTGTGCCTTGGGCAGGTGTCCACTGGGAGTGCAGAGCTCTGAGCCCTCACCTCCAGCTGTGTTTGCAAAAAGGCAGCAAATGTTAACAGGAGCAAGAATGGACACAGGGGCACATGGCTCAGACTCCTGGGCACAAAGCATCGGCATGTTTGGGGAGAGAAATGTTTCTAACAGTGCTCATCACAACTGGATAATCCATCTGACTGACCTTCCTTGGATGGGTATAAGCCAAGAAAAGTAGACATAAAAAGATGAGACATTGATAATGACCATTTTAAAGCAAGTGTTAATAGTCTCAAGTATCAATTCTATTACATGCTGAAATCAAAGATTTTTTGAAGGCAATGCCATCTTGGAATTATAATAGGAGTAAATGGAAAAGCATGATTTATGTAAAAATTCTCTCTATACGTAGAGCCTTTTAAGAAAATGTTATACAAGGGACACCTGGGTGGCTCAGTTGGTTGAGCATCCAATTTCGGCTCAGGTCATGATCTCACAGCTCATGAGTTTGAGCCCCGCATCGGGCTCTGTGCTGACAGCTCAGAGTCTGGATCCTGCTTCAGATTCTGTGTCTCCCTCTCTCCCTCTGCCCCTCCCCTGCTCATTCTCTCTCTCTCTCAAAAATAAATAAACATTAAAAATTTTTTTTAATTTATACACAAAATGTTACACACAAAAATGAAGGAAAGTTTTATTGTCAAAGCAAAGTTACATACTACCCTTAAGTAGAGTTTGCATAGGCTGTGATAGTATGATTTTAATAGTCCTGGAAATCATGGATGATACACACACACATATGCTGTTTAATTGAATAATTCAGATGTTGGATGGGTGTGGGGAGAGCCCCAGGGCAAACGATACACTGTGCTGTCCAAGAGAGTAGCCAGTAGCCACATGTGGCTATTTAAATTTAAGTTAGGGGCGCCTGGGTGGCGCAGTTGGTTAAGCGTCCGACTTCAGCCAGGTCACGATCTCGCGGTCCGTGAGTTCGAGCCCCGCGTCAGGCTCTGGGCTGATGGCTCGGAGCCTGGAGCCTGTTTCCGATTCTGTGTCTCCCTCTCTCTCTGCCCCTCCCCCGTTCATGCTCTGTCTCTCTCTGTCCCAAAAATAAATAAAAAACATTGAAAAAAAATTAAAAAAAAAATAATAAAATAAAAAAATAAAAAGAGCTAACATAAAGATAATTTTTTAAAAAGATGGAAAAAGTAGCTAAGAGTTGATTACCTCTAGTTTTCATTGCCTAACATCTTGGTGTTCTCAAAATGCTTTAGAGTTCATACACAGGCTTTCATTGGTCCTCCATGTCACTGTGTGTGGTTGTTCAGGTCATATATTGAACAATTCTGGAGGCATTATTCACAGAGACTGCAGTGTGAACTCTAGAACAACGCAAGGGGTACAGAAGCATACAGCGGCTGGGTCCCCCCACAACAATTCTAATTGAGAACACAGCTCCATATCACATGTAGAAAGTTCTAAGTCCAAAAATCCTTTTTGGCCACAGTATCCTAGTTTCTGAAACAAGAGAGAATGAACATCAAAAAGGTGTGCTTTTGTTTCCAGAGGAAAGTTTCACCACAAGCCAATTGCTTTGCTGGAATCATGGACACAGGGACACTGACAGCATTGGAGAGGACTTCCATATGTAAGCCTCTTTTCAGACACACACGTTCAGGGGGCAGAAAGGAACTTTCAGTTAAACATCTTCCCTCAGTTTGAATGCTGAGGTTAGGAAACACTGTACATCCATCTTCGTCCTGGGTATCCAAGGAGAGATAATGTTTAGATGAAAATGCTTCCAGCCTTTTAGACATGCACACGTGCGTGTACGTTTAGAAAACAACACTGCAAACAATCATATAAATAATAGACTAGAACAATGTACGTCTCCCAAAGAACTCAGGAAGCCAGGAACACATTATCTCATTCAGGCTGACAGCTGCCTCACTGATGCAAGGGAGTAGTAACCTCCACTGAACTTTTACATGCTTTAACTACCAGGGGAAGGGAACAAATTTAAATTATTCACAGGGGGCTGGTCAGCTGGTAGGAGGCGGGGTGGGGGGGGGGCAGTTGCGCTGAAATAGGATACGGGAGTTGAGGCAAAGCTCGGCACAGCAGGATTTCTGCCCAGCCTTCTGGCAACATGATTTATGAGGAGGCAAACTCCATTTCCGGAAGCCTGGCTCTGAGCATGGAGAAAATGGTCAGAGACCACTGGGGCAGCATTTTGGAGTCTGGGAGGGCTGGCCAGGAATGGACGGGCAGAGCAGGTACGAACGAACGTTAGAGCAGCAGCCACGTGGCCACACATCTCTCCTCTGGTGAGCCAGGGCCTTTGAATGCCCAACTCTACCTTCACTGCTCTCTCATGGCTGCAGTCACCAGCCTCAAAATGCTGCAGGGCAGCTGGCAGACACATGTTCCGGGTCTCTATCCCTCACCCAGCCTGCAGGTGACCACAGAGATGCCCCGCCCAGATCCCATCACCGGTGCCCCTGCCTGCACACAGACCTGGCTTCCAACACAAGCACCTGCACTCATTTGCTAGAGGGCCTTCACTGGCTCTTGGAACCTGCCTTGTGGCCTAACAGCAGGCCGGAAGTGCCATGGAATTTACACCCTTGGGAGCAGCTCTCCACCGATTATAAACACCCAGCTTTCTGGGCGTGTGGTATTTCCCCACTGTTTTCAGCTTCAGTTGCCAACAGAGGTGACCTGCTTGAAAAAAACACCATTTACTGGCTGCCTTCCCTTCCCTGTCTCCCTTTTCCGCTCCCGTGCCTGTATTTCGTTCAGCAACTTTCCATCTGCTTCAAAGGGACCCAAATGAAAAGCCAGCCAATGGGCCTTAATGAAACAGCAAAAAAATCTTCAAAGCAACAGATGCCTCTGCCAGGATCTACCTGCTGCCCCTTCAGACCAACAGGGGCAGATACCGACCAGCTGGTCCCTCTGAGCCCTGAGCTGTCCACAGTCTCCCACCAGCCAGGAAGGGCAGAAAGTGGGATCAGGGTCCAGCTGACCTCCTCCCCCGACTCTGTTTACAGTGGAAGCTCTCCAGCCTACCTCAGTGCCAGGTTAACTGTGCAGGCAGCCTGGGATGAAGGAAAGACCCCTGACCTGCCACCGAGTAATTTGACCTTGGGCCTTAGCTCCACATTTCTCAAATGAAATGGTAATATTAGTGGATACCAAATGTCATTAGCAGTAAGGTGGGAAACGTTCCCTGGTGGGGACAATGTAAAGAATCTCTTAGAATGAAGTCACTATGCCCTAATTGTCCATTCAAAACCTGGCTCTGCCACTGCCAGCTGGGCCACGTTGGACAGGTGCTTAACCCCTCTGTGCCTGGAGCTCTGCATCTAGAAAATGAGAGAAATAATGACACCGAGGCTATAAGGTTATTGGGGGAGAAGTAAATTAGTCACTTAGCACAGTGCCTGCAAAGAAACCTTCACTATATTTTAGCTAATATTAGTTTTGCTATGATCCCACTTCCTTAGATATGGTTAGTTGTGTTCTCTGAGTTTCCATGGCCTTTTGAACATACCACCACTTTAGAGCTAATTACTCAGTTGTAATTACTTATTTCCTGCAGGTGGATGAGAGTATCAATCATCGTTGGGTCCCCAGTGCCCAACACGACGCTTAATTCAACTCTGGGACAACATTTTTAAAATTCTGAAAGCATTTTTCTCTTTTGCTTCTCTGAGTCTAGGACCCCTGCCCTTGCTGGCCTGAAGTGTCCATCTGTCTGGGGAAGGATTAGGATTTGTTACAGAAGCAAAGAATAGAGTAATACACAGCTTCTGGTAAGCGAAGTAGGATTAGGCAGCCAGATAATACCTGTACGTCTGGGCTGTGCCTCTAGAAAAGATTTTCCAAATTCCTTTATGCCCCACTTGTAATATATCAAGAGCACAGCGTGGAGCATCCAGCTCAGTGAACTTTCCTGCACGGAGAGAAGACACCCTTCCACCTATGACAGCAAAGCCAAAACCCTTGTTGCTTGGTGGTAGAGGGATGTGGCATGAGGTCAGGGTGATTATCAAATATTTAATATAGGCACTGGCCAATCAGAACAAAAGCCAGTGATGAACATCCAATGGCAGTACTGGTGTATAGCAGGTGAGTATAAGCCATCCGTAGGAGCTACAAAAAGAAAGCCTACCCCTGTGGCCCAGGCATTAGAGGGAGAGAGACCAGAGGTAGGCAAACAGGTCAGGTGGTCATACACGTTCTGCTTTTCCTCCCTCTGGGAAGGTACATTAATAAGTAACGCTAGCTTTTTGACAGGCAGGGAAGGTGGGGTAGGGAGGGGAGGTAGAGGAGTGTCTCTTGTTCACAATGCAGAATGGGATCACCTCTTGGGCTGCCCCGTAGCAGCCAGGCCTCAGACTGGCCAGGCAGAATACCAGAAGCTTCTCATGTATCCATGAGTGCATACATGACCTCTAAGGCCATGTTGGGCTCCCATGTTCTAAGTTTTATTACATCTGTTCCATCTTCTGACATCTCTGCAGCTCTTTGGATACTGTTGTTACCATCCAGAGTCTCGGTGCCATGAAATAAACCCTGTCCCCAACCCACTCCTAGTCCAAGCTCAATGGCATCCTTAACCATATTCTGCTATCGAAATAATCCTATAAAGGTATGCCAGGGACCCCCAAGACAACTCCCTTGTTTGATGATTCACTGGGAGGATCCACAGAACTCAGTAAATAGTCACACATGGCTATGATTTATCGTAGCAAAATACAAAGCAAAATCTGCAGAGAAAAGGTACACACAGCAAATTCTGGAAAAAACAGTACAAGCATCTAAAAGTCCTCTCCTGAAAACTATAAACCATTGATGAAAGAAACTGACGACAACACAAAACAAATTGATTTTCCACGTTCATGGATTAGAAGAATTAATATTGTTAAAATATCCATACCACTCAAAGCAATCTATAGATTCTGTACAATCCCTATCAAAATACCAACAGCACTTTTCAGAGAACTAGTACAAATAATCCTGAAATTTGTATGGAACCACAAAACAAAAACAAAAACAAACAAACAAACAAAAAACCTGAATAACCAAAGCAATCCTGAGAAAGAAGAACAAAACTGGAGGTATTTCAATTCCAGGTTTCAAGATGTACTACAAAGCTACAGTAATTAAAACAATATGGTACTGCACAAAAACAGACACATAGATCAACAGAATAGAGAGCCCAAAAAAAAACCACACTTATATAGTCAATCTCTGACAAAGGAAGAAAGAATACACAATGGGAAAAAGTCTTTTCAACAAATGGTGCTAGGAAAACTGGACAGCTACATGCAAAAGAATGAACCTGGACCACTTTCTTACTCCATACACAAAAATAAATTCAGTATGGATTCAAGACCTAAATGTGAGACCTGAAACCATAAAACTCTTAGAAGAAAACATAGGTGGCAATCTCTCTGACATTGAGCTTAGCAACATTTTTCTAGATATGTCTCCTGAGGCAAGGGAAACAAAAACAAAAATAAACTATTGGGACTACATCAAAATAAAAAGCTTTTGCACAACAAAGGAACCATCAACATAACAAAAAAAGCAACCTACTAATGGGAGGAGATATTTGTAAATGACATATCCAATAAAGGGTTAGTATCCAAAATATATAAAGAACCTATACAACTCAACACCCAAAAAACAAATAATCCAATTAAAAATGGGCAGAAGCATTTGCAACAATGTGGATGGAACTAGTGTGTTATGCTAAGTGAAATAAGTCAGGTAGAGAATGACAAATACCATAAGATTTCATTCACATGTGGAATTTAAGAAACAAAACAGATGAACTTATGGAAGGGGGGGAAGAGAGAGGGGAAACAAACCATAAGAGACTATTAACTATTGAGAACCAACTGAACATTGATTGAGGGAGGTTGGCAGGGGAATGGACTAAATGGGCGATGGGCATTAAGGAGGGCACTTGTCGTGTTAAGCACTGGGTGTTATAGGTAAGTGATGAATCCCTAATTCTATTCCTGAAAACAATAATACAGTATATGCTAACTAAATAGAATTTAAATAAAAATTTAAAATACATACATACATACATACAAATGAAAAGGGAGGGCAGAAGACATAAATGGACATTTCTCCAAAGAAGACTTACAGACGGCCAACACACATGGAAAGTCGTTCAACATCACTCATCATCAAGGAAAAGTAAATCAAATGAGATACCACCTCACACCTGTCAGAATGGCTAAAATCAAAAACACAAAAACAAGTGCTGGTGAGTTTGTGGAGAAAAAGGAAACTTCTTGTACTGTTGGTGGGAATGCAAACTGGTGCAGTCACTGTGGAAAACAGTATGGAAGGTCCTCAAAACTTAAAAATAGAAATACCATATGATCCAGCAATTCCACTACTGGGTATTTACCCAAAGAAAATGAAAACACTAATTTAAAAGGATACATGCACCCCTATGTTTATTGCAGAATTATTTACAATAGCCAAAATATGGAAGCAACCCAAGTTTCCATTGATTGATTATATATATATATATATATAAAATCTTGCCATTTGAAACAACATGGATGCACCTAGAGGATGTTATGCTAAGTGAAATAAGTCAGACAAAGAAAGACAAATACCATATGATTTCACTTACTTGTGGAATATAAAAAACAAAGAAAAAACCAAAAAAAAAATGGACTCTTAAACACAGAGAACAAACTGGTGGTTGCCAGAGAAAAGGTGGGTGGAGGGGTGGGAGAAATGGGTGAAGGGGACAGGAAGATACAGACTTGCAGCTATGGAATGAATAAATGACAGGAATAAAAGGTGCAGTACAGGGAATACAATCATTGGTTTTGTAATAGTGTTTTATTGTGACAGATGGTAGCTACACATGTAGCAAGCATAGCATATAGAGTTCTCCAATCACTATGTTGTACACCTGAAACTAATGTAACACTGTGTCTCAGCTATAGACCAAGAAATAAAGTTTAAAATAAAAAATGAAAAGTCCTCTCCCAGTAAAGTCACACAGGACAATCTAATTTCTTCCGGCAAGGAGCTGTGACAACACTTCTGAAATGTTGTCTACCAGGGACGGTCATCACAAGAGACTTAGTGCCAGGCTGTTAGTAGAGTTGGTCACATAGGCACCCTCTGTCTAGCAATGCACCAAAATCCCGGACCCCGATAAGGAAAGAGGTGTTCAGCATAAACCATATTGTACAAACCATTAGGCTGAGTGAGCCGCTCTTATCATTTTGGGGAATGGTAAGAACTCTCTCAAAATCCAAGTTCCCAGATGCCAGCCAAGGGCCAACCTTGCAATCAGGCCTTTCTGACGAAAGCAGTCACAGGCCTGCCATGTGAAGACTTTTCTGCACAAAAGGCTTTGGGTCCAGATGATTAAAAAGTGCACATGGTTCACCAGTGTCCTCTTTATCACTTTATTCTCCATTAAGTGGGCAAGGGGAAACCTGAGCTCTGATAACTCACACACGTCATTACTTATGTGGCCAGCTCGTAATAAAAATAAGTTGCATTTTATTGGATTTGTCCAACATTAGATTCACATACCATTATGTAGCTGAAACAGGTGGAGGCTGATGGGGTCAGTGCCCCACGCTTGTCCCTTCAGCCTGCCTTGGAGGTCACTTGACTCAATTTCTGAATGTGCCATCAGCTTTGTGGGTCTCTCTACCGCAGAACTCTGCACCTGCTCATAGATCAGAGGTGCCTGAGAATCGATGTTCCAGGAGTGGCCTTCAATTGTGGGGGATGGGAATTGGTGGTTTAGTCCTCTGGTTTCCCTTTTCCAGTGAGACAGTTTGGAGGTGCGCTCCAGAGTCTCCAGAAGTCCACCCAAAACCAAGCCTCCGCTGCCCACATTGGTAGCATGCCAACTGATGCACCCTTTGTTGGTGTTCCTCCTGCCCCTTCCTGTTCCGTCTTCTACCTCCTCACCTATTTCCTCAGATCATTACCTCATCAACAGCTTAAACTCTCCTTGTTAGGGACAGAGCTGAGGAAAAAAAAAAAAATCCAATCTCTCAATCCCAAATCCAAGAACCTGTTCCATGTAACCAATCAGAAAACATTTCACCTAAAAGATTTCTCCTAAATATGTTCAAATATATTCTCCATATCCTCTCTTTCCAGACCTTCCTCTCAGTTGCCTACATCTCAGCTTCTGGTATGCGCTTGTGAACAAGGTACACTGCCCTTGCAGTTAAGTGTGTGAGTTTTGGAATCAGAGATTCTAGGTTCAAATCCTGTATCCTCCCCTACAAAATGCCTCTCAAATTTAGAGACATTGTCTGAGAAGAACCCATTCTGCCACAGAGCAAGCACTGAATACACGTGAGGCTCTGTTATTATTCTCTGGGTAAGAGGTTCCATCCCAAGCTCCAAAAAGGGGGGGTTGCCACTCAAATTTCTAAGCAAGTCAGTGACTTTCTCCTTTCAAGTGCTGAAAAATGAGAAGCCAAGGAAATGCTGTCCTGAAACCGTCCTTGCTCTTTTAAAGTGTTCTGGCAAGAGAGCACTCTGTCTCATCTTCTACATACCACTGGGGCTGAATGTCCTGGATGCCACTCTGTAAATATCAAGTGCCTCCCAAGTGCCGGCTAATAACAATGCTCAGAGCCTAGGTGGGCAGAGAGTCTGTGAGTAGCTGGCTGCCTGGTACTCTCTGAACCTCTTCAGTTGTTTATATCTTCAAGGTTTACTTTAGTCCAGGCCAATGCTAAAGTAAAAAAAAAAAAAAAAAAAAAAATTGTCTCTCCAGTGGCAATATGGTGCTCAAAAACTCATGGTGAGATGGAATCTACGGACAGAGCAGTCAAAAGAACATGGCTTAGAGGTCAGAGTGACCTTGACTAAAATCTTGGCTCTGCCACCTCAGTAACTGGTTCTTTTGGAAAGTTTCTTCTGTTCTCCAGTGTGTGTCTGGCAGGGGGTGGTGTCACCTTCTTCATAGGGCTGTAGCTATGATTACAGATGGCAATGAAAGGGACCTTGCCCAATGTCTACATAAGGGACTGTATTTATAGCAAATAATCCCTCAACTTGGTATTACTTATTTTCTATCTCTTCTACCTTAGCCCTTCTGATAATGTTGCTAAGACGGAACCAAAAAACCCATCTGCTCTAGATTTTCTTTCTTTTTCATCCTTCTTTCTCTACTTGAGTCTAAGACTAAAGGAAAAATGGCTCAAAGATGTTGAACAGAAAAAATGGGGTAGAGAAGAAGGGCCTCAAGGATCCACAAACTAGCCACGCTATTCTAAAGTGGGCTGAATCTTGTGTATCATCAAGCTTTTAATATCAGCAAAGATTTAATTAGAAGATTTAATGGGTGATTAGGGTCAAGAAATCTCACTGGCACATTAAATAAGACTTGTAGTTGAGGGGTGCCTGGGTGGCTGAGTCAGTTAGGCATCCAACTCTTGATTTAGGCTCAGTCATGATCTCCCAGTCTTGAAGTCAAGTCCTACGATGGGCTCTATACTGGGCATGAAGCCTGCTTGGAATTCTCTGTCTTTCCCTCCCCCACTCACACTCTTTCTCTCTAAAGAAAAGAAAAGAAAAGAAAAGAAAAGAAAAGAAAAGAAAAGACAAGACAAGACAAGACAAGACAAGACAAGACAAGGGAAGGGAAGGGAAGGGAAGGGAAGGGAAGGGAAGGGAAGGGAAGGGAAGGGAAGGGAAGGGAAGGGAAGGGAAGGGAAGGGAAGGTCTTATAGTTGAATATTATACCAAAGTTAACTATCTGAACTACCTATATGTAAAAAAATCTCCGTGGCCAAGACTGATGGTATGACCCAGTATCTGTCCTCCCTTTCTTCCATAGTAACAGAAGCTGTAGCTGAGTACATGACCTCCCAGAACAAAGACTACATTTCTTACTCTCACCTGCAGGTACGTATGGCCAAGTTATTAAGTCCTGGGCAAAGAAATATAGGAGGGAGTGGTGCATGCAACTTCACAGAAGCATCCTTAAAAAGAAGTCTCTCCTTTTACTCCTTTCTGGTGGCTGGAATGTGGACGTGATGGCTTGAACTATAGCAGCCATCTTGGACACAAGGTGAACATGAGAATAGAGAAGAACACGGCAAAGGAACACAATATTCCCTGGTATCATGAACAATCACATGAACCCTGGACCATTTACTCAGACTTTCATGTGAGAAAAATAAATTTCTATCTTCTTTAAACCACTTGTTATTTTGGATTTTCAGCCTCTCACAGCTGATTCTAATCTTAACTAATGAAGTCTGGATGGCACAGATACACAATTTGCTATGAAATGCTCAATTTCTTGATTTTTTTTATGCATCAAAATCAAGCATTAAGATGCATTAGGTTGGTTTCCTGTATTTTTTGGTTCTGCTATTAACAGAAGTCTTACTTTAGGAAGCAACAAGAATAGTCTCAGTTACCACTTAACTAAAATCTGCTTTGCATGTACAAAAAATCTCACTTATTCTTGCTATCTGATACTTGGAAGATTTGGATGTTTAGTGGATCTTTACTACTGAAGATTTTTCTCTAGCTGTACACAGATGCTGCTCTTGGAATGTACCCATCCTTCCCAGAAAATAAAAATCCTCAGAATATATTTCCAGTTTCCTTTTATGGAGAGTTGGGTGGGGATGGATATTTTATCTCTCTGAAGGTCACCCAGTAACCCAATCCTGTAAACATATTTTTTTCTCCATTTGGATAAGGAGATGCATTCCTCATTCCTCTCCTTTTTTGTTTCGTTTTGTTTTGTTTTGTTTTAATTTTAGGGGGCTTTTGCAACAAGAACAGAGATCTGAACAAGCAAAATAGAAAAACCAAAGAGTGTTTGTTTGCTTGCTTTTCTTCCTTCCTGTTCTTTCTTTATTTTTTTTTTTTCTCTGAAGACTTTGAGACCATGTATCCCTTTGAGAGAATGAGGAAAGAATAAAATTTGGGGCAGAAGAAGATCCAAACACATAAAAATGTGCATAATCTGCAAGGATTCATGGACCCCCTCGGAAGCCTTTCCAGGAATCTCACAGTAAAAATCAATGTGATTTTTCAGAAGAGGACATTTTGGCCAGGTGGGGTAGGCATCTAGCTTCATGCTATAATTTACGAATGTCAGAAAATATCTCCTCAACAAAGAGATCCCCTTTTGAAACTTCTTCCCCTCTACTCTTTACTTTCTTCTTGAGGTAAGGTGTTAACGTTTTTTATGCTCCAAGTGTTATCTGGGAAGAATAAAATGTTATTAGCAGCCAACAGTTTAGATGTCATAGACTTGAGAGATGAGATAAAGCTCTGGGGCTCTTGCTAATATTTTTAATTATTTATATCACACCAACCCCCCCCCAAGAGTGTAAATTCCACAGGGACAGAACCCTGTTCTGTTCATTGCCTCATTCCCAGTACTTTTGCAAAAGTACTTTTGCATTCCCAGTGCCTGGCACGGAGCAGCTCTCAGTCAACATTTAGCAAATGGGTGAACGGTTAAATAAATAGAGAAAATGAGACATAGCACATTTTGATGGAAGAAGAAAAAAGAAAACAAGTCAATGTTTCTTTCAAACTGGTAGGGAGTGTGGGTGGAAGGCAGAGGGGGCCAGGTATGGGAACCATGGAGCTGGCAGCAATCTCTAAAAGAAAGCTTGCCTGTTTCAGGTCAAACGCCAAAACATTATTGGAGAATATAAAGTTTCATATTTCACTCGGTCTATCTTCATGGCACAGGCCATCTCTAAATGTCAGAAAGTGCTACTGGATCACTCAATGACATCATTTGCATCACAGTATGATTATGGCTTTGATATCACATTACATTTTACATTTTCCATCTTTGTGCACTCAGGGTGACTAAAGAATGTGATAGGTTGCATTCCTCTACTGATTCCACCAATACATAAATACTTAATGCAAATCACAACATGAAGGCGTTCTCAAACCAGGCATTCTCTGGTCCCTCCTAGATCTCTGAATCAGAATCTCCCAGGCTTGGACCTGGAAATCTGAGTTGGTAAGTTCCCTGTGTGATTTGGATGAAGGCAATCCATTCCAGGTCAAGTCAATTAAGATTTGCGAATCCTCGCTATTGAGGATATGAAGACAATGCTGTCATTTTCATCAAGGAGTGTGTAATCTCGAGTGGAATTACAAGACATGGGCATAAATAACAATATAAATTTGATGACAGGTATGACCCACTGTTGACATTCTCTTGGGAAGACTTCTAGACCATGACAGATAACTATAACAGGAAAGCCAGGAGTGAGGTAAGGTGGACCTGAGGAAGTAATCTGGTAAACATCTCAAACTGAACAAGAAAGTTATTTTAATTATCATAAGATCACAGACACTAGAAGGGACTTTAGAGATACCTGTTTTGTCCTCCCCTCTGTTCAAAAGGAACCCGAGTGTCAGAGGGTAAATGGACCGGGACAGAGCCACACAGCTAGTTACCATGAGGACATGTGGTAAAATACACATCTCTAAACTCTCAAGCCAAGGCACTCCACTCCACCTCCCTCACTCCTGTTGGTCTGGCCACAGAACTAAGCATGTGTTTCTGTTACTCCTCCGGACTGCTTGGCTCATGTCCCTAAGAATGCACTGCCATATGGGACCAGGTGTCAGGAATGGCCTTCTGGGGGCCAAAGACCACAGGGCCAGCTGGCAGGCTGTCCTCTCCTCTCAACAGACCCCTGTTCCACTCCACCCTGTCACTCACAGAATCTCTATGGACAACAAAGTTGGGGAGAGTGAGAAGAACACATACACCATGAATGAGCAATTCAGAGACACAGATGCCACCATTGCCCAAGCTGGAGTCACATCCGGGGAATTTCTGTCAAAGGCTCACATTTGGGGGGACTGTGACAGACGGCACATGTTTGTCTACACTCACAAGGGAGAACCTAATGGGCCACCTGGTCAGTGGTGCCAGGTCATCCGGACACACCAGCAGGGTTCCACCAGTGAGTCTTCTGTGTCCCTGCCAATGAAAGCTATTCCTGGAGATGAAAAAGCCGCTCATCCAACGTGGTGCCCTGATTTAAGGGATTACTGATATGGTGGCTGTACTTTTGTAAACTGTAAACGTTCAGCAAAATTCTTAAAGTAAAATTTGTATTGAAACATAACATTGAAAAAAGTGTGCAAATTATAAGCAAGTCACGTACCTGGCCCCAGAACAAGAAACAGAACATTGCTAGCACCCCAGAAGCAACCTCTGTTGCCCCTTTCCAGTTCCGACCCCCACAAACGGTAACCATCACCTTGACTTCTGGCACACTTTACTAGTTTTGCCTGTTTTTGAAATTTATGTAAATGGAATCATAATCAACTTATATCTTAAGCATTTAAGATACATGGATTGTTAAAAAATTGTCTGCAAAGTTCTCTTCATGTTTAAAGAACTAAAAGAATAGAAAATACACTTAAAAACAGGGATTATTCTAAGATGGGACAGGAGAGCCATTTGGCTCAGACCTCACTTTCAGGAAGAGCCTCAAATTTAGACCTTTGACATTATCCCCAAATGACATTAATGTATATTCACAGAGATTCATGGACTGGAAAAATAGTCATGTAATTCTGAAGCTGTGCTCTATTTCTGGACTTTATCGCCTATCATGAATTAATATTGTAAAGAAATCTTATAATTGACTGGTGAATTCAAACTTACTTTAACTTGAATTTTTTGTATCAAAAGCATTAAACTGTTAAATGCAAATATTTTCTATCTACTGCTATTTTGGTAACCCTGTGTTGGGTTTTCCCGTTTTTAACATATTAAGTCTCAAAAAAGTAGAAGTGGACCAGGCCTTACTTAACTTTTAAAAGACCCTGCTCAGTGATGGCCCCAGAGATGTTGTTGCCAGACCTGAACAGGCTGTGTTGAAGGCTGGAGAAATGAGGAGGCGGGTAGGAAGGAAGTGATGCAATCCTCTTCCTAACTTCCTGCCAGGGAAAAGTCACTTTGTTGTCCTTCATTCTCATGGTTATTATAAAAATAAGTTTCCACGTACTTGGGAAAGATATTATGAATCTTTCTTTTTTTTTAAGTTTATTTATTTTGAGAAAGAGAGAACATGGGGAAGGGGAGGAGAGGCAGAGAAAGAAGGAGAGAGAGAGAATCCCAGGCAGGCTCCATGCTGTCAGTGCAGAGCCTCACACGGGGCTCAGTCTCACAAACCATCATGACCTGAGCCGAGACCAAAAGTCGGATGCTTACCCGACTGAGCCACCCAGGTTCCCCAAATCTTTGTACTTTTAATTCAGTGGGTCTTCACACCTTCATATTTGCCAAGGTCCCCTTATGCCTTCAATTTTTACCCATGCTTCATTGGTGTCAAGACATTCAGTCTATTCAGTAAGCTCTCTCTTCCCTTCTAAAGTGTTAGACCATACACAGGGTGGTGTAGCTCAATGTGAGGTTCTCGGATCACCTGCATCAGAGTGACCAAGGGTGGTTGTTACCCATGCATATTCCTGGACTCCACCCCACCACTCCAGAAACAGGCTCTCTGGAGGTGGGGTCCAGAAGTATGTATCTTAGGTTCAAGACCATAGGTGCAGCTTCTGTGTTGCCTTATGTCCCTTCTTTTAAGGAAGTGCTTAGGATCTGCCTTTCTAAATTATTGATTACCATATTTCAGTAAGGTGCATACCCGGTCTAAATGCAGATCCCACTGGTGTGGGAGAAATCCCACACCGAAGCTAATAATGCTTAGAGAAGCAATTAAGGGTGAAGATTGAAAGCTCAATCCTTAGATTAAGATCCAGCTCTGCCACTTCCTGGCGATGTGTCCGGAGCAAATGACTCAAGCTCTTTAAACCTCAGTATCTGACTTGTAAAATGGGGAAATGAACAGTACCTGACTCGTAGCACTGTTTCAGGAATTAAATTAGTTAATGCTCTTACGCACTTAAAGTGCCTGGCACATAAAAAATTTTCAATAAGTGGTAGCTGTTCTTTTTACTATGACTACTTGCAGTGGAGGATTTTTTTAATTTTTAAATGTTTATTCATTTTTTGAGAGAAAGAGAGAGAGAGAGAGAGACGGAGGGTAAGTGAGGGAGGAGCAGAGAGAGAGGGAGACACAGAACCCAAAGCAGTCTCCAGGCTCTGAGCTGTCAGCACAGAGGCCGACGCAGGGCTTAAATCCATGGACCACGAGATCATGAGCTGAACCGAAGTCAGACGCTCAACCAACTGAGCTGCCCAGGTGCCCCTGCAGTGGAGGATTTTAAACTAAAACTTTAGATTGGTAAAATAACACCTGCTGTTTATGCAATATAGCCAGATTTTAAAGTTTTATTAAAAAATGGAATAACATTCAAAGTTTACAAGTTAAGGGGCATCTGGGTGGCTCAGTCAGTTAAGCGTCTGACTCTTGGTTTTGGCTCAGGTCATGATCTCGTGGTTTGTTGGTTCAAGTCCTGCTTCAGGCTCCATGCTGACAGCTCAAAGCCTGGAGCCCGCTTCAGATTCTGTGTCTCCCTCTCTCTCTGCCCCTCCCCAGCTTGCACTCTCTCTCTCTCTCTCTCTCAAAAACAAACATTAAAAAATTAAAAAAAAAAAAAAAGCTTACAAGTTAAGATAACACTTGTTGAAACTGCTCCTGGGAATATACCAGTCCAAGAAAACAATTTGGCAGAAAGTAACAAGAGTCTTGCCAAGTTGTGTCCCTCGGGTACAAGTCTCACACATATATTGGAGGGGTTTTTTTTTTCATATACTGGTCAAATTGAATGTCACATTTTTGATGCTGTTGTAAATGTCATTTTTATTGCATTTCTGATTGCTCGTTTCACATAAAGAAATAGAATTTATTTTTTTTTTTTGAGAGAGAGAGATGAGGGGCACAGGAAGGGGCTACAGGAGGGTGACCAGAGGCTGCTCTTTATATGTTAATCTTGTATCCTACAACCTCACTAAACCCACATATTAGGTTTATGCAATTTTTTGATTACTTAAGATTCTCCTCATAGATGATTATTTCATCTGTGAATGAAGATAGTTTTACTTCTTCCTTTCCAATATATAAACCTTTTATTTCTTTTTCTTGAGCAGTTACATGAGCTAGGACATCCAATACCATGTCAAATAGAAATGATAAGAGCCAACAACCTTACCATGTTCCTGGTCATAGGGAGAAATCATTTACTATTTCACTCTGAAGTATGATGTTAGCTGTAAGCTTTTTGTACAGGCACTTGATCAGGTTGAGGAGATTCTTTTGTACTCCTTATTTCTTGAAAGTGTTTTTTCAAGAATGGGTGTTGAATGTTGTTAAATTATTTTCCTGCATCAATTGCGATATATGGTTTTTATTTTCTAGTCTGTTACCAGAGAATTACATTGTTTGGTTTACCAAAAAACCGATCTTGTATTCCTGGGATAGGCCTACGTCAGCAAGAAGCATTATTCTCTTTATATATTGCTAGAATAGCCTTGCCAAATTTGCTAAGGAGTTTTGCATTTATGATCATGAAGGAGAAAAACATGTTTTTATTTTCCAACGTTTTGGAGCTGGCATTTTCCTAGCCCTGGGGTATTACAGGATAAAGAGCAAATTGCCCAAGATGCAAATTGCATTTCCTAGCAGGGGCCAGGCCTCTGTCACTTAATGGCAGTTAGCAATGCATAGGATTATATTTATGAATGTTTTATTCATTATAATAGTATAATATATATATTTATATTTATATAAAATATATATGTATATATATATTTATCTGCTGGCTTTGCCAATAAGTGTTCTTTATAAATTCATAAGTTTTTTCTCTTTCAATTCTGAAAACTAAATACTAGCTATGTCTTATTTTATGTCTTGACCAAAAAAGCTTCTATATTTAAAAAATAAATGCCCATGGTGCTTTGTTTTCTACCTTAAAGTAGTTACACAGTTAAATATACTAATGTAAATGCAAATAACTGATCAATATTGATGTTTAAAAATTATATAATAATGTAATATAAATTAAATTATCATGATAACACTAGGCAGCTTAGAAAGCAGTTTTAAATGCATTATCTTATTTGGCCTATCTTTAGCATTAATAGCCCATTTTGCAGGTGAAAAAACTAGGGTTCAGAGAGCTTTCAGGTCTCAAGGTCACTTAGCAAGTAGGAATCAGAGTATTTGGAAATGGAAAATGTTTTTATACACACAGACAGAAATAATTAATTAATAAACTCATAAATTCCCTGCATTTTAATTCCAAACTAACACTAACTTAAGTCATGTTTTGAGATTTGAAATGTTTTCATATTTAAAAAAAAAACATTCACTGTGCTGTGCTTCCTGCTGTTAGATGATAACATATTCAAATATACTTAAGGAAATACAAATACAGTATTATTTACTAGCTGACATTAATTGCTCTAATAAAAACAGAAGAAATTAGTGCAAACAAATGACAACAGTGCTCCAATAATTATAAATATTATAATTATTCTTCCTCCATATATTCATTAGCCCTAATTTGGTCTTCAGGGTATATCTTCACACAGACCACACTTTCCGGTCTCAAATTACACACTCCTAATTCTATCAGCCACTTGACCTCCAGAGTAAACAGCTGCTTCTTCTTTCTTTAGACTCTTCTTGGAAACTCCACTCAGACACCAACAGAGTAGTCTCCTTGTGCATTTTGAAACAAACCACAGGCTGCCAGAGTCCCTGAGCAACCCGCCAATCACCATTGCCAGACCCTGCTCTAGAATTTCTCCAGGAGCAGTGGTTTCCGTGTGCCTCCGAATCCCCTGGAAGAACTGTCCAAACACAACCCCCTGGAACCCACCCCCACCCTGAATTTCTGGTTCAGGAGGTCTGGGGAGGGACCCAAGGATCTGCATTTCTTACAGGTCCCCAGGTGGCTCTGATGTTACTGGTCCTGGAACCACACTTTGAGAAACTCTCAATGGAGGAATCATTGAGTATTTGATTTTCCAGCTCCTCTATTTTTCCCTGGAATAATAGAAAAGAAGTGGAAGTTTTCAGGAAAGACGTTAGATAAAAATTGGTCATGGAAGAGGTTGTTTCTTTGCTCTGTAGATCAAATAGCTTAAGAACTGCAGGTTTACAGCAGAGCCCAAGCCTGTATGAGTTTTATAAAATTTTTGCTTGTTTTTAATGTGAGAGCTCTTTAAATATATATATATATATATGTATATATATATATATATACATATATATATATATATTATAAAGTTTGCCAGCTATAATACTTATGTACAAAAATGTCAACAGTAGTTATCTCTTGGAAAGAGGACTGTGAATAATTTCTTTTTCTTGTGGCAATTTATTGGTGTTTCCAGTCTTTATTCGTTATAACAACTATAGTTGACCTATGTGACACAAAAAAGGTAGCTGGTAAAAATCACATAAGTAAACAGTTTTGCCAGGCATTTTAATAAAGGCATAAGGAATAACCGAAAATTCTTCCTGTGACTCTACAAACCAACACATTTAGGAATGTATCTATTTGGGGGGACACCTGGGTGGCTCAGTCAGTAAAGCATCTGACTTTTGATTTTGGCTTAGGTCATAGTCTCATGGTTCATGAGACCCAGCCCCGCACCGCACCGGCTCTGTGCTTCCAGCTCAGAGCTTGCTGGGGATTCTCTCTCTCTCCCTCTCTCACCTCTCCTGTCCTGCACATGCACATGCCCTCGTGTGCACGCTCACACTCACTCTCTGTCTCTGTCTGTCTGTCTCTCTCAAAATAAATAAATAAACATTCCTTCTACATTACCATTCAAGCTTGGAGCCCAATGGTAAATCTAGGACTCAAGTGGCAAGTTCTGAGCTCTGCGGCTCCCCTCTCTGGTTTGCACCCTCACTAATGTGGGCATGGTCTTCCCAGCTGATTACTTCTCAACAATGCAGGCTCCTTCCAGCTACTTCACCCCTTTCTCCCAGACCTTCTCCTTGAACTACAAATGGTAGTGCATGTGCAGTGTCCTGTGAATCTCCATGTGGGCTGAGGAAGAGCATGACCGTTCACTGACCTCATTTGCATTCACAATTCTCAAAGAAAAGGCTATGACACCACCTCATACATTTCCCTAATTTACTATCAGGACAGATTAAATCAATGATAAAATAACCAAGGTAACCTTGGCTGATGAGTGAGAAAATCAAAGAGTTTTGTACACTGAAGTTTTCCTATATATTCGGGTAATATTTCCTAACACGAAAAACAACATAAGCTGATTTTTGCCACATTCTACTTCCTTGTCTATGCAAAATAATATTAGTTTTTCATTACTACATCTGCTAATTTTATGAGCTTTCTTTTAAATTTTCGTCATGGATTTTTTAAGTTGCAAAATGCAATATTGAGTAGAAAATTAAGATATGGTTTTAATATCTCACATGCCAACAATTTTTCTTCCTGACTGATTCACTTTGGAAATCCAAATAGCAAGGATGTTTTTTTCTCTGGCTTGAATAAACATGTAGATCCGAACTGTGTAACAGTGGAAAAGCCACATTCTCCTGATTATTGTTAATTCATTGCCAGATTAAAATGTATGCAGTCTCTTCTCCCTGCCACACAAATTGTGCCTGAAACAAAATAATTCTGCTTTGTTGAACAAAAACATCATCCAAATCAAGACAAGGTTTTTCCTAATGACCTAAAATATGTGTTTTCTCTAAAGGAGGAAGAAATTTAAAAGGCAATGACAGCACAATGTTTTTCCAGGAGATAGTAATTAGAAATGAATTAGAGCTTCCGACAGAGTGAAAACAAGAAGGCCCTGTTTACATCTTATGCTAAGTACAGCCCAGGCTTATGAACCTTCATTATCTGAGAATCATCTCTCAACCGTATCTTACAAATGGATGTGATTTGTAGCTTTAGCTCACCTGGGATTTGAGATATGTGAGTGGGTTGTTGTTTTGCTGGTCTTTGTGTAATCTTAAGAAGGACAGTTTTGTTGTATCCAAGCCCATTTCAGCATCAAAAAAGTAGCAGCGACACTGCATGCTCTTTCGTTATCCCTTTTAAAGGTATGTCAGCATTATTCCGAGAACTCTCAAGCGAACTCACTGAGACTCCATCCAATGTAAACCTCTGTAATTTTGAACAGAACTCATTTCTGGTAGCTTTTTACTCTGGCCATTGCAGTTCATCATTCATCCAAAGGGGAAAAGCAATTTACAGAAATAAACATGTATATTAAAAGGCTGAGGGAACAAGAGCACAACCCTCTGGGAGATCCTCCCTCATTCATACCTTGAGGGCTTTGGTTCCCATTCCCTCCAAGACGCCCAGATACCCATTTGTGACCAGCTGTCCAGCCAACCTCAGCCACCCAAACCCAAAGGAGCAGCATGAAAAGGGATGGAGAGAGTCAAAGATTAGGAGATGTCAGGATCCAGCTTAGCTGACCTGTTAAAAGAAAATGAAAAAAAAAAAAAAAAAAAGCCAATCTCTATTGGCCCAATAACTGAAAACTCCAGTGGTGGCAGAAGAAAAAATAAGTCAGCCACATGAAAGAGGCAGGGCACAGAAATGGCAACTTGAATTGGAGAGAATGGCAGTCAGAGAAGACTCTAGGGGAAGGGCCTTGGCGTTTGGGAAGGTGGGGAAATCCAGGAGGGAGAAGGGAAACACAAACTAGACCAGCAAGGCAGTGGGGGACATCCACTGAAAGGGCACAGGGCCCACCAAACATTCCCAGTTGTGCTCATAATTATTATTGTACATTATAGCTTACTAGAGTGTTTTGGGTGTTTTATCTTACTGTTTTTTCTAACACATAATACATTGTAAAAAACCTCCCTGAACGGTTAGTTTGGAATAACTTTAAGTATTCAGTTATCTAGAAAATTCGCTTTTCTAAGACCCACTATTCTCCAATCCATCTTGATAACTATAGTAATTTTATAATTTCACTGCTATATACTGAATGTTTGTGTCCCCCCCAAAATTCATATGTTGAAACTCGACCTTCAATGTGATGGAATTTAGAGATGGGCCTTTGAGAGGTGATTAGGTCATGAGGTGGAGTCTTTATAAATGGGGTTTAGTGCTCTTATAAAAGAGACTCCAAAGAGCTCTCTCTTGCCACTTCCATCATGTAGGGACACAGAGAGAATATGCCCATCTATGAACCAGGAAGCTCTCACCAGGCACCAGATCTGCAAGCACCTTGAGCTTGGACCTCCCAGTCTCCAGAACTATAAGAAATAAATTTCTTTGTTTATAACCCCCCCGCCTCAGTCTATAGTAGTATTCTGTTACAGCAATCTGAATGGACTAAGATATTCACCTTTTACAGCAGAGGTTCTTTTTTTGTTGTTTATTTATTTATTCAGAGAGAGAGAGAGAGAGAGCAGGGGAGGGGCAGAGAGAGGGGGACAGAGAGAATCCCAGCTTGGGGCTCGATCTCACAAACAATAAGATCATGACCTGAGCCAAAACCAAGAGGCTGATGCTTAACCAACTGAGCCACCCAGGTGCCCCTACAGCAGAATTTCTTTTTTTCTTTTTTCAAGTTTATTTATTTATTTTGAGAGACAGAGACAGCAAAGTGGGGGAGAGGCAGAGAGACAGTGAGAGAGAGAAAATCCCAAGCAGGCTCTGCACCACCAGTTCAGAGCCCAACGCAGGGCTCAAACCCACAAAAGCGTGAGATCATGACCAGAGTCGAAACCAAGAGTTGTATGCTTAACCAACTGAGCTACCCAGGTGCCCTCCGAAGTTCTTTAAATATAGCTCCAAGTCTCTGAAAAAAAGGAGGCTCTCTACTTTCTTACTAAAACATGCTGCCTGGTGCCCTCAAAACACTGAATCAACGTAGCTCCAACCAGTTGAGTTTTATGTTTACCAAGGATCAGTTGTTTGGGCCTATTTATTCCAATACCATTGTAATTATGTAATTAAAATTTTTTTTAATTTGTTTTAATGTTTATTTATTTTTGAGACAGAGACAGAGCATGAACAGGGGAGGGTCAGAGACAGGATGGCACAGAATCTGAAGCAGGCTCCAGGCTCCGAGCTGTCAGCACAGAGCCCGATGCGGGACTCAAACTCACAGACCATGAGATCATGACCTAAGGTCAGACACTCAACCGACTGAGCCACCCAGGCACCCCTGTAATTAAATTTTTAAAACATGTAAATTGGGGCAGAAAACATGAATAGACACTTCTCTAAAGAAGACATCCGGATGGCCAACAGGCACATGAAAAGATGTTCAGCGTCGCTCCTTATCAGGGAAATACAAATCAAAACCACACTCAAGTATCACCTCACGCCAGTCAGAGTGGCCAAAATGAACAAATCAGGAGACTATAGATGCTGGAGAGGATGTGGAGAAACGGGAACCCTCTTGCACTGTTGGTGGGAATGCAAATTGGTGCAGCCACTCTGGAAAGCAGTGTGGAGGTTCCTCAGAAAATTAAAAATAGACCTACCCTATGACCCAGCAATAGCACTGCTAGGAATTTACCCAAGGGATACAGGAGTGCTGATGCATAGGGGCACTTGTACCCCAATGTTCATAGCAGCACTCTCAACAATAGCCAAATTATGGAAAGAGCCTAAATGTCCATCAACTGATGAATGGATAAGAAATTGTGGTTTATATACACAATGGAATACTACATGGCAATGAGAAAAAATGAAATATGGCCTTTGGTAGCAAAGTGGATGGAACTGGAGAGTGTAATGCTAAGTGAAATAAGCCATACAGAGAAAGACAGATACCATATGGTTTCACTCTTATGTGGATCCTGAGAAACTCAACAGGAACCCATGGGGGAGGGGAAGGGAAAAAAAAAAAAAAAAAAGACGTTAGAGTGGGAGAGAGCCAAAGCATAAGAGACTGTTAAAAACTGAGAACAAACTGAGGATTGATGGGGGGTGGGAGGGAGGGGAGGGTGGGTGATGGGTATTGAGGAGGGCACCTTTTGGGATGAGCACTGGGTGTTGTATGGAAACCAATTTGTCAATAAATTTCATATACATAAAAAAAAATAAAAAATAAAAAATAAAAATAAAAAAATAAAACATGTAAATTGGTAAAAAAAAAAGAGTGCAAAAGAAATATTTGTCATGTAAAATACATTGAATGTCTTGAGAAAGTTAAGCAAATTGGTTTATAAAAAAATTTTGGTTTTTTATGAGAAAAAAGAACTCTTAAGAATCCAGATAGATTCTGCAATGTTTTCTAAATGTCTTTAAATTCTTCATTTTAAATAAGCAAAAACAGGAAATTATAGAAAATGCAGGGGAAATTCCACTTCACAGATCCAAATTCAAAGCAAAGGCCTTGGTCTTACATCAAAAGCCTGGCAAATTACTGTACATGTACATATTTTAAGTTAAAGTATTTAAGGCACACATATATCATTCTATGACTGTTTACTTAAACCAGCTTATTTCAATTATCCTATCAACTGTTGGACCCAGTGACTCAGAGAAGACAGCTTCCACAACATTTATTTTAAAATTCTGGGAATAGATGCCCCCACCAGTCTTTAGCCTTCCAAGTGCACGATACTGGTCAACGTCTGCATCTTTCATACGTAGAATGGAGTTTAACTCATCTGGCCATCATCTTTTTGTCCTCTTGGTGGAATTTGTCCTTTGCTTGGTTGACAGTCCTAAAAGCTTACCTGTTCTTCTGTTTTTTGCACAGCTGGGGCCCATTTTCGCAATGGCAGTGTGCCCCACTGTCCCTGAGACCAGCTCCTAAGGCTGTCCCAAGGCAGAAATGGTAGTTTTCCTTTAGCCCTTGGACTTTCTTCTGAGATGTGTGAGCTACAGGAAAGGTGGTGTGCATGTCAAGTGGTATACCCTACTGCTTCCCTACTCCCAGATTAGTCTCTCACCCTCGGAGGGTCTCACTCTCACTTTGCATTTGGAAAGGACATCCTTTGCTTGGCTTGGTTTCTAAACTGAATTTACAAGTTCAGCAGAAACATTCCAAGTTCAGTTTTGGTCTTAGCTTCATCCAAACCTGGATGGAAAGATTTGAAATGGCTCTTTTCCTGCCATGATATTGTTTTTGCTGAGGCCCATAAATGAGGGAATAAGAAGCTTGGGAAAACATGTAAATTGCTGTGGTGGGTGTTCTGCAGCAATTTTCATTCACTCAGAAGTGGAATTAAATAAAAGCACTGCAAAATGGAATTCATTTCTGTTTATCTCGTAACATGGTACAAAAATATCTCATGAAGGAAGGGCAAAAAAGAGAGAAACCTGGAGCCAATTGCGGAAGAACCTTATCCTCCATCAGATGGAAAGCTGGCCACCAAAATATCGAAGGAAACCGCAGTGGCGTATCTTGTCAACTTGACACCCACTGGATCCTTCTTACCGCCCCTTCCTCTATATAAAATTACTTTCTGTAATAATCATTATTTTCTGGCTTTGCTTGTTTAGTTTTAATTTTAAAAATGCATTCTCATTTTAAAGATATTATTCAAATTCCATTCAATATTTCACGTATGAAATAAAATTTGCAGTTACCAAACAAAAACATCATACCTCACAGTTCACCACTCTGTTTCGCTGTTTAAATTGTAAATACAAAAATGCTATGGTGTGTGAAATGAATTTCTGCAAAGGATGCTTCAGCCTACATTTTAATAGGAGTGAATACGAATCCGTTTGCTATGTTCAACAGTTGGAAACAAGACTTCCCACCAAAAAATGAACCTTTTCCTATATAAATACATTTTTCTTCAAAGTAGTTATAAATATGTCCGCCCCACATCAGATAAGCCTATGGCTACTTCACTTAATATTAACTACAGCAATTATGTAAAGATTTTTGTCTTTCTTATTTTAGAGAGGGCACACGCATGAGCAGGGGAGAGGGGCAGAGAGACAGAGAAAGAATCTTAAGCAGGCTCCACGCTCAGCCCAACTCGGGACTTAATCCCACAACCCTGGGATCACGACCTGAGCCAAAATCAAGAGTTGGACGCTCAACCGACTGAGCCACCCAGGCACCCCCAACCACAGCAATTATTTAGAACTTAGTACAAAAAACTTTGTGGGGGGTAAGAGGGAGGGAAATATTTTATCTTTAACATTATTTAGAATTGCCAGCAAATGGTGATAATAAAAAGCAGACTGAATTCTAGTTCATTTTTATTGCTTTTAAATTCTCTCCAGAACATGAACCCTCTTACTGTCTGCACCGGAGGCAGAATGCTTCCAGGACTCTGCTTGGTATGTCACTATCACCGGGCAAGGGCAACCATGATCTGAGGCCTTACAAAGAAGCTATCTGGTTCCACTTGTGATTGAATCCAGACATAAAAATGAGGAGGGCATCTCAACTCCAGGACATCAGTGAGAATCGATCAAGTGCTGGATGAATTTTTAAAATGATGTACAAACAAGCCCAGCTCTTTTGGGCCATGGGAATGTTTTAAAATGAGGTTCTAATTCTCTTGTTTGATTAACTGAAAAATGCTTTTTCCAGTTCTTCACTTTTCATTCTGGATAGTAAATACTGTTGAGTAAATGAAAGAACAGGGTGATTGGGGTGGGTCCATGAGGGGGGAGCTACTATTCATACATTGATTTGAACCCACACCTCTCGGTTTACTCAAAAAAAGAAAGAAAGAAAGAAACCACAACAAACAAACAAACAAACAAAACAAAACAACAGGTGATGAGACTCCTACCCAGAGGGTTCCCCCAGAAACAAAGGAACAGGTCAGTGTAACAGGTAATCAAAAGCTCAGCACCAACAGATTCCAAGTTCAGACCAGGAATTGTGCATGTGAGATGAGAGCACACAATGGCCTGCTATGCAGTATATGCCAGAGGGTGACAAACAGCTCTCTAACCTGTCCTGTAGCCCTCATCGCTGACATGAGGAAGAGGGCCAAGAAAATAAGCAAACAGAAAATAATTAAATCTTGCACTTTGGAAAGCTCAGCGGATCCAACATAAACACCATGTTGGCTATGAAGTCTTGATGCTTCAGACCACACCATGTGTTCTTTCACTTAACCATAAACCCTAAGCCTGCAGCATTTATAATCACCGAGTGCAAGCATCTGAACTTAAGATCAGACAAAAGAACCCGTTCCAAAAGCTGTTCCTCTGCTACTGTCAGAATACGCGGATTTTTCTCATGTTTAGGCTAACTCTCTCACTAGCAGAGAATCAAACCTTCCCATTTCTTACCTACTTCCGGTTTGTCTTACTCTAAGACCCGTTAGAAAAGGAAGGAAAGATAGAAAAAACTTATTTCAGAAGAAGAATTCACCATAACAAAGAGAAAGACATACATGTGCACAAAAAGGGTAAACTTCAAGGTTTTGGGTAATGCATTTCTCCTTATGTTGAGTAGTGGGTACACTACCAAAGCCAAAAGAATAACAATGAAAGCAATGCATTTGAAGTATATTTTTAACATTCTGTAAAATCCCCAGCTCCAAAGAAGTTGAAATAAATTTTAGCTAACTTTGACGCTTTGTTCAAACCACAAAAATCCTAATTAACATGTAACATAAAAACTAAACCTACATCTGAAATGTCCACATAGTTAGATACACAATAACATGCACCAATATCACCTTAATGATTTGGCATTATTGTTTTATTATTTGAATAGCTAAGGTATTGTATCCAAGAGGGAAAGGGGAAAAAAAGTTTTTTTCAAGTCTGAAAGGGATAGACTTTATTACAGCACCTCCTACTCATTCTACTCAAAATATTTCCATGTCATTTTCTGATCCACACAATGACCTGATATGTATTCAAGAAATAAAATTTCTCCCTTTACAGTAATGATTCTCTACATATTTTAACAGTATCCTAGCCTCAAAATGACTGTGATATTTCTACTCTTGAAGTTAATGCAGTATGGGAAGAGATTCATAAATCTGCCAAGGGGGATTTAAAAAAAGCAAATATCTAATTTACAACATCTAAATAATAGAGATCAAACACGTATGAATGGTGCAATTCATGGATGCCAATATCTGCATGTGTGTGTGTGCAGAAATGAAAATGTATGCATATGCACACACGTGTCACCAATTCTCTCAAGTCTTAAAGGTCAGATTCTATCCCCAGAGTCACATTTTGCTAACCTGAAAAAAATTGAATGAACATTCAATAGTGAGAAATTAGATATGGTCCCCTTACCACATCACCCATAGCTCTATAACTTCTTTAACTATGTCACAAACAGGTCTCCAAAACCTTTTATTTGCTCTTATGTAAGCCAGTATAGTGTTACTGGATCAGTGATACATATAGTTCCAAAGTAAAAGGCCGAAGAACTGATTCTTACCAGAGAAAGGAAACATTGCCCAGCTTGAATTTCCTCCTCCTTTTCCTGTAAATTGAAATTCTTGCCCTAATCAAGCTGCTTCCAATCACATATGAAATGGACAAAAAGGAAGTGGAAATTAAGCATCACAGAATCTGCTTTAGGCACATAGTGAGACCTTCAAAGGTTTCTAGGACCCAGATAGCAATCACGTTGCTAGAACATATTTGCTCTTATTGAAACACACATTCTCCTAATTAGTAGTAAAATTAATGAAACTAAAATGGTCATCTTTCTGTTTTCTCTTGCTCTCCTTTCTTACCTCTCTCTCCCTCTCTCTCTCCCTCTCTCTCTCCCCTTCTCTCTTTTAAACTTAGTTATAGAAAAGGGGGTTGCTTTGGTTACCACTAAATCAATCTCATCTCATATCCTCTCACAAGTATAAAATTAATTCTGAGTGATTCTGATTATGGCAACTGTACCCCAGCCCTGATCAAGCTTAATTACAACCTGATGCAGGGTCCCCGCCATTGTTGCGTCTAGGTAATGGAGCCTGAATTTCAGCCAGCAGAGCCTTGTTAATGAATAAGAGCATGAGAGGCCTGCACATTGTCTCCAGTGACCTCTTCTGCATCGTAGAGAGCAAACTGCATTGATAAACACACTAAGATGGTTATTATCCATTATTCAGTTTTACAATTACAGAACACCTGGCACAGTGGCAGCCAGCCACCCTTCCTCCCATCCGGATCTATGTGGGCCCCAAACTCTGACACAATATAGCCCACCGATTTCCCTTTGCTAATGGAAAGAAGTTGTAAAGGGAGGGGCTGTTGCTGTTTCTAAGTCTGCCTGCTGTTTGCAAGGAACAGATATTGTCAGCAATCCTGCAAATGTGAGAGATGGCTTCGAGAGAGATGGCCTTTTAAATATTGTCCTTTCATATTAAAAAGGACTTACAGACCACGAAGCTCCCCTCCAGCTCTGGAAGCCTGGTATGCTTCCAGATGAATAAGACCTGAGGAGCTCAAAAAACAAAGAAATGCGGCATCCCCGTCTTTGAACCCAAAGAAAAGGAAAGCCCATTGCATTTTGCTCAGTCCCCAGCACCCATGGACTTCCAATCAATCTAGTTCTCTTCTGACTTTACAAATCTTCATTCCAACTCACTTTAAGGAAGAGGGCTGCCTGTCTTTGGTGGCAAACATATCTTAGGGTTCTTTTATCTTTGCATGATCATAGTTAATTTTTGATCATTCTACTGTGTGAAAAATTTCCAGTAAAGATTTTTTTTCCAGCAACAGTTAATAGGCAAGTTTTAAGTCGATAGGACAGAGAACCTCAATTTTCTAGACAGCGCTAGGTGGATTTTCTATATCCTTGCAACTTCAGAAGTTGAGGAAGAAGCTAGTGGGATGAGAGAGACAGGGATCACAGGGTAATGGGGTGCATGGTCTCAGAGATTTAATGTATGATTTTGCCAGTTTGAAGCTTCTAAAGTCAACTTTAACTGGGGCACTCGGCAGTCTCTGGAAAAACTGTCTCGTGCCAGTCAAACTCACGAAAGAGCAAACTGGAACCAGAAAGGCAATTGAGATTAAGATCTGCAAATGGTATATTGAGTTCACAGGTTCTCAACTAGAAAAAGGCAATATTGAGCAGTTGTACCCAGTAGCTGATTTAAAAATGGCTACACAGTCTCTTATAGCTCCCTCTCCAGCAAACCCTCAAACCTTGCTCACATTTTTCTGTGTTGCTTTCCAGTACTAAAAAACAAAAACAAAAACAAAAAACAAAAACCAAGATAAAACAATTCAAAACAAAAATGGATAGCTTCTTTTCTAAGAAGTGATCAAGGTACTTCAATTTTACAATTACAAGGTTAAAAAAGACAAATTTTCACCAAAGCTCAAGTTGGCACCTGGAGATTTACTCAAGTTTATATAAACGTGGGTGGTTTAATCAGGCAAGGTCAAAGACTGGATAGATTCCACACCACTGAACTGTGATCCTGTTGTTTTTCAAAAGTCCTGGAAGGTGAGAGGAAGCACATAATGGCAGTGTGCTGGGTACACACTCAAAGGTCAAATCATGCTGACATCATGGAACGAAGCCCTTCTCAGAAGCCATTCTTTTGTCCCACCATCAGAAAAGGACAGCATGAGCAGCATGAAAATATGACTCAGGAAGAATGTAACCTTCTTCAGGTAAAATGGCAAGGTTTTGCTCAGGGAAATGATAATGTACCATTTTCAAATACACTCTTCAAGAATGACCACTTTGTTAGCATCACAGAGGTTGGTTTTGTTTTATTTTTTTGGCTTACAATCCTATCACAGTTTTCACAGAAATGCTTGGCCAAAATTGATGCCTTATAAACTGAAATCAGATTGCCCAAAATCAAAGCAGTGAAAATTAAATCTCACACTTCTTTATTCTCAGGCTGGATGAAGGCCAGGGCCCTTTGGGAAGGGGCTCTCTATGGCAGCTGAGATAAGACAAAAAGACAATTCTGGTCATCAGACTTATTTTAATCCCATCTATTTTTTGCATCCACCAACCAAGGCCTTCTGTTCCATGGCTGCTGGTATCACTTGGAACCAAGTTACCAATAAGAGAAGCAAGTCATGTAACCTCAGGTCAGAAGGGGACCTTAGGAAATCATGTAGGAGGGGGCCCTGAGTGCCTCAGTTGGTTAAGCATCCAACTCTTGGTTTTGGCTAGGGTCATAATCTCACGGTTCATGGGTTGAGACCCACATCAGGGGTCAGCGCAGAGCCTGCTTCAGATCCTCTGTCTCCCTCTGTCTCTGCCCCTCCCCCTCTCGTGCTCTCACTCTCTCTCTCTCTCTCTCCCTCTCTCTCTCTCAAAGAAATTAAATAAACACTAAAAAAAAAAAGAAGAAATCATGAAGGATACTTCTGAGGAAGATGGCAGAATAGGAGGATCCTAAACTCACCTCATCCCATGGATACAACTAGATAACACCTACATCAGTGTAAATAACCCAGAAAATGACCCAAAGACTGGCAGAACAGACTCTCCACAGCTAAATGTACAGAACACGCCAAATCGAAGAGTAGGAAGGGCAGACCCTCAGGACTGTACACAGGAGGGAGGGCTGCCACAGGCATGGAGAAGGGAAAGAAACAGACCCTCACACTAGGCACCCCAGGCACCAGAAACCCACATGGGAAAGATGAATCCCCATAACATTTGGCTTTGAAAAACAGAGAGGCATAATTTTGTGAGTTCTTACAATCAGTGAGGCTTAACACCTGGACCTTTAAAAATCAGCAGCCCAACTCTGGGAGAGCCAAGAGGGTGAGAGAAAATTGACCCTCTGCCCTTAAAGAGAAGGCACAACAAACAGCCCTGTGGAGATACAGCATAGAAGCAGCAATCTGAAAAATGCCTGGGGTTTACCACAAAGAGATTTGTTTACTAATCTCAAAGCATGTGGGGCATTTTTCATGGGGCAGAAATCTTGGGAAATTTCTCCAGGAATAAAGGAACTAGAGGGTGCCATTTTTCTTCCCTGTCCCCCTAGACTAGATACACACAGAGACACCTGTAGGAACCAGCATATGTCAAAACTCTCAACCTACCTTACAAACAGCATACGCTGCCCCCACATTCTCCTGCAGACATTCCCCTCCCCCCACGGCCCCCCAGGCCAGGCCTCAGCCTCAAGCACCCTCCCACAGCAGATTCCTGAAAACCTTGCTAAGAACATATGCCCCACGCCCCACCCCCACTTCTCTCAAGACTCTCCCCCTCCAGTACTATACCTTTGGTGGGAGCCCATCCAAAGCAGTGCCACAAGCCTGTCAGTGTGCAAGCAGCCCCAGTAGGGGCCAGCACCACTCCACAGTGACTTCTGCCCTGGGGAGAGGGGGAGATAACTACACATACCAGTCTGACTGTGGCCTCAGCAGTGGCCTGGGGCAGACATTTGGACTGACTGCTGACCTCCCCCTACCAACAAAAGCTTCTCAGGGGACAACCCAGGGAAAGCCCCATGCAGTTTGGTGCTACTGCATTTCTGGCAAACACCTAATTTGACCCAACTCAAGCCTAAGGCAGCTCCAGATTGGCCCACTAATGACACAGGAACAAAACTCTGCTTACAACAGGCAGAGAGCCATTGCAGATGACAGGGCTGAAGGCAAGAGCAGCTCAACCACAACAGTAGAGTGCATACAGCACACACAGGAGACACTCCTGAAGCACCAGATTCTGGTGAAAGGGGACACTGTACTCCAGGGTGTTACAGGACGTCTTCTTCATAAGGCCATACTTTCAAGAGCAGGAGACATAGTGGACTTTCCTAACACATAGAAACAGACACAGAGAGTTAAACAAAATGAGGAGAGAGAAGAATGTGTCCCAAATGAAAGAACAGGACAAAAATCACACCAAGAGAGATAAATGAAACAAAGATAAGTAATATGACTGATACAGAATTTAAAGTAATGATCATAAAGATACTTTCTAGACTGAAGAAAAGAGTGAAAGACTTCAATGAGGCCCCTAACAAAGAGACAGAAAGCATAAAAAAAAGTACCAATCAGACATAATGAACTCAATAACTCAAATTAAAAATACACTAGATAGAATATATAGTAGACTAGAGGAAGTAGAAGAACAGATTGGTGACCTGGAGGACAAGAGTAATGGAAAGCAATAGTGCTGAACAAGAGAGGGAAAATAAATAAATAAATAAATAAATAAACAAAAAAACAAACAGACTAAGGAAATTCAGTGACACTATCAAGTGTAATAACATTCACATTATAGGCATGCCAGAAGGAGAAAAGAGAGGGAAAAAATGGGCAGAAAATTTATTTGAAGAAATAATAGCTGAAAACTTCCAGAATCTGGAAGGAATCAGAAATCCAGATGCAATAAAAAGTAATAAAAAAAAAAAAAAAAAAAAAAACGTTGAAAAAAATAGAAGGGGCGCCTGGGTGGCGCAGTCGGTTAAGCGTCCGACTTCAGCCAGGTCACGATCTCGCGGTCCGGGAGTTCGAGCCCCGCATCAGGCTCTGGGCTGATGGCTCAGAGCCTGGAGCTTGTTTCAGATTCTGTGTCTCCCTCTCTCTCTGCCCCTCCCCCGTTCATGCTCTGTCTCTCTCTGTCCCCCCAAAAAAAAAAAAACAAAAAAAAAAAAACGTTGAAGAAATCCAGATGCAGGAGGCATGGGAAGCCCCCAACAAAATCAACCCAAGGAAGTTCACACCAAGACACATAGCAATTAAAATGGCAAAAAAGTAGTGACAAAGACAGAAGTTTTAAAGCAGCAAGAGAAAAGAAAATAGTTACATACGAGGGGAAACACCATAAGGGTATCAGCAGATTTTTCAGCAGAAACTTTGCAGGCCAGAAAGAAGTGGCATGATATATTCAAAGTGCTGAAAGAAAAAACCTGCAGCCAAGAATGCTCTATCCCGCAAGGCTATCACTCAGAATAAAAGGACAGATAAAAAGTTTTCCAGACAAACAAAAGTTAAAGGAATTCATGACCACTAAATCAGCACTACAAAAAAAAGTTAAAGGGGACTCTTTGAGTGGAAAGACCAAAAGTAGGAATAAGAAAAGTAGGAAGCACAAAAGTAGTAAAATTGAGTATATCTATAAAAATCAAAATAAAAGAATGTAAAGTATGACACCATATACCTAAAACATGGGAAGGAGAGGAGTGAACAATGGGTTCAAACTTAAGTGACCATACACTTAAGATAGACTGTTATATGCAGAATACATTATATACAAACTTAATGGCAACCACAAATCAAAAACCAGTAATAGATATGTAAAAAATAAAGAGAAAAGAATCCAAGTCTTTCACTAAAGAAAGCCAACAAACCATGCGAGAAGAGAGCAAGAGAACAAAGGAACAGAGAACTACAAAAATAACCATAAAACAAGTAACAAAATGGACGGATGGAAAAGCATTTATCACGCAATGGAAGTGAAAACAAAGCCTGTATAGTAATACTTGTATCAGACAAAACAAACTTTAAAACAAGAGACAAGGAAGGGCACTATATAATCATAAAGGGAACAATCCAACAAGAAGATACAACAATTGTAAATATTTATGTACCCAACATGAAAGCACCCAACCATACAAAGCTGCTAATAACAAACATAAAGGACCTAATCAATAGCAACACAAGAATAGTGGAGGATTTTAACACCCCACTTACATCAATGAATAGATCATCCAAACAGAAAACCAACAAGTAAACATTGGCTTTGAGTCATACATTGGACAAAATGGATCTAACAGATATATTCAGAATATTCCATCCTAAAACAGCATAATACTATTCAAGTGCACATGGAACATTCTCCAGAATAGATCACATATTAAGCCACAAAACAAGCCTCAACAAATTCAAAAAGATTCAAGTCATGCTGTGCATCTTTTCTGACCACAACAAGAAGTCAACCACAAGAAAAAAAATCTGGAAAGAACACAAATACATGGAGGTTAAATAACATGCTCCTAAACAATGAATGGGTCAACTAAAAAAATCAAAGCAGAAAGAAAAAAAATATGTGGAGACAAATGCAAATGAAAACACAATGATCCAAGATCTTTGGAATGCAGCTAAGGAGTGGGAAGTTTATATCAGTACATGCCTATCTCAAAAAGCAAGAAAACTCTCAAATAAACAACCTAATCTTACACCTAAAGGAGCTAGAAGAAGAAGAAAAAAAAAAACCCAAATAGATAAAAGGAAGGAAATAATAAAGATTAGAGCAGAAGTTTAAAAAAAGAAGAGAAAAGAAAAGAAACTTAAAAAGAAAAATAGAACAGATCAATGAAACCAGGAGCTGGTTCTTTGAAAAGAACAATAAAATTGATAAACCTTTTGCTAGCCTCATCAAACAAAAGAGAGAAAAAGAGAAAGAGAGAGAGGACTCAAACAAAATCAGAAACAAAGGGGAGAAATAGCAACCAACACCAGAGAAACACAAAGGACTATAAGAGAATAATGTGAAAAATTATATGCAACAAGACGGACAACCTAGAAGAAATTGATAAATTCCTGGAAACACATAACTTCCCAAAACAGAATCAGGAAGAAATAGAAAATTTGAACAGACCAATTACCAGCAATGAAGTTAAATCAGTAATCAAAAAACTCCCAAAAAACAAAGTCCAGGACTGGAAGGCTTCACAGTTAAGTCTACGAAACATTTAAAGAAGAGTTAATACCTATTCTTCTCAAACTGTTACAAAAAATAGAAAAGGATGGAAATCTTCCAAATTCATTCTATGAAGCCAACATTACCTTGATACCAAAAGGAGATAAAGATAATACAAAAAAAGAGAACGACAGGCCAATATCTCTGATAAACACAAATGCAAAAATCCTCAACAAAATATTAGCAAACCAAATCCAACAATATCTTAGGAAAAAAAAAAAAACATTCACCACAACCAAGTGGGATTTATTACTGGGATACAAAGGTGGTTCCAATATTCACAAATCAATCTATGTGATACATCACATCAACAAGAGAAAGGATAAAAAGCATAGGATCATTTTAGTAGATGCAGAAAAAGCATTTGACAAAGTATAACATCCATTCATGATTTTTAAAAACCCTCAACAAATCACGTTGAGAGGGAACATACTTCAACATAATAAAAGCCACATATGAAAAACCCACAGCTAACATCATCTTCAGTGGTGAGAAACTGAGAGCTTTTCCCCTAAAATCAGGAACAATACAAGGATGTTCTCTCACCTCTTACAGTACTGAAAGTCCTGGACACAGCAATCAGACAAAAAAAAAAAGAATAAAAAGCATTCAAATTGGTAAGGAAGAAGTAAAACATTCACTATTTGCAGATGACATGACAGTATATAGAGAAAACCCTAAAGATTCCACACACAAAAAAACTATTAAAACTGATAAATAAATTCAGTAAGGTTGCAGGAAACAAAATCAATATAGAAATCCATTGCATTTTTATACACTAATAATGAAGCTGCAGGAAGAGACATTAAGAAAACAATCCCATTTACAACTGCACCAAAAAGAATAAAATACCTAGGAATAAACTTAGCCAAGGAGGTGAAAGACCCATACTCTCAAAACTGTAAAACACTGACTAAAAAAATGAATATGACACAAATGGAAAGATATTCCATGCCTATAGATTCAAAGAGCAAATATTGCTAAAATGTGTATACTACCCAAAGCAATCTACACATTTATTTTTTCTTAATGTTTATCTATTTATTTTTGAGAGAGAAAGAGAGAGATAGAGAGAGTGAGCATGTGCAATCAGGGGAGAGGCAGAAAGAGAGGGGGACAGAATCTGCTAGAACTCACAAACAGTGAGATCATGAACTGAACCAAAGTTGGACACTTAACTGATTGAGCCACCCAGGCGCCCCAAGCAATCTACACACTTAATGCAATCCCTATCAAAATACCAATAGCATTTTTCACAAAACCAGAACAAATAATACTAAAATTTGTGCAGAACCACAAAAGACCCTAAATAGCCAAAGCAATCTTGAAAAAGTATATTTCAAGATATATTACAAAGCTGTTGTAATCAAAATAGTATGGTACTGGCACAAAAATAGACACATAAATCCATAGCACAAAATAGATAGCCCCAAAACAAACCCATAATTATATGGTCAATTAATCTTTGAAGAATATGCAAATGGCAAGGGAAAATATGCAAATGGAAATGGAAAAAAGATAGTCTCTTCAACAAATGGTATTGGGGAAACTTGGACACTAGGTGCAAAAGAATGAAACTGGACCACTTTCTTATGCCATACACAAAACAACTCAAAATTGATTAAAGACCTAAATGAGAGACCTGAAACTATAAAAATCCTAGAAGAGAACATAGGCAGTAACTTCTCTGACATCAGTTGTAGCAACATTTTTCTACATATGACTCCTGAGGAAAGGGGAACAAAAGCAAAAATAAACTATTGGGACTACATCAAAATTAAAAGCTTCTGCACAACAAAGGAAACAACCAAAAAAAAAAAAAAAAAAAAACGAAACTAAAAGACAACCTACTGAATGGGAGAAGATGTTTGCAAATGACACATCTGATAAAGGGTTAGTAACCAAACTACGTAAAAAACTTATACAACTCAACACCAGAAAAACAAAAATCCAATTAAAAAATAGGCCGAGAAAATAAACAGACATTTCTCCAAAGAAGACATACAGATGGCCAACAGACACATGAAAAGATGCTCAACATCACTCATCATCAAGGAAATGCAAATCGAAACTATAATGAGATACCACCTCATACCTGTCAGAATGGCTAAAATCAAAAACACAAAGAAGGAAGTGTTGATGAGGATGTGGAGAAAAAGGAACTCTCATGCACCATTGGTGGGAATGCAAACTGGTACAGTCACTATGAAAAACACTATGGAAATTCCTCAAAAAATTAAAAACAGAATTACCAAACAATCTGGTAATTCCACTACTGGACATTTACCCAAAGAAAATGAAAATGCTAATTCAAAAAGATACCTGCACCCCTATGTTTTTTGCAGCATTATTTACAATAGCCAAATTATGGAAACAATCCAAGTATCCATCAACAGATTAATGGATAAAGAAAGTGTGGTATTTATATATAATGGAATATTCCTCAGCCATAAAAAAAGAATGAAAGCTTGCCATTTGCAACAAAATGGATGGATTTAGAGAGTATAATGTTAAGTGCAATAAGTCAGTCACAGAAAGACGAATATCATATGATTTCACTCATATGCGGAATTTAAGAAACAAAATAAATGAACAAAGAAAGAGACAAATCAAAAAACAGACTCGCAGCTATAGAGAACAAACAGGTGGTTACCAGAGGGGAGATAAGTGGGGGATGAGTGAAATAGGTGATGCACTTATCATGATAAGCACCAAGGAATGTATAGAACTGCTGAGTCACTGTATTACACACCTGAAACTAGTGTAACACTGTATGTTAAGAATACTGGAATTAAAATTTAAAAATAAAAACTAATTTTAAAAAATTTTTAAGAAATCATGAATTAAGATTATGGGATAGAACCTGGCCTTGGTGGTGCATGGGGTGTGTGTGTGTGCGTGTGTGTGTGTGTGTGTTAATGGTAAAAAGGAAACACGTAGATTTCACCTATTTATTCATTTGAAAAATATTTCTTGAGAACCTTTTGTATCTTTAGCACTATTATAGGTGCTGGCCATACAGCCAGGAACAAATCAGACCAAAAAAAATACATGTGCTCATAGAACTTATATTTGGATGAAAATAAATGTAAGAAATGCACATAAGACATGAGGAATACAAATATATCAACAGACTCAAAGAATGAAACAGCATCGAGGAATTTCATAGAACTAGTTCTAAAATTATAAGTAGAAATAACTTTAGAATAACTGTGGAAAACTGAAATTAACTGAACAAAAATAATTAAATAACACATCCGTTAAAAATCTCATGAAGCCATCATTTTTACCTATCAAATTAGCCAAATTGTTTTTCAAGAGTGGTGAGCTGAGCACCTTCATAAGCTAGCTCCTGGTGGGCATGTCAAGTGCACAAGACTTTAGGAAAGCAATTTGACATATATGTCGAAAAACTGAAATTTAAATATACATATCCTTCTATACAGTAATCCTCTTAGAGGTATGGGTCTCAACCTTTACTGTGTCTAAAAGTGTCAGGAGCATTTCTCTAAAGGGTAGATTCCAGGGCTCTGATGTCAGACATTCAGATTCTGCAGGTCCAGGGTGAGAACCCCTGATCTGCATTTCTATCAGATTCTGATGAAGGCAGTTAGGATTTCACCTCACAAGGAGAGCTGCTCTAGAGAGATCTATTGTGAGACAGCCATCAAAAAGGTTTACATTTAAAGCTTTCATCTCAGCTCTTATTTATAATGTGGACAAATTGTAGACAAGCTAAATTAACATAAATAAGGAAATGGCAATAGTAATTACAATATAGTCTTACAAGATATTATTATATAGCCATTAAAACTGGCTTGGGGGGAGGGGCAACTGGGTGGCTCAGTCAGTTGAGCTTCTGACTTCGGCTCAGGTTATGATCTCGCTGGGTTTGTGAGTCTGAGCGAGCCCCGCGTCAGGCTCTGTGCTAACAGCTCAGAGCCTGAAGCCTCCTTCAGATTCTGTGTCTCCTGCTCTCTCCACCCCTCCCATGCTCATGCTCTGTCTCTCTCTGTCTTTCAATAATAAATAAACGTTAAAAAAAATTTTTAATTGGTTTTGGGGGGATATTTAATAATGTGGGAAGACGCTAAATGAAAGAAATCAAGATGCAAAATTGTATATATACTGTATGTACATATATATAAACAACTGCAATAAAATACAGCAAACTGTTAATAGTGCGAAGACTGGGTAATGGGATGATGAGAAATATTTATCTTCTATGTGTCACTCTACATTGTCTGAATTTGAAACAATGAGCAAGTATCACTTTCATAATCCAAAAATAAACTTTAAAAAAATTTTAAAAGTAATAAATCTCTTCTCAGCTTCTAGGCAGAAACATACCCAAATCATTCCACACATAGTTGCCTAGTCTACTGCTCTTTTTAGGCCCAATTAAGGAAATCTAGAATGAGACAGTTGTCATTTATGTCAAGCCTCTGTTATCCCTGTTGAAATATAAATCTGCTTCCTCTTACTCTTGCTTCATGGACTCAGAGCCCAGCTGTTTGTTTACTTCCTGAAAGCGTTGTTCAAAATGTCACCCAAGCTGGGTGGTGTCTATTTATGTTCCAAAGTTCTCCTGAGAAGGAAATGTGTGAACTGCCATTGATCAGGAAGTGCTTGGGGAGAAGTCTAGTGACTGTAACAAGCTAAAAGGGATGAGTTCTTCTTTCTGGGAGAGTGGCTGTGAGAGCTAAGGAAGGTGTTTCCAGATAACGTTCTATTCAATAGACTCTTTCGGAAGCAATTAATCAATCAATGAGTAACATCTGAAAACATTTGCCTAAGATTCTTCCACCATCACAAATTGCATGGCGATCCTATAAATCTGACAAAATAATTTTAAAAGAATATTTTTTAAGGAAAAAAAAAACTTAGCAGCCAAGGTCTGACTTCCCATGTCAAAACCAAACAATAAAAGCTACTATTGTGGATTAAGTATCTCTTTTTCACCCATCATTTCTTCTTCCTTCCCATTGCTCAGACCCCTGTTGCCCCATGATGAGAGGTCCAAACTAGTCTCTAGAAGGCCCTGCCCTGATTTTGGTCATCTCTTCTGCTCTAAAGCTTTAACAGGAAGTTGCTACTCTTGAAACAAAGATTCGTTGTATTCATCTGTAAAATAGACCTTAAGATAGATGTTCCAAAACATGTGGGGATTCAAGGAGCCTGCCCCACTTCCAGGACCACCTGTCTCAATCCCACTAATAATCTGGTTTTATTTATCTTGGTATGCAAGGCTTCAGTCCAGCATCAGCGCATACGAGGCACCTAGCAAATGTTTATTGAAGGAATAGAAGAACTGCATAGTTGGTAACTTTGATGATGCTAGGCCTCCTTGTATGTTACCCATCCCACGTTCTACAAATAGAATCTATATTAGTTTATTTTTCTGCCCTTGTAGTCCTTATTCACTGAATAACAACAAATATTTATTGGACAAATCCAACATGCCAGGCACTGGGGATAAAGCAGTGAACAAAACAGACACAGTCCCTGCCCTGTTTTCAAAGAGCTTATACTGTAGTGGGAGGTGATAGAGCTCCCACATTTTAAATGTGCTTTTGGATACAGATAAGCAGTAGGAAGAAAATAAAAGTGGATTACATGATATAGCCTGAGCAGCAAGGGTAACCATAGTTGGTCAGGGCAGGTATCTCCGAGGAGATGATATCTGAGCTAAGACCTAAATGATGAGACATAGGAAACCCTAATCCACACAGTTTTTCTACATTTGTAATGTTTTAACTGAGATAAACTGTATACAGAGTAAAATGCACATATCTTAAGTTTATAATTTAATGAGTTTTGTTAATATATACACCTACATAACCATCACCATCAAGATAAAGAACATCTCGGGGCACCTGGGTGGCTCAGTGGGTTAAGTGTCTGACTCTTGATTTTTGCTCAGGTCATGATCTCACAGTTTGTGAATTTGAGACCCACATCAGGCTCTGCACTGACCATGCAAAGCCTGCTTGGGATCCTTTCTCCCTCATTCTTCTATCTCATTGACAAATATGACGTTGGAATTTCTTGTGATGATGTGAATGGGTTTCAAGTCCAATAGAAGTTTTTCATAGTAAGTGTTTCAAAATCATCATGAAACACTAATTGTTAATTAATTACAAAGTTAAAGTACACTTTTAAATCAGGTAGTGTGAGAACTCCAATTTTTTATTTTATTTTATTTTAATTACTTACTTCTTCAAGATTGTTTTAAATATTCCAGGTCTTTGTATTTCTACATAAATTTTAGAACATCACTTTGCTTCTATTCGCCAACACAGTCATAGAGCCATCCCACTTTCAAGGGAGGGAAAACAAACCCACTTCTTAATGAAGGAGTGGGCCTGAGCACACAGGGAGGGAAGGGATTGATGGCAACTATTTTCGAGATATTCCACCATCTAGCCACAATAATTTGCATCCCTACAGAATGCAAATACACTCACCATCTTCCAGGACCTCCAGAATCTCATCTCATAGCATCAGCTTAAAGTCAACAACCTCATCACCTGAACCTTGATGAAAATGGGCTTCCTCAGGTCTAGCTCCTTGGATATGATTCCTCCTGATCAGAAGGAATGATCTATGATCTATGATCTAAGATCTATGATCTAATGTAACAAGTTATCTATTTCCAAAATGCCCAATATTAATGCAAGGATAAGATAACCATAATAGACACTAATGTTCAGAAAGAAGAGAGATGAGAGGCCCATAGCAGTTACTGATCCATTGAAATTCACTAAGGCTGAAAAACTAGGGATGACTCTATGTGCCCTCCTGCCATCTCCCATCACATACTGGCCTCAAATGCTCATGTCCACCCCTTACAATGGGTGTGCTGAAGTGTGAACCATGAATGGGTCACAGTATCCTGCTGGACCTCTAACGTAGAGCAATCTGGTCTAGGTCCTCAAAGAGCAGCCTCAGGGGAGTGGGCTCTGGAGTGAGCACAATGAGGAGCACACGGGACACCCAGACTCCTTTTTCCACCATGACAGGATGAGAGAGACCAAGGAGATAACCATCTGGTATTTCAGCGGCTCACTGCAGCCCACGTCTGCCACAATCAGGGGTTTTGAGCTGCTAGGGAAGGAGGTCTTGGAAGGCCGAGCTGAGGCTCCTGGCACATCAGCTTCAGGTGTGGCCCTCATCTTTTTCTTCACATCTATCCTGTACTTGTGCCCATGTGAGGCTACTATTCCTTCCTAGTGGTGTCCCAACAGTGACAGAGCTTCATCACGATCTTGAAACACTTGCTATTTCATGTCATCACAAGAAATTCCAACACCACATTTGCCAAAGAGAGCCAAGAATGTTACATTCTTGGGGTGCCTGGTTGCCTCAGTCAGTAGAGCACGTGACTCGATCTCAGGGTCATGAGTTCAAACCCCACATTGGGTGTGGAGTCTACTCGATTAAAAAAAAAAAAAAAGAATGTGACATTCTTTTTTTTTTATTTTTTTAATGTTTACTTATTTTTGAGAGAGAAACAGATCATGAGTGGGGGAGGGACATAGAGAGAGACACAGAATCAGAAGCAGGCTCTAGGCTCTGAGCTGTGAGCACAGAGCTTGACAGGGGGCTCATACCCATGAACCGTGAGATCATTCCTTGAGCCAAAGTCGGATGCTTAACCAAGTAAGCCACCCAGGCACCCCTAGAATGTTAAATTATTTAAGTAGAATTTCAACCACTATAAATTTTAGAATGGCTGTAAAAATAGATTACCTTGTACAGTTTCAATAGTGACTACTAATATTTTGAAAAGACTGCCATTTAAAAAAAAGTCTTGATCAGGATTTTCTCACAAACATTTTAAGCTTATAAATTGATATTACAAAGTCATGTTTTTATTTAGCTACAAAAAGGAATGAAGTATTGACATGTGTTCCAACATGGCTGAACGTTGAAAACATTAAGCTAAGTGAAAGAAGCCAGACACAAAAGACCATATATTGTATAATTCCATTTATATGAAACGTCCAGAATAGCCAGACAAAAAGTAGATTAGTAGTTGCCTAGGGCTAGGAAAACTCGATAGAATGGGGGTGACTGCTAATGGGTACAAGGTTTCTTTGAGGACTGGTGGAATATTCTATAATTGATTGTAACGATGGGTATACAACTCTGCATAGGCTACAAACTATTAAATTTAAAATGGGTGAATTGTATGGCCTGTATATTAGTCCCCTGTGGCTGTTGAAAAACAAATCACCACAAACTTAGTGGCTTAGAGCAACAAAAATTTAGGAGAGCGGGGGTGGCTCTGTCGGTTAAGCATCTGACTCCTGGTTTGGGCTCAGGTCATGATGATGGTTTCCTGAGCAAGCCCCTGTCGGGCTCCACATTGACAGTGCGGAGCCTGCCTGAGATTCTCTGTCTCTGTCTCTCTCTGCCCTTCCCCCATGTGCTCTTTCTCCGTCTCTCTTAAAATAAATAAATAAACTTAAAAAAAAAAATTATTCTCTCACCATTCTGGAGGCCAGAAATCCAAAGTCAGTATCACTGGGCCAAAATCAAGGTGTTAGAGGGCTGGGCTCCCTCTGGAGGATCTAGGAAGAATCTATTCACTGCCTCTTCCAGCCTCTGGCTTTCCTTGGCTAGTGTCTGCACCGCTCCAGTAGGCCAGCACCTTCAAATCTCTGCCTATTCCATCTTCATATAGCCATCAGTGTGTGTCAAATCTCCCTCTGCCTCCCTCTTACAAGGATACATAGGACTGCATCTAGGGCCCACTCCAGTAAATCCAGGATAATCTCTCCATCTCAAGATCCTTAACTTTATCAAATTTATAAAAACCCTGTTTCCATAAAAAGTAACAGTTACAGGTTTAGGGCCTGATACTTTGGTGGGAGGAGGAGGGTCATTTTTCAACCTATCACAGTATGTGAAATATCTCAATGAAAGCATTTTTTAAAATAGGAAGGATGCAATTTATGAATAAATAAAATTTACTATGTAACAAAAAAGTGATGTCCATGTTATAGATGTAAGGGCATCTAAAAGACATATTAATCAATTGCAAACCTTGTTGTGATCTTGACCCAAACAGATCAACAATAAAAAGACAGTTTTGAAACAAATGAAGAAAATTGAACATGGACTGGGTATCAGATAATACCGAGAAATTGTTTTTAACTTACTGGAAGTGATTATAGTATCGTGGTTATTATTTTAAGTCCTGTTAGAGACTTATACTGAACTATTTTCACATGAAAGAAAATGATGCCTGGGATGTGCTTTTCAAGATTGTAGCAAAAAAAGGGGGAGGGGGATGGAGTAGATGAAAACTAAAAATGTCAATGTTTAGTCTAGGTCCTGGATATGTGATGGAGGGGAGTTGGTAATACACTATTCCCTTTATTTGTATATGTTTGAAATTTTTCATCATTAAAGAAAAAGTTATATTCATTGAAACAAGCTTGGGGCAACTGGGTGGCTTAGTCGGTTAAGCATCCAACTTTGCTCAGGTCATGATCTCACAATTCGTGAGTTCAAGCCCCACTTCAGGCTCTGTGCTGACAAACTCAGAGCCAGCAGCCTGCTTTGAATTCTGTGTGTCCCCCTCTCTCGGCCTCTCCCCCACTTGTGCTTTCTGTCTCTCTCTCTCTCTCTCTCTCTCAAAAATAAACATAAAAAAAGAAACAAGTATAATTTTTTTCACTTAAAATTTTGAATAGATTTTATATGGAAGTTTTAAAGAAATATAATACCTTCTCTATCACTTTATATATTTTTTCTTATCATAATTCTATAACATAAAGTAACACTAATTTTTTAAAATAAGAGTTTTCAAATTCCCTCTGGTTTTAGCCCAAATGCTCTTCAAATAGGGTCATTTTCTGCGCGCCATGACGGAAAAATGTCGGGAAGTTGTGCCCGAGAGGAATCGATTTTTACAAAGGGCAGATAAATACAGGCTTTCAAAGTCCTCCATTTCCAAAAGTGCTCAGGGATTTCTCTTCAGCATCTTTTTAAAGCGCTTTCAGAATCGAAATACTTGAGACTGAAACAGTCCGCACAGCTGCAGCCCCGGTTTCAAATGCCCCACTATTTTGAAAGAAGATCCACACACACACGCTCTTTGTGTGGTTTTGTGTTTCCCAAAGGAAAAGCTGAATCCACCCCAGTGTTTTCATAAATGGAAAATGAATGGCTCGAGGGCCGCCATCGAGCGGGACGGAAGAAGACGCTTGGCAGAGCAGACCTCTGTGGGCCTTTGGCCATCCTACTCCCCAAACCTTAGTCAATTAACAGCCTCCCACGTGGAGGCCATAGGAGAGAAGTTAAGAGGCGAGGCTCTGGTCCTCGTGGGGCCAGCCAGCCTGGGGCAGGTGCACAGGGCTCAGGGATGGGAGCGCGGGGTCTGCTTCTCCTTTGAGGCCATACAGCCACTGGAGCTATAGCAGGGCCAGGTAGGGCGCACCTCTTCCTGGAAGCCCCCAGGTGCACGTCGCAGCCATGCTGCACAGTGCTCTTCCTCTGAATTTGGTTGTTCGGTTGTTTATTTAAATCTGTAATGCACAAAGCAAAACATTTCAAAGAGAACAAAAAAGTGTCTGTGGAAATAGAATCTCTCTCCCAAGCTTCTCTCTCCCACAGAAACAATCTGTGCTATCAGGTTCGTTTTCATCCTTCCAGAGATTTCCATGTCTACATACCTGTGTATATACATGTATTCAGGTAATCAAGCATATACTGCCCCTTCCCTCCAAATGCTAACCATGCACTCTGTTCTTACCATCTCATGGTTCTTACTGTATTTTGGAGATCATGATGGGTCAGTATATACAGAAAGTATATATACCTTAAAAATATATTGGATAGTGGGTGCCTTATTGGCCCAGTGGGTTGGGCATCTGACTCTGGATGCCTTGCATTCTTGTTTTAGTGTGTGTGTGTGTGTGTGTGTGTGTGTACACACACACACACACACACACACACACACACACATTTTTTTAAGTAGGCTCCATGCCCAGTGTGGAGGCCAAAACGGGGCTTGAACTCACAACCCTGAGTTCAAGACCTGAGCTGAAATCAAGAGTCAGACGCTTAACTGACTGAGCCACCCAGGCACTTCTATCCAATCTCTCTTTCTCTGTCTCTCTCTCTCTTTCCATATATATATATATATATATATATATGTATATATATATATATATATATATATTTAAGGTTATATATTTACTTTGAGAGAGAGAGAGAAAGAAAGGTGGGGAGGGGCAGATGGAGAGAGAGAGAGAATCCTAAGTTCTCTGATGCGGGGCTCAAACTCATGAACTGCGAGATCATGACCCAAGCCGAAATCCAGAGTCAGATGCCCAACTGAATGAGCCAACAAGGCACCCACTATCCAATATATTTTTAAGGTTGTATATTTCCTGGTAGGGATATGTCATAATTTGAGCAATTCCATATTTGCTGTGTGTTGGGGGTATTTCCAGGGTCCTACTATTTGAAACAAAGCGGCAATAAATTTTGTATAACCTCCAGGTTTTTATGCAAGACTATCCTAGTTTTCTTTAAAAGAAAGACATATATGGGGCCCCTAGGTGGTTCAGTCAGTTAAGCTGTTTTGGTCATGATCTCACTGTTTGTGGGTTCGAGCCCCACATCAGGCTCAGCACTGACAGTTCAGGGCCTGCTTGGGATTCTCTCTCTCCTCTCTTTCTCTCTCTCTCTGCCCCTCCCCCACTTGCTTTCTCCCTCTTTCTCTCTCTCAAAATAAATATAAACTTTAAAAAAATCAAAATAAAAGACACATACACAGTGCTGACATAAAAAGAGCAAGCAACAACAAAATTTCCCTTCCAACATACAAAATCACTGTTAGCATCTATAGGGCAGGTCTGCCCCAAAAGTGTGTCCATGGCATATTGATTATTTTGAACTGAAGCTACTTAGGAAACAGTCAGTGCATGGATGCTCAGACCTCCCCTCTCCCCCTGAAAGCAGGATATAAACCTCCCATATCAGAAGTATTCTCTCTGTACTAAGAAGTAAAAAGACACCTTATCCCCAGAGATAGGGACTTTAAAGCCCAGAAATCTACAAAAAGAAGTCTTGTTACTTTTTACTAATCTACTACTTCAGCTCAAATTGCACTTACAATTTATTAATTAAATCCCCAAATATTTGTTCTCTTTATCCTGTTAATTCCTCACAAATTTATTGTCTCTTTGTTTAAAATGTATAAAAACTGCCTGCCTTGGTCATTTCTTTGGGTCTCAATTTCATTATTGGGCCCCTGTGTGCAAGTAATAAAATTTGGTTTTTTTTTTTTTCTCCTGTTAATCTGTCTCGTGTCAATTCCTAAACTAGCTGGAAGAATCTTGGAGGGCACAGAAAATTTTTTTCCTCCCCTACAAATTTGACATTTTTTAAAAAATGTTTATTTATTTTGAGAGAGAGAAAGAGGGAGAGAGCACTAGCAGGGAGGAGCAGAGAGAGACAGAGAGAGAATCCCAAGAAGGCTCCACACTGTCAGCACAGACTGTGAGATCATGACCTGAGCCAAAATCAAGAGTCATCATGTAACCGACTGAGCCATCTAGGTGCCCCCAAATATGACACTGGTTTCACAGAAGTAGCTACTCCCCTAACAGAATGAAAATAACATGGTCAGGACTCTGACTGCAGAACTGGCTCCCTTCTCATAATCCCAGCTCCCATCCTAACAGATGGCTTTGTGGACAAACCATTGAGATTCCAGGGAGTAAGAGGATTTCAATAAAGGATATGTTTTCCCTTTGCCCCTGACCCTGAGCCAGTCCACAGAAAACCCATCTCCATTGTTTTTGCCACACTTCCTCCCTCAACAAACACCAGGGTTCTGCCTCCATTCCAGGCAGCATTTCTCCCAGCATACTGCTCTGATGTACCTCATACCTGCCTGGCAAAGGATGCAAATCAGTATTGTAAGGAAAAAAAAAGAATTGTAAACAAACATCTTTTGACTGTAGAAACCAAACTGACAGAGGACAAAAGAACATGAAAAAGCCTGCTCTTGAAGGGAAGTATAAGGTTTGGATCATGTGTGGTCAAATCACCTGTTGCCAATATTTGACAAAGTCCAAAAAGGGACTAAAAGTTTTTCTTAATAACAACCTGAAGAAACCTCATCTAGAAATCAAACTCTCCCAAAGGCAAATAGGAACATCTCACAGCCAAAAAATGTTTAAAATTTAATTCATGTTTAAATGATTTGGGAGAAAGTGGGCTTAAATTACTAAAAAGTCAGGAGGACAGACTATTTAAGGAATATAAAATGTAACTCTGAAAGCACTCAACTAGGGTAAGTGCAGCATCCATAGAGCTGGCCTTAAGAAAATATGCTTTAGGGGCGCCTGGGTGGCGCAGTCGGTTAAGCGTCTGACTTCAGCCAGGTCACGATCTCGCGGTCCGTGAGTTCGAGCCCCACGTCGGGCTCTGGGCTGATGGCTCAGAGCCTGGAGCCTGTTTCCGATTCTGTGTCTCCCTCTCTCTCTGCCCCTCCCCCGTTCATGCTCTGCCTCTCTCTGTCCCAAAAATAAATAAATGTTGAAAAAAAAATTAAAAAAAAATAAAAAAGAAAAAAAAAGAAAAAAAAAAGAAAATATGCTTTATATGAAAGCTGAATGCCTGAAGTCTTTCTAAAGAGTTTATCCTATCAAACAAATTAAATATTCACATATGAAATCCTGTTTCTTAATTTAGACCACCAGACATCCTTCCTGTCCATGTTGTATTAATTTATCTCATGTTTCAAACCTGAAAATGCACATAGTTTTATTTTAACACTTCAATATGACAGAAACCTCCAAATACCTTAAAGACAGCATTTTACTAGTTTGGGGATGTTTTCTGTGTGAAAGGTAAGTATTGTGATCATGTGACCTACTGAGTGTAGCCAAGACACAGAAGCCCACCCATCTGTTTTCCTAAAGGCTACTCAGGAGAAGGGCTTTCTTATTAGTGCTGTTGGACTGGATGCACTTTCCCCAGATTGCTCACAGTTTAATTCATAATATAAGATTATGCTCTGGGCTCCCAGGAGTTCAGGTATATGGAATGAGGTCATATCCTTGACACATGACAGCACATTCTTCCTATCCAGGTTCACAACAGCTCATAGGGGAGGCAGTAGAGGGAAAGGGCACCGGAACCTCAGAGGCCCTGGGGTCCACACTTCTCAGAAGTCTCCTGAAATGGCAGAGCAAGTCCAGACCTGTCAGGTTGTGATGCACAATTATAGTGCTCCAGAACTGGCAGAAAACCTGTAGGTCCCTAACCCACCCCTAGCCCACCCGCTGAAGCCCACTAAGGGCTATGGAGCTGGGTAGAGGCAGAACCTGGGCTAAAAAGTCAGGCATCTTGACTTCAGTGTTGGTAGTCTGTCTCTCACACCAGTGCTTCTCAAATTCATAATGTGCATATGAATCACCTGGGGAGCTTGTTAAATGCTCATTCTGATTCAGCAGGTCTGAGGTAGAGTCCAAACTTTTGCATTTCTAATAAGCTTTCATTCGATGTCAATGTTGCTGGTCAAGAACTATTCTCTAAATAGCACATTCTCTTTAACAAATGGTGCTGGGAGAACGGGACAGCAACATGCAGAAGAATGAAACTAGACCACTTTCTTACACCATTCACAAAAATAAACTCAAAATGGATAAAGGACCTGAATGTGAGACAGAAAACCATCAAAACCCTAGAGGAGAAAGCAGGAAAAAACCTCTCTGACCTCAGCCACAGCAATTCCTTACTTGACACATCTCCAAAGGCAAGGGAATTAAAAGCAAAAATGAACTATCAGGACCTCATGAAGATAAAAAGCTTCTGCTTTTTATCCTTGTACTGCAAAGGAAACGATGAACAAAACTAAAAGGCAACCAATGGAATGAGAAAAGATATTTGCAAATGACATATCAGACAAAGGGTTAGTATCCAAAATCTATAAAGAACTCACCAAACTCCACACCCAAAAAAACAAATAATCCAGTGAAGAAATGGGCAGAAAACATGAATAGACACTTCTCTAAAGAAGATCCAGATGGCCAATAGGCACATGAAAAGATACTCAACGTCACTTCTCATCAGGGAAATACAAATCAAAACCACACTCAGATACCACCTCACATCAGTCAGAGTGGCTAAAATGAACAAGTCAGGAGACTATAGATGCTGGCGAGGATGTGGAGAAATGGGAATCCTCTTGCACTGTTGGTGGGAATGCAAACTGGTGCAGCAGCTCTGGAAAACAGTGTGGAGGTTCCTCAAAAAATTAAAAATAGATCTACCCTGTGACCCAGAAATAGCACTGCTAGGAATTTACCCAAGGGATACAGGAGTGCTGATGCATAGGGGCTCTTGCACCCCAATTATAGCAGCACTTTCAACAATAGCCAAATGATGGAAAGAGCCTAAACGTCCATCAGCTGATGAATGGATAAAGAAATTGTGGTTTATGTACACAATGGAATACTACGTGGCAATGAGAAAGAATGAAATATGGCCTTTTGTAGCAACATGAATGGAACTGGAGAGTGTTATGCTAAGTGAAATAAGTCATACAGAGAAAGACAGATACCATATGTTTTCACTCTTATGTGGATCCTGAGAAACTTAACAGAAGACCATGGGGGAGGGGAAGGAAAAAAAAAAGTTAGAGAGGGAGAGAGCCAAACCATAAAAGACTCTTAAAAACTGAGAATAAACTGAGGGAGGGGAGGGTGGGTAATGGGCATTAAGGAGGGTACCTGTTGGGATGAGCACTGGGTGTTGTATGGAAACCAATTTGACAATAAATTTATATTAAAAATAAATAAATAGCACATTCTGACATCTCTATTTTCAACATTCCTCCATTACAGAAAAATCCAGAAAATAGTCCCTCTTGCACTGCCTAGAAATTGATTTAAAGAGAGTCCTTTTCTTAATCTCTTGGTCAAATCTACCTCAAACAATGAAGTCTCAGCTTCAGTTTTCTCCTCCACTGGAGACCTCCAGAATTCCTGCTCAGCCACTTAGTCGGAAGGGAGAAAGACACAGTAAAACCATTAATCCATAATCCCATACTCTGTATCAGTGATTTTGGGGTAAAGCAGTGATTCTCAAAGTGTGGGCCCTACACCAAAAGCATCAGGATCACTTGGAATCTTGTCAGAAATGCAAAGTTAAAACTTATAGGAGCAGGACGAGCAGTATGTATTTTGTCAAAGCCCTCCAGGCGATTTTGAAGCAGGCTCAAGTATGGGAATCACTAAGGTTAAGACTCACAGCCAAGAGCAGCCTATCAGTACTCAGGGCTTTGTAGCAAAGAATGGCATTTTATTAAAAAAAAAAAAAAAATGCCCACAACACAATGCTTCCTTAGCCCTAGGACACGCCTATTTGAAGCAAGGGGTGACATCTAATCATAACCCAAACCAATGAATCTAGAGTACATATTACATGAAGCCTGCACATGGCTTCTCTTCATAGAACGCAAAGAGAAGATTCTAAAGAATCACAAACACACTCAAATTTGCTCCCTCAATCGAGCAAGACACCTCTCAAGCTTTCCTGCCCTTCAGGAAGGATGCCCTTGGACCGATATGAACAGGCATTTCACTCTGCCTCAGATCCTGAAGAGAATGATTAATATACCTGGCTCTTTCAACCTGGTAGAAGACAGCTTCTTGTCATGTTCATCTGCTGTGTGTGTGTGTGTGTGTGTGTGTGTGTGTGTGTGAACTCCTTAACTACACATATGAAAGAGAACAATTTCAACCCCCATGTGTCCTGTCAAAAGGCTGGGATTCCTGCAGATTGGTCTGAGGCAACAGATCCACGCCACAATGCAGCGATATTATGGAAATAAATATAATTCACAGCTTCTACTCTCCTGTGTACTCCCTCATTTTTTATGAGAAACAATAAGAAAGTCTCATTAAAATGTTTGCTGTAATTTTTAAGTTTAATAAAGCCAGCCCTAATAGGCCAACATTTGCTTCTTTGTCTTGCATATGAAATCGTGATTCATCTGTATGCAATTCTGCCTTGTTTTACTGTTGCCATGGTAACATGTTTTCCTTTCAAGTACCAAGTACGTTGTAAAGAGCGCATACAAACAGCATGCTCCTATAGGTAAGTACTTCATTGTTATCTACATAAACATTTCACTCATTGTACCCACTCTTTCCTCTCTCCATACATCCAGCTCCATTAAGATCCATTTTTTGAATTCTTTCCTCCCAAGAACACCCCAGAAGAGATCTAAATCAAAGTGGATCTGGGTTTGAATATTTTAAAATACTTTCCTTTTTCCACATTCTTCTGTTAAGACCTATGATGTAAGAGAAGTGTTAAAAATCAAACCAGAAAGTTAATAACCAAAGTCTTCTCCATCCCAAACAGCAGGAATTCCTGCTTTCCGTCTCCATACAAATAGTACAACTCTCAGACACCACACACACAGCTGTACTTGAAAAGTCAATTTCATAGCAGTTCAATACCTGATGAAGTTAATTTTCATATCAGGACCCACAAAATGGAGGCCACTGGCCCACGTGGCAAATCTAAACCTAGTCAGCTTGCACTTACTAGGCACTTACATTTACCCTAGAAAATAGGACCTGCTGGCCTTATAGGGAAACCCCTGACCTAGTCAGTCAGACCCTGTGTCCAAATTGCCCCTTCCAACACTCTGTAAAACTTACTCTTGCCCAAAGCCCCTTGGGAAGAGTGTCCCTTGTGAGGCACTGTATTTCCCTGATCCATGAATTGTTTTCCCTTGAATAAAGGACATTAAACTTGTTACTAAATTGTTTTAGCTTTGTCATTCAATATATCTTTATGAGGCATGTATACACTTATCGCAGGGCCTTGCTAGCCCTAAGCCCCTCGTGGGCAAAATGTCCACGTCACACATCATCACCTCTCCCAAATCAATGGGCACAAAGGTTCTGGAATTCCCAACCAGGGACAGATGTATTGGAATTACCTAGGAGCTTTCAAAAGTACAGAGTTCTGGGGGCATCCGGGTGGCTCAGTCAGTTAAGCCTTAGACTTCGGCCTAGGTCATGATCTTGCCATTCCCAAGTTCAAGCCCCCTGTCAGGCTCTGTGCTGACAGCTCAGAGCCTGGAGCCTGCTCTGGAGTCTGCGTCTCCCTCTCTCTCTCTGTCCTTCCCCACTCTCACTCACACTCTCTCTCTCTCTCTTTCTCTCAAAAAAAATAAACATTTAAAAAAAATTTTTTTAAAGTACAGAGTTCTGGGTACCATGTCTGGGGATTCCAATTCTGGGTAGGTCTATAAAATGGGGATAATAATAGAGTCAGAGGACTCTTGTGAGAATTACATGAAATAAAAAATGCACAAGAAGCCAGTAGCCCAGGGCCTGGCACTAAAGGCAATTAATGACTAAGGCTATATTTATTGGTAATAAAATATTATTGGTAATATTACGGAGGACTAGATTAATAGAGTCATAATGAAGTCTGATGAATAGTCTCTGCCTGATAGTAAAGAACTCCTCAGAATGCATAGCCTCAACAAGGACAATCTAAGAATGAAAGGGGTCCTGTGAATAATTTTACCAGGAGAACAGGCATAAACCAGAGATCTCTGGTAAAAAGAATGTATGGTGTTCCTATCCTGCTTTACATTTAGTAAAATACATTTGTAATGTGGTCACTGATGGAGCTGGCTGCTTGATTATGTTAACATCTGATTGTACTATCCCTTTGGACCTGTTGATGCAAAACTGATTTCCCAACATGGGCTTTTATACCTTGAAAAATGTATAGACCGTCATCAACATAAACTGTTAATGTAACAGAGAGAAACTTAGCATGTCTGACTCCATATTGCTTCTATTTCCCTTGCTGCTGTGACATATAGCTTAGGAAACTTCTGCTTAGCCCTGCCTGTTACATCTAAGATTTGCAAAAACTGTTTTTTACCTAAAACCTACCTCACCCAAGGAGATAAGGAAGTATGTACAGAAATGATTATGCTATGTTTAAGATTTACAGGAACCACATGACCAGATTCCTGTATGCCAAGATCAACTGATAAAGGACAAAAAGTTACATGGCCTTCTTTGGATCCACAGACGTCAGTCACCTTTTGACTCCAGCCCCTTCCCTATTCCTCTTCTTCCTAACATAGAAAAAGCTCAAAGCTCATGCTTGAGGGGAGCTGGTTCTTTGGCACAATAGTCCACAATCTCCTTGTTTTCCTGGCTTTCTGAATAAAGCTGCTTTCCTATCCCAACATCTTGCCTCTCAACTTTATGGCCTGTAGTTTGGTGAGCGGAACAAGCTTGGGCTCAGTTACTTAAGACAAAGCTGAGTTAACTACCTGACGAGTTAAGGGAGAACACCAGCTCAGCACTATTTTGTATCTAAGATACGAGATGGCCAGGTTGGAATTACAGAAAATAAGAAATTTAAAGCTTTGAGTGGGTCAGAGCATGATTAGAACTGAGTAAGGATCATGATCAGTCCAGGATCAGAGGGAACAGCAAGGTGAGGCATTTTGAAGCAAGGATTCAAAGAATCTCAGGGTGCTTTCCATTGAAGAGTTGATGGCCTTTCTGTTGATGAATCTTTCTGGGCAAGAGTCTCTTGGAATAGTAAAGTCATGCTAAGGAAGACAGGAGAAGAGCAAAGTCATGTTAATATAGACAGCAAACTATATGGGAGATGGTTTCAGTCCTGTGTGGGGGTGGATGCTTTTGATTCCAACCTTTCTAGAAGCCAACCTGACAACATGTATAGAGTCTTAAAAGTATCCCCACCTTTTACATTGTAATTCTATTTCCAAGGAGCTAAGGAAATAATCAAAAATGCATACAATGACTTATGTAATGAAGATGTTCATTATGAGCTAAAATTATTTAATAGCCCCATATTGGAAGTAACCCAAATGCCCAATAATACCTATTATAAATGTAATAGGTATTAATAAATATAATATATGCATATGGTAGAATTTCATAAAGCCATTGAAATTTTATGGGAAAAAAAGTATTAACAATGGGATACGCACGTACTTTATTTGCTAGGAGGAAAAAGCAGATTATAGATTCAAATAAACAAAGGAAAAAATTACTGGAAGAAAATATAGCAAGTGTACCAAATACACCAAAATGATATTTCTGGTGGTTAGAAACAATTTCGATTGTTCTTCCTTACACTTTTCAGTGCTTTATACATATATAACAGATTAACAAGAGAAAAGCACATAAATTCATTTAACATAAGTTTTTTCTGACACGGAAAACTTCATAAGGAAATGAAGACCTGAAGAAATAGACCTTAGGATTTTTATGATAGGATTGATGAAGAGTGGACAGTCGAGGAGAAATATGACAGGTTAAGGAGTATGAAGCTAGTATAGCCAACTGGGGGAAATTTAGCCAGCCCTGTTTCTTAAGATTCTTCTCAGTGTCCCTTTGTCTTCAGAGATAAGGATGCTCTTTCTTTGGGGTACAGGGAGGCCATCTCTCACCTGAGGGCTTTATGACCTGCTTCAGGGAAGAAGAGCAGGGGAAAGGTCAGAGTGACCTTCCTTCTACTGTTTTCTCAAACTCCTTCAGCTTAATAAATTTACTTTGCCAAAGTATTTGGGGGTATCATGTCTTGAACTCCGTCACTACTGATTTCTAACAAAAATAACTTTATCCCTGCCTTTCACGATGGTGACATCTACAAATATATGATACTCTTTGCAGATATGATCATTGTGTGAGAAAACTCTTCCTACCATGATAAGACTATCTACAACCTTGTGGGGATTTTCTTTAAATATCTCTCCCATCTCGTATTCAGTAGGCCAATTCTCCTAAAGTCTAAACTCCTTTGCAAACATTTTGCAACTAAAATTTATCTTTCTTTCTCTAGTTTTCCTTTCATTTGCATCTAATAAATGTAAATACTTAGGAAAAGAAGATATATCATGATTGGTTTTTTTCAACTAACAAGATACCATGAATATTTTTTATGGCTATACATAGAAAGGCACCTTTTTAATGACTGCATACCATTCCAATATTTGGATACATTGTCATTTATATAACCAGTAACCTACTGTTGGATTTTTATGTTTTGTGTTGCTGGCTTTATAATAAAAGCTGAAATGAACATACTGATACATACATTTTTGTGTCCTAATCTAAGATAAATTCCTTAAATCAGACTTCAAACTATAAGGATACCTGTATTTTAAGGTTTATAATACATATTGCCAAACTGTTCTCTAGAAAGATTGTATACTAATACTTCTACCACCCATAAATAAACATTTACTCAATGCCCCCTCCCCCAACAGTAGGTATTAGTGCTTGTTTTATTTCTGACCAAGAAGACTTAGGTCATGATCTCACAGTGGTGAGATTGAGCCCTTGGTGAGCATTGAGCCCAATGCTCTGCACTGAGAGTGAAGTCTGCTTGAGATTCTCTCCTTCTCCTTCTCTCTCTCTCTCTCTCTCTCTCTCTCTCTGTCTCCCTCCCTCTCCCTCTCACTCACAATCTCTCTCAACAACAACAAAAAATGTTAGGGGCTCCTGGGTGGCTCTGTCGGTTGGGCATCCGACTTCAGCTCAGGTCATGATCTCACAGTCCATGAGTTCAAGCCCCGCATTGGGCTCTGTGCTGACAGCTCAGAGCCTGGAGCTGCTTCATACTCTGTGTCTCCCTCTCTCTCTACCCCTTCCCCACTCATGCTCTGTCTCTCTCATCTCAAAAATAAATTTTAAAAAATTGTTAACTATTTCTTCATCTCTTAACTAGCCATTTGTATTATTTTATTTTGTGAATTGAATGTTCATAACTTTTTCCCATTTTCCCATTGAGATGTTCACATTATCATTTATTTGTGAGTTACATATATTTTAAGAATATTATTTGTCATGTATTGTTACCCAGTTCTGTTTCTTTCAAAATTTTATTTTAAATGTTTTGAGTAGGTGGTGTTAATTGTTGTTAAAAAGAAGTTTTTTCAACATTTATTTATTTTTGGGACAGAGAGACAGAGCATGAACGGGGGAGGGGCAGAGAGAGAGGGAGACACAGAATCGGAAACAGGCTCCAGGCTCTGAGCCATCAGCCCAGAGCCTGACGCGGGGCTCGAACCCACGGACCGCGAGATCGTGACCTGGCTGATGTCGGACGCTTAACCGACTGCGCCACCCAGGCGCCCCAAAAAAGAAGTTTTAAATCTATCCATCATTTCCTTAATGGCTTTCTTCCATTGGGGTTATACTTAGAAAGAATTTTATACCCCTGAATTACATGAGTTTTCACTTACATTTTTCCTCTGTGAGTTTAAAGGTTTAACTGTAAACATGTATATCTTTATTTCTAAATAGCATACACATTTTTTTCTTGATTTATCTTGATTCTTCAGGTTTAGATAAATTTTATACACCTCCTCAGGCATTTGGCCACCTCTTCACCTTGGTTACCACCAATGGCCAGTTCTACTACTTGCTGCCAACCGGTCACTTGCCCTGGGAATATCAGACCCTCCCCTGACCACAGCTGCACAACCAGACCAGAGTTTCTGGCTCCTTGTTCCACTTCAGGACTTAAATGAAACATTAAACTATATAGCTTTAAACGCTACATATGGCATCTTTGGTAGCTTCTAAAGAGGAAACAATGATACAAACAGGATGTGCAGAAGGGTTAACTACCATGGGGTAATTTTTGACCAATGGGAAGCAAGATTTGGGAAGGATCTGGGCAGAAACAACTCCCTCTCCTTTCTCTTTCCCATCAATTCCTCTAAAATATGGTTGCCCCTTGCAGCCTACCTGGAAAAAATCTCCTATGCTGAGTGGACCTACCAACTGACCAACCTTTTTGTTTCTTTGGCATGTCACCAAAGGGTAGCCAGGCTGGTAATGCATCACTTCTTTACATCTCTGGACATCCCTTGCTTCACATCCCTTTTGTCCTCATGTCTTCCCTAGGTTTATGACTGAAATAAAGCACCAGCATTTCCATGTTGCCTCTCAGACCTGGTTTCTAAGGAAGCCTCTCATTGCTTCTCTTTCTCTTCTTTAAACGTCTTCTCCTTCTTTCTAGAAGATTCATTAGCTTTCTCGTCCAATCCTTTCATTTTTTTTTTAATTCATGTTAATGTTTTGTACATCTGAAAGGCTTTTCTTGGTTTCCAAATTTTCCTTTCGTATAGCATCCTGCATTTATTTCATTAACGCAATCTTTTCTTATCTCTCTGAGAATATTAATTATAGCCTTGTTGAAGTTTTAGTGTGCTTTCTGTCTTATCTCTCTTTCCTCTGAGTTTCTTTTTCTATCTGTTTTAACATCTTTCTTTCGTTGTAAATATTCTCACATTAAGGTAGTTCCTTAAATGTACTATTCTTAGTTATTTTTTTTACTCTAAAAAAAAAACAAAACAGGGCACCTGGGTGGCTCAGTCAGTTGGGCGTCCTACTTCAGCTCAGGTCATGATCTCACTGCTCGTGGGTTCGAGCCCCGTGTCGGGCTCTATGCTGACAGCTCAGAGCCTGGAGCCTGCTTCGGATTCTGTGTCTCCCCCTCTCTCTGCCCCTCCCATGCCCATGCTCTGTCTCTCTCTGTCTGTCAATAATGAATAAATGTTAAAAAAAATTCTTTTTTATGTAAAAAACAACAACAACAACAACAACAAAAAACCTTTGTATTTTTGTTTGTGGAGAAGGCTTATAGAATGATGGCCTTCACCACAGAGTAATTGGCATGGACCCAGCCATGCCATTGGGGAACACAAGTATTGATTTCTATAGGTCTTTTCTTTTGGCCTGCTCATTTTTCCCCAGAGAATAATGCTCTATTCTGCTAGGGAACTATCAGTGTCCTGGGCACTGAAAGGGAACCTGGAGTCTCTTCATTATTAAGTTAATTACCCTGTTTCCAACATGGCACCCTGCTTCAACTGTCACTGGTAGTTGATGTGGTAGTCCACATCTCTCTGTCCCAGCACCTCCAGAGAATAAACCATCTTCTTCCATGGCCAGAGTGGTAGAGTCATTTGACTATGGGAGGTAAAGAGGGAATCTGAGGGTCTAATTCCTCTTGATAAAAACTTTCAGCAAAACATCTTGTTTTCAGCCCACACATATCCTTACCTGTCATCATCATTCCTAAGCTATTCTGAGCATAGGTGGTACAAACTATTGTTTCTAGTTCGCATCTCTCCTTTCTTTCCCATCTGTTTTCTTCCTTCCAGAATTTCATTATCTTCTCTAGTCAGCTACAGTCTCTTACCTAGTTTTCTCTCTCCTTTACAGTTTCTACCCTTTTGTATTTCCCTTACTGTTATTTTAGTGGAGTTTTAGAAGTCTTTGAACACATGCCCCACTTTCATGTTTAACTAAAAGTCCTCAAATGCCTCTCCTACCACATCTTTCAAGATAATCAAATCTTTGTTGTTTAGTATTAAGATAATGCATTATATTAATAGGTTCTTAAAAATGTTAAGCTATCCTTACAATCCTGGGATAACCTCTATTTGGTTATTATGCATTATTTTTTATTAGGCATATTGATCCAGTTTAATACTGTATTCAGGCTTTTTGAAAAGTGAAATTCATTTATCTTCTTTTTTGAGTGTCATATTGATTGATTTTTGTATTGGGGTGCTGGTAGCTTAGTGAACAGTTTTCTATCTATATCTATGCTAAGAAATCATTTAAACTATGTAGAAATTATGTTTGTTGACAATTTGAAATCACTTCCCCCCAACACCTCTAGACCCTCAGGTCCTTTTTCAGGTAAATAGTTGATAAGTTTTTCAATTCCGTTATATAACAATCTCCTAAGAAACTATTCCTTCAAGTTTTCAGATATATCTCAAAACATCATGTTAAATAAAAGAAACTTTGTACAAGATAGTGCATATTATATGATTGCATTTACATGAAGTTCTAGAAGAGGCAAAAACAATATAAAGGGGAAATAGAACAATGGTTCCTTCTGGGGAATGGGGTGGGAACGGGAAGTGATTGAGAAGAAACATGAGAGAACTTTGTGGGGTGATGGAAAGGTCCACTAATTATTGTGATGGGGGTCTGGGTTACACAGGTGTATACATTTGTCAGATGAATGTACAACTAAAATTTGTACACATTGCTGTATGTAAATTGTATATTAAAAGAAAAAACTATTAAGGAATATTGAACTCTAGTTAATGATATGCATGCTGAAATGTTTAGGGGAAAGGGTACTGATGTCAAATTTTACTTTGAAATGCACCAAGAAATAAGATTGATAGATAGAAGGATGGTTAGATGGATAGGTGATAAAGCAAGTATAGTAAGATGTTAATGGTAGGATCTAAGTTTTAGGTATACAGGTATTCATATAAAAGTCTTTCAACTTTATCTTTGAAATTTTATAGTAAAGAAATGAAAACAAAATATCTCTAAAAGTAAAAATATAATCTTAGCATAGAAATGTCTGTAGTAATTTTTTTTCATTTTCTACTGTTCCGTAACAAATTACCACAAATTTAGCATTTTGTTTCTTAATTTTTTTTAATGTTTATTTATTCTTGAGAGAGAGAAAGAGAGCATGGGGGGGGGGGGGAGGGGCAGAGAGAGAGGGAGACACAGAATCCAAAGCAGGCTCCAGGCTCTGAGCTGTCAGCACGGAGTCTGACAAGGGGCTTGAACTCATGAGCTGTGACATCATGACCTGAGCTGAAGTTGGACACTTAACTGACTGAGCCACCCAGGTGCCCCAAATTTAGCACTTTAAAACATTCATTCTTTTTATCTCACAGCCTCCACGATCAGGAATCCAGTCAAGGATTAACTGGGTCCTCCACTCAGGTTCACCCAAGGATGTAGTCCAGGTGTTGCCTAGGCTACATTCTCATCTATAGGCTCAACTTAGGAGGAATCCACTTCCAAGTTCACTCTTGGAGGCTGTTGGCAGGATTCATCTCCTCAGGGCTGTATGCCTGAGCACCCTGGCGCTTCCTACTAGCTTCAACTAGCTAGATGCCAGAGGCCATCCTCAGCTCCTAAGGCCCCCCCCCACAGTTCCCAGGCCCCCCCCACAGTTCCCTGACCCCCACATGGTCCTTTCCACAGACTGTTCTTCAAGGCCAATAGAAGGATCTCTCTCATCTGCTAATATGGAGTCTTACACAATGTAACCTAATCAAGGGAGTGACAATTGGATCACCTTTGCCATATTCCATTGGTTACACTCAAGAGGAGGGAATTATACAAGGGCAGGACTCATCGCGAGTCAACTTAGAGTACATTCTGCTGAAGATAAACAAAACCAGATGCTAGTTAAAGGGATAAGGACAGATTTTTAATTAATAATATGCTATTGCGGGTGCTGGGATTGCTCGGTCAGTTGAGTGTCTGACTTTGGGTCAGGTCATGATCTCATGGTTCGTGAGTTCAAGCCCCACATTGGGCTTGCTGCTGTCAGCACAGAGCCTGCTTCAGATCCTCTGTTCCCCTCTCTCTCTGCCCCTCCCTGCCTCATACTTTCTCTCTCAAAAATAAATAAAACATTAAAAAAAAATTTTTTTTTTAAAGTAACAATAATATGCTATTGCAATAGGAGAGAGGACCCAGGATGAACTGAACTTAACTTCAACTTGATCAGAGGTGACTGGGAGTTTTAAAGGAGAAAGAGGAAATAAAAAGGTGGGCAAGCAGGGACTCTGTAGACTCAGGGACATGAAAAATTATAAAGGGTGGTCAGTGTAGCTGCAATTTGGCCAGCTGTATCTGTTAGCTGCTAAGTATCAAAGTTAGGATTCTGACCTCCCAGAGACTAGGAAACAGAGGTCCTATCCTTGCTGGGGATTACATTTGAAAAGATTACATTTAAAGGAAAGTGTGGCTTTGGGTCTTTGAGAAAGACACTCTTGAGTCGTAGGATATACATCTACATCTCAAAAGATTCACAATGTAGGCCATTTTTAGTAAAGTCCCTAGAGAAAAGAATAGTCAGGGGCCCACTATCAAGTGTTGACTAGAACAAACAATAAATTCTTGGGCACCTTGAACTTTCTCAGGCAGGTACTTTAAGCAATGTGAAGGTCATCCTAGGAATGTGGACTTGAGCTATCAGAAGAGGCACAGTGAGGTGGATGGCATCATTTGTGCCGACAGTCTGTAGTTTTTATAGACCAAGGTTGAGGCCTAGTTGAGAGGAGGGCTCAGAGGAGCCTGGCTGGAGTTAGGTCAAGGAGACACCCTTGGTCAGCTCACCACATTGACCTTTCACTCTGCCTTTTAATCTCCTTATCCACAGTGACATTTCCTCTTTCCTAGTAAGGCTTATTTTCTACCTCATCTCTTTTACCCATCTTCGTTCCTCTCACCAAGATTTATGTTTCTGCTAAAAACCAACGAGACTGGAATAGAGTTGGCCGATTAAAACAAAAGTTAAAAAATCACCGCAGTATGTGGAGAAGGCAGTTTACGTTCTGTGCTGCGTTTCTCCCTCACTGGACATTTTTTCTTCTAAAGTTTTTAGAAACGTGATCTTTGAAATAATGAAAAGTTACTCTGATGGCACAGAGCATCAGAAGAGCTAAAAGGTATTTATTTTAAAAAGAGTATAAAGAAGAATTTACAATATAAAAGAGTAGAGGGGAGAAAACCCAAGTGCTTGAAACCCTAACCAAATTAATCAGCTCCTGAAGTCATCAGTGACATATGTTCAATCCTTGAGAAAAGTCCATTCTAGAGCTTCAATCAAAAGGACACAACTGGGGGCACCAGGGAGTGGCTCCATTGGGTGGCTCTGTTGGTTAAGTGTCTGACTTCAGCTCAGGTCATGATCTCACGGCTTGTGAGTTCGAGCCCTGTGTTGGGCTCTGTGCTGACAGCTCAGAGCCTGGAGCCTGCTTCTGATTCCATGTCCCTCTCTCGCTCTGCCCCTCCCCCACTCATGCTCTGTCTCTCTCTCTCTCTCTCTCTCTCTCTCTCTCTCTCTCAAGAATAAACATTAAAAATTTTTTTAAAAAAAGGACATAACTGTTCCTATCTTGAGTAAAAGGATAGCAAAGCAATTTTTAAATAATCTATTGGGCACAACAAACAGGACCAAGGTTAAATTCACCATTCTCAAAATGCCAAATGTGGGTTAAAGGTCTTGTAAAATGAAACATACTTGTAACAGTAGATTCCTTCTCTGCCACAGTGGATGCCACAGGAGATACAAAAACTGAACACAGCTTTTGCTTTAGCCTGTTCCAAATCTAAGCACTGCTCTTGGAACAGTAACTTGCATATAGTTACCCAAATGTTTGTTGACAACAGTGATTACAGAATAAATACTTACACTCCCTAATAAAAGTACTAGTTTGGGAATCTTAGAGGTTTTTCTTTCATGTTCTTATTATTTATTTTTGAGAGAGACAAAGAGACAAAGTGTCAGCAGGGGAGGGACAGAGAGAGGGAGACACAGAATCTGAAGTAGGCTCCAGGCTCTGAGCTGTCAACACAGAGCCTGACGCAGGGCTTAAACCCACGAATGGTGAGATCACGACCTGAGTCGAAGTCAGATGCTTAACCGACTGAGCTACCCAGGCACCTGGGAATCTTTGAGTTTAAAAACCATTCACAGGACATCTGGGTGGCTCAGTAGGTTGAGTGACAGACTCTTGATTTCAGCTCAGGTTACAATCCCAGCGTCATGGGACTGAGCCTGCAGCGGGACTCAGTGTGGAGCCTGCTTTGGATTCTCTCTCTCTCTCTCTCTCTCTCTCTCTCTTTCTCTCTTTCTGTCTCCTTCTCTCCCTCTGCTCCTCGCCTCTTTCTCAAGTTAAAATAATAAAAATAATAAATAAAAAGCACTCACATTTGCTATGTGCCTAGATCTGCACAGTAACTTTGCATGTGACTTATCATTGGCACCACCTTTTACAGGAGAAGTAGCAAACCCCAGAGGGTACAGCCTGGAGAGTGGTAGAACCAGCCCTCAAACTCCTCTGTCTCCCTCCTCCAGCTTCTAGTCTCTTTCCAGTATACCATCTGCCTCCTACCTGCTCACACACTATTCAATATTAATGTCAGTACTTCCTTGCCTCTTTAATTTTTGTACCAAGAAAGAGTCCACGAATGATTTCCAGTAGCCACTAGGGTTTTCAAAGAATTCCAAGGTCACATCCCACCAGTAACGTGTTCTTATTACATGCCAAGAGAACCCCTAAGAGGGGCTCCTGGCCACAGTTTTGTGTGTGCGGGAGCGCATGTGTGCACACATGTGTGTGTGCGATCAAGTACATTAAAACAAGCCCAGCAGCTGCCTGATAGAGATATATGAGTAACAAAGTTGATAAATCATGTCACAATCAAAGCAACAACAAATTTCCAACCCAAACTCCTCTGTTGTGTTCACCTGATGCCTGAATATAGAATCTTCCCAGCACACCTTTTCCCTGACGGCAAGGCCATTCATCTTTAATGCCCCAACCTGGAGAGGGGCTTTCTTCTGGAAACTGAAAATAGTCATTCATTACCGGTTTTATAGAAGGATTGTTATAAATAAACTCAGCATATGGTACTGTGGACTTAATAAACCTGATGTAGTTAAGAACTCATTTTGGTCAGCTTCCCGTCTAGCACTGTCCAGTAAAAATACAGTGGGAGCCACATATGCAAGCCTAAATGTTCTAATAAACACATTTTAAAAGATAAAAAGAAACAGATGAAATTAACTTTTAACCCCGTATCTCAAAAATGTTATTTTGTTAAAGTATTAATATAAAAAGATGTTGTCTTCCATTATTTTTGTGCTCGGTGTTTGAAACCCAGTGTGCACTTTGCACCCGTAGGTAGCACATCTCAGTTCAGAGCAGCCACATTCCAAGGGCCCAGTATCCACATGCGGCCAGCAGTTCCATACTGGACAGCTCGGGTCCAGCATCAGAAGTAAGAATAACCTCTGCGTGAATTGTAACACTCAAACTCACTTCTTAGGTTGTAGAAGAAATCAAGGAGTTGGGAGCCCATTTCCTGCTGACTACAGTAGGATTTGCATTGGTAGCACTATTTCAAATCCCTCAAATATCTTAGATGCAGATGTAAGTATTCTCTGATTCATATGTAATAAGCAACAAAAGCTAAAGAAAGAAAGAAAGAAAGAAAGAAAGAAAGAAAGAAAGAAAGAAAGAAAGAAAGAAAGGAGGGAGGGAGGGAGGGAGGAAGGAAGGAAGGAAGAAAAGAAAAGAAAGAAAAAGAAAGAAAGGAAAAACCTGTTTCTGCACTGAGGAGTCTCTCACTGTGTCCAGGGAATGATTTAACAAGGGCTGCAAGCTAAATGCATCTAGGAGCCAGGCCAGTCACATAAATGAGCGGGAACCAGCATGTGGCAATGTAAGACAACAGCAAGTGCAGGCCATTGGGCCAAATAGAGAGCGCACGCTCTGTCTAAACATGCTCAAATTTAAAACCTGCGCAAATTCCATGCAGGTCAAACGGAACCCATCTGTGAACGAAATTTGGCCTGTGGGCTACCAGTTTGCAACACCTAATTCAATGGGGCCAAAAAAGGGAGCATCATAAAGAAAAGGTTTGTTTTATTCTCTGAGTGGAGGAGTCTATCTCCCTGGTTACACTGCCAAAAACAGTATTTTCTCCTCATGATGACAGAAGTTTCTCAAAGGTAAACATGACTCTCACTTAGAGTTGTCTGTTAGAGGTCCAGTCTTGGGCATGTTCAAGAAACAGGAAAACTATCAGATACAAATTCTCCCCTAAGTAAGGCTCATTAGTGTGGAACGATATGACACGTATACACATATCCTTACTCGCTCTCCAGACGGTGTTGTGAGGCCACTGTAGCAACATGAGCCTGACTTGGTCGCTGCTATGAAATCAAGAACAGCTTGAATGCTGGAGTCCTGGCTACTGTTATTTTGTCCATCGTGACCAGCCAGGGAGCACTCACTGCATAGCTGTGCTATTCAAGGCAATGTGTCCTTTGCTTCCCTTTAATGCTTCTCTAACTAGAAGCACTCTTCTAAACATAAGAAATGTTTAACAAAAAAAAAGAAAAAGTTTAAGTCAGCTGTCTTAAAACAAAACGAAAAGAAATGCTTTTCGTTCTGAAAAAGACTGAGAATGTGTGATATATGTTACCAGAGTCATATCTGCATCTCAGAAGGATTATCAAGCAAGTAATCCAACACTCTCCTCCTAAGAACATAAATATGTAACAAAAGTACCCTCAATAGGAGAAATTGATTCCCTTTTAAGACTCACAGTACCATTCCCTGAGTGTTCATGAGATCACTCATTTTTAAAAATTTTTTTAACGTTTATTCATTTTGGAGACACAGAGAGAGACAGAGCATGTGTGGGGGAGGAGCAGAGAGAGAGGGAGACACAGAATCCGACGCAGGTTCCAGGCTCTGAGCTGTCAGCACAGAGCCCGACTCAGGGCTCAAACTCATGGGCTGCGAGATCATGAGGATCTTGCAGAGGATGTTTTTAGCAGAGGATCTGTTACTCCAAACTGGTTAACTATTGTCCAATATTCTACCCATTATAGACCCAGTTGTGTTCCCCCAAATTCATATGTTGAAGCCCTCACCCTGTAATGTGGCTATATTTGGAGAAAAGGCCTTTACAGGGGTAATTAAGATCAAATGAGGTCATAAGAATGAGACCCTAGAGGCGTCTGGGTGGCTCAGTCAGTTGAGCGTCAAACTCTTGATTTCGGCTCAGGTCATGATCCCAGGGTCATGGGATCGTGTCCCATGTCTGTCTCCGCACTGAGCGTGAAGACTGCTTAAGATTCTTTCTCTCTCCCTCTGCCCCTTCTCTGCTCGTGTTCTCTCTCTCCCTAAAAATAAAATTTTTAAGAAGATAAAAAAAAAAAAGAATGAGGCCCTAATCCAATAGGAGCAGTGCCCTTACAAGAAGAAGCAGAGACTCCAGGGACGTGCACACACGTCCCCACGTTTCTGTGGGGACACAGAAAGAAGGTGGCCATCTGCAAGCCAAAGACATAGACCTCGGGAGAAACCAAACCGCTGACACCTTGATCTCAGACTCCCAGCCTCCAGAACTGTGAGAAAATGCACTTCTGTTGTTTAAGCCACCTAGTCTCTGGTATTTTCTTATGGCAGGCCTAATAAACTAATACACTGTCTGAATCCCTTTGTCAAGAGCAAGCACAGGAGAGAATCTGTGATTACGACAGATAACCAATAAGATTTTGATCATGAGAGATTGTCAAATAAGTAAAAAGTCTCAGGAAAGTGGGCTTCTCAGGACACTAGGTCTTGGAGGTTGAAACATACTACAGAAGCCCCTGGGCTCTGCTTTCCATCCTCAGGTGAGGATGTGGGCTTCTGGTTTCTGCATCTGGATTAAGAACTAGGAGAAACTGATGTTTGTAAATGCAATGAAAACAGAAGCACATAAATTGGGAATATAGGATAAAAGGAAGATAAAAGACAAAAGATTGGGAGTGAAGATAAAAGGGCAGTGGCAAAATAAGAATCAAGTTTCCCAGGCTTGGTAAGGACAGTACCTCATAGGAAGGAGCCCTATGCCTGACATCCAGGTGCGTCCCTCAACCGACCCACCCAACTGGGGGCTTTGGGGCCCAAGGGAAGCCATGCTGAGGTCCACTGCATCTGATCTCACCCAACATGATGGCCTTACTTCTAAGAAGAGTGATAATCCTTTGCTGATTAAATTGGGCATTTACTCTAAAACATCAAAGGCCATTGGGTATGATCACCTTGTGAGATTTAACCGTGTTTGCATGTGTTTTAAATAACAAGGCTCACAATGGCTCAAAAGCAAAAGACAAATGTTTGGGGAAAAAAAAAACAAAAATACTAAGCTATACAACCTGTTATAATAGAAAAATGTGATATACATTGTCCTCTATAAACCCCTAATATCTTGGATTTGGGGGGCAATTTGTATCAAGAGGATCTGGTATTTTTGTTGAAGCAGTCTGGTAACCTGACTTTCACTGAAGGATTAGGTACTCGAGAAAAAGACCAAGCAGAGAGATAATAAGAGCGCATTCATTCAATGCATTTATTCAGCAAAATTTGCTAGCAGCTTGTTTTGTGTTTCTGTGCTGGCCATCCTGAGTTGAAAAACTCAGTTGAATGGAAAATAGAGAAAAACCAAACAGAAAAGAGAGACAATGAGCTTATAAGGTATGGGAGCAAGGACAGCAAGTCTTAGGAATAATAGAAGTAGCTTGACATTGAGGTACTTGGAAAGAAAGACCTTGCAGACTGTTTAACTGCACAAATTAACGGAGAGAGAGCAGACAGCTGGGCTTGCAGAACACAGAGGACAACATGAAATATTTAGGAAGAAAATTCAATGCATACAAAAAGAGGAAAATGGGCTGGGGCACACCTAACCCTCCAGGCTTGAAAACACCAGTTTGGGGGGAAAAAAGGATTGGCACGCCCACTTAGTTTTTCACACAAGTTAATTAGAGACGTCTATAGTGAGTTCTAAAGGTTTCTTTCAGCTGCTTTGTAAATCTCTGTTGTGTTTTGAGCAACGCAATAATTTGCTTTCATATGAGATCCTCTCGTGACCCCAAAGAACACTGTGTTGTTTATTACAGAAATATATAAATCCAAGCCTGTCTTACCAACTTGCGCACCTCAAGTATGATTATGCATGTAGGGATGAGCCATTGACTGGGTGGTATTGGGTGTGCGTGCGATGAAAATGTGAACTCTAAGTGAGGGCACATGCATAGCGTCATGTGGACAGAAATAATAATGTTTTGAATGGTGCTGACAAGCCATGAGTCACTGAATACACCCGGGAAGATAATAACTATCTGGAGGCAAAAAATCACTCAGGGGAAAAAACTGCTTCTGCCTTTGCCTTGCTGATTAGTTCACTAGAAAGGGAGGCACATTATCCCACCCAGGGGTCGGGGAGCTGTGCGTGCCTCATTCTACCTTCTGAGGAGGCAGCAAATGACCACAAGGCTGGTTGACATCAGGAACTGGTCAAGAAAACAAGTTCCAGGGCCTTTGGGACCAGCCCTCTGTTGGCTCCACTCCCCAAAGCTCAGGTCTGGCATGCACAACCCAGCCCTGACAAAGTTACGGCTCTGGAGAAGGCCCTGAAGTCGAAATAGGGGGAAAGTCTCCAAATGACCTGCAGAAAAAAATAGAACAAACCAGGGGTACAATAGGAACCTGCTATCTCTGTCTTTTAGAACAAATTTGTTGTATTTGTAGAAAGACCAGAAGGATAACTATGTCAGCAACTCTCCCTAAATGAGTGTTTTGTTTGTTTGGTTGGTCTTTTTTCTTTTTTCTTTTGTTTTTTTGGACCTAATAAAAGATATATCATATTCCCATCGATAACAGTAGTACTAAAGCGAGTAGGGAAGACAAGTAGCGTGTGGAAGAACCTTTCCCTTGCGGCCCCTCCTCACCACTGAGACTCACAGCTGTAAACCAAGAGCATTAAACTTTTCCTAAGGAAACTGTCCATCCGGGGGGGGTCCAGCTCCAACCGTCACATACACATAATTCTAGGCATTTAAGAGAGGCCTGAGAAGGGGTTGAGAAACATCTCGGCTGGGGATGTGAGGAAATAGCCGGAGGGCCCCTGAGAGAGGGAAGGTCAGAGTCTGTAAGAAGCTCAGGAAAGAGAGAGGCTTTCTGAAGCTTGGAAAGAAGAAAATAATCTCAGTGCTACAACACATTAGGAAGCCAAGAGGTGGAGCCTGACTGGGCTAATGTAAGACGTGGCCAGTTACTTAGCTAGGCCCTGAGAAGGTGTACCACTCCAAGCAGCAGACTGCCTACCGAACAACCAATATGTCTTTCGTCAAGAGCAGCTTCGTTACGATGTGTCTACTCAGTTTGAGAATTTTTACCAGTTAAAATTTAAGTTGGTTGAAACTAAAAGCTTTTGCTCTATAAAAGACAAAGCCAAGATAACAAGAAGACACGGACAGGGAGAAAATATTTGCAAAAGACATGTCTGATGAAGGACTATTATCCAAACTATGCAAAGAACTCTTAAAACTCATCAATAAGAGGGGTACTTGGGTGGTTCAGTAAGTTAAGCCTCCAACTCTTGATTTCAGCTTAGGTCATGATCTCGAAGTTCGTGAGTGCAAGCCCCATGTTGTGCTCTGTGCTATCAGCTTGGGATGCTGTCTCTCCCTCTCTCTCTCTCTCTCCCCTTCCCCGGCTCACGTGCGCGTGTTCTCTCCCTCTCAAAATAAATAAATAAGCTTAAAAAAAAAAAAAAAGCTCATCAGTAAGAAAACAAACAACCTGATTAAAAAATGGGTCAACAACCTTAACGGACATATCATCAAAGAAGACATACAGATGGCAAATAAACATATGAAAAGATGCCCAACACCACATGTCATTAGGGAACTGCAAAGTAAAACAACAAGATAGCACTACACACCTATTACACTGGCCAAAATCCAGAGCACTGACAACACCAAGTGCTGGTGAGGATGAGGATCAACAGGAACTCTCACTCGTTGCTGATGGAAATGCAAAATGGTAAGCCACTTTCGAAGTGCTTGGCAGTTTCCTACAAAACTAAACACACTCTTAACGTATGACCTAGTAATCATGCTCTCTGATACTTACCAGAAGGAGCTGAAAACTTATTTCCCCACAAAAACGTTCACATGGATGTTTATAGTAGCTTTATTTACAACTGCCCAAACTTGGAAGCAACAAAGATGTGCTTCAGTAAGTGCATTTATAAATAAACCATGGTATGGGAATGCAAGCTGGTGCAGCCACTCTGGAAAACAGTATGGAGGTTCCTCAAAAAACTAAAAATAGAACTACCCTATGACCCAGCAATTGCACTACTAGGCATTTATCCACGGGATACAGGTGTGCTGTTTCGAAGGGACACATGCATCCCCATGTTTATAGCAGCACTATCAACAATAGCCAAAGTATGGAAAGAGCCCAAATGTCTATTGATGGATGGATGGATAAAGAAGATGTGGTATATATATACAATGGAGTATTACTCGGCAATCAAAAATAATGAGATCTTGCCATTTGCAACTACGTGGATGGAACTGGGGGGGTAGTATGCTAAGTGAAATTAGTCAGTCAGAGAAAGACAAAAATCATATGACTTCACTCATATAAGGACTTTAAGAGACAAAAGAGATGAACATAAGGGAAGGGAAACAAAAATAATATAAAAACAGGGAGGGGGACAAAACAGAAGAGACTCATAAATATGGAGAACAAACTGAGGGTTACTGGAGGGATTGTGGGAGGGGGGGATGGGCTAAATGGGGAAGGGTCACTAAGGAATCTACTCCTGAAATCATTGTTGCACTATATGCTAACTAATTTGGATGTAAATTTTAAAAAATAAAAAATAAAATTAAAAAATATATATATGTATATATAATAAATAAATAAACAAACAAACCATGGTACATTCAGACAATGGAATATTATTCAGCATTAAGAAGAATTTAACTATCACACCATGAAAAGACATGGAGGAAATTTAAATGCCTATTACTAAGTAATCGAAGCCAGTCTGAAAAGGCTACATGCTGAATGATTCCAACTGTATGACATTCTGGAAAAGGCAAAACTATAGAGCTAATCAAAAGGTCAGTATCTTCCAGGGGTTGAGGAGTGGGAGAGAGGAATGAATAGGTGGAGCACAGAGGATTTTTTAGGGCAGTGAAATTATTCTGTATGATACTATAATGATGGATACATGTCATTATACATTCGTCCAAACCTATAGAATGTGCAATACTGAGAGTGAACCCTAAGGTTAATCATGGATTTGGGGTGATTATGGTCTGTCAATTAGTTTCCTCATTTGTAACAAATTACTACTCTGGTGGAGGATGCTGATAATGGGGAAGGCTATGCATGTGCAGATACAGGGATATATAGGAAATCTCTGTACATTCACCTCAGTTTTGCTGTGAACCTAAAAGTGCCCTAAAAATAAAGTCTTTTTTTTTAAGTAATAATTGCCTAAATGAAATGTGGTTTCCTAGATTGTATCCTGGGACAGCAAAGAAACATTAATGAAAAAACTGGTGAAATCCAAATCAAATCTGGTGTTTAGTTAATAGTAATGTACCAATGTTGGTTTCTTAGTTTTGATATACGTATCATGATAATAAGATGTTAACAGTAGAAGCTGAGTAAAGGATAGTCAGGAACTCTCTGTACTATCTTTGGAACTTTACTATAAATCTAAAATTATTCCAAAATTACAAAGTTTATTTTTAAAAATTAATACATGGTACTTTTTTGCTAAATACCAAGGTTATCTGAAAAAATTCCAAATTCATTTATAACTTCCCAGTTCTTACCTTCCATCTTTTAAAGGGTTCTGGAATATCTGTACTAGACAGACAAAATGAACCATTTATTATAAGAATCTTTAATAATCTTCTGGCAAATTTCTTACCTCTACTACTCCCACCAAAATTCTAGAATTCTGATGCACACTGCAAAAATGGCCACGGTTCTTCACTCCTCCCTGTTTCCACAGCTCTTGGCAGGGTGACATAGCAGCTCCTATCATTAAAAATCTCTCAGGGCACCTGGATGGCTCAGTCGTTAAGCGCTCAACTTCGGCTCAGGTCGTGATCTCGCAATCCATGAGTTCGAGCCCTGCATTGGGCTCTGTGCTGACAGCTCAGAGCCTGGAGCCTGCTTCAGATTCTGTGTCTCCCTCTCTATTTGCTCCTCCCCTACTCGCACTCTCTCTCTCTCTCTCAAAAATAAATAAACATCAAAAAAAAAATCTGTCTCTCTACCCTATGAATCTACCCTATGAATCTGGGATCTTATGTCTTCCACTGATTGTGATCTAAGGTAAGGGATGAGCAATTTCTGAGCGTGGGTCTCAAAAATTCATGATATTTCCACTGTCACTTTCTGAAATCTGCTACCACCATGTGAACAAGCCCAAGCTCACCTACTTGGGTGACTGGGATGAGCCACATGGCTAGGCCCTCCCTCAACAGCCAATCTAGCTATTGGCCACAGACATGTGAGTGAACCCAGCCAACACCAGAGAACCACCCAGCTGATCCTAATCCAAGATGCCACCCTGCAGATTCATGAGCAATAATACATGTTTGTTGTTTTAATACATGTTTAACCCACTAAGTTGTGTTTTGCAGCTACAGCTTACAAATACAACCTTACAGATGTTAGAATGGCTACCGTTTTGTTTTTTTTTTTAACATTTATTTATTTTAGGGAGGGGGGGAGGGGCAGAAAGAGAGGGAGACACAGACTCCGAAACAGACTTCAGGCTCTGAGCTGTCAGCACAGAGCCTGAAGTCAGGCTCGAACCCACAAACTGCTCATGACCTGAGCCAAAGTCGGACACTTAAACTGAGCCACCCAGGCGCCCCTAGAATGGCTACCATTTTTAAAAAGGGAAGGAAAGAAAAAAAGAAAAGAACAAGTGTTGACAAAGATGTGGAGAAATTTGTACCCCTGTGCAATATTGGTGGCATTGTAAAATGGTATGGCTGCTGTTGAAAACAATGTGGCAGTTCTTCAAAATATTAAAAATAGAGTTATCATATAGTCTAGCAATTCTACATCTGAGTATGCATCCAAAAGAACTTAAAGCAGGGTTTAGAAGAGATATTTGTACACATATGCTCATAGCAGCATTATTCACAGTAGCCAAAAGTTGGAAGCAACCCAAGTGTCCATCGACAGATGAATGGATACACAAAATAGGGTGTACATACAATGGAATATTATTCAGCCCTAAAAAGGAAGGAAATTTTGATACATGTTACAATATGTAACATGAGGACATTACGTTAAGTGAAATAAGGCAATCACGAAAAGATAAATACTACATAATTCCACTTATATGAGTTAACTAGAGTAGTCAAGTCCATAGAGACAGAAAATGGAAGTGCGGCTGCCAGGGCCTGGAGGGACCGGGAAATGGGGAGTTGTTAAGAGGTATAGAGTTTCAGCTTAGCAAGGTGACAAGAGTTCTGGAAATTGGTTGCACAACATGAATGTCCTTAACACTACTGAATTGTATGCTTAATTGGTTAAAATGGTAAATTTTATGCTATGTATATGTTGCCATCACTTTTTTAAAAGTTTGCTTTCTGTAGGGTGCCAGTCAGTTAAGTGTCCGACTTTGGCTCAGGTCATGATCTCAAGGCTCATGGGTTCAAGCCCTGTGTCAGGCTCTGTGCTAACAGCTCAGAGCCTGGAGCCTGCTTCAGATTCTGTGTCTCCCTTTCTCTCTGCCCTCCCCCTCTTTTGCTCTGTCTCTCAAAAAATAAATAATAAACATTAAAAAAATTTTTTTTTACATTTACTCTCCTTTCAATCTTCTCATTTCCTTCTCACCCATGCTTAACCTCATATCAAGACTTTGTCCTCAATTCCTCAGAAGAGATCTCTACTCTGATACCAACTTCTAGTTACATAGAACGAAATAGAATACATCTTATCATCCTCAACCATTTTATAGTCTAACTTAATGGCAAGAATTTAAAGTTATTCTAGAAACTTCCTCCCTCATTTATTTCACTACTACCAGGAAATGATGGTTCATTCTTTCCTACAAGCTTCTGGATTATGTCCTTTCCCCTCCTCTTTTGCACAACCACCTCTTTTAAACCTCATCAGTGACCTTATTGAATTCTAAAAGACTGATAAATGCTCCCTTTTCCGAAGCTCAAGTAAAATTATGCTCGTACAACCCAAGGACACTCTGGGTCCCCATTCAGTGCTTCATAGAGACACATTCTCAGAAACACAGTTCATTAAAAACAAAAAAACAAACAAAAAACAAAAACAAACAAACAAAAAAAAAACTAAAATCTTGATGGTTTTTATCCAAAAGACTAAAGGTCCCAGGAATGAAGGAGAGTAAATTCTTACACATAGCAAAACATCTTTAATATCTGTTCTCCCCATTTCTGTCATATCCTCCCCATAAATGGCAGCTCTCAAATCCCAAACAAAAACTTCTCCTTTTTGAAGCTTTTCTAATATAAATCTCATAGCCTCTCCTGCTGCTTCTGCTCTCTCACTCAGATTTATAAAATAAATCTCCAGCAGGAGAAGGAAGGCAGAGGAAATTATCCAATTGCCAAGGCTCCAGTGTTCTTTTTGGGGCACCTGGAGCATTCCCTATAAAACCTAGCTGAAAGTTCTGTTTCTAAGAAAAGAGACACATATAGGGAAATAAATAGAAATATTTGTGACACAGTTCTCCTGAAATAGCTTTTAGATGAGATTTATATTTAAATCTGTATCCGTTCTACTTTCCAGAATGTGTGGCTCTTAATATGAAAGAATGCCCAAGTGGGTTTGATCAAAGCTGTTTTCAGTGGAGCAAGTCTGCCATTTCTCAACCCCCACAGAGAAAATGAATAGCAGAGCATCTTCATTTATGGAAGCCACTCCAGCACTCACACCCCTGGATTCTCACCTTGTGATTGCCACAACACACAGCCATCCTTCTGGACACAAAGGGAGGTGAGAACCTCTTTTCCTGACACACCCGCGGGGGCAAGAGTAAAGTTTTTCCAGCACCTTACCTGGTAGAGAAGAGACCAGCTGTCTCCCAGTGCTTTGCAAAAAATATTGGCTAAAAAAATAATTTAATATGGGGCACCTGGGTGGCTCAGTCGGTTAAGCATCTGACTCTTGGTTTCGGCTCAGGTCATGATTTCATAGTTTCGTGAGTTTGAGCCCTGCATGGGGCTGTGTGCTGACAGTGCAGAGCCTGCTTGGGATTGTCCCTCTCTCTCTGCCCCTCCCCAGCTCACATTGCCTCCGTCTCTCTCTCTCTCAAAATAAATAAATAAGCTTTAAAAAAAAAAAAAAAAAAAAAGATTATTCATTCAGTTCAGTCCAGGATCCAAGGTATCTGTTTGAGCCACCCAGGCACCCCATGAACGAAAAATCTTAAAGAGAAATGTACCATATACTGTTTACTTACATGTTCTGGGTCAAAAGAAAAAGGCTCTTATTGTTTCCCCTCCAGTATTTTTATCAGCTTTTGTTGCTGTTGCCTTTATAAGATGGCCCAAAAGGAAGTAATAGTCATTAAATACCTACTATGAGAGACAGCAGGTACAGAGGTTAAGGGCAAAGCCCTAGGGCCAGATCCCCTGACACCAAATCCTGGCTCAGGCTTCTGCCTCCTCTTCTGTAAATCAGGAATAATGACAGCCCTCCCTAATGTGGGTGCTGATATGTGCAAAGTTTCCAGTTCAGCATGTGGCACATAGCAAGTGCTCAACAACACTCTTAGCTTTTATCACTATTAGCGCTCTTAAACATTACTGTTTCGACACACACAATCTAATTTAATCTTCACTACAGCTCTATAAACAGCTTGCCTAAGGGTCATACAATTAAAAAGAGTTAAAACTGGGATAGAAATCAAGGTTTCCTTCCAAAATTCATGTTTCTATAATTATTCGTATGCTTGAAGAGCTTATTAAAAGGCAGTTTCCCGAATCTCATCTGAGTACCGATTTCTCATCCCAGTCCACAAGGAATCCAGAAATCTGCATTTTAAACTACCACCCTGCTTCTAAATTCTAAACCTGATGCTGGTAGTCCAAGGATCATCTTTTTTACACATGGCCTCACAGGACAGACATCAGAATTACTGAAAACAAGTGTGGAACAGGGTTTTGGAAACTAAGTACTAAGCACATGTCCGTTATTATTATGAAAAGAAATTGTTCTTCTTCGAATGTTAGAGCCATCTCAAAATAAGAAGTAATCGTCTTAGAACACAATTGGGAACTAACAGCTATTGCTCTAAAATGACAAAGTAAATGAAAGCTGGAATTGAATGATTCCACAAAGATTGAGAACTCAGTTTCAGGAGTCAGAAACACATCTGATTCCCAGTTCTGATTCTTATTTCCCATGGGATTTGGGCAACTTTTTCACCTCTCTGAACCTTGGTTTGTTCATCTGTAAATAAAGTTACCTGCCTCAGAGGATTGTTGTAAATATTAAATGAAATAGTGTATACAAAGGACTTGGGACCATGTCCAGAACAGAACATATACTCAGTAAGTTGCACCATCATTATTCCTGACAGTCAGTCACAGGAGTTGCACCAGAAAGCAAGGAGTACTTGACACTACAGCTATATCCACTGGCATAAGAGTTTAAAAAAAAAAAAAAAAAAAAAAAAAAAGAGGAGCTGAATGGTATTTTAAAAATTTAATCCTATTTAGGAATTCTGAGTGCTCACCGTCTTCCCTGACATGTGTATAAATCTCAGCATGACCATATCTTGATAATACCTGCAGAAATATGAGTGCATGCACTAGAGATGCCGTTCCCAAAAAAGCTCTTTGTGGTCCCCAGAGTCTGAGGCAGAAATGGAAGCCAGTGCTTGCTCAGCAATTGCAGAGAAATGAGAAACCTTCTCAGAAAGGCTTTCCACTCACTCTGGATTTCCTCTCATTAAATAGCCCCTTCCCACTGCCACCATCACAAACCCATATATTCTGGAATGCCTCAGAGACATAGGGAAAGAGCTGGTAGCCGACCCAGCTCCAGTGTCTCCTGTCTTGGGATACAGGGTAAGGACAGGAATAAAAGAACACCTAAACTAGAAAATTCATTGCACCTGTTTCACTAACAGTGCCCGTAAACAAAATCTGAGCCCAGGATTCTGTTTGGGGCGTGTGTGTGTGTGTCTTTGGAAAACAGAAATGTGGAGGTTAAAAGTAATTCTCGGTTCTCAAAAAATATGAGTTGAAGCATATAGTTAAGCACTATATGGCATGTCATCAAAGTAATCTGACATGAAATAATTCTAAGAAAACACTCCACTGCAAAGGAACAGAAATGCACTACTTCTCCGCAAGAAGACAAAGAATTGCTCTGTGAGATCAGCCCATCTGTCAAGTGAGTGAATCGGGCTGCTCTTTGGGGACAAAGGCCACTGTTAGTCCTAATAGTCTAGAATTCTAAGATTTTATTTATTCATACGGATAGATGCACATATACATATACGTACACTATAAGTTTTCATTAGTTCCAAACATATGATAAAATGCTGCATTATTTAAAATTCACCATAGTTTTCCAACCTCAGCAACCAGCTCATTCATAAACACTGAGAAAGCTCCTACCAAATGGAAAAAGGAATTTTTTCAAAAGCGAAACCACCCCCAGCGAGCATCACAGCATTTTGTTAGGATAAATATTAGGTTAAAATCCCGCAAGTGCTGCCATCGTGAAACTTGAAATATTTATCCCGTTTTTAACTCAATTTAACATGCCGTGTGATGTATGTACTTATACTTTATATGTGGGTTTTGCTGTGGTTTTGTCCCTCTTCTAAAACCACACAAAAAACATCTAAAACTGTGTCAACGGAGGAGGGCTCCGGACGGGCTTTCCAAAAAGGCGCGCCAAGAGCGCTCTTCGGGAAATCTCGGGTTGTCATAGCTTCCTAAACAAGCCCGATCCCCTTCCTCCCCGCCGCCGCCGCAAACCCAACCCCACACCCGGTCTTCATTCGCTATACAAAAGCATTTTTTTTTAACCTAAGAAAGCGGCTGGGTAAGCGGACGCTTCTCCCTCCTTCTTCCCTGTCCCTAACGTCAGAAGAAGGCGGGGAGGGGAATCGTACAAGGGTCCCCATCATGCATGCCGTCCCGGCCACTTCTCTTTTTGGGCCGCGGCAGCTGAGTATCACGGTGGAAAGTGTCCGTCGGGCATCACCCCAGAGTAACCTGCATCGTGCGCCGGCAGAGCTGGCGCGTTGACCTGGACTCAGAAAGGGCAGGAAAATACAAGCTAACTGGTCGACTCAAGACGTTGTTTTGCCCTCAGGAACCTGAAACTGCACAGCACGATCCTAGTGATATCCAGGGGTCGATCCCAGTGATATACAGGGGTCGGAGGTTTCCAAGCTCAGAGAATGTCGCCCTCCTTGGAGGGGTTTACAGGGAACCTGCCCTTGGGCGCCTTGGGAACCAAGCCGTCAATTTCCCAGGTCACTGCGCTTCCTGTCTGGTTAAAGGTTTACAATCTCACCGGCCAAGAGACACTTTCAGTTTGCCTCCTAAGTTTCTGCGCTCTGGGGCCAACTGTAATGTCAAATCAACCACGCTCCCACCACCTGGCTCCCTCTTGATGGAGTGAGTGTGGGAGCCGGAGGTAGACAATAATTTTAGTAACTACTCTAATTTTTTTAATGTTTATTTTTTTAATTTTTTAAATTTTATTCATTTTTCAGAAAAAGAGAGACAGAGCGGTGGAGGGCCAGACAGAGAGAGGGAGAGAGAGCAGGCTCCAGGCTCTGAGCTGTCAGCACAGAGCCCCATGCAGCACTCAAACTCACGAACTGGGAGATCATGACCTGAGCCCAAGTCCCACGCTTAACCGACTGAGCCACCCAGGCACCCCTAAATGTTTATTTATTTTTGAGAGAGAGAGAGGGAGAAAAAAAAAAAAAAAGAATGAGTAGGGGAGGGGCAAAGAGAGAGGGGGACAGAGGATCAATCCCAAGCGGGCCCTAACTGACAGCAGAGAGCCCCATAACCCTAAAATCATGACCTGAGCCAAAATAGGATGCTTAACCTACTAGGCCACCCAGGTGCCCCTCTAATTTTTTAATTAACTAACCCAGGATAAGCTCAAAATAATGTAAACCTTGGGGTGGGAGGGGGAGTTAATTCTCAAGGCAAATATTATTAGACTCTTTCTTCAATGATCTGCACCAAGGTTCTGACCTCTACAAGTGCCTCAGCATTTGCCCCCAGAGGTTGTTTCTGGAAAAAAAGGGAAGAAGAAACTCACACAACAAACAGAAGTTAGCTGTAGTCCCTCTTAGAAGATGAATAGCACAGGGGCGCCTGGGTGGTGCAGTCGGTTAAGCGTCCGACTTCAGCCAGGTCACGATCTCGCGGTCCGTGAGTTTGAGCCCCGCGTCAGGCTCTGGGCTGATGGCTCGGAGCCTGGAGCCTGTTTCCGATTCTGTGTCTCCCTCTCTCTCTGCCCCTCCCCCGTTCATGCTCTGTCTCTCTCTGTCCCAAAAATAAATAAAAAGCGTTGAAAAAAAAAATTAAAAAAAAAAAAAAAAAAGAAGATGAATAGCACAAAGATCTTTGTTTTATATTTTTACACATTTGCCCATGAAACACTATATACCACTCCACCATCCACCCACCCACCCCACCACCCACTTCTCAGTAAACAAAACATTTGAGCAAGGATATGAGAATGAGCAGTCATTTCTTAATGTGGAAAACAGGGAAACAGGTTTATTTATGAACGTGCTCAGAACATCCTTGGCCTGAGGGATGCCTGAGTCTGAAATGTTTGATGAGAGATAACCAGATCTTTGGGCAGGCCTGAAGTGGATACAAATAAAATTTTAACTCAGTGTGTACATAGGCTTAGAAAGAGAACATTAAAGAAAAAAAATGTACTATTCCATTCTATATGAATTCACGACCTTTTTATTCCTGATTATGTTTTCTCAGTATGTTGAATACATTGGTGGGGGATATTTGCAAGATTACTTCGTTAAGTGTTAGGTCTAGAAGGGACCCAAGAAGTCATCCATCCAGTCAGCCTTCTCATCTTTGCAATCAGGGAACAGAGCCCTGAAAGGTTGTCACTTGGAACTAAATTCTAAAGATATAAACAGCCCTTGAACCAAGTAAAGCCTGGAAGCCTACATTCGGGTCTAACCAGCAAGTAGCTGAACCGCCATGTAGAAGTTTCTAGGCAGCTGTCCTTCACAGAGACTGTTGCGGTTACCCAAGAGCCCTAAGTCTGGTGCATAAAGCAGTGCATCTGGGAATCCCTCCCTTTTCCTTTCTTCTCTCCCTCTTCTCGAATACTAGCCCTTCAGTTTTCTAATGAGGCACGTCTGGGGAGAGTGGTGAACTAAAGCAATAGGCTGCCTGCCCCTCGGGCAGCCCCATATGCACCAAATGTACAAATGTCCATTTCAGCTAAACCCTCCTCACTTGCAAGAGGTAGGAAGCTTTAGTTGAGTGTTAATAACATATGTGGCCCTGGTAACGAGAGGGAGAGTGACAAAGGGGAATGGAGCTCAAATCAAAGCAAAAGCCAGCTGCCCCTTCCCCTCTCTCTGTAGGCATAAGCCAGCACATGAGCGGCCCCATTTGGAGGCAGGCGAGGAAGTCAGGAAGAAAACACAAAAGGGGAGGCTTCTCTGATGGAGCTCTATTTTATATATATATATATATATATATATATATATATATATATATATATATAAAGCTTAAAGAGATTCTTTTGAAATGGGAGCTTACAATTTGAACCTCTATCTGAATTAAGACATGACATTATCTGTAGATATTACCTAATCTGCCATTGTATAATTAACATTCCTCTAAAAGAGAGGAGTTTTTTCTTTAAAGAATCAACTCTTAAAAAAAACAAAAAACTTTAAAAAAATTTTAGATGATTTTCATCTAACCTATCAGAAGAATTAGAACTCATCAAAAAAATTTGTTTTGTTTCAACACTTTTTGTTCTTCTCTCCTAAGATTTTTTTTGTTCAGAAATTTGGACTCCTGCTGCATAAGAAATCTTTGACTTTTGAGAAGCCAAACAAAATTCACCTGATTTGGAGCTGTGAGTGAAGTTTCTTCTCAAATGAGGCCGAGGTTTCTCAGCCTACAGTCCCCTAGTTCCCACCCAGCACAGACTGCTTGAATCTCACAAATCCCTTGCCATCAACCTGCCCCTCTGCCCTTCTGCCCCTCTGCCCCTCTGCCCATCCTGCTCATCCCACCTTCCCTCTCCTTCCGGGCAACCCTGCCTCCTGGTCCTTGGTGTTTTCCTAACAAAGCCAGCTGTGCTAAGGCACAGCTTAAAAGTGTCTACTCCTGTAATTTGCACTACCCCAAACTCATTATTACACTTCATTTAGAAGTGTAATTCTTTCATTCACTTTTTTAAATCATTGAGGGTGGTAATTGGCCAAGTGGAAATTTCCCTGTACCTCACATCAGTTCTGTTAATTTATGCTTTGAAAAAATTAAGAATAATAAACTTTCATCTAAGCACCCCCAAATGTCGCATCCTATTACAAAGCAGAGAGATTGATCAATCATGTGAATCAAATGCAAAGATTACAAAAAGTGCAAAATTAATCATGTTCTATTTGGGAGGAAAACCTATCTCTTTTGAGCATAACAGTCATGAAATGGTACATTTCTGATTTAGTTAATAAGAGTCCAATTATATTTGAAATGTAGATTAATTCTCCTAAAAGCATTAATCAATTTGGCAAGGACACCTCAATAATCATGCAGTCTCTTTATTGCTTCCATAGTAAGACTGTGCCCCCATAATTGTAATCAGCTTATTGATACAAATACCTCTTCCCTTCAGTTAATTCAAATAGACCATTTCATAGGTACTTTCAGCTGATGGGATGGTAAATAATTTTTAGACTAAAAGTTGAAGTGGATTGATTAGAAGCAATTTTTTCTGTTTTGCACAATAAAAAGATGAACTACATGGTTCGCCAAGCCAATTTGCAGAGCAACCTCTCCTCCCTAATTTGCCAGGCTAATGTACTAGAAGCCGAGTCCTAGGAAGTACAGAAATCCATTTACCCAGCCATGACATTTAAGTAGCAAACACAAGTACTGGATTTTTCCATTACCCTTCATTTCAGCCCTGCTATGTTCCACCTGTGACCCTTATGTGATGAGGGCAATGCGCTTTCATACAATTTGGTAACTATAATAAAGGTCCACTTCAAAATGTTTGAGAGCACACTAAAAACATTTTTGAGAAAAGCATAATTAAGTCCATAACCAATCTCACTAATTCCTGATAATGTATTGGAAAACCAAATTATTTGATACATGCTCTAATAAATGCACATCATACCAGCGGAGGGGGAAAATAGCATATTTCCTCTATCCAAATAACACTGTTTGTCACCAATAGTCCTAGTCTTGCATAGTGCTTTTACTTCACATAAGACTCTTTCAACAACAGAAAGCAAGCAAGTTCTCTAAAAACAGCCTGGGCTCCTTTGTTGTATATCTTACCAGAAAGAAATGAGAAACCATTTGCAAATAGAATCCATATGGAAATGCATATCAGAAGAGAAAACAAAAACTCTATACTTTTATTTTCCACAACTCTCCTAAGACATGTTAGTCTCAGCCCAAGTTTCTCCTGGTTAACTTATCATCAAACTGGTACAGAGAAGCTCCCAGGGATGTGTCTTTCTGGGGTATGGTCACTATACTTCCTGGTGCAGAGAATGTCATACATGGCCCATAAATACTTGCTGAATGAAGGACCCTTGGATTTTGGGGATGGGAGAAAACCAAAGCAATATTTTTAAATGAAGCAAAGTAAATCAGTCTTATCTTGTTTTCCTTTTTCCCCAAAGGAGTTAACCTTTGACCTTCAAAAAAGAAATAATTAAAGAGAATTTAGGCTCTTTACCTCCCATTGAAATTTCTCCAGTGATTCATTAACACCACACTTGAAGCCAAAACATTTGCTTCAGGGTTGAATTCAGAAGCTGATTCCACAAAAAGTCAACCCCAAATGTAGCATCTTCCCCCTCAAACAAATCTGTACAATGCCACAAAAATAGAGGGCTGTCCTTGGAGAATATGTTATCTGAAAGCTAAATGCTTTACCCTTTTCTTTATTTTTGTTGTTTACTTAAATTGCTTTGGTAAAAGATTTATCTGCCAGAGTTCCTCCTGGTGTAAATTTAATAGCCTAGATATTAAAACCATCAAGTTCGAGGTTAGAGAAGAAAATGCCAACCTTGCTTCTTAATGACAGCAGCCCACCCAAAGGCGTTTAAATACCATCAGCAATATCCTTGATGCTTTAACAAGTGTATTTAAAAAGCAATTAGGTATGCCAATCTCAGGCTGAAAACAATTTTAAAATAACACAAGCATTAAGTCCCCACTTCTTGACAAAGTAATGATTTGCACTGACATGATTTAGGTACTGTGCATTGTTTCTGCAAAGTAATTTTCATGAGGCGGGTGAGTGCATGCTTAGCAAGATTCATGTTACTATAGGTTCTGGTTTTTTTTCTCTCCTATTAAAAAAACAAAACTGCGCATAATTGAATCTAACAATTTTGAGTAACTACCAAAAACTTTACCACTATAGGAAGTATTGATATTAGCTGCTAAAAGCTAAAACTTAATATTCATTGCTCTTTGATTCTGGCTGTATTAAGATATAAGAAAGTGGTGGAGGGTAGACAGCAGGATGGGAAAGAGAGATGTAGATAAAGAACCTGTGGAGGAGTCTTCCTCTAGGAGGGTACACTAAGTTGAGATTGCGCCAAAGATGACAGATGGGCTCAAACACCACTAAATTCTCAGCAACCGTAACTGGGGAGGATAAGTGGCAGGTAAGGCCAGGACGTTGAACTAAGAGGACAGTGACAATGGCTACCACCTGGACAGCAGAGCCTATGGAGAGTGTGGGGTTTAAGGCCCACCAATTGGTACTTCCCACCCTAGGGCTAGGGCACAGCCCATGGCAGATGAAAGACCTGCATTCGAGGGAGAACGTTTAGCAGGGGATAATACAACAAGAAATGTAATGGCAAATAAGAAGGTACAACTCAGGGTGAGGAGTTCCACAGCCAGGTCCTTTGGTCAAGCCAAAACCATGTGGCCATAAAGAGATCTCAAGACTTACACCTGTCTGGAACTAGTGAATCTGGACAATTATTAAAAGTTTGGGGTTCTACTTGTTTTCTCAGAACTGTCCTGGTAAGATGAATACAGCCCCTTTCTCAGATAGGATACTTGGACACTAACAAAACCTACTTCCTTCACAGTGTGGACAGTGTTTCAGGCTCCGAGATCCACTTTAAAAATGCCTGGTTGTTTTTTCCTAAAAAGCTGCACAGCTATCTTCATCAACACAAACAAAGGCAGTAGGGCAAATGTGTTAGGAACACTGGCATCGGAGCCACACAATCTGGGTTCCAACTGATGCTTCTGCCAGGTACTGGCTGTGTGACTTTGGGCACAGTAATTAACTTCTCTGAGTCTCATCTGTAAAATGATGCAGCAAGTAATTTGAAGATTAATTAAGATAAACCATATCAAGTATTCAGCACAGTACTTGACACTGTAGACTGTTGAGGAATGATTACTGTTGTTATTATCAGACAGCAAAATCCTACACTGGACAAAGAGCTGGAATCTTGCATTTGGGCTTCAGAAGGTGTAATGCCCCAGTATGAAGCATGGCTGCTATTCTATCTCAACATCTTTTTTGGAATATAGCAAGGTACAAATAAATATTTGACTAAATGTTGAGTCTTCTGATTCTGAACATTTTTCATTTCCCTTTGGCCACTGCCTATGTCCTATTTCTAGATTGCCTTTCCTTTGAAGCAGTTTGGTGTGTATTCTAGAGAAGTATTTTTTTTAATACAAGTCCAAACCAAATTAGTAATAGTAAGTGAAATTATTATTAAGTAATTAGGAAACTAATTTCTTGGGAGAAAAAAATGTATCATGGACTCCAATGTCAAATATTTTCAGATGATTCATTTGGTCAACGTTCTTATGCAGATAACTGAGAAATTGCTGCATACTGTAGAAGTGTAGACATTTAGGACTTAAAATATGTCTACTGTCCAATCAAATGAGACAATGCCTACCCTTGAGGAAAAAGTCACTCCACCTGAAACACTCATAACTACTTTAACCTGGGACACTCACATTAGTAAGTTATTAAATTCTTACCAGTTCTTGCCAGTTCTATCAAGAGGGTCTTTTTTTCCCCTCCGAACAAGTTGCTATACAACTGGGGCCTTAAAGGAAAGGTAAATTTTGTATAGAAAAATAAGGACAAGGAGGGAAGGAAGATCAGAGCCATAGAGAAAAGGAACAGAAGACGAAGGAGAAGGTGAGGAAGGCTAGCTGGTCATTAGGTACCTCAACCAGGAAAGACAGCAAGCTATTCGCCACACACACATCCTTCCACAAGCAGCCATACCAGCTCCTGACCAATGCTGAATGACATCCAGGGGCTGCACATCAAAATAAAATAAGTCCCCAACATCCGGACACCAGGAAGGGGTTATTTCTTGAATGGTCCCTGAGAGTCCAGCTCTAGGGACAGTTCGGTGATGATTATCCAAAAAGCTGAATTTGTATTGTTCCCCTGGACACTGAATGTTTCACTCACCTAGACTCTGACCTTGGTTCTTGGCTTTGTCTGTGTCCAACTGCCAAAGGGTTAGAGTAAAAGTGCAAGGGAGCTTGCCACAGCTACTGAGAAGTAATTAGAGTAGTAGCAGGTGGGGCAGGTGAGAAAAGGGTCATTTGCAGGCTCTCCACATTTTAGCGTTCAGGGACAAAGCTTTGGTTATGCTTGTTCCGTTGCACATTATTTGAATAAGTTTAGGGGGGAAAAATGGTTGTGTTTCAACAACAGTGCTGTGGAAACGTACCGTACTCTTTCTCGGTGATGTTACATTCAGGTAGAGAGGACATCTATTTTTAAATGTTCAGTCACATAAATTAGCTTGAGCCCCAGACTTTAATTTTGAAGGAAAATTAGATTGGATCTAAATAATTGAAGACAAATGGAGAAAACATTTTAATAAAACTTCATAATTTGACTCACATTTCCTTGAGCCATTAGTGCTCACTCTCATTAGAAGCATGATTACCAAGTGGTTGGTGAGTATCAGCTAATAACCTGAACATTTGTGGGGCCTTTCTGCCTAGCTGAAAGCTGATTGTGTTTTATTAGAACTAGTTTCATCCATCTTCCCCAGCCTGAATTACCCATTCACCTTCCATGTCATTTTTTACCTTTTTAAAAAAAATTTTTTACAGTGCATGCCAAAAAAATAACAATACCATACATTTGTATGATGCATTTCACAGAGAACTTTCACAATTATTATTGAATCTATATTATGTAGCTTCAATTTTAAATTAAAATCTTTCCCTGTGATTTAGAAGGTATTGGCTGAATTTATATAAATTCTCTTGATACAGTTCATAATGAATAATACTTTCTGATAAGGATGGCTTTTTTTTATAATGATGAAGCTGGTTTTTTAAAATAAGCAAGCACCATAAGCAAGCCTTACCAACTCCGTTCACCATATGAATTTAAAAGACAATGACGCTTACAATCACATAGGAAAGAATGTTTAATATTAATGAGAAAGATGACTGAACCCGTCCAAGACAGTGAGACTGTCCAATATTTGCAATTCCACATATTTGTCAACAAATTTAATTATTTGGGCGAATGAGTGAGCCTTGGGCAAGTCGCACATTAGTTCTTCTGGAAATTATTATTATTATTGCCTTGAAATTATTAAGAGATATTTAGTTGATCCAACTTGGACCAAGAGGAGAAGGTTGAAAACTTTGCATCAAAACAGAAACTTTGCTAAAATGATTTAATGGGCAATGAACTTTATAGTCTGAAATGAGGAACAAAAGCACTTTAACCTGAGCTGACAGATTGAGAAAAACTTCCTCAATGAGAAGGTCCCAACAAGGGAAATCTACACGTGATATGGCTGCTGTGGCCACTGCTGGTGGCCACTGATGGTGCCACCACTGCCTAATGTGTTATTTCTGCAAACACTTAACGGCTATGCCAGAGACACCAATTCCTCTAAGTACGATTCCTCTATGTACAAATCCAAAATAATTTTCATTTCTTTGTTGTACCAACAAGCGGGTAGAATTTCTTAGACGAAATATAATCATTATCTTCATCATTTATTTTTTTATATCCTATATTTATTTCATTTTTAAGTGGTAATATATTCACATGGTTTCAGAATCAAGCAATATATAAAAACAGACGGTGAAAAGTGTCACACTCACCCCAGTTCCTACCACCACTCCAACAGGTAATTCCTTTTATTAATTTCTTTTCATCCCTTTAGAGTTTCTTTCTGCATCTGGAAGCAAACATGAATATGTATTTTTATTTCTTCCCCTTTTGTCCACAAAAGGTTGTGTATTATATAGTCTGCTCTACACTTTTTTTTTACTTGACAATGCAGTTTATCCTAGAGATCTTTCCATATTGATTCTTCTCTTGTTTTTGCTTTTTAAACAGCTGTATGGTATTCTATTGTATAAATATGCCATGGTTGTTTGGGTTTTTTAACCATTTCCCTACTAATTTACACTTAGGCTGTTTCCAGTCTTTCACTACTGCAAACAATGCTGAAATGAGTAACCTTGTGTGCTTGTTGCAATATTTATTCTAAGGCCATGCTTGTGAACACTTTAATCATCACTGCCATGTATGTATATACCATTTTTCCATAACAAATCAGCATGGCTCAGTAGACACAGCTATGAAAACATAGTAAGGGCCAGAAAAAATAAGCACCCTTATGCCATGACATATACCTTATGTATCACATGCTAAATGTAAACCACCACCTTCATTAAGGGCTAGAGCCCTCATATTCATTCTTTCCTTTTTTCAATAAATATTTATTAAGGGTCTGTGATAGGTCAGGGTCTGTCCTATGCATGGGAAAAACTGCAATGAATAAAGAAGGCAAAGTCCTAATTTTATGGTGCTTACACCCTAGTGGAGAGACACAGAAAATTAATAAATAAATATACCACAGCATCTCTTTCTCCCTTACAGAAACCATAGGAGATCAGGTACAGCCTAAAGTTTAGGATGCCATGGTAGGTAAATTGCCCTTAATGCCCATAATTTAGAAAGATATAAACAGTGGCCATTAAATCTCTTGCTTCCCCAGAGCTGTGACTCACACATTTCTAATTATTTGTGAACAAGTTTTATCTTGCCTGTTTACGTTCACACTCCCAATTGAGAAAACTCTGTAATGTAGAGATGCTGAGTCTTGAAAAAATTAATCTATACGAATCTAATGCAAGTCCACTCAAAACCCAACAAGATCTATAAAACAAACATTTTATAGATCTTGACCAAATGATTTGAAGTCCATATTGCCCTATCTGATGTAAAATACACTATAAAGCTACACTAATTAAAACAGTGTGCTACTAGAAAAGAGACCTAGATTGATGGGTGAGAATAGATAAGGGAATTTATTATTAAACTGACACATGGAAATTGCTGTTTTTAGAGGTCAAAATGGTTGAAAATTGGCAATTGTATATGATGCAGTCAAGATAAGGGTAACATTTCAAACAGGTAAAAAAAAAAAAAAGACAAATTATCTATAAATATTGGCTACCTGTTTGGGGGAAGAGAAACTCAATTAGATCCTTATCTTGTACCAAACATAAAAATAAGTTATTTATCAAGCGTATTAAAGAAGTAAACATTAGAAATATGTAAAAACATATATTAGTTCAGGTAATTAGTGGCTGTGACAGAAAAATTCCCAATCTCAGTGGTTGAAATTCACGTAAAAGTCAGAACAAGTGTTTTTGATCAAATAGCTCTTTTTCAAGGAGTGATTCAGTTCCAGGCACCTTCCATATTGTGGTTCCACTGCCTTCAATATACAGCTCCGCATTTCTCCCTGGGGGTTGTATCCATTACAGTCAACCAAAAGATAAAAAGAGCATAAAAGATCACACAGGTAAGTCCCAGAAGATGGTAATTTGTCTCTGTCCACATTCCATTAGTCAGATCTCAGATCTCAATAGCATGGCCACACCCAGTCATAAGGAAGGTTGGGATATAGTCTGGCTGGGTGCCCAGAAGGAAAAGGAAAAGAGTTTGCTGAACAGCTAGCCATTTCTGCCTCGTTTATACATTTTTATTCAGAAGAAAACTAGGAGGGTATATTTGGAATCTTATGGCAAGGAAAATTTTCTTAAGCCAAAAAAGTGGAAAAAAAAGAAAAATTGGCAGACTTGACTTCATAAAACAGAAAAACCTAAGCATAAAAGACACCATAAGCAAAGAAACAGAAAGAAAATATTTACAGCATATAGTGCAAAAGATCAATATTCCAGAATAACAAAAGTTACAAATGGCCAATAAATATATGAAAAATGCTCAATCTCACTAGGAATCAATGAAATGTATGTTAAAACAACAAGTGGACACTTTTTTACCCATCAGATTTGTAAAAAAAAAAAAAATTTTAATGTTTAAAATACCCATCAATTTTTCTTCTCGATATCTACCTTATAGAAATGCTTCCCAAAATGTTCAAAGTAGAATGAAGAATGTTTTGTAGTATCACTTATAATAACAACAGATTAAAAACAACATAAGTAGCAACAGATAAAAGGATAAGTGTAATGGAATATTGTGCAGCAATTTTTTAGGGCGATCTAGATATACAACATGGAAAGCTCTCCAAACATATACTAAATGAAAAAGTAAGTCACAGGATAATATATACAGCACGATCCTCTTTTTGCACATATAAATATGTAATTCCTATTGTAAGTGTAGAGATGGGGTGCCTGAGTGGCTCAGTCAGTTGAGCATCCAACATTTGATTTCGGCTCAGGTCATGATCCCAGGGTCATGGGATTGAGCCCCGCATCGGGGCCCACCCTGAGTATTGAGCCAGCTAAAGATTCTCTCTCTCTCACTCTCTCACTCTCTCTCTCTCTCTCTCTCTCTCTCTCTCTCTGCCCCATGGCCCTCTCTTCCACTTGTGTGTGCTCTCTCTCTAAAATAATAAGTAAATTGATAAATAAATACATGTAAATGGATAGAAAATTAAATATCGCCCATCCAAGTACTAACCAGGCCCGACCCTGCTTAGCTTCCGAGATCAGACGAGATCGGGCGCGTTCAGGGTGGTATGGCCATAGACGAAAATTAAATATCTCAATAGATACATGCCAACCTGTGAGATAAGTGTTTCTCCCCCCAAGGAGGGAAGTGAAATGACAACACAGGAAAGAAGGTTAAAAGGGAGTATTTTCCTTATATAATTGTATTCTTTTAATTTCCATAGGTATACATAATGTGTCACCTGTACAAATAAGAATGGTGATGGAATTTTTTAGAAAGTAAAAAATAATAACTTGACTTCTGGTTTTTAGTTCTGCATGTAAGGCATTCGGAAGTCACCACTCTATCTTAACAAGTAAAAAGCACAACAAACTGAAAGAATAATAACTCTTATAAGATCCCTAAGAGAGGTGATGACAAAGAGCAAACCACTGTCCGCAAGATTGGAGACCCAAACAGGTGAACACAAGGAGTCATGGCTTAACAGAGCAGGCTTACAAGGAGAAATCATCCCAGGAAACAGTGCCAAAGTAAGAAAATCTGAACTGTGATTGGCAAATTGCTGCATATTCAGTGTGCAAGGGTAAAATACCAGGGGACAGTCATAGGAGTTACTCCCACGGTTTTGTGAGATTTACCTCCAGGAGTTCGACCAGATTCTCACAGTAAATATCAAAGAGAAATCTCCTCATGCTTCCGGTAGGGGAAAGGAAAAAGAAACCATTTTGAAACAGATGGGAATACTCTATTTTTCTCAACAAGGCCTGCTTAACCAGGACAAACTTAACCAGAATCTAGTCTATAGTATTATCATCTCTTTCCTGGGGAAAGAGAAATATTCAGCCCCAGCCCAAATCAAACTACAGAAAATCAAAGTTAAAAAAAAAGACCTAAGGGGCACCTGGTGGCTCAGTCTGTGGAGCATGCAACTCTTGATCTCTGGGTCATGAGCTTGAGTCCCACGTTGGGTGTAGAGATTACTTAAAACTAAAATTGTAAAAGAAAAAAAAAAAGAGTCCTGAAAGAAGCCAGAGGGAACAAAAATATCCTACCCATAGAGGGCAAAAGAAAAGAATTCCAAATTTTATATTGAGAGGCAAAAGATTCAGAATAGCCAACTCAATATAGAAAAGAAAAGTTAAAGAACGGACACGACCCAACTTCAAGACTGACTGTAAAGCTACAGTAATCAAAACAGTGTGGTATTGGCAAAGGAATAGACAAATCGATTAATGAAACAGAATAGAGGCCCAGAAATAGGCCACATAACTATACTCAACTGATCTTTGAGAAAGAGAGAAGGCAATACAATGAAGCAAAGATAGGCTTCTCAACAAATGGTGCTAGAAAAACTGGATATCCACTTGCAAACCAAACAAACAAAAAATGAACCTACACACAGACTTTGCACGCTGCTCAAAAATTAACTTAAAACAGGTCAGAAACCTAAATGTAAAATGCAAAACTATAATACCCTGAGAAGATAACAGAGGAGAAAACCTAGATGACCTTGGATACAATGATGCCTTTTCAGATACAACACCAAAGGCACAATCTGTGAAAGAAATAATGGATAGCTGGATTTCTTTAAAATTGAAAACGTCTGTTCTGCAAAAGACAATGTCAAGAAAATGAAAAGACAAGCTACAGTCTGGAGAAAATATTTGCAAAAGATACATCTGATAAAGGATTTACCCAAATATACAAAGAACATTTAAAATTCAGTAGCATAAAACAAACAACCCAATTAAAAAATGGGCCAAAGACTTTAACAGACGGTCTCACCAAAGAAAATACATAGATGACAAATAAGCATATGAAAAGATGACACTAGGGAAATGCAAATTTAAAACAGTGAGATACCACTACATATCTATTAGAATGGACAAAGTCCAGAATACTGACAACACCAAATGCTGGCAAGGATTAGAGTACAGAAACTCTCATACATTGCTGGTGAAAATGCAAAATGGTACAGTCACTTTGGAAGACAGTTCGGCAGTTTCTTATAAAACTAAACATACTTTTACCATATGATCTAGCAATCATTCTCCTTGGTGTTTACCCAAAAGTGCTGAAAATATGTTCACACAAAAATCAGCACATGGATGTTTATAGCAGCTTTATTCTTAATTGCCAAAACTTGGAAGCAACCAAGACGTCCTTCAGTAGGTGAGTGGATAAATAAACTGGTACATCCAGACAGCAGAATATTACTCAGGACTAAAAGAAGTGAGCTACCAAGCCATGAAAAGACATGGAGGAATTTTAAATGCATATTCATAAGAGACAGAAGCCAGTCTGAGAAGGCCACACGTTGTGTGATTCCAACTATTTGACATTCTAGAAAAGGCAAAACTGTGGAGGCAGTAAAAAGCTCAGTGGTTGCAAGGCATCAGGAGAGGTGAGATGACTAGGCAGAGCACAGAGAATTTTTAGGGCAGTGAAAATACTCTATGATAATAAAATGATGGATACATGTCATTACACATTTATCAAAACCCATAGAATGTACAACACCAAGAGTAAACCTTAACGTAAACCATGGACTTTGGATGATAATGATGTGTCACTCATCATTGTGTAGGCTCATCAGTGTAATAAATGTACCACTTTTGTAATGGTGGAGACAATGCGTGTATGGGGAGTAGGGGACTTATGGGAAACCTCTGTATCTTCCCCTCAGTTTTGCAGTTAATCTATAAATGCTCAAAAAACTAAAGACTTAAAGAAAAGGGAACAAATTCAAAATATATAATTTGCATACATATTTTTCAAGACAAAAAGCAGACTGGGGAAAATATTCATAACATAAATATTAAAAATGTGATTAATATTGTTCACATACAAAGAACTCTTAAACATCAATTTTAAAAAAAGGAAACCCAATAGAAAAATCAGTAATAGAATTAAAAACTCACAACAGGGGGTGTCTGGGTGGCTCAGTCAGTTAAGTGTCTGACTCTTGATCTTGGTTTGGCCATGATCTCACAGTTCATGAGTTTGAGCCCCACATGTGGCTTTTCATTGACAGCACGAAGCCTGCTTGGAATTCTCTCTCTCTCCCTCTCTCTCTCTCTCTCTCTCTCTCTCTGCCCCTACTCCACTCATGCTCTCACTCTCTAAATAAATAAACAAACTTTTTTTAAAAACTCACAAAAGGAAAAAATGTAAATGGAAAATAAGTACATTATATGAAAAAATACTCAGCCTCATAAGTGATAAGAATGACTTTCCAAGTTAAGTCTTCCCACGTCAAACTGACTGCCTAAATGAAATTTAAGGGAATAAGAAGTCATCAAAGATCCCATAGGAGCAGATGGAAACTTGGGGCCACCAGGAAATGTTTAAAGAAATGGTCTCCCAAGAAATGAGGATTTATGAGAAGGAGGTAAGAGAAAGCAGCCAGGAGCAGCTTCAGGAGGAAGGTGGCAGAGAGGGCAGGGGCTAACAAGATGAACTATGTTCATGTTTGTTAAGTATGTTAGCTATATTCCTGGCTCTACTTTGTTGATTCTACCTTTATTTTCCTCTCTTATTTCACTCCTGGTTTGGGTAGGCCATTTTGTTGCATTTTATTCATCTTGTAAATTGCCTTCCCTGTCTGGAACATTTTTGAGAACAGATAATCAAACGAATGGGTGATTTATTCATCAAGTGGTAAAATGAATGGGTGGTTGAATAAATTGCAACTATTTTCAAGCAGAGAAAAGTCCTTAAAGTGATTTGGTGGGATGGGAATGCCAGACATTCTGAGAGAGAACTATTTTAGCATTTTTGGACAATAATCTAGACTTCACCTTCCCAAGAAAGGGGATGTGTGAGGACTAAGAGTTACGCCAGATGCTTAAGGAGTCCTGGTTCGTTGTCAGCAGAACTCATACCTCATACCCTGTTAAAATGTACACAAGAACTTAAACTGTAGAAAAAGAGTAAGTTATAGTTATGATGGGTTAACTGCTGTAGCAAATAAACCCTTAAATGTATAATGCCTCAACGTCAACAGAAGTTTATTTCTTGCTCACAAAACAGTACTGAGCAAGTGAACAGGTTGGCCTAACAGTCATTCAGAGAACCCAAGCTGATGGAGACACTGCCATCTTGAACACATGGCTTCCAAGGTTGCCCTAGGAGTCACCTAGCTCTAACCAGCCAGTAGGAGAAAAGAGCAAAGACCCTGTGGGAAGCTTACGTGGACTAAATCTGGAAATAGGACATATCAGTTTTGGGTAAAACTTAGGCATGTGACCACACCCAACTACAAGGCAGGCAGGGAAATGTAGTCCAGCTATGTGCCCAGAATGGAAAGGAAAACGTGGATTTGGGCGAGCCCCTAGTATTTCCTGCCACAGACCTAATAGTTGGGTCACACTTGAATAAGGGAACTCAATAAATTCCAAACTCCACACTTTAATTCCCTTCTTAGGAGCCTGGGAACATGTGCCAAACACCTGTTCAAGAGTTACTTTAGTAATAAGTTCCAGATGAGAATTCTACCTCCCAAACTCTATTACCAAAGTCTTTTTCAGGGAACACTCCCATCCCCGTTTAGAGGGAGGAAAGGCAAAGAAAGATTATCCCTGCAGTGCATTTTAAGAGAGTCACTGTGACATCAAGGAGAAATCAGGGAGGGAAGATTGACTGTACTTGTTAAATAGGGTAGATTTTTCTGTGCAGACTTGTGCGTTTATGGAGAGAATGTCATGCTGATGTCAATTTTTGCTAAACCACTGATCAATCCCTTGCAGAAGCACATTTTAAAAAAATACTATTTCTATTGTTCACTCTGCCTTGCTCTGGTAAGGCTATTTCCACACTGAGTGGGAAAAATAAAAGAACAGCTGCACCACATCTCTTAACCATGAACCCTAGTAAGCACCCATTTTGCTAAAAAGAAGAAATCAATTTTTAGTTTTATAAGACAGAAATAAAGCCCATTTAAAAAGAAATATTAAGAATGCCTATTTAAATGCAAATTGAACTACAGCATTTACATGTGTCAATTAAAGTCCCTTGAAGGATTTCCTTGAAATAGGAGCATTTGCTTATGTGAATTTTTTGTTTTAAAGAAAGAGACAATTAAAAGTTATTCTGAATGTCATGGCAGTTGCTAAAAAAGTAGATCATTGTTAGTTCTGGTAACATTTGAATTAAGGGACTGATTTAGTTTCAACAGGAAAAACATGATGACTCCTTTGCCCATCCAAGAAAGGTAATGCTCATGATTTTGTCCCTGCTTGCGCCCCATTAGACAGAACCAAGGTGAGCACTCTTTTGACACCAACAACACAATCTGAGAATAATAAAAAGCTAGCATTTGCTGTGTACCTACTGCCTGTACCAGGCATTTTTTTCCTTCAGATTACATCAGTTGGTCTCTACAATCACCCAGAAAAGGAAGTGAGTAAACATTATTATCCTATTTTACAGAGGAGGAAATTGAGGTTCAGAGAAGTAGCAGCTTAGTCTCAGCCTCACCTTTAGTGAGTTGTAAATCCAGGATTCAACGCCAAATGTGTGTTATGCCAAAGCTGTAGTTTAAGCCACTCTTCTAAGCTGACTCACATTTGTGCAGGTCAGGTAGGCCCTTCCCAGTCAGATGCTTTTACCCTGCCTCCACAAAGGCCAAGACTCCTTGGGCTGCATTTGCAAGTTGTGGGGTTTTTTTTAATGGAGTAACTTTTAGAGCAAGAAAGGAACAGGAGCCACTGATACTGCTAAGAAATAGCTAACACCGTTATCATTTGCCTGACCTGCCCTCTGAGCCTGTCCATCCCCTCTGCCAATCAGGGAAGGTTCCCATGCTATTACACACAGATGGACATGATTGGTCTTACTGGATATACATGGAATCATGACAGGATTCAAGGGAAATCTGCCAACCAGGATGCACTAATGTCCTCTCCTCCAAAGTTGCCTACAACTGCTCACTGGTCCTGGAAATTCCTTAAACAGATGACCAGGCCTGAAGTTCACAATTAGAGAGCAGAATAATGGTAGAAAAGATGTGAGGTAAGGGAAGTAAATCATCCCAAATGTATACAAAAAAAAAAAAAAAAAAAAACCTGACAATAGCACATCTTTTTGTAGTTAAGACTTTTATGTGAGAAGAGGAAGAAGGTTGGCAAATAACACAGCAGAACATCTGCTCCCACTGCCCTTTCAAAGACCATAACAGACATGACTAACAGAACCGGAACAATTACTCTCAACATAGCACACTACAAGAATTGATACATGTGTGATTGGACCTGATTTACCCATCCCAGAAATTTAAAAATGTAGGAACTCTTCTATAAAGAAGTGAGTGTCATGAGGCCACTGAGGTTGGCAAAGGCTGTGGAGAGGAGAGGCTGGAATGTATGTGACATCTTTAACCAACTTCCCAAGTTTACCCAGGATTAGTTACCCTAAGACTCATAACACTGCTCACCAAAGGCATCATTGGTAGTTGTCAAAGTACGAATATAGTGGAGGGAGAGTAAGTGTTGTCTCCTGAGTTGCTTCTGGAACAGCCCAGGCTTCTATTACCACTGGAATAGAACCGGTAGGTCAAATGTATTTCATATATTTACCACAAAGACTGCTGTGGTAGTAAATTACCTTCCCTGAGACCTTGTAGGTCAAACTGAAAAGTTGCAAGAGCTCCAGTTCTGAATAAAATGGAATAAGTTCACTCCCTCTCAGCCACAGAATGGACATATAAAACCTGGAGAGAATGCATGAAGCAGCCATTTCAGGACTCTGAAAAGTCAATAGTAGCAGGCAGATTGAGAAAGAAGAGCAGAATTTGAAGGACCACCAGCCCAGTAAGATGGGCGCTAGAGAATAAACAAGGACAACTCTAAGAAAAGCCCTCTAGTTTTGGCTCCAGGAATTAAATAGGGGACTCCTAATACTCAGGGAGTGGAAGAGAAATCCCCTATTTTTCTTTTTATCTTTTTTAATCTCAGCTCTATCATGTCCCAACCCCAGGCAATCCCAGACTGGTGGTGACAGGGGCAGCTGCAGGGCCCACAGGCACCTGCAACTCTGAAGAATGGAAATGTTCCTCTCCCATCAGAGGAGCTATGGACCCAAGAAGATGGATAAACCTTGTTGGGTTTTTCTCTCTGTCCTCCTGCCACTTGGCCCTAGATATGGGCGTGATTATGAGAATTATGTGGCAGACTGTGTGATAACTAAAGCCCCAGATTTTTGACTCGAAAAACAAAAAGGAAGCCAGAGAACTGGAAAGGACAAAGGAGACTGCAGGAAGGAAGGAGCTCAGGAAAATGATCATGTAGAGCTGTTTACAAACTCCTGGACTCACCTCCAAACAACACATGCAGCATATCATAGACTTTGGGACAGACCACTGCCCAGCTCCCAGATTGGCCACTGGATGGTGTATGCATAAAATTGATTCAATTAGCACTTCAAAGCCTTTGAAAACAGAACTGAGATTAAAACCATAACCCACAGAAGACAGAGCAGAACTTACAACCAGAACCCAACTGTGTCAATAGCCAACCAAAACAAAAACACTCACATTCTCCATAAGATTTAAAGACCTAGAGTCTCACAATATAACATTCTAATTTTCCAAAATGCAATCCAAAATTACTTGACATACAAAGAATCAGGAAATTCTCAACTCACATAAGAAACCATAATGGGGTACCTGGGTGGCTCAGGTCATGATCTCGTGGTTTGTGGGTTTGACCCCTGAGTCGGGCTCTGTGCTGAAAGCTCAGAACCTGGAGCCTGCTTCAGATTCTGTGTCTCTCTCTCTCTCTCTCTGCCCCTCCCCTGCTTGAACTCTCTATCTCTCTCTCTGTGTCTCTCTCTCTCAAAGATAAATAAACATTAAAAAAAATTTTTTTAAAGGAAAACATAATCAACAAACAGCAATCTTAAGATGACACAGATATTGGAATTATCTGAGAAAGACTTAAAAGTAGCTATTACAAAAGTGATGAACTCCTGGGACCTCATCAAAATAAAAAGCTTCTGCACAGTGAAGGAAACAATCAGCAAAACTAAAAGGCAACCAACAGAATGGGAGAAGATTTTTGCAAATGACATATCAGATAAAGGGTTAGTATCCAAAATCTATAAAGAACTTATCAAACTCAACACTCAAAAAACAAATAATCCAGCGAAAAAATGGGCAAAAGACATGAATAGACACTTCTCCAAGGAAGACATCCAGATGGCCAACCGACACATGAAAAAATGCTCAACATCACTCATCATCAGGAAAATACAAATCAAAACCACAATGAGATACCACCTTACATCTGTCAGAATGGCTAACATTAACAACTCAGGCAACAACAGATGTTGGCGAGGATGCAGAGAAAGAGGATCTCCTTTGCATTGTTGGTGGGAATGCAAGCTGGTGCAGCCACTCTGGAAAACAGTATGGAGGTTCCTCAAAAAACTAAAAACAGAACTACCCTCCAACCCAGCAATTGCACTACTAGGCATTTATCCATGGGACACAGGTGTGCTTTTTCGAAGGGACACAGGCACCCCCATGTTTATAGCAGCACTATCAACAATAGCCAAAGTATGGAAAGAGCCCAAATGTCCATCAATGGATGAATGGCTAAAGATGTGGTATATATATACAATGGAGTATTAATGAGCAATCAAAAAGAATGAAATCTTGCCATTTGCAACTACGTGGATAGAACTAGAGGGTATTATGCTAAGTGAAAGTAGTCAGTCAGGGAAAGACAAAAATCACATGACTTCACTCATATGAGGACTTTAAGAGACAAAAGAGATGAACATAAGGGAAGGGAAACAAAAATAATATAAAAACAGGGAAGGGGACAAAACAGAAGAGACTCATAAATATGGAGAACAAACTGAGGGTTACTGGAGAGGTTGTAGGAGGGGGGATGGGCTAAATGGGGAAGGGGCATTAAGGAATCTATTCCTGAAATCATTGTTGCACTATATGCTAACTAATTTGGATGTAAATTTAATTTTTTTTTAAATTTTTTTTCAACGTTTTTTATTTATTTTTGGGACAGAGAGAGACAGAGCATGAACGGGGGAGGGGCAGAGAGAGAGGGAGACACAGATTCGGAAACAGGCTCCAGGCTCCGAGCCTGTTTCTGATTCTGTGTCTCCCTCTCTCTCTGCCCCTCCCCCGTTCATGCTCTGTCTCTCTCTGTCCCAAAAATAAATAAACGTTGAAAAAAAAAATTTAAAAAAAAAAAAAAAGATGGAAAGATTAGGGGTGCCTGGGTGGTACAGTGGTTAAGTGCTTGACTCTTGATTTCAGCTCAGGTCATGATCTCATGGTTCATGAGTCTGAGTCCTGTATCTGCCTCTGCATTTACAGTGAGGAGCCTGCTTGGGATTCTCTCTCTCTCCCTCTGCCGCTCTCTGTCTCTGTCTCTCTCTCTCTCTCTCTCTCTCTCTCTCAAAATAAATAAATAAACTTAAAAAAAAAGATGGAAAGAAAGTTGCAGCAAAGAAATTGAAAATATAAGAGAACCAAATAGAAATTTTAGAACTAAAAAATACAAAAACTAAAATTGAGAACACACTGAATGATCTAAATAGCAAAATGAAAATGACAGAAGAAAGAGTTGGTAAACTTGAAAGTAGATCAGTAGAAATTGTCCAACCTGCACAATAGAAAAAAATATTAAAAGTATAGTGAATAGAGCCTCCAGGACCTGTGGGACAATACCAAAACTTCTAACATTTATGTCATATGAGTCTCAAAAAGAAAAAACATGCAGAACTGGAAAAAAAAACATTTTTTAAATGTTTATTTATTTGGGGGTGGAAGGGGCAGAGAGAGGGAGAGAGACCCCCAAGCAGGCTCTGCATCGTCAGCACAGAGCCCAACACAGGGCTTGGTCTCACAAACCATGAGATCATGACCGGAGCCCAAATCAACAGTTGGATAAGCTTAGCCAACTAAGCCACCCAAGTGCCCAAAAAAAAACATTTTAAAAAATAGTAGCTAGGGGCACCTGCGTGGCTCAGTCAGTTGAGCATCTGACTCTTGGTTTCAGCTCAGGTCATGATCTCACAGTTTGTGGGTTCAAGCCCCTTGTGAGGCTCTGCACTGACAGTTGGGAGCCTGCTTGGGATTCTCTCTCTCCCTCTTTCTGCCTCTCTCTCTCTTTCTCTCAAAATAAATAAATAAACTTAAAAACATATAGTGGCTAACAACCTCCCAAATTTGGCAAACAACATATAATTTGTTTTTAAAAAGACACCTCATTACACTGTTTCAAAGGGACACATGCACCCCAATGTTTATAGCAACACTATCAACAACAGCCAAACTATGTTCATCGATGGGCGAATGGATAAAGAAGATGTGGTATATATATACACAATGGAGTATTATTCAGCAATCAAAAAGAATGAAATCTTGCCATTTGCAAGTATGTGGGTGGAGCTAGAGGGTATTATGCTAAGCGAAATTAGTCAGAGAAAGACAAATATCATATGACTTCACTCATATGAGGACTTTAAGACACAGAACAGATGAACATAAGGGAAGGGAAGCAAAAATAATATAAAAACAGGGAAGGGGGCAAAACATAAGAGACTCATAAATATGGAGAACAAACTGAGGGTTACTGGAGGGGTTGTGGGAGGGGGGATGGGCTAAATGGGTAAGGGGCACTAAGGAATCTACTCCTGAAATCATTGTTGCATTATATGCTAAGTAATTTGGATGTAAATTTAAAAAATAAAGTTTAACAAAAATAAAAATAAATAAAAAGATACCTCAGATAAGAAAAATTATGAGAATTCATTGTCAACAGACCTACTCTAAAAGAATTGCTAAAAGAAGTTCCCAAAGGGGAATGATACCAGAAAAAAATTTTACATAGTAAGAATGAAGAAAGAGCAAAGCAAATATAGATAATTCTTCTCTTGAGTTCTTTAAAATATGTATCACAGCCAGGGGCACCTGGGGGCTCAGTCAGTTAAGCATCCAGCTTCGGCTCATGTCATGATCTTATAGTTCATGAGTTCAAGCCCTGTATCAAGCTCTCAGCTGTCAGCACAGAGCCTGCTTCAGATTCTCTGTCTCCCTCTCTCTCTGCCCCTCCTCCACTCATTTTCTGTCTCCCCCCCCCCTCTCTCTTAAAAGTAAATTAAAACATTTTTAAAAAGATAAAAAAAATATGTATGACAGCCAAAATCAAAAACTATAATAATGTCTGATGTGGCAGGTTATGTATATGTTTTATTATTCTGAGATCAATTACATAAAATACATAGTGAGAAACACAATGTGTAAATTACAAAGAATACTAAAATATGTTCAATTAACCCAAAAGAAGAAGGGAAGGGGAAATGGAGAAATAAAATCAGAGGGAAAACACAGAACACAAATAATAAAATGGCAGGCCCAAATCCAAATGTATCAATAATTACAATAAGCACAAATGTTCTAAATATACCAATTAAAAGACAGAGGTTTCTAGAAGGATATAAATGGATTTAGAAATAAAACATGAGAGTACATGCTGTCTACAACAAATTCACCTCAAATAAAATGATATAGACAGGATAAAGTAAAAGGATAGAAAGACTATACCATGCAAACACTAATCAAAAAAAAGCTAGCATAGCTATATTAATAAAAAAGTAAACTTCAGAACAAAGAAAATTACCAGGGATAAAGAGAGACATTACACAATGATAAAAAGATCAATTCACCAAGAACACATAACAGTAATAAATATATATGTACCGAATAGTACTTCATGAAACAAAAACGAATGAATTGAAAGGAGAAATAGACAAATCCAAAATTATAGTTGGAGACTTCAATACTACTCTCTCAGTAATCAATAGAACTAGTAGACAGAAAATCAGCAAGGATATAAAAGAAGTGAGCAACAACATCAAACAACTAAATCTAACTGACATTTATAGAACACTCCATCCTAAACAGATTATAATTCCATGCACATACTTATTGAACATTTATCAAGATAGAGCATATCCTGGGTCATAAAACAAACCTTAATAAATTTCAAAGAATTGAATTATACAAAATATGTTCTCTGATCATAATGGAATTATGCCAGAAATCAATAACAAAGATAACAGTAAAATCTACAAACACTTGGAAATGAAACAATACGCTTCTAAATAACCCATAGGTGGAAGAGGAAGCCTCAAAGGAAATTTGAAAATATTTTCAACTGAATGAAAAGACATCAAACACTGTGAGATGAAGCCAAAGCAGTACTTAGAAATTTAAAGGGTTCCATACTCAAATTAGAAAAGAAGTCTCTAGGGGCTCCTGGGTGGCGCAGTTGGTTAAGCGCCCGACTTCAGCTGGTTAAGCGCCCGACTTCAGCTCAGGTCACGATCTCACGGTCCGTGAGTTCGAACCCCGCGTTGGGCTCTGGGCTGATGGCGCAGGGCCTGGAGCCTGCTTCCGATTCTGTGTCTCCTTCTCTCTCTGCCCTTCCCCCCTTTATGCTCTGTTTCTCTCTGTCTCAAAAATAAATAAAAAAAAAACGTTAAAAAAAATTTAAAAAAAAGAAAAGAAGTCTCTAATTAGTAATCTAAGCTTCCCCCTGGAGAAAAATAAATCCAATGTAAGCACAGGGAAGGAAATAATAAATATGAGGGCAGTAATCAATGAAATAAAAAACAAAAACAATAAGGGAAATCAATGAAACAAAGGTGGTTCTTTTAAAAGATCAATAAAATTGATAAATCTCTAATAATATCAACAAAGAAAAAAGAATTTACAAATTACCAATATTAGGAATGAGAAAGGGGATATTACTACAAACTGGAGAAATCAGAAGTATAATAAGAGACTACAAACAACTCTACACACATATATTCAATAATTTAGATGAAATGAGCACTTCTGCAAAAACCATAAACTACCAAAATCCACTCAAGGTAAAATAGATAACCTGAATAATCCTATAACTATTAAAAGAAATTGAATTTGTAGTTAAAAACCTTCTGAAAAATAAATCTCCAAGCTCAGAGTATTTCACTGATGAATTCTACCAAACAATTAAAGAGGAAATAACAGAAATTCCACACAATTTTTTGCAGAAAAGAGGAGGGAATACTTCTCAGCTCATTTATGAGGTCAGTATTGCCCTGATATCAAAGCCAGACAAAAACATTACAAGAAAAGAAAACAATATTCCTTAATAAGTATTTTTTCAAAACTATAAAACATTACAAAATAAAATCCAGCAATATATAAAAAGAATAATATACTACAACTAGTTCAATATACAAAAATAAGGGTAATCATGATAACAGTCTAAAGTAAAAGAAAACACACACACACACACACACACACACACACACACACATGAACCTATCAATCTATGTACAAAAAAATCACTTGATAAAATTCAGTACTCATTCATAACAAAAACTCTCCACAAACTGAAATAGAACTTCCTTAACCTGATGAAAGTTACTATTATGAGCTGAATTGTGTTCCCCCGCAAATTCTTATGTTGATGCCTTAACTGTATTTGGAGATAGGGCCTTTTATAATGGTGATTAAATTGGGGCACCTTGGTGGCTCAGTCAGTTAAGTGACCAACTTTTGATTTCAGTTCAAGTCATGATCCCACAGTTTGTGGGATAGTCTTGCCACACTATGACAGTGTGGAGCCTGCTGGGGATTCGCGCGCGTTCTCTCTCTCTCTCTCTCTCTCTGCCCCTCCCCTCTCTCTCTTTTTGGAGTGCACATTCTCTTTCTAAATAAATAAATACATACATACATACATACGTACATACATACATACATACATGCATAAAATGAAGGTGATTAAATTAAAATGAGGCCATAAGCATGGACTCTAATCCAATTGTAATGGTGTCCTTATAGGAAGAGAAAATTTGGACATACAGAGAGACACTAGGGATATGCACACAGGGGAGAAAAAACACGTAAGGACACGGAGAAGAAGGTCAATGCGTACGAGCCAAAGGGTGAGGCTTCACAAGAAACCATCCAGCTGACACCTTCATCTCCCTCTTCCAGCTTCCAGAAGTGTGAGAAATAAATTTCTGTTGTTTAAGCCACAAAGTCTATGGTACTTTGTCATGGTGACCCTAGCAAACTGATACAAATACCTACAAAATAATATAGGTACCTACAGCTAACATCATCGTTAAGGGTGAAAGACTGAGTGCTTGACCACCCCCATTCCAAGGTCAAAAACATGGCAAGAATGTCTGCTCTCTCATTCTAGTGTGAAAAGGCATACAAAGAGGACAGTACAGTAATTTATAAAGATAATCCATTCCGTAGATGTTATCTCATCCCCTCACCTCAGTACTCAGCACCAGACCAACTCCAACACGAACCTCACTTACACACACACACACACACACACACACACACAAAGTCATACCTATTACCTAAATGTCTTCATTAAAACTAATGTTTATCCAAATTATCAAAATAGTTGCCTCAACTCTCTTTAAATGTAAAGAGACAGTATTGGGCATAAGGAAGGAAGAAAGCAGGGAACCAAATTAACAGCAAGATTATGAGGTCTGCACAAAGGAAAATTCAAAAAAAATTTTCCATGTGCTTATGTATGAAAACTGCAACCCACACATCCCTGGCCATGTTGTGGAGGGTCAGATTACACTTGATGGAACTTTCTAACACCATTACTCTGGTCATAATGTAATATTTATGTCTTAGCCAATGAGGAATAAAATGTGATTATTTAAAAAAGCATAAAGCTTCTTAGAAACCTCAGTTAAGCGTCCTGGGTGGCGCAGTCGGTTAAGCGTCCGACTTCAGCCAGGTCATGATCTCACGGTCCGTGAGTTCGAGCCCCGCGTCGGGCTCTGGGCTGATGGCTCAGAGCCTGGAGCCTGTTTCCGACTCTGTGTCTCCCTCTCTCTCTGCCCCTCCCCCGTTCATGCTCTGTCTCTCTCTGTCCCAAAAATAAATAAACGTTGAAAAAAAAATTTAAAAAAAAAAAAAAGAAACCTCAGTTGATGGCAGTTATTTGGAGGTTTATTTTCTCCCCACAAATAATGCATCTGAGTGGTTTAGAACTATATCTACCAAGCCCCACTTCATACCTACTCTTGCAAGACAAAGGTTTTGTGCACAACGTGAAAATTGTGACTGGAGGCATGATATGTAGGCTACTTAATCTATGATAGAAGAGGAGTACATGCATATGTTGGCCTAGATGGACAAGGGAAAAGGTAGTTGAAAAGAAATAAGGATTATGCTCTGAGGTTGTATTTTTCCTCCTGGGGCTCTTTAAACAATGCCTTTATCTGTTCCTCATTTTCCAGTTGTCTTCTCTAGCGATGTGGCAATAATTTAGCAGTATTATGTGCTGTCACTTCTGTATTAGTAAACACCAGGACTTGCTTAGTAATTACAGACTAACCTCATAATGAAATGCAGTGAACAGTTCTAATTAAATTTTAATGTTGCTTAACAACTATTCTACTTTAAAATGAGAATTTTCCAGCCATGTATCCTAATAAGTTATCAGAATGCATTCCAAAAACTGTACAAATGAGAAGGTAAACATACAATATTACCACCAGTGGGCATGTGTGTGGGAACATTTATAATCAAAATGAATATACTACATTGAAAAGTATTAAAATATAAAAGCACATCAAAATGCTATAACAACTGCAGGGCAGGATATTTTTGAAAACTTACATTTCACTTTAGACGGGGGGAAAGGGTAAATTATTCTCCAATACAGAAGTTAAACCTATCTTCTTCTGAACATGGGACTGACACGTGTTAACCTAAGAACATCCACACCTTCGATAAAGTCACAAAGCTAAAAGAAAATTCACCATGCAATCTAGGAAACACGGCCTTCCATTTACCCTATTCTTTAAAAATCTGCCATGTTCTATTGTTGTACGGCCTTTACCCGTGCTAGGTCGTTCTGAGCATTTATGAAATCCCTTTGATACTGACCTAGTGAACATGGTAAAGTGGTAGAAATCTGTTACCCTCTCTTCATATCACAGGAATATAATATTAATATACACAATCCTCCCTTCTCCCACTCCATTGTCAGAATGAACAGGTCCAATCTATTACTTTTTGGAAAAAACCTATCCCCTAACTCTCCCCTCACTGCTTGCTGCAATCTGCTATAGCTTCTCCTCACATTTCTACCCCAAGCCATTCTATTGCTTCTTCTACTCTATGCCTAATTAATGCCTTCGGGGATATAAAATCTTAAAACACAATCATGTGGAACCCCAAATGGTTCAGTCAGTTGTGCTGATAAAAGAAGTAAAGTTTGGAAATCTTCGAGTCCGGCACCTGTTCATGGTCATCATTAACCAGCTTTACCTGGAGTACACATCAGATGGGACGTCAGTCTGGCTGTAAGTTTCAGCCAGCTGTTAGATGGGAACATGGAGTGTCGCTGTGCACCTGCAGATGTGTTGTTGCCTTTGTGGCATGTATGAACGTACCTGTGAGGAGCACTACACACACAAAAATACTACTGCCCCTAGAACGCTCTCTCTCCCCACAAGTAGCAACACCTCCTGGCTACAATAATCACAATGCCATTCTTCCCGAAACTAACTTGAAGGAGCTCAGTTGGTTGAGTGTCTGACTCTTGATTTCGGCTCAGGACGTGATCCCAGGGTTGTGGGATCAAGCCCCACCTCAGGCTCTACACTGAGCACTGCTTAAGATTTTCTCTCTCTTCCTCTGCCCCTCTCCCCCACTCGCACTTTCTATCTCTAAAATAAATAAATACATACATACATACAAACTTCAAGATATCCCTGCCTCTTGCCCTCCCTCAGTCCCCATACCTATCCTCCCCTTTACATTTCCATTGTCACTTCTCTAATTCATGCCCTCATTACCTCTCATATGGACACTCAGTGTTTGTTAAAGCAGCCACTATGTGCTGGGCATGGTGGAAAATACAGACATGTGTAATATTGCAAAATACTCCAAATATTTATCATCTGGTAGCAGGGTAGGGAAATACAGACATTTAGAAGGTAACTAGAATGCAATGAAATGACACAGAATAGAATATATAGGAAGGCTTCACACATACATGATTCAACAAAAAAATAAGATATACAGGAAGGTTTCATGGAGGCATTGGCTCTTGAGGTGAAACTTAAACAATGAATAAAAAAAGAAAGAAAGAAAAAATACATTTTCATCTGAGAAAACAGCACGAGCAAATGCAAGGGATTAGGACATACGTCATGTGGGGAGCACAATGAGCTGCCCCGTGGGACTGGAGGATGGGGTGGGAAGGACAGAGCAGCAGCTAAAGATGGAAGCACTGGGGGATGGAGAGGGTGAGGAGGTCTTTCAAGAGGCAAGAGCAGTGGTGTCACATAGCTCTTCTTCAAATTCTGCCTCTACTCCTAAAGGTCATGTGGCCATGAACAAATTATTTATCTTCCCTGAGACTCGGTTTCCTCATTTGTAAGATATAGACAACAAAACATCTACTTCACACAGTTTTCATGAGGATTAAATGAAATAATACATGTAGAGACTTTGCACAACCTCCAATATAGCAGGCACTTCATGGACAGTAGTTATTGTTATCATAGGAGACTGTTATGGGCTGAATATTTGTAAACCCCGAAGATTCATATGGTAAAGCTCTAACATGCAATGCTGCTATGTTTGGAGATGGGCTTCTAAAGAAGTAATTAAGATTAAATGCTGTCAAAAGTGTGGTCCTGGGGTGCCTGGGTGGCTCAGTTGGTTAAGCATCTGACTTCAGGTCAGGTCATGATCTCACAGTTCATGGGTTCAAGCCCCATGTTGGGCTCTGCACTGACAGCTCAGAGCCTATAGCCTGTTTCAGATTCTGTGTCTCCCTCTCTCTCTCTGCCCCTCCTCTACTCATGCTCTCTCTTGGTCTCTCAAAAATAAATAAAAACATTTAAAAAAAAGTGTGGGTCCCTAATCTGACAGAATGAGAGTCCTTATAAGAGGAGGCACTGAAGAACTTGCCCACTCCTCTGCACCAAGGAGAGGCCATGTTAGGACAAAGAGAGAAGGTGGCTATCTGCAAGCAAGCAGGAGAGCGCTTGCCAGAAACTGAACCGGCTACAACCTTGAACTTGGTCTTCCAGCCTTCAGAATTGTAAGAAAACAGATTTCTGTTATTTAAGACACCCTGTCGATTTTGTTACGGCAGCCTAAGCTGGCTAACACAGAGGACTTGAAGGCCACTTTTAGAGGTTTGTTCATTACTTTGTGGGCAGTGGAAAAGCAGTAAAGGTTTCTGAGGTGACAAGAATCACGTTTATATCTGATTACCTGAGAGCTGAAGACTGGTGGGAAGACCCCCTTCATCGACTTCCTGCCTTCAGTCTCTACCCTTTTCCATCTACTCACGGCAACCACTCTAAGACTAATAGAGTGCTCCCTGGATGAGCTGCTCAAAAATATGACCTATGGAATAAAGCCTAAATCCCTTAGTTTGGTATTCAAGATCCTCTAAATCTGGATCAGCACCCCCAACTCCCTAGCCCACTACTTTCCTTAGCTGAGAGGATCAGACCTGGGGCTGGGCCACATTTGTGACTTTGTTCAAGTTGTTCTTCCAACAAGAAAATCCTTTTCCATTGCTCTCAGTCAAAATCCAATCCACCCTTTAAGGCCAGTGCCTACACCACTCCCCCGGGAGGCCATCCCCTGCCCCCCCCTCTGAACCCCTGTTGTTCATACCTCTGGTATATCACAGTGACCGACCTCTTATAACCCAATGAATTTTTGTTTATATCTCCTCTACTACACTGTAATGGGCTGAGGTGAATGTTTGTGGTCTTCACAGAAAGGAATTTAAAGAGGGCCCAGGGGGAAAACCCTAAGCCAGGCGACAGCAAAGTTATGTTTGCAGAACAGAAGTGGAGAGCCAGAGAGAGCCTGGAAGAGAAAGGGCTTTTGGAGAACACACTTGTCCACCGGGTAACTGGAGTCATTTGATGTGGGTGTGTGTTGTGAGCTTGACCACAATCCCCGCTTCGCTTCAGAGTCTCCACCACTCATTACCCTCCCACGCTGGTTGAATTTTCTGCAGTGCAGGGTGATACACTGCACGGGAAAGATGCCTATTGGAAGTGGCAATAATCATAATCGTCACTAACACCTATGAACTATGTGGCTTGTGCCAGACATTGGGCTATAGCATGGGTTTTTAGCATTATACACTATGTTCTTTTTTTTTGGCCTGAAACACATTCTATTGCTATAAAGTCATTTTAGTGTTTTTTCCTAATCTGAAATCTCATTTGGAGATTTATCCAAAGAATTATATGCTGCATATAATGCCTCCAGTCATGAAGCATTCATTTATAAAGTTTTCTAACCATATCCTTCCCCTACTTAAGGCCCCCAGTCAATTATCTATTGCTTCAATTCCCATGTTCTGCCTTATAATGAGGGCAAGCAACTTTTGTCATATCATTAGTCATTTATATTTGCCTCACCAATCTGTCAAAGTCACTAGGACAATTGGCAGAGTGTGGGAGGGGGACTTGGGGAAAGTGACGCAAGGAGGGAGGCAGCCAGCCCCTCCCAACCCCTGGCTGGGGACTTGGCTGCCTGCTTCCCCCTCCCTGTTCCTCTCCATTCCTCCAGGGCCAGTCCTAGAATTTTTTTTTTAAGATTTTATTTTTAAGTAATCTCTACACCCAACATGGGGCTCAAACTCACAACCCCAAGACCAAGGGTCACACACACTACCAACTGAGCCAGCCAGGATCCCCAGATAGTCCATTTTAACTAAAAGCTTCCCAAAATTCAACCTGGAGATAGTTAAGTGAGGACAAAAGATCCACAGTCATAATTCTGCCCCAGTCACACGTGAAATAGCATCTGAGTGCCAGGTTTCTTTCTTGTTTGTTTGGTTTTTTCTAATGTAACACAGAGATTTCTGGTTACCAGACATGTATCCACAAATTACCAGCGTTATCAATTTGCTTTGATGTTTGCAGTTATTAGCCAGACCCTTTGCTGAGAACTTGACCTGCATTACTGATTTTAGTCCTCACAGGTGAAGGTACTGAGTTGTTACTCTCTTTTACCAATGGGAAAAGGTAGGAAGTTCCTGAGGGAAAGGTAGGAAGTTCCAATTTCTAGATGGCCCAGCACACTGAGCATTGTTTTGATTTTGATACAAGAAAAAAAATTTTGCTGTTTGCCTTCAGCTAGCTTAAGAAAGGGAAAGTCTGACTGCCTATTTCAATCAGTATGTCACTGATTTAAAGGAACCATACAGAGACCATTAGCACCAACAAAGCTCACTCAATTCCTAGGAATTCAGGAATGACAGCAAGGCTGGCACTGTGGCCTGATGAATGATGCCACGGGGCACTAAAAGCAGATGGTTCATGTTACATTTCACACCCTGCCTGGAGAAGGCAACTCTTCTCTCAAGGCCAAGTTCCAGACTCTGGACTTGGCACTTGCTTCATTATAATGTTAAAATTAAATACAACTTCTCCAACTCATACAACCACTTTCCTGTTTTTTAAATCTTGATTTTTATTGCAAAAGCAAATAAAGTGTGCACTCACTGCGCATGCCTGCAGCTTCCTGTTTCAAACTCCTCCAGACCTCTGCCTTGGGGCTTCTCTGCATTAGGCAGGCCAGAGCTGCCAGGGAGTCAGCCAACCACAGCCCCAAACAGGGAGCGAACAACCCAGATCCTGAGGCCTCCTGGGGCACAATCTGAGGTATGTTCTCCACAGTCTTCAGAGGCCTGCCGTGGAACTTAGCCCCACTTGTCCCCAGCAGCTCTGGATGGGTTTCCTTCCCTTTCTTCTCATGTCCTGTCTCCCATTCGCGGCTTCCTGCAATCACCTCGCAAATAAGCTACTGGTGTGTAAATCCCTCTATGCTTCTGGGGAAACCCAACCTAAGCTAATGCCCATGTATTAGCTCAGACTGCCATAGCAAAGTACCACAAACTGGGGGGTCTGAACTACAGAAATTTGTCTTCTCACAGTTCTGGAGTCAAGAAGTCTGAGATCAAAATGTCGGCAGCATTGGTTTCTTCTGAAGCCTCTCTCCTTGGCTTAGAGAGGGCCATCTTCTCCTGTGTCTTCACATGGTCATTCTTCTCTGGGTCCTTATGGCTTCTTTTTTTTTTCTTATCTCCAATTCTTAAAGGATATGGGATTAGGGTCTGCCCAAAGGACCCCATTTAACTTAATTACTTCTTTAAAGCCCTTGTCTCCAACAGTCACATTCTGAGATTACCAGGGGTTGAGGCTTCAACATATGGGGGGGGGGGGGGGGGGGGTGGTGAGATACAATTTAGTCCATAACAACCCACTATTATCAGGCCAAAAAGATGAGTAAGTGTATGAAGTTAAAATGTATGAGCTCCTCCGATCCAACTCCAAACTTCTCCAAAGGAAAAAGCTAAGAGAGGGGCACCTGGTTGCTTCGGATTCTGTGTCTCCCACTCTCTCTCTGCCCTTCCCCTGCTCAAGCTCTGTTTGTCTCTCTCTCTCTTTCAAAAATAAGTAAACATTCAAAAAAAATTTTTTTAGAAAGAAAAGAAAAAAATAAGAGAGAAAACAACAACAACCAAAAAAACCTATTGTGTATGCCTTTCAGGCTCTTTTTCTATGTGTAGTAGAAATGATGCTACAGTGACAAACTAAAGTATAAAGCAAACACCAATTTCCTTATTTTCTTTAACTCAATTTCAATGAGAACCCATGTGCTAGAAAATGCAATCTCCATCGATCCTAGACTCTTTTTCTTGGGTCACCCAAAGATCATAGAGACCTATGAGATGCCAAGAAAACATGAACAGGCCCCCCCTTCAGTCCATTGTGGTCATTTGCTTATAGCTCCAGGTCCAGCTGCTCAAAGATGAACAGCTTGCATGCTACTCTTGGGACACTATATTCTGGGGTCCTTACGAATGGATGAAGAAGCTGTGGTTTATATATACAATGGAATACTACTTGGCAATGAGAAAGAATGAAACCTGGCCATTCGCAGCAATGTGGATGGAACTGGAAGGTGAAATAAGTGAAATAAGTCAGTCAGAGAAAGACAGATACCATATGTTTTCACCCAATGTGGATCTTGAGATATTTAACAGGAGACCATGGGGGAGGGGAAGGCAGAAAAAAAAAAAGTTACAGAGAGGGAGGGAGGCAAACCATAAGAGATTCTTCAATACTGAGAACAAACTGAGTGTTGATGGGGTTGGGGGAGAGGGGAAAGTGGGTGATGGGCACTGAGGAGGGCACTTGTTGGGATGAGCACTGGGTGTTGTACAGAAACCAATTTGTCAATAAATTATATTTTTAAAAATAATTTAAAAAATAAGCCGTTAAAAAAAAAAAAAAGATTCCAGGGTCCTTAGTACCCAGGATCCAGTCTTGCAGATGTATGAAGCCATTGCCCTCTGAGGTCCTACCGTCTCCCCAGACCACAGGTCCCCACTTCCAGGAGGCAATAGGGAGAGAGTCACAATTAAAAGCATGGATGGGGATGGACCACTGGGGAGCTCAGCCCTGGCTATGCTTGAACAAGGTGTTTCACCTCCCTCATGGTTCAGTTTCCTCATTTGAAAAGTTTTAAATAGAGGGTACCTGGGTGACTCTGTCAGTTAAGGGCCTGATTTCGGCTTAGGTCCTGATCTCACAGTTCATGAGTTCAAGCCCTGAATTGGGCTCTGTGCTGACAGCTCAGAGCCTGGAGCCTGCTTTGGATTCTGTGTCTCCCTCCCCTGCTCACACTCTGTCTCTCTATCTCTCAAAAATAAATAAACACACAAAGAAATTTTTAATAAAAAATTTTAAATAAAAACAATAGTCTCTGTTTCATGATCTATGTGCTCATTTAAACATTACAGTAAGCCTTATCATATGTTTCAGATGAGAAAAACAAAGTCTTTATCTAAGGTCACATAGCTAGATTAGAAGACTCTTTAATAAAGACATTTAAGACTATGGCATCCCTGGGGCACCTGGGTGGCTCAGTCGGTTAAGCATCCAACTTCAGCTCAGGTCATGATCTCGCAGTGAGTTCAAGCCCCACGTCAGGCTCTGTGCTGACAGCTCAGAGCCTGGAACCTGCTCCAGATTCTATGTCTCCCTCTCTCTCTGCCTCTCCCCTGTTTGTACTCTGTTTCTCTCTCTCTCTCAAAAGTAAATAAACATTAAAAAAAAATTGAATAAATAAATACATAATAAAAATAAAATTAAAAAGTTACAAATGTCAAGTCTGAAGCATAGAATATAAAGGATATTATTTAGGACAAGGAGCCATCTGCATTGAAATAAAAGTTGCTTTAGAAGCTATAGACGTTCCAAATTCTCCTCTTCTGTCTATAAAGTGAGTTGAACAGAACCATATATATAGCAATTCTAGCTTGGCCTGAATAATGATTCTATGACAGAATGCCTTTGACTCTCCAAAACCTGGTTCCCCTGTTAGTACAGCATTTGAGTACTGGTTTATGGGTGTATCATTTAAAGGAATGCTGTGAAGTGGGGTCCAGGGCTGCTCTTCACTCCTTACTGACAGGGAAGACTGTTGTTGGCTATACACAGCAATTCCCCCGTGTCAGCCAATGGAGACATGACCTCAATCTTCCAGGGAGCTGCCAGTTTGCAGGCTGTGCTGACCCAGCAAAATTACCTGGAATCTAGAGTAGGGCTACCAGGATCACTGACTGTCCTATCACCTTCAACATCAGGGCAGCATGTCCTTAGAAAGAAAATAAATGTTTTTTACCTTCACACCACTGGAGTTCAGAGGAAAAGGGAAGACGCTTGCGAGGACCAATGTGGGAGAAGGCACGGGATTAGGCAACATTCATTCCAAATAGTAAAGAGAATGGTATTAAGAGTTTGCATTTTATTAAGCACTGGTCCTGTGCTCAGCGAGTGCCTTTCTTTCATGCCTTATCTCACTCAAAGCAAGCCATTCTCCGTTCTGCTTCTATATTAACAGAATCACAAAGTGTTTAAAGAAAATTGTTAATCACTGAAGGTACCTTGGCACTTGTCAGTTTTTGTTTTGTTTTTGTTTTCCATCTTTTCTCAAAGACCTAACTGAGGTCAGCTGCAACATTCTATGGATGCCTGTGACACTGTGATAATTCTCATGCAAGGCCGACAACGAGAACAAGTAGATCAGTCCTGCAGAAAACAGACAGGCCTGCCTGGAAAACTGAGAGGTCACATGTATGAAATAGATAAATCTGTAAACTGTCAATCACCAACTTTGAAAGGTTCATATTTATGGGGTCCTAAAAATGGAGCCAACCTAATGATCCCTGTCAGTCCTTCTAAATGTTCTGCTGCATTGAAAAAAGACTGAAGGGGCGCCTGGGTGGCTCAGTCGGTTGAGCGTCCGACTTCGGCTCAGGTCATGATCTCACGGTCCGTGAGTTCGAGCCCCGCGTCGGGCTCTGTGCTGACAGCTTGGAGCCTGGAGCCTGCTTCCGATTCTGTGTCTCCCTCTCTCTCTGACCCTCCCCCATTCATGCTCTGTCTCTCTCTGTCTCAAAAATAAATAAACATTAAAAAAAAATTTTTTTAATAAAAAAAAGAAAAAAAAAGAAAAAAGACTGAAGAAGGGAATGAGGTCTATTACACAATTCAGGTATTGGTCAGAATGTTTTGTCCTTTCCTTGGTGATGAGCTTCAATTAACCCAATTCTGATCTGGACGTGCTGATCTTCATCACAAATCGTAGATGACATTGGAACAATTTCACTGCCGTTAAATGCTTAGATGATGTTACAATCACTTAAGCAACTAGAATACACACATTAAAGCTTTAATTTATAATCTTTCTGCCAAAGCATTTCTGTTAGAATTTAATTTAATATTTCTCTAGACTCACACTCCAAGTCCAGTCATTATAATTAATTCCAATCTCCCTAATCAAGGATGCATGTCTTTACTTATTCTCCCTAAAAGTAATGGAGGTAATAAACAGATGAATGTCATTACAGTTCATGATTGTGGTCAGTGGCTCTCAGGTCGTCGGTCTTGGACCATTTCCCTCTGGGAGACTATTTGAAAGCTAAACAACCCTATGTTTAGCTGCTAAAACAATAATAACAAAAAGAAGACTGAAAATAAACACACATCAAATTTATTACAGAGATAAGGATGAGACAGGCTGAATCACTGTTGGAGTCAGGAGTCCAAGGCCACTCATGCCTCATGACTGGCAGCTGCGAAGGGTTCCCTCTGCCAAGCCTACTGGCCAGTGGTCAAGAGGTCACAATCGTGGCACACTGCCTTGGAGAAGTGGCTCGCCCAGCATTAGTGGCTAAATCCAGGCAGACCGGAATAACATTTGCACATGAGATCTGGTCTAGTATCTAAAAGCACACAGACAGGAAAGTAGTCAGCAAGTCCTCTTACAATTCTGCAAAAGTTGGGTGTTTGGGGGGCAGTTTATTGTCCCAAAAGAGAACGAAGGAGAAGATAATTCCTTCCTAGACATCAAACTCCTTGAGAATAAAGATATAAAGGAATATTGGCATATAATAAAAGATCAATAAATGTATGTTGGAACTGAAATCAACTTACATGTCCCATCATTGAACGTGTATAACCACCTGACAAAGTAAGTACTCTTGTCCCCATTTTACTATGAAGAAACTGAGAAAGAAAATTTGGTAACATGTTAAGAAGGAATAAAGCCAGGACTCAAACTCAGGTCTTTCTGGCCACAAAATTAATGTTCTTTCCATTACATCATGCTGCTGCACACCACCTGCTTTGCTAATTTAAGAAGAACCCTCCTGTATCTATTCTAATTATAAAAATTTACAAGACTGTTCTATAAATGTAAAACCCCTTCCATTCCATTGTCTTATCCCCTGCAGATGATCGCATTCTTTTACTACATGAAGAGGTGATTCCTCATTAACATCACTTCTTTGTCTCTTCCCCATCCTCCCTTCCTTCACTATAGTCACACAGAGAGAAGTAACCCTCCGGTTCCAGGTGACAAATTTGCCATCCTGGAACCATGATCCAATTTGCCCATTACCTCATGGAGAAGCCTCCATCCCTGGGAAAAGCTGCTGTGACTCTCTTGAAGCCTACACTGGCCATATTTTGGCACTAGACTAGGGTTACGCTGGTTCCTCCAATTTCTACTGAGATCCCTATGAATATTTAGACCTGTAAAAAATAGTCACTAGTGCTCAAACTGGCAGCTTCAAACAGTTCACAGTTAAGGAAGCTGTGCTGACTGGTTTGGTGGCCTCTGAGGTATGGATGTGGTTTTATGTTGGCAAGATCATAGGCATTCTTGGCATCATTGGCTATAATGTTTGAAGCCCAATCATGAACATCTGATTATACATGATTTATTATTTGAGTGTTCTTGAACCGGGTGTGACCAGACCACTATTTGAATAAAATAAAATAATGGTTCAAAATCAATGTTTTCTTGGGTGCCTGAGTGGCTCAGTAGGTTGAGTATCCAACTTTGGCTTGGGTCATGATCTCACAGTTCATGAGTTTGAGCCCCATATCGGGCTTGCTGCTGTCAACACAGAGCCCACTTCAGATTCTCTGTCCCCCTCTCTTTCTTTCCCTAACCCCTCTCAAAAATAAACTTTTTTTAAAAATCTATGCTTTTTCTATCAAACATTACAATGGGGGTCACAATTTCTTTTGATATTAACTTGGGTTGTCCTTTCCTATGATACATTAATATAGCTCTAAATGCATGTCTTTGTTTAGCTTGAAATTGGAAAGGACATATGCAAATATATCAACCTAATACATGAATAAAGATAACATTTTAGTTTGAAGGTTTAAAATATATGATATTTAAGCTTTATTTCCAGAAAAATTGAGGCAAAAGACTTGAGAAAACTAGAACTTGCCATAGCGGGAGAAATAGTAAGACTATGTGCTAAAGTGATATAGTTAAATCATGTCAGTAGTCAAAAAAAATAAAATTTGGACTGTTTCTCTTTGCTAAAATCAGTGAAAGATCCTTTGGATAACAGTTATGTCTACAATTATTGAGGTATTTCTTATCTACTTGAATAGAGCTTTCTCAAGAGAAAAACATCTTTGTAACATCTCTAACAGTAGGACTGAGTGAATGAAAGCCAAGACCTACATTTAAGTCTGTTTGATATGTGTTATATTATTAATCTGTACAGTTTTATGATTTTTAGAACTTATCTTTGAAAAATAAAATATCCTATAGATATTTACACAGGGTTATAATTTAATACCATCTATGAGTCTAAATAGTATCTTATGTCTTGAAATAGATAAAAGTTATTGGTATAAAAAAAAAAAAGAGGTGACCCTTCTCTGTTTCCCTTTGTGGCCCTCATTCTCATCCATTCTCCAGGGCCTTACTCCATCAATAATTCCCCCAAACCTGATGACATTCCATTACATATTCATTCTTTCTTAGGTGACTGCTTCCTGCCAATGAAATAAATGTTGTGAGGTGCTTCTCATCTTAAAATACATCACATATGCCCCACCTCCACTCACCAGGCTACTCCTTGAACTACATTCCTGTTCCTCCCTCCTTCTCTTCACTATCGAGTTTCTTTCTCACAGCCTGCATGTCTAACAGCCTTTTCTCACTTTCCATCCCCCTCAGCCTTTCTGCAGCAAGCCACTATCAACAACTCCTATTGCTTCATATGACCTTCTCCCTTGATGTTTTACAATGTTGTTCACTCTCACATCCACCTCTCATTCTCTGGTTCTCTTTCTCCTTCTGACCCCAAATGTAAGGACTCACTTTGGTTATGCCCACTGCTTACTTCTCTCTACCCTCTCTCCTTTGGGAATTCTACTAATCTTTTCTACCAATCTTCAGTCCTGATTTGCACCAGTCCACATTTCCAACTGCCTTGTGGACATTCCCATCTGAGTGTCCTACTGACATCCCAAACTCAGTATGCTCAAAATGTAATCATCTTTCTTTTTCATCCATATCCATTTACTATATTGTAATTACTATCCTCTCGATCATTGTGGGGAAAAAAGTCACAAGTTAAATTTGCAAAGGTCCAATGCTACAGAAACCAAATATTAATCATGGGAGGTGTAATATCTAATAGGACTTATTTTGTTTAAAATTTTTTTTCAAAATTAATGCATTTTTTCTAAAGTAATGCACACAGTAAAAAGAATCCAAAAATACAAAATAGTATATTATATACAGCAAAAGGTAGTTTGTCCTCCCATCCCTGATCACTACACCTACAGTTCCCTTTCTCAGAAGCTACGAGTGTTATCAGTTTGCTATATATCTATCCAGAAATAGCCTATGCATTTGCAAGCATATATAAATATATGTTGTATGTTCTGATTCTGATTTCAGCTCAGGTCATGATCTCACAGCCATGAGATCAAGCCCTACATTGGGCTCTGTATTGAGCTTGGAGTCTGCTTAAAATTCTCTCTCTCTCTCTCTCTCTCTCTCTCTCTCTCTCCCTCTCTTCCTTTACCCCTCTCCCCTGCTCACACACTCTCTCTCAAAAGAATAAATAAATTAAATAAATAAATAATAAAATAAATAAAATGTTAAAGCCCTTCATTTCCTTTCATTTTCATAATCATGCAGAATGCATATACAGCATTTAGCACTGTACTCAACAAATGGGATCTAATTTTTATGGGCCTTCAACTCATCATTTGATTGTCCTGTTTGGGGGGGGGGGGCGGTTAAAAAATAAAGCAAGAGTAACAAGAGCATTGATTTGCTGAGCCAGATGGGGACCTAGCCACTTTACAAGGTCCCTGGCAATGTCAGCACAGCACCCAGCGGAAGTAGGAAGGCTGGAATTGTCACACTACCCTTATAATGCTGAAAATCCAGTTTGAATTATCTTCTCACTGAAGTGACTACATTATGGACACCATGTAATTTTAAATACATGCTGCTGCTAGGCCACGTGTCCCCCCATTATAAGCTCCTGCAATTGTGTCTTTTGGCTCCAAGTATAAGACTTTTAAGTTATTATTAAATTTATCTTACTGGTTTCTGTCACCTCAAGCTGTCAAAATCATCTCTGAGTTCTGATTCTGTCTTCCAATCTTCCAATATTGAAAAATGCCTCCCATATTTGAGAAAATTGTCCTCTCTACTAACCAAGTCACTGATTTTAAAGATATATATACACAGAACAAGAGTAGACCATGGGGAGAATCCTCTGACACACCACTAAAAACTACAATCTCATTAATCCATTTGGCTGCAATCAATCAACAAGAAATGGATCCCTTTAATTGTTTTTAACTCTAGACCATACCATTCTATGGGAGAACATGACAAATGCTGTGCTGAGTGCTATGTATGCTAAATGCATATTCCTGTTTTCTCCAGTAATCTGTAACATTCCATTCATTCACAGCACTGAGCTAGAATAAACAGCCAAATCCCTGAGCTCAGAGAATTTATGTTCTGCAGTAGAAATAGTCAGTGAACAATAGAGTTCACAATTAGTTATCAAATAATAATTATAATACCAAAATACTAGTAATCAAATTATATGATGTCTAAGATTTCCATCAAAATAATCAGAGGAGAGACAGTATATAGTTCAAATAAGACTGAAACTGAGTTCTTTGTTAAAATTGGGTGATAGAGGGGCGCCTGGGTGGCGCAGTCGGTTAAGCGTCCGACTTCAGCCAAGTCACGATCTCGCGGTCCGTGAGTTCGAGCCCCGCGCCGGGCTCTGGGCTGATGGCTCAGAGCCTGGAGCCTGCTTCCGATTCTGTGTCTCCCTCTCTCTCTGCCCCTTCCCTGCTCATGCTCTGTCTCTCTCTGTCTCAAAAATAAATAAAAACATTAAGAAAAAAAAATTTTTTTAATAAAAAAAAAGAAAGCAAAGTAAAATAAATTTATCTGTGTGCTAAGTTTGGGGCATGACCACACAGAAAAGAATGTTTTCAAGTGCTTTTAAACATTACTTTGACTGTATATCATTAGTGTAATATACCCTAAGAAAAACAGAATTAAAATTAAAAATCTTAAACTGTTTTCAGTAATCATTTCATTAGTGATAGTTTTGGTATTGTTACATTGATACTAATGTGTGTATGTTGTGGAATAAAGTAACTGAATTATTATGTTGGTGTGGTGCCAATGGGAACTGAGATTTTTTGGCATGGGAGAAAATATATACGAAAGTAAACCACATGAGATTAATTAAAAGCCTGTGTCCTAAATTTAAATTGGAAACATCAGCATAATCTCACAATGTATTTTATATTACAAAAAAAGATATTAAATGTTCTTGCTCTTGAATTTGAAAATACCTGTAAAAATAATAATCCCTATAGCAGAGTATCCCTGATGCCCAGATTATAGTCTCTAAATACCATTTTCCACTACAAGAAGCAAGGGCTTCTGGTAATAATGGTCATCCATGTCTAGAGCAATAAATGTACAAGACAAGCCTGGAATATCTTGTTTTCAAAGACTAACAGAGTCATATTAAAAGGGCTCAAGAACCATCGTGAAATGAAGGGTTTTGGTCAAAGATGGAACAATTTGAGTTTCAATAAGAATAACTACCATGGATTGAAATTACATTGCACATTTCAAATCCATAAGTTTATAATGATAACAAAAAATAATTTAAAAGTGAAAATAACTCACTGGTTACTGAAAGATGCTAGGAAGCTCATTATTTTGAAACTGATAGAAAAATAAAAGGGAAAAATCAATCATTTATCCTGTCTTTCCTATAAAATTTGTATCTCAGGTAACTAAATAGTTAATGAGCAAAATAAGTTCCTCTTACAGAAATCTCTGGCAAACAAATAAAGAGGAATTATAAAATTAATATATCATTTTTGCAACTCCTAATTAATTAATGGATCTATGCAATTATCATTAAATACAGACATATTCTATAGGACACTCTACATAATAAATAACCTGGTTCATTCAATAAACAAACTGCAAAAAAATTGGGGTGGAGGGGATCCAGTCATATAGATTAAAGAAGAACAAAGGGACATACTGATCATTTGTTAAGTATGGCTCTTCTTTGGATCCTGATTTGAATACATTTTCTAAAATGAGACAATGAGAAAAATTTAACTACTAGCTGGATATCTTATTATATTGTTTTTAAATGTATTAATGGCATTCTGATTATGTTTTTCAAAACAGAAATATTTACAGATGAAATGATGTGATATCTGGGATTTGCTTCACAATAATCAGATGGGTAAGTAGGGAAGGTAAAGGTGAAAGAAAACCATTCTGAGTTGATAACTGTTGAAACTGGATAATGGGATCATAGGGGTTGATTATACCATTCTCTCTACTTTTATGTGTTTGAAATTTTCCATAATAAGGAGTTTTTTCAAAGGCAGTTTAGCTGTTTTGTGGAGAATAGATTTGAGAAGGACATAAAGAGATTGAGAGAAACTAGTTAGAAGACTACATATTTATGATATTCTAACTAAGAGGAAATTCATGATGGCTTGAATTAAAGAGATATGAGTCTTGAAACTGAAACTGACAAGTGCGCAACAAGATGATTTCTTTAAGACCCATATTCAAACTCATTATGGTGAAATTTTATAACACCAATGAAAAGAGAAAAAAAAATATTTCACTTACAAAGGAGGAAGAATCAGAATGAAGTCAGACCTCTCATTAGCAATCTGGATGCTAGACGATAGACTTCTTTAGATTTTTACTCTAAAATTATATATCCAACAAAATTAGCATTCAATATAAGGGGAAATGAGAACTATTTTCACATATTCAGGAACTTAGAAAGTTAACAACATCAGATTATTTCAGAATGAATTATAAATCTCATCTAACAAAATGAAAAATACAAAGATGTATATGTGAAACAATGGTGACCAAAAGAAAAAAAAAGTAAAAATATTAAAAAGTATAAACTTACTGATTTATTATTAATTGCTTCTTAAATGACAATCTGGAACTAAAAATCTTAAGTGAATTCAATATCAGACCTAGCCAAAAGGGTAGGAAAAGCAAGATAGAGCTTGCTAAGACTATTATCTTATTAAAGGAGAAATGTAGATAATTATTAATCCTGGATTTCAAGAAAAAAAATACTTAAGTATGTATGTTAAAGAATTAAGAGTAACTAACCATTATAAGAATAGAAATAGAATGTTCAATCTTCAAGGCACTAAAAAAAATAAATAAATAAACAAAGAAAACACATTAACTTAATAAGAGACAAAAAGAAAAAAAGCGGCGGGAGCTATCAGGGTGGCTCAGTCAGTTGAGCACCTGACTCTTGATTTCTTGATATTGGCTCAGGTCATGATCTTGCGGTTCTTGGAATCGAGCCCCACATTGGGCTCTGTGATGAGTGCAGAACCTGCTTGGGATTCCTCTCTCCCTCTCTCTGCCCCTTCCCTACTTGTTCTCTCTCTCTCTCTCTCTCTCTCTCTCTCTCTCTCTCTCTCAATAAATAGACATTTTTAAGAAGCGATTATTAAAAAAGAGAGAGAGGAAAAGAAGAAACAATGAGATAACATTAAATAAGCAGAAAATATAAATGATGACAGAGGAAACTCTAAATCAATTAGTAATAACAATAATATGAATGGGCTAGATTACCTTAATAAAATTCAAGGAATTTTAGGGTGAGTTAAAAAAAATCAATCCAGCTATACTCTATTCACAGGAGACACACCTAAAATAAAATCATATAAAAAGACAAAAAGGAATGGAAATGACAACGGACTATAGCATGTGATCCTAAACTAATCTGTCACCAGAGAAAGCATTATTTTTCTTTGCTAAATAACATTAGTGGAAACACTGGCAAGACTTCAATAAAATCTGTAGATTAGAGAATAATTTTATCTCAATACTAATTTCCTAATTTTGATACTTTTTGCCTTTATTTTTAAGAAATAAATATAGAATGATTTAGGAATAAAAGGGCATCATGTCAGTTAAGTTGTGGAACTTAACTCTTTCAAATTTCAGGGGGGAAAAAAGTGTTTATCTTTATCCCACACATACAATGATTAAGCAATGGTAAAATGCTAACAGTTGAGGATGCTGGGTAAAGAGTATACAGTTGACTCTTGAACAACTCAGGGGTTAGGGTCACTGACCCCCCCCTGTGTAGTTGAAAATCCATGTATAACTTTTGACTCCCCAAAGACTTAACTACTAATAGCCTGTGTTGACCAGACCTCACCAATAACATAAGCAGTTGATTAACACATTATATGTGTTTTGTACATTATACGTGTTATATACTGTATTCTTATAATAAAGTAAGCTATAGAAAAGAAAATATTATTAAGAAAATCATAGAGAAGAGAAAATACATTTACAGTAGTGTACTGTATATATATTTTTTTAAAAGTCACATGTAAGTGGACCAATGCAGTTCAAACCCATTATTGTTCAAGGGCCAACTGTATGGGAATTTTCTGCACTATTTTTACAACTTATCTGTAAGTCCAAAAATATTTCAAAATAAATGTTTTCAAGGGATTAGAGAATAAAATACTATCAAAGAGAAAGCAGATATAGCACTATTAATGTCAGACAAAATAAAATGCAAAGCAAGAAGCATTAAGCATAACAAAAAGAGCCATAGCATAATAATTTGAAAATACTATCTACCAAGAAATGATGTCATCAATCTTTTTGTACTTAATGATATAAGCACCTTTAAAAAATTAAAATAATTCAAAATTAAAAATTAAATTCAAAATTTAATTCAAAATTCAAAATTAATTCAAAATTCAAAAATAATTTTGAAATAAACAACAATGAAAAAACTAAATGAAATATTCAGAACATTATTGAACACTACATCTCATACAGAATATGGCCAAAACAATACTCAACACGTAGTTATAAGAAAATTAAAAAGCCTTGGGGCGCCTGGGTGGCGCAGTCGGTTAAGCGTCCGACTTCAGCCAGGTCACGATCTCGCGGTCTGGGAGTTCGAGCCCCGCGTCAGGCTCTGGGCTGATGGCTCAGAGCCTGGAGCCTGTTTCCGATTCTGTGTCTCCCTCTCTCTCTGCCCCTCCCCCGTTCATGCTCTGTCTCTCTCTGTCCCCAAAATAAATAAACGTTGAAAAAAAAAATTAAAAAAAAAAAAAAAAAAGAAAATTAAAAAGCCTAAAAATAAGTGAATTTGGCATATAATTTTAAAAGCTAGGAAACAGGGGCACTTCGGTGGCTCAGTTGGTTAAGTGTCTGATTTTGGCTCAGATCATGATCTCACAGTTCATAAGTGGAGTCCTACACTGGGCTCTCTGATGTCAACACAGAACCCACTTTGGATCCTCTGTCCCCTCTCTTTCCCCTCCCCCACTCATGCTCTTTCTCTCTCTCTCTCTCTCTTTTTCTCAAAAATAAATAAACATTTAAAGAAAAAAAAGTACAAAACAAATAAGATGAGGGGCGCACCTGGGTGGCTCAGTCAGTTGAAGGTCAAATTCTTGATTTTGGCTCAGGTAATGATCTCACAGTCCTGAGGTGGAGCCTGGTGTTGGGCTCCAGAGTGGAGCCTGCTTGAGACTCTCTCTCTCTCCCTCTCTCTCTGCCCCTCCTCTGCTCACACATGCATACTCTCTCTCTCTCTCAAAATAAATAAGCATTAAAAAAAAAAAACAAATAGAACAAATCTAAACTACAAAAGATAACTAAATAAATATAAATGTAGAACTTCTAGAAGTGGAAAATAAAAAAACATAGAGCAGATCAATAAAATAAAAGCAAAACTCTGTCTTTTAAAGAAAAATAATTAAATAGACAACTTTTAAGAGGTTTAAGAAAAGGATAAAACACAAAAACAAGAGAAAAACAGGGAGAGAAGTAGGATTAATATTAATGCTGTGATTATGATTATAAGATTAAATACAAGAAATTTGAAAATCTAGATGAAACAGATCTTTTTCTCTTTGGAAAATATAAATTATCAAAATTAATTTAAAAAGAGGTTGAAAATCCAGGGGCACCTGCATGGCTCAGTCGGTTGAGCGATGGACTTGGGCTCAGGTCATGATTGCGGCTTGTGAGTTCAAGCCCCACGTCAGGTTCTGTGTTGACAACTCACAGCCTGGAGCCTACTTCACATTCTGTGTCTCCCTCTCTCTCTGCCCCTCCCCCACTTGTGCGCTCGCTCTCTCTCTCTCAAAAATAAATAAATGTTAAAAAATTTTAAAAATAAATAAAAATAAAAAGAGGTTGAAAATCCAAATAAACCAAAATCTTAGAGAACTTGACTAGGTAATTAAAGTGTTACCAGTTTTAAAAGTCCTAAACAGGTTCATCATTTAGGCTGTTTCCAGTTTTTACTTATCACAAATAAAGGTGCTATGAACAGTCATCTACAATTCTTAGTATTCACATATGCTTTCATTTCTCTTGATTGAAATTTGGGACATCTTTTTCAAGTTGCTACTTGTTTGTCTTAACAGGTAATATTTATATATAAACTCCTAAATCTTAGCTTGTCAGGTATAGAAACCACCAGTGAAAACAATTTCAGAAACACTGCAGAACCTATACAGACTTTCAAAAACCTTAGTTTTTAAAGGAGAAAACGGATAATCCAAAAAGAAGAATTGACTAAGAACAGATTAAAATTCATTATAAACTTAATACAATGAGATTTAATACATACTGATTTTAAGTTACATAATAGACAATAAAATCTGTTAGTCCACGAGATTAAAAATCAGTGATTTTGACTTTTGATTCTGATTTTTATAATCAGTAGTGTCATTGTGTTCTTTCTGAAGCATTCCTTTACCTATCTGCACTAACTCTAGTAAAAAATCAAAACAAAATAAAATATGTCAAAAACAAAACCCAGAGCTGAAAATTATATATTCAGTAAGTAATGTTTTTCTTTCTTTTTTCTTTTTTTAATTTTTTAACATTTATTCATTTTTGAGGGAGGGAGAGAGAGAGACAGATCAAGAGCAGGGGAGGGGCAGAGAAAGAGGGAGACACAGAATCCGAAGCAGGCTCCAGGCTCTGAGCGGTCAGCACAGAGTCACACGTGGGGCTGGAAATCAGGCGAGACCATGACTTGAGCCAAAATCATACGCTCAACTGACTGAGCCACCCAGGTGCCCATGTTTTTCTCAAGTGAGTATGTCTTGCTCACAGACACACAGGGAGAACACCATGTGAAGATGGAGGCGGATATGGGAGTGACACTTCCATAAACCAAGGAATGTCTGGGTTTCTTCCAGAAGCTGGAAGAGGCAAGAGGCAAGGAAGCATCCTCCTCCAAAGGTTTTGAAAAGATCACGGCCCAGCAAACACCTTGATTTCAGAACTCTAGTTTCCAGAACTATGAGAGAACAAATTTGTATTGTTTTAAACCAAAATAATGATGATAATAATAATAATAATGTCTTGCTCAATGCAAGAACAATACTAGCTCACTGTGGAAAATTAGATAAAACTGCACAAAGACAATAAATGTTAAAATAGCTGTAATCAGTGAAATCAACAAAAATGGCAGAGTAAGGACCTTGAAAATTCTCTCCTCCGTAAAAGCAGTGAAAACACCAGCAAAAAAGAGCCAGAATCAACTTTTTCATAACTCTGAAAAGCAATCAAATGCTTGTAGCCATCCACAGAGCATTTATTCCAGAAAAATGGCTTGATCTTGGTAAGAACAGCAAGTTTTGGGGCATTTTCACTTGCCTGTTCCCATCCCCCTTTCCCTATCTCCACAGTAAACCTCGAAAATCAATGTCCCACATTCACAGTGAAAACCAACAGTCTGGCAGCCACTTGAAGTAAAAGAGGGGTTAAAACTCCAAAGCCCTACTCACAGATATCTGTCTCGCCAGACAGTTCCCTGGAAATCGCCACTCAGAAGGCTGTCTTTGTTCGACCTAACTCAGAAGTCATCCGGTGCTAACAACCTTTCCCTATGGGCATTTATCAAAAAAATCAGAAACAATTTTTAAATTAAAAAAAATTTTTTTTGGCTGCCCGAGGTGGTAGATAACAGTTACGTTAAGAGAAACCAGACACAAAAGGCCACATATTATATGACTCCATTTATATGAAATACCATAATAGGTGAATCCATAAAGATAGAAAGGAGACAAACTGATTGCCAGGGCCTGGGGAGAAGAGAAAATGAGGAGTAACTGATTCTTGATTACAGGACTTCTTTTTGGGGTGATGAAAATTTTCTAGAATTAGTGATGATGGTCATGCAACTCTGTGAACATATAAAAACCACTGAATTGGGGCACCTGGGTGGCGCAGTCGGTTAAGCGTCCGACTTCAGCCAGGTCACGATCTCGCGGTCCGTGAGTTCGAGCCCCGCGTCGGGCTCTGGGCTGATGGCTCAGAGCCTGGAGCCTGTTTCCGATTCTGTGTCTCCCTCTCTCTCTGCCCCTCCCCCGTTCATGCTCTGTCTCTCTCTGTCCCAAAAATAAATAAACGTTGAAAAAAAAAATTTTTTAAAAACCACTGAATTGTACACCCTATGCAGGTAAATTTTATGGTACATGATTTCCATCTCAATTTAAAATAGCAAGTTAAAAATTTATATGTACCCATGATTCCAATCTTTTTAACTTATATAAAAGGGAATTCACAAAAATAGTACTCATAATCACACAACCCAGATATAATCACTATTAATATTTAGGTTAAAAAAAATTTTTTTTTTTTTAGAGAGAGAGAGAGAGAAAGAGCACAAGTGCACAAGTGGGGGAGGGACATAGGGAGAGAGAGAATCTTAAGCAGACTCCACACTCAGCGCGAAGCCAAACATGGGCCTTGATCCCCATGACTGTGAGATCATGACCTGAGCTGAAATCAAGTCAGATGCTTAACCAACTAAGCTACCCAGGCACTCCTAGGTCTAACTATTTCTAATCTTTCTCTACTATATCACTGCTATTACTCATTGGTTAAGAACACTCACTCTGGATGCTCCGCCTGAGTCAGAATCTTACCACTTACTAACCATCCAATCATGAGCAAGCTGCTTAATCTCTCCGGATCTATTTCCTCCTCTACAAAATGGGAATAATAATATCTACTTCAAATGGTTGTTGTGACAATTGAGTTTAAAAATACAGAGCACGTAAATATATGCCTGGCACATAAAAACTGTTCAATATATGCTAGCTATCATTATTACTAAAAATAAAGCTGTGTGACTATCCTTAGGTATATATATATCTTATTATTTGTCCAATTATATGTTTTTATTAATTCCACAAAGTGAAAACACTATTTTAAAATGTATGCAAATGAAACAAAATGTTATTTTAAGTTTGCCTGAATAGTTTTCTATTGCTGGAAATCAATATACTACAGAGTATTCACAAGTTTGGAAACATGGGGAAAAAAATCAAAATAAAGAAGGAAAATGACCCTGGAAAATACAATCGAGGAAGAAAAAAAAGCTCTTAAAGTTATAATCATATCCTCAGGAAGATTTAAGAAAACACTGGGTCCATAAAACAAAAGGATACTGTAAGAAGAAAACAATTTGTGAATAAGAAATCGCTTTTGATCAGATTGACATAGACTTTTTTTAATGTTTATTTATTTTTGAGAGAGAAACAGAGGGAGAGAGAACACAAGCTGGGGAGGGGCAGAGAGAGAGAGGGAAACACAGAATCCAACGCAGGTTCCAGGCAAAAGACTTTTTTAAAATTTATTTATTTATTTAAACAATCTTTTTAATGTTTATTTATTTTTGAGAGACAGAGAGAGAGCATGAGTGGTTAGTGGGGCAGAGAGAGAGGGAGAGAGAGAATCTGAAGCAGGCTCCAGGCTCCGAGCTGTCAGCACAGACCTGGACACCGGGCTTGAACCCACGAACCACGAGATCATGACCTGAGCTGAAGTCAGACACAACTGAGCCACCCAGGCGCCCCTAGTTATTTATATTTGAGAGAGAAAGAGAAAGAGAGCACAAGATAGGGAGAGACAGGGACACAGAGGGAGTCACACCAGGCTCTGAGCTGTCAGCAAGGAGCCCAATGCAGGGATCAAACCCACCAACTGTGAGATCAAGACCTGACCCAAAGTCAGATGCTTAACTGACTGAGCCACCCAGGCACCCTGGCAAAGGACTTTTTTTAATATAAGTATTTGAGAGGCTGAGAAGACACAAACTCTTAAACACTCCAGGAAGGAATACTAACTGGAAAAACTCTTTTTTTTTTAAGTTAATAATAGTTACCACTGAGTCATTACCATGTGTTGTTAGGCACTGTACTAAATGCTTTAAGATAATATATTTTGGGGGCACCTGAGTGGCTCAGTCAGTTCAGCGTCCAACTTCGGCTCTGGTCATGATCTCAGGGTTTGTGGGTTTGAGCTCCATATCGGGCTCTGCGCTGACAGCTCAGAGCCTGGAGCCTGCTTCAGATTCTGTGTCTCCCTCTCCCTCTGACCTTCCCCCACTTGCACTCTGTCTCTCAAAAGTGAATAAACATTAAAAAAAAATTTTAATAATATATTTTCACATTATCTCCATTTAATGAATGAGGAAACTGAGACTCAAAAAGGTTAAGTAACATGCCCAAGGACACAAAGCTAGTAAAACAAACAAACAAAAAACAGAGCTAGAATGCAATTTGGCAACAAATATCAGAAGTCTTTAAAATTTATTTTTTTGAGACAGCAATTATCCCTAGAGTTTATCACAAATAAATAAATATATAATTATATCTGTACAATGATGTCCACTGTAATATTAATTAATCATAAAAAGGACAAGTGGAAACAAACTAAAGGTTCAAAAACAGCTAAATGGCTAGTTTCGGTGCACTGTGCACCTTGGCAACAGAACACTATTCAGCTATTTTAAATGACGGTATAACTCTATACTTATTAAAATAAAAAGCTAGTCCCATGTTAAGCGGGAAAAGCAAGATATACAGTAGTGTATATAGTATAACTTTTATTAAAAACCATAGAGGTATTTAAAAAGACAAGAAGAATATACTCCAAAATGGCTCTGTCTCTCTCACTCTCTCTCAAAATAAATAAATAAACATTTTCTTTTTTTTTTTAAAGGGAGTACCTGGGTGGCTCAGTTGGTTAAGCATCTGACTCTTGATTTCAGCTCAGGTCATGATCTCACAGTTCATGAGATTTTTGAGATGGAGCCCCATGTCAGGTTCTACACTGACAGCGTGGAGCCTGCTTGGGAGTCCGTCTCCCTCTCTCTCTGCCCCACCTCCACTTGTGCTCATTTAAAGTAAACATTTTAAAAAATGCATTAATAAGGAGTCCGGAGTGGCCCAGTAGGTTAAGCGTCCAACTCTTGATTTTGGCTCAGGTCATGATCTCTGGGTAATGAGATCAAGTTCCTCAGTGGGCTCTGTGCTGAGTGTGGAACCTGCTTAAGATTCTCTCTCCCTCTCCCTGCCCCTCCCCTCAGCTGGTGTACACTCTCTCTCTCAAATAAATAAATAAATAAATAATAAAAATGGATTAAAAATACAATAAGTGTTATTAGCAAAGAAGTAGAGAACTGTAAACCTTCATACATTGCTCGTGGAAATGCAAAATACTACAAGTACTTTGGAAAATAGTTTGACAATGCCTCAAAATGTTAAACAAACCTACCATTATGACCCTACAATTTTTAGGTATCTACCCAAGAAAAATATAAACACGTCTTCATAAATTTTCATGGCAGCATTATTCATAATAACTAAAAATGGAATCAGCCTAAATGCCCATCAACTAATGAATGGGTTAAAAAATAAAAAATATATGGAATACTATTTGGCAACAAAAAGGAATAAAGTATTGAATAAAGTGTTGGCACTTTCTATAACATGTCTGAACCTCAAAAACATTGTACTAAATGAAAAAAGCCAGTCACAAAAGACTACATATTGTGAGATTCCATTTATATAAAACATCCAGAATAAACAAATACATAAGGATAGAAAGTAGACTAGTGGTTGTCAAGGGCTGAGAGGGAAGGAGGGAGGAAGAGAATGGGGAGTGGCTGCTAATAGATATAAGGTTTCTTTTGGGGGGAGGATGGAGATTTTCTAAAACTGGATTATGGTTAACAGTTACAAAATCTGTAAATAGACAAGAAACATTGAATTACACAAATTAACAGGTGAATTTCATGGTATGATAATTATATCTCAAAAAAGCTGGGTTGTCATAAGCAATATATTTAAAATTTGTGTCTTTACCATATGTAAGTTACATAGCAATAAAATATTGATTAAAAGGCATATTAAGAACTACTAAAAAAAAAATAAGAAGGGCTGGATGATAAACCAAAATTTCATGGAAGGATAAGCTGTTTGAGATCATCTGGTCCAGCCTCTTCACCATATAAAATAAGGAAACTGAGGTTCTGAGAAACATGACTTGCTCATTTTCAGTGGCAAAACTGAAGAGAAAATCAAGGAGTTTACTCAGTGGTCATTTGCCGGGATATATACTGAATATTCAAAATCAGGTTTCTGGTATTCAATATATAGATTACTATATTCAAACATACAGATCTCTGCTAGAGTTTACAAAGAAGTATTTGCCAGAAAGTGTTAATCAGCTCTCAGCATTGCCATCTGATGCATTCTGTTTTATAGAAGTCCCTTAAGAATAATCCTGCCAGGGGAAAGGATATAAGAACAAACTTATATTTTATGATGGCACTTAGAATCACCTCACTTTCCTGTTATTGTTTTTTTCTCCAAATGATATTCTGTTCTTTTCCATTACACTTCCATGATTAAAAACATTTTTAAAAGAGATAAAAAACAGTTCCTAAATAAATCAAGTAATATGTAGCAATTAATGATGGATACAAAGTGGAATAATCCAGAGCAAAGATAACCTGATTCATTTTAGAATTATCCGCCAAACTTAATTAATTAGGAGTCATATACTTAACCAGATATCTTCTGGGTCTTTGAAAATGAAACAGTCCAAAATACAATATTTCTGTTATTTCCTAGGATATTACCAAATGCCTTAGGATTTCACTGTAGTAAATTTCAAGAGAAAACAAGAACAGGAAGTTTTGGAGTGGATCTCCTGGGATTTAATCCCCAATCCATCACTAAACAGCTTATTTGGTTGAGAGAAATGTATTTAACCTCCCGTACCAATGTTTCCAAATCTGTAAAATAGAAGGGTATAGGATTGTTCTAAGAATTAGATAATTTGTTCCTTTCCAAGATGATGAACTATATGCTTACTAGTCCCTCCTAAGACCATATTTAAATAATAGAAAAGGTTAGGTTTGGGATATAAATCCACAACATTGAAGAGAGAGGAAGGAAAGCCATCAGCAAACTGATTTTAACAAATTTCTGGGAAACGGAAAGAGAATGGAGAAGTAATGACTGATGAGGAGGGCAGGAGGAGCCACTACTTAGAGTACATTCTGAGTAGAGAAGATGGCCATGGGGGAGGGCAGCAATCTTATCCAGAGAATCCCAAACTCCTTAGAACTAGGAAACTCCAGTTAGGAGGGACAACACAAGTGAGAGCTGGGTCTGAAAGCAGCAGTATTACTTAAAGCCTGCATATAGAAAGCACTCACTCTCCTCTCAAAATGCAGACAGCAAAATATTTATCAGGCAGGTGACTATCTTCTAGGGGAAAAAAAGATAATAAATTAACAAGCAGTTTCTATAAAGAAATGTATCAGACCATCTAAGAAGAATTAGGGCAACTAAACTGGGCATTGTTGCCCTAGAAGTCCACCCAGGTATACAAAGTTCAAAGTCTTTCCACTGCCTCATTCTTTTTTTTTTTTTTTAAGCTGTTTTTTTTTTAAGTTTATTTATTTATTTACAGAGAGAGAGAAGCAGGGAGGCACAGAGAGAGAGGGAGAAAGAAAGAATCACAAGCAGGCTCAGCACTGTCAGCACATAGTTGGATTCAGGGTTTAAACCCACAAACCATGAGTCATAACCTGAGCCAAAACCAAGAGTTGGATGCTTAGCCGACTGAGCCACCCAGGTGCCCCTCTACTGCCTCATTCTTAAAAGTAAATGGGCTCAAGGATTGCTAGACTTTTGAAGAAAATCTGTAATGTGAATGAGAAATATAAAAGTAAACAGGGAAATGAATTAAGAGAAACAAAGACATAAGACAATTCAGAAAATATAAGAAAACTATTTTTAAAATACTAGTGGATATTACCAGTGATACATGGGAGACACCACATTTATAAAACAATAGACTGCTAGGAAATAAATTAAAAATTCACTTAAACAACAAGAAAGAGTTTTGTAGATAAACAATTAGACCACCAAAAAAAAAAAAAAAAAACACATGCATAAAGTTAGAAGTTCAAGAATATTTTTCAGAAGGAACCAAAAACAAAAAGAAAAAAAAAAAGAAAAAAGAAAAACAGACAATCTCAAGAGAAAGTTAATAGGCACTAACTAAGGCCAATCTAGGACGCTAATATTCAACTAGTAGGCTGTTTTAAGAAAAAGGAAAGGAAAAAATCTTTAAATACATTATACCAGAGAAATTTCCAGAACTGAATGAGTCTTCAGAATGAAAACAACTACTAATGAATGAAAAGACTAGCTTAATGAATGAAGAAATAACTACACCTAGATTCAACAAAGTGAAATACCAGAACACCAAGGATAAAGATAAAATTCTAAAACCTTCCAAAGAGAAAAATGCAGGTCATTTACAAAGACAGCATGTTTCTCATCAATCACACTAAATGCTAGAAGTCAGAGCAGCACCAAAGGTCTGAAGGAAAATTATTTCAATCTAGGCAGCCATACTTTCCATCAATTGTAAGTGTAGAATAAAGAAGTTTTAAAACATGCCAGACTTAGAAAATTTACCTCCAATGCCCCATTTTTAGAAAGTTACTGGAGGATTCATTCCCACAAAAATTAGAGCATATAAAACCAAATCTCAGAAACTACAGATCCAAGTCAGAAGAAAAAAGGCCAATAATCTAGGATGAAAGCTGAAAGGCAGGCTTAGAAAATACTGAGTAAATTGAAGTAATGACTCTCAAAAGAGGTATCTAACACCTAGTATCTAGATCTTTGTTTCTAATACCATTCTCTAATAAAAGGAAACTGGGCTTTTTGAGAAATGGCTTACCCTATGCTCTAGCAGGAACTATAGAGCATCTCACAGCACCAGAAAGTAAAGAAGTGTTTAAAAAAAAAAAAGGATGTGTCAAAATATCACAGGAGTCAAGACAAGGAGTTCCTAATAGCCAAAGCTGGAACAATTTGAACAACAAAATAATGTTGAATTATAACCCACAGTATAAAATGAATATCCATGAGTTCATATTGATATGATTGAATAAATTAATGAACGAGAGAGAAGAGATAAATCTTCATGCAAAAGAATTCTGAATAATTTATGCAGAGTAGGGTCATAAATTCCCACTCCTTAAGTGTAGGTTACACACAGTGGACTTCTCTCCAAAGCATACAGTATGGAAAGTTGTGGGGAGAGTGGAAGAGTACCTTTACAGTGGAGAAGCAGACAAATTTTATCTCAGCCAGATGACCAAGGTGAATGTGAGCAGTGATGAATCATGCTGATAGTGTGTATCCTTAATATGATGTGTTGAAAATGTCATTTACCTCTATGGTCTTTCTCCCCAACACCCAGAGGCTCAGTATAATCAGGCAAAAAAAAAAAAAAAAAACATTACAAAAACTCCAACAGAAGATCATCCTACAAAACACTTGAGCAACACTCAGCAAAACTGTCAAAGTCATCAAAAACAAGGAAAGTATGAGAAACTTACAATCAAGGAAAGCCTAGGGGCACCTGGGTGGTTCAGGTCATGATCTCATGGTTTATGGGTTTGAGCCCCCTGTCAGGCTCTGTGATGACAGCTCAGAGCCTGGAACCTGCTTCGGATTCTGTGTCTCCCTCTCTCTCTGACCCTCCCCCACTCGTGCTCTTGTCTCTCCCTCTCTCTCAAAAATAAAAAAAAAACATTTTTAAAAAGTTTTAATAAAAAATAAAGAAAGAAAGGAAGAAATCAAGGAACGCCTAAGGAGACATGACAACTAAATGTAACGTGGCATTCTGGAGGAGGAAAGACATAAGGTAAAGCTAAAAAGTCTGAATAAAATATGGATTTTAGTTAATAAAATGTAATAATATTGTTTCATTAATTGTAACAAATTTATCATACTAATAATGTAAGAGGTTAATAATAGGGGACACTGAGTGTAAGATGTTTAAGAACTCTGTACTATCTTCTCAATTCTTCTGTAAATCTAAAATGTTTATTATTAAAAAAAAAAGAGGTATCTAGGAAAGGGGGAGATTCAAAAGATTAGACAGTGTCCCTAATAAGTTGGAAGAAGTTAATAATGAAATAAAGGTGGAAAACTTCCCTAAAAGTGGAAAGACAATTAAAACTCTCCTAAACACACACACACACACACACACACACACACACACACACACTCTATAAAAAGATTGGCAATCCCAATATACTACATATACTCATGCAATGACAATACTTAAATAGTTGTAACAATGTGATCACTGCTCATTTTCAAGTTTTATAGTAAGCTTATAGAAAAAAACAGATGTCATAAATCTGATTAACAGAATGCAAATGATAATGGTATGATAATGTTAAGTAAAAGTATAACTGCCCAAAGCTGAGAGGTGCAATGGGGCGATATGAATGGAAGGGAAAGTTATGACTACTAATGATCCTCCTGCGTAATGGGCAGTTAGAAGAAATGGTCTATAGTTGAAAGAAGAGGGGCGCCTGGGTGGCTCAGTTGGTTGAACGTCCTACTGATCTGAGGCTTGTGGTTGGAGCGCCGCATTGGGCTCTGTGTTGACAGCTCAGAGCCTGGGGCCTGCTTTGGATTCTGCGTCTCCCTCTCTCTCTGCCCCTCCCCAACTCATTCTCTCTCTCTCTCTCTCTCTCTCTCTCTCTCTCTCTCTCTCTCAAAAATGAATAAACATTAAAAAAATTTTATAGTTGATAGAAGAAATCAAGGAGTAAGTTCATCATTTCTTTTTTTTTTTTAATTTATTTATTTATTTGAGAGAGACACAGACAGTACAAGTGGGGAAAGGGCAGGGAGAGAGGGAGAGAGAATCCCAAGCAGGCTCTGCACTGCCAGCACAGAGCCTGACATGGGGGCTCAAATTCACGAAACTGTGAGGTCATGACCTGAGCCAAAAGCAAGAGTCCAACGCTTAACCAACTGAGCCACCCAAGCACCCCATTGTTTCACATTTTAAGGATAACAAAGGGATTCAGAACATGTCACCCCAAAATATGCCACTTTGGCATATTATTTTGACCTGAAAGCATTTGAGAAACAGGAGATGCAGGAAAGATTCCCTAACTCCCCTTTTCTACCTAAAAGCAAGTCTTGAAATTTCCCACAAGAAAGGTGCCCTCCCTGTACCAGGAAGAGTACTTTGTTAACACCGTGACAGTCAACTCCAAAATGGACCTGCACAAACAAACCTACTAAAATAACCCTTACTTTCCATTACTTTCTCCCATATATTTCCTAGTCACTGTTCCACAATTTACTAGCCCCTAGCCCAAGTCCCTGTCTTGTCACCTCCTCACAATTCATTAATCTTTATTTTAAAAGTCTTCCTTTTGAAGACTCCTGTGTGCAACCTAAAAATTTTATACAAAATTTGTATGCTTTTCTCCTGTTTATCTGTCTTACATCAGTTTAATTCTGCGGCCCAACCACATAACCTAGGAGGGGAGAAGTTTTTCCTCTCCTCCTATGACAAATAGAGAAACTAAAAAGAGTGATATAATTACCCAGAGCATAGGGAGAGCAAGAGAGATGGGGAAATCAAATAAGCTAAAAAACTTTATCAGGGCTGGAACTTAATAGACAGGTATCTAAATAATGGAAATTCTCAAATTAATTAGACAGTAGGGAAAAATCAACAGATACACTAAAAACAAAGTGTAGGAGTTAGGAGTTAGGGAGTAGAAGGGAGCAGGGTTGGAAAAGAATGGAAAGAGGACTGCTACTTTTCATTATGGGTCATTCCATACCATGCAATTTTGTTAAATATATTTATGTGCTACCTTGATAAAAGATTTGGTAATGTTCTGAAAAGCTTTTAACGTAATAATCTTTGTAAAGCATTTTAGCACAGTGCCTGGCATTCAGCAAGGAGCTTACACTTAGGCAAAGATTCTTGTATGTACATATTATTCATCTATGTATGGCACAAAATCTTCAAAGCCTACCTACTTCCAGGTCGGGACAATAGAGTGTACTAGTTGACCAGATGTCCAACTAGTCTGCTCAAAGTGAGACTTCTCAGGACCTTTCACTGGGGCTTAGTAAGAAATGAAAATGCAGGAGAAAAAGTGCTGTTCACTTTTAAATACTGTTAAAGTTACTAAGCACTACTTAAATGCTTTTAAATACTGTTAAAGGTACTAAAATACAAAGCTGTTTCCTATCTCTAAACTTGTCATGGTATTTTTTACTTGTCCTTCTTTTTAAGTTTATTTACTTATTTATTTTGAGAAAGAGAAAGTGTGCACAAGCAGGGAAGAGGCCGAGAGAGAGAGAGAGAGAGAGAGAAAGAGAATCTCAAGCAGGCTCTGTGCTGTCAGCACAGAGCCCAAGTCAGGGCTCAATCTCACAAACCTCAAGATCGTGACCTGAGCTGAAATCAAGAGTCGAACACTCAACCACCTGAGCCACTTAATGTCATTGCAAGTAAAGAAAAAATTTAAACTATTAGCATGGATTTTACCATTCACCTTTATATTGTGCAATGACGGTTTTAAATGCAAATATAAGAACATGTAGCTTTATGTGGAATCACCAAAATTACCTAATTCTTATTTTGTAGCTCATACGTTTATGTATCTTATTCTTACCAGAACAGTGAAAACACTGTGCAAAAGCCAACTGTTTTTATTTCACTTAATATGCACACATTCTATTAATACTCTACCTTTAGCTTACTGATGAATAAGGAAGAAAGGATGGAAAAAAGATCTATGGGCTGCACTATCATTGCCTCTCCGTCTGTGTCACCATTTTCAGGGTAAGTGGTTGGCTAACACAGGGAAGTAACACAAGTAAGAAAGAATATGATAGCATTCCTTGGTTGTTTAATAGGTCATTGCCTTCTTTCTGCAAAGGAAGTTCTGGTTCAAAAAGAAAGCATGGCTCCACCTTACCTCTTACTCAGTGATAGACTTAACACTCTAACTTTGTACTCCTTTGAGACTTGCTGACTCATGCATTGTGTGTCCACTGGAATTCTGAAATCACAGGGAACCTCAAATGCTACGTGCCAGCAGGGTAGGAAGAAACAGCATCAGATACACATATGGTGACTTTTCCCTGTGTTCAAGTGCATACTCTGCAGTCCTATTGGACTTCAATTACAAACACAAGTCCAAACAAAGATAAAATTATCAAGAATTTCAAGACAGCAACATAGAGCATTGAACCAAGTGAAGGGAGCCCTGCTGGGTATGCAGCCAAGATGACACAGGTCACACACCCATATAGGTGACTTTGCTAGGTTCATAGTCAAATTTAATTTGATTTTAAGAACACACAAAAAAAGTAACATTTCTCACACCTTCAAGTGTGTGAACTAAGATTCATACCTGCAACAAGTAGGAGTTTTGTCCGAAATTATATTAACACAAAACTAGAATTTGGGTTGTCACTTAAATGACAAATTGGTCTTCGGAATCAGGTTTGAACTTATTTATAACCTACCAAGAGAGCAGAGATTCTGTGATACAAACTGACTTTGTAATGTTGTAATTACACTTTTTAACTCTTAAAGAGCTAAATTTCCTTACGATGATCTTGCTCTGTTTATTTTAAAATATTGTGCTGTCATTTTGATTACTCCTTTGACTATCTCCCTGACTATAAGATCCTGGAGATGAAGAATTTGTTATAATTCCAGCTCCTAATACCAGAAATCCTGAATAAATGTTAAATGTTTGAGAGAATGAATGAGGAAATACAGTAGCAAGAACATTTAATGAAACATTAATTTGTTTACAGTGTAAAAGAACAAAAAATAAATGACATAAGCATTTTTTGTTCTCTGGATTTTTCCCCTTTTAAATCCCCTAAGTACCCAGGAAAGCTTTCCCTTGCTTCAGCTTCCCTTCCTAGTTTTTGTTAAGACTGTGCCTGAAATCATTCAAGGAATTAGGCTAGAGGGAGGTAGAGGAGAAAAATAAGAAACCGGAAAGGGGAGGAGGAGAATTCCCCCAAGCAAACGGTGGGGTATGGGACCCCACAGAATGAGACCCATGTCCCCCTTCCTGCCAGTGCCCCAAGAGGTGACAGGACTCAAAAGGAATGGCTGCCGGATGCACCCAGGAAACTTAGGCTTGACACTGCAGTCAGGGATCAAACACCTAAAGAAACCAGAGTAAAGGGAGTCAAACAGCCTTACGGCCAATTTATGGGAAAGCTGAAAAGAAGCAAGTCTTTGAAAATTCCAGTGAGAACAAAAAAACACTACATTATTCTTCATCTTCCTGCACCATTTATACTCCCTAGGCTATTTCTAGAGCTTCTATCCTTGTCAAACCTGGATGTACCTCGCATAGCACAAAAAGAATCATTTGGGGCTAATGCCATAAATATATCAGCAGGTAAACAGTGTGAGGGATCAGTGGGGCCTCACCAAGCGTTCAACTCTTTCCAAAGCCCTCTGGGAATGTCACATGAATTTAAGGAATGGAAAGCAAACTATTATCTGTGGTTGAGTTTTCTATCAGTCCAGTCAAATTAAAAATATAGGAGAAAATGTGTGCTGCAACAGAAAATTGTCTTGTCTAGAGAACACCCCTCCTGGTTATAATGATCATATGGGAGCTGTTTTACAAGTCTGTAAATTGTAGATAACTGATAGTGCAAAATAATTCTTGTCTACAGACATGCGAATTCTGCCCTATCTGACAGATGCATTCACCCATCCCACCACTGTGCAAAGACCAGTTTTGCCTCCATTTATACATTAATTTCAACATTCCTTTACTACATAAACATTTGTGGGTTTTTTTAAGTATTTCCTCTCAACCAGTTATAACATCTGCCTGTTCCTTCGTTGCTTAAGTTAAATAACATCTATAAAGTTTGTTCAATTTTATACCTGAGAGCCTGAATTTACCTTTTTGTTTTTTATTTTAAAATTTTTCTTTAATGTGTATTTATTTTTGAGAGAGCGAGAGAGAGACAGAGCACAAGCAGGGGAGGGGCAGAGAGAGAGGGAGACACAGAATCCAAAGCAGGCTCTAGGCTCCAAGCTGTCAGCACAGAGCCCAACAGGGGGCTCGAACCCACGAACTGCGAGATCACGACCCGAGCCAAAGTCAGAGGCTAAACCAACTGAGCCATTCAGGTACCCATGAATTTACTTTTTTTAAAAGTATCTTTTCACAGAAGGTAATGAATGTAAGATTTCTCATATCTCTGAGTTTATAAAGATTCATATCCACAACAAACATATAACTAAATAAGCCCTAGAAAGAGCTAACTGAAAATGACTTAAGGTAATCAACACTGGAGAATAGAATCACAGGTTGTCCTTACTCATTCTTTTACCTCTTTAGGATACAGTTCAGTCTGTATCCTACTTTAATTTCTTCTCTGAGCTACAATTGATCTTGGAAATCAATTGATATTATAGTTCATACTCACTAGATAATTGAAATGCACTGTTCAGCAACAAAGTCAAAAAGTATTTTAACCTATTATAGAAAGATAGGTCTATACCAGTAACTCTGCATTAAATGAAGCATATCCAACACAGAATACTTAAAATTCTGTATCTATCTCTCCAACTACTTCCATGCTACTATCAAGAGGCACAAAGGGCAAGGGAAAGAGAAAATCTGTTAGAAAACCTATTACCTGAGCATCCTTAATCAAGAGATAAAGGTGGCTTATGGTTAGAATGATCCCAACATGGAGGCACCTGAGTGGCTCAGTTGGTTAAGCACCCAACTCTGGATTTTGGCTCAGATCATGATCTCAGTTTGTGGTTTTGAGCCTCGCTTCAGGCTCCATGCTGACAGCAGGGAGTCTGCTTGGGATCCTCTCTTTCCCTTTCTCTTTGCCCCTCCCCTGCTCATGCTCACTCTCTCTCTCTCTCAAAATAATAAACTTAAAAATAAAAATTCCAATGTGATGGGGAAGAGTAAATATATTGGAGCTATGTTCTGGAGGTAATACTTAAAGAATATTGCCTATTATCAAACCACTGCTATAGATATATAGATAATAGCTATTCTTCCCTCCCCTCCCGCTTTAAAAATTTTTTAATGTGGTAAGAGAATAGCAATTCTTTTTTTAAATTTTTTAACGTGTTTTTTTTTTATTTATTTATTTTTGAGACAGAGAGAGACAGAGCATGAACGGGGGAGGGTCAAAGAGAGAGGGAGACACAGAATCTGAAACAGGGTCCAGGCTCTGAGCGGTCAGCACAGAGCCCGACGCGGGGCTCGAACTCACGGACCGCGAGATCATGACCTGAGCCGAAGTCGGATGCTTAACTGACTGAGCTAACCAGGCACCCTGAGAATAGCAATTCTTAACCACATGTATTAATCTAATTAATATGGAGAACTAGTTACAAAGGAGTTGAAAATACTGACAAGCCTGAGGGAATCATGAGACAATGCAGAGATGAGCAAAGAAAGCAGGAAGCTGCTAACCCCTAGGGCTAGAGGGATCAAGACAGGAGGTAACAACCCAACTAAAATCAGAGTGCCCAGCTGGCTCCGTTGGAAGGGCACGCAACTCTTGATCTCAGGGTTATGAGTTTGAACCAGATGTTGGGTGTAGGAGATACATACATACATACATACACTTAAAAAGAAATAACCCAACTGAAAGCAATTGGAAAGGGATGAGTATTAATTTTCTATCGTGTAACAAATTAACCCAAACTTAGTAGCTTAAAACAACACACATTTATTATGCCACAATTTCTGCGGGTGAAGAGTCAGGCGCAGATTAGGGGGTTCCATACTTGGGGTGGCAAGACTGCAATCAAGGTGCTAGCCAGGGCTTGTCTCTGGGCTTAAGTAGGGATGGATCCATTTGCTATAAAAAAAAAATTATTGAAACATCTGGAAAAACTGGAATGAAGTCTAAGAGTTAGATGGTAGTAACATAATATTTCCTGAATTTGATGGTGCTACTCTGATTATATTCATTTATTATAACTGTTTATGGGAAGTGTTGCTCAACTATTTGGAGGTAATATGACTTGAATTTGCATTCCCATATAAATTTTAGAATCAGCTTGATGCACACTAAAATAATCCTGCTGAGGATGATATTGCATTGAATCCATAGATCAATTTGAAGAGAGTGGATATCTTTAAAATATTAAGTACTCCAATTGAGTATTCAGTTAATAACTGAATTTGCTTTGATCTTCTTTAGCGTTTTTCAGTATTTTGTAGTTTTTAGTGGACAAGTCTTGCATAGCTCTCCCTATATCTATTCCAAAGATTCAGATTTTTTATGCTGCTATAAATAACAATTTCTCGTTTCTTTTTTATGTTGGCATATGAAAATAGAACTTTTTTAAAACATTTTTTTAATATTGCTCTATATGTAATAGGAACCTTGCCAAGTACACTTACTACTTCTAATAGTTTATAGATTCTGGATTTTCTACATACACACTCTGTCAATTACAAATAATGAGGCTTATTTCTTCCTCTCCGACACGTTTTTTGTTTTTGCTTTTTCTTGCCTTATTACTATGACTAGGACCTTCAGAACAATGTTGAATAACAGACATCCTGATCTTATTCCCAATCTCAAGTATGATGTCTGCTGTAGATTTTACAGAGATCTTTTTTTATGTTTATTTATTTTGAGAGAGCAAGCATGTGCACGTGAGCAGGAGAGGGGCAGAGAGAGAGAGGGAGAGAATCCCAAGCAGGCTCCACTTGTCAGCACGGAGCCTGAGGCAGGGCTTCGTGTCACAAACCATAAGATCATGACTTGAGCCAAAATCAAGAGTCAGAAGTTTAAGCAACTGAGCCACCCAGGTGCCTCAATATTTTTTATCAAAATAAGAAAGTTCCCTCTTGGGACACCTGGGTGTCTCAGTTGGTTAAGTGTCTTACTCAATTTCAGCTCAGGTCATGATCTCACTGTTCTTAAGATCAAGCCCCAGGTTGGGCTCTGGGCAGACAGGTGGAGCCTGCTTGGGATTCTCTCTCCCTGTCTCGCCCTCTGCCCCTCCCCCACTCATGCTAACTCTCAAAATAAACAAACATTAAAAAAAGAAGGTTCCCTCTTCCTAGTTTGGTGAGTTTTTAATATGAATATCAAATGCTTTTTCTGCACCTATTGAAATGACCTTATAGTTTTTTTTCAATGTGAAGTACATTGGTTAAATAATCTCTGCATTCCTGAAAAAAAAGAAACCCACTTTGTCATGTATTCTCTTTTTCATATTTTAATATTTAATTTGCTAATATTGTACTTAGGTTGAACTTGTATTTTGGAATTATATTCATGAAAGAGTTGTCTGTAATTCTTTCTTTTAATCTCCTATGTATGTTCAAAGTTATGTCAGCTTGGTAAAAAGAGTTCGGAAATGTTCTCTCATTGTCTAATCCCTAGAATTTATGTAGACTAGATATAATATTTGAAAGAATTCAGTGGGGATGCCATCAAGGCCTGGAATTGGTGGGAAGATTTTAAGTAACAGATTTGATTACTTTTTTATTTAGATATATATTTACATACCATAAAACTCACCCTTTTAAAGTATAAAATTGAGTGGCACTTAGTGTATTCATTAAATTGTGCAATCATCACCACTAAGTCCAGAGCAGTTAAATCATCCCAAAAAGAAACTCCACATCCATTAGCAGTCACTCACCAATCATCCTCCCTCCTGCTGGAGTGAACTATTATGAGTTATTTCATATAAGTGGGACCATACTCCACGAAGTCTTTTACATTGCTTCTACTTAGAATAATGTTTTTCAAGATTCATCCATGTTGTTGGATGGATGAATACCATTCCATCATACATACATACATTTTGTTTATCCATTCATCAGTTGATATACATATGGCTTGTTTCAATTTGGGGGTTATTACTAATGCTGTTATGAACACTGACATGCAAGTTTTTGTGTGAGGATATGCTTTCAATTTTCTTGGGTAAGAACGGAAGAATGCTGTCATATGGCAACTATGTTTAACTTTCTGAAGAACTGCCAGACTGTTTTACAAAGTGACTGTACCATTTTATAGCCCATCAGCAACATAGGAGGGTTCCAGTTTCCCCACATCCTTGCCAACAACTGCCGTTGCCTGTCTTTTCAATTATAGCTATCCTAGTAGGTATGAAATAGTGTCTCATTGTGGTTTCATTTAGATCTCCCTAATGACTAATGATGTTGAGCATCATCTCACGTATTTATTGGCAATTTATTATCTTCTTTGGAAAGATATCTATTCATATACTTTGCCCATTTTTACCGAGTTGTCTTTTTACTGTTGAGTTGCAGAATTGTTCATATATTCTAGATATTAGTCTCTTACAAATATGTGATTTGCTCCCATTGCTCCATTCTTTCATTCTCACATTCTAGGAGTTGTCTTTTGAGTTTCTTGAGTGTCTTTTAAAGCACAGTGTTCTTAATTTTGATGAAGTCCAATTTATCTATTTTTCATTTGGTTGCTTGTGCTTCACATATGTAAGAAATGACTGCCTCATGCAAGGTCACAGAGACAACTATGTTTTCTACCAAAGAGTTTTATAGTTATAGCATTTAAATTTAGGTATCTGATGCATTTTGAGTTAATTTTGGGATAGTGTGAGGGAGAGATTCAACTTCATTCCCTGGCATAAGGCTATGCAGTTGTCTCAACATCATTTGTTAAGACTATTAGTTCTGTTCATCAAATAGATTCAACTATTTTAACAAATACAGAGCTATTCAGATTTTTATTTTTTTAGAAATGTCTACACACAGGGGCACCTGGGTGGCTCAGTTAACTGTCCGACTCCTGGTTTTGGCGCAGGTCATGATCTCACGGTTCGTGAGTTTGAGCCCCACATTGGACTCAGTGCTGATGGTGCAGAGCCTGCTTGGGATTCTCTCCCTCCCTCTCCTGCTCACGTGTTCTCTCTCAAAATAAATACATAAAACTTTTTTTTTTAATTTTTTAAAAAAAGGAAGAAAGAAATCTCCATACACAGAGTGGGATTTGAACTCACAACCCTGAGATCAAGTCACATGCTCTTCTGACTGAACCAGCCAGGCACCCCCTAGATTTTCTTACCTGTTTTTTTTCAGGTACTTGACCACTTCATCTAAAATTTTAAATGCAGCAACATGCATTTATTCATACCTTCTTGAAAGATTTTTAATGAATGCAGAAGCAGTGAGTGATGTCTCCATTTCATTCTTTTTTAAGTTTTATTTAAGTAATCTCTATACTCAACACAACCCCAATATCAAGAGTCGCATGTTCTTCTGAGTCAGCCAGCACCCCTCCATTTCATTTCTGATATTTGTTCCTTCACACTTTTTTCATTTGTCTTGCTGTGGATGTCTTCTCAACATGACTCAACTTTGTTAATTCTAATATGTTCACTTTCTATTCCAATAAATTAAGCTCCTTCTTCCCTCTTTGTGCTTTAGTTTTTAATAACTTGAAGCCATTCATTGACTTTTAGCTTTTATTCCCTTGTAATAAATACTCCCCTCTAAGCACAGCTTCATCTATACATCATGAATTTTGATGTTTTATTTTTATAGTAAAAATTTTTCTAACTTCTGTGATTTTTTCCTTAACTCAAGATGATTTTGGAGTATGTTTTGTAGTTTCTAAATATGGTATTTTCTAGCCTTTTTTTCCCCTAGCTCATTTTCCTTTTTTAAGTAATCCTTATGACCACATTAGGCTCACGACCCTGAGATCAGGAGTTGCATGTTTCACTGACTGAGTCAGCCAGGTGTCTCCTCCTTATTTTATTTATGGTCAGAGAATGTACTAAGATTGATAATTTTTTGATTCTTTAGACTTCCCTTCTGCTAAGCAGGTGGTCAACTTTTGTAAATGTCCCACAGGTACATGAAAAAAACATGTATTATACATTTGTCAAATACAGTAGCCTACACATGGTGGTTAGGGCTCCTGTATTTTCTATAACCATGCCAACCTTTTTTCTATGACTGTGTAATCTATGACTGTGGATTTCTCTTATTTCTTGTGATAAATTTAGAAGCTATTGAATTCTATAAATTTAAACTTGCTAAACCATTCTGGCGAATTAGTCCTCGCATGATCAACTCTTTCTCTACTATGAGTTTTTTGCCTGAAATTATGATATTAATATAGCCACAGCAGCTTCCATTTAGTGTTTATATGTCTACATCCTTTCACTTTTCACCTTTCTGTAGACATTTTGGGTCTCTTTTGTATATAACTGGGTTGTATCATTATCTGAAAGTGTCTGTAACTGGAGGATTTTACTCCATTTACACTTACTGCAATTTCTGATATATTGGGATTTAAACATACCACCTTAACAATTGTTTTCCTTGTCACTTTTCCCGGGTTTTCAGTCTTGCTTTCTTTTTAGGTTGAGTACTTTTTTTTCCCGTTGTTCTATTTTATCCCACTAGTATATAGTAATATACCTTTACAAATCTTTTAATGTGGTTACCCTAAATATTACAACATGCAATTCTGAATATTCAAGTCTAATATAAAATGATGGCTTAAACCTTTCCTCAGACATGACTTTAAAACTTTTCCATTTATCCTCCTCTCAATTTACATAACATTATTTTCATGTACTTTAGTCCTATTTTCTTTTTAATGCTAAAGATACTACTTTAGGTTTAATATCACTATATATATATATATATATACACATATATATATATATATATATATATATATTTTTTTTTTTAAGAGAAAAAGAGAATGCATGAAAGTTGGGGAGGGGCAGAGGGAAAACGAATTTTAAGCTCCATGCTCTGCATGGATCAACACCTGAGCCACCCAGGTGCCCCTGTTTTAAAATCACTATTAACTTAAACCCCCATATTTACCCTGTTATTCCTCATTCCTTTTTTCATCTCCAATCTTCTATCTGGCATCATTTTCCTTCTACTTAATGACATCATTTTTGTGGTTAGGAAAAATTTCTCACTTTTTGTGTGATGTATGTTATTTTTTTAATTTTAGAGAAAAAGAGCATGCATGCAAGCAGGAGACGGGGGGAGGGAGACAGAGAGAGAGAGAGAGAGAGAGAGAGAGAGAGAGAGAGAGAATCTCAAGTGGGCTCCATGCTCAGCGCGGAGAGTAGGAATATTAATTTTACCTTTCACACTCTTATTATTAACATTTTTGCTTGGTATAGAAATCTACATTTGCAGTTATTTTAACTCCATCACTTTGAAGATGCCATTCCATTGTCTTCTGATTGCCACTGGTTTTACAGTCTGTTATCATGTATTTGCTCCTTTGGAACATGCCTCATTTCTTCCACTGCTCTAGACTTTTTTCCCTAGTTCTTAAAAATGGTAATATTTACATAATTATGACTTTCTCTGAATGTATCTTGCTTGAGGTTTGTGGCACTTCCAGAACCTACAGTGTGAGAGGCCAGACCCCGGTGCCAGGCTGAGACTGGGTGGAGCAACAGCTCCCTGTTGACTCAGCCAACCCGGTGGTTCTCCCTCCCATTCCCCCATTTGCAAAGGCATACGAAAGCCTTGTCAAGGTTGAGAAAGTTAATTCCTGAAGCCTGTGGTCTGTGGGTGTTGGCAGTAATGTTACCCCCCTTTTCTACCCTGGGTCAAATAGAAACAAACATGGGAACTGTGTTTTGCTAGCAATCTATCAACAAGGTCTTGTTGTGACCCGTTTAGAAAGTTCACAAGGTACACAGAACTAAATGGTTTGGCTGGCAACGATCATGTGAAACCTGTTCTTAGAATGACCTGATCCATAAGAGTCTTATAAAAGATTGTGTACAGCAACAATAAAGCCGTCACTTGGGCCATCAGCCCAGGGGACCCTCCTATTCCCAAACTGGCTTCTCTTTTCTTTTTTTTTTCTTACATTCCCCTACCCTCAGGACCCTGATCTCGGTGTTTGTTGCGCCGGTCGCAACACTACAGCTTGATGATTTTCATAAAATTTAAAGGTTTCTTAAGAATTAACTTCAAATATTCTTTCTTGTCTTTCTGGAACTGCAATTACATTAATGTTGGCCCATCTCTGTTATATTCTTTTCTGGTTCTCTCCCATCCTTTGGACTCTCTATACGTTATTCTGAATTTTTTCTCTTCTTACCAAACTTAATTCACAATTCCTTCAGCTATATTTCATCTGGTGTTAAACTCGCTCACTAAATTCTTAATTTTAGCTTTGTTTTTATTTTTTAAATTCCTAATTCTATACTGAATTTTATCCAGAGTTTAACAGAATAAGAGAGAAGCAATAAGTACAGTAAAACATACATAATATTAGTCTGTACAATGTACAGGATGGCATGAAAGTAGGCAGGGGAATTTAACACTTCAATGGACACCTAAAGCTTAAGTTAAGTTGGAAATCGTATGAAACAGTTTGAGAAGGGAGATCACTATGAGCTTGAGTATGAAAACATGAATTATATTCCCCCACATGTTTGGGGAATTATAAATTGATATGACTAAAATTTAGGGGCAGACTAGGTAGGTAATAACGGAGGAAGACTAAAAAGAAGGCAAGGGCCAGATCACAGAAGACCTTACATACTAGATGAAGAGTTTATACCTCACCCTATAAGAAGGTTAACAAAGAAAAAAATGGTAAATTTATTCTAGAAAGGTCATTCAGGCAGAATTATGGGAAAAGGTATGAGGACAAAATAAGGCACAAATCAATTAGTAAATCTACTGGAATATCAAAGCCAGAGAAGACCAGAGCCAGAATCACAGCACCAATACAGAAGGATGGACTAATATGGTAAAGTACTGTACCCAGTCTTCAGGGACTGAATATGAAAAGGAAATAAGGTCTAATCCCAGCTTTCAAGCACTAGTCAGAGATAAGAGTACCACAGAACATTTAGAAGAAAGATAGTGTAGGATAATGCCATCTCATTTAGATCTCGTCTAGTAAAAAGGCTATGCAAGTATACAGAAGAGGTTACTATTAGAGCACATATCAGTAAAATCTATGTTGTACCTTGAACTCTGATTATCATCCTTCAAATATAATGGCAAAGATTTTTAAAATATTTATTACATCTATACCATATTTACATATAAGCATTTACTTTAACTTCTAGATATTTTCCTATTATGTTATTTTAATTAAAACAAAACCATGTTTTCTCTTACTTAAGTATTTGATTAAGGTTTTAAAACTCAAGACACTTTAGGGGCACTTATTTGGCTCAGTTGGTAAAGCATGCAATTCTTGATCTCAAGGTAGGGAGCCCAAGCCCTACACTGGGTGTAGATCTTATTTAAAACAAAACAAAACAAAACAAAACAAAACAAAACAAAACAAAAACTGGGGCACCTGGGTGGCTCAGTTGATTAAGAATCTGACTTTGGCTCAGGTCATGATCTTGTGGTTCATGAGTTCTAACCCCATATCAGGCTCTACTGTCAACATGGAGCCTGCTTCCGATCCTCTGTCTGTGCCCCTGACCAGCTCATGCTCTCTCTCTCTCAGAAAAAACATTTAAAAGAAAAAAACTGAGAATGTTTTAAGTTTGCAAAGACAAAAGATTAATAAAAGTAACTTTACCTTTCAAATGTGACTTTAAAAATTTTTTTTTAATGTTTATTCATTTTTGAGAGACAGAGAGAGACAGAGCATGATGAGCAGGAAGGGGCAGAGAGAAGGAGACACAGAATCCGAAGCAGGCTCCCAGGCTCCGAGCCGTCAGCACAGAGCCCGACGAGGGGCTTGAACTCACGAACTGCGAGATCATGACCTGAGCCGAAGTCGGATGCTCAATCGACTGAGCCACCCAGGCACCCCTCAAATGTGACTTTTTAACAGCAAAATAGAAAAGTGGTAAACCGTCTCCATTAAAAAAACAAAACAAACAAAAAAACAATACTCCCAACAAAACTAAAGGTAAGCTTACATGTTGAGCTAATTCAGATAGTACATAAAGACATGGACAACCACCTTATTTTAACCCCCCCCAAAAAAATATTTACTGAATCTTATATTCAAGTTTTCCATATACAATTCGAAATAAATTATCCTTGAAAATAAGATGTTTAAACCATGCAACATAATCTCTGCAATTGTACCTAGTTAATATATTTGCCTTAAGTATACCAGACAAATATTTACAAAATAAAAACCAGCAGAAGTATTTTTGTATCTGAGAGCCTGACATTCTAATCCACTGGATTAACATTGTTTCCTAAGTATAGTAATATAAAAAAATCTCTTTGGGTACTCAACACATTAGAAGTACAACTATCTATTTATAATTGCCAACTTCCAACAATATGACACATCAGTAAACACCAACACAATACTTTAGCAATCGTTATGTGAAATGACAAGTGAGAAACAAAACTCTCAATAATGATGGGTCACCAAATTCTTTCGTCTAACAGTTATTATAAAAAAAATTTATTTAAGAAACCTAAATACACATTCATGATTAAACATTTTAAAATTAAACTAAAATGTTATAAAATTTCCTTTTTCTCTTTTACAAAACAAAGTCTCAAACATAAAAGGTTAAATTTAATGTTAAATATTTCTTTTTTTTTTTTTTGGAATTGTTTTCTGATACTATCTTAGTAAATTATTTATTCAGCCGCTTTTTTAAGTTCTCAAGGTGTTCCATTTCAACATCCTGTAATGCCAGTACTATTGCTTTAGACAAGGAGGGATTAAATGAAATCGTCATTAGACAACACAAATCTATTAAATCTCTCTGACACTTCTGCAAACCTTCCAGGAACTTTTGGTATTGAAGAGGATCCTTTTTTAACTGTTTCATTTCTGGTACTGAAAACCCTATCAGACTAGTAAGTATCTCATCCACAAAGTCTACATCTAGATATCCAGTACCATCAGAAATCTTTGCTGTTATACTCCAAATGCCACCAGAACTTGAAAGATTTCCAGTTAAGGTTACAATAAATGCTTTGACCTTCACTGTTGTAACTTCCTTTGGTTTGCTGGCCATTAGGACAGACAAATAGATAAAGGGCGGAGAATACAAATCCATGGCTATAGAAAGATTAGTGTTGTTCTCTGATGGTCTTAAAGAACAAGACTGTAAATGATGATCATTTTCACTAGAAATGTGTGAACTCCTTTTTGGTACATAATTTACCAGCTCTCCCTTTGATATTTTATTTAAGGAATGTCCATCTGCACTGCTGAAGGTTTGTTTTACTTTATTACCTGTCTCTGAGTCCTTATCTTTATTTGTAAAATCATGGGGTAGGGGTACATTACTATGAACTGAAAAAACGCTACTGTTTTTGTCTTCAACAGATGGACAACTAAATAATTTGTCTTCATTAGTCACTTGTTCGGATACATTTTTTTCATTCCAATTACGGTTTCCACTTTTGCAAATCAAAGAAAAATTATTTGCAGTATTAGGTTTATGTAAAAATCTCTCTATGCTTTCATCTGGGGTTCTGTTCAAAGTCAATGGCTGTAATTCTTTAGTCTTCATTTGTTCTTTCTGGACAGTTTCTTCTAAAAGCAAGGCCTCCTCCAATGAAAAGTCATCTAATTCCCCATCAGTGAAATGCATAGGTTGATTTGGTTGTTTCTCCTTTGGTTTTGGAGAAATAATATGTCGTGATTCAAAACTTGACTGTCTTGTGGGAACAGTACTTGAGGAACTACCTGTGCTGAAGCATCTTCTTTCTAAGGAGGTGTCATTATTTGCTGCAAGCTCATTTTCATCAAGACTTGCCAAGAGTTCTTCATCAGAAGGTCCTAATGCAGGATCCAGAACATCTGTAATTCCAGGGATGGTCTGGTTACAATTATTTGGTATGACTGAAACTACAGGATCAGGTTCCCCAATTAATCTTGCAAGTACTTTTTCTTGGGCATATTCCTCTGAAAGGGCATCTACTTCTCCTCCCAAAATCTTCACATTTTCTGGTTTCAATAAAAGAACACCAAGACGGAAAGAAATGTTTCCATAAATCAAAATTTTTGTACCTGGGGCAAGATCACTATGAAGAGCTGGAATAGACTGATATTCCATTCCCTGCATTTGTACAACTCCATCAGTTAGTTGTAACATCAACATTCGTGAAGGCTTTGCTTCCCAAGGTTTTAGGGTTACTTGTGTTTCAGCTGTAACTAAGTCATTCGTTGTATTCTTTCCTCTCAACTTTTGTATCTGGGAATATGCAGGTTGACTTACATCAACCAATGAATTAATCTGCAAAGCAAAAAATCCATTCAGTTCTCCTTTTGGAACTTCTAAAATGCAGTCAGGTAAAACAGGATGTTCCAAATCTCTCAGGTCAGTAAGGAGCCACTGCTCAAACACTTGTTTATTCATTTGTGCCTGACTCAAATTAACATTATCATTTTCTTCTTGGATCCAGTTAATACAAGCTTCCAACCACATTAGAGGTACTTTAACATGCCACGTAGCTAAAAGCCAGGTTTCAACTCTTAATGCAATATTAGTTACACTCATTTCTTTTAAAATAAAAGAAATATTATGCAAGTATTACCTGAAAACAAAAAACAAAAAAAATTATAATTCAGTATATTTAAATACAGTTTCTACAATTATCTACAATGCACAGGTATAACCACACCCTTTAGATTTTTCTCTCTTCAACATCTTAAAATTCTTTGACTTTCTACATGGCCAAATTCAAATACCACAAGTAATCCGATTATATAATGAGGAAAGCAAAAGGTTTAAGACAGATATATTCCGATTTGAAAGCTAGTTCTGTCAAGTTACAAGTTCAGTGGCCTAATACAAATTTCTTAACTTCTCTAACCCAGTTTTTTCATCTGTAAAATGTCAATACCACCATTTATCTTCCAGGGTTGTTGTGAAGATTATACAATTAACATTTGTAAAGCATAATGTCAGACCTATGAAAGACACTCAGTAAATGGTAGTTATTATATTAATAACCAGATTCTAATCATTTAAAATTTAGTCAAGAAACAATAGTCGCTAAGGTTGTTTTCCTATGTATAATTCATGTTCTATTAAAATGTTTACCATTAGGGTGCCTGGGTGGCTCAGTCAGTTAAGCACCCAACTTCGGTTCAGAACATGATCTCAGAGTTTGTGAGTTCAATCAAGACTGCGTCAGGCTCTGTAATAACAGCTCAGAGCCTGGAGCCTGCTTCAGATTCTGTGTCTCCCTCTCTCTCTGCCCCTCCCCTGCTCACAATCTCTCTCTCTCTCTCTCTCTCTCTCTCTCTCAAAAATAAATAAACATTTTTTAAAAATTAAAAAAAAAACACTTTACCATTGTTTGCCCATTTAGCACTTAAATATGTGGTCTATGCATAAAAATATAGTAACAATAGACTCTGTGCTGATGTAAAGTATCTCATTTGTTTCACTAAATAAAACTCAACGGTCCTTCCTACGAGATACGAGATAAATGTACTTCTGATTTCTCAATATAAAAGCAGTAGCAAAACACTATTAAACACCAATTAACACTGTGTTCACAAAAGTATATTTTTTCTCCCACAGATCAAAATATCTAAGAGTTAAAATTTATAAAAGTTTTAACATGTCCACAAGAAAACTTACCATTTGGAACAGGAACATATAGGATTTGATGATAGGATTTGGAACTGGTTGTTCAGTGGAGTAATTGTAACCTCTACTGTTCAGAAATGGCCCTGGGACAAGAAGTGGTAAGAGTTATAAGGCAAAGCCACAGAAAGAATCACTGGTCTATGTGTATGAGTGTTAAGAGTTTGGTGGTATGGTTTTGGGGGTTCCTATTATCAATCAGGGCAGAGTAGAGGTAAAATAACAAAAACATGAGGTTTTGAATGAGCTAAATAGAAGCAAGTGACCATGAGAAATTTACACACTCCCTCTTAGTGTATTTCTTTATCTATATGCTTAACCTCACAGGGCTGCTGTAAAAATTAAAGATAGGAGAGGATGGCCCACAGGGCACTGGCACAGGCACATATCTTAGGCAGCTGGGTCAACTGACCCAAAGGGAAGATCCAGCTGAACTCCGCATCCCTACCACCATGACCTGTCAGTCACAGGGTTTACAGCAGCTTCTGTAGGCTGAGAAGTGGGTGCCCAGAAAGTGTCCAAGGTCCACATGCAAAAGAAATGAAAGCTGAAGCAGGCAAAACCAACTCAAGCTGAAACAGAACAGTACAGCCTACAGAGAGAGAAAAGTGTCCAAGGCGGAGGACACTGTGGCTCTGGGATCCCATGGTAGTTGCAGCAGTGGAGACAGCCCAGGAGATGATGACCATCCTCTAGACCTAATTCCAGCAAAACAGGGATGAAGTCCTAGATAACCTCTTAGACTTTAAGACATCAAGCAGAAATCCATGAAAACTACCACATAAATGGACAGGAGAATAAGAAAGAAGTGCCTATTCAAAGGATTGGAATTTTACATGCCTTCATGGAATATGAAATTTTAGCAAAGCTTGAATTATATTCTCATGAAAAGGCATTAAATTATTTCTGTATATTATACAGTAGGTCCTTTCAGTTTTTGGAGAATAACAAATCTAGCTTCTTTATGTGAACTTAAAGCTTACCCTAATGTACAACATGGTGACTATAGCTAATAATACTATCTGTATTCGAAAGCTGCTAAGAGAGTAAATCTTTTTTTTTTTTAATTTTTTTAATGTTTATTTATTTTTGAGACAGAGAGTTAGAGCATGAACAGGGAAGGGTCAGAGAGAGGGAGACACAGAATCTGAAGCAGGCTCCAGGCTCCGAGCTGTCAGCACAGAGCCCGACGCAGGGCTCGAACTCACAAACTGTGAGATCATGACCTGAGCCGAAGTTGGAAGCTCAACCGACTGAGCCACCTAGGCACCCCAAGAAAGTAAATCTTAAAAGTTCTCATGACAAGAAAAAAAAAAATCTGTAACTATATAAGGTGATGAATGCTAACTATTAACTAGACTTACTATGGTGATCATTTTGCAATGTACACAAATATCAAATCATTGTTGAACCATTGAAACTAATATAATGTTTGTATCAATTACACTTCAATTTTTAAAAGACACCAAAAAAGCTTACTGAAAGACTTCACTTTTTTACCTCATGTCTCTTAGAAATTTAATGAGTATACATTATCTGGTCCCCTATGTCTTTTAGCTTAAGCAACATATATCAATACTGACTTTTTCTTTATTAGATGTAGTTTAAAAAAAAATGTTTTTAAAAAAGAAAAGGGTTTAATGTTTTTTCCCCCAAAAGTTTTTCTTGAGGGTCAGGGGCTTTATCTATGAGAAAGTAGTAAATAGTTATTTGTAACCTGTGTTAAGCAGCAGACAGCCTTAAAATAGTCTTTTCCACCTAAGAGTTAGAACAATAAATACCAGCATAATTGTCTGGCCTGCTTTTAGTTTCTCTTAATCAAAATTACTAGACGACAGAATTCAAGAACTGACTACCCGTTATTACTTGGTATGCTGATAATCATTTAAAAGTAAAGACTATCGTGCAAAATAAATAAACAAAACAAAACAGATGGAAGAGCCACTATATAATCTAGTGGTTCAGAATACAACTCTGGAGCCAAATTACACTTATAAACTCTGTGACCCTAAACAAGTGGTCATGTTATTAACAAATGGTTAAAATTTAAAGGAGTTATAGTTGTGAGGATTACATAAATAACATTTTAGAGGAGGAGCTAAAAAAGGTCATTATCATTACAGAACTAGTGAATCTTTACAGTGAAGAAAATGAGAATATATACATATTTTTTTAATTATTGTGATAAAAATAGACCATGTAAAGACTGATTAGAAGACTCTTTAATAAAGACATTCAAGACTATGGCATCCCCGGGGTTCCTGGGTGGCTCAGTCGGTTAAGCATCCGACTTCGGCTCAGGTCATGATTCGCAGTGAGTTCGAGCCCCTCGTCAGGCTCTGTGCTGACAGCTCAGAGCCTGGAGCCTGCTTCAGATTCTGTGTCTCCCTCTCTCTCTGCCCCTCCCCTGCTCATGCTCTGTCTCTCTCTCTCTCCCAAAAATAAACAAACATTTAAATATATATATATATAAAAAACATTTAAATATATATAAGAAAAAAGAAAAGACTATGGTATCCTTATCACAAGTCACAGAGACTGCTTCTGGGCTGAGGGACACCAGAGTACCTCTGAAGTGGAGGAACCACGCTGAAAATAAGGGGGACAAATAAATTCTTAAATCCTAAATACTGAACACACACTACTCTCTACCCTACAAAGCACCCAGAGATACCAGCGACTGTACTCTCCTAGAAAGACTAGAAAATCTTTCTCTGGACAATCTTACTACCCTAAAAGAAAAGACCTAAAGATACTAACACAAGAGGTTCTCCAATTAAACAGCCCATTTTGAGAATGCATCTACAGACTCAGAGTTTCTTTTCTTTTTTTTTAGTGTTTATTTATTTTTGAGAGAGAGGGAGAGAGTGCAAGCAGGGAAAGGGGGCAAAGAGAGAGAGAATCTCAAGCAGGCACCCCACTGTCATCACAGAGGCCAATGTGAGGCTCAAACCCACAAACCATGAGATCATGACCTAAGCCGAAATCAAGAGTTGGACGCTTAACAAACTGAGCCACCCAGGTACCCCCAGACTCAGATTTCCAACCAGCCTTCTAGTTCCCTTCCCTTAACTGCAACAAGACATCTGAGACAATCTTTTTTAAGCATTTCTTTTTTTTTTTTAATATTTGTTTTTTTTTTGAGAGAGAGAGACAGAGTGTGAGTGGGGGACGGGCAGAGAGAGAGAGAGAGAGAGAGAGAGGGGGGCACAAAATTTGAAGCAGGCTCCAGGCTCTGAGCCTCAGCACAGAGCCTGACACAGGGCTCGAACTCAGGAGCTGTGAGATCATGACCTGAGCCAAAGTGGGACACTTAACAGACTGAGCCATTGAGGCGCCCCTCTAAGACAATCTTGTAAAATAGGCACATTAAATAAAAAATGCAATGAAATGACTATGAAGAGAGCCAAAAACTCCAAAAAAGCTATTTTTAATATCATCAGAAAGATAATAATATCCAGGTAATGAGAATCGGATTCTGTAACAAGAAATATTCATAGGACAAAAACAACTCTTAGAAATTTAAAATGATAGCAGAAATGAAACACAGTACACTGAATGGAAGATAAAGTTAATAAAATCTCTTCCAAAAGTAAAACACTGATTTCCAAAGAAATCAATGAAACACAAGGAAAAAGAAAAAAAAAAGCCCCGTAAGTCTAACAGACTAGGAGTTCCAGAAAGACGAAAAAGAGAAAACAAAGGAGGGAGAAGGAAGGATTAATCAAAGAAATAAATTTACAATTTCCAAGACTTAAAGAAAAGAGCTTCCAGATGGAAAGAACCCAATACAGTGAATAAAACAGACATGTAACAAGGCATTATCTTTATGAAATTTTAGACAGGGACAAAGATGCTGCAAGCATCCAGAAAAGGATAACAAATATCAATGAATGCAAATGGTTTTAGATTTCTCAATAGAAGCTAGAAGGTAAATGAGCAATTCCTTCAAATTTCTTAATGAAAATTATTTCCAACCTTCTACCTAGGCAGACTATCAATCAAGTATGACAGTGAAATTAAACATTTTCAGATCAGCACTGTCTAAAACAATTTTTGTAAAGGAGAATGTGCACTGCACTATTATAACAGAAATAAACCAAGAAAGAGGAAGAAATGAGAGGAAAAGCATTATAGCAAAAAGTATGTGCGCAATGTAAAGGCAAACAGCCCAGAAGGTCCAAAGAGAATTTATTTTTCAAGAAGATAAATCCTGTAAGACCACTATTTCCAGGATCTCATGTCTTTTTCTTGGTTTACACTTCTCTTAGAGCATCAATATATCTCAATATAGGGGAGAGATAAAAGTAACTGTAGGAGTTAGGGGTTAAACTGATAAAAATATAGAGAAAACAAAACAAGGCCATTCAAGAGAAAAGAAAGTGTTGTACTGGAAAGATAAAGCAGTACTAGTATACTACCAAGCTTAGTTATAAATAACGTATGTGTTCATAACAGACCCTCTGAATACTAACCTGACAAAAATTTTAACTTAGCTATGCAGATTTTTTTAATTTTTTAAAAAAGTTTATTTATTTATTTATTTTGAGAGAGTGAGCAAGCATAAGAAGAAGAGGAGCAGAGAGAGGTGTTGTACACCTGAAACTAATGTAATATTGTGTGTCAACTATACTCAAATTAAAAAAGAAAAAAAACTAATGGTATGAAAGACAAAATACTGTCCCCCTGAGATCAAGAATAAAGCAGATGGGGGCACCTGGGTGGCTCAGTCAGTTAAGCGTCCGACTCTTGATTCCAGCTCAGGTCACAATCTCACGGTTCATAGGATCAAGCCCTACACCAGGCTCTGCGTTAACAGCACAGAGCCTGCTTGGGATTCTCTTTCTCCCTCTCTCTCTGACCCTGCTTGCACACTCTCTCTCAAAATAAATAAATAAACATTAAAAAAAGAAGAAGAAGAAGGCAGACATCGAACTCACTTCAGCACATATAATAAAATTAGAATGATACAGAATATTAGCAGGGGCCTCTGTGCAAGTATGACATGTAAACTTGTGAAGCATTCCATACTTTTATGAAATAAAAACTAAACAACAATACACACGCAGATGTCTACTCTCAACATTTTAACATTTACAGGAGGCCCATGTGAGTGCAATAAAGAAATAAAAGGTTTATAAGTTAAAACAGAAAAAAAAAAAAAATAGCATGCAGAAAGACATACAGACCAATAGAACAGAATACAGAACCCAGAAATAAACTCTCATAAATACAGTCAAATAATCTTCAACAAGGGTGCCAAGATTACACAACAAAGAAAGGATAAGGTCCTCAGTAAATGGTGCTGGAAAAACTGAATATCTACATGCAAAAGAATAAAAATGGACCCTTATACCATATTCAAAAATTAAAATGGAGATCTAGTGTTTATTTTTGAAAGAGACAGAGTATGAATAGGGGAGGGGCAGACAGACAGCAAAACACAATTCACAGCAGGCTCCAGGCTCTGAACTGTCAGCACAGAGGTAAAATGGAGATCTAAACATAAGACCTAAAATTATAAAACTATTAGAGAAAATATTGGAGGAAAAACTTCAAGACACTGGAACAGGCAATGATTTCTTGGATATATCACTAAAAGAACAAGTAAAATCAAAAACAGACAAATAGGACTACATCAAACTCAAAAACTGTGCAGCAAGAGAAACAATAGAATAAAAAAGCAAGCTACAGAATAGGAGAAACATTTGGAAACCATTATCTGATAAGGGGTTAATACCCAGAATATATAAAGAAGCCAATAACAATAACAAAAAAAAAATTTTAATGGGCAAAAAACACATTTTCCCAAAGATATACAAATGGCCAACAAGCATATAAAAAGATGCACACCATCATCACAAGGGAAATGCAAATCAAAACTGCAATGAGATATCACATCACACACCTCAGAATGGCAACTAACCAAAATAAAACCACAGAAAATAACAAGCGTTGGTGAAGATGTGGACAAATTGGAACACTTACCCACTATTGGTGGGATTGAAAAATGGCACAGCAGCTATGGAAAACAGTATGGAGGTACCTCAAAAAACGAAAAATAGAACTACCATATGTCCAGCAATCCCACTTCCAGGTATATATCCAAAAGAATCAAAGATAATCTTAAATAGGTATTTGCATACTCACATTCACCGTGGCATTATTCACAACTGACAAGGTATAGAAGCAATCTAATTGTTCAACAACGGATGAATGGGTAAATAAAACGTGGTATATAGATAAGAAGGAATATTATCTAGCCTTTAAGAAAAAGGAAGAAAATCATGTCATATTGAATAACATACATTAACCTTAAGGGAATTATGCTAAGTGAAATAATCTAATCACAAGGGACAAATACTGCAAGACTCCACTTACATGAAGTATCTAACGTAATCAAACTCATAAAAATAAAGAGTAGAACTGTGGCTGCCAGAGACAGGGGAAGGAAAAATGGATATGGGATCTCATTCATGCAAGATGAAAAAGTTACAGAGATCTGTTGTACAACAACGTGTATATAGTTAACAATATCATAATTGTTAAAATAAAAATTGCTTAGAGGATGGGGCGCCTGGGTGGCTCAGTCAGTTAAGCGCCCAACTTTGGCTCAAATCATGATCTCACAGTTCATGAGTTCGAGCCCCACGTCAGGCTCTGTGCTGACAGCTCGGACCTGGAGACTGCTTTGGATCCTGTGTCTCCCTCTCTCTCCGCCCCTCCCCCCACTCTCTCTCTCTCAAAAATAAATGGTAAAAAAAATTTTATAATTGCTTAGAGGGTAGGTGTTTTCCACAATAAGAAAAAGAGAGGGAAATCAAGAAGGAAGAGGAAAAAAAGAAAATTACTCCTAAAATAAAGATAATATGAATATTTATCAAGAAAGCACCAAAGAATCTACAAAATAGCTACATCGCCTAATAAATGAGTTAGCAAGATACATCTTTTTCCTGCTCCATTTTTCACACTTTTGTGCTTTTTGTTGACGATTTCACTGTTTAAAATGGTCCCCAGCATAGTGCTGAAGTGCTGTCTAGTGTTCATAAATGCATCAAAGCTGCAATGTGTCATATGGAAAAAAATGAATCTAACAAAAATACATGTAGGATATTTACCCTGAAAACTACAAATTACTGATGAAAGAAATCAAAGACGACCAAAACAAATGAAGAGACCAGCTGTGTTGAAGACTCTATCTTAAGGTTTCAGTTCTCCCCAACTGATCTAGAGATTGATTCAGTGCAATTCCATTCAAAATCCCAACATCTGTTTTTTGTAAAAAATGACAAGCTAAGTCTAAAATTCCTAAGGAAAAGCAAAGGAACTGGAATAGTCAAGATAACTTTGAAAACAAAAAACGAAGTTGAAGGACTCACACTATCTGATCTCAAGACTTGGTATAAAACTTCATAATCAAGACAGGAAGGTATTGGCAAAAGGATTAACACAGAAATTAATGGAAAGACAAGACAGTCTAGATATAGACCCACACATAATATGGTCAATTGGTTTTCTACAAAGTTGCAGTGACAATTCAATGGAAACAGGATAGTCTTTTGAACAACTGGTGATGAAACAACTGGACAATTCATATGCAAAAATACGAACCTCAACCAATACCTCACACTATATATAAAAATTAACTCTAAATGAATCACTGACCTAAATATAAAAACTAAAACTATAGAAAAGCTATGAGAAAAGTTAAGACAAAATCTTTGTGACCTTGGTTTCTTAGAAGTTTTCTTAGGGAGGGGTGGCTGGGTGGCTCAGTCAGTTAAGCAAGTGTCTTCTGCACAGGTCATGATCTCACGACTTGTGAGTTCAAGCCCCGCATTGGGCTTTGCACTGTCAGTGCAGAGCCTGCTTGGGATTCTCTCTCTTTACCTCTCTTTCTGCCCCTTCCCCACTTGTGCTCTCTTTCTTAGAGTAAATAAACTTTTAAAAAAGTTTTCTTGGGGACAACAAAACTATAATTCATAAAAGAAATTAATGAATTGGGCTTTATCAAAATTTTAAAATTCTGCTCTGTGAAAAACACCGTAAGGAATATAAAGCCTTATCGGGGTACCTGGGTGGCTCAGCCGGTTGAGCATGTGACTTCAGCTCAGGTCATGATCTCATGGTTCATGAGTTCAAGCCCCACATCGGGCTCTGTGCTGACAGCTCAGAGCCTGGAGCCTGCTTTGGATTCTGTGTCTCCCTCTCTCTCTACTCCTCCCCCACTCACGCTCTGTCTCTCTCTCTCCTTCAAAAATAAATAAAAACATTTTTTAAAAAATTTTTAATAAAAAAAGGAATAAAAAGCCTTATCAAACTCAACACCCAAAAAACAAATAATCCAGTGAAGAAATGGGCAAAAGACATGAATAGACACTTCTCCAAAGACATCCAGATGGCCAAGCGACACATGAAAAAATGCTCAACATCACTCATCGTCAGGAAAATACAAATCAAAACTACAATGAGATGCCACCTTACACCTGTCAGAATGGCTAACATTAACAACTCAGGCAACAACAGATGTTGGCGAGGATGCGGAGAAAGAGGATCTCTTTTGCATTGCTGGTGGGAATGCAAGCTGGTGCAGCCACTCTGGAAAACAGTATGGAGGTTCCTCAAAAACTAAAAATAGAACTACCCTACGACCCAGCAATTGCACTACTAGGCATTTATCCACAGGGATACAGGCGTGCTGTTTCGAAGGGACACATGCACCCCCATGTTTATAGCAGCACTATCAACAATAGCCGAAGTATGGGAAGAGCCCAAATGTCCATCGATGGATGAACGGATAAAGAAGATATGGTATATATATGTATATATACAAGAGAGTATTACTCTGCGATCAAAAAGAACGAAATCTTGCCATTTGCAACTACGTGGATGGAACTGGAGGGTATTATGCTAAGTGAAAGTAATCAGTCAGAAAAAGACAAAAATCATATGAATTCACTCATATGAGGACTTTAAGAGACAAAACAGTTGAACAAAAAGGAAGGGAAACAAAAATAATATAAAAACAGGGAGGAGGACAAAACAGAAGAGACTCATAAATATGGAGAACTGAGGGTTACTGGAAGGGCTGTGGGAGGGGGTATAGGCTAAATGGGGAAGGGGCATTAAGGAATCTACTCCTGAAATCATTGTTGCACTATATGCTAACTAATTTGGATGTAAATTTTAAAAAATAAAAAATAAAATTAAAAAAAAAAGAATATAAAGCCACACACATGCGACAAACCACAGACTGAGAGAAATAACTGACAAAAGACTTGTACCCAGAATACAGAAGAATCTATACTTAAAATCTAGTAAGAAAACAAACTTATTTGGGGCATCTGGGTGGCTCAGTCAGTTACATTTCCAACTTTGGCTCAGGTCATGATCTCATGGTTTGTTAGTTCGAGCCCTGCAGCAGGCTCTCTGCTGAGTCAGCACAGAGCCCACTTCAGAAACTCTGTCCCCCACTCTCTCTGTCCCTCCCCTGCTCATGCGTATGCACTCATGCACTCTCTCTCTCTCAAAATTAAACATTAAAAAAAAGAATAAAAAGAAAACAAACATGAATAAAACATCTGAATAGACACTTCACCAAAGAAAATATGCAGATAGCAAATAAACACATTAAAAGATGCTCAATATTATTAGACATTAGGGAAATGGAAAAGTAAAATCACAGCTGATACTACACATCTATTAGCAATGCTAAAGTAAAAAATAACTGAGCATACCAAAAATTAGAAATTTCCATACATTGCCAGTGGGAATACAAAATAGCACAGCCACTTTGGGAAACAGATAAGCAATTTCTTAGAAAAACACACACTTACCATATAACCCAACAATCACATTATTAGGTATCTACTCAAGAGCAATGAAAACTTACATTAATTAAAAATCTCTATGTGAATGTTCACAGCAGCTTTTATGGCCTCATGGCCCAACGGTAGCATGTGTGACTGCATAGTAGCTTTAAAACCCACATGTCCTTCAACTGGTGAATGGATCAATAAATTACGGTACATCATTGCAATGGAATACTATTCAGTAATAAAAATGAATAAGCTACTAATAGATGCACTATCATGGACAAATGTTGCTATTTACAGACTGTGTCCCCACCAAAATTCATATGCTGAAACTCTAATGCCCAATGTGAAGGTATTAGGCATAGGGCCTTTGAGATGCGTTTAGGTCATAGGGTAGACCACTCATGAAAGAGATTATGGCTTTCGTAAGAGCTCCCCACCCTACCACCACCACAGAGCTACCTTGCCCCTTTCACCATGGGAAGTTACAGTGAAAAGATGGCTGTCCATGAACACAGAAGTGCGTCCTCACCAGACACCAAAACTGCTGACACCTTGATCTTGGACTTACTTTCCAGCCTCCACAGAAGTAAATTTCTGTTGTTTCCAAGCCACCCAAGTTTATGGTATTTTTGTTAGAGCAGCCTGAACAGACTAGGACAAATGTCAAATGCAGTATGTGAAGTGAAAGAAGCCAGACAAAGACTATACAATTCCATTTATATGGCATTCTGGAAAAAGCAACACTAGCAATAAAAAACAGTTCAATGGTTGCCCAAGACTGACTACAAGGGCATAAAGAAATGTGGGCGGTGATGAAGCTGTTCTATATCATGATCTTGGTAGTGATGGTGATATGCCTATGTTTGTTAAAACACACAGAGATACACACCAAGAAAAACATAAATGTTACTGTACGTAAATTATCTCAGGGTGCCTGGGTGGCTCAGTCGGTTAAGCGTCTGACTTCAGCTCGGGTCATGATCTCGCAGTTCCGTAAGTTTGAACCCCATATTGGGCTCTGTGCTGATAGCTCGGAGCCTGAAACCTGCTTCAGATTCTGTGCGTGTCTCTGTCTGTCTGTCTGTCTCTCTCTCTGCCCCTCCCCCACTCCCGTTCTCTTTCTCTAAGAATAAACATTAAAAAAAATTTTTTTAACTTACCTCAATAAGAAAAACTGAAGGTAAATACCAAAAAACTAGAAATATAACTTTCAAACAAGCTGAGGAAAACAAAGAAAACTATCTAACAGAAGGCACAAACAGCCAACCACCATAAATAGAAACAATAAAATGGTAGAAACATGTCTAAATATACCAGCAATCGTAACGAATATAGATGAACTCACCTGTTAAAAGATACTCTCAAAATGAATAAGCCAAATCCAGTTGTATGCTTAAAAGACAGACCTAAAACAAAATAACATCGAATATAAAATTAATTAAAATAAAGGCATGTTAAAACCAAGCATGATTTCATTAAGCCATAGCTTAGGGACATCTTCAAGACAGAGAGATCTGTACAGCTGACCCTTGAACACAGGTTCCAACTACGCGGGCCCATTTTTATGCAGATTTCTTCCAATAATTATAGAACTGTAAATGTATTTTCTCTTAAACTTTCTTAATATTTTCTCCAGCTTCCTTTACTGTAAAAATACAGTATATACAGTACACAAAATATGTGCTAATTGACTACTTCTGTTATTGGCAAAGCTTGTGGTCAGCAGTAAGTTAATGGTAGCTAATTATAGGGGAGTCAAAAGTTACAAGCAGATTTTCAACTAGGTGGGGGTCAGCATCCCTAATCCCAGCTCTGTTCAGGAGTCAATTGTACTTACATAACCTGATTCCAAAGTGCCATTTGATTACATCTGTTGTCATATTTTTTAACCTCAAAAATTAAGCCAGATCCATGGGTCTTAGGTATGCTCATTCAGTAAGTTACCTATTTCCTCCACTAAAATTTAAACACGACAGCACTGGCAGATGGGCCTAGTATAATTTGCAAAGGTGTTGTATTAATGTAATGATAGTCATTAAGTAAACGGAAATCAGGACAAAGAGTACTTTCAGTTGAGTTATAAATTAAGTGAATTATCAAGCATAAATGCCACAATTACAATTAAGTTGTTTGCAGAATGTTTTGTACTATAAATCACTCTGGGTACAGTATACATCCCTAAAATTATTACAGTACATGCAGCCATATAACACAAATGGCACGTTCTAGCTGAACCTGTTAAATAACAGGAGATAATTTTATGGCTACTTCTAGGAGAAGGAAGGAAAAAATGGGAAAGGAAGAAAGATGGCCTGGCTGTGAATTGAAAAGGTCAAGGCTGGACAGGAAATGAAATGAACAAGGATGAATTTCAGAGACATCAATCCTGGATCCCAGTAGGTACAACTATATAAACAGAGATAAAGATAAAGGTTTGCTGAAAATAAAAGTTAAAACCTATCTGTAAGAGGTTTAGCTTTTTTCAAAATACTTTTACATCTGTAGTATTACCTAAACCTCAAAATAACATGATAGAGTAAGTTCTGTCATCTAGTTAAGTGAATAAAACTGAAGCTTGAAGATTAAGACATATTAAGATCATGTATCAAAGCAGGCCCAGAACTAGAACATAAGTTCTTCTAATTTCCATTCTTATGCCTTTTGCTAGACCCTGTTGATTTATGTGAAAAGGGAAAGTATAGCCAGTCCCTCATTTATATACAAAATCCCACTTACAAATAAAACACATAAAAAAGTCATTCTATAAGAGCACTATATTGCTGTTATAATGAACAGACTTTTTTCAGATCGCATTTAAGTAATAAGTTCCTTTAGTGCATTATAAATTATTTCACGTACAAAGTCAAGTGAAAGAAAAACTTAACATCACCCACTGCATCTATCTTTATGACAGCTTTAAAACAACAGTGCCATGGTTAAGTAATACTTTTCCTTTGCTATAACTACTAAAATACCACATAAAACAATTTCAAAATTTTTAAAATTACAAGCTGATATTCTAAGTCTTATGTATCCATTTATTTTTTTCATTTTTTTCCTTATTTCAAACATGTACCTCCTTGTTAGTGTTGATGAACATGGCAAGCGACAAACTCCTTTTAAATGACAGTTGGGACAAATTCTGAGAAACACAGCTCAGTGAACCACAACTAAATTGTTCTATTAATGTGTGACAGTCCTAATTAATAATTCTCTCCAAGTACTATCCTCTAGGATTTAAATCTCCACTTCTCAAGCTAATTGACATACTATAATTTTATAATAATGTCACCATACTAGGCAAAGAAAAAAATTCTGATTAAAACCCTAAAAGATAACCAAGACATATATAAAACGCAAGTAAATGTGATGAGATACTTAACCCTGTGCAAGCATTCAAACATAGCTAAATTCCAATATTTTACCAAAAAGTCAAGAACGTTGGGGAAAAACTGACTGCTAAATAAACATTTGTTACACAGAATTCATTTAAAAGCAAAGTAAGTGTAGGGTATACTAATCAGAAACATGGATGTAGTTCCCCCCACAACTGCATATTATCATAATTGTAATAAGAAGAGGATTCTATATATAATAGGATTTTTTCCTACATGTTAGAAAGAAATTTTTATTTAAAAATTTAATTAAATGGAAAAAGTATTATCATGTGGAATCTACATGATGAAGTTTACACTGGGTTTCAATAACTGAGCCTCTTCATAATTTAATAAATTGTATTACTTGCATCCACTTCTTTAGAGAATTCTTAAGGTTTTCCTTCCTCTCTTTCTGGAGAAATTGAGTAATCACAGTCACTGCAGATAGAAACAACTTAGAGGGGAGGTGTGAGCTAGGGAGCACAATTTCCCAACCACTCAGACACAAAAGAACAGCCCGTGATCCTCATGAACATCACTGTCCAAGACAAGAAAAACATGGAAAGGTATGTTTCTTAAATTGTACATTAAGAATGTGCATACCATATGATCACTTCTTTTTCTCTCCAAAATGAATCTTAAGAAAGCAATCAGAAAGGACAGACTTAAGTGCTAGAGTGTTTATCATTCATTGTATTTGTATAGGGTGGAAAAAAACAGAAATAATCTAAATGTTCAACAATGGGGGGGGGGGGGAGAAGCAGGGATTAAATACACTACACTGGATCCATGAAATAGGTTATAGTCTTTAAAAAGTTTCTACAGGTCTGTTTAATAACATGAAAATATGTTCATATTTTATTAAGAAAAAGGCCAGGTATAAAACTATATATATATACCTACATATATGTATATATATCTTAATCCCTGTTAATTTTATAATCATGAAAAAATGTTTTCTAAAAAGCTGACTTTATACTCTCTGAACTTGACTAAACACAATAATCTACATTCAAGTTCTTGACTGCAGGAACTGACCAGGAAAGAACAGAGTAGGAAAATCCTATCGTACATCACAAAGACTTAAGCATCTTTGATGTATAAGTTAATTTTCAGTCAGCCTCACCTATTCCCCTTTTTTAAAAAAATATAACAAACGGCAGAAGTACCATCCTTTTGGACACATGTGGCATTTAACCAACAGCTGAGACTTACAAGCACTAACAAATGTTGAAATCATAACTACTCCATGTTTACACTAGCTTCATCTAAAAAATAAAAGTGTCTTAAAACTCATTAAGGGTAACTTTAAAATTCTGAGAAGATATTCTCTGAAAATTAGGGGGGGAAATTATATTTAATGACTGAAATCAGAAGAAGTTATCAGTGGAGCTGTTCGTGGATCTTCCATAACCTACTGTAAGGAAAAGAGAATAGGAAAAGAGAATTCCCTCTGCTATGTGACCTCAGACATATTCCTTAACTTCTCAGTCTTAAGTTTTCTTATCCATAAAACAGATAACCACAACTTACTCACAGGACTGTAGTAAGCTTTAAACTGCCAGCACAAGGTAGGGCACATAGCTGGGAACCTTAGGAAATAGTACTTATATTTTAAATAATCATCCAGCTGGCTAGTGTACAATCTGAATTATATGAGTTCATCTAAAGTAAACCCCAAGGCTAAGTAATACTAGCTCTGAATTCACTGGGAGTTCAAAATGACCATAAAATTATACAAGATAGGAGCCAGTGATGTATCCAACTTGATGGGTACTTTGGCAAGGACTTGCTAAAGTTCTTGAATGAGCAAAAGTACAACACAGTAGTTTGGTTGAAAACAATAGAGGATGAAAAACTGGTGGAAAGAGACTTTCCTGTTCAAGAGCAAACTAATAGTTAAAACAGATAAAGAGGAAACACATGGAAAAAGAAGAAAAAAAAACTCCTTTCGGGCAATACTATCTAGGAAAGGTAAGTAACAGCTTTTCACCAGTTAAGGTCCAGTAGAAGACAGTGAAACTGGGAGAAGGAAGTTCTTAGATAGGGCTGTTTAATTTGCATTCCTGCTCACCACTCTTCACGTTATCAGGGTAGAAACTGATAATTACACCAGAAATACTAGCTTGAAAGAAAGTATCGTTAGTACAGTACCCCTATATGTCCCTTTAAGTGTTAGTGAAAGGTTAGTAAAGGTTTTAAGGCAGTCAATTAAATACTGCAAATTTTGACTGGCAGATGAAATCTCTATAAAACAAGTGTTCTCAACCCCTACATACATGCATCAATTCATGGTTGAATATTTAATAAAGATCTGAACCATATAATATAAAACCAAAATGTGAACTAAGTTTTACCCTCCCAACAAGGCTCTTCGTGAAGATACATTCATCATGGAGGAAGGCGTTTAAAAAAATTACATGGCCACTGAAAGAGACCTTCTCTATAAAGTCCACAATCGCAGACACTATGCTTTTAACAGTATTTAACTGTTAAAAGCCAGTAAATGTTCATGCTTCATGAAGTCCTCGGCTCCTCCAACAAGAGTTTCTTCCTCATTAGGCGAGTGAAAGATCATGGATGAATGCAATCATACCAAAAAAGGTGCTGGTTACATCCATTCTGCAAATTATTCAAGAGGGAAATCAAGTTACAGTAAGATGGAACGGCACATTTCATCACGACAAAATACACATATATGTATTCTGCAAATGGTGGAGTTAAAATTATATGTAAATCACAACATCTTTATGCTTCGACGCCTATTTGGGGTTGTGGGTGAAGGCTGGAGAGTAGAAGAGTGAGGATGTGGCGACTGGCTACTATCAGGCCAGGCGATTTCCCAGGGTCGTCACCGATTCGAAATGACCTTAAGAGCCTTAACAAAAGCAGTCATCAAAGCTTGGCACAAGGGCCTTAGAAGTAACCGAACACAAAGCAAGCGCAAACTTGAATACGCCAGATCTGTGACATATTTGAGGAGGAGGTTTTGGGGGTTTTAATCACTGCGGAACACCGCCACTCACTCGGTCGGAGCTTTAAACAGCTGCAAGAAACAGAACGCGGACGTCTACAACTTATTGTGCGAATCGCATTCATTTTAGGGGATAGAATGTAATACTTCCAGCAAATTTTCCACAGATAAACTGCAGCGACGACACTACCGAATACTTTTCTCACAGGTCCCATTTAACAAAAATGGGGGGAAAGGAAGAACAGAGCGGGGAAAAAAGAATGGTCTCGTCAGAAAGCCTGTGAAGACGCCTGGGATCTCCGGGAGCGCTGGCGGGGAGTCGGAAGCAAGGAGGACTAGTTCTCCGGGACTCCGAGGCCGCCCGGCCGCAGGCAAGCGGACCGGCACGCGTTTCCTGGGTTCCCGTCCGAGCCGACAGCGGGCCGCGAACCGCCAGCAGGCCCCCGACCCGGGCCGCTCCGGCCCGTTACAAACAGCGGGTTTCCGCCGCGGGAGCCGGCGGCGGGCGGGCTGCACTCACCGCCGCGCAGCCCGCAGCCCGGGCGAGAACGGGGGTGCTGGGTGGGAGGGAGACGCGAGTGTGGACTGTGGAAACGGGGGCATTCGTCTGGGCCTAGCACCGACCTGGGCGTCCCGCCTTCCTCTCGCGCAACAGCGGTCCCTGGGCCGCGCGACTGTGAGAACAGGAACCGCTACGGTGCGCGCCCTAATCCTTTTTTGCCTCTTCCCGCCCGATTTGCCGCGCGCTCACACCCCTCCTCCAAACCTAAAAGACTCCGTAGGCCCCGAAAACGCCCCTTCCCCGCCCCCTCCCTGTGCGCGTGAACGAGGTAGCCTTCAGTTCTCGCGAGAGGTTTTCCCCCCTCCCTCTCCTCTGCCTCTAGTGAGTGCGCGAACGAGAAAGGAGGAGGGCGCTCCAGGCGAAAGCACTGCAGACGCCATTATTCCCTGTTTCTCTGCTGCTGCAACCTCGACGTCTTGCCTACGTCCCGCTTTTTTGCGGCCTATAGGTAATTGGGGTTTTCGGCGCTAGGGTATTATAGATTCAGGCAGGGGTTTGGCCTCCCTAAAGATTGCGTTGACTTCTCCCAAGCCCGGCTTTTCTCGGGCCCTTAGCGGCCTCACAACCTGAAGGGAGGCGCCGGCGCGAGGCGTGGCGTCGCCTCCTTCGGCGCCTTGATTGACGCGGCCTTGAGCCAATCGCTTTGCCCTCGCGCCACCGCTGAAGCCCGGGCAACCAATTGGGCTCGGCGGCGGGGTAGGAGAGCGCGGGGAGGCGGGGGAAGGCGGCGGGGGCCTGCGCTCGTTCTCTGTCTAGCTGTGACCGGCTGAGGCGGCGCGGCGGCACAGGGACGGCGGCCTCGCGCGGTGAGGAACGGGGCAAGGCGAACGGTGCGTGGGGGCGAGGATCGGAGACCAAGTTTGCCGCTTGAGGGAGGTGTTTGGGGGCTGCTTGGTGGTTGGCCGCTTCTCAGAAGGGAACGTTGCCCGCTTTCCCCTCCCCCCCACCTCCGCCATTTCCCTGAGCGTGTATCCGCAGTCCGCGTCGTGGTGCTAGAGGCTGCGGGGGGGAATTGCGAGGCAAGTGCCTGTAGGATGATCTGTAGTTTTGCAGGCTTGAAATCAGGCATCTTGTGTAGGAAGAGGCGGCCGGCAGGCGGGACCCGAGGGCGGTGGAGAATGCCGCCGCTCTCTTTGTGTGGGCCCCCCGCACTTCGGCCCTCCCGGCCCCAGGCTCGGAGCTGGAGCGGGGGAGATGGAACGGTCGAGGCTGCCTCCGTTGCTTTGTCTCTCCCGCGGTGGGGGGAGGGTGCGGGGGATGAGATCTCGGGACCGCGTGGTGGGTGGGGGAGGGGGTCCGCGCTCGGCTCCGCCTAGTAGCACGTAGTCGCCATTACGCGGGCCGCCATTTCCTGTCGGGTCCGGGTGAGGAGCGGCGCGGCGCTTCTGGTCTCGCCTTCGGCTTATTCAACTCCTGTTACTCGGCCGTTGCGGATCCCCGGTATCGTGCGGGGCGGCGGGGGAGAGCATGTTTGCGTTCGGCCAGTCGCGCCCGTAATTAGTGGTTTTCACGGTCTGAGGAATGGTGACTGAAAGGCTTGAACGATGAACCGCGGCAACGTTTTTATCTAAATTTTCCAGCATACTCCAACGCTTAGCTGAAGGATGGGCCGTTAAGGATAGCGTTTCAGTTAGTCGTTAAAAGAGAAGCTTATCGACAAATGTTATGAAAGAATGAAAGGCATAAAACGTATCCTCGAGTTTTAGCTTTAGGCCGTCTGGCAGAAGCCACTTGACTATTTCTTTTCTGCTAGTCCTGTGAGGGCTGGTGAAAGGCGACTTGCGGTCCTATCACGCTGACATTAAAGAAATAATTGTTACGATGCAAAGAGTTTTAACCTAACTTCAATTATTTCTATGGGGCCAGTATTAGCGTTCTGGGGTTCCATTAGCTGTATTTAATAGAGCAGTGCTGGCGGTTTGGGTCTGCTCCCTATAAGGTTTTTTTTTTTTTAAGATTTAATTTTCTGGTACTTTGACCTGATTGTTGGATATAGCTTGAATTTGCCTTCGCTTGTAAACTTTAGAGAGTTCAGAGAATGGCCTTTCAAGTCAGAAATGGGAAGAGACCCACGAGCAATTTAAAATTCCAGTATAATCAATTTTGTGTACCTATAAATTTATACCTTTGGGGACAAAATTGAGACTCTGAGCTTATTACAGGTCTTTGTCGTTTCTGTATTTATTGTATAAAACCATTAGTTGCCGTGGTGGGACTCAGTCCAATGGCTAAAAATTCGTGGTTTCCCTTTTGCAAAAAAAATCAGAGTCCTTTGGTTACTTTTTTTTCCTAAGGCTTACACTCACTTGAGAGTGTAAGACCCTAAAACAAGTTTTAGAAAGAGCTCTTTAGCTTATTTGTATTCAGATCACTGTTCATTAGTATTTAGTAATGAGCAACCAAAAAGCAAAACTGATTTATGTTGGTTTTTATAGGCTACTGCAGCACTAGGGTGTCAGTTGGTCCCGCCCAGAACACTTCAGTTCTGCTCTGCAAGGATATATAATACCTGGTACGTTCTAGAAGCAGAGTCATTTCTTTGCCTTTTCTTTTGTTTAGCGAGACACAAAGCTTACTTTCCAATAAACCAAATGTACTAGCCTCTTTATTTTTCAACAGATTGGTGTGTCCATTTAATTCAAGAAAATGGAAACTGAACAGCCAGAGGAAACCTTCCCCAACACTGAAACCAATGGTGAATTTGGTGAGAACACATTTTTAGCAATTTTTGTGTTTTCTATTGTTTCATTATTTAGAACGGTTTAGTGTGACATCCCTGTCAGTTTTCGTCTACTTAGGAACTATATGCAACTGTCTTTTGTGTTGTTGACGGTAAACTTAAGATAAAGACAACAAAAAATATTTTTCTTTGCGTTTTACAACTTTTAGTCCCTTGAATTATTTTGTCCCTTTCATTGTTTTGTGTTTAGAAAGAGTTTTTTGGAAGGGAACGTGCTTTGATTCATAATTAAAAGTTAGAATCTGAGCGGCTTTGGCCTTTTCAGTTAGCAACAAATCTCCAAACAGAACAGGAGTTGCTTTCTCTGTCCTGTGGGTTAAAACTAAAATGTAATTGGATTAAAGGGGCTTTTTCTTGTTGATAACTGGTGCTTTCTTTGACATCTGAACTGTTAACTTCTAGGTAAACGCCCTGCAGAAGATATGGAAGAGGAGCAAGCTTTTAAAAGATCTAGAAACACTGATGAGATGGTTGAACTACGCATTCTGCTTCAGAGCAAGGTATAAATTTTACTCTTGAAAATCTTAAAGTAGTTCTTACTAAAGTAGAAATTAAAATAAGTTCTGGTTTGGCCCTCTGGGAAGCATCCTGAGCCTTACAGATTAAGGAATGTAAAAGATGTGTGTGGCTCTTTTTAAACAGATTGGTAAACCGTGTTATTTGGATGACAATTAAATGAAAGCCCTTAATACAGTGACGCTATGAGTAAAAGTAGGAGAAAGGGTATAGGTGATGATTAAAGCATTAATGGATTAAAGATTATACCTTGATTGCATTGTGGGGAAAATATCCTAGCTGGCAGTTGACTTGATGGGCATTATCACATCACAATGTGAAGGTACCTAGTGTATTTAAATTACCTTTTTCGGAATGATACCATAAAGTTAATCAGTGCATAATTTTCACGCTCTGTATTTTTGGCATGCTTAATATTGCAAAGCTGTCTTGGTGTTTTCATCCCCAAAACTCAATAGACTCTCGATTTTTTTTTTTTTTTTAACTTCATGATTTTGATTTTGATACCCAGATAGATTTTCAGCTCTATAACCAAAAAGGGGAGGTTAGAGTTTTGTTAGGGTTTTTGTTTTTTGGGGGGATGGAAGGGTTTGGTTGCAGTTTAAAAGCATAGGAAGACCTGTTGATATAAGGGAAAGTAAATTTCTTGTGTTTATATCTTCTCCAGAATGCTGGGGCAGTGATTGGAAAAGGAGGCAAGAATATTAAGGCTCTCCGTACAGACGTAAGTATTAAAGAGTTTAAACTACACAAGCAGCTTCAATTTATGTGTTTGTAGGAATTTAAAGATTTGCATCATAGAAATCATTCAATAGTCTAGATACAAGCCATTTGTAATAATTGAATACATAGTTGATTTCAAGGTTTGCCATTCCTGATTTAACAAAGCACAGATTGAGTTTGGGGAGGGGGGATCTGTATTAAACCTCTTCCCTTTCTGATAACTTTACACCAAATTATTCACTTCAAGATAACATTTTAATTAGAAATAACGACAGTGTAAAAACCCTTAATTGCACTAGTTACCGTGTGTGAATCAATTACAGTATTACAAAAACCATTGCAGGTGGCTGATTAAACTCCGAAATTTTTATTTTTTAATCGTCCATCTGTTTAACAGCTTGCACATGGAGCACAAAGAGATTAATGTTGAGGTTGCATGATTTAAATATGGGTAAAGAATAGACGCTTAATCTTATAATTGGGAAACCATTTGTCAATGCCAGTGATTTGTTTGAGTCTTCATATTTTATAGTGGGTTGACTCTTGTGATTAGACACATTAAATGTTGGTATCACCAGAAGCGAGCATATTTATAGGACTTGGCTACACCAAAATTCCTAAATTTTTTTCTCATAGTGTACACACTCTTAATGTTTCTTTGCTAAAGTTGAGGCAAATAATAACTTTGTGTTGAATACTTATTTGATAGTATTTCATTTCTCTCTTGGTCGCAGATCTTTGTATGTTCCTCCTGTAAACTGAACTTGAAAATTTGTTTTAAATTTTACAAACTTGCCTGCTAGGATCTAGGAATGCGTTTTAAACCTCCAGGAAACCAAACTGGTCTTTTAAGAGATAGGGTTTTTGGTGGTGTGGGAATTTTTGTTTTGTCTTTTACAAACCTCTCTCCTCTTAATCCAGATGTTCTATATAATTATCTGGGTTATCAATTTCCCCATTTCCTCAAGAATTTTAGTAAACTGAGTCATGACAGGTTTTGTGTCTACCCTCATGAGCCAGCCTGCTACTGAAACATCGTTTGTTAAAAAGAAAAAAAAATAGCTAGTACCATCATTTAAGGTCCTTAAATGTTAAGCCACAGTCAGATTTAGAGAAGTCCATTATTGTGTTAGTCTTCAGAACAACTTAAGCTTGTTTCATTAATTGAGAGTATGAGTATAGTTTGTATTAAATTAAAATTTATTGCTTTTCCCCCTTTTCCCTCTCCTTGTTTTTTTGGCCATATATCTCCGTTGCCCATGTACTGGATCGACTTACCCCTGCGTTGCCCACCATGACGTTGGCCCATCCGCCCCTGAACGCCCATGTGAAAACCCTGGTTGGCTATGCCCAAAAATGTGCTCGTTGCCAAACGGGTACCATACTTGACAACTTCTGATTGAATGCCCATGCCCAATGCCAACATCCACGAACGCCAATGACCAATGCAGTACAATGCCAGTGTTTCAGTCCCAGACAGCAGTGGCCCCGAGCGGTATGTCCCAACAGTTTATGCCTCACTGCCTGATTAGAAAGAGAGAAATGTATTTTATTACCTGCCTTTTATATAATTAAATAGTATCCCCTTTAGACGGTGTATTGTTTTTCAAGTTTCTGTCTTATTTTCCCCATTAAGTCTTTTTGTCACTGAACTTTTACCGTGAGTTGCCCACCCAAACGATCCACTAATTTTATTTCGATGGAAGGAGCACAGCTTCAAGTGTTGCATATTTGCTGCATTGTAAATCAAATTGTTACCAAAATAGTCTCTCGCTCTGTCTTTGTGGCCCACCTTGCTTCCCAACATTGCCTGTTCATAATTTTTTCTGATGAAATGCTAACTCTGGTTCACTTTCCTTCACTTCTCATTTGTGTTGTCTTTGTTTTGTCTCGCATTTGTATTTGTTTTCTTGCAGAGCCCATTAGTGATCTAATTTCTAACTGGTATCCATAACCTTACTCCAGATATAATGTTCACCACTTGCATATTCCCCCACTTTTGCCTAAGAGAAGGTGTGCCAGTTTTACCAATGTAACAGCGAGGGTATCCTTAATTAACTTAGTGGTGGCGGGGAACATAAATATTCAACTCTGCTTCAGTTCTGGTCAATTTATTGCCCACTTAATCTGAGCCCTTCCAAGAGCCCATTCTCTCTGTCTCTCTGCAAGTCTCCTAATATTGTTATCATGTCTGTATTGGGCATAAAACAAAATGCATGTGAAAAACCTATAAATAGGCTACTTTAAATGGGGAGATTAAATAATTGTATGTTACTTCTCTGTGAAAGTTTGTATGACTACTGATGATGAACACAAAACTCATTTTTTCTTTTCCACCTTTTTTGTACTATCTGGTATTTGTGATGTTTGACAGCATATTGAGTATCAGTGCTGATATTGAAACAATTGGAGAAATTCTGAAGAAAATCATCCCTACCTTGGAAGAGGTAGGCTCTCTTTTTTTTAATGTATTTGGCAATTGAGGGGGGAATATTTAAAATGTTTTATTGGGGCTTAATAGGGGAGGTGGAGAGACAGTGGCTGTGACAGTTTGTAGCAGCGACATATAAACTGCTACATAATGTGCATGGTTACTACTCCATGTGTGTGTCTTAAAATGTAATCTGGAAAAAAAAATGTAGTCTGGCCACTCCAGAGTAAATACGAACTACCTGTGGTCTTGCATATGGGTGTAGCATATATTTTATGGGCTCTAGTCCTAGAAGAGGTGTTTTTTAAGGTAGAATATTGATTGTGGGGACTGTGTTGGAAAGGACTGTTAGATTTTTTTAATTTTATATATTCACGTATTTATTGGATATATAGAAAAAAGTTACTCTTTGATTCTTAAGAATTTAATGGTATAGATATGAAATATGTTGTAGTAGCTTTACCAATATATGCGACAATAGCCTGATCACACTAGACACTTAACCTATTACTCTTATTTTTCTACTTTCAGGGCCTGCAGTTGCCATCACCCACTGCAACCAGCCAGCTCCCGCTCGAATCTGATGCTGTGGAATGCTTAAATGTATGTCATAGTGCCATTGAACCCCACTGAAGTATGGAGCCTGGCCCATAGGATCAATTTTATTTTTAACATAGTGTACTTATCCCGTCTCTATAGAAAAAGGCTTAAAAACAAGAGAAATGAATGGTCTTACAACTCACTGTTGACCCTGCTCCATGCTGCAGTGGGAATTAACTACATTTGCAAAGTGCTTTGCAGTCATTTTTATTATGGTGTTATTTGAATGTTAATAATAATTTTGTGGTAACAGCGACATGCTAAATGGCTGCAGTGTGGGTATGGTGTTGCAGGACCTGAAAATAAAATAGTTTTTTAAGGTGGTGCAGAATGTCCTTTTTGGGCCTGGCTATTGAGGATAATAAGCACATAACTGGTAAAGTTATTGAAATATAAATTCAGGTTGCTCACTGCAACAGTATATTGTCATGCTTATAGCAGATAAGTGTGTATTGGGGATTCTTTGATTTGGGACTAAAATCTTATAACTCTCCCTCTGCAGTACCAACATTATAAAGGAAGCGACTTTGACTGCGAGTTGAGACTGTTGATTCATCAGAGTCTGGCAGGAGGCATTATTGGGGTCAAAGGTGCTAAAATCAAAGAACTTCGAGAGGTAAAGGCACTGTTTATTTTCTTCTACTGTATACTAGAGAATAGTTGTTCATACACAGTTGGATCAGTGGACTTCTCTCCTTCCCCCACTTGACCTCCCTCCCTAAGATTCCTTATCACTTCTTTGTTCATGTAGTTTGCTTTTAAAATACAACGGCCTGGACATGCTTGGGCGAGTTTTTTGCCAAAATTTTTATACACTGGCAAGGTCCTAGAGCTATTTAACAGGGTTTTTATATGGTCAGGTGGGGGGGGGTACTGAATATGAATGTAAATTTCTCTGAACCTAGGATTATTTTTTTTTTTGGTGTATTTTATGTATTTTTAAATGTCTTCTAATTAATGCTTCCCTTTACTATATACTTATTACAGAACACACAGACAACCATCAAGCTTTTCCAGGAATGCTGTCCTCATTCCACTGACAGAGTCGTTCTTATTGGAGGAAAACCTGATAGGGTTGTAGAGTGCATCAAGATCATCCTTGATCTTATTTCGGAGGTACTTCATTTACATTCAATTCTGTGCAACAAATTTTTATTCTAAAGTAGTGTCACAATGTTTAGACAAATGGCTTTTGTCTTACGCCTTTACCCGTTGGGGTTTTCTTGTTTTTTGGATATTTTAATTTAAAAGTTTTTTGAGATGGTGGTTATTTGATTATTGGTGAGAATTTTAATAATTTTTGGTCCTTCAAGTAGTTTTTATAGTACTAGTACTACGTTGCATAGCTTCCCAACTGACGTCCTTCAGCATGAGTTAGAGGCTTACCCAGGATACTGATCCCTTCAGCCCTTGAGATGTTTTTTTTTTTTTCCTTTAAAGACCCCATTGTGAAATGTGTGGGTGGGGTTTTGTGTTCTCTTCCTTGAGATCTGAGGGTAAAAGGCTGCTGCTTCTTCCCCCACAAGCCAGTAAAATTTTCAGACTCACCAAAAATACTGCTTTTTTTTTTTTTAAACACTTTCTTTTTTCCTATTAACCTTTTGCCTGATTGCTTTCTCCTGTCCCAAGTACCTCCCCGGAGAAATAAGGGACTTGAAATGTTTGGCTTGTTAACATTTAGTATGAAACAAGTCTCTTTTCCTTGTTCTTTTCTCTAACGTTGCTACATTTTTGTTTTAGTCTCCCATCAAAGGACGTGCACAGCCTTACGATCCCAATTTTTACGATGAAACCTACGATTATGGTGGTTTTACAATGATGTTTGATGACCGCCGTGGACGTCCTGTGGGATTTCCCATGCGGGGGAGAGGCGGTTTTGATAGAATGCCTCCTGGTCGGGGTGGGCGTCCTATGCCTCCATCTAGAAGAGATTATGACGACATGAGCCCTCGTCGAGGACCTCCTCCACCGCCTCCTGGACGAGGTGGCCGGGGCGGTAGCAGAGCTCGGAATCTTCCTCTTCCTCCTCCACCACCACCTAGAGGAGGGTAAGTTTATTACATCCACACAGTTAACTTACAACCAGCTACATTTGATGGGTAGATAGATTTTTGTTGTGACATGTACTGAGATTACAACATGTACTGAGATTACAACACGTACTGTGCTTGCAGAGATCTAATGGCCTATGACAGAAGAGGAAGACCTGGAGACCGCTATGACGGCATGGTAAGAACTCTTTTATCATCAATGTATATGTGAGGGCCTGTAAAGGGTTTTAAAGTCAAGTAGTTGACAGTTTGTTGAAGATGATTGTTAATTGAAAAGCTTGCTTTACCAGTGGACTTGGTAGATAACTAGTTAAATCATTGTCAGTTTGTTGAAATATTAAGACTTTTTTGAGCCATTTTTGTTTCCCCACAATGTATGATTGGTGCTAATAAATATTTGAGTGAAGTGAAATAGAAATGAACCTTATAAAATGGCTGAAATATATAGTCCAGGTTACGTTAACAAGTTCTATCTCTGACACAGGTTGGTTTCAGTGCTGATGAAACTTGGGACTCTGCGATAGATACATGGAGCCCATCAGAATGGCAAATGGCATATGAACCACAGGTTGAGTATCATGGGTGTTTGCATTCATGTCAATAATAACTTAAAATGTTTACCTCCTTGCCAGTAAGTGTTTTTCCCTCCTGTAATGTGTGTGTTTTTGTGCTATGTACCTGAAGTGTTTTCTTCCCCAAGGATTGTCTTCTAAAACCTAGGGAGAATATGGGAGGACTCTAGTTTCCTAAACTAAGATTTTAGGAATATTAAAATATCTGAAGGGTAGTTTTGAAGGCAAAGTAATTTTTTATTTTTTCTTTCCATTTTTAGGGTGGCTCCGGATATGGTAAGTTTTTTCCTTTGTGAAATCAAAACATTATTTCATGCTTTCTAAATGAACTTAATGCTCATTATTTAAATCAGATTATTCCTATGCAGGGGGTCGTGGCTCATATGGTGATCTTGGTGGACCTATTATTACTACACAAGTAACTATTCCCAAAGATGTGAGTATTCTTTGAATTCTTACATTCTTGTAATGTTAACAAGGAACGTTTAATGAGTCTTTTTCTTTAGTGTCCTGACTTTTAGTAAAAGGTCTTAATAAAAATACTGTATTTTAGGATTAAAATTGTGTTTTACAGACTTTAGTGAGGTGTCTTTCTCCAGCTGAGGGTTTTGAAGCCCTTGATTTGTTTATTAAAGGAAGTGTTGATGTGTGCTGTGTAAATAACATTATAATTCAAACCTTGATTGGTTAGAGGGCCTTAAGTAATCTTAGAATAAACTGTGCAAAGTTAGTACTCTTGATATTCATTGAAAATACAGGTAATATGGTTACTTTGAAAGTATATCATAAACACTTGTTTTTAAAATCTTTTCAGTTGGCTGGATCTATTATTGGCAAAGGTGGTCAGCGGATTAAACAAATCCGTCATGAGTCAGGAGCTTCGATCAAAATTGATGAACCTTTAGAAGGGTCCGAAGATCGGATCATTACCATTACAGGAACACAGGACCAGATACAGAATGCACAGTATTTGCTGCAGAACAGGTCAGTTTGAGTTTAGCTTTGTGCTAGCCTATACATACTAAAACTTGAAAAAGCCTTCTTCTCAATTGATTTTTCTTTTAGAAGCCATGGTGTCTCAACCTTTTGGGGACCTAACTTCTAAACATTCTAATAGCTTTGCTTTAATTTTCTTCTGCTTTCTTACTAAAAACGAAGACATTCAATACTAATCTTGCTGGAAGAAGCCTTAACCAAGCAAACTTCTCATTTCTCTGGTGAAAACTGCTGCCAAAACCACTTGTTATAAATTATACAGAGCCTGTAGAAAATGTAGAAGATTCAGTGGATGTTGGTCTAGTTCTGTGTGGAAGACTAGTGATTTTGTTGTTTTTAGATAACTAAATCGACAACAAATCACAGTCTGCCATATGGCACAGGCCATGCCTCTACAGGACAAATGATTGGTGCTGTAAAACGCAGCATTTCACACCTTACTGGCATTTCTTTGTCTCCTCTACCAAATATTAACAACTTTTAATTTCATTTTCCTAATTCTGCTCTACTAATGTCTGATTTACTATTAATCATTTTTCTTGAATTTTACATTGCTCTAATTTTGTAATTGCTAATGTTTTAATTCTTCTAATTGTAATGGACATGTTTATCATTTTAATTTAGCATTGAAATTGTCTTAATGTTGATTAAGATGTTACGAACAAAAATTCTAATTCGTACTTTTTTTTCTTTTCTTTTATAGTGTGAAGCAGTATGCAGATGTTGAAGGATTCTAATGCAAGATATTTTTTCTTTTTTATAGTGTGAAGCAGTATTCTGGAAAGTTTTTCTAAGACTAGTGAAGAACTGAAGGAGTCCTGCATCTTTTTTTTTTTATCTGCTTCTGTTTAAAAAGCCAACATTCCTCTGCTTCATAGGTGTTCTGCATTTGAGGTGTAGTGAAATCTTTGCTGTTCACCAGATGTAATGTTTTAGTTCCTTACAAACAGGGTGGGGGGGGGAAGGGCGTGCAAAAACTAACATTGAAATTTTGAAACAGCAGCAGAGTGAGTGAATTTTAATTTTTGTTCATTGTTGGTGGTTTAAAGGAAAAATATTCCCCCCATGTAATTATTGTGAACACTTTGCTTTGTGGTCACTGTAACATTTTGGGGGGTGGGACAGGGAGGAAAAGTAACAATAATAGTCCATATGTCCCTGGCATCTATTCAGAGCAGTGTGCAGAATGTAATGCTCTTTTGTAAGAAACGTTTTATGATTTTTAAAATAAATTTAGTGAACCTATTTTTGGTGGTCATTTTTTTTAAGACAGTCATTTTTCAAATGGCTGGATTCCCAAACCCACCCCAAACTAAACACTAAGTTTGATTTTCAGCTCCTCTGTTGGATATAAATAAATGCATCTCTTCTTGGACTTAGGCATAATATCTTGGCAAATTCCATTCTGGTGATTTCTTGATGATTTGAAAGTCCATTGCTTGGAAAGAAATTTTGTCATACACATTCATGCTTATAATAAGCTGGGGATTTTTTGTTTGTTTTTGCAAATGCTTGCCCCTACTCTGCAACAGTTTTCTATGTTAGTAATTGTGAAGGAGAACCGAGGTGGGGAGCAATACTACAAATTCAGTAATGGTTTAAATATATGCCAGAAGCCTAATGGCAACAAGTTTTATTAATCAGAATAATACTTGGTTATGGAAGTGACTGATGCTAAATAAATTCTTATTATTTTTTATTAGATAATTTCTCACCTATAGACAAACTGTCAGCCTGCTAGTGTCTATTAGTTAAACTTTGTAAAATATATATATATTCTTGTTTTTCCATTGTATGCAAACTGAAGGAAAAAGATGTACCATTTCTCTGTTGTATGTTGGATTATGTAGGAAATGTTTGTGAACAATTCAAAAAAAAAAACGATGAAAAAAGTTCCTGTGGATGTTTTGTGTAGTATCTTGGCATTTGTATTGATAGTTAAAAGTTCACTTCCAAATAAATAAAACTCCCATAATGCTAGATTTGATGTGTGCCCAATTTGAACAAGGGTTGATTGACTACCTGTAAAATTTGTTCAAACGTTCCTCTTGTAAGGAAATACAGTAATCTTAAATTATATTTTTTTTGTGTGAAGTGTGTTTCTAGCATTTATAAATGAAGTCTGGCAGGGGTGGTAAATATAAAATCCCAGTGATTAAGCTCTTAATTTGTTAAAAGGGGGAGTCTAGCATAATGAGAGCTGAGTCATGATTATCCAGTTGTACAGATCTTCAACACTGCCTACGAGAAATTTTGGATTTCTTAGGTTTTTATCTTTAAAATAGCTCTAGTTTGATGATTGAAAATGCTGACAGATAATGTAACAACTGCCTTACTATGTATGGTTCCTGGCTCATAAATTTCTAAAAATTTCTATTAACCTCCGAGTGTCTAGAAAGCATGAGAACAGTTCAAGTCTACAGAGAACAATCAAGGATGCAATTCTGCTTTTATAGGTTTAGGAAAAAAGATTTGGACATATAGATGAAGTAGGGGGGTTTTCTGGAGTATACATGAAGTAGTACGTGCATGCAAGCATCATTTAAAGGCAGAATTTCATTCCTTTTTTAGTTTGGAGAGGAATTGAGTATTCCCTTGATAACTGAAATAAGTGTCAAAACATCATTTAAAACTACTGAATGCTACATGTGTAGTTTCCCAAAAGGAGAAATTAGGCTGTATTGCCACATGGGTGTTACTTAAGCATCCCCCTTGGGTATTTTAAGTATGGGTGATTGATGCGGAGTTGTTTAGGGTAGTACAACCTTCTGTTGAAATGAGCCCTTCCCCTACAGAAAAATTAACAGGTGCTACTTAGTCAAATTGTTAGTCTTACTGGAGGAGGACATCCCTGGAGAACACTGGCTTTCAGAGCACTCATTGGTCATTCAAAAGTTACTCCTGGATTATTAGTGTGAAAGGGTTTTAACTTTTGCCTTTTACAAAGAATTCTGACCTTGAACCTATAAACCTACCAAAAAAGTAGATGAGAGACTATCTGCCATTGGAAAGCTGGATGTACCACTTGGGAAGGGAGAGGTCTTTTGTGTTGCCACATATTTGTAAATGGTGTTGGAATATGGGCTAGAAATTCAGGTTGAGTAATTTATCAGAAGTAAACATGAAGCTTAAAATTCCCTTAAATGGAACGTTGAACCAATTTTATAAGAAGTGACTAGTACATACACTGATTTGTTAAAGCTTTAAAAATTTAAACATTCCTAAAATGTTTTCAGCTTAACATTTTGAAAGTTACTACCAAAATGCCAACAAACGTTGGAAATCATGTAGCTTGCACCAAAGTTTTTCAGGAATGAAGGTTTTAAAACCTTTCCCTGCCATTCAAATTTTGCCTTTAAAATGAGACTAATGTAAAATATTTCAATTTTGTTGAACGATCTAGTAGTTATTTCTAAATCTTTGATCACTGATAACTACTGGAATGCTTAGAGACTGAAGAGGGAAATGAACATGGCAATATTTCTCTTAATCATTTTAGTGGTTTGTTTACAGTGTCTTCTGTTTGTGCTCAAAATGGAATCACTGTTCCACAAACAAATCGAATGTGAAGCCTGCTACTAAAGGGACATTTTGAATTTTCTCTCACAGGCCAATGAAAATGTTTTTGTTGACAAAGTAGGATTTTAAGTGTCTAATGCTTTTTTTGGATTTTGGATTTTTTTTGGAAAGGGATTCAGTCTTGATGATGGCTAAATGTAAATTAAATCCATTATAAATATTTTGCATTTCCTATTAGCAAGGTTTGCCTGTTGCTGGCAAGTTAGAGATGACATGAACTGTTTCTTCATGGAGGCACTGAACTTACAAAAAGCTTAATCAGTATTTCTCAAACTGTTCCTAGGACTACCTTTAAAATCGCCAATGGTGCTGGTTAAAAATATTTAGACCCCCACACCTCAGTTCCACTGAGTCACAATCTCCAGAGAGAGGTACCAGGAATCTGCATATTTAATAAACTGAACAGCTTAAAGACCAGTGTAATACAGTAATATATAGTAATGTTTCCATACCTTTTCATTAACTGTATTTAGTTTCCAACGTATACAGGTACAGTGGTGGGCCCTAAGGATGCAGTGGTTAGAAACCATTTTTTTGGAGAGACAGTTCAGTAACCATCTACTAGGGAGAAAAAAAAAAAATGCTTAGGAAAGCAGAAACTAATATGTGTTTGTACATATAGGTGTACACATTCACAAGCAGATTGGACACACTGTAGAATTAAAACTAGAGAAATCCCATTGTGTTAGCCCAAAATTCTATCCCTTTCACCTCTTAGCAGATGCTGCTTGTGTACACAGCTGGCCATCATTTGCCCAAACCAGGCTTCAGCACTTCCAGTCAGGGAAGAAATCCGACCTCAGGGAAAAAAAGAATACCTAGAAAATTAAACATTTCACATCTGTCTGTATTTAAAATGGGGAGCTAATTTGAGTCAAGGACGTTGGAAAATCTAAGATGTAAATGCTTTGTAGGCTTGGGTTCCCATTTGCCAAATGAGTAACAGGCACTAGCAACAAGCTTGTGGTTAACTGATAGACCAGCTCTCCTGTGACCTCAAACTTTCCTAGTCTTCACCTCATTTTCTGCCCAGAATCCGTGCTCCTCCCACTGCCCCCTGCTCCCCCAAACTCAGACCTGTAACCCCCACACCTGTAGTTATGAGAGAAAAAGTATGTCACCAGAACTATAAACCTTCCAGAATCCTTTCAGAAATATTTTCTTTCAGTCATCCTATCTCCCTTTTCCAAACCCTTCTTCCTTGAAGTCCTCCTATCATTAAGGAATAGGCTTCCTGGAAGGGAAGGGCCAGTTCACTTAGAAGAAAAGTGTCTGCGGGGTCGGGCCAAGGCCCGGGGGGGGGGGGGGGGGGTTGGGGAGGGGAGCGTGGCATATGACAGGTGTTCATCAGAGCAAAAGTCATTTAGATAGTAAAGAGAGATTAGGCAGGAACAGAATAGAAAGTACCAGCTAGGTCCTTCAGAAACCTCCCTAGGGTTCATCCAGTAGAGGATGATTAGTGGAAGCAGGAACTCCAGGTAGGTTGACTAGGAAGCTGAAAGAGAAGGCTTAAACCTCACTATTTGGAGCCCTGCAAAGTGTCCCCATGACTACATGGGCTTGTAAAGCAGAGCAGAAATTGAGGCAATCATGTTTTGGGACAGAGAAACCCTGAGATTTGCACACACACTCCACAGTATTCCCTTTGATGCCTATATGGCATAAGAGGGACACTAGTTGAGTGCTAATGGGCTTGCCATGGGGTCATCACAGTGAAGAGGAAGGTTATTGCATATCAGAGGCTGTAAGGAAGATAGCCTAGTCAGGGGGTGGATGGAGACAGCAGAATTTCAAAGGTTTGTCAATATTCATGATGAAAGCCAAAATGAGATCAAGTTAGTCAAGAAGAAAGCTAGGCCGAGTGCTGAGAAACCAGCTAAGACTAGCTTCGGTCCATTCAGTGGTAACTGAAGTCAGACACCAGAAGATCCCAAACAAACCTACACCTCAGCTTGAGCAGAGACCACTTGATGCTAAAGGCTCTTTACTCCTATTATCAGAACACCTTATACCCTTGGCACCCAGAAGACCTCTGGGAGGTCTTGGAAAGGTAGAGGTAAAAGACTGTTTAGAAAAAAAAAACATCCCTAATAAGGGGTCTGACCTTTAACTGAATAATTATTTCCCTTAAGTTAGACCATTTAAAACTGGAAAAGACCTCAACTTGCATTTAATTTGGCAAGTTTATGTGGTTTTTTTCTACCATCAATGGGAATGGGAACGTATAGAGAAAGAGGGCATATGGGAATTTGAGAGCCCTAGAAGTCAAGAGGTAAAAGGCAAGAAAAGTAAGGCAAATACAATCAAACCATAAGTTCTAGGTGGAGGTAGCCTCAGTTGGGTTGGAGCCTTCATCTGGTAGATCAGGTAGCTTTATCTAGATTATTGATTCATACCTGTGTTTCAAACTGGCACCAATTTTGTGTACAATTCAGCCTCCAGAACTCTGTGGGATCAAGCTGACACTAATCTCCAGTTGCGACCAAATCATGGCTTCACTCATGATTCCTTTGCTTGCTTCCCTGGCTTCCTTTCACCTGAGAACATTCCTCCAGTGAGTCACTGACACAAGAATTCCTGACCAGGGCTCTGCTTCTAGGGACCTGATCTAAGACAGTTGAGCTGGAGCAAGAGCAGAAATTTACACGACCGAGACATCCCTGACTTAGATTTTGATGCAGTAAGTAGTGAGACATCGAGTTCTCTCCTTCTCTGGAAGGGATGAGAATTTTTTATAAAGAGTAACTGCATTTTGCTAGCAGTGTTTTTGAAAGTATACATATGCAAACAATTATTTGGATACTGAATAGCCATAGGAATGAATTATAATGTACCTTTTTGTTAAACAACACAGCTTCACTTTGACCTTTCTAATAGGACCCAGCTTTGCTTTTGGAGGTTTCTCTCTCAGCTGTTTATATCCTGGTCCTTGGGAGAGTCCTTATCACACCAAGAGAGCAGGCATTTTACCAAGGCTTGCCTGACCTGGGAATTTAAATCTTGAGCAGAAAGATTGATTGCAAGCCAAGTTACAATGATCATGGTGAGTTTTCTCAGCAGCACTAGTAGAAGAAAACTTTGGGCAGTTTCTCAAACTGGTTCCCCAGCCTCCCCTTCTTCTATCCTTCACTTCTTCTTTCTCATAACTTTTCAAAACATTCTTTTTGCTTAAATTAATTAGACAGTTGCTGTTACATGCAGCCCATCAGTCAAAGAGGCTTATCTTGTGCAGGCAGCACTGCTAATTTCGGGGGGGTGGGGGTGGCAATAAAAAGCACGGGTCTCAGCTGCCACTGCTGCCAACCAATGTCACTTGGGTCTTCACAGTTATGCCATCTGGGGCATAAATCAATCATTGCCAGGCTCTCTCAAGGCTGCCACTGAACATTCAGTGCAATAACTTGCCTCAAGTTTCTGGCTTTTTCCTCCCCTTTCAGACTTGAATCAAATGCCATATGTCACAGAGAAGGGAACTGACTTCTGGAGCAGCTACCAAAGGGGCTGGATGATGCGATCTGGAATGAAAGAGGAGTCAACTCTGGAGGAGAGAACTCTGACCAAAGGGAAATAAGAGCAAGGAGAGAGACGCACCGCCGGGTGATCTGTGGCCTCCAGCCGACTCGCCCAGTGGATCAGATGCCTAGTGGACTGCCCCAGGCATGTGGTCAGTTTTGCCCCAGCCACTAAGCTGCTGTACTCAGTGTTTTTAGAGATACAAGAAGAATTATTAGAGTACAATTGGAATTGGCACTAGTGTTCTTGAAATGAGCCACAGGCCATCAGCCTCTGCTAAGATTAATAACAACACAGAAAATCTTGTGTGGAAATTGTCAGTTGTTCCAGACAACTACAAAATTATTTCTGTGCAAAGAGGCATGTCAAGGCCAGTTCACTGCTGTCCTCTTAAACCTGATCGGTCAGAGAGGTGTGCTACCTACGAGATGACAGGAGCTTGGTTAGCTAAGGCAGCAAAAGAAGCCTAAAAGTTTAGGAATGTGAATATTGCCTATCCTAAGCTTGGGAGTTATGCGAACATTCCAGATCCAAGCCCATGGAACCTCCTATGTACATCGCTGCCCCAACGAGACCATGCACAGAGTAGAGTTTGCCTTGATTTCTGATGTCCAGGGAGCAGTGCTGGTTTGCTACGTGCCCTCAAACTTCCTATCCAGGCTGGTGGATGTTTCCTAGTTTGGTGTGATTTCCACATCCAACACCCTTGTGTGTTTCAGCATCTGTGTCATAGGCTTGGTCCTGGAGTGATTAAGAACAGCCGTGGAGAAGTTCAGCTCCATCAAAGCACAAATGATTTATGATATTATTGATAAGTCTCAAGGATTCTATGTATATCCAGTGGATCCCAGAATAGAAGCAAGATGAATATTCCATTCTGCATTGGCAATGCCAAAGGAGACGATGCTTTAGGAAAAAAAGATTACTCACTAAAGCTCTTGAACTCAATGTGATCTCCTTGAAAGGGTGTGGGTCTGTGGGAGGCATCCAGCCTCTCTGTATAATGCTGACAGGAAAGAAGATGTTCAGAACCTGGCAGCCTTCATGAAAAATTCTTTGGAGATGCATCAGCTATGAACACATTTTTTTTTCCACTATTAACAGTTAATAGGTTTAATTACTTAATAAGTTTATCTCAGATATACATTTCTAACCACATGATAGTAATGTAATTGTGAGGACAGCTTCAACAGTAAGTTCATATTCCAACATAAATTTTTGTTGAAAATGATAATCAAAAGGAAAATGACTTATATCAAGGCAATCATCACTTCCCCAAGAGTCTCTAGAGAAATAAAGAATAACTTTACAAACAGAATCTTGTGTCAATTTTAAACACAATCGTAGAAATACTAAAGCTGATAATATTAAAAACTCCACAGGATTGTACCTCTTAGCTTTCACTTCCCCACCCCACCCCCCGTTTATGTACATTCCTATGGAGGCAATATCCTAATTTCCTGCAGTCTAGGGATTGAACCTGTGGCAAAGTCCATATTTTACAAAGCCTCCAAATACTGCTGCTAATTTAGGACATAGCTTTCAAATGTGAACATTCCCTACTCTGAACCTTTAGCCATAGACTCTAGAAATGGTGCTCCCTTACTTTATTTCTACTACAGCTATGAACACAACTTAACCAATATATACTCTGCCCTTGAAGAAGCTACAAAATTTAAAGCTACTTGGGAATGGCTACAATAAGTTAACAAACATGGTATTTTTCTTGAATGAAAATTTTATTATGGATTCTTTTTTTCAAAAAACAACAGCAAAACATTCACAGCTCTGCAAAGCTGGTGGGACTTAACAGACACCTTAATTCTGACTTGAACTGGAAACATTTAAGAGAATCTTCCTCTTGCTTTGCTAACAAAATCTAGTTTATGTTGTCTTTCCCTTTTGTGTGTGTGTGTGTGTGTGTTTTGTTTATGGTATCTTTGTTGCTACTTTTTCTAACTGGATCCCAGTATTCAAACTTGTCTGTGGACTTAATTATGCAAATTGCAGTTAATTGCTTCTGGAGACACACAAAGACACAGCAGGGTGAATGGGGTCCTCTGGGTACCGAATCTTGATCCTTTCCAAAATGACATAGTGGGGTCTCCTGGGTTCTACATCTGTTAATTCAAGTTTACACTGACTGTGTGGTGAGTAGTTTAGGGGTTCTAAGCTAAAGGGCAAACTGGGGATCTTTCTTTATCCTGTTATTCTCATAAAGAGATAAAAGTGACATATGTTTATATAGCAAAATCTGTTTTAATACCAAATAGTTTATATCTTTATGCATTTATATTTCTAAGAATACAGTTCTCAGAGTCCCTGACATTGTGCATTATAACATTACATTAGTAACAGTTGTGGCCCTCACCCTGCCCTGCACCTTTTAAGCTGCTTCACAGAAATGATTTAGAAGTTCTCCAATTCACTCTTGCTTTCCTTCCAATGGGTAGAAGAGAAGGTTGGACAGTTGGTTCTTTATGTTTTAGGTAAGCCATTGAGGGGCTCCTGGGTGACCCAGTCAGTTGAGTGTCTGACTTTGGCTCAGGTCATGATCTCACAGCTCGTGAGTTTGAGCCCCGTGTCAGGCTCTGTGCTGACAGCTTGGAGCCTGGAGCCTGCTTTGGATTCTGTGTCTCCCTCTCTCTCTGCGCCTCTCCCACTCGTGCTCTGTCTCTCTCTGTCTCTCTCTCAAGAATAAATTTTAAAAAAATTTTTTTTTAATTAGGTAAGCCATTGAACTAAAATTCTCTGTTAAACTTCCTTATCCTTTGTTCTCTTTATACTGTCTGACCAGAATGATGCTGTGAGTTCTAGAAGATCTTTGCTTAGGAGTCTTTCCCCCTATTGTTTATCCATGGCCAGTATTTTATGTTGAATATGTGAAGGACATTAAAATCCTAAAATATCCAAAAAGAGGGAGAGACACAGAAACAGACAGATGGGAAATTCCTCTCTCTTCCTCTCACAAACGGCTCTGAGGCAGTTTCTCCCTATAGTTTGTCCCTTATAACATAGACTGTGTCCACGCTCCTACACTAAGACTAGCTGTGTCTCTCCAAGGCTCACCACAAAGCAGTGGCTAGCACAATATCACATCCCCTTATATTACTTTCCATCTGAAACTTCCTTTCTCCTTTCCTTCACTGTCGATATCCTCAGATTGCACCTCAGAAATAAAACATTGGCACTTAATCCCTGCCCCAGGTAAATCCTGCCCCATTTCAAAATAAATATTCCTTTGTATCTGTTTACTTTTTTGTACTTTTTTTAAAAGCAGGCTTTTACATTTATTATTGTTGACTGTCCTCTCCTCCCTCTCAACCCCGCCCTGCTCTGCTCACTATTTTTGCCCTACAGTCTAGCTGAGTGATTTATTACCAACTGGCACCAAGTCTCCAAAGCAAAGTGTGCAAGGGAAACACATTTGCGTGATCCCCCTTAATAGAAGATACACCAGGCAATCTGTCTACCTCTGTTTCCCAGAAATAAAATAACTAGAAGGCCTGCTGCTTCTCTTCCACATATTTGAATTTGGGTTCTGGAAATTTCTCCGTCTGTGCAACAACCTCTTGCTTGACAATTTCCAGAACCCATTCCACTGACAGCTCAGCTTCAGCTTCTAGCAACCCTGAGCTAGAGAAGGTGGTTATTTGATCAATATTTTACATTGTATCCTGAAGTGGTGAGTTCAAGATTATTCAAAGAGATATCAATTGTAAAGCAGTGCACACACCAAGTTTGGGTTGTGCAAGACAATCTGTCCGGCAGGAACTGATGATGACCGACATCACTCAAGTCACCTCTTTGATGACATTTAAGTCTTGTGCATAACCTTGTAAAGGAGCATTAATGGAACTCAGAGAACCTCTCAAGGACTGTGTGATTTGTTCCACAACTTTTTTGTGTTGTTTAGGCAGCAAGGGAAACAAATAGATTACTGGTTTGTTAAAAAGGATATAGCTCTGGAACAACCAGATAGAAGAGACATATAAGGCAAGTTATGTGGGAAGGGGCACAGAGCTTGAATCTCCGAAAAAAATTTTTTTACATATATTTATTTTTGAAAGAGAGTGAGAGCACGACCAGGGGAGGAGTAGAGAGAGAAGGAGACACAGAATCTGAAGCAGGCTCCAGGCTCTGAGCAAGCATTCAGCACAGAGCCTGACCCAGGGCTCGAACCCACGAACCGTGAGATCATGACCTGAGCCAAAGTCAGATGCTCAACTGATGGAGCCACCCAGGCGCCCCATCTCCCTGAATCTCTAAATGTTCATCAGCTGGAAGCTCTGCACTGGTACTTAAGATGTTTAGTGATTTCTCCTAAGTAGGAAATATACATTTCACTCGTTAAAAGCAACCCATGGTTCAAAAATTTCTAAATTGGTTTTGAACTGTAATGATAATGATATATCATGAAGATGATATATTTATTCCATTATAACTAAATATTTTTTAATGTTTATTTAGAGAGAGAGAGAGAGAGAGAGAGAGAGAGAGCAGGGGAGGGGTAGAAAGAGAGGGAAAGAGAGAATCCCAAGCAGACAGAGAATCTGACTGTCAGCGCAGAACCCCATGTAGGGCTTGATTTCGTTTCATGACCATGAGATGATGACCTGGGCCAAAATTAAGACACTCAACTGACTGAGTCACCCAGGTGCCCCAATAACTAAATATTTTAAAACAGAAATTGAATTATTTAAGACTCATAGTGTTCACCAGAAAGAGTCCACTCTGCTCCTAAGCCAAAGCCTATAGATGGAACACTTTACACACAATAAGAAGAGAAAGAACTTCAAATGGTACTAAGAAAACCAGGATAATATAATGCCCCAGAAGCCAACGGTGAATTTCAAGGAAGTGGTCAATTTTATCTTATTTTTTTTTAATGTTTTTTAATGTTTATTCATTTTTGAGAGACAGAGACAGAGCACAAGCAGGGGAGGAGCAGAGAGAGAGAGAGAGAGGGAGACACAGAATCCGAAGCAGGCTCCAGACTCTGAACTGTCAGCACAGAGCCCAATGTGGGGCTCGAATTCACTGACTCCAAGATCATGACCTGAGCTGAAGTCGGATGCTTAACCGACTGAGCCACCCAGGTGCCCTGGAAGTGGTCAATTTTAAATGCTATAAATGGATTAATCAAAAAGAAAAGAAACAGAGGAAATTTACACAGTAGTGAACCATCTCTTTTCTGTTAACCTTTCTTGGGGCTTTAGTCTATTGATCACTTCAATAGAGTCAGGGGAAGTGAAAATAATACAGATGTCCTATCTTCAAAAATCCATTCTACATTCCTCCTTCTGTATGTATGAAAAACTACAGCCTCCTCTCTAGCAATGTCTACTGTCCATATGGTGCTCTAGCCAACTTTTGCAACTTTTCCTCCAGAGTACCTCTTAACCCGCTCTTTTCTTTTCTTTTCTTTTCTTTTTTCTTTTTTCTTTTCTTTTCTTTTCTTTTCTTTTCTTTTCTTTTTTTCATGCTCATTTATTTATTTTGAGAGAGAGAGAGGGAGGGAGGGAGAGAGAGAGAGAGAATGAGAGAATGAGCTGGGGAGGAGCAAAGGGGAGGAGTAGAGAGAGGAAGAGAGAGAATCCCAAACAAGCTCCGTGATTCCAGCTCAGAGAGAGCCTATCATGGGGTTTGATCTCACGAACCCTGACAACACAACCTAAGCCTGATACTTAACCAATTGAGCCAACCAAGTGCCCCATTAACTCACTATTGCTGTAAGTTTCTGCCATACCTTATCATGACAGAAAACAGAAGATGTAGCAGTGATTGTTGCCAAAGCTTGACGTTTAATGTAGCTATTCAGAATGATGGCCTTCTTGATGACTAGAACAGCTTAGCTTGGATACTGTTTAGGAGTAGAGGGAAAGGTGATGGGGACAGAACATCATTGATCAAGGCTCCTCCCTCTGTTAACCTTGAAAATGCAAGCTTAGGGAGTATTTAGAGGTCATCTTGATGTCTTCAAAAGCCTATGCCTGTGCGTAGAGTAGAGCTGCTGGCAAAGATTTTCAAAAGAAATAAACTCAGCCAGCCTGTTCCTTTGGCTCTTTGCCCTTTTATTTTCATCATCCTTTCTGTGGACACAATGCCCATCCTACAACCATAAAGACAAAAGTCATATACGAGGGAGAGTAAGACCAAAAGCAAGGAGCCTAGTTCCTTGCTGACATTCTCAAATGGCTGCATCAGCCCTGGAGTGCCTACCTCTGGATTTATTATATAGGAAAATCCCCTTTTTATTTAGTCACTATAGCCTGGTTTTCTGTTGAAGTACAATACTACCCAGCCATTTGATTGTCCGCCTTCCTCACCAGATCATGAGACGTCAGCAACCACGTCTATATTTGCTACCTGTAAGATAGGAAGCTTTCATAGAAGTTCTAGAAAACTCAAAATTGCCTTAAACTATAAGGAAGTTTAACTCACATAACGAGATCCAAAAGTGAGATAGACTTAAACGTTGACATAATTCAGGGGTACCTGGCTGGCTCAGTCAGTTAAGTGTCCACCTCTTGATTTTGGCTCAGGTCATGGTCTCACAGTTCATGGGATTGAGCCCTGCATCTGGCTCTGCACTGAAAGCACAAAGTCTGATTGGGATTCTCTCTCTGCCTCTCTCTCTGCCCCCCACCTCAAAATAAGTAAACATTTTTTAAAAATCTTTAAAAAAACAAGTTGACATAATCTCATCACTCCAGCTCCATTACTCTGCTATTCTTTTTGCCTCCTCCGTGTGTTAACCTCACACACAGGTTGCCGTCAAAAGGACGGTAGCAATTTCACACCTCATATCCAAGCTCAATTACGTCCAGAGGGAGCATGAATCACTTTCTAAGTTCTCCTGGAAAAGCTTTTCTGGAAGCATCCTACACACCTATCTTTGCAATTCACTGAGGTGAACTGGGAAACATATATGACCCTAACCCAGATGAAATTGTCCTTAGACCAGTCCAGACCACTCCTGGAGCTCAGGATGCTGAGCTAAGTGAGCTGTAAGAGGGATTCCTGAACAACATCAGGATTCTGTTGGGAAGGAAGGAGGGAAAGGATGCTGAGTAGGTAAGGACTCCCTTTTTGTATTCCCAACACCTTGTATATTTTTGGGGAGCGGGGGAAGGCAAAAAAAATTTTTTTTAATGTTTATTTATTTTTGAGAGAGACAGAGCGTAAACAGGGGAGGGCAGAGAGAGAGGGAGACACAGAATCTGAAACAGGGTCCAGGCTCTGAGCCATCAGCACAGAGCCCGACGCGTGGCTTGAACCCATGAACCGTGACATTGTGACCTGAGCCGAGGTCGGATGCTTAACCAACTGAGCCATCCAGGTGCCCCTCAACACCTTGTATATTAAAAAAATAAACCCACCTACTGCGCAAAATGTATAATTTATCTCAACAAGAAGTTGAGAGAAGAAAGCATGTTTTACTCATGTATACTACTCCCAGTGTTTAACTCAATATCCTGAACGTAGTAGGACTTTAAATTGTTGGGTTTTTTCTGTCAATGAGAAAAAAGAGCCTAAATTATATAACCGTCCTGGATTCTTTTGAGATTGCTAGATTTTTCTTGCAAATCAATTTCTTTGACTCCCATGACTTAGAGCTGCTGGGGTAGACAGGAAAAATCCCAAGTCAACAGATTTACATTTATTCAACAACAATATTAATGTGCTGGTGACTTTGTCTGGAAAAGCAAATCATAGTGAAGTCCTTAAAGTTTTTTTCTTACCAAAATGAAGAAACTGGAGGGATGATGTTCTGCTTCTCTGGGGGCACAGTTGTCAAACTTAAAAATTCCAAATCCTCCCCAAATTTTCCAATTCCAATATTGGAATACTGTCAATAACTAGAGATGACTACTGTTGATTATTTTTAATAGTTGAGTTTCAAGGTGTGAACATTTCATATTATCCATGGAGATTTAAGTCTCTGAAGAAGAACAAAAATACATTTTTGTTCTATATGAAAATACATATACTAAATTTTCATCACTAGGCAAATTTGGATCATCACTAAACTGACTTGGGTACCTCTCTCCTCATCCTATTAAAAAATATTTTTTTTAAGTTTGGGTCTGTAAGGCGATACTTCCTGTAAAAATGTCTCCTCAGCAGGGCCACTAATACTTGACCTGAATGGTTGGCATTGGTGAGTTTGGTTCACAGAAAGTGCCCCAGAGCTGGGGATTGATGAACAAAGGTTTGAATCTCAACCCAGAACACTGCTGTCACCAGGGACTAACCACTGAACCATACAGCTCTCTCAAAACAAGAAACACAACCGCCGCTTTTGTCACAGCCAGGACTAAAAGAGTCAGTAAGTAAGCACAATTCCAGGCACATAATGTTAACCTAACAATTTAATACACTTGTTTTCTCATCCATTTCTCCAAATTTCCCAACTAATCCTAAACGTCCATATGGCCTCCAAATGGGCCAGGAATTTAGCACAAGAGGCGTGCCTGGGAAATGGGGTTGTGGGGGACCCGCCAATCCGTGTCGCAGCCTGGGGGCGATTCAGCCCCCTGCAACGACTGGCGCCGTCACGCTCGTCGCGGCCCAGGAACCCGGATGCTGGGGGTCGCCGAGGGCGTCTTGCCCCCACGTCACCCACCCGGAGTGGCGAGGGGCCGGAGCCGAAGGCAACGCTGCGCACCGCTCGCAGTCATCGCGACTCAGGCCACCGCGCCAAGCCGCAGTACCACGTGCCCGAAGAGAGGGTGCAAACGTGCACAAAATGGCGGAGCAGTACGCCAGGGCAGGAGGGAGGAAAACTGCCTGCCAGCTCCCGCCGGACCCCTCCGGGCAGTTTCCGGGTCTTCGGAACCGGAAACGGGTCCCAGGCGCGCGCCTGGGCGAGAGTGGGCGGGGCAGCCTTCCCGGAAGTGCCTCCGGTCCCGGCCGGGGGCGCGGCCCCGTGGCCTCCGCTGTTCAGCCTGGGAGTGCGGTGGAGGGAGGGGCCCCAGAACACGGCCGCCCTGTCCGGTTTCAGTGCGGCTGGGCGAGGGCGGTACCCCGTTAGGGCAGCGATCCCACGGTGGGTAGGAAAGGAGAGCTGCAGAGGGACCTGCGCCCTTCCCCCGCTCAGAGAGGGAAGCGAGTTTGGCCAGCGGGCGGGTGAAAGCGACGTTCCCCAGTCCCAAAGGGAGGGGCGGAATGGACGGGCCCCTTCCTCCCAGGGAGTCTGCAAAATTCATTGCAGAGAACAGTCGGGATGTGTTCATCGACGGCGGAGGCGTGCGGAGGGTGGCCAAGCTGCTGCTCGCCAAGGCCTCGGGGCCCGAGCTGCGCCTGGGGGGCTGGAAGGCCCTTCACGAGCTGAATCCCAGGGCGGCTGACGAGGCCGCGGTCAACTGGGTGTTCGTGACAGACACGCTCAACTTCTCCTTCTGGTCGGAGCATGAGGAGCACAAATGTCTGGTGGGGTACAGGGGGAAAACGTACAGCGGGTACTGGTCCCTGTGCGCCGCGGTCAACAGAGCCCTCGACGAAGGTTGGTGCCCCCTGTCAGACCTGAGGCAGGGTTCGGTTCAGCGGGAGGGTCCCAAGGAGCGGGTCCGGCGTCTGGGTTAATACGGCGAACTTGAAGTTCTTCATTGCTTAAAGTGAAGCAGTTCTTCTCTGTTTAAAATAGAAGTGTGAGAGGAGGCTGGCTATAAGTCCATTCTCAGTGAGAAATGATCCTAATGTTTATCATCAGCACAGCTAAGAATAAAAGTCAGTTTTCTAAAGAATGTCACTTTGATGACATCTGAAGAACAAAGGGACACCTATAACATTTTATGCAGTCAAAATACATCTGATGTAATATGACAATTGTTAGAAACGGATGAATAAATACAGATGAGTAAATAAAAAATAAATGCTTCTGATTTTTAAATTCTTCATCCACTTTTCGTGCATTCCTGTAACACTCATTTGCTCTCCTATTGTATGTTGTAAAAGCTAGGGTCTAATGAATATAAAAGTATGACATTGTTCCTCTGCATTTTCTTTTCTCCCTAAGGGATCCCGATAACTAGTGCTTCCTACTATGCCACAGTGACCCTGGATCAGGTTCAGCACATATTCCGTTCTGACACGGACGTTCCCATGCCTTTGATAGAAGAGAGGCATCGGATTCTTAATGAAACCGGGAAAATTCTGCTTGAGAAGTTTGAAGGCTCTTTTCTTAATTGTGTCCGAAAAAGTGAAAAAAGCGCTCAGAAGTTAATGCACCTGGTAGTCGAAAGCTTTCCTTCTTACAGAGATGTGACTCAGTATGAGGTGAGTTGCTTCTGTTGGAGACTTTAGAATTCTTAATTATCTTCTCCTAGTTAACTCTTTTACTTCCAGAACTACTTTTGAGAATAAACACTTAAAATTTGAAGTTCCTTCCTTGTGGACAAGGAACAGGAACAAAATTGTTAAGTAGTGTTTCAAAGAGGTTACTTCTTTTATGTTTTCTAGTTAGTGTGTTTCCTTTATTCTTTTGTTCCTTTTTCTTTGTCCTTTTAAAATGTTTCAAACATAAAAAACACTGGACCTTCAATATGATGTTGCTACTCAGGAATAATGAGGGCCTTCTGGAACTTCCAAAAATTTAGTTCATTGGATGAAAACCAGAAAATATTTCTAAATTCTCTCTAATAAAAAGTAATTTTTGGCAGATCTAATGTATATATACATACTGTGTGTTTTCTTTTTCACACAGAGTACTTTAACAGTGTTATTTTCTTTATTTACTTTAAATAGATGATGTACTTTTAAAATGGCTAACATTTGGTATACCCCCCCCCCCAGTATACACCCAGAGTCTGTTTTTGTAAAAATTTTTTTAAGGTTCATTTATTTTTAATAGAGAGAGAGAGAGCATGCACACGCACAAGTGGGGGAGGGGCAGACACACACGCACACACACACACACACACACACACATATAATCTGAAGCAAGCTCCAGGCTCTGAGCTGTCAGCACAGAGCCCGACATGGGGCTCAAACTCATGAACTGTGAGATCATGAACCGAGGTGAAGTCGGACACTCACTGACTGAGCCACCAAGGTGCCCCTGTTTTTGTAAAATTCTTTTAGAATTTGTTATCATTGTGTATTTTATGTCACTGTGACATAGAAGTGAAAGCAACTTGAGAGGAATCGCATAATATAAATCTATTGAATAAGTTAATGAATGCTTAAGTCACATTGACATTTTTAAGCTACCCTTTTGAAATCACAATTCAACAACTAACAACAATTACCAATAATATTGTTTAAATTGCTCTTTATGATTTACAGGGTGTTTGCCTGTACACTCTCATTTGATCCATAGAAGAGCTCTGTGGGCTTAAGGACAAGGATCATTATTGTCCTGTTTGCAGACCAGGAACTAAAGTCTAAACAGAAAGGTTAACTGGTTTATTTTATTTCACTTAGTCAGGAAATAAATAGCTAGCATTTCAATTCTCCTGTAAAGTGAGAGATGCTTGGTTATATATGTTAAGATTCCTTTGTTGTTGTTGGTGGTGGTGTTGTTAAGATTCTTTTAATTGCAAGAGACAGACACAAAACTATAAAAAGCTTAAGCAAAATGAAGAATTTGGGATGGGTATTAGGGATAGGAACACCTAGGGTCAGGGACTCAGTGCCATCAGGATTCAGTCTCTCTGTTTCTTTTGGCTCCATATTTCTCTGACTGCAGGCTGGCTTTCTCCATGAAGTAGAAAAGGTTCATGAATTTGTATCCTATTGCTTCAGCCACCAGAGAGAGAGGGAGAAGTAGACACCCTCTCTCAGGTACCTTCTAAAATTCCTGGTCAAACGCTGATTGAATTGGCATGGATTATGACCAATTACGTGCGGCTGCAGGGGCTTTGAGTGGGGCAGAGGCAGTTCCTAGAAAAGAAGCCCTAGACCACTGCTGAATTTCATTTTGTTCTAAGCATTTTGCTAATGCAGAGGTTACTTTGAGATTTATCTTTGTCTTTAAAGTGTGTCATTTCAGCCTTTTTTAAAGAAATTGTGGATCAAGTTCCTTGGTGCATCCTTCAGGCCATCTAAATGTATTAGTGTATAAATGAAATCAAAGGTGGCTAAGAATCCATGTATTCCAGAATCAACATGGTTGTAGAAAGGGCTAAGAGTAAATTTAACATGATTTCAGAATGGAATAAACTCATGATAGCATATAGTTTGCTTTGAAGTTGTCGTGAGTTTTTGTTTTTGTGGAAGAAAGAGTAAACTTTTTTTGTAGCTTATAATTCCAAGTTAGTAAGCAAATGTGCTGAGTTTCTATTTTATTTGAAACATGGTTTGCTTTGCTGAAAAGCTCAAAATGTTTTTAAAGGTTTATTTATTTTGAGAGAGAGTACAAGTGAACAAGCACTTGTGCACGTGTGTCAGCAGGGGCAGGAGCAGAGAGAGAGAGGGAGACAATCTGAAGCAGGCTCCCTGCTGTCGGCGCAGAGCCGCACGTGAACTGTGAGATCATGACCTGAGCTGAAATGAAGAGTCCGACGGTCAACCAACCGAACCACCCAGGTGCCCCTCAATTTTTAAAAATTGTACCAGAGTATAGATTAATTTTAAGGCTGACATATTTTAAAATGAATATTAGTACCTGAACCATTTCCCATCAGTACTTATTTCTAGAATACATTCTTATAGGGGCGCCTGGGTGGCTGAGTCAGTTAAGCGTCCAACTTCGGTTGGCTCAGGTCATGATCTTGAGGTTCATGAGTTTGAGCCCCTCATTGGGCTCTGTGCTGACAGGTCAGAGCCTGGAGCCTGCTTTGGATTCTGTCTCCCTCTCTCTTCTCTCCTGCTCGTGCTCTGTCTCTCTCTCCATCTAAAAAATAAATAAACACTTAAAAAATTATAAAAAAGTAAAAATAAAACATTCTTATAAAAAAAATCCCCCAAAAGTAACAAAAATCATACTTAAGGATTCTGATACTTTCTTAAAGGAGTATTACACTTTTTCATTTTTTTCCAAAAGATTGTCATTAGTGTTACCCAAAAGCAGCATATTTCCTATGATTTCTAACATGATGCTGAGCACGTAGTGGGTACTCACTAAATGCTTCAATTTGTCCATTTTATAGTTATCTTTACATATTCATTGAAAAGATACATAAATAGGGTCACCTGAGTGTCTCAATCAGTTGAGCCCTGACTCTTTTTCCTTTTTTAATTTTTTCTTTTAATGTTTATTTTTGAGAGAGAGAGAGAGAGAGAGAGAGAGAGCGCGTGAGTGGGGGAGGGACAGAGAGAAGAGTGAGACAGAGAATCCGAAGCAGGCTCCAGGCTCCAAGCTGTTGGCACAGAGCCTGACGTGGGCTCAAACTCATGACCCATGAAATCATGACCTGAGCTGAAGTTGGACACTTAACCGACTGAGCCACCCAGGCATCCTGATCGTTGGACTCTTGATTTCCGCTCAGGTCATGATCCCAGGATTGTGGGCTGGAGAGCCCCGTGTTGTGCTTGGTGCTGGGCATGGAGCCTACTTAAGATTCTCTCTTTCTCTCTCCTTTCTGCCCCTCTTGTCCACTTGTACTCGCTCTCTCTCTAAAGTAAAAATGGATAAATAAGTAACATAAAAAATTTTAAAAAAGATATGTAAATAATAAGGGGCACCTGGGGTGTGTAATTCTTGATCTTGGGGTTGTAAGTTTGAGCCCCTCATTGGGTATGGAGATTGCTTAAAAGTAAAATCTTCAAAAGTTAGTTAATTAAATAAAAGATACGTAAATAATTGAAGTACTTTGAGAAGTTAACTCCAAATCTGGAGGAATTCTGGACCTTTTGGGACTACTTTTGAATTTCAGAAAGTGTTAAAATCAAATGTATGTTTTTATTCATGTTTTAGAATTTTCTAATTGCAAGAGTATAACATGTTTATTATAGCATTTGAAAAGTACAGAGAAGCAGTCTCTATTCTACCAGGAGGTAATCACTGTTCATAATTTGGTCTTTCTACATGTGTGTGTTTGTGTGAATGTCTATACCATGGGCTGGGGACAGTTAGGATCATGCTGTATAAACTTTTAAAAGTCAACATATGAACATCTTTTCTATGTCAGTTCTTTCACAGCACAATTTTTTTTCCATTAAAAAAATATTTTTAAAGCTTATTTTTACGAGAGAGAAGAGAGAGAGAGAGAGAGAGAGAGAGAGAGAGAGAGAAAGCGTGAGTGGGGGAGGGGCAGAGAGAGAGGGAAAGAGAGAATCCCAAGCAGGCTCCATGCTGTCAATGCAGAGCCCAATGTGGGTCTTGAACCCACAAACCATGAGATCATGACCTGAGCCAAAGTTGGATGCTTAACCAACTGAGCCACCCACACACCTCGCATAGTACCATTTTTAATGACTTCACAGTATTACACTGTATGGCTATCTAATCCCATATTTATTTGCCCAACTATTTTACCACAGTAATTCTATTTGATACACAGTTTTATTTTTTATTTAAAAAAAAATTTTTTTAACGTTTATTTATTTTTGAGACAGAGAGAGATAGAGCATGAACGGGAGAGGGTCAGAGAGAGAGGGAGACACAGAATCTGAAGCAGGCTCCAGGCTCTGAGCTGTCAGCACAGAGCCCGACGCGGGGCTCGAACCCACGAACTGCGAGATCGTGACCTGAGCTGAAGTCGGAAGCTTAGCCGACTGAGCCAACCCAGGCGCCCCCACAGTTTTATTTTTTAAATTGAATTTTATGTCTTGTTGTTTTCAGTTGTATGTGATAATAAGCAATACTGCACAATAGTTTAACACTTGTAATTATTTTCTTAGAATGGAATCCTAGTAGTGGAATTGCTGAGTCAGAGCATGGCCTGGATTTTCAGACTTGTAATACATAAAAATGCTAACGGTTCTCCAAAAAGATAATAACAAAGATGATCAGCAGCAGCATATGAGAATGCCCTTTTCCCGGCCCCTTCATAACATGGTTATGGTATTGGTTGCTATGTTTTTAAATCTTTAAAAAGCTGCATAAAATAGTCATAATTGTTTTTCGTCGATATTTATTTACTGAGATTATCATTTGTGTTTTTAAACATTATAAATAAACTGATAAAATTAGAAAGTTTAAATGCAGACAGATTTAGATTAGGGATTTCCTAACCCGGCTGTATTCTAGAGTCAGTCAAGAAGCTTTAGAATTCAGATACTGTATATGTACTTCCAAAGCAGCTCTGAATTAGATTATTTGGTAACCATGTTAAAAGTCCTAATAAATTGCTTTCCTTAGGTGATAGTCTTCACTCTGACATACTGATAAACATACATGAAAACAAGAACTCTTTTGATACTTTAATCAATAACATTTTATGTTTCTCTTAAACATTTGTAATTTTTGACCTTTCTAATTTGTTCATGATAAATTGGTTGAAGAAAATCAACTCATGGTCATGGATTTTTTTCATTGATAATTTTTTATGAAGTTACTATTTTGAAAATATTCACAAAGAAATATTATAGAACACATAGAGAATTGTTATTTTGGATTTGCTGGTATTTTCAGTGAGATCAATTAATATTTTAGAGATGAAGACTCTGATTACTAAAATCATTTGATTACTCAAACCGTATCAGCTTGTTAAGAAAATGTTTTATTGATGACTTGAATTTGTTTTTAGATTCCTCACTTGAATCTTTTGTTTTGTTTTTTCATTTTAAGGTATTATAATCTAATCTTTGTGATATCCTAGTTGGCTACCATGGCAACAGTGGTCATGATGTGACAATTTATGTTTTGTTCCATGCTAGCACTGATTTTGTTACATAAGTCTGGTTCTTATATTTTTCTAGTTTGATCTGTGAATCTTGTTAAAAACAGGAGACAATAGCTTTTATCTATTACAGAAAGCATGATGTATTAATTGTGTCTGATATATAATTTTATTCTGGGTTTTCTTCTATTTTGTTTTTTAAAAAAATGTTAATGTTTTTTATTTAATTTGAGAAAGAGCACGTGTGCGAGTGAGGGAGGGGCAGAGAGTGAGAGTCAGAATCCCAAGCAGGCTCTGCACTGTTGGCGCAGACCCCGACACAGGGTTAGATCTCATAAACTGTGAAATCGTGACCTGAGATAAAATCAAGAGTCAGATGCTTAACCGACTGAACCACCCAGGTGCCCCCACAATTTTGTTTTGTATATTAACTTTTATGTCTTGCTCGTCAATATACTAGACTTGAATATAAACCTAGTTCCCAAATGTAAGTCCAGTCCAACAATTGCCAGCCTGTCATATTTTGATAGGTTTGGGAATGTTATTCCCAAACGATGTAGGGATACTTCTTAATGGTGATTTGTTCCACTCCCCCGCCCCCCCCCCCCCCGCAGCATTCAATTTAATTTACAGACTTTACATCATGTCAGAAAATGAGCATATGTGTTTGCCCTGGAAAACAAAATACTGAATTTCTTAAAGGTGGCCTTAAACAATTTACTTAGTAAAAGTAGGTCTGGATTGATTGCAGTGGGTATACCTTAAGGTCAGGCAATGTTAAGTTATTTCTCACTGGGACAAAGTATCATTGGAAGTGTTTTTTGGTTTTGTTTTGTTTTGCTTGTAAGTAAAGGAATCTGTATTATCATCCTAAGGAATTTTCACATGGAGCCTTTCCTTGAAGAATTTAATTTCATTTTTTACTTACTTCCATTCTCTTACTTAACACATTCTCCAAGGTGGTCAGGACAAATTTTGGGAGCCAGTAATACTGATTATTTTCCTTTAGCAGACAAGCAGTTATAAAAGATGATTTGAGATTATTACCTTTGGTATTAGGACTAGGAGTAGATTCTAATTATCTGTGTTTTTCCATAGTTTATGCTGATCTGTATTTGTACTTTTATGGAGAACTTTTTAGTTAAATTATAACCCGATATCCTATAATGCATGGCTAAATTTGTTTCTTCCTTGTGTAAATATAATTGGAAGGTAGTTTTGTTCTGTGGGTTTACAAATTGATATTGACTGTTTCCAGAAAGGTAGGCTTGATAAATTCTGGCTGTTCAGCAGTTATGTCTTTGTCTCTGAAGTAAATTAATCTGACAGATAATAGTTAAAAAAAATGAATGTTGTGATTCTCTTCAGAGGTGAGTTTAAGGATGATTGTTTTCCTCTTTATACTCTTCTGTATTTTACACAATTAATGGGAATTATGTTCTAATCAGAAAAATTTAAGAAACTGTCTAAATACTGTTTAGCCATTAAAAAGAATAAGCAGGTGGGTTATAGTGGTGCAGAAATATGTATGTGAAGTAATGTCATTGAAAAGGAACACTAAATAATACCACAATTACCACAATTATATTTTATGTGCCTTGAAAAATCTAGGAAGTAAATTTGGAGTGAAAGATAATTTAATATTTATTAGACTCCCTTTTTCTTCTAGTCAAGGTCTATAAATTCTCACCAACAGTAAAATTATTGCACCCTTGAAAAAATGTTTTCAATGTGTGCCTTTCTTTTTATAGCATGCATAAAGCTTTCAGATACCCAGGTAGCATTTATATTTTTTTCATTCATCAGGGGAAGAAAATTTCTTTCTACAAACGGGCCCAAATCCTCGTGGCAGATACGTGGAGTGTGTTAGAGGGAGAAGGAGACGGCTGCTTTAAGGACATCTCCAGTATCACCATGTTTGCTGACTATAGATTACCTCAGGTTCTTGTGCACCTGGGAGCCCTGAAATACTCAAAGGAACTACTGGAGAAGCTTCTCAAAGGTTTGCCAACTTAATTAAGACGGTCTTTCTTATCTAGTTTCTTTCATAGAAGTTCTCCTTTCCTTTAAAAAAATAAAAATAAAAAAGCACTGTTTAGTGTTAAAAGCACATGTAAAGAAAAATGCCAGGGTAATTGAAATACAGAGAAAATTGCTTTTGGTTGTTGTTTACACTGCAATGGAATATGGATATTGTAGGAAATTGTGCCGTTTGGACATTATAATTTCAAGGCCTCACAATAAAATGAAACCCAAATTTCTTTGACATGAAGGTGTGCAACACTGAAGTCCTGAAGGTGCAGTATCTGAAGAGTGTTAGTTAAGCACTGAAGAGCACACTATATTGTGAAATATGAGGTGGGCTGAGAGATAGGGAATATGCAGTGGGTTTCAAGTCAGGAGTCCCCAGGGTCTGCCGCTGGGTTACCTTGCTTAAGTGACTCACTTTTCTAGGCTTATTTATTTACCATTATTGGATTTGAGGAATCATTCTCAAGAGTGGGAGCCTTATTATAATAGATGAGTATAGATAATTGTGTGAAAATTAGCTTTTGGGTGGTTTTTTTTTTTTAATTTTTAAAATATTTATTTATTTTTTGAGAGAGAGAGCGCGCAAATGGAGGAAGGGCAGAAAGAGAAGGAGACAGAGGATCTGGAGCAGGCTCTACACTGACAGCGGAGAGCCCAATGCGGGGCTCGAACTCGTGAACCGTGAGATCATGACTTGAGCTGAAGCTGAATGCTTAACTGACTGAGCCACCCACGTGCCCCAGCTTTTTGTGTTTTAAACATTTCTGTGTATAAGAAAAATAATTACATGATTTTCACATTAATTTATCTCTTTGGGATGCAATCTTTTCAGCTACTCTTTATTTTTAAAAGCAAGTAGTTTTTATGCCTAACTTTCTCTTGTGAAATAAATTTCAATCACCCAAAACAGGAATAACACAGAATATAAAGGTACCATTGTTGCTGTGGTTGTTTCTACCAGTTTTTTATGCTGCCTTGGGCCATCCATTTTATCCTTCTGTTTCTTCATTTGAAACATCACAAGCTATTTTATGTCATAATGCTCACATCCTGGATCATTAATTGCTGGATACCTTAAACATTTAAGCATTCAGGGCTTCTTTTCCATGTAGCCATATGCAGCTGATCTTTTTTTGGTGTATACACTGCTCGCCCCTATCTGTAAACATGCTCTTGCCTGGTTTCCCTCACCCAAATTCTCTTTTTTCCAATTCAAATCCTACACACCCGCAGGGGCTTAGCTCAAATGCTGCCTCCTCCGCCTACCTTTTTCCAGCTCTTCATAATTTGTCCATCTCCTTCTGAATGTATGTAGCACCCAGTTGTCTCTGCTACCGTGAGGAAAACCCTGCTGAGGAGGGATCACCGGCATAGCTGAACAAAGTTGTCTGACCATTCTTGTGCCGTCCACTTCAATTCCCAAGGCCATTTCCCAGGCATCCAGCTGCAACTGTCCAGCTTCTGAAAGGCTTGTTCTTTCATCCTTAGCCAGTCTGACGTAGCGCAAACTAATTTCTCTGCCTCTTAGTTTATTTAAGCAAAGTTGGATTTTTTTTCCAAAAGTACTTTCCTAGCAAACTAGAGAAACAAACTATAAACATAAAGGAGTACACACTAGTATAGTACACTAAGTTTTAAAAACTAAAGTGAAATCTAGAACCAGGTAGCTTGACTAGATGAGGTAGAACCTTCCTTAACTGGCCTTCAATGATACTTCTTCCAGATTTGAGTTGTGCTACACACTTAAATTGTTTTTCCTCTCTTTTCTTCTGAATATCTCCAGGGCAGCCCTTGGAAGACCTACCCAGATTTCTGTCCATTTTATCTTTTTTTTTTTTTTTTTAATAAATGTGGTCTCTTCACTGTAGTATGAATTTAGATGTTTTTTCTGTCCATTTTATCTTTAACCCCTCTTCATCAAAGGCATATTTTTTTAACCATTTATAAATACTGTGCAATTTGGCTAAATTTATACTCTTCACTGTGATTCTAGGGCTGACACCAGTCATGGCATTTAAGGCCCACCCTAATCCCATATGACCTTATTTTAACTTGATCACATCTGCAAAGATCCTGTTTACAAGTAAGGACACATTCACATGTACCAGGAGTTAAGACTTGAATGTGACTTTTTGGGGGACACAGTTCAACATAGTTATTTACTGGATGGAGTGGATATAAGTAACACCATTTTGTTTTTTAATGTTTACTCATTTATGAGAGAGAGACAGAATGCAAGCAGAGGTGGGGTAGAGAGAGAGGGAGACACAGAATCCGAAGTAGGCTCCAGGCTCTGAGCTGTCAGCACAGAGCCCAACATGGGGCTCAAACTCACGAACCGTGAGATCATGACCAGAGCCAAAGTCAGATGCTTAACTGACTGAGCCACCCAGGCGCCCCTAAGCAATACCATTTAAGACTGGAGGTGACAGAGTGGAACCTAGTGGGGCTGGGGCATTGCCCCACTTTTCAGTGGATCACAGGGCCTCTTAGGTACTCTGAAGCTCTGTGCTAGGGTGCAGATTGGTGGCCAGAGGCCAAATGTAACCTGCAGGTGTGTTTTGTTTGTCCTCAACCATGTTTTGTTTTGTTTCTAAATGTTTATTTATTTATTTTTGAGAGAGAGAGAGAGAGAGAGAGAGAGCGCGAGCCAGCAAGCATGAGCAGGGTGGGGCAGAGAGAGAGAGGGAGAGAGAGTCCAAGCAGGCTCTCTGCCATCAGCTCAGAGCCCTAAGCAGGGCTTGAATTCACGAACTGTGACATCATGACTTGAGACGAAATCAAGAGTTGGCTGCTTAACGGACTGAGCCACCCAGGTGCCCTGGACTCGACAGTGTTTTGAGCACTTGTAATTAGTTACTAACACTTGACAGGTTTCACATGAAAATCAAGCTTTCTGACTTTTGTAAAAGTAGAGAAATGTGGACTTACCTTTAGATAGGGCAGCACACCTTCTCTACCTCACCACTTTGCATCTAGCTGCTGCCTTCACTTACTCTGTCTCTCTGATCCTTACAGGCAGTTCAGTTGTTGAGCCCAGTTCTAGTCTCAGTGGCAAAACATAGTCAATGCCCATCCTGCAGGATCAGATACACCCCGGAGTGGGGCACTGGAGAGACTGCAAGTCCTATGGGAGCTCTTGGCTACATATTAAGGCAGGGCTGGTGGAATGATCCTGAATCCAAAGAACAGTGGTGGTTTTCCTTGCTCAGGTTAACAACTTTGATTTCCTGGGTTCTCCTTGATGCATTTAGGATGTACCTAAGACAATGTTCAATTTGTTTTTAAATGTTTATTTACTTTTGAGAGAGAGAGAGACAGAGCATGAGTGGCGGGGGGGGGGGGGAGGTGTGCAGAGAGAGAGGGAGACACAGAATCCAAATCAGGTTCCAGGCTCTGAGCTGTCAGCACAGAGACCGATTCAGGGCTCAAACTCAGAAGCTGTGAGATCATGACCTGAACTGAAGTCGGACACAGCCTTCTGAGCCACCCAGGTGCGCCAACAATGTTCAATTTTCAAGTGGGGAAGGGAGGTATTGTTTTTTTGGTCCCCTTGGAGTCCTCCAAATTTTGTAATTTCTTTCCTGGCTATCAAATCCAATTTTAAATCCTTTGTTTTCAAGAATTTAATAATCTTGTCATCATATTTTTAAATTTATGGTTACCCCAAATTCATGTAGCAAATATTTATTGGGGAGCTAGTATGTACAAGGTGCTATGCTAGGTCCCAGGAATATTAGGACAAGCCAGACATGGTCCCTGCTCTTGTGGAACTTGTAATTTAGAATTAATGCCTATTTTAGAAGTGGTTTAAAGTCTAAGTAGATTTTATATCACTGACTTAGTACTTCCTGCTCTGTTTTTCCCCCCTTGCAGGAGAAATGCTCTCGTATGGGAATAGGCAAGAGGTGGAAATCAGAGGGTGCTCACTGTGGTGTGTTGAACTGATCCGGGATTGTCTTCTGGAGCTTATTGAAAACAAGGGTGAAAAAACCAGTGGCGAGATCAATTCCATTCTTCTGGATTATTACTTGTGGGACTATGCCCGTGACCACAGGGAAGATATGAAGGGAATTCCGTTTCATCACACGCGTTGTATTTATTACTGATCCAAAGTGTAAACTGACCCAAAGAAAACTCATTGCATTTTTATATCCCATAATCACTTGTACAGTTGTGCCTTGGTACTAAGAGAAGGTGGCAGAGGTTATAGCAACAAGAAAATTGATTACCAAGTCTCACTTTAAAAAAAAATGTTTCCTGGGGCGCCTGGGTGGCGCAGTCGGTTAAGCGTCCGACTTCGGCCAGGTCACGGTCTCGCGGTCCGTGAGTTCGAGCCCCACGTCGGGCTCTGGGCTGATGGCTCAGAGCCTGGAGCCTGTTTCCGATTCTGTGTCTCCCTCTCTCTCTGCCTCTCCCCCGTTCATGCTCTGTCTCTCTCTGTCCCAAAAAAAACCAAAAAACAAACAAAAAAAAAACGTTGAAAAAAAAAATGTTTCCTGACGTATCACTCTGTATTCCCAACTTTGCCTTCTTGTTGAGTTTTGGTCATATTTTCTCTTTCTGTGGACATATGACAGGAGTGTGAAGGAACTGTAATGCTTTCTTTAAATCTCAGATTTCTTAAAATGAATCATGCTTTATAATGTGATTACTCTTCAGTGATAATATTTCATCCACTCAACTGGTATTTTTCCTCAAGATGTAGTAATTTCCTACATACCTTAATCATGTGATATGATGGGGGGTGGGGGGGGGAGGGTCTTTGCTGTCTGAATGCTGCTGCTCTCGTACAAATCAATCTTGACAGCTAATTTTAAACGTTTTATTGGTATTGACAGTGGGTTTTGCAGCTTAGGATATCTGTCTAGAATTCTTTTTTTTTTTTTTTCCAGAGCCATTATACTGAAATTGAATAAAGATTTTAAAATTTTTTCGTAAGCCTGGAATGGATTATTTCATTAAAATAGAATTTACTACATATAATTTTAAAAGGTTTACAGATTTGATTATTTACTTTATGTTACAGAAATCTCAGTATCTACCAAGCACTCATTTCCCACCTTTACCCCCCCCCACCTTCCTTCCAACGTAATCTTGGTTTTTGTTAGTTACCAACCTTGTCAGCTCACCCTGACTTTGTGTGAATGAGAAAAAAGACATCCTTTCCCCAAGCACTTTACTGCCATCTGCTGAAAATTGATCATAATAATCCTACAAGTGGCAATGAGTGAAGGTGAACGCCCCTCCCAGCCCCCTTTGTTGTGCACTGCACAACTTGTACCACCGTCCTTCTGTTTCCACCCCTCCCCTACCGTGACTCGTGACTCGTGACTCGTGACTCGTGACTTGGGGAAGGTGATCCCATCCCCATTTCCAAAGGTGGACCCTACTGAATATGAATGGTTTACTCGTGATAATCCTATCCTCTGCCTGTGATTGCTTTAGTAGTGGGTATCTAATCTCATTTTGGCCAGAGACATCAAAGGGGAAGTCTGCAGGGCAGCTGCAGGGCAGCTCTTGTGCCACTGAGCATAGCTTGGACTCATGACCCAAAATGACTGCATTCTAATCTAGGCAGCAGGACTTAAGAAGCAATGAAGCTGAAGAGTGCATGTGTTGCCAGGAAGGTTCTAGCAGCTACCACATGCGTTTTTGCTTTCGTGTCACCGACTAGAACTTAGTCATATGACCACAACTCACTGCCAGAGAGGGCAGGAAAGTAGTCCGTATTCTAGGCGTTGTGTACCAGCTAAGCTCTGGAAGAAGTATGGATGGATATCGGCAAATAGCAAGTTTTCACCACCATGCCTGGATTTTGGAACTTTCATACCTGATACAGGCTAAGAATTTAAATAACATTTCACCTGATGTGTTTAACAGCTGCTGATCAGTTTGCAGACCTATTATTTCACTGGGGATTGCAAAATAGTAATGTTCTAACATTCTTGGTTTTGTGGGTCTGGTGCAAGGATAACCACTCTTGATGGATTTGAGGGTAGTCTGGGGAACATAATGAATGTGGAGCTGGCCACTGGCATTCTGGAAGATAAGAATATCGAAATAGGATCTGGAATTTTTTTTTTTTTTTTGTCTCTTGTTTTGGTTGTGTTGATTCATTCTACACACCCTCTGAAAGATAGTTAATGTGCATGTGCACAGCCCCGGGAGTCCCCTCATCAGAGCCCTCCATCTAGAGACCACTTGGTTTACTGTCACTAGCATAGCTGGAGCATTAGTTCTTATTCTTTGATGACTCGGTTTCCTTTAATAGCTTTTGCTTTGTAACAAGTTCAAAAACATTTTGGCCTTTTTTTTTTTCTTTCATATTTCACTAATTCTTCAGTTGCCTGTATAAACTCAAGTACGTTAGCCATGGGACCAAGTCAGTGTCCTCCAGCCAAAGCAAGGGGGAGGATTTAAGAAGCCACGTTCTCTCTAGATTGGGCACTGTCAGAAAACGGGCAATTCGACCCCTGGCTATCTCAATAAATCTTGTCTATAAGGAGGGCAGGCTAGAGCGAGGAAAAAGTTGAAATTGGTAAGACAGATGTCATTCACTTTAGCCAAGATAGAAGCACGTTTGGTACTATGTGCACGGCACCATGGCCTTGTTTTTGTCTGTGCTTGGACACATTTATCAAGGGGCCTTATTTCACCTCACTTTATCATAGTCTTGGGTAGTAACCTTGTCCGATGTGGGTGTTCTGGGGGATTGTGTTCAGCAGGAGCACACCACGTGGAGCTGTACCAGGCCAGCCTTCGTCAGGGGCTGTTTTTGTCCCTTCTGCAGCCTTTAGCTTCCCCCTGATTAGTGCTAAAGAAATTAATAGATTTCATTCGATTGAATTCAGAAATCGTTTATTGGGCTCCTTCACTGTCCTCCCTCCCCTGAAGCTGAATGGGTAATAGTTTAATAACCTGGTTGAGGAGGTACAGGTTTTATGAGCCACAGTATGCTATTTAGGAATCAGCCCTGAGGCAACTGCACCTTCTTTTTCCTTGTGTGTCTGTGATCCATCTCTCCCAGATCTCTTAGATCCCTTTTTTTTTTTTTTTTTTTTTTTTTAAATTTTGGTTTTAGGAGCACCTGGATGGCTTAGTCGGTTAAGCGTCCGATGGGCTCAGGTCATGATCTCACCGTTCGTGAGTTCGAGCCCTGCATAGGGCTATCTGTCTGCTGTAAGCACAGAGCCCCCTTTGGATTCTGTGTCTCCCTCCCTCTCTCTGCCCCTCCCCTGTTCGCACTCTCTTTCTCTCTCTCTCTCTCTTTCAAAAATAAACATTAAAGAAATTTTTTTAAACTTTGGTTTTCGATGCCACTATCAAAGATAAAACCTGAACAAGTAAGGGAATGGATCTTGTTCAGTATTTGCAATATGAAGGGCACCCCAGATCCAAAGACTAGAGTCCCTTGGCAGGGTGATGGTGGCCTAGCCTTTTATAGGGAGGAGTAGACAAGTTACAGGTGGGGGGATTTACAGGTAGGGTTGTTTTGCAACCAGAAGTCTCAGTTCACTGGACAGGATTTCCCAGTGATTATCTCCGTGTCTAGCTAGTTTCAGGGGGACAGACAGTTCTAATCTTAGGTAATCATTAACAATACAAAGAATGAGGAATTGGAGAGGCTGTGTCTGGCCTTGTTAGCAGGTTTAGGCAAAAGGGAAAAGATACGTGTTGGACCCTGTCACAGGTGAACAAGGGAGACATGAGACTCAATAGTTAATCTTATTTAAGTCACTTAGAGAAGGGTGGTCCTTTTGGATAAACTGTTTCCCAGAACATAAAAGGGTGGGGGATTTCAAAAAACAAAAGGCTGGAGAGGGGCGTGTAATAGGTCAACTTATATCGGAAAGTTTATTGTATCTAAGTTTGGCTTAAACTCACCTTTCATAAATAATTGAGATAAAAGGCTTATATAGTCCCCTACTAGGGTTATCGGAAATTACTAACCACCCTATCTCACTTCTGTAACCTCGCCTGCTTGCTAAATAGATAACTTAGGATGCAAAACGCTCCCCCACCCCTTCTACCAAGATCTGGCCTAGGCAAGACCAACATGTAAAAAGTCACGTACTCGCTGCCCTGCGGCATCTTAGGTGTCTAAACTATGATTGATCATTTTAAACCCTCTTAGGACAAAGACCTTTAAATTGATAGGTTCCCGCCAAAACTAACGTCTGTGTGTCACAATATAATTGGCTACCATGAAATGTTGTAAATTGTAATTGTTTACGTATTGACTTGCTAAAATCCATATAAGCTCACTACTACCTTTGTTCCGGGCCATTCTCTGCACTTTCCTCCTTAAGATCAGGAGATCAGATTTGGCCCGGCCGTGAATAAAATCTTGCCTCGCTTCTATTCGGCGTCTGGTGGTCTTTTTCGACAGCACCCTGTTTCAGGGTGCCTGGGTGGCTCAGTTGGTAGGGTGTCCAACTTGGGCTCAGGTCATGACCTCACGGCTTGTGGGTTCGTTCGTGCCCTGTGTCGGGCTCTGTGCTGACAGCTCAGAGCCTGGAGCCTGCTTCGTTCAGATTCTGTATCTCACTCTCTGCCCCTTCTCCGCTCATGCTCTATCTCTGTCTCTCAAAAATAAATAAATGTTAAAAAAAAAAAAAGTTAAAAAGAAAAGTTTGGAGAAACTTAATGTCAGTGTTTTCTTAAAGTACAGACCTCAGGTTGAATGTTGTCACCATCAATTCTTTCTCGTGCCTGGGTAATTGGTTGGAAATAAATTAGGCTGTCACGGCCTAGACAACATTTTTATTTGCTCATTTATTTTATTTGCTCTCAAACCATGGGAGGTAATGACCCTCAAAGTAAGGAAGTCCAGAACTGTGAATTCTCCACAGTATAAAATGTCTGGAGTTAAGATCCAAGGGCCCGGGTTGCCCTCAGGGGACTCATTATATGCTCACTGCCTTGGTTCTGTCATCAGCTTTTGAACAAATCAGTTAAAATCTCTATGTCTATTTAATTTACATATGAAATGGGATAATCTGACTCTCATTTTTTAGTTCTGGTTCCAATTTCCTTTTTATTCATTTTCTTTTATTTTTTTAATGTTTATTTATTTATTTTTGAGAGAGAGAGCATGAGCAGGGGAGGGGCAGAGAGAGAGGGAGAGAGAAAATCTCAAGCAGGCTCCACGCTGCCAGCACAGAGCCCAATGCAGTGCTTGATCCCACAAACCACAAGACCATGACCTAACCCAGCAACAAGAGCTGGACACTTAACCAACTGAGCCACCCAGGCATCCCCCAATTTCCTTTTTAAATCATTTTATAAAATATATGCATGCCTCAAATCATTTATAGGATGAGGAAGGATGAGACTGTGGTAGTTCATTTTATGTGTCAGGTTGGCTAGGTTACAGTGGCCAGTGGTTTGGTCAAACACCAGTCTAGATATTTTTCAGATATGACTAACATTTATAATCAATAGAGGAGTAAAGCAGCTACACTCTATTAAATGGGTGGGCCTCATCCAATCATTTGAAGGCCTTAAGAGCAAAAACGGAGGTTTTCAGAAGCAGAAACAACTCTGCCTCAAGACTGAAAGGTAGAAACCCTGCCTCACTTCCCCACTTGCTCATGCAGATTTTAGACTGAAGACCATAACATCAATTCTTATCTGAATATCCAGTTTGCTAGCTTGCCCATCAGGTTTGGGGCTTGCCAGCTCCCACAATCACACGAGCCAATTCCTTAGAATAAGCCTCACTTTTTCTCTCTCTAGAGGGATGGACAGGTAGATAGACAGATATAGATTATATATATATCTCCATTTCTCTATATAGTCTATTGTTTCTGTTTCTCTGGAGAACCCTAATACAGGTATGAATAAGTAATATGGCAAAATAGCTCCTATCTAACTCAAGAATATTGAATATAATTTTTTTAATGTTTTATTTATTTTTGAGAGAGAAAGAGAGAGAGCATGAGCAGGGGAGGGGCAGAGAGGGAGGGAGAAACAGAATCCGAAGCAAGGTCCAGGCTCTGAGGTGTTAGCACAGAGCCCAACACGGGGCTCAAACTCACAAGCCATGAGATCATGACCTGAGCCCAAGTTGGAGGCTTAATAGACTGAGCCACCCACGCGCCCCAAGAATATTGAATATAAGATTAACAATTAATAAATTTATGGTGGGACTAAATCATTTGCAGGATTTCTTTCTGGTATAAAATTCACTGACTAAAGTCATTAGAAGTTTGGAGAAATATATTATTACGGCATTCATCCAAGTTTCTCTTTTTCCCATAAACTACATTCCTTCTTTTCCTTTTCATTTCTGCTTTTTAAAAATGTCTTTATTTTGAGAGTAAGAGAGAGAGAGGAGGGAAGGGATGGAGAGAGGGAGGGACAAAGGATCTGAAGTGGGCTCCAGGCCGACAGCAGAGAACCCGATGTGGGACTCAAATTCACAAACCGTGAGGTCATGACTTGAGCTAAAGTTGGTTGCTTAACCAACTGAGCCACTCAGGCACCCCCCGCCCCTTTCTGTTTTGATTTATCCCACTGGGTTTAGTTTCAACTGAAAGAAACCAGGCTGAAACTAGCTTAGTGAAAAACGAAATGTATAATGATATAAAAAAAAAAAAAGAGGGGCACCTAGGTGGCTCAGTCGGTTAAGCATCCAATTTCAGCTCATGTCATGATCTCATGGTTTGTGGGTTCGAGCCCCCCGTCAGACCCTGTGCTGACAGCTCAGAGCCTGGAGCCTGCTTCAGATTCTGTGTCTCCCTCTCTCTCTGCCCCTGTCCTGTTTGCGCTCTGTCTCTCTCAAAAATAAATAAATACTTAAAAAAAAAAAAAAGATAAGTCCAGGGAAAGGGCTGGCTTTCCCCATACCTAGTTATGGTCCAGAGATTAAAATGCACAAAGACCACACCTTGTTTTTCTTCTTGCACTGTTGGAAGAGCTCACTCTAACAGCTAGTGATTCCAGGTCACAGAGTGCAAATCTTTGCCAGTAGCACAAGCCAAAGCCTGGGGCTTGGCTGCTGAGCCTGGCTTGAGTCCCAAGTCCCCTACCACTATGTCCCCGCTGTGGCCTGGGGCAAAGGCCAAGTGATTGGCTGGCCTAGCAGGTATTACAGGAGCAATTCTTGAGGAAATAGAGAAGGTAGGAAGAAGAGGAATGGTAGGCAGCCCCCAAACTTTGTGTTCTGCACCTTTGGAAGTTCAGAACTCTTCAGCAGATGAGGATCATTTCAAGTAGGGAACTCTGCCGAAGAAAAGCTGGGAAAGGGGTAGGGCTACATTCTGAATTGGTCTAAGAAAACAACTAATTCAATTTCCTGTCTGAAGGTGGGAAAAACCTACTAACTCCCTTCTTTCACTATTCCTATTTTAACATTCTCAGGATAGACTGAGGATTATTTGGTAGGTGAATTAATTAGTGTTCTTTGGTTGCAGGAATGGAATTCAATTATTAAGGCACAATAACTTTGATGAAGGCTGAGTTAAAATGAAAAGGAACAATAATGGTTTCCTAATGGTGTTTAATAAGAAGTCTAGAAATACTCTGAAGAGTGAAAATGGTCTTTGGACAGTAAGTAAAAAATATAAAAGTCTATGAGTTCATAATCACCCTTCCCCCATATTCCAAAAGAAGAAGCCCTATTGGTTGACTTTAGAGCTTGCTAGGGACCAATTTGTTATTCTCAAAATCAATAAATGGAAGGGGAAAAAATCAAGCACGAATCCTGTCATTCCTGTACTGACTGCTGTACTGTTTTCAGATTAACCCCATAGAGGGAAAGCTCTTCTTTTTTTTTTTTTTTTAATTTTTCTTAATGTTTATTTATTTTCAAGAGAGACAGAGTGTGAGTGGGGGAGAGGGAGAGAGAGAGAGAGAGGGAGACATAGAATCTGAAACAGGCTCCACTCTCTGAGCTATCAGCACAGAGCCAGATGCAGGGCTCAAACTCAGGAATGTGAGATCATGATCTAGGCCAAAATTGGACGCCCAACCAACTGAGCTACCCAGGAGCCCTTTCTTTCTTTTTTTTATTCTCAAGTTAGATAACATACAGTGTAGTCTTGACTTCAGGAGCAGAATTCAATGATTCATGGCTTACGTAAAACAAGTGCCTTCCTTAATGCCCATCACCCATTTTCCCCACCCCATCAACCCTCAGTTTGTTCTCTGTCTTTAAGAGTGTCTTATGGTTTGCCTCCCTCTCTGTTTCTATCTTTTTCCTTCCCTTTCCCTATGATCATCTGTTAAGTTTCTCAAATTCCACATATGAGTGAAATCATGTGATATCTGTCTTTCTCTGACTGACTTATTTCACTTACCATAATACCCTCCAGTTCCATCCACGTTGTTGCAAATGGCAAGATTTCATTTTTCATCACTGAGTAATATTCCATTGTGTGTGTGTGTATGTGTGTATACTACATCTTCTTATATATGTGGTATATATACATATATATATGCCACATATATATATATATGCCACATGGTATATATATATATATATATATATATATATATATATATATATGCCACATCTTCTCATTCCATTTATCAGTTGATGGACATTTGGGCTTTTTCCATAATTTTCCATAATTTTTTGATAGTGCTACTATAAACATTGGGGTACATGTGCCCCTTCGAATCAGCACTCCTGCATCCTTTGGATAAATTAAATTCCTCGTAGTGCAATTGCTAGGTTGTAGGGTAATTCTATTTTAATTTTTTGAGGAATCTCCACACTGGGAAACTCTTCTTTATAAAATAATTCCAGCTACGAAATGTGAAAAGGAAAATTAGAATTATAATATTACCATTTTGGAATCCCCAGTGAAATAATAGATCTGGAAAATGATCATCAATGTCTGTTCAAGCCATGAGGTAAAATGTTGATGAGGAACTTTTTAACTTTTTAAATGGATGGATTAGGCTGGAGGCATGTGAACTCACTAGTAATGTTAACATTGCTCAAAGTGGAATATGCAGACATTATGTGCTTCCTGGTGTGTTACAACAGGAAGTATACAGACCTGTGTGTATGAATTACTCTTGCCAGAAACACTGAACTATGAATCTAATCAGGAATCTAGATCTAACTGCTAGTTTTCAGGAAATGTAGGAAATACAGGAACAAGTTAAAATTAAATGACAACACAAAGATGCGATTGCCAGATCTAAGAATGTGAGTGTTCTGAAGGACAAATGGTGCTGTTTCTTCAATAGATGAAAGGTTTTTTTTTAAAAAGCTATTTAATTTTTTTAAATATATATTTTTTTCAAAACTATGGGGGTTGGCAAAAACGTGGAGAAAAGGAAAGCCTTGTGTGCTGTTGGTGGGAATGTAAATCAGTACAGTCACTGTGGAAACAGTATGGCAGTCCCACAAAAAAATAAAAATAGGATTACTATATAATCCAGCAATTCCACTTTTAGGTATATACCCAAAAAAGTCACACACATATGTGTGTGACTGGGGAAGGGGTGGAAAGAGAGAGGGAGAGAGAGGGAGAGAGAGTGTCCCAAGAAGGCACCACGCTGTCAGCACAGGGCCTGAAGCAGGACTCGAACCCATAAACGGTGAGATCGTAACCAGAGCCGAAATCAAGACTTAGACACTTAACCAACTGAGCCACCCAGGTGTTCCTGAAAGCAGGATCTTGAGGAGATAATGTGTACTACATGCTTGTGCATAGCAGCATTACTTGCAATAGTCAAAAGTTGGAAAACAACCTACGTATCCAATGAGAGACAGGTAAAGAGACAAAATGTGGTATATCTGTATAATGGAATATTACTCAGCCTTTAAAAGGAAGGAAGTTCTGACACATGCTACAACATGAATGAATCTTGAGTACCTTTAATGGGTATAGAGAGAGGTTCAGTTTTGCAAGATAAAGAGAGTTCTGGGGACTGGCTGCATAACAATGGTGAATGCACTTAATACTACTGAATCATACATTTAAAAATGGTTAAGATGGAAAATTTCATGTAATGTGTATTTTACCACAATTTTGAAGAAGGTAGAAGATAACTGTTATTGAATACAAGATAATTAAGGGACATATCAACTGAATGCTACATGTGGACCTGATTTGATCAAATACACTGTTAGAGAGTAAGCAAGGGAGAGGGATACATTATGTAGAGAGCGACACTGGAGTTCAATCTTTGGGGAGGCAGTGTTGATTTTGTCATCTGACACACCCAGGCTTCGGTCATGCCTCTGTCACTTACCAACCATGTAACCTTGAGCAAATTACTTGTTTTCTGTTTTTAATTTTTTTTTAATTTTCTTACATTTATTTATTTTTGAGAGACAGAGACAGAGCATGAACAGGGGAGGGGCAGAGAGAGAGGGAGACACAGAATCCGAAGCAGGCTCCGGGCTCTGAGCTGTCAGCACAGAGCCCATGTGGGGCTCGAACCCATGAACCGTGAGATCGTGACCTGAGCTGAAGTCAGATGCTTAACCAACTGAGACACCCAGGCACCCCTGTTTTTAATTTTTAACTTCTGTAAACACTTACTGAATCTCTGCAATGAGCTTTATATTTACTATCTTTTTAAAATGTTTATTTATTTATTTATAATTTTTTTTTCTTGGTGGATCTGAGTTTTATTTTACACCAGCAGACTCAGAGGAGATCCTTCTCCAGAGATCTGAGCCTATTTATAATTTTTAAAAATTTATTTATTTGTTTTGAGAGAAAGAGAGCTGGGGAGGGGCAGACAGAGGGGAAGACAGTGAATTCCAAGCAGGCTCCTTGCTGTCAGCACAGAGCCCAGTGTGAGGCTTTATCTCACAAATCATAAGATCATGACCTGAGTCGAAATCAAGAGTCAGAAGCTCAACCAACTGAGCCACCCAGGCATCCGAATATTTACTCTCTGTTAAACACTGACTGTGCTCAATAGTGTGGACAAAAAATAATACATGGTCTCTGCTGATTCTGCAAAATTGATCAATGCAACAGAATAGAGAACCCCTCAAGTAAGCCCATGAATATGTGGGAGTTTGTCCTATTTCATTGGTTCTAAGACAATTGTTTTTGACATTTCACTTCTATATACATGAACTATATGAAGTTATATGAAATATATTTTCTAATTCAAAATAATCTGACTTGGAGTTTCTGTTACGCATAACATAAAGCACGCTAATGATAAACTCTTCAACAAAGTTTTTTTTTTTTTTTTTTCTTAAGTAAACCCAAGTTGGTTTCTGTTCCTTGGAACGAAGACTCTAATTGATTCAACTATAAAAATAACCTTTAGGGGCACCTGGGTAGCTCAGACAGTTAAGCATCTGACTTCAGCTCAAGTCATGATTTCATGGTTTGTGGGTTTGAGCCCCCATGTCAGGCTCTGTGCTGACAGCTCAGAGCCTGGAGCCTGTTTTGGAGCTCTGTTTCAGAGCCTGGAGCCCTCCCTCACTCACACTCTCTCTCTCTCAAAAAATGAATAAACATTAAAAAAATTAAAAATACCCAGATCAGTGATGTATTTCGAATATCATTTAAAAAATGACCATTAACCCAGTGTTGCTGACAGTTACTTCAGTGAATTTTGTTGAATATTTTTACTATCTTGTGTTTTTATATGTGTATTTCTCCCCTGAACAAAATTGAGAAAATTATCATTCTAGCTACCTAACAATTTTTTAAGTGATTTTATTTTTAAAGAATCTCTACCCCCAACCTGGGGCTCAAATTCACAACCCTGAGATCAAGAGTCACATGTTCCACTGACGGAGCCAGCCAGGTACCCCTCTAGCTACCTAACAATTTTTGAGTTCTATGTGCTTTATTCCTACTTTCAAACTGCACAACAACTTTATGAAGTAGGGGCAAGTTTTATCCCAATTCTTCAGGTGAGAAAAGTTGATATTATTTTGTATCCTTAATCTGTAACCATTCTCCTATACCAATTTTTTGTAAATATGAGTTTCAATGAGTACATAATATTCTTTTTTAAATGCACTATTAATTCATCAATCCCTTTCATTGAACATATATGTAATTTCCAAGTTTTTGATATTACAAATAGTATAATAAACATTCTTGCACATGATTCTTTATCTATTTTCTTAGGAAGATGACAAGAGATGCGATTATGTATAAAAGTGACTGTCTCCCTAAATACTTGCATTTACATTATGAAAACTTGCTGCCAACTTTACAGGTGAGAATGGTTTGTTGTTTTAATTTGCATTGCTTGATTTATTAGTGAAGTAAAATGTCACTGAAATGCAAGCCAGACTTCAGCTTTCTTGTAATCTGCCTTCTAGGTCCACATGGTCAATCTCTGGTTTTGTCTAGCACTAGACTGGACTTGAGGACTGGCGTATCTTTTATTTATTTATTTATTTATTTATTTATTTGTTTGTTTGTTTGTTTGTTTATATGCTTATTTTTATTACAGGTGCCCTGGGACTAGGATATCTTTTAAGTCCCTACAAAACAACCCTCTGTCACAATGCCTCAGTTAGCAACACAGACTTTATTAAAGATTTTGCAGGAGAGAGAGGGGAAGGGTCCATGCTGCACACCTCTCAGCATACAACCTAAAGATCCCTGTTGGCCATTTCTGTTCTCTCTGGAATTCCCTCAGCAGCTATCCTCTCCTTCTTCTCTGAGCCTCTTCTCAACACCTTCCCCTTCCTCCATCTTCCTCATTCTTTCTCAAGAGCACTCAAATAATTCTTCTTTTGGTCTCATACGAGCAACATTATCCTCTTTCCTGAAGCCTGGGTACCAGCCAACTCAAACCCAGCTGTGGACTAGCAAAGCGTCTTCTCAGCAAAATTGTGTCTCTCCTTTCCAGCTGTTAAAAGGTAATATTCTCCATGGCATTGAAAGAGGACTTCAACTACCTCCATTTTGACCTCAAACTTTCAAATTAAGTTCTTCTTTCCAGCTTATCTCCCCCCTGCCCTGCGTTTTAAAGTTTATTTATTTATTTTGAGAGAGACAGAAAGAGTGTGAGCAGGGGAGGGGCAGAGAGAGAGGGGGAGAGAGAGAATCCCAAGTAGGCTCCATGCTGTCATCGCAGAGCCCGATGTGGGGCGAGAACCCAAGAACTGTGAGATCATGACCTGAGCTGAAACCAAGAGTTGGACGCTTAACCAACTGAGCCACCCACGTGCCCCTTTCCAGCTTATCTCTTAACTCAGGCAAAGGATCCTGTGAGCAAAGCATCCCCTGATGGGAATCGAAACTACCCCCCTCCCCCCAAGCAATAAGGACTGCCCTGAGCAAGCAAAACCCCACGTGATTGACCCCAAGACAATGATTAACTTGACCTTCACTGCCTACTTGCACATACCCACCAAACTTTTGACCCACATTGCCCTTATTTAAACGTGGAAGCATCTTCAGCACTTTGGAGACAGTCTTTGAGATGCTAGTCCGTTGTCTTCCCAGTGTTGGCCTCACTGAAATAAATTCCTTTCCTGTTTCACCACCAGTAGTCTCTCTGCCTTTGGGTTTTGTCAGCGCCCAGTGGCCGAACCTGGTCGGTTTGGGCCTCCCCGAGCCAGGTGCTCTTGCGCTTCTGTGCTCGGCTGCATCACAGAAAGGCTGCAGGAAAAGGACATCTGTGTCCTACATAGATCACTAGAGAAGGTGTGGAGGATGGATTTGTGAGGGCAAGACTGGAGACATGGAGAAATCATAGGTTCTCACCCTGCCAAGTGTGAAAGCGCAGGCTGCTCCGTTCCAGTGCCAACCACCTGCCGCATTCAGCTGCTCTGCTCTGCTCAGTCTAGAGAGGCACAGAGGCCCATTAACCAGCCTCTACCCCTAGTCGCGGGAAGGACACCAGAAGGCCAGTTTCCTCTTGGTGCAGCTCTCTGGGTCACTCTTAGAGCCTCCTTTGACTTCGTAGGAAAGCCTTTCATGTGTGAACCCTCTATTCCCCACGCCACAAGGCCGAGACTCCATGACTCTCTCCTTGGCACTCCCAAGTCCCACTTATAAAGACTTTGAAAGGAGATAGGGTTGGAGTTGGAATGGAGTTAGCTTTGTTCTGCTGTCATCCTGGATGGTGTGGGAGGAGATGACAATGACTGGTATCCACTTTACAGTTTGGGGAACTTTACAGTTTGGGGAACTACCAGACAATGACTGGTACCCACTTTACAGTTTGGGGAACTCCTTAAAAAAAGGAGTTCTAAAGATTCAAAATAATTAGTGAATTCACATTTTTGGGTTTTAAAAATTCAAAATACAGGTTTCCCTGCTACGCGGAAGTAGCATGGTCCTGCAAAAACTTTTGTAAGCCAAAATGGTGTAAAGCAAACAAGCAATTACCCTTAATTTTTATGGAAAAAATTTTGAGCATTCCAAGACCCCCAAATACCTTCTCTTTTATTTTTATTTATTCTTATTTTTATTTTTTATTTTATTTTTTTTAACGTTTATTTATTTTTGAGACAGAGAGAGACAGAGCATGAATGAGGGAGGGTCAGAGAGAGAGGGAGACACAGAATAAGAAACAGGGTCCAGGCTCTGAGCTGTCAGCACAGAGCCCGACACGGGGCTCGAACTCACAGACTGTGAGATCATGACCTGAGCCAAAGTTGGACGCTTAACTGACTGAGCCACCCAGGCACCCCAAAATACCTTCTCTTAATTCTTTTCTGATACCTTAGGGCACATCTTGCTAACAGATGCACAAAATAAATCGAGATAAAGCATAGATGCTCACAGACAAGTTCAAAGCTATGGGGGCTTGATGCTGAGGTGCTCAGTATAGTTCCCTTGAAGGCAGTTGGTGGGGCCACTCTTGTTTCCCGGGTGCCTGCTGCCTCTATACTATAAAGATTGGCTGCAAAACAAACCTATTGTGGCTTTCGCCTTTTATCATAAAAGCAAAAATCCTCTTCAGATTTCTTCGGTTAATGAAAAGAGGTAACTAATGTAGATCTTTCAGCCAAGAGGTATAATGTGAACTTTTGAAAAGCAGGGGATACTTGTAATTCAATTTAATAACTAAGCATTTTTTTTTCCACCTTCACTTCTAAGTTCCATGAGAGAAGGGATGCTTTTTGAAAATGCTTAGATTGTGGGGCGCCTGGGTGGCTCAGTCAGCTGAGCGTCTGACTTCAGCTCAGGTCATGATCTCATGGTTTGTGGGTTTGAGCCCTGCGCTGGGCTCTGTGCTGACAGCTCAGAGTCTGGAGCCTGCTTCGGATTCTGTGTCTCCTTCTCTCTCTGCCCCCTCCCCTACTTGTGCTCTGTCTCTGTCTCTCAAAAATAAATAAATGTAAAACAAGAATTTTTTTTTAATTAAAAAAAAATGCTTACATTGTGAGGGGTGCCTGCCTGGCTTAGTCAGTAGATCATGCGACTCTTGATGTCAAGGTCGTGAGTTCAAGCCTCATGTTGGGTGTAGAGATTACTTTAAAAAAGAAAAGAAAAATCTCTTGGGAGAAAACACTTAGATTGTGCTATTAAAAATGGGAAGGCATTGGGGCGCCTGGGTGGCGCAGTCGGTTAAGCGTCCGACTTCAGCCAGGTCACGATCTCGCGGTCTGTGAGTTCGAGCCCCGCGTCGGGCTCTGGGCTGATGGCTCAGAGCCTGGAGCCTGTTTCCGATGCTGTGTCTCCCTCTCTCTCTGCCCCTCCCCCGTTCATGCTCTGTCTCTCTCTGTCCCAAAAATAAATAAACGTTGAAAAAAAAAATGGGAAGGCATTGAGGCATTTAAAAGTAAATAGGAGGGGTTCCTGGGTGGCTCAGTCAGTTAAGTGAGCAACTTCATCTCAGGTCATGATCTCATAGTTCTTGAGTTCAAGCCCAGCATGGGGCTCTGTGCTGATAGATCAGAGCCTGAAGCCTCCTTCTGGTTCTGTGTCTCCCAATCTCTCTGCCCCTCCCCTGTTCATGCTCTTTCTCTCAAAAATAAATAAACATTAAAAAAAAATTTTTTTTAAGTAAATTAGAAAAGTTTAACATAGAATAACCATATGACCCAGATCCCAGGTATATACCAAAAGAACTGAAAACAGATGTTAAACAAATACATGCACAAATACTTGTACATGAATGTTTCTAACAGCATTATTCATATTAGCCAAAAGTGGAAACAACCAGCGTATCCATCAAGAGATGAGTGGATAAATAAAAGGTGGTAAGTCCACACAATTGAATATTATTCAGCATCAAAAGGAATAAAATTACTGATACATGCTACAACATGGGTGGACCCGGAAGACATTGTTTAGCAAAAGAAGCCAGACACAAAAGGCCACAAATTGTATGATACCCGGAATACAAAGTGCCCCCAATCTGTAGATTCATACAGACAGAGAAAGTAGATTAGTGGTTGCCAGGGACTGCATCAGAGGGGAACTGGAGAGGCTGCAAACTGACACGGGGATCTCCTTTTGTGGTGATGAAAATGTTTTGGAACCAGAGGTGATGGTTGCACAGCATTGAGAATGCCTTCATGTACACCTTAAAGCGGCTCGATGTATGTTATACGAACTTTACTTCAATAAAAATAAACTGAATTAGCTAAAATATGGAAACGCAACGTGAATCTTTCTTACGTTCAGTTTACAAACTGGTGGGGAGTGACTTCGGACCGGCACGCTGAAAGCAGTCCCCTGCGAGTTGGCTTTGTAGCCACACCTGGAGGTGGTCTCTAGGCGGCCAGCGCAGCGCTCCTCTCGGTGGGGCGGGGCTCCTCGGGGGCGGGGCTCGTCGGGGGCGCGGCGCAACGGCCGGCCGGGAGGGGGCGCGTTGGCTGCTGGTTTCGCCGTTGCCGGGAGAACCCGCGACAACAAAAGGCGCGGGCGGCGGCGGCGGCGGCCCGGCGGAGCGAAGCTGGGGAGGCCTGTACTGTGCTCGCCGCCGGAGATCAGGGCTTTCTCGAGCCGGTCTGTAAGTGGCGTGCCGGCCTGGCGGGGCTGATGCGGCCGGGTGCGGTGCGGCGCCCTCCCGCCCTAGTGCCGCAGCGCCCGCGCCCTAGCCGTTTCGGGGAGGGCGCCGCCTAGGGGTCGGGCGTCAGGGGCCGCCGCGGGACGGCTCGGGGATGGGGGCGGTTGGGGGGCCGGCAAAGCCGAGGGAGGGCGTCGGAGGGGGCTGAGGTCGTTGCTGGGACCCCTGGAGAACGGCATGGGGAAGTTGGGTCCCCCTAGGTAGACAGGCCCGGGGATTAGGGACGTGAGCGAACGCCGGACGGGAGCCCCACCGAGGCTGATCCTGTGTGTTTTTTAGCTCCAACTTCGGGAGCTAAACGGGATGGGAAGGCCCATCCCCTCTGGGGGTTTCGTTTTGTCGCTGGTCTCCTTTTTCCGTTGCGGATGTTGAAACTTTGGTGCAACGCTGTAGAAGTCTGAAAGCCCTCTCCCTCAGAGGCAGGTTAGATTGAGAAAGAGAGGGTACCCAAATTCTTTGTTTGAAACACTTTTTTTTTGTTTTAGTCTCTACACCCAAGAAAAGGCTCGAACTCACTATCCGGAGATCAAGAGTAGCAGATTCCGAGGCTAAGCCAGGCAGGCACACCAAAACACTTTTTAAATAACACTTCGCCCCCTCCAAGTTGTCAAATTTTTGTTTTTCCACTTCACTTTCTATATTCTTTATCTAGTCATTTATGCATTTGGGACCTTTTCGGAGATCCTTTTGTGATTCATTGTTAATTTGCTGGGAAATTTCTTACAAAAATGTAATTAACAAACCACAATTTTTAGACAACCCACTACTTCTGAAAAGCCGTGGGCACAGGATAGAAACAGTATTAGAAGACACTTCTTTTTGATCAGTGACATGGCATCATTGATCAAAGATTCTCTTGCCTTTAGTCAATTTCAAAACTCCATTGAGTATGCCTAAATATTACCAATCAGATTTCCCCTTTCTTTACATTTCTTGGCGGGACAATACACATGCTTCTGGTTACTGCAGTTGACCAGAATCTAAAGTATAAATGCTATGGATTTTTTAAATGCTTAAATTCTTGAATATTACTCTTTTGCAAGCCATATGTTTAAGGGCCTTTATTTCTTGGAATAGAATAGAATTTCATTTCCCCGTGTAGCAAAATTGTTTCCTATTGCAAAAACCAAGAAAGTGAAAATATCCCAGTTACACTCTGCACCTTTTTTTAGCAGTTTTGTTGGAAGTAGTTAGGTTTGACTTAACATAGACTATGACTTTTGTTTTAATGTGATACCATTAATAAACTTGAAAAAGCTAATCTGTATGATAAAAAACTTCAAATATAGATGTTCAGAGACATTTGAGAGAACCAACTCATTCAGCATCTTTGTAGTTTCTTTGGAAAAGTTTCCAGTACCAAGTGACTGTGGAGTCCTATAGGATACAAGAAAGGATTTATCATACATATGAGTATTTTTTCACAGCCGGTTTTAACTAGAATGATTAAAAGTGACAAGGTTGGGTGCATCTCTTTGTTTTGGCCATTACACATAGCATGTTGACTCTGTTTTGGGATTTTACAGCCCAAGGGAGCTGGTATTTTTTTACTCTCTGAGCTTTAGTAGACTAATGTATTTGTTACTGTGATCCTTTTCAGACTTTCCCACTCACGAAATTATAATCTGCAGTACTGTTGCAGAGTTTTTTAAAGGCTAGTGAATATTAAATATGTCTTCATTATCATCTCCATAGCAAGTAGTGCCAAAAATGTTATTTTAGTCTGTTAATAGTCTACTAGGTTACTTAATGATAGTGTTCAAGACTCTCCTTCTCGAAAGAGCCCAGCCATACCCCAAACTGATTATTTTTCATTATCTGCACTTGAAAATTATCATAGACTGTTTGTTACATTTTCTTTTTAGCTTTTATATGGTGTAAGCTTTATCCTACCAAGACTGAACATTCATGTACAAGTTTTCATAAAAACATATATTTTTATTTCTCTTGGGTATATACCAAAGAGTGGAGTTGCTGGGTCAAATAATAACTCTGTGTTTTTGAGGAACTGCCAGACTCTTCCGAAGTGGCTGCATCATTTTACATTTCCATTGGGAGTGTGTGAAGGTTCCATATTCTATACATCCTAATACTTATTTTGAACTGTCTTAAAAATTTAAATATATTAATATCCTTTTTTTTTGAGAGAGAGAGAGAGAAAATGCGAGCAAGTGGGGGAGAGGCAGAGTGAGAGAACTTCAAGCAGGCTCCACACCTAGTGTGGAGCCCAACACGGCACTTGATCTCACGACCATGAGATCATGACCTGAGCCGAAATCAGGAGTTGCTTTTTTTTTTTTTTTAATTGAAGCCTTTTTTTATTTTTTTATTTATTTTTTTTTTTTATTTTTATTTTTTCAATGTTTATTTATTTTTGGGACAGAGAGAGACAGAGCATGAACGGGGGAGGGGCAGAGAGAGAGGGAGACACAGAATCGGAAACAGGCTCCAGGCTCTGAGCCATCAGCCCAGAGCCTGACGCGGGGCTCGAACTCACGGACCGCGAGATCGTGACCTGGCTGAAGTCGGACGCTTAACCGACTGCGCCACCCAGGCGCCCCTGAAGCCTTTTTTTTAAATTGAAGTGTAGTTGACACACAATGTGACTTCAGTTTCAGGTGAACAGAAAGTCTAAATGTTATGCTATGCTTGCCACAAATATAACTATCATCTGTCACCATGGAGTGCTATTACAAGACCATTGACCCTATGCTGTACTTTTTATCCCCAAGACTCATTCATTTCATAATTGGAAGCCTGTTATCTCCTACTCCTCTTCACCCATTTTGTCCATCCCCCATCCTGCTACCCTCTACTACTGTCAGTTTGTCCTCTATATTTATGGATCTGATTTTGCTTTTTGTTTGTTTGTTTTGTTTTTTAGATTCCACATATAAGTGAAATCATATGGGGGCCACCTGGCTGGCTCAGTCAGTGGAGCATGGGACTCTTGGTCTCAGGGTTGTGAGTTCAAGCCTGACATTGGATGTAGAAATTACTTAAAAGAAATAAATAAACTTAAAAAAAAAAAGAAATAAAAAGAAATCATATGGTATTTGTCTTTCTCTATCTGACTTATTTCATTTAGCATAATACCCTCTCGGTCCATCCATGTTGTTGCAGATGTCAAGATTTCATTCATTTTTACGGCTGAGTAATATTCCATTACCTACACACACACACACACACACACACACACACTAAAATCTTGGATTGTGAGTAACTTGGTCTGTGAGTGTTGCGCAGGAGGAGCAAACATTTCTCGTAAACTTTAACTTGATAAATGAGTGATGTCTTGCAATACAAGTAGTACATGATGCCAAACATCACATGATCACAGCTGAGCCAGTGGTTCTGATATACAGGTACTTTGGATTACAAGCCTGTTTCTGGAACAAACTGTGCTTACAAACCAAGGTTTTACTATGTATATTTATATCCCCCACATCTTTTTTTTTTTAAGTTACTGATTTTTAGAGAAAGGGTGTGTGTGTGACCTGGGGAGAAGGAGAGAGAAAATCCTAAGTAGGTTCTGCACTGTTAGTTCAGAGCCCAACTTGGGACTTGATCTGACGAATCATGAGATCATGACCTGAGCTGAAATCAAGAGTCAGATGCTTAACCGACTAAGCCACGCAGGTACCCCATATATACCATGTCTTTTTTTATCCATTCATTTATTGATTAACACTTGGGTGGCTTCCATAGTTCCATATCTTGGTTATTGTAAAAAATGCTGCAAGAAACAGGTACATATATGTCTTTTTGAATTAGTACTTCCATATTCTTTGGGTAAATACCCAGTAGTGGAGTTACTGGACCATATAGTAATTCCATTTTTAATTTTTTGAGGAACCTCCATACTGTTTTCCAGAGTGGCCGCACATTCCCACCAGCAGCGCTTGAGGGTTCCTTTTCCTCCACATCCTTGCTAACACTTGTTATTTCTTGTCTTTTTGATTCTAGCCATCTGACAGGTGTGAAGTGATACCTCATTGTGGTTTTGATTTGCATTTGTGTGATGATGAGTGATGTTGGGCATCTTTTCATGTGTCTGTTTGCTATATGATGTCTTTTTGATTATAGCTGTGTTAGTGGGGTTAGAGTAGTAATCTTATTGTAGTTTTGATTGCATTTCCCTACTGGCTAATGATGCTGAGCATCTTTGCCTGTGCTTATTAACCACTTTTATATATTTGAGGAACAAAGCTTTTAAATTTGATTAAATCCATTTTATCTGTTTTTCCTTATAAAGCTTATTGCTTTTGCTTTGGTGTTACACCTGAGAAACCATTGCCAAATCCAACGTTACTAAGAGTCACTCTTGTGTTTTCTTCTAAGAGTTTTATAAGTTTCAGCTCTTACATTTAGGTCTATGAATGATTTTGAATTGAATTTTGTATATGATGTGAGTAGGAATCCCACTGCGTTCTTATGCATGTGGACATCCAGTTGTCCTGTGACCATTTGTTGAAAAGTCTATTCTTTACCCCCATTGAATTGTCTTGGCACTCTTGTCAAAAATCATTTGCCCAAAATATGAGGGTTTATTTCTGGATTCTCAATTCTTCTCCATTGATCTTTTAGTTTGTTTTTTACCAGTACCACACTGTCTTAATTACTGTTGCTTGGTTTTAGAATTGGGAAAATGTGTCCTCCAAATTTGTCCTTTTTCAATATTGTTTTAGCTATTCTTTGTCCCTTGAATTTCCATATGGATTCTAGGATAAGCGTGTCAATTTCTGCAGTTCAGCTAAGATTTTGATAGGTGTTGCATAGAATCTGTAGATCAGTTTGGAGAATATTGCCATCTTAACAATACTGTGTTTCAGTCCATGAACATGAGATGTTTTTCCATTTATTTAGATCTTCTTTACTTTCAACAATCTTTTATAATCTTCAGAGTATAAGTTTTACATGTCTTTTATTAAACTTATTCCTAGGTATTTTTTTAAGTTTATTTATTTATTTTTTTAATGCTTATTTATTTTTGACAAGAGAGAGAGACAGAGCATGATGTGGGAGGGGCAGAGAGAGAGGGAGACACAGAATCCAAAGCAGGCTCGAGGCTCTGAGCTGTCAGCGCAGAGCTCGATGCAGGGCTTGAACTCACAGATCATGAGATCACGACCTGAGCCGAAGTCGGATGCTCAACCGACTGAGCCACCCAAGCGCCCCTTAAGTTTATTTTGAGAGAGAGTGTGAGTGGAGGAGGGGCAGAGAGAGGGAGAGAGAGAATCCCAAGCAGGCTCTGTGTTGTCAGCACAGAGCCTGATGTGGGACTCAGTCTCATGAATCATGAGATCGTGACCTGAGCTGAAATCAAGAGTCTGTTGCTTAACTGACTGAGCCACCCAGGCACCCCAGTACTATATTCTTTTTGATGCTACTGTAAGTGGAATTTTTAAAAATTTTTCACGTCCCTTATAAGTATAGTGGGCAATTTATTTTTTAATGTATTAATTCTACCAGAAGTCTTCAGAAATAAGTATACCATATTTTAGAAGTAGAAAAGCAGTGTTTCAGTTAGTTTTGATTATTTTTGAATAATCAATAACTTGGTTTCAAGTTATATCATAGAAATCCTTGAAACTATTTTCATGGATTTATTTCTGATATTTGTGGCAAAAAGATGTTACTTTCCAGCACATAGTTATAAAATCTAGTAAAGGGTTTTCTTTCAACACGGGTGTACAATTATTCGGTTATTTCCTTGTCTTAATTTTCCAAGTCTCCAGTTATTCAGTATTTAGATTAATGGACTGGGAAACCTATTTTTACTACAGAAAGAATGGCACAATAGAATCCCATGCACTTATCACTTTGCTGCATCATTTACCAACTCATGGCCTCTACTCCTTAGATTGTTTTGCAATAAATCCAGACATTTCATCTGTAAATTATAGGTGTATTTTTATAAGACAGATTTACTCTTTGTAACCGACTTATATTGGAGGAAAACCTGCTTTAATGGACTTTGCTTGAGAAGATGGTTAATTTATTAGGATAGAGAAGTCAATAACTAAATTTTGTTTTTATTTTGTTACACAGGAGTCCAGAAATTACATAAAATGGATATTTCTCACACTAGATACTGAATATTAAGTAAAATCTAAGTTGCTATGGAAGAAATACCAGTAAAAGTTGCTGTAAGAATCCGACCTCTGCTATGCAAAGAAGTTCTTCATAATCATCAAGCTTGTGTGAGAGTTATTCCAAACACCCAGCAAATTATCATTGGGAGAGATAGAGTCTTTACTTTTGATTTTGTTTTTGGCAAGAATTCCACTCAAGATGAAGTTTATAATGCATGTATAAAGCCACTAGTGTTGTCGCTCATTGAGGGCTATAATGCAACCGTTTTTGCCTATGGACAAACTGGATCCGGGAAGACCTACACCATTGGAGGAGGCCATGTTGGTAAGATTCTCGTCCTACCTTTGACTTTTATTTGAGACACTAGAATCAAGCTAAAATATGACAGTGCCTGACACATAGTAGGTGCTCAGCATATTACTTGAATGAAATAAAGGATAGTCAGATGAGTTCATAAGACCATCATCTTTGAAAGATTTATTTTTAAATATTGGTGTTTTAGTCAACAGTTTTTTTTATTGTATTTGCTTGAGGAAACAAGTTTAAGACAATGTTCAGTGTTCAGCCCTTTCCATTTTTTTCCAGTCTTATTGAGATATAATTGACATATACCATTATATTAGTCCAAGGTGTACAATATAATGATTTCTATACATGTATATATTGCAAAATGATTACCACAGTAAGTTTAGTTCACATCGATCACATCATATAGTTCTAAATTTCTTTTTCTTGGATAAGAACTTTTAAGAGCTAATATTTTAGCAGCTTTCAAATACACAATACAGTGTTGTTAACTGCAGTCACCAATATTGTATATTATTACATCCTCAGAACTTAGTTATAACTCAGAGTTTTTACATCTTGACCACCTTCACCCATTTCCCCCACTCCTTGCCTCTGACAAACCTTTGTCATTTTGAACAGAACTTCAAGTAGAAAGAAATGAGTTAACATGACCAGATTTTGGTCTTTTAACATAGTCCACTTGTAAATATCAGAGTCTTACAACCAAGACTTAGAGGCAGTAGGTAGAATTTGTTATGTGGTTTAAAGTGTCTTTTTCCCCCTATTTTTTAGCCAATTTTTATTTTATTTTTTCAGCTTTATAGAGGTACAATTGACAAATAAAATTGTACGATATTTAAAGTGTGCATCATGATGATTTGATGAATGTAAACGTTGTCAAAGGATTCCTCCAATGTAGTTAACACATCCATCACCTCACATATAAATACAGATTTCTGTTTTAAATACTGAATATTTTAGAATATAGTTTCTGCTGCTTGTAATTATAGTTTGGAAAAGGTGAAATTGTTAGGATTTCTGGTAGAGCTGGAAGGAACCTTGAAAATCATCTCTCTTTATTTATAAGTGAGGAGCTCCAGCCATGGAGCAATCACTGAAGGGCTTGCTCAGCTAGAGGGCTAGTGACAGCTGGGATTGAATGCCAAGTCCTCTTTTTTTTTTTTTAATTTTTTTAATCTTTATTTATTTTTGAGAGAGAGACAGAGTACACTAGGGGGATGAGGCAGAGAGAGGGAGACACAGAATCTGAAGCAGGCTCCAGGCTCTGAGCTGTCAGCACAGAGCCCGACGCGGGGCTTGAACTCACGAACTGTGAGATCATGACCTGAGCCGAAGTCGGATGCTCAACCGACTGAGCCACCCGGGCGCCCCGCCAAGTCCTCTTTTGAGGACTTGTTTACTGTATTGATTTTTTTTTTACTAAATGCAAACTTTTGAATGTTGTACATATATATGTATTATTGTCTAAAATTATTGCTACGTTCTGTATATGTGTAATGACTCTTAATGTATTTTCTACTTTCCTGCTTCTCAAATATAGAATATGTGACTTTCAGAAACATCTCTTATTACGTGTAGGGACTGGTGAGGGGTAGAGTTGGAGTCTGGCTGAGTTGAGGAAGCCCTGATTGCAAAGATTAAATGGAGAGGCCGTTAGTGCCCAGTACCCCCCCACACCACCATTTTTAGAATCAGTATGACATAGGATTAAGAGGTTAAAGATACTAGGTTATTTTAGGGTCTCCAAAAATTCAAATTTTCTGTTATAAGTTGTGGGTTTTTTTGTTTTTTTTTTTTTTTTTTTTTTTTTTTTTTTTTTGGGCTGTAGCCCCTTTTTTAATTGGCAAATGTTTTGTGATCTTTAAGACTCAGTATGTTCTTTTTACTAATAGGAGTTATGTTTAGAGCTTGGTGACTTAAGTATAGCTATATTGTTTTTTATTAAGAAGCCATACATGGGGCGCCTGGGTGGCGCAGTCGGTTAAGCGTCCGACTTCAGCCAGGTCACGATCTCGCGGTCCGTGAGTTCGAGCCCCGTGTCAGGCTCTGGGCTGATGGCTCAGAGCCTGGAGCCTGTTTCCGATTCTGTGTCTCCCTCTCTCTCTGCCCCTCCCCCATTCATGCTCTGTCTCTCTCTGTCCCAAAAATAAATAAACGTTGAAAAAAAAAAAATTAAAAAAAAAAAAAAAAAAAAAAAAAAAGAAGCCATACATACAATTTTAATTCTTTAAGGGAAAAAGTTATTAAGTTTATCTATTCTTGGGGCATCTGGGTGGTTCAGTCAGTTAAGTGACAGACTCTTAATTTCGGTTCAGGTCACAATCTCACTGTTTATGAGTTCGAACCCTGCATCAGGCTCTGCACTGACAGTGCGGAGCCTGCTCGGGATTCTCCCTCTCTCCCTCTCTCTCTGCCCCTCCCCCTCTCTCTTTCTCTCTCTCTCTCTCTCTCTCTCTCTCTCTCAAAATAAATAAATAAACTTAAAAAAATATTATAGCTGCTCTAAAGTACTTTATACTTGATAACACCCTTAGAAACAGTTTTTTATTTTATCCCCTTGGTTTTCTTATTTTTATTTTTTTTAATATATATTTTTAAAAATGTTTAACGTTTATTTATTATTGAGAGACAGAGAGATAGAGCATGAGCAGGGGAGGGGCAGAGAGAGGAGGAGACACAGAATTGGAAGCAGGCTCCAGGCTCCAAGCTGTCAGCACAGAGCCTGATGTGGGCTTGAACTCACGAACTGTGAGATCATGACCTGAGACGAAGTTGGACGCTCAACCGACTGAGCCACCCAGGCGCCCATCTTTTTATTTTTTAAAAAAATCATTTTTTTTCCCACCATGTTAAGTGTACTCTTTAATCCCCATCCCCTCTTTCCCCCATCACCCTACACACCTCCCGTCTGGTAACCGTCAGTTTATTCTCTATAGTTAACAGTCTCTTTCTTGGTTTGTCTCTTTCTTTTTTCCTTTGCTCATTTGTTTTGTTACTTAAATTCCACAAATGAGTGAAATTGTATGGTATTTGTCTTTCTCCGACTGACTTATTTCGCTCAGCAGTACACACTCTAGCTCTATCCATGTCCTTGCAAATGGCAAGGTTTTATTATTTTTTTATGGCTGAATAATATTCCATTATATATATCTGTGGTATCTTCTTCATCCATTCATCTATTGATGGATACTTGGGCTGCTTCCATAGTTTGGCTATTGTAAATAACACTGCTATAAACATAGGGGTTTAAACAAAGGGGTATCCCTTTGAATTACTGTTTTTGTATTTTGGGGGTAAATACCCAGTAGTGCAATTACTGGATCATTAGGCAGTTCTATTTTTAAGGTTTTGAGGAAACTCCATACTCTTTTTCCACTGTGGCTGCACCAGTTTGTATTCCCATCAACGGTGCAAGAAGGTTCCTTTTTCTCTACATCCTTACCAACACTTGTTTCTTGTGTTGTCGATTTTAGCCATTCTGACAGGTATGAGGCAATATCTCATTGTAGTTTTGATTTGCACTTCCCTGATGATGAGAGATGTTGAACATCTTTTTTTTTTTCTTTTTAGTGTTTATTTATTTATTTTTGAGAGAGATAGAGTGCGAACAGGGGAGGGGAAGAGAGAGGGAAGCAGAGAATCCCAAGCAGGCTTCACGATGTCAGCACAGAGCCCAACATGGGGCTCGGACTCATGAACTGTGAGATCATGACCTGAGCTGAAATCAAGAGTCAGTTGCTGGGGTGCCTGGGTGGCTCAGTTGGTTGAGCATCAGACTTCGGCTTAGGTCATGATCTCACGGCTTGTGGGTTTGAATCCCGTGGCAGGCTCTGTGCTGATAGCTCAGAGCCTGGACCCTGCTTTGGATTCTGTGTCTCCCTCTCGCTCTGCTCCTCCTTCACTCACGCTCTGTCTCTCTCTCTCTCAAAAATAAATAAACATTAAAAAAAATTTTTTTTTAAAGAGTCAGTTGCTCAACTGACTGAACCACCCAGGTTCCCCTCGAGGATCTTTTCAGGTATCTGTTGACCATCTGGATGTCTTCTTTGTCTCCCTTCCTCATCCATCTGGATGTCTGTTCATGTCTTCTGCCCATTTTTAAATTGGATTATTTGTTTTTTGGGTGTTGAGTTGTATCAGTTCTTTCCATATTTTGAATACTAACCCTTTATTGGATGTCATTTGCGAATATCTTCTCTCGTTCAGTAGGGTTGCCTTTTAATTTTGTTGATTATTTCCTTTGCTGTGCAGAAGCTTTTTATTTTGATGTAGTCCCAATAGTTTGCTTCTGCTTTTGTTTCCCTTGCCTCAGGAGATGTATCTAGTAAGAAGTTGCTATGGCCAATGTCAGAGAGATTAATGGCAGTACTCTCTTCAAGGATTTTTGTGATCTCAGGCCTCACATTTAGGTTTTTAATCCACTTTCAGTTTGCTTTTGTATATAGTGAAAGAAAGTGGTCCAGGTTCATTCTCTTGCATGTAGCTGTCCAGTTTTCCCAACATCATTTGTTGAAGAGACTGTCTTTTCCCATTGCATATTCTTTTCCTCCTTTGTTGAAGATAAATTGACCATATAATTGTGGGTTTATTTCTGGGTTTTCTATTCTGTTCTATTGATCTATGTGTCTGTTTTTGTACCAATACCATACTGTCTTGATTGCTATAGCTTTATAATGTAACGAAGTCTGGAATTGTGATTCCTCCAGTTTTGTTTTTCTTTCTTTTTTTTAACATTTTTTTATTAAATTTTTAAAATGTTTTTTATTTATTTTTTGAGAGCGAGAGACAGAGTGTGAGTGGGGGAGGGGCAGAGAGGGAGACACAATTCGAAGCAGGCTCCAGGCTCCGAGCTGTCGGTACAGAGCCCGATGCGGGGCTTGAACCCACAAACTGTGAGATCATGACCTGAGCCGACGTCTGATGCTTAACCAACGAGCCAACCCAGGCACCCCCCTTTTTAAAAAATTTTTAAAATGTTTATTTATTTTTGAGAGAGAAAGAGAGAGAGAGGCAGAATGCAAGCAGGGGAGGGGAAGAGAGGAAGGGAGACACAGAATCTGAAGCAGGCTCCAGGCTCTGAGTTGTCAGCACAGAGCCTGACGTGGGGCTTGAACTCATGAACCGTGATACCATGACCTGAACTGAAGTTGGATGCTCAACCGACTGAGCTACCCAGGTGCCCCCAGTTTTGTTTTTATTTTTCAAGATATCTTTGGCTATTTAGAGTCTTTTGTGGTTCCATACAAATTTTAAGATTATTGTAGTTCTGTGAAAAATGCTGTTGGTATTTTGATAAGGATTGCATTTAATGTATAGATTTCTTTGGGTAGTATAGACATTTTCACAGTATTTGTTCTTCTAATCCATAAGCATGGAGCGTCTTTCCATTTCTTTGTGTGTCTTCAGTTTCTTTCATCAGTATTTTATAGTGTTCAGAGTACAAATCTTTCACCTCTTTGGTTTAGTTTGTTCCTAGATATTTTATTTTTGGTGCAAGTTGTAAATGAGATTATTTAATTTTCTTTCTGCTGCTTCATAATTAGTGTATGGGAATGCAAAAGATGCCTGAACATTGATTTTGTATCCTGTGACTTTACTCAATTCATTTATCAGTTCTAGGAGTTTTTTTGTGGCGTCTTTAGCATTTTCTATATATAGTATTGTGTCATCTGCCAGTAGAGTTTTACTTATTCCTTACCAATTTGGATTTCTTTTATTTCTTTTTGTTGTCAAATTGCTATGGCTGAGACTTCTAGTACTATGTTGAATACAAGTGGTGAGTGTGGTCATCCTTGTCTTATTCCTGACTTTCAGGGGAAAAGCTCTCTGTTTTTTACCATTGAATATCTTGTTGGCTATGGGCTTTTCATATATGGCCTTTATTTTGTTGAGATATATTCCCTCTGGACCTACTTTGCAGAGGGTTTTATCATGAATGGATGATGTTCTTTGTCAAATGCTTTTCTTCATCTGTTGAAATGATCATATGGTTTTTATCTTTTCTCTTACTGATGTGACATACCACATTGATTATGTTGCAGCTTATAAACTACTCTTGCATCCCAGGAGTAAATCCCACTTGATTGTGGTGTATGATTTTTTAAAATATATTTTTGAATTCGGTTTATTAATATTTTGTTGAGGATTGCATCCATATTCATGAGAGATCTTGGCCTGTAGTCGTCTTTTTTGTGGTGTCTTTATCTGGTTTTGGTATCAGGGTGATACTGGCTTTATAGAATGAATTTGGAAGTTTTCCTTCCTCTTGTATTTTTTGGAATAGTTTGAGAAGAATGGATATTAGCTCTTTTTTAAATGTTTGGTACAATTCACAGTGAAGCTGTCTGGTTGTGGACTTTTGTTTGTCGGGAGTATTTTGATTCCTGATTCAATTTCATTGTTAGTGATTGGTTTGTTCAAATTTGTATTTCTTCCTGCTTCAGTTTTGATAGATTATATGTTTCTAGGAATTCATCCATTTCTTCTAAGTTGTCCAGTTTGTTGGCATATAGGTTTTCATAATATTCTATTACATTTGCTTTTATTTCTATGGTGTTGGTTTTTATTTCTTCCCTTCTGTTAGTAATTTTGTTTATTTGGGTCCTCTCTCATTTTTTAAAGGAATCTTTCTAGAAACTTATTCCCTGGCTCTTTAAAAATTATAATAATGTGCATTGTAAAAAGAATTGCAAGTGATGCTTAAGAAATTAAATTAGGGGTGCCTGGGTGGCTCAGTTGGTTAAGTGTCAGACTTTGGCTCAGGTCATGATCTTGCAGTTTGTGAGTTTGAGTCTGGCATCGGGCTCTCTGCTGTCAGTGCAGGGCCCACTTAGGATCTTCTGTCCTCCTCTCCTGCCTCCCCCATAAAAAAATGAATAAACATTAAAAAAAAAAGAAACTAAAATAAATGAAAACTAGTCTAATCCCAAGGAAATAACCATCTGATGTATAGTATTCTAGAGTGCTTTAGACATTTTTCTAGGCATTTTACAAATATGCATGTAGTTTTATTCTTGTTGTTTTGTTTAATGAATTATTATACCATTATTTCTATAACTTTCTTTTTGCATTTAACAATATAAAGTATTTCATTTCTTCACTTTTGTGTCATAGAAATTTACTCATTTTTTCAGACTATATAATATTCTACAATTGGAATGGACCATAGTTCCTCCATTCCAGTTTTTATTTATTTCTGAGAGAGAGATAGAGTGTGAGCAGAGGAGGGGCGGAGAGAGAGGGAGACACAGAATCTGGAGCAGGCTCCAGGCTTCGAGCTGTCAACACAACTATTTTGTTATTTTTATTTTACTTTATTTTTTTAATGTTTACTTTTGAGAGAGAGAGAGAGAGCAGGGGAGGGGCAGAGAGAGAGAGAGAGAGAGAGAGAGAGAGAGAGACAGAATCTGAAGCCGGCTCCGGGCTCTGAGCTTTCAGTGCAGAGCCCAATGTGGGATTCAAACCTACAAACTGTGAAATCATGACCTGAGCCAAAATTGGATGCTTAACCGACTGAGCCACCCAGGCACCCCTGCTGTCTGATTTTTAACTAATGCTGTTTTTTCCTCCTATAAATAATTTATTGAGCATTTGTAGTGCCTAGGGCACCATGCTAGGCCCTGAGGCAGAATAATCTTTTTTTTTTCAATAGGATGCCTATTTAAACTAATAGTCATTTTCCTGCTTCTCAGAACCTTGGATTTACTGACTTGTACCAGAAACTAGAACATTCTCTAGAAACTTTTGTGTGTTCTTTAAATAACATACAATAGCTAAATGATAGCTGTTGATGTATAAAACTTTACAAGTTCTCTCTCCGAAGCTGTGTCCGGAATATAAGTGTAATGTTGAAAATATGGCATTTAGGTTACCAAAATACCTATTGAAGCTTTATGATAAATATTTGAAATTCAGTGTTTTGGTAAGTTTTGAATTATTGTGTTTTGTTATCTTTTGAAGTGGGAAATGAATGAGCTGTTTCTAATCGACTTTATATTCTGGGTAATCTACAATGTGTATATTGCACTGTAGTTCATAGGTAATGCTATTGGCTAGTTCCTGGAAACTCTCAAAAAAGAATCTTCACTCTCTCTTGTATTAGAAAAAGCTACAGCTTCCTTTATTTGCCACACGATGGCAGTCTTGCATCTTAAATTAGGTGAAAGGTAGTCCAAGTTAATAGAGGTTCACATTTTCAGGATGTTTGTTGCCAAAAACCTAAACATTGGTAATTTTCAACCTGGAAGCTAGTTATTTTTAAGGTTCATTTGCAAGCCAACCCTTTGCGCTTGAAACATATTTTCTATGGAACAATGCTACAAATGCTGGGTAGGTTTCTAAATTAACCTAACTTATTTAACCTTAAGTCCCAATTTGTTCTTTGACTTGTTTCACACTTTACCTTGTAATTTTTAAAACTATTTAAAAAATTGTTGGGGCGCCTGGGTGGCTCAGTCGGTTAAGCGGCCGACTTTGGCTCAGGTCATGATCTCGCGGTCCATGAGTTTGAGCCCCGCGTCGGGCTCTGTGCTGACAGCTCAGAGCCTGGAGCCTGTTTCAGATTCTGTGTCTCCCTCTCTCTGACCCTCCCCTGTTCATGCTCTGTCTCTCCCTCTCTCAAAAATAAATAAAACGTTAAAAAAAATTTTTTTTAAATTGTGGAAACTTTTACACATCAATATTATAGTTTACAGTTTTAAAAAATTTGTAATATAGAGAAATGTAAGAAAATAGATGTATACATTATAAATTTGGGGTTTTGGCTTTTCTTATATTTTAATTTTCAGATGTCCTTTCTTTCTGTAAATTTTTAGCTTCAGTTGTGGAGGGTCAAAAGGGTATCATTCCTCGAGCTATCCAAGAAATATTTCAAAACATCTCTGAAAATTCTAGCACTGACTTTAATATCAAAGTGTCTTATATAGAAGTATATAAGGAAGACCTAAGAGATCTTCTAGAATTGGAAACATCTATGAAGGATCTTCACATCCGAGAAGATGAAAAAGGAAACACAGGTAAATAGCATTGACTGCCTTCATTACCAAAAAGATGTGATTTAATTCAGTTTCTGGATATATTGCAAAGAATCTTTAAAACAGACATAGAAGCAAAAGGAATTTGTTTTTTCTTTAAAATTGAATACCTTTTTGATTCCCAATATCCATTAAATCACCCAGGTGAAAAGTAGTTCAGACTGGTTGGTTAGATGAAGTTAGTAAGTTGTAATTCAAGATACTTATATTCTATAATTGTTCCCGCTCTGGGCTGAAGATCAGTGAGACTTTGAAATAGGCTAAATTAGTATTTGTACTTTTTTTTTCTCCCAGAGTTTCTCCCAGATTGGAGATGGCTTCTCCCTTTGGTGTTTGTCCAAGTCGATCTAGAATTCTCCTTTTGTCCTCTTTGATTTTGTCCTGTACTTTGTTGTATTTTTCAAGATCTGACTTTCTATGCTAGCAACTTGTTAATCTCATTAAATATCAATTTGTTTGGAAATGGGAGAAGGTTCGAATGGGTCAAAATGCAAGTATTTTAAAGAATAGCACCTCCTGCTTTTCTGATTTAAAGGGTTATATGTTCAACATAGAACATTTTGAAAACATAGAAAAGTTTAAGGAAGAAAGTTATTAATGATCAGCTTTAATCCCAGAACCCAGAAAAAGTAACTTCTGTTTTTGGTGTGTTTCCTTCCAGATTTCTTTTCCCATGCATGTATAATTTTTTTTAATATACTTGCAACCCTACATATAGCATCGCATCTTATTTTTTCATGTGATATTTATATGGTGAGCATTTTCACACAACATTAAATATTTCTCAAAGTTATGAGTCTTCATGGTCATGTGGTAATTTGTCTTCTGAATGTATTATACTTTAATATTCCATTGTTGGACATTTAAGCAGTTTCCAGAGTTTCATTATTATTAACAACAATGACTTAGATGTGTTTCTAAGAAAGGATACTTAGGTAGAACCTTCTTGGAGAAAAAGGATCCTGCTTGAGGAGTGTCCCCTTGAGGGAATCTCCTCGCAGTAGGAATGTAAGGTCGTTCAAACTGCGTGCAGGGGGCAGTGAAGTTTGTTGCCTTTTTAGCCCTGGCTTGGCAGCCCTGGAATTCCTCAATGTTTGAAAAAATTGGTTTTTGTTTTGTTTTTAATTTTTTTTACATTTATTTATTTTTTGAGAGAGAGAGACAGAGTACAAGCGGGGGAGGGGCAGAGAGAGGGGGAGACACAGAATCCGAAGCAGGCTCCAGGCTCTGAGCTGTCCGCACAGAGCCCGACGCAGGGCTCGAACCCACAAACTGCAAGATCATGACCTGAGCTGAAGCCGGTCGCCTAACCGACTGAGCCACCCAGGCACCCCTGTTTTGTTTTTTAGAAAGAAAGCATACATGGTAGTCTGTGGTCTTATTAGATAATTCAGTGTAGTTTATCTTTTCTGGACAGAATCCAGGCCAGTGTTTTGAGCTTCTGTATCATATAAAAGGTAATTCTTGAATGTTTTTATTTTTTGTTAAAGATACAAAAATAATACATATTTATTGTAAAAATAGCCCATTTGCTGTCACCCCTGATAAACTTAATAGCTGTTATCAGTCCTGCAAAAGTTTTGGAAAGATGTGACAAATGTTCTTAAGACAAATTGCCGTATGTTTTATACGGTATTCCACTCACAACCAAAATGTATTTCTTTGACATCCTTATTTAGTTCCTTCGTGTAAAGCACTGGTTGGCATCCAACCTGGATGCTGCACAATTAGCATCACCGTGGAGGCTTTTTAAAAAATACTAATTTCCAGGGGCGCCTGGGTGGCTCAGTTGGTTAAGTGACCAACTTCAGCTCGGGTCATGATCTCGCAGTTTGTGAGTTTGAGCCCCGTGTCGGGCTCTGTGCTGACAGCTCAGAGCCTGGAGCCTACTTCAGATTCTGTGTTTCCCCCTCTCTCTACCCCTCCCCTGCTCACGCTCTCTGTCTCTCTCTCTCTCTCTCTCAATAATAAATAAACATTTAAAAAGTTAAAAAAAAAACTGATTTCTGGGCCCTGCTTTTCAGAAATCCTGATGAATTTGCCCTGATCGGGCCTGGGCATCAGTACTTTCTCTTTTATAAAGCTTCCAGATGATTTGCAGCTAGGTTTGAGGACCATGGATAGTGCTAAGCTGTAGCCTAACATTAAAAAACTTTATGAAAGTTATCCTTTGATTTACAGTTACATTGTCATACTTTATAATTGGTGATATGTTAGCATTCCCTGTTTGTAGTATAAGTACTTTAGAACTTTCAATGAACTAGGTTGTTAAGAAAGTGTCATGATGGAAATAATGAAAGCAAAATGATTATTTTTCAAGAAAACAGTGACATAACCGGATCTGAATAAAGAGGAACCATGGCTCTGTAATTCAAGCACAGAATCAGGAGCTTTATGACTCTGATTCAAAGCCCAAATCCACCTTCTTCTTTTTGAAATATGTTTGGATATAAACAAATAATGTGGGTGGTAAGCTTTGGTTTATTTTTGGCTCTTATTCTGCTGTTGTTGAAATAGAAACTTTTTTGCTTTTTGTGAATTGCCAACATGTTTGTTTATCTTATACTCTGATATTACATAGGTTAAGCCTGTTTTTAAAATGAATAACCAATTTATTTATACTGAAATCTTCATGTATCGTTGGTTATGACCACACAGTACCAAAACCCTTAAACCTAAGGATGGTTTGAAGACTCAAAAGAAACTGATTTCTTTTAATTAATCTACTACTAGTTAATTCTTTTGAGTTAATATTTAATTAATCTATTTAAATAAGTCTGTTAGACTCTATAAATCAAAATACTGGATTAAAGGGTTTTTCTTTTCTCAGTCATCTTAAAGAATCGAGTGTGATATGTGACTCCAAAGAAACCAGATTGTTTAATACACACACACACACACACACACACACACACACACATATATATATGTATATATATATATAATATCTTTTAGAATTTAAACATCAAAATGAGTGCTGTCTATTAAAATAGTTCCTTTGGGAGATTATCCAAAATTACTTAATGATGTTGCTGTCACTATTGTTTGAAATGCTCTTGATTTTTTAAGACACTTTCTTAGCCTGGGAAGTTTAGCAAATAATAACTGTTGTGGTTAAGTTTAACTCTACTGGGTTTTGATTAAAATTTGGTTTAAAAACTTGCTGTTGCTATTTTAAGTGATTGTTGGGGCCAAGGAATGTCACGTGGAGAATGCAGATGAGGTGATGAGTCTCCTGGAGATGGGGAATGCAGCCAGGCATACAGGTACCACCCAAATGAACGAGCACTCCAGTAGATCACATGCAATTTTTACAATCAGCATTTGTCAAGTAGAGAAAAATACAGAGGCAGCTGAAGATGGATCGTGGTATTCCCATCGGCATATTGTCTCAAAGTTCCACTTTGTGGATTTGGCGGGCTCGGAAAGAGTAACTAAAACCGGGAATACTGGTGAACGGTTCAAAGAATCCATTCAGATCAACAGTGGGCTGTTGGCTTTAGGAAATGTAATCAGTGCTCTTGGGGACCCACGCAGGAAGAGCTCCCATATTCCATATAGGGACGCTAAAATCACCCGGCTTCTGAAAGATTCCTTGGGAGGCAGTGCCAAGACTGTCATGATCACTTGCGTCAGCCCATCCTCCTCAGATTTTGACGAGTCCTTAAATTCCCTCAAATATGCCAACAGAGCACGCAATATTAGAAACAAACCCACCTTAAACTTCAGCCCCGAGTCTGACCGTATGGACGAAATGGAATTTGAAATCAAGTTGCTTCGAGAAGCTCTGCAAAGCCAGCAGGATAGCATCAGCCAAACCAGCCAGATCCATCAAGAGGGGACTCCTGATAAAAACAGGATCCGGTCTCTTGAGGAACAAGTAGCTCAGCTACAAGGAGAGTGTCAGAGTTACCAAACCTGTGTAGAGGAAGCCTTTACCTTCCTGGTGGACTTAAAGGGTGCTGTCAGACTGAACCAAAAGCAGCAACACAAACTGCAGGAGTGGTTTAACATGACCCAGGATGTCAGGAAGGCGGTGTTCACCTCGTTCAGAGGGAGCCACGGCGTCGGCAACCTGGAAGAAGGACCACAGCATGTGACAGTTCTCCAGCTGAAGCGAGAGCTTAGGAAATGCCAGGTATGTAGACACCACTTCCGTTAGTGACTTGTTTAAGGACTCCGTTTATTTGGGCAAGGGTCATTTTGGGATTCCAGAAGTCTTTAAAAAGGATTATATGTAAATTCTCATTTGCCTTTTGCTCAGTCTCTTTTTCCCTTTTCCTACTGCTTTGTCCTCATTTTCCTTTCTCTTTTAATATTTTTTTTTTTCCAACGTTTATTTATTTTTGGGACAGAGAGAGACAGAGCATGAACGGGGGAGGGGCAGAGAGAGAGGGAGACACAGAATCGGAAACAGGCTCCAGGCTCTGAGCCATCAGCCCAGAGCCCGACGCGGGGCTCGAACTCACGGACCGCGAGATCGTGACCTGGCTGAAGTCGGACGTTTAACCGACCGCGCCACCCAGGCGCCCCTTAATATTTTTTAAATTTTTTTTAAGTTTATTCATTTCGAGAGACAGAGAGAGCAAGTGGGGGAGGGGTAGAGAGAGAGGGAGAGAGAGAATCCCAAGGAGGCTCCACAATGTCAGCACAGAGCCTGACACAGGATTCGAAGTCTGGAAACTCGAGACCATGACCTGAGCCGAAACCAAGAGTCAGATGCTTAACCGACTGAGCCACCAAGTTGCCCCTCTCTTTCAGTATTTTAACTTGTTACATTTATGAAGTAGAATCTTGGGGACCTGGTCATTAATTTAGAGGGTGAAGAGAAACATAATTTCAGAAAGAAAATGAAGTACTTTATTGAGTTTTTATCCCTCTTTGGGTCAGTGGTTCTTGATGAAAAAAAAAAAAAAACTTCACCCCTTGAGTGTGGAATGTTGAGTTTTTTTAAAAGGTTTATTTATTTATTTATTTTGAGAGAGTACAGCGGGGGAGGGACAGAGAGAGAGGGAGAGAGAGAATCGCAAGCAGGCTCTGTGTTGTCAGTGCAGAGCCTGATGTGGGTTCGAACCCATGAACTGCGAGATCGTAACCTGAGCTGAAATCAAGAGTCAAGAGGCTTAAGTGACTACTGAGGCACCCAGGCACCCCGGAATGTTGATTTTTTTTAAACAAACAAAATCATTGTATGTGACAATATTTAAGGGATGTAGGTATGTACATGTGTACATATTACATATATGTACATTGAGTTCCGAAATACATTTGTCACTTTCCATTCAAAAACCTGAAGATTTCGTGTCCCTAGGGAAATCACGGAAAACAAGATGTACCTATTCTGCTTACATGGAGTTTGCATTCTGTTGGGCAAATAGGTATTCTGCCAGTTTTTGAAAATAGGAAAACAGCTTTCTTTCTTTTTTTTTTTTTTTTTTTAATGTTTGTTTATTTTTGAGAGAGACAGAGACAGAATGCAAGTGGGTTAGGGGCAGAGAGAGAGGGAGACACAGAATCCAAAGCAGGCTCCAGGCTCTGAGCTGTCAGCATAGAGCCTGACGCAGGGCTTGAACTCACAAACTGCGAGATCGTGACCTGAGCCAAAGTCAGATGCTTAACCGACTGAGCCACCCAGGTGCCCCGAAAACAGCTTTCTAGTTAGAAATCTTTCCTCTGTACCTCTTTATATGTATTAGAAAGAAACCTCTATTGCAGCAGTTCTTGGACTTTTTATTCACAAGGTTTTTTGTTTTTTTTTTTTAATATTATTTATTTTTGAGAGAGAGAGAGCACAAACAGGGGAGGGGCAGAGAGAGAGGCAGAGGATCCGGAGTGGGCCTGATAGCACTACACTGATAGCAGAGAGCCCAATAGGGAGCTCGAACCCACAAACCGTGAGATGAGTTGAAGTCAGACACTTAACTGACTGAGCCACCCAGGTGCCCATACAAGGTTTTTTTTTTTTTTTTTTTTATGTTTTTAAAATTGAGGTCCCCTAAAGAGCTTTTGTTTATGTGGGTTGTATCTATTGATATTTACCATATTAGAATTAAAACACAAAAATTTAAGCTATTAATTCACTCAAAATAATAACCCAATGACAAGTAAAAACATTTTTTCATGAAAAATAACTATTTTCCAAATAAAAAAACTTAATAAAAGTGGAATTGTTGTACATTTTTGCAAATCTCTTTTTTTTTTATTTTTTTTTATTTTTTTTTTATTTAAAAAAAAATTTTTTTTTTCCAACGTTTATTTATTTTTTTGGGACAGAGAGCGACAGAGCATGAACGGGGGAGGGGCAGAGAGAGAGGGAGACACAGAATCGGAAACAGGCTCCAGGCTCCGAGCCATCAGCCCAGAGCCTGACGCGGGGCTCGAACTCACGGACCGCGAGATCGTGACCTGGCTGAAGTCGGACGCTTAACCGACTGCGCCACCCAGGCGCCCCTGCAAATCTCTTTTAATGTCTGGCTTAATAGAGGATGTGTGGATTTTCCTATCTGCTTCGGCATACAGTTTGTTGCAATATGTTGTTTTATTTGAAGTACATGAAGAACATCCAGCCTCATTTAGATTTGTAATTGGAAAGAGGAACATTTTAATTTATTTTCAGAAAATTATGGATATTTTTCTTTGTTATTGCACCAAAACTCAACAAGTAGCGGCATCCTAAAGTTTATGTGCAATGTGGGAGTTGAAACTACTTTTGTTACATTAAGATCTGTACATTAAAATTTTTATTTTTATCTTGCTTTTTTTTTTTTTAAGAGAGAGAAAGAGCACGTGCTTGCGCGCGCAAGCAGGAGACGGGCGGCAGGAGAGGGAGAGAGACTCTCCAGCAGGCTCCACGCCCAGCACAGAGCCTGTCACAGGGCTCCATCTCACAACTGTGAGATCATGATCTGAGTGGAAATCAAGAGTCAGTTGTTTGACCGACTGAGCCACCCAGGCTCCCCTTTATCTTGTACTTTGAATGGATCTTTCATCCACGTGATTTTCAATCATCACCCATCGATCATTTGGAAAATATTTGTTTACTAAGTTACGTGCATCTTCCAATCAAGGGGCAGAAAGAGAGGGAGAGAGAGAATCAAGACTTGGACGCTCAACTGACTGAGCCACCCAGGCACCCTATCTCACAACGTCTGATACTTAAATATAAGCATTTAAAGTCATAACTTTAAAATAATGGAGTTTTTAATTTTTGTTTTGAAGTAATCTGCCCCCAATATGAGGCTTGAACTCATGACCTTGAGAGCAAAAGTTGCATGCTGTATTGACTGAGCCATCCAGGTTCCCCAAAAATCATGGATTTTTTTTTTTTAAAGCAGTAACTCTGCTCTACCTTCTTCATAATAGAGCAGGCCTGACCCTTCCTGTTTGGCATAAGAAAGTGGCAGAACAGGAAATACGGTTGATGGGAAGCTTGAACTTTGGAGCACTATAGGAGTTGACAATAAGGAGTACTTCATCCTTCTAAGGTGGCTGGAATGGAAGCCCATAAAACCCCCTGATTGAGGATGGCGGGGTAGTAAGTTTTTCTCTCCATCTGTTGGAAATTCTGAATTAACTTCCTCTAGATTATGTACTCTAGATTAAGATTTACCAAGGATATTTACAGTCTTTTTGTTGTTGTTGTTGTTAACGTTTATTCACTTTTTGAGAGACAGAGACAGAGTGTGAGCAGGGCAGGGGGCAGAGAGAGAGGGAGACACAGAATCGGAAGCAGGTTCCAGGCTCTGAGCTGTCAGCACAGAGCCCGACGTGGGGCTTGAACTCACAAACTGTGAGATCATGACCTGAGCTGAAGTCAGATGCTTAACCTACTGAGCCACCCAGGAGCCCCAGGATATTAACAGTCTTGATGAAAAAGGGCACCATGATCAGATGGCTTTAGGGAATGCTAGATTACAAAAATCCCAAGACTTCTCAGAACTTTCAAAGTGCTAGTGTAATTAATCTCAGTGTGAAAGATACAATATTCAGTATTTCCCAATTAAAAAAATAGATTTTTTTTTTTTTTTTTTGGTCTGAAGTCTTGCAGGAGTAGTAATCTTGGATACCACTAAATAGCAAATAGAGAAATGATTGCTGTCATTCCTCACCCCATATGTCTCCTTAAAAAGTTGTTTTCTAGGGGTGCCTGGGTGGCTCCGTTGGTTAAGCATCTGGCTTTGGCTCAGGTCATGATCTGGCAGTTTGTGAGTTCGAGCCCCACGTCAGGCTCTGTGCAGACAGCTCAGAGCCTGGAGCCTGCTTCAGATTCTGTGTCTCCTATCTCTCTGCCCCTCTCCTGCTTGCTCTCTCTCTCTCTCTCAAAAATAAATAAACAAAAAAAATTAAAAAGTTTTCTAGACTTTCTGTTTGAGACAGAATAACATAGTGGTTAAGAACATTGGTACCAAACTCCTAAGATTTGAATTCCAACTCCTTTGCTTACTTGCTCTGTGACTTTGGGAAAATACTTAACCTCTCTGTGCTAATTAAACAATAATAACAAGCACGTTGTAGGGTTCCTGTGAAGATTATTAAAACGCTAGTTCCCATAAAACGATGAGAAGGCTGCCTGGCCTGGAGTAAGGCTCAATAAAGGCAGCTCATTATTATCTCTCATTTATTTTTCACCTACCTAGCTCATTATTATCTCTCACCTATTTTTCACCTGCTGAGGTTATGTATCAGTGGCAGCTAAGTGATTGGACTTAGTAGCTGTACGTGGGGCCACATGCCAGGGGTTACTGTGAAGTCAGCTTGATAAACTACTTAGCAAGACAGCAGGTCTGTGCAGGGAGAGACATTCTCTTTGCTCAGCCCTGCTTCCTTGAGCCTGTTACACAAGCAGGTAAGTACTTAAAAATAAAATTCCTAGCCAACAGGAGATCGTGGGCCATATCGCAGGTAGAATTACCACCAGATTTTTGCTAAGGAAGTGTCACTTTGAACTTCACCATCTTCTCCTTGTTAGATGCTGCCAGGTAGTGTTTCTGTTTTTTTGTTTTTAATTTTTTTTTAATGTTTACTTTTGGGAGAGAGAGAGAGAGAGAGAGTGCGTGCAAGTGGGGGAGGGGCAGAGAGAGAGGGAGACAGGATCTGAAGCAGGCTTTGTGCCGGCAGCAGACAGCCTGATGTGGGACTTGAACTCATGAACCATGAGATCATGACCTGAGCCGAAGTTGGACACTTAACCCACTGAGCCAGCCAAGTGCTCCTGTGTCAGGTAGTGTTGTAATCCTTGGTTTTTGCCATTGGTCAGTTATTGGAATATTCCATATCCTAATAAACACCTCTTGAAGGACTTTGTTGCCTTTTTATTCCAAATTTTGAATACGAGAGCAGTGTGTGAACATGAATTTACTCAACAGTTAAACACTTGAAATAAATAATAAATAATATAGCTGTAGTCTGTAAAGCATATGTAAAAATAGTTGAATATGCAGTACTACGTGACAAATTACATTTTAAGCTCAAATGTACAGTTTACCATGGGAGAGGATATTAACCAACGAGAATTATAGTTTAATCTCATTTTATGAAAGAAGTCACATAGGTCATATGTAAACATATGAAAATAAGGACCATCAGGGTCATGTGTCCTCTCCTCATTTGGTCACTTGAGGATCCCAAGCAGAGAAAAGAAGGGACTTGCCCTAAGTGGTGCTACGAGGCTGTGGCAAATCAAGGCTGGCCTTGGTCTATGGGTTCTCTGTACAGGAACCCATCTACCCCTCTATGCCATTGCCTGAGTAGTCACGTACATACTCTGTTTTTGTGAATTAAATCTTACTTGTAAAGGGAACACTATTTTTGTAAATCAGCTCTTGTTCTTGTGTTTTCCTATAGCTTAGGAGAAAGAGCATGGGGTTTGATCCAGAAAGACCCTGGGATTGAAGGTCAGGAGTTTGGTTTATCTACTGGGTCATCTTGGGAAAAGGTTTTAATCTCTTGGTTTCTTCATGAAAAAAGAATCATGTCTATTCAGTGAGATTTTTTTAAATGTATTTTTAATGTTTGTTTGTTTGTTTATTTATTTATTTATTTATAAATGTTTATTTATTTTTGAGACAGAGAGAGACAGAGCATGAACGGGGGAGGAGCAGAGAGAGAGAGAGGGAGACACAGAATCCGAAGCAGGCTCCAGGCTCTGGGCTGTCAGCACAGAGCCCGACGTGGGGCTTGAACTCATGAACTGTGAGATCATGACCTGACCCAAAGTCGGACACTGAACCGACTGAGTCACCTAGGCGCCCCACAGTGAGATATTTTTAAAATGTCAAGTCACTATCTAGCATAAAATACACTTTAAAAAAATTATTTATTTATTTTGGGGGGGGGGGAGAGAGAGAGGGAGAGAAACCCGGGCAAAACTCTGCACTCTCAGTTTAGAGGCCAACGCGGGGCTCAATCCCATGAACTGTGAGACCGTGACCTGAACTGAAATCAAGTCAGACGCTTAACCAACTGAGCCACCCAGGAGCCCCTAGCATAAAATTCACTCAACAAATATTAAATTTCTTTCAGTTTATTTAATTTAAAAATTGTTTTAAAAGTATTACTTGCATATCTCAAGTTTATTTGAAAACAGGCATAATTCATTGGAAATTAAGAAAACTATTTGTTTAACCATATTTTTAGATGTCTTCAAAATATCTCTTCATAGTGAAAGTGCATAAAATTACCAAATATTTGGGGCGACTGAGTGACTCAGTCAGTTAAGTGTCTGACTTTGGCTCAGGTCATGATGTCATGGCTTGTGGGTTCGAGCCCCGCATCAGGCACCGTGCTGACAGCTCAGAGCCTGGAGCCTGCTTTGGATCTTGTGTGTGTCTCTCTCTGCCCCTTCCCTGCTTGTGCTCTCTCTCTCTCAAAAATAAACATTAAAAAAAATTTTTTTTTGAATTACCAAATATTCTTTATTTAAAAGATCCAAATGTGTTCTTAACTCTATAGGTCAGTTTGGAAAACGTGACCTCTTTGATTTTTAAAAACCCACATTTAAAAGTCTCATGGCAAAAAAAAAAAAAAAAATCTCATGGCAATTCTAGCAAACTTGTAAAAATAACTCCTCCTGAGTGTAGTCTAGAAATCAAGTGACTGTTTTTGTTTTAAAATTCAGGAAATAAAAACCAGGAAAGTCTTTGTATCTTTATGGTAATTAATTCTTAGGTTATAGCAATGACAGGTCCTCAAACTGTTTCTGCCTTTCTTCTACAGAAAGCCAAAAAAAATTGAAAATGAATAGGATGAGAAAAATTTCGAGAGACATTGTCAAACCATCATGAAATCCCAGTTTTTGTGGTATTTTCTGGGCTGTCTGGAGTACTTTCTGTGGTGAATCTCTTGTGCTTTCTTTCCCTCCTCCCAGTGTGCACTGGCTGCTGATGAAGTTGTATTTAATCAGAAGGAATTGCAGGTGAAGGAACTGAAGAATCAAGTGCAAATGATGGTCCAGGAAAACAAAGGACACGTGGTATCTTTGAAAGAAGCACAAAACGTCAATAGATTGCAGGTAGAGTTTCTTGACCTATCTAGTGCTGTAGATTTAGTTGAATAGTACTTGGCTAAAAGAATAGCATTTTAAGTTTATTTATTTGAGAGAGAGAGACAGTGAAAGAGAGCAGGGGAGGGCCAGAGAGAGAGGGAGAGAGAGAATCCCAAGCAGGCTCCACACTTTTAGTGCAGAGCCTGATGTGGGGCTTGATGTCACGAACCATGGGCCAAAATCAAGAGTCAGATGCTTAATTGACTGAGCCACCAGCCGCCCCAGAATAGCATTGTATTGTATTGTATTGTATTGTATTGTATTGTATTGTATTTTGTTTTATTTTATTTTATTTTATTTTGTTTTATTATTTTATTTTATTAATTTTTTAAAGGAGATATTTCATCCCAGTTATTTAAAAAAAATTTTTTTTTTAACGTTTATTTATTTTTGAGACAGAGAGAGACGGAGCATGAACGGGGGAGGGTCAGAGAGAGAGGAAGACACAGAATCCGAAACAGGCTCCAGGCTCTGAGTGGTCAGCACAGAGCCTGACGCGGGGCTCGAACTCACGGACCGCGAGATCGTGACCTGAGCTGAAGTTGGATGCTCAACCGACTGAGCCACCCAGGCGCCCCTCATCCCAGTTATTTAAAAAAAAATTTTTTTTAATGTTTATTTATCTTTGAGAGACAGAGAGAGAGAGAGAGAGAGAGATCGATCATGAGTGGGGGTGGGGCAGAGAGCGAGGGAGACACAGAATCCAAAGCAGGTTCCAGGCTCTGAGCTGTCAGCACAGAGCCCTATGTGGGGCTTGACCCCACGGACTGCAAGATCATGACCTGAGCCGATGTCAGATGCTTAACTGACTGTGCCACCCAGGCCCCCCGAGGAGAAAACATTTTTATTGTTAGCCTGACTTTCACAAATATGAAGGTGATACACAACCTAATTTGCATATCATATTACAGTTACCTTTTCTCCATGTTTTTCCATTTTGCTGTTTGCCAAGGTAACAGGCAACATGATGTTGTTAAGAGTTGGAAAGTAAACACATACTTTAAAATTTATTAGATAATCCTTTTATACTCTTATCAGTGATTTGCTCTTTAACCTTGGTTAAACTTTCTACTTTTCTATCTTAGCTTCCCTAATGTCCCTAAATATTATACTTCTCGGCTGTGAACACCCCCACCCCCATCCGTGGTGGGGCACTTCCCACAGCCCCAAACAGTTAATTTCATTTAAAGCCTTTAGGTTCCTATCAGGGAGGAATAACCTGATCCAGCACAAGTTAGATTTTGATTTTGACATTTCATTTTTGTTTCCTTTTTAAACTCTTCTCATTCTATAATAGTTTAAAAACATAAAACGTAAACAAAACACAATGTACCATGCAGTGTTGTATCACAAAGAGAGCAGCAGCTGGGTAACCAGCTGGTAAATAGTAAACTGTCAAAAAATAGTCAGCTCTCTGCCCCTTAGAAGTCCTTAGTTGGTCCTGATCAGAGAGAGCCGCTTTCCTCACTTGATAGTATTGCTTTCCTTGGTTTGCTTTGTGGTTTTATTCTATATCCTTGAACACTACAGTTTACTTGTTGGAATTTTAAGAAATTTAATCATTCAGTACATATATTCTTCAGTATCTAGTTGCCTTTATTGAAAGTTTGTTTTTTTTTTTTTGTTCTGATTCACCTATCATGTGTGTAACTGTAGCCTGTTTAGGTTTATAGACATATAGGATTTCATTGTATGAATATATGGCAATTTATGTTTCTCTTCTACTCTTAGTGAATGTTTTTTGGTGATGGACATTGTATTTATTTTCTTTTCTTTGTTTTTTTTTTAAGATTTTATTTATTTATTTTTTTTAATTTTTTTTTTTCAACGTTTATTTATTTTTGGGACAGAGAGAGACAGAGCATGAACGGGGGAGGGGCAGAGAGAGAGGGAGACACAGAATCGGAAGCAGGCTCCAGGCTCCGAGCCATCAGCCCAGAGCCTGACGCGGGGCTCGAACTCACGGACCGCGAGATCGTGACCTGGCTGAAGTCGGACGCTTAACCGACTGCGCCACCCAGGCGCCCCTAAGATTTTATTTTTTAAGTAATCTCTGCACCCAAAGTGGGGCTTGAACTCATTGATCAAGAGCCGTGTGCTCTACTGACTGAACCAGCTAGGTACTCTCTTTTTTTTTCTTAATTCTGGTATAATTAACAATGTTGTATTAGTTTGAGGTGTCTAATATAGTGATTCAACAATTCTTTACATTACTCAGTCCTTACTGGGATGGATATTTTCTCATAGGTGTTTGTTGGTGCACATGCACATATATTTGTTTTGGATTTGTTCCTGGGAGTTGGAGTGGTAGGTCATAGGGAAGGCGAATTTTCGACTTTAACAAATAATATCACACTCTTTTCCCAGTTTACACTCACACCGGTACTGTATGAGTATGCCTCTTGTTCCACATGCTTATCAATGTTTGTTGTTAATTTTTTTATTTCTCTGAAAGTTTCGGGTTTTTTTTTAAATTTTATTTTTTAAATTTATATCCAAATTAATTAGCATACAGTGCAATAATGATTTCAGGAATAGACTCCTTAGTGCCCCTTCCACATAGCCCATCCCCTCTCCCACACCCCCTCTAGTAACCCTCTGTTTGTTCTCCATATTTATGAGTCTCTTCTGTTTTGTTCCCCTCCCTGTTTTTATATTATTTTTGTTTCCCTTCCCTTATGTTCATGTTTTGTCTCTTAAAGTCCTCATATGAATGAAGTCATATATTTGTCTTTCTCTGACTGACTACTTTCACTTACCATAACACCCTCCAGTTCCATCCATGTAGTTGCAAATGGCAAGATTTCATTCTTTTTGATTGCCAAGTAATACTCCATTGTATATACATATACCACACCTTCTTTATCCATTCATCCATCGATGGACATTTGGGCTCTTTCCATACTTCGGTTATTTTGATAGTGCTGCTATGAACATTAGGGTGCATGTGTCCCTTCGAAACAGCCCACCTGTATCCCTGTGGATAAATGCCTAGTAGTGCGATTGCTGGGGTGTAGGGTAGTTCTATTTTTAGTTTTTTGAGGAACCTCCATACTGTTTTCCAGAGTGGCTGCACCAGCTTGCATTCCCACCAACAATGCAAAAGAGATCCTCTTTCTCCGCATCCTTGCCAACATCTGTCTTTGCCTGAGTTGTTAATGTTAGCCATTCTGATAGGTGTGAGGTGGTATCTCATTGTAGTTTTGATTTGTATTTCCTTGATGATGAGTGATGTTGAGTATTTTTTCATGTGTCTGTTGGCCATCTGGATGTCTTCCTTGGAGAAGTGTCTATTCATGTCTTTTGCCCATTTCTTCACTGGATTATTTGTTTTTTGGGTGTTGAGTTTGATAAGTTCTTTATAGATTTTGGATAGTAACGCTTTATCTGATATGTCATTTGCAAATGTCTTCTCCCATTCTGTCAGTTGCCTTTTAGTTTTGCTGATAAAACTTTCATTTTTTTTTTTAAGATTCAACAATTCTATACATTACTCAGTGCTCATTATGGTAAGTGTACTCTTAATTCCCTTCACCTATTTCACCCATCTCCCCACCCACCACCCCTCTGGTAACCATCAGTTTGTCCTTTATAGCAAAGAGTGTTTCTTGGTTTGTCTTTCTCTTTTTAAAATTTCCTTTGCTTGTTTATTTCTTAAATTTTACATATGAGTGAAATAATATAATATTTGTATTTCTCTGACTTATGTCATTTGGCATTTATAGTCTCTGGATCCATTTTTGTCCTTGCAAAAGACAGGATTTCATTCTTTTTTATGGCTGAATAATATTCATATATATACACATTATATAGATATGATGTGTATATATATGCTATATGTGTAAATGCCACATCTTCTTTATCCATTCATCTATTGGTGGACACTTAGGCTGCTTCCATTTCTTGGCTATTGTAAATAATGCTGCTGTCACTATCAACAATAGCCAAATTATACAAATACACACACACACACACACACACACACACACACACACACCATGGAATATTACTCAGCAGTCAGAATGAAATTTTGCCATTTGCAACAATGTGGATGGAACTAGAATGTATTATGCAAAGCAAAATAGTCAGAGAAAGGCAAATATCATATGATTTCACTCATATGTGGAATTTAAGAAACAAAACAAACAGGGGAAGGGAAGGAAAAATAAGATAAAAACAGAAAGGGAGTCAAACCGTAAGAGACTCTTAAATACAGAGAGCAAACTGAAGGTTGCTGATGGGGTGTTGGGTTGGGGGAATGGGCTAAATGGTTGATGGGCATTAAGGAGGGCACTTGTTGGCATAAGCACTGGGTGTTATATGTAAGTGATGAATCACTAAGTTCTACACCTGAAGAAACTAACTTGCGTTTGAACAAAACAAACAAATAAATAACACATTAAAAAAATAATACTGCTATAAACATAAGGGTGTATGTATCCCTTTGAATTAATGTTTTTGTATTTTGGAGATACATACTCAGTAGTGTGATTACTGGATCCTAGGGTAGTTTTATTTTTAATGTTTTGAGGAACCTCCATACTATTTTCCACAGTGGCTGCACCAGTTTGCATTCCCACCAGTAGTGTAAGAAGGTTCCTTTTTCTCCACATCTCCCTAACACCTGCTGTTTCTTGTGTTGTTGATTTTAGCCATTCTGACAGGTGTGAGGTGGTATCTCATTGTAGTTTTGATTTACATTTCCCTGATGATGAGAGATGTTGAGCAAATTTTCCTGTGTCTGTTGGCCATCTGGATGTCTTCTTTGAAGAAATGTCTGTTTGTGACTTCTGCACATTTTTAAATTGGATTATTTGTTTTTTGGGTTGTTGAGTTGTATCAGTTCTTTACATATTTTGGATACTAATCCTTTATCGAGTATATCATTTGCAAATATCTTCTCCCATCCGGTAGGTTTACCTTTTAGTTTCATCGATTATGTCCTTCACTGTACAGAACCTTTTTATTTTGATGTAGTCCCAATAGTTTATTTTTGCTTTTGTTTCCCTTGCCCCAGGAGACATACCTAGTAAGAAGTTGCTAATGGCCAGTGTCAGAGAGATTACTGCTTATGCTCTCTTCAAAGATTTTTATGGCTTCCAGTCTCACATTTAAGCTTTCAGTCCATTTTTAATTTATTTTTGTGTATGAAAGAAAGAGGCCCAGGTTCATTCTTTTGCACGTAGCTCTCCAGTGTTCCTAACGCTATTTGTCAAAGAGACTGTCTTTTTCATGCATACTCTATCCTCCTTTGTTGAAGATTAATTGACCATATAATTGTGGCTTTTTTTCTGGGGTTTCTGTTCTGTTCTGTGGATCTATGTGTCCATTTTTGTGCCAGTACCATACTGTTTTAATTGCTACAGCTTTGTGATATAACTTGGGAATTGAGATGCCTCCAGTTTTGTTTTTCTTTTTGAAGATTGCTCGGGCTATTCAGGGTCTTTTGTGGTCCCATAGGAATTGTAAGATTGTTTGTTCTAGTTCTTTGAAAAATCCTGTTGCTATCTTGATAGGGATTGCCTTCTATGTGTAGATTGCTTTGAGTAGTATAGACATTTTCACAGTATTCTTCCAATCCATAAGCATGGAGTGTCTTTCCATTTCTTTGTGTGTCTTCAATTACTTTCATCAATATTTTATAGTTTTCACCTATACAAGTCTTCCACCTCTTTGGTTAAGTTTCTTCCTAAATATTTTATTATTTTTGGTGCAGTCGTAAATGGGGTTATTTAATTTTCTTTCTGCTGCTTCATAATTAGTGTAGAGGAATGAGACAGATTTCTGAACTTTGATTTTTGTATCTTGTGACTACTGAATTCATTGATCAGTTCTAGCAGCTTTTTGGTGGAGTCTTTAGGATTTTCTATATATAGTGTCATGTCCTCTGCAAATAGAGTTTTACTTCTTCCTTACCAATTTGGATACCTTTTATTTCTTTTTGTTGTCTGATTGCTGTGGCTAGGACTTCCAGTACATAAAAGTGGTAAGAGTGAGGGGCACCTGGGTGGCTCAGTCAGTTAAGCATCCAACTCTTGGTTTCATCTCAGGTCACGATCTCACAGTTTATGAGATCAAGCCCCACATCTGGCTCTGTGCTGATGGGAGCCTGCTTGAGATTCTCTCTGTCCCCCCTCTCTCTACCTCTCTCTTTCTCAAAATAAATAAATATTTTTTTAAAAGTGGTGGGTGCCTGGGTGGCTCAGTTGATTGAGTGTCCAACTCTTGATTTCAGCTCAGGTTATGATCTCACAGTTTGTGAGTTCAAGCCTCACACCGGGCTCCATGCTGACAGTGCAGAGCCTGCTTGGGATTCTCTTTCTCCCTCTCTGTCTGCCCCTCTCTCCCTTGCTGTCTTCCTCTCATTCTGTCTCAAAATAAATAAATAAACTTAAAAAAATAGTGGTAAGAGTGGATATTCTTGTTTTGTTCCTAACCTTTGAGGAAAAGCTCTCAGTTTTTCCCATTGATGTTCTCTGTGGATTTTTCATATAAGTTCTTGATTATGTTTTGGTATGTTCCCTCTAAACCTACTTTGTTGAAGGTTTCTCTCATGAATGGATATTGTACTTTGTCAAATGCTTTTTCTGCATCTGTTCAAATGACCATTTGGTTTTTATCCTTTCTCTTATTGATGTGATATATCACATTGACTGTGAATATTGAATCACCCTTGCATCCCAGGAATAAATCACACTTGATTGTGCTGAAGGATTTTTTTAAATGTATTGTTGGATTTGGTTTGCTAGTATTTTGTTGAGGATTTTTGCATCTATATTCACGAAGGATATTGGACTGTAGTTTTCTCTTTTTGTGGTGTCTTTATCTGATTTAGGATCAGGGTAATGCTGGACCTCATAGAGTGAATTTGGAAGTTTTCCTTCCTCTTGTATTTTTTGGAATAGTTTGAGAAGAATTATTCTTTAAATGTTTGGTAGAATTCACCTGTGAAGCTGTCTGGTCCTGGACTTTTTGTTTCTTGGGAGTTTTTTGATTACTGATTCACTTTCATTGCTGGTAATCTTCCTAAATTCTTTAGAAGGATTCTTAGTTCATTGATTTTTAGCTTTTCTTCTTTTATAATATGTGCATTTAAGTTATAGATTTCCTCCTAAGTTTACCTGCTCAAAATATTTCCTTATATTTACTATGACTTTTATCCGACTCATGGGTAACAAGTTACTTTATTTCCAACACATGGAGGATTTCTTTTTATGAATTTTTGGCTTAATTGCATTGTGGTCCATATGATTTCAGTCCTTTGAATGTGTTGAAACTTGCAGGGGCACCTGGGTGGCTCAGTCGGTTGAACGTCCGACTTCGGCTCAGGTCATGATCTCGCAGTGCGTGAGTTCGAGCCCTGCGTTGGGCTCTGGGCTGATGGCTCGGAGCCTGGAGCCTGCTTCCCGTTCTGTGTCTCCCTCTCTCTCTGCCCTGCCCCCGTTCATGGTCTGTCTCTCTCTGTCTCAAAAATAAATAAACGTTAAAAAAAAAAAAGAAACTTGTGTCATGGCTTAGCGTAAGGCCAATTTTTGTAGGTATTACAGATGTACTGGAAAGGAATATGTATTCTGTAATTATTGGGTGGTGGTAATCTTGTTAATCATATCTATATTTTTATTCATTTTTGGGTCTTTTTGTTATATCAGTAATTTAGAGTGATGTTACAATCTTTTGCTACAATTTTGGATTTGTCTTCCTTTTCCATGAAGTACTAACAACTTTTTTTATTGTTTATTTATTTATCTTAGCACAAGCAAGGGAGGGGAGAGAGAGAGAGGGAGGGAGACAGAGAATCTGAAGCAGGCTCTGAGCTTTCAGCACAGAGCTGGCCGGAGGGCTTGAACTCACAAACTGTGAGATCAGACGCTTAACCAACTGAGCCATCCCGGCTCCCCAGTACTAACAATTTTTGCATTATACATATTGAAGCTGTGTTATTAAGTACATAGAAATGATGACTGTTACATCATTCTGGTGAATTGACTTTTTTAATATTTTTTACCTCTTCCAGTGGCTTTTGCCTTAAAGTCTACTTAGGTATTCACATAGCTCTACCAGCTTTCTTTTGATTAACATTACCTGGTGTCTCTTTTCCACCTTATTTTTAATCTTCGTGGGTCTATTTTAGTTGTGTTTCTTGGAAGCAGCAAGTTAGATAATTTTACAATCCCCTGACATATTGTAATCTTTTAATTGGATTACTTAGTTCATTTCTGAATTTAACATAATTCCTTTCATATTGTGGTTCTAATCCCACCATTGTGGTTTTTACTTATCCTAACTGCTCTGTGTTCCTTTTTCTCTCCTTATCTTCTTTTGGATTAATTGTGTTTTTTAAATTTTTCTATTTTTACTTCATTAGCTTAGGTGTTGTACTTTTACTCTTTTAGTTATTGGTGGTTACCCTAGAGAGTGTACCATGCGCTCTTGATTTAATAAAGTCTAATATTATTGGTATTTTCACTCTTTCCCAGACAGTGTAAAGACTCCATATCACACCCCCTGCCTCAACTTCTATGCCATTGGCATATATTTTAATTATCTGAATATATGAATTTTTAATAAGGTTTCTTTCTTATAGCTTAGCATGAGCACTGTAAAACTTTAGGGTTTTTTTTCGCTATTTAACAGTGTAGTACGTGTGAAGTATTAAGATGAATGACAGTTTCTTGTTTACATAATTTTGTGCCGATAAAACAGAGATTGATGTTAGAGCTTTCTGCATTGGGTATAGTTGACAAAGTTTCTCTAGAGGATACATAGAAAGCTAACACACACACACACACACACACACTCCTGACACAATTTGTTCAGCCTTTGCTTTCCAGTTCTTTTTCCTCCCAGGACTACCAGCTACCTATCTTTTATCTCTTTGTGCTTTAGGCTTTCTTTTGCCCTGAGTAAAGGCTTTCACTTCACTGCACCTGTTACCAGTTAGTCTCCTTTGCAGCCACCTCTGCCATTTGTAGTTCTTTCTCCCCTTTTCAACTTTCTTCTTTCCTGTTACTGCTTGGATTTCACTCAGGAAGGCCAAACATTTATAGAGATCAGCTAATCAGAATGCTTCAGGTTGGCAAACCAACCAATCAAAATGTATGGGGCATTTACTTTGAGTATTTAATTCTTCAGGTTCTCTTTGTCACTCCTTACTATTCAAAAGTTTTTATCACTCGGAACCGTCTGGTGAACACCAGAAGGCTAGTCTGTGGAGCAGTGAGGTTTTATGGTTCTGTTAAGGTAGTCATGAGTTCGGGCAATGTACAATTTATTTTTAATCATTACACACTTACTGGGGTTCTCTATTTTTAAAATGTTCATCTCTCTTTTACAAAGAATGAAAAAATAATAGAACAACAACTTCTTGTGGATCAACTGAGTGAAGAACTAGCAAGACTTAATCCGTCAATGACATCTTCAGCTACGGAAACTTGTGGAGACGGGCCAGACACCAGGACACCTGGAAAGAGGCCATGTACCGTACCGTTTGATACTCGTTTGGGGCATTATATTTATATCCCAGCCAGATCAGATTCCAGGAAGGTAATGTCTAAACATTGATTTCTTTCTGGTTTTGGTTTTGATACGTAAAAAATATGTATAATATCACAGGATATTTGTACAGTCTCAGCACCTTCTCTTTTTCTGTTTGGTTTCATGGACTTTTATGTATATTCTTGCTTTCAGTCATGCTTATTTTTAACAAAAAATGAATAAATAGGAGAATATATAGTTTTATTTGGAAGGAATAGTTGAAGGTGATGTCTGTATTCACCAAGGAGAAAAAGCTATCCTTTGTCATCATATTTTCAGATGCCATCATATTTTCATGTTTTAGTCTGATATCTTCATTAATTTTTTTTCTGTCTTTAACCACACCAAGTTGAGATGAGATTGGAGGGTGCTTAGTTTGATTTATTTGGTCTGTTTTATTATTCTCAAAATGATATTTATCTATTATCCGGTCTTGCCAAGCTGACATAATCAAGACTGTGTGGAGATCAGTATGAAGTTTCATTTTAATTTTTACTTATAAATAATGTGTGTGGGTGGTAAATCTATGTACACAGATTTCTCATGAAAAATCAAGGAATCTCTACTGGAATGGAAATCTCTAGTGGAGAAGACTAAGTAGCAGATTCATGAATTTTGGTGTCTATTTATTAATTTTATGACTGGAAAGGATCCGAAGGCCATGTGATGGTTACCATTAAAGGGGTAAGAAATATGGGAAGCGTCATAGGCTTTGTAGCCAGGTAGGCTTGGGTGTGAACACAAGCTCTTTGTATAGATCTGTACGTGTGCCTAAACCCATGTGGGCCCCCGGTTCCTTATCTGTCAGACTGGGGGAAACGTGGGTGTGTGTGGAGGATTTACATAAGATAGTGATGCTAAAACTGCCTGGTACACTGTGTCTTCAACACACGCCTATGGGGTGCGTTACTGTGTCCCAGGCTCCGTGCTTCAGAGTAAGACAGGTGCTATCCTTACCTGTGTGGTTTTTAGCTCTGAGTGGTTGAGTTTTAAAATTTAAATGACTGTTCTTATTAATTTCAGTTTTCCTTTGTAGAGTTATTGACATTTTCTTTTTAAAAATTTTTTGTTAACATTTATTCAGTTTTGAGAGACAGAGAGCACGAGCGGGGGAGGGGCAGAGAGAGAGGGGAGACAGAATCTGAAGCAGGCTCCAGGCTCTGAGCTGTCAGCACAGAGCCTGACGCGGGGCTTGAAGTTACGAACTGTGAGATCATGACCTGAGTTGAAGTCAGCCGCTTAACCGACTGAGCCACCCGGGTGCCCCTGAGTTATTGATATTTTCTTTATGGGTGAATACACAGTAAATTTTCATAGAACATATGGGATGAAAGGTAAATTTTTGCAGGATTCAAATTTGATAACTATGATTTCAACTTAATAATTATATATTGTCTTCTGTATTTAAGCGATTTATTTATTAACTCTTGGCTAGTAATGTGAATAAATTTTCTGTTTATTCTTTTATTTTTTATTTAAAAAAATTTTTTTAATGTTTATTTACTTTTGAGAGACAGAGACAGAGCATGAGTGGGGAAGGGCAGAGAGAGAGGGAGACACAGAATCCGAAGCAGGCTCCATCCAGGCTCTTAGCTGACTGTCAGCACAGAGCCTGATGCGGGACTTGAACTCACAAACCGTGAGGTCATGACCTGAGCTGAAGTCAGACGCTTAACCAACTGAGTCACCCAGGTGCCCCTCTTTTATTTTTTTTAAAGAACATTTGTTTTCCCCTGATTACAAAAGTTGTACATATTTATTCCCTCTCAGTCTCTCTTTCTTCTTTTTACTAGACATTCACACACACATACACTCTGTGAGGAGATAGAGCTCTGTGGGCTCTTGAGAAAAGTTAGACCCTTGTTCTTATTTCTAGTTGTTTGCATAGGCCTGAAACAGGCATGAGTGGAATAACGACTTCCGTGGTTATTGTTTCAAATTATCAAGTTATGAGTTTTGTTTTGTTTTTACAATTTTCCTTCTACCCCAAAAGATCTCTGCTAGCCATTAAAAGGAGGGGAAAAGAAAGAAGATGCAAAAGTCATATGATCGGCAGTTTTAAGAACTCTTGTTCCTACCATGTGTCCAAGAATCTAGGCCCCTTTTCTTGTTTGGGCTGGTTACTGCAGCAGACATGAGAAGGCAGGCTTGCGTGGGAAGACACATGGCATGCCAAGCCTTGTTGGTGTCCTGCTTGTTCTAAAAGTGAGGGGAAGTTTTCATATTGAATACCGAAATGAACTAAATTACTCCCAAGAGGACATCTGAAATACCATTTCATTTTCTCCTGGATTTCTAGGACATCTGAAATACCATTTCATTTTCTCCTGGATTTCTATATCCTTGGCAGAAATCTAGCTAATATTTTCTTTTTCTTTCTTTTTTTTTTTTTTTTTTTGAGTTTATTTATTTATTTTGAGAGAGAGAGAGAGAGAGAGAGAATATGAGTGGGGGGGGGGGGGCAAAGAGAGAGGGGTAGGGAGAGAATCCCAAGCAGGCTGTCAGCACAGAGCCTGATGTGGGGCTCAAAGCCATGAACCATGAGATCTTGACCTAAGCCTAAATCAAGAGTCCAGCTCAACTGACTAAGACACCCAGGCACTTTTAAAAATATTTCTTAAATGCTTGTGTATACATATTGGAGGGAAAAGAGCAAAAAGATCTTATTTGTTTTAAATGCATTATTTGTTATATTATGTGTATACTCATATACTTTCATTACTGGCTTTTCTTACTTAATATATCATGAACATTTGAGAGTTATTAAATATTCTTTTATAACATATCATGATTTTTAATGGCTGAATAATATTTACCTTAACTATATATTAATATATTGAGATATATTATCTTAAATGCTTATTTAATATATTTTATTATATTAAATATTTAATATAATATTTTAAATAATATTTATCTTGTGTACTTTTTCCTATTATTGCACATTTGTTTTCAACTAGTTCTTAATCTGAAAAGTTAAACACCAAAATGGAATTATAGAACATATCTACTTATGCAGAATTCCTAAAGAAATTGCCCCTCACAACTAAGTAGTATATAGGTAAATGAAAGAAAAAGTTTTAGTATTATTTATCAAACTGATAGGAAAAAAGAGAAAAAACTCCTTTGTCTCAATAGATACCAAAGCTCATCAAATGAAATGTAAAGTTGAATCTTGATTTAAATCTAAAGAAAAAATATAACAGAGGTGTCTACTTTCTTAACATGGTAAATACGATATACTTGAGGCCAAGAGCCAGTATTATACCCACTCAGAGGGCACTTTGGAAAGAAAAAAATTAGAGGGGTCAGTCAATGCTTAGGTATAATACAATATCACAAATACTGATGAAAATCTGCCATGTTTCATTGATAGTAAGACTCACGTTGTTTTCACATTTTATCATCTTTGATGCCAGGGTATGTTTTATAATTGATGGCATGTCATAGTTTGACAGCTTTTTTTCTTTCTTGATGGGATAAAAATAATGGTGTCTCTTACAGTTGATGGCGTTTTAGATTCGATGAAATCTGATATGGAGTGGAAATAAAAGCAATAGGTAACAAATACCACTTTTAGTACTTCATACAATTGTATGCTAAGAAAACCGACCAAGTATTCTTAAGGGATATATTTAAAAAATCTGGACTCTCCAGGACCAGGGAGAAGAAGTGCTAAGGGAATACTTCACTTAAAACTGCCAAAGATGTGGGGTACCAGGGTGGCTCAGTTGGTTAAGGGTCCTACTTCAGCTCAGGTCATGACCTCAGTTCGTGGGTTCAAGCCCCACATCGAGCTCTGTGCTGACAGCTCAGAGCCTGGAGCCTGCTTCGGATTTTGTGCCCCTCCCTCACTCATGCTCTGTCTCTCTGTCTCTCAAAAATAAATAAATGTTAAAAAAAAAAAAAAACTGCCAAAGATGATTCCAGAGGCCCCAGGGCCCCGGCAGCCAATGCTTCAGCAGAGGTCATGTTATAAATAAGAGCCAAATATGGGTAGAATAGTTGAACTCAGTAAGCTTTAAAATTCTCTCTAGCTTTATGGCTATATAATTCTAGGGAAGAAAATGGTTAGAATAAAATGTTGGCTTCTAGTGTATACACCTCAGTTAATCTGAATTATTAATCAGCTTATTTGAGTACTTACATTAGTGATTAGTACTGTTTGGGGTGTGGTTGAAAATGCTAAAGCGGGGAGCTATGGAATGCATAAGCAACTAAAGGGAAGCAGGACTCAGTACTTAGGTGAGAAGGTGCCAGATTTTATTGCATTGGGTGGAATGACTGTTAAGGAATTAATTTACTAAATATTACTGATTGTTGTAGAATGTATTTGGTATTCATTATTAGGCTGGCTCCTTTGGGGTTTTTTGTCGAAAAAAAATTTAAAAGCAGATTACAATTCTAGAGAACAATGTTTGACTTTGAACAGAAAGTATTATTTGCTCCTGAAATAATTCGCATTCCTCTGATGAAGAGAAACCTTGATGCTTGTTTGTTTTAGGGCAAAATGGACATGCGGGGTAATTGTGCTTGTTAGAGAAAAACTTATTGAGTTGGTTCTTCTGTAAATAATTCCCCTCCCCCCTCCCTCAAACCCCAGGATTGGGAGTCCACCTAGAAAACTTTACTCTGTGTCCATCATGGTACCAATGTGACCTTATTAGGTGGCCAACAACAGAGGCACAGAAATCAGGTATCAAGGAATCTTCCATATCAGGCGGGCTTTTCTGGGAGGGATTATGTGAGGGATCTCCATCACTTGAATCTTGATACTCTGTGATATACACATTCCACTATATGTCATAATTTTAATAGCTTCTAATGAAATCTGTTCATAAATGGAGTGTTTCCTCTAATATTTTATTATCTGCCTTTTTTGAGAAATTACTCTGAGGTTTGGTTACAGAGAGGTGGTGAAAAAGGAAATACTTGTAACAAAAACTAGAAGAAGAGTATAAAGGCAATTTCTATTTTCTGTTGTTGTTTTCCAAGGTCATTTTTTGAGAGCTGAAGGTGCATTGCCAGTAGAAGCATGTTATCATATGGAAAGCTCCCAGGCTAGCCCAGGAAAATCTATTTATCCATGATACATATTAACTATGTCACTTTAGAGCATTAAGTCAGCTATCCCTAACCGCCACCTGTAAAGTGTGAATACATGCATTTGGATTTCCTCCAGTGTAGTACAAATAGGTCATTGCCTCCTATCACACTGTGTCTGGGTTTCACTTTTGTTGGGAAGTACCCGTGCAATGTTTAAGAGCAGTGATGTTTTCACTCGTGCCTCTCTTTGGTTTCATTTTTGAATACTGTTTTCCATGAAGGTATAATTGAAGATAGCTTTCTAGAAGGAGGAAGAGCTGTGTAGGTTCTGAAGGAAGTATGTGTCTATGGGGTAAAACAGCATGGTGAAATTTACTTTGACTTTTTTGGGGAGAATGGATATTTTCGGTGATTGGCTATTTCCATGTAACTATCTAATAACCTCTTTAAAAATATTTTGAGTAATAGGATAAAAATAAACATAAAAAAATCACTTTTTTCTGTTGTTGGGTGGGGTAATCACTTGTAAGGTCTACACAAGTCCTTCTGTGTACTCTCTGGATCGAGTAGTTGCCGGATTTCGAACACGAAGTCAGATGCTGCTGGGTCATATAGAAGAACAAGATGAAGTCCTCCACTGCCAATTTTCTGATGACAGCGATGATGAAGAATCAGAAGGCCAAGAGAAATCTGAAATTAGGTATGTTAAATATAGACTGATTTCATAAGCATAATATATGGTGCAATAAATATAGATAGATATAGGGGTTTTATTCATTAACATGTATCTTTACCGTTTAATATAAGTTTTGCCTAAGCACTGTCTACTGTGACTAATGTGTTATGAAACCAGCATTTGAACACAAGTCATCAATCTTAAAACTGAAAATATTTTTGCATTTAGGGCTTTTATAGCTGGATTTGGATTTTAATTTTCAGAGAGAATGTGTTTGGATTTCCTGATTTTGCTGCCACAGTGGCAACAAACATGAATTTTCCCCTGAGTTCAGTCTGAGGGAGATATCCTTTTATTTTGAGGAATATTAGAAAAATCTGTTTATGTAATTAATACTTTTTTAACATTGTGGTCAGTTTTGGGGAAACTAATTTGAGGGCATATTAGAAAACACTAACAGACAAGTTACCTTTGATCCTGATTTTTTTGTTTTTAGACGTAGAAGTCGCTCGTGGATTCAGAAGCGAAGTTCTGTTTGTTCTCTTGTTGAATTGAATGATATTCAGGATCAAACACAAAAGTCAAGTTTGGGGAATGAAGGTACACAGACTTTCTCAAGTAATTTAGATCTAATGTTTATGACACTTCTCTTTTTCTTTAGTCAATAATTTAATTCTCAAAGATGGGAACTTGATAGGAAAACTTCCTTTTTGTTCTCTGTTCTCCCTCCAAGTTTTCACTTGCTACTCCTTAATTAAAAAAAAAAAAAATGTCCCCAGTTAATTCTGGCTAGAGTTATAGGATAAATGTCTCAGAATGGGGATTTTTGTACCCAAACTTGAGTTGATATTCACATTGTTCATTGATGACAGTAAAATACATTAAAAATTTTTTTAAATAATTTATTTAGGGTTATTTATTTATTTTGAGAAAGAGTGTATGTGAGCAGGGGAGGGGCAGAGAGAGGGAGAGAGAGAATCTCAAGGAGGTTCTGCATTGTCAGCACAGTGCCCGATTCAGGGCTTGAACTCAAGGACCACAAGATCATGACCTGAGCCGAAGTCAGACACTTATCTGACTGAGCCACCCAGGTGCCCCTAAAATACATTTTAAATAATGTACCAGGTATCTGCTGCTTCCCTGGCACACCTGCCTTCCAGTAGTGATGTATGTGACCTTAGAGCCAACTTAGTCTGCTGAGTGCTCATAATGTTGTACTACACAGCAGATGAGAATTTGTATGCATCAAGTAAGCATAAAAAATGTTTGTGTTGGCAAAACTATGTTGTAGTAGGAGATTTTTAACTCATTTCTCTTGGCCTATGAGTGGTCAGACACACACACAGAAAAGAGCATAGCAAATATAAATAACACAATAGATATGTCCACTATGAAAATAGAGAGCATTTTATCCTTTAAAGAGCCTATGCCTGTTCTATTAACAAAGCATTGACTTTATGTCACAAATAAAACTGAAATAAATTTAAAATTTAAAAATGTATAAATAGGGGCACCTGGGTGGCTCAGTCGGTTGAGCATCCGACTTCGGCTCAGGTCATGATCTCACGGTCCGTGAGTTCGAGCCCCACATCGGGCTCTGTGCTGACCGCTCAGAGCCTGGAGCCTGTTTCGGATTCTGTGTCTCCCTCTCTCTCTGACCCTCCCCCGTTCATGCTCTGTCTCTCTCTGTCTCAAAAATAAATAAACATTTAAAAAAAAATGTATAAATAGTATAGAGAAGTGCTACTCAAGTAGCCATCCTTGAGCTGTTTGTTACTGGTCTACAGCCAGGTAAGAAACTCACACCAGAATGTAAATCAGTGCACTAGCTTCTTCACTGAGGGAGTCTTGCTGTGGGGGAAAAAAGTCCGCTGAATTAAAACAGTGACATAGTTGACTTACGTTCCAGTAACCAACAGTGCTGGACTACACCTTGGATAGCGTGGTGCAGACAGACCACATTCTCTGATGACCATTAAAGTAGAAGTTAGTGGGAAAAAATTTCAACTCTCTGCCCACCTGGATATTTTATACCTTTCTGAAATAACTCAGGTTAAAGGAAAACTCAAATCACATACCTAAGGACAATGATGACCTATGTATCAGAACCTACAGGATGTGACTAAAACTTGCTGTCAGCTAGAAAATGAAAGTCCCATGGGGCGCCTGGGTGGCGCAGTCGGTTAAGCGTCCGACTTCAGCCAGGTCACGATCTCGCGGTCCGTGAGTTCGAGCCCCGCGTCGGGCTCTGGGCTGATGGCTCAGAGCCTGGAGCCTGTTTCCGATTGTGTGTCTCCCTCTCTCTCTGCCCCTCCCCCGTTCATGCTCTGTCTCTCTCTGTCCCAAAAATAAATAAACATTGAAAAAAAAAATTAAAAAAAAAAAAAAAGAAAATGAAAGTCCCAATTGCCATGTATTTTTTCCTTTCTTTCTTTCCCTTTATGTTTGTCTCTTCCTCTGCTACCTCTAGACTGCTTCTTTCTGCTTTTATTTAACTCCACTTCTGGGGAAAATTCTATGGGCAGGAAGTTTTATTTCTCAGTTTTGCTTCTTTTTCTTTAAAGATTTAAAGATTGAATGTCTCCAGGAGAGTCAAGAGTTGAATTTGCAAAAATTAAGGAATTCAGAACTCATACTTACCGAAGCCAAACAGAAAATGAGAGAACTTACAATTAACATCAAGATGAAGGAAGATCTAATTAAAGAATTAATAAAAACAGGTAATAATGTCCTGTGAACCAGCTTATATAAGAAAGGCGTCTAAAATTGCTTTTTTTTTTTTAAATTTTTAACGTTTATTTATTTTTGAGACAGAGACAGAGCATGAATGGGGGAGGGTCAGAGAGAGAGGGAGACACAGAATCGGAAGCAGGCTCCAGGCTCTGAGCTGTCAGCACAGAGCCCGACGCGGGGCTCGAACTCACGGACCGCGAGATCATGACCTGAGCCAAAGTCGGATGCTTAGCCGACTGAGCCACCCAGGCGCCCCTAAAATTGCTTCTGATGTTGCAACATTTACTTTAGTTTTTGACACTGAGGACTGTCCACTGTAGCTTAGAATTTGGTATAACAAGGTGTGTGTCATAGCCAGTAGGTGGAGGTTAGTTACCAGACGAACGTGGTTACATTGGGATTTCATCTGCGAATTGAGAGAATTCTGTGGACTTTGTATCGTGTTGCAAGTCTATGGGCATTTAATGTTTTTTGCCACTTTTTAAGAAACATTATACTAGGTACCTGGGAATATGTCTAAGATGTTTTCTAACCCACTTTAATACTTATTTTAAATTATTAGTCCTCATTCTCTTGGATAGTTCATTTTTAACGTTATTTATAAACTTTATATTAAAAAAATTTTTTTTAACTTTTATTTCTGAGAGACAGAGGCAAAACACGAGCAGGGGAGGGGCAAAGAGAGGGAGATACAGAATCTGAAGCAGGCTCCAAGCTCTGAGCTTTCAGCACAGAGCCCGACATGGGGCCCACAAACCATGAGATAGATCATGACCTGAGCCAAAGTCGGACGCTTAACCAACTGAGCCACCCAGGCGCCCCTAAACTTTATATTTTAAATGTAGATCATTTTTATTTCTCTCAAGATGTAAGGATGTATTCTTGAGAGCTATTCTCTCAGTGAGCCAAGCTTTTAGCTCTTCCCCTTAGTCTCAGATTCTGCCTGGTTGGGCATATGTCCCACATCCTCCCCTCACCCTTAGCTACGTTATCAGGCTTGCCTCGGAAAGCACATCTCAGGCTTCCCCCCCCCCCCAATAGACTCAAAGTGTGAGCTTTGACTGCTTTGAAATTCAGTAAGGAATTGAAGGGATAAGGGTTTTTTTTCAGTTCCAATGAACATTGTTCCCATTTAAAGGAACTGAAGGAAATATCATCTTCCTTTTCCTTAAGCCAAGGCTGTAATTACCCTCAGATTACATGAATTATGGTGGCTCCTAGGGCAACTTGCCTTCCCACTTCCCTCCTCTTTCTGATGAGCTTGTTTTCTGTCTGGCTGGCGTCTCTCATCCTCCACTCCATAACTGCTGTGCCAAAGTGTTTTCCTTCCTCAGTCCTAGTGACGAATGTGCTATATACCATTCCAGGCCTAGGTGTCCCAGATGGGTTTTTTGTTTTTTTATTTTTTATTTTGTTTAATGTTTATTTATTTTCAAGAGAGAGAGAGAGCGAGTGAGCAGGGGAGGGGCAGAGAGAGAGGGAGACACAGAATCCAAAACAGGATCCAGGCTCTGAGCTGTCAGCACAGAGCCCGACGCGGGACTTGAACTCAGGAACAGCAAGATCATGACCTGAGCCGAAATCTGACGCTTAATCGACTGAGCCACCCAGACGGGGTCCCAGATGTTTAATTGATCTTGACTATGTTCCTTCCTCATAGGCAGGATCAATGCCAGTACATCTCTCGTAGGAATGTCTAGGAACTGATTTAGGATTTAAAAATTTTTTTTTTCATGTTTGTTTCTTTTTGAGAGAGAGAGAAAGAGAGAGCATGAGCAGGAGAGAGAGGGAGACACAGAATCTGAAGCAGGCTGCAGACTCTGAGCTGTCAGCACAGAGCCCCACGCGGGGCTCAAACTCACAAACCATGAGATCCTGACCTGAGCCGAAGTCAGACACTCAACCCACTGAGCCTCCCAGGCGCCCCTGATTTAGGGGTTTAAATAGCTTCTCCATCAGGGTACTGCCTGTGAAAGTTAAGGATATGTACCTTCTGGAATAAATGATTTTTAGATAGGTCACACCATCATGAGATCTCTCACTAAACGAGCACGCTCTTGTAGCCCAGTATGTTCATCCTGGTTGCCTCAAAATAGAGGCTACATGAATGTACACAGAGAAGGTCCTCTTCTTACTTATGAGAACCAAGGGCAGTTTGGAGCTGTCCTTAGGGATGGTGACGAGAAAAAGGGTCAACGTGTGCTTGCTTTTCAAATCCTCCTCACCGAAGACTTCCCCCCAGTAGCAACTATTTCAGCCAACAATAAGTGACAACTATACTGTATTTCATCAATTCTAATCACATTCTTTCACATTTGAATGTCTCTGAAATCAGGATGCACCGTTACCATCAGTGGCATCCTGGCATTTTACCATGTAACTGGTATAATGGGCACTGTACCTTTTTTCTCGGTGACTCATAAAATATTGGTGTGTTGAGCAATATATGGGGTCTTTAATTAAAATATAGTAGTCATGTGCATTTTAATGTTAGTCAAATAATCAGAGAGTTATAGAGATAGAAGAAAACTCATAGTGCATTTAGTTCAGTAACTCCTTTTTACTAATAAAAATTAGAGATTTTCAGTGTAGCAGAACAAACTGGCCCTGATAATTATTCATCCCATGAGCTTTGGACTCAGTTTTCCATTGCCATGGGTTTGCTAGTCTAGTTCAAGGATAAGTTGACTACTCAGAACAGATTAAAACCAAATTTTTAGGGCCTACTAGCTTAGAATGAAGAGAGATACAGAAATATCTATATTCTTTTTCCTCTCTGTTCCAAGTATAAGAAAAGCATTGAAAAAGAATTCATCTTTAACAAGTTTAGTTGAGTGGAAAAGGAGGGGGCCAGCTCTAGAATGAAAGTTTCATAACAGACATAACAATCAAATGTATTGTGGGCCTTTTTGGATGGCGATTAAAATAAACCACTTGTAAAAGACATTTTGAGACAATTGTGGAAGTCTGAATAGATTCAGGTAGGGATTAATATTGTTAGGTGTGAAAGAAGTTTTGGCTATGTCTGTGTTTGATATAGATGCATTGAAGTATGTATAGGTAAGATGACATTTTTTTTTTTAATGTTTACTTTTGAGAGAGGCAGAGCATGTGTGGGGGAGGGGCAGAGAGAGAGGGAGACACAGAATCTGAAGCAGACTCCAGGCCCTGAGCTGTCAGCACAGAACCCAATGTGTGGGGCTCAAACCCACGAACCATGAGATCATGACCTGAGCCACCAAGGCGCCCCTGGCTTTTTTTTAGAGAGAGAGCATGTGTATGAGTGGAAGAGGGGCAGTGAGAGAGGACAGAGGATCCAAAGTGGGCACAGTGCTGATAGCAGCGACCCCGATGTGGAGCTTGAACTCATGAACCATGAGATCATGACTTGAGCCGAGGTTGGACGTTTAACTGACTGAGCCACCTAGGCGCCCCTGCTTTATAATTCTTAAGCAAATAAAAACAGAAGAAAGACATAGATAAAGCAACTATGGCAAAATCTTAATAACTCTTGAATCTCAGTGATGGGGGTGTTCATCATTCATCATATTAGTTTTCTACTTTTGATATGTTGGGAATTTCTCATACTAGGAAAAAAAAGATTTAAAGGTAGCAAGAAACCAAAGTGTAGTTAGCAAAAAGCCAGAGTCACCCCAAATATTTTCTTACCTGGAGTTTGATGCCCGCAAAGCTACACTGCAAATTCAGAAAATCAGAAATGTCACACACACACAAAGATGAACCTGTGACGGAATGGCACCAGACAGGAACAGCCATTGAGCAACTAATTATTAAGAGGCCAGGTGGCAAGTTGTGTTTGATGGAGATGGGTGGGGACAGCTGGATACGTAATGCTCTGCCTTAAATAGATATACCGCCCAGCAGGATTTTGAAGAATAGAGCATTTTAAAGATTTTGCTATTTTACTTGGCTGTTTTTTTTTTTTTAACATGCTTTCTAATTGTTATCACTGTGGTGAAGGTAACCATGCCAAGTCTGTAAGCAAACAGTATTCTCTGAAAGTAACAAAACTTGAGCACGAAGCAGAACAGGCGAAAGTGGAATTAACTGAAACAGAGAAGCAGCTGCAGGAACTAGAAAACAAAGATCTTTCTGATATCGCCCTGAAGGTAAAATTACAGAAGGAGTTCCGCAAAAAGATGGACGCCGCAAAGCTAAGAGTCCAGGTAATTTAAAAAACGTGACTGAGCAAACTTCCTTAGGGGTTTACTGCTTGTGTACCTGGTTGGGAAAGAAGTAGGATTCAATTTTTCCCAGCAGGAGGAACTGGATGGCAGCTTTTCTTTTCCGGTGTGCTGGCAGATTTGCCTGCTTTCTATCTGGGTACTACATCCTTTGTTTGAAAAGTGTATTATTTTAAACATTTTGTCAAAAACCATGGTAAGAAATAAAGATAACCACAGAAGTTGTGTTCTTTTCTGAAGGACAAAAGATTGATGATTAAGGAATATATATAAAAACATCTGGGATGTATATGGCATTTTGTAGACATGCCACAAATGCTAATTATTTCAGATAGTTTTCTGAAACCATAACTGATTGCTTTATGAAAGGTTAGTAATTGACTTCTACATCTCATCCTTGATTTCCTAATGCCGGATTTAGCTATTGCCTCAGAAGTGGCTACCGTTAAAAGTTGTATTCTATGAGAAATATTCCATTACAGAAAGATTTTGTGTATAATGAAGCCGTCTTCAGATGCTTTTGGGATGACCAGAGTGCTTTGTTAGTCTGATTATAATGAATCTGCTAGAATGTTGTCTCCATTTTTTTTCATTCATAATCTATTTACTTTAATGTTGTTTCTACTGTAGGTAGAATGGAATTGTCATTCACCTATTCAGAGCATTATTTATTTATTTTTGAAACTGTGCCACAATTGTTCTCTCAACAAGGGCCGTGTTCATTGCATATGAACAGACCAAAAACCAAATCCCTCCCCCTAGGGTTTTATGGTTTTTAAAAAAATTTTTGGTTTTGTTTTGAGAGAGAGAGCATGAGTGGGGGAGAGGGGCAGAGGGAGAGAGAAAGAGAGAATTTTAGGCAGGCTCCACACTTGGTGCAGAGCCTGACACAGGGGCTTGGTCCTGTGACTCTGGGATGATGACCTGAGCTGAAATCAAGAGTCTGCCACTCAACTGACTGAGCCCCCTAGGAACCCCCCTTCTAGGGTTTTTTTAAAAAAATTTTTTTTTCAACGTTTATTTATTTTTGGGACAGAGAGAGACAGAGCATGAATGGGGGAGGGGCAGAGAGAGAGGGAGACACAGAATCGGAAACAGGCTCCAGGCTCTGAGCCATCAGCCCAGAGCCCGACGCGGGGCTCGAACTCGCGGACCGCGAGATCATGACCTGGCTGAAGTCGGATGCTTAACCAACTGCGCCACCCAGGCGCCCCTAGGGTTTTTAATGCCACCTCCAACATCTGGCCATGCCCACTAAAATGTTTAGCTAAGTAGCTTCTCAACACAAAGTTAAAATAGTATGACTTAACGTGTGAACTACTTAGAGGAGGGCTACTTTCCTTCACCGTACTTGTTTTCAGAATACATTATTTCCATTTAGCAGTTCACCTCAGAGAGTCTTGGGATCTGTTCTTTTTCACTTCTTGACCCTTAAAATTAAGGCTGCAATGTCTAACAAAATACTCCTTTTAACAAAATATTAGTAGAACAAAACAGTTAAGATTTTTCCTTTGTGTTTATTATGAAATTTTACTTATAATTTCATAGTTTTATATCCAAGCTTCAGTTCTGACTGTAATTCTTATACTCAATAATAGCCAGAATGATTGGTTTCAAAAGGAGTAGTTTATCATATACATGTATGGTTTAAGCCTTGTTTGTGGATTTAGCAAAGATTATATGTTCAGTTTCACACAGCTAAATTGATTGAATTAAAAGATTAAGTGAAAGGTTAGAGAGTGCAAGTAGGGGAGAAGAGAAGGGAAGGGGCGGGGGAGAGAGAGAGAGAGAGACAGAATCCCAAGCAGGCTCTGCGTTGTCAGCACAGAGCCTGATTCAGGGCTCAATTCCACAAACCATGAGATCATGACCTGAGCCGAAATCAAGAGCACTTAACCGACTGAGCCACTCAGATGCCTCTAAGTGAAAGGCTATTAATAGGGTTTGAGAATTATCATGTTTTTTTGTTTTCCATGTTTCTTGTTGCATATTCTTTTCTGCTAAGAGAACTGATAAGGAAAGGAAAGAAGACACAGAACACAGTTAAGCTCAAAAGAAATATCCCATATAGCCGAGGACTGAAACGGGATTCCCATGTAGTTTTAGAAATGTCTGGGTGTCATGTACACCCAGTGTCATGACTGGGTGTCATGTACACCCAGTGGGGATGGGGACGATAAAGATGATGAGGATGGTGGTGGGGATGGGAGGAGGATGATAGTTACCAGCTTCTAAGTGTCTACATACCAGATGTTTCACAAGTATTATTTAATCATTATTTAACCCTTTAGAATGAATATTTTTACCCTGTTTTACAAATGAGCAAACTAAGTTGTAAAAAGGTAGAATAACTCAAGAATCTCATAGTGCAGGTGACAGTAACAGTTTTCAGTATGCTAACATCTCATGCCATTTTTATTTAATTATTATTATTTTTAATGTTTATTTATTTTGAGAGAGAGAAAGAGCACAGGCAGGGGAGGAGCAGAGCAAGAGGGAAAGAGAGAATCCCAAGCAGGCCCCATGCTGTCAGAGTAGAGCCCAATGTGGGGCTCGATCTCACAAACTGTGAGACCATGACCTGAACCAAAATCAAAAGTCAGATGCTTAACCAATGGCCACCCAAGCACCCCTCATACCATTTTTAAATGTTGAAATACTAGTGTTTTTATTAGTATTATAAAGTTATTTCAGTTTTTAAAACTTAAATTGTTTTAATTTAAAAAATCTAAAATCTGGTTTTTTAAAATTTTTTTTATTTATTTTGAGAGAAAGAGAGGGGCAGAGAGAGTGAGAGAGAGAATCCCTATGCTGTCAGCACAGAGCCCGACACAGGGCTTGGTGTCATAAACTGTGAGATCATGACCTGAGCTGAAATCAAGAGTCGTATGCTTCACTGACTGAGCCACCCAGGTGCCCCTAAAATCTGTATTCTTGTGTCAAGATATATACAGAGACCTATATGATGCATTAATTCTTTAATACTAATAGCATTAAAGGTGCACTTTTGAGCATGTGTGGAATAAATACAAAAGATGACAGCAACCTATCTTACTTTTAAATAAGATTATCAGTACCTATACCTTCAGTATTATGTGGAAAGACACCAAACTGCTAATATTATCATTTTTGCTGCAGTATTGCAATTACTATCAAAAGTAAGTGTGGCAAAGCCACTGTCCAGATTTAGGGATAGGAAACTACAGAGTCCTGTGGTCTCCAAGCTGGTGGTACTCACAGTAGTTTGTCTGCAGATTGTTTTTGGTCTCTGACGAGATAAAGGCAAATGGGAGCATAGCTCCCTTCATCAAAGAAGTCTTAATGTATGGGGCGCCTGGGTGGCTCCATCGGTTAAACATCCGACTTCGGCTCAGGTCGTGATCTCACAGCCCGTGAGTTTGGGCCCACGTCAGGCTCCGTGCTGACAGCTTGGAGCCTGGAGCCTACTTTGAATTCTGTGTCTCCCTCTCTCTCTGCTCTTTTCTGACTCTCTCTCTCTCTCTCTCTCAAAAATAAATAAACATTAAAAAATTTTTTTAATAATAAATGTTATGTATTTGGAAAAAAAAAGGCTTGACGTAAATAGCGTCAGCTGAATCTGATAGCATGCTTAGCGGTGCAGGCTAACAACGAGTCTGGGACTAGTACTGGTTCACAGTCTACAGTTTTCATAGCGCTGTAAGTTACAGTGCCTCTGTGAATACCTAGTTGAGTTTAAACAAAATGTTTTTGCCGACAACTTACTGCCAAAATAAAGGGAACAATTAATTGTAGTTTGCATAATTTACAAATGACCTTACTTTAACTTTTTTATGTAACGTAACACGTACTTAGTGCAATGCTAAGACACATAATACACGTTTAATATGTTTGCTCAGGAGTAAATTGGAACACTGATATTTTATATTAGTATAAACTCTTAGTAAATGTTCAACATTTTTTATGCTATTCAATTATATTTGAGCTAGATGAGGAGAAGCTTTATTTCAAATAATTAAACTGGTAATTATAACAGTTGGTCACTGTCAGGGAAAACGGTGTCTGTACTGATCATCTTAACTCCAGGATTAATTATTTAGGCTATAGCTGGTTATAAAAGAAGAGCACAGTGGACTACTTTGCAATCACATAAAAAGAACAGATCTCTGTGAGATGATCTCTAAGATAAGTGGAAAAAAAGGAAGGTGAAAATCAGTCTGTTTAGAATATATCTGAATTCATTTGCTGAAAGAATATTTAAGAAATGGGTAATTTTGTGTCGGGAGCAGGACAGTAGATTTTGGGTCAGAGATAAGTCTTTAAATATATAGTTCAGTTTTATATTCTTTTAATTTTTATCATTTTTAAACTAAAACACGCAGTAAGAAAGCAGAGACATCAAATTTGTTCTGTTTGGCTGTCTGTATCAGGGAGTCTCATCATTCTCTGTATCTGGTGAAAATTACGATGGTGGCCCAATTGTAAAAGTAGACATGTAGAAAACAATTATGAACCTATCAAAAGTAACAAAAATCTAGGCAAATGCCTACCTTTGCCATAGAATGAAAAGTTTACTTGAGGTCTGTGGGAGATTCAGCTTTTCATTTTGAAATATTCCATATGCTCACAGGTCTTACAGAAGAAGCAACAAAATAGTAAGAAATTGGCATCATTGTCAATCCAAAATGAGAAACGTGCTAATGAACTAGAGCAGAATGTAGATCACATGAAATATCAAAAGGTACAGCTGCAAAAGAGACTTCGAGAAGAAAATGAAAAAAGGAAGCAACTGGATGCAGAAATTCAGCGGGATCAACAAAAAATCAAAGTAATATTGTCATACTTTCCTGCAAGCATAAGTATGAAATGTTAAATGGCTCAGGGCTGATGAAGCCACTTGGCTTCTGAGGTATCTGACCTTGCCCTTTCCTTGGCTGCTGTCCTCATTCACTTAATGCTTGGTTCATTTACATAGTAAAACCTATTTGTTGAATTCTGAGTACTGTCTTGAAGGCTTTCACTTCATAGAAGAAGGTAGGTACAGTGATAACAGTTTCTCTGACTAGGACCTTTACTTTTCTTGAGGCTGTCAAAAACATAAAGCTGACTTTCTAAAAAAATACCTGACATTTGATAGGATTTCCCATTTCCAAAGTGCTTTGACCTCCATATGACATCATGGGAAAAAGCACAAGGTAAAATAGTACCATTTCATTCATAATGAACAGAAGAGTGATCAGACCTGTATGCCCAGCAGTTCTATAGAATGGATTGGGCTGTGGAGGAACTAATGGTGTCAGCCTGGGCTCTGGGGCCAGGCCAGCATGGGTTCAAATCCCAGCCTTCTCGGTTCCTGGCTGGATTATTTATTGAGAAAATCACTTACCCTCTCTGAGTCTGTTTATACTTATCAAAAATGGCCTCAATCATACTTACCTCACAGGACTTTTTTGAAAAAGAGGAGGAGGATCATGATCATAGCAACAGCAATAACAAATACTCATCTAGCATTAGGTACCAGGCTCTTTTCTATTGAAATGTTAAGCTGAACCCAAGACTTGAAACATATTTTAAGCCAAGTTACTGATTCTTTTTTTTTAACAGCTGTACTGAGATATACTTCACATACCATACAATTCACCCATGTAAAATAAACAATTCAGTGGGTTTGGGTATATTACATTATTAATTTTTATAAGGTTTGGCAAAATAGACATGAAATTTGTTATTTTAATCAAGTTAAGTGTACAGTTAGTTCCATGACACTGATTACATTCATAATGTTGTATAACTGAGACCACTAGCTGTTTTCAAAACTTTCCTCCTCTTTCCCCCAGTGCCCTGGTAACCTCTCATCTGCTTCTGTCTCTCTAAATTTGCCTGTTCTAGCTATTTCATAAAAATGGAATCATACAAGATTTAGCCTGTGTCTAGCTTATTTCACTTTTCATAATGTTTTCAAGGTTCATCCGTGTTGTAGCATGTATCAGAACTTCATTATTTTTTGTGGCCGAGTAATATTCTGTTTTGTGGACATACCACATTTTGTCCATCCGTTCATCTGTTGGTAGACACTTGAGTTGCTTCCACCTGTTGGCTACTGTGATTCATACTGTGGTAAAAATCGACCTGTAAGTTAACTGTTTAAGTTCGAGGAGTGGAATTGCTGGGTCATATGATAATTCCATGTTTCATTTTTTCAGGAACCACCATTTTCAATAGTGACAACACCATTTTCCATTTCCACCAGCAATGTGTGAGGGTTTTAATTTCTCTGTATCTTTGCCAACATGTGTTATTTTCTGTTTCTTTTTTATTATAGTTATCCAAGTGTGAGTGAAGTGGTATCTCATTGTAGTTTTGATTTGCATTTCCCTAATGACTAATGATGTTGAGCATCTTTTTATGTTCTTATTGGCCATTTGTATAACTTGTGTGGAGAAATGTCTATTCAAGTTCTTTGTCTACTTTAAAAAAATTTTTTTTTAATGTTTACTTATTTTTTGAGAATGACAGAGTGTGAGCAGGGGAGGGGCAGAGAGAGGGGGAAACACAGAATCCGAAGCAGGCTTCAGGCTCTGAGCTGTCAGCACAGAGCCCAATGCGGGCCCGACGCAGGGCTTGAACTCACAGACCGTGAGATCATGACCTGAGCTGAAGTCGGCCGCGCAGCCGACTGAGCCATTCAGATGCCCCATTCTTTGTCTACTTTTTATTTTATTTTATTTTTTTTTTAATTTTTTTTTTAACGTTTATTTATTTTTGAGACAGAGAGAGACACAGCATGAATGGGGGAGGGGCAGAGAGAGAGGGAGACACAGAATCGGAAGCAGGCTCCAGGCTCTGAGCCATCAGCCCAGAGCCCGACGCGGGGCTCGAACTCGCGGACCGCGAGATCGTGACCTGAGCTGAAGTCGGACGCTTAACCGACTGAGCCACCCAGGCGCCCCTTTGTCTACTTTTTAAATGGATTACCTTTTTATTTTTAACTTGTAGGAATTTGTTTATGTACTCTGGACATTAAACTCTCTCACATACATGACTTTTATAAATTTTTCCCATTCTGTAGGTTGTCTTTAAACTTTTTTTTTTTTAAACAGCAGGTGAATTCCTGTCTGCAAGATTTGCAAGATAAAAAAAAATTTTTTTGTTTATTTATTTTTGAGAGGGAGACAGAGCCTGAGTTGGGGAGGAGCAGAGAGAGAGAGGGAGACACAGAATCTGAAGCAGGCTCCAGGCTCTGAGCTCTAAGCACAGAGCCCGATGTGGGGCTCAAACTCATGAACTGTGAGATCATGACCTGAGCTGAAGTCAGACTGACTGAGCCACCCAGGTTCCCCTAGACTTTCTTGAAAATAGTTTTTGAGGAGTGCCTGGGTGGCTCAGTCGGTTGAGCGTCCGACTTCGGCTCAGGTCATGACCTCGCGGTCCGTGACTTGAAGGGACGTGAGCCCCGCGTCAGGCCCTGTGCTGACAGCTCGGAGCCTGGAGCCTGCTTCGGATTCTGTGTCTCCCTCTCTCTCTGCCCCTCCCCTGCTCATGCTCTGTCTCTCTCACTCTCAAAAATGAATAAATGTTAAAAAAAAAGAAAATAGTTTTTGATGCAGAATTTTAAATTTTTTATGAAGTCCATTTTATGTTTTCTTTTGTTGCTTGTGCTTTTGGTATCCTTTAAAGATTCTATTGCCAAATCTAAAGTCACAAAGATTTACCCCCTTTGTTTTCTTCTAAGAGTTTTATGGTTTTAGTTTTTATACTTAAGTCATTGATTGATTTTGAGTTAATTTTTGTATATAGTGCGAGGTAGAGGTCCAACTTCATTCTTTTGCATGTGGAAATTGAGTTGTGCCACCATCATCTGTTGAAGAGACTATTTTTTCCCCATTGAATGGACTTGGTACCCTTGTCAAAGATCAATCGACTGTATTATGGATATATTTCTTAGCCCAGTTCTATTCCATTTGTGTATATGTCTGTTCTTATGCTAGTACCATACTATTTTTACTACTGTAGCTTTGTAGTAAGTTTTGAAATTGGAAAGAAATCCTTCAGCTTTGTTGTCCTTTTTGAAGATTGTTTTGGTTATTTGAGGCCCCTTGCAATTCTATATGAATTAAAGGATCACCCTTTCCATTTCTGCAAAAAAGGCCATTGGAATTTTAATATGGATCAGGCTGAATCTGTAGAGTCCTTAGGGAATACTGACACCACATGACAACATTAAGGCTTCCTATTCATGAGCATGGGGTGTCTTTTATTTAGGTCTTCTTTAATTTCTAATTTTTTTAAATGTTTTATTTACTTTTAAGACAGAGAGAGACAGAGCATGAGTGGGGATGGGGCAGAGAGAGAGGGAGACACAGAATCTGAAGCAGGATCCAGGCTCTGAGCTGTGAGCACAGAGCCCGACACGGGGCTTGAACTCAGGAACTGTGAGATCATGACCTGAGCTGAAGTTGGATTCTTAACCAACGGAGCCCCGCTTCTTTAATTCCTATCAGCAGTCCTTTCTGATTTTCGTTATACAAGTCTTTTACCTCCTTGCTTAAATTTATTTCCAGATATTTTATTCTTTTAGATATTATTGTAAATGGAATTACTTTCTTAATTTCTTTGAAGTACTCAGTCTTAATAATGTAATTATTATAGCAGTAGTTAACATTTATCTTCAGTTAATACTATTCTAAGCAGTATGTGCTTTATCTCGTTTCTTTTTTTCTTCAATCTTTTCAACTTTTTCTTTTCTCCTGGATTCTTTCTTTTTTTTTTAATTTTTTTTAACGTTTATTTATTTTTGAGACAGAGAGAGACAGAGCATAAACGGGGGGAGGGTCAGAGAGAGAAGGAGACACAGAATCTGAAATGGGCTCCAGGCACTGAACCATCAGCACAGAGCCTGACGCGGGGCTCGAACTCACGGATGGCGAGATCATGACCTGAGCTGAAGTCAGATGCTTAACTGACTGAGCCACCCAGTCGCCCCTCCTGGATTCTTTCTTTAAACATCTTTGGGGCGCCTGGGTGGCTCAGTTGGTTAAGTGTCCGACTTCGTCTCAGGTCATGATCTCACGGTCCGTGAGTTTGAGCCCCATGTCGGGCTCTGTGCTGACAGCTCAGAGCCTGGAGCCTGCTTCAGATTCTGTGTCTCCCGTTCTCTGACCCTCCCCCATTCATTCTCTGTCTCTCTCTGTCTCAAAAATAAAAATAAACATTAAAAAAAAAAAACTAAACATCTTAGATTTTTCTTTTTTTATTTTTAATTTTATTATTTTAATGTACATCCAAATTAGTGAGCATATAGTGCAACAATGATTTCAGGAGTAGATTCCTTAATGCCCCTTACCCATTTAGCACATTCCCCCTTCCACAACCCCTCCAGTAACCCTCTGTTTGTTCTCCATATTTAAGAGTCTCTTATGTTTTGTCCCCCTCCCTGTTTTTACATTATTTTTGCTTCCCTTCCCTTGTGTTCATCTGTTCTGTGTCTTAAAGTCCTCATATGAGTGAAGTCATATGATATTTGTCTTTCTCGGACTGACTAATTTCGCTTAGCATAATACCCTCTAGCTCCATCCACGTAGTTGCAAATGGCAAGATTTCATTCTTTTTTATTGCAGAGTAATACTCCATTGTATATATATACCACATCTTCTTTATCCATTCATCCATTGATGGACATTTGGGCTCTTTCCATACTTTGGCTATTGTTGATAGTGCTGCTATAAACATGGGGGTGCATGTGTCCCTTTGAAACAGCATATCTGTATCCCTTGGATAAATACCTAGTAGTGCAATTGCTGGGTCATAGGGTAGTTCTATTTTTAATTTTTTTTGAGGAATCTCCATACTGTTTTCCAGAGTGGCTGCACCAGCTTGCATTCCCACCAGCAATGCAAAAGAGATCCCCTTTCTCCGCATCCTTGCCAACATCTGTCTTTGCCTGAGTTGTTAATGTCAGCCATTCTGACAGGTGTGAGGTGGTATCTCATTGTAGTTTTGATTTGTATTTCCCTGATGATGAGTGATGTGGAGCATTTTTTCATGTGTCGGTTGGCCATCTGGACGTCTTCTTTGGAGAAGTATCTATTCGTGTCTTTTGCCCATTTCTTCACTGGATTATTTTTTTTTTGGGGGTGTTGAGTTTGCTAAGTTCTTTATAGATTTTAGGTACAACCTTTTATCTGATATGTCGTTTGCAAATATCTTCTCCCATTCTGTCAGTTGCCCTTTAGTTTTGTTGATTGTTTCCTTTGCTGTGCAGAGCTTTTTATTTTGATGAGGTCCCAGTAGTTCATTTTTGCTTTTGTTTCCCTTGCCTCCAGAGATGTGTTGAGTAAGAAGTTGCTGCAGCCAAGATCAAAGAGGTTTTTGCCTGATTTCTCCTTGAGGATTTTGATGGCTTCTTGTCTTACATTTAGGTCTTTCATCTATTTGAGTTTATTTTTGTGTATGGTGTAAGAAAGTGGTCCAAGTTCATTATGTTGCATGTCCCTGTCCAGTTTTCCCAGCACCACTTGCTGAAGAGACTGTCTTTATTCCATTGGATATTCTTTACTGCTTTGTCAAAGATTAGTTGGCCATACGTTTTTGGGTCCATTTCTGGGTTCTCTATTCTGTTCCATTGATCTGAGTCGTCTGTTTTTTTTCTCTCTTTTTTTTTTTTTTAGGTTTATTTATTTATTTTTGAGAGAGAGAGGGAGAGTGTGCAAGTGTGTGCACGAGCGGGAAATGGGCAAAGAGGGAGAGAGAGACAGAGAGAGAGAATCCCAAGCAAAGCTCCACAATGTCAGCATGGAGCCCGATGCAGGGTTTGTACTCATGAACCATGAGATCATGACCTGAGCAGAAATCAAGAGTTAGTCACTTAACTGACTGAGCCGTCCAGGCACCCTTCATCTTTTTTTGTTTGTTTGTTTGTTTGTTTGTTTGTTTTAATGTTTATTTTTGAGAGAGGGGGAAGGGGCAGAGAGAGGGGGTCACAGAGGATCCAAAGCAGGCTCCATGCTGACAGCAAAGAGCCCAAGGCAGGGCTCGAACTCACCAACTATTGAGATCATGACCTGAGCTGAAGTTGGACACTTAACCAACTAAGCCACCAAGATGCCCCCTTTGTTTTGTTTTGTTTTTTAATTTAGTTTTTTTTTTTTTGAGAGAGCAAGCAGGGGAGGGGCAGAGAGAGAATCCCAAGCAGGCTCTGCGCTGTCAGTGCAGAGTGCAGCTTGAACTCACAAACTGTGAGATCATGACTTGAGCCGAAATCAAGAGTCAGATGCTTAACCCAGGTGCCCCTAGATTATTCTCATCTTAAAATTATCCTTCTTTAACCTTATGCTTTTCTCTTTCTGTCTTCTCACCTTTATAACCGAACTGGTTGGAAAAGTTTACTGCATCTGTTTCTGTTTCCTCTGCTTCCATTCATTCTCTCATCCTCTCCAGTTTGGTGTCTGGTTCCTGTCTCTACCATCTACTTCAAGCTTTTGAGAAATTCACTAGTGCTTTCTCGGTCACTAAAGTCCTTAAAACCTCAGCTGCATCCAGCATAGTTCACCACTCCTTCCTTCCTGAAATATTTTCCCCTTTGCCTTTGTGAAATTATATTCTTGTTTTTTTCCTCTGACTGCTTAATCTCTGTCTTTGCTAGTTCATCCTGCATGATCAGGATGACCAAACCTAGACCAAACCTCTAGGCTTATGCCTCTTCTGTCTTCTATCTTTGATGACCTCATCTTTTTCCATGGCTACAATTTAACTCTGATAGCTTTCAAATTTAATCCTTAACCCCAGATTTGTACTTGGAGCTCTGGATTCCTATATCCAACCATTGACATCCTCATTAGGTTGTCTTATAGATTAAATTCATGATCTTCCTTACTTATCTCACCACAATTCCCCTCCCTGCTCCCTTCATAGGGGAAAATACATAGTTTTCCATGTGCTTTACCTAACATTTCAATCCATTCAAATAGGTAAGCTAGCAATCATCCTTGACTCTGTCTTCTTCCTAAGAAGGAACCACTAAGTCCTATATAGATTATATCTTCTGAATATCTTTAACCTATTCAATTCTCATTTCTACTACCAACAACCTAGTCTCTTTCTTATGGTCCTTCCTCCAATGTGAGGATTAGGTCTGCCTGTCAGTCACATGATCTTTGGGTCTCAGCTTCTCAGCTCTCTTAGATCATGGTTTAAACCAACAAGACATAGCACTAAGTCTCTATTTTGGGAAAAGAGAAAACTCTTTTGGTCAGAGTGCATACATAGTTTTCTGGAATGCAAATCTGCCTGTAACTTAAACTTTTTACATTTTCATCTAGGGCAGTTTTGTTTCTTCTAGCCATATCTCTCATTCTAGGGAAACGACCCTATGTAAAGGGAGAACGAGTATTCCAGAAAAAGGAAGAAGTCTATTCCAGAGATATATTAAAGTTTCCACTACTTCATGCAAAAACAGAAAAGCTGCTCACAGTCTTCTGTTTGGGGCTAACTTTCCAACATGCTTATTTCTTCATTCTCCCTTTGACTAAACCATTTCTGGAGAATAGCACGACGTCTGTGTAGGTTCTCCTTGGAGTACCAGTTCTTAACTGAAGTCCGTGCATAGGCTGTAAGAAAAAGTGTGGGAACCCTTGAAACTGTGGGTCATAGTGTGATCTTGAGCTTTTTACCTCTCTAAACACCAATTTTCTCCAGATATCAAATGGAGTTTTTAATAGTCCCTGTCTCAGAAGATTATCGTGAGGATTAAATGGGACAATTAAATAGATATGAAAAGCCTGGCATCATACCTGGTGAACAGTTACTTTAATATTATAACAGGGATTATATCGTAAGAGAATGGCAATAACGTCTAGAGTAACATGTAGAGAGGATGACACCTACTATAGTACACTCACAAGAAGAGGAAGGGCAGAGAGTCTGCTCCAAGCAACTATAAGGTGCCTTTATTTCAGCATCTTGGCGTTGCTGCGACTATGACGGGGACTAAGTTATAACTACGGACGAGAGGCTAGGAAGCATGAAAAAATTAATGGGTAAATATAACAGGGTCATATTCACTTGTAATACAATGCAGGTGAGCAGAGAAAATTTATTTTATTTAGTCTACAGCAGACCTGTGTTCTTTATGACACCACCACCCCTCTCACCCTGCCCAATCCACATCACGATAATTGCTGGAAGCCTAGGAACAAACTAAATGTCCAATCTGTTCAAACCTTACTCTGGTAATTTAACCATTTCCTGTAAGTAACTCTCAGCTTTCTTGAATAAGAATATTCAGTCCAGTGTATGCGATGGTCAGGTATACAGCTTTTATTGCATCATATGGAGTTGAAGAGAAAAGGATCACCTGAATTTCAGTTGGTCCTTGGGTGTGACTGGCTGGAATGTGCTCTCTCTTGTCTGCTTTTCTTTGCTGGGTCCCAGTGATGAAGCCCCAAGTTGGCATAAACTTGTAGTCTGGTCTCACTTTCAGTTTAGAGCATGGAGGTGCTTTGGCTTCATCTCACCTCCTCTGGCATTATGAATCCCCATTGAAGCTACTAGGTACCCATCTATCTTGCTAGCCCAGTGGCCTGTCCTCTTCTTCACTTTTGGAGTCAGTTATCGTGGGGAAACGGTCATTGGTTGTCAGGATCCACATCACTTGATGCCAAGGAGTCTATATGATAAGTCTCTTTCCGTTTTTTCTTCTTTTTCTTTCTTCTTCTTCTTTTAAATAAATGTTTATTTTTGAGAGAGAGCATGAGCAGGGGAGGGGCAGAGAGAGAGGGAGACAGAGAATCCCAAGCAGGTCCCACACTGTCAGTATAGAGCCCGACGTGGGGCTCGAACTCATGAACTGTGAAATCATAACCTGAGCCAAAATCGAGAGTCTGATGCTTAACCGCTGAGCCACCCAGACACCTCTCATCCCTCTTTCCCTGATCGAACATTTCTGCTCTTTCAGCGAGGCTGGGCAGCCCCCTGTGGGTGGGTCCTCTGCACTACCGTCTGCGTGTTGCCCCTCTGCCCCCAGTGATATACCTTACTTATCACCCCCTTTCTGAGCCAAAATTCGGAGGGAAGAAAACTGGAACACACATCTTTCTTGCCATCTCTTTCTTTCTTTCTGCCATTCCCAGGGCTAGAACATGATAGAGTTTCCTTTTACTTCCTTTATATCAGTACTTCTGAAATTACCTGTGGAGAAGGTGCAGTTTTCATTTTATTATTAGCTTGTCAAGCCCATTTTAGTATTAAAATGAAAATGAAATAAAAAATTAAAATATACAATAAAAGTCAATCTTTTAATTATTTATTGTAACTATTAATATTCAACAGACATAAAATTATTCTGTCCAATTTTATAAAGGTTTCTTTTTTTAAATTTTTTTTTTTCAAAGTTTATTTATTTTTGGGACAGAGAGAGACAGAGCATGAACGGGGGAGGGGCAGAGAGAGAGGGAGACACAGAATTGGAAACAGGCTCCAGGCTCTGAGCCATCAGCCCAGAGCCTGACGCGGGGCTTGAACTCACGGACCGCGAGATCGTGACCTGGCTGAAGTCGGACGCTTAACCGACTGCGCCACCCAGGCGCCCCAAATTTTATAAAGGTTTCTAAACACTTTCAATTTCTGTAGTTTTATCCATCATGGACCAATAAGCAATAGTAATGCAGACCAGCCCACTTTGGTTCATGGCCTCCTTCCTTATTCCTGCTAAGGTAGTGGTGGACAGAGGCATCATCTCTAAACCCAGGAGAACTCCTGAGGCTTCTTAAAATGTGGATGGAAAATAAAGGACCATGATCTATCTTTTTTAAAAATTTTATTTATTTATTTTGAGAGAGAGCACGAGTAGGGGAAGGGCTGAGAGAGAGTCAGAGAGAGAGTCCCAAGCAGGCTCTGTGATGTCAGCACAGCCAGATGCGGGGCTCAGTCTCATGAACCATGAGATCACGACCCAAGCCGAAATCAAGAGTCGGACACTTAACTGACTGAGTCGCCCAGGAGCCCCATATCTTTTTTTTTTTTTAAGTTTATTTATTTAAGCAATCTCTACACCCATCGTGGGGCTTGAACTCATGACCCCGAGATCAAGAGCTGCATGCTATACTGACTCAGCTATACTGACTCACAAGCACCCCCCATCATCTATCTTGAAAGGCTGTTCTCATGCACAAAATCCTATTTCTGAATGACAGAAACTGAATATTACTTTTCATATTTCTACTGTTATAACTTCTAGTATCCCCATGGCAGATGGGTGCCTTGGAGAGACTAACTAAAAGGTCATGAGCTCAGAAAGGCAGAAGAGAAAAGCACATTTGTAATTTTCAGACTCTTAACCTGCTGTGCTGATTTTTAACACTGGCAAACAATGAAAAAAAACCAAGTGATGTTAGTAAACCTTGATTTGCTGTGAGATTTTATTGCTTCAATGAGAGGCTAACATTATTTTCCTCTCCAGTAGCCCCAACCTTCATCTACGCGTTTTCTTTCTTTTTACAAGGAAGAAAGTAAATGTGAAGAAAATGATTATCTGCATAAATATTTAATGATGGCCAGGAAGTGAAAGCAATAAGGTGTTTTTAATTTCTGTTCTCTACAGGAACTAAAGTCAAAAACAGAACAGGAAGACTCTCTGACACTGGAAACCGAGGACCTTGATGCATTTAAGATGAAAAAGAGAAAAGGTTCGTTTGGAAGTATAGACCAATTCCAGGTTTGTCGATTCTGTTTAGTGTTTCCTGCTTTCTCTTTGCTTTCATGGTTGTTTAAATGGAGGTAAAAAGTGGTGTAGTCTGAATAAAATCTTCAAACGCTAGACTTTACCACTTGACTACAAATTTTCTAATATTTCTCCCAAAGCTTTTCTGTTATTAAAAAATTACTCTCGGGCACCTGAGCATCCAACTTTGGCTCAGGCCATGATCTCACAGTTTGTGATTTGAGCCCGCGTCAGACTCACTGCTGTCAGTACAGCTTGGGATTCTCTCTCTCTCCCTCTCTCTCTGCCCCTCTGCCACTTGTATCTTTCTCTCAAAAACAAAGTAAACATTAAAAAAATTACTCTTTCATCCAGAAATGTGCTTGTATTCTTTTTTCAGTAGAATGCATTTATTTGGGGGCATCTGGGTGGCTCAGTTGGTTGGGCATCGGGCTTTGGCTCAGGTCATGATCTCGTGGTCAGTGAGTTCGAGCCCCACATCAGGCTCCGTGTTGACAGCTCAGAGCCTGGAGCCTGCTTTGGATTCTGTGTTTCCCCCTCTCTCTCCCTCCCCCCCCTCAAAAATAAACATAAAAAAAATGCATTTATTTGAATGTTGTAGAATGTAAACATGAAATCCATGTTCACTGGATTGTATTTATTCCCATGGAAACAATACATTTCTAAAAATCAGAGCCCTCCATTCAAACATAACCAAATTATATATGCACCATATATGATGTATTAAAAGTTATTGTTTTAGTGCCACATTAATTTTTTTAAATGTTTATATATTTTTGAGAAAGAGTGAGTGGGGAAGGGAGAGAGAGAGGGAGATAGGGAATCACAAGCATACTCCACACTATCAGCACAGAGTTCCATGTGGGGCTCGAATTCATGAACTGGGAGATCACAACCTGAGCCAAAACCGCAGGGTCGGATGCTTAACCAACTAAGCCACCCAAGTACCCTGTTTTAGTGCCGCATTTAAAAAGTGATATCTGTAAACTAACTCAAAGTTCAAGGAAACAAAATTGTATTTTTATGTAAATTCAAAATGGCAATTCTAAAAATCTTAAAAATACTGCAATTAAACGTAATTACACTCAAATGCTAAATACATCACCTTCTGAAAAATTTATTTGCTCTTTCTTAAATTTTATGTATTTTAATGTAAAATTGAGGACATGAATGTATTCCGAGTTATTTATTTTACCTAGTATGTTTTAGACATTGGTTAAGCGCTATCACTCTGACATTCTGTGCTGCTTGGTAATAACATTTCTGGGCAGAAAGGGCAGAGAGTAGGAGAGGTAGGAATGCACAGAGCAGTGAGACCTGTTTTTCAAAATACTAAGGATCTAAATTTTAAATGAATACAACAATAAAAAGATTTCCACAGCTTGCACTATATTGGGTTAAAAATATTAATAAAACAAAAACAAAACTTCATGTTTTTAAACACTGCAAAAGAAAAACCCACTTTCCAGAATTTGACCCTAAATAAGAACAAGATTATAAAGTAATCAATATGGGTATCCAAAGAGCTTAGAATAGGATATTGATTTGTTATGAAGCTCCTTTATAAGGAAGTATTTTTTGAATTGTGTGATAGGAACTGTGTGATAGGAACCTTTGCTATTAAAGGAGAAAAGACAAATCAAGAAATTTTCAGAAAACTTACTAAGGTACAGTGAATTGTATAAATCATAACCTTTATTATATCAAATGCAGAAAAATCCACTCATTTATTATTACCCTAAAAAACCTGTATTATGTGCACCCCTACCCATTCTTCAAAGCACTGCCAAAATATTTCTTACTCTGTGAGGCCAGTACTGACATTTCTTAGAGCCATTTCAGTCCCTCACTCCATTTTTGCTGACATGGTACCTGGGAGTTAGCTGTACACAGCATTTATTAGCAACAATCATAATTTTTCAGGTTTCCCTCCTATTGGAATGGACCTTACAAAAGATCTGTTATTAATTTTTCAAACCCCACTCCAAGTCAAGGAATGTTCATAGAATATGTTTTAGCTAATTGCTAGACTTCATAGGTTCTCCTATATGGAGTTTCTAAGGTAGAGCTGGATATAACGAAACAAAAGTGTCTCTGTAGTTGTTCTGGGATATCCTTCCTGTTTCTTATAAACTGTAGAGCTACTGTTATAGGCTTCAATATTACTTCAATATTATTTGGATGCGATAGTGCTTGTAGGGCCATGCTATCTAGGTCTGGATGGAGGACTGCATAGCACTGGATCTACTTTGCTTTGGCCACTTCACTCTCTTTTCCTCATGCATATTCACTATCTCATTGTTTTGTGTTTTTTTTAATGTTTATTTATTTTGAGAGAGAGCACAAGCGGGGGAGGGGCAGAGAGGGAGAGAGAGAACCCCAAGCAGTCTCTGTGTTGTCAGCACACAGCCCGACAGGGCTCAGTCTCACAAACCGTGAGATCATGACCTGGGTCAAAGATCAAGAGTTAGACACTTAACGGACTGAGCCACCCGGACACCCCATCTCATTTTTTAAATATAGATTTCTAAGCACCATTTTCATCAATTGGAGAAGAACTGGAAAATAGTACTGAATGATTTGTTTCCCTATTATTTGTTGTTTATATGGCATTGCTTCATTACCATGTCCGCAGTGTGGATGGGCGCTTGGTAGAACTGATCTTAGACAGTCATATTCCATTCATATTTTTTTCTTTCTGGGTATCCTCGATTTGAGAGAATACTAAGATACTTGTTTTGGAACTCCTTCCAGCTCATTTTATCTTATAATTGATGTTAACGGGCTACAGTGCAGAGTGGATTTCCATGCCCTATTATATGTGTCTTCCACCGTGTATTCATTTACTTACTTCGTTGATTAGTTAGTTGGATCAGGCATTCATTCAGTCATTCATATAACATTTTATTGAAGGCCGGTCATGGGCCAGGAAGTATAGCAGGCATTGGGGATAGAGAGTTAGAAAAGACAGTCTGTCCGGTCAGTCAAGGAACTCAGTCAGTCGGGGAGACAGACTGTAGAGCAACAAACAGTGTAAGTGCTGTGATGGAGGTATGTTCCTCTACGACAGAGAAAAAGATCCCCCAGCCTGTTCTCAAAATTACCTCTTAATATATGTATGGAAAAATTGTCAGTCCTTTTGTCAACTTAGAAAATCCCAGACTCAAACATGTTCGGAGAATACATCTTAATTCCCTATAAAACACAGCAAGATGTTAACTGGAACCACTTCCTAATGATTTTAGACAGGAACACTGTTTTGTTATTCTCACCAATAGTTTTTAAATGTTCATTTAAGGTATTTTAGCCAATCTGAAATTGCATTATTACAATATACATCCTATGGCAGAAGAAAAATAAATGATGTAATAACGTTTCTTTGAAATTTTAATGTAGAAATTGGATGAGCAAAAGAAATGGTTAGATGAAGAAGTAGAAAAAGTCCTGAACCAACGCCAAGAATTGGAGGAGCTGGAAGAAGATTTAAAAAAACGAGAGGCCATAGTTTGTAAGAAGGAGGCCCTGTTACAGGAGAAGAGCCACCTGGAAAATAAGAAGTTGAGATCCAGCCAGGTATGCTATTTGTTATGCTCTTGGATTCTGGGTGTAAGCCATATAAACTAGGATTACCTTTCTCTCTAAGAAGTAAAGCATACTACTATGAAATTAGAAACCAAAAGAAAATTCTTCTGGTTTTCAATGTATTTTTGCATATTAGTGCTTATTTAATGACCACTACTAAAATCTATTGCAATTTTGAAGTCGGATGTTCAATGTTCATTGGTTCAATGTTCTGCCAAGTATATTATTATTAACATTTTTGGGTATTTGAAAAATTATGGTAAAATAGACATAACATAAAATTGGCCATTCTGACCATTTTTAAGTGTGTGATTCAGTGGCATTAATTACGTTCACAATGTTAACCCTATTTCCAAAATGTTTTATTACCCCAAACAGAAAGTCTATAACCATTAAGCAGTAACTCTCCTTTTCTCCCTGCAACCTCGGTTATTAATTTTAGTGGATATTTAAGAAATAAATTGTACCATTTGATGCTGTATAGAGAACACTGGTAATTTGGGAAAATAGACTTAAAAATGATCTAGCTATTGGGGTGCTTGGGTGGCTCAGTTGGTTGAGCGTCCTACTTCAGCTCAGGTCATGATCTCACCATTTGTGAGTTTAAGCTCCACATCAGGCTCTGTCCTGACAGCTCGGAACCTGGAGCCTGCTTCAGATTCTGTGTCTCCCTCTGTCTCTGTCCCTCCCCTCCTCGCACTCTGTCTCTCCCTTTCTCTCAAAAATAAATAAATATTAAAAAAAAAATGATTTAGCTATCACTACTACCCAAAGTTAGGGGTTTGCAGGGTTGCTGTAAAAGAGAGATTTTACGTGATGAAGATTTGTTCAGTTTTCAAATTATAATGACTTGGGGACCTTTACAAGAACTTTTGCTGGAGAACGTGGGTTTTATGAGCCAAAGAAGTGATTTTTATGAAGGGGTTTGCCTCAATTTCAGGTTTTGAAAAAGGAATGATTATGGAAGGAATAGAAGAACCAGGGGATACGTTTTTTGGATGTAGCTATGTATATTTTCAACTATAGCAGTAACAGCATCTGAAAATGAAGCTGGCTTGCCCCACACTTGAGGAGGACTTTCTGCCCATCAGGCCGAGGACAGTCTATACATTGAGTAATTGAACAGCAAGGATCAATGACCTGCCTCTTTAGTAGACCTTCCTTTCAGGCTGCATCTAGACCAGTAAGATCTGAGATAATGGTCATGTGTTCTTAGCCTCTCCACCTCAATACAACAGGCAGACAAGTGTGGAAACCTGAACTTACCTCTGCTCTGTCCTCCTTTCCCCATTCATGTTGAATAGCTATTGGCACCCAGGGATAGGGGCAGCCCCTCTAACCAGGCTTGTTGTTGGTGCTGTATCAGGTAGCTTGCTCACGCTTGCTGTAAGGGCCAAGTTTTATTTTTACTTTTATATATATTTTTTTATTTTTTAAGTTTATTATTATTTTTAAGTAGTCTCTACACATCGCATGGAGCTCAAACTCACTACCCTGAGATCACAGGTTGCACCCTCCTCCAGTGGAGTCAGCCAGATGCCCCTGTCAGGGCCGAGTTTGAAAAGCTACCCCTCAAAACATGTAAATGACAGCAAGAGAGATGAACACATTTAAATATCAATGTGTAAATAGAAGAAAATAAACTGGGACCTTTACTATATGTTCCATATCGCAAAAGAAAAAAGAGGAAAAAACAAAAAACAAAAAAAACTTTCTCCTAAAATAAGTTTACTTCATGATACAGGGGGGAAAAATTGAAGTTTTCTACTTTGAACAAGATGTAAAATTTAGGAAGCAAGAACATACTGAGGTAAGTAGAGAGTACAAATAAATGAAACCCACAGCACAGCAAAGCAAAATTGATTCTTTGAAGATTGTTTTAATGAAACAGAAGAGAAACTTGGTGATGTTATACTGCTGGGTTCTTTTCTGAACAAAAGGTGTGAATAGATTACATTTTTTTCCAGTGTTTTAAGAAATATTTATAAGGTTCAATCCTATGTATTTTGGACATGGAATGTGATATAAAAAAACCTATTTTCATACCATATACGATTTCAACTCAAAGTAAGTCGCAGACCTAAGTGTAAGAGGTAAAACTATAAAACCCTTAGGAAAAAACAAAGGTGTAAATCCTTGTGATCTTGGGTTAAGCAATAGTTTCTTTGCTATACCTGAAGCAAAAGCAATAAAAGAAATATTAGATAAATTGGACTTCATCAAAATTAAAAACATTTGTTATGCAAAGGACACCAAGAAAGTTGGTGTTGAAAAGACAACCCACAGAATGGGGAGAAATGTTTGCAAATCATATACTTGATAAAGGACTTGTCTCTAGAATATATAAAGAAGTCTTAACTCAGTAATAAAAAGACAATTCAATTAAAAATGGGTGAAGGATCTAGTAGACATTTCTCAAAGAAGATATACAAATGGCCAATAAACATATGAAACATCAGTAGCCATCAGGGGTATGCAAATCAAAACATAGATGAGATACTCCTTCACACTTACTGGGATTGCTGTAGTCAGGAAAATAGACACTAAGTGTTGGCGACAATATGAAGAAATTGGAATTTTAATGCACTGCTTGTGGGATTGTAAAATGGTACAGTTGCCTTGGATAACTATCTTACAGTTCTTCAAAAGGTTAATCATAGCGTTACTATGTCACCCAGCCACTCCACTCCTAGGTATATATCCAAGAGAAGTGAAAGCACATGTCTACACAAAAGCTTGTACATGAATGTGCATAACAGCATTAATCACAATAGCCTCAAAATGAAAAAAATTCAAATGTCCCATTAGCCGATGAATGGGATAAACAGAAAGTGGTATATCCGTACTAGGGTATGTTACTCAGCTATAGAAAAGAATGAAGTTCTGATACATGCTACCACATGGATGAACCCCAAAAACATTGTGTTAAGGGAAAGAAACCAGTCATGAAAGACCCATGTTGTATGTACATGTAATTTATATCAATGTGCAGATGAGGCAAGTCTGTAGAGACAAAAAGTAGAATAATGGTTGCTTAGGGCTGAGTGGGGAATGGGGAGTGGAATGACTGCTAGGGGGCATGGGGTTTTATTTTTGAGGACAATGAAAACGTTCTAAAATTGATTGTGGTGATGGGTGCACAACTCTGTGAGAGTACTAAAAGCCATTGAATTATACACTTAAATCGGGGACTTAGGGGCGCCTGGCTGGCTCAGTCTGTGGAGTGTGCAACTCTTGGTCTCAGGATTGGGAGTTCAAGACCCATATTGGGTATAGAGATTACTTAAAATAAAATCTTTAAAAATAAATAATTAGGTGAATTGTTCGGTATGTGAATTAGATCTCAGTAAAGCTATTACTCAAAAAAAAAGCTATAAGCCCATAAAGGAAAAAAAAAAGATACAGAAGACTAAAGATTACCAAAAAATGTAAGATGGGAAGGTATAGGTAAGTAGTTACTTACTTAGCAGAAGAGGCTGGAATCCAAATGCCTTGAGAGCTTAAGAGGGACATGAATGAGAGCTGTAGCATGAGTTTTTTTTTTTGTTTTTTTGTTTGTTTTTTTTTTTTTGAGAGATAGAGCATGAGCGGGATAGGGGCAGAGAGAGAGGGAGACACAGAATCCAAAGCAGGTACCAGGCTCTGAGCTGTCAGCACAGAGCCCAGTGGGGGCTCAAACTCACAGACCGCGAGCCAAAGTCAGACCCTTAACCAACTAAGTCACCCAGGCACCCCTAGTATTTTGTTTGTTTGTTTTTGTTTTTTTTAATAATACCTTTATGAGAGGAGTGCCTGGGTGGCTCAGTTGGTTGAGCATCTGACTTCGGCTCAGGTCATGATCTCATGGTTTGTGGGTTCAAACCCTGCGTCAGGCTCTGTGTGATAGCTCAGAGCCTGGAGCCTGCTTCAGATTCTGTGTCTCCTTCTCTCTCTGCCCCTCCCCCACTTGTGCTCTGTCTCTCAAAAATAAATAAATGTAAAAAAACTTTTTTTTTTTTTAGTAATGATACCTTTATGAGATAGAATTCACATAGAATACAAAAAGACTCCGAAATGAAGGGACTAAGATTTTCAGAAGGCAGAAGTGAGGCATAGGATGGAAACGACATCATCAGGAAACCACCCTTTTCTCACTTTGAAGACCAGACGGTTTATTTTCTGAAGCTTGAACCAGGTACAGCAGATGGTCACGGTAAGTCAGAATACTCAAAAGAGGTAATGAATAAAAGTCAGTCTACGTAGGAATCCTGAGATAGCCATTTCAACACCTACTTGGATCCCAAAATGCTGACAGCCAGATTTATACTTCCAAACAAGACATTGTTGGATTTTCTGAAACAGTCCATGAAGAAAGACCTAAAAACACCTTTGGGGGCCCCCAACTAAGTGGCCAGACCCCAGATACATCCCATGGTGACAAAGTATACCTACTACAGAACTTATCAGCATTTTCATACCTAACTCTTAAATGTGACATCCATGTCAGGAATGCTACTAACATGAAAGTCAGAGTCCAAAAGAAAAAAAGAAGCTCAGAGACATCAGAAATAGAGGAAGGAACTGAAAAAAACTTTCAAAAAACCTTTAATATTCTCAAGGTGTTGAAAGATTATATAGTCTATCCATAAAATGAGAACTGCTAGAAATTTAAACATTTTATTTTTAATTTTTTCAACATATGTTTTATATTCTAGAGAGAGAGCATGCGAGAGGGAGAGAGGGACAGAGAGGGAGATAGAGAGAATCTTAAGCACGCTCCACACTCATCACGGAGCCCAACACAGGGCTCAATCCCATGACCTTGGAATCATGACCTGAGCCGAAATCAAGAGTCAGATGCTCAACTGACTGAGCCACCCAGGCACCCCGAGAACTGTTGGAAATTTAAAGCGTTGGAGGATAACATTGAGAAAATATCCCAGAAAGTAAATAAAAGAATAAATTAATAGAAAATAAGAGAAAAAAATTTAATTGGCAGATAAATCCAGAAGTCCAACGTCCAAGAAATGGAATTTCAGAAAGCTATAACAGGGAAAACAGAAGAGGGGACTATCAAAGACAATACAAAAATTTTCCCAGCACTGAAGATGTGAGACTCTAGATGGAAATTGGTCATCAAGGGCCTGCAAAATGAGTGCCAAAAGCTTATCACTGTGAAGTTTTAAGTATACTGAGGAAAAAAAAAAAAAAAAAAGATCCTGAAAACTACCAGACAGAAGACATGAGTCACTTGTAAATCTCAACAATCAGAATGATATTGGACTTCTCAACCTTCTTCAGTAGACACTAAAAGACCTGCAGCAGTCTTCCAACTCACAAGGAAAATTATTTCCAATCAAGACTTCTTTTGAGCCTAACTCTGAATCAAATATGGAGGCAGAATAAGGGCATTTTCAAGTGAAAAGAATGATCTCTGACCTCATCTCTCAGGAAACTACTAGAGGATATGCTCCACAAAAATGAGGGCATCAGCTATGAAAAAGGAAGACTTGGGGTACTGAAAGTGTGATCCAACATGGAAATTCCAGGGATAATACTAAAAGGAAGTTCCAGAATAACTAGTCCAGTTTGGAGCAGGAGGATGGAGATTTCAGGCAAAATGTTTCCAGAAAAATAGAACAAAAAGATGACCTGATTTATGTTTTGGTCAAGTGAAAAAAACCAGTATTGAGAGGAACTGTATAATTGTATTGGAGAAGAATTAGTAGAACATACCAGCAGTCATACCCTATGGGAAATGATAATTTTATACGAGACATTTGAGCTGTGAATAATACTCACAAAGCTATGTGAACTGAATATTGATTTAACATAAAACTGTAATACACCTTATACTGGGAGACTAGAGGGAGGAGAAATAGAGGAGGCATAATAGTGCCAAGTGCTCGTCTTCCATAATAGTCCATCTATGGGCACTATTTGAAATTGGTTATGTTATTTAGAAACATGGACATTAACACAAGCAGAAATAGCTAGAAAGGTTGAAGATAGTTGTTTCTGGAGAGTGGGACTCAGGTAAGAGGGTGGGGTAGGGAGACTGCTTTTTAAAAAACTTTTAAACCTGTGGTATATATACATGTAATTACTTAGATGAAAATCTATTTTAAGAATTTTCTTTTTTTAATGTTTGTTTATTTTGAGAGAGACAGAACATGGGCCAGGAAGTTGTGAGAGAGAGGAAGAGAGAGAGAATCCCAAGCAGGCTCCACACTACCAGCATAGAGCCTGACGCAAGGCTCACACTCACTGTGAGATCTTGACCTGAGCCAAAATCAAGAGCTGGATACTTAACCGAATGAGCCACTCAGGTGCACCTTAAAAATTTTCTTAAAAAAAAATTCTTTTAAGTTAGGCCATAATGAAGATCTCCATTACTCTAATTGGCCATATTTTCTGACCAGAATGAAATAAGAGCAGAAACAAATTATATGTTTAAACAACAAACCAAATCTCAACCTATAGAGAACTTATAGTTACAGATCATATAACTGTGTAACAGGCCAAGGAAGAAAAGTTTAATTTAAAAAATAATAAAAAAAAAATTACCTCTTTTTAAAAATAATTTTTTTTTAACGTTTATTTATTTTTGAGACAGAGAGACAGAGCATGAACGGGGGAGGGTCATAGAGAGAGGGAGACACAGAATCTGAAACAGGCTCCAGGCTCTGAGCTGTCAGCACAAAGCCCGACGCGGGGCTCGAACTCATGGACCGTGATATCATGACCTGAGCCGAAGTCAGACGCTTAACCGACTGAGCCACCCAGGCGCCCCCCAAAAACTGTTACCTCTTAAAACCAATACTCTGTAGTCTGGTATAGCCAAGCAATACTTGGCAGTAAATTCATCATTGGAATCTCCATTAAAAAAAAAAAAAAAAAAAAGGCATTCGACTTAAGATTTTAAAAAATGAACCCCCCAGCCCAAAAAACTCCATAAGAGAAAACAATAATGTGGAAGCTCAAAATATATTCAGTTAGTAACTTTTTTCTGTTTTTCCTAATTTATATGCAGTTTGGGTTTCTAATAACTGTTTTTGGGGTGTTTGGTTGATTGTGTCTTTTTAGGTCTTAAACATAGATAGTTTGAAAATATCAACTCGCCTGAACTTGTTGGACCAAGAGTTGTCTGAAAAGAATGTAGAGCTGCAACGCAGCACGGCTGAGGAGAAAATAAAGATTTCTGAACAAGTTCAGGCCCTCCAGAAAGAGAAGGATCAGCTACAGAGACGAAGAAACAGTGTGGACGAGAAACTTAAAAATGGTAGTGTGTTGTCACCTGAAGTAAGTCAGTATTCTTTAGAACTGGAAGTGCTCTATGATGGGTCACTTGGATGATTTCCTCCGTCTTTGTTAACTTAAACATAAAAATGGATAAATCTGGTAAACTCTGTTTTCTTGAGACTTTGTCAGATGTAATGAGTTGAGCTGGCACCCATTAGGTGCCATAAGCCATGCTTGACCAGAGACTGTGATATCCTCACACAGGGGTCCGTGAACATGGCCTCCTACTGGCATCTCCACGGATGGGAAACTAACACTTACCTTGAGTAGGGACTTTCTCAGCTGGGGTTTCTCATCTGACATCACAGAACACAGATGAGCTGAAGAACTCTTTTTCTCAGTTCTTCCAAAGAGAGCACCTACCTCCTCTCTGCAACTTGCTTGAAGGATACTAGGTAATTCGTTACATACATGAATGACTAGGACATTAAGGGTTAATTCCTTCAGAAAGGCCCAGCCTGCAGGAGCATATTCCAGCCCAAGTAGATGCATAGAACTCAAATCCCAATAAAAATACCTTTGAGTTGCAGTTTTCATTTGGGAGAGCTTATGGCTCCTCTCACCTTTATTTTTTTAAACTCTATAAAAGATAGTATATTTATTGGCTGTCACAATTGTCCCAGACTGTGTCTTTTTTCAAAATTTTACATCAGTTGGCAATGGTACTTATCCCTTACTTTATCAGACAAGTATGAATTTTTGAGCCTACATGTTCTCTACAGATATTTTGTAAGTTTATTGATTTATTTTGAGAGGAGAGAGAGAGTACAAGCAGGGGAGGGGTACAGAGAGAGAGAATGCCAAGCAGGCTCTGCATTGTCAGCACAGAGCCGGACATGGGGCTCAAACTCACGAACTGTGATATCATGACCTGAGCCAAGATCAAGAGTAATACGCTTAACCGACTGAGCCCCCCACATGCCCCTCTATGCAAATATTTATTGTTGCTGTCCTGTCATGACCAAAGCAAGAGAAGATTGTTAAGGGAAAGTGAGTAGCTGGGGATCACGCACCTTGCCGAATCTCGTATGGTTTTAGATTGGAGCAAATGGGAGATGGAAGTTAAGGGGGCTGGGTAAGAAGGAACAAGAGCAAAGATTTCATAAATGAGATTGTTGTTCACTGTGTGGATGAAAGAAATTGAAGACTAACTTGATTGGGGGCTATGTGGCATTATAAGCTTCACTGCCCAGTTTAATAACATGAGTAGCTGAGAGGATCACAGAATCAGACTGTCCTCCTGGGGCTGTTAAATTGGAGCCTGGCCTTGTAGATCGAGAGGTATGAGAGCCTAAGATACTGCAAAATATAATATTAGTATTTAAGGAATTCTTGCCTGCCCAAGACTGTTACCGGACCCTATAGAAGAAACCAAAACAGTAAAAAGCATTATGCTTCTTTTGAGAAATTCATACTCTGTCTGGGGAAAAGAGACAAATATAAGAAAACTCTAAACCCTGAAGAACATAAAAAAAGCAAGTTATAATAATGTAATAAAACTATACTTATTATATTATTTATACAAAGCAATGGAGTGATCATGTGGGGGGAAGATTCATCAAGGCAACTTTGGTGCATTAGAAACTTGAGCTGAGGGGCGCCTGGGTGGCTCAGTCAGTTGGGTGTCCAACTTCAGCTCAGGTCATGATCTCACGGTCCATGAGTTTGAGCCCCGCGTCGGGCTCTGTGCTGACAGCTCAGAGTCTGGAGCCTGCTTTGGATTCTGTGTCTCCCTCTCTCTCTGCCCCTCCCCAGCTCAGGCTCTGTCTCACTCTCTCAAAAATAAATAAATGTTAAAAAAAAAAATTTAAAGAAACTTGAGCTGAATTGTGAAAACCACGATACTGGCAGATACAAGAAAGAAGGCTGTTGTAGATAGAACACCATAAATAAGGCATGGGGAAGGGAACGAGCAAATTATTTTTGCAGAAAGGGTAGAAGTTCCATTGTCACTATCAAGAAACATTTACATTTCTATTTCATGTAGAATTCTGTAACTAAAAAACATTATTTAGGGTTTTGTGGGGAAAACACAGCACCATGCATAATACCTGTGTAGCAGCCAGTCTGGATTGGTTTGAGGGAATGCTGAGCCTCCTACAATTCGTGGGGTTCCGTCAGCCACGGGAGCTTCCGTGCAGCCTTCTTCCACAAGGTTGGTTCTTCTTAGTGTCAGTCTCAAGTGGGCTCTGCTCTCACTACTGTCTTAACGCCAAGATTAACATTACCAAACAGATCTGCCAATAGCAGGTGATCAGGAACATGAGATTGTGATGTGACACAAGACATCAGTAAAATCTAGGTGCAATAGTTGGCTGTTTCGATGTCTTTAAACTAGCTTAGAATTATTTTCTCTTGCCACAATAGATTAAAACCGTTTTCATAATGGGAAGTGATAGAAAGATTTTAGATTAAACTAGTACAGGATTCTGCAACAATTTAATATAGACAAATACTTCGTTCTGTGGGTAAATTCCGTAAACAAATTTAAAAAAATACTTCAACTCCATTTTTCTAATAATACACAGCAGTTGCTCAGTGAGAGGGGCATAGGAGAAAATATAAGAACTATTATGTTTATTTCACTTGTACCTTCAATTTCATGTTTTATCACTAACGTGCATATAACTTACGGAGAAATATACGTATGTACAGTGCTTAAAAGTGTTTACTCTTTGTGTGTTTGTTTTTGGTTTTGGTTTTTCACTGATGGGGATGTGTGATCTAAACTGTTTGGAGACCCCCTGCTTTAGGTGCTTGTTGCTCTCAGTGTGCTCTCTGGATCTGCAGCAGCCTCACCTGGGAGCCTGTTAGAAATGCAGAGCCTTCGGCCACACCCAGACCTGCTGAATCAGAAATCTGCATTTTAACAAGATCCCTGGTGCATGTGTGAAAAAGCAGTGCTCTGTGATAAAACATTAGTCAACTCTTGATAATCTGTCATTTGCCTCCAGGCCATTTTTCATCCTGGAACAGTTTCCCATTGCCATTCATCTTGCCAACCCACACCTATTGCTGGGTTCAAGGGAATCACGAATATTTATACACTGCAGCCTCACTGGATTGGGCCATCCTCAGGGTTCTGTAGTCATACTGCCTTATATTATCTCAGTACTTCCCTAACTTAGATGCAAACTATAGAAACTAAATTTGGGCCAAATTGTTCTCAGACATATATAAAGGTAAACTCTTGCCACATTTGTTTTTGGAAAATATCATAGTATGCATTCAAAAGTTAAATATGTTCTTTGGATAGTCCACTTTTATTTTCTGGTTCCTCTTATCCATTCACCAATGTACCTTTCAGGACTTAAGTTTGTTTTTCTTAAAAAGGTGAATATTATTTTCTTCCTGACGGAGTGATTATCAAATCATCAAATCCTTGATGGTTAGTGATTGCACAGAGAAACAAAATGGCTCTTTCAGGAGATATTTTATAAAAAATTTTTTTAATAAGTATTACTCAACCTCCCACTGGAATGAGTTATTACATACCTTTTCCCTGGATTCCAGAAAAGGAGTTCTGAAAGTCAGTCTATTCTTTAGGTAGATCAGAAATATTAACCTTATTTTCTCTTGAAATGCTGGGGGAAGGAGTGGAAAGAAATATTTCGATCACATAATCAGACATATGAAAATATTTTTTTCTCCTTTTTCCTCATTAACTCATTCAGCAGATACTTACTGAGTTTAAACTGTATGATAGGTACTGTGCCAGGCAGTAAGGACTTGAGTATGGACAAGATGGTCTGCCTTCAAGGAACTCAAAGTTGTGGTAACCCTCCACCACACATACAGGTATACAGAAATATTTATCCAAGTCTCACCAAGTTTAAAATAATTTCTTGCCAGAAATTTGGACACCCCCAAATATTATGTGTTTGGATAGTCCAAAGAACTGACAGGGATTCATCAGGTTTGTTGTGGTTTTTTTTTTTTTTCTTTTTTCCCTACGAAGGAAATCTCTAGCATATGAAAAAAGTTGTACCACCACCATTTTTAATGCCTTTGTTTGCTCCGTAATGACATCTCATAGGAATTTTATGAAATGTTTCATGTCCTTAAATTCTCACTACTTTTTTTTTATGCCATAATCTTTTCTCCCTTAGAGATTCTCTTCTGATGACTAGTCCTTAATAATTTATTCTAAATCTATTTCTTCTTTCCCTCCTGGCAGTCTGTTATTTTGATAGATCTTTGAAGGGATAGTAGGGAGTATCCAGATCTCTCGGACGCATAATATACACTTTAGGAGCTGTGGAAGGAGACACCTGGCAATAGTGCTGGTCCTGGAGGCTGAGGCTTTGTTCAAGTGTATTTCCTGGTTATTGGCATTTGCCGTTATGACCTTGGGACGTTTCATAACTCACCTAGCTTTTGCCTCTTCCATTTTACTACACAAAGTTTATTGCAAGGATTCAATGATTCTATGTTTTATATATGTGTGTATACACATACATTGTGTAGCATTGCAGGCACTCGATAAACGTTATTAAAATTTAGTAGACAAATGGTAATGTTCGTTAGACTCCGATAGCATAGTTGAGATCTTAGTGTATGACCAAGTCCAAGTTGTAGTATTACATTTAAAATGGGTGATTTCTATTATATCTAGGAAGAACATGTTCTTTTCCAACTTGAAGAAGGGATTGAAGCTTTGGAAGCTGCAATTGAATACAAGAATGAAAGTATCCGGAGTCGCCAGAACTCGCTCAGAGCTTCATTCCAAAACCTCTCTTGTAGTGAAGCAAATGTCCTGGAAAAACTAATTTGCCTGAGTCCCATTGAGATTAGAGCTATTCTTTTCAGATATTTCAATAAGGTTTGTTCCTAGGGACAGGATTTTCTTATAGAAGGGTGGGTCAGGATGCTTATATGTCTCACATTTAAGAAATTGAAAGGCCTAAAAATTTGATGGCATAAATACCGTTGAAGTATGATTTCCCATTCCCAGTACTGAGTGTAATCATCTGAAAGTTTTGTGCATGTCCAACTTCAGGAGGTTCTTAAAGTTGGAAGGGCCTTTTGAAAGAAGGGCTTTTTGTAATAGTTTTAAAAACCGAAGAATTCAAGTTCTATTCCTCAGTTACTATTTCTTGGATATTTTCTAGATTTGCTTGTTGCTGCTCAGCATTCATGAAAAATCAAGGGCCCTCCAACTTTGGGTTCCCTTTCCTTCGTTGCTGGGGGCGGGGGGGGGGGGGTTGTACCTGTACATTATCATCAGACCTGTGAACTGAAATGAAGATAATAGTAGATTTTAGCATTAACCTGAACGATGTCTTCTCTTAAGGTATATATTATGAAGTGTTAAACAGATAACTCTTTTCTCTGAAAGGTATATTCAGTGTAAAGGAATATCAGACAATTAATGAAAAATAAAACACTGGAGTTTTAAGATAAAATTCTA